>NC_088780.1:146448725-148948725 GCF_958450345.1 Calliphora vicina | reverse complement strand
GGCCTCGTTTATCCGTGATTCGATTAACCAGCAACACCAATTATCCGGGAAAGAAAAACAAAATATTTTTGGATCGTTTTAATTTTTTTTGCATCGATTACCTCTATTATCCGGGATTATAAGCAACATTTTTTTCGATTATTTTTGAACAATCAACCACAAACAGACATTTTTTGGAAGTGTTTACTTGAGAGCATTTTGGCTTGCCATAATGGAAATTTCATTGAATGGTTCAAGGTCTCAATGGAGAGACTAACCACATTAGTTTGCGTTAATACTGCTGATACAAACACGTGCAAGGCATTAGTTATTGGAAAACGTGCTAAGTGCAAGGGCTTCAAAAATGTCCATGAGATTTCCGTAATGCCAATACAAAAGCTTGGGTAACACAGCAAATATTTTTAGAATGGTTTAACAATAATTTTGTTCCAGAAGTGAGAGAGAATTTTAAGAAAATCGGTCTAAAAGATGATAGTAAAATCATTTTGCTATTGGACAATATCCCAGCACATCCAGACGTGCAGGATTTCAATGCTGAAAACGTTATTGTACATTTTTTTCCACAATGGACGACTTTGATCCAACCGATGGATCAGGGTGCAATATGAAGCTTTAAATGTCATTATCAAAACTATATGTATTAAAAACCTACTCAAATTTGGTACTCAATTAACCGGGAAACCAGAATGCCCCCGGTCCCGACCATTACAGATAATCGAGGTCTCACTGTATATACGGATTAATAGTATTATACATTACCGAAACCGAACATCTTTAAAGACTGCTGAATAACCAAAAGTAGATTTTGCTGTTTATGAATGGTCCCGGAAGGAAAGATTTAAAGGAACTCCAATTTCTGGATTAACAGCGAAGAAAAGGCTAAAATATTTCACTCAAAATTAAATAAAAAAGCGACATTGTATTGACAAACTTAATGCAGCAGGAGAAAAATATTCAGCTGCTTATATAGCTGCTACAATTTTCGTGAAAAAATTAAATGAATTCATATCAATAAAAAAACTCACCAATGAGTTAATGGAGATAAAACATACATTTTTTTAAATTGTTTACCTGAGAGCAGTTTGCCTTAATGTTGAAAACGTTATGTGAAAGTTTGTCCAACAAATTGGACGATATTGATCCAACTGATGGATCAGGGTGCAATATAGAGCCGTAAATGTCATTATCGAAAAACTATATGTATTAAAAAACTACTTAAAATTTGTACTCAATTAACCGGGGAAATTGATTATCCAGAATGCTCCCGGTACCGACCATTACGGATAATCGAGGTCTCACTGTATTTAAAACACCCAAAATCGGAAGTGTTTTTTATAAGAGCTAATTATGGTCCGATAATTTGTGTTTACATCAGAGACCGAAAATAACGGGTTCACTTTCATTTCAATGGTAAATTCTTATTCGCAGCCATTTAAAATTAATTTTTTGTGATATATCACTGAGAGAGTGATTTATTCGAGAACATTTTAGGTTTGGAATTGAGAGAAACAGAAAAGAAACAAACACAAATAATCTGGATGAGTGATTTATAATTTATTTTTTTCGTAAAGGTCAGCTTGTGACTTTTATTTGCGAACATGAAAAATAAATGGCAAAAATGGATTTGATGCAAATCAACGCTTAAATATATATAATTTATCAAAAGATTAATAAAAATTCTCATTTCTGTTACTCAGACTTCATTACTTCATATTTATCATATTATTTCCATAATTTTTTAAAAAATTACTAATAATATGTTATTGTATGTAAATAAAAGAGAAAGTAACAGTTATTAAGAACAAGAATAATTGAATTGTTTATCTCACATCAAAACATTAAAAAACAACAAAAACAAATAAAAGACATACCAAACCATTTAAATAAAAATCATTTTATAACTGTTATTTTCAGTGATTTATTTTTATCACAAAAATATAAATTACAATTTGGGTTTTTTGCTATATGGACGAGTTATTTTCGATCTCTGGTTAAACAGCATCTCATAAAACATACAAAGCTAAATTTGATTCTGATTCAGTGATTTTCGGAAGTGGGCCTTATGTATGACCTAGGGGACTTATACGATCTTTACACAATTTTATAGTTAACTTTGTGGGGATACCGATATCATAAAGAAATTGTGGAAAATAATAAAATGTCCCAAAAATTATAAAATTAGCTTCAAAGCTATAAGTTGTATATACTTTGATTTCATAGTATAATGAGTGAGCCAAAAAAAAATCGTTTACTTGCATTAAGTTAAATAAAACCGTTCAATATAAAAATTCTCAAAAATATGTAAATTCATTCAAATATTGTACAAATTTATTAAATATTAATATTTAATAAATTTGTTCTCGGTATTTATAAATTTATCCACTTTATCCGGAAATCCTCCGGAAAAAGTTGCCAATAAACTATGTCTTAAAGACTATAGAAAAGGTGGTTAGTAAAGTAACCACTAAATCGCAAAGAGTTAAAAAGTTTTACTACCGATACTTTCACATCTGAAAAATTATGAAACTGTAGTATGTAATTAAAGTTCAAGAATTTTACGTTAGTAAGTCGACTTAATGTTCAAATAACTCAACTCAACTGCAGTTTAAGTACATACTATATGCATTAATATTTATATCAAAATTGTTATCGCACATGTATAGTTATATTTATTTACGGTGTTATCGAAAAAATCTCAAATATTTATATTTGACAAATAGGCAAGTGCATGTAATAACCATAAATAAATAGTAACTCGTAGATATTGCAAATACAGGGTGATCTTATAAGATATCATTTTAAATACACGAGCAAAAAGTACTTAATATTGTAAAGATTTTTAAATGTGTTATGATTATGTTTGTTGATAAACTCTTATTATTATAAATTATAATTTTAGAAAGTAAGATTTCTATTAGTCCTTCTATAATACAAAGTTAAATTCATCATGGCCAATTAAATCGTACAGCTTAATTTTCTATCAATAAAGAACCCTGTATTTAAAGAAAACATTTTTATAGAAATTTTATTCATTCTTTGTTTTTATATACTTCATCCGGTAGCTTCAATAATCACTAATGATTTTATTTCTTTGTTGGTTTCAGCATTTGTGAGTTTGAGTATCAAAGTATGTACTTATGTAAAATTATTCAAAGTCAGAAAAATAAAAAAGTAAAATATAAATTTCTATAGACCTTCTGAGAAGAAGAGTGTGTACAGCACCATACATATGTATGTACGTCCGGCATTTCCACACACAACTTTTAGTAGTAGTATCTACAACCGCAACACAAAACTCATGGACATTTCAATATTTTTCAATACGAGTAACTAACTCTACCTACCTACACTATACTACTTGTTTTCACAACTTAATATAAAAAAAAGAAATAAAAATAATAAAAAACAATTCCATATGTAAAATACACAGGAACTCCTTACCATCTACATACATACTGCAATATAGTACATACATATATATATAATATACACAGATACTTATGTACATACATAGTTATGTACATACTTGTCCATTAAAAGAATACCCGTGAAGTACATTTGTACCCCAATGGCATGAAGTATGTATGTATTTTAAAGTGACTTTAAAAAAAAATTATTTATATTTAAATGAATGAAATTGTGTATTTATAAAATAATACCGCCAAGAATATTAAATAATGAATCAATTCTTCTTTTTTATTACTATTTATTTATAAACTATTTACTTCTATAGTCTTTCTTGCGAGTAAAACAAAATAAATAAAAAACTCCGCTTAAAGAAAAAGAGTTTCATTTTGATACTCATACTCGTACTTATCTGACTGAAAGAATTCAAAATTTCTAAAATATTGTTTATTTAATTTAGGAGGGGGTCTTCAAACAGCGACCCTTAAATGGCATACGAAAATTAGTTGGAATTTTAATTTGAACACATGTTTATAAAAAATAAACAAACAATTATTTAAATTCTCGGAGTGTGAGTAGTGGCGGAAATAACAAACATTAGCAAATACCAAAACTCTTGATTTTTTCTATTTTTATTTATTTCTTCTTTTATAGGTATATATTACTGTGAATAGGTTCTAAAATTAATTTATTTTAAACTAAAAATAAATATTTGTATATTCGAACGTATCAATTACTGCGTTATATTGTTATCCCAGTTGGTAAATTCAATCTTTTGCCAAACATTTCTAAATGTGAAAAATTATCACATTAAATGGGATTTGTTTTAAATTTTCCTTTTTTAATACAGTAGTTGCAAAAGAAAGAATTTAGAAAAAAATTAAAGTTTTGTCCACCTTTATTGCGGCCCTTAACCAAACCGCACCGTTGCACAGTTGCGCCATTTGAGTTTTTTCGTTGCAAAAATCATAAATTTTGAACCAAATGAGAAATTTGTGAAAAAATATATTTTATGGGAAGTATAATAAAATATTTTTTTAAAATTTTTGATTTTTTATGTATCTTTATCAATAGTTATTTTTTTATTTTCCATCAAAGTTGAGAAATATTGTAAAAATGTATAGTTGGTAAATATCGTTTGGAACCAGGTCTTTTTCCAAAATTTTACCTCCTGTCGAAAATGGGGCAAGGACGGGCAGCAGGAAATTTTTGCATTAGGTAAAAGAATAATCAAAGAACTTATTTGGAAAATATGGCAAATATAGAAATTGGTAGTTTTTTTATTTTCGATTTACATGGACAAATACAAAGCAAACAGTACAATTTTTTATTCTTTTCTTAATAAATAGATCTATCAATAGAATCAAAAATAATGACGATCCGTTACATAGTTTTCGATATATTTTATCTGAAAGCGGACCAAATTACCTAAAAATGGTCTGTTTTTATTGAAAACTGAAAATCGGTCAACTTTGAAGGGCTATATCTTCTGAACCAAAAAGTAATAAGAGTAGCATATTTGAAATCGTTGGACAATTTACTGTAAAATAGGTTTATTTATTTTATTTAATAGGAAATTTTTGATTTTTGCAATCTCACTTGTTCTACGGGCATCACTGTGTCCGCAAGTTCACGTCGTTCCTACAAGGAGCATAGGGCCTCAATAAAATGAACATCTCGCTATTTTGAGCTAATGCTTTCACTTCAGCCCAACTCTTGCCACTGATATTTACTTCGGCCTTAATTTGTCTTCCTCCTTTTTCTGTTCCATTGTTGGTACCAGTCTATAGCAATTCTAGTGATGTCGTTAGTCTGCCATCTAAGGGTGTGGCCGATCCAACGCCATTTTCGTCTCCATATTTTAATCGCAAGGATTTGTTAGCTTGTTCTTACCCTCTCCTTTCAGAATATGATTTTGCGAAAATAGCGGTTCACAAATAAGTACATACTTGCATTTTTCTTATATCGTTTTCTATAGCGTTCCAAGTTGCGCAGCCGTACAGAAGGGTAGATTTTACATTGGCATTGAATATTTCAATTTTCGTACGCAGAGATAAAGAGGGTGATTTTCAAATAGGTTTTAGGCGGCCGAATGTTTGACGTGACTCAAGCTACAAGCTCTACAAGCAATTTTTCGATGTCCTCAGCCGATCCCAAGATAGCAGAATTTCCTGACATCTTACATTAGACTTGCATCTATTGCAAAAACATCTCTGCAGGTTGCATTAATACGTAAAGTTTTTGCCTTCATGACATTTATTTTCAATCCTTCTGATTCCGCTGCCAGCTTTACGCTTCGTAAGTTCGTCGCGAGATCTGAGTAGCTGTGAGCCAGTAGACAAATGTCGTCTGCATAATCAAGATCGTTAAGTCGACCCTGCAATCCCCAAAAAAGCTATAGATAATATTAATTTCAACTTTCAACCACGATTGCTTCTTAAATATGATTTTAGCACTTTATTTATTTCAAGATTACTAAATATTCATATTGTTAAAATGTAGTATTCATTTCACAATAAAATGTTATTACAATTTTATTACTTTATTATTCACATAAATATAATTGAGTAATAATTTTAACCCTGACCTGACAGTTTGAACCTCCAGCTACTCCATAATAAAGTTATAAAACAAGGAAACTGTTGCAAGACTGATGACAGTTTCATGCGTACGCATGGATGTATGTATTAACATGTTCTCCCTATAAATAAATACATACATATGTATGTAGATATAAATTTGTACATAATGCACTGTGATATGTGTATGAATGGCATTAAACATAAATCAATTTAAATTGAAACAATAAAAAACTGAATGCATTTAATATCACGTACTTAACACCAACCCACCACAACAAATCGGCCCATCCAACCAAGCAACCAACCAACAACCCCAAATGGGAAAAAAAACACTAAAAATATCTTTATACGATTATCTACTAATACTACTCTTTTCTGTTCATCTAAGTAAATATGAACAAACGAACAATGAACATTTGTCATGTTCAACATAATCAGCTTAAATAGTGAAAATTCCCAAATGAATGAAGACAACAATAGCAACTGTTGGAATCAGCATCATCAGCAACTGCGGCATGGACAATCAAGGGTGCAACTAAAAAAACACACAAAGATTTTTAAAATAAAATTGAAAAAAAAAAGTGCAGCGAAAAACTTTTGAATGAATAAGTTGGAGCGTATTGATTGTATTTAATAGAATTTTCAGAGAGTGGGAGAACAAAATAGACTTCCGCTTTACATGGGGGTTCAAAAATGACGGGAACGTGTTTGATGGTGGATGAGTTAAAGGCAATTAAATGTAAAAGCTTAATTTTCAGAGAATAATGGAATTGAACAATAGTTTAAATTAAATGAGTTTCACATTCAAAACGAATTTATGTATAACTTGTGCACACTAGCATAAAGTAGGAATGCAATACTCATATATCATTAGTTTCTTTATTTAGATTTTCAGCATATTCCATATTTCTTTATTTAGATTTTCAGCATATACAAAATCTTTCATAATTCAAAATTTAAAGCTATCAAAATGAAGCCATTATATTTTGTGTAGTGTAAACAGTCTATTTGTTAAATACTTCATTTCACTTTACACAACAGACAGACAGCCAGATTGCAAAGTTTGAACAACCCTAAAATTGCGTTTAAAATAATAGAAAAAAAAGGGAAAAAGTTAAAATTGGTTTAAAGTAAATCCCTTTTACCACAAAATCGTTTTTTCCAAATTCCAAGCCATAGAAGCAAAATAAAGAAATGTTGAATAAAAAGCTAACGAAGCGAGTACAACTTGTGCCACAAATGTGACAACATAGATCAACATTTATCCAGTATGTTTGAATAAAATGTGCAAATTGTACAATGTCAAAACCCCGAGGCATAATGTGACATACCACAGTCACAGTCACATAGAAGGCAAGTCACTCAGCAGTCAAGATGACATGGAAGGCAATGTGTGTGTGTGTACGAGTATTCCAGCGGGAAATATATGCAGTGAAGCGGCCTTCTTAAATGCCTTAATTTGGAGACAAAGGCACACCCGTGTCATTGAGTACAAAGCTTTGTTACGTGTTAGATGGCTGATAGAAGGTCAACTTTTATGAAGATTTTGCCATTTGTATGCCTCGTAGAATGTCTAATAAACGATTACTGTAGAAGCTTTCAGAGCGAAGAGGAGGAGGATACTGTGACCCACCTATTCTGCCTTTGCCCGGCTCTGGACAACATGCGTATACTTGAAAGCTTCCTCTCCTTCTCGTCGAATGAGGGAAATGTTGTTTACTTCTTGGGTATCACAACGGAATCAGCATTATGAATGAACCCAAGAGAGCTGTTTGAAGAGTGGCTGTCCACGGAATCTCCTAATAAAGAACAGAAAAGGAAAGCCTAATTGAAGGTATGCTGAAGGAAACCTTTCAAAATGGCTATAAGGGACAATATTCTTAATGAATTCAGTATTCACTTTAAACAAGGGCATTATTTTTTTTTTTATTTATTTATTTAAATTCAAAACCAAGCCCATTGCCAAATATGGCTTATATTCTACCCAACAACAATAATACTTTTAACAGGGCATTAAGGGCATTAAATCACCTGTGCATTTTTATAGAAGTATAAAAAACAAACTACATCACGCGACTTTACAATACAACATTTTATTAAAGACTAAACTTGATTTAAGAAGGAGGAGTAAATTCCTATAAGAACATCTTTTGGTATATACGTCTTTTATAAGGCCTACAAAGTGAAGCCCTATCTATTTTACCCGCTGTGATGTAAAACGTGCAGTTGTATAATGATACTGAAGAACTAAAGTTGTTTTAACAGATGATGTTGATGATGACGATGACTAAAAAATGTTTTGGATTTGGGTGTGTGACAACTAACCCAACTAATCAAACATTGGTAAAATGGCAAATAGTCTAGAACACAATTGTTCTAAATGCATTAGTTAGTCACACATGTGCAAACAAGGTTTGTGGGTATGTACATTGTTGCTATTATATGCTTTCAACTTTAATTTTACAATTTTATCATGAGGACATATTTACTTATGTTTTATGTGACAAAATCACCTGGCACTCTCCATCATTTCATTGATAACATATGGAAACACTAAAGAAACTAATTAAATTTTGCTAGTAATGACAAATTGGCTATGAAATTTAAAAAAAAAATTTTCCACTACAGTTCCATTTTATAACTGAATTAATAAAAACCAATAAATATCCATAATCATGAACAACATATTTAGATAGAGAGAAGTATCGAAATAAAATCGATTAAACAGAAAGGAGGAGTTTTTTTTTTTTTAATTTGGAAATTATTCGAGTTTAATTTGATCGAATAAGTTTCCAATGTATTTCAACTTCGTATAAGGCTCTTAGGCAGGGTCACGCTTGGCAAATATTTGCTCAAAAAACCGTAACCACTTTCTTTAGCACAAATTTGTTTGACGTGTTTACTCTTACAAGTGTTTTGTAAGATCAAACAGCATCAAATAAAATAAAACTAAATTTTTTGTTTTGAATCATCCTAAAATATGTTTTTAAAATAAATCAAAGAATTCGAATGTAATTTATTTAGTGGTTACGTCTTTTTCATCAAATATTTGTCATGTGTGACCCTACCTTTAGTTTATTCACAACACCAATAAAGTTTGAACAACGAATGTCTAACATTTTTATGAAAATCAATAAAAACCAAACACAGCCTCGATGCACGAACATTAATCGGCTTTTTACACAAACACAACACCAACGCCAATAAATTCTCAGAAATGAGTTCAAAATAAACAGTAGCCAGTCTTGAGGATTTATAAGGCTTTTGAACAAATTGCGTTTGGAGATAATTTCCTTGGCGATATTTAAAGTATCTTTGGGATTTAATGGGTATAACATATTTAGAACAACGTAGTTTATAAAGAAAACAAGTAAGAAAGTTTGGTAGGTTAAGCCCAACCATGTGATACCCTACACTAAGTAAATTAGCAAAAACATTTTTCGTTTAAAATTTCAGTAACTTATTTTCGCGAATGATTTTCGGAAGTGGGCCTTATATGGGATCTATGACTAATTACGGTCCGATCATCATACAATTAGGTGACATGAGTTCCATATATATAAAACTTATTTGGAGTGAAATTTGTGTAGATATCGATATAAATTTAACATTTATGACCGATAAAGTCCAATTTCGGGAAGACATTTGTATGAGGGCTAGGTTTTTGGGCCGAACAAATTATATATGCCAAATTTATTCGCAATATCTTAAAAATTGGGACCTGTACTTTGCGCACAAGGTTTACATGACCAGCCAGCCAGACAGACAGACGGACAGATTCTGAGCATATTGATATACTTTAAGGTGGTATACAGTGGTGTAGAGTATAAATACCAATATCTGTAACATATTTCATATATATAGAATGGAAAATAGAGATTTTTAATGAGATTGAAAGTTTTTGACATTATATCTGCATTTCTTTGGCATTTATATTGAATATTATAAAATTGTTCGATCCAAAACAATATTTACATGTTAGCTCCAAATATTCGGATGACAATTCTATTGTAAACAGAATGAAAGAAAAAGTATTTGACAATTACTTTTATCGAATCAATTGTTATTCAAAACTAGCTTCGCTCGGTAGCTTTTTACTAATGTTAGTTCTTCAAGTTTCTCCAAAAAATGTCTCTTAAGAAAAATGAGAAGTGAAAAGGAGACAATATATTAAAAAATTAAAATTTCCGAATTTTTTAAATTTCGAATCTAATTTAAAAAAAATCAGCCAAATCGTTCCAGCCGTTCTCACGTGATTCCATTACATACATGGACCATTTCATTTTTATATATGGGGGATTTCATGTCAAGTGAACGAACTTTTGAAATCGTTGTCTTAATTTTATTCTGTGAATAATCAAACTGTTGGATTTTGTAAATAGGCATGAGGACAATTAATAAATAAATACATTCTTTTGAAAATATAAAAGTTTCCCTCGAAATCCTCATATGTACGAACTCGTAAATCTCCATCAACGTTTTGATATGCCTGTGGACACATTTACATTATGTATTTGTTTCTTTTATTTGTTGTTGCTATTGTTATTGTTGTTCTTGTATCATTGTTGAAGTTAAAGTTGTTGGTTGTAATTGTCGTATAGTATTTTCATTGTCATTTCATTTTATCATACATTTGACTTACGTTTTCATTTGTTTTTATTCTTGTCGCTGATGATGTTTTAGCTTTTTGTTTTCTTTTCATGGCATTTATTTTCCATCTCAACTCTACCCGTACCATCATCTTCATCATCATCATCGTCTAATTCTTCATTTGTTTTCTTTTCGGTTCAAATTGGAGCGCAACTGGCTGCTGTTCGAGAAGAGTGTCATGTGTTTATTCAAGAGAATTGATGTTTTTAGTTGGTTGATTTGTGTGATTTCTTTGGGTTTTATGTTTTTTCTGTGTTGTCATTTCTTTTGCTTATTCTTATGTTTATTCAAGTGATAAATTGGCAAACAAAAACAAAATATAAATAAAATAAGACATCATAATGATGCTGGGGATAGATAGATGCAAAAACATAAAAAACAAGAGAAATTTTAAATACATAGGTACTGACAAAGAATATGGATATAAAGAATGCGCATTATGTAGAAGTAAAATTTCTTATGGCCGGTTTTAACTTTACGACCATTACGACGCTCTCACCAAAATCTTTTTTAAAAATCATTTCTTGATTAGGGGGGGAAGACAGAAGGAAAATAAACACAAACAAAGAGCGTAACAATGTGTTGCCTCATCGTACGTTTGTACGATTATGTATGTTATATGAATATTTTTAAAAACAATTCTCCTGGCGGGAGGGAAGACAGAAGGAAAAGAAGCCAAAACAATGAGCGTAACAATGTGTGGCTCTCATCGTACGTATTTGTTTATGTCAGTATATTTGTATGTGTATATTCTTTGATCATTTTGGTTGCTGAAAAAAATAACTTCTTTTAGTATTTGAAAAATTTGTATTTCTGTCTAAAAGAACTTTGAACAACAATTTAAAAATATTAATATTCTTTAAATAAAAAAAACTGTTCTATAAAAAAATAAATTTTTCGAAAATTTTCTGTAAAAACTATAGACACATACATTCTACATTTTATTAGAAAATTTTTGATAAATTTTTAATTTCATTATTTTAACTTTTAAACAATTTTAATTAAAAAGATCTATAAATTATCCATTTTAATAAAAAATCTTTGACAAATTCTTTTTTATTATTTTACTTTTTTGATAATTTTTCTATTTTAATAGAAAATTTTTGAGAAATTTCCCTTTTTAATTGAAAATTTTTTGATACTTTTTTATTGTAATAGGTATAAATTTTTTGATAAATTTTCAATTTTAATGGTAAATTATTGATGAATTTTCTATTTACTTAAATGTAAAATTATTGATCAATTTTATATTTTAACAATTTTTGATAAATTTTATATTTTAATGGAAAAGTTTTGATAAATTTTAATAGAAAATTTTTGAAAAATTTTCTTTTTTAATGGAAATTTTCTTTTTGATGCAAAATTTTTGATAAATTTTCTACTTTAATTTTCCATTTAATGGAAAGTTTTTGATGAATTTTCTATTTAAATGAAAAATTTTTAATAATTTTTTATTTTAATAGAAAATTTTTGATAAATTTTTTATTTTAAAAAATGTTCATTTTAATGCAAACTTTTTGATGAATTTTTTATTTAAATGGAAATTTTTTGATAAATTTTCTATTTAAAGAATTTTTTTGATAATTCATTATTTTAAAAGAACATTTTTGATAAATTTTCCATTTTAATGGAAACTTTTTGATAAATTTTCTATTTTCTTAAATGGAAAATTTTTGATAATTTTTTATTTTAATAGAAAATGTTCTATTTTATATATTTTTTTTGATAAATTCATTATTTTAATAGAAAATTGTTGAAAAATTTTCTTCTTTAATAGAACAATTTTTGATAATTTTTTTATTTTAATAGAAAATTTTCTGCTTCAATGGAAATCTTTGAAAAATTGTTTATTTATCAACAATCCTTTTTTTAAAAAAGTGTTCAAAACACATAAAGGCTTATTAAAGTAAAAAAATGGAGTTTTTAAAAAAATTAAAGTAAATAAAAAAATTCATTTTTTTTTAAACATAGTTTTGATAGAGATTTTTTTTATAAAAAATAAAAAAAAATTATTTTAGAAATACAGTACGGGCTCGATTTGTGCAACTACCTATTATTGCAACTGACCGATTAGCGCAACAGCCTATTTTTTAACATTACAGTCTTTATAACTGCAACTTTTTTCAAAAAAAAAGTCGTGATAAGTGCAACTTTAATTTTTTTATTTCAAATAAAACATTATTTAGAACTTATTTTTTGTTCTCTTTTCATTTTATTCCCTTTTTTCTTTAAATATAAAATTTTTATACTGAATACTGGGAAATTTTAATTTTGACTTTGTTTATTATTTTATGAAATTTTGCCTTAAATTTGATATCAAATATTTTTTTGAGTTATTTATTAATTTTATTGTATTATTTGAACTTTTTCTTTTTAATTAAAATAATTGATTACTTAATCATCAAGAAAAGTGCATGTTTTTGGTAAAAATATATCAAAATAGTACTATATTTGGTGGTCGGTTATTGCAACATTTTGAAGATTGCAACCAGCCCGATTTCCTTTCGGTTGCGCAAATCGAGCCCGTACTGTATATTCATTTTTAAGTTTGTTTTTTTTTAATTAATTATTATTTGTGTTTTTAGAAAAAAAATGGAGTTTTTAAAAAAATTAAAGTAAATAAAAAAAATTCATTTTTTTTAAAACATAGTTTTGATAGAGATTTTTTTTATAAAAAATGAAAAAAAATTATTTTAGAAATGTTTTCATTTTTAAGTTTGTTTTTTTTTCTTTTTTTTTTAATTATTATTTGTGTTTTAAGAAATAAAAATTTTAGTAATTAAAAGAGATTTTAGGAGATTGGAATATTTTTTTCTATACTGATTTACTAGTTGCATTTGTTTTTCGCAATTTGTGCAAAAGGGGGCTTCAACACTTTTACATTCTACATTTTTTGGGGAAAAACGAAACTCTAAGGTAAGATCTTCCGATTCCTCGTCATTTGCGTCCATGTTTTCAGTTGGAATGGCATCCGCCTTTAATTTTTTTCTCCCAACATATGTACTCGAAAAATGATTATCGCATATGTAAAGATTTTTATCGAAATCCTTCTCAGGAATTCGACATTTCTCCCGCCAAATTTGTCCTAGCATCCTGTCTGAAGAAGGAAATTTAAACATTTTTAAACCTTTAAATTGTCGTTTAGATTTTTGGCATGTTTTTATGCAACATTTTACGCCTGATGGCAAAGAATTTTTTTTTTTTTTATTCGCATCCATTGCGAAATATTTTGTATAAATTTTTATTACAAAATAATACAAATATTGTATAAATACTTATATTTAATAAATATATTAATGAAGCTAATAGTAAGACAAAAAATTTCATACATAAAAATGCATTAAAAAAAATATACATATGTATATAATTCATCTGCGTTCACAAAAGTTTAAAACATCCGCTATCACCCTTCTTTGTTAAAAGCTGACGACAGACTAAGTTTACAAAAAGAAATAAATATTTGATCAAGCAACGAAAATTATCAATGCATATACACACACGCATACTAAAGTATTCACAAATATACAGAAGTACGAACGATGAGAGCCACGAATTCTTACGCTCATTGTTTCTCTATCCTTTCCTTCTATCTTTCCCCCCGCATCATGAAATATTTTTGAAAAATATTCCAAATTATGTTAAAATGCACATTCTTTATACTTTATATTCTTTGGTACTGACCAAACAATAAAAAAGCAAGACTTTCACGTTTTTTTCTTTGCGATTAACCCTTTGTGGGAAAGGGGCCAAGACTATTAAAATAAAACGTTGGTAAAATAAATTGCTTAAACATGATCTATGTTAATAACATGGTGTGACATAGAAAATATGCTTCTAAGATGACCTTGTGTAGGTTGTAGGTTTTTTTTGGGTATTAATTTTTAACATTTAAAATTATGGTAAAATAATTTAGGTGAATAAGAACATAAGAACATTTAAAAAAATTTGATTTATTATGACACGGACGCATAGCTGCCAGATTTAACGATTTTTGGTTTCAAAAATAGCAATTTGACGATTTGACGATTTCTTTCTCGAATATGACGATTTTCTGCATTATGAAAATATGGTACTATTTTATGAAATAGGTAAAGAATTTTCTCATTTTGTTGGTGAATATTTAGATTTTGAATTTTGTCAATTAAAATTTTTAGATTTTAAACCAATTTTTGTAAATAAATTACTGAAATAAAACGAAAAAATTCTAATACAACTTTTTCTATCTTGACAAAATTTATTCAGAATATAATGACATTTCAATTGAAGCCGCCAAGCTCGAATTTATGCTTTAATCTCAGGCATTAATACCTTTCGAATTGACCACCTATTGCGTGGTGCTATATTTTAATGAAATTATCTTTAAAAAGTAATGTCAGAGATTGTTCTTTCGGGTCATAATAAAGATTTAGACATTAAATTCTATTTTATGTGTTTTATTTAAAAAAAACTTCTGAATGAAATCTTATATTATAATTAAATTTAGCTTTACTTTTTTATTTTAGTGATCCCTTATTTATAAACTTAAATTTTAAGAAATATTTTTTGATAAATGTAATATGTTTTCGTTCAGTTTTTAAATAGAAATTTTAAATTCCTGTTAGAAATCTTGACCTTTTTAATTTTCCGATTTTTTTGAAGTTTTCTAAAATTCAAAATGACGATTTTTTTCTTTTTTATCGGGATATTGACGATTTTTTCCCAAATTCATCTGGTAGCACGGACGCCATTTTGTGCTTGTTGAATACTCCACTACTTAAGCACGCTAAAACTATTCGCGTTAATCATTTCGCTCATTGCGAGCAATAGTTATGTTAGTTTAAAGTTAAAAATAAAGCTATACTGATTCTCATAGACGCATGATTAATATTATTTATTTATTACCACATCACAGTTATATTTATCATACGCTCTAAAACAAAATTTATACACAATACATACTTCATGTAAAGTGACAAAAATGGTGATTTTTTTAAATTTTTGTATGGGGAACCCCCCAGGGGATTGCAAGGGGTGTGCCACTAGCATGGGTGGGTCGGCTCTCCAAAGTTAGTGGGGGTCGGTCATACTTTTAGACTCGATTGGGGCACTTTAAATGGGTCAAAGTGGGATTTTTCAAAATTTGACCTTTGGGTCAAAATAAGAAACATCAGAATTCATGTATGGTATGGTTCCTTGGGCATAGTTTCTTATTTTGATCACTAGAGTACGATTTTCGGTGTCATTTGGTCGATTTTTAAATCGACCCGCCCTAATGTGGATATACTTATTAGCATTGGCAAAACAATGGAAACTTTTAAACATCTACAAGAAAAAAATAGGTATAAAACAAAACGAATAACTTTGTGAAATTGTTCAATTGTAAGATAGGCCGATGACTGGATATTAAGACAAAAATTATTATGCGAAGTCGCTTTTCGACATATACCACAGGTAAAACCTCTTCCGCATGTCCAAAGGCAGGATATTCATGACTTTTGTTAATTCTATTATTTCGATGTATAAAGCATACAAATTCGAATGATTTTCTTTTCCAATCGAATTAATTGTGGTTACAACTTTATTTTTGACCATTTCAAAAGTAAGTATCATGTAGAATTAACTATATCTATATTATTAAAAATATTCAAATATAATGATTTATAAAACTAAGTACGTACAGTTTATTGTTTATTCCAGCATGGGATTTTTATGAAATTTTAATACAACTGGAAGGTCTTTATTGTAAATAATAAAACTTTTATTTACTATATTTATCTCAAAGCAACACAAACCTTAGTGGGCAGATAAAATTATCGCCATAAAATACACTGACTATACGTATCTATAATGAGTGACCAAGAAAATTATATGAATCATAAAAAGTAATTATTAAAAGTGATTATAATAAGGGTAGTTGTTTAAACAGCATGTAAAAATATAAACAAATGTACATAAACAAACAAACAAACAGAAACAGTAGTAAAAACTATAAACAATTTAAATTATTAATGCAAATATTAAATTTCAAGATAAAAAAGAAGCTCATTAAATTATTATAGACTCTTGAAATATATATGATGTTAGTAGTGGTGATATACTACATATGGGAAAGACTAAATAAATACATATAAAAATTGGCAAAAAGTAGGAAAAAAATCGAAAAACATGTGCATCATTCAGCAAGATACACATTCGAAATGCAAACACTCTTGTAAAGAGAAAAAAAAAACGAACCAAAAAATGATTGTAAAAAATGTGTACGATGTTGAGTGCAAACAGTACAACACTATTTAATTCAGACCATAGCAAGATTCGTCTGAAATTAGAGTTTTGAAATATGGGTTTCAGTTATCATTTTCTGAATAACGTGAAATATCGATTATATAAATTAAAGGTAGATAGAAATTATGCCGAAACTGATTCGCTGCGCAAAAGGGTGAGATCTTTGTGCGCCTCCGAGCCAAAGTAAGTATCAAGGCAGTAAAAGCTTTTGGTCATTAATAGAGAAAAGGATAATAATGCTACTCTTTTAAGAGATGGCTACTCAATCACTGACCCGGTTCTTAAAGCTAACCTTCTGGCTGAATTATTTGCAAATAATTCGAACTTACCGGAAAGCAACCAACCACTACCCGAGCTCGAAAGAGTATCAGTTACTATGCCGAATATATTCTTTCGCGGACGCGCATTTGCCATTCTTATATATTCAATTATAGACCGAGCCTTTAACAAGATATTGTGACAATCTCTGAATGGGGTTGTGTGAATAGAGTCGATTTTAATGACACAAAGTATTCAGTGCGATGTCCGCCGGACATAACACTTCACTCTATCTGATATCCATACTATTTACACCACTAATATCCGGCCCAAAATGGAATACAACTCTCATGTGTGGGCCGTTGCTTCCAAGTTTATTTTGGAGTCTCTCGACCGCGTACAGAAGAGGGCGTAGGTGCTTATTGGTGACAGTAGAGTACACACCTCTATTGACTCACTGGAACATCGTCGCAATGTAGTTTGTATTTCACTGTTCTACCGATAATACAATGGTATGTGCTCTGCTGAAATTAGGGAACTTGTTCCCGAAACCCATAGTTTTGTACGCAACACACGTACCTCAGCAAGGGCTTATGAACACGTTGTCGACTGTACAGTGGATCACACATTACAGGGAAAAAAATTATTTTTTTACCCCTACAATGGTATGTGCTCTGCTGAAATTAGGGAACTTGTTCCCGAAACCCGTAGTTTTGTACGCAACACACGTACCTCAGCAAGGGCTTATGAACTCGTTGTCGACTGGACAGTGGATCACACATTAAAGGGAAAATTCTTTCTTTACCCCTACTGTCCGTATTTGGAATAATAAGAATTCCTCCAGAAGTCCTCCCTGTCACTTTCAATATAGGAAAATTCAAATCAAATGTCCACAAATACTAGTCCTCCATCCCATTACCTATTTTCCTAATTTCACCACAATGCAATGTATGAGTAGGGTCATCCCTGAGTGCTGGTAAAAAAAAATATGACAGTATTGAAATAAAATTCAACGTAAATAAGTCTTATGTTAGTAATAATTACACCACCAAATCTTGTAAAAATTGGTCCATAATTGAACATAGCGCCCATATAAGGCCCGCATCACTTTTACGTGAATAAATCTCTTATAAAAATGTATCTTATAAAATGTTATTGAAATAGACTCCACTCAAATAACTTTTATAAATACCTAAAAAATCCTACCAATTTTATGTCGATTGGTCCATAATTGATCATAGCTCCAATAAAAAGCCCACAAATTCATTAAAAATGTGGACTTTAATGGGTCTATTATGGATGTTAACCGAACTAAAGTTGCGTTGATAGCTTCCAAAATGGTTTGTAGATGGTATTTTCAACACCAAAACTTTAATACTTGCCAATTATAAAATGCAACCCTGTTTTTAAAAAAAGAAAATTTAATGTTAAATTCAGCTTTTCAAAGTATTGAATAGTATCGAGTACCCAAAAAAATTTATTGAGTATAGTATTGAGGAGTTAAAAGTCGGTTGGCAAAATTATAAAAAGCTGACGAAATAACGTTGGAAACCCTCTCTTTATACTCTGCTTTAGTTCATTATCAGTGACCATATTTTAGCACACTAATCTCGTCCACAAAATTAAATGTTTTTAATTTTTAGTATTCAAACGTCGAATTGCAGTTGCAAAAAAATAGGCTTTATCAACAATTTGTTATACAAATTAAATATTTGCTTAGTCGACTTGATGAATAAAATAAGGGAAAAAAATATGAATATTAAATTCCCATTTGTCATAATTTCATGGTTAGTTATCGTGCGCTATAAAATGCTTGTTTATTATAAACTATACTATATTGACAATAATGATGCCAATAATAATGACGATGTTTTTATTGTATTTCTTGTAAGAGAGATAGAGGAGAATCATCATCATGATACTTACCGACACCGTATTTGTTGTTTGATGGTATCCACATTTTGTTTATTTGTTGTTGTTCTTCTGTATTTCTATTAAAAATTATGTATGTGAAGTAATATTATTGTTGTTGTTTTCTATCAATTAAACAATGTGCAAAAGGTTACACATAAATTTTTTTTGTAATTACTGTTTAATAATTTATTTAACTCTAAAAGACTTCATTTCATATTCAATTTAGCTGACAGTTTTTCTTAATTTAAGGAAAAACTGTTATTTTTTACTTCAAAAAAAGACAAACTACATTTTTTGGTTGTTTCACCTTTTTTTTACACTATTTTAGCACTTTTACTTTTCACTTTACTTATATTATATACTACTACTACACGCCTTTTTTCTCTTACAATGAAATTTTTTCCTTATTTTTTTTTAATATTTTAGCAGACTTATTTTTTGTTTGTTTGAAAAATTCACTTTGATTTTGTTTTTAATTTATTTTTATTGCTTATTTAAGAATTTTGATTTTTTTATTTAATATAGAATTTGTTTGGTTTAATTTTAGCATTTTTGCATATATTTTTTTGATTTGTTTAGTGAGTTGCTAAAAATACTGTATTTATACAAATTTTTCACAACCGCTTCTGTCGTTTAGTTGACTATAACTACTGCGTTGCGCGAAACGCGCAAAATCGATAAATGAATGTCTTTTCTCCTTTAATTTTCCTATAAGGATTTAGTTATAGTTGTTGTTTTTTTGCGTTTTTCTTTCATTTATATTTCACTTTAGTTAGCAGTCGATTGCAGCAGTCAGCTTTTTTTCAGTTGTGTTCGTTGTCGTTTTTGTCGTTGTTGTTTTTGTCTCTGGTAATAAATAATATCTTTTGAACGTTGCTGTGCAGTTTAGCTGCTGCCGCTATTACAGCACACTTCCTCTTTTTCAGCTTGTTGTTATTGTTATTATTATTTTTATTCGTATTTCTTTGTTGTGTTTGTCGTTCCGTCTGCCTTCTTCCACTCCAACACTTTTAACTTCCTTTTTTTTTTGAACAAGAATCACTGATTTCTCATTGTATGTGAGTAAAATATTTATATTGCACTTGACAGAGTTGTGTATAATTTTTTATTACTAATTTGACTCCACACTAGCGCTTTCCACGTCTATACACCACGAGCTGAGAAATATAACTGATTGGGGAGCAGCAATATTTTGTTTATTGCCGTTTTTTTCATTCGTGGAAACAACAACATATAAGGGCAGCACAACTAATTCCAATTTGCCAAATGTCAAGTTAAGGAGAAATGTAAACAAAAAAGAATTCTAATAAGAAAAGAAAACCGTAAAAAACATTTGCAGGGTTGAGTTTTTAAGGATTATAATTATTATCATATCCGTTTTAACTTTTTTTATTATAAGGAAGAATGAAATATATACATATTTATAAGTAGCTAAAAAATAGAGTAAAAATGTAAATTAAAATAAATTATTTTTGTTATAATAGGTATATATTTAAATTGAGTATACAGTGGTTGACAATACAATGCAAACGTTTCCAAATACATATTCAGTTAATAGGTCACAATCCCAAAAAATTCTTAAGAAATTTGTATTTTAATGAATTAAATTCTGAAAACAGAAAACAAACTAAAAAGTATTAATTGTTATGGTATTGACAAAACAATGAAATAATTTCATTTTTTGGATATCCTTTGATTTTTACTATTTGAATAGTCATCCCTGATAATATTTTGCTCTAAACCAACACTAAAATTCTTCAAATCAATACAAAAAATGATTGTTTTGGTTGTTAAATTCTCAACTCTTGACTCTAGCAAAAATTTCCTTTGTGTTAACCAGTATAACCATATAAATCAATTCTTTTTAACGGTAATGAAATTTACTATAGTTAAATATAAAATCTAGTAAATTTTAACATATCAAAAAAAGTTTTATTGTATTGTCACTTACTGTATATGATAATAGGATACATGCGGGCTTCGAAAAATCTATTTCAAACAACACTTGGACCTTACAGCAACTATCAATAAGATTCCAATATGATCGAAATAAATGGGATATTAAGCACTGCTTCTATTTTACTGTATAGACAATTTGTTCAAAGAGTAAAATTATACTTCCAATAATAAATATTGTTAAATTCAATATTATTGGATATAGGGTATACAAATCGTATTTCCGGGAATATTTATTTTTAATAAATATTTGAAACAAATTAGAATTTGGTTAAAAATAACGCTATTCATAAGATTGAGCTATTTTACTCAGACATTTCCAAATACTTTATAGAATTGTTTAATTGGGTTGAAACTTTTATTATTGCTTCATTTAAATAAATGATACAAAAGAAATTAAGATTTATTTATATTTTTTATTGATAAAATAATCCATTCTCCATTTTCGTGTGGTAATTTCCGTTTAATAACCTCCAGCTACAAACTAGTGATATTAAAGTATTGAGTATTTGTGTATTGAGTGCCAATTACCACTATAATAGGAAAAAATTACGTACATATTTATTAGAGTATTTATTATATCGAGATATTTTTCAATAATTCTAAAGGTTTTTTAGATAAACATGTGTTAATTATATAAAAAGAAGAGCTTTTTGAATGGCTTCCTATAAAAAAGTTTAAATTTTAGTTTATATTGTATTATTTAAAATACGAAATGTCAAAACAGTATCGATATTTAACAACACATTCCCACATTACTGACGATATCAAAGACTGATTTGTATTCGAAAATATGTAGGCGTTGAAAAAACACTAGAAATACTGCAGCAAACGCTAAGCTGATACTACTGCACAGCTGTTCTAAATGGCATTGCCAGGCACAACAGTTTATTAAAAAAGAAACAAGTAATCAAAACAAAAATAAAAATCCTCCGGGAAAATCGTTTAACACCGTATTATACCAAGTTATTTTTATAGATTTTCAAAGTAAAAAATTATTCATTGTAACATGTCTGACTCCGATTGTGATTGGTTCGACAAAGACGATGATGAACTTATTAAAGATGTGCAAAAAACTCTAAAAACCAAACAACAAGCAAATACTGAATATATAAAGACAACAACAAATACTATAGGTAAAACGTAGACACCTTTTGGAATTACCGTCAAAATGAACTAAAACATTTTCCTTTGCAGATGATTATATCAAAGAACTGACAATTAAAGCAGCAGCACAGTCCACGGGAGATGCTAAGAAAAACAAACTTAAAATAACCGATTTAAGAAAATTGTCTAATATGACACCGCTGGATATTTTCTTATATGCATCCACCGTGGAGTATGATTTCTATACAGATCAAATTTACTTAAACGATAGCCAAGAGAAAGTTATACTTTATACTGCGGTTTTATCTACTATATGTCGGCTAGAATTGCCGGGATTTCATAAGAATCTGCTAAAGAGTTTTACACTTAATGGCAACTTGCAGGAACAATATCGCTTGCTGGTGGCCAAATTAATGTGCAAACGCTTTAAAGATATGTGGCTGAAGGAAGAAGAGATGATTGAGTTTTTAAATAACATGGAATTATTGATATTACAGTCATTTAAACTCTATAGCAAGGAGGATAAATGTCATATGTTGTTAAAGGACCTATTAACCATTTTGGAACAAACGGATAATCCTACCATAAAAAAGAAAAAAATACTTGTTCAATTTAAGGAGAATCTAGAACAAGCCCTCAAAGTTCAGCAGTCCACTGAACACAATCTAGAAATATATCCCACCTTAGACGATTTAACAAAAGATCAAGCCTTTAATAACGCCCTAGAAAACAATCAAACAACCTCACAACAGAGTGTTCAAGAGTATTTGTCGAAACATTTACGTTTTCTTAAACAAGACTTTCTATTGCCCCTAAAAGACTGCGTTGGTTTGTTGAGAAACAAACGTAATACGACTGAATTACCAGACAATTTTTATGTTTTTGAAAATGTTTTAATAGTTTTGAATGAACAATTTTTGGATGCCTATCGCCATGAGTTGGTATTCGTAGATGTTTTGGGTTCGCGCAGAAATATGGACACTGAGGATGTCCAGATGCCGTATCAATTGCAGGAGAAGTTGAGAAAAATTAAATCTGGCGCTTTGCTATGTTTTAGTACCAGTTATAATTTCGACAATTTAATATTGGCCACGGTTACGTACACGAGTCATGAGTGTATGAAGGAAGGATTTGTAAGTATTAAAATTATATCTATCAGCTTAACGAAAAGTTTAATAATATTGACAAAAAAAGAAATTTCCAAAATCTTGTTCCAAAAAGCTTTTTTATCAAAATTAATACAATGTTTAATGTTTTCAACAAAAATCTAATTTTTTGCAAACAAAAATTTGATTTAAATTGTGTATCTATACTCTTTCAGATTGGTATCGAAATCGTACGCCAATACAACATTGGCAACATCTACAATCGTAAATTATTGATGTTTGAGACACCAGCATTTTTTGAACCATATCACAATGTTTTCAACTATTTAAAAAACTGCACCATCACCAATTTTCCCATGAAGAACTACATTGTGGATGTGGAAAATCCCCTTGACAAGATACCATCATATTTAAATGAGAACACAGTATATCAATGTTATGGACAAACATTCAAACCACTCAACGAAGAACCACCACAAAATGTTATGGGTTTAAATGATTCACAATTGCAGGCTTTTGGAAAAGCTTTAAGACAAGAATTTACCCTCATACAGGGACCGCCGGGTACTGGTAAAACTTATCTATCTGTACAAATGGTAAAAACTTTAATGGAAAATGCTGAAACACCTTTGGTATTAATAACTTACACCAACGAATCATTGGATAAGTTTTTAATTAAACTTTCCGAATATACCGATAAAATTGTACGATTTGGTAGTCAGTCTAGAGATCCTGCCATTGCGAAGTACAATATTAAAGATGTGGTGGAACATGCGCAAATTAATCCCAAATTAAAGAGACTGTATTATTTGATAAATATAGAATTTAAAAATAAATTTCAAAATTTACAATTAAAACACAAAGAATTCGACGGCACTGACGATACATACCAAGAGATTTTGAAGGCCCAGCGTGAATTGGCCGAAGTTACTGAAAAATTGCAAACCATTAGAATCATGTTTCAGTTTTATGTGGCCAAGGAGAAATCAATTATAGCTCTCACAACCACTTGTGCGGCCAAAACTAATTTTCTATTTCGTTTGTTAAAAAGTAAAATCGTTATTTTCGAAGAAGCAGCAGAAATTTTGGAATCTCATGTTGTGGCGTGTTTGACACCCTACACTCAACATGTTATAATGATTGGTGATCATCAACAGCTGCAGCCCTATAGTTCTAGCTACCAACTGCAGCAATATTCCCATATGAATATCTCGTTATTTGAAAGGATATTTACTAAACAAACTACACCCATACAATTGAAAACTCAATATCGTATGCATCCAAAAATAGCCGATCTATTGTGTAATACAATTTATAAAGATTTGAGTAGTGATGTTTCGGTCACACAATATCCTGATATTCGTAAAATGTCCGCAAATCTCTATTTTATGACTCACAACATGAAAGAGGCAAAAACCCAATATGATTCATCATTGTATAACCCTTTTGAAGTGGAGGAAATTATAAATTTGTCATTGCATTTAATTGAGAATGCTGCATATGCACCGGAGGATGTTCACATACTCAGTCCTTATGCCAAACAAGTGGATTTGATCAAGAAACAGGTAAAAACTAATTTTTTGTTAACAAAATGTTATATTTACCAAATAAATATTTTCTATTATTTATTTCAGTTGCAAAAATATCCCTCTCTCAACTCCTTGAAAGCGTCTACAGTGGACAGTTTCCAAGGCCTGGAATGTAATATTATATTGCTTTCACTGGTACGCAACAACACAATACCACAAATTGGTTTTCTGAAACAAGCAAATCGCATATGTGTAGCATTGTCACGTGCCAAACATGGCATGTATATCATTGGAAATCTACAATTACTAAGTCAATGCAGCAGTACATGGTTGCAAATTCAAGAGAAATTATTACAACAAAATGCAATGGGCCCCAAGTTCCCCATAGAGGCCTAATTAACCAAAAACAATAAGAATAAAATAAGCATAACCGATCTTTTTTTAATATATACTAGCCTAAGTAAAAACAGTTTCAATTTATATATTGAAAACGCTAAAAATTATGCATATGTATTTTATGTTTTTAAAACCTGGATTCCTTTTTTATATTTGATTTATAAAATTATTTCTTTACGAGGAAAAAAAAACTAATTTGTATTTATTTTATTATTTCAGTTTTGTTTTATTATTATTTTAATATATACTTTTTTATTTTTTGTAAACGTATTTTGTTTGTTTGTAAACTACAATACTTTTTTTTTAAATTAAAAATGTGAAAAGAAAAAACAAATATTTTGTATTTATTTAAGTTTCGTCTCCTTATTTATTAAAGAATAAAAATTACTTGAACAAATTTAACGGTTTTTTTTCTCTTTAAAATGTTTTATAATTAATTGTTTTATTAAAATAGACAATATTTACAATGCATTCCATGCACTTTTGAGTTTGATTTGATAGAATTGATATTTAGAAATTTCGTAACATACATCACTTTAGCTTAATGAATAATAATTTCATAAATAATTTTCAACGCCAAGTGAAATGTTTATTTTAGAACATGTGAATTAAAGTTAATCAAATAATCCAAAAAATAAGAAAATCAACAAAATTGTCCAAAAAATATTTCACAAAATTAAAAAAAAATGTGGAAAAAATCGTGGAAATCGCTTAGTCATGTATGAGCTGATTTTCTCGATTTTAAATAGCAACCAAATTTTGACTATAGCGGATATATTGATATATAACCATGAATGAATGCTCTTATATTAAAAGCCTTTGATTGAATCTAAAGAACTGGTTTATTGGGAATAGTTTTATGGAATTCAAAGCTCTAGTTTATGGTTCTTAATTTCAATACTAAATTAAACCATTGGTTTTTTCGAATAAGAAATGAGGTATACAGCAGTCGTAATTCTGCTCCCTCATCATTGCTATTACCGCTGCCTACGAGAGATTTTTCCAGCTCAGTCTCGTATTAGTAAATGATTGGCGTCGTCTAATTATACCTCGTTATGGTTATTAGAAGTTGGCATTGCCCACATGCTTTCGTTTTGGATACATAACCTATAAATTATACTTAGATACATGGCGGAGTATCAAGCAAAACTCAATTCGAGAATTTCGACTTCCTGTATAAAGTTATAAGTAGATTGTTATTTCTAGAACGAAGCTCGTAATAGATGATGACCAGGGAAGCCAGAATCATGCAAATGCATGTTTTATCCTATATGTCAGTGTTTAAGGTATTTGTCCATTTCGGAACATATTTTTCCATATTTTGCACTTTATAGCATATTTTTGCAAATATTACTTATTACAGCATATTTATGTCATATTTGCCCTATTTGTATATATTTTTATAATTTTATATTTATTATTTTTATCACATATTTTTTCAGCAAAAAAAGTTTTTCTTTAAATGTTTCAGCAAAAAAATTTTTTTAATCTTTATCTTAAAATATACTTAGGTGATGGAATATACGGTTCGGTACAGCCGAAAATTGTTTTTTATTATTGAATTTTCCCAAATACTATTTTTCATATTACACATTATCTAAACAATCGATAGGGAAACTTCTAGGAAAATACGAATATGGATATCAGTAGCGACTGCCAATAATACGACAAATTTTATTGTTAGAATTTGAAACGCAGTTATCTTGGAAAAATCTGTTCATCCGAAAGTTCTTTAAAAATATTGGATGTAAATTTTAAGAATAACTTTGTATTGCTTTGGATAATGTACTCTTTTCAGTACTTAAGCAAAAGATCAGTAATTATTTGAAAAATCAATTTTACTACTGGAAAAATTGAACAAAAATTGCAATTTTTGTTGTTAAAGAAATGGTATTGAGTTTTAAAAAAAAGGATTTTTTGGCTTTAACATTTTTATGAGCATATTTTTCGGTTTTTACAGCATAGTTTCCTGGTGACTTTATGAATATAAATGAATTCCATTTTTCAGTCACAGTAAGTTGTAGGCACGAGTTTTAGATTTAATTGCGTTTTAAAAACAAATTAAAATAAAAAAAATAGAAATATTAAATATGTACATACATACCAATTTTTACTTTGTTGATTCATGAATTAATGTTGATTGTTGTACTAAAATGTTGATTGTATTATTATTATGTACAGAAAAGTTGATAAAAAATTTCGAGAATTACGAATACTTGTAGTGCAGGCCAGTCAACTTGGACGGAAAATATTTTTTTTTTAAAAAAACGCTTTGTAAACATTGTCTAATATTCTAGATAACATATTAGTTAAAAAGCCAATTTTATATTATACATTTTACACACATATTGCAAATAGATAAAAATTAAAAAAAAAATGTTGACTCAATGCTGGTTTTTACAAAACAAACGATACATTTTTATAGATTGATTAAAATTGTTATTATTTTTGATTAGCCTTGTAAGGATTAAAGCAGATTATGGTAAAACAGGGTTAAAATATAGAACTAGGAAAAGCGCAGATTTATTATTGCCTAAAAGATAAAACTAATATGTTGCACAATAAATTATTATTTAAAATTCGTCCAGTTTGTTTTATTTCCAAATATCGACTTTTGATTATTTATCTACATATTGTTTTTTTGGTATTATTTTGATTTTTTCAAGTAAATATATGCAGAGGTGTTCATTTATTTTTTAGGAGTTCGGACCATAAAAAATAATCTGTTTTCACAATGGATTCGATGTATTCAAGATCGTCCTATTTAGAAGATGTTTATTGTATGAATAGATTTCAAACTTATTTTGGAATATGATGAATTAATTATAACTAGGACATCTAGAAAATTCTTGGATATATCGATATAGTTGAATGCTATTTTCAAGTTCAATACTTTATCAAAAATTTTTAATAAATTAAATGTCTGATTACATACTGATATTACTGATTAATCCTTTGATTTATGTTTCCCGGTTGAAATCATGTTTATTAGTTTAGTTGTTATCTTTGCTGTGGTTTTGTTTTCCTTCACTGCTGGGAAATCGTTTGAATCACGATTGACCAAGTCTTGATATGTTTAATGTTGAGTATTAATGAAACGAACTTGGCATTCAACCATATTAAATTGTTGTTTAATATACAGTTTTTCTGGAGATTATGCATTTAGGTCAAGTCCAATGAATTGAGCTGCTTATGCCGGGTTTGAACATAAATCCACAGGACGTATCGAAGCAGGATTGGCTGGACAGTTCAATATTTGGGATTTTAATGGAGACCTTTGACTAATAAACATTTTACATCTTAAATGTGATAAAACAAACATTTATGAACGCCGATCGTTAAGGCAAAGCTTTTGTATCTTCACATATTACCACGGGATATCAATCAACAAGTGACCAGAGTAATTGACTACTAGCCGACCATACAGAGGTATGTGCAGGATCCATTTGATCGCCGTTCGTATATGACAGCTTTGAACGACATTCACAGGGAAGCCATCAATTCCGCAGTAGCAGGATATCGATATCAGAAGCTGGAAGATTCTGAAGCGTAATTATGTAACTCGTTTCGAAAAGAAATTCGTTCGGATGCTTTATACATTGCATTTCGAAAGTGTTTCGTTTCGAATCGAATTACATAATAACCCCCAGGTTCCTCATGACACCCTCCACATATTCAACTGTTTAGCCAACCCTACTTCACTGCGTCCTACGGATTTATGGACTCATCCGGTCGAAGTACATATTCCTTGGACTTGATCAACATGCAGAACTCTCTAATTGAATATTGTAAAACTGTTTATGCTGCTACAATAACAACAACGAGCCGACCAATCGTTTGAAGGTAGCTAACATGGGTTCTTTATCCATTTCCCTAGTGATATCGGCTAGCGTTTTCAACTCATTATCAGCCCAATTATGAATAAAAAATTCCGCGGGAGTTTTTTTTCCCATTGAATTTGAATAGGAAAAATGAGAAAAGGGGAAAACTCCCGGGGAATTTTTATTCATAATTGGGCTATATTACTATTTCGAAATTTTTGAGTTGAGTAGATAATGGAGCTTTAGCAAATATAGTAACTTTCGGCCACAGCAGCCACATTATCATCGGTACGCACCATACGATTGAGTGCTGCCTCACGAACTTGCGATGGGTGCTTAATTTCGACCAACATCTTATTTTCATCAAATACACAGTTTGGGCAATACAGCACATAATTTAGAAAAAAGTTTGCAATAAGCGTAGACTGATTTTGAACGCGGAGGTATGATGGTCAATATTTCGAATAGAAAAAATCTATCAGTGTCAAAATAACACATGATTTAAAAAGATATTTGTATTTGGACAACCCTGTACATCAAAATTTTTTAGGACCTAAATCATTCCTCAAAATCATTCAACAAAAAAAAAATATGATATATACCAAGGTGAAGGATATATAACATTTGAAAAATCAGAATATAGCACTAGTATCGTTTGTTCAATAAAAACAGCATATTATATTAATTAATATTGCGATTAACATTGCCAATAGAATTATATTTTTATAGTCATATTTCTTTTAATTGTTATTATTTTATTTTTGTTTTAAATTAATTTGATAATTATTTTTGTTTATATTAATCGAATTTCTTTTTATTTTATTAAACTTTTTTCATATTTAACGTTTTTTCTTTATTTGTTTGTAATACTATATAAAAATACGCTAAAATTTTTAATATGATTTTGTTTTTCTTTTTCTTTATTATTATTTTTTTTAATATGCTAGAAGAGGAAAACAACCAAAACGATATCCTTAAAAAGAAAACTTTGAAAGTCATGTAAAAAAAATGAATAAAACAAAATATTTAAAATTTTTAATGCTTGTTTTTTTTTTTGTTTAAGTTTTTAATTTTTAATGTTAAGAGACGTTTCTTGTTTTTTTGTTTGTTGTTGTGTTTGATTCTTTATAGATCTTATGATATATTTTCTATAAATTTGTTAAATTTGTTTTTTTGTTTAAAGTGCATATTTTACAATGTATAAATTATTTATTTATTACTTAAAAACTAAAAAAAATATTAAGAAACAATATTGTATGACAGGGGGAAGGGAGTTGAGGAAAAGGTTTTGGGATACAATGAGAGAGGTAGGGAGAGATATATTGTTGTAGGATGTATACAAAATAATGTCTTTGTGTTTTTTTTTTAAAAAAGCAAACTAATTTAAACAAATTAATATAAATTACACTTTATTTAAATTAAAAAAAATATTAAATTAATTTTAGAGTGTGTGTGTGTATGTATGTATGATTACTATTTTAAAACTTAATATTACAATAATTTTTTAAGTTTCTTTTAAAAGAAATTATTTTAAAATTAAAGAAAATTTCTAATAAAAAAAATATTTGTAGATAAGCCAAGCAGTTCTTTAGGAGTATCTATAAAAACTTTTGGAAAATCAAATATTCGTTTTTTTAAAAAATTATAAAAATATTAAAATAAAATGTGTGCGTGTCAGGTTGTTTTTTTTTAAATCTTTTGTTTTGTTAATGGGAAGTTAACTTGATTTTCAATTTGTTTGGTATTTTGGTTTTGACGTTGTATTATGAACGCTTGTCGAAAAGAAAGTGTATATTGCTTTATATTAATATATATGCAGGCAAATTTTATCAAGTATAAATTGTAAAATTATTGTAATAGTTGGAGGGGAGGTAGAGAACATATTATAGAAATATTGCAGTATAAAAAAAGATGAGTTTAAAGAGTGAAAATATTAGAGTGGGAAATTTAGATTACTTAACAAGCAAATTTTTTATTCTTAATTAATGTATGTGAAATTCAAATCTATAACATTAATTTAAGCTTTAAAATCTTAATAAGAAGTTTTGCAATAAAAATATTAAACAGTAAGAGAAGCTCTACTTTACGTGAGCAAAGTTAAATGATTTGAAATTATATTAAATTTTTACAACAAAATAACTTCAGCAGAGATTTTTGTACGTGAACTACTACTAATTCGCAGAATTCATACACATATAAAGAAAATTCGAAAATCAACTTCGAATTTGGTATATAAAACTAAAGCTATTAAAATTTTGAATCTCAAGTTCATCTTGTTTTCCCATGAAGAATATAATTTTATACATTTAAATTTTGAAAGTAAAATACATATAGACATATAGCAGCGATCGATATGCAGTAAAAAATCTGAAACTAAATATTGAATAGCTGGATGAGGGATGATAGAGATATAGTAGGGAAAAGAAACATTAAAAATAAAAAAAGAAATAATTTCTACTTATTAGTTTTTTGTTGTTGTGTTGTTGAATTTGTTTTAAAACTTAAGAAATAAATTATTCATTTATGATCATGACATCAGTTTGTTGAAGATTGTTCTTGTGGTCCTTGTGTTGGTGGTTGTATTTGTTTTTGTTGTTGTTGGTTGTATGATGAAAACAACGACGACGACAGATACTACCGATGTGGCGGCGATGATGACAACTATGACGGCGACGACGACAACTAAGACAATGATTTTATATTGTATATTGACAACGGCAGCATAAATTTTATGAAAACCTCTTCTCCTACTTCTTCTTCTCCTTCTTCTTCTTCTTAACTCTAAACACAGTTGTAGTTGCAGTAGTTGTTGTAGTAGTAGCAGCAGCAGTAGTAGTAGTAGTAATAGTAGAGATATTAAGAGGTTTCTTTGGGATGATGACGTTGTCTTTGTAGGGACGTTTTATTGCTACCGTCTACTAATGAGGCCATTTGGTGGGGCTTGTTGGCTAGCCGTATGCATTAGTTCCAATTCCACCAGCAATGGAAAATGATCGGAGGGTATATGCGGGTGTGGACAGCCCACGACTTTATTTTCTCGCAACCATTCGTTGGAGATGGGCCCCAAAAGGCCCAACGGTACCATGCCTGTTTTGGTATAGAATATATAGTCAATAATGCCCTTAAAATCGAACGTATAATTAGTGTGCGGCATTATGTCCTCACTGTAGGCGGAGGCCAGTTTAAAGGAATGCGTAAACTCAGCCGTGTCATTGGAGAGTAAACGTTGTAGACATGCCTTGTAGCCCATATCCTTAAAGTCACAATGGTCCATGTGAACGCGTCCTTTGCTCAAAAACTCAATAACACCAGAATCAGGCAACGAATTAAAATCACCACACAACAATAGTTGAACACTATTTGAGTCATTCTTATGGCCAGGCCTAAAACTGTGACTAGCCTCGTCTATAATTGATTTTATTTCATTGCTTAACATCATGGTCTGTATAAGTTTCACATCGCAAAATTCTGGATCCCAGTGAATGTGAGCGGTGCACACCAACAGAGCTTGAGATATTTGCGTTACTTCGGTAACGGGATCCCAGGCAGTTTCTTTAACCTTAAGTAAAGCGGCTAAACCGATATTGTCCTTGGGCATAACACGATTCAACATGTTGTCCGAACCCTCAGCATTGGCCATAGCCAGTTGATTGAATTCAATCAAGTGCTCTTTAATAAGAGAAAATCTATAAAATAAAAACAAGAGTAATATTATAAACATATAATCCACTAGAAGATAATAATAATAATAAAAATGTAATGCATACTTTGAGGCTCTAAAGAAAATAGCGCAGCCATCCACATATTTACGTTCCATCTCGGACATTGTTTTGGCTCGTGACTTGGGTGAGAATATGCCCTCATAACCGTCATTCTTTAATTCGGGCAAAAAGAAATTGTAAAACTGTTCCGTTTCAATTTCCTGTAGACTTATTATGTCAGCCGAATAATGACGTATCTCATCGAGTATGGCCTTTTTCCTATATTCCCAGCTAAGGGCCCACGATGGGCAATAGCCATACATTTGACGGGTGGCATATTTATCGCATAAAACATTGTAACACATGACGGTAAAAATGCCTAAATAGAATGGAAGGAATTTATATTTTAGTTAAATATTCTTTGAGGTTTCACATTTTTTATTTTACAAATAATTAGGTAGCTTTTGAACGATTGGAGATATCATAATGAAATTTCAGTCTGTTAAATAAGGTGTGTTTGAGTTGATTTGTATTTGCATGTATTCGTAGTTTTAATAGGGGGTTAGTGGACGGGCCTCAAATTTTGTATTAAAAAATTACCAAAAGTTTAAGTTAAAAAAATATGTTTGCTTAAGCTACGTTTCCGCATACACCGTAATCGGCACCGAAAACGAAATTCCATACATTTGCACCGAAAAAAGTTCGTTTCAGAAATCGGCAACGAAAATTGGAAACGAAACGGCACCGATCAGTAATTTTCTTTATTGGAAGATAATAGATTTTGTCAAAAATAATGAAATTCTATTTAATGTGCGACATCCAAATTAAAAAATAATTTCGTTTCTGTTTTATTCCGCAAAGCACCCAACTGAAACGAAAACAATTCAGAAACGAGACGGTGACGAACACCAGCGTTTTTCAGTTTCAATTTTCGTTATCGGCGCCGATTACGGTGTATGCGGAAACCCAGCTTTACTTGTGTGGATTATGTCTTTTAGTTTAAGAGATATTAAAGTTGAAGAATTATTTAAAAAAAATTTGGGCGGATAAATCTGATAAAATTTTAAATAAAATGGAAAAAAGTTCCACACAGGTCCCTATAAAAAGTTACACACATCCAAAAAGTTACACAAATCCTACGCGGTGTTGAAAATTCCAAAAAAAACATGGTATGAGGACACCTAAACGCTCCAATATATTCGTGTAAAATAATTTCGATGGAGTTTCGATTAGTTGAGGAGTTATAAAGAAAAACGTTATTAAAAGTATTTCATATAAATTCATATAAAAATTTAAGCAAATAAAAAACAGAACACAATTGAATCAATTTAAATTTATATGGTAAAACATACATAGGTGCTTAAATTTTTATATGAAAAAACGTACTTTTTATAACGTTTTTCTTTATAACTCCAGAACTAATCGAGTCTCCATCGAAATTATTTTGCACGAATATAGTAAAGAGTTTAGGTGCCTCATATCATGTTCTTTATTAATTTTGGCAATTATGTGTATATAATTTTATACAATTTTAACAAATTTTTCAATGAGTTTTCATTTTGATATGAGAAACATATTGGATATATTTGGGGTATTCACACGGTCTACTATTTGGTCGTATTGTCATAATGTCCTAATATATTATTATAGTTTAATCAAATTTTTGTTGTGTTTGAAACAAAAAAGTTCTAAACTAATAAGACTTTTTGAACTATGTTTATTGTTTTGTCATAAAATAATACTTTTTTTGTTTAAAACACAACAACAACTGTTATAATATATTAGGACATTATGACAATATGACTAATAGGAGACCGTGTGAATACCCCAATTATGTATGTGGTAAATTTCATTAACCATCCGACTGCTTTCCGCTTTCACATGGATCTTCCCTATAGAAAAAAAAAATACTTCGGGCTCGTACATATTCTGAAAGAAAACTTAACGTAAGTGCGAGCAAAATAAAAAAAAATATTTTTGGAAGGCCCTATATAAAGCAACTTTGCGATGCCGCGCACTGGCCTCTCCAACTACGAACCCATGTAAATACAAAAACACCTCAACACTGTCTGTGTGAAATTATATTAAGATTTATCCATTATTTCCCAAATAAAATTAAATACTTACAGGCTGGTCTAGATTTGTTAGGCTTCGCCAATGGTATCCATGGCCGCTGAGGTGGTGGTGTTACGGAAACTAAAAATAAAAGCAAAAATATTTGTTAATTAGTTAAATTTTAAAAATATTGTTGATAATTTTTTATTCAAAAATATGTGTGTAAAAAAAGAAAAAGGAAACTTTTCAATATCAAAATACTTTTCTGTTAAAAACTGCAACTTGTACAAGAAGTATATAGTCCCAAAGGAACCACTAATATCTAAACAATATCCTTTAGAAAATCTGTAACTTAATATAAAAGAAAACTACTATATTTCGTGTAAAAACTTTGCTTCACAATTTCAAAATCATGAAAATACAAATTGTAAACAAAAAGTGCAATTGTTGCAATGATGTTTGCTAAATTCAAGGTGTATTTTTAGGTACTTACATACTTATAAAACATACGGTGAAAGTAACCCACAAATTACTTCCGTGTCGCTAAAATGTAAAAAATTGAAAGCAAAAACAATAACAACAACAGCAACTACAACCACTTAACTACAGATTTCGAAATAAAAACAAAAACAAATCAGTAAACGCATCGTAGTAAATGAGGATTGTCACTTTAAAAGTTTAACTTTAAAAAATTGGACACGATTTTAAATGAAATTAAACAAAAAGTAAAAGAAAACAAACACACGGCTGATGTTTTGCATGCTTTGCCAAACAGATGATGATAATTTTCATAGTAAAGAAAGAACTAAGCACAACATAACATACTACATTCATTTGTATTAACAAACACACTACATATCGCACCTAAAATGCAAAATAACGTATCATTGAAAATTCAAAATTGATTTTATTATCGATTACTATTCTCTACATCATAATTACATGTGTACAAAATTTTAAACTTTTACTATCAAAAATAATCAATTGCACGATAACGTATACGTTTTGAGTAATTAATTAATAAATAGTATTGGAAGTTATTTTAATTAGTTTCCTAATATTTTTCAAATTTAATTTCTAGTTTCATTGTAATTCAGATTTGAAAATTTTGTTTCAATATCTCAAGTAGTTTTCATTTTATATCGTTTTTTGCTTCTTCTACGTTACGTTATTTTGCATTTTAGGTGACGATATTGTAGTTAAATGTAAAAATTACATTAAACTGTAGAGTATGTGTGTTTGTATGTTGAGTAAGCAAAGCAAGTGCACAGCGAGAGTATTTGTAGAGTTGGTAAGGTGCTAATAGAGCAACATGCAAATCATACATACTTTCATACACACTCACACCACACAGTATTGCAAACAAATCAAACCAAAATCAAACAAATATAAAAAAACCTGTTGTTGCTTTAGCATGTTATAGTTGTAGTATTTTTTTGCTTATTGATCATTACAAAAACACTACTACAAATAATAACAACAACAGCAATAGAGTAACCTGTTTTTTCTTCTTATATGAGTAAACAACAACAACACTACATGCAAATGAAAACGACAGTGTTAATCAATGATAGTTTTGTTATTGTATTTTTTTTTTGTATGTACATATGTTTATGCAAAAAAGAAACCAATAACAAATAAACGTAAATATCAAACTGTTACTCCAAGAGTAAGTACTTTATAAAGAAAAAAAAAACAAGAGAGACAAACCCCTTTAAGACATGAATTTGCAAATTGCATGGAGCCATGGTTGTTAAAATGCTAGTCACTGTTTTGTTTGGGAAAAAACAATAACAAAAAAAAAACTATTTACATTGATCAGCTGTTGTCATTCAAATAAACAGTGCGTTCCATAAGTATGTGTTCAATAAAGAGTAAATGTTGTTTTATTTTAACCATTTTTAAATACATAATATTAAATATAATTTTTTATCATTGATGGACAATATATTTTCCAGACAAAAAGTCTTTTCGCGAATTTGTTATTGAAATATCATCCGAAAGACGTGTTTTTCATACAAATTTGGTAGACAAACTTCTTTCAACATCGAAAATCTGCCATGGATAAACCGGTGTTCTCTATTAGCAATTAAAAATTACCATTTCAACACATCATGCTTCAAAAAAGTTTAGTTTTTTTTACGTTTAGGTCTAAAATTTAAGTGCTAGAAATTTGACCCAAATCGGACAAAGATTTCGGGACCCGCATCGAGGTCAAAGATGTGTGAAACTCCTTAACATTCTGCATTATTTTACAGAAATGTGTAGATTTATTTATTAACCATCTCCTTTGGAAAAACTGACCCTCAAACTGTATTATCCCTAAAATTCGGAAAAAATGCAAATTTTTCAGTTTTTGTAAAAATTTAGCTACTAAATCATTACTTTTGCCATTGAATGTAAATGAATGTAAATGAATCGAAATGTGTACGTAATTGTCGTTGGAATGAGATATATATGACTAATATTGGTTAAAAAATGTTAAAGTTATTAAAAATTTCCCCAGACAATGAACAAGAAATTTAGTAGTTTTTACTTAAAATGTATTTACTTATGTATGAGTTTTTGTCTTCGTATGATACAGATCACCTATTCGTAGGTATGACCAACAAAATTTAATTTTTTAACGGCTGTTTCAAATCTCCATTTTTAAATTTTTTAAAAATTTTGTTAAACAAATTTCAGAATTTATTGATTATCTTATTGGGATATAGGAAATAAAAATATGAAAAAATTATGTCAATATCTGACAGTTTTTCGTGCCTGCGATTTATATTTTACGATTTTCGGGAAAAACCAATGTTTTGGCCATATTTTGGCGAATGATACCAATTTTTTTACGGTTATGAATTTTAAGTAAAACCTATTCATAATATTATAGTCCAGGTAGTTTTAAAAACAGTCTGAAAGTTTTACTACAATTGGAAGATTTTAATCGAGAAGGTCAAACAAAGGTCAAATTTTTCAATCCATTAGGATAGCCCGAAGCGTAATAGATATAAAGCCCGTCCAATTAGGCGAATCGACACCATAGCCAAATATCCATGTCGCTAAGGTAAATCTCTGTATTTGGTGGGCGCAAAAGGGTCCTATCTATTATGAGCTGCTGGAATCTGACCAGACCATGCAGATTTCAGCACTGAACGCAACTGATTTGTTTGAAGCGAGCATTGGCCGAAAAACGCCCAGAATATGTGGCCAGACATGAAACCGTAATATTCCATCATGACAACGCTCGGCCACATGTTGCAATGCCTTTTAAAAAGTATTTAGAATGAAAGTGGTTAGTATGTTTTGTCTCACCCGCTTTATAGTTCAGACCTTGACCATATTTGGTCAATTCACAAGGTCTCTTATCATGTCATATTGTCATAATGTCCTAATATTTCACAATGGTTTTTATTGTTTTTCAAGTAAAAAATGTCCTAAAATAATAGTACTCTGTATAGTATGTTTATTGTGTTATCGTAACCAACCAGTAGAGACCTTCGCCGAATGCCTAAGTGTCGGTTAAGCCGAGCTGCCGTGTCGAGATATATTAAGACATTATTACAATATGACTGATAAGGGGCCTTGTGAATTGACCAATTGTATATTGTACAAATGTTTCAAAATTAAATCTAAACATTTTAAAAAATTTCGCATTTTTAAGTCATACACCCATTAGTTGTACAATACGACTAACACATTTGGTCAATTCACAAGGTCTCTTATCATGTCATAATGTCCTAATATTTCACAATGGTTTTTATGGTTTTTCAAGAAAAAAATGTCCTAAAATAATACTACTCTGTATGCTATGTTTATTGTGTTATCGTAACCAACCAGCAGAGACCTGCGCCGAATGCATAAGAGTCGGTTAAGCCGAGCTGCCGAGTCGTGATATATTAGGACATTACGATAATATGACATGATAAGAGACCTTGTGAATTGACCAATTGTTAAAATATAATTGGTTGGAGGTTAATAAATTTTAAGAAAATCAATTGTTAAGAAAATTGTGGGATGTTTACAAATTTATTTAACATAAATATTCTTAGTATGTATTTATAAAAATGGTACAAGTCCTTTCAATTAAAAAATAATATTATTGACGTATTCGGTAATTAATGTGACAACCGATTTGTCCGTAATTTTTTTCTGTGTATAAAAACGGATTCGGTTTAGTTTCGGCCTGACGAAACTTAGACTACTAATTTAATATTCGTCGTCTATAATTTTTGATAGTGCATTTCAAAACGTTCAAGACTTTCGTTATATCAGCATCATATTCTATTATTAGATGTAAAATGTTTCAATATTGGAATAACATTTTTAAATTTTAAAAATCTGACATATTTGTATGCACTGACCACAAAAGTACCAGATGCGTTTATTTATAATAACATCCAGTAAATAATAAGCAAGTTGGAGGTTGAGTCAACTCATAATCAGCGACACCATGAATCCCCTAATCGTAATTTATTACGTTCATACTAAAGTTTAATTGTGGTCAGAATTGAACCATTGTGGATCTGAACGTTTATTTTTAGAGACCACTGTACGCTAACCGAAAACAATAATAAAACATTTTAAGTGCGGTTTTTCGCTTTTGTCGTTTGCGGGGAGTTTTTGAATCATGTGAATCATTTGAATATGGCTCTTCAAAAGCTCCAATACTCCATTTGGTAGACATTAAAAACGAATTTAGTTATTTGCTTGGCATATTCCAAGAAAAATATAAACTATTGTAAAACCTTTTACTTTTGTTTTATAATTTTGTTTCCACAATTATTATTTCGGCATTAAAGCCATCATCAAATACACAAACCGAAAGACTTAAAGCGATTATTTGTTTCTTAAATAAGAAGAGGGAACAACAAAATATTGTTGTATAATTTATGATTGTTATTATTTTGTTGTGGTTAGATGTGTGTGCAATGGAATGAATATCTATTGGATTATTTGATTTTGTTGTATGACTTAAAGTGTTAGGTATTTTTTCTTCTTTTGTATATGAATATTTATTTTAATTTCGATTTTAATTTTTTTTTAAATTTATATATGGTTGATTGTTTTTCTTAAAATGTTTGCTTTTGTTTTATTTTGATTGTTTTTGTAGTTTTTTTCGATTTTTTTTTTCTGGTGGTTTATGAGTAAGTTGCCTGAGTCTGAGCTGTAACTTCATTCAGCTGTTTGCTCTTGGTGCTGGAAAAACTTTCACTTTTATTTCGAAATGTCTGTATTTATTTAAAGTTAATTTTTGCCTTTTTCTTTGTGGTAGCTAGTAGTTGCGATATATATTTTTTTGTATGTTTTAATTTTCTTCAAGACAAAAACAAACAAAAAAAAAAGTTATTAACTGACAGCTTGATTTTAAAGCTATTGTTTTATTGTCGTTAAACATAATTATTTATGTAAGTGTGTTTATTATTATTTTTTCTTTTTGTGGTATAAAGATTTATTTATATAATTTATCTAAAATTTATGGCAAAAATTGTATACCATAATTTTTCAAGAAGTTTTAACAAATCTCTGTTAATTTGATTAAGCGGTCTTCCAAATTTTTAGTTTTGGGTTTCTAACATTTCTGCCATATATCATTAAGAAATTTGTTTAACAATGAAAGCAATGTGAATTTGTTAATTTGTCAAATGATGACAGCGAAAATAAGTAACATGGCGAAAATGTTAATGACGAGATGGCTCAAGAAATTATTAAATATTTTGATAACAGAAATCATAATTTATAACAAATAATATTAAACGATTTAATATAAAACGAAAAAAAACTTTTAAAAATTTAAATATTTCTAAGCTATTTTCTTCATACTGATTTTTTGTGTTGGCTTTCTAAAGTTATGAATGTATGGTATCAATTTGACACGAAGAGTCCATAGAACATCTGTTCTTAAATCTAGATCAAAACTTTGTCAAATCAAGAACAAAAATATACAAATTCCAGACGTTGTCAAATTAAGAACGGCCTGTTGTCAAATCAAGAACAAATCGTTGTTGTGCTTTAGTTTTGTCACAAAGTTTTTGATAATGAACAAAATTGTATTTATAATAGTTAAGAAAACATCCTGTCAACAGTCAGTTGACTCCTGTCAAAATTTGATAGTAGTCTCGTGACTTGAGGAGAAATTGGAAAAAAGTGAATTTTAATTGCTCATTAAGCATAATTTTTGGCGAAAAAAAATATTACTCAATTAGAGGCTAAGCTTGATAATTACTATGGGGACTATGCACCATCAATTTTAATGGTAAAAAAGTGTGGCCGAACAAGCACTGAAGATGCCGAACGTTCTGGACGCCCACTTAAGGTTTCTACACCCGAAACAATTGAAAACAAGTAAGAGTGCTATATTCGGCCGTGCCGAATCTTATATACCCTTCACCAAATTATACTTCAATATAAAAATTTTAAATATTTTTAGGTAAACAAAATTTTTTGGAAAAAAAAATTTCTAATTGTTATTTTAAATTTTTTCAATTTTTTTTTTTTAAATTTAACTTTTTTTTTAAAATTTTAAAATTTTTGTTATTATTTCACATGGCTCAGTGGTTTAAATTTTGAATGATCACTTCGGTATGAGATAGCTTTCAGCAAAATGGCTGCCGCGTTTGCTTACAATCGGATGTGTATTTTTGATATTTTAAAAGGTAAGTACAACCGGGTGCACACTAGAGTGTCCAAAAAAGAGATTTGACTCCAACGTTGAAATCATCTCACAAAAAATACCTGTTTTTAATGTTATTGACATATCATATTTTTTTGGATGGGTTAAAAAAATAGAATAGAGCTCAAAAGAGATGTTGAATGATAAAATATTTGTTTATTTAAAAACCAGTGCTTCATTCAAAAAGGCACGGAATTTTATAAATTCCGGCTGGTTTTATATTAGTTGGGTTATTTTTTCATTGAGAACAATTCGTTGTCAAAATTGTATTGTACGTTTTTTCACGGTACGATTGCAACCAAGACCTGTGGCTAACAGTTGGAGAATTTATTTTCCATCTTAGCTCCTACCCTCTCGGAGAATAATTTTTGTAAATTTCTTAAACTGTTTTGATATTAAATTATGTATATTTTTTATTAAAGCCGAGCATGCCGGTTCGATTCTCACACAAGGCAATTTCTTTCTGTTTTGTACCTACATATTCTTGGGGGAATGTACCTACATTTGTAAGCGATACGCATGAATTTTGTCAAATTGCAAACAAAAATAACTAGTGTTTCAGTCAAATAATAAGTAAGTGATAATGATAACTACTTCATATTTACTTGCTGACTTACTAGAGAAATAGAGTTTTTGCTGGGAGAGTTTTCAAAAAAAAATTCAGATCACTAACTGAACATCTGAAAATTAAATTACTTTACAGACAGCATCCAATGAGTGGGTCCGCGACCTCAGTCCCATTTAGTTTATAACCAATTATAATTTGTATTTTTATGAGCAATAAATACTGCTCAACAAAAACATAAATTTGATTTATATGAGTCTCTGCTAATTAGGTTACCAACACTGTACAATCTCAACCTAAACCTTGCAAAAACTACTAATTTATTTTAATTAAACTACAAAGAAAATTGCTACAAATTTTGCACCACATTTCAAATCTAAAATATGAAATCTGCAATTCCTACAGCAATTTATAGATGAAGAAAAATACAAAAAAAAACAAGCAAACAAAAGAGAGAAAGTACTTTAAATTGGATCAAATAAATTTATTACCACAAACAAACAGAAATTTAAACGAAACAACAAAAAATATAAATAAAAACAGAACCAAATATGCCACCAAGTAGAGGTCTCCTACGTAAACTGGGATGATGAAAAAAGTCAAATACTATGTATCTACAATATTGAATTTTCATAAACGTTACAACAACAAACATAATAAAACTTAAAACTTACAAATAAAAACTCAACCTTTCAACCTACGCCAAGATAAATTTTGTTTATACACAGAGAGAGAGAAGAAAAAAACATAAATATCAAAACATTGAAATGACAGTTAAATGAAAGAAAGTCGACTAAAAACTCTATAAATTTATTTCAAGAGAAGGGAACCCTCTGATGGAAGGACAGACGGACGTACAACACAATGCAACAATCAAAAATAATGTAGAAGAAAATTTTTTATACAAAAAAAACACCCGCGCTTTCTAAAACTTTGTTTAACAAAAAAAAAAACTATACGAAAAATAATAAAGATTGAATGCACATTAACAAAGACTGGAAAACAGTCATTCAGTCAGTCAGATGGACGGACAGACATCCCATACAATAACTGCAGCGGAAAAGAAATGTGTTTGTTGTGTTGCAACAACACTCTACATACAGATGCGGATGACGATGACTACGATTGAACAAATATCTGATCTGTCGTTTTAAATGCATTTCAAAAATGCACTCACTGTAAGTTTACATTGAATTGCCGGTTATTTTTTTCCTTGCTTTTTTACCATTTAAGTGGATTTAATATTTAATTTAATGAAATTGATTCCTTTTGTTTTTAACTTGAATTATACACGCGATCCGATTAAATTTGATGAAATTAAAGCGAAAGGTTTCCGAATGAAAAAAAAAAATAAAAATAAATTGTCTGCATTGTTTCTTCATTTCCATCATTTCACAATTTCCATAAAAGCAAAACAGGGTAAATGAACTGAATGGATGAAAATCATTTATTTAAACCAAGGTTAACTACCGGTATCGGTTAAGTACATTAACCGTTCAACATATGTATAACAAAGATTTGTTTTCAATAATTTTTGCAATGCACACATAGTTCATTTGAAAACCAAATAACAATTCATATTATTATACGGTCTGAGATCGATCTAAATAGTGTATGAATAAAACATTGTACATAACGTTTAATGTAATCAACCAATCTTAATGACACTTATGTTTTATTAATAGTTTTCTGTTTAGATTTATGTTTTACGATATCATTTAAAAAGCCGCTTTTGATGAACATTTTTACTTTATCAGAAATTTTTCCGTAATGGAGCGTCCTGATTTTTTCTACTGATAGTGGACATCTTTCGCCTGCAATTTTAACTTCTTGTTTCGTATTAATTTTCTTCGAATTTCTTTAGAGAAAAATAACCATATTTCTTTAAAGAACAATTGGTCTTAGATTGAGTTAATTATTTATTCGTTTGAGACGAGATAAATAATTAGAGAATATTTAATAAATAAAATTTGATATCAAATTAACCTCAAATTTGATTTAAAATCAAATATCCTGTTTTTTAATTTTTTAATTAAACCTCAAAATTAAATTGAACTCATATTAGGTCAAATAGGTTTCAGAAATCTTAAAAAAAAATGTTTCCTCAAATCGATATTTTATTACTTCTCAATTTGAGTAATAGCTTGTTTTCAAATCGTTTTAAAACCATTAAGGTTTATAAAATAATTTTATAAGTCAGACTTGCTTTTATAAGTCAGACTTGCTATTTGGTTGGTATCACATTGAGAAAACAAAATTTTTTCAAATTAACCTTAAAATTAATTTGAAATCAAATATTCCATCATTTACGTTTTATTGAATTAAAATGTAATGAAACGCATTCCTCTTTCATCAAATAGTTTTCAAACGATTAAAATTTAGTAAATATTCTTATAAGTCAGATTCTTTAGGTTTGAGAAAACACGATTTTTAAAATTAACCACAAAATGAATTTGAAGTGCAACACTCAGGTTGGAACAACTTTTAAAAGAAAGAGTCGTACTCAAATTCATTCTCAATTTGATTTATTTTCAAATCATTTTCAAACTATATATTAAAGTTGAGTAAATAATCATATAAGTCAAACTTGTCTTTAGGTTTTGATAATGATTTCAGAATAATATTTGTTATCAAATTGAGAAAACACACTTTTTAAAACGAATCTCAAATTAGATTTAATTGAATTCAAATAAAGAATTTAGTTCTCTTCAAATCTTTTTAAAACTATTAAAGCTAATTAAATAATTGTATAAGACTTTAGGTTTGAGAATGTATTGAGAAAACACAACTTTTATTATTTGATTCTTATTTATTGACAATTTAAGAAATAGCTTTATTTTCAAATCGTTTTGAAACTACTATATATTAAAGTTGATTAAAACATCATAAAAGTCAGACTTGACTTTAGGTTTTAAGAATGTTCTTGGAACAATATTTGAGAAAACACAATTTTTCAAATTATCCTCAAATTAGATTTGAAAGCAAATAAGTTTAAATAAAGCTTTAATTGAATTCAAATGAGAAATTTAATCCTCTTTCCTCAAATCTTTTTAAAACTATTAAAACTGATTAAATAATTGTATAAGAGACTTTAGGTTTGACAATGTATTTAGAAAATAGAACTTTTATTCTTATTTATTATCAATTTGAGAAATAGCTTTATTTTCAAAACGTTTTTAAACTACATTTTAAAGTTGAGTAAATAATCATATAAGTCAAACTTGACTTTAGGTTTTAATAATGTTTTCAGAACAGTATTTGGTATCAAATTGAGAAAACACAATTTTTCAAATTAACCTCAAATTAGCAAATATGCTCTACAGAGCTTTAATACTTTTTCCTCAAATGTTTTTAAAACTATTAAAGCTGATTAAAAAATTGTATAAGTCAGACTTGTCTTTAGGTTTGAGAATGTTTTGAGAAAACACAATTTTTATAGGTTTAAAACTTCTGTTAGAACTTCTTTTCTCAAATCGACCTTTAATTGAACTGTTTAGAAGATGAAATTGTATTATGACACATAAGGTTTTGACAAATTTTAATATTCAGTAAACGATCATGTTTGGCTACTGGTGGCTACGAGAGCCGACCACTGTTCTAAATTGAAATTGCTAATACAATACATAATTTTCTTACAAGTGTTTTATCAAGGACTAAGGTAAATATTTGAAATTTTTTTTTAAGAATTGTTATGAATTTCCTAAAAAACATAGGCACTAATTTTTATTGCCCTATTAATTTAGAAACTTGTTCCAGTTTTCCAACTAACTACTTTTACACAACGATGCTGCAAATTGTGGCAACATACAGATAAGACAAATAATTTTCTCTAAAACTTGTTGTCAAAAAGCTTTTTCATATTTTTCACTTTTCAAAAAAATTGGGCATTACTTTATTTAAATCAACTCTAGGCGAACACAGATTAATAAAATATGTTTTAACTCCCAAAATAAGGTGGGCGTTGTTGTATTATTGCAAGCCGCCAAGTGAGGAACAAATGTCTGGCCATTAAAAAAACATTTTATTTTTGTTTAATTTCAATTCAAAATTTCAAACATTAAATGAGAGCTTGTCTGTCGTTGGAGATTGTTTTTATTGTTAAACATTTAAACATAAATAACATTTAAATTAAAACTACAAACCAATTAAAGTAATGTGGAAATATAAAAATAAACATTGAAAAAAAAAACAGAAACAATAAAAAATTTATAAAATATTTCCATTTGCTTATTAAGGAGAATTTAAAATAAAAATGCAGTTCAACTGGTTTCCAAGTGATTTGAGCGCATGTGCAACGTTGTTTATGAGTATATAACGCTAATAACAAGCCAACTTTTTATGGTTCAGCAACAAAAAAAAAGTTTTGTTCGAAAAATGTTGAAACAAAACAAAGTATTGAAATAATATAAAGGAACGAAATAAATGATTAAATAGGTTTTGTTTAATGTTTGTCATGCTGCTTCCAATCTCTAAAAATTGACATTTTATTTTTGGTATCCAATCTTGGATTTCAGAATCATTTCTTTTGTAGATTTTTTTATAATATCTATGTATCTATATAATAATGAAAATGTTCAATATTAAACGTATAGCTGAGTCAAAGTGTGTGGAATAAAACACAATTGTCAATTTCACAACTTAATGAAAAAACCACTTAAACTTTTTCTTCTTTGCCATGGGCAAACAAAAATTACAAAAAAATATTGTTAAATTAAATGGACAGACAGACAGCGTGTTAGAAAGACAATACGCATGCGCGTGTTCGCACTTTTTTTTTGGATTTCGCTGTGCGTCAAGAAAGAAACTACCAGCATAGATTTCTTTGACTCTACATGTTTTTTTAAGCCTAAGTGCGTGTATTCAAAAGTGTAAGCATTGCATTTTTTCCATTTCATTTGTAATGATCAATAATGGTCAACAAAAAACAAAAAAAAAGAAGGAAAAGAAAAATTACAAAAAACTCAAAACCCAGTTGGCAGACATAAGGCGAGTTGAGTTAGTGAGTGCATTTGGCGCAAGGTGCCTTTGGTCTTAGGCAAACAAACTAGTTATCTAATGGTAGTAAGTAATAATGAAGCACCTGAAAACATGTTATTAACGATCCATTTTTATTTTATATTTCATTTACTAGCATTATTTTTACCCAACTACCACCAATATTTACTATATTGAAAAAAAAAAACAAAAAAACGAATGTGTGTTTTTGTCTCTAAACGTGACTGGCGGTTTGTCAACTTTACTGACTGACTGTGTAAAATGCTGCATACAAATCAAAATTCAAATTAAACAAAATTGGAAATGCTATATTTGTGCATGGTTAGATAGATACCAACCACCACACATTTGTATAACATATCGCGTTGTAGATGATTTTTTTTTTTAGCTTTTTGATATTTGAATTTCACTTTCTTTTTCGTTACGCTTGCCCAACTTGAAAACCATAAAGATTGTTGTCTATATCTATATACATATATTCAGCTCGTAAACGCTTAAAAAGCAACACTAAAATGCTGAAAAATCAAATCAAGGTGCGCTAAAAACAAAATTAATACATACAGTGGTTCATTATGCATACAATTAAATAACTTTTACATTTTAGGATGTAATAAAAAGGGAACGACATTTATGGGGATTTAATTAGTTCAAGCGGGCATGAATTTGAAACTGTAGACATTTTAATATAGTGATTAACATATTTTGTAAATACTACACATACCGCATTACTTAAAAGTACATAGTTATGTAAGAACTGACTTATAATCTGTTATATAATTGCCTAAGCACTACTTGTAATACTAATCTTGCTTCAAATCCTAACAGAGTCAGATTTTTCAATTTCCATCAGAGAACGAAAGGACAATAATATTATTACTCAACTGGAAATTATTTTTTTCTTAGCTGACTGCAGCAACAACAAAAAAAAATACACTTACAACCTAAATTTAGGTTGTAGCTTAGGCAATGTACTTCAAACTTCATTTTTTATATTTAGAAAATTCCCAAAAATCAGAAGTTTTACAAACAAATCTTTTCTCGATGACTTTTTGTACTTAGCAGGATCTAAAGCATTTCTTTCTTCATAATGTAATATGTTTCCATTCCATTTTATATCAAAATCAATTCGCAAAGGTTTCTCAAACCTTAATATCAGATTCATATTTAAATTCATAATTTCATAACAAATTGTATTCTCAATCTACACTCAAAACTGATATCAAATTTTAGTTAAATGAAAAATGGTGTTTTTTTCAAATTGATATCAAATATATAAATTTTACAAATCATTTTCAAACTTCAAGACAAGTCTGGTATAAAACATGTAAGAGAACTATATTCGGCTTTTTTAGAAAAAAAAAATGTTCAAATTGTTTTTTTAAATTTAAATTTTTTTTATTTTTAAAAATTAATTTTTTTTTCAATTTTTTTTTAATATTTAGTGAAAAAAAAACTTTTGGTGAAAAAAAAAAATCGGGTTAAAAAATACTTTTCCCGATTTTGACCCATTGTATGTCCAACTTACTATGGTCTTATATACGTCATTGCAAGGCTCTTTAAAATATCTATCATTAGATATCCATATTGTCTATATTAATGACTTAGTAATCCAGATACAGAACAAAAATCAGGGTTGTCCTGATTTTTTTCTTATATCTCAGCCATTTGAGGACCGATTTTTAAATAGCAACCGAGCCAGAAGAATTCCGGAGATATTGATGTATGAATCGTGTATGTAAGTTAAGTTCGGAAAGTTGATTTCAACAGACAGACGGCCAACAGACAACCCTTCTCACGAAGGTGAAGGGTATAAAAATAACAAACACAAAGTTAATTTGATAAATTACATTATTTTCCTTTGATATTGAATGTAATTCTCAAAGGGGTTCCAAACCTAAACAGATGTTTAAATTTGGATTGATTAATTTGATATCAAATGTAATTCGCAACTCATTTTCAAATCCAAAATTAAATTTCTGTTTAAGAAGCAAAAACTTTTGAAAAGTCGCGTTTTCTCAATTTACTATCAAATGCAATTGTAATTGGGGTTTCAAACCTAAACAGATTTTTAAATCACCCTTTCAATTCCTCAAAGTTTTCCCAAACCTTTCGCATTCGATTAATTTGATATCAAATGTAAATTTCAAATCGAAAATTAAATTTGAGTTTAAGAAGCAAAATCATTTGAAAAGAGTAGTTTCCTCAATTTTATATCAAATATTTATCTCAAATTTAGGTAAAGTCTGACTTAAAAATTTCCCTACAAACATAAAGTCAAACGTTTCATACCAAACATTTTGAGTTTTTGTATTTTTCTCAAACCTAAACAGAGTTTTGAATTCCACATATGAAATCTATTTGAGATTGACTGAAAAAAAAAATTAAATTTTCTTTTCAATTTGATCTCAAATCATTCACAAATCTTAAGATAAGTCTGAATTAAACAATTTCTCAACAAATACTGAGTCAAACTTTTGATAAAAAATACATTTGATACAAAACGTAATTCTCAAAGGTTTCTCAAACCTAACTAAAGGTTAACATTTTAATAATAAATGCAATTCTCAAATATAATTCTAAATTTGACATTAAGATCTTTTGATTTAATATCAAACCTCAGTTTATTATGATTTAATTCAATTTGGTTGAAATTTAAAATAATATTAAAGGATATACATATGATCCACATTTGAATTGAAAAGGTATCCCCATTTGGATAATAATGCATATCTCAATTCCGCTTTATGTTGAGAATATTATTATTCTCAAATGTTTAGTGTGCTGAACTATCAATAGGAGGGTTACGGGTTCGATTTCTACCATACTCTGGGTGTATTTGCAGACAAGCAAAAATATACCCAGTTTCTGATTATTTATGCAATCCACATTTGAAATGCATCTGATAAGGTTTGAGAACAATTTTACATTTTTCAAATTGAGAATAAACTCCCCTTATTGTAGATGATTTGAACATAAGTTTAATTTCAAATCAGATCAAACATTTTCGAAAATATATATTTTTGAAAACCACTGTTCATTGCACGTTGTGTATGAAAGTTATTTTCATAACTAAATATAAATAAAAATATTATAGGCAAAGTTTAATAACAATTGAAAAAGATTGGTACTCTTTTTTTTTGTATGAAAATTTTATTAATTTTTGTTTTATTGTCGTCGTTTTTCTAATATTATTATATTTTCTTTTAACAAATACATAATCATACATAATAAAGGGGAGGATGTTATTTATTATTTTTGTTGGTATTTTTTTTTTTTTTTGTTAAACATACGCTTCGTTGATTTAACTAATTTACATAAAATTTCATATGAAAACATGGAAATAAAAGAGTTCATTTTCGTTAAACCATCAACCACCATCCATAGATTTGTAATAGATGATAATTATGATGGTAAAAAAAAACAAGTCATGTACTATACATGTATGACATGATTTATAATAATGATTATGGAGATGTTTGCAATGAATATGTGATGAAGGCTTTTTGGAAAATTATGTATGGTTTTTGTATGCACTTTCAAACGGCTATGGTCATATAATTAGAATTGTCCCTGGAAGTTATGACTCACCAAAAAGTGTCACAAAGGCATAAATGAGTTGCAATTAGTGATCGTACTTAGAGAAACCTTAATTTAGCGAAGCAGGTGCTTGATATTCACCAGATATTGAAATCATAAAGTTACAACATGTTGAATCAAAATCTTATAAAATGTTTTAATATTATTATTTTGCCCTACCGGCAAAACGTGTGAAATTTATGTTCCCATGAAATATCCATTTCCCTCTAAGGGAAAATTGCTATCAAGGCGAATTTATACAAGGTGGATTCAGTCAAACAGCTGATAATTTTGTTTTCGCTTTTTGGTTCTAACAACTGTCAAAGCTTGTTTTTATATTTAAATATCTACATATTATAAGCTTATTAACAAAATATTTATTGTTTACATAAATAAGTAAAGCCCTCATTATTCAATTATCTACACTATATTAAGTTTAAATACTTATTTATTTAATTTTTCATTTGGGTTTTTTGACATTTGTTAAGACCAATCGTTGTTTTTGTAGAACTGACACCACCTTGTATGAATTCGCCTTGATTGCTATCGTTAAATTGCTCTGCACTTTTCATTCACAATAGTTGATTTTGTTGGTAACATATGTTTATTGTTTACAAAATTTCATCTAAAAATTTCCCACGTAGGGAAATTTTTTCACGTGAACAAAATTGAAAATATTTCATGTGAAATATTGATTCGCGATAGGGGTGAATAAACATTTCAAAACTATCACTGCGTTACAGTTAAAACTCTTTTTAAGAAATATCTATATATAATTTCCTAAGCATTTTTATGTATGTTTGCTATTCTCCAGAGCTTTCGGAATCCCCAATGACATAGGAAGTTGAAAATGCGCATAGTTTTATTGGGCGTATGTCTTAAAAATGCGAGATTTTTTCATTGTCATAGATTTTATTTTGAAACATTTGTACAGTATAAGTTTATTTAAAGAATTGGCCATTGTTAGCTAAGAATTTTTCTCATCTTTCTGGCAACATATGGATTCCGATCATCTTTTGAAGCCAAAAACGAATCAAACCAATTTCGGATACTATGTTCCAAAGTGAAACGTGTCCCAGAGAGAGCGTTCTGAATCGATCGAAACAAATAGTAGTCGGACTTTTTAACAGGTATTGCAATATGTGGCCGAGCGTTGTCATGATGGAATTTTTACGGTTTCATGTCTGGCCGCATATTCTGGGCTTTTTTTGGGCAATTCCCGCTTTAAACGAATCATTTGCTTTCGGTACAGGTTCCTTGCGATGGTGTGGTCAGATTTCGGCAGCTCCCACCAAATACAGAGAATTACCATAGCGCCAAGGATACTTGGCTTTGGTGTCGATTCGGCTGGTTAGCCGGGCTGCACTTACGATCTCTTACACTTCGGGTTATTGTAATGGATTCATTTTTCATGGTCTTCGGTGCAAAAATGATTTTCTTTTACAACGTTCAAGCATAACTCCGACATGCAAAATCGTCTTTCAAGGTCTCTCGGCTTCCTTGCTTGTGTGTGAATCCTACAGCTCGAAAACTTTTTGAAATTGCTGCTTGAATAGTTCCCAATGACTTTCCAAGCTCTTACAACAATCTTGAATAGTTCCCAATGACTTTCCAAGCTCTTACAACAATCTTCATGAAGTAATGCTTTCAATTCTTGGTCTTCAAACTTTTCCTTGTCTTTCGTTTCAAAATCACTACTTCCAAACCGCACAAACCATCAACGGCACTTTTTTCAAACTAAAGAAGTAAAGCAAAACTTCCCGCATATGACGCTTTGTTGGCACAAAATTCGATAGATAGGTCATTTATTATAAATCTCGCATTTTTAAGTCATACACCCAATATTACTGATCGATATTACAAAATCCGTTATGATTTAAAGACGATTCAGATTGCTCTGGAAAGAAGCAAACATACATAAAAGAGAACAAAGGGTCTTCCTCATATGGACTAATTTAAAACCTAGTTTAAATTATAAATTTAGAAACATTTTATGCAAAAACATATTCAAATATTTAAAACACAAAATTCTGAACTTCAATGTTTATTTGAAACTTAAAAGTACCTACTATTAAATTTTTATTTAGTATTCAAATATGTTAAACATTTCATGTTTGTTTATTAGACTAATTTCATATTTATGCAGATTATTTTGTTTTTAATTTGTTTGTTAAACTTTTAAATCTATGTATGTATGTATTTTCAAATAAACCTTGATAGTATTTGTTGATAAAGAAAAAAAAGCTGTCTTGTTTTTTAAAACATTTGAAGGTAACTAAGTTTCAATAACTTTTCTAGGCCTAAAATACTTAAAACACACACTGATTGAAACAAATGAACAAATATACTTCAGCCCGAAATACTCGTAGCTGGGTATGAACAAACGTCTGAGCTATTTACAGGTATAAACATATGTATATAGTATGTTGTTTTGTAGCTGTATGTATGTATTTGATTTGTTTGTTACTCTATTAAATCGGTGAAATCATAAATTAAACATTTTCTTTAACATTTTAACAACTTTTTAAGTGGTTGTTAGTTATTTTTTTGCTGTTATCGTTGTCGTAGTCGTTGTCTTAGCTGTTAGTTATTTGTCATGCAACAAGTGATAGTTTTAATGAGAGGGGGCGCTACTTTTATTTAAATAAACATATTTGCATACATAGCATACTCGCATGTCATGTCATGTTATTACTATTATTATTAGTTGTCATCAGCTACGAAATTCATAAAAAAGTATGCGTAATTTTTTTATAATGAATTTACTTTCCATTTTTTCAGATTTCATAATTTTCCACATTTGACATGGTTTCAAAGAAAACAACCCAAATTAAAATTATTACAATTTCGAAACAATTTCAGGTTGCTAGAAAATAAAAAAAAATTCCACTTAAAAGAAAAGACAAGTTATGGACAAGTTTTTTTAAAATTTGTTTAGCCTAATTTAGTTTACTATACATTTTAAAAAGCCTAATAAAATCTTACAAAATTGTATGATTTATCATATTTTATAGATTTATTAAAAGCAAAAAGTCATTAATTACAAAAAAGGTATTGTGCAAGTTGTCTTTACAGATCATGATTTAATACGATGCTTTAAATTATCATATTCCCATGTAATAGTTTTTATACATTATAAAAAATGTGTATAATAAAGTGGTAGCATTTTTAGATTTTATTTAGGTTGCTTTTCCAAATGGTTGTTGCAAAATTTGCTTAATCTATTATACTTCGAACGAAATAACCTAAGCATACACATTATAATTAGTTGTTAGCTATTAAAGGCGTTTGTAAATTAAAGTTCGAATGATTTTTTTTCTTAATTGAATTTTCAAAATCAAATCGAATTTGATATTTTAACTATTCCATTAAACCATTCATTATGAATTCATTCATAGGCCTAATTCCTTAGTACTTCAACGGTATTGAATGCATTTAAATGAGAATTCATTATTTATAGAATTAATTTCTTATTGAATCATTCTATTTGTCTTTAATTCAAATTATTTACAATTTAGCTTTATAAAATATATATCGAAGTAAAATGATTAGCTTTCAAACAAATTTATACGCTACGTAAATTTCTATCATAATTATTTTTAATGCCAACCGCCATAGTGGTTAATAAACTAACCACCCCATTCTATAAAAACCTTGGAATGGGTGGTTTTTTATTATTTTTTTCTTATTTTTCATAATAAACTAACCTTATAAAAATGCAATTCTTTTGATTTTAAACTTATGCGCATAAAACTGTTATTTATTTAATCCGCCAAAATTTCTCCAATTTTTTTTGGTTTAGATTTAAATTAACAAATATTCCATTATGAGTTCAATCAACAATGAATGAATTCTACTAAAAAGTCTTTGAAAGAAGCTAAATAATTTTAATTGTGAATGGTTTCTCAAAGGAATACTAGAGAAATTAAAATAAACGCATCTCGACAACTAATTTAATTTCGACTGTCAAACGCCAAATTAAAAATTATCTTATGTCATTTACATTCGATGCATAATTCTCTAAGGTATCTCAAACCTAAACAAGGCTATAAATTTCACATTTGGTATCAAACATAATTCTCAAAGGGTTTTCAAATATAATTTCAATTTCATATTTAAATTCAATTTGAGGTTGGTTGACTTGAAAATAATTTCTAGAAAAATTATATTTTCTCAATTTGATCTATAAATTCCACATTTGAATTCAACTTGAGGTCCTGAAATTATGTATAATTTCAGTAATCACAAAGCCAATTATTTGATAAATTATATAATTTTCCTTTGGTATTAAATATAATTCTCGAATGTAAACAAAGATTTGTATTTTCTTGAAATTTATTTTTTTAACTTGATATCAATTGTATTTCTCAAGACATTCCCTAACCAAAATGATTAAATTTCAGATTTGAATTGATTTGAAAATAATTTCTTGAAAAATATTATTTTCTCAATTTTTATATCAAATTGAGGTTGTTCTCAAATCATTTACAAACCAATAATTAATTTCATTTTATGAAATAACGTTTGCAAATGGTGTTTCTATTTTTCAATTTGACATTAAATATTAATCTCAAGTTATTCTTAAACCTAAAGACATTAACAAATAATTATAATTATATTATCGTTTAGTTAACAAATTGAAATACAGCTGAGAATAATGTTTGACAACAACACATCTCAAATGTTTATCAAATCGTTCTCAAGCGTTTGACTTTTGTGAAATCATTACATGCAGAGATAAGACATGGTTGCGGCAAACGACTTTATGTATATTTTAATAATAACGTGCAATATGTTTGGTAATAGCGGTTTTGAACGATGTTATGTTTTTGAAAATTCGAACTTTAATTTAATTACGCTCACTATGAACAAATATTGTAATATTTATAATCATGACATGATCCATATGGTATAACCATAATATGGTTGATTAGATTAGATAAAAATAATAATCTTATGTTTGGCTCAATCATAATATGATTGTGCTCAACCATAATATGTTGGTTTCAATCATAATATGGTTGTACTCAACCATTGTATGTTTGGCTCAATCATAATATGATTGTGCTCAACCATTGTATGTTTGGCTCAATCATAATATGATTGTGCTCAAACACAATATGTTTGGCTCAATCATAATATGATTGTGCTACAACTATAATATGATCATATCAGCTATAATGTTTTTACACAACAATATTATGTATAAGGTGGAATCATAATATGGTTGGACACAATCATATTATGGTTAGACAGATTTTACATAGGTTCAATGCTCAAAACCAAATACTTTGGACAGCAAGATGGCTTAGATGAATCTTTTTGGACAAAGTGTTGATACTCTTTGGTGAAACATTTTAAAATGAGTTCTGGATATTTATCACTCAGAAAAATCGTTCTGCTATGACAGTTCAGACTTCAACCACATTGAGCACATGTAATCAATAAAAATTCCCGTAAGGAGGGAGATTTCATAAGCAGATTTCATCCTACATAAGGAAAAAAGTAAACTTAAATGCGGAAAATGTGTAAAGCGTCACAGAGTGAATATGATATGTAAATTTCTCCTTCCTAGCATAAAGTTTTGACAGATCCCTTTCATATTAGAACTAGAACTCTATACCCGAGGAACCAGTCACCTAAGTAGTTCAGTAAAAGTTTACTAACTGGCGGAATCAATGGTGGAACTTAATTTTTTAAGGTTTTGCAAAATTATAAAGAGAAATGGTGTTGTTTATTAAAAAAAAAATTAAATGTACGAAAAACAAAATGCCAAAAGTTATTTAACATTTACTAAATATGTTGACCGGTATACGAGTATTATTGTTACAGTAATAAACTGAACAAAAAAATAAACACAAATAATTGTTTACAAATAAATCTGTTTTTACACACACACATACTCGTACAACGTTTTAAACATAAAGATACATTATCTTTCGAGGTATTATGGACTATATTTTGTGGACATTAATAAACCGTTATTTGGTTTTTTGTATATATTAAACATTTAGGAAAAATAAAAATAATGTTTTGATGAAGATGACAGATAGTAATGATAATGATGATGAAATATTGTAAATAAAATATAGTTCATCGTACGGATTTTTATTTTGTTTGTAGATTAATCCAATTAAAAAATTAGGTAACATTGTTTGTACTCATATGTTTATTATGTCAACATACTTAATCAGATCTTTTTGAGATCATTCTTCTTTAATTTGTCATGTTTTTTTGTTTGTTTGTGGTCAAACGGGTATAAAATTGGTCAAAAGTGAGACAAGCAATAAACCCAAATTAAATCTTAACAACAACAGCAAACAAAAGTATCTTAACATATTTTTGTTAATAACCATAACATACATTTTTCATTTTGTTGTGTTTTTTTTATTTGGGGTTTAAAAAACACTTATATTTTTGTTTGAATGTACTATTTTTTTGTCTATTTTTATTTGGTTCAACTTTAATCTTCTTTTTTTATTTTTGGGGGGCTCTCCTCTATTTTTAACTTGAATTCTTGTACTTATTTTTCCTATCCATATATAGTTTTTATATCTACAATGTTTTTATTGCTGTTAATGTTAACAGTATTTTATATTAGATACATTTGTTGTGTATTACACTTTTTTTTATTTTTGGTTAAAAATAAAGCTTTTTTAACTTTTGACAAAACAATACCTTAATAGTAGTCGTTTTTTGGTTTTTATTTTGTTTTGAAGCCGTTAGATTCTTAACTGTCTGACATTTTACATAACCTTCTTTAAAGTAGTGTTGTCTTGTCTGGTCTGGTATGGTTTTTTTTTTCTTCATCGTTTTGGGTTTTGTTATTTTGTTTGTAAGTATTTTAACTGCATATTTATTTTGATACTCATTCGGTTGGTAATAAGAAGCTTTAAAGTAGTTCAATCTTCAATTAACAGTTTGAGATCATAAAGACGTATTAAAATGTTGGTGGTTATTTATGCAGTTCAGGAGACTGACGTGAAACTAGTGATTTTATCCACATTGTATCTGAATTAGTGAAGGTGGAATTTCTGGGAAAGGATATATTATTTGCCCGGAATCATAAAAGTCCGGAAAATTAGGAATCATAATCCATGTTCCATGATCCCTGCTAGATCATTGTAAAGTGAAAAGTAAGTCAAAATGTCTCAAAAATTACCAGATTGGTTTGGCAAGCAATTTGTTCCTGTTGGAGAAAATCTAAGCCATTATAAACCACTGGCTACTACTTAAAACCGTAGCCAGTTTCATTATGAAAGCGACGCGTTTGAAGACAAAGATACATATTTTGTACCCAAAGCAAACTAACCACACAATTGTCTAGAATTGCGATTAATATAAGAATATTGATCAATTCTAAAAGGGACTTTAAAGAACACAGAAATAGTAGTGTCAACTATACAAGGGTTATGAATTGGAATTTGGCAGTCAAAATTATGGAAAAAAACACAAATAGGACATTGTCTACAGGTCAGTAAAATTATAATTGAACCTATAAGAAGACAAGTTCATTTCATTTCACTTTAGGTAAATTATTTTATTGACTCTGCAACAGATTAAATTACTTTCTAAAGTGAAATTTAAAAAGTTTAAACTGACTACACTCTACATTACTAAGGTACACTAAAGTGTCAATTGACTCTATGATAGATTACCTTGGATTTATAAAGTATCCAAATGACTACAAATGTCACATAATGATGTCAAATGATCCTAAAATATATATATTAGAGTTAGCAACGTAAATAGACATTACGTTAGATTCCATATCATCGTACGTGACATTTGTACGCCTATTGAGTGGAATAGATTTTGCAAAAATAAGAGTATCTGAAAAATAATTTGGTCTTTATGTTCCATTCAGAGGGTACTATATTTTAAAATAATAAAAAGTTCTTTCGAAACATTGTTGTCCAAAATATCGAGCGAAATAAGTGTATATAGTACGTGACATAAAACGGAAGTCATTTTGAGGTACAAATTGGATTTTCAGTCGTGGTAGTCATTCTCGTGGAATTGCCCATAGTAAAACAAAATGCCCGATATATTTATAGGACTGTATAAGAGATGTATTTTTATCTGACTATTCAAGTTCAATTTGCACCCGTATATATTACAATAACTAGTTATTATCAAGTACCCAGTTAGATTATTGACTTTATGTAACCGGTATGTAAATCCAATGCGTTGACTATTTTGTACCAGCTATCAGACAGACTGTCAAAGGGTCATTAGACCCCCAGCTTAGGACATGTATGTGTTAAAATAACTAGTCATGTAGCTAGTTATGTAACTAGATGCCACCCTAAATGATGGGTAAAGTCACTAGTCCGGGACAGTCTCCTAGAACTGGGGTCATTCAAATGCTTAAGCTGACATCTAAATTGAGTAATACAATTCATGTATATTTTTAAATCCCTGTAAATAAAAGCAATTTTGTTTACCATTACTTGGAGTTATGAGGGTTTTTGTGATGAATTCAAATGATGCGGTTTTCAACCCATAGACTGACAAAATCGATCCAATCAACGAATAAGATTTTTAACACATGACATGCTACAAATCCTTCATAACTGTCAGTTTCAAGGATAATTTTTCAGGAATGCTTAATTACATACTTAAGGTAAGAATAGCTCATAGAATTTCCATTACTTTTAAAGAGCAACGTGTTGCAAATTCACAAGAATTAATTCCTTTAAATTCTATTTTGCTGTATTAAGTACAGCCAGCAGCTTATACAATTTCCCATATTATGCTCTGCTCAGTTCACGCTTTTGTTTTTATTGAAGTTTTACTTGTATTTTTTAAGTTTGTTTTTCTTATTTTTTTTTTTCGTTTGGCTTAAGAAACCGTTTTATTTTTATTTTACTATTTCGAAATCATCGTCAACTTTGTCTTTTAAACGAAAATTTACAATATTTATGCACATATTTGGCATTTGTTATACTTTTTTATTGTTACTGTTGGAATTGCAAATTTTGTTATGTTTTTTTTAAGATGATTTCAAGAAAATTAAAGAAGTAAATTTTATAGGAAATATTATTCTGATTATTTAATTAATTTATTCAAACATATTCTGTAGAATGGGGTGTAAATTATAGAAAATTTATTAGAGTCCGACCGAATATTCGGTTTCGATTTAGGCTAAAATCGGTTTAATACCAGTATTCGGTACATATTAGAAAACCGAAATGTAATAAAGAAAAAAAAACTAAGATTTTAGAATTTTGAAGGAGAAACAAGTTTCGAATAAGGACTGAGATCGAAAAATTATTAACACACGTTTTTCATTAAAACTTTTAACCCAAGTATTATTGTAAAGCATGTCATTTGTTATGTTTAATAACAATTACATTGATTTGTTGTTAATCTGATTAAAATGAGTGACCAGAAAAAAGTGCGTACTTAAATTATTCACCCCTATCGTGAAAAACATGTGAAATTTATGATCCCATGAAATATCTATTTCCCTCGAACGCAAAATTGCTATCGTGATATTCCCCTAAACATTTCATTCACAATAGTTGATTTTGTTCGTAACAGCTGTTTATTGTTTACAAAATTCCATCTAAAAATTGCACAACATGTGGAATTTTTTCACGTGAACAAAGTTTATGAACGAATAATGGGAAAAGGGAACATATTTCATGTGAAATATTGATTCGCGATAGGGGTGATTAAATATTTTCAATAAAACCCAACATGATCCTACAAAAAGGTGCCCAAACAATCAAAGGTCTGCCGTCAAACTGATTCCAATGTTATTAAACAGTAGCGGTAGAACTTGTCCGTTGATAGAAAACATGGTTCAGGTAGAAGTAATGGTCCACATGATGTTTCTAAAGCTAAAAAAATAGAAAGCATTTTCAAAACAGCTCCCAACACCTCCGGTAGGAAAGCAGTCCGGCTAGGTCAGTACTCGGACTATTTGGTACGAAAAGTTAAAGCCAATGCAGGTTTAAAAACATACAAGGCTCAAAAAGTTCCTGGCAGGAACTCTGCTGAAAATTTATAGGCTAAAGACAGAGCACGGAAATTGAAGTCAAATTTTATAAAAAATATATACCTGCTGCATAATAGATGACGAAACGAATGTTCTGGAATATTTTTATGTTGCTGATGCTCGAGGGAATGTTGTTTAAAAAAGTTTATGACCCAAAAGCAGATAATTTTTCCAAAAAGTTCTTGGTATGGCAAGCAATATGAAGTTGCGGCAAAATAAGCCAAACATTTGTTATAAAGGGCTCTATAAATACGGAATTTAACATCAAGGAATGTTTTACAAAAAAGGATGCTTCCATTCATACATAAGACTTCTTAATGTGTCCGCATATTTTTGGCCTGATTTGGCATCCTGCCACTATGGCATGAAAGGTCTTGAGTGCTAAAAGAACAATAATCTGGTATTTGTACGAAGAGAGGCAAATCCTCCAAACTGCCTGGAGCTAAGGCCAGTGAAATATCTTGTTAAAAGAAAATTGAAGAGCACAAAAAAAGGTGTCCAAAAGTGTGGTAGATTTAAATGGAGATGTACAACCTGATCGAACAAGGTGACAGAAAGCACTATAAAAACCATAATGAAAGGGTTTCCGAAAAAGGTTCTAAATTTCATCACTAGTGATTAGAACTACAAAAATATTTTTTTTTGTAAATTGTAATAACAATTTCAATAAAATGAAAAAAAAAAATCAAAACTGTAAGTTTAGTGGTTTAATTTTTATTAATATGTTAAGAATTTTTAGATCTCAGTCCTTATGTTGAAATTGAATACAAAAAACTTGTATTTTATTTTAAAACGTCTAAGCTTCCTGTAAACAGCACCCTCAGAAAAACTTTTCTGTTCAAGATGGTTGTCAAAAATGAAATGGGCACCAAAAATGAGCTGAAATATGCTCTAATATTCAACTTCAATAGTAAGTAAAGAAGTAAGCTAAACATAAAAATTTAAAATTATACATTGATTCTGTATCGTATTAAAATATATTGTCTGAAAGTCCCAAGCCTTTTTTGCTTTCATTTTCTAAGCTGAAATCTGTTAACTGTTAAAATATCTGTAAAAAAATCTACAAATCAAACCTCAATTTGAACGCTCTACTATAAACTGTTATTAATACTGTTTAAATCCAGATTGGCTACCGATTCGAAGCTATTAAAAGATAACGGTAACGATAATTTGGATTAGTCGGTAAAGGTATTTACGTATATATCGTTAACGGTATTTTAGCGGTTACGGTAATTGCAGTTATTTCGGTATCGGTAGCTTATTGGTAACTGTAGTTGGGCTGAAATGGTATTTTAGGAGCAACGGTTGCTAACCTTTGTTTAAATGTATTTTCGGAATATGATATGTGTACCAAACTATCTTACCAATACTATTCTATACTTATTTTAATCAATCTTGATCTTAACTAAAACTAAAATTGTAAAGTAACTTACTTTTCCAAACAAAATTTTCGACTTTAATTAACTAAAGCTTATTATTTATGTACTTTCATAAAGTATGCAGTACATTTTTTTTTCAACTTTATCTCTTAATAAGCTAAATTCACATTCATTAGTCATATTATAAAAACTGCTTTAATCACTAGCTAAGAATTTTTGTAACTTGATTCTTTGCACGATTAGTGGTATTATTGGCAAATGAATGAATGAATGAATATGGCCTGAAACAAGCACAATAAATAAATCTTAACAATTCTTATTATTAAGAGGTAAATTGTGTTAAAATGCACTTTAAATCCGATAAGTAATGAGAATTATATTGCCTGTAATATTATTATATATGGTATTATTTCCTTTTCTTTTAAATTATAATATTAGTCATGATTATAAAAATCATCATCATCATCATCAGCATGATCACCAATCATAAACAAAGGCATGTTCATTAAACAATCATAATAATACTACATACAATACAATACAACATGCATGCAAAGCATACAGATAGACAGACAGACAATAATTAGTGTTAAAAATTTCAAAATCTAAACAAATTATTGAAATGGGTTTCTTTGCCACTCAAAATATAATAATAACTACAAGAGACAGACAGACATACAGACAAGACACATAAATATACAACAGATATTCATAAGTCGTAGTATTTCAGCTGTGGTTTCTCGTATTATGAAGCTGTTCCTCATATGTACTACATAGTTTTGTACGAATGATTGTAAGTGGTGTTTGTACCCCCATTAGCTCAAATTTAGTTTAAGTTTAGTTAACTTTGAGTTTAGTGTGGTGTTTGATGGTTTCTTTTAATGACTTGTTTTTTTTTGTTTGTATGTATTTCGTTCATACTTTTGTATTTAACCATTTGTTCATTTCTTTAAAATGTATGTTAACGGTTATAGAGTGTTACGAAATGTGTGTTTTTTTATTGTTATAAACCATATAGCAATATTTTTTTGTAATTTGTGTTTTTTTGGTTTTAATTTTCATTTCATGTTGTATTATTTGGCTTAATTTTTTATATTTTGTTTGTGTTTGAAATTTAAACTACTACTTTGCGCCCCACTTTGGTTTGGCCTATAGCAGCCAGTTCCCAAACTGTGATCATTCATATGCTAAATGCATTGTTAATATCAATTAACCCTAAGACTGCGATTTCTCAATAACTATTAGATATAAAAAAGATTCAACATGAATAAGGAGTGAGATCGAAAAAATCTTAACCCCTTGTGGACCAATTCTTTAAATCGTTGAAAAAGTTTTATTTCTTTTATTAAATATTGAAAATGAGGACTTCAGGAAGTTATTTACAAAATTTTAACTTTGTGGAGGACCTGTAAGGAACCGAAAGGGACCTGGTACCGTTAGGTCAGCATCATCGATTTTTTTTAAATTTTATTAATATATTGATTAGTTTTGTAACTTTTATAAAATTTTTTATTACAAGTCGATTTTATGGTATTTTACGAAACAGTATTTTTTTACCATTACCATTAAATAACCATCACAATGAGAACATGAAATAATTCACCGCTATTCTGGGTAAACGAGTTTGCCAATAGGCAAAAAAAATATATTATTCCAAAGATGATAGTGTACTTCAAAGTACTTTTGGGCAAAAAGGGTCAAAATATGTATTGTTTTCATTTTGTAAGCTTATTATTTTTATGGTACTTATAAGTTCCGTCGGTCGACAAAGGGTTAACATACATAAATGTTAATAAAAAAGAAACCACGAAATCTACAGTTTAGATTTTTTTTGATTGAAATTATTAAAACAACTTACAAAAAATATTATTTTTATAGTTCTAATCAATAGTGACGAATTTATGAACCTTATCCGGAAACCCTTCCATTAAGGTTTTTATTGTGCTTTCTGTCACTTTGTTCGAACAGGTAGTCCATTTCCGTTTAAAATTTACCACACTTTTGGACACCTTTTTTGTGTTCTTCAATTCTTTTCAATATCTCTCCACTTGCCTTAGCTCCATGCAGTTTGGAGGATTTGCCTCTTTTGGTACAAATAACACATTATTGTTCTTGTGCCACTAAAGACATTGCTTACCAATGCTTTCAATTTATTTGCTTTAGAAACATCATGTGGACCATTGCTTCTACCTGAACCAGGTTTTTTATCAATGGACAAGTTCTCCCGATACTGTTTAATAACATTGAAATCACATTGACGGCATACCTTTCATTGTTTGGCCAACTTTTTGTGGGTTATGTTGAAAATATTTAATAATTATAGTACGCACTTTTTTCTCGTCACTAATTTTAATCAGATTAACAGCAAATGAACATATTTGACATTAAACATAACAACTGACATAATTTTCGAAGGCAACTTGATAAAAAAATAAAATAATACTTGGGTTAAACATTTTAAGAAAAAAAGTGTGTTAAGTTTTCTTCGATCTCACTCCTTAGTATGATTTATGCTAAATGATTTTTATGTTACATTTAGGTTATTTCAATATGTATTTTGGCACATCACCAATACGCACTGCACTCGTCACCAACAATTGAGAGTCTCTGATCTGTAAACTGTAATATAGTTTAAGTGTACGATTACGAGTGTGAGTGAATACGTTAAATCACTATAAAAAGCCTCTAAGTTTTTTGTGAACTGTACAGTTTATTTCAATATTTTTTTTCACTTGAATAGTTAATGTACGAGTACATGCATGCATACATTTTAACATTATGGTGTCTTTTGAGTCTTTGACCATATACGGAAGTGGTAAAAAAAGAGTTTAACAACATCAAGGTTATTTATTAACTCTTTTTTTATACATATATATGAGTTTTTGGCTACATCGAATGGAACACAATGCTCTAGTATTATTTGCCATTATATCTATTATTGTTATTTATGGCACGCTTTTTTTTCAAACAAATTATTTTAAAATAAAGTTACCATAACTTTAATATGAAGAAAAAAATGAATTAAATATTGGTCATTTGAAAAAAGAAATAAACAATATTACCATTGTTTTATAAACCATGTTTAAAGTTTCTCAGGTTTGAGAAAACAAAAGTGAAAGAGTTTTTTTTTTTTTGATTTCATTTGATAACTATTATTTATAAACAACATTTTGGGTTTTTATTTTGAAGCCGGAAAGGGAAGTAATCTTATATATAGAACTTTACAAACAAATGGTGTAGTAGCTCCCAGACACAGAAAAAAATGGTAATGAATAAATTAATAATTTATGAATTATTTATGTGAAAAATGGTAGCAGCTCATAATTATGGAAAAGTTAAGCCTTTGTTTTATAAATTTTAGATATTTAATGGTACAAAAATTGAGAATTATTAGGTTGTTTTACGATAAATCAAAGAAATTAAATATATTTGAAATAGTAAAATTTGTTCAGAATATGAAACTTCATCGTTGCTAATAAAATTGTAATAGGTTTAATAAAAATATTAATTTCTTCATATTTTTAGAACAAACTAAATTGCGTTATATTAATGCAAATGAAATATTTAAATTCATTATATCAATGCATTTTATTCAAGTTACTTTATATTAACGAAAATATTCCATTTATTAGTTACATAAAACCAAACATTGTTTATTAATTCAATGACAATCTTTCTAAGTTTTAAAACCAACAAAATGTTTTATTACATTAACAAGATAATTAATAAAATAAGTAATATAATATACATTTAGGGTATTCACACGGTCTCCTATTAGTCATATTGTCATAATGTCCTAATATATTATAACAGTTGTTGTTGTGTTTTAAACAAAAAAAGTATTATTTTATGAGAAAACAATGAACATAGTTCGAATAGTCTTATTAGTTTAGAACTTTTTTGTTTCAAACACAACAAAAATTTGATTAAACTATAATAAAATATTAGGACATTATGACAATACGACCAAATAGTAGACCGTGTGAATACCCCAATTTTGTTAATATAACGAAATATTTCATTAATTCAAGAAAAAATTATTAAAAAATCCTTAAATCATAAAGAAATATATGTTCATTATTATGCATAAGGCTTATTAAAGTAATGAAAACCAGATTAATATGATGTTACATTTAACATATGGGCAATTCCATATCATCGTAAGTGACATTTGCACGCCTATAGAGTGGAATAGATTTTGCAAAAATAAGAGTATTTGAAAATTTCGTCTTTATTTTCCATTCAGAGGGTACTATATTTGAAAATAATAAAAAGTTCTTTCCAAACATTGTTGTCCAAAATATCGAGCGAAATAAGGGTATATCGTACGTGACATAAAACGGAAATAATTTTGAAGTACATGTAGAAATATGCGAAAATTTTCGAATCGTGATATTCTTTGAATTATTACAAATAAATTATAATATAAATGAACTTAAGCCTAATTAAAAAAATTTACTTTCAAATTATATATATAAAAAAGTTCGAATAATTACCAAAAATCTATAAATTAAATAATACATTCGGTTTCAATAAACAATTTTATAATAGCAAATAAACAATCAGAGTCAAATTCATTTCATACTATTTGCTAATTCGGAACTTAGTTTTAACCGAAATTTTAGCCTAAAACATGTCAATTAAATTAAAAAATTAAATATAGTCAGTTTAAACTATTAAACACATAGTAATATTTTAGTGTTTTCTCCTATTTAAATCATCTTGAAAAAAAGTATCAAGGTTTTTTGGGCTTTCGGTCGTGGTAGTCGTTCTCGTGGAATTGCCCATATAGAAGAAATATGTATTCAAAAGGTTCGAAAGACTTAACTCCTAATTAAATTTTCAAAATCTTTTTAATATCTTAACCATTCCATTAAAGAATTAATTACGAATTATGAATTCATAAGCCAAATACCTTAGTACTTCAAATGTATTGAAATCAATTATTTGAGAAATCATAATTTATAGAATTAATTCCTTAATGAATCAATCAAGTTTTCTTTAATTCAAATCTATAACAAATAGTCTTTAGATAATTTCAATTAATTATGTTGTATATGAGTAAAAGCAAAACAGAAACAAATTGAATGAAGAATTAAATAAATTTTATTAGAAATTAATTTAACAATGAATAAATAAATTTCAAATGAAGAATTTTTATCTTGACATTTTTATACCCTTTTATACATTATTCATTTGCGGCCCCACAAAGTGTATATATTCTGGATCGTTAGAGATAGAGGAGTCGATATAGCAATGTCCGTATGTATGTTAAAATCAACTTTCAGTAGCCCCCATACATGATTCATATTGATATCATTCTCCCGGCTCGGTTGCTATTTAAAATCGAGACAATCGGCCCACAAATGGCTGAGATTTTTTACCTATTTTTGATCTATATCTGGATTACTAAGTAATTAATATAGACAATATGGTTATCCAATGTTTCAAAGACCTTTGCAACGACGTATATGAGTCCAAAATAAGTCGAATGGGTCAAAATCAGGAAAAATATTTTTTACCCCTAATTTAAAAATGTTTTCTTTATAAAATTTAATAACTTTAAAAATTTTCGATAATAAATTAAAAAATAAAACGATAATAAATTAAAAAAAATTTAAAAAAAAAAATTTCCTAAAAATATTTAAAATTTGTATATAAAGGTATAATTTGGTTAAGTGTATACAGATTCAGTACATTTCGTTAACCTTTATCTTACCCTTGTGTTGAAAAACACACAAAATTATTTCTTTTACACGTTTTAAAAAAATAGTTAAGCGTGTTTATGAAATTTCTTGACATTTCTTGTTGCATTATTTTGGACATAAATCCCCTATTTTTTTTACCTAAAATAAAATCGATCGAAATAGTAAATATGGAATCAAAACTATTCCGAACAAAGTGTATGTAACAGAACGTGGTGAAGAAATCCGAAATTGTAGGACTTTATGGAATTTTGTGATATTTTATGTCATTGTTTCGTTAATACAATAATTTAATTGTTTTTAAAATAATGACAGATTCCTGCAAATCGAAACAGAGATGTCAGAATTGTAAACATATATATTTTGTTTTAGGTAAAAATTTGTGGCATAGTGTAATGCACTAAAGTTTGATTAAAACGCATTCTATGAAATTAAATTTTCAACAAATTTCTTCTCTTTAACTGAACTTTTAACATTACATATTTTCTAATTTACCCTTTTGACATACACTAGAAAGTTACTTTTATTCCGAAAAAATCATAGAGAAACTTAAACAAAAGCTTTGAACCTCATCTTCACCTGCACTTTCATTTTACAACTATCTTGGCATCACAACCAGCCTATTAAGGCCAAAAATAAAAAAATATGACAACCCAATCTTCACCTGCACCACACCACACATTATTCTAATTTCAAAAATTAAACTCTACGTGTTAGTTTAACATCAAAAACCATTAATTTAGTGCGGAAAAAACTAAATCTTAATATTAAAACATTTTATAAGATGACCACGAACCAAAGAGACAAATACTCCAAGAGATAGAGGAGAGGAGGCTTACTAACAACACAACTAATTATCACAATTTCAAAAGAAACGAACCAAAAGTAGAAACAAACAAAAAAAAAAAACGATCACAGAATATGGGTTGCCCTTAAGTCATAAGCGTGCTTAGATGGATGGTGTCTAGGCTAACGGTAAGTAAGTAAAGTAAGAGATAGTTAGTTACCAGATGCAATAAACTCAAATCTAGGAGAAATGAAAGAAAAACAAATGAAAGATTAGTTTCAATTTATTTAAAACAAGTATAACAGAAACTGTAAAAGAAACAAATCGAAATTTCTTTTTAAGTTGTGCAAAAGCACAGGGGGTGACAAAATTGAGGTGATAATTGGAAAATATAGAAACTTTAGATTTATATTAAGTGAAGAACTATAACTGAGCTACTTTAGGCCCTTCAGCGCAAAAGTGGTGTAACCCCACATCTTTTTTTGGTTGCTATTCTGGTGTTACATACAGTCCTTACATCGCCAATATCAATACAAAAGTGGTATAAGCTACCTTTTGGTATTCAAAAGCAGATGGAGCTGAAAGTAATGTAGCAGAAGTGATGTAATTAAATAGTTTGGGGTTACACCGCTTTTGCACTGATAGCCTCATATAGTAAGCATGTGATAGAAAAATCGAATTGGTCTTACTTAACCTATAATTAAGACAAATTCTGTTATCACACAATGAAATTGATTAATTGCTTAGTACAGATTGTTGAACATGATTTCAATAAGATGGATCGGGTCTCTAAGAAAGCAGATATCAAAAAAATGGCCTTTGATACTGTGTGTCACAACATATTTCTTTCTTATACAAAAATAATAACATCTCATGTTAACAACACCCTATACAACGCCAGCTATACTAGTTAATAATCATTTGTAACAACAAAATCATATTTGTTCCAATTTTTTGACAATTTATGATTTAGCAGCCAAACGAAAAGAAAAAAAAACTAAATTTACCCAAAAACGAACAAAGCCAAGCAAAAGTGAAAGAAATGTCTAGACATACATGATAGTTTGTTAATATGAGATTGGCACACCAAAAATATTAAAAAAAAAATAAATAAAATCGTCCAACAATAATTGCCTCCTAAACTTAAAATTAAACTACTGCTAAGGCATGCAGCAGCAGTACATACTTTTTAGCATACAAACATACAAGTATCTCTCTAAAAGATGTTAATTTAATTAATGCATCATGACTTAAAGGTGTTAAGCAACACACATTGGCTCACACACCAATCAATAAAATGAAAGCGATACAAAATTATTTAAATAACGCTTCATTTAATTAAACGTTTTTTTTTTTCTTCTTTTCATTTCTTAAGAGATATTCATCAACCGATCAACAGATATAATGGGCTTGTAGAGTATGTTAGCAAAAAAAAAAATAGTTGTAAATAATGTTTATCAAAAAATAAAGAAAAAAAAAACTTGAATAAAAACTAAATTTACTTTCAATTTCTAACAGGAAACCAGACAGTGTAGTGTGCTTTAAGTAGAAAGACAGACGGCGATAAAAAACTATTTAGTTGAATAAAATACAAAATAAGTTGTGAAAAAAAGCATCAACCACAGAAACGAATCAGCAAGATTTCAGTGAATAAGAAAATTGCATGGCATGTTAAAGGTGGTGGCGGCTGTTTTATAAGAAACATACGAGGGTGGGGCGGCAATAAGTTTTAGATTTAAGTTTCAAACTCATGCTATTTCTTCATAAAACATCTTCACATTTTTTGAAGTACTAATTGAGATTGGGTACTTATCTGGATCATCGATTTATCATTGTCCAATTCTTACCATCGTTAGTAGGTAGTTTTGATCCCAAGGTGACGGCAGAAGGTATCAAATAGAAACCCGAATTGTATGAAGAAAATTGCTGAATATCCTTATAATATCAGAGGCTAATAAATAATCACATTTTTCGAAGCTCCAAACAATACACTTTCATTGAAATTTGCAATTTCGGATGAGTAGTTTGTAGTTGACCCAACGATAATGGGAGAAGAAATTCAGAATTGTCTGAACAAAATTCAGTATCCTGTTGGAGATCCTCATAATCTCCAATTGTATATTCAATATTAATCCTCAAACAGACGTTATGAGTCCAATGCTACCTTGCAACAACATCCGACCAATCTGCGAGCCAATGCGGAATCAGAACAACAGGACGCAATTTGAAGAACACCTAATTTCTAGGGCCTTAAAGCTGGCTATAAACCACAAACCAGCTTCCTCGAAAGCAAATATTGCTCACATAGGCGATAAGGCTCTGATTTATGTGAGAACCCCAGTGGCTATGGAGTTTAAGAGAACTGGAGGAAGTCATTGGATTCACAAAGCACATATAATATTGCCCAATCAAACGAATGTTTCCAAAAGACACTGCCTACACAGAACAAAGCACCAATTGGCTAAGTTATTTAGGAAGGATGCCAAATGTTTTCTAAAGAACGTTAGATTGCGCCTGGCTCAATAACCCATCTAAACGGCAAAGAAATGGCCGATATGGGAAAGAATTCTCCAACTTTTTCTACAATCCCATCTCAACGTCAATGTTCTGTGGGCTTGCTGCTCCAGTTCAACAGATGGGTACAAAGATATTTAGTGAAATGGGCAAAGGTCGCATTTTCATAGACAAAGCTCTGAGTAGGAGGGGTGATATTCACGGGTAAAACTTGAGAGTCTCCTGGGAAATAGCTAAACAGAATGCCGGACACAAAAGAGCGTTAGTGGCTCAAACCCGTTTGAAAGATTAGATTTTACATTGTACGATGTGTTAAGATCACATTCTCTTGAATATATAAGAACGATATTCGTATTTGCATCTACACAACATTCCATCCGGGAATGCTTGGCGAAATGGCCGATCAGGGGAAGAAATCTCCATCTTCATCTAAAATCCCATAGTTCTGAGTTCTGGTCGCACGTACTTTCATAGACAAAGTTCGGAATAGGAAGGAAGATATTGACAGGTGAAACTAATGGGAGTCTTCAGGGAAGTTCCTAAACAGAAAGCGGGACTCTCCAATTACACAAAGTCTTTCGCTATGGTTTGTGAAGTGTTTTCAGGATGATTTTTAAGCATTTCAGAAGGCTCTGGTTATCTCATATATATAAAAATGATAGTCAGACGATCATATGGGCATCTACATGACATTTCGTCCAACAATTCCGAGCTTCTCTAACAGATGATGAGGCATTCGGTTACATGATAAGTGTATTGTTGATTAATTAGAAGAACTCTACGTATAGATGCTGAGATCCACCAACTTAGATATGTTATAATTCTAGATCTAGATCATATATCTTCTGCGCACATTTTACTACATAACCAAACCAAACTTCAAGTGTTAGTATGAGAAAAAAAACATTAAAAATTCAGAGAACTTACAACTTTTGGAACTCTGAGTTCATCAAAAACTGCTAAACTTCTGAAACCACCCTCGCCAACATAACACCAAAGAAAACCAATGTCTTAAATGATCTGGTAATAGAGTTGCAAAAAACTAATGTATTGAAAGAAAAAAACACAACCTCATGATAAAAAGAAAAACAGACAGAGAGTTATAAACACTTCGAAAAGCACGTTTTTTATTATAAATTCAATGTAAACAATTTTCTTTTCATGGAAAAGTTTTTTCTTCTTTCTACTATTGTAGAAAAAAGAAAAGAAATACAAAATAAAAAACTACACATACAACTTAAGCAACATAAAACAGAGCATTTCTTAACAATATAGACAGACTTTGGTAATAAAGAAGAAGACAAAAAATAGAGAAAAAAAACAATAACTACAATTACAAAAATAGCAACACCATAAAACATAAAGAAAGAACTTTAACACACTATTAAGAAACAAACAAACAAACAGCAACAATTGTTTTGAAGATCTTGCAAACAAACCAACTGTCTGCTAATGATGTTGCTAGACAATGATGATGAAGATGGTGACGATGATGAAAGCAAGAACGAAGAACCAACAAGAGACCAACCAGCTAAGAAACTAACTAAAACAAACTTAAGCAACAACCAACTACTTAAGTTTCTATCTATCTACCACGTTAAGTTTGACTGGGTCTTCTTGATTGGATGGGTAGATGGATGGATGCATGGTTGGTTGGTTGCTTGAATGGATTGATGGCGCAAACATATAACAATAAAAAACAACAGCCAAACATAAAAACAACAACAAAAACAATCATAACAATAACAAAAACAACAAGTAGTAAACGACCCAATTATCTACTGACCCACTGCCGGTAAAATAAGTTGTAAGAAGCAAAAGTTGTTAAAAGAATAACACAGAATGAAGAAAGAGAATGAATAAAGTACATTTTATTTTACCAACACCAGATGATAGTTTCATAAACCTTCTATTCTTCAAAAGAAGTTGTGTTGTCTGACTCTTAAAGCGATTGTAGTTAAATGGCTGAAATAAAGGCAGACACAGACGACAGCCAACATCACAATAATGGCAACAACACCACTTTAGCAGCCATTATTGGTAACTTGTTACTAAGTTAAATGTTAAATGAATTTGAAAAAAAAAAATATTTATAAGAGGCGGATAATTGACGAATTTAAGTAACACTACCCGACTTTTCATTCCCGGAAATTTTTTAATGCTAAATCAAGCCAAAAGCTAGTAAAGTTTTTCGAATAAGCATCATAAGTAGTCCTTCTCTCAGCCGTCTCTCACCAGCGAGTATGCATTGGCTCGCAATGACACGCCGTGTAAAACTTAAATGATTTTGCAATGCGGCAAAATGAGGCCTTTAGGAAGGTCTCTTTACTGCATATTTTTCCCGCTTGGGTCATATGCGCGAAGTTTTGCTTTACTTTTATAACTTGAAAAAAGTGCCGCTAAAGTACACCGATTGCTCACCAAAGCATTTCAGAAGGCTCTGGTGGATGTGTTACATCGTTTTCAACATGCGAGAGATGGTTGGAGCGGTTCAGAAGAGGTGATTTTGACACGGAAGACAACGATAGCCCAGGCCAGCCAAAGAAGTTTGAAGACAAAGAAATCGAGGCATTACTCCATGAAAATTGTTGTGGAACTTAACAAGAGCTTGCAAAATCATTGAGCTGAATTCATCCAAAATCAATGAAATGCGGTACCAATCGCATTGAAGCTGAGAAACCTTGAAAGACGATTTTTTATGTCTGAAATGCTGCTTCAACTCTATAAAGAAAATAATTTTTGCACCGAATGATTACTTGCGATGAAAAATGGATCCATTACGATAAGCCGAAGTGTAAGAGATCGTATATGAAGCTCAGTCAACCAGCCGAATCGACACCAAAGCCAAATATCCATGACTCTAAGGTAATGCTTTGTATATGGTGGGACCAAAAAGGTCCTATCTATTATGAGCTGCTGAATTCTGGTTAGACCATCACAGGGAAACTGCACCGAATGCAACTGATTCGTTTGAAGCGAGCATTGGCCAAAAAACCCCCAGCATAAGCGGCAAGATATGACAATGCAAGGCAACATGTTGCAATACCTATTAAAAACTATTCAGAAAGAAGCGGTTGGAAAGTTTTGCCTCACCCGCCTTATAGTCCAGACTGTGCCCCGTCCGACTACTATTTGTTTTGATCGATTTGATTCGAAAACTGATTCGTGCACGCAGAGAAAAAATATAGTTGGGCATGGTTACTGTAACCATTTCAATATTGTTACAAGTTTTTTAACTATATTATAGTCACAGTAACCATTTACATGATTGTGGTAACCATAATATGGTTAATTTACGATTCACATGATTGTATCAACCATATATATGGTTACAGTAAACAAATATATGTTTGTGACAACCATTCATATGATGAAGGACTTATCATATTATGGTGCTCTCGGCTTAAGGCTTATCATAATCTGAGAACAACATATTATGATAAAATTATTCATCATAAATATGGTTGCCACAAACATATATTTGTTTACTGTAACCATATATATGGTTGATACAATCATATGAATCGTAAATTCAACATATTATGGTTACCACAATCATGTAAATGGTTACTGTGACTATAATATTGTTAAAAATCTTGTAACACTATTTAAATGGTTACAGTAACCATGCCCAATTATATTTTTTCTCTGCGTGTGATAGCAACCGAATTTGTTGCTAATCGAATGATTCTTTCTTTCTGACCAAGTTTTACAGTTGTGGCTACAGAACTTTAGAAGGGGTAACAAAAGTTTGGTTGCTTCAACCGAAATTCTTCTTTATCTACATACATTCAGTTGATAGAACCGAAAAATTCAATGTGTGCAACCGAATCTTTCGATTGGCAACAAATTCGGTTGCTACTAAGAATCTGTTTTCTCTGTGTAGCTAACAATGGCCAATACTTTAAATAAGTTTATATTGTACAAATGTTTCAAAATAAAAGCTAAACATTTTATGGAACATTTTAGGAATGAAGTTTTCGATTGTTTTGAAAATTAAAGGACATTCAATCTCGAAACATAGTGATTCTTTGGGCTTCCGAATTTAAACGTGGTCGATGGTCGCTCAAGAACGAATTTCGTAAATGATGCCAACAAAAGATTGAGATTGATGTGTCAGTAAAAACTAGGGATGCCAAACGGGACTGGGTTTTACAAATCCCGGGATTCGGGATTTTAGAAATGTAAAACCCGGGATTTTTCGGGACCCCGGGATTTTTCGGGACTTCGGGATTTTAATTAAATGTCAAAAAACATCAAGTTCAACAATAAAAACCATTTCGTTAATACACTAAGTAGAAATATAAAAAAGAAAAAACTAATGCATTGAATTAAAATATATATAAAGTATTTGGGAAACCGGGCTACATTTGTCCCTAGTCCCCATACATGGTCCCCTTCAGAAAATGACTTTAACATTCATAATTGTCTTATAATAATTAATATTGTAATAAAATTGAATAAACAAGTTGTATATGAAAATTAATCTTTCTACCAACTCCTGTGAGGACCAGTCCATAATAATATAACCTCTATATCAGAAAATATTTTATTGTCAAAAAATAATTTGTTTATAATGATATTAACATAAATTTAATTCATTCATAAATAGTGATTCAAGTCCCCATAGAAGACCAAAACTACATATTGATGGTGGGTATAAAAGATTCGCCATATCCGAATATAAAACTCTTACTTGTTTTATATTAGTATTATAAGTATGCTGAAATTTAACTTTCTAGGTTTCATCCTAAAATATTAAAAAATCTCGTAATTTTCGGGATTTGTTAATCCCGAAAAATACCGGGATTGTTTTTCACAAATCCCGGGATTCGGGAAATCCCGATCCCGAAAAATCCCGGGATTTTCGGGAACGGGATTTCGGGATTGGCATCCCTAGTAAAAACTGATTTATCGTCACATTAGGGCTGGTTTGGGCTAGTTTCGGTTGAATAATATATTTAATATTTGGTCGTTATTAAATACAACAAAATTGTTTAATAGCTCAACAAACGGATCGATCGTATAGCATTTTTTCGCGAACGAAAAACTGACTAATTTTATATCAAAAAAAAAAATAAGCTTTTTGTTTGTGATTAAACAAATTTATGTCCTCTACTCACTAAAACATATTTCTTAACATTCAGCATTTCAATAATTGCTCAATACATTCTACTTTTGAAAATAGATATTAGTCATAAAACTTCTAAGATGTGTCAACATTTCTTACTACCACTTATACAAAAAAACAATAATTTTTCCCCTACTTCTATTTGTTTTTTTTTTCTTTCCACACAATTGAAACTTTATTAGCTAAAAAAATGGAATAAAAAAAATATTTTTAAACAAACATTTAAGTGGTCGGTCGTTTAAGATTTTTATCACAGTTCAAATGAATGGTAGCCAGTGTCTGCGATCACTTAAGCATGGAAACCTTATAAAGAACAATTTACTTGAAGAGATAGTGAAGAAATACTAACTAATAGATACCGGTAAATAACAACCATTAAATTTAGTAGCTAATGAAGTAGAAGAAACAAACAATTTATTATTAATCTTTTTAGCACCAATATGTTACAACTTTTAGTTTTCAACTGCACAAAAAAAAATGAGAAATTAAAACAAAACGAGGTCTGTCTATGACTGAGAGAGTTAATTATTTATAAACACTTTTTTATTTAAGACAAATAATAAGATCACAAGAGTAAAAAAACCTAAAGAAAAACGAAAGCACTAAAAAATAAAGTCATTAATTTATTTAATGATCTACTAATTTTAACAATTTTAATTAGTTTATAAGCAGAACGAAATAACCAACAAAATGAGCCATGGCAAAGAAATGAGTTTAGGTTTTTTAGTTTAGTAATGGTAATAAAACAAAATACCTTTTTCGTCGTTTTGTTAAATAAAGTAATTTAATTTATAACAATAAAAGGTTTTGTAGTAGTTGAAAAGAAATACAAAAACTGTAACGTCTATGAGAAATGAAGCAAAAATCTGACCTTGAGCTTTTATGAGACGACCATTTTAGGGCTTACAAATTCTTAGAATTGTGTTGGAATATAATAAATTATAACGTTTTTAGATTTCAACTGCTATTATCTCTGGAAAAAATTAAAGAAAAGATCAGCACAGGGTGATCTTTTCTTTAATTGAGCAATGAAACAAATCTTTCTCTTAATAGTCCTTTCTGTAGTTCTTTAGGAATATTCAGTACATTCTTAGTTCAATTCTTCATTACAATTTTCTTTCCAGGGTAATAATAAAAAAGTCCGTTCATTCCCGGCAATATTTGAATACTAAATTAAGCCAAAAACCAGTAAAATTTTTCAAATAAATCCAGTGTTTTGAAATTATAGGTGACAAACCAATGTTCTGCAAAATCGCACGAGTTTGTACATTGAAATAAATTTGTAAAACTCAAGCATTTGCATTCGTTTTAATAACGAAAACATTACTCGACTTCGGTTGCCAGAACAGGGGAGATTATTTAAATACTTTTGAATTAAAACTCGTAACCTAAATAATACGCAAATTAAAATACATACTACATAATTTAATTTCACACTTTTATTTTTTAAATTATGTATTTTAATATCGCAATGAACATAATGGTTACATTTAATTCAATAAAAAAAAATACAGCAAGTTGTATCGAATATAAATAAATTCCGGTCACGTAGTTACACTACAAAAAAAAAAAAGTCACGACAATTTACAGAGAAGAGTTGTTTCTTTTATGTCTCAAGTAAATCAAGTAATTCCCACGCATTATATAAAATAAAAAAATAATGTTGAACCAATAAACATTCCAAACAAACTGAAAACGAACAACTTCAAACATTTACAAGATAAAATAAAAACAAACAACAAACTAGACAAGTAGAGAGGATTACAAATCAACATTTTTGTACAATAAATGACAACAATCTAACAATGATTTTCTTTAAAAACCAAACAACAGTGAGGCAAGACAGACCAGACCATACAATAAATACCCGTACATATAAGGAAATTATATAGAAATTAGGTCGAATTTTTTAAAACCCTACTAATTAGTTACACAATGCTTGTAATAAATACAAAATAAATAATTAAGACTTTATCGCAAAGACATTGTAGATACAAGTAGTTTTAGTGGAAAGATAGGCTGAAATATTGTTAATATTTCTATAGATATTTCTAATAGTTATGTGCTAATAATAATATTGAAAGTTTTAACAAACCATCATTAAAAGTTAAATTAGTTATTATGAAATAATCTCCCTGCCCTAGCATTTTATGCCGATCGAAAGAGGAATTAATTCTGTTATGACTGCCGAAGTCGCAACCAAACATATATTTCACCATTTCCAATTATTTTAGAAAATTCCAATTGAATTTCAGAAATTTCCAATTATATTTCAGAAGTTTCCATTTATATTTCAGAATTCTCTAATTGAATTTCAGAATATCCAATTATATTTCATAATTTTATATTTATGTTTCAGAAATTTGTAATTTTATTTCTGAATTTTCCAAATCTATTTAAGAATTTTCTTATTGTATTACAGAAATTTCCAATTGTATTTCAGAATTTTCCATTTTTATTTCGAAAATTTCCATTTGTATTTCAGAAAATTCTAATAGCAATACCAATGCAAATTTCTGAAATACAAATAGAAATTTCTGAAAAACAATTGGAAAATTCTGAAATACAATTAGAAATTTCTGAAATATAAATGGAAACTTTTGAAATTTTTAAATATAATTGAAAATTTTCTGAAATTCAATTGGAAATTTCTGAAATTCAATTTGAAATTAGAAACTTCTGAAATACAATTGGAAATGGTTTAGTAGCGATCGTGTTAGTGATTAAGAAATATATCATAAAGTAATTCTCTCAGATTATAATAATTATGATGTAATTTTTCATCATGGTAATGATTGCTACAAACATATTCAGCCCCGGGAGTTTTTTCCCATTGAATTTGAATAGGAAAAATGAGAAAAGGGAAAAAACTCCCGGGGAATTTCTATTCATAATTGGGCTGATTTATAATTGAAGCAGTTAAGTCAATGATTAAAGTGGTCATAACATTGCCATTGCAAGTGACAAGTTCGTCAGTTCAGAAAATATTCTCAGATGCAAATGAACTGAATGCATATCTGATAAATTATATAATATTTGGACACTCAAATGTCTTTAAATTGTTAAAAAAAAAAATACCTTTCAATTAAGATGAGAAATCAAATAGTGTATAGCATTAATATTATTTGCCAGTATCAAAACATACAAATTTAAATCATATTTGACAACGGTTCAAAATGGTCTTCAATGTCTAAAAATACTGCATATTTAGACAAAAATTTAAAAAAATAGAGAATTCATAAATCTATAATATTCAAAGAAGGTTTGTTTGCTAATATATTGCAATACATTTTCGGCAATTTTATAAAAATTGCAAATCGCAATTAAGAAAAATTGTGGATTTTGCCCATCTAGTCCCCATTTGGTGAGGAGCTGGAAAAAGTTGATTTTGGTTGATTTGTAATACATCATAGTATGGAAAACTGTTGTCTGTTTGGGAATCACATCTTTGGGCTTTTAGAAAACTTAAGCTGAACAAAAAACTTCCAAATAAAATAGGTTAAATTGGAAGAGTCCTATTAAACAAATGTTTATTTTTTATATTATCTATTTACCCATAGCCAACAGGGGCGGAACGCCATCTTAAATTCTGATGTATACAACACAAATGTGAGTATAAATTCGTTGAAATTTGATTCTTAAGTGCGTATAACTCGCAAACTATAAAAGATGATCAAGGTTTCAAGGTTTCTTGTGTCAACAGAATTGTGAATTATCGAATGAGTCAGTTTAAATGACTGAACATTCTTTCCAATTATGAGTGCAAAATTATTTTAGATTGGGTGTCATAAATTAGCTTGTTTCAAATGTTTGTCATCTTTATCAATTTGCTTTTCAGTTACTTCAACCATAGACATCAACCTGAGATGCCCTACTCTGAGGCTTAACATTGCCACTTCTAACAGATCTGTGGGACCGTCATCAAAATGTAAAATCACATAATTCTAAGCTATGCTCAAGTGAGATTTCAGTTCAATCGGAACAGACAGCTAGAAATTGCATATTTATTTCAAAATATCTTGATCCTACTGCACTGTATATAGGAAAAATATACTGAAGATTTACTGAAATCGGTTAACATTCGATACCTAATTTCCCGGACTGCTTGCAATTTCCGGGAATTCTAGAGTAAAGTTTTTTAAATAAGTAGTCTTTATAGACTTGAGCTTGCGTTTTAAAATAATTATACAATATTTTTGGTTTGTTGATGCAACTTTTTTTTTGGATTTTAAATAAAGATATTTGACCTGACCTGCCTTCAGTTTTAATCGATCTACTGTTTTATTAAAAGATCTGGAAGAAATTAGTAATTCGTTTCGAAAGAGATTGGATAAAAACAGAATCTTTATTAACTAATTTAAACCACAATTATTGTTCGTATTTTCTGAAAATATGAATATCATTAGAATTTATAATGTTAGACACCTTAATAATTAAAATTTTCCTCTTCAGAATAAACATTTTTATATTTCTGTCACACAGTTTTAGTTGTGATAAACGAATTTGTTGCTAATCGGATGATTCAGTCTTAATGACTGAATTTACAAAAATTCGGTTATTTCGATCCTCACAAAAGTTGGTAGAAAGATTTATGTTCATATAAAATATGTTTTTTTTCAATTTGATCACGATATTAATTTTTATAAGACAATTATGTATGTTCAAGTCAGTTTCTGAGGGGTTCTAGGGACAAATGTCACCCGATTTTCGCCATACTTTACATTATAATTTCTGAGTATGTACTTAGCACAAATTATTTAAAAATTTGATCACGATTGCCGCATAATCAACATATTTATGACTGGTCAAACAGTATTCCGGGGGGACATTTGCATGGGGGCTAGGTGAAATACCAAACAAACCTTATCAACAGAGAGTATTTGTGGAAATACTAGCCAACAAAATTAATATATCACCTTTTTTGATGGAGGGTATAATAGTCAACTATAAACTACTGTTAAAATTTCTAACAAAATGATTAAGGTTAACAAAACACAATATTTTAGCAACCGTTTTTAAATAAACAAACAGAAATAAAAAACAACTCGATTTTTTTTAACAATAAAAGTTATTGATTTGTATTTTTTTATTTTATTTTTTTTAATAATTTGTTTTTGTCTCAATGTACAAAAATATATAAGTTTTTTCGTTTTTTTTTAATAAATATTTATAAAAATAAAACTAAGAGATATAAATTGAAATAATCAATGAAAATAATTTAAAATAAAAACACGCATACAAATAGAATTAAGTAAGTAAACATAAATTTGTACAATACTTTTTTATTATATTTCGATTTTTGTAATAAAATAGTAAACGATAATAGAATTTAAAAATACTTGATGATTTCCTTATGTTTTGAAAAATGGAGAAAACTAAATTTACTTAAATTTTAACAACAAAAAAATAAATAAATAATGTTTTAAATGAAATGTATATATAGAAAATGAAAGGCTTGTTAATTGTGCATAAAATTTAATTCATTGTATGATAAAATAAAAAAGAAAATTAAAACGAAATACCTAAAAAAAATTAAAATAACTAATTTGTTTCTTTTATGTTTTTGTTTCTTTAAGCCATAAATAATTGTAAGTCAAGATATTTCTTAACAAATAAGAAAAGATAAACTAAAATAAAATAAATAAATATATATATATGAATCTTGGTACAAAGTATTTTTTTTATACTCGTATATGTAGTATTACAATAAAATGTGATCGTGTGAAAATTCAAGTTGCATGCCACCATGCCACATAGTTGCAAATAATTTCAAAATAAAATAAAAAAAATACATACAACTAAAAAGAGAATTCTCGTGTACCATTGTTGTTTAAAATATGGTAGTTGGTTTGGTTTGAATTGATTCGGTTGGTTGTCTTTACAAAAAACCCACAACTGCGAATAATTTTGAAAAATCTGTGACATTTCAACTTTTGTTTTATTTTTTTTGTATTATTATTTGTATTGTTTTGTTTTCGCAAGAAATCTTTAATTAAATTTAAAAAAAAATATACCGAAAAATGTTTAAAATAACAACAATAGAGCGAAATCTCTTAAACTTTGTAAGTTTGCAAAACTATAGCAAGGTTGGTAACTCAAGTATTCACACAACTAAAAATAAAATAATAAATTAATTAACGCAATAATATTTAAATTTATGTAGTATGTAGGGTTTGTTTTCTACCAGGGAATTTCTTATTCATTAAATTAAATGTTAAATATATTTTGAAAATTTTTAAAAATTGTTTTTTAACATATTAACCTTGGAAATTGGAAATTGTACTAGTTCCAGTTCACATAGATGCAGGGTTTTGTTTTAGTTTAAAATTGTCTTATTTGGAACTAGTTCTACAGAATCCTTAAAGAACAATCATGCCTTCTTTGGAACGATTCTGGTAGTAATTCTTTTGATATTGTTACCTTCCCAATTATGTTTACAGAGGGTTAATTCTCGCATTCGTAATCAAAATAAATTGCTCAAATAAATATTCGCTAGTATACGAATGCAAGAATTAGCACCCTGATTTCAGACCAAACTTAATATGCGGGTTATCAGTATTATTGAAAATTTAATTACTAATGACAACATATTGCTTTTGTACTACTGTACTACTGACATGTCATTTTATCAATTGATTGAGAAAGCCTGTCTTGTGAACCAGGTTTTCTTGAAATGAACTCTGGGGAAAAAGTCAGATGGGACCTGAAATTTCCAATTGAAAACCGTTCCTTTACATAATAAAATTCATTAATATTTTGTTATACTTAAAGAAAATTTCTCTTACACAACTAAATATTATTAAATATGTCGGTATAACTTTTGCTCTTAAGTTTTCTCTAAAACTTTTGTTTTTCAATAACCTCTTTAACATTTCTTTAATAATTTCACCCCAGCTTAAATTTAATTCTTTTTAATTAAAACCTTTTTAACCTTATATTAAAACAATAATTATAATAATAAAAAAAACTAAAAAAATAAAAGAAAACAACTAATAATAACACATAGACCTTTCTCTAAAACACTTGATGATCCCCTTCTCACAAAGTTATTTTTTTCAGTTTTCTGTTTATAAAATCATAAAGAAAATAACATTTAATTTCACTTTAATCTACACTAATTACTTGCTTAAATCTGCTGCATAATGATTAACATAATAATGATCTTCAACATTATTATTATCTATCAACATAGATGCTAATTATGCTTATTTATAATATATAAAAACTATAATAAATAACTATATTATGTTGATTATTTATGTATTTGTAGTGAGTTTTATGCACAATTAACAAACTCTTGTTTTTTATAAACTAAATATAAACTATTTACTACATACTATAACTTACAATTAGTATTAGTTAAAATTTAAATCATAGAAATAGTTATTAAGATATAAAAGTATATAAATATTTTTTCTTCAAATAACTGTTATTGGTTTAAGGGAAAATGTAATTTCTATGTTTAAGCAAACTCTCATTAATATTCCTTTGTTAGAAGTATAATTCATTTAGTAAGCTCCATGGAACATACTGAAACCCAGTTAGGGATTAGTAAAGTAAGGCAGATTATTATGTATTGATACCTGGAAGCACACAAATCATGCCTTATTGTAAATACAATAAATCACTTTCTACTTAGAAGGTATTTTTATTGCATTACTTAACAGCTTCTTAAATGTATTTCTGTAAGCAATTTTATTTGATTTTTACTGCTTCCATGTTATCAACTTTTCTGTTGGACTGGTAAAACTTAATTATAAATCCGTAATTAAGTTTTACCAGTCCAACATTATATAAAATACTAGCTTTAAATAAATCCGAAAAATGAACTGCACGAAAAAATCTAAGCATACAAAATGAAAACGTAATAGAATAAAGTACAACCGGAGTAGATGAAAAGTTTAGTATTTGAAAAAAACTTATGTCATTTAAATATACACAGAGAAAACAGATTCGATTGGCAACAAATTCGGTTGCTAGCACGAATCTGTTTTCTCTGTGTAGCTTTAAAAATACAAGTAATAGTGTTATATTCAGCTGTGCCAAATCTTAGAAATCTCATTACTAAATAATACATGTTAAATTCCAACTTGCTAGATCCATGCATTTAAATGTTATCAATAACAAAATATGTACAGCTGTTAAGTCCGATCAAAGTTGTTCATATATTTTGATCCAGAACTTTTCAACCGATTTTGTTTTATTTTTTGACAAATAAGTTAGGTGTAACCTAACTATTATGGCCAAATTTCTAGGTTCCTCTTTTAGGCCCTATCGAGCATTAACTGTTCTTATATGTCGAACGGAAATTCTGTTCAAACATATTTTTTGGTTGGACCGATTATGCCCAAACATTTCTGAGTAATAGGGAATATTTGGGGATAACTTCATCCTTCTAGGTCCTTCACTGTTCCAAGGTTCCTCGTTTAGGCCCTATCGAATTTCCACTGTTCTTATATGTTGAACGGAAATTCTGTTTAAAATTTTTATTTGATTGAATCGATTATGCCCTTTTTTAATAGCAAACATTTCTGAGTAATAGATAATATTTGGGGAAAATTTCATCCCTCTCGGTCTTTTACTCTAGAATATATACCCTCCTCTATATATCCTATCGTGCCTTCAACAGACAGACAGACGGACGGACATAGCTAGATCGTCTTATATAAGGACCCAAAATGGGTAGATCTACGACATCGAAATATTGATGTGTTTTAAGTATTTGGTGGTAAGTATAAAAGCAAAAACAATCTTTGTTTTTGAATCGAGGTCCCAGAAATATTTACGATAAATTCTACGGAAATGCTTTTGTCCGCACCACAAATTGCTTTCAGAAATTCGATTAATAGAATACTTTGTGGAAACACTTTACTCCAAACCATTTGGTTTGATCGTAAACAAAACTTACATTGTTCAAATGTTTCGATTTGAAATAATTCGACTAATAGAGCACTTTGTGGAAACACTTCGATATAATTTATTCGAAATCATTTGTTTTGATCGTAAAGGAAACTTACATTGTTCAAATATTTGACGAAATACATGCTAACACTACATTTTTAAAATCAGACATCGTCAAATTATAGAATAAGATCATGCAGAATCTTTTCTGAATATTGAGATTTGAACAATCAGAACTTTCCTTAGAATTTTGAATGGCATTTTCGCCTAAGAATTGATTATAGTTCCAGTTAAATTTTAATTGTTCATTATAAAAGGTACTAAATGCCAAAACTTAATGAAATTTGGTCAGATCCAGATGATTGTCACATTTTCAAAAAAGGTCTTTATAACGCTGTTAAAGCTAATGTTAAACCTATCGAGGGGTATGTTAAAAAGTAGACTAAATTAATGGAACAATATTAATCGGTTTGTTGAATTAAACAAGATCATATGGATCAATTTTAATATCAAGTAGTCATTAATAAATATAATTTAGAAGTTTTACAGCAATTAACTTGAAAAACAAAATCCAATAAGCACCAAAGCCTTGAACATTTCAAGCACTTGAACATTTTGTTGGAATATGACTTGAATGCAAAAAATATTTGAAAAAAATTAAATATTTTTCAAACAAAAAATACATGGTTTGAATTTATGTTTCCTTTTTACAGGAGAATGGTATTGAAATAAAGTGTAATACAACTGTAATTCAATTGCTTGACTATAATTCCAGGCTTGAATTACACTAGCATTCAACTTGAATTCCAGCAAAAATGCTTATTGGGAATGATCTGGAGTAATCAAGCTGATTTGGAATACAAATAGAAACTGCCAGTAAAGGCTCACTTCTTGCTATTTTACAGCCTACAGTCAAACAAAAATTCGACTGTGTATCGAAAGTCTTAAGGTAGGGCCACACATGGCAAATATTTGTCGAAAAATACGTAACCGCTAAATAAAATATATTTTAATTCTTTTAATTATTTCAAAAAAGTCCTTTTACTTAGCACAATTCAAAACAAATATTGAGTTTTATTTTATTTGATGCTGTTTGATCTTACAAAACACTTGTAAGAGTAAACAAAGTCAAACAAATTTGTTATACAAAAAGTGGTTACGCTTATTTGAGTAAATATTTGCCATGTGTGACCGTACCTTTAGAAGACACATTAGGACACGGTAACTTTACAGACATTAGAAGTGGAGTAAAATCTTTGGACACAAATTTATTACAGCTTCATTTCGGTGATGGTGATGTGAACCAGACTTATCATACTGTATAATTTGTATGCTTAGGTTATTTCTTATTGATTAATTTATGGACAACAATGTCACTTTTCCTTTCATTAATTTCAAATGAAATATGTATATAGAATACTAAAATACTTAATTATCTAACTATTTACGTTTGTATGCTTCGTTTTTTTCGTCTAATGTTGTTTCATTTAATTCAATTAAAATATATTGAAATTATGATTTGATTTAGTTTCAAATTATTATTTAGATTCTTATTCTATTATTATCATTATATAGAAAATCCGAAGTTAAGAATTTGGAATTAAACGTTACTTATATAAAACCACTTTTTCCCTAAACCAATATTTTTTCAGTTACTTTTTTATTTTTTTGTTTATTTTTAAACATTTTATGGAAAAACTATTTTAAAAGCTTTTTCTCTTAATAATAAAATTTTCAGTTAAAAAAAAAACGAAATACACAATTCAAAAATGAAAGAAAAACTTAATGTTAAAACACTTTTCTTAAGCAAAAAGCGTAAGACCACAGAGTACTTGGAGTAGCAATCTATCTACAGACAACGTAAAGAATACAATGTAAAAAGTAAAATAAAATAAATAAAATAAAGTTAAGTAAAAATAATTTGCATACACATGGTAAATAGATGACGATGATGATGATGTTGATCAAAATAAAGCACACACATTATGGAAACGTGCATGCTTGGTTTGTTTGGATGTGGGGTTCGACGGTTTTTCAAACTGGCTGGCTGGCTTAGGCGGGCTGCTTGCTTGGTTGGTAAATTTACTTTGGTCAAAAATCCAAAAGAAAAAAACAATGTAAAATGGTTAACCAAGTCTGGCTGCTGGTTAACTAATATGCTCGCTGACTGGCTGGATGATGGTCTTTGTGTCCGTCCATTTTTCCATCTGTCTTTTTTTTCGTTTTCAAAAAAAGCCTTTTGTAGCTCAATGGATGGTTGGTTGCTGGCTGACTGTTTGGTAAGTACTTTATGGAGAGTGAAAGTGAAAGTTTTTTTTGCCGATTTTTTTCAAAGTTTATTTCTTGCGTTTAATATTCCCGCTGGGTTTTTGATTTTTTTTTTTGTTGGTTTTTGGTTTTTATTTTATATTTTGTTTTAAATCCATTTTTTCGTTTTGTTTGTATCAAAAATAAAAATAAAAAAATATGTTGTAAGCTAAAGCTTTGGTTATATTTTAATTTATTTTGTTTTTTTTGTGGTTTTTTTGTTTCGTTTTTGTTATAAATTTTGTTGTCTAAGGTTTGGGTTTTGTTAGTGCTTTCTTTTGTTTTAGTTTAAATTTTTGAGTATAAATATGTGCGTTTGTTTGTTTTTATTGTATTTAACCGTTGCAAGTCATTTAAAAATCAATTAAACGGAAACAGGAAATCATAACAGCTTTTGTGAAATATACACACAACAACAGCAGCAACAGCAGCAGTAGTAGTAGTAAGCAAATTATGACGATGTTGATGGTGATGATAATGTCGTCGTCATAGTCATAGTTATGTTATGTGAAATTTCATATAAAATGTTTTTTTTTTTCTTTCTTTTTTTAATAAAAACTTTAATGCTTGTTTTTTTAAAGATTATGCAATATTTTTTGTTTCTTTTTCTTACGTCTTTAATAATGGGGCTTTTTTGTTTTCATTAACACTCGTATTGAGGTCAAAATTTCGTAATCATTTCTTTGAGATGACGATTAAATTCAAAAGGGTTGGGTTGTATTGTGGTTTATTGTATTGAAGAGGTCTTTCTTATATGATTTAATGATTGATTTATGCACGAACATTTCAGGAAACACTTTCTTTATGTCTTTTTTTGGCAATAGTTTTATTTATGGCTGGATATCGTGCTGCTGATGATGATGTTGAAATTGTGTGAGATTTTGTTTTGAATTTATGTCATGCTTTTTTTTCGCCGGTTTATTTTTTTAATACAACAGCTGTTTTTGTTATTACAATTTAATATGTTTTGTTTAATTTTATTGGAATTTTTGTATTTGGGGTTTAATAAATTGCAGAATATTTATAGAGGTTTTATAAATAGTTTTTAGTTTATAGGTTATCGGGAAAGCAGCATGGTAAGCGGTAAATCATCTTTAATTGAAGTAAACTTTCTTTCTTACTGATGTCTTCTGTATGAAATTAGCTTGACCAATTTTTAATATAAAAATCTAATGAAATCTTTCTATATTTCTAATATTTTATTTCAAAACCATTATTTTCTTTTAAAAGAAGCTTTTTTTATTTGTTTTAATGTGAAAAAAAACAGTATTTTTCTTTCAAACTGATGTCGTTTGGAGTCATTTTGAATCCATATCCTAATCATTGGTTTTTTAATCCTTTTTCCAAAAATGCAAATTTTCTTTGAGGTATTGCTTAAAACCAGTATTTTTTATACAAACTGAACATTCAATAATGAAACGACTTCTTAAAAACTGGTTTTCTTACGGCAGTATAACAGTATTTTCCAGATACTTCGATTTATTGTCTCAGTTATGTGGAATTCTAGTAAATTTTGGAAACAGCTGTTTGCAGCAAATTTTTTAAAATTTTTCAGCTACATTTAAGCTTGTAGACATTTCAATACCAGTTTAAAACCGCTTTTTCTTATGGCCCAGTAACACTATTTTTCAGCTACTCCGATTTATTGTCTCAGTTATGTAGAATTCTAGTGAATTTTGGAAACAGCTAAATTTTTAAGATTTCTCAGCTATAGTTACGGCATGTAGAAATTTCAATAGCAAAAAACAGTTTTTCTTATGGCTCAGTAACACTATTTTTCAGCTACTCCCGATTAATTTTCGCTATAATTTGGAATTTTATTAAATTTTGGAATCAGCAGACAGCAAACAATATAGAATTCGCCTTTTATAGCTTCTCCTATCGAGTTTTGCTTAATTTTCCAATTCACAGCTCCAATTGCAAAATATTTAGCAGCAGTTTCTTTAATATGAAATATACAACCAGTATTTTTATATTATTTTAGAATTAAAATTAATAAAACGGGATGCCATTAAGCGCTCTTGCATAAAACCGATATTTATTTGTGTGGCCTTGTTCTAAAATTACAATACTGGTTTTAAAAACAATTTTGTAACAGATCCAAAACCCAGTATATTTGATAATGACTTAAAAGCTTCTGATGTTGTCAATTCAGCATGTTTTCAAATATTCGTCCACATGTTTTGAACATAAATATTGTATGATCCAATAAACAGATGAAGATATGAGCAATCGGGGAGAGAAATCCAAAACCCAGTTTATTTAATCATCACTTAAAATCGTAAGCTGTTTTGTTGTTGTAATCATCATGTAAAGCCAGTATTTTCAAATATCCTCATTGAAATTTGATCCACATTCGTCCACATGTTTTGAACAGATCAGCGACAGATCTCCTTAGAGTATTATAATCTCATATAGATCGTCGAGGATGATTGATAAACCGTCTCTCGAACACAATGACAAGTTTTGTAGTGGCTCTTTCTCTGTTTGGTTTGGGAGTAAGAGAATTTATGCTGCAACAATTTGAAGTCCATTTTTAATTGGGAAATAAACCAGTATTTATTGTTTGGATAGACTCATTTATAGCCTTATTTCAGTTATTGATTAATACTCCTTCAAACCATTTTTATTATTTTATTAATATTTAGGGTTTTTAGTTTGTTTTTAATTTTCTTCAGCTACAGCAACAAATGTTTCAAACAGATATTTCCATTTCATTTACACACATCCATTCCCGGTATTTTTAATTTTTGAAAGTAAAACCAGTATTTACAATCTGTTTTTATTTCAATTTTAAAACACACATATTTTCGTAAGCTTTTTTCTGCTCTACGCCCTTTTCTTTAAATTTTCAACACTCCAATAATTTCGATATTTAAAATGTTTTCAAATACTGTGATTTTGTTCTTTTAATAAATTATCACATTATTTAAATAAAGTCTTTCACTTTAGTTACACCTAAACCAATACTGTCAATTCTTTCATTTTTTTTAATTTGAATATTGTTTTTTTTTAATTTCGTTTCTTTTCGTATCTCTGAGATTTTAAGATATGGTAGAAAATACGGCTTTTAAAGATCCCACTGAATCAAGAAACGACGACATTGCAACATTATTTGATGGTAAAGCAGATGAAGTTAATTGATCAATGTGATTGCTGGTATTGTTGTTGGTGGTGGAGGCAGTAGAAGTGGTGGTGGTGACGTTTCCCAATTGTCTTTCATGTTGTTGCCACATCAAATCGAAACAATTATTGAAAAATTGTTGATCATGTTGGTGTGTCGTCGGTGTCGGAGTTGTTGGCTGTTGATGTGGAGGTTGATGTTTTTGTACCAGATCATTGAACTGTTGTTTAAGTAGTTTGTGTTTCTGTTGCAGTTGTTTGTTTTCAGTAACAATCATGGCTTTTGGTGCTGCAACATGTAAATGATTATTATTTAAATCAACCAGCAAATCCAAGGTGGGTGCTGCCTTTATTGTTGTGCCCATAACTGCATTGCTGGGTGTTAAAGGAGTTTGTTCTGATGCAGCTGTAGCTGATGGAGATGAAGCTGTTGTTTGTGTTGTTAGAAAATTTGATGCAAATTTAACCGTAGGCGACGAAGACATTGATATATTGCCACAGGAGGAAGTTGTTGATGAAGACGAAGACGACGATGAAGACGATGATGTTGAGGATGCTGATGATAAAGATGATGGTGACAACGACAACTTTGTTGTAGTTATATGCAAATTATCAAAATTAAAAACTAAATCATCGCCAGCATTTATGTGTGCACTTTCAATACCACTATCGTTAGAGAAATCAGCACATGTGGAATTGGCCGACGAGGAATTTGAAGAGGTGGTTGAGAATGAAGACAATGAATTGCAGGAAGACAAAGGTAAGTCGCATGATTCATTAGAGCAGGTCTCTATAAGTTTCTTGGAGATTTCATTAATGGATTTGGCTAGTAAATTTTCAGCTGTCTCGGGTAATAGCAGCATATTATCCCCCGATCTTAGAGCAGTATCCAAACTGCCAAAACCTGCTGTAGAGTTTGAGTGTTTAAATAATTCACTGGCTAAATTAATGCCACTTAAAATATTGTTAAATAATTTATTGTCCTGCATAACATCAACATTATTTATCTTATTGCTGCTGGCTGTATATGAGGAATTCTGCTGATCCTTATTACGTTTGGAACCTATAACACCCACAATGTCGGCTCTGGTTTTAGGCCAATTAGTTTCTGCTGTGTCAGCCGAATCGTTTGATGATGTAGTGGCATTGTCACTTAATGAACCGGTGCCACTTGTATCCGAGGACGCAGAATCTGAGAGAGATCTCCTTAAAGGATAATCCCATATTGATCGTAGAGGATCACATTCAATACAGAAACATATACCATGATTAATATCACTGCCACTCGAACACAGTGACAAGCTTTGAGCTGGCTCCTTTTTACTCTGGGATAAGGTGTCATGATTTAAACCTGTTTTAGCGGAATAGTTGGGGTCTGGTGAAGGCTGCTCATTTAAATTTGTTATTTGAGTGAATTTTTGCAAACATTTCAACAAGTCCTCGGAAGATTTGCATGTTTTTATAGTGCTGCTTGGGGAGTTGCAGGATTTATTGTCCATTTTCATGTAGACCGCATTTACCAAATTGTTGGGCGGCTTACGATCCTTCTTTCTTCTCTTACGCGGCTTTATGATGCGCGGCAAACAGGTCTCATTGCTGTTGGAGGAGTCTCCATTATTGGACGATGAATTTTCGTTGTCTTTCGAGTGCTTCAATTGTTGCTGCAGATTCTCTTTAGACTTGGACGAAGACAAGGCGGCTGGGGCAGAATTTTGATAGCGCAAAGGAGTACGTGTTCTATCCTGTGGTTTGTTGTTATACTGCATTGTTTTTGCGGCATACTGCTGCTGGTGAAGCTGCTGCTTGTTTGGGGAGAAATATGTACTGGGAGACCAATATTCCGGCTTTTGCTGCTGTTGTTTGTTTAACATTAAAGGAGCACCCTGGGCATGGGCGGCTGCATACTGGGCAGCAGCAGCATAATTTTGTGCTGTATTACCAGGCAGCATATTGGCCCAATTCTTGCCGGGCGGTGAATGAGATTGCTTGCGTGATAACCTTTGTCTTTGTCCAGGCGTTAAGTGAGCCGTGGCTGTGGATATTAATGGTATGCCAGCACATTCATTAATCCTTTGCTGATTTACCACAGACAGGGGAGGTAATTTCGCATAATTGGGAGCTGTCAAAGGCATGCGTTCTGAGGCCTGAGTGTTTGTGGGTAGGCCATGGGGAAATCCATTGGATGGGGGATAGAGAGGTGTGTGTGTATGATGTTGATAGACGCGATTCGAGGGAAAAGGTCGACAGTTTTGTAAATTTATATGGTTTGGATTTGTTGCAGAATTTATGCCATTTGCGTTGTTAGTGGGTGGTTGGGAGTTATAGCAAGCTGCATTAAGATGGGGATTCCACATGTGAGGCGGTGGTAGTGGTGGTTGCTGCTGTTGTAGAACATGATTGAGTTGCAATTGATGTTGGTGATAGTTTTGTTGTTGCTGCAAATGTGTGGCCGTTTGTTGTTGTTGCAGGCTTTGATGGCCTTTTAGAAAATGCTGCTGCTGTTGTTGTTTCAAGCAATTATCTACTGCACAGTATTGTTGCTGATGATGCGGCTGCTGCTGTTGGCCTGCATGGGGTCTCATAATCTTTGCCGTTTTCGTTGCAGTTTTGGCTATTGTTGTTGTAATGCGGCTTCGCTAGTGGCATAAGCTGGTCGAATTTTACAACCATTAGATTTTTTTATGAATGATTACTAAATCAAAACGCAATTTGTAAAGGTTTTTAGTTATTTTTTAAAACGATTAATTTTACTCGATTAAATTTATTCGTATTTAAGCACTTTTTACTTTTTAGCATATATTTTTTTTATTTTCTTTTAAGGTTTAATTATTTAATCGAATATTTTTTTTTTTAGTTTTTATTTTATGACTTTATTTAGCTTTTAACACTTTTTCTGGGAGTTGCAATTTAATCGAACATATTTTTTTTAAATCGAGTTTTTTTTATTATTCGTTGTTTTTTTCATTCATTAAAATTTTGCTTAATTTTTTAACTAAATTTTTTTAGAACTCTAGCAAAATTTTCTTTTTCTTTCTTATAATTTTAACTGGTTATTTTTCGCGAGCAAAAACCCTTTTTAATGAGTTTTTATTTTATTTCAAATTTTTGTGATAAAATTTTTTTAAATAATTTTCAACTTTGTTTCTTTTTTTTATTTAACGGTTTTTTTTTTAATTCGTTAGTTATAAATTTTCCAACTACTTTTTTTGTTTAATTGTTATTCCTTGAAAGCGGATGTTTTCTTGTTTCAACACGGATTTTACTTTTTTAGTTAACACAAGAGACGAACGTAATTAAATCGCGAAAGTTGTTTATGAAAATTTCTTTTTTGCTTTTCTCTCTATATAAAATTTGTCTAACATGAGCGTTTTTTCTAGACCGCACGACCGTTTTCAAGCCAGACTTGTGGCAGACTAAAAATTCAATTTCAATTAACTAAGGCAACAGCCTACCAGCAGCGCTCAAACACAAACACGAAAAAATAAAGCAAAGAAACTGAAAGAAAAAAAAGCTTTATTATTATAACCATGGTCTAGTAACACAACAAACAAGACCGGAGTTACAACAAAATACAAAAAAAAACATAACTGAAACACTAATAGTTTTTTGTTGTTTAAAACTCGCACACATACAGACAAATGAATTTTGCTCTCTGTACAACAGTGTTGCCAAGCTGAGAATTTTGCCCTTGAGATCTAGGGGGATGTTTTTATGTTCGGGGTTGAATTTAAGAGGGTAGAAATCCGTTAGAGATTTAGTGTTTCATTTACAGTGTGTGACAATACAATGGAAACTTTTTTTAAATTTCAGTTTTCACAAACATGACCTTTCACCAAGTTTCAAAATTTATATTATAGTATTTCTAATATAAATACAAATTTATTAGGTTTTCTATTAAAATATACATTTTAGCGTTTTTAAGCATTAAGGATTAAAGAAAGAAGACTAAAACAAAAATAATATGTAGAAAAACGATGTACGTTAGTTTGTTTGTAAATTGTCAGACTTGTCCGACAACAAACTTAGAAGTGTAAGCAAATAATTAAAAAAAAACACATGAACTATTAGGTCTTTTATAAAAATGAATTCTTATTTTATAAAAACTGATTCTTATTTCATAGAAATCTACATTGACCACAGTTTTAGTTACTTTGGCCATGTATCTCTTTAGTATTAGGCAATACGCCACATGAAGACCTACTATTGAATCTAAAATTGGACTATTTAAAAACTCACTACTGAATCTAATATTGGACCATAAAAAGACCTACGATTAAAGCTAAAATAGGACTATAAAAATACTTACAATTGAATCTAAAACTGGACCATAAAAGACCTAATATTGAAAAATAATTAGAATTGAATATAAAATTTGAATATAAAATTGGAATATAAAACGGCCTATAATGGAATCTAATATTGGACTATTAAAATGCCTACAATTGGATTATAACAAGACATAAGATTCAATATAAAATTGGACTATAAAAAGTCTTACAAATGAAGCTAAAATTAAACTGTGTCGAATCTTATATACCCTTCACCAAATTATACTTCAAAATAAAAATTTTAAATATTTTTAGGTAAACAAAATTAATTTTTTTTCCAAAGTCGTTTTTTTCATTTTTGAAAAAAAAATTTTCGATTTGTTAATTTTTTTTTTTAAATTTAAAAGTTTTTTTTGTTTTTTCAATTTTTATTTAATATCTAGCGAAAAAAACTTTTGGTGAAAAAAAAATTCCGGTTAAAATTTTTTTTACCGATTTTGACCCATTGTTGGTCTTATATAAGTCGTTGCAAAGGTCTTTGAAATATCTATCATTAGATATCCATATTGTCTATAGTAATCCAGATATACTATATTGCAAAGGTCTTTGAAATATTGATCATTAGATATCCATATTGTCTATAGTAATTCAGATATACATAGGTCCAGATATACATAGGTCAGCCATTTGTGGACCGATTTTCTAGATTTTAAATAGTAACCGAGCCGGAAGAATTCCAGAGATATTGATGTATGAATCGTGTATGTAAGTTATTTGGGGGCTTCGGTAAGTTGTTTCAACAGACAGACAGACAGACAGACGGACATGGCTCAATCGACTCCGCTATCTATAAGGACCCGGAATATACATTCTTTATAGGGTCGGAAAATTATATTGTGGACATTACAAACTAAATGACAAACAACCCGAAAAAAAATACTCCTCGGGAGGTAATCAATAATCTAAAGTTGGATATTAGTTCTCGAACTGTGGGCTAATTCTCACATTCGTAATCGAATAGGGAATCCAAAAAAACCGTACAGCTTGTGTACAATTCCTAAGACACCGACTTGACCCCAAGTACACAAATAAGATAGTGAAGTATGAATGTGACAATATTATGGTGTTTGACTGTTTTCAGTATAAGGTATATGGCCAATTTGTATCATAAAAGATATTATGACTGAAATCGTATACAGCTTCATTTTAAACGATCCATACGCTGAGGTAAAGATGCTCGTAATTTGCAGATTCCAACACGTGGCCCAATCGCCAGATCTAAATCCCAAGAAAACAACATAGAAATTGTAGATCGCAATATATGGACTCAAAATTGTTGAAAGGATGTTAGGTTGTTTTGCATTTTTACAAAAAATAAAAATTTCTTAAGTTTTTTTTTATATTTTTAACAAATAATTGAAAATGTATTAGGAAAAGTTTCCATTGTATTGTCAACCACTGTAAATACACGTGTGGGTTTAAAACCAATATTTCGATGTTTTACAAATGTAATGACTAAACCAATAAACTCCCTTATTTTTCATGGTGGTTATAATTAAAATAATAATAACGGTCACTTTAATACGATCGCACAACATACTCGATATTCGAATTCTTGTTTTTAGTGATACATTATAATAGAACACAACAACAATTTTGGTGGTGGGTATTAAAATTAGTACATTGCACTTTCATACGATCTGCACATCCTACTCGATATTCGAATTCCTGTTTTTATACAGAATAATAGAACACACTTCAGAGTAACGGAAATATAATTGGTTTTTGTAGCAGATGTGAAATAATGTATTTACTTTTGTAATCTTCAAATCATTGATTGAATCTTTCATACAAATTTAAAAAGAAAAACCTCCCTATTTTTCCATCAAAACTAAATAAATCGAAATTAGATTGATGTGTATATTATTACAACTGGTGCAAATTTGAGATTTTAAGCAAACATTTTGTTTACAAAGCCATCTAGATTATTACTTAGACAAAAAAAATAACAGCCTGGCCCACGATGTCGAAAGAAAAATGAGTCGAACAAATTTGTATGAAAAACACTCAGTTTTTAAAATTCTTTCGAATAGTTTTCATACAAAATTTGTTCGAATCATTTTTCTTTCGACATCGTGAGTCAGGCGGTAAATTTTGTTTAACATATTTTTATATTTTGGCCACAGATGTGTTAAAAACGATATTTTATATATATACAAATATTAAAAACAAACCCATATTTTTATAAACAATTTAGAAAAATATAACCAAAAATAACAGTTTTGATGTTTTTGTTGATCGTTGAGAGTTGGTTTTGAATTTGTCATGATTTTAAATTAAAAATATGTGAGTAAAAATGTAAAAAAAACATTTCTTAGGAGATTTTATTAATATTTATTTTATGGTATAAAAAGATTTGGTAACTCTGCCGCATATAATCCACAAAAAGAGCAAAGTAAGCAAAACTACTCACTTAATCCACACTCTCACTACTTTTTAAAGCCACTTAGCAAAGCTTTAAACCCAGCTTTATTTTCCCGTTTATTACAAAAGAGAGAACTTAATTTTATGTTGTGTTATTATTGTTTTTATTTACAATATTAACCATGCGTTGGTTATACATATTTAAGCATACTTTGTATGTATTCTTGTTAGTGTTTTAAATATGTGTTTTCAGAAGCTTTTCTTACAACAAACTGCAATTGTTTTTGTTGTTGCTATTTATGTCGAGGCCGGTTAGTTCTTGTTTTACGTATTTACGTTTTTTTTTATTTTTTTTTGTTATTCAGTTTCATCCAAAAGGTTTAAAGACTTTTATGTTCGAGTTTATTTACAACCACTTCTCATATTCTGTTTTTCGATATCACCACTGTTCATCCGTTTAAGACATAAATATCTTCAATTTTTTCATGTATTTACTATGTATTTGGTTCTATGGGTACGTAGTTGTTGTTGTAAGTATGTTTAACAAATAAATGTATGTTTTTTATGGTATTTTTTTCGAAAATTTGATCGTAATTTGTAATTTGCTACTTCTACTTCACATTAAATTTACTTTTATGCTGCACACGTGACTTGAATAGGGAGACAGACGTGTTTTAGAAACAAATTTTCTTTTCTTGTTTATAAATGATGGATGTAATGCTGTATGATGAAAAACTGATCCATATCTAATCATAAACTATTCTTCTTTTTCTATAAATATTCTTATACTGTTTAAAATTCTTAATTAAAACAAAATATATTTATATTTTCAAAGAATTTTTATTTATCGTGGCAACCCGGAATGCGCCATAAATTATGGAAAATGTTAAAGTGAAATTTATAGTTTTAAAGTTGTTTAAACAGTCCTCCCCTTCCACTTAAAAACAGATCATCCAGTACACTTAAATGATTTAAAGTACAGTTTTTGGGATAATGTTTAGGGGTAAACTCAATCCATTGTTCATGTAATCATGAGGGCTTATTGCATAATCAGATTCAAAAGATACATGCTCGATTTACAATGTATAAAGCATAGATAGAGCGGAAACTAGATAAACACTCAAACCAAAAAAAAATACCTAAAATCATCACACATACGAGTGTGATGAAAAACACTCAAAACTTAGGTTTTTGAAAACTGGGTCAGTTCTTTGACAGCAGCGTTTCCTATCTATGTGTATTTGTCTTTTTTTTGTATAAAGCACAAATCAATTTAGTCGACACAGCAGGACAGATCGACATGGCTATATCGACTTCGCTATCTATAACGATCCAGAATATACTTTTTATGGGGTCGTAAATAAAACATGTAGAAATTATGCCAACAAAGCGTCATATGGGGAAATGTTTGCTTTACTTCTTTAATTTGAAAAAAGTACTGTTGAAGCTCACCAAAGTTCATGGTGAATGTGTTGCATCGATTTCAACGTGCGAGAGATGGTTTGTGTGGATCAGAAATAAAGATTTTGACGCGCAAGACAAAAATCGCCCAGGCCATCCAAAAAAGTTTGAAGACCAAAAATTGGAGGCATTACTCCATGAAGATTGTTGTCAAACCCAACAAGAGCTTTTAAATCATTGGGGGCTACTCAAGCTGCAATTTCAATTGAAGCCGAGAGACTTTGAAAGACGATTTTGCATGTCTGAATCTTAATCTTTGAACGCTATAAAAGAAAATCATTTTTGCACCGAATCATTGCTTGCGATAACCTGAAGCGTCAGAGATCGTACATGAAACCCGACCAACCAGGCGAATCGACACCAAAGCCAAATATCCATGGCGCTAATGTACCTAATGCTTTGTATTTAGTAGGAGTATTTATGAGCTACTGAAATCTTGCCGACAATCACATGGAACCTGTACCGAACGCTACTGATTCGTGAACACTCGGTCGCATTATGCGATACCTGTTAAAAACTTTAAAGAATAAAGTGGTTGGGAAGTTTTGCCTCACCCTCCTTATAGTCCAGATCTTGTTCCGTCCGAATAGTATTTGTTTCGATCGATGCACGCTCTCTCTGGGATTCGCTTCCGATATTATATATTATATAGATGAGTTCTTTTGGCTCGGAATCCATATGTTGCCAGAAAGATGGGAAAAGATCATAGCTAACAATGGCCAATACTTTGAATACATTTATATTGTACAATCGAGAAGACAAACTTGCAGTAACTGTTAAAAACTATTTAGAATGAAGTGGTTGGGAAGTTTCGCCTAACCCTCCTTATAGTCCAGACCATGTCCCGTCCGAATACTATTTGTTTCGATCGTATACCAGAACGTATTCCAAAACGCTCTCTCTGGGATACGCTTCATTTTATACAAGAGTATCCGATATTAGATTGATTCGTTCTTGGCCTCAAAAGATGAGTTCTTTTGGCTCGGAATGTGTTGCCAGAAAACTGAGAAAATATCATAGCTAACAATGGCAAATACTCTGAATAAATTTATATTGTACAATCGAGAAGACAAACTTTCAATTATTTATTAAAATTGACTATTCAAAGATGTTGCAACTATGTATTTTATATTTTCAAATTAACTGCATAAAATTTGTTAAACAAAAAAGTCATTCATTTTTGAATCCACATATCTTTAGCTTAGTGATTGTTTTTTTTTAAAATTAACAGGAGAGACAAAAAAGCGATCATTAAAATTGACTTTGCACCAAAGGAAATTATGCAGTCTTATAAACGTTTTTCTTTTTTATCCTATAGTTTCTAATATAAAACTCTCCTACTAAAATCATAATTGGACAAATCACAGTTCAATTCATGTTAAGTTTAAGGTACAGTTCAATTAATGCTAAGTTTAACTCAACTGCTCCGTAAACCCCGTTTTAACTAACCTGCCAATAACTATACCTAATTTTGTATTAAATTTGCTTTAATATTAATTTTTTTTTGTTACACTTTCGTTTAATTAATACATCAAGTACTTTGCTCAATTATTGTCGAGTGTATTTCGCAATATTATTGAATGAAGTACACTAAACAGCCATGAGTTGTGAAGTTTAATTGAAGGTTTTTGTTTCGTTTATTTTTTCTTCTGACACCGTTGTTCTTCAATACTTGTTTTTAATAACGTTGATTAGTCAAGTTTCGTTTTGACTTTAATTTGAAAAATTTATAAAAATGTAGTTCTTTTAAGAAGTTGTGGTGTCAAATTCGTCATGAATGAATACTTATTAATAACTATGTTCCTCAATTTAAAAACAATTAAGAGAATAAAAAGAATTAAAAAAGAAACAACTCGCATTTGAAGAAAAAAATTTAAGACAAGAGAGAATAACTACATCTCGAAAATTTATTGATTTTAAAACTCTTGAACATATAATAGTATATTTTCTAAAATAAAACTTTGAAATATTAATAGTTGTTCATTAAACATAAATTAATCATTTAATCTAGTTTTCTTATTCTGATTAAATTTATAAATCAGTTAATAGTTAAGCGAGAATAATTATTCAGTCAAACCTTAATTAAACGCGGAAAATGTGAAAGACTTTCTTTTAGCTTCTTTTTGTGATAACAAAAACAGAAACAAATTATTATAAAGAGGCAACATTTTCAAAGTTTTGCCTTTTTGCAGAAAAACCACAAAAAAAATAACAATTTGCAAAAAAAGGCAAAACTTTTGTCACAATCCTCGTTTGTATATAAATGTTACAATTAGAATGATACAAAATATTTACACATTTTAAAGGTATAAAGTCAAAAAACAAGATTTTAAAGTTTAATCTTGTATGTAGTACGTAAGTATTATGCTTAAATTTTAAAAAACAACAATTTGAATACCAAATTAAGCAGTTACACCTGAGTTTATGGTAAAGATTAAGGTGAGTTTTGTCATAAAATAATTGAAAACCACATATAATTAATAAGCAGGTGTTTATTAACCAAATAAATATATGAAATTTGAAAACAATTCAAGGTTAACTATTTTGTCAAATGCATTGAGACATGCATTTACACGCAACTTAAAATTAAGAATTCAACAACCTTAAACGAATGTTTTTTTTTTTAAAAAAAAGAAACATTGACTGACATTTTTATAATTAGTTTAAAAATCATTAAAACAAATAGAAAAGATCTTTTTTTTCACAAAAAACTGCCCGGTTTTGAAGACGTCAATTTTGTTCAGATTACTGACCTGTAATTAAAACTGGCCTTACGCCACAGATTAGTTAAACTCAATCTATAAATAATCGTTCTGTTAACCTGTACAAGTTTTTTAAAAATATATTAATTATAAATTTCAGTTGCTAAATTAATTCAATTAAGAATTCAACAGCTTGAAACGAAAGTTTTTTTTTTCTAAAGAAAAAAACAATCGTTAACCCCAACTTTTAAACGGCCAAATAACTAAATCAGTTTAAATATTTATAACAAATTTTCAAATAAATAAAAACAAATTAGTTCTCAATAATTTCATTCAGTTTGAAAATCCGCAAAAACTTGAGCCATAGATCTTGGCTTGATTTATAAGTGACAGCAGTAAAACTGATTATTTCAGGTCAATCATCTATGAACTATGAAAGGCATTTTAACAAAGAGTAGCAAATCGTCAAAATCGTCGTTTTGTACAATAAAATTAGAGAAAGAAAATAAGCTACAAAGATACGATTAAATGAACAAATATAAAATCTCCCTTTTTGGCTCAGTATATGAAAATAAATATAATAAAATGCAACAAACAGCCAAATCACAAACAACAACGATAAGAGAAATAACAACGAAAAATGTGGCATGAAGTTGCAATAACAATAAAAATGAAACTGAATGAAACTTTCAACACGAGATGATGAAAGAAAGAAAGAAAAAAGAGCAAGTACCAAAGATTAATGTTGTATAGAAAACGAATTTTGGTTACCCTACAATATGAATCAAGATTTTATAGATTTAAAAAGTAAGAGTGTGCCGAATCTTATATAACCTTCAACAAGGTATACTTATAGATAGAAAAATATTTTAAGTGAAACAAATTTTTTGGTGAAACAAAATTCAGGGGGCTTACTGCGTAACTCAATCCGAAAACGGAAATGTTCAAAATTGTGTACTAAATACATTGTAATTCGAAACGATTTCCTTCGAATCGAATTAGGGAGTAACCCCCCAGGTTAAAAAATATTTTCCTGATTTTGACCCATTGCCGGTCCCAGTTTATAAGGCGTTATATATGTCGTTGGAGAGGTCTCTGTAATGCCTTTCATTTGAAATCCATATTGTATATGTAAACGACTTAGATATGGAAATATATATTGGTCAAAAAACCAGTTATATATCTCAGCCAACCCTGAAATACATTTTAAAACAATTGATGGTTCCGGATAATTAATTATAAATTTAATTTATGATTGGTAAATTTAAAAATAAGCACTGCGCTGCACAGCGGTTTAGATACTTTTTATAAGTTTCAAAAGCATTTCAAAATTTCGAATCTATACTGCAGTTGTGTTACACTTTAAACAACATCTGCCAAATGTTACACATCAATTGACCAAATCATAACACCCTTCTCTACAATACAACGTGGTGGGTACTCAAAAAAAAAAGAAAGATGATGTTGCAAAAAAGCAGAAGCTGTTTATTTTAAAAGTTAAGGTAATAAAAAACCGGCCATATGATTTTTGTATAAACAAAAATATAAAAAAAAATAATAATAGTAAGTAGTATGTACAATATATAAAATGAAACAAATGCAGGTTTTAATAGTTTTCTTTAACTTCGGCGAAAAAAGGTATGTAATGTTGTTTGGTTGCATGCATGTTTTCAAACTATGTATAAACATGCACCAGCACAGCACACGATAAAAAGAAAAATCAACTTTATTTTTCATTTCATTTCAATTCAACTTAATCTTGTTGCAGCAGCAGCAAAGTAACACAATACTCTCAACACTTTTTTTGCCTGTTTTCCTACGTACACTTGGTTGGTACGTCCATCAGAGCTGGCTGGCTGTATGGTTGGCTTTGGGTTTCGTACACAACAGCTTAGACTAGAGGTACGTAGATACTATATTTCTACAAGCAAATGTATATTAAAATGTATGGTATTGGCAACCAAGATGTTAACGATGACGATTGCTGTTGTTGATGCTGCTGCTGCCACTAATGTTGCTGTTGCTGTAGCTTTTACTTACTGAAGTGTTTGGTTGCCAGAGTAAAACGATGCAACAACACAACAACAAACCTGGTACAGCAAAAAAAAATAATACAAAAAAAAGTAAAGTAAACTTTCTCTTTTAGTTTAAATTTGTTGTAACTTGTTGTTTAGTGTTTGTGTTTATTAAAAACAAGTAAGTAAACTGCAACAAAATACACTTTGGTCAGTTGCAACACCAACAATAACAAGAAAACTCCTTGTCTGATTTATTAAAGTAGCTTGGCCGGCCTTTTTCAACTGCACACCACAACAACAACAACAGCAGCAGCCAGCCAGACCACACCAACCACTCTGAAATGTGTAGTATGTCTGTACGACTGTCTGGTCATTACTTTATGTAGAGCTCCTTTTTCTTTTACATTTCTCCAAGATTTATACAATGACAGTGATTTCGAAAGACATTTGTATATTTATTACGAAATTAAGTTTTGACAACTGACTTAGGTTTACGATCTTGTTATTAATCTCTGATTATAGTAGAGTTTCCAAAAAATCGAAGAATTTCATAACCGCGGTTTCGGTTTAAAAAGTTGAAAACCGATCGGTTTTGAGATAATTTGTTAAATATTAAGTGTTATAGAAACAAAATCAGTTGATAATATAGGAAATGCTATTCTAACTTGACCGATCTGTTTTTAGAGAAATTTGATGAATATTTGGATGTAAAAGTTTGTTTTTTATTTCTAAATTTTGAATTTTTCTGCTGAATATAGATTAAAATGTAAAACCGAAGAATAATTGTCGGTTTCGGTTTTAGGCCTTGAAAACCGCGGTTTCGGTTAAAACCGAACACGAAACTCTAGATTAAAGTATAACAAAAAAAAAACTGTTGTGACATGTAGTACATCGCACCTGACCTCGTAAAGAAAATGAATTCTGGGCCTTTTTAATATTCCATGCCGAAAAATACTAATGTCCTAAGCTAATTCCAAAATACAAAATAGAAATACATAATTTTTGCTCAGAAAAATGATTATTTTAAGTAGTAGATCGTAAAATTGAAAACTTTGCAAAAAAAAAGTGGCATACTTTTAGGCAGTTATGAAAATAGTAATAAACTGCAGTTGCAAAAGGTTCTTATTATGGAAAAGTTGTATCATCTCTGTCGATGTTAACCACAACTGGGACATTTAAATTGATGCACAGCATCATGAATCTATGTGGCAGGTCGCTGAGATAATATAGGGTGAATTCCAAAATGTATGTATGTAAAGCAACCTTTAAAAGTCGAGCGATTCTTAACGCAACCGTGTAAACTTTGATAATGTTTCATATCGCAAAATGTATGAAAAAGTAAAAACAGGCATTATTATAAGTTTTTTTAAAATTTTAACTACGCGTTTGCATGCTTTGTCTTGATAAAGATATGACTGCATTGCATACATACATTTTGGAATTCACCCATACTGTATCATATAGAGTTCATAGTTTCCCGAACCTTTTTCATTCCCGGGAATTAATAAAAAAGTTTGTTGTTGTTTTCTGACCAAAAAGTCTATTGATATAATTGAATTATAAGAAGAAAGCATATAAAAAATTACCGAAATTTTCCGTTCTTGTAATTTAAAAGTTGATTTGAACTGTGTTATCACTTGGTACGAATTTGGGAAGCACAGTAAGTTGTCATTGTGCTGGATTCCTGGTCATTTGTTAATTTTAATTTTGTTAGTTTTGATCTAGATTGCAGTAGGGCGTTCATTTTGAACTTTTGAAGAAACGTTTTATTAACATACGCTAAAGCTATATTCTAAAAGTTATTGCGACAGCATCTGGTGTGCTTTGAAGGCATTAAATTATATCTAAAAGATTATATATTAATACTTTGTACCAAATTTATAGTACAAAAATGGCAATTTTAAACCACAGTTCAATGCTAATAATGAAGGCGACATTAGTAGTTGCAGATTTCTTTGTATTATTTTTGGTTGGTAGCATAATTGGTCGCGTCTTATGGTTATTGTTGGATTTGGAAGGCGTTTAATTTAAAACTGTAATTTAAATACTACTTTAGCCACTTGAAAAAAAAAAACATTGTTGTTATGAAAATGTTTGCAACTCGCTTGTGCTGCTGCTGCTTTTTTTTGCCTGTGTGTTTCTTTAAACCGCATAAACTAACTTACAAAAAACAATTTCATTTTCATTTCACTTTATACGGGAAAATTGCAGTTAATTGAAGCGGCTATTTAATCGATTTTTATGTTATTTTTTCTTCATCTTTTACATTTTAGGAAAATCACCTATAACTACTGAATAGAAATTTACAAGCTATTTTATTATAGTTGACTATGAAAGATGATTTACAAGTCTATTAGAGTTGTGGCAAAGTCATCAATTACTTGCACCTTTTGAAAAGTTTTTGGCCAGTGCAAAGACTTAAAAAAAAAAACTAAAAATTGTTTTATAATAATACAGTAGATTAAATTGAAAAAGAAAACAGATATCTATGTATTTGAAAACATTCGTTTCATTTTCAACGCCGCAAAGTGGTTACAATTATAGTATTAGAGCAGTTATTTGTGTAAAAATAGGAAGGATGCTTTTGAGGAGTAGCAACAAAATATTTGTTTAAATCTTAATTTGTTTACTTAATAAATATTTTAACAATGTTAAAAATTATTTCTTTAAAAAACATTAATTAATACAAAATTTTAATTTGTTTTGATGTAAAATAGTTTTAAGAATCACGATTTGTTTAAGCATATTTCCGGTTTAACTACATGTTACACTCTTAAGAGCTGTTTTCCATATTTTCGCTTAAAATGTTTATGTTGCCTTTTTTTAAAAGCTATTTTGCCACATTGATATAATTTAAATGAATTGTTAATATTGTTTTGAAAAGCATTTCGAGACATGTATAATGTATGCCAATTTGTAATTGATTATATCACAGCCATTATATTTTGTCTTCATGTAAAATAATTCTAGGAATATCATTTTATTTTAACATTTCTTTTTTTCATATTTCCGGCTTAACTGCTTATTTTAGCCTTTTTAGAGCTTTTTTCCACATTTTCACTTATTTTTTGGCATATTATACTCTTAAAAGCTTTTTCTCACATTTTCACTTAAAATGTTTATTTAAACATATCGTATTATAGCTTTTTAACACTTTAATAATTCTTGTAAATAAAATTTAAATGCATTATTAGTTTACTTCTATTGTTTTGAAAAGTATTTCGAGTTATTGATAATGTTTCCTTCCTTTTATGTAATTGATTTTATGATTACAAATTTAATTGATTTCTTATATTAATAATAAAAATAGTGTACTTACTTGACAAATTATCCAACATATATGTTAATAATTTTTGTGTACCATTGGGTTCATTATAAATGGATAGAAATTCCTTTTGTAGAGGATTACCCATTAAACCCAAAACATGCAAATGAAATAATTTGCCAATTTCGTAAGGTAGAACACGAAGAAAATTATTATTTAACAAAAGTTCTCTGAAATGAAAAAAGTATTACAAATTAATTAATATAAATGTAAGAATAGAATAAAGAGTTTAACTATTAAATTACAAGGTATTTCATAAAAGAATTTATTATTATATTTAGGGGCCAAAGATTAGGAAACACAAAATTATTTACAATAACAAAAAACTACACAACAGAGTTGTGATTTCCTAGCAAGGAAGTTTCAGATTGGAGTCTTTAAATAATATAAACAAAAAACATAGTTGAGTTTTAAAATAATATACTTCTTCTAATCCGAGAAAGCAGTGGACCTATTAATTTTAATATCTTGATTGTACTCGTTTAAAGTCTTAACCCAGATATGCCGACTGTGCTACTTGTAGCTTTTGTTTACAGGATACGTCACGTTTATCAAAATACCATTTTTTTTGTTCACATACTTAGTACTCACCAATACCTCATGGGAGATTGTGTGATCGCATTATTTTTTGCTACTATTTTTGAGTTATAGAATTTTTAATTTGTGATATTTTCATAATGCCCTTATTCAGTCTTTATGGACATATCTCGTTTGTACGGAAAGTAAAATTTTGTACATTTACAAGTGAATAAATACTATATTTGTTTGGAATTTATATTTATGAAGAGTTGCTTGATTGTTATATGCATGAATGTTTCATTATTGCGTTTTAGTTTTGTTGTTGTGACCTATGTCCTCTATATTGGACGACTTAAAAAAGCACTTTTTTCAATAAATTCTTAAAAAACTCTAATTGCACTGTTTTTTATTTCTCGTTTGCTTCCAAAATAATATACTTACTTTTATATTATTTTGGAAGCAAAATGATCAAGCTCAAGCAATCGGCATATCTGGATTTTACACCTACGTGCTCACGTACTAAACATAGGAGAGCATTCACACGATGAGGATCAATTGCCGGTTTGTTTATTGCATTTTTTTGATCTTCTAAGTGCAGGTAGGGTCACACATGGCAAATATTTGACAAAAAATATGTAACCAATTATAAACTTATTTTACGTAGGATGATTCAAAACAAATTTTTAGTTTTATTTGATGCTGTTTGATCTTACAAAACACTTGTTATATTAAACAATATTGATTGTGTGTATTTTAGATAACAAAATATTTTATTGGACGAAATTACATCGAAAAAAATTACTAATGTTTGTTCCACAATTAATATAGTTTTGTAAACTACAACACAGTGATTTAGAAACTTTTTATTTTAGAAATAATTCGATAGCTCGTGAACGATTGAAGATATCTTATAAAATTTCACATTGTCAGTCAGTTTCTGACTGTATATTTTCGCTGAGATTTTTTGTTTTTTGCTTGATAGGGTTGGAATTTTTTTTTTTTAAATATCTGTTGTATTTTTGATAAAATTTCAAAAAGAATTTAAACAATTTCCATACAGTTATCTGGACCCTATTAAAAGTTAAATTAATCTAAAATAAGCCACATTTTTTAAGTTTCTTCCCAAAAATGTCTTCTTTTTATTTCTTTTATAGAAAACAAAAATTATTCGGTCTGGTATATATTTTGTATTTGTTTCTAGAAGAAAACACATCCAAATTTTTGGCGCATTTAAGGCAACAGAGCCATCATCAGCCCTACAATTGTACGTGTGCAATTACATATGTACGTGTTACCATGGGAATACATTCCGTGTGACCCCCTCTTTTAATCAAACTTGGTCAATTTTGTAAAAAAATTCAGATTATTTAAATTCACCAAAAGTTAATAAGATATCATACGGTAAATAACGTATTTTATGAAAAAACTCAATATTTGTAACATATTTTCCCCGTTTTGGGAATTTTGGTATTTCAGTGAAGACAGTGACAAAAGTTATGAATCCACTGATTAATATACCTTTCAATCTATATATTATATTTTACATATTTGATGACGATATCTCAATCCGTTTGAATTTTATACAAAAATGTTCGTTTAAAGTAAAGTATATACAAGTAGTCTGTCTACTCATTGACAACAGTACCTAACTCAGTTTATATGTTAATCAACCATTACAAAAACTAAATTATCTTGATTTGTACATAATATACCTTTTTCAAAAAATATAGGACAAACGGAACCCGTGTGTCCAAACGACATTATAGCGATATCGGAACTATATCATCTAGGTGATAGAAACTATGATATGGATCACATATCAAAACGATATTTACGGACTAAAGTGTACCTTTCCTTTCGTTTTTTCCCAGGAAATTTTATATTATTTTCGCCAATAAAAAAGACTGTAAAAATGAGACAAAATCCAGAAAGAAAAAATCATATTCAGATCACATTGACATATTTTGTTTCAAATATTTGAATTTTTCAAAGACTGCCATACAGTTCAATACTAATTTGGCTATTTTTACTAAATCTGCTTCACTAATAGTTAAATGACAGATCTATTCCAATAAATGTAGTTAATAATAATTTTTTAAACTTATTATTTTGTTAAAAAAAATATTATTTTTGACCAGTTCTTCGTATCAATATTAAAATTTTGAATTTAATAATTTTTCATGTTAGTTTGGAGTTTAGAAAAAATGTGGTTAGTGATTAGTTTTGAGAGACATTTTTAAAATCAGATTGTATATAAACTAATTACTATTACACTACTATTGTTATTAATTTGATTTGGAAATAATGGAATCATTTAATTGGCAACAAATTTGGCCATCACAACAAATCTTAATATTGTAACTTTAAGAAGAAAACTTATAAAGAAATTCCCGAAAAATATTTCGGACGGGATAAGGTCTCGACTATAAGGAGGGTGAGGCAAAACTTCCCAAACACTTCATTCTAAATAGTTTTTAACAGATATTGAATAATGTATTCGAGCGTTGTCATGATGCAATATTACGGTTTCATGTCTGGTCGTATATTCTGTGCGTTTTACGGCCATTGCTCGCTTCAAACGAATCAGTTGCGTTCGGTACAGGTACCCTGTGATGGTCTGGCCAAATTTCAGCAGTTCATAATAATTAGGATACTTTTGCTCTAACCAAATACGCAGAATTACCTTAGCGCCATGGATATTTTGCTTTGATGTCGATTCGTCTGGTTGGCCGGACTTCACGTAAAATCTCTTACGCTTTAAGTTATATTAATGCATCCATTTTTCATCGGAAGCAATGATTCGGTGCAAAAATTATTTTCTTTTATAGCTTTCAAGCGAAATCGTCTTTCAAGGTCTTTTGTGTGTCTCAATTCGTACGGTACCTTTGGATGAATCCTGCTCCTCGCAAACGTTTTGTAATTGCTGCTTAAGTAGATCCCAATAATTCTGCAAGCTCTTGTTGAGTTTGACAACAATCTTCATGGATCTTCATTTCGACATTTTCAAAGCAAAAAAAAACTTTGTTGTTTACAACTAAGAGGGAATTCAAATGAAATATAAGTTATTAAAGGCAAAACCACGTTCAAAAGATACGGCATCTGTTGTGAATCCCACATTTTTAACTTATACACCCAATAATTTCCTCAAAGCATATGTCCTCCTGTACGATTTTTTTACATCATTTTGCAAACGTTTACTTTTTATCTGATCGAGCCTACAGTGCCGGATTTGAGTGGAGTGAAGTGTCATGAGGGAAACAAATTAAATTATTTGTAAAAACTGAATTAACTCTGTTCATTTCTAAAATTTTGTTCCAACTTTTATGTTATTTTTACCCTTTATTCATAATCAATTTGTAATTTTATAAAAGTTTAACTTTGAATTATTACAAATAAATTATAATAAAAATTAACATAGACCTAATTACAATTTACTTTAAAATTTTATAAAACAAAATTTTCATACAAAATTTGTTTTATAACCCTGTAATAAATTTAAAAATTGATTAAGAATAATGCCTTTAGTTGTTTATTTCTTAATAAATACATATCTCAAAAGTTTGACGACCTGGATTTTTTTTTCAATATTTTCCCCAACGTTATAGGGCTAAAATTGCAAACCCATATACATATGTTTCAAATCATGAATAAAAACCTTGTAAACTATAGTTATTAATTTCCTAAAATAAATTAGTTAGTAGGTTATTTATAATAATTATTTTCAAACTCACCTTAATTGTATCAATTCACCCAATTCAGCAGGTAAACTACGTAATTTATTACTGGATACATCTAATGTACGAAGATTAACCAATTGTCCAATGTCAGCTGGTAAACGTAACAAATGATTATCATTTAAATATAAAGCTGTCAAATGTTCAAATTCCCACAATGAAGGGCTTATATTGCGAACGGAGCCTAAATGAAAAGCATAACAGAATAATAAAATATTATAAAATTTTAAATTATATTTAATTAAATAATTTCTTTCACCTGTTATCTCAATGCCAGTCCAGTTGGATTTTTTGCCGGCTGCAACATCTTCGGGTGACATAAAGATCTGTTGTCTACGATTACCGCTTTCATATTTGTCCTTATTACGAGACATTTTATACAGGTTGCCTAAATTTTCCAAAAAATAAAATAAATTAAACATTACACATTTTACAAAGTAGAAAATTTTAAATTTTAATTGCTTAATAAAAAAAAGAAACACTTTTTAGTGTTCTTTTTAGAAAAATTATAATACAGAGAACAATTAAACAGAAGTTAAAAGAAAGAGAGAAAAAAATTATAAAAAGAAATGAAATTAAACATTTGCTTTAAAAATTTAGTTAATTAATAATTTGTAAATAATAATTGTAAGTATGAAAAAAATTATAACCTTTCATAATAACCGCCTGATGATAAGCGTCTCTGCAAAAAAAATATTAATAAAGTTTTTGTTGTTTGTTGATTATTAATTTATTAATTGTTGTAGGTTGGTTTTGCTTGACAGTTTTGTGGGGTATTTAATTTTCTTTTTTCTTGTAAAAGTTAAAACAAAAATTTATTCTTTTGATTTGCTTTTATTTGGTAAATGTGGGGTTTGTTTTAAATAAATGTAAAGAATGGATGGATGCTTTTTTGATTGATTGTTTTATTGTTTGGATTTTTTTTATAAGTTGATTGTGTGTAACTAATAAACTACTACTAATGCGAACGAACTTAAATATACAAATTTACAAAACTAAACATTAAACATAATTTTTGTAGACATAAATATGAGATGTAATATAAACATACAAATTGAATTTAATAATAATACTGAATGTTTATTTTTAAATAGTATACACAAATGAATACAAGGCAAACTCTACAACGGATAAACTAAGTAAATTAAACAAAATGCATTTTACTTACAAATTATATTTAAGCTACAGTTACACTATGTTATTTGAATGTTTATAAATCAGCTTGAGTGTTAAAAAAACTATTTCATTTATCAGTCCCTCCTTCATGCTACATCGGATCAACTGCCTGAACTCCAATCATTTGTTTAAATCAGATACAAACTTACATATGTTCGATTCACAAGGTCATCATGTCATATTGTCATAATATTTTAATATTTCGCATTGGTTTGAAAATGTTGTTATTGCCTTTCAAATAAAAAATGTCCTAAAATAATACTACTCTGTATGCTATGTTTATTGTGTTATCGTAACCAACCAGCAAAAACCTGTGCCGAACGCCTAAGAGTCGGTGAAGTCTACTCGGCGGTAGTGAAATATTAGGACATTTTGACAATATGAAATGATAGGAGACCTTGTGAATCGACCAATAGTGTCAAGTTAGCTAATTAATTTTTCAATGTATAAGGAGCTAGGATATTGCTATATGTAAATTTACTTAAATTAAAATTGTGGTTGAATATTCATCCATTCAAATTCTACATTTATGTAAATACAATATAATGGTTAATATATGAACATATTTGGTCAATTCACAAGGTCTCTTATCATGTCATAATGTCCTAATATTTCCTTAATCGGGTGCTCGTATTAACCAACTCTTAGGCGTTCGGGGCAGATCTCTGCTGGTTGGTTATGATAACACAATAAACATAGCATACAGAATTAGTATTATTTTTAGGAAATCTTTTGCTTTAAAGTCAATAACAATATTTTTAAACCATTGTGAAATATTAGTAATTTATGACATGATAAGAGACCTTTTGAATTGCCCAATTGAATAAAAAATCAATTCTGTCATGCTAAAATAATCCATTCTGAAATATATTTTGTTATTAAAAAAAATGCCCAAGTTTAACAAAAGCATAAGGAGGGAAATTTCAAGTTGCTAAACGTATTGTGTATAAAGAAGGCTGACAACATAGCTTAGTGATCTCTAAATTATGGTACCGCCATTATGTAAATTTGAATATTTGTGCAAATCATTTTTCTTTTAAAATTTCCATATTTTTTTTCGTGAGTGATTTTCGGAAGTGGCCCTTATATGGGAGTTATGAACAATTATAAACCAATAGCAATGAAATTAGGTCGCATGATCTCTTTCTATATGAAACTTATTTTTGTAAAATAATTTAAATTGGATATGGATAGCAAATTTTTAAGAGATTTATGCTCGTTAAAGGGTTTTCTGGAATTGGAACTTATATGGGATCTATGGTCAATTATGGATTGTGATTTCCTTTTATATAAAATTAATTTGTGGAGGATAGATGTACCCCAATCCAATGAACTAGGTAGTTATTTTCTATACCTATTGACTGCACAGCATAATAAAAAAACTATTGACGCGTTCGTAGACAATATAACCAGATATACACTAGGACTGTTGTATCTAACGTATGTTTACTGATGCTTAAATGAAAGTTGTCGACATTTTAACTAGTGAAATTGGCGATACAGAAATAGTGTTGACATAGTGACATATGGTTCTAGGCTGACTACAAAGATACATATATAAATCAGAAATTTATGACAAAAAAGTCCTATTATGGGAGATTATTTGTATGGGGACTATGTGAAATAATGGACCGATTTTAACCAGTTTCATTATACTTCGGCCTTTGGCGAAGACTAATATTTATGGACGTTATAAATATCAGCACAAAGGCTATATACCCTCCCAAAAATTGACTAATAGTCTGCAATAATATTGGAAAAAAATGGCAGCTTTAACATGTGTTTGAAATAAAGGTATTTTGATATACAGTTTTAAAGTTATTGGCCAATTTATAATCAGACATATTTTAGGGTCTTTTGTAGGTATAACATTTTATTTGAATAATAACTTCTATTGTGTATTACATTAAATTCAAAAATGAAAAATCTGAAAATACTAGGAGTATTCCAAATCAATTACTAAAGTTATTATAAGTTAAAAAATAATTTTCCTTGAAAATCTTTGTTAAATTTCATAATTTGGCATAAATAAAGATCGTCGAAACAGTTTGCATTTTAATATTTTTTTTGTTTTGATAGTTTTCATAATTTGTGCCTGCTCTCTCTTAGTTTAAGAGTTATAGAAATTTATAAAGTCGATATAATTAATAGTAAATTTCTCATATATTTAGAAAATGATCGTTGATTATGGGTATCATTGAGCTTCAAAATACCTTTTAAATGATATATAATGGTACTATTTATTAACAATTTGAACCAAAAATTCCATTTTTATTTTATATGGCAGTACTTCAGAAAATTTTGATATAGATACAGAAAAAGTGATTTTACCGAAGCCGAAGGCCGGCAATACAGTTACTGGGATCTTAATTTGTTCCAATAATTTTTAATAACGGTACCTATAAGCTCGTTATAAATTGTATAAATATTTTGTAATTGTTTCTACATTAATCGATTCTATGTAATTATTCCAAGCTAAACTTGAAATTTAACTGAGATCTAGCATGGACCAATTAAAAAAATTTTAACCGAAAATGAGTACTAAATTACAAAGCAATTTCCAAAACAAAAAAAAAATAAAAGAATATTGGAACACACAAAAAAATACAATGACGTCGATAGATGGTTAATTAAATGCATGGAGATGTATGGGAGGTAGTGAAGAGATGAAGTAAATGTCCGAAAAGAAAACACTAACAATAACAAAAGGATTGGTGTTAGGGAATGAGGGCACACAACCGTATAAATGCCACAAATACAGATATAGATAGACACAGCAAAACATAAAAACCGAATTTAAAAAACAAAAAACGTCAAGCAACAATGTAAAAACGCTCTAAAAAAGAAAACAAAAACAAAATAACATTGGAAAAATAAAAGACAAATAAAAAAAGTTTAAAACAAATAAGAGACATAAAAACATACAAAGGTAAAAATCAAGCAGTCGCTTACAACAAAAAAAAAACTTTTACAAAAATTTTAATAAAATGGAGAATTTAGGGGAAAAAATATACTTTAAATAAAAGTTAAATTACTTATTTACAAAATACGCAAACCTGACTGCATTCAATTTTTGACCCGCAACAAATTAAATAAATTCAACACATACAAAATTATACACACAATTGTTTTCTTATTTTTTTTACAATAAAGAAATACAAAATTTAGTTTTTCTTAATATTTTCACAGCTTTTAATAAAATTTTCGCAGCAATATGTCCGCGTATAAAATGGAAAAACAAAAATGGAGCACCCGCAATTAAAAAAAAGAAAATTATTGACCAGCAACCGCTCTACTGATATAAACGAATTGTTTTTTTGCAACTTTTTGTTTTCAATCTATAAAATATTTACTTTGAGTAATACATTTAGTTATTTATATTTATTATTATTTTATTGAACAAAATTTAAATTTTTCTTTTTCATTAAACTTAACCACACTTTTCAATGTTTTCGTATTTTCTTTCACTCTCTCTCTGACTTTGTGTTTCGTTTATTCAGAGCTCCAACAAATAATAACAACAGTAATAACAATTTGCAGTGTTGCATTTTTTAGGTCTATCAAAACACATACTCGCACACAAATCCAACAAACAAAACGAAACAACAAAACTAATCAGAAAAATATTACCACACAAAAAAACTATCTAATAGGACCATTTATTATTAAGGCAAACAAAAGATATACAACCAACAAAGATACACAAACAACAATTTGGTTTTAATTAATATTATCTCTTAACAATTGCAAAGCATTCACATGCATTTTATTTTCGTTTGTTAAGCTAAATACAATTTGCAAAAAACAAAATAAATTCACCTCCACTACAAAAATAATTTATATATTTATATACGATTTTTTAGTTTTATAAATTTTGGCTTTGTTTCTCTGCTTTTTCACTTTGCTTCTCGTTTTTTCTATCTAAAAGGTAATGTATGCCTTTTACCAAAAACAAAATTTTGGTTTTACGATATTCCAACACAAAATTTACTTGTTTTTTTTGAAATTATTATAATGTATAAACAAAAAATTATTAATTTATATTGTTGTTTTTCACTTTTTCCACTTATTTTTATGGTTTTTTCTTGTTTTTTATTAAAAAATGTATTTTTTCTTTTCTGATCGCCGCCACTTTTTCACACTTGGCCGTCATTAGTTTTTTGAGAAACGTAATGCGATTTGGAAGCAAAAAATGGTGATGCCAGACAAAACAAAGCAATTTGAGATATTAAAAGTTGATAATTTAAGTACTTTTTTTGTGGAGAATTTATACAAAATTGTTTTGTAGAATAGATACAAATATACAAATACAAGTTGAAAATGTTCAAGAAAATATATGTAAAGATACTTAATTTCCGATATTTAAAATATACAGGGGAAATAATCAAAACTAATAGCTATCAAATATGCAAAAGTATGTTTTTTTTTTTAAAAAACTAGTGAAATAAATTCTTTTTGTTCAGATTTTCTACATGCATAGGTATTTTTATTGTTAAAACATGTAAAATTATTTATTTATAAATTTCATAATTATTTATGTATATAAATACATAATAACTAATATTTTCGACTTATAATTTTTAAGAAATTTTGCAAGACTATTCTTTTCATTTCTAATTTCTATTGACTATAAAATTACGGTCAGAATTTATTTTGTGTTATTTTTAAATTTGTATGTTTATGACTTGATTATTTACTTAAATCAAAAACCTCAAACATGGAGTGTTCGCCCAAATTTTATGGTCACACATTTTTCGTTCTGTTTATCTATAAATTAAATGTCTTATTTGATCTGAGATTGTTTTCGTCCGCCGCTTTATAATCTTAACATCTGCAGCAGGCATAATGATGGGATCATGGAACCTCACTTTGAGTAACATTTTGTTACCTATTGACTATGATCTTATTATGTATTTAATATTTTCGAGTGGTATTTTTTCTTTGGCAATACTGGGATAGAAAAATCTGAAATTAAAGTTTTTATTAAATATGTACGAATATAGCTAATAATGATCATCTGCAATTTTCTTAATTTTGAACTTTTTCCTTTTTGTTATTTGTGTTTTTTAATTAATTTATATACGAATGTCCAATATGTATTTTATTTACATTTTAACTTTATGACATTTATATTTGTGTGTTTGCATTTATTATTTTCTTTTAAAACTTTGTCCGTATATGCCGTTATATTTTTTTATATAAGAATCAAGTATAATGGACTTTGCAAATTTCAAAGATGCCACACTTCACTAAAAACAGTTGTATGAAGAATGTATTATCTACTTAAAAGGTATTATTTTCTGCAACAAACTTTTCCGTTTCCTATATTTTATTATACACTTTTTTATAATATGTAAATATAAAACATATAGAAAGCTAAAAATAAGTTTCATCAAATTATTTCACTAGTATTTCTACGTGTTATTTAAGAAAATTTTACAATATGTTACTAAAACTAAACTAAGTAAAGACATACTTTCCGTTTCCTACTTTTTTTTAAGTACTACTACTAATTTCCGCTTTTAGTTTTAAGTAAAATTTTAATACGAAATTGGACAAATATGTGCAAGCAAAGAATTCCCACCAAATTAAAAGCTGAGTGCTTTTAATTTTTTCTTCAAGACAACAAGTGAATTGCAATAGTACAAGTGAAAATTATAAAATTTATTAGTAAAAGTGTAAATTTAATATTTAAAATAACTTTTATTTGTAGACTAAAGTTATGTGTGCTTAATAAGAATAGTGTTTGGTTCATAGAATAAAATTTAGTGCACAAAATTTAAAATAAAAAGCCAGCCCCATAGTACAGCTTACCATATATTAAATGGAATGGAAAAAACATTATCAATCTAGTTCATTTATAGCTAAAAACATTAAGGCCCCATTTTCACAATAAATGTATATCCTGACAAGTGTTTTGTTTAGTATCCAGCCTTAAAGCAGGCAAATTCTCTGTAAAAAAGGGGAGCACCCAATTACTAACTAATGTACCTATTACTACTTAAAGAGGATTGTGATCACTATAGGTTTTGTCAATATTAACTAAAAAGTTATGTATTTCAGTTGTCAAACTTATTTTTGTTGGCTAATATAATTTATCTCTATAAATTGTCCATTAACACAGTAGCCAACATTTTTGTAATTGTTCTTATAAGAAATAAATATTCATTTCAAGTTTAAGGGGATTTCTTGAACACCAAAAGTTCATTATTTTTCAATTTTCAAGAAATAATTAGTTCATTTGCTATTTAAAACAGAAAATGATCTAACACCTTATACTTCAATATTAATGAGATTCTAAATTTGTCGTTAGAAAATTTGAGTTGAGTGAATATTCAATTACATATTTTGTTTAATAAGTATTACAACACAATATTATAATTAGAAATTTATTTATTTATCATATACATATTAAATGAGTACGCCATGGCGCGCCATTCCATAGTTTGTCCAATTAGTATATACAAATATTATTCGCAGATTTCTTAGTTAGTTTAACCTTCGCTTTACCAATACCCACCCGGGTGACCACATCGTTTTTATTGGTTTAATATTTTTTTTAATTTTCTTTCGATTTAAATGAAATTTATACTCCCTGAAAAAATTTTAGAGTTCTATAGACTTTAATAGAAACATTTTAAACTTTTTATAAGTTTTTTTAAATTTTTTAAAATTTCGTTCGTCGCATATATTTATAGAAGTGTAGTGTCACCCGGGTGGGTATTGGTAAACCATGTACATAAAAAAAACTTTGGTAAAGCGAAGGTTAAACATAATTATGACAGGAATAGGCAGTTCTGTATAAAATAGGGGTCATGTGCTTTTTTAAATAAATAAAATCTATTTCAAAGGTAAGATATTTAATTTATATTTTGTAAACTTTCCCCCTAATTCATAATCAATTACTACATACCTATTTAAAAGGTTTATACAACAAGATTTCCATACAAAAAACCTTTGATAAATTTAAACATTGATTATGAAAAAGCCATCTTATATTTAAAATTTAACTTCCATTTGTTTTATATGGTATTCTACTTTGTTTTATATTTTATTTTTCCGCTTTTAACTTTTATTTATTTTTTAAATGAATGTTATTTAAAGATTTTTTTTAATAAAATTAGCATTATATTATTATAATCTTAATGCATCCTTAAAGATTGCATTACCTATACGATCGCAAAAGTATCAAAAGTTTATTCTGTTCGGTTTTACATCTTCTTGTAACCGGCCTTTTTCCTTAGTATGTCCTAATAGCCAGCTTGTAGTCGAATGGCTACATTTTTACGGTAAAATTATAAAAATCGCTTTTACCAAAGTAGGATGAATAGGCATCTAGAAGAGTAAATTATTTAAATTCATATACAAACGTTGTTCTGCAATAGCTCACACAAAGTTTGAAGACTCCCGCTATAATAGTACTCCAGATATGCAATACATACATTTTAACTTTGTATGGGGGATGCCATGCCCATTGTGCCTATATAGGCCAATTGTGAATCTAAACCATCCAGGGACCCACTCAAACACACACAACAAGGAGGAGTTCAGTTACTAACACACGTACAGAAGAATTATATATATAAAGATATATATAGCCGGCCTTTTACCTCCGGAGTATGTCCGGCTTGTAGTCGAACGGCTACATTTTTACGGTAAAATTATAAATATAGCTTTTACCAAAGTAGGATGAATAGGTATCTAGAAGAAAGAAGTGTATATTATTTAAATTTATATACAAAAATTAACACAATGATTAAAAAAAACCACAATTGTATACCATAGGATTAGATTTCATTCTAAATAGGTACCCCTACTAAAAAACTTAGTCAATTCAATCATCATCAGTTGAATGAACTCATGCATGAACTACAACTTTGTCATGTAATTTATTGGTAGGAACCTATGATTATGGATTCACATGTAATTTTTCTGCCTATAAGTATGATAAAATAAATAAAAGCCATCTGAATTCAGTTTTTTCTATTCTCAAAAATGCTTGATTTCCCTCATTTACGCTCAGGAACGAATCGTGTCACACTAAAGATTGTCAACATATATAATAGAAAGTTTTTTCTATGATAATGAACTTTAGACAAAATCAAATTATTTTATTATAAGCTTTACAAAGAAAAATAGTTTTCTTTCCAGTAAATGGTTTAACTTGTTTATGCCTGCGAATTTCTATTTTGTTTTTATATACTTTTCTTTTAAACCACTGTTCGCATGTGCCGTTATTTTTTATTTCGCTGCACATGTTGCCAGACAAATATAAGAATGAAAAGAAAGAACATAGGTTATTTTAAAGTTGCCAGACTCTATTAAAAACAGTTGTATCAAAAAGGTATGTACACACATAATTAAAAGGTATTATTTTCCGGTTCAATGTTATCCGTTTCCTATATTTTATTAAACTTTTTATAAATAAAATCAATCTTGAAGTTGAAAAAAATCTTCTAAAATATTAATAATAACAATTGTTATGTATGGCTTATTACAGAAAATATTTATATAAAAATTTTTAACTAAAACTCTATATAGTTACCTTTTCCGTTTCCTACTTTTTTTGTAGTAAGTAACTACTACTGTCTTTTCGCTTTTGGTTTAAGTAGTATATTTAATACCAAATTGTACAAATAAGTGTAAGCTTAGATTTCCCACCTAATTGAATGGTAATGGCCAAGTGCCGTTATTTTTTATAGTGGAAGTGAAAATTAATAAATTTGTTTAGTAAAACAGTAATTTCAATAGTTTAAATAAGTAAAATGTATAGACCTCTGTTATGAGTGTTTAATGAAAGTCAAGTGTTTGTTGACAACATGAAGTTTAGTGAGAAAATTTAAAATAAAAGCCAACCATTAGTAATGCTACCATTTGTTAAATAAAATATTAACAATTTTGTTAATTTAGAGCCTGTGGGTTTATTATATACAATATTTAGTTTTAATTGTCTGTAGTGGTATCAAAGTTAAAGTTTTGTAAACAATTTAATATTCAATGTTTCAATTTAATTAAGACCGATAAGATTGTTCAACCTTGAGACAGGCAACAATTTCTATTTAGAAAGGGTGCTCCCAATTGCAATGTAATAAGTGCATATATATCTACATACATGCATACTTAAAGGGGATAAGTGGCAACTACATAATTGTTTGTAGGAAATAAATTTGGCTACTTTAATTTATTTGTAAAAAAATTGCCAATAGGTAATTGTGGTGGTATAATCTAAAATACAATTTTCGTAAATTCTCGCAACACTACTACTTTTAATTCCAATTTATTAATTGGAATTAAAAGTAGTAGTGGGAAAAGATCACCAAAGAAAATTATGTTTTGTATTTCATTCAGATTTTGAACAAAATTATTAAATTCCATGTATTTCTCCCAAATTTTCGATTAATAAAAAAATTAAAAATATTTGAAACAAAATCGCAAAAGGTTTTCAGCTAATTATTTCTTCTAAATAGATACTAATTGGCGATTTAAATGTATCTAGTTGCTATTTCAAACCATTTCATAAATCTGTTAACCGAATTTTAAGTAAGAATATTTTTAGACTCTGGGAGAACCGAAAATCGTAAATTAGTTGGGCATTCCATTAACATTTGTTTGTTTAATTAGGATAAATGTACCTACATATTGTATTATAACATTCCTTAGGCAGTTTTTTAATTAATGGTAGCAGCAATAGGCAGCTGTCTAGCTTCAAGCTTTTCATTGTGTTTTTGAAAGGTAAGCTTTTATTAAATTAATCTTTTTATTTAAAAATCATTGAAAATGGATTATATTCAATACATTTTTAACACAATTTTAAAAACTATTCAAATTATGTGCCGAATATTATATACCTTTCACCAAAGTATAATTTATAATGAAAAAATTTTATTTGGTGGATTTTTTTTGTTAAAAAAATAGAACATGTTTTTGTGAAAATATTTTTTTTTGCTAAAAAAAATTTTATTGTAGATACACAGAAAAAAAAAATTCATAATTGGAATGAATTTTGTAATAAATATTATTAATCGAACTTGACTTTTTTTTCCCAAACTTATTTCATTCAAAATAAGAACATGTTCATAAATATTATAAAATTTTACATGACGGAAATTTTTGCTTTTTTTACTTAATTTTTTTAATAAATTGCATTATAATTGTATTATATAATGAATTAGTGCAAGAATATTTGCATAATAGCCATATATTGGCCAATATTTTAAGATAAAAAGGAGAATATCTGAAACTTAAAAATTATAATTAAACATAAAACATTCATAAATATAAAAGCATTTCATCCTCTTAAATCAATTTAATCATTTTCGCGCTTTTTATATCATTTTGTAGCTGAAAATCATAAAAAAACTAAAAATTTTCCATGAAAAATTTCAAATATTTTTGAACAACATAAAAATAAAAATGAAATTGAAATTATATTTTTCAAGCCTTCTAGATTTTATTTCAAAACATAAAATATTAAAAAAATCATACTATTTAAGAAATTATTTATAAATGTTATGAATTGAAATCAATGAATTCGAATCATAATATTTATGTTGAAACTTTTTTCTGTGTATGTATGAATAAAATTTCTAAGGCGTTTTATACGTCGTTGGAAAGGACATTCTACAACCATATTAATAATAATAATACTAATTAATACAATTTTATTAACCAAGCCCATTGGGCCAAATATGGCTTACAATTGTCTATATTAATTACTTAGTAATCCATCGAGTTAGTTCTGATTCTACAATTTATTTGTGAGCCCATTTTGCTGAATTTAAATAGCAACTGAACCAGGACTATATCGGTATGAACGTTACTTGGGGGCTTCGGAAAGTTGTTATGAATACACAGACGGACATGGCCATATTTATGGGGTCGCAAATTAAAAAGTATAGAAATTACAAACGGAATGACAAGTTTATATACATATACTTTAGTATACTTTCATTGTTATGAAATTAGTGTGTTGGCTGAAATACTTTTTCCGTGGTTTTTTGTTTATTCTCAGCCATTTTGTAGATTTTCTATGCAAAAATGTTAATGAATATATAATTCTGGGGGAAAAACACTTTCAGGCCTGTCACACATTTTGTTCGGAATGGTTTCAATTCTGTATTAGGTTCTTCAGATTCCGTGTAATTTATTAATTCCAAAAATATTTAATAATTCTGTATTTCTGATTTTAATTTGAACAGAAACTGATTAAAAATTTTAGAAAAACAAATAATTACAAAGTAATATCAATTCCACTTTAAAAACTGAAAGTTGTCTTATTCCGAAAGAAATTTTCGTTTTACTTTTTCTGAAGAAGCAAAAAACGGAATTAATTCCACTTTCGATCGGAATGGAATTCTGTGACAGGCCTGTTCACTAGTTCTAATCAAAAAATGGTTTTAATGAGACCCAGTATCGTAAAAATCCCTTAATAAAATCTCAACAATTAATATTTATATATAGTATATTTGTTTGTTTTTTTATACTTTCCAAGAAATATGATATATATTTTTCTGTTATTTTCGAGTGCATTTAAAATATAGAAATATTTTTCAATATCTTTTATTATAAGTTATCTTCTAACTTAACTGTAACTTAAAGAAAAATCAAAAACATACATATATTTATTTATGTGGTAAATAATCTTATATCTCTGAACAGAATTTAAAATTCTTAAAAAACGTAAAAAATTTAAACATATAATTAGTTGTTAGAGTATATTGTAAAATATATTAAAATAGAAAAACACAAAATTTTAATGAAAAAGAAAAAAATATATAAATTTTAAAACACTTTAACCAAATTACAATACAAAATTGTTGTTTTTATTTTTTTCAAACAGCAAATGTTATCGAAACTCTACTATATTAGATATTAACGTATGTATATATAATCTATATACATTTAGAGACACATAAATTATTTACATTTATAAATAATGACAGACATTTTTTGTTTTGTTTAAATTTTGATATTATTACATATAAATAAGTAGTATATCTTTTTTTTTAAGGAATTAGTCCTGGGTATCACATTTCTCCAAGATATCATACGACATTCTAAAATATAAAACATAAAATATGTAAATATGTAAAATTTATGAATTTCTAAACAATGTTCCCGTTTGGGTGCTATTGTTCCTTCTGTTTAGCATTTGTTGATATTTTCTTATATAAATTGTTTTAGTTTCTTAATATTTTTACATTTTAATACCTTTAAAGTACTTAAGTACTTTTTCTTGTTTATTTAAATAATAGTCTTTTTACATACAACTGTATTTTGTTTTAAATCAAATAAGAAACTTTTCTATTTGAAATACTTTTTCTTGAAGAGAGATTTTGTTTAAAATATAAGCTAGAGATTGTTAATGGAAAAAATTGTTAGGTCTAGGGGTTTTTGCAGAAGTTGTTTAAAAATATTTTTTTAAGTGTTTTTAACATTTTCTTTTTTTTTTGTCTATATTTTTTTAATGTATTTGTATCTTAAAATTTGTTTGATATTAATTCTTAATTTAATAAATTACAAAATACTTTATATTGTTTTAAATACTTAGTTATTTAAAAATGATCGAAATTTAATTTTTTAAATCTTACAAAATATCATTCCTATTTTATATACAATATTTACTGCGGCAGAAGCTGGCACAAAGTATGAACAAATTTAGATAATTGAAATATCTCAACTTTTTTTACAATATGTTCTTCTAAAGAAATATTTCTAGCGAGAGTACCAACAGAAATAATTATCCCTAAATCAAATTTTTCTATTCTCCTATCTACAACTCATGTTAAACAACTCCTTTAAGCTCTAGTTCTCCAATAATTCTTGCTAGTTCTAGTTATTCCAAAATATCTCTCGCTAGTTCCAGTTCTCCTTTAAAAGGAAGGAACTCAATTTAGTTAAAAATTTTCTATAAAAACAATTCACATTGAGTCTCTCATAAAAAGCATTTTGGTTATGATTTTAAATTCAGCAATAATAGAGCATCACTGTGAAAAAAAGCATATTTGTTATCACTGAAATGCTAAATTTTTAAGATCACAGAATTTTTGATGCACAAATTTGTGCAATTACGAACGCACCCGCGCTTTTTGTAACTCAATGTCTGCCTTGCTAGCTATAAAAATATCATAGCTTTTTATCTCTTTCAAACACACAATTCAATATCACGTTTTTATGGAAATGGAAGAAATTCGTATATGTTTTAGAGAAAACATCATGTTATCTAGTTTAAAACTTCTTAAAACTTCTGTCGTCAATTGCCTACAACTTCGATTATATTAATCTCAGCTCAAATCTCTTAGATCACATCATTTGTTATTATCGCATTTCAAAAATCATCAAACATATATTGTTCTATTAGCATGTCAATGTCCTGCTAGTTAGAATTTTCCGCAAATTCATTAATCGAAATGGTCATTTTTTCCTCATCATCACCACTATCTTCCTCGTCGTCCATTTCGTCATCGTCCTCATCATCACAGTCATCATCGTGCTCATAACTACTGGCATGATCGACATTCTGCATTATGCCTCCAACACAGCCAGAATTATTTAAACCACCTGGGCCGGCGGAGCCACCACCATCTGATGTGAGGGAGTTATTTAAGCTATTCGAAACAATAGTTGAACCAGCAACTGTTGTACCCTGTTGTTGGTTACCATCTTGCCGGTTTGGTAAATTAATATTCACAATGTTTTCGGACATGCCTTGCATTGCATTCATATCTCCACCGCCGTCGACTTTCTCCTGTTTAATGGCAATATTTTGCAACTCCATAAGTTCCATGGGAGATCTGGTTTTGTAATGAGTTCTAATGTGTTTTGACAAATGATCGCTGCGCATAAATTTCTTATTGCATTCGGGACATTGGAAGCGTTTTTCGCCTGTATGCGTTCTTCGATGTCTTTGTAATTCATCGGATCTGGTGAAACGTTTGCCACAAAACAGCCATGAGCAGACAAAAGGTCGTTCGCCAGTATGCCATCGCAGATGAGCTCTTAGATGAGAGGTTTTACCATAGACTTTATTACAGCCTGGTATATGGCAGATGTGTTGTTTTTTGCGATCCGATTTATTTTCACCCTCTACACAGTTGGGACAAGTGCAGGCGACACGCTTTAAACGTGGCTTAATGCCCAAATTGCCGGGATCATTTAAATTGATGTTGACATTGACGGAGGTTTGTGAGGGGGGTGGTGGGAGAGTATTGTTTTGCTGCTGCTGTTGATGTTGCAAACTGGACTGTTGTTGTTGTTGATTAGAAGCCGAGTTTTGCTGTTGTTGTTGCTGCTGCGTTTGACCACTATTGTTGTTGTTACTACTATTGGCAGTTGTTGTAGCAATTGTTATTTGTGTTGCTCCTGTTGCATTCGTTACGGTGGTCGCTGTATTTCCGGCAGCTGTTAGAATTTGTGGTGATGTATGAGGTTTTATTAAAGCATTACGTGTTGGTTGATGTTGTAATACAAACTGACTTGGTTGTTGTGGTTGTTGCTGCTGCTGCTGCTGCAGTGTATGTTGTTGATGTTGCTGTGCCTGTGGGATGGCTGTGATTTGTAAAGATGCTGGTATGGTCACTGGTATTGCCATGCTGTCGATGGTTGAAACAACTTGTTGCTGCTGCTGTTGTTGTTGCTGTTGCTGCTGGGCTTGTTGGATTTGCTGCTGAATTTGTTGCAATTGGGCTTGTTGCTGCTGTACCTGTAAGGATGAGTAGACTGTTAGGTAACCTTGTTAGGGAAAACAAATTAAAAATGTCTCGTTTTGTATGGAAATTCATTCAAATAAATTACCACCACCAAATCAAACTTAAATTAAAAAATAAATCTTCAATGAGTTTGAACATGATTATTTATACAAAGAGGCTTTTTTCTATATAAACAATGATGATGAAGATATCCCTAGTTTTCTTAAATAGTAAACTGGAAGTTTGTGAATTAGTTCATATGAAATGGTTATCATAAAAACTACCGCTAGATAATGATTTTACAAGAGATTTTATATAACTATATTCAATAATATAATTGAAACCTCAACAAAAACTATATTTGTTACACAACTATGTAGTTCTTGAACTCATGCATATAGCCAGTTTTCGTTTTAGTTTGGTATTGCTTCTAATGATTTTTGTTTGAAATTGTAACCTTCGGAAAAAGTTCTACGGAATCTTTACGAAATTGTCACTTTTTTCAATTTAATTTTTTTAACGATCAAATTAAAATTGTTTTCAAAACAAAATTAAACGTATTTTCTATTGGTTCTTTCAGAACTAGTTTGTATTCTATACTACTAGTCACGAACCAATATGTTACTACATAGTTCTAAATAAATAATTCTTATAAGGCCTGTCCACGAACAAATTTAACCTTATTCTACATTTTTACATAAATTAAAAACAAAAAATTAGATTGTTCTCTGTCTTTCATATAATTTGCGCAACTTTCTCTTAACACCGTTCATTAGCTGATGTACAGTATAGTTGTCTAACACAGAGTATGGCTCCTCTTCGCCACTTATTTTTAAAATCCTGGTGGATTTGTGACACATATTCATTATTTTTAAAGATCCTGCAACTCTATAGCATTTCTTAAGAATCTTATTAATGGTCCTTAGAAAGGTTTCTGCTACAAGTTGTTGCGATATCACTACTTCAAATAAAATGATGTGGTTTTGGTTATAGTCGCTCTAGAACTAGTGATTATGGAACAAGTTCAGGGATCTTTTAAATAATCTTAGTATTAATATGAGTCTGTCTCTCAACCCAGAAATATTAAAATCTTTAAACCTGTCTTTCCCTCACAATAATTTAAGATTCAAGTGAAAAATTTTGAAACATTTTTTATAATATTCAAAAGAAATAAAAAGCTTTGTTTAAAAAAGATTGTTAAAAAAAACATTTATCCTAAAATACAAAACAAAAAATCATTATCTTACCTGCGTTACAGTTGTAGCCTGTGGCATTAACCATTTTATTTGTGTAGTACCAGGTGGCACGCCATTGGGTAAACTATTCATTGCTGAAACCGGAGAACTATCTGGTGGTTCTTGCTTAATGTTCGTTATTAAAGTCTGGCCAATTTGAGTGGGCGATTGAGGCTCCTGTTTGGGCTGTTGTAAGCCGGTGCTGCTGCTAGGTGACTGAGGTGTAGTGGAGGGAGTTGTTTGTGAAACCGTGGAAGAATTATTATTGTTGGTGTTGGGGGCCTGCTGTAACTGTAGGGTGTTGGCGGTGTTGGTGGCATTAGGGGTAGTGGTGGAACTTGTTTGAGCAGATTGTGTAGGTGGATTCATAGATTGTTGCTGGGGTTGGGTGGTAGATTGAGGTTGCTGTTGGGGTTGTTGCGGCTGTTGTTGTGGTGCTGTTGCATGATGTTGCTGGGCTGTGGGTGCCGCCGCCGCTAAAAGCTGTTGTATATTTTGTGGCTGCATATTGGGTGGCAATTGTTGAGCCTGTATTATTTGCACTTGACCAATACCGGGTATGTTTTGTATGGGCAGAGCTTGTAGACCAGGTATTTGTTGCAACTGTATCAGGTTAGCTGAGGGTTGCGCAGACTGTTGCTGTGCCGTCGGTGCGGTATTTTGTGTTGCAGGTCTTTGTAATTGTTGCAAATGTTGAGCTGGTATAACAGTCACCTGCTGGCCCTGGGCGTTTGTGATGGTAATCGGCTGGTTGGTGGGTATTTGAGCACCCGATTCGTTGGCGGCGTTTATGGCATTTATAATCTGTTGTTGCTGCTGCAATTGTTGTAATTGCTGCTGTTGTTGTTGTTGTTGCTGTTGTTGTTGCACTTGCTGCTGAGCCACAACTGCAGCTTGCTGTTGAGCGGCCACTACTTGCTGTTGTTGCTGCTGCTGTTGAACTTGTTGCTGCTGCTGTTGCTGTACTGCCGCCTGAACTTGCTGTTGTTGAGCGGCATTCTGTATGTGAATAATATTGGCATTGGTGGGCAATTGCTGATACGAAGTCAATGCATTCAGCGGAGCCAACTGCACTTGTTGTATTTGACCATTAGGCGTGACAATCTGGGCGATTTGCGTAAACTGGGGTATAATTTGGGGCATTTGCATTGGCTGGGCTGTGGGTAAGAGATTCGCAGTGGGAATACCACCAGCTGTTGAGGCCAGTTGTTGTATGGGCACATGAACCGTTTGATAAATTGTTTGGCCACCCACTCCTGTCTGTATGGGGACTTGAACCGCCACGGTGGTTTGTTGCAGTGTGGGCTGTTGTTGTGCGGCCGTCGTTTGCTGTTGCAAAGCATGCGGAAATTGCACAATTTGCGGCAGTTGTGTTTGTGTGGAAGAACCAGCCGGATTTGCCTGACGTATTTGTATGTTTTGCAAAGTCTGACCGTTTTCCAGTTTAATCGAGGCATTTGCATTGCCCGCCAAAAATTGCTGGATGTTGCCGAGCAGTCCGTTTGCGGCCGCCACAGAGGTGGGTATTTGTATATTGGTACCGGGTATTGTTATGGTGCTGGGTAGAGTTGTGGTGGTGGTAGTGGTTTGAGAGGAATTCGTTGAGTTATTGGAGGTTGCTGAAGCATTTGTTGATGGTTGACTTTGATTGGAATTTCCATTATTGGCATTTGTGTTGGCTTGCTGTTGTTGCTGCTGCTGTTGGGCTTGCTGTTGCGCCTGTTGCTGAGCCTGCTGTTGTGCTTGTTGTTGAGCCTGAACCTGGGCATGAGCTTGTGCCTGAGCGTGAGCCTGATTCTGTTGTTGCTGCTGCTGTTGTTGCTGTTGCAATAGCTGCTGCAATTGATGTTGTTGCAATTGCTGTGTGGTCTGGGGATTATGTATTGTGGTCACTGGTATTTGTATATTTGTACCAGGTATTGTAAACAGTGTTTGTTCCTGTAGACCGCCGCCTCCCAAACCAGCGGGTATTTGTATAGTCTGCCCTAGGCCCTGTATAAACTGAGTGCCTGGTTGCAATTGTACAGTCTGAGGCTGTGAAGATGCCTGAGGTGCCCTCACAATTTGTCCATTTGGTGTTAGAAACACCTGCTGTCCATTAAGATTCATTGGTTGGCCGGCAGAAAGTTGAGAATTCAGATTCGGTATAAAGATGGCCTCTTGACCATCAATATTTACCGTCTGCATGGGTTGTACAATTTGAAACATGTTTTGTGGCAAACCCTGGGCTTGTTGGGGAGCTCCTTGCTGCGGCGCCGCCTGTATAAACTGCTGCGGTAATTGTTGCAAATTTATAATCTGTGAGAGCGGTATTTGATTGTTTGGCAGTGTGGTACCTGCCATTTGTGGTTGGCCCTGGGCATTGACAAAAGTTGCTTTAACCTGGGCAGGTTGTGCAACCTGATTTTGAACCTGCTGACCGGGGGCATTTTGCGTTGTCTGTTGCTGTACTTGCTGTGTCTGCGTAGGCGTGGTTGCAGCAGAGGCCGCATTTGTTTGCGTAGTATTTTTATACTGTAACATTTTTCTTTATTTTACTGCTTTTTCTAAAATTCAACTGGTATTAAATGAAACTATTTTTCTATAACATTTTTTTTTTAGATTTTTTATTTTTCGTTTTTGTTTATAGTCATTTATTTGCTCCCTTTCTCTCCACTTCACACACTTTTCGATATTCCACTTTTTCTTCTTCGTTTTCTTACAATTATACCACACACTCAATTATTGTTCATTCCCATTCTTCAGTGAAAACGCAGACACCGATTTTATATAGCAAATATTTCCTATTTATCTCTTAATAATTGGCTAAATTTTATAACTTTCGCTAAATTTAAATATTCTTAATTAGTTTTATAAAAAAATTAAACATTTTTATCACTTTTGTTTATATTTAATTAATGAATGAAAATTTCATTCGTTTTACTACAAAATGCGGCCATCTTTTTTTAATGAAAAATAATGTAGAACGAGAGAAAAGAAGTGTCAAAATATTACCTGTTCAAGTGATGCCAAGTTTGATGGCAGATATTTGCGAAATATGTAGAAAAACGGGGTTGTTATAAATGAAAAGTGATGAAAAGTGGATATGAGAAAAGGTTGTTGTCTATGGTTAAGAAGAGTTTGTAAATATAAACAGTAGGGGGCAGTAAAATGAAATTAGTATAACAACTCTGTTCTAAAGAATTATTTTTAGCTTTATGCTCGCGAACTTTAAAAAAAAAAAATTTTGAATAAATTTGCAGCAAAAATTAGAAAGAAGAAAAAGATAAAAATGCCAGCCAGACCGGACAAGGGGCGGGCAGGGCAAAAAAAATTATATATAAGTATATGGGCGATTTCATGTCAAGTAGGGATGCCAATCCCGAAATCCCGATCCCGAAAATCCCGGGATTTTTCGGGATCGGGATTTCCCGAATCCCGGGATTTGTGAAAAAGAATCCCGGGATTTTTCGGGATTAACAAATCCCGAAATATTATGAGATTTTTGATATTTTAGGAAGATTTTTGAAGCACCCAAAATACTTAGAGCTAGTTTCTTACTTGTCAGTTAAACTCAGCTTAACACGCTGTTATATTAATCCTGAAACATATTTTGCCGGAATTTAACCAATGATTGTGTTTCTCACTAGTGGATTAATTTTGTTAGCATTGCCATACTTTTCAGTCAAATCACATGTTTATTCTTCAAATTTGTTCATATAAATATGGCAACACTTTAAATTTTATAAGAAAAAGCAACCGCGTACATAACTTTTTTTGTAAATTTTAACTTTCTATAAGAAAAAGGGACATAAAAGTATATAAAATGTATATTAAAAATTAAATTGATGTTAATAAAGCAAATAAAAACAAAGAGCTGCTGTGCTGAATTGTTTATTTTATTTTCCATCTGTTTGTTTGAGAAACACAATTTTTAGTTTAATTTAGGTTTAAGCGAAGAATGTAGATTATCTCTATCCCAGAAACTAGCTCTTAGAAAGCTAAATTTCTGCATATTTATAATAATCTCGCTTCAAATCCAAACGCAGCCAGATTTTTTCATTTGAATCAGGAAGCAGCACGTCTCCCTTCCATTGACAGGCTTTTACACAATTTACACTTTTACGAAATTTATGTTCAAGTTATTTTCTGAAGGGGCAAATGTAGTCCGATTTCCGCAGTACTTTACGGTATAATTTCAGAGTACTTACAACTCATTTTGTGCAAAATTTTCTAAGAATTGCCGCATAATCAAGATATTTATGACTGCTCAAACAGTACTCCGGGGGACAATTGTATGGAGCTAGGGGAAATCATGGACCATTTATTTTAATTTAATGCTTTAGTTTTTGATTTGTTATATTTTTACTTAAATATATTAATGAAATCAATAGTTTTTATTGTTGAATTTGATGTTTTTGACGTTTAACTAAAATCCCGAAGTCCCGAAAAATCCCGAAATCCCGAAAAATCCCGGGGTCCCGAAAAATCCCGGGATCCCGGGATTTACATTTCTAAAATCCCGCATCCCGGGATTTGTAAAACCCAGTCCCGTTTGGCATCCCTAATGTCAAGTGAACATACTTTTAAAATCGATGTCTTCCGATCGGGATGAAATTAGACCTATTTGATAGTAATTCTGACACAATTTTTAGAAAAAAATATTTAAAAAAATAAAAAAAAAATTTTATATTTATTTCCGAAATCAAAAACTTTTTTGACTTTTTAAAGTCCAAGCGACCTAAGCTTTATTTTGAGCAAAAACTACAAAATTTAGTACCGATCGGTTCACAATGTTCCATAGCTCTCATATAACCACGATTCCCTAAAATTTCATTAATGTGCATAAATCTCTGAAATACATATTCAAATAAATATATTTCATAATATGTATATGTATACGTAAATCATCCCACCAAATTTCGTAACAATCGGTCTATAATTAGTCATAGCTCCCATATAAGGCCCACTTCCGAATATCACTTGTATTCAAATAAGATTCAATACAAATAATAAGTTTCATTATATCGACAGAAAACTGTTTATAATCATATACTCGGTATAGGGTATCATGGCCGGGCTTGCCCGACTATACTTTCTTACTTGTTGGATTTTAGTTACGAGTGAAATTGCACATAATTTTATAGATAAAATATGGGCAAGTACAAAAAAGCTTTTTTCGTTTTATGAATTAAACACCAATTTTGCAAAACAATTTGTAGTAATTAAGACGTGCGCACAAGATAAGAAATAAATTTAAATTGTGTTTTAATAAAACTCTTATAAGCTTTTTGAATTTTAAAAGTTTATTTGCATTGATAAATTTTAAGTCCAAGACCTTTTAATTATTTATTTTTTGTGTGAAAAATTATAAATTTTTAATCATTTAATTGGCAACCTGCCAAGTTTTTGCAAGTTAGGAAAATGATGTTTCATTGTTATTGTATATTTTAAGATTTTATTTAGTTTTCATGTTTAAATAAGAAAACATTATTAGTTAGTTCTTTCATAATAAAAATAAGTTTTGTTTTTTTTTTTTAATGAGAACACATTTTTAACAAAAAATCTGGGTTTTTTCTCTTATTGTGATTTTATTGACAATATAATGGAACATTTTTTTAAAACTATTTTCCGTAATTTCAGTTTTCAAAAACATGAGATTTTTACAAATTTATTTCTAAGATAAATTCAAATTTACTAAGTTTTATTATACATTTATAGAATGTGGAAACTTTAAACTTCTTCATGAAAAGAAGTAAAATAAAAAGAATATGTAGAAATCGATTTAAAAAAATCATCTTGTTTTATCATTATTTCAATATTTATTTTGATAATTTCCTTTTGTAATTGTTTCGTTAGCACAATAAGTTTTTAAATTTTGGTTAGATAAGTTTAAAAATGCTTAGAGTTAAAATTTGTGGAAATTTAAAAACCAAAATAATATTTAATTAATAAATTAGAAGTTTCGAAAAATATAAAAAAAAATTTCGTGAGGAAGATAACTTAAAATAACAAGATATTTTAAAAAATTTCCAAAAGGATGACTCCCCGGAAGGTTATAAATAATGTAAAATTTGAAATTAATTCTCGAACTGTTAATCGCAAGGCAAATGACGCTGGTCTAAGTTGCTATCACCCCGCGAAAAACCTATAATTTCTGAAAAATCCGTAATGTTCGTTTATTTATTTGCAATAATCATATAAAATTGCCGAGACAGAAATGAAATACTGTTCTCTTTTCGGATGAATTCAAATTCATCCGAGAGAACATTTGTAAGACGACCGAAGGGAAAGGTGGCAAGTCCTATCTATCTTCTATATATATAAAAATTGATGTTTGTATGTATGTGGGTATGTATGTTCCGAATGAACTCAAAAAAGGCTGGACCGATTTTGATGAAATTTTCAGGGAATCCGAATAGCCTAGCGGGTAACACTGTAAAGTCAGATTTTTGATTTTCGGTCTGTGGACGGAGGGGTGTGGCAAAATCAAATTTTTACATTATACCGCTAGTGCCCTATATTTCATAAAAATGGATGTGTGTATGTATGTTCCGTATAGACTCAAAAAAGGCTGGACCGATTTTGATGAAATTTTCACGGAATCTTCATGAAAAGCCTTTTGGGTAACAGTGTACTGTCAGATTTTTGATTTTCGGTCTGTGATAAACAATTTTGTTTACGCCAGCAACGCGGACCGGGTTCAGCTAGTTCATATCATAAAAGTTATTATGACTGGAATTTGGTATAGATCCATAGGTTGAGAAAAATATGTCCCTAGTTTGGAGATTCCAGCCGAGTGGTTACAATCCTAGATATGTGTTTGGGGTTACAATCCAATGAGGTATATTTTTTTGAAGTGGCCTGCCCAATCGCCAAATCTCGATCCCATAGAAAACCTATGGGATATTGTGGATCGCAAAACACGAACTGTAAATTATAACACGAAGGAAACTTTATCAGATGCAGTTAGTTATAAGGGCAGGACAGAGTATTGCAACGGATATGATTGAATATTTAATTGGTCTTAGATCTAATATTAAGGAACTTGTTCAGTGTCGATTACATAAATACTAGTAAGAAAACCGTGAACAGAATTTATAAATAAATTTACATGATATGTCGGTCCTATTTTTACATTCACGGGTCGATTTCATTTTGAGCAAAGTTTCCAATATTCTAGCGTTTATTCAAATTTGCTAATTAAAACAGTAAAAAGACTTTTTATATTTTATGAAATTCAAGTTTATTTATTTTTTATTTAATCAATATATTCTGTTCATAATATTGATATTTTACAAATATAGTTTCATATTTAATTTTTGTTTTCACAACATTTATCCTTGGGTCCATTTTTACACACACAGTTGCATTGGGTGTTGCAGGCACAGTTGTCTCCACATCTGGTGGCGGAGCATTGACAGTCTAAAATATTATTAAAAAAATTAAATTATTATTACTTCTTTTTATTAGAAACTTCAATTAAAACTTACTGTTGTTGCATCCTTTGCAGCCCATGTTTAGAATTTTTTTTTTTTTAACTTTGTTGATTTTATATCAAGATCTTGTAATGGTTAATTGATAATTTCTCTCTGCAAAGAAAGCTATTTTATACTTGTTCTTTTAATGTGTTTGAACTTTGAAAGCTTTAGTGAGGAGTGAAATTGCACAAAAACTGATAACAAAATATTTGTGAAAAATTGTATAAATTTTGTTCAGGAAAAACAAGAAACACGTGTGCAACAGATAGATAATAAATTATTAATTTTCTATCAGCAGCAACGAAATAAGGAAAAATTGTACTCGTATCTACAATAAAAAATGTTTTATTTTAAGAATAATGTTTTTGTTTTTCTTATCTAGTGCGCACGTCTTTAGGACTAATATTTTGTTGTTTTGATGCGTAAGTAACTTTGCTATAATTCATAAAATTAAAAAGCTTTTTTTTTATCAAAATATGTGCAATTTCGCTCGCTACTAAAGGTTTTCATGCTTTCAAACCAAAGTATATAAAATATAAATAAATACAAATTGAAAAACAATATCAAATAAACATTTGAAGTTCTTAAGATTAAATCAAATTACAAAAAAATACAAAAAAACATAATGGCTTGCAAGGGATGTAATAACAGTAAGTTTTATTAACACTTTATTAAAAAAAATATTTTAAAACATATATATTCAATGAAATTACAGACTGCCAATGCTCTAACACCAAGTGTGGTGACAACTGTGCCTGCAACAAGGATTGTCAATGTGTTTGTAAGAATGGACCCAAGGATAAATGTTGCGAAAATAAAAACTAAAGACTATTTTAAAGAAAACTAATAAAACTTTTATCAAATTATGAAAAAATAAAAAAAAATCAATTTAAATTTTGATGAATTAAAATGAAAACAATTTTTGATTAATTACAAATAAACCAAAATGTTTAAGGTGTTCGCTCGTCTATACCTGATAAATTTTTATCATGATAAACGTCAAAATCGTTGTCATGATATAAAATTATCCAGTATAGTCTCCATTTATTAGTTATGACAAAATTGTTAGTGCTTTTGCACAGACAACTTTGTCTTGACAACAAACGTCATTAATTGTTATAATAAATATTTGTCAAGTGTAGACAGGGGGTAAACTCAAGCTGGAATAAATTATTTTATATAACAACTTAATTAAAACTTTCAAAAATTGATTTTGTTATAAATCTTTCTTGTTTTAACATTACCAGTTAATATTTCTTTCTATATAATGGATCAACATTTTGCTTTTGAAAAGCAGCATATCTCGATTGTGGGTTTGTTTAAAATATTAAGATACATTTAGCAATCAATTTTAATTTCGCCCTCTTTTATTCACAGGTTGATTTGTTACCTTTTCAGAACTAACAAGAGTGTTATATTCGGCTGTGCTGAATCTTGTATATCCCCCATCAATATGTAGTTATGGCATTCTATGGTGGCCTTGAATCAGTTATGTTCCGAACTATGTTCCGAACAGAAGTTGATAGGGTGATTAATTTCTTAAAACTTTAAATGATTTATGAACGATCCTCACAAAAGTTGGTAAAAAGATTTAAATTCATATAAAACTTGTTTGTGTCTAATTTCATCACCATATTAATTACACTGTCCAACAAATTGAGACTTTTTGATTGGAATAGATTTTCGGCAATTTTTTTAAAAAATTTGAGACCCAAGCAATTTTGCTAATTTAGCGTAACTACAACTTTGGTATCTTTGGTGACCTCCACTGAAATTTTCCGTCAAAAATTTTCGTCGAATATTTCAGTCCTTAAATGTCCTTTTTGAAAGGAATTTTATGATTATCTTAAAAAAAGTGTCAAATTGACCCCTAAGGAGAGGAGCTAGAGGGTTAAAATCTTCCACAAAAATTATTCCCATAGAATTCCACAATATAACTGTGACAATAAGAATTCTCCTAGACATTAACTTACATCATTTTATTCAGTTGCTCCTTCTATCAAAAAATTAAAACTTTGACCTACTGTAAAAATTCAAAAGCAGGTGGACTATAAGTTTATTCTACAAAAATTATCTAGAAAACATGCCCTTTCAGAATTATAGGGTCGCTATTCTGTTCCAAAAATGCTGTTGGACAGTGTTATTATAAGACAATTAATTATGAATGTTCAAGTAATTTTTTGAGGGGACCTTGTATGTATAATTTAGAGTATCTACTTAGAACTAATTTTATGAGGATTACAGCATAATCAACATATTTATGACTGCTCAATGAGTATTCCAGGGGGACATTTGTATGTAAAATCATTGCCCATTTTCAATACCAACCAAACCTTATCAGCAGAGAATATTTGTGGGGAATTTCTCCCAGCTAGCTGTGTTCGTGTTTTCAACAGGCAGGCAGACGGACGGACATAGGTAGATCGTCTTAGATCCCAGCATACTTTTGTGGATCTGCGATGAATATTTCGATGTGTTACAAGCGGAATGACACAATCAATACACCCCCATCTTTTTGTATGGTAGGTATAAAAATAAAGAAACAATTGTATAAGAAAATTTGGTAATTCCACTAAAAAATAAAAAAAAGAAAATTACTCGGAATAAGTAAGAATGTTATATTAGGCTATGACGAATCGTATATATCCACCATTAATATAAGACTGACACCGACTTTTGTACATTTATTATACCCTTCACCATGAGTGGCATTTTTCATTTGCGACCCCACAAGTATATATATTCTGGATCGTTATAGATAGCGAAGTCGATATAGCCATGTCCGTCTGTATGTTGAAATCAACTATCCGTAGCCCCAAATAAATTACAAACCGGATAGATACATCAATATATCGGGAATTCTTCCGGCCTGGTTTCTATTTAAAATCGAGAAAATCGGCCCACAAATGGCTGAGATGTAAGGAAAAGATCGGCACAACCTCGATTTTTGGCCAATTTTTTATCTAAGTATATCTGGACTAAGTCATTAATATAGACAATATGGTTATCTAATGCTAGATATTTCAAAGTTCATCGCAATAATGCTATAGTAAGTTGAACCTACAATGGGTCAAAATCGGGAATAGTATTTTTTAACCCTAATTTTTTTTTGATCAAAAAAATTTTTTTGTCAAAATTTGTTTCACTAATTAATCTAAAAAAATTTAAAAAAAAATGTTGAAAAATGAATTTTATATTTTGTTTACCTAAAAATATTTAAAACTTGTATTTTAAAGTATAATTTGGTGAAGGGTATATAAGATTCGGCTCAGCCGAATATAGCTCTCTTACTTGTTTTTATCTGATTTTACCTGTTTCAATAACATATTCTTTATGGATACCACTATTCTATAGACATTTCTGTGCCATAGAGCCATATTCCATGAAGATATTTAATGTGTGCTAGAAGAAATAATTGATCGATTTTTACCATTTTCAACATTTCAGTATTGTTCTTTTATAATACAAATAACGATAATGTATTTATCTGCTGTTATTTAAAAAAAATTGCAAAAAATTTGTGGGAGGTTATCTCACAGTTTGGTCCATAACTCTGGTTCTATTTGTCTATTATGCCCATTTTCAATACCAAACATTTCTGATCAACAAAGAATATTTGAGACATTTTTCATTCCCCTAAGTCTTTCCCTGTAGACCCTATTCAACAGATGCACAGACGGATGTACATAGCTAGAACGTCTTCGAATTTTATAAGGACCCAGAATATATATACTTTTGTGGAATGACAAAATAATTATAAACCGCATATGTGCCCAGATATTTTTTTTAATGTTTTCAACTACATGTTGTATTTTCAACTACATATTGTATTATTTATTTTTATTGTTGTAATTGTTTACCACAATTTTCAGTTTTACTATTCAAAATTTTAGTTTTTATTTTCACAACATTTATCCTTGGGACCGTTTTTGCAAACACATTGACACTCCTTTGTGCAGGCGCAGTTATCGCCACATCTGGTGCTAGAGCATTGGCAGTCTGAAATAAACAAATTTAAATAAAAAAATTATATTTTTGGTTTTTTTAATTTAGAAATTTCAACTTACTGTTATTGCATCCTTTGCAGCCCATTTTTTGAATTCTGTTTTTAAACTTTGTTGATTTTGTATGTAGAACTAACTAATTAACTTGTGTTGATTAATTGATACTTTTTCACAATTTTAATGGATATTTTATAGTACTGAAATTTAGCATTTGTGTATAACGTAAAAGCTTTAGTGAGGAGTGAAATTGCACATTGAAAAAAGCTTTTTTTTTATAATTTTATGAATTAAAAAGAAATTCACAAATGTGTAGAACCGCATAAAATCGTGCGCAATAGATAACATTTGTAAATTGTTATCAGTTTTCCCATAATATAATCAACGAAATGTGTGACGAAATTATCTAGTGTTTTTGATTAGAGACCAAGCAAAAGAACCAGAACATATCAGTACGATTTTATCAGAATTTGTGTTTTTAAGCAAAATATTTAGAAAAAAGAAAACTGAAGTACCAAATGGAAACTTCTTATAGACAATATTATTAAACATCTGAGTCATGCTCACCTAACATTGTCATTTAATAATGAAAAGCCAAATTATTCTATAAGGGTGAAACAATGAAATCCCTCCCCCCAAAAACCGAAAAGTTTTGTATAAAAAAAGTGAAAAATGTAACATAAAATGTTGCTTTATGACTGAACAGGATCCGCGCCTGCTATAAGGTATACATTGACTACATGTTTAACTGCTGGGAATATCCCAGTGGTACACATATATATACCGAGAATTAATTTGGACCGATACCTAACAATAACTGAGACTTCAACAATGAATTTGTTGCTTTCATTCCAGTTTTGGAATCAGCCTCGTTATAACGAAATCATGCAATAACCTTTTAAATTAAGATCATTGGAATAATGCAGGACAAATATAGTTTGTTTTATATTTAAAAGATCTTTGTTTATGTTAAGACTTCCTTTAGCAAATGATATGTACAATAGAATCTAAAATATGCAAATGCAACAAACTGGAAGAGACTATTATCCTACTTGCTTAACAATAGTTTTAATTAAAGAGCAAAACTACAAAACAGCAACAATATAATAAAGCTAAACAACAATATGCATCTTTTTTTGTTTTGTTGTTTTGAATTATTAAACAACAATACGAAATGAACTCGAACGTATGTAAACTAAACACCAAAAGCCAGTTAGCCATATCATAACCAAAATCATCAGTTACGAGTAGAATCTGTTTCTATGGCTTTTGTTTTAAAGCCAACACCAACACCACCAACAGCAGCAACATTATCATCACAAGGAACAAGAGCATCATCATGAGCTTTGGAATCATTCATAGGAACATAATAGAACAAAATGAAAAAAATCCATAGAGAGTAGAGTTTGTGTTTTTCTTTTTTTCTGTTGCGCCTCAGGATATTGTAAATGGTTTTGATTTCAAAATGTCGTTGTTTTAGTTAAAACCAAACACAGTAGCAACAACAACAATAGTAAAAACTCTATTAAAACAATAGTAATCACACATATTTACAGAGAACATATATATGTACATTAGAGTGCTCCAAGATTGTATGGACGAAAAAAACTTTTTAGGTACAGGCCGTCCCCCCCTCTAGAATTGTTCTATGTATTGTAGAAACACATTGTGTAAAATATTAGGATGATAAGATAACGTTAACTGGTGGCGCAACGACGCTGAAGTTTTGAGGTGCATTTACAAGGGGAAAATATGCAATTTTTTCAGTTTTTGTAAAAATGTTGCCATTAAATAATGACTTTTACAATTTAATTTAAAAGAATCGAAATGTGTACGTAATTGTCGTTATAATAAGATATAAAAGACAAAAATTGGTGAAAAAATGTTAAAGTTATTAAAAAATCGCCAGGCCATTAACGTGTCTCAGGCCACTAGAACAAGAAATTTATGAACAAAATTAACATATTTTGAGAAATATTAAAATAAAAGCTTATTTTTACTTAAAATATATCCATATTTACTTGTATATGAGTTTTTGTCCTCGTAGGATACCGTTAACCTATTCGCAGGTATGACAAAAAAAAAAAAAATTTTTTAACGGCAGTTTCAAAACTCCAATATCAAATTTTTAAAAATTTTGTTAAACAAATTTCAGAATTTTCTGATCATCACATGGGGATTTATTGACAACATAATAGGGAATAAAAATGTGAAAAAAGTATGTCAATACCTCCTATAGTTTTTCCGTACCTGCGATATAAATTTTGCGATTTTCGAGAAAAACTAATTTTTTGACCATATTTTTGGGAATGACCAGAATTTCCTTACTGTAATGATTTTTAAGTAAAAGCTATTCAGAATAATATAGTCCAGGTAATTTTAAATATAGTCTGAAAGTTTTACTAAAATCGGAAAACTTTAACCCTTAAATCGTGAAGGTCAAAGGTAAATTTTTTCAATATTTGGAATTTCTCATGGAAAGATTGCGAAATATTATATATTTTTGGGCCGATTTTGATGAAACTTAAGAAAAATATAAAATGAAGTCTAGTATTCACAATAACAGTACAAAAATGGAAATTAACCCTTAATAGCACTTGGGGTCCAAATGACCCTCAACTTTTAAAATCACGAAAAACACATTCATTTTGACCCCAAGTACTCTTAAGGGTTAATTTCCATTTTTGTACTGTTATTGTGAATACTAGACTTCATTTTATATTTTTCTTAAGTTTCATCAAAATCGGCCCAAAAATATATAATATTTCGCTATCTATCCATTAGAAATTCCAAATATTGAAAAAATTTACCTTTGACCTTCACGATTTAAGGGTTAAAGTTTTCCGATTTTAGTAAGACTTTCAGACTATATTTAAAATTACCTGGACTATATTATTCTGAATAGCTTTTACTTAAAAATCATTACAGTAAGGAAATTCTGGTCATTCCCCGAAATATGGCCAAAAAATTAGTTTTTCTCGAAAATCGCAAAATTTATATCGCAGGTACGGAAAAACTATAGGAGGTATTGACATACTTTTTTCACATTTTTATTCCCTATTATGTTGTCAATAAATCCCCATGTGATGATCAAAAAATTCTGAAATTTGTTTAACAAAATTTTTAAAAATTTGAAATTGGAGTTTTGAAACTGCCGTTAAAAAAATTTAATTTTTTTGGTCATTCCTGCGAATAGGTTAACGGTATCCTACGAGGACAAAAACTCATATACAAGTAAATATGGATATATTTTAAGTAAAAATAAGCTTTTATTTTAATATTTCTCAAAATATGTTAATTTTGTTCATAAATTTCTTGTTCTAGTGGCCTGAGACACGTTAATGGCCTGGCGATTTTTTAATAACTTTAAAATTTTTTCACCAATTTTTGTCTTTTATATCTTATTATAACGACAATTACGTACACATTTCGATTCTTTTAAATTAAATTGTAAAAGTCATTATTTAATGGCAAAATTTTTACAAAAACTGAAAAAATTGCATATTTTCCCTTTGTAAATGCACCTCAAAACTTCAGCGTCGTTGCGCCACCAGTTAACGTTATCCTATCATCCTAATATTTTACACAATGTGTTTCTACAATACATAGAATAATTCTAGAGGGGGGGACGGTCAAAATTCGCAATTTTATTTTCTTGGAGCACTCTAATGTACATATGTCCCAGCAGTTCTAGGAAACAGTCCCGAACTAGCGATTTTACCCATCAATTAGGGTTGCTGCTAGTTACTTCAATAGCCACGTGACTAGACATTTTAACATGGGTATGTCCTAGGCAGGGGGTCAATTGTCTCTTTTTGATTACAATTGGACTGTCTAATAGCTGGTCCAAAATAGACAACACATTGGCTTCACATACTGGTTACATAGCGTCAGTTACCTTACCAGCTTTGTAACTGGTTACTTGATCAGCTACTTGACTAGTTGTTTTAACACGTGCATGTTCATTGACCCTTTTGATTACAATGTGACTATCTGATAGCTAATCGAAAGTAGTCAACGCTTCTGGTGGGTAAAATAAAGTGCAGTGCAAAATAAAGTTTGAAGTGACTTCACCATAGGTTACTAAGAGACACTAAAGAGACTATTGCCTTCGTGCTATGTTACATGGGATATCAGTATACTTAAGCAAAAATAAAAATAAACTGTATTATATTATATTAACACAATTTGTATAAAACCAGTTTGTACGAATTACTCACAAAACGTTTAAAGTGACTACACTACAGATTACTAGAGACACTTAAGTGTCAATTGACTTCACGCTAGATTACTTGGGATGTATAAAGTAACCAATTGTCTTCTCTCTGCACTACAAAATGCACACACGTGTCGAATGACCAAAATATATAAATTGGAGTCAGCCAAGTGATAAGACTTTTGTGACAATTACTGTCTTTAATAGGGGCATGTATTGCATGTGTATTCGGACATGTATTCGATACATATGGAATTCCATGTGTATGTCAAAATTCACGTTATACATACGATTCATAATTTCCACATTCAAACGTACATATGTAATTGCATGTGACATAACCGCTATTAGTTTATATGTTTATTGTTTTTAACAATGTATTTATTTAAAACATTTTTATATCACAATAAATATATTTAATGCAATGAAACTTATTTTGTTATGATTTTTCTTTAATCTTTTTTGTTTTGTTTTTTTATTTTGCACCCTATTAAAGGGGGGTCAGACGGCATGTATTGCTTGTGTATTGGGACATGTATTCGACACATATGGAATTCCATGTATATGTCAAAATTCACTTTATACATACGATTCATAATTTCCACGTTCAAACGTACATATGTAATTGCATGTGACATAACCTCTATTAGTTTATATGTTTGTTGTTTTTAACAATATATTTATTTAAAACATTTTTAAATAACAATAAATATATTCAATGCAATGAAACTTATTTTGTTATGATTTTTCTTTACTCCTTTTTGTTTTGTTTTTTTTATTTTGCACTCACACAGTGTTGTATTTCAAAACATGAACATGCTCTAATTTCAAAAATGTCACGAGTAATACACATGTATTTTTCGAGGACACAATCCCGAACAAGTGATTTTACCTATCATTTAGGGTCACAATTAGTTACACAACTAGTTACGTGACTAGTTAATGTATGTGACTAGTTAAATGGCACAAAGTATTCAATGCATTGGATTAACATACTGGCTACATAGAGTCAGTTACCTTACTAGCTATCAGAGCTGTAAATGTAGCATTCATTTTTGAATTAATTCGCGAATTATTCGCAAATTTTTAATTAATTCTTTTCACAAAAAAAAAATGATTTGAATAAAATTTGAGTCAATTCAAATGAATTTGATAAAAATTAATTGCAAATTCATATCCAATTCAAATGAATTGTAATTCGTTTCCAATTCAAATGAATTGCAATTCATTTCCAATTCAAATGAATTTGTCAACGTGAATTGCAATTCTTTTGAATTGAATTGATTTTGAATTAATTCAAATGAAATAGTAATTCATTTCCAACTCATTTGTATTGATTTTGAAAGTAAATCTGCACTGTAGATTGAAATTGGCTGAAATCGGTCCATTATTTCACATAGCCCATATACAAATGTCCTCTCGAAATTGGACTTTATCGGTCATAAATGTTTAATTTATGTAGGTATCTACACAAATTTCCCTCCAAATAAGTTTTATATATACAAAATTCATGTCACCAAATTTTGTTACGATCGGTTCATAATTAGTCATAGCTCCAATATAGACCCGCTTCCGAAAATCACTTTAACGTGCTAAATCACTTAAAAATGTTGGTATATACACAAAATTCAACATAAATAACTTTTATATAGACATAAATCACACGACCTAATTTTATGGTGATCGGTCCATAATTGGTCATAGCTCCCATATAAGGCCCACTTCCGAAAATCACTCAAAAATATAAATTATTGAGATTTTAAAAGAAAAATGTAGGGTATTATATGGTCGGTATAGTGTAGGGTATTATATGGTCGGGCTTGACCGACCATACTTTCTTACTTTTTTTTTTTTTAATTTTTCAATCTAATTTTAAAGATTAAACAAACACCATATTTTCTTTGATCAGGTGCGAATCCAGAACAAGGCTTTTCAATTTTTGTACTAAATATTTTTATTTTGGTAGGAGCAATTTTAAATTTCATTTCCCCAAGATCTGCTCTTGAATTTGATTGATTACAACTCATATTTGATTTCATTCACTTGGAATTAGTTCTAAGAACTGCAGAGTGAGTGCGTTTTTATATCAACATATGTTCGTTTTTAAAATATGAAAAAAAAACTTGTTGCAGTAGTTGTTACTATTGTTGTTGCTGTAAGTATTAGTTGTTAAAATAAACTATGCTAACTGCCTTTTGTTGTTGCTTGCATACAACTCTTAATTTTTATTATTTTTTTGTTGTATAAAAAATAAGAAAATAACATTTTTGCAATTAACACACAATAGTTTATAAAAAAAGAATAAACAAACTTATACATATTAGGATGTTTACACATGAGGAGAAAGAATACTTGCTGTGATAATTGTAGAACTCTATAGTTAATTTTAGATATAATAAGTTGCAGCAACTTACATAAGTTCCTTTAAAATTTCTGTAATAAACGTCTGAAATTCTCATGTTAGTTCATAAGTATATTCTGGATTCTACCCAAATACAACTTTGCTTAACCATAAGTAAGCACCTAAAATTCGAATAACCCTTTTCAAACACTCATTTCATAGATTGATCAATTACACTGGGCAACAAAATCGAAAAAATGTTATAGGCTTTTTAAACCACTATACAATTTTGTGGTTCCAGTAGTACAAATATGGTCTAAATTTAAAATTCTAAAATTTTTAAGTAAAATTGTGATTTTTTTAGACGTTTCTCCATATATTCTTTAATCCGTTTATATATTGCGTTTGGGAGTTATAATAACAAAATTTCCTATTTTCACATAAAAACAAGTAAGAAAGTATGGTCGGTCAAGTCCGACCATATAATACCCTACACTAAGTAAAAGAGCAAAAACATTTTTCTTTTAAAATTTCAGTAATTTATATTTTTGAGTGATTTTCGGAAGTGGGCCTTATATGGGAGCTATGACCAATTATGAACCGATCACCATGAAATTAGGTTGTGTGATTTATGTCTATATTAAAGATAACTATGTTGAATTTTGTGTGTATACCAATATTTTTAAGCGATTTATGCACGTAAAAGTGATTTTCGGAAGCGGGTCTATATCGGAGCTATGTGTAATTATGGACCGATCGTAACAAAATTTGGTGACATGAATTTTGTATATATAAAACTTATTTGGAGCGAAATTTGTTTAGATACATATATAAATTAAAAATTTATGAATGATAAAGTCCAATTTCGGAAGGACATTTGTATGGGGGCTAGGTGAAATAATGGACCGATTTCAGCCAGTTTCAATAGGCATGTTCCTTAGGCCGAAAAAATTATCTGTACCAAATTTTATCGAAATATCTTAATCGACTCAGAAAGTGATTCTAAGTCGATCTGTATACTTTAAGGTGGGTGTTACTTTAATATTTTTGGGCGTTACATACATCTGCACAAACGCATTATATCCTCCCCACTATGGTGGTGTAGGGTATAAATATATTGTTTGCTTTAATTTGTTATTATAACTCCGAAACTACTGAGCCGATTGAAACGTTTAAAGGTTGTGTAAATTCCAATTTTTCTAAGTTTATTTTAATAACATCGGACTTACCCTTTTTGAGTTATCATTAATTATGTGGAGAAATGTCTAACAAAATTTATAATTTTACTTAAAAACAGAAGAAAATATATCCATAGAATTGAAAAATGTTGGCATTTTTGTACTTAGGTATTAATGATGCATGTGATGACCTGTGTTATCCATTGTGTGTCTTTTAAATTTTTGGATTCCCGGGAGGAAATTACAAAATCGTTTCATTTTTAATACTAAATTAAACCAAAAACCAGAAATTTTTATTCTAATAAATTGATTTATAATTTTTCCAGTGTTTAAAAGAAGTATAAAATAACTGTATTTGGTTGTACAGTGTTGGTCCAGCCTATATAAGGATTTCTAATTTAATAGTGGCATTTGATCGGTATTGTCACAGTCGTAGTTTTAATCAGTATAAAATCAATAAATTCTTTGTTTAATTAAAATACTTAAGAATTTCAAGTATGTTAAATCCATAAAACAAATCTAATTTTAAATAAACAAATTTGAACCACTATTATTGTTATCATTTTCTCTAAATATGAATAATATTCATTGAATATCGCTACAAGTTGTAATGTTAGGCATCTAAATAATTTCTTTAAGAGCATAAACTTTAAATTGTTAACCGAATTTTTCTGCTTTGGCTTGAGTTGAGTGAAAAAATCGGGGTTTTCAACCGTAATACTTCTTTGCCAACTGACTATCTGTTGCTAGAACCGAAAAAATCTATGGATATAAGGAGTGAGATCGAAAAATTCTTAACACACGTTTTTCATTACATTTTTTAACCCAAGTATTATTTGAATTTTTTTTTGATCAAGTTACCTTTGAAAAACATGTCAGTTATTATGTTTAATGTCAATTATATTAATTTTTTTGTTAATCTGATTAAAATGAGTGACCAGAAAAAAGTGCGTACTGAAATTATTAAATATTTTCAACAAAACCCAACTTCGTCTTACAAAAAGTTGGCCAAGCATACAAAGGTCTGCCGTCAAACTGTTTCCAATGTTATTAAACAGTACCGGGAGAACTTGTCAGTTGATAGAAAACCTGGTTCAGGTAGAAGGAATGGTCCACATGATGTTTCTAAAGCCAAAAAAATAGAACGCATTTTCAAAAGAGCTCCCAACACATCCGGTAGGAAAGCAGCCCGGTTAGCTCAGTGCTCGGACTATTTGGTACGAAAAGTTAAAGCTAATGCAGGTTTAAAAACATACAAGGCTCAAAAAGTTCCTGACAGGAACGCTACTAAAAATTTAGAGGCCAAAAACAGAGCACGGAAATTGAAGTCAAGTTTTATAAAAAAATATTCTTGCTGCATAATGGATGACGAAACGTATGTTCTGGCAGATTTTTCGCAACTTCCAGGTCAAAAATTTTATGTTGCTGATGCTCGAGGGAATGTTGAAGAAAAGTTTAGGACCCAAAAGCAGACAAAATTTCCCAGAAAGTTCTTGGTATGGCAAGCAATATGCAGTTGCGGCAAAAGAAGCCACTCATTTGTTACAACGGGCTCTATAAATACCGAAATTTACATCAAGGAATGTTTACAAAAAAGGCTGCTTCCATTCATAAGACTTCATAATGTGTGCACTTATTTTTGGCCTGACTTGGCATCCTGTCACTATGGCAAACAAGCCCTTGAGTGGTACAAGAACAATAATGTGGTATTTGTACCAAGAGAGGCAAATCCTCCAAACTGCCCGGAGCTAAGGCCAGTGGAGAGATATTGGGCTCTTGTTAAAAGAGAATTGAAGAGTACAAAAAAGGTGTCCAAAAGTGTGGTAGATTTTAAACGGAGATGGACTACATGTTCGAGCAAAGTGACAGAAAGCACTATAAAAACGTTAATGGAAGGGTTTCCGAAAAAGGTTCAAAATTTCATCACTAGTGATTAAAACTATAAAAATAATTTTTTTTGTAAATTGTAATAATAATTTCAATCAAATAAAAAAAAAATTAAAGCTGTAAGTTTAGTGGTTTCTTTTTTATAAACATATATGTATGTTAAGAATTTTTCGATCTCACTCCTTAATAAAATAATTCAATTAGCAACAAATTTGACTACCGAAATGAATCTGAATGTTGTAACTTTTAGAAGAAAACTTTTGAAGGAATTCCCGAAAATTCCCGACAAACATTTCCCGAAAATTAAATTTTTCCCGCGTAGGAACCCTATTCCATAGTTATGATTTTTGCAACGAAAAAACTCAAATGGCGCCACTGTGCGTCGTTGCATAGATTTGAAATTATGAAATGTGTATCATCGGATATCCATATTGTCTATGTTAATGACCTAGTAATCTGGATGTAAGTATATCAAAAATAGTTCAAAAATTTAGTTATTGAGGATTTCATGAAATTAAATAGCGAATTATTGATGTGTCAATCATTTATGTAAGTTATTTGGGGGATTCGAAAAGTTGATTTCAACATACAGATGGGCGTGCCATATCGACTCCGCTATCCATAACGATCCAGGATATATACTCTTTATGGCGAAAATGTAGAAATTATAAAAACTAAGGAGAGAAATATTGAGAGGCATTGAAATTCTCTAACTTTTGGTAATTTATGAAAAGTAGACTTTTCGAACTTTCGACTTTTTTATTTAAATTGATTTTTTTCAACTTTTTACCATGTCTAGTAGGGTTCCATAGTTGAAACAAAATGTCGATTTTACGGCATTTTGACTTTTTTGGTTTTTTTTTTTAAAGTCGATTTTTCGGACATCTTTTTGGTTTTTTTTTTGGATTTTTAAAAAGTCGACTTTTTGAAATTTCGACTTTTTAGTTAAATCGACCTTTTTACTTTTTTACTATTTTCGACCTTCGCCTATTTGAGTTTTGAGATAACTTAATCGATTGTTCGACTTTTTTCCGACCAAAAAGTCGATTTCGACTTTTTTCGGCATAAAGTCAATTGTTCGAACAATCGACTTATAGAACCTAATGGTACACAGAGAAACTGATTCGTAGTAGCAACCGAATTTGTAGCCAATCGAATGATTTCTTAAACATTTCTTTGGCTCAATTTTAGAATCGGTGAGAAGGTGTATGATCTTGTTTTTTCAATTCCTGAGTCTCTTGCATAGGTATCAACTATCTGGGTTTTGGGTTCATAGGATTTTCCATTGAATAAAACCCCAGTATGAAAATCATACATGATTTCAAGTAAAACTTCTTATATCAACAAAAGTTGAACAAAATATGTGAACTTTCATTCTTTCATTCATCAATTTTGTACATTTTGTACATCTGATTTCAAAATAAATCACTTCATTGGTTCTTTTTCTTGTTTTTGGAAAACAAGTCAATAACTCAAAATATTTAGCTTCCAACTCAAGACTCTTTGAAAGTGAAAGTTTCTTAAAGAAAAGCAAATTCACATTCAAATAATGACTTTTTAAGGTCTTCTAACAAATTTATAATGGAACATTATAGTGCCTTACTTTTGTTTTACAAAAAAAAGAGGAAAAGAATAAGCTCGTAGGCAAAATAACGCCTCCACATAATGAGCGGAAAATGGCTGTAATGGCTCCACAAAATGTGGCACTATAGAGCCATACAAACACACGCCACTAAATGGAGGCGTATAGAAAGAGATTTTAACTCCCAAAAGTGAAAAACAAAAATCCATAATACAAAATAAAAAGGAAAATAAAAGAAATTTCTGCAAAACAATACAATACAGAGGATAGAGGAGGACTTTTTGCTTAATTTTTTTTTTATATTTTTTTTCTAAAAACACTAAAACGCATTTTCCATTTATTCGTTTTTTTTAGCTTATCAAAGCGTAGAGGTGTTGATTTTAATGTTATTTTAGTTATTTGTTGCTTCTTATTGTTATTTTCTTTTTTAAAGAAGGAAACAGACGGAAATAGGGAAGAAATCTGTTGTGTTTTGTTGTTAACGACACTATAGAGAGTCATTTTTGACAAACAACAAAAGAAGCGAAAGAAAGAAAAAAGTTTAAAATGGGGAAAGTTTGTGTTTTGTTCACTAAAAATTACTTGTTAAAATTGAAATTGTCACTTTTTTGTTTGTTTGTTTGTGTTACAGGAAATTTACATATTTAAACATTGATTTTATGCACAGTTGAGCATTAACATTATGAAGAATAGACCCCAAAATTGTTATGGAGCTCTCGGGGATGCCAAACAGCCAGCCAGTGCTTGGGCTCACTGGCATGTAATTGATTTTCAATCTAACGAGCTTTATACATATGGATGTATAATGTATAAAGTATATGAAAGCTCTCAAGTAATTTTATTTAACGGGAAATAATTTTATTTATTTATATTTTTAATGTATTTTTACATGTGTTGAAAACAGTTTATATTTATATTTCTTTTGTTTAAAATCATATTAAGGGTCCTCTCATTTTCCTTGTACGGGAAGCGTTGGATTTTTAGTGACAGGAGTAACCTTAGGTGGTTCCTCTTCCTCAAAAAAGAATCCTTCGTTGCCTCCATCATCAATGCTGTCAGATGTTTTAAAGTGACACTTGCAATTTTCACTGCAGTCACATCTGTCTCCACATACTTGGGTACATTTGCAACCTGAAAAAGAAAAAAGAGTCATATGATCTGGTACAATTATTATTGCTCCTATTGTAAACAATTTACTGATCAAACACGCTTCATCTTAAAATTTTTTTTTTATTTATCACGAAAAAACCGTGTACCAAAGTTTCGAAAGGATAATTAATTCTTAATTTAATTTTCATAATCGAAATAAATTTTATCTCTTAAATATTGCGTTAATGAATTAATTATGAACTAATTCATAGGCTTAATTCATTTTTACTTCAAATATATTGAATTCACTCCTTTGAGAATTTATTCTTTATAGAATTAATTCCTTATTGTATTTAAATTCACTTGACACTTTCTTTAAATAAATTTTAAACTCCCACTTACGTTTACTACAATTTTTGCAAGGCATTATTTTGTAAATCTTTTTCACTGCTTTTTAATTCGGAATATTACTGAACTGTTACTAATTCGTTATTAAAATTTCTATAATTTCAGTGTGTGCTTTTATAGCATTTATTTGGTGTTTTTTTAAAGAAGAAAAAAAAGAGAAATCATTTGGATTTTTGTCGCTGTGTAGTGTAAAGGTGAGTGAAAAATTGATCTTCTTCTTTTTTATGATTTTACGTCTCATTTTGCAACAAAGAACTGTATGATGACACTTATGAATGCAGTCGCATTAAGATGACCATTCTAGTCATATTCGTTTATTTAAATTTAAATTGAGTTTTTTGTAATTTGAATTAAAAATAGAAACATGTGTAAAATTCAGAAAAATAAAGCCTATGACTATTAGACCTGCCCTGAATGTTGTGAAATATCTGGGGAAAATAATGTGATTAGAGATGCAAATATCAATTAAAGAATTTAAATAGATCACCCTCTGAACCTATTCATAATATGGGGTTTCATAACTATGAAGTTTAATCAATAGCATAAGAAAGTTGGAATATAATTGGAGTTTCTGAACTCGATATTAATTCCATGGCCATATAAAATTTAAAGTTCTCTAGAATTTAGTTTAGTAGCTTTGGTCCAATTGCACCAAAATTTGTAGTTTCAAGTTAACAAATTGACTTTTGCTAGTTTGTTTTTGATGGGTTTTTTTTTCTCATTTTTGTCGTGTTTTGTTAGCATACGATAATTCTGAGTATTTTTAAAAGCAAAAAAATAACTAAAAATTCTGTTATGCCAAAATAATAATTAAGTTTAACAAATAACAACTTATGCACAAACTATGGAGATAAATTTGATCTTAAAGCGATTAATACAAGCATAACGATTTAAGATCGAAATTTTCTCCAGAGATCGAACATAAACTCAGCCAGCTAGATGCTTTCGTTTGGGCCCTATCGTGTTTTCAACATACAGATGGGCAGACAGACATAACTAGCTAGATTGTCTAAGAATCTTATGATATATATAGTTTTTGGTTCTACGACCAATAAATGGAATGACAAAATCAATATAACCTCCATCTTTAAATAAAACTTATAATCTTTAGGGTCCTTGGTTCATATTGTTGGGAAAAATATGCCAGAAATTGGCGAATTTTTGAGCAACTTCAAATTTTGTATGACCATAAAGATTCTTGTTCTTAGTTTTACCAAATTTGGAACGTGTAAGGTCCGATGCCTAGTTAAGTTTTATTCTGTGGATTATATCCACAGTTTTTTCCATATTAACTACAGAAAATCAGTTGATATAGAAAAATTACGATTGAAATAACTGAATTTTAGTTACGCGAACTAAAATTCGGTTATCACAACCAAAACTATTTTTAAAATCATAAAAAATTAAGTTTAATTTCCCTATCGGCTGCAACTACAATAAAATTTATTTTGGAACTTGGTTAGGGTGGCCTTTATATTGGACTTTTGGACGGTGCTACCAAGTTCTAAAACTGTTCACTGTTCGCCATCATCTAAATATCAAATGCTGAACATTTTAGAAAAATCGAATTCTGGGTCGAAGTTGCAATCTATCTTCTATTTATATAAAAACAAGTAAGAAAGTATGGTCAGACAAGCCCGACGATATAATACACTACACTAAGTAAATGAGCAAAAACATTTTTCTTTTAAAATATCAATAATTTATATTCGTGAGTGATTTTCGGAAGGGGGCCTTATATGGGAGCTATGACCAATTATGGACCGATCACCATGAAATTAGGTCGTGCGATTTATGCATATATGAAAGTTATTTATGTTGAATTTTGTGTGTATAACAGCATTTTTAAGAGATTTATGCACATTCAAGTGATTTCCGGAAGCGGGTCTATATGGGAGCTATGTGTAATTATGGACTGATCGTAACAAAATTTGGTGACATGAATTTCGTATATATATAACTTATTTTGAGCGAAATCTGTGGAGATACATATATAAATTAAATATTTATGACCGATAAAGTCCAATTTCGGGAGGACGTTTGTATGGAGGCTAGGTAAAATAATGGACCGATTTCAGCCTGTTTCAATAGGCTTGGACCTTTGGCCGAAGGAATTATACGTACCAAACAGCCAGCCAGACGGACGGACATCGTTTAATAGACTCAGAAAGTGATTCTAAGTTGATCGGTATACTTAAGGTGGATGTTAGACCATTATTTTTGGGCGTTACCACTATGGTGGTGTAGGGTATAATGAATGAATGTACATATGTCTGTTTATTTGTTTGTTTGTCTGTTTGACTTGTTAATGTTTTTAATATTGCCCTATATTTGGAAAGAACAATAGGATAATTTTTATTTTGAAATTTCAAGTGGGCGTGGCATTTACCATAAAAAGTAAATAGTTATTGTGGAATATCTGGTGAAATATAATTGTGAAAGCCGCAAAACTTCGCGGAATTTATTTCGGTACAATAGTGCGTTTCTTGGTTGAAAATGGGCGTGGCACCACTCATACCTTTTAAAATAGTTATTTATTCTTTAAATAGTGACAGCCTTCAAACTATACGAATCAATTTCTTATCAGTGCACGAAGTTTATCCAAAAATGAGACGGATTGGAACATGGGTTGTGGCCCCTTCCATAAAAAGTAAATAGTTATTTTCTGGAGAACTGTATTTGTGGAGAACTCAATTGTGGAAGTCTTCCAATTTTGACCGAATATCTCTGTTATTATTGTACATAGTTTGGCTGAAAATTGGCGGTATGATATTAGTGGGCGTGGCACAAAAATCTGAAGAACTATAATCATAAAAGTATTTAAACTTTGTAAGAACTAATTTCTTATTAGTATACGGAGTTTGACTGAAAATGGGAGGTATTGTATTAGTGGGCGTGGCATCTATCATACAAAGTAAATAGTTATTTTCCAATATCTCGATTGATACAGGCAAAACTTTTTTTATTGTAAATTTTTTTAAACACCCTAAGTTTTAAGCTATTTTTTGATAAAAAATATATTTATACTGCAATTTTATTTGTATTATTCTTTTAAATACTTTGAATTTAATATTGTTTTTATATTTTCGAAATAAAAAGTGAAGAGATTATTTTCAAACGCGCCTTTCTTTTATTGATATCAATTTGATACATTGCGAATAGCCTCGATTGAAAATGATTGCGACTAACGGACGGTTAAAGGTTTTGCATGTTTAAATGTTTTTCCCGGCTAATTCTTGACAGTTTTGTTATGGTAATTTAACTCGTTATTTTTATGATTCAGCCAACTGGCATTTATTTAGAGATTGAAGCGAAGTACATACTTATGTTTGTTCTTTAAATCAAGTTTAAACAGTAAAAATTATGTAAACATAAGGATGGCTACCGTTACCGTTAAGCTATCGTTAACCTAAAACACAGTTTCAGCTATGCTATCGTTACCGAATACCGTTATCAGCGAATACCGTTACCGATATAATCGTAAATACCGTTAATATATAATACAATTTTTTTATTTCAATAATAGAGTTTATGGAAATTTTCAGAATTTAATATATATGCCACCTATTATAAATTTATGTCAGATCAAAATAAACATTATCTTTAAAATAACGTTACCCGAATAAGCCCAAATAACTTTAACGCTAAACTACCGTTACCGAAACGATTAAAATTATCGTTACCTTTTAACAGTTACCTATTGGTAACTGTTAAAAGGTAACGATAAATGTAATTTAAACTGTCTATATTTTGTCATTAGATGCCCTGCTAAATAAGGAAAAAGACTGCGTTAAGACTGGATTAAAAATAAAACAAATGTTTTTATAAATTTTTTTTGCATCTCCTGTAAACATTTTGAAAAAGTACTTAACACATTTCCACTCTAAGTCGCTATAAAATGCCTAGATATCGGAGTAATTCGAAGTTATTGAACAAAAAGATTCGTTAAAATGTTGTTATTTTTTTTTTAAATAACGGGAAATGTGGGCCCACATCCAAAAGTAATTTCTAGATTTTTATCGAACTTGCAAACATAAAGCATACTAATAATTTGAAATTGTTTACAAATTCAGAATTTGTTTACAAATTTTTATCTTATCACCGGCACAAAATTAAAAATAAACAATTGTTTGTAAATGCTACTGAAATAATTAAATAAATACAAAAACAAATTGTTTACAACGCAAAAATCGGTCATACAATTAGCTTCGCTCCACAACAAATTAACAACTGAGTGTGATGCTCTGCTTCTGAGCAGAATATTTGGAACGTAGTAGAATAATCAGTGTGCAAAAATACTACGAGTATTGTGTAAATAAATATTTCGCTAAAAATAAATTAGAGTGCGATACTCTGCTTATGAGTAAAATATTCAGATCGTTGTAGAAAATAATCAGTGTGCAAAAAATAAAATACTACGAGTATTGTGCAAAGAAATGTTTTGCTAAAAACAAATTAGTACTTACTAAAGCCTTAAACTGTGCACACGGCTGAATATGAAATTTAAAGAAACTATACAAAATTGTAAAAAAATATTATACAGTAGTAAAACTTGCAGTAGTTTGCACACCGTACTACAGTAGTAAAAACAGTTTAAAAACGAGTATATAACATTTGTCACAATGAACAACTCGACAAAAATAAAATCAACTCGTTGGAAGTTTAATATAACTTGAAGTGATATTAAAAAATAATAGTTTAATTTTCTAATAGAAATTATTAAAAACGCAAATATGGTCTGCAAAAATTGTTGTGCTAGTAAGTATTTTAAGGACAAGACTCATTAAATTTACGAATTTAATTAAATGTTTATCTAATTTTCCCATAGATTGTAAATGTACCGCCGACAAATGTGGTGATAAGTGTGCCTGCGATCAACACTGCAAGTGTCCTTGCAAGTCAGGCTCAAAGGATGAGTGCTGCAAAAAATGAAAATCTGTTATGACTTAATATATTTAAAGCAAAATAAATACTTAATTCCAATAAAATGTATACAAAATTACCAACAACACAAAATTAACTTTTAAACTTGTGTTTTCATAAAGTAGTTTGTTTTTTCTATTTCTTTTTTTTTTTACAAAATTCATGTATCCATCCACTTTTCAATTATTTAAGACCATAATATCCTGTAATATCCTGTTACCAACTTTATGCAGCTCTGTTTAGAATTTATGTTTAATACTTGTACCCCTTATTTTGATGTAAATGGAGAGTGAGAGAAAAAAAAAGACGAAGGAAAAAAAATCAAAATCACAATCACAACACAACTCATGTACATAGTTATATAGATTTTTCTTTTGGACAACATACAATAGTTGCATTGTATATTAAGGCGAGTAGTTACTACTTCCAGAGCCTACTGCAGTTGATATTCTCAACATTAACATCAAAACCTTTTATAAGCCTTAAAGTTTCACATCCTAGGGAGAGAGAAAGAAAAAAAAATGAGAAAAAGAACCAATAGTTTTTTTGGGACAGGGATGTGTTGTTAAAGGAGTCATTTGAAGGAAGGCAATATTTTGAATTTGCAAAACTTAATAAGTAAGGTCTGAATTCAATTCAAACTGGGAATTTATTTTGAGGAAGATAAAAACTTAAATTTTTACCATCATCAAGTTTTGATCTAAAATCCAGGTTTTCTCAAATTAATTATCGGTTGCATGATCACTTAATTTTGGTTGTTACTGTTGTAACAGTTCTGCTGATGTCGAAATTTCTTCCCTGGGGAAAAAACTTGCGGTTGATACAGCTGTTGCTAAACTGCCAATAGTTGGCCGAGTGACACTTGAGTTGTTCCAGAACGACTAGACTGAGTTGCCGTGCAAACGACTACATTTTGGTACTGCTTGTTTACTCTCTAGCTTTCTATGTAAAATATATGTATCTGATTTTGGTTTCACTAACTCCACTTGTATGGGAGCGACTCAAGTGACAAGCTGAACGAAAATGTTTTCATACATAATTCCGATTATCTATTAAGTACTAACTCTGCGAACGCAAATGTCAAAATCAGTTTCTTGCTATTTGGTTTTAGTCAAAAATAAGCTGCGTCGAACGAAAATTTTCGATCTAAAGGAATCCAATTTCAGTTAAGTTCGAAGTAGGATTGTGCATTAATCCATAAAATTATTTTAAATATTGAAAATCAAATTTTAAAACAAAGCTCTTTTGGTTGTAAATATTTACTTGAAGAATGTGTAGTTTAGATTAGTTAACGGTGGTTGTCAATGTACATTTTTAAAACTAATTGATCTATTGTGATATCACGTGTACTAGAATAATTATGTTAGGTCAGAGAGTTCACCGAAGGCAGCCGATTTAATGACGATTATTCGTTTTCTCTCAAATGAGGGACAGATGTGGCTAAGATTATCGTGAGTATCTGGCTTTACGGTTCAACCTCACGATGCTCTTAACACGTGAATTGCAAGGAACACACAATTGGCAACTCTTCGAACAATGACGGCCATCCGTAGCTAGTCAATCGCCAAAGCCTTTCAAAACAGCAGCGTTCCGCCTGATAATCTAGTCCGATATGTGATCTGCGACTTCAAGGACCCCCAGTCGATATAAGTCAAGGTGTGTGGTTTCATACAAAAGAGCAATCACTATATACCACGAACACTCTAATACATTTCTCAAGGACTGGTTATTGGTTGTCCAAAATTTGCTATTAGAACAGACATCAACCATTCAACCAACAATCTTCTACCCGCTTTGGGATTTAAGCCACAGCCATTACGTACCTGGGGCTCACTGATATCCCGTAGTTCCAAATAAGTCTCTGCTTTAGGTTCCTTGCTACCCGATTCACGTGTGTAGACCAATATCTCAAGGTAAACCATGCTCCGAAGGTTTGTACTCAACGCGCGACAGTTGCATAACAAATGTTCAGTCTTTTATTACTCAGTTCACATCTATGACGGAAATCACTAAAGTAAGCAACAAGTTACAGCACATACCGCGACACAGAAATATGTCATCGAGAGTAATGAGTTGGTGCGTTAAATATTTGGATGTGACCATAGCAATTTGAACATCTTTGCTCACTCTTTAGTTCTTCGCCAAGGTCTTTCTGAGATATTACGGGTTTATCTATGCATTCCAAATCCGAAATTACTCTGTATATTTCTATGTTAATCTACTCAGTCATTCCATTACTAAACGAATGGAATTCAAGTGCTATTTTCGGTTTCAGAAACAATGACTCGAAGGCTGTTCGACAGTCAAAATAAACATTCATGACAGTTGTGTGAGACGACAATCGATTCCTGTCGGATCGCAACTGCAGTGATTGGCAGCCTTCTTGAAGTGTACATCTTCTAGTACAATAATGTAACTCAGACACATCTGTGTAAAAGTTTACTCCCATTCTTCTACCAGGAATACAATTTCGCCAACAGGTAGGAATTATATGATCCTCCATCCATTATGACCTTTCGGTACTCAATAGGAATGTGTAACACAGTGAGCCTCAAAAGTGAGTATACACCAACAAATATTTGATTTTTTTTAAGATAATGAAAATCATAAAATTTATTCATCGATTAAAATTTTAATGTTTCGGTTTGTTGGAGATTGATTTGAATAATAGATTCGGTTGTGAAAAAAAAGATTTAATTCGGACTAGAATGATTTTCATGATCCTAAAAAAATAAAAATTCATCGTCATCTTTGTCAACCGTATACGATTTTTTCGAAGACTGCTCCAGGTCATTCCTATAAATACAGAAGAATGTACGAATAATTGTAGTTTATACTTGCAGAAGAATGTGTAGACCTGTTTGATTTCTCCAAGATTTAATTTGTGATGGCGAAATGCCAAATTTGTCTGGATTTTTTTTTAAATATTTTTTGGAAATTCAGTATCAAAAACTCTTGACTTTCCCATGCACTTTGTCAAATATTAGCCAATATTACTGTTTAACCCACCGTTAGTCGCAATCATTTTCAATCGAGACTAGTCGCAATGTATCAAATTGATATCAATAAAAGCAAGGCGCGTTTGAAAACAATCTCTTCACTTTTTATTTCGAAAATATAAAAACAATATTAAATTCAAAGTATTTAAAGGAATATTTACAAATAAAATTGCAGTAAAAATATATTTTTTATCAAAAAATAGCTTAAAACTTAGGGTGTTTAAAAAAATTAACAAAAAAAAAAATTGCCTGTTTCAACAACATCAGTTGCGAGTAACGGAGGGTTAAGATATTTTGGAAACTAATTGACATTTAAAAGAAATTGGCTTTAATTAGCTTCGTAGTTTTGAATTTAAATAAAAATCAAGTTTTCTTTAAAACTAAGTACGCTACTGTTTCTGTTATACACAATAAAAATGGTTTCCTATTGATTTATTTACGAGCACAACTTGAAAAGTGTCCAGAGCATGAGGAAAAAGAAATCAACAACAAACAAACTAACATGCTCATAAAACATACACTCGAAATTTTTATTGAGAATAAATTTTGGAACAAAAATTACTCCCGTAAAGAAATCTGCAGACATCTTCATAACAACTAAACAGATTCGTAAGCATTAGTAAGAGACTCTAAAATGGACTCCGACAAACAAAATTTAAAAATATATCAATCAATTCAAGCTCTACGCTATCAATTAATTATGATTTCACTTCAGTGAGTGAACTAACTTTGCCAGGCTTTTGGGTTTCTTGAAATGCACTACGCTAACCGCTATAACCACTTAGAACTTACACAGGAGGCTCAATATTAGGGATGCCAATCCCGAAAATCCCGGGATTTTTCGGGATCGGGGGACTAGGGGCAAATGTAGCCCGATTTCCGCAGTACTCTACAGTATAATTTCAGAGTACTTACAACTTATTTTGTGCAAAATTTTGTAAGGATTGCCGCATAATCAAGATATTTATGACTGTACTCCGGGGGACAATTGTATGGAGCTAGGGGAAATCATGGACCATTTATTTTAATTTAATGCATTAGTTTTTGATTTGTTATATTTTTACTTAAATATATTAATGAAATTAATAGTTTTTATTGTTGAATTTGATGTTTTTGACGTTTAACTAAAATCTCGAATCCCGAAAAATCCCGGGATTTACATTTCTAAAATCCCGAATCCCGGAATTTGTCCCGTTTGGCATCCCTACTCAATACCCATTGAAATCAAACATGTGGACAGAGTTATTGTGTAAGCCGATTCGAAAGAAAACGTTGAGTGTTATTACAGGCGGCTTAAAAATAAATACAGAGCATCATGTTGGGTGTTTTTTTTTAAAACTATTAGCTTTTATTTTGAAACATTTGTGCAATATAAATTTATTCTTAGCATTGGGCATTGTTAGCTATGACCTTTTCCCATCTCTCTGGCAACATATGGATTCCAAGCCAAAGGAACTGCTTTTGAGGCAAAGAACGAAACAAGCCAATATTGGACACTTTGTTTCAAATTGAAGCGTATTCCAGAGAGAGCATTCTCCATCGATCGAAACAAATAGTAGTCGAACAAAAATATAATTTAAGATATGATGGGGAATGACATCAGTGGAGACAACCAAACTTTAACATCATATAGTTTGAATACCATCCGAAAAATATCACATTTTCTTGTGTAAGATGAAAACATACCAAGCTAATATGCAGTATCCAATAGATTTAATAAATCTGGTTAAATCGGAACATAAACTGGCTTGGTATTCCAAAAGTCGATAATTTCATTAGTATTTTCTTGAGTGTATCGTCTCCAATGTATGTTTAGTTTGAAAAAAAAAAAAATAACCAACTTCTCTACTGCATCTCCTTAGTTTTCGAAAATAAAACAGAAAATTTATATTTCTAGAACTCGTTGGCATTATTATTTCTTTTGCCAGTTCCTTTCTAAAGTAGTAGTAGTTTTGTTTTTGTGTTCCATAGTTTTTTTTCCGTATTGCATCCTTTTAAACTGATGGACTTTTGTACTGGCAAAACTTGAGTTTTCCTCCTCTTTTCCATATTTGCTTTAGTCATTTATGCGTCGTTTATCCTCATCATTTGTATGTTTTTTTTTCTATATATTTTTGGTTCTTATTTGGTGTGTGTGCTTTCTTTTCCAAAGCCTCTTTTCAGTTTGATCCCTTCAATGCAGTTGCTGTTCGTATAATAGAGTTTACTATTATTTCTAGTTTTTTTCTTCCATTTTTCAAAAACCATTTAGTTTCTTTTTAGTTAAGGCAATCCCATGGATAAGGAGAACATACAAACATACATATGAATACAAGCATGAATTGGGGGACAGAGAATATTGGAAACAAGGGAATAGAGACTAAGACAGGATTCGAACATGAAATCTTCTCACCAACAGTATTTTTTACTTTAATTTTTTCCTTTATAAATCGGTTTTATATATTAAATAAAATACAGTCATATAGATTTCTCTAGCTTATGTGATCCCATAAGTAAATATCTAAATTGTATTGATCCCTTCCAATTGCTCTAAAGCTATGGAATATTCATTAAGTAACAGTATTAAAAATTCTTTGTCACTCTGTACATAAATATAAACACAGAAACCAACAATAGCATCATAGCCGTATCCCAGTTCTAGTGGTTCTAATGGTCAGAGCCTCATAAGATGTTGAATTGAATGTACGTATGCTGTCGTTGTATTCGTATCGTATAGTGATTGTATGTTTATTGAAGTAAGTACTTTAGCTAAACCATATGTGCCTGTTTTTGGCATTCAATATCCTTGATTCGAAAAAAGTTGTATACGTCATTTTTGGTCATTTCATCTTTAGCCATCTTTGGAGTTTAGAGCTTGCACTGCATTCAATAAGTATGTAGAGTGATATGTAGTCATTCTCTTTTAGAAGTTCACTTATACAATTTCTGTTGAATATTTAATGTCAGCTCTTCATTTACTTTATTTGAATATTTATGAGTTTAAAACATATTTTTGGGACTATGATTTCAATCTTTCCAAAACAGAAATACGTTTATCATAAAGCCCAAAAGTTATTAAAGGAATTGGAGTCATTTTTACACTGTACTTATTATCTGTATCTTTAATCTGTGATCTTAGATTGAGCTTGAGTTTTTCCTTAAAATCGCAGTATTTATTTGAGTTTTTTATACTAAAAATCGATTATTGGTATAAAATATGAGTGATCACAGATTGAGCTTGTTTTCCTTAAAATCGCAGTATTAACAAAGTTATTAGCGATTTAAAATATTTTAGTTTTTAATAATAAAAATCGATTTTTGGTATAAAATATGAGTGATCACAGATTGAGCTTGTTTTCCTTAAAATCGCAGTATTTACAAAATTATTAACGATTTAAGATATTTGAGTTTTTTATACTAAAAACTGATTTTTGGTATAAAATACGAGTGATCACAGATTGAGCTTGTTTTCTTTAAAATCGCAGTATTTATAAAGTTATTAACGATTTAAGATATTTGAGTTTTTTATACTAAAAATCGATTTTTGGTATAAAATTTGAGTGATCACAGATTGAGCTTGTTTTCCTTAAAATCACAGTATTAACAAAGTTATTGGCGATTTAAGATATTTGAGTTTTTCATACTAAAAATCGATTTTTGTTATAAAATATGAGTGATCACAGATTGAGCTTGTTTTCCTTAAAATCGCAGTATTTACAAAGTTATTAACGATTTAAGATATTTTAATTTTTTTGTACTAAAAATCGATTTTTGGTATAAAATATGAGTGATCACAGATTGAGCTTGTTTTCCTTAAAATCGCAGTATTTACAAAGTTATTAACGATTTAAAATATTTGAGTTTTTTATATTAAAAATTGATTTTTGGTATAAAATATGAGTGATCACAGATTGAGCTTGTTTTCCTTAAAATCGCAGTATTAACAAAGTTATTGGCGATTTAAGATATTTGAGTTTTTCATACTAAAAATCGATATTTGGTATAAAATATGAGTGATCACAGATTGAGCTTGTTTTCCTTAAAATCACAGTATTAACAAAGTTATTGGCGATTTAAGATATTTGAGTTTTTTATTTTTGGTATAAAATACGAGTGATCACAGATTGTTTTCCTTAAAATCACGGTATTTACAAAGTTATTAACGATTTAAGATATTTTAGTTTTTTATACTAAAAATCGATTTTTGGTATAAAATTTGAGTGATCACAGATTGAGCTTGTTTTCCTTAAAATCGCAGTATTTACAAAGTTATTAACGATTTAAGATATTTTAATTTTTTTATATTAAAAATCAATTTTTGGTATAAAATATGAGTGATCACAGATTGAGCTTGTTTTCCTTAAAATTGCAGTATTAACAAAGTTATTAACGATTTAAGATATTTTAATTTTTCATACTAAAAATCGATTTTTGGTATAAAATTTGAGTGATCACAGATTGAGCTTGTTTCCTTATAATCGCAGTATTAACAAAGTTATTAACGATTTAAGATATTTTAATTTTTTTGTACTAAAAATCGATTTTTGGTATAAAATATGAGTGATCACAGATTGAGCTTGTTTTCCTTAAAATCGCAGTATTTACAAAATTATTCGATATTTAAGATATTTGAGTTTTTTTTATACTAAAAATCGATTTTTAGTATAGAATATGAGTGATCACAGATTGAGCTTGTTTTCCTTAAAATCGCAGTATTAACAAAGTTATTAACGATTTAAGATATTTGAATTTTTTATACTAAAAATCGATTTTTAGTATAAAATATGAGTGATCACAGATTGAGCTTTTGTTCCTTATAATCGCAGTATTTACAAAGTTATTAACAATTTAAGATATTTTAGTTTTTTTGTACTAAAAATCAATTTTTGGTATAAAATATGAGTGATCACAGATTGAGCTTGTTTTCCTTAAAATTGCAGTATTAACAAAGTTATTAACGATTTAAGATATTTTAATTTTTCATACTAAAAATCGATTTTTGGTATAAAATTTGAGTGATCACAGATTGAGCTTGTTTCCTTATAATCGCAGTATTAACAAAGTTATTAACGATTTAAGATATTTTAATTTTTTTGTACTAAAAATCGATTTTTGGTATAAAATATGAGTGATCACAGATTGAGCTTGTTTTCCTTAAAATCGCAGTATTTACAAAATTATTCGATATTTAAGATATTTGAGTTTTTTTTATACTAAAAATCGATTTTTGGTATAGAATATGAGTGATCACAGATTGAGCTTGTTTTCCTTAAAATCGCAGTATTAACAAAGTTATTAACGATTTAAGATATTTGAATTTTTTATACTAAAAATCGATTTTTAGTATAAAATATGAGTGATCACAGATTGAGCTTTTGTTCCTTATAATCGCAGTATTAACAATTTAAGATATTTGAGTTTTTTGTACTAAAAATCGATTTTTGGTATAAAATTTGAGTGATCACAGATTGAGCTTGTTTTCTTTATAATCGCAGTATTTACAAAGTTATAAATGATTTAAGATATTTTAGTTTTTTATACTAAAAATCGATTTTTGGTATAAAATTGAGTGATCACAGATTGAGCTTGTTTTCCTTAAAATCGCAGTATTTACAGAGTTATTAACAATTTAAGATATTTGAGTTTTTTATATTAAAAATTGATTTTTGGTATAAAATATGAGTGATCACAGATTGAGCTTGTTTTCCTTAAAATCGCAGTATTAACAAAGTTATTGGCGATTTAAGATATTTGAGTTTTTTATACTAAAAACTGAGTTTTGAGTGATCACAGATTGAGCTTGTTTTCCTTAAAATCGCAGTATTTACAAAGTTATTAACGATTTAAGATATTTGAGTTTTTTATACTAAAAATCGATTTTTGGTATAAAATATGAGTGATCACAGATTGAGCTTGTGTTCCTTATAACCGCAGTATTTACAAAGTTATTAACGATTTAAGATATTTGAGTTTTTTATACGATCGATTTTTGGTATAAAATATGAGTGATCACAGATTGAGCTTGTTTTCCTAAAAATCGCAGTATTTACAAAGTTATTAACGATTTAAGATATTTGAGTTTTTTATACTAAAAATCGATTTTTGGTATAAAATATGAGTGATCACAAATTGAGCTTGTTTTCCTTATAATCGCAATATTTACAAAGTTATTAACGATTTAAGATTATATAATATGAGTGATCACAGATTGAGCTTGTTTTCCTTAAAATCGCAGTATTTACAAAGTTATAAACGATTTAAGATATTTGAGTTTTTTTATACTAAAAATCGATTTTTGGTATAAAATATGAGTGATCACAGATTAAGCTTGTTTTCCTTATAATCGCAGTATTTACAAAGTTATTAACGATTTAAGATATTTTAGTTTTTTTTGTACTAAAAATCTATTTTTGGTATAAAATATGAGTGATCACAGATTGAGCTTGTTTTCCTTAAAATCGCAGTATTTACAAAGTTATTGGCGATTTAAGATATTTGAGTTTTTTTATATTAAAAATTGATTTTTGGTATAAAATATGAGTGATCACAGACTGAGCTTGTTTTCCTTATAATCGCATTATTTACAAAGTTACCATTATACTAAAAATCGTGTATTGTACTTTAGCACTTTAATAGTCATCGTTTAAATTAATAAAAATCGATTTTAATTTAATATTTTTTTTTGTTTTTCTTAAAACGAAATGAAGTTTTCATTTCATTAAATTTGTCATTTGATTCCAAATCTGCCAACACTACACTTAAATGCTTTGTCATCAAAAAGCCATTAAATACACCCATCATGTTAGAGTATAGACAACGGTGAATATGGCCCCAAATTCACAGAAATTTTAAGAGTTGGAGAGTATATTTTTCTATCAAACTATAATTTATGAAGATTGTAATTTAAAGTACATTTGTCGCCACAAGTGAAAATAACAATTTTGTCACTTAACAGCAATGCAATAATGGCAAAAGCAACAGCAACAGCAACAACGATATCAACATCGATAGTAGTCATTCGTAGGTTGGAATAACAGAGGTTACAATTGAAACAGCAGCATTAAATGGCAACCTACATTCGCATACGTATTTATACTCAGGCATCTATCGACATTAAAATTCTCTATTGAGAGATACCAAACACTTGTAACCGCAATTTGATTGTGGCCCAGCAGTTGCTGCACAGTAACAAACACTACTACTATAGACATTACAGACGGCCAAAACCAAATAAAATCACTAAGAGATTTCACCTTTGCCAATGAAGTACTCACACATATATATTCTCAGTCTCTCGCCATACATTGTTGCAACTAAATATATGTAATACCATCATACCTTCATACCATCATACCCCAATACCAAAAATGAAATGTTTAACAGAAAATTTTAAAATAATATCGCGTATATGTATGTATTTACGAACTGAATAAATTTCTATGGCTTAAAAACCTGATGATGAGTGTTGAGAATGTGATAAAAAGTATGGTTGTCTATTCATACGCACATTCACACACGAATGCATGCATATTCATGATGTGTGCATGCAAAAGCATGGTATTATTTTCATACGATCGACTGAATGAAATGAATGAAATGAAATGAAACCAAACCACCCGTTGTCAAACGGATGTCCGCCTTCAGTGTGGCTTCCGTTTTAATGATGAAAACGCAAACGCAATCATAATAACGACGCAAATGCAGGGCTTTACAAATACAAACTCCCTGAGTGTAGCTGGAGAAGTAGTTAGTGTAAAACATACGCACACAGCATTTTGCTTTGTTAGAGTGCAAAAAATAGTAGAACGAGCAAAGAAACAGCAGCAGCAATAACAACAATAACAAGTATGCAACATTATGTTGAATGAGTATTTAAGGTTGCAATATTTGATTTACGCGCAACTTAAATATGGAAAATTGGTGTATGTTTAAAGAATTACATGGAAAAATTTAAAATTAAACACTAGCAGTTTGAGATGCATTTCGGCGTCCGAGTGTTTCTTCTTTGATAATAATGCACATTTATCACTAGCATTTTGATTTCCTTTGGAAAAGAGCGATTGATGAAAGTCTTCTAAATATGCCTTAGTTTTCGATATTCTTCCTTTATTTGAGTAAACTTCATTACCTTTAACCAATTTTTTGAATTTGAAAAGAAACAACAATTTAAAAGTAGTAATCTTAGAAAAATATACATAGATCGGAAACTCTCCTGTCAAAAACCTAACTCAGTTGTCAAAAACCTAAGTGGTGAGCGATTATCCAAATTGTCAATGAAAATAATTATCCCAAAAAGTATTTTTAAATAAGTAATAACGCTTTTTTCGCGTGTACCCAAGTGACTTTGTAAGATGGAGAGTAGCACAGTTAACTGACTTTGTGAGTTCAAATTAGCCATATTGCTGAGTCATAGAGAGTTATTTTTCCATTGCCCCTCTTGGGAGCATTTGGCTTCCACAAAGCAACTCCAACTTATACTATTTGTTGCAGTTTGTTTTTTATGTATTTCCCTAGTTATTGGAGTATCGTGCGTCTCCATATACGATGTTGCCATTAGATCCAGGCTATTGCTATTTTGTATCAGTTTCGTTAAACGGTTGTTGTTCCAGCTAAGAAGATGAATGGTCTGCTGTAGCGGGTCCTAGGATATATGTACGATGTTACCATACGATCCAGTCTATTGTTTTTTTTGCCTTGTATCAGTTTCGTTAATTGGTTGTTTTTCCAGCTAAGTAAGTAGATGATTGGTCTGCTCTCTGTGTATTTGGTGTAGTGGTGGAAAACCTTGCTAATCTTTGATTCCTACCTCTTCCCAGGGGGTGGCGGGCTGTCGGATTTTTTGTCATGATGTTATCCTCTTTTCCAAGGGGAAGGGTGGTCTTGGATGGATTGTTAAGAACATCTCAATGGTTATATTTTCTCCAATTTCTCTAGATTCGAGAAGAAATGACTGTGAATGACTACATCCTCAATAAGGATTTTGTTTCAATACATTTAAGCGTTTTGAATGCTTTAGTATTCCTAAGACTTATGGTATTATCCCAGATATCTCTTTTGGTGATCTCAGTATTCACAGATGGTTCAGGGACCAAAATAAGATGAGATGATGAGTTAATTTTCATGGATTATCTTGGCCTCTTGATATCTCTTAATCTGTCTAATACTGGCGCCGTTTTCCAGGGGGAATTTACGACAATACAATTATTTACATGATCAGTCTTACAACAATCAAAACTAGTAAGGTTAAATAAATCAAACGTAGTAAGGTTAAATATCTACCCGATGGAATACTTTCTCTGTCTCAACATTGACATATACTGTAAATTTTCAACGTGACACCATTTGACAAAGTATGGGTTGGACAATCTTGAGGTAGAATTTGGATTATACAGTAGCTACACCGATTTTTTTTAGATCTTTCAATAGCACAGTACCCAGCAGAGATGAAAGGAATATGGATATTTGACATATGTCTTCGCTGATTGCTCAAGGGTGTATCTTGGATCTCTCAGGCTGTACAATGTATTACAGCGTACAGCTACAATTCGCGAATTTCAGTTTCTCTGGTTGCGGTTCTTTCGTTGAACTAGAACGTATGTGGTCATGCGACCTTTACAAAATTGGAGCGGAATGTGGATTATGCTGTACTTACACCTATTTTCTATAGCAGATCAGTGTATAATGAAAATATTACAGGACGGAATACTCTGTTCTCAGGGATTACATGACCTCAGTCTTCATAGATGGTTCATGGGTGGATCTAAGCCTCTTGGTATATCCCAGGTTGTCCATTTTACGCCAACGATACAGCAGTAAACATAATTAGAGTATTTCCTTTCGAGCCATCGACCATTGATAACTACATGAACAGTATTTAGGTCGAAATGTCTACTCGTCTGCATACAGTTTTTGGCCCAGTAAGGATATGTAGGCAAGCAGAGGGTCGACCTTGGACGAAACTTTGGAGCGGTATCGAATATAATAATTGAACGAAAAGGTCTTTTTTCCATATAATAACTACAGAAGGACGAATAGGAAGAACTTCTTTAATAATCATTAATACATTTTTTGAAACTTATTTTATCGTCTCGACAAAGTGATGTTCGTTTTCCCGAATTGAGCTGAATCTACCACATTCATGTAATTTTACCTATTCAAATAATTCACAGTATCCTTTCAACGTATTCATTTCTATATAATTATTCTGCCTTTCAAACAAAAATTATTGGTATTTTCTAGATTTAAAACTGTTACGTTAAGTATTTAAACAAATATTTAAAGATAAATGGAATCACTGGAATCCTGTTTTGTCCAAATTCCTATATTTATTTATTTAACATTGTAAACTTTCTTTTAAAAATAATATAAAATTCATGTATAGAATTGTGTAAAACGCGCGCGAATTTTGCCATTAAAATTCAATAAATTGATATTGTAAGAGCAGGATGTTGAGCATAGACATCGACATTTATACAATAGCATGTATTTTCTACAATTCACATTGTAAATATTTGCTTGTACATGAAGTGGAGTTTGTTTTTATTTTTAGTGAAACGTAATGTTTTCGGATGTCTATTTTCATTGACTTCTCGTTGAGTTGGATGCTTTAAGTCGTTATAGTATTTGATTTGGGTTCGTTCAATGATTGGTAACTTCTAAAATTGTATCAGCGACTGATTCAGTTCCAGACTGAAAGTACTGAAATGTCAGACACAAACTGTGAAGCGTTTTGTTTGTCGGCAGACACACTCAGAGTCTCTGGCGGGAATCGAACCCGCAACCCTTAGATTGATAGTACAGCACACTCTTCTCTCGTAAAACTCCAAAACCTTAAAATTTTTACCAAAAATGTTAAGCCACTTTTACCTAATGTCTGGAAGGATATTGTGAGGAAATCTAAACTATTTCAACAACCAATTAAATTTGTTAAAGTTCTCATAAAATTCGGTTTATTCCAAACTTTTACACCATGTAAACAATTTATATACAATACTTCAACAATTACTACTCGTACCACCGATGATGAGTCGTCTACCAAATTAAGCAACCGATTTTAAATACATCTCTCTACATCAGCCACCATTCACATATTTAAACACTCCAATTGGCAGCATTTCCATACATACTCGTATGTAGATATTTGAATGCATATAAAAGCATATAAATACATAAGTATTCAGTTGTGAGTATGTTTTCATTGTTATAACAGCGTTTATGACTTTGTCTATGGTCTATAGTCGTTGTTATATGGCTGGAAAGGAGTTGAAAAAGGAGTTATTTTTTCAACATTATGTTGTCGTCTACGATGCGCCAGTATGTAGTAGAGCAGCGGCAATAACACCGGTAATTACTGCCACGTGACAATGAAAATTACTTGTTGTTCTTCTTTATATATTTAGCTTCATTGTTGTTGTTGTTCGTTGCTGTTTCTGGTCCTGAATTTCTGTTGCTGACATGTTTAAATATTTTTTTGTTGTTTGTTTTTAAGTTGGTTTGAAATATAAAAAAAACAGTTTTACTGTTGTTAAACAGTCGTTTAAATACCATTTAATTTACTTTTTGTATCTACAGAAAATTGTTCCAAATACTTTGCAATTTGCTGGCAAATACAATACATATATGTATGTATGAACTATTAACATATGTATGTACAATTTGTTTGGTTATATGGCTAAGATTATTAGTGAAAGGTGCAAATTGCTTTAATTAAAGTTTATTTTGAAAAATACATACTGGTTTTACAGTTTCCTTTGATGATTTATTCATTTGGGTCATTAAATTTATGATGTTAATGGAGTTTTTAAATTCCCGGAGCTCAGATTTATTAGGAATTGTTTATTTAACTTGATGAAAACTTGTTTGAGGAATTTTGTAGAAGTAAATATTTGTAGCAACTCTTCCGTTATGAACCATTCCGAATGCCTGTTTGGGTAAGATGCTGCTTATATATCCCGTTGATGTCTTCGTCAAATACATTTATAAAGTCCGACCTTATATTGACACAATCTTAATCTCTAATTAAGTGCAATATCGCTCTTAACTAACTGCTCGAATATTAGTATTGGTCATATTTTCTGCTGATCATCATAACCTTTCGGTATCACTCAGACTTTCTAAAACTTGTACCGTTTTCCAGGTGGAAATCAACGGTGTTTTAATGCAAACGAGAGTTGAATACAGTAACATACTAAAATATCAGGATTTATAATTTGTATGGTATGACGTGCATAGACTAACAACGTACCAGGAATGTCTCAGATTATCCTTCCCCTTTGGCCAAACTAATGATTGTGGTCAATGTAGTCGGTGTTCAATGAATCAGATCAATGCATTTCTTATATTTGGTAGAAATGTATCGATAAGTGGTGGCTCAGAGATGTGGAATACATGGATATCTAAACTATTTCTGCTCTCATCAATGCTCAACGTACATGTTGACTTGATAAAAAAATTTCCCAAAAAAAGCAATTTATATATGCAATTCATTTCTGAAGTCTGACCTTCTACTCAACTGTATTGACAAAATCTTACAGATATTAAGCAGGTCATTGGTTTTCACTGACAATTCGGAGATTAATATGCTAACCAGTTGGGACATATTTTCCACTGAACTTAGCCTTTCGATATTTCGCAAGCTTCCTAGTACATATACCATTTCCAGTTAGTAATCAACGCATTAAATGCGAACTAGAGGTGATAAAAGAAACTTATTTTGATCCCAAATTTCTATGGAATTGTGTGCATTCAATTACTGGTTTCGAGCTTTCTTTGAAAGGAAATCGATCACCAAGGTACGAGGAATGTTTCAGATTAGAAAAGCTGCTCGAAGAGACGGCTCGAAGGAATCAAAACACTGCATCTGGTAGATAATTTTCGATCAGTTAAGGCGCAACTATTTCAAACACAAGAATATCTGAACTTTTTTGTTTTCGTCAAGGATCAATCTACATTTGGGAGTAATTTGAGAGATGCATTTGGTAGATATGTATCGATAAGTAGTGGCTAAGAGATGTGGAACACACGGATATCTGAACAATATTTGTTCTCATCAAATCTCAAATTCGTAAGCTTCATAATACATGTACCGCTTCTAGTTAGTAATCAACGCTTTAAATAAGAACTAGAGGTGATTACAGAAACTACTTTTGGAGGCGTAAGCCATCAGGTTCCCAAATGTCTATGAATTTGTATGCATTCAATTACTGGTTTCTGGCATTCTTTGAAAGGACATTTCTCCCCAACATATCAGGAATGTTTCAGATTATTACAGCTGCTCGAAGAGTAGATGCTTAAGGAATCAAAACAATGCATCTGGTAGTTACTATGGATAAGTGGAGACTCAGCGATTTGAAACTGACGAATATCTGAACTGTTTTCGCTTCCATCAATGCTTCATCTGCATTTGGGAGAAATTTTACAGATTTTTTTAGGTAAGAGAAGAAAGAGCATGAAAGATTGCATTAACTGAACTGTCCGGAACACAGATCACCATTGTAGGATATCGAAACTCCTTTGATCTTCTTCGATTAGGCTTTTGATAGGTATCGATAAGCGCTGTGGATATATAACTTGTTGTTATACTCTCAAACATGTGGAACACAGATGGTCTATAATCACCACTTTGTGGAATAAACTCCTTGGGTCCTCATTAATACTTTTCCCGCATTGTGTGCTCAGGGAAGCTGAACGCATACAATCTATGATCATTACGTTTAGGATATCGGAACTTCATTAAAATCCTATTGCGCATCTGATAGCTATCGTTGAGTGGACGATAATGAAGATGGAATGCAAGAATACCTCAACTGTGTTTGATCTCTGTATTATCTGTATTGAGGAGAAATTCAATTGAACTTCTGATATTCCTTGCAGAAGTTTTCTGGATAAAGACGAAAGAGTTAGTTCACCAATATCTATATTCCTTTGGCCAAACAAACAAATTTGATTGATATTGTGTGTTTAGGAAGGCATTGATATATATTTTATTGGAAAGTGAAATAAAGAAGAGTGTGTAAAAGTTTTCTCAGAATTTTCTTAGATGAGGAGAAGAAATAATCAGGACATCAACGTCTGTGTGACTAGAAATTGAATTTTTGTGCTAAATGCGGATTTAAAGTGTAAACCGCCAGCTTTGGAAGAATGTAGACTTTAGTATCTTACGTTTTCTTTAATAATCCAGCTGGAAATGGAACGTTATTTCCACAATTACCGTCAAGATCTGTGTCGAAAGTTAAACAGTTAAACATGTATTAACTCCATTTTCCAGTGAACAAAAACGTTTCTTAATGATCAAGGGGAGAGGATAATTTTAGTCACCTGTTCACGTTCTGAAAATCCTCTTTTCTGAACACAAAAATTTACAGTGATTGTTGCTTGTCTGTTAATAAGATGGTTCGAATCTTGGGACACATGAACATTATATGGATAACATAAAGATGATCAAAATTTACCCAAATATATATCAATTTTATCTCCAGCTATTTTAATTTAAAATCTTACAATTTCATTTAATTACCAAAAGAAAACATTTGAACTTATCAATATAAAAATTGTCGAGATAATCATCCAACAAAACAAAGTCATACCAAAGCCTATTTAAAAAACGTCTAAGAACGTAACGTATACAACAAATCTTTTTCCAATTTAAAAACTAAATTTCCATTTTCATTTTCTGATAACAACAGCACGAGGCATAAGAATGAATGTCTTTGTGAAAACAAACATAAAACAAACAACACAAAAACCATTTTATTTCTATGCTTCCTTTTGCCATTTTCAACAAACACCTCCTAATGCCACACCCACTTTTTCCAAAGATATTGTCATGATATGTGATGAGATTAAAACAAGCAACATGATGCTGAAGCTGCCTTCTTGACTAACAGAGGAGAGAAAAAAAATGAAACAAATATGAAATAAAAATGGAAATAAAGCACGAGCGATGAATGAGGAAAAAAATAATATGAAATAGAAAATAAATTTAAAAAAAAACCAACATAAAGAAATTAAAACTGAAAAGTGTCCTTTTCGAACCCAACAAGAAAAAACCTAAAATCCAGCAAACAAACTAACTTAAGGATGCTGCTGGGTAGTAAATGTTTGGTGAACGTATCATATCTTCTCTCATTTCATTTTAGATTTTAGCTGGAAAAAAGGGACTGTGAAACGTTCATTTTTACATTTAATATTAAGCCTTTTCTTCTTAACTCTGACGAGAGAAGACTCGACTTATAAACATGATTTTGTGAGTGTTGCGTCTACAAATATTTGTTTGTGTGTGTTACCATTTTGTTGAGTTTAATACGCTACATTTGAAAATTTTCATCGAAAATTTCGTCCTTTAGGTTGACTGAAAATTTTACAATTATTTTTTTTTGTGATTAGGAAATAACGGTTCAATTATTCTTCACAACATACATCGAACATATGCTACCAAGAATTTTGCATCTTAAAATCCAACATTTTCTTGATTTTCGAGAAGACCGGGTCAGGTTAGTTTAAAAAATGCTACGTTGAACATTTGTCAAATCGTTTAATATTCGATTAATAAAACGAATAATTTTGTATTCGGTTCAATAATAATCGAATCAAATAGTTTAAACATATTTTTCAAGTCTCCACATATTTCTATGCATTAAAATGGTAACATGTTAAAATTTTGTAGGTTTCTAAAACGAATAAAATATTATTCGGTTGAAAAATAATCGAATAAAATTTTTTATTCGTTTTTGAAATGGAATTAATTTGAATTTTTGTTTTCATTTTTTAGCATACACAAATTAGGAGAACCCATGAAACAATTTATTCGATCATTATACAACTTTATAATTTATTCGTTTAGAAATCGAATAAAATTTCAAATCGAATGGATTTTTAAATGTTTAACAGTTTTAAGCGAGAAAAAATTAACAGAATTGAAAAATATGCAGACATTTTCATTCATTTATTTTAGATACGAATAAAATTTAATTCGTTTTAGAACTCGAAGAAATTCTCAAAATGTCTCTATTTCTGAATATAAAAATATTAGAAGAAAGAAATTTTGAAACGAATAAAATTCTATTCGTTTCAGAAATCGTATAAATGTTTAAAATTTTACCTTGTTTTGAACCGAATAAAAATTAATTCGTTTTAGAAATCGAATAAATTTTCAAAAGTTTACTGTTATTTAACAAAGAAAGATTAACAGTATCATAAAATAAACTATAAATTATTTTGGAAACGAATAAAATTTTATTCGTTTCAAAAATTCTTTCTTCTAATATTTTTATGTTCAGAAATAGAGACATTTTGATAATTTCTTCGAGTTCTAAAACGAATTAAATTTTATTCGTATCTAAAATAATTGAATGAAAATGTAAGCATTGAAAAATTAACTGAATAAAATATACTTAGAAATAAAAACGAATAAATTTTTGAAATTTTATCATTTATTAGCATAGAAAAATTAACATAATTCAAAAATACATTTTACAAATTTACAAAAGTTTGCATTTTTTTAGCATAGAATAAAAAATTAGTATTAAAATTTTTATTCGATTATTTTCTAAACCGAATAAAATTTTATTCGTTTTAAGAATTCGAGTATATTGTCAAAAGTTGTCCATTTTTTAGCATGGAAGAATTAACAGAATCATAAAATACATTTATAAATTTACATTCGATTAGTTTGGTATCGACTCAAATTTTACTCTTTTTAGGTTATCCGAAACAACCTTCAAAAGTTTACCATTTTTAACTGTATCAAAACAAAAACTTATAAATTATTTTCGAACCGAATACAAATATTTCTATGAATAGTAACATGTTGAAAATTTATTGGCTTTCTAAAACGAATAAAATATTATTCGGTTGAAAAATATTCGCTTTCGAAATGGAATTAATATGAATTTTTCTTTTAATTTTTTTTATTTTTGAAACGAATAAAATTCTTTACGTTTTAGAATTCGAATAAATATTTTAATTTATAGCTTGTTTTGAACCGAATAAAAATTTATTCGTTTTAGACATCGAATAAATTTTCAAAAGTTTACTGTTTTTTTTTTTAGCAAATACATAAAATAATATTATAAATATTATTTTGGAATCGAATAATATTTTATTCGTTTTAAGAAATCATATAAATATAATTTATTTTTTATTTTTTAGCATGGAAAATTAACAGAATCATAAAATACACTTATAAATTTTCATTCGATTATTTTTGTACCGAATCAAATTTTACTCGTTTTTTAAATTATAACTTTTAGAACCGAATCAAAAATCTTATTCGTCTTTGAAATCGAATAAATTTTTAAAATATTGGGAGAACAAAAAAATGCGCTTAAAAATGTTTAAGCGATTTTTTTTAACCGAATAAAATTCTATTCGTTTTAAGAAATTAGAAAATTATTCCCAAGTTTACCACTTTTTTGCATAGAAATATTGGGAGAATAAAAAAATGCTCTTTAAAATATTTAATCGATTAATTTTAACCGAATAAAATTTTATTTGTTTTGAGAAATCGACCGAAGAAAGATTGACTGGAGGGAAAAATACACTTAGAAATTTCTAAAAAGAATAAAATTTTTATTCGATTATTTTTTACACCGAAAAATTTTATCGTTTAAATTTTTTTTTAATTTAAAATAGAAAAATTAACAGAATCAAAATATACATTTAGAAATTTCCATTCGATTATTTTTTAAACTAATAGCTAGACAAAAATTCATATTAAAACTTGAAAGAATATTAGAAAGTAATATTTGTTTTTGTATTTTCTCTTACATATGATCAGGAGGAATTTGAATAGTCGGCCATATTTTTAATAACTTGAAATTTTATAAAGCTGATTCTGTAGTTTTATATTCTATAGCATACAAGTGATTTCTTGGTATATCAACCTACTCTTCAGGATTCAAAGAGAAGTGACTTATATAGAACACATCGTGGCAGTAGTTGCACGAATACAGAAGTACTCCTTGCAGTACCAGTTATCGCTATAATACAGGCAAAAAGCGTTTTTCTACTTTACATTTTCGTCCTTTCATACACACACAAGAGTACAAACAAATTTTAGTTTGGGTCTTATTCAGTGTTGGTTTTAGTTGTTGATTTTGCCACTGCTGCTGTATTGCTTTTGTGTGTTGCGTGTGTTTATGAGTGGGTTCTTTTTTTGTTTGTTTAAGTTGCTGTTGTTGCTGGGATGCTACAATGTGTGGCAGTCACTAGGAAAAGAAGAAGATTTATGGCGGATGTTGGAATTTAATGAAATTGCAAAATGAAAATGAAACTTACAAACATACAAATACAAACACCAGAAGAAAAAAAAAACAGAAATGAAACTCATACACAATCAAACATAATATACATTCATACGAGTATACTGAATGAAATACTTGCCAGCCAGCCAGCCAACCAACCAGTCAACCATTTCAGCCAGTCTTCCACACATTTTACTTTAACATCTCCAAAAGCTCGTAGTCCTCTGCGGAGCGGTAGTAGGAGAACGAAGTTATTTTGTTGTTGTTTTTGGTTTGTGGGTATGAGGAGTTTTAACAAACACAAAAACACACACACACACATTTACTGTTACATAAGTAAACTTACAAAATGGCGTAAAAAGGACAAGCTGTTGTTTGTTATTGTTGCTGCTGCCTGCTTGTTTTTGAATTTGTTGTTGCTGTTGTTTCATTTAAACTCTCCCGACTTCCAAGTTTTCATCATCATTATAATGGCTGTTTGTTATACCGTTCAAATGTTTAAGTATATGTATGTATGAGTAGATATATGTATTTGTGTTTTAATATAAAGGGTGATTTATTTAGAGTTTTTTATTTTAAATTTTAACTGAAACTCTAAACTGGGAATGTGAGAATCTTTATTATGACCTGAAACAATAATCTCTGAAATTTTCGTTTCAAATATGATTTCTACACCTTTTTCAATTGAAAATGAGAACTTTTCAATTCAATTCAGAAAAGATCAATTGGAATTGAGATTTTTCATTTGATATTCAGAAAATCCAAATTGAAAATGAGAATTTTCATTTCAAATTCGAAAAAGAACAATTGATATTGAGAATTTTCATTCTCATTATTCAATTTTACTTTTCCGAATTATAAATGAAAATTCCCAATTTCAATTTTTCTTTTCCGAATTTGAAATCTGTTTCCACAACAAAAAAACTTTCAGTTTATTGCGAAAAATTTCATAGAGCAATTAAAAATAATTTCCAACAATTTTTTTTTTTGGAAATTAATAGTAAGGATATTCATTTAAAAAAACGGAAAATTACACTCTGATATTTTTACACTTTTATACAACAAAAACATGAACAAAATTCCACAAAAAAAAATTTAACTTTTTTGTGTTCTTTTTTAAAATGTAAAAAAAATCAGATTGTAATTTTAGTTTTTTTGAAATGAATACCCTCAGTATCTTTCAAAAGTCTCGGTTTGTTTCGGATTATGCCAAATATACCATTATTAGTATATTTTCTGAATCTTAGATTCGGTTTCGGCCTAAAAAAAGTGGTTTCGGTTGGACCCTATTTATTTCATGTTGACAGAATGAAACCAGTCACGTGAGATTTGGTAAAACAACAAATGAGAAAACCTCTAAATAATTCACCCTTTATATACATATGTACACGTTTCGTATTCTATCATCACACACAAGTTTATATGTTTTTCTCGTAAAATTGTTATATTTATATACAATAATTATAATTCCGTATACACAGAGAAAACAGATTAGTAGTAGCAACCGAATTTTTTACCAATTGAATTATTTTATCTAAGTGACCGAATTTTGCAGTTGCGGCTATAAAATTTTAGAATAGGTAACAAATGTTTGATTGCTTAAAATGAAATTCTTCTGATAGAATCTAAAAATTCTATGTGTGCAACCGAATCTACTGCTACTACGAATCTGTTTCTCTGTGTACATTAGAGTGCTCCAAAAATATAAAATTGCAAATTTTGACTGTCCTCGTCTCTATAATTGTTCTATGTAGAAACACGTAGTGTAAAATATTAGGATGATAGGATAACGTTAACTGGTGGCGCAACGATGCTGAAGTTTTGAGGTGCATTTACAAGGGAAAAATAAAATGTTTTCAGTTTTTGTAAAAATTGTCGTTGTAATGAGTTTAAAGTTATTTTAAAGTAATTTTTTTTTTTAACAAATTTCAGAGTTTCTTGATCATCACATTGGGATTTATAAAGAATATAATAGGTAATAAAAATACGTAAATACTTCCTATAGTTTATCCGTACCTGTGATTTAAATGTTGCGATTTTCAAGAAAAACAAATTTTTTGGCCATATTTTGGCGAAACAGCCCAATTTTAAGTAAAACCTGTTCAGAATATTATAGTGAAGGTAATCTTAAATATACACTCAGGTCTCGTTTTATGCGATAGATGCGTTCCAAAAAAATCGCATAAATTGAATTCGCATAAAGCGATACTCAAGCTTCATACAAAAACTAATGATTCGTTCCAAAATTCTGAAAAACCGCTTAAATTCAGATTTTAATTAAAAAATCAGAACAAAATCGCATAAAAAAATCAACAAAAATATATTTATTTAATTTATTTAAACAATAAAAACAAAATACGTTAAAAAAATAAACAAAAATATTTATAATTATAGAAAAAGTGAAAATGATCCAACAAAAATGAGCTAACACATTTTTTAAGGAAATTCTGTAAATATGCATGATTAATCTGAATCACTGAATAATTGTCTGAATCGGTTTGGAATTGGTTCAACGTCACTTTCATCACTAGATGATATAATCATATTGTCACCATATGGTAAAATATCATTTTCATCACTAGAATTAATCTAGTGAATAGGGGACGAAATCGAAGAATTTTTTAGGAGCTTCAATTGCTTCTTTTCTTGCAAAATAATTTGTCATTAAACTTTGCGATTTTGATTTTTTAAGTTGCTTATGCAACTCTTGATATCCGGAAAACAGATCAGTCAGCCCGCGATGAATCCTTAATTCTCTTTCCGTAAGAATTTGATTTTGTAAGAAACATTATATCAGTGATGCAAAATTGGTTAAATTTAAAAAAGGTAAAAAGGTAATTCCCTTAAGGGCTCGGTTATGTAAATGAAGAATTAAAAAAAAAACTTTAAAAACGATCTAAAATTTCAAAAACTTTTAAAATTCTAAAAAAAATTTATTTAGAAATCGCATAAATTTGAATCCGCATAAAAAAATCCGCATAAAACGAGACCTGAGTATAGTCTGAAAGTTTTACTAAAATTGGAAAACGCTAACCTTTAAATGGTGATGGACAAAGGTCAAATTGTTCAATATTTGGAATTTCTCATGGAAAGATAGCGAAATGTTATTTATTTTTGGGACGATTTTGATGAAACTTAAGAAAAATATAAAATATTTTTCTTATTTGTACATACATGGCGCGAAATAACATGGTTGTGGTAAACATCCAATAATTGAGTTTAAATTTTTTGTGCTAGTAGACATCTAGAACAATAGTAATATTTCAATTGATCTTTTGACCCACTTTGTGGAAGTAGAATTTCACCAAATTTGTAGATTCTATTATGCAATAAAAAAATAATGGTATATATGCTTATACACTATTGTTTTATTGAGGGGACGATATTATCATCAAATATATACTTCATACTATTTTCCTATTAAATTAACTTTCTGAATCCCCAAATAATTTACAAACATCAATGTAAACATATCATCTATAGCCCTGATTCGGTCCACAAATTGCTGAGATATAAGTAAAAAACCTGGATTATTTGACCTATTTTAGACAATGTATATAAAATCAAAGGAATTTCAATACAAAAATAAAGGTTAGAAATTCTGGGCAAAAATTTCCTCTAAAAAATTGTTTATCCAAAATTGTTTTTACGAAAAAATTTTTAATCTGTATCTGATATACTTCGATAAGTTGTTTCGCCTCAGCATCTTGTCATCTATCTATTAAAAAAAAAAAATAAAAATATCAATTAATTTTAATCAAATTTTGTGATCTGTATTAAATATCCAAAATATTTATCATAGATTTTCTGCTAGCTAGGCCAGCGCCATGTTAATATAATAAGAATTTTTCATATAAAGTATTGCAACTAGAACCGGTCCCTACCAGCGAAGAACCAGACATATAAATATATATCTTATTAAATTTAGATGAAAGTACAAATTTATTTGCTTATTTGTGGAATGGTCCAAAACACTTGTAACACAAAGCATTGTTGCAGCCTGACCATATCATCATTGTACACTTTTCGATACCAAGTGAAGACCAGTATGCTCTATTGGCATACTGGTCCAATAAAATAAAAATATCAAAAAACTGGAGCAAGGTGGGTAAAAATTTGGAACATTTAATTTTCAAATTCTAATATCTCCTAAGCTATAAGAGATAATTGATAGATAGATTCTTGATGATAGATTCTTTATTTTGTAATTTTTTTGCAATCGGAATCCAAAAGTGGGGATCCCAAAGTGACCTATTTTGGGATCCCCTGGCATCGGCCCTGGTGGGTCCATGAGATTCAAACTCAAAACCTGAACTCGACAAAACTTTCTCTTTGCATGTCAAATTTTATACAAATTGGACTAAGCGTTTAGAAGTTAGAGATTTATTTCCCTCTATATTTTTTGATACTACTGTGCGGCCGACATCAAACTTTATTTTCAAGCTGCATGAATACGCTGATGAACCGTTATGTTTTTATTCAAATATTATAATGCACTCTTAAACATTGTTTAGGTGTTATTTAGATAAGAAATTGCATTTGAAAATAGCTGGAACGTATTATCCCAGTAGTCCCGAAAGGGTTTAAGAGAGAAATCCATAGGAATGGTGTCCACGAAAGTACAGATCATTTGGTTTTTTCAAAAATTAAATTTTTTTTTGAAAAATTTTCTCAATGCTAATATTTTGTTGTTACTACAATAACGTGACTATTTAAATAGCCGTGAATTCTTTAATTTTGTCGAGTAATAATCAATATTTGAATGTAGCCGAAAAATTATAGAGATTGAGTCTGTATTTCGGTATAATGTCGTAACTCTTCAATCTTATCACCCTGTAGAACTTTGACACTGTGATACATTCAAATGTAAGGTACGCTGTTTCAAGTACCTTCAAGATCCAGGAGGTAATTATTGTTAGCGAACACTATGATAATCGTAGATAAATAATTCCATATAAATTACAGTAAAACTCAACAGGTTGCATGCAATATATTAAAGGCTATAATCTTAGTAAATACTTTTAAGTAAGTCGATTACCATTTGTATAAAAATGTCATGCTAAAGCTGGAAATAGTTTTAGCTTAAATATATTAAACAGTGCCTAAAAACAATCAAAGTCATTATACATATTAGTTAGAGTTAGAGCCTTTAAAAATAAAATAAACACAAATTAAAGATATTCCAAATCATCAAGGGAGCATGAACAAATTGAGTTACTTTTCTTATGGTTTATAAAAACCAAACATAAGAAGACCCATACACGCATATATTATTAAAGGACATTTAAATACTAAGAAAAACTCTAGGAGTTTTTAAATTCCATTCATATTAAAACAAACTCTTGCATGAATATACATATATGGATGTGTGTTTGTCTGAACCAGCCTTAAAACTGAAAACCCCAAAAATGTTACGGTCAAGTTATTTACTTACTGGACCAGTAAGCAAGTCAACAAGAAAACCAGAAAAAAAAACGAATGTTTCAAACACAAGATACTTTAAATACACTATTACAACATTAAGCTTACACACACACTGTATTACAAATGCAAGGATATGTATATGTTTGTGTTTGTGAGAGAATAAGGATATTTGAAAGCTAAAAGAAGTAGAAAAAAAAAGTTCAAGTCTATACGACATTTTGGGGAGTAATTAAACAGTTTCAATTCATTTATCAAACGAAAAATAACATTATTGTGTGTCGCATACCTATAAGGACTTACTTCCTCTACACATACACTTCCATGTACGCACACTCTTCTATGGAAACAAAGAAAGTGCAGACAAAACAAGGATATTGTATGGTCAAGGTATAAAATTCTTGAAAATTATGAGATATTCTTGGGTAAAGGAAAATGTTGTTGCACTGAAGAAATATAGTTTATAAATTAAGGCTTCTTAAAGATCTACATTCGTATTCACAAACCATTATTAAATATATCATCTCATTTTCGTATTCACAAACCATTATTAAATATATCATCTCATTTTCCCTACAAAATGTTTACGTTTATAACCTATTTTGAATACCGCTGTTAATGTAGATATATTTTGAGAATCTTTTCATTGTCCAGTGCATATATAAGTCAATTAGTTACTTTATAAATTCCAGGTAATCTAGCGTGATGTTAATTAACACTATACTGTCTCTAAGTAATCTAGGATGTAGTCACTTAATACTTATTTGTAATGCACTTTAAAATGTAGTTAGTTTACCCAAAATTGGAGAGTCAATTGTCTTTAAGTGTCTTTTAGTAATCCTGAGTTTAGTTTTTGTGTTCTATTTAGGGTTAATTTACTTGCGGCATGTTAAAATAACTAGACACAAAGGTAAAACTGTAAATAGTTCGGTACAGTCACAAAGAACTGCAGATTGTTTTAAAGAAACTATTTATTCTCCTTTCATAACATACAAATATGTTTGTCCAAGTACTATACATATAAGTACATTAGAGTGTCCCTTAGAATTAAATTTTTTGAAATGTTGAAATGTTGACAGTCTAGTATTTACAATAGCAGCACAGCACTTGGTGTCAATATGACTGTGTTTTTCGTGATTTTAAAAGTTCAGGGTCATTTGGACCCCGAGTTCTATTAAGGGTTAATTTTCATATTTGTACTGTTATTGTAAATACTAGACTTCATGTTATATTTGTCTTAAGTTTCATCAAAATCGGCCCAAAAATATATAACATCTCGCTATCTTTCCATTAGAAATTCCAAATATTGAAAAATTTTACCTTCACGATTTAAGGGTTAACGTTTTCCGATTTTAGGAAAACTTTCAGACTATATTTAGAAATACTTGAACTATAATATTCCGAACAGATTTTACTTAAAACTAAAAGGAAGGAAATTGGGCTCATTCGCCAAAATATGACGCAAAAATTAGTTTTTCTCGAAAATCGCAAAATTTATATCGCAGGTACGGAAAAACTATATGAGGTATTGACATAATTTTTTCACATTTTTATTTCCTATTATGTTGTCAATAAATCCCCATGTGATGGTCAAAAAATTCTGAAATTTGTTTAACAAAATTTTAAAAATTTGAAATTGGAGTTTTGAAACTGCCATTAAAAAAAATATTTTTTTTTGCTTATACCTGCGAATAGGTTATTTGTATCCTATGAAGATAAAATCTCATATACAAGTAAATATGGATATATTTTAAGTAAGAATAAACTTTTGTTTTAATATTTCTCAAAATATGTTAATTTTGTTCCTACATTTCTTGTTCAAGTGGCCTGAGACACGTTAATGGCCTGGCGATTTTTTAATAACCTTAACATTTTTTAACCAATTTTTGTCTTTTATATCTCATTAAAACGACAATTACGTACACATTTCGATTCTTTTAAATTAAATTGCAAAAGTAATTACTTAATAGCAACATTTTTAAAAAAAACTGAAAAAAATGCATTTTTCCCCTTGTAAATGCACCTCAAAACTAAATCGAAAGTCGGCACGGGTTGCCCTTCTTAGAAGAAGCTAAACATTTTTTTTATGGTATTTTAGGTCATTACGAAAGTTTTCAGGGGGTACCGTGTCAACATTTCAAAAAATTTATTTCTAAGGGACACTCTAAAGTACATATATACATCAGGGTGTCTCTTATTTTACAATTTTAGGATTTTTGATGCTCAAGTTCTAAAATTGTTCTCCGTCATCTATAAATCAAATACTGAAAATTTTAGCAAAATGGGATAACGTTTAGAAATTGCACATTTTATTTAATGTTTTGGGTCAAAATAGCAATAGAATTGATCCATTCCAAAGCGAACAGCAGTCGGATTTGTCATTTCCGATTTTAACGAAATTTACCACAGCTAATTGCAAATCATAGACTTTTTCACTCAAGACTCTTTCCGGTCCAAAAATATGACGTCTTATGTGCTGTTTTTCTATAGCAAACGAGTACTTTGAGTGCAAATTTAACATGTGTTTTGTTATTGTAACAAAAACAAAATACATGTAAAACGTCCACTCAAAGCGCTCACTCGCTATAGAAAAAAACAGCACATTAAAAATTCAAAATTTATTTCAAGCAACAAATTATTGATATTGAGTAAAAAAAAAGAAAATTTCCTAGCAACTTAAAAATTAGTTTTATAAAATTGAAAGTTATCCATTTGTGTAACTCTTTGATAAATATAAAACTTTTTTCTATCTACATTTACATATATTTAAAAAATAATATAAAGTTTGCACTTGACAGGTTTCTGAAACAAATGACCATCACTATTGTAAATTCCATACGAAATATTCTAATTTTATTAGCAACTTCAAAAGTAAAATGAGTAATGAACTTTTTAAAGAGTTTAACATAATATTCATATATACATTTTGTTCTAAAATAACTATTCGTCATCATACAGTATTGAAAAATATTTCCATAAAACTATATCCAATCATGTAGGGTTTTAGAACTTGCACTGTCACTTGACTTCTTCCTGCACTAAATATAGAATTTTCGGCTTTGCTTCACCATAACAGGGGAGCAGTATTTAATTTGTTTGCATTAAACTATGCATTTACCTTTACAAAACAGTAATCGTCCAATAACTCAATTTGGATTATTTGTTGCTTGACTGGTTTTTGAAATAAACCATTCAATTATGAACCGATCTTCACAAAAGTTAGTAGAACGATTTAGGTTCACATAAAACTTGTTTATGTGCAATTTCATTGCGATATTAATTATTATAAGGCAATTATGAATGTTCAAGTAATTTTCTGAGGGGGGCCTTGTAAGGGGACTTGGGACAACAGTTGTCCGATTTGCGCCATACTTTACAGTAACACTTCAGAATGTTATGAAATAATTTGTGGACAATTTTATCAGTATTGCCGCATAATCAACATATTCTGTATGGGGGCTAGGTGAAATCATGGACCAATATTTCCCATTTTCAATACCAAACAAATCTTATCAACATAAAGTATTTGTGGCATATTTTAGCCTGCTTGAGCCTTTTGTTTATGTCCTATCGTATTTTCAAAAAATTATGGGGATATCATAAACCGTTTAGAAGATATGCCCAAATCTACACGCAGAGAAAAAACATGGTTGTGGTAACCATAAAATAAGAGCAACATATTATGATCAGTTTTTTGCTTGTAGTCCAAAACATATTATGATCATTATTAGTATCATAAAATATCATAATATGTTCTGAAATAATGAAATTATGATAAAAATCAATCATAATATGTTTTGAAATAATCATATTATGATAAAAAACAATCATAATATGACCCAGAGTCATCATATTTATGACCCAATTAAATCATATTATGATCCAAAACAATCATATTATGATCCAACATAATCATATTATTATTAAAATTTATTTTTGGAAATACAAAATTTTAATAGGATTTAGTTTTAAAGTACTAAATTCACAATTAAAATATTATTGATAAAATCAAATTTATTGTTATTCGCTCTAGGAAAGTTAAATATAATATATAAATAAAACTATAGAGCGAATGGGAATTACAGACACTCAAAATTTACTTGTAAAAACAACACAGCTTAGACAAACACCAGCACTCATAAATGGTTGGAAAAAAGACTATTAAAAGTAAACATATTTTGTTTGCATCTTAAACATATTATGACTACATAATATAATATGTTTACCTATTTATCATTATATAGTTGATGTAAACATATTTTGTTTGCATCTTAAACATATTATGACTACGCGTATATAAACCTAACATTTAATGGTTGTATATAAAAATAATATGTTTACCTAATTATCATTATTTAGTTGTTCGAAAACCATATTCATAATATAATTGCGATGAAAATATAAACGTTTACAGTAACTATAATATTGTTCAAATTAAATTAAAACAATAATTATATGTTTACGACAACAATATATTGTTACAGAGAACATAGTATAGTTGTCGTAACCATGTCCAACCATGTTTTTTCTCTGCGTGTATAAGTCTCTAAAAATTATTTTATTTTTGATTTTCCATGGAAAAAATATAGCCCCACTTTCCCCCAAGCTGTTTTTTTTAATAAAATGAAAGTTGGGAGTGTCTTGTTTCGATTAAAAAAATAGTTTTCGGAACAGAATGAAAACTTATAATTTTTTGTCGAATAATAAACAAAATATCAAAAAAATTCATATCTATGTATTGTATATGTACCAAATTTCTAGACTTTTACTTGGATAGGAAAAATTTTATGCGAGCAAAATCTATTTGGGCGTGGTCGATTTTAATAAAATTTTATTTTTTCCTTAGTTTGGTCCATATAATTCTCGGTGCCAAATTTCAGCGCTCTACGACCACTCCTTATAATTTTTGCCAAAAAATGTATAAAGCCATCCCTCTGTGGGACGGACCAATCAGCTCAAGATCATTTTCTGAGTCGATAGAATCGACAATTATAGTTTAGCTCTCATAAATATCTTAATTATAAACATATCCAAACCAAATTCAGCACAAATAAGTTTTATATAAACTGAATTCGTACCACCAAATTTAGTACCGATCGGTCCACAATGTTTCAAAGCTTCTATTTAAGCACCATTCTCGAAAATTTCATTAATGTGCATAAATCTCTGAATTATGTTAGTATACAAATAAAATTCAACACAAATACGTTTCATCCCAACAAATTTAGTGGCGATCGGTTCATAATTAGTCAAAGCTCCCATATAAGGCCCACTTGCGAAAATCACTTTATCGATCATAAATATTTTAAAAATGTTGGTATTCAAATAAGATTCCATACAAATAAGTTTCATATCAAAAGAAAACTATTTAGGGTATCAGATACATTCTTACTTATTTCTTTTTAAGTCACGGAGATCAATTTTAGACATTGGGAGCACCTAAAATCAAAAAGGGCCACCCTAATTTACATGAGTATGAGCACAGAAGATTAATATTAGAAGAGCATTTGAGTGACTAGTGTCTTTACCAAATATTTACACACATTCTTGTATTTTTCCTTGAACAACTACTATTTCTTTTTTATATATTTCTCAAATATATTTTTATGTATGTTGTACTCACTTGGATGTACTTTTTTCCCTGTATCTATGTGTTAGTTTTAGTAATTGATGTTGTTTATTTAACACTTAATTACCATTTAGTGTCTAAAGTTTTTTTTCTAAACTGCCATTCGTTGTTCCTTTGCTACAAAAATACTTTTATGTTTCCTTTTTTTGGGGGGGAGGTAGAGGAGAGAAAGTTCGCTTTACGTCTTTTTAAAAACTTGATGACCATTTTGTCTATTATTTTCTCATCTACACACTTAAGGTTTCTAACACAAACACAAACACGTTATTATTATTTTTTATATGTATGTAGTTATGTTGTTTTTGTAGTTAACTTAATTACAAATAGAAGGACTAACTCATACTCATTCTTAAATTAATTTTTATTTTATTTATTTTTTTGGGTGATTTTTAATTGTCTTGTAGTGTGTTGTTGGCCTTTTTAATGACTTTTATTACAGAAAAAGGTCTTTGGGTGGTGTATGCATGTGTTGTTCCTATTTATATATACAAATGTAGGTACATAGTATCCATATTATATAAATTGTTATATGTTTGTGTAACCATAATTATAAATGTATGCGTAATTGTAACCACACTCAGTGGCAATCTTTGGCTCGTTTGTTGATTGCTTTACGACACCTTATGGGCTCATTTTCTATTTATTTCTACAACTTATAACACAGATACTTATATACATTCATACATACACTCTCATTAAATCTTTGTTTGCATGTGTATATTGTAATAGTTAATTTGTTGTATATAAAATATTTGTTTTAAACGCCCCTTGTTTATTTTTAAACATTAAATTTTGTTTATTAAGTTTAAAGCATTTTGTGCGTTTCATATACATAAGGTGATTTTTAAGTATTTTTATATTTCTTACTAACTTGATTTGAATTACAAAGTTGTTTTAAAGTGATTTAAAGAAGACATAAATATAAGAATTTGTTTTACAATTACATGATCCTTGATTGATCACATCGTCCCTTTTTTCCCAATCACAACCATATCAAATTTGTGATACATACTGCTTTCAAAAGAGACCCACTAGTTTAAAGCTAAACACAAATATGAGTACATACATATATTCAAGACATTGCAGCTATATTTAAATAGCTGATACATTGTAAAGGGTTATTCATTTAGAGGTCTTTTCCACAGTTCACGAATGACTGGTGTCATACTTTCATCTTATTTTTATTCAGTATTGTTTGAGAATTCATAATGGGACGACTTCACCTCAACCTTCTCAAAATTATTCAGCTGTATTACGAAAAACAGCGTTTGCTAAAAATGTTTTGCGTGGATTTCGAGAAACAATGGCCTTATTGAGAAATCATTGTGCTGAACAGCTAATTTCGCTTTCTGAACCTGTGAACTGGTACATCTTGATCTATGATATCACACCTGGATAATTTGATTCGATTTGGACTTTCCTACATTCAAAATGACAGGAAACACTTCAGCGAGAATGCGTACAGTACGGCTAAAGAACGAGTTTTCCCCATAGTGTGTTGTGCGGTCTACTGGCTAATCAACGCCAAAGGGATGGGTTCTTGACGAAAAACTTTAATTAAAAGTCTGCGGGTATCAGGAACAAGTTCCTTAATTTCATCAGAACACATTCCATTGTAGTAGCGATAGAAGAGTGACACGAAACCCATACTGCGACGGTACTCCAGCGAATCAATAGAGTTGGATACCCCACTGTCACCTATAATCACCTTCTCCCTCTACTGTATGCGATCGAGAAGCTCCAAAATAGACTTTGAAGCACCGGCCCATATATGCGAATTGTATTCCATTTTGTATGTGGTGTAAATAGTGGGGAGATCAGAATGCTTCTTTTGACACTTCAAAAATGTGTTTAGTCTAGCGTACATCACATTATATTCTCATGTCCAGTACATCAAGAGCATTTGATTGCACAATAGTTAAGCCACCCATAAATACAGATGAAGCGACATGATCTGTCATTCGTTTTCGTGTCAACATGCAACACTGAGACTTCCGAGCGTTGAAAGCGATCCTGTTCGCATGATCTCATTCATAGAAGGTCCCGATTGAAGGAATTATTCACATTTTGCCTCATTGCATCAATCTCCGACAGGCTTGGTCTGTAACTGAGTGAATGTGAATGGCTGTCATCTACACGCAGAGAAAAAATATAATTGGGTATGGTTACTGTAACCATTTATATAGTGTTACAAGTTTTTTAACTATATTATAGTCACAGTAACCATTTACATGATTGTGGTAACCATAATATGGTTAACTTACGATTCACATGATTGTCTCAACCATATATATGGTTACAGTAAACATATATATGTTTGTGGCAACCATATTTATGATGAATAATTTTATCATAATATGTTGTTCTCAGATTATGATAAGCCTTAAGCCGAGACCACCATAATATGATAAGTCGTTCATCATATAAATGGTTGTCACAAACATATATATGTTTACTGTAACCATATATATGGTTGAGACAATCATGTGAATCGTAAGTTAACCATATTATGGTTACCACAATCATGTAAATGGTTACTGTGACTATAATATTGTTAAAAAATTTGTAACAATATTGAAATAGTTACAGTAACCATGCCCAACTATATTTTTTCTCTGCTTGTACAAAGAATAGATAGGGTTGGAAGTTTGACGTATTAGATCGTTTAGAAAAAATAAGGAATAGAGTAGGAGATTGAATGGAGCTTTGCGGTACCCCTGAATTTATCTTGAGATTTTGTGATGAGATCCCATCTATAAGAACACGTATAGTGCGAATCCACAATAAGCAAACTGCAAATATCACCCACTCATCGTCTCCCTACGCACTTGGACGAGGGTGATAAAGCTTCATTTTAACCTCATTGTAAGTTAGTTTAGCTAAAGTTGCGTCGATCTCTTGCCCTACCTAATCTGGACGACTTTGTAACTCCTGTGGTCCATGTGAAACCTGTTGGTTCATCTGGCAAATTTGATCAGATTCGTCAGTGACACATCTCTGAGATAGACGTGGCCTGTTTCAAGATATCTTAGTCTTTTACTTCTTCGTCCAAACAACTTCTGTAATATTTCTTACGTGGGTGACCAATATTAAGACCAAAAGAGTCTTGGTCCTTTTCCATTCCATATAGTGTCAGCTCATTTTGGATATTCAACGAGTGGAATAGTAGACCATCTGAGTTCCGTCACTTCCAACGCTCATTCGTTTGGAAAAAAAATTCTATATTTAATGCTACCAAAATAAGCAAAATTAAAGGTCATTACATCTACAAGAGGATACACCAGATCACGGTATCATGTTAACACAACAGTTCCTCATGTCTATGACATCCCATAAGGAACTGTTGTTATCCAAACTACATTATCATACAGTTGAAATCTGCGACGAGACATATCGATAAGAAAATGGATGTGATTTCAGCCCTAATTTCGATGTACCTGGTTATCGAATGAATATCATACTTGGTGATCTTAGCATACACAGAAAAGAACCAGCTGCGGAAGTGACCTTTCACAATTGACATTTGGAAAGTGAAAAAGTCTCAATGCATTTAATCCTTAGGACGAGCATGTGACCTATCATATATTTAACTATTCATCCAGCCATAATCACAACGTGCAGTGAAGATTGAGATTGAGTTCAGATTGAAAATTATCATACTAGTCCGATTAAGAACTTTATTTATTCAGCCACACAACAAGACATCAGAGCGTATGATTAATATTCAAATTATTAACCATACGCAAGAGGTAATGATTTTTTACTACATTTTCCATTAAAACACTTATTAATGTTAATGAATAACAATTAAATATTTTTCATTGTTAAATAATATTTTTATTTAAATACTGCTTGCACTTAATTATGGCATATTTATTGTACAACAACGTTAAACATTTTATTTAGCCTTTTAATTATTGCACCCATAGAGATACACTCGTACATACATGTGTCATTAGAGTCGGTAGCGAGTGACTCCTACTATTAGATGTGTCCATATAAATGACCATTTCATTGCTCAACAAGACAAAACAACAACAACAAAAAAAAGAAAAGAAAAGATGGGTGTATAAATTTACAATTTAATTTTGTTGTCTTATTTTACAATGAACTCATCAATAAGGGTGTGTATACAAGTGTCATCTTTTTGACATTTCAATTAGAGTTTAATCAGAGTTTATTGTTGTATCAATAGGGGGTGGTACCTAATTGAAGGCACATACAATGCAATACTGATGAAATTTGAAAATTGAAGAACAACTACAAGTGTACAAGACACAATATACAGCAACCAAACAATAAACTGACAGCTAGATAGACGGACAATGAAAACAATCATGTATATAGTCGTGTATATGGTGGAGAATGGTCAATTGTATTATTTATAAGCAACAAATTAAATTATAACAATTATAAAATATTGAAATTATTCCAACAATTGTAGGAGAAAATTTAAAATTTATGAAAAATTCAAAAAATATATTTTAAGAAATTTAGAATTTTTAAATTCAAATCGTTAAGGATAATTATTTTTCCAAATATAGTACAACAATTTTAATTTTACTCAGTTTAAAATGTATTTCATTTTACCACCAACTTTCTCATTTAAACACCTTGTATCTACTACAATAGTTTCGTTGTGACAACCTGTCATTGAACTTTAAACTACACAAACTTTTCATAGAACGTTTAAAAAATAAGCCAAAGATAAAAACGGAAACTCGTTTAAAACAAAATATAACATTTAAGAAAATTTCCCTAGTCTATCATAACTGCATCACATGGTTTGCTTTTCAAATGTATGGTGTGAGGGTCTCTCAATGAACAAGTAAAAAAGACAATTTTCATTTAACTTAAAAAAAATAAATAAACCCGTAACCAAGCAAAGACCTCAGCTGTTTTAGAAAGCCTTGTACTTATTAAACTAAAATCCTTGGATGGTTGCATCTTTTTTTTTTTGGTTCGTTTCATTTTGTTTTGCGCCTCAAAACAATAACGCAGAAATACAATACATTTAGACGAACATACATAGTAGTATATTTTATATATGTATAAACGGGAACAAGTAGCTCTATTACCCCGAGGGCCACAAACAAACAACAGTAGTAATATACAATTTTTGTAATATAACAGGGTCATGTAAATTGTGATAACATTTTTATTGTCATGGTGGGGAATAACCAAATCGATAGGGTTATATTACAGTACAGCGAAAAAGATCCCAACAAAAAACGTACAATCTTCTTTAAAAATGAATTTTCTGAAATGAAATTACTCACAATAATTGGCAGTTTTATAACAATAAATAGATTAGTCCCAAACAATTTTAAATAACTCCCAAATGGAAATAAAATAATTCCCAATTCGGAAGCTTATGCTTACAAAAACGGTAAGAGTTTTATCCTCTAAGGTGCGCCCTTCAGGGAAGTTTTATGTAAATATTTGTGAAACATTTGTTTCTTCATCTGCTTAGACTCACTGATCGAAGAGACAATAACATTAACATCATTAAAGTGATCGAATATTAAAGTTATCATCTATATTGTCGGCTTAGTAATATAGTGTTCTTCATACAGGTTGAGTACAATGCACCTAACAAATCACTATGGTGTTGGCAGGTATTTTTGCTGGGAAAATTTGATATAAAGTCCTGATTTTATGATTAAGATATTGACGATCAATATTTAATCATTATCAGGTAAAATTTCTTCTACTCAATTCTTACATTTACACTTTAGTCAGCTAGTGTAAGGAAGAGCAGTCTACTTTGGTTCTCTGCTAATATAAACTACTATGGGATCTTCTTTGGACATCTCATTTGATGCAGTATTTGTCTCAATACAGCTATAAACTATAAAAAGAGCAATATTTGTCTCAATAATGCTTCGAATTCAGGATTCTGAAGTCAATTAGAAACGCAACATGCAACTCTTGCATAGAAACTAGAACAAAATTTCCAGGTTAATGGCAGCATTAACGAGTCATTGGATGGTTGGTTGGCGTACTAGCATGACAGGCTTATAACAGTTATTCTTGTAGCTGTCAGGACCATGGGTAATATGATATGTTCGCAATTTTTGGACACAAATATACTAGATGTCGGAAACTAGACTGCGAGATCTTATTAGACTCCTCATTGTAACCGGTAGGATCTAATACATAATTCATTAGTTTCTTATCTTTGATATACTTAAATCTCAATCTAATTAAGTGGTATAGTCCTGACAATACGGAGTTAAATTGATTATACTTCAATGTTTGCAGAATTATGGAAACTGAGTTGATATAATGATAAATGAACAAATATCAGTGACACATATCTTACGTAACCAATCATTCACCTTTTAAAGTTGAACTTTAAAAAATACTTTTTTAAATTTACAACAGCTATTTCATTTGATATCTGTACTACAGATTAAATCCAACATAAATTAAAGTCACTAGATTCTGGAAATTTTTTAGCATATAAATCTAGTGCCGTTGAAGCACATTGCTTTCTCACCGAACCTTATGGTGAATGTTTTTCATCAGTTTCAACGTGCGAGAGTGTGTTCAGTGTGGATTTTGATAAAGTAGACACAGATCGACAAAAAAGATTGAAGAACAAGAATTGTAGGCATTACTCAATGAAGATTGTTGTCAAGCTCAACAAGATCATGCAAAATCATTGGGAGCTACGCAAGCAGCAATTTCAAAACGTTTGCAAGCAGCAGGATTTATCCAAAAGCAGGGAAATTGGGTACCATACGAGCTAAAACGCTATACAAGGAAATAATTTTTGCACTGAATTATTACTTGCGATGAAAAATAGATCCATTACGAAAACCCGAAGCGTAAGGGATCGTATGTAAAGCCCGCCCAAGTAGCCTAAATAAGCCAAATATCAATGGGGCTAAGGTAATGTTCTGTATTTGGTGGGACCAAGTGTTCTACCTATTATGAGCTGCTGAAATCTGGCCAGACCATCAAAGGGAATCTTTACCGAATGCAACTGACTTGTTTGAAGGGATCATTTGCCGAAAAACGCCTAGAATATGCGGCCAGACTGGAAATATTCCATCATGACAACGCTCTGCAATATGTTTCAATACCTGTTAAAAACTATTTAGAAAGAAGTGGTTGGGACGTTTCGCTTCACCCGCTAATAGTTCCGAGAGAGTTCTATGAATTGGTTTCATTTTAGTTTTACTTAAGCAACAGCTTTATTTTTAATATTTTTATTTTAAATTTTAAACTGAAGCCAAAGATTTCCATTCGGTAACAAAGGTCATATAAAGGCCACACGAACTAAGATCTATTGCATATAATCAGGCATATTTATTAGAGTGACAGCCGATTTTTTTTGTGGAATATTGTGACACTAGGCCTAAAAGTTAAGAAAATTTGGGCCAAATCGGACAACGAGGTCAAAGTTCAGATATATGCTAAATTTTACTATTTATATGGAATATATAGGTGAAACTCGTTAACTTTCTGCAATTCAATATTCAATATCTACAAATGAACTTTCATTATCAATCTAATCTTGATGGAGATCAATCTACAAAAAAAAACCCTAACTGTTATTTCTATTCAGAAGATACTTATGAATCAGTTGTACACCTTAATATATCTTTGAGAATTGCACATATTGTCCATTCAAGATTTCTAAATGAAATCAATGATATTTGAAAGTCTTATGATATGAAATTAAGCGTGCTTGAAAATGTTGTCAATGAATTACATAGAAAACTAAGGATTCATATTCTTCCCCAAAAAATTTAAAAGAAAAACAACTTGGCGGAGTTGGAGGAATTAGCAAGGAAGTATCAAGTGATTTTTATCAAGTTTTCCAATTGAAATTTAATAATTCATTTTCTAAAAATGTAAATACAATACCACTGAATTAAATATGTTGTTAAAATTTATTTAGTTGCTTTCTATGATTATATTTTCAAGACCAATTTTTTTTTGTAAAATCGTAATTTTTCGAAGTTGTAGATATTGAATTACTCTTCTATAGAACTGTGAAGTATTAAAAATAATTTAAAATTTATGATCCCTATACAAACTGCAAAAAGTTTCTGATCTTGTATCACCCTTTTTAACAAAACATACATTAAATTTTCTTTGTTTTCTCTCTCCCAGTGCTACTCACAATGTTGTTGATGATGAAGCCAGAATGGTTTTGTATATGTTTCCACATTTTTTTTTTCGTATAAATTTCAATTTACTGTTTTTATTTTTATTAATATTTTGCTCCTTTTGCATTTCAAGAAATTCAAGTAATATTCCACGAGCTAGTACACCAAACCGCAATGTTGACAATATTTTTTTTTTCTTCATTGGTTTGCATTTTCCACCCAGCTATGGTTCCACGAATACAAAAACCATCATGTTATGTGGTGGTGTCTTTGAATTCTGTGCTTGGGTTTTTTTGTTTTGAGAATCTTTGTTATGGCAGAACGTAATTGAATGTCTCAGGTGTTCGTCAGACTTATGTTAAGCCTTTCACGGGATTTTCCTAAGAGTTTTAGAGGAAAAATGTATTTTTTATTCATTCGTTTGCTTTTTTGTTTTCATTTTTTTTTATCCCATAAAGAGAGCATGTGAAAAAGAAAGAAAATATGTTTTATGAAATGTTGGAAGGTTTATAGAGAGGACTACATATTGTATACATAATTGATATTTTATTAAACTAAGAAACGAGTGAGGGTAATAAAATGAAGAAATATGTAATTGAGAAAAATGTAATTTAAAATTTTGAGAAATGTAATTAAAACATCAAAGCACCCTACTTATCAATTTGTTTTATACATTATATCTGTATTTAATCTGATTGAATTGAGAATATAATGCTACATTATATTCTTAGAAATCTTACCGGGCTCTTAACATGATCCACAACTCATGTCTGTTTTTATGTTAAAGTAATATTTTCAGTTATAAGATCAGCAAAACCATACTTTCTTTTTATATTTATATATAAAAAAAAATTTTCCATTGTTTATTCTTCATCCATACAATATCACTTTCCTAAATAACTTACTAAAACTTGCAGCACATAATCTTTATTAACTTCCTATAAATATAATAAAAACCAATAAAACTTTATGAAATCACGTACAAAATGTCAATTTTTATGAAATAAAATCGCATAAAAATTCAATAAAAAAAAACTAACAAAAATATTATTAAACCATAAATGCGACAACAAAGAGAATTTTTCTCCACCAAAAGAAGAATAGAATATCATAGTGAAAAAAATCGTGTCTATTTTCATATGAGTTGGATTAATTGCTAAAAACCAAAAATTTATGTAGAAATGAATAGAAAAAACATTAAAGTAATTAAATTTGGTGGCCATAAAAAAAGCATCCCTAACATATGCTACATTTTAGATGATATTTTTCTGCCTTCCTACACACCACAGTGTTTTGCTATGTCTTGTTGTTTCTTTGCTAGCTTTTGTTTACTAATATTTGGTTAATAAATTAACCGCATAAGTTAAGTTTAGTATGAGTTTGAAATGCTGTTGTTGTTTATTTATATACCCAGTTGTTTAGAAAAACGAAAACGAATAAATAAATAAGTAAAATAAAATAAGTAAAACATATGCATGAGTTTGTCTCAAATTTTCTTAACAAGATTTATGGTCTTCATAGTAATGAGAGGAAAAAACTTGATGCCAAAAAATATGCAACAATATTATGAAAAACTTATGGCTATAGAAGTAGCAGAATTGGCTTGCAAATCATTTGAATAAGGCAAGAATTGTTAAATGTTGTAAACAAATGATATTTCTATTAAAAGTTGAGTAACGGAGGAAGATGAAAAATTTGTATTAAATTTATTTATTTAAGAGCGGCTAGTTGTCAGTTCCGGAATGCGAAATTAGCTGCACACCAAAATGATTTCTCAATAAACATATTGTTGCTCGAAGTGACTTTTCCCTTCTAACTCTGATTTTCTTAATACAGCTATTCAGCTGGAGACATTCTTGCAGTATGAGCCTTTCCATTAAGAATTGTAAAGCAATAATCAATAAAAATAAGATGAAAGTATGAGATCAGTCACGCAGGTTTCGAGATTTTCGGGAAATCTAAAATTATAAAAAAGAAACGTATATAATTATGTCTTTAAAATTGGAAGAAAATTTTTTATTTAGCAATTAATTTATATTAGACACTAAAAAGCATAAAATACTTGCATGAGTACATTATATATGAAGAAATAACAATAAATACATCATGGTGGGTCGATTTTTTTCACGAAAAATCGTATAGCAGAAAATTCTAAGCAATTTTCCCCAAGAAACCATAGGTCTAAAATTAAATCCTATCTTGCGAATTTCGTCTTTTATCCAATGATATTTCAGTATTTTTTTTTAATAGATAGGATTTGATTTTAGACCTATGGTTTCTTGAGGAAACTTTCTTAGAATTTTCCGTAGATTGCGTTTCTGCTATACGTTTTTTTTAGTTTTTGATCGTCCATACAAATCGACCCAGCCTAATGTACATACTGGTAAAAACAATACCTTATCTTTTATCTTTTAGCAATCGAAATACTTTCATTTTGTTCCAGCTCCTCATCTGAGATAAAATCAATTTCATTTGAAGAGGATTTAAATTGAGTTTTGTTAGATAACTTACAAAAAAGGTGAAGAAATGAAAAGGAAAAACAAAAATACCGTTTTCTATATTTTTTTCTATATTTATTAACTATATTGTAGCATTAGTTGAGCTTAACAACTTTTCTGAACATCACTTTGTGATATTCGGGCATGTAGAATGTCAAAATGCATGAAAAAGGCACACAAAAATGACAAATTCCCCAATTTATCTATGAAAAACGGGATTTGGAAAATCCCGGGATTTAAAATTAAAAAATCCCGGGCTTTAAGAACTGGATTCCCCGTTTGGCATCCCTAATCTCACCATATATGTTGGCCGAATAATAAATAGTCCTACATTTACAGAGGACATGATTGTCTTTTGTTACCCATTGTACCGCCTGCCATAAGCCTTTTTCGATCATACAGTGGCCCATTGTATAATATGTTTTCTACCACATACGGCCTTGTTTATTATGTAGTCTTACAGATACCAAAATTGCTTTCTAATTATAGAGTCTCTAGGTTCCTCGCTAAAACATTTGGCTGTTCATTACCATAATCGTCTTTGTGGACCTAGAAGTATTCTCTAGTAAATGTCGGACAAATCAGAAATAGCATGATTGTCTTTTTTTTTCCATCATCTCGAATGGGAATGGTTATGCAGCAATCCTACAATCCAAATTGAGTCATTTATTAAACTTTCTAAAGATATTGCCTGCAAATTCCATAGTGGAAATGCCGCAAGCGACAAGAGCACCGACTGACGATAGAAGTTTTAAAATGAGAACATTTTAATTTCATCGGATTGTTGTCTTCAAGGATTCATATATCGATTCATTAACTGGATTTGCATTTCTGCAAAATTTGGTTTCGCATGACAGCTGAATAAGTAATTAATGTATTTTTAAGAAATTTTAATAGAAGTGAAGTAAATGGTATACTGATATTAACTTGATTTGAATTTTTCCTGAATTTGTCTTCACATGGCAGCTAAATGAGTAGAGAGCTACGAGTTCAATTAGAATAGGCGGACTTTTCGGATTTCTCATATCCGATTTTAACGACACTTACGACGACAGTCAAATCATAGACCTTTTGATGAAGGGTCCTTCTGGGTCCTTTTGGAATTGGTAGCTTCCAATAACTTTGCAAGCTCTTTTTGAGTTTAACAAAAATATACATGGAGTAATGTCACAAATTCTTGGTCTTCAAGATATTTTAATTTTGAGCTTTTAATTAAAAAGAATGTATTTTCAAAAACTTTTTTTAATAAAGTTCAACCAATAACGAAAATTGATTCAATTATGCAAATGTTTGTCTGCTTTTACACAGGGCAAGTTTTCTTGCGCAAGTCTAGAGTTTATAGGAGAGAGAGGCAAGAAGAAAGAAGAGGGGTACACACTTGCTTGTACTGGCAAGTCTCTTCAATTCTCTTTTGTTTTCTCATTTTCACTATGGCGTCTATTAGGTTTTGACATACAAAATTTAACACAGACTTGCTGTGTGTAAACAGCCGAGCAAGTTTAAAAGGGAATCGAAGAGACTTGCTTCAAGTAAACTTGCTGTGTGTAAAAGCAGACTTTTTGAGCACATTGAAACCAGTTCAATATGTAATAAATATTTGAATTAAAACTGTTTAGGAAATAGTGTGTATACTGTGTATACTAAGCATATATTCTTCGACCGAAGGACCATTTCTTAATAATGTGACAGTACCGAAGTCATATTAATGAATGCCTCAGGAAGCTTTTAAACGCGTATATTATTGGTGCAAATTCTTCCTATTAAGTTACTATTAATGTGGAAAAGGTATTGTTTTGTAGCTATTAGTGGACCGAAGGACAATTTCCAAATCTAGAATAGAAATACAATTAACTGCATTTGAAATTAATAAAATAAGTCATAAGGTCATTTTATCACATAAAGAAAAGCATTATTTTTGGATTCTAAGGAATGCAGGGAGTAAAAAGTATTACCAAATTTTTTGATGGATAATGCACCACTTCTGTTGAATTCCTCATTACATGCAAATCCTTATTCACCTGACTCACAGTATTTTGAAACCTCATCCATTCACACAATTTTCAAAAAGATTTATTAAGAAACAACTAAAAATGAAACAGAGAAAGGAAAACTGTGCCATCCTCTCCTCAACTTACCTGTACAACACAACAATGAGATGTGTGTTTTTGAAAAGCTATGAACTGCTTGCTTCGTGTTTTGTTTTTGTGTCTGCATATGGTGGGTAATATTATTATTTCTGTGTTTTTTTTTTGTTGGTTCTTTTCAACTTTAATTAGTAAATTTTTCTTACGATTCTTTATTTTTTGTTGTGTTCATCTCTTGTTTGTAATTAGTAAGATTCATATACACTCTCATATGCTTTTAGTAACGCACTTGTATGAAAAGAATTTCATAATTAAAAAATACACATATTTTTAAGTGGGGTTGTGATATATTACCCACCTAATTATGTGGATGTGCGAGTACTATTTGACTGAATATGTTGGAGTTTCTGGTTTCAAATTTTGGTTCTAGAATTGTAATTTTTCAAAATTTCTTGCAGATAAGTCAACATTTTAATCAGATTTTTTTGTTTGGGGGAAAGGAGTGTTTAATAAAAAAATGGTTTGTGTATCCGTTCTCAGACAAAACATGAGATGCAATTTGTAATATTGTTTGTAATAAGTTGATGTGATTTAAGGGGAATGTGTGAAATGCTTGCGACTTGGAAATAAATCTTCAAAAGATTTGAGGGAAAAAGGAGCACAACCGCTAAACTATTGAGTGTATAACATAAAAATGCGAGATTTTTCGAATTTGTAGCTTTTATTTTGAAACATTTTGTTTTTCTTCTTGAAACAAAATTCAGCGATTGACCTATACCCATGTAAAGCATTGTGTTGGCACTAGGAAAATAGGTTATGGACATAGGTTTGTGGACATTCGATTTGAAATTTCCTACATTGAAAATGACAGAAAGACTTCAGCGGAAAGTTTGTTCCACATACGGACAGTACGGCTAAAGAACGAATTTTGCATGTAGTGTGTTGTACGCAGCGTTGCCATAATTTTTTTTTCAAAAACTTCAAATTTAAAAAAAAAACTGATTTTCAACTAAAAAAACTGCACATAAAATTATAATTCAGTTCATATATTTTTTTTATTAAAACATAACAAAAAATAACAAAACACAACAAAAAAATACAAAACATAACAAAAAATAACAAAACAAATTAAATTGTACATATAATAAAAAATAAAAATATAATTCAGTTTTATAAAAAATATTTGAAATAACATGCATTTTCGTAAATTGAGTTAATTTCTCTTGGCACTTAATACTAATCAGATTTGTACATTTCTTTGGTAAATTTGATTGCCATTTCTTTTGATTGCACGAAATTGCTGCAATTACTGTTATTTTTTTTAAGAAAATCTTTAGTTCTTAAAATGCCACACAGTGTTGGCACTTCTAATCTGTTCCTAGTTTTATTTTTATTAATATTAATTTGTGAAAAAATTCTTTCAACATTAGCAGTTGCAACAGGTACTGACAAAATTGCATATACCAGTTTTTTTAAATTAGGAAAAGCTTTAGTTCCGTCGCCACGTTTTGTTTTAAATATTACTTCCCAAAAATTTTCAATATTTTCTTCTTCTAATAAGCCCAAGTCTTCAAAATTTAGGTGCAGTAGTTCACGCCACTCATCATCTGTGTCTTGAATGTAGTTCATTTCTACTACATTTGGCACAAAACGACATAATTTAAAAATACTTTTATTGTTATTTTTCACAACATTAGCAGGTGCTAAGGCCTCAACGCATTCCAAAAAATCATTTTCAAAATCAAACTTTTTTAAGAGTGAATTGCAAAGCTCAACGTAAAATTGTAAGCAATGATTTTTGAAGTCCTTTGCGCTTTCCTCAGATAATTTAGATAGAGCTAATGAAACTTCCGCACCTAAATAAATATCCTTTGGATCTTTTAAAAATGTGGAATTGTTAATATCAATCTTTTTAAATTTCTTAAAACATATATATTCCTCTTTTACTATATATTCAAAAATTTTACCGTATAAACGGTTTATTGTACTATTTAATAAATGTATTTTTGGGTTTTCGTTTTGAAACAGGCGGTTTAGTTTGTTAATATCATTTAATATAAACTTTAAAAATAGTAAATATAATTCAAATTCTGGATTATGTAAATAATTTATTATTCTTTGTGTAGAATCAAACTTTTCCACGTCTTCGTGTAAAAAAAATAGTTTTAAGACTTCTAATCTGCTCACAATCTGATTCACTGTAGCTTCGAGCGATAGCCAACGCGTTTGGGAAGGGTGCAACATTTTTCTGGGATTATAATCCAGCAACACCTGTAATTCTGAAAATAATTCTACACGTTTGGGACTGTTTTGAATAAAATTGTAGATATCCCTCGCAGCACCTTCAATATATTTCGGTAAAAAATTACAAGCTGAATTTGCGCAAAGAGCGAACGAGTGGCAAATACATTTAAATATAATTAAATGTGGACAATCTTTTTTCAGCAGTGTAGCAACAGAATGGTTACCACCAGTCATCACATTCGCACCATCCGCAGCAAAGCCAATTAAGTTTGTTTTATAATTTATATTATTGTTGTTGAAAATATTTACTATTTCTTTATAAATCCCCTTGGCGGTACAATCACGCACTTTAACCAAATCAAAAAAGAAGTCACAAATTTTGTCTTTATATTCAACTCTTACGACTAGAGATAACAACTTAGTAGTTGATATGTCCGTCGATTCATCGACGCACAAACGTACAAAAGTACGTAGTATACCACAGAGTTCTTCTTGGTGAGTCTCGCCTATAACGTTTTTCACTATAGATGTTGTCTTTGTTCTAGCACATTTTGTTTTTTTTAGGAGCGCCGAATCCTCAATAGTTTCTTGGAGTAAAGGAACTAGATGATCCATTGCTGTAAATGGAACATTATGTTCTGCGCAGAACGCTGCTAAATGGAGTTCAATATTTGATATTTTGGAACTATACTTGACTGAATCGCTTAGTGATACCTTAGAACTTTTTTGAATTTGTATAGCTGTTGTTCTTTCAACATGTTTAGATGTCAAAGCATGAGCCTTTAAATCTGACACTCCAGCTAATGCTTTTAGCTCACAACAACAAACTTTACAGTACGCCAAATTATTATCGCTCCTTCTGATCCACGATTTAAACATTTCTTGCTCCTCCCACGATTTATTGTAACCACTCAATTTTCGTTTTCGATTTTTACTTGAGCGAGGTGGGGATTCTGCAATATGTATCACATCTGCCCGCAAATTTTCAGGTTCTTTATCTAGTAAATTAATGCTTGTTATTTAATGTACCTAATATAAAAATAACACTTTTCTTCATAGCTGTTAATTTTGGATTACGATTAGTAATCAATTAGATTATTTTTTAAAAATAATTTAATTGATTATATAATTCTCTTTAGGACAATTTCTGATTACTAATTGATTACGATTACAAATAATCAAAAAAAATTCAAGATTACTTTCGATTACTAGAAAATAATCAAAAATAATCAAAAGTAATCAAAAAATAATCCGACTATTTTCAAAGATTATTTTTGATTATTTTAGATTATTTTCCAAAAATTTTGCATTTATATCATTTTATTTTCAAAAATTTGCATTTACAACGTGAAAAAATTCTAAACAAATACAACAAAATAAGATGTTTTTTCATAAAAAAAATATATGTATATTAATTTTAATAATAACACAAACAATAAACATTTTTGGAATTCCTGACTCAACAAAAAAGGGAAAAATACAGGAATAAACTAATTAAGAAAAACAAATACATTCTGTGTACATTAAATCATTTTACAAAAAAAGGGTTATAATTTACATATATTTGCAATTGGCCTTCATAATAACTAATTTTTCAAATGAAAAATCAGACAATGATTGCCGCCTTGCATTGTTGACGATCCCGGCAAAAGAAAACAATCGTTCAACTGGAGCTGAAGACGTTAAGGGCGTGTTAAGAAAAATAAATGCATCCCTTAGCAAATCATATTTTTGCCAAATCTCATCAGCACTCTCATTATTATTTAAATAACTGAAGAACTGATGTGTTACTGCGGATCGTTGGTCAATTTTCTGTTCTTGTGGGGAAAGGCTTGTTTCAGGTTCATCATCTGCAAAATCAGATCATTAAAACTAAAAAAATTTAAATAATGCACGCATTAGCTTACCATCATCAGTGATGGTAAGCTAATATCGTCTGCGGAAAAATCGCTTTCTGACATTTTGACATAAAAATAAATTTTAATTATTTATCAAGATTTTACGACAAATACATTTTCAATACTCACCAAAAATTACAATGTAATAGAAATATGTATATGTACAAACAGATCACAGGAAAATTAAAAACAAACAAAACAAAATATTAACAACAAACAACAATACATACTAGATTCTGCGAAAAAAGCAAAATAAATAAACCACAAGCAATTGTTTTCAAATGCATATAGTATGTATGTACATTTGATATGCCCTTAAAAAATATATTTGCTTTGGATGGGTCTTATTTTGTTCATTAGTAGCTAAAACTAACTACTGCAAAATTCCCTATTTGAATACTGTTTTTTAAATATTTGCAATAAACCTAAGCTTATAAAATTAAATCTAAATTATCTTTCTAACAAGGTATAAAACACGAGTTAAAAATAAACAAGTTATTAGCATTTCCCTACGTCATATATTCAAGAAAAACGACATTTTTCTATTATTTACTCACTGTTTTGCATGCAAAAGTTATGTAAACAACTATGCCAACAACAGAAATGGGAGTAAAATATGCACGTGTTCTAGTTATCCGATTGCACTTAAATTTTGCAGTAGTTAGTTTTAGCTACTAATGAACAAAATAAGACCCATCCAAAGCAAATATATTTTTTAAGGGCATGTCTAATGTACATACAAGAAATTGAGAAGAATGCAACCAGATTATCAATTATCATATCGACAAACAACGATCTAAATATAGATATGCCAGTTGAAAAAAAAAACAAATTTAATGATTTCTATGTTTGTTACTTGCTTGTTTATATACAACTGTACACAAAAACATTTGTTCTTCGATAGGTCAGATGTATGTGTCTTGCTCTATCGCTATAGACATCCCGGTTCGAGTCCGGATGTGGACGGGCCTGTTTTTTTTTATTTTTTACGTTGTAAATGCAAATTTTTCAAAATAAAATTATATAAATGCAAAATTTTTGGAAAATAATCTAAAATAATCAAAAATAATCTTTGAAAATAGTCGGATTATTTTTTGATTACTTTTGATTATTTTTGATTATTTTCTCGTAATCGAAAGTAATCTTGAATTTTTTTTGATTATTTGTAATCGTAATCAATTAGTAATCGTGCGAATCTGAATATAATCGTAATTTAATCATTACTTCACCTTTCGAAAAAAAGTAATCTAATTACTAATTATTATGATTAGTAATCACTATTTAACAGCTATGCTTTTCTTACCATTTCTTACTAAATATTTATCCATATTAGTGGCAAGTTAAAGAAAAATATTTTGTGAGTTGTTTGAATGAGTTGCATATGCAGAAGGAACCTGAGTATTACGTTGTGAACTAAACTAACAAACTATAATAGCAAACTCCATATAGAGAAACAAAACTTTCTTAGATATAAAAATGGGGGAATTCCCTCTTTCTTTCAGTGGTGCAAAAAATAGTATATGATTACATTGTCGCATTAAAAAAGTATGAGTAAATCTTGCCACTACTATATTAAGCATATGGGGTAAAATTGTGGCTTTAGAAATTGGAATTAAAATAACAAAATTTAAATTAAAAGATTTAAATGTAAAAACTGCAAAATCTGCATAATTTACAGAAAAACTTACTTTTTAAACAAAAAACTTCAAAACTGCTCAATGCTCAGAAAAACTGCAAAATGCAGATAAATCTGCACATTTGGCAACGCTGGTTGTACGGTCTACTGGCCAATAAACCGCAAAAGGATGTGTTCTTGATAAAAAATTGTGTATTACGTATGAATCTGCGGTTATCAGGAACAAGTTCCCTAAATTAATTAGAACACATTTCATTGTAGTACCATAGAACAGTGTCGGTGCAGCGAATCATCAGAGCTGGATACCCTACTGGATACCCGAGAAGCTCCAAAATACTTTGAAGAACCGGTCATAAATGGGAGTTGTATATTCCAGGAGATCAGATGGAGTGAAGAAATTCCCACACCGTTTCAGAAAACCGAGACACTTGAACGCTTCTTTTGACACTTGAAAAATGTATTTAGACTAGCATCTGGGCATTCTCATGCCTAGAATATCAAGAGCGTCCACAATATTTACATCACCCATAAATACAGATGAAGCTAACATGGTCTGCAGAAAGTTTGATGTAGAATTTCGTTTAGAAAAATAAGGAATAGAGTAGGAGAAAGAACGAAGCCTTGAGGTACCCTTAAATTTATCTTGAACCATTGTTAGCTATGATTGCGCCAAAAAAAAAGCTCATCCCATAGATAGCGTTTTGCATTGATCGAAACAAATAGTAGTCGGACGGGTCAAAGTCTTCTTTCTAAATAGTTTTTAGCAGGTATTTGAACATGTAGCTGAGCGTTGTAATGATGGAATATTACGGTTTCATGTCTGACCGCATATTTTTGGTGTTTTTCGGCCAATGCGAGCTTCAAACGAATCAGTTGCGTTCGGTACAGGTTCCCTGTAATGACCTGGCCAGATTTCAGCAGTTCATAATAGATAGGACACTTTTGGTCCCACCAAATACAAAGCAATACCTTAGGTTAAGTTCTCAGGCAGCCGCATTGTGGAGATAGGAAATAGAGCAGCTCACTTGGGTCCAGGCAAAGGTCCCTTTGTGTTATCTGAAAATAAAGATATAAAAGAGGACAGATAGAAATGAAAAGAGAAGGTGATAGTCAGATTTAATGAAAATGTGAAGAGAGGAGATTATTAAGTACCAGTCAATTGACGGATATCAGGTCTCTCCGCGGAGATTCCCGTGTCTGGCCTGAATAGACAATTGCTGTTCCTTATAAAGGCATTGATGAACTCTAGTTTCATGTCCGAAAGCTGTATAATGACTATTTATGGAACGATGTCCCAGAAACCTTAAGCGTAGATCTCCTAATGCTGGACAATGAAAAAGAAGATACAAAATGGTCTCATCCTCCTCTTCATTTTGACAACTTTTACAGAAGTCGTTATAGAGCAGGTCACGTTTCCTCGCAGCCACTATATTACTAAATTGTGAGTGTGTTAGGCCAAGAAGATAAGTTGTCCGCCCTCGGTTTAGTCAGGGCCATATCATGCTGGGTGTAGTACATGTTCGCAGCCCCATCTTGTCTGAGCGAACTCATAGCAAAAGTTACTAATTTGTAGCTTGCATTACCTTAGCGTCATGGATATTTGGCTATGGTGTCGATTCGGTTGGATATCATAATGAACCCATTCATAGCAAGTAATGATTCGGTGCGAAAATGATGTTCTTGAAATGCGCATTTTTAAGTTATATACCCAATAGTTGCCATCTTATTGAATTTAATAAATGATTCATTAAAAAACCAACTTTCTAAGTATTACTGTCCTATTCAAGAGATGAATTTGACAGAGATTGTAAATCAGACGCCAAAATATACAATTTGTATAGAAGTTCTTTGCTTTAAACTCTCTTGTTTAAACAATTTCAAACTCTTGTATTAAGAATTTATTTAGTTTCCAACTACTTTCAAAAGTATGTATGTATTTTTAAAAACTCCAACACACTAACTTAATTGTTTTACATATTTTCCTTTATGTGTTCCCCTGCCATTGAACATTGTTCTAGCCATAATTTGTCTCTGTTCATAAATATCATGTAATACAAGTTTAAATTTCTTTTTCTAAACTTGAAAACCTTAAAAAGCAGCCCATTAAATTTACTTTAAATTATTTTATTGCCCACATATCTTTTACGCACAACAATTCCCCAAAAACCCATTATATTTAGGCGTTAAGCGTGAATGAAATAGAAACTTTGTGGTCTTTGCAACAACATTCTTTTATTGTAGTTGTTGTGGGTGTCTTTCACTTAAAGTTTGAACAAAATACCGGATGTTATTAAAAACATATAACAAAACTTAGAATTCCATAAATACCAAAAAAAAAAAAAATGTTAGCAGGCCAAAAGACAAAAAGGATGCTGACTGGTTGCTGATGTTTGTTGTCTGAACGATTTTATGGTTTCCGCTTAAATGATAATTTAGGGATCTCAGCCATTGTTGCTGTTGTTATTTGTTGGAGAATTTATATTAAACAAATAAAATAATTTAAAATATGTTTCTTTTTTTGTTGGCTTGCAACCCCTCTTTGGTGTCCCTTTTCTAGTTTGGTTTCAATTTCATTTAATAAAATTTACGAAATTATTAAACGAGAAGAATATCCTCTTTAACAACTAATTAAAACATTTGTCTTAATTTCTAACACCTTCGGTTGGGTGGCTATGTTACATTTAAAAGCTGCGTTTTAATTAATACCCAAACAAAATACACGTTTCGTTATTTTATTTTTTTTGATAGTAAATTAATATAAATGTCTTTGTTTTTGTGTGTTTTTTTTCTACACTCTAATGCTACACTATAGTCTGGGTATTTTCGAAAAGTTGAGACATTTGTAACATGTTGTGGAAAAGGGAAATAATGGAGGTATATATTGCAAACAAATGAATGAAAAACTGATATAGATAGAAATAGAAATCAATTTTCTGAATATTTAGTTTGCCTATTTCCGCCTTTCTATCTGATATCACAGAAATATTCAACTTCTAGTCTGTTGAAGTTGATCACCAAAGGATCATCCATCTCTCATAGTTTCGTTCGTAGTTGTATTTCATGTGCACCTTGTAAGCGTCGGTACAATATCCTATCACCGATTCTTAAAGTCCTATTTGAATTGTAATCTACCAGATCCCCATTCACTACCATACATGAACTAAAGGTAAACCAATGCCGTAACGATTTCATCAATGTCTTGAACCATCTTTGTTAAGGTAACAATAAAATGAAATCCATCCCTTTCCATGACAACAAGTATACATTTGTACTTGATACAAGTACATAAAGGGCAATGGGTAACTGACATTAGATATAGAAGTTTGATATCACCTCTATTGTTCCTACGAGGATGGTTTATCCTAAGTGAATAGTTCTACAAAAATCCATAGAAGAAAATTCTGCTAAATGATGGATGGAGTAAGCAACTTTGCCATTATTTACACTCCTCAAAATACGTGGCAAATATCCACTATCAAACATCGGACGATATTGTTAGATTAGGGTTATTTTGCCAGAGTCAAATCCAGCCAACAATGTTGCTCAAGCAGTTCGCCTAAAATAGAATCAAGATTATATCGTTAAATATTTATAATCTGCTCGATTAGGAGACATCTGATCCAATGAACATCAATATTTTGCTCTCCAACGCAAGACAATTGCAGTTTCCTACTCTATTTCAATTCTGCTCATGCCGTCCTATGTGAAAGTGTGTTGTGATCCAGCAGCATTCAGCTGCACATAGATAAGCCTCTTGGTCTTCAGAAGTATGTAGACAAAGCTCCAGGATATCCTGAAACAATTACTGGTGATGAATATCACAAAGACTAAGTTTTCAAAAGAGTCAGGATATTATAAACCTGGTCTTAAGTTAACACGAAATCCGTCGTGAAATTGTTTGTACATCTCTGAGTTCCAAACGATCCGTGTGTTGAAACAGCCATCTTGTTAAGATATGAGTGGCAGTCAATGGCCGTTTCCTTCCTCAGAATCGAGGTGTTCAGGGCATCAAGGGTGGTTCGACTTTTAATATAGATATTTACGGCAGTTGTGAAGATAACATTCTATACCTGGCATTCCAAAACGTTTTTAAATGTCAGACTTTTGATAAAAATATCAATGAATCCATTCGATTCGTTAAAGTTATCGGGTATACCATTTTAGCAAGCATCCAGATTTGGTATCAGCATTAGAGACGATGCAATGTCCAGCTATCACATTCATATACTCATAAACTTGTCACCTAGAAATCCAAAATCTATTACCAAAGTCTATGTCTGGAATTAGCCAATGTTGCCTGGTTATTCTGCAACCGTTTCTGAAGATCCAATTCATATCAGTATAAAAGTTATCAGGAATGTCATTTTAACAAGCATCCATGTATGGTATCAAATTATTAGAGATGATCGTGTATGCAGCGGATGCATGACAATTGACATATTCACCTGCAGACGGATATGTCTAATAGTTATCGACAGTCCATGTCATTAATCGCCAGCTCCTCAGTTTAACGGCAAAGCCTAAGATTTCAAGAGATTATGGGTATTCTTGGTTCGACTGAAAGAAAGGACATTCACAATAGGCTGGAGAAAACATTCAAGCCCAACCAGGCCAAAACTTATGTAATCGTCCGAAGTGGATCTCAACATAAATAAGTCTCCTCGGCCTGATGGTATACCAGCACTGGTCTTGAAGCAGTGTTCTTCGACGCTAGCTCGTCCATTAGCTAACCTTTTCAGCACTTTATACCGTGCCGGCAAATTTCCAGTATGTTGGAAGGTTGCTAATGTAACGCCAATTCCTAAAAAGGGAGAGGCTAACAACCCTGAAAATTATCGCCCAATAGCAATTTGTTCTGCACTTTCCAAAGTTATGGAGAGTATGGTTAACTACCATCTTGTGAAATATTTAGAGTCCAACAATTTACTCAGCGACCGGCAGTATGGCTTTCGTAGAGGACGCTCTACGGGAGACTTGCTAGTCTTCCTATCGGAAAAATGGTGTCGTTCCATACACCGTTTTGGCGAAAGTAAAGTGGTGGCTCTAGATATTTCTAAAGCGTTTGATAGAGTATGGCATGGTGCGCTTTTAGCAAAACTTATTGCTTTTGGTGTTGGTAATAACTTCTGTCGATTTATATCGAGCTTTCTCAGAGATCGCACTATACGAGTTTTTATAGATGGAATTTCATCAAACGGGTTCAAGATCAATTCAGGGGTACCGCAAGGCTCCGTCCTTTCTCCTACTCTATTTTTTATCTTTATAAACGACCTTCTACGTCAAACTTCCAACCCTATCTATTCTTTTGCAGATGACAGCAACATTTGCCATTCATATGCATTCAATTATAGACCAAGCCTGTCGGAGATTGGGGCAATGAGGCAAAATATGAATGATACGCTCAACCAAGATCTTGTGACAATCTCTGAATGTGGTTGTGCGAATAGAGTAGATTTTAATGCGCGCAAGACTCAATGTTGTATGTTAACCATAAAAGCACAACAGATCATGTTGCTCCATCTGTTTTTATGGGTGGTGTAAATATTAAGGAATCAGAAGCTCTTGATGTTCTAGGCATGAGTATTCAGTGCGATGTCCGCTGGACAAAACACATTTTTCGAGTGTCGAAAGAAGCATTCAAGTGCCTTGGTTTTCTAAAACGGTGTAAGAAATACTTCACTCCATCTGATCTCCTTACAATTTACACCACTTATATCCGACCTAAAATGGAATACAACTCTCATGTGTGGGCCGGTGCTTCGAAGTCTATTTTGGAGTTACTCGACCGCGTACAGGAGAGAGCGAAGATGCTTATCGGTAACAATAGGGTATCCAGCTCTATTGACTCACTGGAACATCGTCGCAATGTGGGTTGTGTTTCACTGTTCCGATACTACAATGGTATGTGCTCTGCTGAAATTAGGGAACTTGTTCCCGAAACCCGTAGATCTTTACGCAACACACGCTCTTCGGCAAGGGCACATCAATTCGTTGTCGACTGGACAGTAGATCGCACAACACATTACAGGGAAAATTCGTTCTTTAGCCGTACTGTCCGTATGTGGAATAAGCTTCCTCCTGAAGTATTTCCTATCACTTTCAATATAGGAAAATTCAAATCAAATGTCCACAAACACTACTCCCTCTATCCTCCCTCCCATAACCTATTTTCCTAGTTCCAACACAATGCTTTGCATGAGTAGGGGTCATCCCCTGAGTGCTGGTCCAAGAAAAAAAAAATATTCATTTGGATCCATGAATTTTACGATAGATGCAGTTAACACAATTCGAGGAGATTATAGATATATGTTCATTCCCCATTACTAATAGATATATTCAGCCCTGTAAAGTAGTTAGAAACTGCACTTATTGGATGAGAAAGGGAGTAAATTCTTCCAACCAGGAAAAAAAAATCCGAGAGAGTTTTTTCCTTATCCCATTTTTCCTATTCAAATTCAGTGTTAAAAATTGAAAAAGGTAAAAAACTCCCGCGAATTTTTGTATTCGTTATTGGCCTGAATATAAAAAATATGAGAATTTACTCCCTTTCTCATCCAATAAGTGCAGTTTGTAACTACCTTGCAGGCCTGACATGAATAGCTCTTTCCATATTCGCCTACTTCCAGCACATTTTCTCTCAATTTACATTATTTCGCAATACTAACCCAGTAAGGTGTAAAAGGCTTTTATAAGACTAAATACTAAAGTTTTTTTTACTTGCAATTTCATTTTTTTGGGGGGCTAATTTAATATATGTGGCCATTTGATTCAACTTGTCTTGGTCTTATGTTGCAAGACTAACAAGAATTAATGGTTTTCAATGTGACACAATTACCGACTGACTACTGGCTAAAGATTGTCTTGTTTGGTGTCACTTAATACACCTTCATTCTAATATTCTACTTCATCCACTTACCACATACCTTACTAACACCATAAAGATTCGTTAAAGGTCACATCTATAATAAGAAGGAGACCAAGAAAATTAAAACAAAAAAATACAAAAAAATAAGAAGAAAATTAAATGACAAGGCCTAAAAATTACCTTAACTGCAGAAAATGAAAACCAAAGTATGTTTACGAGTACAATCTGAGCGCGAGGGGGGTAGTAGAAGACTGTGGCATGAACGACAAAACTTCACACCCTTATTTGTTCACCGACAAGTAAAGGAAGAAACAAAAACCAAAAAATATAGTAAAATGTAATTGGGTAGCATATGAAAACAACGTCAACGACGTAATTTTGCGACATTAAGTCGTGAAATTAATTTATGCCTGCAATTACGACGCGTCGTCAATAAAACACATTCATCTTGAGTACAAAAAGTTAATTGGCTTTTTTTCCCGTTCAAATACTGTTTGTTCGTTCTCTAGTATGTATGGGGGCGTGCTACTACTTACTTCTTATGTCTGGATGTTTTTGTATCAAATGTGTTGGGTAGGTAAATAATAGACACAGGTTTAATGTAACAGTACAGGGTATTTTGTTTAATTAGGAATTTCTGAAAATTAAGTATTTCCCATTTTAAAAGCTGCAAATTACCAAAAGTTGACCTAAACTCATTGTCAATCGCTAACAATTTATGGAGGTGTTTTAAATTTGTTGTCAATTATTTTAACTTTTATTCAAAGTCCTCGAATTCAGAAGACTACCCAGCAAAGATAGCCACTCCCACTTATCCGGAATGGTGCATTATGTGAAGAAGTTTGCCGCAGTTGTCCGACTGTCCACTAATATACCTAAGATGAAAGTCATGCGGATAAACTCCACCAACCACGAGTCAATTAATGTCGGGAAAATGCTAATTGACATTGTAACCTAATTTTGCTATATGGGTGTGCCATAACAGCCAATCTTCGGTTCAGCTTTTCTAAAGATTTGAGGATCAACACCCATTTCTACGAGTACACAAATTTGAATATTCAACACGATCATTAAATCAGTTGTCCAATACGTAAATCCAAAACTTGTTGCGTTACAAGCATTTATTAATCCTCGACTTTTGGACAAACATGACATACAACTAAACTTCTTGGACAATTACAATTCAAGAACGCGTCATTGCTAAAATCTGTTGCCGCAATTTGATGTGGGTAGGTCACACTCTCAGAAAATGGAAACCTTGACTGGAAATCGCAGGGAAGCCACAGAAAAGGACGACCGTCAAATACATGGCGACAAATAGTGAATGCTGAGGTCATGGAAGCAGGTTACGCATGGCGCGAAAATAAAACCAAGGGTTTCAAATTATTCGTGATTTATTTTAAAGAAGTGGCCACTTAAATTTGGTACGGATTAAAACGAGAATAACTTTTAAATGAAACAACGTACGTTAAGATTTTATAAATGAAATTATAGGTAATTTATTAACCCTCCGTCATGCAAATGTTCCGATAGTCACGTACGTAGCGCATGTATCTGGCCAGATACACTATGTATTTCAGTACATTTATATGAAAAATATGCTATTTTAGTGATAATATTACATTGTTATATTGTTATCACGGCAGGCAGATATATATTTTTTATTTTATTTTTGTTCTTAGTTAAGCTTTAAAAAAATATATAACTGTAGGTATATGTGTCTTTACTGCGAATAAATTTTCTGGCTTGTTCTCATCAAAATCTGGTTATTTACTGTACCTGCACTATTTTTTTTCACTTTACGTTTAACAACTGCCCAATATATCTCGACTGAACGAAGATTTGGGCAATTTGTTTAATTGTTGTGTTTTGGTATAATATCAATTGTAGAATCTTTTTCTATTTTGAAAATAGGGGGCGTTGTTATGATTACTACAGTGCGTACCGATTTTAAGTGGCCACTTATTTAATCGAATAAAAGTTCATCATTTTTATATTATTCCAGTGATCGATTAATTTTTCCTCGATTATTCGAATAAAAATCTTGACTTTGGATGAATCGATTTTTATTTACGAGTTTTATAACGACCCTAAGCTCCTTCTAGAAATCATGGGAAAATATATGAGAAATTTCATGTCAAGTGAACCAACTTTTGAAATCGTGGCACCAACGGGTCAAAAATTTTATCCAAGCAAGTGTTTTTTCTCATTCATGTAACATTACTTATTGGTCTTAAAAAAATGTATTCCAAATAGTTTGGCTATTTTTTCAATCTTTCGAAAAAAAAAATAAAAAAAAAATTTTTTAATTTTTTTTTCCAAAACCAAAAATTTTATTTTTCAAAATGGGCCCTTTTTTCCTCAATAGAAAGCTTAGATATTTATCTTGAAGACCTATCAAAATATTTTTGACTTTTTTTGCAAAATCAAAACTTTGTTGACTTTTTTTTATTTTTTTTGCTCAAAAGAAAGCTTAGGTGTTTTCCTTGAAGACCTTTTTGATCGCTTAGTGAGATATCTATCAAAATAAATATTTTGTAACTCAAGACATACAATTTTTGATTTTTTTTTTTTTGCAAAATCTAACTTTTATTCAAAATGGGCCCTTTATTAATTTTTTGCTCAAGAGGTTTTTGGTCGCTAGAGGAATGCGAGTGGGCGAAATCCTCCATATATATCTTTACTTGTGCTATATAAAGGTTTTTATAGAGTCGGAAAACTTGAAATTAAAATGAAATAGAGAAAAAAAGTTTAATATCCATTCAATTGTTTTTATTAATTAGGTAATTTTATGTCATTAATGTTTAAATATGATTTCGGTCATCTGCAGAAAATTTCGGCAATAACGCGTCGAATATTGGCTTCCAAGTGCTTGATCGTTTCAGGTTTATCAGCATAGACCTGGGACTTTACATATCCCCAAAGAAAATAATCTAATGGCGTCAACTAACATGAACGAGATGGCCAGTTAACAGGATAATTTCTTTAAAATTATTCGTTCGCCAAATTTTCTCATAGTAAATGGATTGTATCGCTAATACAATACTAATGCCATCCAATTGAGGCACGAATAAATTAGTCACTTGTCTCTATACCACTCATCGTTGACTGTAATGTTCTGAACATCGTTATTTGTGAAGACATATGATTCCTTCGGTCCATAAAGAGAACCAAACAGTGAGTTTTTCTGGATGTAGGTAATGGTGTTTCGGCAATGGCTTGAGGATTATCATCGCTCCAATTCTTTTTATTGACATATCCATTTAACCAAAAGTGTGGTTCTTCACTGAACAAAATTTTCAAATGAAGAGTATGTGTTAATTGGACCTCCAGCCAGCTGGGGCGGCCACATGCCCGAAATCATATTTAAATATTGAAGCCATAAAATTATCTAACTAATAAAGTCAGTTGGATGGATATTAAAAACGCCTTTCTCTGTTTTATTTCAATATAATGTTCTTCGCCTTGATAAAAATTAGAGAAGTTAAGACCTATACTTCGATATTTCCCTGAGGATTGTTTCGGAGCAATGAACTTTTGTGAACGTAACAAAACATGTTGATCTCTTCCCTCTAGATCCATCATTTCAAGTCGGGAAACAAATAAATAATTGCCTATTGCGAATAATACGCATTTCCCGAAGAATACATTTTCTTCCGTTATTATTATTATCTTAATATTCCCAAATATGTATACTTATTTCAAAAATTTCCTAAACTTATGGATATGGATATCTAATGATAGATATTTCAAAGTCCATTGCAACGATGTAGATGAGGCTATAGTAAGTTGGACCTGCAATGTGTCAAAATCGGGAAAAAAAAATATATTTTAACCCGAATTTTTTTTTCATCAAAAAATTTTTTTTGTCATTAATTTTTTTTACAAAAAAAAAAAATTTAAAAAAAAAAGTTAAACAAAAAAATTTTTAAAAAACTTTAAAAAAAATTAAAAAAATTTAAAAAAAAAAAATTTTGAAAAACAATTAAAAAAAAATTATTTGAAAGTATAATTTGGTGAAGGGTATATAAGATTCGGCACAGCCGAATATAGCTCTCTTACTTGTTATATATGAGTTTGTCATTCCGTTTGTAATTTCCACAATATAATTTTCCGTCCCTATAAAGTATATATGTATATTCTGGATCCTTATAGATAGCGGAGTCGATTATGCCATGTCCCTCTGTCTGTTGGTCGGTCTGTTGAAATCAATTTTCTGAAGACCCCAGATATCTTCGGTATCCAAATCTTCAATAATTCTGTCAGCCATGCTATCGAGAAGATTCCTATTTAAAATCAGCAAAATCGGTCCACAAATGGCTGAGATATGAGGAAAAAACCATATCTCAGCCATAAAACCATATCTTGAAATAATAATTCGAAAAAACAATTTTTACAAAAAATTAAAAAACAACTTTGGAAAAAAAAATTTTGTTTACCTAAAAATATTTAGAGTTTGTATTTTGAAGTATAATTTGGTGAAGGGTATATAAGATTCGACACAGCCGAATATAGCTCTCTTACTTGTTCATCTTGTTTCGGAGAAAAGAACTTTTGTGAAAGTATTCCTATGTTGATTCGCTTCTTCATTGCCGTCATAAATTCCTCATTTGTGTAAAATCTATTTTTTCTGGAGGCATCATTTGAAGTCGGGAAATAAATAATTATTGGCTATGAAGAATATTACTACTTTCGCGAAGACTACATTTTCTTTCGTTAATATTATTATCTTAATATTCCCAAATATATTTCAAAAATTTCCTAAACTTATTGTAACACTCTGTATTCCTCAAATATTTTGTGGTCTTTAACATTGAAAAAAATTCTAAAATTTCCATAATTTGTCGATTTTTATGCACAATGAGCAATAGATTCGATTTTTTTTTCTAACGTTATAATTAGTTTCACATACTCTAACTACTACATATTGGGGAATCAACACAGAAAAAATAAAACCAAGACTGATACACACTGTAATAATAATACTCATGAAGCAAACCTCTTAATTGGGTGCAAATTTTTTCATATAAACTACAAATAGCTACAAATATTTTTATATATTTTCAACACATATGTTTGTATATAAGCAGGACTAAAGGAGAGTGGTGGGAATGTTTTAATATTTTGTGAATTAAAATGAAAATAAAACACGTTTCACGACTGAATGAAATGAAATTTTGTTGTAACCATAAAAATAATAAAAATTATGGTTAAACTACGTAAACCAATTAAAATTGAATGAAATCCTGCACATTTACAGCCACCACCATCAACATCGACACAGCATCACCCTCTTTGTACCTGTAAGGTTGGGTATTGAAAATATTGTTAGGGATATAGATAGATGCGAGTGTGTGCTGGTCACTGTCCCATCATACCACATTATGATCATATAAACTCCTGTTTAAATCATCTTCAAAATAGATACAATTTTTTTTTGTTTGTCTGGCCCGTTTGCTTCCATCCACATATTTTGGGGCGTATCATTGTTGTCTAGTTTTTATTGTATTTTATTATCATTTTATTTTTATCATTATTACCCACATACATGTAACGTGCCCCATTTCTTGATGTACAAATTGCTGCAAGTATAAACGAACATCTTTGCACATTTAGTTACGGCAGGATTTACTTTTATTTAGTTTTAGTTGACCATTTTTGGTCTATTCTAAAAAGGAAATGTTCTTTTTTATATCATTATAATTTGTTACGATGTTACCGTTACTAATTTGTAATATCATGACCATTTGCTTGTTCTAAGTAAGTATTATTTCATAAGAAATGTTTATATAAATAGAAGTAGATACATATGTACTTTCATAGTAGTTATTTTGCAAAATTTGCTTTTATGATAATACAGATAACATGTTTAATCATATTTATTTTTATTTTGCAAATGACATTTATGGGGCAGTTAGTTTGCCTATTCTAAACTATATTATATAGTAGTTTTTATTATCGGAAAAAATTAAAATTTTGCAATTGTAATTGGAACAACCTTTCAAGGCAATTTTAACTTTAAATATTTAAATATTCCGAAAAAACTACCAAGTGTAGGAAGGAATGTAAGAACAAATAAATTAACAGATTTGTAGATGAAACTTATAACAAATCTCGTTTACTTTGAATAAGTTCCTGCTAAAACTTCTGGAATATTTATTGAAAAGCTACTTGAATGACCAGCACAGTAAAACTAAGAAACTCAGCTTTTTGAAAGGACTTTTTTCAATTTTCTCGAAAAAGGGGTCAATTTGACGACTAAAGATAGGAGATAGGGGGTTAAGATCTTCCACAAACATGATCTCCATAAAATTCCACAATATAACTCTGGCAATAAGAATTCTCTCAGATATTAACTTACAACATTTTTTCAGTTAGTATAATGCTACCTTCGATCAAAAAATTAAAACTTTTTCAGACCAGCTGGACTATAAGTTTATTCTACAAATATGATCTACTCAATTTGTTGGACAGTTTAATTATTCATAGAATAATTCTTTATTCTAAATTGAAAAATGTTATTCATTCAAATAAATATTGTTACGAAATTGTACTTGAATTCAAATATAACGATTTTAAGGGCTGATTTAAAAGTAGCATAATGCTTTCAAATAACAGTGCTGTAATAGCAAACAGCTTTTATTATTAAATAAAAGCTTTCAGTTCATTTGATCGTAAGTTGGCAACGCTGTATTCGAATTCGAATATTCAGTTAAAGAACATTGTAGAAAGTACACCACAGATGGCGTATGTATTAGTAAGATCTAGAATATTCGAATTTCGACAGTTAAAGAGCAATCTAGAATGCAGATGGCAGTGTTATAAATAGTGGCAGAGGTTGCAGTCGTGAGTGAGTTTATCAGAGACGCTTTTCGAATAAACATCAACTGAGTACCTTAAAGTGTGTTGTGTTTTTCAAGTAAATTCGTGTACATTATAAATTGTGTCTGTATTTCTGCGAATTTATAAACGTGTATAAAAAACATTGAGTGACTATTTAATTCTGTTGTTGTTGTACATTTTAATAAATAAATAGTTGTTAGAATTTTCAAACTACTAAATGGCTTTTATTTGCAATCAAAAGTATCCGGTTTATTTAAAGGAAATAAACTAACGTTTTGAAAAGGTTAAAACGTAACAATATATAAAATGGGTTTGTTATAGAGGCGGAGAACTTGAAATTGAAGTAAAGAATATCTATTCTAAATTGGCTTCATCAATTAAATAATATGATATCGGGCATGTGGATGCCGCGTTTAGCACGTACATGGCGTAACCTGGAGGCAAATCAGTGTGTAGAGCGCGATCAAAACACATGTACAAGGTGGCCAGTTAACAGGTTAATTTCTTGAAATTATTCGTTCGACGCTATGTGAAATCTGTCTGGCATTTCCTGTTGAAACCATTGGGGTATTCACACGATCTACTATTTGCTCATAGTATTGTCATAATGTCCTAATATATTATGATACGACAAATTTTTGTTGTGTTTCAAACAAAAAAGTTCTAAACTAATAATATTATTTGAACTATGTATGTTTATTGTTTTGTCATAAAATAATACTTTTTTTGTTTGCAGCACAAAAAATAGTTTAAACTAAACATAGTTCAAAAAGTCTTATTAGTTTATAACTTTTTTGTTTGAAACAAAATACCTAAACAAAAATTTGTTTAAACTAAAAAATATTTTATGACATTATGACAATACGACTTAATAGGAAACCGTTTGAATCCCCCAAATAACAACTTTTATAATATATTGGGATATTATGACTAATAGAAGACCGTGTGAATATCCCACATATGTCTGCAATGATAATGCCTTCCAATTGAAGTTCGAGGAAGTTAGTAAACATATCCCTATATCGCTTACAGTTGACTGTAATGTTCTGACCATAATTTTTTGTGAAGACATATGGACTAATGATTCCACCGGCCCACAAAGTGTAGGAAGGAATGTAAGAAAAAATAGATTAAACTTATGTTGAAACTGTAGAGTTAGTAAAAATCGAAAATGTGGTCAGATAAATGGAAAATAGTTCAGTTGCTTCAATATCCGACTACTTCTAACTACAATCAAATTCAGGAGGAGGTCTTACACTCAGATTTTCTACTCGTTTTATGATAACTACAACACAAGAGAGATTCATAAGCTCTTGAATTTTTACGAATGTAAAAATCGGTGAAATTCGTAATTTCGTTATTTTGTCTAGTGTTACTACGAGTGTAATAGATTTAGGAGTTCTTACAGTCATCCAAATCTTAACAAAAACAAGAAGAATTCGTAAGTTCTTGAATGCGGCTATGTTTAACTACTGTTGCACAGTGGGGTAGAATCAAAATTGTTTGGAAATAAATCTGTCATTTTTAAACGGCTGGTCCGAATTTCAATTTTGAAATGCCTAGCCCGATTGGACAATCCATTTAGAAACGCTAGATTTATTTCTAAAAAATTTTGATTCTGTCCTACTGTTAAACAAAACCGAAGTCAGGAAAATTTCTCAAGATCGTGTACGAGTGCAACATACGACAGATCGTATCAGTGATCAGTAGTAAAAATAGGGTCTTTAAGGTATTAAAAAGTCTAAATTGGAAACCAACTAAATTTTGCCGTTTGTCATAAATTTAGCCAAAAGTACGTCTGGTTTGAATTCATTGAAGTTTCCAGGATATGCTAACCTTGTCAATCTTAAAAAAGGATAAAGAAAAGCATTTGCTTATATGAATATTGTTATAGAATATTGAAGCTCTTAAACGTGCCCTATTAGAAACAAGCTGGGGTGGGTCAGCTAAATACTTACGAACTTCAGCATTAACCTTAATTAACTCGTCCTCTGTGGATATTTATAGGTACTGCCACTGAAAGACTTCCAATGTCGAAACATTTAGGTCCTCTATATAAAATATGATCACTTAAATTGTCTATTTAATATGATCGTAGACGTAAATCCAGAATCGTTGATAACAATTTTTACATCTACTCGAAATGGTCAAAGTAATGGAACAGCTGTGGATGAGTCCATTAGTTATCTCATCTGATGAATTGTACCTTCCTCGGTGCATTCTAAATAGAGTTTTTCGTTTCCCGCACTTTTTCATTAAAACTTGAAGAAAATCCAATAATATTAAACAATTCAAAACATTTTCGTTTTAGTCTTTGTGAAAAAGTAAAATACTAAAATAATTCCACTTTCGAACGGAATATAATTCCGAAGCTTTTCAACAAATTATCGATATAAACTGAAGAGAATGTGAATCTTAGAGAATGATATTTCTGCAGCCCAAGTGAGCTGCTGGATCAGGCACTCACTCACCAATGATAGGAAATAGACAAGCTCAAATTCTTTTTTTACAAATTTCATTTCAAAAACCAACATAACTCTTCGTATGAATTTTTAAGGAAGACTGGATGGTTTTGCTCAATACGAGAGTATACTTAGGTGTCAGAGAGAGTTCTACATGCATTTTTACGTTTAAAAGATCACTGTCGATCATGAGTATTTTGTAAATAATGACCCTCCCACAAAAGATGTGATATTGATTTAGTTTTCTAAAGACATAGTCAATTGGGAATTAATAAATATGTAAAGTAATTCTGATTCGCTAATGGATTCAGACTTGATATATGTTACAAAGGGCTTCTTTATATTGTCAGATCACTAAAGTGTTTTTCGCAATTTAGCGATGTGTGATCGAGGATCTTGCTATTAAAAATAAAATTCAAAGTAGTAACTTTTGTTAGTTCATATTTTTTGCTGTAAATCTTATAAAAATATGAGTTAGTTATTTATCTGTTTCAAACAATTTTAAGAATTTTGGCATTTATTTTGTCATAATTTTGCATATTGGGCTCATACGATTCTAAGACGATCAATGTATGTCCGTCAGTATATTTTTTTTGCGCATAAATAACTTTAGGTCATATATTTTACTGTCTGTCAATAACATAAGACTGTCCAGTTTCTAATAGAAGGAGCTTATTAGGAAGGCACAGGAATTTAAGATCCCAACTAATAATATAACAAAGTCATTATTTTCATTTCACACTAAAAATAAAACATAGAGCTTAATTTCGATTATACCTTTTCTAGCATAACATGTTTTAATTACCTGTTTTAAGAATTTTAAAGACGCCCGAACACAATGAAACCAAAATATCATCATAAACAAAATAACGAGCATAGTATATAATTTTCCAGCAAAAATATTTGATTGACAAGTTAATTGAATTTCTTGGAAAAATTACTAATTAACAATGCAGTCTTTTTGTGTGGCCCACTCTACCCACTCTTCTGCGGCACACAAAATGATAGTAAGTAAAACTTGTTAAAACAAAGAAAGAAAAAAGAACATTGAATTTTTCTACAGAAACAATGAAAATTATCGTAATAAAGACAAGACAAGCCAACTTGCAAAAACAGTATTTAAGGAAAAACCAACCAGAGAACAAAAAAAAAAATAATTTCCAAATAATTATTTTGATTGACGTCTTACAACTAACGAAAATAAGAAGAAACAAATGTTTTGGAAGACTTGATACTAGAACAAGGGAAAAATTATCACACACAAAAATATTGTGAACTAGAGAGTAAAAAGAGAAAATTGTTTCTGATACGAGTTTTAGCATGATTTAATATAAATTTTATACTATACACTCTTATTAAAAATAACAATAATGCTTTGTTTTTTGGGTGTTGATGATGTTTTTGTCAGTTATTATTATTTTTTTTTTATACAATATTTTAATTATGTTCTTAAGATAATTTCACTTGAAATTGGAGTAAATGTTTGTAGAAATGTATGTATTTCCATCAACTTTTAATTAGCCTACGAACAAAAGTTTTTGTTTTTCATTTATTTATTTTTTCTATTTTGTTTAAGCCTTAAATTTGTATGAGAAAAAAAAATAATCCTTGTTGTTTGAAAATTTTCTGTAAATGCAAGAAACTTTTATGATGAGCTGTAAAAATTTTGTTATTTAAAGGGAAAAAGTAATTTTCCATTTCTAGCAGACAAATTGTTAACTGCTTTCTTGTCTTTAATGAAAACATAGCTATTTATACGTGAATAATAGGGTTGTAATTCGAAATAAATTTAGAAATAAATCTTTTTAAAGCTGCCTAAAAGTATGCTTTAGTTTATAATAATTTAATAGTTTATGGCCCAAAATACTTAATTCCTTTAGTTTTTTCTTACTAACTTATATTGACCTACCTAAACGGTATTAAGAATCATTCCTAGGAAGTTCATATGTTCTAGAAAGTTGTTTACTGAGATCTTATGAACATTTTTGTAGTTGAGTGTTTCCTTGAATTTTGAACGGTTTGCTACCTATGAACCTGAACAGGGTTAAAAAGGTAAAAAAAATCGATTTTTTTAAAGTTTTTTTGCGATTTTGATCTTGAAGATGATTTAATATGTTCACAATTTTTGTTCTTTATGACAAGGGCTACAACTTTGCCTCAAAGAGTAAATCAAAATTCAGAACTGTTTGCAAGATATGAGCCTAAGAAAATTATCACTTTTTTGCAAAAATGACACCGAGGCCCCTAATCTTTGGGAAGTGCATGACTTTGGGCAAAACTGTATCACGTAGTGGTGTGAACTTAAGCCAAGTTAAAAAATTTACTTTCAAATTATACGTATAAGAAATGTTCAAGTTAAATTTATGAAAAACATAAATTTTGTGAAACAAAAACTAAAAAAAAGACCCAATAGTTTGGTTTCCAAGTTTTTTACTCGTTAATCGTTCGAATAATCGGGGAAATTTTATAAATTAATCGATCACTCAAATAATGAACAAATTAAAAGCTTCTATTCGAATAAAATAAAACTCGAATAATTGACAACCTTAGTAAAAAAGTCTTAACTAAATGAGAATTTTATTGATTTTTTTACAGTGACAAGCTATACTTTTCGTATTAGCATTTAAATGCTATTCATTACCGTACGTGGAAAATGAAAAAATACTCATGCAAATATCTAATACATATGTATGTTCTTATATATCAGATTAACCCTCTAATGCCCAAGCATACCCAAGAAACTCATTGCAAAAATGCCAGTAAATGCAAATATAACTGATTTTGCATTTCAAATCTCATGTAACAGTTGTTAAAAATCGCACTTAAATTATTTTAAAACGCTTTCAAAGTTTATGAAATGAAAAAATTGGCATTTTGCGATGAGTGCCTTGAGGCATACATAAGCATTAGAGGGTTAAAAGACAACTGTTACCAAATTGCTTCTAAGTAATGCAGATGGTATGTAGCCATCCTTATATTTATCAGTAATATCATATCATTATCCAATTTTTCTGATGAATTCCGAATTAGCTTCTACCTCTAACCAATATTTGTTAACTATTTTATTGTAATATGAAAAAATGAACCATTATTTTGTAAACTTTTATAATTTTCGAGTAAATTTTATTATGTATTGTTTTACTTTTTTTTAATATTGTTTTAACTATTGTACATACAACTTCTATGTTGTTATTTAATTTCTATATTCAGATTTCCATAGGAACTGTTTTTTAAACTCTAATAACCACTAGAGTTGAGTAAAATCAATTTTGACAGTTACCTGCAGCGTTACAGCAAAACTAAATTTAAAAAAAAACTAAAAGTTTTCACATATTAAGCCTTTTACAGAGTGTGATGTTTAATTTTCATATTCTCACTGGGAATTTTTTTCCATTGGGAATTCAGGAGGAGGTATTAAGAGTGTTGAATAGTTTGTTCTATATATTCACCCTACATTTTAGGGGAAATAGATTTTTATAATTGTATGATAAATAACATAAAGTGGAAGACTATCAATTGTTAATATCACTAGTTTGTCATTCAACTTTGGTATACCATATGTTTGTCCTTCGAGAGCAATTAAATAAGTTTTTATTGCTTCGCTGAGGATAAAAATTTCCCAACTATATCATATCACTGGTTTGTTACTCAACCTTTTGTGGAATATCTCTAGATGATGTTTCTTTTATATATAAACTTTGGTCCTTCGAACCTAATTATTTAGTTTCAATAATACAGATTTTCATTGTAAATGAAGAACGATATTACGAAGTAAAATACGGCGACTATAGAACTTTTAGTCCAATATCATTAGAAAATATATAATAGTAGGTACGTCTTTCAAAATTGAACATGAAAAATTTGGTCCTTCGAACCAAGTTGAATGCATTTTTGATATTCAATACTAAAAAACATGTTAAATTATTTTAAGTCTCCAGCCAAGCGTACTTTATATTCCAGTCGCCTACACTTGAACATAAAATTCTATACTGTAGTGTTTGTTGGATTTATTTTTTACGAGGATGTTATGATAGCACCAGTTGTTAGCTTTTCATAGTTTTCGTTTTGCTTTTTGTTTAACAATTTTTATTTTTTTAATTTTATTTTTCAAAAAACTTTTTAGTTTTCTCATTGTAAATACAAGTTTATATAGCAAAAACTATATGCCAACAACAATGAGCTTAAAATTGCTTAACAAAAGTTGGAAAAAATATAAAACTGATTTCAAACAAACGCCTGGCCAGGCATCACTGCGTCAAATATTGCAGGTGCAAAAGTGGGATAGAAAAACAGGTTGCAACTTTTTAATATATTTAAAAGGAAATTACAAAAAAAAAACTTCTCAAAAAAACAGCAAAGCAGAAAAATTTAATTATAAAAACTATAGCCTACCTTTGGGCACTTTTAAAAGCCTACGGTTAAACATTATTATATGTAATTCTAAATAAAAACAGTTCAGTAAAATTTAAAATATTATCATTGTTTCAATTGAAAAGATGGTTCCGAATAAATAAAAATTTCCCGAATATTTCGTTGCAATACTTGATCTTCATCTTCAAGATCAAAATCCAAAAAGTTTTTTTAAGCTGCCTAAAAGTATGCTTTAGTTTATAATAATTTAATAGTTTATGGCCCAAAACACTTAATTTCTTTAGTTTTTTCTTATTAACTTATACTGACCTACTTAAACGGTGTTAACAATCATTCCTAGGAAGTTCATATGTTCTAGAAAGTTGTTTATTGAGATCTTATGTACATTTTTGTAGTTGATTGTTTCCTTGAATATTTAACGGTTTGCTAAATATGGACCTGAACAGGGGGAAAAAGGTAAAAAATGGAATTTTTTAAAGGTTTTTGCGATTTTGATCTTGAAGATGAAGCTTTTTTGATTTTATATGTTCTTTAGGACAAGGGCTACAACTTTGCTTCAGAGGGTAAATCAAAATTCCAAACTGTTTGCAAGATATGAGCCTAAGAAAATTATAACTTTTTTGTAAAAATGACACCGAGGCCCCAAATCTTTGGGGGCCCACGTAGTGGTGTCCGTTTATGGTTATTTTTTTCGTGTTGCACTGTGTTATAGACCAGAGATTTTACGTACACCCACAAAAAGTAGTCCAAAGGTGTCAAATCACACGAACGAGGTGGCCAATTCATAGGTCTATTTCTTGAGAAAATTAAGTTTCCAAAATTTTCGCTCAACAAAGCGTTGGTTTCGCGTGTTGTATTGCAAGTTGCGCCGTCTTGTTGGAACCATTTCTCCTCCAAATGATTTGCAATGACATGATGAATGAAATAAATCACGAATTATTTGCCTGTAGTAATGTTGGCACCGATTTCGTATTTAAAGACAAATAGGCCGATGAAGACTTCGGCATGTAATGGAGTCTCATGAGGAATGTGCTCTCTTCAATAACGACAATTCTCCTGGTTTACATACCTGTTACGCCAGAAGCAAGACTGGTATTGGCATTGACGATACAAATTTGGTACTACTTCCAGTAGATTCTCAGCCCATTCAACGAACACACAAAGCAATTGATAGCCAGTTGAGCGGGAATTTTGGAAATAAATTTCCACGATTTATAAACCATGTTCTGGTGAAGTAATTGCAGCGTAATATTATTATTTATTTCCTACATGTCAGCCCTGTTTAATTTAAATCCTAAACAAAATGTATAACTTAATCAAATTGTAAGTTTTTCAAGAAAACATTAATATTTTTTTTTAGCTTAATGCGCTTCAACAACTTTTTCAATTTATACTTTTTTGCACTTCTAACTTCACTCACAAAATTCTAGCTTTTCTTCTCTCCTACATACCCATAAAGTTTCCTTGTTTATTACCATATTTCACATAGAAAATATTTTCGCAAAAAAAATATAAACTTCAAACAAATATTTAAAACAATTTTCAAACTCTACTCATATGGGAGGTTTATGTAGGAATGTGTACGAACGAACAACGAGTATTTAAAAAATAAAAAATTATAAAAATATTCTTTATAACAAAAGAGAAACTTCGTGTTTAAGTATTAAGTAAAAGCAAAGTTTATGCTGTTTTTTAACAGCTAAATGAAAAAGTGTTCCCCAGCAGATGTTAGATGGAAGAGGAGTTTATTGAGTTGCATCACAAATGAAGTGTTTTACTTAAGGAAGTTTGTATATTAGCTAGCAAGATAAAGCTTACATTACCGGGTAATGGCTTAAAATGGTAATTCTTAAACCCTTATCAACCAGCCATTACTAATCTACTTCTTCGACATGTGGTAGTCATTACAAAGCATATTACTTATTAATTGCATCTCATTTCCTAGTTTTTGAAAGTTAACTATAGAATTTTCTTTAAGATTTTCTACAAAATTTAACAACTGGCGGTTTATTTCTCTCCACCATGGTTTAGAATTTCCCTGCACTTGGGAGGTAGGAGTTTAATTTGTTTGCTTTGTTACTGCCAGAACTATTAATTTTCTTATAATATTTAATGAAATTTGAACTTAAATATATTGTTTTACTTATAATATTAAGCCTTAAGAATCCTTTCTTAATTAATATAGAAAATATTGTATTTGTCTTTTTATTTCCAAACAACAACAACATCAACAAAAAAAACCCCTGATAATGACATCTAATTTGTTTAATTAGAAGACCACAAGACATTGTATACTGACTCGTATGTTCGTATTGTTTTGCATGTGACATGATAAAATGTAATTGTAAAATCCCCAAAATGCACTTACTTAAGTAATTGCTAACCATGTACTTGTTTGGTTGTAGATATCAACTCCTGTGTTTGGTTGAGCGTTTGAGTTTTCATGTAGGTAGAGTAGAGTACAGTACTTTATGCAACATGAAATTTGCAACAACATACATACATGCAAACTTTAGCTAGACATCTCTAAGTATCTAAGAGTAGTTATATGTACAACATTTTAAAATAAATGACACTCTGAACATCATAACATCAATCTTACATTGACAACATACTAGAAATATTCTGTTTACTGGCCTGAACTGAACTGGCCTTACTGGCTGGCTGGCTGCTGGCTTGTTGCAACAATACATGAACATCAGCCACAACGAAAAATTAATGGTCAATATAGAGTATTCTTGGGGGAATATGCGTATGTACGTAATTCGTACTTATTTGCGAATGAGTGTGTTTTGCAACTTGGGTTGAGGTTACTTTGGAAGATAATGAGCAGAGTTATTGTAACCAAAATGTAATATAATAAGCAAAATGAGATCTTAGACCTTGTGTTGTGTATACCTTGTACAAGAGTACATAAGTTTAAATTTGCCTACGTACATACATATATAAACAATTAAAAAACCTTTTTCGTAAATGCATTTTATACGACTACATACAATTATAAGCCACAAAATTGTATTAACTACTAAAACCTACTCTTAACAACAGCAACAGACACACAAACAGCCAGACATACTTTTTCGCACATAAAATAGCCACAGCATACAGTGGGACAGTTGAAAAGATATAATTTCCAATAAAGGTTGGGTTTCGTTGTGATACTAGGGTTGTAAGGCGTCAGGAAGGAAGTAATTTCCCATATCTGAACAATTTGAGTCCTCACCAAGTCACTCATCCCCTCCACTCCTCCTCTCCTCGTCTCTCCTCCTCAAATTGGGTACCATACGAATTGAAGCCGAGAGACCTTGAAATACGATTTGGCATGTCAGAAATGATGTTTTAACGCTATAAAAGAAAATCATTTTTGAACCGAATCATTACTTGCGACGAAAAATAGATCCATTACGATAACCCGAAGCGTAAGAGATCGTACGTGAAACCCGGACAACCAGCTGAATCAAAACCGAAGACAAATATCCATGGCGCTAAGGTAATTCTTTGTATTTGGTGGGACCAAAAGGGTCCTAGCTATTATGAGCTGCTAAAATCTGGCCAGACTATTACAGCGAACCTGTACACAACACAACTGATTCGTTTGAAGTGAGCATTGACCGAAAAACGCATAGAATATGCGGCCAGATATGGAACTGTATGTAATATTTCATCATGACAACTCTCGGACAAATCGAAATATCAAGCGACATTTTTAAATTTTTTTTTTATTGCAAAAATTTAAATTTTATGGGTCGACTAATGTTTTAGCGTTCTCAGAATATCAAAATTGTTAGTAACTTCAAAATTATAGGGGGTAAGATTTTATCGTAAGTCAATGTTTACATTTTACAGTAAACGAATTTTATCGTAAGCGACACAAGAAAAAAAAGAGGGAAATAAATCTGTAACTTCTAAATGGTTAAATTGGTTTGAATGAAATTTCACATGTGCAAAGAAGAAGTGTTCTCCAGTTTAAGTTCTGAACGTGGACCTCATGGACCCACCAGGGCCACGACCAAGGGTCCTCAAAGTAGGACACCTCGGGTATATTACATTTTTAAAATTATCCTATTTCTTCGTTTGCTTTCCGATTTCAAAAAAATTACACACATAAAATATTTTCATCGAGTGCTATAAAAGACCTAGTCGTAGCTATCAATTGTCTCTTATAGCTTAGGAGATATTCGCATTTGAAAATTAAATTTTCAACATTTTTACCCAACCTACTCCAATTTTTTGATAACAGCGTATCCAAATATTTTCCGATTTTCTCCAGTTTTCCTTCATTGGACTATCAACATACGTATGTGTTGAATAAGAAAATAACTGTTTAAAAATAATGACTAAGTCCAAAGTTATATGCATTTGAATCTAAAAAATTTTGAAAACCCGATTTTTCGCTAAGTTATCTTAAAAAATTTCTAAGAGGATGTATAAGAAATTTATACTTTCTCAAAGCAAAGTTTTCATAAAATATTTTAAATGAAAAAAATATAAAAAATTTGGTTACCGAGGGGACCAGGTCCATTCAAAAAACACCTATTTTTTATGTAAAATTAAACTTTAGGGCAAAAATTCTCAAATTGCATATTCGATATTAAAATATAATAACCGGTTTTAGATGGCCCAATATGCTTTTAATTATTTGGTAAAGGATTCCGATAACTCCGACCCTGGTATGGATATTATAGCCAAAAAACTAAAAATTACCATTTTTGAGATTTTTCAACACTTTTTTGGGAATCCCGCTGATAATAAATTTCAAAATTCGTTTTTATTTTTCCATTTTAAATAGAAAATTTTACATAATTGTGAAATTTCATTAAAAACTATCCATAAATAAATATTTTATTTCAATTCGAAAATTTGTATCTATGCAAAAATTCAATAAAAAATATTTTTTGTCATATTTTTCAATAAAGTATTCCATGAATTTTTAATTGTCAATAGTTATAAATATTTTTGAAAAATAGACAAATAGGTTGAACGAAATTATAATATATTGCATCATAAAATTTTTAATTCTATGTATAAATTTCAAAATAATCGAAAAAACCTTCTCCTGTAAAATTTGTGTTTTGTCGCTTACGATAATTTGGCGCTAAGGGCTCGAAATGTTGCAATACCTGTTCGTTCTTGGTCGCAAAAGATTAGCAGTTTATATATATCTGAATTAACATATTGCACTGGTTCCTCTAAAGAGAGTCAACTCAAAGTTTTGAATGTTCACATTTTGCAATAAATCGATGTACAGTGTATTTACACACTTTAAAAATCTTACATAATTTTCTCTACTCTTTCGCCAAAAAATACAGTTGTATCCCTCTGCAACCTTCATTGTAATGTATTAAAAAAACAGTCTTTTGCCTCTACTGAACATTTTTAAATTTTGAGTTGACTATCATTAGAGGAACCAGTGCGATATGTTGCCAAAACAATGTCTAATACTTTTAATAAAACTAAACAAATTTGAAAAATCCTGCATTTTTAAGTCATACACCCAATATAATGTGATTTTTTGCTTCCCTGCTTTGATCAAAGGCGAGGAAAAAAGACGCGAATTGATGAAATAGTTCCAAAGAATATTTTAAATATTAACAAACATCAAGACATAAGCAATACAGAACAGCAGGAGTGTTGTTATCATATTCTAGTAGCTTTAAAGGGAATATTTCTTTTACATGGCACAAAGTTAAAAGGTTGGTTATGTTATTAAAATCCCACCAATATAATATTTCCAAAGTTCTATTGAAAGCAATCTAGTAGTTTAAAAGTTCCATATGATTTACCCATTTATTTTTTCCAAACAGCTCTACTGTGCGCAACTACATGCAATTGTGTACATGTACGTATTTATGTTGATATGAGATAGATAGATACAAATTACAGGTAATATTATTTGGTTGCAACATACCTCTAACATGGCTATTTCGTTGTGTAATGTCTATTGTGTAAGTTTGGCTGAATGTAGTATATTTCTTGCAACATTTACATGCCATGTAATGTAAACAACATTTTGATTACTCGTGCCAACACACTTTCATAAACACACACATATTTAGTATTTCAATGTATGTTTACACACACACACTCTCTCTCATTCACGCATACATTTGAATATTGTTGCATGCGTTTTTGTTTTAGTTGGTTAGCCTCATTTTGTGGCCATTGTTTAGTTGACCAAAAATCTAAAAAGCTTTACTTGTTTTTGTTTTTAGGCCTTTACATTTCATTTCGCCTGTTGTAAATGCGTGCAAGTGTGCGTGTATAAAAGAGTTTGTACACATGTAGTCGTAGCAAACAGTACAGTGGCCATAAGCGTTTGTGCATTTGGTTGTAATTATGTTAATGCTTAGGTGGTGACAATTTAGTGACACCAATGATCTGTTTAAATAAATCTTTAAATATGCCTCATTTAACCAACACAAAAACAACATACACAAGGCCATACATACTCCTCGGATACATGTTTTACAGCATCATATAACTGGAAATGCAGCAGATATTGGTGATTAGAAGAATTGAGTTCTTGGTTTAGGTTAAATGGAATTTGACTATAATCTATTGAGATCAATAAGAGGTTTCTTTTAAGATCGAAGACCATTAAAAAAACTTTTGTTAAGATTCTATGTCGGAGTCATCGTCGGAATATTTAACACTCAATTGCATGTTCTAATACAAATCATTAAGACATTATGTAATTTTTGGCTCATGCTACAGAGAGATAGAGAGAAACACGCGTCAAAATCTTAACAATTAAGACAATGATAATTCTCCTATACCTAAAGGATCATGGGGTAAAAGTGGTCACTGATATATTAGGCAATAATTTGGAAATAATTAGATGTACACGGAAATTAAATGGATTGAATCACTACCGCATCTAGTCCCAATAGATCTTCACTTAAAGTATATTTCCACCTAGTGCACGACAAGAGTAGCTGCAAGTGGGAGTTGGAAATCAAGAATATAGGAACATTATATTTCGGAGATGTTCACGGTCTGTAGTCGTCCACTCAATTACATAACTTACTTCCCAGGAGGAAGGGGTATACGAAAGATGAAGATGAGTTGTGGTTTAGCATATGTTGTAATTTCTGAAGAATATAAGATGACATAGTAAAGCTAATGTGATTAAGTTCAAGATAACGCTTATGTGTTTCAGACGGAGTTCAGAGACCAGTTCATACAGTGATGACTCTACTCATGCAGTGCGTTGTGGTGAAACTAGGTAAATAAGGAGGATAGAGAAAATAGTGTTTGAGGATATACAATATGAACTTTACTATATTGAAAGACAAGGAAAGATTTTAGCTAAAGAACGTATTTTTATACAGGTCCACAAATTAATAAAAAAAATCTGTATCTGAGTATCGGGGACAACTTCTCTATTTTCAGCAGAACACATTCCATTGTAACTACAACAACCATCAGCTTATGAGTGACATTAACTATCACAGCACCCTCGACAGCGAGCAGGAGAAGCTGAAAGTAATTTAGATATAGGTCGTGTAAATATTAGGAAAAGCATATGAAATAAAATATTTCCCACACCCATAAATCAATACATTTGAATGATCGATATATGCACGAGACTACATTCTACTTCTGATACTTCAGTCTATGGAAAAGCCATCATTATCTGCCCACAGATACAATTGCTGGAATGAAGTGATCAAAGTCGACTCTGTTTTAGATATATCGAATGCAGTACCTGTTTTATTACAACTTTGAAACGTTAAAATAAATCTGTTAGCTCTTAGTGCAAGCTTACTTTTGAATCGAAATTATATGCAATTAAAGGTACATGGGCGAGTCAATAAGTCCGTGTCTGAATGAAACACAGGTTTTTGGATAAAAATAATTCTATTTTTCAACATCGTTTGCTTTGAGCTCTATATACTTTGTTCGACGTTTCATCAATTTTATTATCCCTTCCAAATAATAAGGTTTGTCGAGGTCATCGAAACAGGTATTGGTTTGTGAAATGATTTCATCGTTGGAGTCAAATCTCTTTTCACCGATTCATTTCTAAATCCGGAAAATAAGTCGGAGCACTATTGCCCTTTCAGATAAGAGGCGGGAAATTGATAAGTCACGGACTTATTGACCCTTTTTTCTTTTTTATTCTCCAATACCCCTCCTGGGAAAATTTGGCTTCCACAAAGCAAAACAACTGCAAACGATTTGTTTCCAGTTGTTTTTCTCATATTTTCCATGTAGATTGCACTGTCCTAGTTATTGGAGTATCGTGCGTCTTCATGTATGATGTTGCCATTAGAACCAGTCTATTGTTATTTTGTATCAGCGTCGTTGAACGGTTTTCGTTCCAGCTAAGTAGATGATTGGTCTGCTGTAGCGAGTCAAAGGATACATGTACGATGTTGCCATGAGATCCAGTCTGTTGTAATTTTTGCCTTGTATCAGTTTCGTTAATCGGTTGTTGTTCCAGCTAAGTAGATGATTGGTCTGCTGTAGCTGGTCTAGGATAATGGGGCTGCCATCAGTCGTTGCCTAGAAACAATGCCCTCTGTGTATTTTGGTGTTGTGGTGGGGAACCTTGCTAATTCTTTCACTCCTAACTTTTTCAAAGGAGGTGGCTGGCTGCCTGAACTTTAAAATGCTGTTATCCTCTTTTCAGGGGGTGGGGGGTCAAGGGTCTTCTTGGTTGGATTGTTTAGAGATGGGTTAATTATAAAAACCCGAAAATCATGATGAAAATTGTTTGTCCTTTGCCAGGGATCGAACCTGGGGTGCTTGGTTTTGTAGGCAAGAACTTTAACCACTACACCATGCCGCCATGGTGTAAAAGAAGTCGGTATAGAGTGCTTCATGTATTCAGATACATGTTTTTAAATTGACATATATTGGACGACCTATCAAAAATATCAGAAGTTGTACGCCAAAGTTCAAGCAAAGAAGAATATGATGTGAATTGCTGCAATCATAGGGATGCCATGAGTACATTGCTATAAACAAGTGGGAAGAGGAGAGTGTCGAGCTCTTCATATAATCCGCAAAGGCTTTTTAAATTGGCATATAATGAACGACCTATCATAGGGAATACTACTTTAAATATTATCATTAAAATTTAAATCTCAATCAATAAGGCTAAGGATAGATGAACCAACGAATTATAAATACAGGTAGTCTCGGCTTCGGCGCAACAAAAAATGCCGAAAAGAAGATATCATACGGTTATTTATTTGCTCCGCAAATATCATCTTGTTCTTTATGCAATCAAGCACAGGGTTTTATGAAGACACACAATGTACTGGAGGCCTATCAGAGATATCGTAAAGTGGACATGATGATAATGTGAGATATCTTAATGACACATTTCCGTTTCTAGTCGAGATCTAGTGTCATAATATCTAAGTCTCAGTGTCTCTTCTATCATTTAAGAATGTAAATTATTTAGTGACCGAACGGATCTTTGGTCCATGTTTACTATGTGCTATTTGATGATCAATGCTACACGGACAGGTATTTCAACAAATGTAAGTCTTAGCAAAAGGAGAATGAAGTTTAGGAAACTGCTCTTTACATTCCCCAATATAAAACTGCAGTATATAAATTTTATTTACATTGAATGTTTATCTACATACATTACAAATATTTATACAGGTTGTGTTATAAGTTTATTTTTTTTTTGGTTGTTCACTTCTAACCAAAAATTTAGTCTTATTCGTTCGTATTTACCATAAAATGTACTTTTGTAAAATAGAATTTATTAATTCTTTTTGTTTGGCCAAAAATTGTACATAAGTACATACTAAATAAAGTTTATTGTACGAGCACTTCTTCATTTGCAGCTCATTTATTTCAAAGATTGTGGCTTATTATTTGACCATAAGTATGTAATTTGTAAGACTGAGTATGGAATATACATATATTTAATGATAGACCTTAAATGTTGAATGTTAAGAATGTTACTTAATTTCATTATAGATATTAGCCTCAAATAATCGTAAATAAAGTTGGTTTTGTTGGAGAGGGAACAAATGTTTTAGATTAAAACATGTTTTTGTTCATGTATTTTTAACCCCTTAAAATAAGTAATTGGAATTTTAAATGTGTTTTTGTTTTAATTAATTTTAATTTCATTTCTATTTATTTTTAGTGTTGAAAAAATGTGTGTTAAGTGATTAAGAAGAAATTTCAAGCTCCCAAATGCTATACATCGTTGATCACGGGTAAGTCTTAGATTTTGATAAACTTATATAACATTTGTACGATTTTTAAGCATTCAAAATATGTAATAAATTTTATTGGATGAAAACTGGCATAGAAAAATATTAACGGTTTTCTTAATTGTAGCACCTTCTGAAATAGTTTCAAATTTGAAAAAAATGAAATGAATTCCCACCCTTTTATGCTCAATCCTTTAAATAATCCTTATCTATATTGAAATTTTAATGACTTTGATTTCTAACAATAACTACCACTATTTACCGCCACCTAAATGTAAAAAACAACTTTTATTGTTTTCCAAATATAACACTTTAAATAATATAATTTGGCATTAAAATTCTATGCTTCTTTATAATTAAAACCATAACAAGGACAACATCAAATAAAAGCACCAGCGAAAAGCCCAACAGTATTTAGAAAAAGATAAGCTTCCTAAAACTCATAACGGTTGGTTATTAAATCAAGTTAATAACTTTCCAAAGGCAATAAAACTGTCAAAGTGATAACACATTCTTTGTTACGAAAGTTTAAAGAAATCTCAATGAATTTGTTTTTCGACAATAAGAAGGAGCTGGAAGATGTTAGGTAGAGCTCAGTGAAAGAGTGTATTTTGTTTTCGTACTTTCTTATCTTAAGGTATATCAAATGGTATTTAAAATATTTTCCAAATAAAATTAAAGGAAAATGTAATTAAAATTTATAAAAAGCACAAAGTTATGTATATCCTCAAAAATACTTTTAATAAGAAAATGAGATGTAGGAGAAGATATGCTCAGCTCAGTACATACATATTTGGAATTGTTAAGGTGTTGGGATTGTGGTGTTAGTGTGAGAGTGGTAGGAGAGAAAAATGTAATTTAATTTTGAAATTTACTGTTAATAAAGTAGCGTAAGTAGGACTGTTGGCTGTTATGTACGAAATACGTTGTAACATTGCTGTTACATTTAATAGGAATTGAATGGAAATGTTTTCTTAATCTTATCTGTTCTTTTGTGATTTTTCCCTCTCAGTTTGGAATAAATTTCTAGTCGAGTAGTGATTAGTTCAGCTGATAGTTCGCTGCACTCAAGTTTTCTTGTAAAGTCCTTTGGGATCAGTTTTACTAGGACCAAACTACTCAATGAGATTAAGATACTATATCAAGAAGAAGTACTAGATCCAACGTTAAGGTATTTAAAAAGGTCACTCAGTATAGTTCTCGATACTTCAGATACATCTTCTATTGGATGTATAACTTAAAAACTGAGGTTTTGTATTGAACGCGGTTTTTGATTTTAATAATTTATATGTTATTTTGAAGCGTCTGTAACTGTCATTTATTTTCACTTAGCAATTTATTGCTTCGAAAATTTTATACCAATCAAGAGTCATATGCGGGAAGTTTTGCTTTACTTCTTAAATTTATAAATAAGTGCAGCTGAAGATCAGCGATTTGTCACCGAAGCTTATGGTGAATGTGTTTCATCGGTTTGAACATTTGAGAGATAATTTGTGCGATTCATAAGTGGTAATTTGAACACGGAACACAGAGATCGCCAGCCAAAAAAGATTGAAGACATTACTTTACGAAGATTGTTGTCAAACTCAATAAGAGCTTGAAAAATCATTGGGAGCTACTTAATCAGCAATTTCAAAAACAAGGAAATTGGGTTCCATACGAATTAAAGCTGAGAGACCTTAAAATACGATTTTGTATATTTGAAATGTTGTTTGAACGCTATAACAGAAAGTAATTTTTGCTCCGAATCATTACTTGCGATGAAAAATGGATCCATTACGATAACCCGAAGCGTAAGAGATTTTATGTGAAGCCCGGCCAATCAGCCGACTCGGCGCTGACCAAAAGTGTCCTATCTATAATGAGCTGCTAAAATCTGGCCAGACCACCACAGGGAATCTGTACCGAACTCAACTGATTCATTTAAAGCGAGCATTGGTCAACAAACTCACAGAATATACGGCCAGATATATTCCATCATGGCAACGCTCGTTCGCAAGTTGCAATACCTGTTAAAAACTGTTTAGAAAAAAGTGGTTGGGAAGTTTTTTCCTCACCCGCCTTATAGTTCAGACCTTGCCCCGTCCTACTACTATTTGTTTCGATCGATGCAGAACTCTCTCTCTCGAGGATACACAGAGAAAACAGATTCGTGATAGCAACCGAATTTGTTGCCAATCGAATGATTCGGTTGCACACATAGAATTTTTCGGTTCTATTAACAGAAAGTCAGTTGACAAAGAAGAATTTCGGTTAAAGCAACCAAACTTTTGTTATCCCTTTTAAAATTTTGTAGCCACAACTGTAAAATTCGGTCACTAATGTAGAATCATTCGTTGGCTACAAATTCGGTTGCTATCACGAATCTGTTTTCTCTGTGTACGCTTCACTTCATAACAGATTATCCAAAATTGTATTGATCGTTCTTGGCCTCAAAAGATAGGCAGTTCTTTTGGCGCGGAATTCATATGTTGCCAGAAATATGGGAAAAGGTCAAAGCTGACAATGGCCAATAGTTTGAATAGTGGAAGAAATAAAAGCTAAAGTAGTATGGTTTTGGGGCCAGATATTACTGACAGACAATCCTATTTACGCCATCTATTATTTGTTCTCTGAGGAGTTCTGTTATAATTCGCATTGCAACACGATGGATTTCGTTCGAGGTAGTTATTCCATCTACTCTTTATCAAAACAGTTTCTATGCATAGCTTCATCTGATTCTTGAGAGAAGAGAGAAGTTGTGCCGTAGAGCACAACTTTAATTAAAGAATGAGGACATAAAACTTATCATCATTCCATGATCATATTTACTTGATCTTCTTCACCCAGCTGTCATTGTTGGCATTTGTAATTAATATCCAATAGTTCTATCAATAATGTCGAAGTTCGCAAAAGAGTTTTTTTATATTTCTTGAATGTAAAGCGATTCATAGTGTCTCTCGAATCCTTAATATATATCAGCTGGAAACACACTAGCTTTATCTTGAATACGTTATAACACTTATAACCATCAGTATACACTCTGATTCCTTTTGTATTTAATAGGTAAGTCATACTCCATTTCTACCTGAAAGAATGAAAACTTTGAACAATTTTCCAAAATTCCTAAGAGAATTTGTGTAGTCTAAAGTTTGATTTAAGATCCTTTCGTGATCATATGTTCTTGATCTCCAGAATCTAGCATCCAGATGAAATTGTTGACATTTTTAAAATGATCCAACAATTCTATCTAAAACATTCCAAGTTCTCAAAACTATTTTTTTACATATCTCAATTATATACCGAGACTTAGTGCTATATACCTCTCGAATCTATTGAACAAGAGGGATTGTGTAGTCAGAAGTTTCATTAAAGAATGAGGACAACGGACTTAAGATCCTTCCAAGATCATATGATCTTGATTTTCAGTATCTAGATGACATTCTTGATATTCCTAATAAGGAAACAATTAGTTCAGAACATTTTGTTTTTCCATATATCTCAATTATATAGCGACCTAGGTTTTCTTGAAGCCTACAAGTTCGAGCATGCATTGTCAGGGGGAACAAGGATTCGTGTTGGGTTGTTGCATTCTTTTGAATTGAAGTTTACACGTTGCTTTAATGGCACGATAGTGACATGAATTGTGACCGTTTTATTTAAACAGCTACAAGATCGAACAAAACGCACTTTCGTAATTACATTTCGCCCTAATTTAATACTGTTTTAATCTCAGCTGTATTTATATATTTATTATTAAGATTGCTTTAAATCACATATGTTTTGCTATATAATTAACTCTAATAATCGTCTCCAAAATACCTTACTGCACTTTAAGCCACCCACCATAAAACATAACTACTACAACATTTCATACCTGGTTGATTTTATAAAAACAAACTTTTTAATTATATATACATACATAGACTATTAGAACAGCCCACGATAAAAGTTTCATCAGTCACTCCTTGAAAACTAAGTTTGGTAAATATTTCTTCTAGCTCTAAACTAAACTCAAAGAAGTTCCTTTTCAAATCTGCTAAACATTTACAAAATGTGGTCGGGTCTAATGTATATGAGTCCCCTTGTCTTGTCGTTTTTATCACACAAATGTGTACTTGACACTTGTACTTGTTTCCGTTAAAACATCCTTTATTTTTGGGTTGGTTTGTTTATTCTACATTTTGTTTCCGCTGCTGTTGTAAGAGCATGTTTGACTGCTGTCTGTATGACATTATATCTTTCCCAGTTCTGTTCTGGATTTTAAAGCCCCCTCCCCCGAAACTTAACTGTTGTTGTACGTGTCATTAATCACAAGATTTTCATGAATACATCAGTTGTTAGTTACCGAAAACAACACAAACATACGGAGATTTTGTTTCCTTTGTTTGGTGAAATCTTCTTCATATTTAATCCTTTTACTTTTTATGTTGTAACAAGGGGAATGAAGGAAAGTAAATAGCGTTATATTTAAAAAATAGTCACCAGTTTCCAATTGTAATAAAAAGTGTAAATTGTCATTTAGATAAAATGAAAATAAATACAGAATTGTTGTCAATGTTAAAATGAAACAGAGTTCATATTTCTGTCAGTTTCAAGGGATAAGATTGTAGTTGTACTTTGAGATGATATTAATGCAAGTGTCATAGTTGTATGATAATTTTAAAAGAAGTTTTTATTTTATATTAAATTGATTAAGATATTGACTTACTTCCAATAAACGCGTTTTGAGAAATAATCACTTTTGTTTAGATTATCTGTACTATCTTCCAAAATAAGCTTTAAGTGTATCCTTTACATTATTTAAGTATAAGATTGTGAAAATCTATGATATTTATGAGAAATTTAGAGCATGTTGGCGGTTTCTGTCTGTATTTTATAAATTACACCTACGATATACGTCTTAAGTGTGTAGAAAATTTTTCTATTCTTACATAAAAATAATATAATAATATTGTCAAATCGCACCTCCATGATGACCAACTTACATCATAAAGACTGCTGCTGAGAGTACTAACAAACTAATTGCACAAAAGATCGATCAATTTCCGTTAACCGTTTCTGTTAACCATTTCTGATTGCAGACAGATTTTGATTCTTTCCAACACCTTAGCAGTTAGAATAGTTCCTGGATAATTAATAATTTTAATGGTACCCCACGAAAAACCCGTAAATTGCAGCTCCCTAGTATCTTATTGACATCACCAATATAAAAGGATTATTGAACTTAGTGAATGTGTGACACGATACAGCTTACAGCTGAATGATCGTTCAATTTCATATCATCAATTTAAGTCTCTTAAAGTTCGGTAAAAATGGGTATTTAATGGTCGCCATTGACCAAAATGTAGTTTCCTTGCGATCTGTAATGATGTCTTCTAGAGAGCCAATCTCAGGAAATGTTTGCACCAAATTATACTTCAAAATGCAAATTTTAAATATTTTTAGGTAAACAAAAAGTTGTTTTTTTAATTTTTTTTAAAAACGTTTTTTTTTGAATTGTTATTTAAATTTTTTTTTTTTTAACTTTTAAAATTTTAAAATTTTTTTGGTTTTTTATATTTTTTTTGGTGAAAAAAAATTCGGGTTAAAAAATATTTTTTCCGATTTTGACCAATTGTAAATCCAACTTACTATGGTCTTATATACGTCGTTGCAAAGGTCTTTGAAAAATCTATCATTAAATATCCATATTGTCTATATTAATGAATTAGTAATCCAGATACAGGTAAAAAATAGGTCAAAATTCGAGGTTGTCCTGGTTTTTTCCTCATATCTCAGCCATTTGTTGACCGATTTTGCTGATTTTAAATAGTAAACTTCTGAAAATCATATCTGACAGAATTATTAAAGATTTGGATCCCGAAGATATCTGGGGGCTTAATCGACTCCGCTATCTATAAGGATCCAGAATATATATACTTTATAGGGTCGGAAAATTATATTGTGGAAATTACAAACGGAGTGACAAACTTATATGTCTTCTCAAGAAGGTGAAGGGTATCAGCACTTGCTTTAGAAATATGTTTTCAATATTATAATTCAATGATGAGGTGACCCATTTCGTTCCGAGGAGTTAGGATACTGACTCATACTCAATATATTGACTGAAAATCTTGATAGCCGAGACCGAAATGCTTCGTCAAATTCAAAGTATAATTGGAGCCTACGTAAGACTCAAATTGCGAAGGGTTAAAAAAGTCTATAGTTGTTGCATTCAATTGCTGAGGCAGTTGTGAAAAATGACTATGATCATGATTCTTAGAAATATTCTCGATCGTACAAACTTGCATATTGAAAATATGCTTTTGTCGAAATTAAGAACCCACTTTATTTCAACTAAAACATCGAACCAACAAACATCAGGCGATCGGAAGGCGTCGATTTCATAAGTTGGATCACTTGACATGAAATCTCCCATATATAAAAGAGTAACATCACTGACTGATTCATCATTGCACAGCCCAAACGACTGAAGCCTAAAGCATAAAATTTTAACTGTGGATTCCTCCCTCCCCAAAACGATCCACTAAGAAGGAATTTTTGGAAATGCGAATGTTTGGGGGTAAAAACAGGTAAATGAAAATGAATTTGGTACTTTTTGGAAATTCGAAGGGATGAAAATTGTTTATATTTTTGGTACTTTTTTCATATATTTGACATAGACATATGAATATTTTGTTATGAGCTCTACGATACAGAAATTTATTTGAATAAAATTTTACCACCGCAATGGGGATAAAAAAAGGTATCAAAAAAAACGGGAAAATACATATTTGAAATTAGAAATTTGATATTATTTACACGGGTTTGTGACATGTCTGTAGCACAAACGTTTTTGGCAAAATGGAGTATTTTTTCAATTTCAAACTTGAGAGGTGTTTAGGAAGGAAAAGGGAAATTGTTACTTTTCTCCAAATGGTACTTTTTTAATATTTGAAGTTATTTAACTTATCGACATTAAAGTTAGCTGATATGTATCTATGTGAAGTTAGAGTTAGGAATATGGGATAATACTTTTTCGTTCTTGTAATGGTACTTTTTGAATTTTATTTAATAATGGAACTAGAAATATGAAATTAAGCATATATGGTTCTAAGTGAATAAGAATACAAGGGGAAGACTTTATGATACTTTTTTTATTCCAATGGATCTTTTTGAATACATTTATTATAATGAATCATGAAATTCCTGAACGAGTAAGAATCCGCAAAAGGTGTATTTAGTGGTACTTTTTTAGTTTTTTTATAACAATGGACGTAGAAACATGAAATTAAGCATTTATGGTCCTATGTGAGTGAGAATTCCAGGGGAAGACTTTATGGAACTTATTCTTTATTCTAATCATACTTTCTGATTTTTTTTATAGTAATTGGCCTAGAATCATGAAATTAAACATATATGGTCGTGAGTGAGAATTCAAGGGGGAGACTTTTGCTAACTTTTCATTATTTAAATGGTACTTTTTGTATTCTCTTCATAAAATAAAGCGTGAGCGAGTGGTACTTTTTGAATTTTCTATAATAACGGAAAAATTAAATTAAATAGGAATCAGATGGAATAGGATGATAAATATTTTGAAAATTGTGTACAAACGTTGTTTGCTAACACAGTGCAACACGAAAAAAGTAACCATATACGAACACCACTACGTGAAAAAAATACCAAAAAAAAAGATCCGTGTCTCCCAATTTTGCCCAAAGTCATGCACTTTTATATATGGGCCCCCAAAGATTAGAGGAACTAATCTTTGGGCCCCCACAGATTAGGGCCCCATGTAGTACATTGCGGGTAATAATCACAAAAAATCGTATTAATAAATACAATTAATTTTGAGATGGTAAAAAAATTAAATTAGCATACGGAATCTATTTTTATGGCATAGCATTTTTATTAGCATGACACTTTAAAATACAATTAGCGTATTATGCAATTTCTAAGTACTATTAAAATTTAAGTAATTCCAATCTAAAATATTGTGTTAATAGCAACTTCTCTTGCTAAAATAATAAGTCTAAATATGTTCATTAAAATCCACTCGGTTTCTTTAGCATTATTTAAAATTTTCATTGTATATTTGAGATATTGAAACAGTAAACTTTTGCAAATAAGTTTCCTACCTTCTTTGAAATTTTTGACTTTTTGTTAAGTTTACTTAATTAAGTAATTTTTCATAGGATAATGCTATCTCATATTTATTCCCTAAAGGCAAAAAAATTATAAAAAAACAGTGTAACAATAATACAGAAAGATAGTAGAGGTAAAATATTAAACCATTGTTTTAAACCTTTTATGCCCAGTTAGATTTCTTAACAAAGTTTACTTATTGTTGCCTAGTCTAAGGCGAACATCACTCATCGTTGTGGCATCGAATGTACCACTATACTGCTTCCGTTTTTGTGCAGCTAAAAGGGGTAAGCAAACTCATTCAATGGTATTGGATTACCATCAGCATCAATGACTTGTGGTGGTCTTATGCCTGTTAAATGTATCTATTTCACTTGAAAATTAAAGTTTTCTGTGCGTGTTTGGCCAGCAGTAGCTGTTATTAATCTGTATATGATATGACTCAAATAATGATAAATCCATACAGTAAAATAAATACAACATACAACAAAATATATGTGTGTAAATAAATGAAAACTTTAATTTCTTTCCTTAATGGTTTATCATCATATCAAATAAAATACTCATACAAAACAGACCATACGAAACGAACAAATGTAATGTAAGTAATTTAAATATTTCGCATCACAAGTCATTTCGCGGCCTATTAAAATCAGCCATTAAACGAGTCAGCATTATTTTCACGCAGCTTAAATTGCGTCACACCCATAGTTTTAACGCTTATTCATCGTATCCTTCTTTCCGTACAACCAAATACACCCACAAACCACCACCAACCATCATCAACATCGTTTGGTAGTACAGCTACTCTCTCTACTTCTTTTACTGGCTGTACTACGGCTACGGCTACTGCTACGTTACGATTATCATCACCATTGTATGATGATACATTAAAACATCTACATCGGTGAGCCATTAACGGCTGCAAAGGAAGGCTCTTAAAAACCATTGCTGTAGCCATAACGGCACCAATTTCTCATAATCTTCATTGAAATTGAATCGGTTTGGTTTTCGTAATGTTTATATATGCCTTTCCTTATGGGCCATCATTATACTAGTGGTACACATGCAAAAATTGATGATACTTTCGATAAATATTTCTTTCTTCCAATTTAGGGTCTAATTTTGTAAAACGAAACGACAAACGTTAAACAAATTTTGTATGGAAAAAATTCAAGTTTCAAACCTTTTTCATAGTATTCTTCATACAAATTGCTTTCGTTTCTAAACGCTTCGTTTTATAAAATGAGGCCATTAATATCACTTTTTGAATAAATATTTTCTTATTATGGCCTAATTTTGTAAGACATAACGAAACGTTTTTTTCGAAAAAATTTGTCAGTTTTGAATTTTCATATTTTTCAAAACGTATTTTTCGATTCAGTATATAAAATTTAATTTTATAAAGCAGAACAAAACGTTCCCAAGCGCTGGAAACATCAAAATCAAACGTTGAGAATTTTTTTTCGTTTCAATACATTTTTCAATTTTCAAAGAAAAAACATAATATAACAAAAAAAAGTGTTTTCCAAATAAATTTGAAAAACAACCAAACATTTTTCAATAAATTTTATTTGTTGGAAAATAAATAAAATTAATTTAATTTATTTGGCAGAAAGTTGACATAAAAACGATGTTTTCAAACTTGGTACCACATCAAATAATTGATTTGAAACTCAAATATAGTTTCGTTTTATAAAATAACAAATTTTTATTTTTTCGTTCCAAACGGAAACGCAAACGAAAATTCGTTTGAAGATACAAAATGAGGCCATTAATTCGAATCAGATCCAATTGATGATATATTTTTCCTTGGCATTAAGTTAAATTAAGTAGTTTGAAAATCTATCTACCGGAAAATACAATATCGTTGATTAAACGATTAACAATAAAATCCTAATATATATTCTCCAGATTCTCCATTATTGCCATTTTTTTCTTCTTGGATTGGAACTAGGAAAATAGGTTATGGGATGGAGGATAAAGGGGGTAGTGTTTGTGGACATTCTATTTGAACTTTTCCACATTGAAAATGACAGGAAAGACTTCAGCGGGAAGTTTGTTCCGCATACGGTCAGTACGGCTAAAGAACAAATTTTCCCTGAACAATGGGATGTGTTCTTGATGAAAAACGTGTATTACGTAAAAATCTGCGGGTATCAGGAACAAGTTCCCTAATTTAATTAGAACACATTCCATTGTAGTACCGATATAACAGTGAAACGCAGGCCACATTGCGAAGGTGCTCCAGCGAATCAATAGAGTTCTAGACAGTCTAAGTGTCTAGAATTCCGTTAGGTGTTGGCGGATCTCAACATAAAAAGGTTTTCTGGGCCAGAAGGCATAACAACAGTGGTCTTGAAGCAGTGTACTTCGATTCTATTTAGGCTATTAGTAAACCATTTTAGCACGTAAACCGTGCCCTTGAATTTCGTATATGTTGAAACATTGAAAATGTAACGTCAACCACTATAGAGGGGAAAGTCAAGATTCCTGCAAGTTATAGCCTAAAATGAATTCACCCTGCTCTTTTTAACGTGTTAAATATTTAAAGTCCATCAATTTATAACGCGACAGCCAGTAGGGCTTTAATAGGCGACGATCTATGGAAGACTTACTGGCCTTCTTATCGGACAAATAGATATTTCCATGAGGAGTCTAGCATGATGCATTTTTTATTCGGAAGTTATTACTTTTGGTCAAGGGCATGGCTTCATTACTTTTCTAAATATCCATCTACTTCAAACTTCCAACTCTATCTATAATTTTGAAGATGACATCACATTTGTCATTCTTATTCAAGCAACTTAAGGCCAAGTTGATGGGCTTATTCGAGATCTGGTGACAATCTATGATTAAAGTTGTGCGAATATGGTCGGTGGGCAGACGCTTCAAAGTGTATTATGGAGTTTCTCGAGAGCATTCGGGAGAGAGCGAAAGTGCTTATCGGTGACAGTAAGATATCCAACTCTAGTAATTCACTGATGCATTGTCGCAATATGGGTTGTCTTCCACAGTTCTATCGATTCTACAATTGAATGTGTTCTGCTGAATTTGGGGAATTCGTTCCCAATACTCGCAGTTTTTTGCGTAGTACACTTTCTCCAACAAAAGCTCATCCATTTGAGGTCGATTGGACACTATAAAATTCGTTCTTTAGGCTTACCATCTGTATGTGGAACAAACTTTTTGCTATTTATGTAGGAATCATACTATTTATGTAGGAATCTTAAAATTAGATTGCCCATAAACACTTATCCTACATTCCTTAGCTTGTTTTCCTAGTTCCAATGCACTGCATAAGTAAAGCTATATTTTTTCAATTGTCACATATTTTTAAACAATTTATCTTCAATCACTACATTTTCTTTCAGTGTATACCAATGAAATACTTCCACAATATCTGGGTACGTTTGTGTATAATAGTAGTATACTTTTAGGCGCGTTAATTGGCATCAATGTTTTTTGTTCTTCCCTTTTTCGACCATTAGCTCAAAAAATTTTAAGCGGATTTCTTAACTTTTTTGTTGTTGTTGCTGCTGTTGTTGTTTTTTAAGCTAAATAAATATTTTGTGTATCTGTGTCTGTGCGATTACTAATGTACAGAGTGTATTTGTGTGTATGTGTATTTAAATATTTGTATTGGCTACTTGAGGCGTGTTGGTTCACGCCTTAGAGAAATTAACTGTATTGCTTTAACGTGTTGGTATTTACTGCTTAAACTTTTCGACTTAAATATTTGTGTAATTCAAGAGCAATATTAGTTGAACAATTTATTCTATTTCCCCAAATACATTTGTTTGATTTAATTTTTTTAGGAAGGGACTCCTGCTTGGATTGCTATGTAGAGGGAATTTTCAACGAAATATGATGGCGTCAGTTAAATATGTATTGCTTATAGCAGAATATTGGGCTTTATTTAAATTCCAAATGCTTATTCAATGCTTTTTTTTGTTTTATTTTTCTTTTTCATTTATATTCCTTGTAAGAAATCATTTTAAGTTGACATCTTTTCTTTACTTTATAAATAGCTAGCAGCAAATTTATATGAAATTTAAGTTAATGGTTATGTTTGTAACAGTTGAGTTTATTTTCAGGGAAATTAAATGTATAAAGAAGTTAAGAAATTGATTTTTCGAAGAAATTCATAGTACCTATATGTAGTATGCTTCTATTAAGATTGCTCACATGCAATGTATAAAGATTCGAAAAACCATTTTTATTTGTACATAATAGGTTCAATTACAGCTGGCAAGACCTTATTTGAAACACTATTTAAAATTTGACTAGAATAAGTGCTTATTTTTGGTTGTCTGTCAAATTATAGTAGAGCTTTAACTAACAACCTGATGATACCCCTAATCTAAACTGGAAATTTCCTAAATGTCCGGCATCAGTGGAATCTTAAAATTTTCCGGAGATTTACATATAAATGTACAACTTCATATTGATTATTTTCTGTATTTTGGTAATAAATTTCAATTATGTATGACCTTTTCCCATCTTTCTGGCAACATATGGATTCCGAGCCCAAAGAACTGCTCATCTTTTGAGGCCAAGAACAAATCAAGTCAATATCGGATACTTTATTCCAATGTGAAGCGTATCTAAGAGAGAGCGTTCAGTATCGATCGGAACAAATAGTAGTGAGATGGGGAACGGTCTGCAATATAAAGTGAGGCAAAACATCCCAAACACTTCCTTCTAAATACTTTTTAACAGGCGTTATCATGTTGGAATATTACGGTTTCATATCTGGTCGCATATTCTGGGCGTTTTTCGGCCAATTCTCGCCTCAAACGAATAAGTTGCGTTTTATACAGGTTCCCTGTGATAGAACCTTTTTTATCCCTCCAAAAACAGAGCATTGCCTTAGAGCCATGGATATTTGGATTATGTATCGATTCAGCTGGTTGGTCGGGCTTCACATACGATCTCTTACGATTTGGGTTACCATCATCCATTACGAACAATGGTTCATTGCAAATAATGATTCTGTGCAAAAAGGATTTTCTTTCACAGCGATCAAGCCTAATTTCGGACATGCAAAATTGTCTTTCAAGGTCTCTGGGTTTCGATTCGTATGGTACCCAATGCCTCGCACGTTGAAATTGATGGAACACATTCACCATAAGCTTTGTTGAGCAATCGGTGTGCTTCAGCGCCACTTTTTTTTCAAATTAATGAAGTAAAACAAGACTTTCAGCATGTGATACATTTTCGAAGCAAAAGAATCAAAGATTTAGAATAGGATTGAGTGGAGTAGGGGTAATCTCGTGTACAGACGGTTCTAAAATGATCTGTGGTGTTGGTTCTGGTGTCTACTGTGACGAACTTGTGATTGACATCTCATACTGTCTTCCGAATGAATGTAGTGTTTTTTCAAGCTGAAATTATTGCGATTATGGTAGCTTGAAGTACACTACATGTAAATAATACTCACGGCAGTATTGGTATTTTTGTCGAAGTATGCAAATCGCCTTGAACTCCCCTTTAACATTGTCGTAGCTGTAAAGATAGGGAAAAAGAGGAAACGATTTTCCACTTTCTTAGCGAATTCTCAGCCCTGAGTGTCAAAAGGCATAAATTCCTGGGCAACTACACATTGACCAACCTTGGTTAGCTATCTTGGACTAATGACCTACTGAGATATCTCACGGCTAAAGCTTAGGTCTAATAACTTCTAATGTTTTTGTATACATTACGATTTAAATGACACTACATCTGTGGAGTTGTGGTACTTTTGACTATTTGACTGTTCGCGCTCTGGGAACTACCACGTAAACCAACCAACGAGTAACTAACTAATTCTCGTCCAGTCAGTGTATTTTGATTGAGCACTATTTAATCCATCATTTGATGGTCCAATGATTCCAAATAATTAACAAACTGATAGTTTAACATTTTCTTAAAATTCTTCTCTCCATAACTTTCGAGAATACAGAACTAATCTCGATTAGAAGGTAAGAGGGATCTCTCTATATGTTAATTGACGGATTAAATGTCCGGAATGAGTAACTAACTGCCAGCGAGTCGGTGTATGTTGATTGAACAATTTTTAATCCATAATTTTATGGTCCAACTGATTCTAAATTATTAACAACCTTTTCTTAAATTTCTTCCCTCCATAACTTTCAAGAAAGCATAACAAATCTTGATTGGAAGGTAGGAGAGATCGACCTATTTGCGAATGTCTTGACCCTTTGAAAGCTTACAGCAAGAAAATTTATAAGGAAATAATTTTGTTAATCTCTTTCAGTTGTACTTAGTGTATTCCAAATTCGTTTTAGTCAAATAGTTTTCCTTCATTTTTTTCATTCCTTCAATTCTTTGTAAAGATTTTTATCGTAATACATATTTTGTAAGTTATTTTGCTATTTTGGTATGTTATTAGTTTAATTGGAATTTTTCTCTTATTTATTCCAATTTCTTTGCAAACATTTTTTTATTTTATTTTTTCTTAACTGCTGTTATTGTTAACACGATGTATAAATATTTTGTTTTGTTATTGCATACTTTTGTGCTGGTATTTCTTCAATTCGTGTTTTTATTTTCTTATTTTCAAATCAAGAAAATATGCGAGAATTATAATGAAGAATGTGCTTGAGATTTAGTTTCTTTGTTAAGAGGGGTTGGTATGTACGCACTAGAATTCTTTTTGGAGCTCTTAAAGTTGTTAGAGAATTAATTTTAAAATAAACTTAATATACATATCGAAAGCCCCAATAGACTAGTCAAAGACTGTGGATGTTTCTAGACAAATCAAAAGGCTTCGCAGTTTATGTTTAGTTCTTACAGAATTGTATTTCTTTTCTAATTATTGGAATACAAAATAATAAGCCATAATAATAACATAAAATATTTTTTTATGGATTAACCTTATCCGTTCCCTTTGCATTCGTATTACCTATAATTTATACCCAATTACCTGTAATAATATGTATCTCCCCATGTTATTTCTAACATAACAAATCTAAATACCATTTAAATCTATACATAACATTTGATTTTCATTTATACAAAAAAAGAATGCTCGTAAAAAAAAGTTATTTCAATTAATCTGTGACTTCATAAAAGGAAAATCTACACAAACATTCAGCACTACATCAAGAAGACATAAAAATAAAATTCTTTACAACAATATTAATATAAAAATAATAATAAAAACAACCCAACAGATTACAAACGGGAAAAAATAATCATAAAATAAAATCCAACCATATTACATCAACACTTCAAAAAAAAAAAAAACACAAAGCCAAACAGAGTGAGCACTCATCAAACAGTGTCATCATCATCAAAATCATCAACATAATCGTAAAATTAATGGGGAAAATGTGAATGCAAGTAAACAGATTCTTAAAGTCGTAAATATAACACCATGTTATCCTGCCTCCTACTCCCGAACTTCACTTCACGTGCTCTCCAACAGTTGGCCAACAAGTGTTAGTGAATAAATGCGGAGCAATGGTGGTTGGGCTGGGGGGTTAGCACAGGAAAACGCAAATGAAAAGCTTTATTTGTTTTTAGTATCAATTTTACACAGTTTTTTTTTACAACTTCCGAAAACAAACAACACAACAAAGATTCTCATTCACATGAAAACAAACAGCATCAAAAACAACAATAGGGTCATAAACTCTAATCTTCATGATTTTATTAGAGTTCAGCATTAGCAGAACACATTAGAAAACTGTCAGGGCACAACTACTGTTGGTTAGTGACAGTCTAAAGTTATTATTATTATTATTACTATTACTTTTATACTATTGTTGACGCCAATTAACAACGGATGTATCAATTTTTACAACTGTCAAAATGACATTTGTGTTGACACTTAAACATCAGGAAACTGCGCTACCGTTAACATAACTGGTTTTCTTGTTTTTTTTTAAACAGATAAAATTTAAAATGCACTTTTAAGTTTTGCTTGGGCTTCATTTTGGTATAAGATACGAGGAAGGTTGAATAATTAGCATTTTAAAGCAATTTTATTTAATGAACACATGGTGCTTTCATACAATCTAAGATGCTGTAAGAATTTTAAAAATCTTCTCGAAGATTTTCGAGAACATTTCATATAAAGTGTTGGAATTAAACACAACCCCCAACTGATACAGTTAGTAGTTCTATATTAATTTTCTTCTCTCTTGGAAAATAAATTGACTCTTAGTGTCTCCAGGCTTTGATTTTTGAACTTGCACTTCGATGATCCCTAATTATTCAGTGTATTATGTTAGTACAAGTATCATACATAAAAAGATCGTAACCCGAGGACATTCAACTTGAATTTTCCATATTGTAAGTGGCAGTAACACATTAAACTAATTAGGAATACAAAATCCGCTGGAGCTTTTTCCATGTTCAACTTTGAAGTTGAATAGGAAAAATGGGAAAAGGAAAAAATACTCCGCGGATATGTTTTTCATAATTGGGGTTAGTATGTGAATGGTTATTGCAATGTGTCAATTTATCAATTTATTGTAAAATACGGAATATTTGATTAAAATATGCAGAAGCTAGTTTATAAAGTCCTCCAGTACACATTCAAATATATATATTGCCATTCAAAAATATTAGCTGTTGGCCATTCTTAGCTATGACATTTTCCCATATTTCTTGCAACATATGGATTACGAATCAAAAGAACTGCTCGTCTTTTGAGGCCAAGAAAGAATCAAGCCAATTTCGAAATGGAGCGTATCCCAGAGATAGCGTTCTGCATCGATCGAAACAAATAGTAGTCTTGACTATAAAGCGGGTAAGGCAAAACATCATTCTAAATACTTTCTAACAGGTATTGCAACATGTGGCCGAGCTTTGTCATAATGGAATATTTCGGCCAATGCTCGCTTCAAACGATTTCGGTGGAGGTTGTCATAATACATGTGTAGAACCCTTTTGCTCTCATCAAATACAGAGCATTACGTAAGCGGCTTGGATATTTGGCTTTTATGTCGATTCGGCTGGTTGACCGGGCTTCGGATTCTTTTTGTATCGCAAGTAATGATTCGCTGCAAAAATTATTTTCTTTTATAGCTTTCAAGCACCATTTCTGATATTCAAAATCGTCTTTCAAGGTCTCTCTGCTTCAATTCGTATGGTACCCAATTTCCCTGGGTTTGAATGAATCCTGCTTCTCGCAATGTTATGGTATTGCTGCTTGAGTAGCTCCCAATGATTTTGCAAGCTCTTGTTGATTTTACAACAATCTTCATGGAGTAATGCCTCCAATTCTTGGTCTTCAAACATTTTTGCTGACCAGGGCAATCTTTGTCTTCTGTATCAAAATCACCACTTCTGAATGGAACAAACCATCAGACTCACATTCAAACCGGTGGTGCATATTCACCATAAGCTTTGCTGAGCAATCGGTGTGATTCAGCGATACTTTTTTTCATATTAATGAAGTAAATATGAGGTTTATATGAGGACGACTGTGCCTATGCCCAATACATAACTTTTTCACATATTCCCGCAACTTAGGCACCGAAGTTATCTACAACAATTTTCTGTTCCTGAACGATAATTGCATTTACGCTCTAGAACGACTCAAGTTTCACTCGGTCGAATATTTTCAACTCAACGAAAGCTGTATCAACAGAAAGTTTTTCCCCGGTATGGAACTATTACAACAACAACCTGGAAAGAGGAAGTAAATCTTAATATTGGCGAAGAGAGTCCAAATTCCCACTAAACCACCCAAAAATGTTGGATGACACTTTCGTCAGCCACCTTAACTCTTTAGCTCATGCTACTGCAATCATGCAGAAATTGCAAAGTTTGAAAAAGGTCCAAACAGCTAGTCGACGGAACAATTGGTCATTGACCAATTTAACTGCTATAATTTTTTTTTGATAGAACGACAAACGAATTTAAACAATTTTATTTTTTTAAACAAACACAAACTTAAAAACCTCTATCCTTGTCTGAAGAATACACCCAAAGTGTTTGGCGGGAATTGAACTCGCAATCCTCAAACTGAAAGTTCAGTACACAATCATCTATGCCAGCTTTAATCCACATTCATAGATACATCTTCAATTTCAAGGTTGCAGGATATTGCATTAATGTCGTTATTGTATTTTGCCCATCACACATAGAGGCACAAAGAAACACCTGCCACCAACCGTACTGCACGACCAATGGAGTAATGGACTTACCAAATAGAAGTAGTACATTTCATGAAGTATAGAAACAGAAAAATATTGACTTTGAAGGACCGATGCATACCGACTCATTCGGTTTAATGTACAATGAAATATCATGACCAAACTTGAGTTTTGGTGCAACATAGAGTCTTGCAAGGAAAATCCATTCAGAGATTTATACAACAACCAGATAAAGCGAATAATTCGACTAGTAATTCCAAACTCTTGAAATACAATTAAACGAATAAGAATAGCAAAAGTTGCTCTCATATTCAAAAGAAGTTCGAGTTGGAGAATGAACGGAGTCTTGCGGTACTCCTGAATTAGTCTCCGTTAAGCTTGGCCAGGGATTGAATGATTGTTTCCACCACATGCAAGAGAATAGATACGATTTGAAGTTCAATGTGGAAAGTTAATTAGAAAAATTATAAATAAAATAGATCCTATTGATTTAATATTGATATCGTCAGATTTTTCTAAAAGCCATGGATTCAGAGCCACCCCTCTACTTTTCTTTCGCCATATCGGTTAATAATCTAGTTCATTTTAGCGAAAGATGATAAGTCCACATTTAGAAGCCTACGTTGGCAGTAGTAGGATTGACATTCCGAAATATTGTGATATTCAGGAAAGGAAAAAGTCTCCCACAGTAACAATGAAAACAACCCTCGTACATTATTCAAACACTCATTGTAATGACAGTGATGAGAGATCGTAAAAATTACTTCCATAAACAAAGACACAAACTGAATGTGTGTGTTTGTTCTCCTTGAAGTGGGTGTTTGTTGTATGTGTGTGTTAAACACTTTAATAAAATGTTTGTCACCGGATAAACAATTAAATTAAGGTTTCAAATGAAACATAAAAAACTCATAAAAATCCTATAAACTTGCACCAAACCCAACAAAGGGAACTTGTACTATTTATTCCAAGACAATAAATGTGGTCGGTCTTAGTATTTCGTTAGTACTATTTAGAAAGCTGGTTGGCTTGTCTTTAGAGTCATAAAAATGTTGTCCTTAAGCTTTTCATCACGAGTCGTCATACGATGGTGATGAGCAAAAGGATAATAAAATATGGTCGTATAAAAAGAATTTAGGTTGATGGTAAGTCATCAAAGACACATACAGATTCTCTCTAACATTTAAGCTATTAAAATAAGAGAGTGACATTTAAGTCCACTTAGCATATGTCTCTATATGCTAAAGGATTTCAGTATGGGAGTGTAAAAGTGCGAGTCTCTGGAGGAAGTCATAAAAAAGGAGTCAAATAATAGTTAACACTGTGATAAGTCGCCATGTTAATGATAATAAAATTATAATTTCATTTCATTTCATATAAACTCAGTCATTCATTGTTGTAGTACAAAACAAACAAAAAATATAAATACATATACTATATAAAGAGAATAAGTGCGAGAGAGTTAAACGACAGAGTACTTAAAAATATTTTTACGAGCTCCCAAGTATTATGTTTATTATTAAGTTGTCATTGTTGTGGATAATTGACATTTAGGGATCTTTGGGTCTCAAAAGGGGAGACAGCGGCCAGCTAATAAAAAAAAGTACAACAAAAAAGGAAATAAACTTGGCAACAATTAAAAGGAAGTTAAACGTTTTATGATGCTGCTTAAAATAATTATTTTTAAATAATTATAGAATTAAAAGATGTGTATTTAAGAAAATTACAATAACTTTTTTAAATATTCTAGCCATAAGCAAATGCATGTATTTACTTATTATTACATTTCTTTCTTAAAATTCAATTATGTACTATTTAATTTATCTTCTGCTAAATGACCATTTGTTGCTATCTTTCATTCACTTTGTTGTCTATAAAATTTAAAAATTTACATTTTCCCCATCTTTTCCTTTTGTTGTTTTATCAGTCTGTGGAATTCCTTCTTCCTTTATTAAACAAAACTACCAAGAAATGTGACTTTATTGTTCCATTTACACTTTAAATAAACGAGACAAAATACAATTTGAAACAATTTCTTTGCAATGAAAATGTTTTGTGGTTTTTGCCCTTTTTGAAAATTGTTTATTTTTTTCTTGCTTCAGCACGGAGTACCAAACGTGGCCAGACAGTTTTTATGACAGCCACAAAATCTTTGTGTAAATGCTAAAATTTAATTTTATTTCTTGGTAAAACAAAAGAAAATTGTTTTTTTATTTCTTCCTAGTTTTCTGGTTTGTTATTTTTTTGAAATTTGTTGTAAACACTTTAAGATGGTCGGTTTTAAGGAAGTATTTGTTTTAAAGTTTAGACAGAATTTAATTAGAATAATGTGTTGACATTGAGGTTTAAAAACTCATTATTTAATATATGTGATATCATGTAAAATATAGTAATTTCTTTAATTGAGGGTCCTGATCTATGTCCGGTGCTGCGACACCAATTGATGTCTATATTCCTTTTAAGCAATTCAATAAATTTAATCGATGAACTCACTGAAAATATTATTAATTAAACGGCATAACCATAACGGAATGACCTCATGAAATACTCTAACTTAATTAGGTAACGGTGAAAGTACTATATTCCATGCTCTTCAGGGAAGTCGACAGACAAAATATGAGGAGCAGAACAAAAGGATTTTTTTGAAAATTTAAAAATTTTGGGAAATTGATTTTTTCTGGAAGATTTTAACACAAATATTCGAAAAAGTAACTTTTGTTCTGCGGCTCCTCATTTGAAATATTGAAATTTCATGCAAATTTTAAATTGAAGTAATTTACCTTCAATATTTTATCTGTCTTGATTAAATACAGGTTTTCTTTATATTATAGAAGTTTGCTAATAAATGCTTAGTTGGTTTGCGTAAGCAATCACTTACAGATGATAGATCTTCTTTTTAATAAGATCATATGACTAATTCTAGATAACATCCGGTCATCCGGTCATAGAGAGGTCCCGACAACATCACTATTTGTTACAAAATGATGCTCCGAGTCTTGTCGTATGTTTATAGATTTTAAGTCCTTAACACTACCATTAGGCACATAGCCCTGTTATATTCGCGCTACTTCTTCCAAGCATATCAGTTGCGTTCGGTACAGGTTCTCTGTGAAGGTCTGGTCAGATTTCGGCAGCTCTCCCACCAAATACAGAGAATTACCTTATCGCAATGGATATTTAGCTTTGGTGTCGATTCGACTGATTTGGCTTCACAAACGATCTCTAACACTTCGGGTTATTGTAATGGATTAATTTTTCATTAAAAGTAAATAAATATTCTTTAAGGTCTTTCAGCTTCAATTCGTATGGTACCCAAATTCTCAGATTTTGGATGAATCCTGCTGCTTGCAAACGTCTTGAAATTGTTGATTGAGTAGGTTCCAATGATTTCCCAAGCTCTTGTTGGGTTTAACAACCATCTTCATGGAGTAATGGCTTCAATTCTTGGCCTTCAAATTTTTTTGGCTGGTGATTTTTGTTTTCCGTGTCGAAATCACCACTTCTGAACCATACAAACCATCGAAACTCACAGCGCACGTTGAAACTGGTGGTGTGCTTCTGCGGAACTTTTTTCCAAATTAACGAAGTAAAGAAAAACTTCCCGCATTTTCGAAGCAAAAAAAAAAAACGTTGTTGTTTAGACTTTAATGCTCAATAACTATGCGAAAATAAATGACAGATATGTACCCTTCAAAATGACGTATAAGTTATTAAAAGCAAAAACCGCGTTCAAAAGATCCCTCATTTATAAGTCGTACACCCAATATTAGCAATGAATCCAAACTATTGAACTGGTAGATGAACGTCCAAGTATTGACGGATCTTTTCTTCACTAGACGATTGCAATTTAAGAAGTGGTATATGACTGACCTTCTATATTATTCAAAATGTAGTATCTTCACCTAAAATACTCTAGCTTCGTCAATTTCAATATACATCTGAATGCAATAACTATCTTCACCTTAAATACTCTAGCTTCAACTGGATGGCGAAGCAAATAATTTATTCCATGCTCCTCACTCTTGCAATCTTTGGGGAAAACAGGACCAGTTGTGTTTCATTTGAATTTAACCCTATACCACTTTCAATTTCAGAGTATCTATTAAGAATGATCACTTCCTAACCTACCAATAAGTATTCAAAACTTCAAATTAAAACTGAAAACTATTTTCTCTCAAATGAAAGTCATGATGGACAAATGGCCCTCATAATTGTAGGGTGGTAGATCAGTTCTACCGAAGCCATGTTTGAGATCCAGTAAGTATTCTTTCAAAATTGTTCGAATGGTGTTACAATTTCGAGATGAATCTCACACGATTTTTTCCAAAATCGTCTTTTTCCACTGACTCTTCTAAGTATCCCTAGAAGTGTAATTTCTTATATTCCAAGGTGCTCCCGCCATGGTTCTAAGCATTTTGGATCGGTCCTTTTGTATAAGATCAATTCTGGTATTACTTGCCTTTCCCCATAATTGGATTACGTATGTTCAAATTGATTTTAAAACAGTTTTAGACAATATGACTTTGAAGTCAGGACTTTATTTTGATTGTCCATTGACTAGCTACTGCAGATAAGAAGAAATTGGTCTCATATGGAGACTCTTAGCTTTTATGGGGCGATGTCAAGTAAGGCATGATAAGACATGATCCGACTGAGGATGTTCAGTCATATTTAGGAAATATCTTATTAGACGAAAGTCCTTGACATACAGTCATTAACACTTTCAAATAGTAAATATGCAAAAATTATAGATTTATTTTAAAGTAATTTAAATGGTTTGGAAATACATACTTCCATTTAAAAATGAACTTAATGAAATTAGTAAATGAATTTCTTATTTCATAAATTCTTCTAAAAACTCTATCAGCTGTTAAAAGGTTTTCAGCTGTATCTATATGCGTTGATTTTTGTGTCACAAAAAAGACGGTCACATCCAAAGATAGCCTTTTATAAAACCAAACTTTCAACAACTAAATTGCCAAATCAGAAGTGACGCCAACATTGTCATCGTTTTTTTTCAATACTCCTTTATTCTTTGCTTCATTTTCTATCTTAAATGGAACAAACTTTAGTTATTTCATATCAAAATTAAGCATCAAAACAATATTCAATCTCCCCTCAAACAACTCGTCATAATGCTGTATGGTAACAACAGCACAACCAAAGATGAACGACTACTACCCACTTACACTTATATACACTTTGTGTAAATAAATGTATCCATGGATGGATGGACGAATGTTTTGCTGTGTGCTTCACTCGTCCTAATGTTATGGTAAAGGGTGACTTATTTAGAGTTATTTTTGTATTTAAATAAAACAGTTAAAATAGAACTGGCTTTTGGAATTTGTAATATGACCCGAAAAAAATCTTGACATTTACTTTTTAATGATAATTTCATTCGAATAATGGACGCGATCATTTTCGATCACTCATTCCAATTTTGTTACCGGTATCTAGCAAATTACGCTAGTAATGTTAGCTCCAAGACCTTTGCCTTTACATAGCCCAAAGGAAAGTATTCAAGAGGTGTGATATCACACGATCTAGGTGGTAGGAGTTGACAGGTTTCGAACTCGAAATTGGTTGGAAGGCTTAGGAGGTCGATAGTACAAACCCTATGTTGCTGGAAGTGCAAGAAAAACATTTCTCAATGAAAGCAGATTTTCGTAATACAGCTGAATAATTTGGTGACCATATTGCGGTGTGAGTCTTTCTATGTATGACACCAGTCAACATGAAACAACCTCTATATGAATCACCCTATATAAACTGTGTGTTATTGTGTATGTGTGATGTCATAAAATTATGCTTAATGTTTGTTAAAATTGCTGTTTTTAAGAGATAAGTCCATAAAGTAAATTACATTGTAATTGAAAGTGCGGGTTCAAATCTTTATGTATTCTGTGTATATGTATATGTTTGTAGATAGATCCCAGCAGTTCTAGGAGACAGTCCCGAACTGGTGATTTTATCCATCATTTAGGGTGGGAACTAGTTACTTCAATAGCTGAGGTACATGTCCTAAGCAGGGGATCAACTGACCCTTTTTGATTACAATGGGAATGTCTGGTAGCTGGTCCAATATAGTCAACGCATTGGATTCACATACTGGTTACATAGCGTCAGTTACCTTTAGCATGTGCGGATGCTAATTGACCTCAAATAGTCAGCTATCATAGACAGTCTAATAAAGGATTGCTTGTAAACAAACCTTCCGCCGACAACTCTCCAATAGATTGCTTTGTAAAGAGCAGTACAAAATAAACTTTTAAAGTGACTTCACTATAGGTTGCTAAGAGACACTAAAGTGAATATTGACTTCATGCTATATTACATGGGATATCAGTATATTTAAGCAAAAATAAAAATAAACTGTATGAGAATTATATCAACTCAATTTGTATAAAACCAGTTTGTACAAATTACTCACAGAAATGTTAAAGTGTCTACACCCTAGATTACTTAGAGACACTTAAGTGACAATTGTCTTCACGTTAGATTACTTGGGATGTATAAGGTAACCAATTGTCTTCTCTCTGCTACCCATGTTACCCATCACTATTTCGGGACTGTCTCCTAGAACTGGTGGGATAAGTCTGTTCTTTCTAGTCTGTTTAAGTATTAGTGTTATTTGTTGTTGTTGCTGCTGTTGTTCCACAGTAATAGTAAAGAAAACAAATGTAGTGTATGAAAATGGTAAAGATCGAGTGGTAGTAGCTGTAGCAGGAGTTATAATGCGTCAATGTGGCATAATAATATCGACCGCATTACTATATACTCATTTCAAAATAAGTAGCTGTAAATACGAATACGAGTATGAGGAATACTGGCGAGGAAAGTAGTTTTCATCAGATGATGTTGCTGTTTTCTGTACGTCTGTTTGCTGTTTATATTTGGCCATTAATTTTTATAGTTTGTTTATCTTGAAAACAACCGAAAAGAAACAAATATGTTTTATAATGTTCCAAATGTTTAAGTTTGAGCTTTTCTTTTGTTAGTAAGTACATATTTTGAATGGTTTTGAAGTTAATTTTACTAAAATATTTAAGTATTCTCTATATATAGAACAAGATGTTGAACAATAGTTTTCATGCATGAAAATTGTTCATTGAAATGTTAGTAAAAGGAAATAGTAGTTCATGTTATTCTATTAATAATTGTTACAATATTAAAGTTCTTGTTTTTAAGAACCGAGTATTTAATATTACTCACAAAATTAGTTCAATTTAAATATGTTTAAATATGTTTTTTTTTCAAAAAATCAATTATTTTTTGTGTGAGAGAGTTTTTTTGTTGTAAACATCAAAATTAAAGTTAATGTTTTCTTGTATATTTGATAAGTAAAAATTTGGGTTAAATACAGATTAGCAAGATATTAACATCTACTATTTATATTTCTGAAATCGCATGATTTGTTGAAAATTTATTTAAGAAATAGTAAAATGTCATAAAACATTCAAAGACTTTTTTCTCGATACGACTTTTTTTTAATTGCAGCGATCGTTGCAGCGATTTTAGGGTTTTAGTGAGATCTTCTGAAATAAACTTTTATAATAGCTGATGGCCTAGGTAGCCAGTGCTACTATTTTATATATTAATCTTGTATTTATATAAGTTTAATATCATGTAAATAAATAAATAAATAAATAAATAAATAAACTTTTATAACAAGAATATAATTTAAACGATTTTTCCTTTAGATTTAATAAAACTTTTCTTGGGAAAATTTGTATTTGAATTGAAAGACAAAAATAAATACATAACAAATTTTTAAACTGCAAAAAAAAAGAGTTTCGGTTAATCGGTTAATCGACACAAATTAATCGGTTTATTTGTTATTTGAAAATCGGCAATTTTAAATTATTCGAACAGTTAACCGTCCAAAATTAATCGGTTAATCGATTGAATACCCTAGTATATATAAATCCTGCCACACTACATAAACTTTTTTAGCAAACTCAGATACAAAACTTTGCAATAAAAAATCAAAATAGAAAAAAAACCTTCATAAATTTCTTGAAAATTTGACATTGTCGTCTTCCATGATTGCAAAAACAGTAATGTCATAATTACACAAACGAGTGTTGTTTTTGCTTTCACATAGATTTTTTACTAATACATTATCACCACTTAGGTTTCTGACAACTGAGTTAGGTTTTTGATAGAGGTGTGTCCGATATGTATGGCTAAATATTCCGAAAAATACAGAAAATGATGTTAAACAAGTATTACTGATACATTCGGTTGTGCCGAATCTGTACATTAAGATAAATATTAAAATTATTGGATATATGGCTTAAAATAGATTGCGTATCTTTTGAACGCGGTTTTTGTTTTTAATATTTTTGAAGGGCACACATCTGTCATTTATTCTCACTAAGTTATTGATCATTATAGTGCAAAGTCATCCTGTACAAAACAGTGTTAAAACCAATTTGAACATACCGAATCCAATTATTGGGAACGACAAGTAATACCAGTTATACAAAAGGCCCGATCCAAAATTCTTAGAACCATGGCGAGAGCACCTTGGTATATATGAAAAAAAAACATCCATAGATAGATCGTCATTGGAAGAAGACGAGTTCAGAAAAATTCGTGAGAGATACATCACTAAATTGCAACACCATTACAAAAATACTTACTGGAACTCAAACAAAGCTTCAGTAGAGCTGACCTACCACCCTACTAATATGACGCCCATTGGTCCATCTTGACTTTCATTTGACAGCAAATAGTTTTTAGTTTTAATTTTAAAATTTGAATACTTATTGTTTATTACGACTGAAAAACAAAAACACTTGAAACTTTTTTTCAGGATTGTTTTTATTTAAATATGACAGATTGTAAAGGAAAAATATTTGGTTTAGTGTGAGAAACTAAAAGAAAACATACCGCCTCTCACAAATTTTAGCATATTTCTACAAGTATCACAAATTTACTTCCGTTTTTTGTCACGTACTATGATATACCCTTATTTTGCTCGATATTTCGAAAGAACTTATTATTTTTTTTAAATATAGTTCCCTCTGAATGGAAGATAATGACCAAATTATTTTTCAGATATTCTTATTTTTGCAAAATCTATTCCACTCTATAGGCGTACATATGAAGTAAAGGCAAATAAAAAGAGGAGATATCTGACCATTATTTATAGATACTCATACCACTTTCAGTAGTCTACACTGAGGGAAAAATGGCGTTGCAAAATCGACAACGGTTGGTGTCATTTTGGCACCATACGGTGTCACTTTTTTTCGACACCGTACGTTTACAATTTGTAAACAAATGGGTACGAATCGACAACGCAATGTTGTTAAATTAAACGCCGACGCATCTCAACGTGAGTTGCTGACAAGTTATTGTCAAAGTGTTGCGGCGAAACTTTTTGCTCTGATTTGTTTTAATAAGTGAGTTTTAAATTTTATTTACATTAAAAAAGTGAAAATATTTAAAAATGAAAATATGTATAAAAGAAAGTGTAATTGTGTTTAATAGTGAATTTGTGTTGATGCAGATGAAGATGAAGATCCAGGCAGTGCAAGAAATGAGAAGATCACCGAATCCACTGACGACATACAATTCCAAAAATTCCTGGAAACAATAAACATACAGTTTTTGTACATTTAAAAGGAAAGTAGAGCTATATATATAATTATCAGCAATGTAGAATACAATAAGTATTTGTTTTATTTTTTAGAATGATAACCTGTGGAAGCAGTGCCACAATTACTGATGCTATTTGAAATTTCACATACAGGAACTCCGACAATTTTGCCAAATTTAAACATGAAATTTATATGTATTTAAGTATTTATTCGTATTGTATTTAAAAATAAATGTAAAACATAAAGGAATTATTATTTATTTCAATTACCAAATCGTACACGAACGGTATCAAATCCACAACATATGGTTTCAAATTAACAACGGTGCGGTATCAAATTGACAACGGCCTGGTGTCAAATCGTACACGAACGGTGTCAAATCGACAACGGATGGTGTCAATTCGGCAACTGAATGGTGTAGTTTTTTCGTTGTCAAATTGACACCGTTCGTGTACAATTTGTGCACATACGGGGTTGATACACTATTGACACCGAATGGTGTCAAATCGTACACGGATGTGTTCATTTTTTCTCTGAGTGTAGGGTTAAATTAAAACGAACACAACTGGTACTTCTTTCACCAAAGACTTCAAGCCTGAGGAGCTTTGAATAAATTCTTTACTTCGCCTTCCTGAAGAAGCTACAGTATTTTAGGTGAAGATATTGCTTTCGAAATAATATTGAAATTCAATTGGCACCTCTGTTACTCCACTCATATACCACTTCCTAAATTGCAATCGTCTAGTGAAGAACACATCCGTTAATACTTGGATGTTCATCTACCAGTACAATAATTTCGATTCATTGCTTATATTTTGTACATGACTTAAAAATGCTGGATTTAAAATATATGCCGTATATTTTGAAAGCGGTTTTTCTTCTTAATAACTGGTATGACTGTCATTTATTCTCACTTAGTTTTTGAACATTATATAGTAAACATCAAACATTATATAGTAAACATCAAAGCTTTTTTTTGCTTCGAAAATGTATAATGTATAAAGTTCCTCTGAATAAATTAGTATCAATTTGTGGGTCAAAAGTATTCAATAGTTTTGTTGTTAAAAAAGATTTATGCGACCGAATTTTATGTGAACACTGTATTAATTTAATTTTTTTTTTAATTACCAAACTATTTAAATTTTAAACATGTTTAAAATTGTTAGTTTTATTTATAATGATAAGTCCCAAATAAGTTTCCTCCTCTTTTATTTAACATTTTATAATGAAATTTCCATTTTATGCTAAAATACAATTTGTCGCCATAAAAACCATTGTTTGTGCATATTTTTGAGATTTTTATTTATTTATTTTTCAGTTTTTTCCGCGTACACTTTATTTAAACCTTTTACATTAACAGGATTTTCATAAAAATTTGCCCATTTTCACGTAATATTTTTGAATTTGACCCATATTTCAAACAAAAGCCATAAATAAACCATTGAGTATTGAATATGTACGTGCAAGCGAAGTCCTTCTCACAAATACTAAAATTTATAAAAAAAAACAGAAAAGCAGATACGGCACAATACAACAACTTTTATATTGATAGATCTTCACACATTTGTCCGAGCTTTAGCCAATCAATCCATATACATATGAAGTAGTTTTTTGTGTTTGAGTGTATGTTGTATGGTTGGCCATCCCGCATATCGCAGTTACACAATATGATAAACTCTAAGCCAATTTTATTCTATGGGCTTAACATTGAACAGCAGGAAAGCTGGCTGAAAATAAAAACAGTTAAAATATACTTCTATTATCCAATGTCAGAGATTTAAAGGTGTTGAATGAATGTTGATTGTAAAATTTAGAGATCAAAATATTGAAACTTGTAATTTTTGTAGAAATTCTGTTTTAAGTTCAAAATTTCTGTATTTAGCAGCAGTTTGATTTTGAATTAACACTTTTATTCTATTCTTTGATTCTGTGTTTTATTTGGTCTTGCATCAAGGAATTCAAACTCATGATTTTAAGTTGATGGCAAGTCATAACATCCAAAGTCGATTGTCATTGATCGCATTATGATAACATAAGAAAATGTACAGACTTTACGATCAGTCATGGTATCCGGAGAAAAATTAAATTCAGTGAAACGGCTTGTTTAAAGTCCATATGAGCAAAAAACCGGGACAACCTCGATTTTTTACTTATTTTTTATGTATATCTGGATTACTAAGACATTAATATAGACAATATGGATATCAAATGATAGATATTTCAAAGTCCATTGCAACGATGTAGATAAGGCTATAGTAAGTTGGACTTACAATGGGTCAAAATCGGGAAAAATATTTTTTAACCGAATTTATTATTCATCAAAAAATTTTTTTTAAAAAAAAAATTTAAAAACTAAAAAAAAATTAAAAAAATTTTCAGAAAACTTTTTTTAAAAAAAAATTAAAAATAAAATTAAGTTTTGTTTAATAATATTTAAAGAAATTTATTTTAAAGTATAATTTGGTGAAGGGTATATAAGATTCGGCACAGCCGAATATAGCTCTCTTACTTGTTTCTCTTCATCTCTACTATTGGAACTGATATTGTCAACAGAGCAGGCGCGGATCCCTTAAATACGAAATTTAACATCCCCTCCAATCCAAAAAGTTTTCATATAAAAAAGGATAAAATGAAAAATAAATGTTACTTTTATTTCCAAATGGTTGACCTGGATCCGTGCCTGCTACAGAGTCTCTCGAATCGAGACATTCCGGAGGGAGGAGTTTCTTTGGATTCTAGCTATAATTTTTTTGCTCTGAACTGGATTCCAAAATGTCTGGTGTTTCTTGGAAACTTCTGAAACCTTAACGGCACTTAAACACCCAAGCTAGGGAATCAGATATTCTTATGCGAATGGCCTTATGATGGACCTGGGGTATTAATCCGAGGAACGAAAATAGGCTATTTTACATGGTATCAGGCCAATACTAGTGTATGCTAGTGTTTGGCAGATATTAAGTCCTCTGCTTCTTACGATAAATGTCGACAGTAGCAAATTCCCCTATATGACTACCGCACAGTGGGGTCGATCAAAAAATAAAGTGGTAATAAATCTGAATATTTTAAACTACTGGTCCGATTGCAAAATGATGGGGTTATCACGTAATCTCCAGAGGATAACGATCTCTACAATGGACAGTCAGTTTCAAAGTTGGATCTCACGGTGTCGAATATTTGGAAGAAACAATTTTTCATTCATTCATCGGATTGGTTTGGTATCGAATCGCACACTGACCTAAAAAGGCCCATATTGAGTACAACAAAGGGAATCGAGTATAACAAAGGGAATCGATTATAGACCTAAGTAAGCCGACTATAACACTAAACATAACTATCAAAATACAGAACTCAAATCTGATTATTTACAGATTTCTGTCCTTTGACGTCATAAACATAGATTAAACTCTTGAATACAGAGTACTGGCTGCCGCTTAAAATGGAGTTTAAACTACGAATTTGGCCCTGAATTCCAACACTAGTTTCAAGTTCTGAACTCAAAACTAGGACTTCTGCTTTTAACTTTGATTTCACAATTAATGCCCTAATGAAGAACTTTATCAAAATATAAACCATTTCCTGCAACATTATTTTCGTGTCTTAATTAAACTCTCATTTATTTATTGAATTATTAAAATTTTAAAACAAATTAACTCCTTTAAATATCATCTTTATAGCCACCTATGAATGTGTATAGTGGCAGATAGGCAGGCATTATTTGGTCAGAGTAACACATCATAAACGTAAAATATACAATATGATAAAACCCGCAACCGTAACGCTCACAGCTTTTGGTCTGATGTTGATGATACAGGAAATAGTTCGTAGCCGGCCTTGCTTTTGCCCTCCAAAAAAATACAAAATTTGTTATACATAGTTTAACATTTTTATTTTTTGTTGCTGTTGTATCATGTCATGTTGCAGATCTATTTGCTTGTTGTTTGTTTTTTTGTTACGCTGTTATTTTGGAAACTGATATTTGTGGGTGAATAAACTTTTTGACAGATAAATTGATGTGAACACACACACTCTTAAACTAACATATACACGTCTGGCATTTTTGGCTTAAATTTTCTCTCTCTCTCTCCACCCAATACCTATGTAAATGTGTATGAATTTGTATGTGGGTACGATGCGGCATATTCAGCCTTTTTGGGCTGGCAGTCTGTATATTGCAGATGTGAGTGATTGTTTCACTTTTTTTCTCCATATTTTGGAGTTTTTGTTCATGCCAATGGGCTTTAATGGCTGCTGATAAGCTTTACGGGTATTTTACCAGCCTATTTTAAGGGATATAAAGTTGTGCATGAGTATGTGTGGTGGAATGTTGTTGTTTATAAAAAGCTTAAGGCCAACCATTACTTAAGAGTTTCGTTGTCGTTGATGATGACAGTGATATGCAGAAAAATACCCGAAAATGTAATATTTAGGTTAATGGGATTTCTTTGTACTAAATGTTAAACATATGTGAATGATGGGGGTTTTTTTAAATCAAAATAGTTGTAGACAAATTTTGGATAAGGTTTAACTTACGAGATTATTAATATTTTCAGACATTTAGTTGAAAAGTACTGTCTGCCTTTTTTTAAAAAAAGAGTTGGTATATTGTCATGGTCGAGATCGTTCTTCTATATTCATAGACTATGTCAGCGAATAACAATTGCATTAGGAGCATACCAGAAAATAATGGCCATTATGGGCTCAATGTTTTTTGGCTTTAACTCTGTCTATGAGATTATGGTGAATAATAATGAATCCATGACTCCAATAATCAGTGTTAAAAATCGTTGTTAAAATTCTGTTGAATTTTCTTTAAAAAAAAAAACAAAAAACATCAAAGTGTCTGCAAATACACCCAGAGTTTCTGGCGATTGATAGTCCAACACTCAACATCGTATAGTTTAGGACAACGAAGAATATAATTACTGATAATGTATACATTACATAACCAGAAGAGTCCAAAATTCTTTCAACCAAGCCGACTGAGAGGCGAATCATTCAGTTTAGTTAGACAATTGAAAGCCGAAACCCACAGTTAGTGGTTTAGGGTCGAATAATTAATCTTATTCGTTAGCCGACTCATAGCCAACTAATCGTAGTTTGCTGATTGATAGCTAAATAATTTATCTCGACAGATTTTCTCAATCCATTTATTGTTCTAGATGAACAGAGGAATAAGTGCATTTGAAACAAAGCCTCTATAAGATATTGGAAAAACCTAATCGATCCCCCCACATGGAAGTTCTGTGGTAAAGTAGATTTCAAATGATGTAGACCTTTGAAGAACCTAGGGACTTATTGTGTAGGACTATGATGGACTTACTTATCACATATGTGATAATCATTAAAATGTAAGCATAACGTAAGCACAATCTTAACTACGGAAAAGTTGAGGCTGCAAAAAAAGTAGGAATCAAAGATTAGTAAATACACAGAGTTCTTTGCTTCCAAGGCAACGACAGATGTCATCCCCATTATCCAAGGACCTGCTACAGCAGACCAATCATTGACATAGCTAGAACAATTCGATTAACGAAACTGGTACAAAGCAAAAATAACTGGATCTACTTAATGCCAACATCTTACATGAAGACTCACGATACTCCAATAACTAGGACAGTGCAATCTTAGAAAAGACACGAAAACAACTGCAACAAATCGTATAAGATGTAGATGCTTTGTGGAAGCCAAATGCGCCCACTTAGAAAGAGGCTAAGAGGCACCGAAAAAAGCTTAATGAAGTATAGAAATATGATTATTTGTTAATTGCACTTCTGGAGTCTCAAAGTCCAATAGGATGTTTTACAGTTATTGAATATGCCCGTGTTAAGAATGTTAAAACAAGCATACAAAATCAACAGAGCACCTTCAAAGTCACAAAGAAGCACAAAATAAAAATTGGAAGCATTTTTTTTTCCGGAAAAAAGGCTTCCAATCCAATTGCTTAAGCATATACATTTACCTGTGTTGTTATTGTAACAGCTCTGCTGTCGTCTAAAGTTCTTTGCTGGGGAACAAACTTTCGGTTGATACAGCTGTTGTTGAGTCTTTGGCCGAAGGCACTCGGGCCGCTCCATTACGATAATCCGAAGCATAAGAGATCGTACGTGAAGACCTGTCAACCAGCCGAATCCATAATTCTCTGTATTTGCTGTGACCTACCTATTATGAGATGCTGAAACCTGACCATCACAGAAAGCCTTTGCCAAGCACAACTGAATCGTTTGAAACGAGTATTGGCTGAAATACGTCATAATATCCGGTGAGACATGAAACCGTAATATTCCATCATGACAACTCTCGGACACATATTACAATACCTGTTAAAAACAATTTAGAAAGAAGTAGTTGGGAAGTTCTGCCTCACTTGCCCTATAGCCCTGACCTTTCCCCATCCGACTACTATTTGATTCGATCTGTGATATGCTTCATTTCGAAAAGAGTATTTGAAAATTTCTTGATTCGTTCTTGGCCTCAAAAGATGAGCAGATCCTTTGGTTGCCAGAAAGATGGGAAAAAGGTCATAGCTAACATAGGCCAATACTTTGAATAAATTTATGTTGTATAAATATTTCAGAATAAAAGCTAAAATTTGGAAAAAATGTCTCATTTTTTTACACCCAATAAATAAATACAAGCTCTTCTTACGACAAATTTAATAACCTATATAAATGCATTCCTCTTTGTATTTAGATTTTTCCTTTGGATTGTTTTAATTTTGGATTATTTGATAAGTATTCGAAAGTTCAATAATGGGTGTCGGATATATTAAAAGGGAGATCAGAGGCTTCCTAGAAGGCTGGCTTTAATGTGAATTTGATTTAAAAATTTGGATTTCATGAACTATATATGTATATTTCAATCTCCTACATGGCAATATTTAATAAATACAACAATATTTTTTAATTGTCATCAAGTAATTCATAAAATTATAATATGAAATTGCAAACATTTAACTTTAAACATTTTTCTATAATTTAAAAATATTTCTGGAAAAAAATTTCCTAAATTGTTCACAATTTTAAATATGTATTTCTTTTTGAAACCATACAAATGCCCTGCAGTTTCAACTTTACGCTACCTTGAAATCAATCACTTTTCTAAAGTAAAATTATGCAAAGGGAAACAATTAGTTCCTTCATGAGATGAATATACTACTCATCAACATTTATTTGTGACAAATTTCCAAAGTATTCTTCCTTATTCTTTAGCAATAGTTTATCATTACCAAATGGTAATGCAAAAAGTATCAATGCACTCTCTCGCAGTGACATATTCGTACTAAAATCGCTAGTTAAAGTCATAGAAGTAGGTTAACGGGTAACCCACAGCCCAATTTGTCCAGAAAACTGCTGGGTACACAAATCCTTATCGTATGTGTGTGTATATTTTTTTTGTTACATTTTCACACACACCAGTGTCTGTTGTGAAATCTTCCGCCATTTTCTATGATGAATTGCCATCCAACAGCAGCAGCAGCAACAACAATAACGATTACCTTTTTTTTTTTGGTGAAGCTCAATCAAAAAAACCAGAGAGATAGAGAAATAAGAAAAACTCCCTCTCACAAGGAAAATGAAATGGGCAACATATAGCAACAACAATGCAAGACAAACACATTTTATGAAAGCAATAAAGAAGAAGCAGGTGAAGTAGAGTTGTTTTCCTTCCTTATTTCCTGCTGAATAACAGTAGCAGCAGCAACAGCAACAAAAACAACAAATCATGACATATCACCAGACAAAACGTGAATATCCTTGATGTATGAGCCAAACACACACACACACCCATTTACATTTACATGTGTCTATGAGATGTGAATGTATGTAAAGGACGAATGAATTGGTGGTGAAATGCTAAAATATCTCTTGCTTTATAACCTCCACTTGCACATACAAATAAACCTTGAATGATTGTAGAAAAGCATCCCATAAACTTTAGATTCAAATGGTTTAAATAAAAAGGAACACATGAGTCTGATGATGCTGCTGTTGGCACTGCCACTGCTGGCTGGTCTGTTGGCTAAAGAGGAGTAAACAGGGCTGATAACGGATGGGAGTTTTACAGTTTTCAGAATTTGTTTGTTACTGGGTGGTTGGTTGTATTCAGTTTTTCACTAAAATGTTCTTCGTGTTGCTGTTTTTTGTTTTTTTTTTTTGTAAAGAGTTTTTGAGGGAAGTTCTCAAAAAACTCGTCTATTTTGTTACTTTTTCGTACAATGCAACCATTAGCTATAAAAACTGATGATGAGGATGTATTTGCAGAAACATTATTATTGTCCATGTTGTTGCACAGTGGTGCCAACTAATAACTATAAACCTTTTTGTATATGAGTTATGGTGATAGAAAAACTTCTGCTAGAAATCGTGTAGTCCCACTGTCTGTTGTTTAAAAGCTTTCCATCGTAACACATTTCTTGTAGCCTTTAGCTGAATTTTTGGTTTTTGTATGCTATTTTTTTATTTCTTTTTGGCCGTTTTATTGCTCTCATTGTACATTTTGCATCTCTTTCTTTCGTGCAAGGTAATGCCTTGGCAAATGTTGTGTTAAGTTGTTAGTGTTGTTGAGCTTTACGACTGACTCTACTGATGATGGCAATGATGATGATGAAATATCTGAATGTTTTTTCCTTTTTCTTCAACTCCTTTTACATCTGCAGCAAAAAGAAAAAAAAAACAAGTGAAAGAATTTCATTTCGGGTTTCTCTGTGTAAATGAATGTTTGTATTTGAATTGATGAATGCTACACAAATTGCATTAAAACTAAGGACTCTTACAGTTTTTTTATTTTTATATTTTCCTTCTCATTTCATTTTTTCCTTTTTCTCAGTGTTTTTTGTTTTTGTTTTTTAACTCTCCCCTTTTGATTTCTTAAGGCTTTTAGCCAAAAGCATTGGGTTGTTATGTTGTTGGCATGTATGGCAGAGAACAGCATAGAGACTCTAAAGTAAAACTGAGCTGAGCAGACACAAAGAAATGTTTCAACCATCAATGGCATTAAATATAACTGCCAGTGACAGTTTTGTGTCGCAGACACTCTCATACTCCTTATGGAAATATTCTCACTCACATATATAACGACTATTTTTTTTTATTGTAGCTGTAAAGACTATGAAAAAAAGTTTTATTTTTAAGAGATTTTCTGTTTGAAATATTTTGCCAAGAAATTTACGGAATTAAAAATGTTTACAGTAATATACAGTTTTATTTTTATATTTAAGCATTTTTGTGCTATTTCCATTTTTTTTTTTTTTTTTTTGGTTAACATATAGTCATAAAAATAAATCATTTTGTTTGAAAATAACCTTGAAGATTTTATGTTCAATTATTGAAATTGTAACAAAGGAAACAGGAAACGATGAAAAAAAACTCCGCGTAATGAGTTTAATGACTCTACTTTTAAATGGAAAATATATAAAACTTTAAAAAACTTTTGTTACATAATAAAATTTATTGAAAATTTAGGGTCTTCAGAGTGAAATAGATGGATCATATATAATGGTGAAATCTGTGAATACAGTTCTTCATTCGTTCGTAGACTCTATTGAACGGTTGATAGCACATTAGGGTATTCTCTTATTGCCTTCTTGTACATGAAAGGAGCTTTTAATAATGTCAGACCCAATGCGATCCTGTCTGCTATGGATGGTAAAGGGTTGACCTTAATATAAGTCTTTTCTCCTTTAGCAGGAGTTAGTATTCTCCTTTCTCCCTTTAGTGAAATTTGCCCATGAATACCCTGATGATTTAGTTTGTAAATAGAAGAATTGAAACTGTCACATATGCGGAGGTACATTTTTCGACTGAGTGAGTGGACTTAGTGTTTTCATAAGGCCAATGTAGCCAAATTAGGCCAATTAGAACTAATGATTTACCATATCAATAGAAGTGCCAAATGATATTGAGGACAAACGATATAGTCTCCTACTTTGGTAAGAACTCTGAGCACTGCAGGATCTTGGAATAATATGATAATACGCATAGGAATGTGTACCTACCTTATACATTCTAACATGCTTTTATATGTAATCTTCCACACTTATTGCTAATAGGCAGGCACGGATCCAGTGGGGTGATAAAAGGCAAGTTTTAATATAAAAAAGCAAAATAAGAAATTTAAATTTATTCCCCCAAATGGTTGACCTGTATCCATGCCTGCTAATAGGGATATGGCTTAGCATATCCTACCCAATCTAATGATGGCTCCAAAAGGGAGAATTGTTCATAGTGGCTTCTTCATTGAAGGATATGGGAAAAAATCCTCTTTCTTGTTACCGATGCGATTGAGGCAAAGGTCAATTAGTATTAATGGTTATCATATCTCCAGTGGATTTGATTGAAATACAATGAGCTCTCAACTCAGGGGTGAGGGCATACAGCATTTGGATCGTGGTCTGGTAATACACATATGACTGTCAATTCCCGCATTTCTTTGCTTGAATCTCTAATAGAGATATGTGGCATAACAGACTCTGTCTGGCTGTCATTAAGATGGATACTGATGGCTTCAAAAGGTAGAATAGGGTTGTTAGTGGATTTTTCATTTGAAGAATATGGGACAAAATCCTCTTTCTGGATACCAATGCGTTGAAGAAGCTCTTTTCTTATTTTTCCCATTTTGGTGGTCTAAAGAAATCATCTGTGCCATTGCGAAGTCAGCTATGCCATAGCGATCAAATATTGGTGTCAATTATTACAGGACACTGCATGTTAGGAACGCATTTCATGATACGGGGGGTTATTGTGTAATTTGATTCGAAAAGAAAATTATTCGAATTTGTATACTTTATACATATAATTCCAAAATGTTTTCTTTCGAATCGAATTACACATTAACTCCCTAGGTCTGTGGATCAACTAATAGTAACGAGACTTTATCTTTCCACTTTTCAATGCCCTACTCTACATTTCATGCTTGGAAGACCTGTTTAAGAAGAATCTCACATGCATCTCTTGATTCATCAGATAATATGGTTGGTTCGATATGGAAATTATGCGTGTCGATAGAGGAAATAGTTGTTCACCCCTTTATTTGACCGAAAATTTATGATAAAAAATGATTAGGGAAAAAAGAAATACCAAAGAACTCAGAGCGCTTCACAATACTTAGAATTGCTTTATGTGTACACACGTTGGAAGTTTGCTCAAACTTTAGATTTAAAGACAACACAGAAATTTTCAAACAACATCCATGAAACAATCGAAAATGTATGATCACGACACTTAAATTTAATTATATTAGAACTCCATCTTTGGTCCCCGTAAACGATAGTAAACATAAAAACTTAACAATTTAAAGGATATTCTCCTTACATAAGTCAAAGCTTAAGAACCACTTTGAAGCAATAATACGGGAAATGATGATCGCAACCAGAAACCTGTCAATATTATTGGGTGTATACCTTAAAAATGCCTTTTGAAGGGTACATATCTGTCCCTATTCTCACTTAGACCCCTTTCACACTAGGCAATTTAGTTGTGAAAGTCTCTAGTGTTTGTTGATGGCAGAGGTAATGTCGGTTTAAGGAGAAGAAAATTGTGCATGCTGTTGTGTTGTTGGGCAAGAAACTTGCACAACTAAATTGCCTAGTGTAAAAGGGGTCTTAGTTATTGAACATTATAGTGTAAACAACAATTTTGTGCCAATAAAGCGTCATATTTGGGAAGTTTTGCTTTACTTCTCTAATTTAAAAAAAGTGCCGCTGAAGCAAACCGATTGTTCACCAAAGCTTATGGTGAATGTGTTCCATCGGTTTCAACGTGCGATTTTGACACGGAAGACAAAGATCGCCCAGGCCAGAAGAGTTTGAAAGTCAAGAATTGGAGTCATTACTCCATGAATATTATTTTAAAACTCAATAAGAGCTTGAAAAATCATTGAGAAAATGTTTACCAGCAGCAAGAATTCATTCAAAAGCAGGGCAATTGGGTACCATATCAACTGGTGCTTAGAGACGTTGAAATACGATTTTGTATGTCTGAAATGCTGCTTTAACGCTATAAAAGGAAATCGTTTTTTCACCCAATCATTATGTAACATATCGTATGTTAAGCCCGGCCACCAACCGAATCGACACCAATGTTAAATATCCATGACGCTATCGCAATTCTCTGTAATTGGTGAGAGCAAAAGTGTCCTTTCTACTATGAGCTGCTGAAATCATCATCATTGGAAACCTGTACCGAACGCTGCTGACATATGCTGGACATTGTATGATAATAAAGTGGAATTGCCTAGAGCTAATTAATTAAAAATTTAATTAATGAATACTTCCTATCCAAATTAGCTACCGAAGGTAAAGTTAAATTTGAACTATTTTTTTTTCATGGTGAATTTTTGGAGTACTTTAAAATAAAATTCTTAATAAATGCGAAATTAACCCTAAGCTCTCTTTTGTTGTGTCTTATTTCTGGCTTTCTGGTTGAATTTTCTGTTTTGGTGTATTCAGGGACTTTTTCACGGGTAATATTTTTGCTGAACATTTTAACCCCTTAAATCCATGTTTTAATGGTGTTTTTTTGCTGTTTTTTAAAAGAAGGACAAAAAAGACCCAATGAGGATTTAGAGGGTTAACCTATTCTACAAAAATGTTCTCCGTAACATTTTACATAAATTTGCTAAACACATTTTATACCTAATATGTAAGAATTAACAATAAAATGAAATTCAGATGTAAACTTTCAAAACGCCGATACACGTGTCTATTTTTTTTTGTCTCCTCTATCGAAATTTATTGGTCGGACCTTGTAATTTTTTTTTGTGTTTAACAATGTTATAAGACATAAACAAGTTTTTGCTGTGTTAGAAAAGTTCTTTTTATTACATAAATTCTATAAGGTATTTTAAATTCGACCATTTAGCCATAAAAATACAGAAAAATGCCAAAATAAAAAAAACAAGAGGAAATTGAGGTGTGTATGTCTTACTGGCTGAAAGTTGAGGGTGTGTTTTATAGCTGTTTTTGACACATTAATAGAGAGTATTTACTTCTTGTTAATCCATCATTTTTCGTAATTGCTCTCTCTCTCTTTCCTACACTAATTTACTCTGTAAAATGTTGAAGCAAGAAAGAGTCCAATATATAGAAGTAAATAATATAAAGAAACATATTAAACTTTTAATGTCTGATAACTAATAAAGTACTTCAATTTATTGATATTTCGTCTTTAAAGTAAAATTTAAAGATTTTATTTCAATTTAGAAACCTAGGTTAGTTTTATGTTTAACCGTTTCCGACACGAAAAAATAAAATCGAAAACTCGTGTTGAATACACATTTACAGTGTGTAATTTTTTACGCATTTAACACGTGTCTGAAAGTCGTAAAAATCGTAAATATTTATTTTTGCTTCGTTGTGCGTCCTTTCTTGACGAGAGAGAAGTTTTTAAGGATACAAAATAATAAAAGAAATACTGAATGAAATGTCGTAAAAGTTTATGATTATTTTTGTCATGTTTTTGTATTGTAATGCTTACAAACACTTTTGCTCTTCCACTAGTGTCTGGATGGGCTGAACTGGTGGCAGTTGTAGTAGTGTCAGTTAACTGTCAAATTGAATTTGTTTAGGCTAAATGTTTTTCTGTTGCCTCTTCCTTTCCTCTATGTAGTACATGTGTATGTGTGAGTTTAAGCTCTTTTTTATATCTTTTTTTCCAACCAAAAACATTAAGTTAACTGAAGAATCCAACAGGTTTTCGTATTTTTCTGTGCGTTAAGTGCACTTCCGAAATTTTTGAGTTTTATGTCGTTTTTCTTCTTTTGTTGTTGTTGGTGTTGCTGTTTTTGCGTTACCGGAAGTTGTAGTGTCATGCTGATATTTGTAATTTTTAACACCATTTTATTTATGTTTATGTCTCGTGTTGTTTAATTTTTTTCTTTTTATTTTTATTATTATTAAACTTGTCGGTTGCTGTTGTTTCCATGTTGCTTTAGGTCAAGAATTTATACTTTTTATGTTGATTATTTATTTTATTTGACGTCTCAAAGTCGAGGTCAAATTTTATGTTCTTTTGCAGACAAACAAAAACAGTTGGTTTTTTTGTTTGCTGCAAAAATCGATTTTTTGCTGTCAAAATGATGAAAGAGTCTCAGCCAGTTTTGTGTGTGTTGTTTAAAACCAGAGATTTAGGACTAAAATATAGTTAAACAAATTGTTATTTAATGTTTTGATGAAATTTTTAAAGGTATATGAGGAAATGAAAATATTAGATCATTTGTTATAACTTAGCCCAGTTTATTACAGACACAGAGCTACAGTATTAATACAGGACAGTTACATATATAGGAGACTTTAGAATCCACAACATGATAATGTTTTTTTTTTAACAATTCTGTAATTTATAGCTCTGACAATTCTCTATTGAGAGCCTTAAATTAACAAAAAGTTCTTAATTTAGTATGGTGGCGCATCGAAGCCTTGTAACCGAGTGGGTTCATGTTAGTAGTTATACAAGCAGGATGAGAAATTTTAGTAGGTATTTCATTCGACTTCTCTATAGATATTCGCATTGATTATGTACCAATGAGAACAGTTCCAATCAGTCATAGTCCTAATCATTTTGAATAACAGTTCCCCATAATGGAAAACCATTTGTCCACATTAATTTTAAAATACAAGATTACTTTACGTTCAACGATTAATTTCACCAGTTAATTTATTATTAGGTGAACGAAATTTTTGCAGAAAATTCAAAAATTCAAGCACTTGATCATTTTGTTGGAATTTGACTCTAATGCATATATAATTATGTTTTAAACATGAAAAATATTTGAAAAAATTAAATATTTTTCAAACAAAAAACATATGGCTTGAATTTATGTTTCCTTTTACTTGAGAATACTAGTGATATAAAGTGTAAGACAACTATAATTCTTTCTTTCAATTGCTTTCAACTAGAATTTCAGTACAAATGCTTATTAGGAATCGATTACGTTGCATTTTAAATTAAAAAAATAGATTTTTTGTTGATATTGTTATATTGGTAGAATATTTAATTAAATTAAAAATTAAATAAAAAAAAATTTTAAAAATTTCAATATTTTAATTCGATAAAAATATTTGTTAAAAATAATCGATTATTCGCCACAAAATATTCGATAAAATTTTTGAAAAGTAAAAAAAATACCCGCATTGGCTTTAAAAAATTATACAATTGAAAAATGAGCTAATTATGACCTAAAAATAAAACGAATAATCGCAAATTTAATCTATTACTCGGCTAATATTTTAACTAAAGTCACATTAACTAGCATTTTTAAACAAAAATATCGATAAAATTATAAATATAATAATATTAATATTTCTACCAATATATTGGTAGAAATATTAAATTAAAAATGAAAAAAATTTGATTAATTTTTTTTTTTAAATTAATTTTATTTTTAAAATTTTTAATATTTTAAAAATCTAAACATATATCGATTATTCGTTAAAAATAATCGATTATTCGCCACAAAACATTTGATAAAACTGTTGAAAAATAAAAAAAAATAATAAAATTATAAAAATGCAAATGAGCTAATTATGACTTAAAAATAAAACGAATAATCGCAAATTGAATCGATTATTAGGCAAATATTTTAACTAAAGTCACATTAATTTGCTTTTTTAAATAAAAATATTCGATTTTTAATAAATTATTCGATTATTATTCTTTAGAAATATTCGATTATTCGCCCAGAAATAATAAATAAATTTTTAAAAAATTAAGATTTTCAATAAAATTATAATAAATTCATCATGACCTAAACATAAAACGAATAAAATTATTATTCGTTAGAAATATGTATTCAATTATTCGACACAAAACAATCGATTAAATTGTTAAAAAAAATTACGAATAATAGCAAATTTGTTCGATTATTCGCCACAAAATATTTGAATAAACTTTTTAAAAAAATATCAAAATATTAGATTTTTATTAAATTCTTCTATTATTCGTTAAACATATTATTCGCCATTAAATATTAGATTAAATTGTTAAAAAAATTTCTTCAAAAGTTCTAACGAAATATTTAACCGATTATTCGCTAACTAAAGTCCTTTTATTTGTGTTTTTGTCTTAAAAATTTCATAAATTTAAATTTTTAGAAAATATTTTAGATTTTTTATTAATTATTCAATTATTATTCGTTAAAAAATATTCGATTATTCGCCACAAAATAATCGATTAAATTGTTGAAAAAATAATTCAGTTTTTTACTAATATAAAACGCATAATAGCAAATTTGAACTATTATTCGGCTATTCGAATATTAGTTAGAAATACTCGATTATTCTCTACAAAATATTTGAATAAATTGTTAAAAAATATAAAAAAATACCTGCATCATTTTTCAAAATAAAATTTTTTGATTTTTAATGAATTATTCGATTATTCGTTAGAAATATTATTCGTCGTAAAAATTGCCTAAATTTACATTTTTAAATAAAAATTTTGATTTTTATTCAATTAGATAGAAATAATCGATTATATAACAAAAAAATGTTTGAACAAAAATAAAAAAAATCAATAATTTTTAAGCTAAATAAAAAGAAATGCAAGTGTTCAATGATTAATTTTAAATTATGGATTTTTTGTAAGAAAATCTCAAACATTTTAAAATTTTTTCTAGACATTTTCCATTTCACTAACTATGGAAGTGATTATTTTAATTTTACACATAAAAACGTTCTTAGTATTCAAATCACAAAACTTAAATCTAAGCGGTTTTTGGTTGGTATATTGATAATAGAAAACTATCAAAGAACTCAATAGTTTTTGAAAAAATGAAATTATTGCCATTTTCATATTAAACAATTAATCGTAAATTTGATATTTTTTATTATAAAATCTTAAAGTATGTTTTTCATGTTTATTTCAAAATAGTTTAATTATTCAAATCACAAAACTTAAATTTAAGCGGTTTGGCCGGTATATTGATAATATTAGTCTTAAACATGTCTTCAGTAGGATAATCAAACTTTATCTCAAAATTTCTTAACAATCTGGCCAATACGGTTTCCAACTCCAAATCCACAATACGTTTCCCTATGCAAATGCGAGGACCAAAACCAAAAGGCAGATAAACAAAAGGATCTCCTTTGCTGGCAGGACAAACATTTTCAGCTCCGGCTAAGGCTGGAGAACGTAGCCAACGTTCTGGCAAGAACTTGTCAGGCTGTTGAAAATATTTCGGATCTTTTAGCAGTAACTGGGCAGTCATGGAAACATCAGTGTCAGCGGGGACACGATAACCACTCAATACAACATCTTGGCCAGTAGTGCGAAAATTGCCGGTAGCAACGGGATATAAACGCAATGATTCCTTTATGCAAGCTCTTAAAAAGGGAAGATTGTTCATATTTTCTTGGTTTAAAGCAGAATTTTTTTGAGGCAAGATCGTTAAAAGTTCCTCTCTTAGTTTCAATTGTTGTTGGGGATTTTGAGCTAATGCCAGCAGACAGGCGGTTAAAGCAGAGGTTGTCTAATGATAAATTTGATTTATTTTTCTTTTCTTTAGCAAACAAAACTTCATAATTTGATACTTACCGTATCTATTCCCGCTATAAATATATCCATTGCCATGGTTGCAGCTATTAAAGGATCTTTGCTAGCCAATCTTTCCAAAATACTTTTATCATTTTCTGGCTTATTGCTGCCCTCCTTCTCCAATCTTTCCAAAGCTTGCTGAACATAAGTCATTGAGAGTTCATTAATTATATCCAATATGTTAATAATCTTTTTAAATTTCGGCGTTGCTATAAACTTCCACATTGAAGGTTGCATATCTAATTCCAAAAGTAGTTGAAAGAATTCTTCCATATTGTCTATTATAATTTTGGCTTTAGGATGGGCCTCACTATTCTCCAGCATATTTAAGTCGGTATCTAAAGCCACCAGACCCACAGCATCCATAGTCCAATATTTTATATATTCTTCGAAATTTTCCGGAACTTCTTGTGTAGCTGGATCTCTTATGCGTTTTATACATTCAACAAATTTTATGGCTACTTGATCGGTTTTTGGTAGATACATTTTTATAGTTTTTGGATTCATCATGACTGGATTGACAGCAGAACGAAATTTAGACCAGTTTTCGCCTTGTCTGCAGAGAAGTCAAACAAATATGGTTTAATATTTATGTAGATAATTGCTAAAAAAACTTACTCTGCCACCAAGCCTACAGCATGTTTGAAAATATCCTTTTTCAGTTCTTTGCGATGATATTGTATTATATCAAATCCTCTGCGCATGGGATATATACCTTCCGTACGAAACACTTGCTGATAATCTTTGGGATTGTAAGTAAAAAGAACATCACGTTTGCCAAAAAGTCCCGGCACCAAAAATATGTCTCCATACTGAGATCTTAGTTGGCGATTGAATTCTATAAAGGATTTTTTATAAAATTTCCCTAAAAAATAACACGAAATATTAAATTAGTTATTAATAAATGCAATGGCATTTAAAAACTTCTTACCTCCTGGCATAAATGCTCTTAGTATTTGATATTTAGAGGGACCAGGTATGCTCTCAAATTTTTTGCCACTCAGCCATTCCGTATTTGGTGTTTTATTCAGCTTTATAAATTATTATTTAGTATAATTTAAATATTTATAATTCAGTTAAATACTACTCACATTAACTGCTGTTGCATATGGATGTGCATAATTTACACAACCTTGAAGTTTATTTTTTATTTGGCCAAAATTTGCTTTAAACATGTTTTTTGTTTGTATAGAATATTTAATTTATATTATCAAAACTATTAAAAAACTGCCACTAACAGAGCTGTTTGCACTTTAAAGACTGCCAGACAACTGATTAAGAGAAATCATCAAAAGAAATTATTTGTTTTGTAATAATACTATTTCAGATAATGAAATGAAAACAAATACTGTGAAATTAACTTGATTTTAAAATAACTTCTTATCAACAGCAATTGCTAACATTTTCTGTTTTACTGTTATTTAAATGCCACAGAAAGCTTTAAAGTTTAAAGCTTTCTTGAAAGTTTAATCTGTTATCAGCCGTAATGTTATTAACATTTATGCGATCAAATACTGTTAAAACTATATTTATTTACACTATCATAATCAAACGCCTGAAGATATGCTATTATATTAATTTAACTTTTAAGTCTCAAAACTTGAGTAGAATGTTAGTATGGATGTTTGATTTTTGTGAGTAGTTTGCAAATATTTTTTAACAGTACATATTGTTACGTTTTAACCTTTTCAAAACGTTTGGTATATTTCCTTTAAATAAAGCGGATACTTTTGATTGCAAATAAAAGCCGTTTAGTAGTTTGAAAATTGTAACAAGTCTTTATTTATTTGAAATGTACAACAACAGAATTAAATAGTCACTTAGTGATTTTTTATACACGTTTATAAATTCGCAGAAATAAAGACACACTTTATAATGTACACGAATTCAATTGAAAAACACAACACACTTTAAGGCACTCACTTGATGTTTATTCGAAAAGCGTCTCTGATAAACTCACTCACGACTGCAACCTCTGCCACTATTTATAACACTGCCATCTGCATTCTAGATTGCTCTTTAACTGTCAAAATTCGAATATTCTAGATCTTACTAATACATACGTCATCTGTGGTGTACTTTCTACAATGTTCTTCAACTGAATATTCGAATTCGAATACAGCGTTGCCAACTTACGATCAAATCAACTGAAAGCTTTTATTTAATAATGCCCACAGATGCTATTACAGCACTGTTATTTGAAAGCATTATGCTACTTTTAAATCAGCCCTTAAAATCGTTATATTTGAATTCAAGTACAATTTCGTAACAATATTTTTAAAGCAAAATTCATTCATCAATTCTAAATGTTTGGTGCAGTGATCTTACGCAATACTATTTTGTACAAATGACTTGATGCCTACCAAGTTTCAGACAGACATTTTTTCTTGCTTAGAAAATGTAGAGTTTGCTTACTTCTATAATTTGAAAAAAAGTGACGCTGAAGAACTCCGATTGCTCACCAAAGCTTATGGTGAATGTGTTTCATTGTTTTTAACGTGTAAGGGATGGTTTGTGCAGTTCAGAAGTGGTGATTTTAACACGGAAGGCAAAGATAGCCCACACCAGCCAAAAAAGTTTATAGAGCAAGAATTGGAGGCATTACTCCATGAAGATTGTTGTAAAGCTCAACAAGTGCTTGTAAAATCATTGGGAGCTACATAAGCAACAATTTCTAAACGTTTGCGGGCAGCAAGATTCCTTCAAAAGCAGGAAGCCGGGAGACCTTGAAAGACCTGGCCAACCAGTCGAATCGACACCAAATATATCCACATAACCCTTTCTCTAAGGTAATGCTCTGTATTTGGTGAGAGCAAAAAGGTCCTATCTATTCTGAGCTGCTAAAATCTGGACAGGAAACCTGTAGCGAACACAACATATTAATTTGAAGCAAGCATTGGGCGAAAAATTACCAGAATATGCGGTCAGACATTAAACCGTGATGTTTCATCATTGCAACGCTCGGACACTTGTTGGGAAGGCCCGTCCCAGTACTATTTATATCGATTGATGCAGAACGCTTCACTTGAGAACAGAGTATTCGATATTGGCTTTTCCTCAAAAGACGAGCAGTTCTTTCGGCTCGGAATCCATATGTATATTGTACAAATGTTTCAAAATAAAAGCTAAACATTTGAATCCCGCATTTACAACCCAATACAGAGAAGTTGTTAAATAATTTTGTGTTGATATGTTTTGTAGAAAATTGCGTAATTTTGTAGAAAATTGCTTAAAAACACAAAAAGGCATAGGAAGTTATTAGATTTGGATATTAAACTTTGCTCAAAATTAAAGCCATTGGAATGACCGAAGCTGTTAGACTATTATCTATGATATTAATTAAAGGCTGCTATTAAATGCACTATCTTTATGATAGATTTTGATTGCGAACAATATGTAATAAAACTGTACTTGGTAGCGGGAATACATTAAAATTCGCGGGCAAAGGCGCAGTTTTCTTTTTCAAGCGCAGTATTACTTTGTCTATCCACGCTCGTATCAAAGGTCTCCTTCCTATTCTGTTTGTTTAGCATGATTTGAATACAGTTTTATTAAATCTTGCAAGGTGATTCGGATGATTTGTAGTTTTGCAAAATCTTTTTCATGGACTTTCTTAAACACGTTCTTAATATCTATGGTACTTGCAAGTCCCTGTTCTTATTTCTCATGTATTGTGGTGTTACCGTCATGGAACTAAGATTTGTTGGTTGGTATCTATATAGATATAGATTCTATATACCCAAATTATACTGGACGATTTTATAGTCAAGGCTGAATTTTGATTGGTTACTTTTGTATTGGTTTAAGTTTATCATCATTAAATGCATAAACTAACGCAAGTAGACTAGTCGGAGATGTAAATTAAATGTAGGGTAGATCCGAGTAATCTCTTGTAGTCTACCAAAATCATTACACTTAACTCTGAGGATAGACTATAGTAATTTAAGAATACATAATGGCAGTGAACATTTTTTATTTTCGTACATCGAGTACACTTCCAATGCTAACGATATTGTTTTAAATTTATTGGTGCTTACTTCTTTCGGAATCTAGCGCAAATAAGTAATAAATATGAATCCGTTATAGATGTTGAAGTACATATATGCGCACTGCCGAAAATATCGCTTCTGTTAATGAAAGTGTGGCTGATAATCCGTATTTGCCGATTCCAAGGCCTACTCATAATTGGGCCTTTCTTACGGCTCGTTATGACATATTTTGCATTTGGATATGCGCATTCATTTATATAAAGTTCAGCACACGAAACAATTAAATCCAACTGACCATTCACAACGCCGTGGATATGCTGATTGGGTGCTAGAGCAACAGGCCTTCAATTCTGATTTTTCCAAAACGCGTAAATTCAAGTTTTGGCGACGTCAATTGGCCACCAAGTCCATGCGATTTGACGAATGTTGAAAACCAACATTCATCAAGTTATCGCCGAGATACCGCCCGAAATATGCAAAAAAGTAGTCGACAACTACCTCAAAAGGATCGACTTCTGCAACCAATCTAGAGGCGGTCATTTAAATGACATTGTATTTCGTACGCAATGGCAAGGTCCAAGCATTATAATGAAATAAAAGTTTCGTCGAAATCATAGCTTAATGTGGGTGTTTATAACTTTACTTTTGAAACCGAAAAATGGATATCCCGATATGAGTATACCTTTAAGCTGATGTGGACTTAAGTTAGTTTGTGTGTTTAGAACATAAAGATAGCCTTTCTGTCTAAAAACCTTAGATAATATTGTTTGCTAAATGTCTATTGACCTATTGTAAGAAATTATAATAAAGAATATAAAACGGCGGTTAAAGAAGTATCTACTACATATTATATTTGAAGCGGAATCATATGGAATACAAGCATGTAGTATAGTTTTCTAAACGAAACAATTGATTAAACTGTTCACTTCTGAAAGCACCTTTGGAGTCTAGACAATATAAAACTAAGGCTTTAAGAAACTTCCGAAGTTTCAATATAGTTATAGTATGCTGCAATTACTAAATCAAACAAAAACTTCCTTTATCCTTTCATATCCACCTCTTCCAATATATAACAGTAACAACGCTATCATCACAAAACCCCTCCAAATGCCATCAATGAAGATACTTCAAATCATATTGACACCCTCTCAAATGTGATGAAAGCTGAAGAAGAAAAAATAAATGTCTTCCATATGTGATATAAAGGAAACATGTACATCATCCACTTCAAATTCAAGACGAATTTTTTTCTACCCATTTAGCTCATCGTCTATATATTGTCATTGTCATCTGTTTTGGCACTAAAACGTATGTTAAGTGTATAATTTTTATCATAAAAACTACCAAATATACGAAATACTTTTCATTGATGGTAATAATATTATGTGCCATTTGGTTTATTTAAGTTTTTTTATACTAGTTTTAACATCCTCGACGATGGAATTCTTGTTGTCTGATTTATACAAAAGAAGAAAAATAAAAGAGTCAAGTACTTTAGCAGATATGTGTACTTGTCTCAAATGTTTTGTTAAAGTTTGTTATTTTAATTTGAGGTTTTTTTTGTGTATTTCTTAAAAGAATTTGAAATTGAAATCAAAATAGTGGAAAATTGTGTAGCATGGAATTGTGATGAACAGTTTGAGAAACTTTGTGCTTAAGAGTTTTTAAAGACCCTAAAGGTATGCTATAGTTTTAATGATCAAGTATATGTGATCACATTTATTATTTGTACATTGATCTCTTTTTAGTTTTAGTTTAAAAATAGGTGTAAACTTGCAATAAAAATGTTTAATTTGTTCAACTGTATGACAATATGACAATACTGTATTTGTATTTTAAGTCAAAGATATATGAAAAATAACATTTATTTACAAAAACTTTAAAATTATTAAATTAATAAAATCTATCTAAATACATTGTGTGGCTGGCTCTCCCTTGTTCCCTTTAGAGAGAAAAATAATCTTTAGCACACAATTTAAATTTTATACGAATATTCCTTTATTTAATTTTAAAATTAAATTCACATTCCTTTCCACAAAGGATATCATTTTAATGAATTCAAAACCCCCAAAGAAGAAAAGCTCACACTGATGAATTAAATGAAATGCAACCAAGAGAAGAGAAAGAGCCAAATAAAAAAAAATATATTAAATTAAAAAAATGGAAAAGAAAAAAAAACATCAACAAGAAAAAGGAACTGTATACAAAAAAAGTAAGTCAACTATAGTGCGTCCCCATGCACACACAAACAAATGAATAAATAAACCAACACTCATACATACAACAGCAAAAGAAACGCCGTCATGCATACATTTCAGTGACAGGACATGATTAATGGTTGTCATTGCCAAACAAAACATAAAAAATTGTTTTTCTTTAATGTAAACACACACACACACATACACTCTCCCATACAGCAATGTATCCTTATTGAATGAGTGTGTGTGTTTGCACAAACACACACACACTCACAGACACAATTATTCATATATACACAAAGAATTTTTATCGGATAAAATGCAATGTTACTTTTGTTGTTTTTGTTTCTTATTACCATCACATCATCAATGTAACACACTATACTACCACTGCTACACTTGATGATGTTAATGATGGTTGTGAGTTATTCCTTACAAAGTGTGCACCCGGAATATTTAAAACGTCTTGAAGTTGTAAGCCACGCTCCTGATGATGGGCTACATCAGGGAGAGATTTCATTCGCAAAACATTGAAATATTCGTAACCTATACCTCTTTGAAGTTCATTTATGTACATTTATTAGTACTTGCATAACCCGGTGCACTTCGCTACCCCCACCCTAGTAAAATTAAAAAATATATAAATGGAAATACGAAAATAACACTTCAATTGATATTCGAAAATAACTAACAAGTTTTGTATGGGAGATACCACTCCACTGCTCTGAACCCAACCATTTATAACCTTTTATGTAAATATCAAGCTTTACTTTAAGTTTCCTTTATAAGGGAGAGGTCATTCCTACTAAGCCGATCATGCTTAGCTAAACTTCGAACTTCGAACAGGGAACAGGAATAAATTAATTTTTAGCTAACCTCCGTATAATGGTAATAAATTGATTGACACAGAGTTTAAATTCGTTTAGAATCTTTTAGAATCCAGATATTCAAAATTAATTATTTACTTTATGCCACAAGCACTAATGCTGTCCCGACCATTTTCAGCCAATCTGTGTAAAATGGTAAGAGAGCTATGCAGACAAAGTTTGAAGAACCTATCAATTATGACTTTGTATGGGAGGTGACTCACCTCCTTTTCCGACACCTCCCATTGCGCAGATATTCGAAATCAGTATTTACTCTGTATGGGAGGTGATATGCCCTCTAATCTAATTCCGTCTATATTCTTCTAAACTCCGCACAGTTTAAACACTTTTACAATTATAGTTCTACATATATTCGAAATTAATTATATATGTACTTGGTATAGGGTGTGCCACGCCCACTATTCCACAGCCAAACTAAGCAAAATTATAAAAGAGCCATTTAGAATAAGTTGGAAGAATCTTGCAATTATAGTCCACCATTTTTTCCGACCCGTCCCATTTTTGATTAAACTTCATGCAGTGATAAGAAATTGATTCGGATGAAGTTTGAAAACCGTCACAATTATAGTTCTGCACATATTATAAAATAAATATTTACTTATGTACAATTACATATTTACCCCCATATGCATAAACAGTTTTTAAATTTGTCAAAGGTTTATAAAACAAATTTTGAATGGAAATTTTGTTTTATAAAAATTGTTTATGCATATGGAAGTTAGAAAACAAAAAAAAAACACTTTCAAAATATATTTTTGCGACTTTAAATTACTAAAGTCTTCTTCTTTGTTTTCTATAACAACTCTCACTTAAAACAGAGCGAAATCAATATCTACGGTTTAATTGTTTCTCTTATTTATTTACAACAACAAATTGGACAAACACGCATTGCTTTGTTTACATTTTAGCTTAAGGTTCACATGTACACGTTTTTGCATATGTGTTAGTAACAACTTCAAACGTTTATAACTCATAAAAAACTGAACCGATTTCAATAAAATATATATTCTGCACTTCTGTGAATAAATCCCTTTAAAATGGTATATTTCTTGCCCAAATTGAATGTAAATGTGAGCGTAAAAGGGGTCTAAAGAAATCGACTTGCCTATTAATATTATGATGATGTCTGAAGATAGCTAGATAGGTCGTAATCTTCAAAACCTTCCGTGATCCTCACAAATTATAAATTTAGCAAACAAATTTTGTTTAAAATCCCAGGGAAAACTGTATTATATCATCATCGTCGATATTGTGTGGATAGCAATGAAGCATGTGTTCATTATTTAAAACAGCCCGAAAATATATTCTTAAACATTGATTTGATCTTATTATCTGAGTACTGGGATAAAATAAAAAAAATCGAATGTAAAAATGGATTTTTGATTTTCTGAATTTGGATCTGATTTTCAGAATTATAAGTTCTCCAGATGTTTCAAATTCGTTTTAGTTTGGTTTGGTGTATGACTTAAAAATTTTAATAACTTATATTTTATTTTGAAGGGTACATATCTGTCATTTATTCTCACTTAGTTACTGATCATGTCGATCATTCGAAAATGTCGAATTTTGTGCCAACAAAGCGTTATATGTGGAAAGTTTTGCTTTACTTCTTTAATTTAAAAAAGATGCCGCTGATGCACCCGAAGCTTATGGGGAATGTGTTTCATCGCTTTCAACGTCCGAGAGATGGTTTGTGCGGTTCAGAAGTAGTGATTTTGACGCCGAAGGCAAAGATCGCCCAGGCGAAGACCAAGAATTGCAGGCATTACTCCATGAATATTGTTGTCAAACTCAACAAGAGTTTGCAAAATCATTGGGATTTACTCAATCAGCAATTTCAAAATGTTTGCAAGCAGCAGGATTCATCCAAAAGCAGGGAAATTGGGTATCATACGAATTTAAGCCGTGAGACCTTGAAAGACGATTTTACATGTCTGACGAAATGCTGCCTGAGCGCTATAAAAGAAAATAATTTTTGCACCGAACCATTACTTGCAATTAAAACAGGATCCATTACGATAAGCCGAAGAAAAAGAGATCGTATGTAAAATATGGTGGGAGCAAAAGAGTCATATCTGAGCTGCTGAGTTTGAAGCGAACATTGGCCGAAAAACGCCCAAAATATGCGGCCAGACATGAAACCGTAATATTCATTTATGACAACGCTCGGCCACATGTTGCAAAACAAATTATAAAGAATTGGTTGGAAAGTTTTGCCTCACCCGCCTTATAGTTCAGACCTTGCCCCGTCCGACTACTATTTGTTTCGATCTCTCTAAGAGGCCAATCAGTGAAGCGATTACGTTAAATGCTTACCAAACTATATTTTTTTGTAGAAAATAAAACACAAAGAAGTGTAACCCCCATTTTCTCAATATCTGGTTATCGTTTTACGTAAAACTGTTTACGGAGAACTGTCAGTTTATCATCACGATAAAAAATAACCAGTGATTGAGAAAATGGGGGTAAAAGTCAGAATAAATGCATCATTTATACCTGAAAAGAAAACGCCATTTTCTTATATAAATACTAAGAACTTTTGTGCATCTGCCACAGTTTCTACCAACACAATCTAACCTGGCCTAAAGAAGTCTTCCAAGATTCGATGCAGGCAGAATTCTCGTTCTTGGAATTGGAGGTTCATGAGGTTCATGTTTCACTTTTCTTTTGAGTTTTTAAAACAGATTTCAAGATTTAATTCGAATGCCCATAGAGTTGACAAAGAATTCGTGAATCAGAAGATTTAGAATGGATACAGTTTTATCACATTCATGTAGTTAAACATTATGGGTTCTCAATTGTGGAAGGAATCTTGATGTCGATGTAAAAATCTTAATGTTAGCTAAGCTGGTCGCTATTTAAATTAATACACGTGACTTATGTCTTGGTAAAGCTGGCAAAAATGATTGGGAAAGGGAGAAGATAGGTTGTTCAAACCATTTGCGATTGCTTCATAGTAGCTTGATGTAAGGCAATAAAATTAGAACTAATATAAAAATCCAATTCCATTTAAAAAATACGAATGTTCCCAATTTCTTATTGAAATCGAATTCAACATATATGTTTAAGGCGGGAGCTTGATCGCTACAGCTGCATTTTGATCTGAATTCCGCTTGCTGCTGTAGTATGATGTGGTTAATATAAGCCTTTCCAGAACATTACATATGACGCTTAGTAGCTCATGGATGACTGGAGTGGCAATTCCATTTTTTAGAAATGCTTAGATTTTCGATAATTTTCAAGATACATTCCGAACCATAAGTGAGATAGAGCCAGGCACCGTAAACAAGATCATGGAAAATGTATTCCTTATTCCAAAAATTAAGGAAACCTTATGAATTTTCGTTCATTTTATTTAATTTTTAAAAGGATACTTATATTAGGAAATCCCATTATTCTCTATTCGATTTTAAACATTGCCAAAGTGTAAATTGATTAATTAGCATTAGCAAACTTTTGCCGTGTACAACCTTTGACGCAATAAGAAAAAAACTGAATGCGGTGATGATGAACTTTAAAGCAGTCGAACGTACGTAACGGTAATGAAATTACTATGAATATTTTAACCAACAATAAAAAAAATGTTGCAAAGAATAAAGTAGTAGAACTAGGAACAACAAAAAAAAAATGAAACATTAGTGTGCAAAACAACCATTTGACAGGATAACACCACCCTCTATTAACAAAGAGCTTGATGATTTCGTTGTTTTCTCCTGCAGTTGTTGTTTTTTTTGCGGATATTGATATCGCGTTTTTCATTTTTGTTGTTGTTGTTTTGCTATTGATGCTTGTTTTGTTATTGTTGTTAATGTTTGTTGTTGCTGCTCTGTTGCTTTGGTTGGTGACATGGAATTCCCTAGCAATTTTGCAATTGCGTAACCTTTCGTTCAGCCATTTCAGTGCGAAGACTAGGAAGAGCACAACAGGATACTTGTAAAAGCTAGCAAATCTACACTATACTTGCGAGTGGATCGATTGAGAAGTGATTTAAGTGATTTTAGTAAGCAGTTTCATCAAGCCAATATCGGATTCTCTGTTCTAAAGTGAAGCGTATGTCAGAGAATCCGTTCTACTTCGATCGAAACAAATAGTAGTCGGACGGGGCACTTTCGGGACTATAAAGCGGGTGAGGCAAAGAGGGTTATTATGTAACTCCTTTCGAAAAGAAATTCGTTCGAATTTGTATGCTTTATACATTGTATTTCGAAAGTGTTTCGATTCGAATCGAATTACATAATAACCCCCAAAAGTTCCCAACCACTTCATTCTAAATACTTTTTAAAAGGTATTGCAACATGTGGGCGATCGTTGTCATGAAGCTTTACAAAACATTGTTTGATGTGTTATATTATAATGAAAATTGTCCTGTTTAATGTTGCCTAAGTATTTAGGATTAGGGTTATAATCTAAAGTATTGCCTCCATATTTAACTTTTACCTTAGCATCTGATTGATTATCATTTAAATGTGTGTCTTCAAAACAATTTGGATCGTGAAAATAAGGTGTGAGTTGATGTTTAATTCATTACACCATTGAGATCATTATGACATTTCAGTACTTTGACAGCAGCTGACGTATTGCACATTTTCCAGCTTGAATTTGGATCTAGAAGACAACATTTGAAGATGTTCGTCTGAAAATTTCAGGAGGAGGTTCAATACCTGCCGATGACATTTCAATAATTCATACATTAGTTGCAAGCTGCTGGCTTTGTCGTATTAATATTTGACCAAATGTGTGAGAAAGGAAACGGTAGCAAAGGTCATTAATGATTTTGAAAGACTTATAATTGTATTAATGTCTTCCTACTCATTTCAAATCATTTTAAATGCTACCACCTCGTAGTTTATTTAGAGGGTCCCGCCAAAAAAGGTCGTTTAAATTGATGATTATACTTACACAGAGTGCCACTGTTGCTGTTACTGATGCTGCTGCTTTTAGCTCTCGTACTCACTGGCAATGCCACTGCCAATGTGGTGTTAATAGTATTTCGTGTGCTACGAAAATATATTTTTCCAATCTTGCCGCGTTAAAATAAAATTTAATTTATTATTTCTTTTTTTTCACAAAGCATTGCTAATCGAATTGCGTTTTAATCAATTGAATTGAAAATTAGAAATAATGATGAAAATGGGATTTAAAATTTACGCAAACAAACAGACACACACATTAAAAGGCTGTATTCATGAGCATGGTTGATGAATGTGTAAACAGAGACAGTAGTTCCAGAAATGTTATATTTAGATTGCAAGGGTGGGGTGTAAAAACAACACAGTATCATATTGAATAAATTTAAGACAACAACGGTTTTTCTTGATGTTATTAAATTGAAATAGACAAACAAAGTACATTTGTAGTAGGAAACCAAGTTTAGATATGAGTATTATTTTATTCTTTTTTTTTTTTTTATTTTGCACAATCAATTCTTATCTATTTTTCAAATAAAATAATGCTAACCATTTATTTTGTTTGGACGCCGTTACTTTCGTACCGTAAGTATCTTTAAGTTGTCGTCCTGGTTCTACCATTCATGGTGTCTGTCTGCCGGTGTTGTGTATATGAGTTTAGAATACTATCTGCTCGCATGTTGGTAACATTCATTCATTCATTTGTTCAAAGAATTGTCTTGTTATTGGGAAACTGTTTAGAAATGTTAGAGAAATGATTTGCATTATGACTAAAACGAATTGTTAAGGTGCGGTTTCTTTGAGTCGTGTTAAGCGATTTTATACTTTGTTTACTATTTCAATGGTCCTTCGTTGGAACCCTGGAGACTTTCAGATAATTTTAAATTTAGAGGTCGGCAAAATGTGAGACCAATGTAAAGTGTGATTCATTTAGTTTTTTTTTTTTTTTAATTTTGACTTAAAAATGTGGTTTTTCCAATATATGGAGTATCTTTTGAAAGCAGTTTTTGTTTTTAATAACGTTTATGTCATTTTGAAGGGTAAGGGTTATTGCACGACATGTTTTTTTGCTTCGCAAATGTGGAGTTTTGTACCAACGAATCGTCATATGCGGGAAGTTTTGCAGTACTTCTTTAATTTTGGTAATTATGGTTAATGTATTCCATCGATTCTAATGTGTGAGATATGGTTTGAGCGCTTCAGAAATGATGATTTTAAGACAAAACCTAGGCCAGCCAGAAAAGTTTGAAGACCAAAAATTGGAGGCTTTACTCAATGAAGATTGTTGTAGAACTCGAAAAGAGTTTGCAACATCATGGAGAGCTACTCAAGCAGCAAAATCAAAATGTTTGTGAGCAGCAGGATTTACACAAAAGCTGAGAAATTGGGTACCATACGAATTGAAGACAAGAGGCCTTTGCATGTCCCAAAAGATGCTTGACGATATAAAAGAAAATAATTTTTGCACCGAATCATTACTTGCAATGAAAAATAGATTCACTACGATAACTCAAAGCATAAGAGATCGTATGTGAAGCACGGCCAATAAGTCGAATCTATACCAAAGCAGAATATCCATGGCACTAAGGTATTTGATGGGAGCAAATAGGTTCTATCTTTTATGAGCTGCTGAAATCTGACCATACCATCACATTGAACCATTACCGAACGCAACTGATTCGTTTGAAGCGAGCATTGGCCGAAAAATGCGGCCGGACATGCAACCGTAATATTCCATCATGACAACGCTCGGCCACATGTTGCAATACCTGTTAAAAAGTATTTAGAATGAAGTGGTTGGAAAATTTGCTTCACCCGCTTTATAGTCCAGAATTTGCCCCGTCCGACTACTTTTTTTCGATCCATTCAGAACACTCTCTGGGATATGCTTCACTTTTAAACAAAGTATCCGATATTGGCTTGATTCGTTCTTGGCCTCAAAAGATGAACAGTTCTTTTGGATCGGAATCCATATGTTGTTTAACTTAACTTAAAGGACAACACTTCTTCTGTCAACAGGCATCTGTCAGTTGACTCCTGTTAAAACTGAACAAGGAGCGTCATTTAGTTTGTGTTTGTCAGCCATTGATAGCAGACTACCTCGTGACTTGAGGAGAAATTGGAAAAAAATGCATTATTTTTTGAGGAAAAAAACCATCACTCAAATAAGGCTAATGCTATGTGAACTCTGCACCATTAATTCCAATGGTAAAAAAGTGGTTTACTGTCGTCCTTGACGTCCAGTTGATGTCTCTACACCCGATAAAATAAAAATAATTCACGTTATGGTCGATCGGAGATTGAAAGTGCGAGATATTGTGGAAGCTATATGCATCTCGCATGGCTCACTGATTTCAATTTTGAATGATGAATAATGAGAAAGCTTTCCGCAAGATGGCTGCCGCATTTTCTCACAATCAATTGCGTTTGTGCAATCGTGAAACAACTTTGCAGGAGTACTTGGCGTTGTTCAGCCGCAATATGGACGAGTTTTTGCGCCATTTCGAAACCGTGGACGAATTGGGGTTCACCACAACACATCATATACAAAAATGCACTCAAAACAGTGGAGCCAAGGAAGGCCAAGGTGGGTTTGTCAGCCAATAAAGTATGACGATCGTCTTTTGGGATTACATTCAAAAGGGTATAACAATCAATGGCGAATATGGAGATTTGACTCCAACAAAGAAATTATCTCACAAACAAATACCTGTTTTGATGACCACGACAAATATTAATTTTTGAAAGTGATAATAATTTGAGAAACGATGGACAAAGTCTATAGAGCTCAAAGAACTCTATGTTAAAAAATAAAATAATTTTTTATTCACAAACCTGTGTTTCATTCAAAAAGTTACATGGACTCACCTTGGTGCAGCGGTCCAACGGTTTAATTCGAACTTTATTACATTAATAATGGGCAGTATTACTCCTAACTAATGCACCATTTCATTGAAAATTTCGTTTGCCACATATTCTTATTCAAGTAGGGTATAGCCTGAATAAAATTCTATAAAAAATTCATCCTCATACTTTCGCACAACTACAAGAAATCAACATCCTTAACGAGCTTTTAGCTGTGACTTCTCTGTTACCAATTCATTCAGAGAAATGCACTACATATTCAGCTTGTTCTACCTCAAAAGGACTTAATATCGAGCAATAAAAAGAAAGTTTTGTTTACTTATTTTTTATTTTCTTAACTTTGGTACATACAGCAAAATTGACATTTATAGTTTTTTTCTACTTGTGTTTACTCTCCTCTACTACCACCCGTTCCTGGGCTACATCGGTCATTTGTTTGGTTTTCATGAGACTATTGGTATGTTTTGTAGTATTCTTACTTGTGCAATAGAGGTACAAACAATCTTTCTTTAATAATGCAAAAACTATAAGAAAGAAACATTTTCGTTCGATAAGATAACCTGCATTGAATTCACTCATTCATTCATTCGTTCATTTATTTATTTATACTCTTGCACTTTATATGTTTGTATTTCCGTTTTGTTTTGCAAAAAAAAAAGGAAATGTTACAGAAAAATTGCTAACAAAATAAATGATTTTTTTCTGTTGTTCTGTGTCGTTTTCTCATGTTTTGTGACAAAGGAAAATAAAGTTTTTCTTTGTGAAGGTTTTCATTCTGTGCTCATATTAAATTTATATGACACTGCATTATTTATAAGATTTAATAATAAGAAACAAATAGATTCGCATATATTTTGATTTGGAAGGCAATTTACTGGGAAAAAGTAGAGATTCAGGCATTAAAATGTTAGAAACAGATTTTAAATTAATTCTTAAAGAAATGTGTTTAATTATTAAAGTTTGCTATTGGTTTCACTTGCACTTAAAGTAAGGAAATATTTCCCCCATCCAATCCGAGTAACAAGCCCGATTCGTTCGATTTGTTGAACATCAATTTGTCAATTATGTATTCGTTTTTGAAATCACTCGATTTACAGAACACGGACTTACAGAGAGCATCAAAAGTGAGTAAATACCAGTGAATTTTTTTTGATTTTTTTACGATCATGAAAAGTAGTACAGTCTGACTTAAATATTTTTTTTCAGAACGGAATCTATTATTCAGTCCAATCTCCAACCAACCGAAACTTTTAAATTGTAATCGATGGATAGATTTTCGGATTTTCATTATCTTAAAAATATTTTAATAATTTGTGGTGTTTATTCTCTTCTAATGCTCTCTGTAGTTTAAATAATATTGGGTGTATGACTTGAAAACACTGGATTTACAATAGATGACGTATCATTTGAACTATATCTCATTTTTCGACAATGTGGAATTTTGTGCCAACAGTGTGTCGTTGCGGGAATTTTTGCTTAATTTGAAAAAAAAACAAACAAAAAACGTGCCGAAGAAGTGGAAGACAAATATCGTCCTGGTAATATCGAATTAAACCCGAGAGACCATGAAAGACGATTTTCCGTCTGCAAAATTATGCTTGAACGCTATAAAAGAATGGATGAAAAATGGATACATAACGATAACCTGAAGCGTAATAGATCATATGTGCAGCCCGATCACCCAGCCGAATCGACACCAAAACCATTTTTTAAGTCATACACCCAATACATCAATAAGTCAATATATCAATACATCAATATATCAATACATCAATAAGTCAATATATCAATATATCAATATATCTATATCAATATATCAATATATCAATATATCAATATATCAATATATCAATATATCAATATATCAATATATCAATATATCAATATATCAATATATCAATATATCAATATATCAATATATCAATATATCAATATATCAATATATCAATATATCAATATATCAATATATCAATATATCAATATATCAATATATCAATATATCAATATATCAATATATCAATATATCAATATATCAATATATCAATATATCAATATATCAATATATCAATATATCAATATATCAATATATCAATATATCAATATATCAATATATCAATATATCAATATGTCAATATGTCAATATGTCAATATGTCAATATGTCAATATGTCAATAGTCAATATGTCAATATGTCAATATGTCAATATGTCAATATGTCAATATGTCAATATGTCAATATGTCAATATGTCAATATGTCAATATGTCAATATGTCAATATGTCAATATGTCAATATGTCAATATGTCAATATGTCAATATGTCAATATGTCAATATGTCAATATGTCAATATGTCAATATGTCAATATGTCAATATGTCAATATGTCAATATGTCAATATGTCAATATGTCAATATGTCAATATGTCAATATGTCAATATGTCAATATGTCAATATGCAATAATAATGGACCTAGAAACATGAAATTAAGCGTATATGGTCCTATGTGAGTAAAAATTCAAGCGGATACTTCATGCTAGTTTTTCTTTATTATAATGGTACTATTTTTCAATTTTGTATAACAATGGACTTAGAAACATGAAATTAAGCATACTCGGTCCTAAGTCAGTGAGAATTGTAGGGGAGATTTTTTGGTACTTTTTCTTTATTCGAATGGTACTTTTTGTAATTTCTTAACCAATGAACCTAGAAACATGAAATAAAGCTTTTATGGGTAGGAATCCACAAGTGCCTGATTTTTGGTACTTTTTATATATTGTAGCGGTACTTTTTTGAATTTTCTGTAATAATGGACATAAAAATATGAAATTAATCGTATATGTTCTAAAGTGAGTGAGAATTCTAGGGGGAGACTTTTTGGTACTTTTTCTTTATTCTAATGGTACTTTTTTGAATTTTCTATAACAATGAACTTAGAAACATGATATTTAGCACATATGATCCTAAGTGAGTTAGAATTCTAGAGATAGACTTTTTGGTACTTTTTCTTTATTCGACTTTTTGTAATTTCTTCACCAATTAACCTAAAACCATGAAATTAAGCTTATATGGGAGTGCGTGGGAAACCACAAGTGGGGGCTTTTTGGTACTTTTTATATATTCTAATGGTACTTTTTGAATTTTCTGCAATAATGGACATAGAAATATGAAATTAGGCGTCTATGGTCCCAAGTGAGTGAAAATTCAAGGCCATACTTCTTGGTACTTTTTCTTTGTTCTCATAGGTAATTTTTTGAATTTACTATAATAACGGACCTAGAGTTTCCAAAAAACCGAAGAATTTCAAAACCGCGGTTTCGTTTTTTTTTTCGGTTTTGTGATAATTTTTAAATATTAATTGTTATAGAAACAAAATTAGTTGATAATATAGGAAAGGCTACACAAATTTAAAATTCAAACTTGACGGGTTATGGTTTAGAGAGTGCGAATTCAAAAGTGATAATCAATGGTACTATTTGTTTATTGCAATGGTACTTTTTGAATATTTTATAATAATAAACCTAAAAATTTAAAATTAGGCACACATGATTCTGAATGAATTTGAATTCACAAAAGGTGACTTTAGTGGTAACTTTCTTTTGCATTTTCTATAATAATGGACCCAGAAATATGAAATTAGACATTTACAATCAGATTCACAAAGGGAGACTTAATAGTACTATTTCACTCTTCTAATTGGGGTGGCGAAGCGCACCGGGTCAGCTAGTGTCAATATATTGATATGTCAATATGTCAATATATTGATATGGCAATATACCAACATATATTGATATGGAGCGATGACTTCACCAGCCCGTAATCCACACAAAACAGTGACTATTCCGGGATGCATTGCATGCTCTTGGATCTTATGTGAATTGGACGTCCGAAATTCGGCAATTAGTCCAAAAATAAGCCTCACCGTAAAATGGTTGAAGTGCGCGGAATGTTGCCCGATCAGAACACCCATTTTCATAAAACAATTTTATCATTTGCACATGTTGTTGAACGCTATAACCGTCCATGGTGATTTGGCAAAACAAACTGAATAAATGGCAGACAATTGGAAACATGTAGGTTCAACAATATGCCCGTAATCAACTATCAAAGTTGGAAGTCCTTATTGGAAGACCTTTTACTTAATAAACAAATACTGTATAAATTGTATTTACTTCATAATATTTTATAAAAATTCAAGTAGCTTTGTTGATTAATGGTGCTTGAAATAGAAATAATTAAGATAACAGCAGCTAAAGATCAATATCCGTTAGTAGGCGTTATGATAAAATAAAGAAAATACAGAAATACAGCATAACGTCCAGTTTTGAAACTTGAACTAACGCTTACAAATTGACATTATCTGTTAAAGAACATGTAGCGGTAACACCTACAACGACAGCCTCTACTACTTACAAACAACAACGATAACAAATTCTACTCATTTACTAATGACACTGGCAAAATTTGCCAAAGTACATGCTCAATTGACACGTGACATGAAAAGTCATTTAGTTTTGAGAGTTTTCAAATGGACGGACGCACCCAAAAAACACAATTCTACATACATGTGGATGTAAACCAAACATGTTTTCTCATTATCTTTGGAAGAGCAAACAAAACTTATGCAAAATATATATGGACGGGTATCTGTATTTGGAAATAAGTTAAGTGTTCGCAGTGAAATGTATAATTTTGTATATGAATTGTATTTGAGTATGATGCTGATGATGATAATGTTGTTGTTGAAGTTAATATGAAGGACACATTTATAGCAATATAGTAGTAGTTGTAGTTAGAGCAAAAAAAAAAACGTTCAACATTGGAAACATGTCAAATTTTACCAAATATACCAAGAGTCTATATTTCGTATGCTCACACCCACAGCATAGACAACGTGACACATCCTCAAGTACCCCAAAAGGTTTAAGCAAATTATATGTTAAAGAGTCAGACACATCCTCATTCTACATTCCACTCTCCATACCAAGTACCACTAAACTAATAATATTGCTACTAAGATGACAACTGAACCAAAGAACATTACACTGCACCACACACCGTCAGCCAGAACCTGTAACACCCAGTAAATGTACAATACATACTCATACTCATACTCATACTACATGCTAATGTTATGTCAAATTGTGATATTTGAAGCAAATACAAGAACATGTCGATACGTTTATAATGTGCTGCCATTTAATACTGGGTGGTGGTAAAACATTCGAAACATCGAAACTAGCCGGCTGACCTCTCTACCCAACACCTTATACATCCCCCACAAACATACTTACATTCTGCTGGACATTTGCGTAAATGTATATGTCTATTTGTACGATGACGTGCCTTGGCCACCTACAAAATTTGCTTTTACACTAAAAAACATGTACGAAACATTTTAGACCAAAGCAATATTCCTTATATTGGAAACATGTGGCAAAATAACCAAAAATGTCATAAAATACTTAGACATCAAATGACAAAAACAAGTAGTAGGTGGGTTTAAAAAGGAATTCATAAACATACTCACATATAAATATTGCATTGCATTATACAATACAAATACAATCTCACACACAAATGTTTAGTACATTTGTATGGCAAAAGGTTCATTTCATGCGATGACCATTTGCAAGAGAGATGTTGTTAAACAAACGTCACTCCTCTTGCCCCAAATGAATGTCTAGAAAATGTACCACAGTTGTACATGTATTGGTTTAGGGAGAATAATTTCTTTGATTATGAATTTAAAACTCATACTATTTAAAAAAAAAAATTTAAATGTGGTTCGAAGGACCATGGATAAGATAATTTTCATTGAGAATTTCAAGCAATACCTAGAGGTTGGATTATAATGACATTTGATACACTAGTAGAACTCTACAATTTTTAGGCCAATCGGATAATGTTAAACCGTGCCTATGATTCAAAACTTCTCATAATTTGTTTCATACCCATAAACCAGAACATTTTTTCAAATAATCATTCGAAATTCAGAAATGTATGTATATAATTTTATTACAAAAAAGATTTTTTGAGACCAGGAATATATTCGTTATCGAAAGATACTTTTTTTAAATCAGAGACCGAAAATAACTCGCCCACATAATAAAAAAACCCAAATTGTGATTTATATTAATTTTTAACAAATTGTAGAAATAAGCTGATGAATATGGAGTAATACAGTGCTGAGATAGGTCGAAAAAGTAACAGAATTTTTTTTATTAAATGTATGACTTAAAAATGCGGGATTTGTACCAACAAAGCGTCATGTACGGGAAGTTTAGCTTTACTTCTTTAATTTGAAAAAAGTGCCGCTGAAGTACACCGATTGCTCACCAAAGCATTGGTGAATATGTTCCATCATTTACAACGAGCGAGAGATGACTTGTTCAGTTCAGAAGTAGTGATTTTGACACGGAAGACAAATATCGTCCAAGCCATCTAAACAAGTTTAAAGGCCAAGAATTGGAGGCATTAATACATGAAGAGTGTTGTCAAACTCAACATTCAAAACATTCAAAACATTTGCAAGCAAGAAGATCATCCAAAAGCAGGGAAATTGGCTACCATACGAATTGAAGAATCATTACTTGTGAAGCATAAGATATCGTCTGTGAAGCCCGGCTAACCAGCCGAATCAACACCAAAGCCAAATATCCATGGCGCTAATGTAATGCTCTGTTTTTGGTGGTAGCAATAGGGTCCTGTCTATTAAAACTACTAAAAACTGACCAGAATATGCGGCCAGACATGAAACCGTAATATTCCATCATGACAACTCTAGGCCATTTAGAATGAAAGTGGTTAGGAAGTTTTGCCTCACCCGCTGTATAGTCCAGACTTTGCCCAGTCCGACTACTATTTGTTTCGATCATTGTAGAACGCTCTCTCGGGATACGCTTCACTTCAGAACAGAGTAACCGAAACTGGCTTGATTCGTTCTTGGCCTCAAAAGATGAGTAGTTCTTTTGGTTCGGAATCCATTTTAAAAAAATTAAAAACTTTGTAAAATTGCAAATTTTTTTAAAAAAAGTAAAGAATTTTTTTAAATTTGTCGAAAATTTTCAAAATTGTTTTTTTATTTTCAAAATAGTTTTTTTTTTAAATTCTTGTTAAAATTTTTTTTTTTCAAAATTTTTTGTTTGTGAAAAAAATTCGAGTTAAATTTTTTTCCCGTTTTTGACCCATTGTAATTCCAGCTTACTATGGCTTCATAAACGTCATTGCAATGGACTTTGAAATATCTATCATTAGATATCGAGATTGTGTATAGTAATGACTTAATAATCCAGATATAGATACAAAATGAGGCGTTCAATGTGGTCAATTCCGGCCAAAAATCCATAACTTTTTTATTTCTTCATAAAAATGTTTGAAATTTGGTATTTGTATTAAGAATAACATAACCGTTCGATCGATAAATATTTCGATGTTCAAATACAGGGTTTGGCCAAAAAAGCATGGACGTTCTAAAATTATCAAAACAATAGCTGTAAGTGGCTGAAATTTAGTCCAAAAATAATGAATAAAATATGTTATCGAAAAAAAAAATGTATCATTCAAATTTCGGATTACATATACAGGATTTGGCCAAACAATCGTGGACGTTTTGAAATTATCGGAAAAATTAGGTTATTCATATAAATGCCTGGAATTTAGTTCAAAAATTAAGAATAGCATAAGTGATTGAAAAAATTATCGAACAAATTTCGGAATACATATACAGGGTTTGGCCAAACAATCATGGACGTTTTGAAATTATCGGAAAAGTTAGGTTATTCATGTAAATGCCTGAAATTTAAGAAAAACACACTTGCTCCATTGCAAAAAATATTAGAAATTACATAGAGGAGTTGGCCAAATAAACATTGACGTTATAAAAGTATCGAAAAAATTATTTAATTTTTGTAAATGGCTTCAATTAGGTTTATAAATAAAAATAACATAAATGATACATTGAAAAAATTTCAACATACAAATACATGTTTTGGCCTAATCAACTTACATAATTTTTGAAATTGACCAAAAAAATACCAAAAAAAATGTGTAAAATATGAAGGCACTTAAATCGTTCTGGTTATTGGAATGGCAGATAATTGCAGCTGAAATTTATAGTACTTACTCTAGATACTTTACAGTATTAGATGTAATTTACACCTAACCTCTAATACCCCCTTTTAATTTGTTCTGGCCTTTCAAACGTTTTTTATTTAGTTTCTATAGATTTAAAACTAGTTCCTAATCACTTCACTTTTTTATAAAAAGAACATGCAAAAACTCCATAATAACTACGTGGAATGGAACTTCTAACAGTTTTATAAAAGCAGGTGCTAATTTGAAAAAAAAAACTTTAAAGAAACTTCGATTCGAAAGTAAAAAAATCACATTTTTCTAATAGTAAAATGACAAGAAAAAAATCTTTGACTTTACAGCATTATAAATAACCATATAGTTACTTTATAGCCTAAACAATAATAATGCTGTATATTCTGAAGTATTAAGAAAAATTTTATAAAAATTAAAAAAAAAAAAAACATTTTTGGACGGAATTTACCATCGTGCATTGGAACAAGCGATATTTTTGTTGCAGCTGTAGTTACACATAATTTTGTGAATCGTGCCGGTTAATTGTTTGAAGATACTGGTAGTGTGGTTGATCGTTCCATACCTGGTCGATCACATAGATATTCTCCTATTCTCCTGTGTAATCAATCGACTGTTCCAATCGAAAATTTGTTCACTATTTTGGTTCCACCACATCAGTTTGGGTAGATAAGTCACTAACAGAAGCATTAGCCAAATTTTATCATATTTTAACTGGAGCCCCGAGGGTATGTCACCGAGCACAATCATCAGATCGACTTGCTCCTAATAATTGTCTTCTTTGTCGGCTTCAAGACTGCAGACACATTCGAATCCGAAGGTATACCTTCGTTCAAAATATCTGCAATTTAATGTTCATTGAGTACACGCGGTATCCTTACAAAATAACATAATATTATGTAGAGAAACACTTTATATAAAACCTATTTCAGTCACCACCTTATTACTTAAGTTATTTATCAAAGAATATAGTATAAAATATTACTTGGTTAACACAGGCCAACCAAACATACACTAAATAACAAAGTAACAAAGTAACACTGAATTTGATGAACAATAAACACTCTGACGTTTTTTTAATGAATGCGGGAAAACCCCTTAGAAAAACTGCGTTTTACAATATTATTAATATATTAATCTAACGATGACTTGAAAAAATGTAATTGTTTAGTAAAATGTCAATATATGTCACTAACAATTTTTTAAAGACTCTAAAAAAGGTGGTTAGAAAAGTGACCACTAAAAAGGAAAGATTTAAACTCAAAATTGTTGTAACAGTTCCCGTAGTAAACTCACAACAAAAAACATATGTTACCCATTTTAAGAAAACTTTCATAACAAGACATTACTTATTTCCCTAACCAATATACAAGTATATTGTATACCTTCCTATTTACGGATGATAAACTGTAACGCCTTCTGGCAGTATTTGATACAACTCTATTTGTTGGTGTATCTGTATCTGTAACTTGGCCATATAGTAGTTTTTGTTGCTGTTTTCATTTTTCGATTAAACATAGAAAATTTTCAAAGCAATTCAAAATACAAGTACATATTATACAAATATCGACATACAATATTACATACGTACTTACACACTTACAAAAACACATATAGGAATATATATACCCAAAAATAATAGAAAACATATCATATCACAGTTGGTGGGTAGGACGCTAATATGTCTGCATGTGCCAAAAATTTGACTTTGATTTGCAATTTATTGGCAACACTCACATTAAAACATGTTACATACTCTCAAACAAATGCCCTCGCCTCTCCTTCCTCTCGTCCGCCCGTCCGTCTGTCTTTCTGAAAATCCCTTCAACTCTCTTACCATTTGCATTTTGTCAAAATGTGTCTCCATAATCATCTCATCTCGTCCACATGTGATCGAACGAACGAATGAAAAAAAGGAATTGTTCAAAATTGCGGGTGGGCTGTTTTAACAACATGTTTTATACCATGTTTATCTAAAAAAAAATGTTTTTATTTTTCCATTTTTTTTTTTTTTGTTGGAAAAAGCTGAAATATAAAACTACAAATGAAGTCGTTGTTTCTAATATTAGCAAACTGTTATTTTATATCATGTCGATGTCCATGTCAGTTTATTGTTGTTGTTTTAGCTGTTTCTGTTATTGCAATTATCGCTGAGATTTATTGTTTTTTTTGCCAATACGTCAAAAATTTTTATGCGTTTTTCCTAATGTGTTCTGCTGCTCTGTTTTGTTTTTTTTTTTAGCTTTTTTCAGCTTTTTGTGAGTTTTGATAATTTTGAGTATATTGTAGTTTGATTGGGTTGCTGCAGTTTTATTTGTTTTGTATAATTTTATGGCCTTTGTGTTACAATGTTGGCACTATACTTGCACCATAGAGTTTGTTGCAGCTCAAAGTAGTCGTCATTTTTGACATTGTGGATAACGTTTCGAGTATACATTTTCAAGATAATTAGGACATTTGTTCGTTTCTTTTTTTTTGGTTGTAAATTATGGCATTTAGAGTGAAGTTGTTAGTTGAAGGATGTTAGAAAAGACATTTGTAAATTTAGATTTCAAGGAGAGATATTAATGGAAGTCAGTATCTATTTTCAAAGGCAAATACTAGGGTTCCAGAGAGATCTAATCGCATAATTGGACTTCTGTTGTTGTGTCCCAGAATAACTATTGTGTCTAGAGGAAAAAGTGAAACGCTAAACCTTAATTAGGTCCCAGTACATGGATATACCACATATCAAATGGAAACTTGTGCAAAGTCAGGGAAGTTTTTAAACATGGCATGCTGTTTATACCACAAGAACTCTCCAGTACTGAAACAGGAATGATCTGACCTCCCTCCATATATAACTGACTGGCTGCTTATATTGGGACTGAAACTTACTACACATTAGTTGGAAACATTTGCAATGTCCGTATATCCCCATGACTAACAGGAGATAGGAGGAAGTATCAACCTGTTCTGGAACAACATGGTTCAGACCTTGTATGAATTAACAAAGGATTACTTTTACTCTATCTGGGTAAATAAATTTATTACAGTAATTGGCTACTGGCTTTAGGGTTTATATCTTCGTGGAATGCGGCTTCTGCTGAAAAGGAATAACTTCTTTATAACTGCATGTATATTGGAGAATTCAGATTAAGCCTTGAAGTTTTAAACAAATCGAGCCTCAGTCGAATGTGTTGATTCGATAACGATCCTGATGAGTGAATAAATATATCGAAGATTGATTTCCGAAAGCTCTTCTTAGTAAGAGAAGTAGGACGAGGTATACTCTCCCCCTAGCGGCCAATGACGACTGTGACTCTTGCATTTAATAACCACTTCAATAATAGGCGGTGAACAGTTGACCCAGCCATAGAACATGCATTCCTATGAAACAGTGTCCTGTAATAGTTGTTCGCCTCATCGTTCATCTTCTCACATCGTTTTGACAATTCATTCGCTATCTCGAAGTGCAATACAAAAGTCAGGTAGTGTGAAAAAAGATTTTATCGCATGTCCTTCAATGAACAATCCAGCATAAATCCTATTCACCTTTTTCGATCCATCTGTATAAAGACTTAGTTGGAAGAGTGCCCTTATAATTCCAAAAATATGGAGAATTGTATATGTTAATGCATATTTATATGTATAGCCCCATTGTATTCCAAGATCCTGCCCAGAGTTTTTAGCAGACCAGGAACTTCCAGCCATTAGCCTCACCATACAGTTGAGAGCCAATTGTACGAAATCCACCGGCAGTCAGTTTAATAATGTAAACAGTGCATTCGATTGCGTGTACTCCTTTTGTCAGAATAGCACTAGTAATAAGAACAGATTCAGCGGGAAACTCCATAAAACAAGTTGAATTCACTACAGCCTTGAATATGCAATTAATACCCCTTGTACCAATACTCCAATTAGTGCTAATTGATTTATTTATCCTATTTTGGATGTTGATATACCACGTCAGTCTCCTGTATAGGATAATGCTTATCACAATCCTTGATTTTCAGTTTGATTGCATTCATTTACGGGAGAATAAACATATCAATCCAAACACTGTGGTTAAACAATATTGTATCCAGTAATTCTTCAGATGTCATTACCACTACAACTTCCACATATACGACAGATTTCATCCTCCAGTTTTCCAACTCAATCAATAGGGTATTTATAGTAAAATTCCATAAAATGGGAGATAGTACTCATCTGATCGAAATTCGACGATTCGTTAGTTTTGAAAAACTGATACCTCCCAACGTAGCTCATATGATCCTATTATCAGGTACATTAACGATTAATTGGTATTGAAAACCACCACTTCGACCCTTCTTTGTCTGACATTAATAAATGCACATTATTTTTAATTTCGAAAAGTTCACTCTTTCCGGAATCTCAGAATTACACTAGTAATGTTAGTTTCCAAGCATCGAATAGTAGCTGGCTTATCGGCGAAGGCTTTTGACTTCACATAACCCCAAAAAATCCAGTGCACGAAAAACATTGCTCACAGAACACTGATTTAAAAAGATGGGGTGCCCGATAGACTACACGATAGTGTGCTGGGCTATCAATCTGAGGGTTGCGGGTTCGATTCCGACAGAGACTCTGGGTGTATCTGCAGACAAGCTAAAAGCTTCGCAGTTTGTTTAAACAAAGTTTGTGTTTGATTTAGAGACGCGGTATGAGTCATTCCATGATGATTTGTCAAACAATGCTGAATAAAAACAAGTAAGAGAGCTATATTCGTAATTTTTTTTTTAATATTTAGCGAAAAAAAAATTTTGTTAACTCGGGTTAAAATATATTTTTTCCGATTTTGACCCATTTAGGTCCAAACTACTATGGTCTTATATACGTCGTAGCAAAGGTCTTTGAAATATCTATCATTAGATATCCATATTGTCTATATTAATACTTTAGTAATCCAGATACAGGTCAGCCATTTGTGGACCGATTTTCTCGATTTTAAAAAGCAACCGATCCGGAAGAATTCCTTAGATATTGATGTATGAATCGTGTATGTAAGTTTTTTGGGGGCTTAGGAACGTTGATTTCAACAGACAGACGGACATAGCTTAATCGACTCCGCTCTCTATAAGGATCCAGAATACATATACTTTATAGGGGTCGGAAAATTATATTGTGGAAATAACAAACGGAATGGCAAACTTATATATACCCTTCTCACGAAGGTGATGGGTATAATAAACAGTGAGAAATAAGAAAAAAAAACTCTAAATTAATCACCCTATATAATCATGCTATCACTCAGGCGGTAAAGTCATTCTCAATGAATATCAAGTTAGCATTCCAAGGTCATTAGTAGAAAAGATATACACAAGACTGATTATTCTTTATAGATATTGGTAACGATTTTTTAATCAATGATTGATAGATCTTGATTGTTAAAAACGGGTAAAGTTTAGTCACAAAACTATAGTCAGCCGAAAATCTCTCTTTCATGCATATTTTCACATCTATTCCGTTTAACCTAATAATGTTGCTATACAGATAATTGACAGAAATTTAAGTGGCGCTAGGAGATTTTTATATGGATATTTAAACAACCTTTAAATATCTCTATGGACTTGGAAGAGTTTAGAAGATCTTATAGATTCATGCTACTTTAAAGATGTTGCTGTATCTTACAAAGAAAATGAGACAGTAAATCTTTGAAGTTATAGAAAAGGTAGCAATTTAAAAAACTGCTGGCAAGTAAAACTTGTTTTTTAAGCCCGATAAAACTTACGAAAGGGTTAACTGTCGGACTGCGCTAACTTTTTGACATTTATGATCAGTATACTTTGGCAAATCGTCATAAATATATTGAAGCTTGAACAAGTAACCAAATAATTCAAATTTACTTCAGAAATCAATCATAGATTCTCGCAACTTATAGACGATTGTTTTATAACCAGGGACATAACTGTTATAACCAATATTGGAAAAAATCCTGAAATAATTGTTTATCAAGAATTTTTGGAAAATGGTCCCTGAATAACAGTTAAAAATAACCAATATTATTTTGGTCTTTGGTAACCATTATAAACGATTTTTATTTTATTTGGTCTTCAATAACCATTATGAAAGATTTTTATTTTTTTAGGTCTTTAATAACTATTATAAAATATTTTTATTTTTTTTGGTCTTCAATAACCATTATAAAATATTTTTATTTTTTTAGGTCTTTGATAACTATTATTAAAGATTTTTATTTTTTTTGGTCTTTCGTAAACATTTTGAGTACCAACAAAGTTTTTTGGTCGCATGGACCTGGTTTTCTTGTATTTTAAAATAGACAGAGAAATATAAATTGGTTCAGAATTTCATAAGAATTAAGAATATTTATGATTATAAACAGTTTTCTTTTATAATGTGCAATATGTGGGAGCTATGACTAATTATGGACCAATCGGCATAAAATTAAGTGACATGTCTTCTATATATATGAAAGTTATTTGTGCTAAATTGTATTTGATTACCAACTTTTTTAAGAAATCTACACTCGTTAAAATGCTTTTCGGAAGTGGGCCTTGTATGGGAGCTATGACTAATTATGGACCAATCGTCACAAAATTTAGTAGTGAGAGTTCAGCTTATATAAAACTTATTTGTGCTGAATTTGGTTTGGATATCTATTTAACTAAGATATTTATGAGGTATTATCTATTTTCAGATAGGACAATCGTTTGGGGGCTAGGAGAAATAATAGACGGATTCTAACCAAATCAAATAGACTTCGTCCTTGGGGCACTATACGCTATATCACTATGGTGGTGTAGGGTATAAATATTTGTAATGGCTGTAGTCTATCGAAGACCAAAAAAATAAAATTTTTTTATAATGGTTATCAAAGACCAAAAAAATAAAAATCATTCATAATGGTTATTGAAGACCAAAAAAAATAAAAATCTTTCATAATGGTTATCGGAGACCGAAATAAATAAAAATCTTTCATTATGATTATTGAAGACCAAAAACAATAAAAATCTTTCATAATGGTTATCAAAAACCTAAACAAATTAAAATTTTTCATAATGGTTATCATAGACTAAAATTTTTTTGAGTTATTTATAATTGTTATTACGGGACCTATTTTTTTGCAGTTATTTTTTCTATAACTAATTGCTTATTTAACAAAAAATAACAGTTATTTCGGGTCCCTGTTTATAACGAATTTATATTCGGCGATGAGTCTCATTTTTGACTTAACGCGTTTGTTAATAAAACAAAGTTGGCATCTATGGAGTGTGACCAATCCACAACACACCCTATAGACTCCATTACATCCAGAAAAATACACCATTTGGTGCGGTTTATACGCTGGTGGCATCATCAGACCTTATTACTTCAAAAATGAAGCAGGAGCTCGCTTTACTCTCAATGGAGATCGTTACCGCACCATGATCAATAATTTTTTGTTTAAAAATATGGATGACATTGATCCGTGCGAGTTGTGGTTTCAACAGGATGGAGCTAAGTGCCGCAACCATCGATTTATTGAAATCAAAATTTGGCGATAACTTCATTTCGAGAAATGGAGAAGTCAATTGGCCTCCAAGGTCGTGTGATTTGACAGCTCTGAATTACTTCCTATGGGGCCACATGAAGTCACAATTTTATGCTGATATATAAGCAACAATTGACGCCTTGAAGGCCAACATTGTTCGTGTTATTCCTGACATACGGTCAGCAATGCTCGAAATAGAACAGCCGCGAAATCATTTTCAAATGTTACTGTACTGATATTTTGAATAAAAGAGTTTTTGATAAAAATTTACTTTTTTTTAAATTTTTAATTTATTGTAAAACCCAAATAACTACTTAATATTAAATTAAAAACTCCCACTATTATCTTCTGCATTTAGTTTTAAAATTTTTGCATACAAAAAATGTCAACAGCATCTTTTGCCTAAGAATTCAAAAGATTTCTTATATCAATTTGTCATTTCAAGTGATAAAATAAGAACACAAACACACACTTTTAAAATCCTTAAAAAAATATAATTTTTTTTTTTGGAAAACATGTGATAATTTTATAAATTTACTTCCGCTACATGTGCATACATGCACACGAAACACATGAGAGCGTACATAAGAAGCAGTTGCAAAAAAAAACCTAAAAGATTAAATGGATGAAATGAAAGAACAAAATGAAAAAGAATGTGTGAATTGCGTAAATAACACGAAGGATTCATACTCAAATAACACTTGCCACTTTTCATATTTGCCAAAATAACAAAAAAAACACATACACATTGAGAAGAAAGAAACAGGATATAAAAAAAATTCGGTTTAAAAAAAGTATTAAACAAACGGTAAAAAAATGTTGAGAAAATTTCTCAATTTTTTTTCTTTTCTTTTTTTTTTTGTAAAATATTCATACCAAAATGTGTTGTGTTGAGGCTGCTTGATGTGCATACATATGAAATGTTGAAGCTTTTGCATGCTAAAATAAATAAAAAAAAGTTTATAAAAAAAAATGAAACATTTATGCTGTATGTGTAGAGTAGGAAAGTTGGCAGGTTTGAGAATGTATGTATGTGTAATGGTGAAGCTACGGCTAGAGCTGCTGTAGCTTGTGTTGTTGGATTTTTGCAGATAAGAGAATTGTCCTGTCAACCGAAATGATATATGTGAACGCGCATTTAAATTGGGCAAACGTAATACTATAACACATCATATAAAATTCCACCTACCTCTGCAGCTCTTTCGTTAGCTTTAGCTTCCCCTTAAGCTCTACTGTGCCTGTGCCCGTGCCCCCTTCTGTTCACTTGTAGTCGTTATAAGCAAATTTCATTATATCCTTTCAAAGGAAAGGAATGAGGTTTTAACAATTTTCTCCTTCTTGGTTTATTGTTACTTACCACTTTTTGTGGCACTGATATTTTTGTTCTTCTTTTTTTTCATCTTTTGATTATTTGTGTTTTTTTTTTTAATTTAACATTTTTCGAGGCAAAAAAAGTGAAAAAATAGCGAAAGGCACACAAACCCAAATGGTACAATGGACCAGAAAACAAACATGGAAGGTCTTTGTGTTGAAAAATTGGTGTGAAAATGCATAAGGATTCTTGAAATGATTGTGGATATTTGTATTCGTTTATAATAGGGGTATTCAAGCGGGGGTGATAAAACCACATAGACTTTTTATTTGTAGTAAAGAAGAGAGGCTAAATTCATCGAAACGAATTCATTTGAAATAAATAAGCTTTGTCGTCCTATTCAATAGACGGAAATCACAATTGAAAATGTGCTCAAATGGATTAAATTATTTTCCGTGTGGCAAGCGGTACACCCAAAGACTAACTCTAAACTAAACTTTAACTGTTTCAAATATTGTTGGACAAAATTCTCTGAATTATAAGGGGATAAGCTAGTTCCTATGTTAATTTCACAGCTTTAGGAAAGCTACAGATATTATACAAATAAAACTATAGAGCGATTAAGAATTAAAGACTCTCAGCTTAATTTGTAAAATCATCAAAGCAAGACAAAACACCAACAATATTATAATTGGTTGGAATTTTTCCGATTCTAAATGTAAAAGGATTTTTCATTAATCGCTTCCTATCTTTAAATATAAATAAAACTATGTAAATTTAAGATATGTATCAACGAAATTTTTTATTCGTTTCAAAGGCCTATCTGTGGCATTATTAATGGAATATAACATAGTGTAAATGCATCCTAAGTGTTAAATTTACCATGACTCTGGCATATAAATCAGCATGAATTTGACCTATGTTGGCATTGATAGACGCTGTGGTTTGTGGCTTATTCGCATAGCCCTTCGAGGTCAAATCGCACCATATCGGTGGCAGGTTTATATCACCTCCACTTGAGATGACCATGACCTAAAATAGCTGGTTCAGAATGTCCAAAGTGGCGACATATAGCGTTCGTGGTTGACTATGATGGCCTGGATATCGTCTACCAAAATCAGTTTTACCTTCGGCTCGCAATTCATTGGGCAGCTTAATTTTTTTTGTTAGATAATACTTTCACTTACTACCTCCAAAAGCTTAGAGAGAGAGCAGGGTCTAGGAAAATAAAAATAATTTCACTCAATCACATCAATTTTTTTGTTGAAAAATATTACAAAATATTCCTTAAATGCAAAACCCCAACGATTTATTATGTACTAGCTGAACCGGGTCCGCGTTGCTGGCCCTTAGAAAACATCTTTCGGTATACGTGGCATCAGTACGTTTTCGCCTTTGAATCTGTCACCTATGATTGTCCCCTCAATTAAATTTGGTAAACTTTCTTTGCTCATTACTGTGTCAATCGATTTGTTTCTCATTGTTTTGCCAGCCAGTTTCAATTGTATTTGCTCATTGAGATTGTTGACATCATCATTTTGTGGTGCCAAAATTGGACGTTCCCTTGAATATTGATTTGCATTTGGCAGTCTCATTTGTGGCGGGATGAATTGTAATTTTTCCATTTCCGATGTCCAACAATTGTTTTGAGAATGTTTCGGCAGAAGAGTCTTGCAGCAAATGCACTCGCTTGTTCGTCATTTTCACTGAAATAAATTTGCATCATCATTGTTAAGCGGGAGCAATGACCAATTCTGTGGTACATTTGGCCTTGAACTTTAAAGGTGGGCATCAAGACGTCGTTGTTTACGATATTAGTTACACCGAAGGACATCATTTAAATGCATGATATTTCGGATATTTTGAAGGAAGTGCTTGGACATCGGAAATGTAACTTAAAAGTGGCTCAGGTGGCTCAATAATTGGTGGCAGAACAAATTTACCGTTCGAACAGCACATTCTGTTCGAACAGGGGATAAGAAAAGTTTGTTCATTGCGCCAATCAGTACGTCATTGTGATTCCTGCAGTCATCATCCTTATTGTAACGAAATTACGCAAACTTTAACTCGTTCAGCCACGCTTTTTTGTATATAAGGTTAAAATCAAAACAATTGCATTTTTATTTTAATCAAGGTTAGTTTATTATAAAAAGTAAGAAAAAATTAATCAAAACATGAAATAACTACCACATTCCAAGGTTTTTTGTGAAATGAAGTGGTTAGTTTGTGGTTAGTAAACTGGCGGCGGTTGGTATTAAAAATAACTATGATAAACATTTTAACAATATTTTCAAATTAATATATTTATCTAACCAGAGCACCTTGACGGCAAAGTTTTGAAAAAAATCATAATCGATGACTTCAAAAAATATTATTGTTTAGCAAAATGGCAATAGATGACAATAAACTATGTCTTATAGACTATAGAAAATGTGGTTAGTAAACTGACCACCCAACCGCAAAGAATTAAATCAATTCTTTCTCTTGAAGGAGCCATTGGCTTCTAGTCTGGGGTGTCTCTGCAGCTCTCGATTAAGATGCACTGTGATACATATGCTGAAGCCGTAATTCGCGTTCTCTTTCCGTGTCTCCTGCTTAAGACGTAGATGCCCTTTCGCGATGTTACTAAAGACGTGATTCGCGTTCTCTTTCTGTTTCCGCGTCTCTATATGTAGATGCCCTTTACCGATTTTCTGAAGACGTAATTCGAGTTTCGCAGCTGTTTCAGCTGCTCTTCATTTCATGATTCCGTGGTTTGGTTGTGTTTTTACCAATGCCTGTTTTTTGGAAAGCCTTGAAAGCCTGTATAAAGGAAACTATATAAACTATCTATAAGAATTGAAGAAAAGGTCGATTAAAAATTGTACATATAATTCTGACTTTATTGTGTTAGCCGCTGGGCTATTCTGAAGATTATCTGAAATTTTCATCAAAATCGGTCCAGCCGTTTTTGAGTTCTTACGGAATATACATACACAAATACATTTTTATATACTGTGGCGGCTAGTTATTTAGGGACAAATATTTGAAACTTAAGAAAATTTTGTTATGGACTTTTAATAATAAAAAAATTCAAATTAACTATTTTATATACTTGGAGTCGAATTTGGATGGGGTCATTTTGGTTCGAAATGCATTTCTAGATTTTCTGAAGTTTTATAAAAATCTACCAATTAATACATAACAAATTAAAAATTACCATGATTCTATGAACAGCTTCATAATTTGTCATAGTCTTCAAACTTTCGCATTTATTTTCACTTACTGAATACCCCTACTGCAACACCACACAACAAAGTTCGTGCCAGCTTAAAAAAATACATTCCAAATTATTTTAATTGTATATTTCTTGCAAGAATTGTTACAACAAAATTGAGGCTTCATGACACCATCTCAACACCCCCTCCCCCACCAAATGAATTCCAAAGATTATCTAGTTAATACGAGCATAAATCAAAAAAGAACAAATTTTGTACGTTTCATTTGAAAATCCTTAGTTGTTGAATTATTAACTCTGTTAATGTCAAATTTGTCACTTAACAAGCAGTTTTTGTGTCGCTGTGCTGCTGTAAAACTTGCTGATTGAGCATTAAATAACAAACATCCATTACCAAGACATGGCTGACATGGGTGGATAAAGCGGTAGAGGAAACAGGAAGGCAATAACATAATAAACCAACAGAGTAGTTGAGTTGAGTAGTAGTATATCAAAGAAATTGTACAAGAACAAGAGAAATTGCAAATGTTTACGAATCAGCATTTTACAATGAATGTTCAAAAGAGAAGGAAAAAACAATATAAAGAAAGAATAACAAACAAATAGCAAAATCATCATCAGCATTTGTTCTAGGGCACTGAGAACAATCCCACTAATAATTCCTTGAAGTCATCATCATCATCAGTATGATTGTATGTAGCTACGAGAACAATACACTAACACTGACATTTTAGTGTTATAATTGATGCCATCTAACATCTTCTATTTTTCTATTGCTACTACTACTTTTTTTTCTTTTGGATTTCTTCCATTTACTTTCTTCATTTATGCTCAATTTGCCAGTGACATTTGTACTATAACGCCCCCATACAACAATCAAACATACGTTCGTTACAATTTCAAATTATTCTTTAAAGCTTTTCAATACAAAACCCAGCAAAAAAACTAAATACAATACAATATTTACTTTTTTATGTAATACCTATAAGACAGATACATTTTTTCATTAATTTGTCTAAACAGACATGCTTGTAATAATAGTCCTGACAAACCCTAGGACTACTAGCAAGGAACAAAAACCAACATTGGGGTCATAAATAAAATGTTTTTAGCTTAACTAATTTGCCAATAAATTAATGAATATATATATTTTTATACGCTTTTCTGCTGCGTAATCATTTATATTGGTTTCGTTTGTGCTGTATTTAAGCGAATGCAACATATCCTGTGGGCTTTCGTCCTACATCCTGCTAACGTTGAGATTATTTATGGCTTTTGTGAAGGTCATACCAAATCTTAATTTCAGTGTAGCATCAAATGTATATATAATATGTATGTATTTCATATTTTGAGAGTGAGAGTTTGTTATATTGAGCAAATTCGTTTAGAACATATCAAAATATTGTTGGATAAACTCAACAAGGAACTTTCTCACTATCATAACATACCTAAAGGGTGATTTTTAAACCCTTTAAAATTTTAAACTGTGAAAACTATTTTTTTATTCGTAGTATCAATATACATGGCATTAACATGGGCACATGGCCATTGCAGCTTTTCTTGACGAAGTGCATTCTGGACGTTCAATTTTGGGCCACTTTGCTGACCTTAGGTCTCGAATAACATGAACAATGCTGGCATCCATGGCGTCATTGCTAGTTTATCAGCATAAACCAGTGACCTCACGTGACCCACAGAAAATAATCGAGAGCTGTCAAATCGCACGACCTTAAAGTCCAATTGACAGGTCAAAATTTTGATTTCAATTCATCAATGGTTGCGGTAGACCTATGCCACATAGCGCCATCCTGTTGGAAACACATCTGCCCGGATAAATGTCATCCATATTTTTTAAACAAAAAATCTTTTATTATGATGAGATAACGATTTCGATTGACAGTAATTCGAGCACCTTTTTAATTTTTGAAAACCGTGCATTTTTTTGGATTTAATGACGTCTGTAGGGTCTGCTGTGGATTGGTCTCACTTAATTTTGTTTATTAACAAAACCGTTAAGCCCAATATGAGCCTCATCACTGAACAAAATTTTGCGATAAAACAGTCGTCTATAAGTTGTGTGAAACTTTGACTGATTGTCGATGTAAATTTGGATAATTTGGTAGCGTTTTTTATGATGATTTACTGATCACAAATGTTTATTTTGATTACTTCTTTTTTGTTATTATAATAATGAAATGAGAACCACCTAATGCTTCCGGATGATATGTCCAATTTTACTAATAGAGTTAATCAGGGCAATGGGATTCTGTTGCCGCAATAATGTTCTTTCCTTCATGAACCAGCTGATGAACTTTACTCATACTTTCTTTGTATGAGAAATTTCTGTATTTACAGTACAATTTCAGCACAGATTCATTGTGATTTTTTGCCAATCGAATGATTCGATTAAATATTTTCCGAATAGGAGCCCTAGGTTAGAGTGTCCCAAAATTTTTTTTTTTCTTAAATTTCGGAACGCATACCCTCTAATTTTTTTATACATATAAAACTATAGTTAAATATGAAATTTTGTCTTTTTATCATGATTGCAACCCGTGCCGACTTGCGATTTAGTTTTGTGGTGCATTTACAAGGGGAAAAAATGCAATTTTTTCAGTTTTTGTAAAAATTTTGCCATTAAATAATTTCTTTTGCAATTTAATTTAAAAAAGTCGATATGTGTACGTAATTGTCGTTCTAATAAGATATAAATCACACAAATTGGTTAAAAAATGTTAAAGTTATTAAAAAATCGCCAGGCCATTAATGCGTCTTAGGCCACTAGAACAAGCAAAAAAAAATTTAAAAAAAGGGCCCATATTGGAAAAAAATTTCGATTTTGCCAAAAAAATTTCAAAAATTGTATTTCTTGAGTTATAAAATATTTATTTTGATAGATATCTCACTCGCATCCTACTAAGGGACTAAAAATATCTTAAAGGAATGGACCTAAGCTTTCTTTTGACTAAAAAAATTCGTATTTGCAAAAAAAAGTCAAAAATTGTAAGTCTTGAGTTAAAAAATATTTATTTTGATAGATATCCCACTCGCATCCCACTAAGCGACCAAAAGGGTATTCAAGGATAATATCTAAGCTTTTGTTTGAGCTAAAAAAAAAATTAAAAAGGGTCCATTTTTTAAAAAAAAGTCAACAAAGTTTTTGATAGATATCCCACTCATATCCCACTAAGCGACCAAATAGGTGTTCAAGGATAATATCTAAGCTTTATTTATTTAAAAAAAGGCCCATTTAAAAAAAAAGTCAAAAAAGTTTTTGATTTCGGAAAAAAATATTAAAATTTTTTTTTTTTTTTTTAATGAGCTTAAGAGCTGTCTTAACTATTTGGGACACATTTTGCTAAGAACAATAGGTAATAAGTTACATGGATAAGAAAAAACACCTGTTTGACCAAAATGTCAAAATTTGACCTCCTATAGCTCAGAGAGTTCTCGACCGATCTTGTTGAAAAATTGTGTCTGAATTACTATCCAATAGAACTAACCTTGGTGCAAATTTCATCCCGATCGGAAGACATCGATTTCAAAAGTTGGTTCACTTGACATGAAATGCCCCATATATAAAAAAAATAGAGGGTATGCGTTCCGAAATTCCCAAAAAAAAATTTTTGGGACACTCTACCCTAGGTAGAACCTGAAAAATATGTTGTGGAAAGTAGGATAGATGTTATTTGTTGTCGTACTTTACACGACTACAACCCAGCAACAGTGTGACGATGGACCTTCAGATCTTTTGCTATTTTTTTTGAAACTCTATATTGGATTTGTTTGCAAAGTTTTATTTTTGCAGGTACTTTTTTCGGCGACCATTTTGCCATTTTGACATATTGCTATTAATAAGTACTTACTATTTAAACAGGTTTTTCCCTAGAGTTCCGTGATTAGTTTTAACCCAAATTAACAAACGGTTTTATCCGATAATTTATGCCAGGAGAATCAACTTAAAACTATTATGTAGAAGAGATCTGACTAAAATATATTTAGGTTTGCCAAAATGCTGATTTGTTCATATAAGTAGGAATATTTATGTCTCCTACTCCTTACTTTTCTATTACAGTTTTTCAAATGATTTCAAAAACAAACTACCAAAACTACTTATATTAACCTAACAGCCTATTACGCAATTTTAATTTTCTCTAAATTTTTATTATCCATACAAATATATAGTTGTTTGCAAAAAAAATCCCCAACGTAAAAACGTTTGTTGTTTTTTTATTGTTTGCTAAAGATAACATCCATTCATTTTCCAAATGAATTCATTACAAAACAACGAAACAAAAATGCGCGACAAAAAGCGAGCGACAACATCATAATGATACATTCTTTTTGCGCCATAAATGTTGTAACAAAATGTGATCTGATCCTTTTATGTGCACAAGCCTGTCTGTCTATCCATCAAGCCACCATAATACAAGTAAAATGTAGTCAACAAAATAAATAAACAGTTAAACCAAATAAGAGTTGGAGAGAGAGACAGTACGGAACAGAACAGAAAGAGGCTGTTTTGTTGTATTTAATGTTAAGCAACATTGTTGTGCGACTTTTTGACTTCCGTTGAGTTGATGTGTTTCCGTTTCCTTCAAATATTTGTGTACTCGCGTAGAGTTAACAACAAAATAAGTTTTTGTCAAAAAAAGATGGAAAACAAAAATTCGTTTACGTTTACAATTTTTGTAAAGCTTTTCTTCAGTTTTTTTTTTTTTTTGGTTGGTTGGTGTTTTTTAAGACCCTCATATTCATGTTTGCGTATCCTTTTTCCTTTTAAATGACACACTCACATACATACATTTATTCATATATGACTCAGTGTGTATGAGTAATAAACTCATCTGTATTTGTAGAGTCATCTGTTTATTTGAACGTATGTATGTATGAATAAGTTTTATGCTTTTTGGTTGTGATTTTATCATTTTGATGTTCACTTTAAAGTGAGTGACGAAATATAAACAGGGATAATAACAATAACAACACAACTTAACAAAAAGTACCAACAACAAATGTTGCTTGTATTCCATTTTCAGAATAGTTGTTATACAACGTATACAAGTGGAAATAATAGTAGTGAAAAAGAACATAGAGATTTTTACGCTGTGTTGATTTGCTGCCGGCTGTTTGTTGCTGCTGATGTTAATTTTTTTTTTTTTTTTTTGCTTTTTTAACTCACAATCAATTTTTTGTATGCTGTTTTTTTTTATCCTTTTTTGCTTAAACAATTTCCTTTTTATGTTATTTTAATTTTATGTTATTGTTATGACACAATGAAATGAAATTGAATTGACACTGACGCCATGTAATAGTAAAAATGATATGTATGTACTATATAAGAGTATATATGGATATGTTTCAGTAACATCAGAAGTAAGAGCGGTATTTGGTACTTTATATCATGTGTTTGTGTTTGGTTTTAAATAAGGATAGTAGGTGGACTGATCTATCATTAAGTGAAATATTATAATAGGTCTACGAACTTCAAATCTGAATTATTAAACCAATATCGAAGAATATAGAAATGAAATATATTCATTAGGATGCCCTTAACTTGGATTTTCGATGTTCAGAAAGTGATTGTGAGTCGATCGGTTTGCTTTAAAGTGGGTGTTAGACAAATATTCAGCACAAACGCATAATACCCTCCCCCTATGGTGGTGTGGGGTATAAATAAAGTTAAGATTTATTCCATAAACAAATCTTATATAGTTCTTGAAATACAGATGTATAAAATTGAAAGGACTATGTCTCTAAAACCGACATATTCATTCTTTTTTGGAAAATATTGTTACGAAATTGAATTATCAATTTGACTTTAATGGTCTGTAATGGCTGCTTGCAACACGCATCATGTTTATGAACATTACATCAGTAGAAGCTTCTACTTATCTAAAACATTGATAACATGCTGTTTTTAACATTAATGCAGCTAAAAGCTAAATGTGAAAATAGAACATTCTAGTTTTGTTCGTTAGATGTTTCAAGAAACTGCTAGAGGATGGTATTAGTATTAGTATTAGTATTAGTATTAGTATTAGTATTAGTATTAGTATTAGTATTAGTATTAGTATTAGTATTAGTATTAGTATTAGTATTAGTATTAGTATTAGTATTAGTATTAGTATTAGTATTAGTATTAGTATTAGTATTAGTATTAGTATTAGTATTAGTATTAGTATTAGTATTAGTATTAGTATTAGTATTAGTATTAGTATTAGTATTAGTATTAGTATTAGTATTAGTATTAGTATTAGTATTAGTATTAGTATTAGTATTAGTATTAGTATTAGTATTAGTATTAGTATTAGTATTAGTATTAGTATTAGTATTAGTATTAGTATTAGTATTAGTATTAGTATTAGTATTAGTATTAGTATTAGTATTAGTATTAGTATTAGTATTAGTATTAGTATTAGTATTAGTATTAGTATTAGTATTAGTATTAGTATTAGTATTAGTATTAGTATTAGTATTAGTATTAGTATTAGTATTAGTATTAGTATTAGTATTAGTATTAGTATTAGTATTAGTATTAGTATTAGTATTAGTATTAGTATTAGTATTAGTATTAGTATTAGTATTAGTATTAGTATTAGTATTAGTATTAGTATTAGTATTAGTATTAGTATTAGTATTAGTATTAGTATTAGTATTAGTATTAGTATTAGTATTAGTATTAGTATTAGTATTAGTATTAGTATTAGTATTAGTATTAGTATTAGTATTAGTATTAGTATTAGTATTAGTATTAGTATTAGTATTAGTATTAGTATTAGTATTAGTATTAGTATTAGTATTAGTATTAGTATTAGTATTAGTATTAGTATTAGTATTAGTATTAGTATTAGTATTAGTATTAGTATTAGTATTAGTATTAGTATTAGTATTAGTATTAGTATTAGTATTAGTATTAGTATTAGTATTAGTATTAGTATTAGTATTAGTATTAGTATTAGTATTAGTATTAGTATTAGTATTAGTATTAGTATTAGTATTAGTATTAGTATTAGTATTAGTATTAGTATTAGTATTAGTATTAGTATTAGTATTAGTATTAGTATTAGTATTAGTATTAGTATTAGTATTAGTATTAGTATTAGTATTAGTATTAGTATTAGTATTAGTATTAGTATTAGTATTAGTATTAGTATTAGTATTAGTATTAGTATTAGTATTAGTATTAGTATTAGTATTAGTATTAGTATTAGTATTAGTATTAGTATTAGTATTAGTATTAGTATTAGTATTAGTATTAGTATTAGTATTAGTATTAGTATTAGTATTAGTATTAGTATTAGTATTAGTATTAGTATTAGTATTAGTATTAGTATTAGTATTAGTATTAGTATTAGTATTAGTATTAGTATTAGTATTAGTATTAGTATTAGTATTAGTATTAGTATTAGTATTAGTATTAGTATTAGTATTAGTATTAGTATTAGTATTAGTATTAGTATTAGTATTAGTATTAGTATTAGTATTAGTATTAGTATTAGTATTAGTATTAGTATTAGTATTACCGTCATTTTCTCAATCTCTGGTTATTCTGACAGTTCTCATACAAAAAAATGTTAATTGTAGGTTTATCGTTACGAAAAACGATAACCAGATATTGAGAAAATGGGAGTTAGTATTTTTTGCGATTTAAGATGGGCAAATGCGTTACGCATCTAACGAGATCATCAAGCTCGGCGTATGCCGGACTCATTTGCTACCGGCTAAAAACCCATCCCGTGCCATTATCGGGGAATTGTACCACCTCGGAACCGTTTCCACATTACTTCGAAGTGGCCCCCTATATGGTAGTTTACCACTTCAATACTTTATACCCGCGTCCGGGCTCCGCTTTTCACGCCACTGCGTCTATGTCCACTTTCTTTTCACGGAGGACATGTTCTACAAAACTCTTTACTGCATTCCAGCAACTTTCATCGTTTAACATATTTTGTATGATGTTTGTGACTGCTATGGCACCAATCACTAATTCGAGTCTTCTGCGGCGCTCGGCCCAGTGGCTACAGATAAAAAAGGTGTGTTCGGCGTCATCTAAAACTTCTTCCTCTTCGTAAATGCAGAATACATTTCCCATACGGTGGAGGTACTTTCGCCATGCCCGGATAACATCTGGGTTAAGTAGTAATTTATTTCACCGCTTCTTCTATTTAGCCACGTGTTCAGATCAGTCGATACGTCCACCTGCCCTGTTCCCCATTTTTCCATCTGAGTTGCCATTTTTGTAAAATGTCCTGCCGTATAGTCGCTTTATCTTGCACTTGAACCGTGTTTTAATTGGCGTTGAAAATCATCTGGCGCTCTATTGTCTGAAGATCTATGGGTAACATTCCAGCTATTGTTAAGACAGCTTGTGTAGACATTGTACGGCACGCTAACGTTACCCGTAGAGCTGCTGTTATCTGCACAGAAAGTAGTTTTCTCGCTCTAGTCTGGGTCGCCAAACTGGAGGCCCAAATTTCAGAAATTTTTAATTTTTAAAAATTTTTTTATTTTTAAATTTATTAGTGAAAAAAATTTATGAAAAAAAATTTTTTTTGGTGAAAAAAATTCGGTTTAAAATTTTTTTTCCCGATTTAGACTCATTGCTGGTCCAACTTTTATATACGTCTATCATTAGATATCCATATTGTCTATATTAATGACTTAGTAATCTAGATATAAATAAAAAATAGGAAATAAATCTCAGCCATTTGTGGGCCGATTTTCCCGATTTTAAATTGCAACCGAGCCGGGAGATGTGTAAGTTATTTGGGGGCTACGGAATTTTGATTTCAACATACAGACTGGCATGGCTATCTATAACAATCGAAAATATATATATATATAGACTTTGAAAAATGAAATTATAAACGGAATGACAAACTTATGTATACCCTCCCCACTATGGGGTATAAAAAATAAGATAAAGATTAGAAATAAGATTAGTTTATGAGTTGTGCACAAAATTGAGTTTTTAAAAATTTTCTTTGTTTCATAACTCCTAAACTAAAACAGTGTCCTGCTTAAAATTGTTTAGAATTATTGAATAGGGACAATATTTTTGCAAGTTACAAACATCAGCACTAACCCAATATACCTTCCCAATTATGATGGTGTAGGGTATAAAAAGATGAACACTCTTTTAGTTTATGAGTTATGCACAAAATGGAATGCAGTAATGAACATATTTTTTTTTAAACAAATTTATAATTATAATGTTGTTTTTGTAATAGGAATTATATATCTCAAGAATATTGTACATATATTTGAACTTTTGAAAGATAGCATTTTTATCATTCAAATTAAATAAAATTGAATGTTCAAGTCGTCATATTTTTGCACTAGAAAGGGTCTTGAGTCAAAGAGTCTATGATTTGATAAACACTTGCCAATCATAATAACTGTGGAACGTTTTTTTTAAAACGGAGATGTTATTTTCAACTGCTTTCCGCTTTGAGATGGATAAAGTAAATAATTACCAAAGCTTCAAATGTACAGTATGGTATACATAAAATAAAATAATACTTATACAAATGCTACTTTCGCATTTCAGTTAATAAACCATAATAATTCTGCCTAATTAGTAACTTATCAAACATACCACGCATATTAACTTAAGCATAGTGTTACACATTTTGAAAAATCATATGTATAAATAGTTAAATATGTAGTAGACACCCATATAAAATACATATTCATACTCTTACTAACTTACATACAGACATCCATAGATAGATAACACCCGAAATGACAGTTGTTACTGACATTTTTATTGTTGATGTGGTATCCTTAAGTTAAGCTTTTTTGGGGGTATAACAGGATTTTGTTTTTTATTAATATTGTAGGGTATATAGTCGTTTAAAAAAACTTAAGCAGTTATGAGTGGTTGCCTCGGTTGGGGAGTTTAAAATGTAAATATATGTTACACAAACAAGAAATGGGTTAAAATACTTAAGACTTAAATTGAATAAACAAATAATGGAGATTTTGGGATTTAATGTAGAGAGCATTTTTATGGTCATTGCTAATTTTGTAAATGGAAAGTTTCTGCGAAAATATTTGGTAGAAATTTATTTGATATGCTTAAAGTAGAGCTCAGAAATTAGAGAGATGTTTAAAAGTTTTATAAATATCGGCAAATAAGAGAGAAACTATAAACTGTATCGATTCCATTTTCTCATATTGCAAAAACAATTGCCCAATTCACAATTGATGTCGTAGTGTTGTAGCGTTGTATGTCATAAATATTTTTCAAACAAAAAAAAAAACAAAACATTAATAAAAAAAATTACGACATACAACGATACAACGCTACGACACCAATTATGAATTGGGCAAATATGTTTGGAATACTACTTGAGCTACTAATAAATATAATTCTATTTAAGAGAAATCTGTTTTCTTTGTGCAATTAAATCTCCTGATATAACAAAGACATATTCCCTCTGTACCTTTGATACCGCAATGCAATCTACACTTAATCAATTATAATTGCAAATGTTTTCATTGTCATTTATAATTCCATAACTATAATTCGTAATTGTTAATTCAATTAAAACCATTAGCATCCATCACAACAATATAATCTCTTCATTACACCACAGTTTATTTTACTGATTTCTGCTCCCCCTCTGTTTGAAACTAATCAATCAACCAGAGATCAAAAGAATATAATTCATACATCAATTGCATTTCATCATTTTCCACTTGGAGTACAATGTGTTGCCTGAATGTTGCCAAATTCAATCGTAACAATAATAAAATAATAAATACACACAAAGTACTACTACCATATTGCAATAATTTACGCCCACATAACTTTTCATTGTTGGCTTCTTTTAGGCTGGTTTTTGTTTCTTTTAATTTTAAACAATACAAAACGAAACAGTAACAATACATGCAACATCAAATCATTCACAAATTATAATGTTACAGATGTTACACATCACAGGAATAAAACAGCAAAAAAAAAAAAACCGAGAAAAAAGTACAGCAAAAATATGTGTTCATTGTCACTGGGCTCTGGATGACAATCTAGGAAGCCTTTTGGAAAATAAAAACATTTTTTTTTTTTTGATATTGTACAAGATTTATGTTTATAAATAAAGCAAAATTCTGAAGGTGGGGGTACGAATACGAATATACCAATAAAAATTATCACACTTGCAACTAAAAACTGTATAAGGATATTGTTAGGATCAGAGAGAGTATATGACAGTTTTTGTTTTGGCAACAAACAATTTTCACAAGCTGTTGTATGTGTTATTGTTATTATAACTCAATTTCTCACAATTTAATACGCTTATTTTGGAAATAAAATAAGAAATAAAGAATGAAGGAAGTAGGAAGTAGGTTTGGTTAGTGGAATTTGGAGATACCCTTAGTAACCCATTTTACCTTGCTTAATATTTGTATGAGAATTGGAATTGTTGTGTTATTACTTGTATAAATTTGCAATTGTCCTTGGCATACAAATTACAATTTCCTTTTATTTGGTGCGCTAAAGTGATGAAATATATTATAGGTTTTATGTGTTGATATGTAACATTCGATGATGGAAATAATAAAGAGTTTTAATATGGTTGGTTACTCAAAACAATCACATATACGAGAGTTGTTTTTATACCCTTCACCATGAGTGGCAAGGGTATATATAAGTTTGTCATTCCGTTTGTAATTTCCACATTTTTCATTTGCGACCCCATGAAGTATATATATGTATTCTGGATCGTTATAGATAGCGGAGTCGATATAGCCATGTCCGTCTGTGTGTTGAAATAAACTTTCCGAAGCCCCCAAATAACTTACATACACGATTCATACATCAGTATCTCCGAAATTCTTCCGGCTCGGTCGCTATTTAAAATCGAGAAAATCGGTCCACAAGTGGCTGAGATATAAGGAAAAAACTAGGACAACCTCGATTTTTGACTTATTTTTGACCTATATCTGGATTACTAAGTCATTAATATAGACAATATGGATATCTAATGATAGATATTTTAAAGTCCATTGTAGCGATGTATGTAAGGCTATAGTAAGTTGAACCTAAAATGGGTTAAAATCGGGAAAAATATTTTTTAACCCGAATTTTTTTTTGTCATAAATTCTTTTTCCAAAAAAATTAATTAAAGAAATTTTAAAAAAAAAAATTTCAAAAAACTTTTTTTAAAAAAAATTAAAAAACAATTTGGAAAAAAAAAAATTTTGATTTTGTTTAAATAAAAATATTTAAAAAAAAAAAAAGTATTTTTAAGTATAATTTGGTGAAGGGTATATAAGATTCGGCACAGCCGAATATAGCTCTCTTACTTGTTTGTTTTCACATAGTTTTTCTTACAACCACTTAGGTTTTTGACAAATGAGTTAGGTTTCTGACAGCAGAATTTCCGGTCTATGTGTATGTTTGCGTGAAGTTTTTCTTTACTTCTTTAATTTGAAAAATGTGGCTTATGGTGAATGTGTTCCATAGGCTTCAACGTGGGGTTGTGCAGTTCAGAATTGGTTATTTTGACATGAAATAAACAGATCGCCCATGTCAGCCAAAAAAGTTTTAAGACCAAAAATTTATGGCATTACTCCATGAAGATTGCTGTAAAACTCAACAAGAGCTTGCAAAGTCATTGTGAGCCACTCAAGCAGCAATTTCAAAACGTTTTCGATTATCCAAAGCATGGAAATTGGGTACCATACGAATTGAAGCCGAAAAACCTTGAAAGACGATTTTGTACGCAATTAAAGAAAATTCTTTTTGCACCGAATCATTACTTGCGATGAAAAATGGATCTAATACGATAAGCCGAAGCGTAAGAGATCGAATGTGAAGTTCGGCCAATCAACCGAATTGATACCAAAGCCAGACATCCATGGCGCTAAGGTAATTCTCTGTATTTGGTGGAAGAAAAAGGTTCCTATCTATTATGAGCTTCTGAAATTTGATCAGAGCATCACATGTACCGATCGCAACTGATTCGTTTTAAGCGATCCATGGGCGAAAAACGCCCAGAATATGTTAAAAAGTATTTAGAATGAAGTGGTTGGGAAGTTTTGCATCACCCGCTTTATAGTCCAGACCGTGACGACTACTATTTGTTTCGATCGATACAGTACGCTCTCTCTGGGATACACTTCATTTTGGAACAGAGTATCCGAAATTGGCTTGATTTAGGGTGACAACTAAATACATAACGTGCTTGTCCTAAGCATTGGGTCAATTGACCCTTTTGGATTACAATGACCAAAGTTGTCAACGCATTGGATTCACGTACCGGTTACATAGAGTTAGTTACTACATAACTGGTTACTTGATCAGTAACATTTTTTTTAACGCTTTATTTATTTATTGAATCTGCCTTTTATAGGCCTAAGAATAAGTATATAAATGTTATAACTAAATTAGAACTAGTTGCTCTTCAACAATAGCGCCTTCATGGTTAACTGGCACTCATCTTAGCGGGGTGGTATATCTGCTCTAAGGAGTCTGGATCGTGTTTGGATCTGCACAAGTTGTCTTGCAAGCGCAATGGGATGGTTTTGCAGCTTTACAATATATTTCTCCACAGAGAAATATAAAAATATTTTATATTTCTCTGTGGATTTTTTCACTTCTTTGGTGCTCCCGTCATGGTCCTATGAATTTTAGATTGGGCCCTCTGTAGAAGATCAATACTGGTGTTGCTAGCCATTCCCCATAATTGATTTACATATGACCAAATTGGTTTTAAAACCATCTTATAGAGGATGACTTTATATTCAAGGCTTAATTTAGATTGGTCACTGATTAACCAATGAAAGCTAGAGGCTAACTAGTTATTTTATTGTAACACGTACGGATGCTAATTCACCTCAGATAGTCAGTTAAACAGACATCTCATAGACAGTCCAATAACCGATTGCTTGAACACAAATCATCCTCTCTACTATTCTCGAAAGGATTACTTAAGGTGGGTGAAATAAATACTTGTTAAGGTCCCACTCTATATTACTTAGAGACACTAAAGTAACAATTGTCAATATATTTAAGCAAAAAGAAATTAAACTGTATGAGAATTATGTCAACACAATTTCTATAAAACCAGTTTGAAAAGGTTTTAGATTACTAAGAGACACTTAAGTAAAAACTGCCTTCACGGTAGTTTACATGGGATGTATAAAGTAACCATTTGACTTCTCTCATCACTACAAATAGTTCATACGTGTTGAGTAATCCAAAATATATAAATTTAAGTCAGTCAAGAGATCATACTTGTCACGTGGAATTAACTTTGACACCGATGAAACTTGAGGATATTTTAATTTAGCATGTTTTTCTAACGACCACGATCGCCAACCAAAAAGAACAATGATCAACATGTGGTTTTGGGGTACTCTCCAAAGCTAAGGCGTTTGTGCTGATGTTTGTAATGCTCAAACATATTAGCATATTAAAGTATGCCGATTGACTGAGGATCACTTTCATGTAAACCTTGTGGTCAAATTACAAGACACAATTTTGAAGATATTTCGATCAAAACATGTATTTTTTTCGGCCCATAGAAGCCTATTGAAACTGGCTTAAATCGGTCCATTATTTAACTTAGCTCCCACACAATTGTCCTCCCGAAATAGGGCTTTATCGGCCATAAATGTATACTTTATATGATGATCAGTTCATAATTAGACATAGCTTCCATGTGGTCCTTCTTTGTGGTTCCAAGTGGTCCTTACTTCCATAAATCATTCACGAAAATAAATTATTTAAATTTTAAAAGAAAAACGCTTGACCATCCTTGCTAATCGATTCTTTCACATGAATTTCATGTCATTTCCTATAATTTCGAAAATGGTAGATCGGTGTGAGATCAAATATTTTCAAATTGTATTTACCAAAATTTGTATACCAGTATAAAATTTTAAATAGTAGCTCCCCTAAGTCGTTATAATCAGACCTTTATTTTACAATGAAACTTCTTACTTTTTCTTTTCACTTGAAATTGTTCCTTTAATATCGCATGTGTTCTTATTGAAATACCAGTGTTCTATTACTTCTAAGGGCAATTGCTTTGACCCTAGATATTTTTCGAATAACTGTAATATTATTGTTGAGACGTATATATGTATTTGCTAACACCCTTTTTTGTCATTTTCCAAAAGTTTTTTTTTTGGTGCCAAATGTTATTTTCCCTAGATTTTATTTCAGTTTTTGTACGGGGAAATTTGTTTTCCCCTTACCACTTTGCTGTCATGTGTTATGAGGGTTTTTACTTAGTTTTTTTTTTTTTTGTTCTTTGCAAATCTTTATGGAATTCATAATGTTGTACGCACCATTTAAGTGAGTTATTAGCTAGGAATTAAAGCTTAACTCTCCCTTTTATTTTGTTGTTCTTAAATGTATATTATATTTTTTGTATTTTCAATAAAGTGCCATGCCATGGCGTCATCTTGTGCATAGCAAATTATGCCGAATATTAACAGTAACTGGGAACTGAATTTTGATTGTTATTACTTTTATGCTGTAGATAAAGTGGGATAAGTATTTTAGGGCAAATTGTGCTTTAAAAAGAAAGTAACAATTTTTAAGTTATTATTTTCACTATTTTTGTTTTTTAGTTAAAGTAAATATTTTTGGTTTTTGTAATTTTTAATTTAATTGCAAAATTTCCAGTTTTCCTGTTAAATTATGAACTAAATTTTGTTTGTTTCACATCCAGAACTAACAACAGAAATTCATATCTTCAACAAAAATGTTCATGTTGGCTGTTGGTGGATTTTAAAATCATGCCAGAAGACTCAGTAGGTTTCGTTCATACTGAGCAGAAAACGAATGTCGTAAATACTGAACAAATATGAGTCACAAACAGTCAAGTACTGATAAGAAAGAAAACCTATCAAATGCTTAAGCAGGTCTAGGCTATTCAATAGTTTAAGTTTTCCTTTTTTTTAATCGTTTGAATTACCTACATCGAATAACTAAATATTTTATTGTTGTTTAACACAGTCATACAAAAATGAAGGAAAGGTGAACAAATTGGGGGCTTGGGAAAGTTGATGTAAACAAAAAGTACGGAAATTTTTATAGATTTTCTTGATCATTTCGTTTTAGTGAAATAAAGGTATTATTAATGCTACAACTTCAAAACATCATAAATGAACAGAGAAAACAGATTCGAAACAGATTTGCATAGAATTTTTCAGTTCTATCAACAGAAAGTCAGTTGACAAAGAAGAATTGCGGTTAAAGCAAACTATTAAACTTAAATTTTATGAACGCTTATGCCCTGCTGTATGATTTGCGTGTACATCATTTTACAATAGCAACAGTTGTTTAAAATATTAAGATTTATTACTTTTCTTCCGATCGAAACAACTGTGCACGATTTTAACGGAATTATCAAGGATTTTGGAACCAACATATGCTAGAAAATTCGTTAATATCGACCCTTAAGTTAATATTAACAAGGTTAAAGCCCATGAATTTATGTTTGAAAAGGAAAATGAGTGATTTCAAAATAACATTCCATTTCCATTTAGACGCATATTAACAAAGTTATAAGCGATTTAATCATTTAACTCAAAAAATTTGATTTCGATCGAACAACTGGTTGATCACGTTAGTTTAAATCAGACATCGGTAGAGAGTAAAATTGCCTTTGCACACTAACACCACTTTGCGTTTTTTGAGTACCGCTCTCTGGCATTCAGTGCACTGATACAAAGGTTTGTAAGAATGATTTCTTTTAATTTTTGTTGCCAATTACGTACGTGTGAAAAAAAATAAAACCAGAGAGCTCTTAAGGTGGCTCTTTGCCGAAGTCTGGTTTAAATCATTTGAATAGTTAATCAACTGAACTTAATTTAACGGTTAACCGATTGAATACCCTAAATATTAGTCACTCATACTAGTGGTCATAACAATGAGTACGTATGAGTGTTTGTATCAGACCATAGAAAACAGCAGGATATACATCGAGCTAAATACAAATATTTAATACAAAAGGGAGTTGCAGCTAAGTATAAAGGATCAGAAACAAAAATACTAGAAAAAAAAAGTCCAACAGTAATTGAAGGCAGGTTTAAAAGGTACTTTTAAAGTAATGTTATAATCAGAGAAGACAAAAAAAAACAATATTCAATATTTTACAGCAAACAAATATTATAAAAAAAGAAAAAAATACTGTTGATATAGCGTTAGTGCTCTCTGAAATTAATAATCCCGCAGTTTGCAATTTTTTTAAAGCAACCAAAATGTTTGCAAAATTATATTTTAGAAATGCAAGTTGAGAACTTAGTTCGGAATTTTCAAATATTTTTTTGGATTGCACAATTGTGTCGGCATCTTGACTGTCAAGTTCTAAAACAACGGCTTTAACTTCTTCAAGATGTTCAGCGTAGTACATTGCTGCTTCTAACCAAGTATCCCAAGGAGTTGGGCATGGAGATGGTGGAAGTCCCACATTAGGATACATTTTTAGAAACAGTTGTTTTCTCCGTGGTGCCTGTAAACATATGTTTTTAACATAACTTTTTAAAAACATATAGACGCATTGAAGAGCACTATTTACCTTTAAGAAAATATTTTTAACACTGGTAATCAATTTATTAACTTTTCCAAAGTTTGTTCGAATCAATACAGCTAGTCGATGCATGCCATGTGCAAAACATGTCAAACAAAGCATTTTGGGATACATTGCCTTTAGAGAAGATATTCCACTCAACATATATGCAGCTGCATCCGTTATTACAAGTAACAATTTGTCATATTTTATGCCTAAATACAGAAAATTAATATCAAATCTAAACTTTATTTCTTTTCTACTTTACCATCAGGCCACAATATTTGCAGCGAATCATTACAAAATGCTGGAATTTTTTTGAAATTTGCCGTTTCAAGTACTTGCATGTTCAATAAATAAGATTTATTGTCTTTTTAATCTTCTAAGACTCCAAAAATAAAATTTGCAACATTAATCTGTTCGCTGTCCTTGGTTTATCTACAGAAATCCATATATATTTGTCTTTGGCTGCTTCACACATTTTTCTATAGATTCCCTACACAATTCCGGTATGTATTTCTGACGAATGGAAGTTTCCGACATTTGAGAATATATCTCAATAAATTTTTTAAAACTCGGACAACCAACTTTTTTATTTTCTATATTGGATTCTAACAATGCTTTACAAAGATCCTTTTGAAATGTTGTGGCAGTTGCAGTCACTAGATATTTCGTGATTAGTTTCTGTGGACAGTTCTCTTGTTTAGAAGACGCCAATTGGCATTTCCCACATCTTATATGTTGACCCACATTACACTTTTTCGAACTATTTATTTTGCAGCAGCATATATTGCAAAAGATCCAGAACCATGAAATGTTCGGCTATAAGTGAACAGATGGCCACATTCAAGACAATGTCGCTCAAACTTTTGTCAACATTCAAGACATTGTCACTCATCGTGTCATCAATTGTCGTTGATATAAGACATGTCTTACATAAATCGTCAAAGACAATATCGTTTACGACGATTTTTCATAATGGGTAGCAAAAACAAAAATACCAACGCCTACATACAAGTTCTTTAGATGTATTAAAGAGAGTAATAGGTGATCACTGGTTTTATAAATATTGTTACGAAATTGTATTTGAATTTAGATAAACCGTTTTCTAATGGATGGTTTCAAGTTGCATCATGTTTCGCAACATTTCTATTGCTGGAGACTGCTAATTGTTTACCGGCTGATTAACAGTAGTTAACATCACTGTGGGCATTATTAACATATCTGTCGATATTATTAACGTAGCTTTGGAACATACAACATTGAATAAAGGCTTTGAGTGGATCATTGTAAAAAGAGAACTTTCATGAAGCTACTGGAAGGAAGATGGCGCTGTATATAAATAGTGGCAACACTTGCAGAGTTAGTTTATCATAGGCGCTATTAGAAGTAATATCAACTGTATTACCAGTGTATACTTGTACATTATAAAGTATGTTTTTAAAGTGTATACTTTAAAAGAAAATTACTATTTAAATATTTGAATAAATAATGAGTTGTCACAATTTTTAACTACTAAACTGTGTTTTTTTTGCAATCAAAAGTATCCGGTTTTTTTAAAGGAGGTATACCATCGATTTTAAAAGGTAAAAATGTAACAATATTATGCTGATATACATAATTCTCTTACAGTTTCTTTTCTTTTTGCTTAAGTAGTCACATTTTGATGTGTGCTGTTCTTATTCCGTATTAGCTTATTTCTAGATAAGTAGTTTGAGTTTTATGATATAGTTTAGAGATGATGTTGCCTTCGTGCTGTACTTTCGAAGTACAACCCAACTCTAACCCAATACCAGTTCTTTTAATTTTGCCGATTGTTAGAGGTTCCAAATTTTCTACGACAGATTTCTGACCTGGATCCCCCTTGATAAATCTAGTGTTTCGACTTCTTTATAAATAACTTTTCAGATTGCCCACCAACCTATTTACATCTACCCAGATATAGAAGAGACTTAAAATTGCTTGCATGATTTTCTAACATCCACTCGACCACGACTGTTCTATAAGAAGGAAGAAAAATTATAAATAAAAAAAAAGAAAAACTAGAAAGTAGTCCCAATAAACGACCATCTAACAACGTTGGTTGCATGTTGTTGTCATTCATTGCTATTGTTTGTTGCTGCTGTAATCGTATGTAATGTTCAAGATACAGATAGAAATAAAGAAAGGACAATAACAACAAACGAAATACAAACAAAACTACAGTTTCAGGCATTAGAAGCAACACACGCATACACTTTAACAGATGCAGCTACATAGAGAAAGAGATAGAGGAGGGAAATGAGACAAACACAAATCCTTTAATGTGTCTCTAAAGTCATATACACTAAAGGAATGAATGAATGAACGAATGGATGAATGACTGAATGAATGAATGAACGTATAAGACCCAACTAAACTTGTATTGTTTGAATGGTGTAAAGACTAAATACACAAAATGATTAATTGCCATGAGCTTTGATCGGTTAGATGATGGTCGTTTGGTTGTTCTGTAGGTTGGTCGGTTAGTCATACGTTCGTTGAGTTATATGGACGACGGGAGGTCTCTGATAAAATTGATAAAGGAAAGGAATAAAAGTAATTTCTTTGTTTACTGTTAGTTCAGTGGATTATTTAAATAATTTTAGTTTCAGAAAAGAGGGCAACAAATTACAGGGTGAAATGGAATAAATAGCTATCGTAAGGTTAGGTAAAAGTGGAGGATACAAAAGAATCCAATTAAGTTTAAAATGTATTCGATATTCGTATCCGAGAAATCATTCAGAATTAAGTCCGATAGAGAATTGACTCCTGTTCTCCTTATTTTAGTCTTTACATTTCTTGTTATGTTCGCCACCTTGTTCTCCTTATTACTCTACTAATCAGACATATTATTGACAAGTTCCTTCTGGTCAATTCCGCCATTTCCAATGGATATCAGTCTTAATAAAAAAACGAATTATCTTTTACCTCCACCTAAACAACATTTCCGTTTAGAATCCGAAAATAAGAGCGAGAGGGTTACTGGGTTCCTCTTCCTTGATTTTATTTGAAAATTCTTCGTATTGAACAAACAACATCCATAAAAACAGCAACAACCAGAAATGAATTAGAAACTAACATTTGACTAACAAACACAAACACGCAAATATTTACGAGTACAGCTCAGATCTTTGTTTAATCATTCTTTCACTCGTATTTTCAGTTTTGGTTAAATAAGGAAATCGACTTGAAATACGATGAAACCGTTTGTAGTTCTTCCTTCATGTTCTTCTCCTTTTCTAATTGACACAGACACACCCACTCTTAAAAAGTAATTTCATAATAGAAAGAAACAAAAGAGAGAAATACACTTTTGAAAATAAGAACAAAATTAAAATGACCAAAGGCCAGTTGTTGGGAATATTGTTTGCATATTATAGCTGTAGTTGTTAGTAGGGAAGTAGTTTGAGTAAATTTCAAAGGATAATGGGAAAGTGCATGTGGCCATGTGGTGGAAAGATTATAGTATAGAGTTAGTGTTGATGATATACTTTTTATAAATACATATAAGTATGTAGTGGATGGTATTTAATACTCCCTGTGAGCTTTTTTTTTGTAAAAACAGCTTGGGACATTGTTTATCCTTTTTAAAATCCTCTAATGAGTAGGGTTTGCAAAATTACTATTGGAATATTCTTATTTCCTTTGGTTAATTTGTATGATGGAACAATTTAAATGAAAAACTTTAAATCTACTCAGTGTGAAGCAGAGTATTTGTGATCATTTAAGTATTAAATAAATTAAAATCGTTAAAAATAATATATTAAATTAGTGAGTTATTGCAAGTAGCAGTTACAAATAATACTGCTCATCGTTCCTTTAAGGAGCATAGGGCCTCAGCAAAGTCTTTCCATCTGAATCTGTTCATTTCTGCTAGTAATCATGTTTATAGCATGGAAGTCCACTTCTGAGGCTGCCTTGCGGGTTACACTCAATAGTAGTTCTAGCAGTATCTGTGTTAGGCTTTCATATGGTGTGACCTATCTAGTTCCATTTTTGCCTTTGAATTTTAACGGTTATAGGTAACTGGTTTGTAAGATGCCTTAATCTGCTTTTAGACATAGTCTGTGGCCAAAAACTCGAAGGATTCCTCTAAGACATTTGTTTGTAAAAACTTGCAGAACATTTATATCGCATTCCACGTTTCGCAGCTATAAAGTAATATATATCGAACATTTGAGTTAAATAGATTTATTTTGACACGCCAAGAGAGAATTGGAGAATTCCATATATTCTTGAGTTGGTAACAGAATGAATCAACCTCTTCCAAATTATCATTATCAATTACAAAGGTATTTGCGATTTCTGTGTTAATTCGCTGCACTTTAGTTTTGCCAATGTTTACCTGCGTTCTTAGCCAACTATGTGTGATATTGCAATTTGGGGGCCATGCAAATAGGGTCGATTGCAACGTTCGCAAGACTAAGTATTGCATGTTGAAACAAAACGAACGACAGACCGTGTCGCTTCATCTGTATTTACGGATGGTGTAAATTTTGTGGAATGAGATGATGTTCTGGGAATGAGAATACAATGTGATGTCCGCTGGTCTAAACACATTTTCAAGTGTCGAAGGAAGCATTCAAGAGTCTCGGATTTCTGAAATGGTGTAGGAATTACTCCACTTCATCTGATCTCCTCACTATTTACACCACCTATATCCGACCGAAAATGGAATATAATTCCCATGTATGTTGGAGGTTCTTGACTGCGTATAGGAGTGGGCGAAAGTGATTTTTGGTGACAGTAGGGTATCCAACGTTATTAATTCGCTGGAGTACCGTCGCTATGCGGACTGCGTTTCACTGTTCTATCAGTATTGAGTGTAAAGGAATCGAATGTGTTCTGATGAAATTAGGGAACTTGTTCCTGAAGAACACATCCCTTTGTGGTTGATTGCCCAGTGGACCGCACAACACACTACATGAAAAATTCGTCCTTTAGCTGCACTACACATATGTGGAACAAACTTCACGCTCGAGTGTTTCCTGTCATTTTCAATGTAGGAAAGTTCAAACCGAATGTCCACAAACACTACTCCCTCTTTCCTTCCACCCATAACCTATTTGCCTAGTTCCAACTCAAAGCTTTGCATGAGTAGGGGACATCCACTGAGTGCTGGAGCATGACTTCGAAGAAAAGCTTGAAATCTATATAAGAAATAAATATTCCCTCTTTATAAGTACAATTTCCAAGAAAAACTTGAAATAATTTCGAATTTTCTTCTCTGCAGAAAAAACTCAACCGGCTGTCGATAAGTTGAGTGAGGATCCAATTGATGTGAGAAATGTGTAATAGCTTCTGGCATGACTAAAAACTTGTTTATGGTCCTAACAACACAATAATGCTGAATATTTAAATAAGATGTTCAACTGATGTCACTTCGAAAGAAATTGTTAATAAGTTATTCGACTGAAGGTTCTTCCGAATGGTAAGGAGGTGGACAATCCTTCTTAAGAAGTAAACATAGGAAAAACAATATATTTAAGGCAAAATTGTATAAGTACAAAACCAAACGAAATAAAAAGAAAAAATACAACTTAAGATTAATCATTTATAATTTAACTTGTGACCATGATCAGCAACTATCTATATCCATGAATAGCAATTCTGCTATTATTTGCCAAAGTATAGCTGTGTTTGGAAGTATTCGGAAGAACAAGGTCATTTGAATTTATAAAGAGTAGAGCAGAATTTAGTATGATCCATCGGCAACAACAATTTATGACTCTAATGTGCACCCCCATATTCATAAACAATTTTCAAACATATAAAAGTAAGGCTTTTGAAACAATATTTGAACACGAATGACAAATAAGTTATTACCTATCGATGTTATAGATATGTTTGAAGAAATCCTTAGAAAATCATTTGCCATAAACGATGGTAAAATTATAGTCCTGAATTACTGAATTAACCTGCAATGATTTCATCTAAAGCCCGATGTAACATACGAAAGGCTGACTTTTGGACACCTACTCTGACAAGTCATCATGAATAGATTGGCTCTTGAGGAACGCTACCAAATCATCAAAATTTTCTTTGAAAATCAGCCATCGTTGCACCCAACTTATATACGACTGTTTTATCGCAAATTGTGTTCAGCGATGAGACTCATATTTGGCTTAACGGGTTTATTAATAAACAAAATTGCCACATATAGAGTGAGACCAATCCACAACAGACCCTACAAACTCCACTACATCCAGAAAAATCCACCGTTTGGCGCGTTTTACACGCTGGTGGTATCATCAGACCTTATTTCTTCAAAAATTAAGCCGGAGCTTGATTTACGGTCAATGGAGATCATTACCGCACGCTGATCAATGATTTTTTGTTTGAAAATATGAATGATATTGATTCAGTCGTGATAGTGTTCCAATAGGATGGTTCTATGTGCCGCGGAGACCCCAACCATCGATTTATTGAAATCAATTTGACACCTCTGGATTATTTCCTGTGGGGCCACGTGAAGTCACTGATTTATGTTGATAAACCAGCAACAATTGACGCCTTGGAAGCCATCATTAATCGTGGTATTCGTAACATACGTCCAGTAATTCTCGAAAAAGTTGCTCATAATTGGACGTTAAGAACAGCAGTGGTGGCCATTTGCCCGAAATCATTTTCAAATGTTAATGCCATTTCAAGTTCTATCGATCTTAAAAAAATTTCTTTTATAAGAAACAACTCGTGTGGTAAGAAAGTTTTTGGAAAAAGTGGGTGATTAGTGACTTTACGCACTCGTATCTCAATATTTTGGAAGTATTGAGTGCTAGTAATCATTCTACTTCTACCCATGAGTTCATTTCAAGATATCCCTTGGAGATATCATGGAAGGGTGTTGATACTAACACTCATTCCCAGATTGACTTTCGTGGCCGGGTAGTTAGCACAATGTTAACTTGTTGTGCATATCTAGTTCAGTTAGATATGTAATATAGTCATGACAACTCCCGAACTTATCTTATACTAATAAGAAGAACACTCTTCTCAAGCAATCTCTCTAGCTCAATTGAATATAATTGTCCATGGGATTATCCCTTTGAGAATACATGATCGGGTTCATCAATCTGTAAACCATTCTTGAACACCATTTTCAAAAGACAAAACGTCTTGTACAATATCAACACATTTAAACTGCGGTCAGACCCCGTGATATTCAGGTTTTTTAAGTCAGAAATCCCCGGTAAGAGAAGTAAACACAGTTGTAAGATTCATCTTGTTTCAAGATATATAACAGTGGAATGTGCAAAATAGCCCAAGGTAATAGGAGACAGGACCCGTTACCGTATTTCTAAATTAATCTAGAATACATCTATAACATCTCGTATTATGTGATCCTTAAGATATAATGATTATTATGAATCGAGAGAAGGGATTACTCATCGGATTCTTTCTTATTCTTTTGAAAATACATAAAGCCAGAACTGCAATCTCCATTACGCAACAAATTAATGATTAAACATGAAATTAAAATCAAAATAAAGTCAAGCTTTTTGAAAACAACCGACTGATTTCTCAGCTTCTTTCTTAATACAAAAGTCCTTGAATAAATTCCTACAAAATATTTAATTTTTATCATAATTATATTAATAAATTCATATTAAGTATTAAGTATATTTAAATAAAATTAGTTTTAATAGAAAAAAGTATGGCATAATAAAAATATGCATGTTATATTAATATGTACTTTGTAAATTCAAAAACTTTTGCCATTTTTACATAAATTTCATTATTTTAATGATAAAAAAATGTACCTCCCCCCCAAAAAAAGTACCCTATTTGTAAGTTTTTTGTTATAAAAAAACATATTTCATATATGAATGAATTAAATTTTCCATACATATAGAACTGAATAAAAATACTGGTGGTTAGTAAGAATGAACATCAACCTTACCTATATAAGAGACAAATATATATGCACATACGCACCCATACATATATTTACAGTATTACTATTAATTCAGACTTTTCCTTGAATCCTTCGGAGGAAACTAAACCAAAACAACAAAACACATCTTGATAAGTTTTTTCTTCCCATTTCATGCCTTTTTTAATTCATATATGTTGGAGTTTATATATGATTTCTTATACTTACTTATATAAAATATACAAGAATGTATGTATTAGTACATGTATTTATGTATGTACAGGGTGGTCCAAAAACTAGTATCTTTTTAAAAGATATGTTATATTGACAATGAATGATTCGACACCTCAGTTTCATACCTTCGCGAATCACAATAAGCCGCTTTACGCTTGAACTACGTTGAGAAATACAATATTGAAAAGTTATTTCCAACATGAGTACTGTGAGTTTGTTGAAAAGAACTTTTGACAGATATGAAGCACCCAAATAGAGCGAGTGCTGTATGCAATTTGAACATATAGTACGTGAGAATGACAGATTTTTACATAATACACGTTTTTCATCAAGAACACATCCCATTGTGGTTGATTGCCCAGTGGACCGCATAACACACTACACGGAAAATTCGTCCTTTAGCAGCACTGTACGTATGTGGAACAAACTTCCCGCTGAAGTGTTTCCTGTCATTTTCAATGTAGGAAAGTTCTAATCGAATGTTCAAAAACACTACTGCCTCTTTCCTTCCACCCATAAACTATTTTCCTTGTTCCAACTCAATGCTTTGCATGAGTAGGGGACATCCACTGAGTGCTGGAACACACGAAGAAAAGCTTGAAATCTGTATAAGAAATAAATGTTCCCTGTATGCAATTTGAGCATATAGTTCGTGAGAATAGCTTGCTAATATACATAACAATCATGGCCCGTCATAGGTTGACTACCGATCAGATTGTCACTGCTGCGGCCGAAAATGTGCAACTTAATCCAAGAATATCAAACGCTATTTCGGTGGAGGACAAGCTATTCAGAACCATGATTGTGGACTTTTTAATGGCTGAAAGGAGTGATATGAACTTGGATAATTATTGATTTCAGCTCACTAACTTCACTGATTATTTTGCTCACTAAGTTCGGTAATCGTGTTATAATTTGACCCCTATAGACTTTTGCGTGTAAGGAGCGTTGAAGCTATGCGAATAATCCGGAAACGATCCACACGATCTTAACACTAATAACTTCGGGGTCATTCATGAGGTAGAACCAGAAAATTGGATTGACAGGATAAGCTACTGAAATTATGTTCCATAAGTAGCTAATGTTATTTCGGATGGTCACTGTAATTATGTATATGATTGCGGTAGCCATAATATGTTTATATTTATCATTCATATGATTGTAGCAATCATATATGTATATGATTTTATGTTTGTGGCAACTATGTTTATGGTGCAATACTTCGCCATATTGTGTTATTCTTATAATCTGAGAACAAAATATTATGATATAATGATTCATCATGAACATGATTGCCATAAACATATATTTATTTACTACAATCATATATATGATTGCTACTATAATATTGTTAAAAAACTTGTAAAAATGTTTAAATGATTATGGTAAACATGCAAAACTATATTTTGTCTCTGGGTGTACCAAAAGAAATAATGTTTAATTAATTTTATTGGATTTTTAAAAAGAAACTTATAATTGGAGAACCCTGTATGTGTGTGTGTGTATGAGTTGTAGATCCATAAACATGTATGATGATGTCAAGCGTGCAGAACAAATCGCTGAGAAAAATACGCAATTTAAATGCATAACACACAAAAGGACATGCCTAATGCCAATAATAGAAAAAAGTAAATCCTCATACATTTTAACATAAATCCCCATATACAATAGACAAATACATATACACTCACTCACACATCTTTGTACTTACCGAGCGGAAGAAAAGTTAAGAAATTTTCATGTACCTTTTCCGTTTCTATTTATTTTTTTGTGTGTTTCGTTCTCTTTTTGGAGACATTTTGTAGCAGATTAGTTCTATTCGCACATGGATGCGTTGAAATATGAGTAAAACTCCTACTCCAATGTATAAATTGTGTTTGTGTGTGTTTTTTTTTTTGAAATTCTTAAGATGTCTAAGAACGCTTGGTTGCAAAAGGGCGGGGGAAATAGAATAGAAACAAAATTCTTCGAAGAAAGTTGTCATATATTATGTTGTCGTATGTTACAATAATTGGAACATGCTGCAAGCATATAAAACGTTTATTATATGACTTATGAAAATAACTAAACAAAGAATATTTTCCATGTAATTCGAGTAAAGGAATTGATGATTATATGTGAGAGATATGAGAGCATAAAGGTTAGCCATAGGATTATCATTTTAATTTGGTGTAGTCAGTAATATAAACAGGAAACTTTTAATAGAACTGGCAAAGTTTAGAATTTCGTTGTAGATTTAATGAGTTGATTAGAAGTTGATAACTAGAATTTGCTTATCTGTATTATCGTTAAAAAATATTTTAAGAAATCTTTAAATTTTGTATTTTTTTTTAAAGTTTTACAGAAGACACAAAAAAAGTTCTAAAATTTTGTGTCTTCGGGAATTTTCTCTAATGAACTTGGCCTCTTGATGTCTCTTAGACTGCCCGACACCTACACCCTTTTTCACGCAGATCTATAAGTATATGCCATCGATACAGCCCTAAGAAGAATTCAGGAATTCAATCATTGAAATATACGCAACTCAGGTTGTAGGCCAGAGCACTCTGGATATTCTACAAGTGGAAATAAACTTGTAGAATATCCAGAATGCTTTGGCCCTATCCTTCAAATAAAAGAACCAAGGCTCTCTTGGATCTTGGTATAAATTCGATTAGTCTTCTCTTGGGTATAATTACTGGGTACTGTATGATTGGACATATTGTGGAACGTATGGGTTACATACGTTAGAACTAGAGTGCCAAAAAAAAAACCGGTTTCCGGTTTAACCGAAAAAGGGTGTTTTTGAAAAAACCGGTTTTGATTATTGTCTTTTAAAAAATCGCTTAACCGGTTTATATTAAATTTTTATGTAGCATTTTTGAATTTTTAAAGCTCTATCTTTATGCAATTATTTTATAATGCTATAATTTTCTATAGAATAAACAAATATTTTTAAAAATTGTATCAAATTTTTCATAAATATGTTTGATTGAGCTTTAGAAAGTATATTTCATTAAAAAGTATAGTACAAAAACCGGTTTGTCAAAAAACCGAAAAGTTAAAAAAACTGAAACGGTTTTCGGTTTTGGATACTCTAGTTAGAACTATAGCGTAGACTAAGACATCTTGGTACTGGTCTCTTTAATGATTCACATGTACTGTGAAAATTTAAAAATTTTCACAGTACATATGAACATTTCTAAGAGAATCACCTCCGAGCGACTTCCATAAACCTGGGTATAATGAGTTTATGACATTGTTAGTATTCCAGTTCTTTAATAATAAATAAACTAATTTTTAAACTAAAATATTACAAATAATAATAATAACAATAGATTGAAAATGGCTAATTAAATTTCTTATTACTTTATATTTGCAGGTTAAACGGGAGACGTCACGGTTAAACAAAGAACTGGACTATCCAAAAACTCTACGTTAAATATAAATTTCGTTCGCCGGATATGTTCGATCTATCGGTTTGTGTATTTTACTTTTAGTTTTTATACGAATTTTATTTCCACCACATTTATGTCAGTACGTTTGCAAATATATTATACAATTTGTAATTTTCCCAAAATAATTATTAGTAGTTGCAATACATTCTTAAATAGATGTACATTAGAGTGTCCCTTAGGATACAATTTTTTGAAATGTTGAAACGGTACCCCCTGAAAACTTTCGTAATGACCTAAAATACCACCAAAAAAATGTTTAGCTTGTTCTAAGAAGGGCAACCCGTGCCGACTTTCGATTTAGTTTTGAGCTGCATTTACAAGGGGAAAAATGCATTTTTCAGTTTTTTTTTTTTAAATTTTGCTGTTAAGTAATTACTTTTGCAATTTAATTTAAAAGAATAGAAAATAATTATCGTTCTAATGAGATTGGTTAAAAAATGTTAAAGTTATTCAAAAATGACCCTGAACTTTTAAAATCACGAAAAACACAGCCATTTTGACCCCAAGTACTCTTAAGGGTTAATTTCCATTTTTGTACTGTTATTTTAAATACTAGACTTCATGTTATATATTTCTTAAGTTTTATCAAAATCGGCCAAAAAACACATAACATTTCCATTAGAAATTCCAAATATTGAAAAATTTTACATTTGACCTTCTCAATTTAAGGGTTAACGTTTTTCGATTTCAGGAAAACTTTCAGACTATATTTAAAATTACCTGGAATATAATATTCTGAACAGATTTTATTTAAAATTAATAACAGTAAGGAAATTGGGCTCATTCGCCAAAATATGGCCAAAAAATTAGTTTTTCTCGAAAATCGCAAAATTTATATCGCAGTTACGAAAAAATTATAGGAGGTATTGACATATTGTTTGTACATTTTTATTCCCTATTATGTTGTAAATAAATCCCCATGTGATGATCAAAATATTCTGAAATTTGTTTAACAAATTTTTTAAAAATTTGAAATTGGAGTTTTGAAACTGCCGTTAAAAAAATATTTTTTTTGGTTATTCCTGCGAATAGGTTAACGGTATCCTACGAAGACAAAAACTCATATACAAGTAAATATGTATATATTTTAAGTAAAAATAAGCTCTTATTTTAATATTTCTCAAAATATGTTAATTTTGTTCCTACATTTTTTGTTCTAGTGGCCTGAGACACGTTAATGGTCTGGCGATTTTTTAATAACTTTAACATTTGTTAACCAATTTTTGTCTTTTATATCTCATTAGAACGACAATTAGGTACACATTTCGATTCTTTTAAATTAAATTGCAAAAGTAATAGCGACATTTTTAAAAAAACTCAAAAAAATAAATTTTTTCCCCTTGTAAAAACTAAATCGAAAGTCGGCACGGGTTGCCCTTCTTACAACAAGCTAAAATTGTTTTGATGGTATTTTAGGTCATTACGAATGTTTTCAGCGGGTACCGTTTCAACATTTCAAAAAATTTAATTCTAAGGGACAAAAAGCGATCAGTTTTGATCAGTTCCCCATCCATAATATTTTGTCATACTTTCTTTAAGACTTAATCCCAACTGCAAACTATTCCAGTTCATTAATAAGATACATGGATACAATTTTCTTAATAAACAACGTCATTTTAGAATTTGGATAAGCAGTTATCCTATCTTATTATTAGTATTAATATAAATTAAAATTTCTCTAAATGAATTTCAGTAACCTTTTATATGTTAACAAATACAATCATATCGGGTTAGGGTTCCCCGGACTTTTTCCATTCCCGGGAAATCAAAATCTAAACCAGTAAAAAATTCAATATAATAGCTCTTAATTATAAAATGTTTATCCTAAATAAATAAATAGTTCATTTTAAAAGACCAAATTTTTGTGTAATGTCTGAAAAAAATTAAATTGGAGTGAAACAAATTCGGTTATTTACATAGCACTTCTTCAGTGTGAACTGATTTCCTGCTGCTAGTACCAAAATTATTATTATACACTCTTACGCGATCGCGCCGAACGTCAAATAAAGAGTGTTGAGAATACGGGTTTCTTAAAACTGCGTGTTTAGCTTAAACAGTATGAATAAATTTAACTTAATTTCTAAAATAAATTTAACTTAATTATTAAAACTTCTTTAATTAGATAAGCTTAAAAGTTGTATGTATTCGTAAGAACTATAGCAACAGAATCATTTTTGGACCCACTGTTATAAAAATCAAAGGAATTTTTAAAACAAATCTTAATTTCTTGTAAATTAATTTTCTGTTCTAAGATGTAAAAAAAGATGGAAAATGTACACTGTCATTTACTCATAATTATTAAGTGATATTTATGAAATTCGGAGGCGTTATAGTCTTGTCTGTATGTCTGGCATATACTCAGCTTATCAGTCTTTCAGTTTATATGTTTGTCTGTCCATTTGTAGCCCTGATTGTATGTATGCCTATTTGTCTACATGTCATTCTGTTGGTTCGCCAATTTGTTGATCTGTCTAACTGTATTTTGTCCGTCCGAAAACACGATCAGTTCCGTAATATTGAAGGGTTAAATAGAAACACTTTTATAAAAGGAACCAATGTAGAAATATGCATATATTAATAACAAAAATAAATTCAAGAATATTCCCAACATCTAAGAATTGTGATATTCCTTAAAATTGTCTGCTTCATATTATGTGCACTTAATACATGTATACTTTAAGCCTTAAAGTTTAAGGCAATTTCAATTACTAATAATTCTATATTATATTTTTTTTTAAATCACTTTATATTCTTATTGATTAACATACGTTTATAACATTGAATCTTCATAATATTTATAAGTCGATCCAAATTAAAATGTCTATCTTGTTTTTATCCGCGAAATCTTTTAATAACTTACATACAATTCGAATATCAAACAATTACAAAATCTGTTTACAATACGTGAAATTTTGTTCAAGGTTATTGAACGTATTTTTAATGAACATTTCTAATAAACCGTAATAGTTTTTTATTACTGAACACAACAACTAATTCAGATTTCTATTTAAAGTGTAAATTTTTTAGATTATTTTAAACTATTCTTAATACTAAACACGATACGGTGCGGTTACGTTATTAAACATTTCTATGGAAGAAATTAACGTGCTTCAACGGTTCATTTTTCAGTTCATCTCCGGACTCTCAAATATCTATTGTATAAATAATGTATTTGTTATAGCTCAAATCGTTCGGTTTAAATTTGAAATGGTTTCAAAAACGCGTTCGTAAAACGACTGAATATGATCAACACACTAAATGGTGAGTACTACAATTGTTTTCATTTCTTTTTAATTTATAATGACATTTTCATATAAAAAATATATATTTCAAATGCAAATGAAACTAATAATATGCCAAAATATGCTTGTAAGAGTAAAATGTGCCAAAATATAGTACTTTTGCGATCTTGAAGACTTCAATTCACATCATGAAGAAGCTTTTTTAAAGCGCTTTTCTTTGCATTTCTTTTAATCCACATATTATATTTAAAATTTTCTATATTTTGAATCAAAATTATAGCCATCGAAAATTTAATAAAAATTATCACAATTTCTTATTGTCCTTAATATAGAGTAATATATTTTGTTTTTTTTTCTCCCCCACTTCTATCTAATTTACGCAAACAAGTGCCTGCCTGTCTGTTTGCAGATTTAAAGGATATTTTTAATTTGTTAGCTTTTTATGTTTTTTGTTGTTGTTGTTGCTGTTGCTGTCTTTTATTTGCAAACAATATTTCCAATTGCATTTTAAACATATTTAACATTATGGCTTTTGTTTTCTCTGTTTAAATCTAACGTGTTTTATCAGCAATATGAAACAAAAACCATTTGTCAAAAAAGCCTACAAGCTGCGTACGATAATGTTCTTTATATGTTTGCATGAGGATGTTCGAATATGCAAAATAAACATATGAGGGCGAGATGAAAAGTCATTGCTAATATTACTCTTACATGTTGATTGCTTCTGTATAATTCGATTTCTCCAAATCTTTAAAGTTATTTAAAATGCACTGGTTTCGCAGTCGTTAAGTGAGACGATTGAATAGAATCGGAATGGCCGTAATCTAAATTTACTTAAAACTTATCATTAATTTACGGGTAAAAATTACCAAATATTTTTAGTTGCACTGTTAAGTGATTCAATAAGTATACGTCACTCCTCGTTGAAGTTTTAGTTGGATGCAGTGGGGAAAGCAACAACAGGCGGTAGAAAATTATGATTATGATGAGAATCGCAAATAATATTGAAAATATCTTAATAAGGACCTAAACAGCGTCAAGGGTAAACTCGGAAGGGGTGGTTGGTGGCCATTACGCTGATATCAATTAAATTGATGTGAAAGAATTTAATACAAATTCAATACTTCCTCCCGTGACATGTATTCATTGCTATTTTATGAGTTTTTCTGTTCGGAATGGTAGGACTACTACGGGACCTTATTGAAAAATACGGAACTAATATCACCACTTGTAGAATATCCTAAATGTTCTGGCTCTCTCTGGCAAAGAAACATTTGTAATGCAGAGAACACAGTATGTACAAATGTTGTTGGATAGATCATCGAACTATCAGGGAACTATTTTGGGACCGATGTTGTTTCTAATTTATGTAAATGATATCCTTTCATCGATAGCCTCATTGAAAGGTTACATATATGATGATGATTTGCAGTGGGTATAGCGAAATCTGAAGATGAATTAATTAGATAATTCGCAGATTTGGAAAATATACGAAGATGGTGTAATATTAATTTTATTGTGTTGAAAATTTAGAAATAGAAAGTTATTAACTTCGGTGTTAAGCGTGATAATCTTTCAAATATTGTCCTTGGAGATAGAAAGATGAGGTACATTGATAGTATGCGTACGATTTTTTGGGCTGTGGATTTAGATACTTCGTTAATCTTAAGTTGTTACTTATATTTTATAAGATTATTAAAACTTCTTCACCATCTTTTCTGGTGTCAACCAGAACTCACTACTTAATATGCCCAATTTTTCATACAAGGTTTTTGCAGAGTTCATTTGTAGTACGAGTAACTAGACTGTAGAATTCAATATTACTATATGACAAACGAAATATTTGTTATTCTATGAGACAATGTCAAAAACAATCTGGAATGTCTTCGAAATCTGCCCGACGAATCTGATCATGAGTAATAATACGGACGAATTTGTATAATTCACAGTATACGCAAACATATCTGGGGTATTCATCCAAAAATACTCCAGTACATAAAATTAAACAACCTCGCTAGGTGACTTATTATATGATTTTACTGACGGAACAGCTTTTAGCACATTATGAATGGGTCGATTAGTTGAAACATTCAGGATTAAGATAGCGATATAGGCGATACAGGTTCGTTGTCAAATTGTATCCAGGTTATAAGTAGTAATATGGATAGAAAAATTAATACTATTCTTATATACTTATGTATGTATATTGATTATGTCAGAGCCTTGTCTTTGGTTCATACTCTTTGCAAGTTTACACTGGTGATGATATTTCAATAACTCTGAGAACCATTAGAGTAGTAACGTACATATATAGAGTAAAGTCTATTTTATATATACCGAAATGACTTTGAAGTTTGTTCTCGTAAATAAACACACTCTCACCCATATGCATATTCTCTAACACACACTCCCATACTGCAAGGATATACAATAGCATGCATACATGTCTCTAGTAAACAATCAAACCAACCATCCTCCATAAATAAGTAACATATGAATGCTAAAGTCTAGTATTTAAAATGAAAAACGTACAAAAAAACACAAAACAAAACAAAAATTATACCGAATCGTATTGTATTAAAAGCTTCTATATGGTTTGGCATACAAAACGCTTGGATAAACAAGGATGTATCACAATATTCTCATTTTTTGTTGCTGTTGTTGTTGTTGTTTGGCTTTGCTGTTGTTATTGTTATATTACGAGTAGAGAGAAAAATATCCTGCTCCTAGTGAGCATCTCATATAATGGGATTATGTGCGATTAATGCATTGACATGTAACGATTTTCAATTGAATTTATTGCTTTACTGTTTTTACGTTGTTGTTGTTATTTTTTTTATTGTCTGAATATGTATGTATGTGTATAAATGACATAGTGTGGGTGCATAATCAAAAAACTGTGAGAGAGAGAAAGAATAAGTATGAGCAGTATGATAATATTCATTGCTATTAAAACCAGGAACAACAATTGAAACAAAAGGGTGTCAGAGTTACACATGTTTTGCATAAAAAACAATGAATAATTTTTTCCTTTTTTTTTGTTGTCATTGTTGTTATTGTATTGTTGCTGCTGCTGCTTGTTTTTCTTTCTAATATTTATCCATTGAAAATGTAATTAAGCTTAACAATAACAAAAGCCATTACGAAAAGCCGAATAAACAACAAAAAAAATATTCGCTTTTGTTTTGTTTTAAACAAAATCAAAACACAAACAACATCATTAAAACAACAATAACAGCAGTAGCAGCAACATTTGGTAGTATCAACCAAAAGCGTCGAATAACACCAACATTGTCAAAAAATAAACAAAAGCAGCAGCATCAGCGGTGGCAGTGAAAAAAAGGACAATAGAACCTCAGCTGTGTGATTAACACATGTAAAGCTTCTCTTTTTTTTAACATTGTACGCCAACAACTCAGCAGTGCCAAACACTTGCTACAGCTAGCTACACGTTAGCCATAAGGACAGTGGTTGAGGAGGGAGGTTATTTGATAAGAAATTTGTATTATCTATAAAAAAAATGGCGTTTAAAGAATGGATCTACATACGAGATTCCACGTTTTATATCAAATCCTAAAATTTCACTAAAATGATCACAAATTTCTGTTCACGACAATATTTAGTCAAGCAAGTTCCATTAAATTCACCGATTAGAGTCCTTCCCATCCTCTTTCTAATGATATCTGAAATTTTATTAGATTAATAGCTTATGTATTTTTAATAAAATGATACATTTTCTTCGACAACAAAAACAAGGACAGCTCATTTCTGAACTCCGAGCTTAGCATACACGATAGATACCTAGGCAACAATTGACTATGTTTAATGAGGAGATATTTTTGATTTTACCCTTTATGTTCTCATCGGCTTTACGTTCTCGAGGTTTACTAACTTCATGAAAAATAATGACATGATACTGAATAGATGTCGGTAGGTTTTGGGTGCAAATTGTTGTCTATTTTTTTGTGACAGATTCATGAGTCCTATTGCATGTGACCACAAGGATGATAGTATTTATGTTGTGTACAATTTGTTGCCAATTCATTGTGAGGAAGTGTATGGTAATCGTTGCTGGATTTTGCCTATTTTTAGTTTTGGAGCAAAAATCTTAAAAAAAAAATAAGAGAACACAGAATTACCAGCTCCTGTGGCCAAGATGTGGAAATACTTCCAGAAAATTGAAGTGAAGTCTCTCTTGTATCACAATATCCAATACTTCAGCAAGCAGCTAGGTACAGGTCGGATGAACATGGTGAGCGCTTCCATCAAGTGGCCATGTACATACCCATAGAAACGCGATATAAAGGCAAAAGGCTGGACTCGCTGGTGGCTGAAATTTGTTGCTGGTCGCAAAAGTCTTACGATCCCATCAATGAAGATGAAGAAGATACAATGGGAGTTTCCTCCGAGAAACGCTGATTTAAAGGGTGACATTTAAGGAAAACCATAAATGACCCTTTCCTTTATTGACTATGTTGTAGCCGGCGTTGGTGTTAAAAACATTTCTAAACATCACTTTGCGATATTTGAACATTTAGATGTTCAAATTGTCCCTATACGATACTTACTAACTTACAATCGTTATATCTCGATTCATAGACCTGACCCAGCGAAACTATATAATTTAGTTTTGACCGATATAACTTTTCACGGTAAGCAGAAAGCCCGCCGATCACTGACTCCTACAATTTGAAGCATTGTGTATTTGTCTCGATCAGTTAAATGCATATGTTTTTCAGCAATTTTTAATACACCATATTTAATGAGTACCAGTACCAGCAATTATTGAGTTACTCAACTTTTTAACAATAATGTTCCACAGATAAAATGTTCTTTCCCGATGCATTCCCTGGAGATAAAAGCAATGAGATGGAGAAAAACTTAAATAGCAATTGCGTGGGTATAAACCGACACCTATTTAGCGTGGAAGGAAATCACAAACAGTTTTTTCACTATATTTTTATTAGGTATTACTTGTTGCAATGTTAGCAGATAATGTTAGAAGATTTATGATGTGATGATGATCATAAGAACTAATATTGCTTAATGCTATCATAAATTCATTCCAACTCTAGAGATATTATTTGAATCGGTAATAGTCAGTCTTTATAGAGCGTCAAGGTTCTTCGGGTTTTAGATTATGTCGAAGTAAGAGCTAATGGCAGATTATTTAACACCATATTTCTGGCAACATCTGAATACCGAGCCAAAAGAACTGTTCATCTTTTGAGGACAAGAACGAGACATGAAAATTTCGGATACTCTGTTCTGAAGTGTAGCGTATCCCAGAGAGAGCGTTCCGTATCGAGCAAAACAAATAGTAGTCAGATGGAGCAGGGTCTAAGGCAAAACTTCCAAAACACTAATTCTAAGTACTTTTTAACAGGTATTTCAACATGCGGCCGGAGTATTACGATTTCATGTCTGGCCACATATTCTGGAAGTTTTTTAGCCAATGCTCGCTTTAAACGAATCAGTTGCGTTCGTCACAGGTTCCCTGTGATGGTCTGGTCAGATTACAGCAGTTCGTAATAGATAGAACCCTTTTGCTCCCAACATTAACCTTACCGCCATGGATATTTGGCTTTGGTGTTGATTCGGCTGGTTGGCCGGACTTCAAGTAAGAGCTCTTCTAGGAGCTTTGGGTTATCGCAATGGATACATTTTTCATCGTATGTTAAACAATTTCCCTGCTTTTGGATGAATCCTGATAAGCGCTAAAATTTTCAAATTGTTTTTTGCCGCATTTTTAAGTCAACAATCTTCATGGAGTAATGCCTCTAATTCTTGGTATTTAACCCTTTTTGGCTGGCTTGGGCGTTCTTTGTCTGTCGTGTCAAAATTGCCACTTCTGAACTGCATAAACCATCTCTCGCACGTTGAAACCAATACAACGAAAATGATTAAAAAACGTCGATATTCAATACCGACGAGCTTGAACTTGTGCCATATTTATTATAGGACTTTAGGATTGCATATGAGAGAAACTTGAATTTTGACATCCAAGTAAATCAATAATCAGCAATATCTCTGGGATCTTGAACTGAAGAAATCTCTATGATGTTGTATGGAGACGCATAGCTATGCCGTTGTGCATTCCTATATTATTATACAGTTTGGAAGCATTTTTGGGAATATGACGAAACTGTATTAGTTGACTAGGTAATACTATTGAGTTGCTAGCCTGGAAATCGTAGTAGAACTTTTTGTAGACCGACTGTCGATAAAAATACCAGTGATTGTACTAACATTTCTTTCGCTAAGAACATTGTATGTCTGCATGATTTCCAATATCTCAAGCCTGAAAGGCAAACCTTCTTTGGAAGACATATTGGGAACCTTAATCCTAGTTTATAAGCTGGGCAGAACACGTAGCTGGAATGTCACAGAATAGAGCTCAACAAAGAATAATGAATGCTACTCCATACAGAACCAGAGCAAGGGCAAAACCAAGGCCAATATGGCTTGATGGAGTCGAAGAAGATTACAGGAAAGCCAATATTACAGATTGGAAGAATGCTGCGCAAGACAGATCCGATTGGAAGGAGAAAGTGAATGAGGTTAAGGCCCACACCGGGCTGTAGCACCAAAAGATGAATCATCAGTATACTATTATGTATATTAGACCGAAAATGGAATACAACTCTTATGGAACATATGTCGTTTTATATTTCGAAGCTTTTTGACTAGGTGGACGAAAGACCAACATTTGTTGACGTATTTCATCTCCTCAGATTGAGGTATATTTTACGACTTTTTTAATTCAAATATGTTTTGTCCTAATTAGCTTACTTTCCTTCAACCCACTGTACGTTTATCATTTAATGCAATATTTGCATTTTAAAACAAAAACTAAATTTCAAAGTTTTAAATTCTATTTCGATTTTGTTTATACATTAAAAACAACACCCTTTTTTCTTCAACATTATTCCTACACTCAGTCACTCACTCATTAACTTTGGCAATTGAGCGTATGAAAATTAAGGGTTTTAGTCAAATTTAAACATGCTGTTGTTTGTTTTTTATCTTTTGGAAAAAAAGGGATTTCATTTCCAACTCCCTTGCACTGTCTTTTGCCAGTTTAAAATTCATCAAAAAACAAAATAGGAAAAATAACTTTAATCAAGCCACCAGTGCACACCATACAAAGGGTGTTGTCTAACACTGCTGCAACTGTTTGCTGTTTTTTGTTAATTCTGATTAAGTCGTAATTACATTTAAAGATATGGCACCAGTGGTGCACAACCTCATTCTTCATATTTTGTTCGTACTACTCGTACTCGTTTTTACCCCCCCATCCTCAACCTCATTCTCATCATTATTGCTGCTGCTGCTGTTGTTGTTTGTCGTCGTGGCATGTTGTTTATGTGTTTATTTTGTATCTTCCTGGTAGATCGTCGTCACATCGTTTTGCTCGCATGAAATGATGAATTTCTTTCTTTTGTATGATTCATAGACATTTCGATAGTTTAGATACCGCCTGTGCACAGCTACATACGTTGGTCGTGTGATGGGTGGTTTTATTTCCTCCCTCCTTCGTCTTCTGTTTAAGGGGTTTTTCATATACTAAGATTCGTACGATATTGCCGCAATACTGGGTTTTACTGTTACTCTTGCAGCTATTAGTGCTGATGACCAAAACATTCTCCAAATTACTAGAATAAGGGGTTGTGATTGTGCTGCTGCTGTTTTGTACTTGCTGCGAGTCTTCTGTTTTCCTCGGTAGGTATGGTATGTGAGTATGTATGTTGACTGATATGTTTGTGTGCTGTGCTGCGTCAGAAGTACACAGTGAAGTAACTGGTGTGACTGTTAAATGAGCAATATAATACAGTGAAAGAAAATAGTTTCATAATTTAATGGATACGAATCTAGGAGATATTTCGATAAAATAGGCATGATTGGCTTAAACAAAGTTCAAGTAGAATCTGTAAATCTATTATTTAGTCAATTTATTACACAATTTCTGTTCGATATTTGAGTTTACAAGAATCCAATTGCCTTTTTTAAGTTAAACAAAAGATAATGAGATGACATTATTAAATTCCATAATGTTTGTGCTGGGTATTTAGGTTATATCGTAGTTGTAGGGTATATCCTGGGGATCGACGTCATGCTCCGTAAAGATTTGGGTTACACTCAGTCCTCCTGATAAATTGAACCAGTCATGCATTATTTGAATGAAATAATGCATGACTGGGTCGAATCCTTAAAAGATGTCTATCGTATTCCAGTAGAGGCGATCCGTTCTATAGAATGTTTGAATTATTTCTCATCCAAACATATATTGTACTTGGAATACATATTGGAAGTGCAATCAATTTCCTACTTGATTGCACAATTTCCTACTTTGCCTTGTTGTTCTCAAGCAAGAGGCAACTGTGTGTCTTCTCCTAAATTGCCTACTTTTCGATCACATTTGTAAATTTGGCATACGGTCAATTCGTCACGTGCCATTATAATTTTTGAATATTCATCAGCCGTCTAAAGCATGTGCAATGCTCTTGCTTCGCAATCGTAGGTGCTATTGTGGTACTTTGTGGGTATCGTACCATTCGTTATATGTTTTTTGCTGTCTTCATTCTCCTGCCATTCAATTGTTCTAATGAAGGTATGAATCCAAAACTAATGCAGGTATTAACCGAATATCCCCAAATGCCAGATCGTGACGGGGAATATATTCAGTTGTCTCATTTTTTTCTCGGCTTCTATAGAAGCATTTGTAAGGTATTCGCAGCCTTTGCGCTTATGCGCTTAAAACCAGCGGTCAGTAATGATTGCTAAACTTTTCTTAGGTGAAATCTAGACAGGTTTATCGCAATTCGTGTCCTCTGCATATCCATATTAGACCAGATTAGAATAAGATTTAGAAATAAGAGGAAGATTGTGTGAAATTAATTGTTTTATCCTCAAGAGAGGAATACCAATAACACCTCCGAATTCATTACAGTTTTTTTCTACAGTTTTCTTCGATGTTCAATAATCCATACAAGGGTAACTGATGAATGTCTCAATATCTCTCTTAGAGACATCCGGCATTCTTGGAGAATTTTCTATGTAATAGACATCTTTATATGTGAATATCCCTCACCGATTTTCTTTGGAACAGAATATGTTCCGCAGTTACTTTCATAATTGAAGTCCGTAATCGCGGAAAACTTGTGACAAAGATATACGGAATAAGACGAATGTATCGAATGGTTTTGTTAAAGGCGGGAACATTAAATTGTAATAAAATACAGAAAAACAAGTAAGAGAGCTATATTCGACTGTGCCGATTCTTATATACCCTTCACCAAAATATACTTCAAAATAAATTTTTTAAATATTTTTAGGTAAACGAAATTAATTGTTTTTCCAAAGTTGTTTTTTTCATTTTTTGGGAAAAAAAATTTCGAATTGTTTTTTTTTAAATTTTCAATTTTTTAATTTTTTTTGTTTATTCAATTTTTTTTTTAATATTTAGCGAACAAAACTTTTGGTGAAAAAAAACTATGGTTAAAAAAATTTTTTTCCGATTTTGACCCATTGTAGGTGCAACTTATGTAAGTTATTTGGGGGTTTCGGAAAGTTGATTTCAACAGACAGTCGGACATGGCTTAATCGACTCCGCTATCTATAAGGATCCAGAATATATATACTTTATAGGGTTGGAAAATTATTTTGTATTCACGAAGGTGAAGGGTATAATTATGTTTAAATATGATTTCGGTTGCATGTACTCTTCTTCTAGGAAATTATCTAAAGGTTAAATGTTCAGATCCTATTCCCAGCAAATCTAGCTATATATCGGGTGTTTGTTTCCAAGGCCTAAAGAAAATAATTTAATGGCAAGTAGCAAGATAGAGTTTGCCAGTTAACAGCTACACGTAATGCCTAATAATTAAACCAAGTTCTTTGAAATAAATTTGAACAATTTACAAACGTTGTTACGGCTTGTTCCTATAATGATAAACAAGCTCTTATTGAGTTTGACAACAATCATCATGAAGTAATGCCTCCCAATTCTTGGTCTTCAAACTATTTCGACTTGCCTGGGCGTTCTTTGTCTTTTGTGTCAAAATCAGCACTGAACAAACTATCTCTCGCACGTTGAAACCGATTCACTACAAGCCTCGGTGAGCAATCGGTGTTTAATCGTGAGTTTAAAATCATCAGTAAATTAACTTCAAGCTTTTTCCTTATCTGTCTTCAATCTTTAGTGAAGATTAATATTATATTAGTCAGTTTAATGCTAATAATGCTTGGTATGCTAATACCTAAATGTATATCAAAAGCTGTATTTCGGCATGTCTAATATGATCATGCCATAATTCGGCCGTCTTTCTAAGCTTTAGGTACGACGTAAGAAACCGATGATAATTATTTTCGAAATGTATTTCGTACAAGTCTTCCTAAGGCTTAAAGCCGACTTTGAGGATATTTGTTTCATGGTGACATCAGGGAGAGCTGGCTACTTATTTTCTCACCGTGTAATTGTGTTCATTACTTTTATGTCAAGGGTTGTGAGTGTGTTGTTATTTTTCGTTAGCTAAGTTTAATTTTATTTTATTTTTTCCCTCTGTATTTCTAATATTACTTAAGATCATGTGTACCCCTATGGATTTAGAAGACATTATGTGGCGGGGCGTCAATCCACAGTAGCACCCATGAACAAATAGTGTTAGTGTTTTAAGCTATGCCAGCAAACGAAGGAAGCAAAGGACATTGGAAGGAAAGTTTTGTTAATCAACATAATGTACCCTCGTTCAGCTCAACTTACTTGTAAGTATGTATCGTATGTACGTACACACATATAAGTATAAATGAAAGTGTGTATGTTATAACTCATATCATCAGGGAATCCAGATATGGACAGACATCTCGTACTACATAATAATCTTCGACGTTGATTTCTAAATGTTTCCATACGTACGCAAACACATACATACACAGAGCATAGTTTGTGTTTGTTTGTAGGCCATGGCACAGTGACTACATGTCACAGGATTTATGGCAATCATTAATCTTATTTTGCTAAGCTATAAACGCAATATTACTTTGACTGCTCACTGTTATTTGCCACCACCGCCACTAACAGCAGCAGCAGCAGCAACGAATTTCAGGTCTTTGACTGCTGGCAGCACACACAGTTTTGCTTGATTTGATTCCTACTTTTGCTAAATGAATCTCAGGTTGATTTTGTGTGATTTTATTAAAATTTCTTTTGTTTTTCAAACAAATTTCCCTCTTTCTGTGTGTCTCTGAGTGCTATGCTGTTTAGGGATTTTATTAATTTATTAAGACCTGTGTGTACAAGCCACGTATTTTTACTAGATGATACAATATTACATTAACAACTACTGTTACTCGTACGAATTTCTGTAATCTTTTTCTATTAACATTTAATTTTTTGCTCCATAACAATATGTTTAATATCTCTCTTTCTCCATTGGTTTTTCGATCTATTCCCGTCTGGAATTGTAAATGTTATGTTAATGGTACCATTTTAATTCGGGGTTCTTTTAGTTTTTTTTTGGTTTGGTGTTTTGTCAAGAAATTAATTTGATTGCTTTTGACGTTAGTCAGTGATTTTCCTGCTTGGCTTGATTGTTGGGGTATGAGAGATTTCGAAATAAATTAATGAATTTATTTTTGTTAGTCCACATTTTTTTGTTGTTTTTTTTTTTTGTTTTGCTTGCCTTGAAATGTAATTGTTTTTGTTCATTTATTGTTAGAGATTTGATTTAATGAAAATCTATGTAGATGTAACAAAAAAATAAAAACGAACTGAAAACAGAAACTGCAATATTTATGCAATCTTTTCAGGGGAGGAATGTGAAAAAATTTGAAAACGAAAGAAAACACAAGAGTCATTAATCATTTGAAAGATACAGTAGCAGTAGAAACAAATTAAATTGAATATTTCTGTGACTGTTTTTGTTGCGAATGTTTGTAGAATGTTTTAATTAAAGATTAGCAGTTGAGAAAAACCTTTTCTTTTGTGAACGGGGAAAAAAATTCTTGTTTTCCTGTTGTATTTTTTCTCTCTTTTTTATCTGGTAATCAAGGGTTTCTTTTTAATGATTTTTCTTTAAAGGAAAGGAGAATGTTGGATGGAAGTTGTTTTTCATAATTTGTACATTTAATGATGGATTTTGGTGCAGTAACTTCGGTTACAAAATAGAATTTCGAAAATTTTCTTCATATAAATGTTAATGATCTCCACATAATAAACATCTCGTCCAAATATATTAATGCAATTCGATTTTTGATGAACCGGAACGATGAACATGTACCTGATTCGTGTTCATCATCCTAACTGTTGTTGTTGTTGTAGCAGCAGTGATTGCTGAGTTGACAGCCCTTTCATTCCGGTGCGTAGAACCTGCTGTCGTGGACATGATCATCCTAACTGTTATGGAAAACGGATATTGCAAGATCGTTATATACAATTTAAGCATATTTCGAAATAAGTTTCATTATCCTACTTTTTGTATTGCTTGCACATTTATTTGCACATAAAATTATTTATGCAATATGCTACATAGCTTAACTATCGCTGTCATTTGTTGCAAAGACTTTTGGAAAAATCGATCTTTTAACTTCGTAATAGTTGACACATTTTGGTTTTATGCATGTAGACCCGATGAAATCATTTAAAAGAAATCGGAATGTGTTTAAAGTATGTATTATTTTGTTAAAAAAGACAAGCATTTTGTCTACATAAAGGATGAGCGGTTAATTTTGGAATGAAGCATGTCACAAATATTTGCAGAAATTGAAGGTAGAAACAACAGCCACATACTGGCCATTCTAAACACCAACATTTTGTGCTCTTAAAACTCGATTCAAATTAATGTCTTCTTGACTTTTTAAAATATCAAATTGATATTATCCTATCGTAGCAATAAAATGGGAATAAATTGGTTTTATGACTTAAACCCAATGCGGGATTCACTATAGAATGAGTATCTTAGAACGCGGTTTTTGTCTTTAATATGTCATTTTGAAGGATACTTATTTATGGCACATTATAGTCTAAACAACAAAGTTCTTTTTTGCTTCGAAAATGTCGAATTTTATACCAACAACGCGTCATATGCGGGAAGTTTTGTTTAAATTCTTTTATTTGAAAAAAGAGCCGCTGAAACATACCGATTGATCACGGTGAAAGTGTTCAATGGGTTTTAACGTGCGAAAGTTGGTTTGTGCGGTTCAGAAATGGTAGACAAAGATCTCCGAGGTCAGCCAATAAAGTATGAAGACCAAAACTAGGAGGCAGTACTCCATGAAGATTGTTGTTAAACACAACAAGAGCTTGCAAAATCATTGGAAGCTACTCAAGCAGCAATTTCAAAATGGTTGCGAACAGCAGGATTCATCCCAAATACCAGACGACTTGAAGCCGAGAAACCTTGAAAGACGTTTATGCATGTCTGAAATGATGCTTGAACGCTATAAAAGTAAATAATTTTTGCACCGAATCATTTCTTGCGATGAAAAATGGATACATTACGACAACCCGAAGCGTAAGTATGTTAAGCCCGATCAACTATCCGAATCAACACCAAAGCCAGATATCCATACAGCTAAGGTAATGTTTTGCATTTGATGGGAACAAAAGGGTCATATCTATTATGTGCTGCTGAAATTTGACCAGACCATCACAGGGAACCTGTACCGAATGCAACAGATTCGTTTAAAGCGAGCATTGGACGAAAAACGTCCAGAATACAGTGGTTGGGAAGTATTGCCTAAGCAGATTTATACGAATGTTTCTAAATAAAAGATAAAAATGTGAATAAGCTCCGCCATTTTTAAGTTCAACACCCAATAAAAAAACGAAGTATTTTATCTAAAAAAATTTGGAATGGCAAATGATTTGTCATCTTTGTTGAAATTGAAGGTGAAATCAACAGCCAGGTAATACAACAATCCGTACTCTATTCAAAAGAATATCCTGATTTGACATCCATTAACTCAGAACATCCTCATTCCAAGGAAACATCCTGACGAATAAATGCTTTATAGGAATGATAGGGATTGAAATCCGATCAATAAAGTGAGAAGCCTTATATGGGAAATATGACTAATTAAACAGTGCAACAGTGAAAAAAACACACGATCATGACTATATAGGTTCGACTCTACTACCAAAGGGTAGTAAAACCCTATACTCAGTTTGTCCATTTTGGTGACCGATTTTTTTTTATGGGACCCCAAAGTTTCTGAAAATCAGTGGGGCCACTAAAGAAGGTGTCATCAGTTTTTGGTTAACAGCTAATTCAGACTTTGTGATACGGCTTAACTTTATATGGCAATAATATAGCTAAGAGTCCGCTGAAAAAATATAGGAAGACAATTTTTTTTTTCACTTTTTTTTAGAATAACTTCCAGGGTCTCCTAATTTTTCACTAACAATATTTAGCAAAGTTGTAGCTACGGTAATGTTGAACAACTCTTGAGAACATATCAATGCATTCTGAACGTGTCAGAAAAAAAAATCGGTCACCAAAATGGACAAACTATACTGTCATGATCTTGTGTTTTTCCAAAAGTCTTCATTTGTTGCATAGTGTTATGAACCGATCGCCATGAAATTAGGTCGTGTTATTTATGTCTGTATGAAAGTTATTTTTGTTGAATTTTATGTGTATACCAAGATGTTTAAGACATTTATGCGAGTTAAAGTGATTTTCGAAAGCGGGCCTTATATGGGACATATTACTAATTATGGACCGATCATCATAAAATGAAGTGACTTGAATTCCGTATACATAAAACCTATACTTAAAACTTATACAAATAAAACAATTATGACCGATAAAATCCAATTTCGGGAAGACATTTGTATGGGGGCTAATAAATGAAATATGGGGGCTAATAAGTGAAATAATATACCGATTTCAGCCAATTTCAATAGGCTTCGTCTTTGGACCAAATTTTATCGAAATATCTTTAATATTTCGACTTGTACTTTGCGCACAGCCAGGCGGACGGACGCACGGACATCATTGAATCGACTCAGAAAATGATTTTAAATCGATCGGTATACTTTCAGGGTGTTAGACTAATACTTTTGGTCGTTACAAACATCAGAACAAACGCATTATACCCTCCCCACTATGATGGTGTAGGGTATTAAAGCTTGGAAATTGTTCCATACAGTTGCGAATTCTTAACGATGTAATTATTTCGCTTATAAGGATTATGTGAAGCTGGAAATGTTCTCAGTAACAGATGTGGTCAATCGTTTAAAGCGATCACTGAATAGCAAATTATACCTATGCAGATCATTTAATTCATCTCCCATTTTAGCACCTATATCGAACCAATAAGCAAATGATATTGATTCGTATCATTTAACCCTTAAATGCATGATTTTTACATTTATTTGACTATAAAGTATCAAATATTTAGTTGATTTTTATTTATTATATTTCCTTTATCTTTAGTTTGATTTAGAATTTCTTTACCTAGCTGAAATATTTGGTATTCCATTTGATTTTTCGAAATTATAATCTGAATTAGTATCAAGCTTATATTCGTCTAAAATTAAGTGGAACTGGAATGTAGACAATTGGCAACAATATGCATTATAGGGTTAATTAATCCATGTTCATTCATCTTAAGGATAATTTATCCAATTATATATCGTCATTTGTTCCTTAACCAATTTCGGTCTCTCTAATTGAATATAAATTAAGCCAACTAATTCCTGATATCAATCATATCACTCATAATTTTTAAACGCTATAATAATAATAATAATAAACAATTATAATATTTGAAAATTCCTGAAAAGCCAACCAAAATCATACACAGTTAACCTTTAAGAAAAACAATTTACTATTCACCCACTTTCTTTTAAATAATTTATTATAAATGTATGACGAGTGAAACGAAATGACTGCACTGAAAACGATTTGAAAAGTTTATGTCAAAAGTTAATTGGGTGCACTTCAATGACTGTCATAATATTTTCAAACCTTTAACAATTGACCTCAACAGTTGTGCAACAAAACAAAAAAATATAAAACTTAAATTGAAAATAATAATAACAAAAATAAAAACCAAATAATAGTAAGTTAACATGAATGTGGAAGAAAAATTCAAGCAATGCACTGCAGGTATTCACGAAATTTCACAAAACTGAAAATATTACTACGAAATTCACATGCAGCGAAAGCAGGAGTCGTAGGAAGGCTGCTTCAATAACACGCCCTGAAAAAACACCTTTGAATGTAAGTAAATGAAAATAAATAAATAGAAAGTAAAGTAAAATAAAATAAAATCGAGTATAACTATGTATGTGTATGTATACAAAAATAATAATTGCGCAACTAAAGTTTACTCACGCGTTTTAGTGTGTGGCACAAACAACACACGCGACACTAATTGTAAATTGGCAATATAACGGAAGTTATTCCTTACACACTCACATACAATTTTACACTTATGTATATAAATTCGCTTGAATCCTCTACAAGACCCCCTACAGATTTATACCTTTGACGTAACCACCCCGTATGATGCAAACTGTAAACACAGACCCATTTACAAAAGGTTCCGCTTGGCACTGTTTGTGAGAGTTGGTTTCTTGTGACCAGGTTTTTACATTTAAGTTTTAAATTAGTATGATTTTCTTGTTGATTTCTAATTGCCAATGCAGTTATATAATACATATGTATGTACATAAATACCCGTACCACTATTCTGCAAAAATTCATAGAAGTACACACGAGGGTTACTCGAAGAGTCCAGGAAAAGAAACGACAACTTTCTATATGTTGTGTGTAGGGTTTGGTCCCAAAACCCTTTAGCATTCGAATTCGCCTTAGATTACCTTTCTCTTTTGATTTATTTTTTTATAAGATTCTGCAAAGAAATCTACCTGAAATTGTAAAGAACTGTAGGTATAGAACGTAATGTGGCATACTGAAAACAAGTATATGGAATAACCCTTTTAACGACTATTAATGGAGTTTTAATAAAGACGATACAGGTCCTCTGTAGTCGACCTGTCCTATCTCAGAGTAGAGTCTCGTCTACGCGTAGGTTAGGTTAGCTTACGTGGGTTGCTCGCAATTTAGCGAGTTCACTCGGAGGCCGTGAGGCCCATTGTGGTACCCTTAGAAATACTATACCCTTATGCTCAAATTTCGTACATAAAGTGAGAATAGTTTCCCTCCTTAATTTCGTTGACTATGTGATTCCTGTAGTCCCCGTGGGAACCAACCGGTACTTCTAATAAATCTGATCATATTTACTAGTGACACATCTCTGAAACAGTCCAAATCATGGAAAAGAGCTCTACCAAGATGTAATAGTCTATGCTCTTGTAAGGCTGGGCATTCACATAGAAGGTGCTGTACCGATTCCTCCTCCTCTTCATCTAAACAACTTCTAAAATAGCTATAACGTGGGTAGCCCATACGTTCCGACATATGTCCAATCATACATTGCCCAGTAATTATACCCGTAAGAAGACTAATCGAATTCCTGCTAAGAGACAAAAGAGTCCTACGCAGAGAAAACAGATTCGTGATAGCAACCGAATTTGTTGCCAATCGAATGATTCTGTCTTAGTGACCGAATTTTACAGTTGTGGCTACAATATTTTGGAAGGGGCAACTAAAGTTTGGTTGCCTCAACTGAAATTCTTCTTTATCAACTGACTTTCTGTTGTTAGAACTGAAAAATTCTATGTGTGCAACCGAATCATTCGATTGGCAACAAATTCGGTTGCTATCACGAATCTGTTTTCTCTGTGTAGTTCTATCCTTTGTCAGATTGGGCCAGAGCATTCTGGATATTCTACAAGTGATGATATTTTTTCACCTGAGTTCCGTCTCGCTCAAAGCCCATTCATGAATATCACTTTGCGCTAGAGATACGTCCAGGGATGAACCGTTGGATGCGCACTCATCAGATACTTCATTTCCCCGGATGCCCTCGTGTCCTGGAACCCAAATCAACTCGACGTGATGTTGTGTCAGTTGTGCCAGTGATTTGATACAATTGAGAACACATTTCGACCTGATCACGTTGGAGTTAAGAGCCTTGATTGATGCAAGGCTGTCCAAGTAGATATGTATGGTCGAATTTTGGAGATTGAGTTCCCGGATTCTTCTCGCGGCTGTATCGATGGCATAAATCTCTGCCTGGAAAACCGTGCAGGTATCGGGTAATCGAATAGACATCAAAAGGTCCAGCTCATCTGAGAAGATTCCCGAGCCCGTGTCTCTTTCTGTCTTTGAACCATCAGTGTAGATTGAGATCACGTCATCCCTTCTCGTCTACGCGTAGATTCTCTAAGATATTATTTTCCTGTTTTTTTGCAAACAACGATATTGAATATCGGCTATACTTAATACATCTGTTAATATCCAGCCCTATCTGAGAGGAAAATCTTCCCCATCTCACTCGAGGATCGTATGAAGAACCATGTGAGATATAAGTCGAAAGTCTGTCCTTGTCAATATATAGTTGAAATGGCGAAGTTCCCTTAATCTGTTAGATGCAGACGAAATGTTATTTCGTCATATGTCATATTATAGTAACTTGCAATAAAACAGTTTTCTAAATTAGCAACTACAAAAAATCCTTGCATTCCTGAGTTATGAGATTAAAAAATTCTTTCCTTGAATCATAAACTTAACAATCAGTTCTTTTTAAAATGATCGAAATAATTAAGGGTCTCATTTTATAAAAGGAAACCTTAGCAAAACGAAGCGTAAGCAATTTGTATGAAGAATATTGGGAAAAACTTGAATATTTTCCATACAAAATTTTGTTAATGTTTGTCGTTTCGTTTTATAAAATTAGACCCTAAATATTCCAATTTTAACAAATTACTAATGTGACCCTCGTCATAGTCGTTATTTCTAATCACGAACTTAATACCATAATACTTTTCTAATACATGTATGAATAACTGTAGTGTGTTGCTTCAGAGACCTGCCTAAAGGTGCAGCTGTCAAAATTCACATGTCACTTTGAAATGACGTAAAACTGAACAAAACTACACACTATGTTGAAATAATGTTTTAGTTAGTTGCTGTAAATATGAAAACATGAGAGAACACTTACGTAAATTGGAGCTTAATAAGTTTTGTATTGTAAAGTCGTTACATTTGAATGCCCGCTTTGATTGTTTGTAATTGTTGTAGTTTGTATTTTTCATTCCAGCAATTAGAAATGTTTTTACTGAAATCATAATTCAATAAATTGTTGGAGTATAAGTTTTATAGTTTTCTGAGAATATAAAAATGGCAAAAGATAATTTCAGAAAGATAATATGAGCATTTAAAAACTGCATAAATCAAACATGCTCCGAAAATGCCAGAAAACCATAACTTATTTTTGGTTAAGAAATTAATAGTTTACTTTCACGTGGAGATATGTATAAATGGACTTTAGCTGGAAATGCCATTGTTAAAATTGTAACAAAATCTACACAATTCATTGATGTCATTGAATTGTGTAGATTTTGGCATCATGTCCCACTCGCGAATCATGCCAGTCTATGAGACGTACAAAAATACACCTTAAAGATCATGGAAGGTGACATTGGAAAGTCTAAGTATGCAAAAGAGATGAAATCGTTGTTTAAAGAAAAGCTAAATATTTTGTCGTCATTCCTTTAAAAAAATATATGATCCGTCACTTTGGAATGGTACTGGTTTATCAGAAGTCTTTGAGGGACAAGCAACAGCCTCTAATCGATTAATCAAACAAAATACTTCTTGACACACTTGGGTCCTTCATATTTAGTGGTGTACTTGGAAAAAAGGGTTGAAATTAAGAGTACAAATAACCTTTGAAACCTATTAAGTTCTTAACCTGGAAGGTAATAATCCCTATATTCAAATGTGACCACAGTTGAGTGGCTTTCCTGCTACCACACCATATCTGGTTACCTTGCAATGCATCTCAGAAGTCTAAGTTGGTGTAACACATAAGGTTATGTCCAGTCTTGCAAAGTCATCTTCTTGATATGCTACGGCAGCCAATATTAACAGCAGCCAAGGGGTAATCAAGAAGATTCTTACTCAGGAATGTTGTTTTAGACGATTACAGCTTCGTTTCGAATTAAGTACTGACAGCAACTGTGAAGGCGACATTCAATTCCAGCCTATCATCCTTAATCGCAGAATCTTCCTAAAAACACTAAAGTGATCAAGTAACCTTCATGACCCATATAACTTAGAGCCATCTAATTAATATTAAAAGTTCCTTAAATATCTCAAGAAAATCTTTTTACTTTGATTTTTAACATTATTTAGGCCGCCAATATGAAAGGATCAGTTTGATGACAAAACCTTTATGTTGGGAGACAGACATGAATAAAACAGAAAATATTGTGGTTGGATAATTGGTGTGTGGGTGGAAACCTGAAGACTCAGGGCACATACTGGCAGAGTGTTTTTACTATAATGACATTAAGTTTTTAAATGATTACGAGGATACGACTGAGACTTGGTTAGTGGAGGAGGCTCCTTGAATGACTGTCTATAGTCGTTGTATTGTTCTTCATACGGCCTATGGGTGTGAGCAATTAGATAGTAAAGATATTACTCATAACGGTTTGGGATATGATAGTAATAGAGGCATATAAGTCTTTCTTACTTTTAACAAAATCGGAGACTACTGAGACTTGGTTTTTGGAGTTGACACATTCTGTGACCATCTGTAAAGTTGTACTTATATTGATTCCTATGTTTCCAAGGTGGAACATAGGGCCACTACAAAGTTTTTCCATTGTTATCTATCGAGTGCTATCAGCTTCACTTTGGTCCAGGACTTTCCAATTGAGTTTGTTTGTCTCCTCCTGGTGGTTGAGGGTCTTCCCCTTCATCTACTACCATGTGGGTTCCACTCAATTGCTATCTTGTTTACGTTTTCATTGGTGAGTCTGAGAACATGAGAGCAACTCCATTTACGACTGATGATCTGGATACGTATTGGGGTTCTACCGGCTCTTTTCCACAGGTATCTGTTTGAGATAACATTCGGCAAAAATATCTTGAGCAGTTTTCTTAACGAGCGATTAAGGAATAACTACAAGGATTGCTAGTCGGTAACTGTGGTATTTCAGGATTCACAGCCATACAACACCACGGAACGCATGAGGTGAAGCTTGGTCCCCAGATGAATTTGGGGTGATTTCCATTCATATTGAGTGCCCCAAATGCGTGGTTTGTCTTTTTGATGCGATTTGGAATATCTTCGCACGAGCCGTCTGATGACGATATGACACTATCCAGAGATCTACGTTGTCTATTTTGAATATTTTGGAGCCTGTGGTATTTAAACGCAAGACCTTGGTCTTTGGCATGTAAACCAGAATCACTTACCGTTGTCTGTATTTCCCCTAGTTTGGCTGCCATATCATTGAGTGTGTGGGCTAGGAGACATATATGGTCGGAAAATAACAATTCCGTCACTACCGTTGATATGGGCATATTGTTTTGTGAGTGATGTGTACCGCTGTTGACCATAGAGTGACAAATATGTATTTCGTAAAGTCTCGTCCGTGTTCGTTGTTTGTTTTCGGCCTGTTGGTGTGCAAAGTGGTACCCTTGGTTAAAGATCGTAATGGAATTATTAAGAGATTGGTACGTAAATCCGGAACACAACTGGCTTGTACACTTGTCATGGTGAATATAGATCGCACTTCGCTCTCAACAAACTATAAAACATTGTAGTTTGCAGATCATGTTAACAGGAGGATGGTATACTCAATAATTTTAAAGGCTAAATTGGATTTATCGATAGATCCTAATCTAGCAGACAACTGATATGGGCCATCTGCTGTAAGAATACTTATTGAATGTGTGTTGGCGAAAACGATCGCAAAGCATATCCGAGATTTTTTTATAGTAGAAGGACCGAAAATGTACCAGGAAATATCATATGGAATATTTCATCGATCGGAAACATCGACTGTTAGTATATCATTATCTTGCAGCAGACATCAAGGAATCCCCTCTTCAACTTAATCCTAATAATAACCTACTTAAATAATTTCAAATCAAATTTTATTAAAAATTACAAATCCTTTCAGGATTTATAAAGCAAAGAAGTGGTAAATTATTCGTTTAATTTTATTTTATTGTTGTATATTTTCATTTGGCATTTAATACAGAAGTCCTTGGCTACATGTCCGATTAAATGTATGTGAAAAATTATTATGTATAAGCCACAGTTTTGCACAAAAGTGTTTGAAGTGGCCGCCTCATAATACACACAAACAAACAAAAAAAATAAAACACAAAAAAGATTAAATAAATTTTAAGTCGCCAACATTACAAGTTTAATCTGGACAATTCAAACGGGCAACAAGAAGAACCATTGGTGGCGGTAGCAAAATCAGCAACAACTTTAACTGGAACAGTTCATGTATTAACAGTAACATTATTCTCATTCTTAAAACTACTTGTTGTTCTTAAGAAGACAAAAACTCAAGAACAAAAAAACTACAACAGAAACAAAATTCACTCCATAAGTTTTAGTTGCTGGTTATTTTTTTTTTTCGGAAAACCAGAACCACTTTACTAAAAAAACAAATCAAGAACAAAAAAAAAATTAAAACACATCAACAACATAATCCGGTCCTTTTTTGCTCCTCCAAAGAGTATTTATGGTGTTGTATGCAGTGGATTTTTTTCCCTATGTTTCATCTTCTCCTGACCTGATCATCAGTCTTGTTCGATCAATTGCTTATGAGTGGAGCAGCAGTAGTCGTAGAAAAACAAGAAGGATTTACTGGGTTCTGTTCGGCTTATGTAGATACATAAATTTAGCAAGTTTCTTTTTTTATTTTAGTAAATTTCTACAATTATTTCATGTCTGCTTAACAACTTTGTATTTTATGAATTTTTTTATTTTTTATTTAGTGGCGGAGTAAAAACTCTGAAAAGCTTTATGATCATGATCATATCATAGCCATCATGATTAACATTAATATCATCATCTTTATTTCAAACCATTTCAATTCGTTTGTCGTCATTATCGTTGCCGTTGTCGTCAGCGTCGGGATTATGTTTTATTTATGTTTCGGTTAGAATTTAACTTCAATAAATGTCCAGCAAATATGTGGAGCATGTGTTTTGCTGTTGCAATTTTTGTCGTAAATTTCTCATACACATTTCAGTTGCGTTGAGTTGATCGCTGAACGTTCATTGAACGTATTGCTGCCGTAACGCTACTGTTTAGTGTTGTTTTCTTACTTTTTTTCCATTATTGTGGTCAGTGTAAAAGATCAAAAGAAATCATTGCTTTTGTTGATTTGCCAAATAATTTTTTTGGAGTATAATTTTTTTGTTGTTCTGTTTAATTTTGTTAAATTTTAAGTAGGTATTTCCGTTGATAAACTCTTAAAGGTTTAAGGAGTAACTGAAACCAATAAGCGTATTTTTGCAAGAGATTGTTAAGTCAAGGGATTAATGTGTGATTTAGTTTCGGGACAAATCGTTAATTTCATTATGACAACAACACCTGTCTCTTCTACTTAAAGGTACTTTTAAAGATTTAATTGTAACAAACATTTAAAAAGCTATTGGAAGCAAAACTTTACACTCAAGAAGTACCAAACTACGATGCTGTTTGGTTTTAAAATATGAATTTTAGACAATAATAAAATTATGAAATACTTTTTATTTTGTTTCCAAAAATAAATTAACTGTGTTTTAAACTCCTTAAGGAATACAACCAGCCGCCCCTTTTTGTTCCAAAATTATAAACCCTTTTCCGTTACATATTTAAGTAATCACGTATTTGGCGTGAGTTCTGCTAATTGTTTTAAAGTGTTAAATTTCACTGTTCATTTTGAATTATGCATATTTAATTTTCTTATATCTTATATCATCCCCTTTCAGTCTAGTCCTTTCGGTGATTCTTGGTGATTTTATTATTTAAGTAAATTATTTTTTAATATGTTTATGATGCTTTGGTGGACTTTATGTCTCTTACTCATAATTTATTTATTCACATTCAGTCATTTATATTTTTTTTGTGTTAAAATACCCTGGCTTTGTGTGTATAATTATGTAATTTTCATATGGATGTGATTTAATTACTGTAATGGGATTTACTTACTTGCAACTACCATACCATACTAGATACATTGATGTTGCTAGTACAAGAGCAGCAGAGGAGTGTAGTAATGGTTGTTGCGGGCAACATTCATTCTCTATTCTACACATACTCGTAATGTGTCATAAAACATTTAATATGATGGATGTATTAAGTGTTGGAAATAAGACAGTTATAAAAAGGGAGAATATTGTTGGTAAAGACTGCTGAATTGTGTAATAATGGTAACAAAAATTTTAATTTGATGTATGTTAAATGATTTTATTTTTTGGGGAATGTGGTGCTAATTTGGGTGATGAGTCTCATATCACATTTTAAGGTTTAGTTGGATCTTTTAGTTTTTCAGTTTCCCAAGTGGCTCTTTTTTCGTTCAATCGTTTTCGCAAACTAGTCGTATATTCTGTTTGAGAGCTTTCATAATCTGTGACTTGTTTCCATGAAACCACAATATCAAGAAAACCTATGGTAAAAAGCCAGAAGAGTTCAAATCCGGCGATCTTTGGTGACCACTAAAAATCGTCAAAATGGGTCAGCATTGAAATGTTCATTGTCGCGCTGGCTTTGTAAATAATTTCAGCGTCCTATTGGATTCCAATATCACCAGTCACAATTCCTGAATTTGCAATAATTAAAACTTATTAATTATGGCTTTGTATCGACCTCAACTCACAGTAACGTGATGCTAAAAATAAGCCACGACGACATTTCCGTCGCAAATGGCAAACTGAGATGTATTCTCAGAGCCACTGAACTTAAATTTTTTTGGTTTCCTATATGTGGGATGAAACGAGAGATGATTTCATCGTTGGAGTCAAATCTTTTTCCACTGAGTCATTTCTTCAAGTTTGGAAACAAAAAATATTCACTCGGGGATAAATGATGTATGTTAAATGATTTTATGTTTTTGGGGAAACTGTTGGTAATGTGGATGATGATGTAGCAAGGAAATATGATAGTTTGGAATGAGGAAGTTGTGATTCTCATATCATATTTTAAGTTTTAGTTGGATCTTTTAGTTTTCCAGTTTCCCAAGTGGTTTTTTTTTCGTTCAATTGTTTTCGCAAAGTAGTCGGATATTCTGTTTGAGAGCTTTCATAATCTGTGAAACCTCGATATCAAGAAAAAGCCAGAAGAGTTCAAATCGAGCGATCTTTGGCGATCACTGCAAATCGTCAAAAAGTGTCATCATTGAAATGTCCAATGTCGCGCTGGCTGTGTAATTAATTTCAGTGTCCTATTGGAATCCAATATCTCCAGTCGTAATTCCTGAAATTGCTGTAATAAAAACTTATTAATCATTGTTTTGTATCTAACTTAATTCACTGTAACCGCGTTACTCATGGCGTCCTGCTGAAAATAAGTCCCGATGACACTTCCGACGCAAATGGTATCCCATGTTGTATTTTGGATAGTCTTCTCAGAGTCTCTGAAGTTGAAATTTTGTTTGTTTACTTACACAGTCCAACAGTGCAAAAACGCACGGTCATTACAGTATAAGTTCGACTCTACTACCAAAGTGTAGTAAAACCCTATACTCAGTTTGGCGATTTTGGTGACCAATTTTTTTTATGGCCTACAAGGATTCTGGAAATTAGTGGGTCCTCAAAAAAATATATCATCAGTTTTTGGCCAACAGCTAATTTAGACTTGGTGATATCGCTTAACTATATATGGCAATAATAAAGCTAAGAGTCTACCAAACAAATTTTGTTAAAATTTTTTCCCCAAAAATAGCCTTTTCGTGCACTTTTTTTGAAAAAATATAGGAAGAACAAAATTTTTTTTCACTTTTTTAAGAATAACCTCCAGGGACTCCTTATTTTTTAACAAAGTTGTAGCTACGGTAAAGCTAAACAACATTTGTGATTATCCCAGCAAAAACTTCGCTTACAAAGGCTACAATGTCTTTTTAATAATGTATTTTTTAATAACTTACTTTTTAAGTAGTAAAGTCTAAAAAAACAAAATAAACAAACAAAACAAAAAAACTGTTACTTTTTTTCAATTTGCCCATTTTTTTTATTGCATGTTTATTTTTAGAAAAACAGAAAAGAATATTGCATTACTGTGTGAAAACCATTATTTGATGCACAATGAAATAACTAAGCAGTGGTGTAGTGAGCACAACGGCAGACTACCAAACAGAAGGTTGCAGGTTCGAATCGGGTCTGCGACTTATTTTTTTTTTATGTAAATAAAAATTCTATAAATAACTCTACTAACAAAACAACTTATTTCTGGCCAAAATATAAAGGATTACTTTTGGGACATCGCGAACAAAAATAATGACTTCATACAGTAGAAAAATAAGTAGTTGAATCGTCAAATTCCCCTTATTTTTCGGCTTATTTGTAAGAAAAGTTTTTGCTGGGATATGAATGCATTTTGAATGTGTCAATTCCAAATATAGCTCTTTCATGTCCTTTTATTTTCAAAAATATGGAAGAAACATTTTTTTTAAGAATAACTTTCATGAACTCGTAATTTTACACTAACAATATTTAGCAAAATTGTAACTACGGTAAAGCTGAATATTTCAATGCATTCTGAAAATGTCTAGCCCCTCTAAATAGCACATAAAATCTCTGTGTACCTTAAAAATTTACTATTTTTTGATGCTAAAACAAAAATTTTTTGTTAAAATAATATAATCAAGTCCACAATTCTATGTTGTGCTGTATTATTTACTTGGCTGATGTGTTTTCGAGTTGATTTACAGCTGTTCAGCTTCGTAAGCGGAATGGGGATCAGTGGTTGGCCACTCAAAGTCTCACATTAAAAAAAATCGCCAAAAATCCATTTATGATCCGAATGAACTGAAATTTAAAATATAAATAGTTCTTGAGATGTCTACAAAAATAAGCTTATATCTCTAGTTCAAAAGATATTAAGGTTTTTTTTAGAAGAATTACATAACCAAATTTATTTCTTTATTCAGTAGTTATTTAAGCCCTTAGGGCCATTATATTTAATTGTCAATTTTTTTTCAATTGTTACGAGTGTAGAGTCCTCAACTGGGTGTCCAGAACATGCTTGTACGGCCACAACGAGATTCAGTAAACCATTTTTTTACCATTGATATTGATGGTGCAGAGTTCCCATAGTATTTATCAAGCTATACCTTGCTTTCAGTGATGGGTTTCTTCGGCAAAAAATAATGCTTAATGAGTACACGAAATTCCCTTTTTTCCAATTCTTCCTCAAATCACTCGGTAGTCTGCTATTAATGTCTGTCAAACACAATTTAAATGACTAAGAGGCGAGAAATTCAAAAAGTCAGGGACGCGACCTCATAAATTTCAAAAGCAAATCACCTTTCTGAGGTTCTTAAGTATCTGTTTACTAAAATAGTCCTTATTTCTAGAGTATTATCAGCCCTTACATTGGTTATGGATTGGTGCTACGTAAGGGCAAATGACAAATATATATTCCTTGTAGATGCACTGGAACTGTATTGATATTATGAACACCAGAGCTATTCACCAAGATGAATTAAGTAACACATTTCTCACAGTGTCGGGATCAAACAAGGTCTCTCGCTACTACTCTTCATCAAAACTCTGTATGCCCTGTTTGAGATTAAACAGAAGCCGCTTGATTATAAGTCTAAGATACTAACTCAAATGCCCATTGTGATATCCGTACAAAAAACACCCTTCATAGGCATTGAGAATCTTTTTGTCGCCTTAAGAACCTACCGGTACTTCTGACAAATTTGACATGATCTGTCTGTGACACAGCATTCCCACAGTCCAAATCATGAAACCATGTTTCATGATATATCAGTCTGCTGTACCGATTCCTCATCTTCTTCGTCAACACAACCCATACATTCAGGACCTAGAAATCTAAGCTATTACCTATTAAGAGATAGGAGAGTCCTGGAACTTTCTCATGATCCAAACCAGTTCCATCTGACTTCAGTGTCTTTTAACGACCATTCATCAGCAACAATACGTTTGTTGTGTATTCGTCATCAATTTTTCGGACGCCGTCATGTCCGGGAACTTATACTAACTCATCAGGGTGTTGTCCAAACTGGGCCAGGGAATAAATTCAATTGAGAAGGCATTTCGATGTTACTACTTTTGATTGAAGATATCAATGGTTGTAGTCTCGAGATTTTATTTATCGGTCAATCAAACAGAAATCAAGAAGTTCATCATAGAAAATTCCAAATCCCGTGGCCGATCCCTGTTTTGAACAATCAATGTTGACTGAGGTCTTTCACAACGAATGCCATAGTTTGCAGCCCAGTCATCTCTATTAAAACATACATCATGATGGGAAAATACGTCTGGCAAATGCTTAAAAACCCCGTGAATAATCCAGCCCTAACAGACTTCGATTGGAACAACCTGATAAGAGCTATATCATCAGTGGAGTTTTTCCTTTCCCCACTACGTCTTTCATAAATATGCTTCCAGCCCTTTGGAGATGCTTGTGCAAGTATTGCATCATTTAACGCACATTATTGCTATTTTATGATTATCTTTTTATCCTATATATTTTATCCTTTTATTTTATATTAATATTTTAATTTTTTTTAAAAGCTCCTCCTATTTGACTAAAGGAAGCCATACTTTAAAAACACATGTACATAAAATCTCAGCAAATCGGACTTATCCAATACTATTGAAAAATACTTACAATTAAACCCCCCACTTCAAATATGTCTCTATTTTCCTACAAAATCAATCACCCACCATATTTAGTAAATGGCCAAGATGGCGCTGTCTGTTTTTTTTGACCGTCTATTATAAGAAACTACAATTAATTATAAAAATATTTTAAAAATTTCCTTAAATATCTGCACTATTTGAAATGACACTAAACAATGTTTATCATTTTAAGCCATAAATGGCCAACAAAACAACAATACAATACAAGATTGACAACAATTATAGTCAGACATATGAAGACATTTAACACTCAATCGTGACATTACCTTAAGTTGACAAAAAAAATCAAAAAAAAAAACTAAAAATAAAAACGCTTAAAACGTTTCAAAAAGTAAAATTGTAAAGAAACTCTTTCGAATCAAAGTCAATCAAAATGTAAAATATGGCGCCACAAATAAAACAACTAATCGAAAAAGCAATTAGACAACAAGGCACGTACTACAACTTACTATTATTTACTATTAATGCCACCAAGGCAAAGAAGCCAAAATTGGAAAAAATATGAAAAAGAAAAAATCCAATAAACGACAGTCAACTGCTAAATAGTCAATAGTATTTTTATAATTTAAAAATAACAAACATACATAAATTGCAGGATAATTGGAAATATATAGTTGCTGCACAACAATATGACAACATCATAATTGCCTCTTTCTGTGGCATCTAACTCCATCTTTCACATTTTTCGTATTACGTATTTATAAAACAAATCAAGAAAATTTGGAATGAATTACAAATTATCAACTATTGACAGAGTTTAATTTACTGCATATCAAAACATGTATTGTATCTCTATCTAGGAATACAGACATACGACATACACTCGGATTAAAAATGCTATGTTTAATTGTTGTATGTGTATGCGTATTTGATATAACCAGCCATTAACAAATAACTAAAAACCAACAGCAGGAGTATAAGTATACTCCTGTTTGGAAAAATATATTTATTTATCTGCATACTCGTAGATATTGGTATGTAAGTGTATCTTGATGTATTTGAAATACTCATTTTATTTAGTAAATGAAGTAAATATTAAAGAGGCGTTATTCTAATTAAAGCCCAATCAAAATTTTAGACAAACAATTGCATTTGCTGTTTGAAATGTCAGCATTGCTGAAAAACATACACACACATCCTTTACTAACTCATACACAAACAATAGATCTATGCTGAACACACCCATACTTAGAGACAGTCATATACCCAACAAACTTGCAGGTTTGATTTCAAATTTAAAATGATATTAACTCAAAATGGTTTCTCAAATACATCGCTATAGGCTGATGATTATTAACTTGTTTTGGCCTGAAGTGGATGATATGGACACTACCAGGACATTCTGCACGAGCGATTTGTGGGCATGGTCATCTCACGTGGTGGTGATGTGAACTAGCCTCTGTGATCGTGACCCCGTTAAACATTTTATTGGGGGGTTTTCTAAAGTCACAGGTCTATGCAAATGAGCCACAAACCACAGCGTCCCTCAAAGCCAACTAACCTATGCCATCGGTCAAATTCATTCTGATTTATGTGCCAGAGTAATGATTAGTTAAATTAGACATTTCGGATGCACTCCATACATGATGGCATCGATAGGCCTTTCAAACGAATATAATATTTCGATGATATCTCACACATACTTTGTTTTATTTAAATTGAATGATAGGAATCGCTCAATGAAAGACCCTTTATTTTAAAACATTGGGTTTCTCAACAATTTCTGAAGGATTTGATAAGTGTTTGGAAATTACAATTGTTATCAATTGAAAATTTTATAATTCTTCGTAACTTTGAATATGTGTGTTTGCTGGGTACAAGCAGTATTGCATTTCTATATGCAGTTCGAGCAAGTAACAAACGTTAAAGAATAATTGGTAAAATATGCAACGTTAAGCAAATTTCTATGTATACGAGTACATATTATCTATTTATGAGAAATTAGTTGAGAGCAAAATGATTTTCGTTGCTTGGTGAATAAAATATCAAAAAACATTGGAGATTGCTCGATTTCACAAATTCTTAGATGTAGAGTAGTTATTTTTAAACTCCTTTGTCTTCATTGTTGCAGTTGGTAAAGCAAGAATTTCGGTTGAAGCAACCAAACTTTTGTTATTACTTCTAAGACACGATCATGAAACTTATATCTAGATATCACTAAAAATAAACCGGTCTAGCCAGCGGTATTGAGATATTTCATACCTCATAGCAAATCCATTTCAAGTTTGCCCAAAATCCAGTATTTTTTCTGCATGAAGAGCAGGACATTTTGTAATTTGCCAGCAGCTATACAAATGCTTACACAGAGAAAACAGATTCGTGATAACAACCGAATTTGTTTCCAATCAAATGATTCTACCTTAGTGATAGAATTTTACAGTTGTGGTTATAAAATTTTGCAAGAGTCTGGTTGCTTCAACCGAAATTCTTCTATATCAATTGACTTTCTGTTAATAGAACCGAAAAATTCTATGTGTGCAGCCGAACCATTTGATTGGCAACAAATTCGGTTGCTATCACGAATCTGTTTTCTCTGTGTAGCTATACAAATGTTTTTATTGAAAGGAAGTCTACTAGCTTGTTGCCATCAGCACAGCTATTAGTCGTGAAATTTGTCTCCTATTTCGAATTGAGGCAGAACTCTATTGTGATAAGGTTGTTGCTGTACTGTGAAGCTTTGTTGAAACACGTACTGACCACTCCTGGCATTTTGATTGTAGTCTTTTGGACTTAATTCGTTGTCCCCTAATTTTGTATATCTTGTTGCTCTCCTCGGTTATACTTGTTTGTTGGCTTATACTTACTTGCACTTTCAACATACACTCCTCTGCTATCTCTTCATAGTTAGTAGTGTAATGAGTAGTGAAAAAGTGAGTAGAGTTCGATAACACTGTTTGCAAACTAAAATTAAACATGCATGAGTCGAATGAGTTGAATCAATAACAAGTATCATGAGTATTTTCGTAAAATTATAAGTCAGGCTGAGGTTATATATGAATCAAATAGATTTGAGTTCGTATGAGTATGATGTCGACTCGTATTTAATGCTACTCATAACTACTTATAAATCAATGTTATTGTGAGTATGAGTACGTCAGAGTAGTTTATTTTCAATGATGGCTACTCACTTATAATTTCGAAAGTGCATATGAAGAGCAAAAAAGTGATTCGTTGCTGATCTCTATTGTTGACCTCTCTGCAAACAGTAATAATAACCCACATAACTGAACGCCTTGTTCGACATCCTTTTACTAATGTGAATCGTCTTATCCTTTTCTTGTTCAAAAAACTTAAGGAAGTAGTTACGGAGAGATGACCGTTCATACAGTGAAAATAATTTCGGAAGTGGTCCAGCCTGGATGAATTCTCCTTTCATTGGTCAATAGTAGAATAGTAGAAGTCATTTGAATAAAATGTCCAGTCTGGAAATCTTATCCTTTCATTGATTATCTAGAACAGGAGAAGTCATCAGTAAGTCGGTACAATCATCGTCTCTCATGCTTCTCAGAAATGACAATAGAGTACACACCAAAACATTGTTTCAAATAAATTTGTCAGCTGACGTCTACTATACTCCTGTCTGTATTGGACCTTAAACTGCGTTCGAAAGTTTGAATAGGAATTTTTTCATTTGTATCAAATGTCCAGGCTGGAAGAATTTTCCTTTCATTTATCATCTGGAACAGTAGTATTTTGATGATGTCTTTGTCAATATCCTTGAGCGCCTCTTTATATCATATTTCCAAGTGAGCATCGTCTATAAAACATAACGATTCACAGTAAGAGGATGATAATGATAATATTGATACTCGTTTCTTGTAATTTAGATGTATTTTTAAATAGAGTCAGAACCAGGAGAAGATATAAGCAGAAATATGCAATTTCATTACAGTTTTTGGTGTCGGTAATGACTTCTCTCGATTTATATCGAGGTTCCTTTCTTTCTCCTACTCTATTCCTTATTTATCTAAATGATCTTCTAAGTCAAACTTTCAAACCTATCTATTCTTTTGCAGATGACTGCAACATTTGCCATTCATATTCATTCAACTATAGGCCAAGCCTTTCGGATATTGGGGCAATGAGACAAAGAATGAATGATACATTTAACCAAGATCTTGCGACAATATCTGAATGGGGTTGTGCGAACAGAGTAGATTTTAATGGACATAAGACTTAATGTTGCATGTTAACACACAAACGCACGATAGTTCATGTAGCTTCATTTGTTTCTATGGGTGGTGTAAATATTAAGGAATCAGAAGCCCTTGATGTTCTAGGCATGAGAATTCATGAGTTTCGAAAGAAGCATTCATTTGCCTCTTTTTTCTACAATGTTGTAAGAAATAATTCACTTCATCTGATCTCTCTCTGATCTCCGAAACAAAGTGAAATACAACTCTCATGTAGTGGTCGGTGCTTCGAAGTCTATTTTGGAGTTGCTCGACCGCGTACAGGAGAAGGCGAGGGTGCTAATCGGTGACAGTAGGGTATCCTGCTCTATTCATTTTCTGGAGCATCGTCGCAATGAAGGCTTCATTTCACTGTTTTATCGATACTACAGTGGAATGTGTTCTGATGAAATTATGGAACTTGTTCCCGATACCCGTAGTTTCTTACGAACTATGCGTTCATCATCTGGTGCTCATCCATTTATGGTCGATTGGCTAGTGGATCACACAACAAACTACAGAGAAAATTCCTTTAATCATACCGTCCTTATGTGGAGTAAGCTTCATAAAGAAGTATTTTCTGTCCCTTTCAATATAGAAAAATTCAAATCAAATGTCCACAAGCACTACTCCTTCTTATCTCCTCCCCATAACCTATTTTCCCATTCCCATTCCCATCACAATGCATTGCATGAGTAGGGGTCATCCCCTGAGTGCTGGTCCAAGCATAAAAAAACACACTACAGGGAAAATGCATTCTTTAGTCGTACTCACTAATGTGCAATAAACTTCCGGTTGTCTCCTTTCAATGTAGGAAAGTTCAAATCTAATATGCACAGACTCTACCCTGCGGAGAAGATAATGATTATTATCGCTGACTAAAGGATATCCAACTCTAGTATTTCTTTTACTGTTTTACTACAATGTAGGCTTTTCAGAATTTCTGAAAAAGGCAGCGATCGTTTTTCGACTGTCTTCCGTTGGTGTATTTGTCTCGATATCGCATTCAACTATGATCACAACGATGGGTCTTACCTGGTAATTCGGATATATTTCAAAGATTTTCGAATAATAAACTTCTCATTCGTTATTCACCATTTATCAGCTGAAAATGAAGATTTTTCATTCATCAACATTTTCTGAACTTGGAAAAATGTACATATGTAGGAGTAAATATAACCTGATATCTTTCCTATTAATATAAACATTTAGCTTTCTTCCAAATTTTATGCTCGATTCATTTCTGTCAATTAATTTTCTTCACCTACCCAATATTTATTCATAATAATGTGCATGTATTGTATGTTATAACATAAATTTACTTTTGGATAAACACCAACATAAACAATAAACAGTAAATGCTTTAATACCAGGACATTTTGGAAAGCAGCATTTTAATATAATAAATTCGCTACTCCTAGGTTATTTTTACTGTTCTTATGCTGACTCTTTGTTATAACAGTTTTATAATTACATTTTCTAATATTTTGAAATGAAATCGAAAAAAAATACTCAGTTTAGAAACTGTTTAAATTGCAATTGCATAACTTGTCTATTGTTAATGCAAATATTGACATTTTATTCCTTCGAGATATATACAAATAATAAAAAAAAATATTTTGCTTTAAAATACTATTACGCTTGCAACGATATAAATATTTTCAGTGGGGCTAAATTAAAATTAGAAAATCAGAAATACTGTTTGTTTCATAAATTATTAATTTAATATTTGTTAATTGCATTGTTGAGATTTTAATGCCAAATAAACATTTTCAAATCTGAGCACTGATACAAAATCTGGGGATTTAAAACTAAAATGCCCTTCTTTCTAAATTTTTGTGAAGAAACATTAATTCATTGTTAAAAAACAATGTTTTCTTTAGTTTCTTGATTTCATCCAGTTTGTTTCTGTCGAAATTTTTAAATGCCCCTCTGTTTAAAACAGTGGTTTCGTTAATTTATTGATCGTGGTTTGGGTAAAACGGAGAGATCATTTTTGCAAACCAACATTTAGAAAGCTTTTGATCTCTAAGTGACACAGAAGATATTTAAGGCTTTTGCAAAAGCTTTTATACCCATTTAATAGAATATTAAGCTTAAACTCTTAGCTGTAAAATGGCTTCGAATATTAATTTTCTAAGCTACAAACATGTTACTAAAATGTAAAGTACTCGTATTCCTGTATTTAATAGATAAATCCTTAAACATCCTTTTCTTTTATTTGTGTATTTACGATGCAGTACATATTTTTTTCTATTCGCATTTCTTCGTTTCATTTCATTTCTTATGGTTGATTTGATGTGCTTGTCACGTTCATTTAAGCTTGTCGCTTTTAGAGATGTACGATTGTTGTATGTATGAGAGAAGTACGAGATTCAATTGAAATTCTGTTGGCTGTTTTTGCCACACACAGATACATTTACACACACATCTAAGTGCTCACAAACACACTGAACTCGTACAACGATTATTTCCATATCAGAATGCCGTAACCATACAAACTTTAAAGCAGGGAAATGGTAAAAAAAATAAAGCATTGCGAGCAGCATTAATAAGAGCCGGGAACCACAAACGCTAATAATTTTGCACAACAACTTGAGATACGAGTTAAAATAAAGATGAACACAAAAATAGCTAAAAAAAAAAACAAAACAGGGAAAGAAGTAAAAGACACACTACAAGATGTGAATTTGTTATTTTCAATTTGCCAAAAATAAAAATGGATTTTTCTGTTTAATTCAGCGCTCAACGTTTTTCATTCCTCTGGTGTTTTTTTTTTGTTCTTCATTCCTGCTCAGCTGTGTGGTTTAATCTAAAGGATTTCTTTTTTTATTTCTACGCTTGTTGGTGGTTTGAACATAAACTAAGAAAACCACAAATTTGAAAAGATAGAATGAAAACAAAAAAAAAATTATAAAACGTAATACATGAAAATAGATAAATAACTAAGAAAGAACTTCGTTTTGTTAGAGTTGTTGCTGGCTGGCTGGCAAAGAAATAGTATTCCAGCCACAATCCAAATATGAACGAAAATTTGTTCTGCTTTACTTGATTATTGTTCAAGGTATAAGTTGCAAAATTATATCCTTGCACTCTTAAATTCTCACACAGCATCTCAAGGATCTTATGTAGGTTTTTGTGTACGTGAGTGTGTGTGTGTTTTGTTTCATTTTAACCAGCTATAGAGGCTTTTGAGATTCTGTAAACATGTACGAGTAGTGGCAAATTCATTTTACAGTTTCTGTGTGAACCCAGTACGCAGAAATGTGGAGAAAAATCTGGTGGGATTTATAGAAGAGTGCCGCAGAATCACATCGATTGCTCAACAAAGCTTATGGTGAATGTGTTCCATCAGTTTCAACGTGCGAGAGATGGTTTGTTTGGTTCAGAAGTGCCCAGGCCAGCCAAAAAAAGTTTGAGGACCATGAATATTGTTGTAAAATTCAGCAAGAGATTCCAAAATCATTGGGAGCTATTCAAGCATTTCAAATTTCAAATCGCTAGCGATCATGAATTGAATCCGAGAAACCTTTAAATACGATTTTGCATGTCCTATAGAATGCCTAAATGCTATAAAAGAAAATAATTTTTTGCACTTGCGATGAAAAATAGATCCATTACGATAACCTAAAGCGTAAGAGATCAATTGCGAAACCCAGCCAATCAGCCGAATGGATTTGGTGGGAGCAAAAGTGCTACTGAAATATGAGCAAACCATCACATGGAACCTGTACCGAACGCAACTGATTCGTTCGCAGAGAAAACAGATTCGTGATAGCAACCAAATTTGTTGCCAATCGAATGATTCGGTTGCACACATAGCATTTTTCAGTTCTAACAACAGAAAGTCAGTTGATAAAGAAGAATATCAGTTGAGGCAACCAAACTTTAGTTACGCATTCCAAAATATTGTAGCCACAACTGTAAAATTCGGTCACTAAGATAGAATCATTCGATTAGCAACAAATTCGGTTGCTATCACGAATCTGTTTTCTCTGTGTTTGAAACGAGCATTTGCCGAAAAATTCCCAGAATATGCGACCAGGTATACACTTCACCTGGAACAGAGTATCCGATATTGGCTTCATTCGTTCTTTGCCTCAATAGATGAGCAATTCTTTTGGCTTGGAATCCATATGTTGCCAGATAGATGGGAAAATGTCATAGCTAACTTTGAATAAATTTATATTGTATAAATGTTTCAAAATAAAAGATAAAAATTTGAAAAAATCCCACATTTTTATATCATACACCCAATAATTGAGAAATATATTATAAGTTGGGATCTTATTAAGGTTAATTAAGCGGTAACGCAATACTCCGTTTTTTCTCCAACTCAACTCCTTATTTTTCGAAATGACCTTCTACATCAGACTTTCTTTCCTATCTATTATTTATAGATGACAGTAAGATTAGCTATTTTAATTTAGCTAATCTTACTGCCAATGAGGCAAAACATGAGGATCTTGTGACAATGTCTGTATGGGATCGAGTCGATTTCAATCCTCACATCTCACATTCAACGAAAACTCATCCATTTATGGTCTATTGGTCAGTGGGGAGGACAAAACCCTCCAGGGAAAGTAAGTTATTTGGTCGTACTCACCAATGTGGAATAAACTTCCTGTTGTCTCCGTTGAATAAAGGACAGCTCGAATCAAATGTGCCCGGATTCTATACTGCGGAGAAGCTAAATGTTATTATTGGTGACAGATGGATATCCAACTCTATTAATGCACTGCAGAACCATCTCAATATTGGATGTGTTTCACTGATGTACTACAATTTAATGTGTTCTGCTAACAATAGGGAACTTGTTGCCGATACTCGTAGATTTGTACGTACTGATCGTCATTCAACAAAAACTCATCAATTTGTAGCCGATTAATCAGTGGGGAGGACAATACATTACAAGGACAATCGTTCCTGCTATCTTCTTCTAATTTAGGAAAGATCAAACTGAGTGTTCACCATCTCTATCCTCCCTTCCATAAACCATTTTCTTGTTTCACAACAATACCAATGCCTGAGTGCTGGATAAGGATGAAAAAGAAAACATGATCTTTCGAAAATCTATCATTTTTCATTTTGAGCTAATGTTGAACTCGGAATGGTTTCTAATTTGTCATCTATCTAGTTATTGTCTATACTGTCGAAGTTTTTACTCAATGTCAAATATTTACAAATTACGTTTAGACGAGCCCTTTCCTACTCGTCTACATAAAAAAATTGTACAGATCATATCACTTGAAGGATAATTTAAAAGGAGCTTTACAAATATGGAGGTGTGATATTGAAGTGATTTTCATTGCCAGTAAAGCTGCTATTACGATTAAATATTTAAAATGATGAGCTTGCTTCCACATGCGGAATTTTAAGGATTCCAATGGTTTCGTCCCTTATCCGTAATCTTCCAAAGAGTTAGGCAAAAACCAAGTACGAAAGTATGGTCGGTTAAGGCCGATCTATACTGATTTAAAATGATGAGCTTGCTTCCACATGCGGAATTTTAAGGATTCCAATGGTTTCGTCCCTTATCCGTAATCTTCCAAAGAGTTAGGCAAAAACCAAGTACGAAAGTATGGTCGGTTAAGGCCGATCTATACTGAGTAGATGGTCACATTTTTCTTTTAAAATTTCATTAATTTATTTTCGTGATTGATTTTTGGAAATTGGGGGTATTTGGGAGCTATGAGCAATTATGGACCGATCGTCACGAAATTAGGTCGTGTGATTTATACCTATATGAAACTTATTTCTGTTGAATTTTATATGGATGTCAACATTAGTGATTTTCGGAAGTGGGGGTTATATGGGAGATATGACTAATTATAAACCGATCATCATAAAAGTAGATGACATGAGTTCAATATACATATATCTTATTTGGAGCGAAATTTGTCGAAATTAATCATTTATCACCGATAACGTCCTATTTCGGAAAGATATTTGCACGGAGGCTAGGTGAAATAATGTACTGATTTCAATCAGTTTGAATGGTGAAAATGGCCAACTTCGTTGATTAATACTTACTGAAGAAAGTTTTTAAGCTGTCAATGCAAATTATTTCGCATCACCATCTATAGATGGACACTAAGGTTCTCCCGATCATGGAATACAATATAATTTGGAAAAAAATATGCTTCTGGGATTTCAGTCCTTTTAAATACAACTTGAAGGAGTATGTGCAGGATTCATTCCCAATTCCCCAATAGGACACTACCATATTACTGTCACATTTGGAAATTGATCACCGCCCACGACAGACACAGGAAACCTTACACGGAAATCAACAGTAGTTCTAGCACAACTGGCTTAATGTTAACAGTCATACGTAAACAGTACCATCATCAACCTAATACCAGGTTTTTTACAGGACTTTATATTAATGAGAAACCCAAAAAAATGCTTGTGTCAAATTTGTCAAAAATCTTATAAAGTGATTCTGAGTTGATCGGTAAACTTTAACATTTTTGGGAGTTACAAACATCAGCACAAACGCGTAATACATTCACCTCTATGGTGGTGTAGAGTATAGTATTACAGGAATACATCATGAAATCGAAACGGGATGTGAAAAATAAATAGGAAAGCTTTGAAGATAAATATCAATACTTTGCAGAGAAGAAGGAGAAAAGAAAGAAAATTATAAGGGCCCATTTTGATCTATATATGGATCTAAATGGAACATATTTATTAATATTGATTACATAGTTATAGTTTCACGAACAAAAATTTATGTTTGGCAAGAATACTCCATTTAAAAAACTCCATAGATCTTTTCTATTTAAATCCACTATGGTTTGGATGAACAGTTTTAAATTTGTTGCGTTCTAAAATGGGATAGTAGAAAATGATCTGTCATTTGACAAACGCTTATTGTGGCAGGTCATATATAGCACTAATCTGAATAAACTTATATTTTATATTGGATATTGTAATAGTTTCAAATTTAAACCAATTTATAAACATGTCTTCTTTTCACAAATTGCAGGACTTAAGTATTAATTATTTGATAACTATGCAGGATATGTATGCTATAATGTTTACTGGGTTACATTTGCACATATACTTTACATTTTCTTCTATTTTTGTATGCATGAAGTGTTTACTTTCCAATTTGTTTGCTTTTTTTTTTGGTACTTTTCTATCTCTTCATGCAAGTACGAACGAGTAGTTCTTGGATATGTATGTATGTGTATGTAGTTTCAAAATACGCGTGTGAAATTTTGCTTTCATACATTTGGATACAAATTTCAATTTGACTAAAATAGAATTTCAGCTCGACAAATGTAATGTATAAATTTGCAAATATATGGATTGTGGTTAACCCTCGAATAGGTAAAATGTTTAGTAGTACTTCTCAGCTCTCGTAGCATCACATAAGTACATGTTTGTTAGTACGTACTCATATACGAATACACATAAACACTTCTTTTACTTCATGCAACATTAATACATATGTATGTAGCTACATACGAATATTTTCCTTCATGTCAGTTTAAATTGTATAAAATTTTGTTTTCATCTTGTAGATTTCATCTTATTTCTTATTTTTTTTTGTATGTTGTATGCTTCTAAAGGGTATGTAGTCGTACGTGTACATTAAGAAACAGCTTTATTTTAAAGAATTTTAATGGTTCGATCATCATACTGGCGTTATTACACTCTACAAGCTTTTTAACACAAAAACCACAGTTAGAATTGTGTATGTGTTCATTTACACTCACACAGTTACAAACACCTACTTGCTGTTTTAACACATGTGTTAATGCGGTTTGATGCGTTGCCAACGTTCGTTGCTAAGTGAGGACTCGTTGAATTTCTGTTAAATGTTTGTGTTTAAAAGAAAATTTGTTGTGGGTTTTTTCATCATTTTGCATCATGAACTACTATGTAGATTTTGGATTAATGCAGACTATTAAAATTGTCTAAGTATTGAACCACAAATATTTTCAATAAGTAATTTAAAGTTTTAGCTAAAGTTCAAAATGAATTTTCTTTTGTGTAGTTGAATCAATAGTGATACTTTGTTATTTATAAATATTTAAATTATTGCGAAAACTAGCTCCACATTGTTATGTATTTCAACATATCGACAAAGTAGTTGAATCCTTGTCATTTTGACAATAACTACTAAAATTACATTCCCATTATGATTAGATATTCTCTTCGGAAGAATGCGAATGTTATTCGGCATGTCAGCTGAAGCTTTTACCCCAAGAAAGAAGAGTCATCGTCGAAATTGTTGTATAAACTTCTCCGAAAGCTAAAGCAATTTTTATATTCAGTATATAACATATTTGGACAGCTCACTTGATGACAATTCCCTCTAGCAATTCCCTAGTACCTACCCCGAAGAACCGTGATTCCTTTTTCAGAGTATGTACCGGCACTTTATATCAAAGGAATATAAAACATGGATTTCTTAGGATTCACCTTCTAGACACTCCGTAATATGTCATAAAACTAAATTAAAAGAACTTGTTCTATTTGCATCTAATACAGGTAGCGTTGCCGCTTTGGTCCAATTGGACCAAAATTGGTAGTTTGAAGTTAACAAATTGACTTTTGGTAGTTTGGTTGGTTTGTTCCGATATTTGTCGTATTTTGGTAGACTACGATATTTCTGAATACATAAGTATTTTTAAGAACAAAATAATTAAAATAATAACGAAAAAACTACTTATGTTAAGCCAAAATAATAAAACTACATATTTGCAAAATATGAAGATAGCATTTTCTAAAATATTTAGTTTAGTCAGGTAAATGTGTATTTATTTAGTAGTGTTGAGTTCAAAAAATGCCAAAGGGCTCTCAAAACTTTTATTTTCTAATAATATGTGTTAAACTCTGCTTCAATATTATTCTTTCTCTGGATAATTTTATAGCAGCAATAATATAATTTTAAGTTAACTATTAATTTTGAAACGAATTCATATAGCATTTCTCAAATATTTAAAATTTGGTAGGTTTTGGTAGGCTTTGGTAGTTTTTAATTAGAAATTTAGTAGGAAAAATATTTTATGAGTGGCAACGCTGAATACAGGCCACAAATTTTTCAACTTTTCGCTAAAACTAGACAAGTATTTAATGTGATATATGCTCTTTCTACAAGACTCGAGACTAGAGTTTAATGCTAATTTCCCGCAGGGTTAAAGTAACAAGAAAAAAGAAGACCAGAAATAATAAATATGAAGACAAGAGATATAACATACAGGGAATAAGAGAAATAGAGCCAGAAAGCTTATTAAAATGAGGTTCATTTCCGAAATAATTATTCTACAGCAAGGGTTTTAATACAATCTATGGTTAATAAGAAAAATGAAGATCGGTAGACATGGGATTCGCATAAGCTTTTTTGCTCTGTCCTACCCCTTCTGAGAATCTATATTGATCACAGTGATCCTGTAGTCATGTAGCAATGCCAACTTCGTAGAGTAAGGCTTCCAAGACAAATTATTTCGCATCAGTATTGGTAGACACTAAGGTTCAGCCAATCATGGAATACAATGTAATTTTGGGAAAGAAGATCCTTCTGGTATTTCATCAGAGCAGTCATATCAAATAAAACTTAAAGAGATATGTGAGAATCCACCGTCCACGGCAGACACAGGAAACCTTTGACGGAAATCAACAGTGTTCTAGCATATTTGCGGTCGCGATGGAACTGCGGGTTTAAAGTTAATAGACCCACTTAGACAGTACCGTCGCAGACTTATGACCAGGTTCTATACAGAAATTGATAATAATGCGAAACCCTCGGATGAAAACATCGTAGTTGTTATAACAACAACAGTTTTTGAAAATTCATACACAGAGAAAACAGATTCGTGATAGCAACCGAATTGGTTGCCAATCGAATATTTCTACCTCAGTCACCGAATTTTACAATTGTGGCAACAAAATTTTGAAAATGGTAACAAAAGTTTGGTTGCTTCAGCTGAAATTCTTCTTTTATCAACTAACTTTCCGTTGATAGAACCGAAAAATTCTATATGTGCAACCGAATCATTTGGTTGCTACTACGAATCTATTTTCTCTGGGCACACTATGATGTCTGTATACTTTATTAGAAAATCTTTGTTGAATATCATTCTATCACATTTAAGGATGACTGATATACTTTGGTAGATTTCCTAGATCCAAAACCTAGTGATAGAGAGCAATTTAACTATCGTGACATTTATAATACTGGTGCAAATTTAACAAACCATTGCACTGTGGTTCCAAATCAAAATCTAGGTGGACGAAATTATTTGGTGCTCTTTTTACATAGAATTGGTGTCTCCGATTCAAAAAAATGTTTAAAAGATCAATATAAACTTTTTTTCAAGGTAAAGTAGGGTCTAGATATACATATATAAATCAATAATAAAAAAAATATTTCTAAAAATTCCATTCCGTTAAAATTAAAAAAAAGTATTTCGGCGGCCACAATTTTTTACAAAGACATTCCCCAGAAGTTTCTTTAAATGATATATATAGTCATTGGACGGGATTCGACGGTCTTTTTTTTTGCAAGCTATATAATATTCTTTGAAAGATTTCAGTATATTGGAGACCCAAGTTTAAAGGACTATAACAGGAAAATGGAGAGGCCCATAAATATAAGATATACACCTAATAAAAGCATATATCAATGTTTATCTATGTTTTGAAGTATGAATTTCTATAGGGTAAAACAATTGAGATATATGTAATTTAGTAAAGCAGTAAAATATTAAAAAAAATTAAGGAAAATATGATTCTCAATTTTTGAACTTCTGGCGCTTCTGTCGAGAAAACGAAATGTCCAATTGAAAAACCCATTTGTATTGGAGGAGGGCAGATTGTCAGCTTCCGAAAAAACTTAGTTTTTCCAAATTCTGAAGATACCGATTTTGATAATTTTTTCAACTTAGATTTTGATATGGAACCACAGTGCATTGTGAAGTTTTTATTTCGCTTTACACAATTTGAAGTGCATTTATCAAGAATTCCATTGAAATTAGATCTTAAATGTAAACTTGTCAGTATAGTTACTACTATCAAAGGAGAGAAGGTTCCGATTATATTGCATGAGGTATTGCTGAAATCAAGGATCTAAAGAAAGGGATTTCAAAAGCAAGACTGACGACTGAAAAGTGATCTAGCACTGTTGGTTGCTTTTCGCCTCCAGTAGGGGTTTAAGAATGGTTACCATTGTGAGCAGCAGTTCTTAGGACTTCTCCAAAACACAATGGTCATCATGATTTTTCCCAAAAAAATCAAAAAACAATATAAATTTAATGGAATATTGGACTTATGGTCCTGAAAATAGTGTTCTTATACCTTATATGAATTCGCTCTACTTGGAATTCGCAGCTGACCGCTCCATTAATGTATTTGAAATCTACAAAATCTTAAGGATCTCAATAATTCCCACTATTTGGAAAGGATTACTTAAATTGGGAATTCCTGGAAAATATATTTGACTTGAAAGGAGAATATGTGCAGAAATAAATAAAAATAGAGACGACTGTGGATCCAGGTTAAACTATTGGGAAGCAACATTGTTAACATTTCCTAATTGCATCTATAACTTTGATGCTTCTTTATAGATATTTCTTTATAGAGATTCAAAACTTCCAAATTTAATTCTACTTAAGGTTCTTTTCTCAAAAAACACTATGTAAAAAGAACACTTTCTTTGTCTTTTTAAAAACGAAAATTACTTTTCTAATCACTTGCCATCTATGAAATGTAATACACAATTTCTGCTTAATCCTTTACTATTCTTCAAACTTACACCCTCTAACCTTTAATATCCTCTATTAGTTTTAACAAACAATTCTAAGCAGTTTAAAAAGAATGACCTCCTATCACAAACTCAAACTCGAGTAAACAACAGGAAAAGGTTTCAAAGAAGAAAAAAAAATAGTTAAAAAGAAAGAAAAAAGCTAAACATGGAAAACTAAAGAAGACAATGAAACAAACAATGAGATTTCATTCGATTAGAAGATGGAATATAATGGCCAAACAGAAAATGAGAAAATAAAAATGCTGATGGTTTCATTTCCGATAAGTAACATAAAATGGCACACAGGCGATGGCCAACGATGAAGAGGACGACGACGATGTCAACAAAGGCCAGAAAAAGGAAAAAATCCAAACCAACTAACAAACAAACAACAAAATGATAAATTGCCTCAAAGAAAGGTTGACATTTGTTGTTGCTGTTACTCCGAACCATCTCATGCTACATGAGAAGAGCTAAAAGAAGATGAAATAACAAAGTTAAGGAAATTAGAAAATTTAAAACACACAGACACACATCACTACAGGACACACCAGCAGTGTTAGCAAAAAAAGGATAACGCCAATAACAGAATGCTTTTTATTATAAAATGCATTAGGAAAGAAAAAATAATGAAAAACATAATTATAAATGCAAAATATATTTGTGTTCATTAAAAAAGTCAACTAGTCTTAAACTCCTTAGAAAAAAAGAGGAGTGAGGGATGGATGGTTGGCTGTATGGAGGTAGAAAAATGTATTAAAATTATAAAAACATTAGGTAATAAATCATTACAGCATAAAAATGAATATGGAAACATGTTTTAAGGGAAACTTTTTGTTTTTTCTAAATATAATTTTGTCATTCTATTAAGCCCATATAAATGTTTTAACTTGAATGCTGTTTCAGTGTTGATAACACCAATTGTATTTGCTAGTATTAATTTTGAAAGCAAACTCACACGCATTTGTATTTATTTTCTACAGGGTTTTTTTTTTTGTTGTTGCCGATTTTCTCCTTCTTTTGTCTATTATGTGGTGTTTATGCAGTTAATCCTGATTTATTACCATTTTCCTCGAGATTGCCTAAGATTACTTTTGCTACAAATAGATCTTTCAGTCAACACAATATACGAATTTACATTTGTACAAAACGAAACAATGAAATCTGTAATGGATGAAAAAAAAACAAGAAATCCCAAAAAAATAAGTAGAAGGTCCTTTAAATCCACCACCCCGGCACCTCTGTCACCCAAAAGCATTAAATCATAGCAGGAGCAGTGAGTGCCGGCAGTAAAGAAAAGCTGGGCAAACAAAAATAGAAAGACAACATTTTCTAATTCGATTTCGTTTAATTTTATTTTTTTGTTCTATTATTTTTTACTTTTTTTTCTGTAAGATATTAGAAATGAATACATTTCTTAAAGATTTGAATTTAGTGATTAGACTTTTTACGCAAGAGATATACATACTTGGAATAGGACAAAAAATATAAGAAAATCCTATTAAAATGCAGCATTGCTGCCTGTCTGGCAAACTCAAACTTTACCTATTGTGGTGGTGGTGGTGGTACCCTACATGATGTCATGATGTTGGAGTAAATAGGGACTATAAGTATTTAGTAACATAATAACAGATATTCTCTGGATTCATTTTAAATGCCGATTCTTATTAGGGTCCTCTAGAAAATGTAGTAGATTCATAGGGTGGGTTTACGGAGGGCATTATAGCTTAATTTAAACCATAAGCATGGAGAATCTTTTGCGATGTTTAATATTAAGGTTGCGAGTGTTGCGGCAGGAAAGAACTATTTGAGTTCTCGTTAGTAAAACCATTGCGGGAAAGTCACACTAAGATATTGTATAATTCCCACGGGAAGCTCGGATCATAGAGTCGCGACTTTTAACTTCGGTATCTCACCCTCAGTAGGGATGAATGGATTGGATCTAATTAACTGTTTTCACTGATGGATCCAAGGCGGACTCTGTTATAGAGACCGGGTGTTATATGATCAACAACAGTATTAAACGGTCATACAGCCTCTCTGACGAATGCAACGTCTTCCAGGCAGAGATCTTCGCGATCTGGAAAGCCACGGAGCTGATAAAGCACAAAGGAGGCTATAGTTACAATTTATGTATACAGTAAGGCGTCACTTATGGTTCTGAAATGTCATATAATTAATTCTCGCATAGTGGAGCTCTCGAAGAGCTATTAGTACACTACACATTCAGATTGTGTTGGGTACCACGGCACTTTAGCATACAGGGATATGAGGTAACAGATGAACTGGTCAGACAGGACTCAGATCTGAACCATAGCATTAGGGACCGGGGAGTAAGACCTCCTATTTGTCACTATTACAGGCTAATCTTTGAAATATTCCATGACACCACCAACCAATCCAGGTATAGTAGGACGGATTATTGAATAGCTCGCTGAATACCAGTTTGAGTGATAACCGGTCACTGTTGAACTGGAGCCTTTAATATCAAATGATAGATATTTCAAAGACATTTGCTACGACGTATATAAGACCATAGTAAGTAGGACCTACAATGGGTCAAAATCGGAAAAAATATTTTTTAAAACGAATTTTTTTTTCACCAAAAAAAAAAAAAATTTTTAATATTAAAAAAAAATTTAAAATTAAAAAAAAAATAATTCAAAAATTTTTTTTCCAAAAAATGAAAAAAACTTTGGAAAAAAACAATTTTGTTTACCTAAAAATATTAAAATTTGTATTTTGAAGTATAATTTGATGAAGTGTATATAAGATTCGGCATAGCCGAATATAACTCTCTTACTTGTTTCTGTAACATTTTGTTTTAAGGTTGTTTTTTTTAAATATACTAGGGTATTCGAATTATTCGATTTTTTTCTTGTTCGAATTAAACGAATAATTCGAATAAGTGATTTTAACTTGTTCGAATAATTCGATCACACGTTTAAAATTATTCGAATAAATTTTAATTTTTTTTAAAAAAATAAAGAATGAAGTTTTGATGTCGGTTTTTTAATATTTTATTGTTAAATAAAAACAAAAAATAACGTTATAGTTAACAATTCAAGTGTTGATAATGTTAAAAAACATTCGAAAATAAAGTCCATCATTAAATTTTCATCAGAAATATTCTGATCAGATTAACTCCCGAACAATTTACTAGCAAACTCTTTAGTTTCCGTTTTGAAGCTATGCTTTAAAAAATTTGAGCTAGTTTGACAAGATCCTGAATTCAAGTACAATATAAACGTGTTAAGAACTTTTTTATGTCGTTCATTAATTCGGGTTTTAAATTGAGTAACTAATTCTTTAGTAAATTAATTATTCACTATTTCTAAATTATTTATAACAAATTGTATTATACATCAAGCTTTATCAATGTTGCCGAATCTTTGCTTAATAAAGTGGTCTTGGGGAATTACACAATAAAGGGAATATGTCCAAAGTTTGATATCATTGTCAGTGTACGTGGCTAAATTGAAGTCAGGCAGTGCATGATTGACGCATTTACAAATACGCAAGAAGTTTATTACCATGTTACACAAAGATGTTCAACGATGGTCAAAATCATGTATAAGACGAACTCCGTGCTTTTATTGCAACAAAACGTTAGTTTGCAATATTTGTGTTTATCATTTGATTTATTAACTTAATAACATCACTTATATACATATATTTTAAGATCATCTCCTTCATCTATTTCAATGTAATCATTATAAATGTCATCCTTAATATCACTTTTGATGACCGTTTCAAAATCACATTCAACTCCACTTTAATCTAAGTTAAAATTTTGACTATTAATTGCGATTCTTCTAATATTTCGCCAGCTAAATAACAAATATTTTATTCCGTACCTTTTATTTTCATTGGTTCAAGTCCTAAGTTAAAAATTCTGAAAGATTTGTTTTTAGAATTGTAACTTCTTGCAGTAATATTTATATATTTATAGAAGGAGTTATCGGAACACTCATCTACAGTGATCGAAAGTCCCTTTGTCTTAGTTATTTGTCGAATTTCAGAAACAATACAATTTTTGTGAGTCATTATTACTTATTTAAATTTGAAATTATGAAAAATTTTAAGCAATTTAATAAATTTAAATATATATGAAACATTTTTTTATTTGATTATTCTACATAAAATTGTTCGAATTATTCGTTATTCAAAAATGGCCATTTTTAAATTGTTCGAATAATTATTCGTAAGAAATTATTCGATTAATCGAACGATCATTAGTCGAATGAATACCCTACTACTCACATTCACTACCTTAAACAGATCATATATCTTATAAATTTGGATTTTTTAACATGTCGCTTCTACTGTTCGTCTTCTAAAACCAAATGCATACTCAGCTTTATGCAGATGTATGGAAGTCATTTTTTTATTTTTTTATTTTGCAACATTAGTCCAATATAAATTTATTGAATGTCTTGGGCATTGTTAGCTTTGAAATTTCACCATATTTCTGGCAGCATATGAATTCCGAGACAAAAGAACTGCTCATCTTTTGACGCGAAGAACGAATCAAGCCAATATCGGAGAAAAACGTATCCCAGAACAGCGATCTGCATCGATCAAACAAATAGTAGTCGGACAGATCGTGGTCTGGACTATAAAGCAGGTAAGGCAGAACTTTCCAACCACTTCTCTCTAAATAGTTTTTAACTTGTGGCCGAGTGTTGTCATGTTGGAATATTACGGTTTCAAGTCTGGCCGCATACTACGTTCATTGTTCGAACAATGCTCGCTTCATACGAATATGTTGCATTCGGTACAGGTTTCCTGTGTTGGTCTGGTCAGATTTCAGCAGCTCATAATAGGTAAGACCTTTTTGCTCTCACTAAATACAGAGCATAACCTTAGCGCAATGCCCATTAGATTAGATCCATTTTTCGTCGCAAGTAATGATTCGGTTCAAACATAATTTCGGAAATTCAAAATCGTCATTCAAGATCTCTCGGCTTCAATTCGTATGGTACCCAATTTCACTACTTTTGGATGAATCCTGCTGCTCGCAAACATTTTGAAATTACTGATTGAGTAGCTCCCAATGATTTTTCAAGCTCTTGTCGAGTTTCTTCATGAAGTAATGCCTCCAATTCTTGGTCTTCAAACTTTTTTGGATGGCCTGGGCGATATTTGGCTTCCGTGTCAAAATCGCCACTTCTGAACCGCACAAACCATCTAACATCATAAGTTTTGGTGAGCAATCGGTGTGCTTCAGAGGCATTTTTTTTTCAAATTCAAGAAGTAAAGCAAAACTTTCCGCATATGACGATTCCTTGTAGAAAAATCCAACGTTTTCCACTTTGATGTTTACACTATAATGTTCAATAACAAAATTAAATATAAGTTATTGAAGACAAAAACCGCGATCAAAAGATCATCCATTTTACATCCCTCATTGTTAAGTCAAGAGGTTCAAAAACATTTGCAATTTTTTAAAATGTCTTGACGGTTCGGTGGCGAATGTTATTGTTAAATATATTTCCCTTTAGCATTTTGGGAAGAATTTTCGAAATGCCATTTTCATTGATACAGTATATAATTTTGAACGGTTAGCTTTCAAGATTAGAGTTCAGTTACTTTTATAGATACTGTATTAATAGACATTAGGAAACAGCGACAGAATGCTCTTCTCTTCTGTCTTTAAAAGCTATACAGTTTCACATTAGATTGATGATCCAGGATTATCAAGTCATGATAACCCACTATCATCACTTACACTGCAGTCCATCACGCCATACGTCATATTAATATAAACGACTTTGTTTGCAGTTTTCTTCGCTTGTTCCTCGACAATTATTAAAGAGTTTTCATGCAATTCCGATTATCTAAGAATGATCATATGAGCAGCTCTTTCTATGTTCGTTTAATACCACCTCTAATTTCCTATTGTTTTCAGTTATTTTCTACTACTAATAATATTTCATACATCTACAAAAAAGATAATGAAACAATAGCTTCGTTTGGTTTTATATATATTTTTTTTATGTTGCTGGTACTTTTTGTACTAGAAAAGTTTGTTTTGTTCTATACCAGAAAGTAAGTTTGTTTGTCATTCTATATTTTTACATTGAAGGAGTAGTTGGCACTCACACATTCACTTACATTCATAGATACATATATACTTTGGAAATTGCAAGGATGAGGCTAAAAGTGAAACAGAGATAAGCTTACAAAATATCATTAATTATCCTTGTTGTTTGGATTTTTTTTTGTTGCTTTTTGTAATTTTCTTGTTGTTTTCCTGACTGAATGTTTTTTTTCCCAAAACTTGTTTAAATTCTCTGTGTTGTTGTTGGTTTTACAAGGAAATAACAAAAATACCATTGTTTAAAATGAAAAAAGCCATTAGATGTGTTATTTGGTTTACCTAGATATTTTTTGCTTTTAATTTTGTTTTCTACTCAAAATTAGAAACTTTTTTTTGGGAAATTTTTAATTTCTGTTGTTTTTCCTTTACTTATGGTATCTTGTCTCTGGGAATATTAAGGTTGTTTTTAATTTCCATACAAAAAAAAGGAGGTTCATTATAATGTTATATACTATACTGTTAAATAAAACTTTGATTTGATACTCGGCATAGGGAAGAAAAGGAATGCTGTTAATGAATATTTGTTTGTTTTGCTGGTTTTCCTATTTTTAATATCAAGCTTAAATTTTAAATTTATTATTTTAGCTTTATTTATCAGAGATTTGATTTCCGCTCCAGTTTTGTTGGCTTGGCTATTTTTCATTTAATTGTATTTCGAAGTTACTGTTTCAATTTGCCATTACAAAGGTTACAGCATTAAGGAAATGTGACATCATTTATATTTCGTGTGGAAACAATATTGTATTTCTTTTAATTTAAAGAAAAACTAATTAATAGAATATCCTTAGGAAGGTCCAATTGAAATCTTAAGGTGAACAAATAAAGGGTGTCCCAAAATATATGCAAGATATAATTTACATAGAAAACACTTTTTTTGCATTTGATTATTTTTGGAGTCATTGGATGGAACGGTCTATGTGGGACTTTAAACTCTTCAGACCGTGGGAACACATATGTGTACCTTACATTATTTAAAGTTATTTTGTTATATTTCTCGTATCGATATCTTTATATCGCTGCTGCTACCCGTGTTACTTTCAATAGATGACACTGTCGCTGCTGTTGGAATCAGTTTCCATTCTTGCCAATTTGATGGATTGTTTTTATTTAGTTCATGTTTAGGTATTATAAGGTTAAACTCCATCGCGACCTCAGTTTTATCAGAACTACTATTGTTTTCCGTGGCAGGTTTTTCTCCGAGCCTGCTATATGTGGTGAACGACCTCCAAGTATGAAATTCTGTATTCTTCGACCAAGGAATTGATGTTGTCTCTATGAATGTCATTCAAAGCTGCAGCATACCAATTACGATCCAATGAATCCTTTGTATGTTCTCCTCGTATACAGAAAGTTCCTTACTGACTGATTCAACAACATGACTTTGTGTTCCATTATTGGGAGAACCTTCGCTTCCTCGTGAAGGTGACCGTCCTTAAGGAAGCATTGAATATTATTCCACTCACTGACTTGGGCTCCAGCTAAGTAACGTTGAAGCTTCGATGAATCCTCCGCTGATATCCCAGAAGGAACTGATTCAACAACATGACGTTGTATTCTATTATTCCAAGGTTATCTGCTAGCAGCAGTCCTTAAGGATCACCAAAATATTTGGCTGGTTCACAGTCGGAATTTAGACTCCATCTACTACGACTCCCATTTTGTGCGTAAAAAAATGCAGCTGATGCACACCGATTGTTCAGCTAAGCTTATGGTGTATGTTTTCCATCAGCTTTAAGGTGCGAGAGATGGTTTGTTCGGTTTAGAAATGGTGATTTTGACACGGGGGACAAATATCGTAGAAGCCATCCAAAAACTTTGAAGACCAATTATTGGCAGCTACTCAAGTAGCAATTTCAATCAACAGCTGGATTCATCCAAAAGCAGGGAAATTGAAAAATGATTTTGCATGTCCGAAATGATGTTTGCACGCTAGAAAAGTAAATAATTTTTGCATCAAATTATAATTTACGATGAAAAATGGATCCATTAAAATAACCCGAAGCGTAAGAGATCGTACGAAGTGAGTCGTTTGAGGTGATATTTGGCGGTCAGGCATGAAACTGTGATAATCCATTATGAGATGAACAGTTCTTTTGGCTGGGAATCCTCATGTTCCCAGAAATATGGGAATATATCATAGCTAACAATAGACAATACTTTGAATAAATTTGTATTGTGTTCAAATGTTTCAAAAAAAGAGCAGAAAATTTTGAAAAAATCCAGTATTTTTAAATCATATACCCAATAAGTTATAGATCATAAATGTTGTGACCCTTCGCCTTAATGCTGCAGTCAAACATGTGTTAATAGAGTGGTGGACGAGCTACTGATAGTTGTCGGGTCAGATGGTGGAGTGGTAGAGTCCTAGGGAAATCAGGCTGTAGGATTGTTGATTAGTCGCGTCCTTCCCAGGTTTGGAAATCGGAATTAATTTTCACTCTCGTGTATTCATTAATTTTTACCAAACCTAAATAGTCAGACTGTTTTTAGTTGTTGGCAAACCATCATTGCATAAATGGGGGCAAGCTAAAATCTTGCTTGTATTGTGGAACACCTTCTATAATGTTTGGAAATCATGAAGTCATCAAGTGTTTCATTAGACTAAATAATCACAATGTATAGTTTTAACCTAAAGTTATACTGACAGTTTACACACAAAAATTTTAACAGACAATATAACATTAGTACCTTAACATCGTGATAATGGAAACAAGAATTATAATTTTTCTCTACCCTGCAACTACACAATGGGAAATTGAATTCTATCATCACGTATCCTATGTCATCCAATGGATTTCTAATTTCACGTAAAAATATACGATATGGAAAAGGAAATACCGCTATTTAAAAAAATAGAAACAATTAGAACTTAAACAAGTAAGAGTGCTACATTCGGCTGTGCCGAATCTTATATACCCTTCACCAAATTATACTTAAAAATTTTAAATATTTTTAGGTAAACAAAATTTAATTTTTTTCCAGTTGTTTTTTGAATTTTTTGGAAAAAAAATTTTTTCGATTGTTATTTAAAATTTTTTTTAAATTTAAAATTTTTTTTTTTTAAATTTAAAGTTTTTTTTTTAAATTTAAAAATTTTTTAAATTTTAAATTTTTTTTTTTTTTAAAAAAAAAATTCGGGTCCAAAATTTTTTTCCCGATTTTGACCCATTGTAGGTCCAACTTACTATGGTCTTATATACGTCGTTGCAAATATCTTTGAAATATCTATCATTAGATATCCATATTGTCTATATTAATGTCTTAGTAATCCAGATATAGGTAAAAAATAGGTCAAAAATCGAGGTTGTCTTGGTTTTTTCCTCATATCTCAGCCATTTGTGGACCGATTTTGCTGATTTTAAATAGCAAAATTCTCGAAAGCATGTCTGACAGAATTATTGAAGATTTGGATCCCGAAGATATCTGGGGTCTTCAGAAAACTGATTTCAACAGACAGACAGACAGACGGACAGACAGACAGACAGACAGACAGACAGACAGACAGACAGACAGACAGACAGACAGACAGACAGACAGACAGACAGACAGACAGACAGACAGACAGACAGACAGACAGACAGACAGACAGACAGACAGACAGACAGACAGACAGACAGACAGACAGACAGACAGACAGACAGACAGACAGACAGACAGACAGACAGACAGACAGACAGACAGACAGACAGACAGACAGACAGACAGACAGACAGACAGACAGACAGACAGACAGACAGACAGACAGACAGACAGACAGACAGACAGACAGACGGACATGGCTTAATCGACTCCGCTATCTATAAGGATCCAGAATATATATACTTTATAGGGTCGGAAATGAAAAATGTAGAAATTACAAACGGAATGACAAACTTATATATACACTTCTCACGAAGGTGAAGGGTATAAAAATAGGTTCTAATGCAATAATTTTAAAATTTTTAAAATCGATTATCTTTCGAATACTCAAAGACATACATGACATATCCTAGATACATAAGGACTACCCTTTATAGTTGCCTAGATTGTACAGCTAACGTGAGGTACTAAATGAAGTTTGTTTTAGAAACTGCGAGAATTGAATGTTATTCTCATTCTCTCTGTACATATTTCAATTCTGTTCAACTACTTATGTGACCTTTTGCCTACTTAATAAACAGTTAAATTTTTGGCGCCTAAAACTCTATGCAAAAGCCTACAATAACAGCACTAAACTATTTTTAATATTAATTATCACTACAATTTTCACTAGAAACCACACTGTGCGCCGGTACATAAAACAGATTATAAAGAAAGAAAAAAAAAACAAACGAACCAATGTTGCAACGTAGAAAAATATAAAATATCCGACGGTTAAAAAGTAGTAAATGCAACAGCTCGTAATGACAACAAGGCTCCACATAGTTTTGGAATCCTGATGACAACAGTAGCAAATAATACAAACATCTTTTTGTTTAAATTGCACATCTTGTCCGAGTGCAGTAAATAAATGCCTGCCTCCACATAGAGCCAAATTGGTAACACAAATAAATGATGCCACTTTTGCGTAAACTATGCGTGCACACAATCGTTCACTCACTCACATTCACATTTGCAGGGCCTATGATCGGCGGACGGACTTGCACAGGCACTGGGTTTACTTATGCACTTATGCTTCAGTAGCAACAACAACAACAACAAAAAGGAATTATGGACGCGACATGGTCAAAGTTCTATATGACTAGATGCAACCATACGTACCTATACACATACATTCACACTGACACACACACGAAACTCTGTTTGTTGTAGTACAAATTTAATTAATTATGCTCTTTGTTGGTAATTTATTAATATCAAAAGTTGACAAGGTGGAAATTTATGGATTTTGCACTGTGTTGCACTTGCTTGTGGTCTGGGTTTTCTACTCGTACACAATCATACCAAACTTATTGTAAATTCACACAAACCAACAAATACAAACACTAATTCGCAAATTCACACACAGACTCATTTACTTTTGCTTTGTACACTCGACAGAGGGCGCTAATGTACTCCAAGATTTAGTTGCATAAGATTAAGATGTTGCAAGCAGTATTAATACAAAAAGAACAACAAAATAAATAAATAAAGAAACGAAGGAATTCTTGTGAGTTTTCAAATTAACTAAGCAAATGCACATTCAAGTCATCTATCAAATCGTGCAGTCAAGCAGCCAACCAACCAGGCAACTGAATTTTGCTCATCCCATCCCATCCTATCGCTTTTTCTTCACAGATGATAATTTCTGGGAAAATTATATTGCGAAGGCAGTAGAGCAGTGTGTGTGTGTGCTGATATCAGTGTAAATCAAAGTGAGAATTTTGAATTATTATTTTGTTTCTCTTTTTTTTGTTTGTTGGTGAATAACTTAACAAAGTGAAACTAATAAGCACATTGTCAAATATTTGTTTGATTTTCAGTATTTCGTACAAACAAATTTCCAAGCAGTTTCTTTTGATTTGATTAAGTACAGTGGGATTTCTTTTGTAAATATAAAACACAAATTCTTGTTAGATTTGCTAGATAAAGTAAGGTCCCATCTTAAAGAAGAATTTTTACTTCAAATCTGAAACAAAATTTTGGAATCATTGGCATTCCCGTCCAGAAAACCTAATTACTAAGATTATTTTTCAAAAAGGTATAAAAAAATTTTTAATGGTTAGCTTGGTTAGAATAGGAAGAGGAGACAATTTGAATTTCGAGTGCTCATTACACATTATTTTGTGCGAAAAAACCGTCAATCAAACCAAGAAAAAACTTCGATGGTGGGGACTCTGCACCATCGATTTCAATGGTAAAAAAGTGGTTTACTGACTTTCATTGTGGTCGCACAAGTACAAAGACGCTGAACGTTCTGGACGGCCAATTGAGGTCAGTACACCCGAAAATGTCAAAAAAAATCCACGCTATGATTTTGGCCGACCGAAGAGTAAAAGTGCGTGAGATTGATGATGCCATAGGCATTTCATAGGTTAGTGTGTGTCGATTTTAAATGCTTAGCTGGGTTTAAGAAAGTTGTCTGCAAGATGGGTGCCGCATTTGAATGAGTTTTTGATAATAATACCTCATCCGCCATATTCTCCGGATTTAGCCCCTAGTGACGGCTTCCTATTTCCAAACCTAAAGAAATGGCTGGGTGGAAAGAGTTTCAGCTCCAACGATGAAATTATTGACGAAAAAATTTCTATTTTAAGGACCTCGAAAAATCCTATTTTTTGGAAGGGATACAAAAACTGGTGAAACGTTGGGCTAAGTGTATTGAGTTAAAAGGGGATGATGTTGAAAAATAAATTTTTGTTTTCCAAAAAAAACAGTGTTTCATTCAAAATGTCACGGACTTATTGATCCGCCCTCATACAAATTTGCGGAAGCTAAAGAAGTTACAAAAGTTATGATATTTTTAATCATATCTTTTGTTTATTTGAGTACAATAGATCATTTAATACCATACACTACAGCATCTAAGAAACGTCTTTTTCAAAGTCCATGAAAAACCCAGTTTTCCGTAAGTGCTTCGAAATGAAGCTCAGTTTTTTTACATGGCCTGAATTTATGTGCAGATATAGCGTTATAGGGCTCCGGCACCGAGCCCTGATTTCTTTGTACCCCTTGAAATTGTGGCAGTCATAGACACTCCTATCAGAAGTTGATAGGACACAATAATATTGGGTGTACGACCTAAAAATGCGAAATTCTTTAAAAATTTTAGATTTTATTTTGAAACATTTGTACATTCAAAGTCTTGGCCATTGTTGGCTATTCCATCTCTCTTTCAACATACGGAGATTCCAAGCCAAAAGAACTGCTTCTTTTGAGGTCAAGAACGAATCAAGCCAATATCGGATATTCTGTCCCAAAGTGAAGCGTAACCCAGAGAAATCGTTCTTCATCGATCGAAACAAATAGTCGGACGAGGTAAGGTCGGTACTAAGTATAAGACGGGTGAAGCAAAACTTCCCAAACTCTTCTTTCTAAATAGTTTTTAACTGGTATGGCAACATGTAGCCTAGCTTTGTCATGATGGAATATTACGGTTTCATACCTGGGCGTTTATTCGGCGAATGCTCGCTTCAAACGAATCAGTTGCGTTCGGTACAGGTTTCTTGCGACAGAATACTTAGTGCCATGGATATTTGGCTTTGGAGTAGGCTGGTTGGCCGGGTTCGATATCTTATGCTTCGGGTTATCGTAATGGATCCATTTTTTGTCGAATGTAATGAGTCATCAATTAGTATGTTACCCAATTTCCCTGCTTTTGGATGAATCCCGCTGCTCGCAAGCATTTTGAAATTGCAGATTGAGTAGCTGTCAATGGTTTTGCAAGCTATTGTTGAGTTTGACAGCAATCTTCATGGAGTAATGCCTTCAATTCTTGGTCTTCAAACGTTTTTTGCCCTGGCAATCTTTGTCTTCCGTGTCAAAATCAGCACTTCGTAACCGAACAGACCATCTCTCGCACGTTGAAACCGATGAAACGCATTCACCATTAACTTTGGTGAGCAATCGGTGAGCTTCAACTGCACTTTTTTTCAAATTGAAATTCGAACCAAAAAAAACTTTGTTGCTATAATGTTCAATAACTAAGTGGGAATAAATGACAGATCCTTCAAAATGACGTATAAGTTATTAAAAAGATAAACCGCGTTCAAAAAATATGCCAAAATTGTAGTTGAGTGGAAATAATTGGGTTATTTCAATAGAATGCTTCGTTGCCAACTGACTATCTGTTGCTAGAACCCAAAAAAACATAATAACCATAATATGATTAATTTACGATTCACATGATTGTATCAACCATATATATGGTTACAGTAAACAAGTATATGTTTGTGACAACCATTTACATGATGAATAATTGTAAATGGTGAATATGTTGTTCTCAGATTATGAGCCAAGAGCAACATAATATAAGTCTTTCATCATATGAATGATTGTCACAAACATATACTTGTTTACTGTAACCATATATATGGTTGACACAATCATGTGAATCGTAAATTAACCATATTATGGTTACCACAACCATGTAAGTAGTTACTGTGACTATAATATTGTTAAAAAACTTGTAACACTATTTAAATGGTCACAGTAACCATGTAAATAGTGTTACTTATATAAAATTTTGATTATATAAAATTTTGCGCAAATTAGTTCAAATGCTTATTTTGTATATTCCAGTAAATCCCATTATCCTTTATTAACACCAACACTTTCGTTTATATTAACAATACAATTTAACGGTATTTTCCGTTGCTGAAAATTTCAGCCACTTAAATACCATTATTAAGCCCCTCTTATAACTCCCGACACAAACACAGAACACTCGTAACAGCATGTTAAATTTTCATAATTATAATGTACAATAAAACTACAAAATGCTTTGGCAACAATAAGATATGTAATGTTTATTAAAATGTATCTACTATGTAGCAAAAAAAAATACATTTTTTAAAAACCGTTAAAGTGTTGGTAATTTATCAGAAGAAATGTTTAAATGTATCTACGCGCGATTATGGCCATCAAAAGACATCAAATGTCTTAACACTTCTGTTTTTGTTTCTATTGCTAGGAATGGCGCAAATGCCTTGTATTCGCGCATTTAACATGTAATCAAACCAACTGTTCATTTATAGTACCCAGTATTTTAGATATTTTTCATAAAAACTAAAATTATTTTTTTTTGTAGCTTTTTTTTCAATCTGCAGCTGTAATAAACTACTGAGCAAAGGCTGGGTAACGAAAATTCACAACAAAAAAAATGAAAAACTAAAGAGAGAAAAAGACATTTGTTGCTTAAAAATAATAATTTAATTGACAAGATTTATCGTTAAGGCAATTAGACTGGCAACTATGCGAATACACAGCAGAAATTGTTGGTTGCTGTTGTATGCAACCAACAGCGTTTAAACATTTAGTTTTCTATAAAAATTTTATAATTTTCTTCAGTCTGCGTAATTCGGTGGTCATTGGATGTATTTCTTTTTTTGCATTTAAAAACATGATGGCATTTAAAAATCTGTTTTTCTTTTTTCTTTAATGTACAGTTTTTCATTTTGATTTCTTGAAGGCAAATGATAATGCAACATACTTTTTTTTTTGTTTTGTTTGCCACATTCATTAGCTGCTTGGGTTACGTTTTTGTGTTTTTTTTATTTTATGGATGCAAATTTTAAAATGTTATTAAATTGGTGTTAGTTGTTTTAAAATTATGATAATTGTTAACATTTAAATGTTTAAATTTGTTTTTATGTCATCTCAAAGGTGTTTTTAAAAATTATAATAATTAACATTAAGCACATGTTCTTAAATTATAAAATATTGGATAATTCATAGCTAAATTTATTATACTTTGTACCTGATCCGTTAATACTTATTATTTACTTGCTTAATTATTATTTAGAGCATCAATGCACGGTGGTCAATTCCGGCCAAAAATCCATAACTTCTTTATTTCTTCATAAAAATGTTTGAAATTTGTTATTTGTATTAAGAATAACATAACCAACCGATCGATAAATATTTCGATGTTCAAGTACAGGGTTTGGTCAAAAAAGCATGGACGTTCTAAAAGTACCAACAAATTGCATGTAAGCGGCTGATATTTATTCCAAAAATAAAGAATAAAATATGTGATCGAAAAAAAATCGGTAATTCAAATTTCGGATTACATATGGAGGGTTTGTCCAAACAATCATGGACTTTTTAAAAGCATCGAAAAAATTAGGTTATTCATGTAAATGCCTGAAATTTAGTCCAAAAATTAAGAATAACATAAGTGATTGAAATAAATGGTCGTAAAAATTTCGGAATACATATACAGGGTTTGGCCAAACAAACGTGGACGTATTGAAATAATCGAAAAAGTTAGGTTATTCATGTAAAATTTGAAATTTTGTGTACATTTAAGAAAAACAGACTTGATCCATCGCAAAAAATATTATAAATTGCATATAGGAGTTGGCCAAATTAAAATTTACGTTATAAAAGTATCGAAAAAAGTATGTCATTTTTGTAAATGGCTTCAATAAGGTTTTTAATTAAAAATAACATAAATGATCGATTGAAAAAATTTCGACATACAAATACATGGTTTGGCCAATTCAGCATAGACGTAAATAACTCTCAAACTTACATAATTTTTGAAATTGACCAAAAAAATACAAAAAAAATGTGTAAAATATGTAGGCACTAAAATCGTTCTGGTTATGAGAATGGCAGATAATTGCAGCTGAAATTTATAGTACTTACTCTTGATACCTTACAGTATTAGATGTAATTTACGCTTAAGCTCTAATAGCCCCATTTAATTTGTTTTGGCCTTTCAAACTTTTTTTTTTAATTTAGTTTCTATAGATTTTAAACTAGTTCCAAATCATTTCACTTGTATATAAAAATAACACGCAAAAACTCCTTAATAACTACGTAGAATGGTTAACTGCTAACTGTTTTATAAAAGCATGTGCTAATTTGCAAAAAAAAACTTTAAAGAAAAAAGCTCAGGCTACTTCAATTCAAAAGTAAAAAAATCACATTTTTCTAATATTAAAATGACAAGAAAAAATCTTTGACTTTACAGCTCTATAAATAACCATATAGTTACTTTATAGCCAAAATAATTATGATACTGTATATTCTGAAGTGTTAAGAAAAATTTACCATCAAAATTTTATAAAAATTAAAAAAACAAAAAAAAACATTTTTGGCCGGAATTTACCACCGTGCAATGTTTTAAAAAGTTTCTTGAAGGTTGATACAAACATTTCAATATTCGATACTATTCAATACTTTTCAAGTATTGACCTGTTTTGTTGATGTTGTAGTAACAGTTTTAATGTTGTCGAAATATCTTTCCCTAAATAGATAAACTCTACCACCTCAGTTGATCTTAAACATAGGTCCATGGAGCTCAAGTCAGTTGAACTATTTGAACAAATGTATTGAATGGTGAGTAACGATAAAAAGTCACTTACCAACCGGCTCCTAACTGAGCACTTTACAAGACTGACGGTTGATACAATCATTTGAAAACATTCTCTAAGCAGAATCGGTCGACGTCGGATGGAACAATTTTATGAAGAATGTTCATGTCTGTTATAGCATCGAAAATCCATCCGGATGTGTCGGGGAAGTATCTGATGGTTGGGATAACTAGGCTGATTAAATGCCGTCAACAACACATTATGGTGCATCCTGATCTGCTCATGTGTGTGATTCCTGTGTGTGACAGCCTGCTCATGTGTGTGACAACCTGCAAACGGAATCTGATAGTTAGGGAGGGTATGTGACATGCCATCACTAAGCTGATGATGTTATGTTGCATTCTGGAATCCTCATGTATTTGGTAATCGATTGATGGTTGGCCTGACTAGACTAGTGACATGCAAACAGGAACTGGTCAGTAACACATCATGTTGCATGCTGGTCTCCTCATGTAAGTAAACTACTTTCGTCATCTTAAAACAACAGCTTGCGATTATTATTCTGCATTATTCTGGGCAGTTTGTATATCTCGCCATTAGGTGTCGCTGATGAATAAGGTTTATACTATAGTAGCGTAATTGAGAAGAAAGCGACCAATTGCCTTATATGTACTCATGCCGCAATATTTTTGTTATTCAATGAAAAAATTAGGAGGCTTTTGAAGACTACCACTAGGATTTTATGGTTTAGTACCGTAGTGATCTGTCAGCCTTCGATGGAGAAAGAGCAAATAGAGATCGAAACAGCTGCAATAAACTTATGTCTATGTGAATTAAATATAAATAATTTGAATTCAATTGTTACAGTCCTATGCTCCACAATGAAGTAAGAGAACCGTCCCAGTTTCCTTGGTCCGAGGCATGAAGAAGGACACCGTAGATTTTGATACTATTAACATCAGCTTGCATTCTTCCGGAAAAATCTAAAGAAACAGTTAATGCACTTAAGACCTATATTTTGGAGTTCTGTCGAGTTGAAAAAAGACCTTGCAATTCAATGCCTTTTCACTCAAGATATTAAATTTGTCTACACCTCAGACTTATTTGATTTATTTTAGATTCAAATTCATGCCTTCAGGTATGTAACGGATAATGTATTATCTTGGGAGTTCAAGCTAAGATTAGCTTTTGTTGAACCGCCATGTTGTCTGCGGTTGTTATTGTGTTTGACGCCATAGTTCTGTATTAAATTTCTTATTTCGATCTCCAGCTGAAACCGTCTTGATTTATTTCAGTTAGCGTAATCAGTTACACCACGGAAGGTATTTTTCCTGTCTACTGCAGATTTTCTTGTATCGCCCTGCTTTCGTCGGATATTGGTCATTTACTTTAAACAATTTCTGTGAAGGTTGATTTAGTGCTAGAATTGGAAATGGTGCTGGGCCGAAACTATTTAATAGTGCATCTTATGGTGTTTTCCTTTCTGGCATAAATTATGCATTTTTTCTGCGTTTTACACTTCTTTGTGTTATTTTCTGAAAAAAATGTAGTTTGGTCGTGTTCTTTTCTAATAATGTTACCTTAAAACCCTGAATATATGCTACATGTTTCACCCTCAATTTTATCAAAGGGTTAGAAATGCACCACTTTTTATGTAAGCAAAAAGTATAGTTTTATAATATTTAGAAGCTACATAAAAGAAAAATGCATAAATGTTAATGATTTTTGTTCTATTGTGATCGTTAAAAATGCAACACATTATGAGGGTATGGGTAACATTTAATAAATGGTACAAAATATGTAGGAAACATTTTGTGTCAGAAAAGAAAACACCATTAGACAGCAGATTGGATCCTGTTTATAGAGTATCAAAATATGATAATTCTAGTCCGCTTTGAGATCTTAGTATATTTCATAACATACCGTAATATACCAAATGACTGCTCAGCATTCACTGTCGAAGCGATTATTAGGTGACATTTGATAATCAATTAGTAAACGGATTGAAATAACTTAATAATTATAGGCGCATGCCCAGGGCTTGGACTTGGAATGCCTTTCCAAAATCTATAAATATAATGTAGAAAGGAGATTTTCGTTCCACAGACTGCTTAAAGATCATACTGTTTATATGGGACATTGTTTAGGCAAACAGTAACCCGTTCTGATCTAAGTTTTTTGATCGCAGTATCACATTTTTGTTTATAATGTGCGCAATTATCTTGGTAATGGCACTAGGGATTGTGATGACTTTTCATAGAGACATGAATTAAAGAAAAACATATGTATTCGGTTTTAAAAAACAATATGAGTCGACATGAATCGTTTCGAAACATACAGCAATGGTAGTACGAAGCTCCATATTAAAAGTATAATGTTTTTATTAAATGTTTCGGATTTCGAATCCTCTTGAAAAATATTCTACTTATTATTCTTCTTAAATTTAATTTACTTTAACATATTCCATTGAAATATTAAATTTTTTTTTTATTTTTAATATTTAATTAACAGCTATTGTAATGTGAAATGTTTGAAATTACATTCAACGAAATTTCAACAAATTTACAACATGTCATTTCAACAAATTCCAAGGAAATCATCACACAAGTACTCAATAGATTATTGTTGTTTTGTAATAAATACAACTAAAAGAAGAAATCCAACGCATAAATACAAGAATTCGGTAGAACAATTATCAATTTTTAGTAACAATAACAATATGAAAATAATAATAACAACAATATGAAAAATACGATTAGTTACAAATAAAGCCCAAACCCAAACACACACATGCATACATTTTATTTTTGAAACTGATTTACATTGAAACCAGTTAAATTGTCAGAATAATCAACTGTCAACATGTCAAAAAATCACATACAATAACAAAATACATTGTATGTAAGTAAGTAACCAAGTGTTACATACACAATGGAGTATAGGTTGGAGTATCCCAGCAGTTCTAGGAGACTGTCCCGAACTAGTGATTTTATCCTTCATTTAGGGTGGGAATAGTTATTATGGATTCACATACCGGTTACATAGCGTCAGATACTTTACTAGATACATAACTGGTTACTTGATCAGCTACATAACTACTTATTTTAAAGTGTACGGGTACTAATTCACCACAAGTAGTCATCTAAAAAGACAGTCCAATAAAGGATTGCTTGTAAACAAACCTTCCTCAGACAACTCTCCAATAGATTGCTTTTCTGGTGGCTAAAATAACTACTTTCTAAAGTGCAGTACAAAATAAACGTTTAAAGTGACTTTACTATAGGTTACTGAGAGACAGTAAAGTGACTATTGACTTCACGTTATATTACATGGGATGTCAGTATACTTAAGCAAAAATAAAAATAAACTGTTTGAGAATTATATCAACACAATTTGTATAAAACCAGTTTGTACGAATTACTTTAAAGTGACTACACTCTAGATTACTTAGATACAGTAAAGTGACTATTGACTTCACGCTAGATTACCTGGGATGTATAAAGTAACCAATTATCTTCTCTCTGCTCTACAAAGAGCACATACGTGCCAAAAGACCCAAAATATATATTGGAGTCAGTCAAGTGATAAGAAAATTACTGCCTGTTCCACGATGTCGAAAGAAAAATGAGTCGAACAAATTTGTATGAAAACACTGAGTTTTTAAAACTCTTTCGAATAGTTTTCATACAAATTTATTCTTATAATTTTTCTCTCGACAACGTGAAACAGGCCTTTACTGTCTTTAAGGGATACATTGACTACATGCTTAACTGCTGGGATGTATCTATGTAAATATATATCGGAGTAACAGTAGCTGTAGTACATTAATACGTAGATGCATAAAATAGTTGTATGTAGTAGAAATAGTGATGGTGTGTGAAAATAGAAAAAGAAAAATTATAATACAATTGGCATGGCCTGGCATGGCATTGCATGTCATTTCAATGCAACTATGTATGTATGTACAAGGATGTTAGTATGTGTGTGTGTGTATGTGTGAATGGACTATATTCAACCAACCAGTAAAATAAACCAACTAACAAATATTCATATAAACGTACAGGCAAATGTAAGCTCTACCAAAAGTGCGTGTACAAACAAACCAATCACAATCAAACCGAGAAAAAATTTATATAATACGATCTATACACATACCACATCACATGAATACACTTAGAAAAATATTTGAAATAAGAACTAATCCGTCTAAATTCATGTGTCCCACTAATTGATCGCTTGTGGAAAAACTAAGGTATCACTTGAATCCGGGAATTAGAAAATAAGGCCCTAAATACTGTTAACTCAATCATACATATTCGAGTTATTATGTTGTAACTGGACCTGAATAAACTGTACCACCTCAGTCGCTCTTAACCGTAGGCCAATGGTGCTCAAGTCAGTGGAACTATTTGGACAAATTGAACAAATGCCTTGAATGGTGAGTGGTTTGCTGATAGGCAGGGAAAATATTCAAAGTGCCGGTAAAAATTCGTTACAACTGTGAAAGGATGGATCGTGTATGACTGTGAGAGTACTTTATAAGATCGACATTTTATGCAATCATTTCAGAACATTCTCTGAGAACAATCGGTCGACGTCGGATGCGATGACGTAATGGATGTTCTCGACATAGCGTCGGAAGTCCATCCGGATGTGTCAGGGAAGTATCTGATGTTTGGGATAAATAGGCTGATCCAAAGTAGTGGAATGTCTCAGCTATCAGTTATTTTCACTTCATTCAAATTTAACGACAATTTAAAAGCATTTTACTTCAATAATACGAGTAATTTATTTAGGAGTAAAACACCAAAAGAGGAAATAAGTAGCATTTTGCATCAACTTTTAGCGACATAATTGGAAAGACTAATCAAGAAATAATGAAATTTATGGTATTCTTTCTCCCAATCTATTTATATGCAAAGATTAAGTCTGTTGGAATTAAGACCATAAGGAATACGCTTAATCTGCATCTGGATGGTACACATTGACTGCCAAGCCACTTTCAGCAAATAAGATGCTGGGGGCCACAGCATTTTTTTTGCGTAATCTCTTCGAAAACGTCAATATTGGAATTTAGGCTACTGTCAGTAATATTTACTGCTTAGAAACATTTTATTACATTTCGTAATGTCGAAAAGGATTTTTTATGGGATACTGAGTTAGAAAAAATACTCAGTACAAGTTCAAAAAGTGATGAAGAATATGAAGATTACAGTTTTGATGAGGAACTTCCAGACAACATCGAAAAAATTCTTAAAATCCAGCACTATGGTCTGACATGGCTAGAGAGAATAAAAGTCGTGTCACACATATGTGTCCGATGTGGCAGTCAATGTGTTAAACACCAGTTTAAAGACAAGCACCGAAAGACATCAAAAGTAGCTATTTTTCTAACTCATGATAACTAATGATCTTTCATATGCAAGCTACATGCTGTAGAAAATTCAGGACATGACTGAAAATATACGCTAAGTCGGGATCTTGTTTTAAATGCTCGCATGTTAACAAAGGCGGAACGGATCTTGTTGCTTTATCTGAATGTATGTGTGTGTAAAGAAAGTTATCCTTTTGTTCTGGACATGAGGTACAAATGTGATGCCCGTTAGAATATTCACATTGTGCACGTGCTGCAGGAAATAGTCTAGTGCTTTTCTATCTGTATACCATGTAATTCTCTCAAAGAAATCGTTTATTTATAACAAGGCTTTAGCCTGTAGCATCTGTGATATAGATAAATATACTTTGCTGTCTATAAAATGGTCGGTGGTTAACCACTTTTCTCTAGTATGGTCACCATCGAAGCTATAAAAATATAGCTTTAAGGACCGTCACAGGTTTCCTTCAACCAACCATATTGTTAACGTTCCCGTCCAAAGAAAGTAATCAAGTACCTTGCTTTCTCAAAACGGTGTATGAAATACCTCTCTCAATTTTATGTATTATTTATACTAAAGCACTAGCCTCACCTTTGTTGAGTGATATCTAGTGGATAAGGACCCTCTAAATAACCTTCTAACACCATCGTCAGGAGGAAGAAAGCTTGTATCGGTCAAAGCACACAATGTAAAGTTGATCACTTAGATAGAGGCTTCATGTGAGAGACAACAAGACTTGCTAGTACAAGGAGATGTATATGATCTTCTAAGAACATACGTGCAAGATCCTTTTGAATGCAGCATGTTCATAGCAACTTTGAACGACATTCGTAGATACATTATGAACTGAGTAATAACAAAGCTTATTGGCTTTGGGTATAAAAGCAGTCTCCAACGTATGCCCAGCATGTGGTCACAGTTAAATATTAGACTATCCAATCAACACTACTTCACCACTTCCAGTGGTTTAATGAAGACATCCAGTTGGTTTAGCTAGCATTTCTGATACATAACCTACTTGTCGAATATCCAGATTTAAAATTGAATACCTAGTTCCAGCTATTAAAACAACAACTAATTATTCCATCTATAACCAACTTGAAATAGAATACCACTCTCATGTTTGAGCAGGCACTCCGAAGTCTATGTTGATCCTTCTCGACCATGTAAAACAGAGGTTGAATATTGGTACCGAAGACTGAAGAGCGTTCAAATCTCTTTAACTGTTGATGCATTGGATCACTTTTCTATTGTGGGTTGAATTTATATGTTATTTCGATACTACAATCGAATGTGTTCAGTAGCGATTATCATTTAATCCCTCGCATAAATTATTTCCAGTGTAGGTATTTATGTTAAAAGCGAGTAAATTATAACAAAACAAAATGAATTTTAATATAAACGAAAATTATCTGTTATTATATTCATTTTATAGATTATTCTAGAGGCATTTTAAAAATATTAAAAATCCATGCAAACATACGTGCATACACTGATATACGTACATACTGCATACTTCAACATCCAGTCACTCACATACACTTCTATCCACGAATATAACAATACAATGAGTTCAATTAAAATTACAATAATTTACTCAACTCTATTTGGTAAATGATTGTGCAACCTAGACAACAGCAACAACAACAAAATATCGGCAAACTACAGTGAACATCAACTACAACAACAGTAACAGCAGCAATAACAACATTTTAATAACAACAATCAGAAAAATTAAAATGAAACGCATTGTTAAATGAACAAAAAATAATATTGAAAATAAAATGAAAATAAATAAATAAAATGAAAAACAAAAAAAAAAAACAAAATGACTATGAAAATTGGCAGCAATTATAGCTGTATACACTGCTTGATAAGTATGTATGTGTGTTGGTCTATCGGTCTGGTAGGACCACCTTTTTTTTCCGGAAATTTCACATTTCTAGATAAAATGAAGCTGAGGAAGCAACAGGAGTAGAAGTTATTCAAAACATCTTACTTAATATAAAATAAAGTAGGATATGCACCCTAAGTAGTCTATTGTTGCGGTAGGATATATTAGGATGGATTGAAGCGAAGAAACGTGGATCGAAATTGTTCACTAAATGAGATCAATAAACAATATGAACGTTGACGACAAGTAGTTCTAGTAGAACGAAAGTGAAGCGTATCCCAGATAGAGCGTTCTGTTTCGATCGAATCAAATAGTAGCCGGGGCAAGGACTGGAATATAAAGCGGGCCACTTATTTCTGAACAGTTATTAACAACTATTGGAACATGTGGCCTAGCGTTGTCATGATGGAATATTACGGTTTCATGTCTGGGTGTTGAAGCGGTCAATGCTCGCTTCAAACAAATCAGTTACGTTCGATATTGGTTCCCTATGATTGTATGGTCAGATTTCAGCAGCTCATAATACCCTTTTGCACCAAATACAGAACATTACCATAGCGCCTTTGATATTTGGCTTTGGTGTCGATTCAGCTGATTGGTCATGCTTCACATATGATCTCTTACACTTCGGGTTATTGTAATGGATCCATTTTTCATCGAACGGACATGCAAAATTGTCGGACATGCATAATTGTATTTCAAGGTTTTTCAGCTTCAATTCGTACGGTACCCAATTCCTCTGCTTTTGGATTAATGCTTTGGCTCGCAAACGTTTTGAAATTACTGCTTGTGTAGCTCCCAATGATTTAACAAGAGTTTGACAACAATTGCGATGAAATAATGCCTCCAATTCTTGGCCTTCAAACTTTTTTGGCTGGCCTGGGCGATCTTCGTCTTTCGTGTGAATTGCAAAACTTCTGAAACGAACAAGCCATCTCTCGCATGCTGAAACTGATGGAACACATTCACCATAAGCTTCGGTGAGCAATAATTGGTGTGCTTCCGATGTACTTTTTTCAAATTAAAGAAGTAAAGCAAAACTGCCTGCATATGACGCTTTGTTGTTTACACATTTATGTTCAATAACTAAATGTGAATAAATGACAGATTATTAAAAACAAACCCGTGTTCAAAAGATACAGCATCTATTGTAAATGCAGAGTAATTTCGCACCCGTACGAAATGCCTCAGGAGGCATTCTGCATGAACAATTTGAATGTATGATTATCGAATTCAGGTAACATGAATTATGTAATTTGACCTACTATGTTTTTTCTTGTGGTGTTTCCCAGTACATAGCAGATCTGTACCAAATCCTGGGTATAGACGTTTTTTGGATTTAAGACAGCCATCTAATTAACTAATTCTAGGACCAGCTATCTCTTTAAAATACATATTATGACGATATTTGCTCCTTACCAGTTACATACATATGTATATTATTTTACTTTACAACCAGAGTATAGCTTTGCCTAAAGGACCACCATGAAACTTTATGATCAACATCACCAAATTACCTAACTGACAGTTAGGTTGGCCATTTCATTTAGTTAATGATAAATTATAAACGAACACAATGCGTGTTTATGAAATTAAATGAGGAATAAAACGTAAAACAAAATCACTATTTAAATAATTTCCTTTATAATGTTAAAATTAAACCAAAAAAAAAAACAAACCAAATGCTATACATTACACCTGATTCAAATGAAAAAGGAATACATATATCTAACTATACATACATATGTATGCACATAAATTGTTAAACTTAAAATTCAAAAAATAAAATACATAAAAACAAAACGTAACGTAACAATTGTTGCTTAAAAATTAAAATCAACCACAAAAGAATTGAACTGTGGCAACAAATTATCCAATTCATGTGCATGTATTTGAAATTTCTTTCATCTGTCATCTAGATGACAGTTCAAATGAGCATGCAAAGTTGGTCAGGTATTCAAACGAAACAAAAAAAAAAATACAACATGAATTTACTCACGATATGTTTGTTACCTATGAGTGCTCGTACTATTCGAAATCATTACAAAAGCTGTCAACATTTAAATGTCGATGTTCACATAACCAGAACTTCTTAAACACAAAAAAAAAAAACAGAACCTCAACAATTCATAAAGAACAGTATGCATGTAGTATTTGGTATAGAACCAAATTAAACAGAATTGAAAAAAACCCCTCTGAAATTATAAAGAAAATCACCTTATGGTCACAAAAGCCACAAATGCACGTAACAAACCAACTCTTCTCTTTGGCATAAATGATGTGTGTGTGTCTGATATTGTATGTGCGATTGTGACGACAAATGATCAAATTATTTTACATACAACAACATATTTCTCACAAATTAACAAAGTGACGCTTATCCTTAAAAGAACCCAAAAACCAGAATGAAAAGAATTTTTAAACACGCACTCATCGTCACTAGTCACCAGTCACTAGTCAAATATCATAACTGACAAATTGTACCATTACAAGAAAATGATCTAAAACAATAATTCTTTGTTAAAGCATTTTGAATACCATCTATAACACTCAAAGTCAAACAGTATTTACCTGCATATACACATTTCTACTCGTATTCACATACATTGGAATATAAATTTTGTTCTCTTAAGTTTGCGTGAAACATAGTGCGACATTTATGGTCTTGCTAGATGCAGTCGTTTAAGGTATGATTTCGTTGTAGGAGTTCATCTGTTGTATAAGTTCATGATTTGCCAAATTTTGTGCTCTAAGTTCGATATTCGTATTATTGAAACAGAATATTGTACTAGAGCTACATGCATGAAATCATAAATAATGGGAAATTGACTTTGACTCTTCATATGCATAATACTATTCAGGCCTGTTTGTGGATGTACAGTAAAATGATAGCAATCGCGTCAAAGAGCTCTTCAAATAATTGCTTACTATTTGGATCCCACTAGATACTGGAGAATGCAGTAACTACTTGATCCATTGACTTATCATACATAAGATGTTGCCAATATATTTTTTACCATTTATTAAAGGTTCAAAGATATTTACCGATCATTATAGACCAATTCTAGCTTCTAATTATTCTAAAAATATACTTTTAGCATTTTAACATTTAATCAAAAAATACAAAAACTATTTCATTTAAAACAAACGAACTTCAAAAACAGTTTGATAAAATTGAGGGTGAAACATGTAGCATATTTTTGGGGTTTTAGGGGCAACATTATTTGAAAAGGGGCAACATATTCAAAAAATAAAACAAGGAAGGGTTAATAAAAGCAGAAAAAAGTATAGTAGCCAGAAAAGAAAACACCACAAGTTTGCATAATTTGGATATACATTGACTTAACAACATCTTGCAGTGTTGAATCAAACTCATTCGATGTATCTGATCTATCAAAGGTCTGAATAGAAGCTGAGGCTTAAGAGTTTAGGGACAGAAGTGCCCGCAAACGTTATTGACGTGCATTATTCTACAGGCTACTAACTTCGATATGAGGACAGGTACCATAGAGCCTGCACAACTACACATCTTAGATCCATCAGTGTATAATTTTGTCTCAAAACCGTACTTTAGATTACCCTTATTAAACTCATGCCCGGAAGAACTTTGTCCATGTCGGCAAAGCGAGACTGTATATCCACGATTTCTAGTTAACGGTTACAGCTTGATTTGCTGCATTTCTGGTTAAAATCTGCAGTAAATGTTGTTGAAAGCAACATTTTTTATAATCTTCAGAAACTAACTGTCCAATACAATGAAAATAAGGGGAATATAATAGCAAATGAACTAAACTGCGATCGACGAACAGGTTGATAGTTGGATCTCTGATACGGTATATCCTAATTCCTCTTTCGTATAACAAAATCTTCGAATTTAGAAGAAATGATTATCACAGTATTTACTACCAAAACTCACCATACAGCAACTCCAAATACGCTAGAAAGAGCTAAAGATGATAAAAATTGATTTCAAATTTGATCGTTCGTTAAAAGTAGCAAAACAAAATAATTGAAATTGGAAACCAAATCTTCCATGATTTGATTGCTTCCAACATAATTCATTATAGTTTCGAGTATATGCTATATTAAAGATGATAATATGTAATACATATTATATATCTGTTGACTGGATTAATTAGAGAAAAGCTCTCTCAAACGCGTCCAGTTGTACATTAGTTTCAGCATCCACCACTATGAAATACCCAAAAATAAATCGGTTTTAGAAAAGTGCTGTTTTTATAGATAGATAAAGTAATAACTAATAATAGGACCACACAAGAAAAAACTGTTTTTGTGGTTGGTCAAAAGTCGGTAATTTTACAAATGGTAAAATCATAAGTGGAACTGACAAAAATTTACTTATTACAAAATTCCATTTAGGAGATTTTCAACTAAAGAACAATAAAATTGGTTGAACTATGTGTCGTTGATGCCTAAAAAGATGACCGACGGCACACGTTCAATGGGCATTTACAGTTTCTGATCGTTTAGGACGGATTTTAATCTTAATAATAAACATCATCTCACTTACTGTCTTATCAAATCTCTCGTGTTTGAGGTCGCCTTTAACTTTGTGTCTTCTTCCTATTCCTTTCAACTGTTTAGAAGGTGACCAAATGAAATAAATAGAGAAAGTGGTGGCGGATATCTCAGTGTTCTTTAAGACTTTCAAACTAAAACTTGTATATTGTGGGTATCTCTACAATTGGTAGACACAATTTAAGGCTCAAAGGCCACTAGTCAAATATATGGATTCAAAATCAACAACAAACAGAAAATTATAAAATCGTTCCGTTTTGTAATATATTTTTTAGCACTGCCTTGCCGACTGCTGCATAAACAAAAACCGGTGAACACTACATGATAAAGCTAATTACTGTGAGTTAGCGGAAAGGAAAACATATACATATTATATGTTCTCTTTTCAAAAATGTACAAAATTTTTAAGAATTAAATTGAAAAAAAAAATATTTTTTTAAGTTTGAATACGCATAACTTTTGACTTAGTAAAATTTATTAAACAGTTTTTCTTGCGATTATTAATATTAATAAATTGTTAATTCAAAAAAGATACTTCAAGAAAATCGGGAAAGAATTGGATCCGTTATTAGCTAAAAAGCAGGCCAAGGTATATAAAAAACATAAAATTTTACTTTTAAAATTCGAATAACTCGTAAACTATGTTTTTTGTAGATCTAGTAGATTCCATATATATACAAATCTTTTAAATCGGATCACAAACAAAAATTTGGCATCATTTTTAATTATTGATATACCAATGGCGCACAGTGGTATGAGAAAAAAAAAAGAGGGAAATAAATCTGTAACTTCTAAACCCTTACTCCGATTTGAATGAATTTTCACATGCGCAAAGGGGAAGTGTTGTCGAGATTAAGTTTTGAATCTGGACCTCATGACCCCACCAGGAGCTGGGCCAGGGGTTCCCAAAGTAGGACACCTCGGATATGGTCAATTTTATAAATGATCATATTTCTTCGTTTGTGTTCCGATTTCAAAAAACTTACATATGTATATATAATCTTCTCATCGAGCACTACATAAAACCTCGTCGTAGTTATCTATTATCTTTTATAGCTTAGGAGATATTCGCATTTGAAAATTAAATTTTCACAATTTTTACCCAACCTACTCAAGTTTTTTGATGACGGCGGTTCCAAATATTTCCCTTCCCTTAGGTAAATTATCTGCGAGTTGTTAAGTTTTCCCTAATTAATTTGCCACGTAAAAAACATAAGGTAGACATGTTATATATCAATGGATAGAGGATTTTGTCTACTTTCCAATAATGTATATAGCTTTTGACAATGAACAAATTCTTGGAATACTTTTTTGAAAAATATGACAAAAAATGCTTTTTAATGAGTTTTGGCATAGATACAAATTTTTCAAATTGAAATAAAATTTTTATTTATGATTTTTTTGTAGTGAAATTTTACACTTATATAGATTTTTTTATTGAAAATGGAAAAATGAAAACAAATTTTGAAATTTGTAATCAGAAATCCCGCAATTCCCAAAAAAGTATTGAAAAATTCCAAAAATGGGATTTTTTCGTTTTTTTGGCTATAATATCCATAATAGGGGCGGGGTTATCGGAACCCTTTACAAAATAATTAAGAACATATTGGGCCATCTAAAATAGATTATTATTATTTGATATCGACTATGCGATTTGAGAATTTTTGCTCTAAAATTGAATTTTACATACAAAATAATCATTTTTTGAATGGACCTGGCCCCCTCGGTATCAATTTTTTTTTCATTTAAAGTATTTGATGCAAAGTTAGCTTTTCAAAAAATACAAATTTATTATACATCCTCTTAGAAATTTTTTAGATAACTTAAAAAGAATAAAAGTATTTTTTCCCCAAAAAATAGCGAAAAATCGCTTTTTTTATTTTTTTAAATTCAAATGCATGTAACTTTGGACTCAGCCGTGATTTTTAACCAATTCTTTCTTTATTTGATATATACATCTGTTGTTAATCCTATAAAAAAGTGGAGAAAATCGGGAAATATTTGGAACCGTGGTCATAAAAAAACTGGAGTAGGGTGGGTAAATATGTTGAAAATTTAATTTTCAAATGCGAATATCTCCTAAGCTATAAAAGATAATTGATATATATGACGAGGTTTTATGTAGTGCTCGATGAGAAGATTCTATATGTGTAAGTTTTTTGAAATCGGAAAGCAAACGAAGAAATATAATCATTTTTAAAATTTAACATACCCGAGGAGACCTACTTTAGGGACCCCTGGTCCCGCTCGTGGTGGAGTCATGAGATCCGAGTTCAAAACCTAAACTCGACAACACTTCCTCTTTGAGCATGTGAAATTTCGTTTAAATTGGGCTAAGGGTTTAGAAGTTACAGATTTATTTCCCTATTTTTTTCTCATCACTGTGTGGCGTTATAAGCCCAAATTCAAAACTCTAATTTATCAACACCTCTATAGCCATAGAAATTTTTATTAAAATCGGTCTATTAGTTTAGAAGCTACAGATTTATATCCACATTTTTTCTCAAATCCCAAACTGTGCGACAATAGGCAGTCTGCATGATCGATTTGTGGGTACGATTATCTCTCATGGACTTGACGTGAATTTGGCACCGCAATATATTTTCTTGTAGATTTTCTGAGCAAAATACGGATCTCCTAAAAGTCATCATAAGCCAGTGGTCAAATTCAAGAGGAAAGAGTGAAAGAGTCAATGAAAATTGGATCTCTCGGATCCGTATCATCGTGCAAAGTCGTATTCCATATGGGTTTTCAAATAAATATTTTCGTTAGTACCTCACGGAGAGCTTGTTATATTTAAACATTGACCTGCCCTTACTGGAACAATCTATTTAAAAACAGTTATATTTTAATGATTCAAATAATTCTTTTAAATTTCTGCATTTGTGTATATGTGCAGCTTTATATACGACTGTATGCGTACACCTAGTTTGTTATTAAATATTATTATTCACTTTACATTGCGTTACAATTGTGGCTCCTTTTTTGATTGCCACCACACCTGTTCAATTAGTCAATTTGACCACAATGCCTGGTCAAATTATCGCATTAAAATTTTGTATTTAACCTCAAAATTCTCCTGTTGTTCAAAGTTGTGTTTGTGCTGCAATATTGTTTTGTTGTTGTTGTTGCTGCTGGTTGTTGTTTCTTTCTCTACGACGACGTCGACGACAACGACACAAATATGTTTGTATGCAACTCATGCATTATACATTTTACACTTGTTCTGATGCATGTACATTTCATTGCATTGCATTGCTTGTTGTTGCTGTATGATTTTGTACGTGTTACAACAAAATATTATCAATACATAAATATATTCATGTATGTATGTAATCGTATGTGTGTTTATATTTCATATTATAACATGCTGAGCCCACAAAACAATTTGACATAAACACGAATATTATAGGAAAATTATAGGTCCTATAATCATGTGGTGCACTGACCTCAAAAAAGGTAATGACAAGTAATCTTGAGGTAAAACAATTGTAAAGAGCACGAAATATTGTATGTCTGTAAGGCTGAATATTGTATTGTATGTGTATTTAGCTAAATATTTATAATACACAAATGGTTTTTCAAAAAAGACTCCACTTTTATTTAATACTTTCAATACTTTGTTGTAAGTTGTTTATGTTGCATATAAAAATAATTATGTATTTAAATAACCAAACCAGAATAAATAAATAAATACCTAGGTAAATGGTATTGGAAACCCCTTTAGCAAAAGAACACATAATTGGCATAATATGTAATACTATTGGAGTTATAAAACCTTAAATTAGATAATAAATATTGGTTTTATTGAATAAGATACATTTAGCTGTTGGTTGCACCTTTTACTGCACACATATTATAAGGAAATACCCCATTATGTGGAATTAAATTTATATATTTATAATTTTTGTATCGATTGTTGTTATTTACATTGTTTGTTAAGTTGCCTACTGTATTTATTTTACCGATTGAGGACATTTTCTCGTCATATCACAAAATGAAATGGATTTTTGACTAGAAATATCTTAGATCCCACATTGAGTCCCCCTTAACGATTAAATTCTTATTTTCAATGTGGTTGATGATACACGATTCCGTTTTTTAATACAAGGTTTGCCAAAAATCTATCACCCTAACCGAACACACTATAATTTTTCCAAAAGTCGTAAACTGTCAGTGTTGTTTTGATATTTGTGAAGTAAAGAAAAACAGATAATCTAGCATTACAGAGATTATCTTCAATGGTCTTTCAAGGTCTCTCAGCTTCAAAGCGTAACCACTTTTTTCAGCACAAATTTGTTTGACATGTTTACTCTTACAATTGTTTTGTAAGATCAAACAGCATCAAATAAAATAAAACTAAATTTTTTGTTTTGTATCAACCAAAGTAAAATAAATTTACTTTAAATAAAATAAAAAGAATTCAAATATATTTTATTTACTGGTTACGTCTTTTCCGTCAAATATTTGTCATGTGTGACTCTACCTTAAGTCTTCAAACTAAAGTAAATCACGTTATTATTGCCACTTCAATATACAACCAAAGTAGTCTGCGAGTATTATCATCTGGCTGGCTAAAATTTCCACTCTTCTTAAATCTATGTTCCTCAAAAGATAGCAGCTCCCTTACAAAAGGATTTGGATGATTTTATAATTTTACGTTGTACTTAATACTGGAGTTCTTGATCTCCTCGAGTATTGTTGGAACATTGAGATACCTATGGATGTTATTTTTAAGAGTCCTGTTTGTTTTCTCAATGTAATCAGGTTTCACTTATAGTTCTGCCTCCTTTAGAGTAAAAAACTAACATCTTCTTAGTTCGTGTTCTATAATATTCACACTAAAGCTTTTTGTGAACATTGAGGGAATGGAACTGACGGTAGAGACACAAAGTATACAGAGGCGACACGGCAAAAAAAAATATATTTGTCTCTTTCGCTCGAAACAATTTCAACTGGTTTGGTTTTGTGCTTATTTATATAGTTGTTTGTTTTAACGCACTGTCTGTATTAAACCGCAAATTTGTTTTCTCTTTCTATCGAAACAATTTCAAAAAAAGCTGATTTTAGTGTTTTTGAACTGTCAAATTTGACGCCTCTGTATACTTTGTGGTAGAGAGTTCTAGTTCAAACTCTTTATACGAAATAGACCTGTGACTTTATCATTGTATTTTTCATTTGTAAATGTCAACTTTTTTCACAACTGTGTACAAGTGAAATTATATGTCCTTTTTTCACGTGTTAGAGACTAGTGCTTTTGAAACAATGATAAAAATAACATAAATCTCTCTACACATTTTTTATGGAAGTTTGTAGAGTTTCTCTCTTTGAGTACAGAATATTCTAAGGATTCTCAGCAAACATTGATTCAAAAACACTTGTAGCAAGTTAACATACCAAGCGGCAGAGTCCTAGACTTGCATCCTTAGAAAAATATTGATATAATGAAAGAGTTAACAATTTTAACTTCCTAAACTCTTATGTTTAACTCTTCTAAAACTGTTAGGAGAACATCTTATGGGATTTAAGGGGCCAAATGACAGCTTGCCATAGTTAGTGCGTTTCTGTACATCATCAGTAAAACCACTGCACAAGTAGATGAATTGGAAAACGTCTTCTAATTCTTTAACCTTTATGAAGAATGCTATATTATTTGAAGAGTATATTAGTCCTGTATTGAAATTCATTCCAGATTTTTGCTTATTTCTGTACTACTCTGATGATTGCCGCTTTGTCACTGCAGTTATAAGAAAGTATACAGATATCATCTGGGTAATCCACATCATTCTATGAAAAGTCCACAAATTTCCTTTTCCCTTGCTCCATTCATAATGTTGTCTAAACTTAAGTTGTAGCTCTGGGATGAAAGAATATTTACAGTAAATGTCTCGCTAATGCATAATTAATGCATCTAACACCAATGACACTATCTTTTAAGATTTGCCTTTACAGGCAAGGCCTTCCAGATATTCGAGTATCAAATGTCTTTTCAAAGTCTATGAAGACTACACAGAGAAAACAGATTCGTGATGGCAACCGAATTTGTTGCCAATCGAATGATTCTAACGTAGTGACCGAATTTTACAGTTGTGGCTACGAAATTTTAAAAGCCACAGCCGAAATTCTTCTTTGTCAACTGACTTTCTATTGATAGAACCGACAAATACGATGTGTGCAACCGAATCATTCGATTGGCAACAAATTCGGTTGCTATCACGAATCTGTTTTCTGTGTGTAGGTACAGAGAGCATCTCTACTCAAATAGAACAATCACTATTATGATAGGCAGATTGTTGTCATTCTCTATGTAGAATTTTTGGGGTCGGGTTTTGTTTTCTCTTTGGAGAACGCGATCGAATGTAGATGAGGTCCTTATGTTTATAATCACGTTATAACTTTGTTCGCTATATGGATGATTCCACGCCACTTCCGACATTAAGATAAATCTCTTTTTTTGATATGTTAGTAATGAGTGAATGAACTTAGTTGTAAAGAAAGAAAAAGAACATACTTCGTTTGGTTTAGTATCCCATGAGAGTTATCTACAATCAAGCTTAACCCTTTAATGCATATTGTTGCCAATTGTCTACATTCCAGTCCCACTTAATTTTAGACGAATATAAGCTTGATACTAATTCAGAAAAATCAAATGGAATACGAAAAGTTTCAGCTAACGAAATTCTAAATCAAACTAAAGCTAAATGAAATATAAAAAATTAAAATCAACTAAATATTTGATGCTTTATAGAAAAATAAAAGTAAAAATCATGCATTTAAGGGTTAAGAGGGATGCTTACACTCAGAGTTCTTTAAGTTGGCAAAACTACTACGAAGTCAGGAATTATAATTTTATTAGTCTCTCCAATTTATTTATCCCTTCCAAAAAATTATGTTTGTCAAGGTGATCAAAATAGTTTGTGAGATGATTTCATTGTTGTAGACTAATATCTTTCGGCCGAGATATTTCTTTAGGTTTAAAATCAAGAAATTGTCACTCGGGGATAAATCCGGAGAATTGGGCGGATGAGGAAGCAATTCGTAGGCTAATTAATTTTTCTCGGCCAAATACGATCATTCTTTTTTTTAAATCCTTATTAAATTGACCCAATAAGTTTGCATAATATTCGCCTTTGATTATTGGACCCTTTTGAAGGTAGTCAATGTGGATTATACCGCGTTCATCCCAAAAACCGGTCGTCATGACTTTATTGTGTGATAAATTCGCCTTAGCTTCTTTGGCGCCGATTCACCCCGATAAACCCACTGTTTTGACTGCAGTTTGGTCTCTGGTGTGTTGTGGTCTATCCACTTTTCGTTCACGATTTGGAAACGGAGAAAAAACTCGTCGATATTGCTGTTGAACAACGCCAATCCTTTCTGCGAAGTTGTCACACGATTGCGTTTATCGTCGATTGTGAACAAACGCGGCACCCATCTTGATCATTCAAAATTTAAACCACTGAGCAATGTGAGATGCTTATGGCTTCTACAATCTATCACACTTTCAATCTCCGATCGGCCAACACCACATCGTGAATTTTGTCAATTGTTTCAACAAAGAAATTCAGTAAATCACTTTTTTACCATTAAAATTTATGATGCAGTGTTTCCATAGTATTTATCAAGGAAAAATATTAGTAGCAGACAGTGGTGATTTCAGCAATTAAACGCTGATTTTAAAAATTATCGACTTTTTAAGATATTGTTTACCAAAATTAATTCTTGTTATAAAATATTGATGAACATTTCCTGATTAAACGTATCCATTAGCAAATACTTCCTTTCGATTATCTTAAAATGTTAAAGCCCCCTACAATATTGCAATAGTTTACATTTTTTGTCAACTTCTCTAAATTATTATTAATTCAAATTAATTAAAACCGACATCAACAACATCAAATGTATTCTGACCCATATAAATAATAATAATAATAAAAAAAGTAAATTCACCTTACGACATGTTTACACACATACCGTGTCGTTTTTGGCCAAATTGACATTTATTAATCGTTAATTATCAGTAATTACTGGGGAAAATGTTTTAAACGACGAACGGACGGACTGACGGACAAACACACGCTCTCACACTAGTTCACACACACCGAGTGAATGACAAGAAGCGCAGCATAAACTTTAACATGTTTATGGTTAATTTCATTTTTCACGTTCTTGATACGTATTGCTTATGAAGGTAATTCTTCATAATTTAAGTGACACAATAAAAATGAACATTCTCATTCATTCAAACTCGTACTCTTTCGTAACGAGTCACGCATGCGTGTTTCACAAATTAAGTGTTTCTTCTTTTTCAATAAAATCCATAAAAATAAAAATATTTAAAGCTTTTTTCTTAACACATTTTAAACATTTGCGTACTTCCTGTGTCTGTGATTTTGGATACAAAACAAAAAGAGTGCGAATGTATGCATTTGTGTGAGTTGCTGTGAATTCGGGACAATAAAAACTCATCTGTGGCTGATTTTGTTTTAAAAAGGTTGATGTGGTTTTTTGACAAATTATCAACTGTCAAATGTGGAAGTATGTTTATTATGGCAAATATTTCTAAACAGGGTATATAGAGAAATTTTAGTTCGGGAATGTGGTTGCTACCATAGAACAAGATGACTAGCAGTGAAGGTTGCAGCCTAACTAAGAGTTAGGTTATTCGACAGCCGATATAGATTTCCAAATCGATCCTTTCTGTTTAGCTTATATCTAAAATATTTTATACTTTAAATTATTGAATTCTTCACCCTGTATTGCATCTCTCATTTTAAGTTTCACCATCATAACATATGACAACCATTAAGCGAGTTAACTTTTCAAAAAATGGCAGGCAGGCAGCAACAAAAAAAAACGAAGGAATTGCAAACATATGCTGGCATTTCATTTGGTTTTATACGGTTTTTTTTAGAATTTTTCTGGCAAATATTTGGTGTTGATATTTTAGTTTGCATGCTTAGCTACGGTTCAGTTCGGTTCATTAATATCATGTTATTCAGGGATGACGATGAAGCTGATGATCATCATCAACATCATGCTGATGGTGGCTGGTTGTCTTCTACATGTTTTTTCCTTCAAACCTTTCATGTTTCCACTCCTGTTATCGTACGATGTTTGTTGTATTTCTGTGATAACTTCTTCATTAATTGAGAATTGTTGTTCAATTTTTTGGTTGGTGTTTCTCTTTTTTCTTTGGTTTGGTTTGTTTCGTTCATTCATTCATTTTAATTTAATGTAGTTTTCATTTCAGTTGAGAGGCATTTCGTTGTTTGTGCCGGTTTGTTGTTCAGCTCTCATTTACATAATTTATGATAAGCTAAGCTGAACAAACAATAATTTTGAAAGAATATCATTAATGAAATGATCATCGTTGTCACTGTCCTAACCAGCAGTGTCCGTCCGTCCGCCTCATCTCCTCTTGTTGTCCTTGAGAGTTTTCGTAAATGTATATTTTGTATTTAAAGTTTTTAGTTTTTAAAGGGTTTTTGAGTGTAATTCTCTCGTCTATATGGATAAAGATTAAAATAACAATTAACATGTTGGAATGAGTCATTTACTTTAATGCAACTGCTCTCGTTGTTGTTATTGTTGTTGCCGCTGCAACAGTCAATGTTGTTATATCTAAATTAACTGACAACGATGAGTTGTACAGGTAATTGTAATTAATGTTGTTGCATTTCAAGATATTTTCATTTATTTTCTGTTGCACAGTTTCGTATGTTTGTGTGTATTTTCACCAATAGTGATAATTAAACATGAACGAATTTAAAAGTGTTAATTTTAAAGGATCTTATTATGGTGATGGTCAACAATTTGAAGGATAATTAAATTGCCTCATTTGTGGTTGAAGTATTGGGGTTAATACGGCATTATGTACAATAAAAGTAATGTAGTAAATTTTGTTAAATGTTTTTTTTTTTGCAGTAACTGCAATGTATGGTATTTTGTTGTGGCTGAATCTCCTGAAAGTTGCTAGTTGACATTTAATAAGGTAACTCATTGAATCTGGCCTTGTATTGAGCCAACCGCCTTCGTATTCATTGATGTCGAAAGATCGACCAATTTAAGCAGTATCTTAACTTTTACAAATATAATTGTTTCAAAATGTTGATATTGAAAGACATCTACAAAAGCTTGTTATTATATTTCATTATATCGTTTCTTCGTGTTATTAAAATCAGAAAAATAAACCCGTTACTAGGAGTTGGTTCGACAAAATTAAACGTCTTATTAGTGTCTAATAATTAAGCCAAAGATTCCAAAAAATATACAACGATCAGTCGAAAATGTAATTCTTGAGGACCATTTAGACTCTTCTTGCCGCATTTTCTATCGTTTTAGCAAGAATTCCGGGAGAATATTCACATTCTTCTTGAATATTCTCTATGAGGCATTCTAGAGTTTGCAAGTAGATGTAAACAAAAACTACCAAAGAACAACGTCGAGGGTGATCAAATCAGGCGATCTCTATATAAATTTCAATGCAAATGTATGGAAACATCGTATATTATCTGCACAGATCAATGCACCAGCGCCTTGCTCGAGAGCTGTGACTATCTAATTCTTGCCATCATACACACATAGTTAGCTAATCAGCAAATACCGGGACAATTATCAAAGCAGCGTCCGTCCGACATATGGTATCTGACTTCAATAACTCCCAGCCGATAAAAGTCAAAGTGTGTGATTCTGACTCAACACACAATTAACCTCGACCGACCATTATGTCATGAAAACCACCACTCCGAATACATTTCCTAGCATTTCCCAGCAACAGCACTTAGTAAGATACAATTCGTTGGCCGAAATTTGCCACTATCACAAACATCAGTCATTTAACCAACGATCTTCTACCATATCTGGGTTTTGTACCACAGCCACCACATGTTCACCGAAGTGACCTCACCAACATGACAAAGTCCTGGGGCTCATTGGATCCCCATGGGACTTGATGAGGCTGTGAATTTCAATTAATAAACTCTTACCAGGGATGAGGTCTGTGCACCTCGAAGCCTCTGTTATGCTTCGCTTCAAATTGTGAAACTTCACCAAGATGTACAACCGTACCCCAAAGGGCTATAGATTATGGTTCTGTATAAATCACACGTCACATCAACCCTGTTATTCATGATATCCTCGAAAATTATACCCGCAGACACTTCCGACTTTAATGGCGATTCGATTAGTGACTTTAACTGGACCTTATGGCGCTTTGTAGCTGATACGCGAATTCTCAGTTTCCCCAACTTTTTTTGTATAGATATTTCTTCAAGATAAAATATGGGTGGTCGCTTATCATTAATTTTGATCAAAATTATTCGGTAAACATTTGTTGAGGAGTGACCAATTTAGCGATCAGGCGTTCTAACTCTCTTGCTTTTCGTTCTCATACACATTTTTTGGCATGATTAATATATTCAAGATATGATAAGCTAGCAACATAAGGATATAACATACCATGAAGGCAATATAATTTGAAATTAAAATGTAAAAATGCAACCCAAACCAAATCTGTTATTGTATATAGTGAACCGTTTTATAATTCACATTCCTTACAGGCAATACTGACCGAACTTCCAATGAGGGCAAGGTATTACCTTAATTCCAAATGACCAGTACACAACAGTTTTTTGTTGTGGCTGAATCTCATGAAAGTTGTAACTTATTGAATCTGGCCTTGTATTCAGCCAACCGCCTTCGTATTCAATGATGTCGAAAGTTCAGATCATCCAATTTATGCAGTATCCAAATATAAAAAAAATAAATGTATGAGGCATTCTAGAGTTTCTAGTTGTTGAAATAGACCAAAAACACCAACGAATAAAGTCGAGGCTGATCAAATCAGGTGATCTTTCCAAACATTTCAATCTAAAAACGAGACTCTCGGTTACACGAATATGGCTCCTACAAAATGTTCAATATTTCGCCTCCTATCAGATCAGATCTTTTGGAACTACATTTCATCATCAATTTGAGGCAGAATGTGTCTAAGATTGTTGTGCATATCTGCAGCGAGGACTTAACTGAACGGTGTTCTTAACACCGGATAGAAACAATGGGTCAATCACCGCCATTGTATGACTGGCAATGTGCACACAATTGGCAAATAATCGTATCTTAACTGCACAGATCAATGCACAAGCACCTTGCCATAGAGCTCTGACTAATTAATCCATATCATCATAGCTAGCTGGTCAATCAGCAAAACCAAGGGCAATTATCAAGAAGTATCGTCCGGATTGGTAATCCAGTCAGACATATGGTCTCTAACTTCGAAAGCTCTCAGCCGATAAGTCAAAGTGTGTGGTTCTGATACCACACACAATAAACCAAAATTATTGTTGGGCTTGACTCTTGGTCGAAATCAAGCCCAACAATCATTACGGCACGAATAACACTACACCTATACATTTCCTAAAGATGTGGCTCTAGTCAGCTGAGAATTTAAATAAACTCTTACCCGGAATGAGGTCCGTGTACCTCGAAGTTCTGGTTTCTCTTCATATTTACCTGTGGAAGGTGTGGAACTTGTGAATATGAATTTGAGGCAATAAAATCTCATGGATTAATGTTCTGTATCAATCACTCGTCACATCAACCATGTTATTCATGACATCCTCGAAAAATTTTTATCAAAATTATTCGGTAAAAATTTGTGGAGGAGTGATCAATTTCAGGCGTTCAGGCGTTCTAACTCTCTTGATTTTCGTTCATACACATTTTTTTGACATAATTAATAAATTAATCTTCAAGATATGATAAGCTTGCAACATAAGGATATACCATACCATGAAAGCACTCTAATTTGAAATTAAATTGTAAAAATAAAACCCAAGCCAAAGATGGAGAGAGCCTCCTTAATGTTCCAGATGTTCCTAATTTGAACTAATATCGAAATAAGAGTGATCCGTTCTATAATTCGCATTCTTTGCGGGCTGTACTGTCCGAACTTACAATAACAATAAATAACATTATTTCTACATGACCAATTCGTATACTCATAAGTCTCCGTAATACGGTTAACTAGTTCTCCGTTTTTCCAAAGTGTATTCGTTATTCCTCTAACATATGTCTCCTGTTAGTATTAGAAATGCTCATACCCCGCATATTCCTTAAGATATTTTACAAATTTCCGAGACGTATAGGTTGATGGTATTCAGGAAGTAGTAACTAATTTTTCGATTTTCCGAGCCAAGAACGACTCAAGCCAATATCGGATACTAAGTTCCAAAGTGAAGCATATCTCAGAGAGAGCGTTCTGCTTCAATCGACAGAAATAGTAGTCTCAAGGAGCATTCTAAATAGTTTTTAACAAGTGGCCGAGCGTTGCCGTGATGGTTTCATGTCTGGCCACATATTCTTGTCTTTTTTCATTCAATTCATTCTTCAAACGAATTAGTTGAATATTTGGAATTGGTGTCAATTCGGCTGAATGTACGGGCAAGTAATGATTCCGTGCAAAAATGATTTTTCTCTCACACATATTGTGATTTTAAGAATGAAACAGTTCCCGTATTTCTTACAATACTCATAAAAGCTCAACCTCGTCCTGTTTTCCACTTTTGATTTACCAGTTTACTGAGAGGAGACTTCGTTAATCAATGATTTTGTAGCTCAATTCATATACAAAATATATTCAGTTATTGCCTATTCCTTAATCTCCTGAAAAAGTTTTGTGTTGTGTATTTCGACGTCGCACTGGGAGGAACCCATTTTGGCATTATGTTGGATCTCCATGATCTCCAAATCCACGTATTCTGTATATCTCCCTCAAAGACAGTTTGAGATTTAGCGATGACGTTTTTATATATTTCTTTCTCTAGAACATTACAATCGGTAGCTTGTCATCAAAGATGTTGGATGTCTTGGAAAATGACAAATTGATCGACCAGAGTTTGAAGTTCAATTTATGTGACGGAAACGTTTAACAAAGTGGCTTTTAATAATTAAATTATTATTTGTCATTCTTTTAATTTTACCTTTATTGTAGGTACATTAGAATCAAAAGATAAGTTAAAAAAATGTTTGTGTTCTCGGAATTCTCAGTGGAGGGTATTCCGGATGGTATTTTTATATTTAATAAGTTAATGAACCTAGCAACCTACGTTTTATCACCTATGAATCCAGAAAAGAAAACCTTGGGGTACTTTTTCTACCCATTTGTATTTGTGCATTATATTTGTGCATGGTACCACTAACATTATGCTTATGTGTTCTAGAGATAGGTAAAATACACCAAAGTGGATATTATGAATCAGGAAAAGAAAAACTTATGCAATATTTGAATCCCATTAATATAATGGTAGCCAAGTACGTACAGCTTTGGAACCTAGTAGGTTATTGAAATCCTAATTAAGAATCCATAAACTATTCAACACGATGATGAATGTTTATATCTTATTCATATATTTTAACTAATACATTAAAGCTATTAACCATTTCAGACTAATTATATCAACCGTACTTGAAAATATATCTTCAGTTTCTATTTCAATTAAATTTTGAAACTACTAATTACTTCTTTAAGCTCATTCCAATCATTGCAACCAACCAAAATCCACTACATAAATTAAAAATCTTTCAGTAAACAAATTGTAATAATCCATTACCATATTTTGTAGCTCTTACTATACTTACTAACACTCGTACTTTTAACTAAGTACTCTCAAAGTCTGGTTAATTTTGTTTTCTTGTTAATGCAGCACAAACAAACAAACAAACAACTCAGTATATATAATGGGGGCATAATAAACTAATATTTCTCTACCACGTAAATATGTACCAACAAATGAAAAAAAAGAAGGTTTTGCATGTGCAAAAAGGGATACAAACAAACTCAACAAACATAATTTTAAGCTTCATTATCATAAGTCAATATAGAGACAACAATAAATTGAAAATTTCCAATCCTTTATCATCACAATAACCATGCAAGTAATTTGTCCCACATTACAGTGTTAGCAGACAAACACAGATACCCACATGCATATTCACACGGCCGATACAGGTCCACAACTACTAAATCAGTCTAGAACAACTACAAATGAACTTCTTTGGAGGCAAATGATGCAATTTAGAGACAGAGTGAGATAGAGAGTCATTGTGTCATAATGATGTTGAGAGAAGAAATAAAGAAGAGCAAAACTAATAACAAACAGCTGGTTGAGAAAATGGAAAATTGTGAAAATTAACCGGAGGCTAGAAAATGCATGTACGAGACACAACTAAATCTATATACGAGTAATAAAGCCAAGTAAAGGAAAATGACCAACCAAAATACAATCTGCTCTTAAGCAGGCAATATGAAAGGGTTCAGTAGAAATCGGTGTTAATAAATAATTTAGGAAAAATTATCTTTTTTTATATTGCATAGTTCTTTTTGCAAAATTTCCATATGCACTCTCGCAGTAAATATTTAGTTTTATGTCTAAACTTCTTCAAATTCAAAGTGAACCCCGCTTTAACTTAACAAAAAAGTATATAACCAATAGGGAGCCCCTTATTTTACAGTTTTTCGTTGCTGCCAAGGTCAAAAATTATTCAACGCGATCTAAAAATCAAATATGTACTGAAAATTTTTAAAAATTTGGATAAGGTTTAGGGTTATTTTTAGGTAAAATTTTGAAATTAATTTTTTTTTTTAAATTTTTTTAATATTTAGCGAAAAAAACTTTTGGTGAAAAAAAAATTCGGGTTAAAAAATATTTTTTCCGATTTTGACCCAGTGTAGGTCCAGCTTACTATGATCGTAAATACGTCGTTGCAAAGGTCTTTGAAATATGTTAGATATAGGTCAAAAATTGAGGTTGTCCTGGTTTTTTCCTTATATCTCAGCCATTTGTGGACCGATTTTCTCGAGCAACTGAGCCGGAAGAATTCCGGAGATATTGATGTATGAATCGTGTATGTAAGTTATTTGGGGGCTTCGGAAAGATGATTTCAACTGACAGTCGGACAATGCTTAACCGACTCTGCTATCTATAAGAATACTTTGTAGGGTCTGAATATTATATTGTGGAAATTACAAACGGAATGACAAACTTATATATACCCTTCTCATGGGTATAAAAATGAGTTAATTCATTTTAATTTCACATAACTCAACCAAACTCTGGATTGGGATTTTTTTGATCAAGTTACCTTTAAAAAGTATGCCAGTTATTATGTTTAATGTCAATTATGTTCTTTTGTTGTTAATCTTATTAAAATGAGTAACGAGAAAAAGTGTGTGCTAAAATTATTAAATATGTTTAACAAAACCCAACATGGTCCTACAAAAAGTTGGCCAAACAATTAAAGGTTTGCCATTAAATTGATTTCAATGTTATTAAACAGTATCGGGAGAACTTGTCCGTTGATAAAAACCCTGATTAAGGTAGAAGGAATGGTCCACATGATGTTTATAAAGCCAATAAATAGCAAGCATTTTCAAAAGAGCTCCCAACACATCCGGTAGGAAAGCAGTCTGGGTAGCTCAATACTAGGACTATTTGGTATGAAAAGTTAAAGCAGGTTTAAAAACGTACAAGGCTCAAAAAGTTCGTAAACGGAACTCTGTTAAAAATTTAGAGGACAAAGACAGAGCAAGGGAATTGAAGTCCAATTTTATAAAAAAAAATATACCTCCTGACGAAACGTATGTTCTTTTTCGCAGCTTCTGGATCAATATTTTTATGTTGCTCGAGGAAATGTTGTAGAAAAGTTTAGGACAAAAAAGCAGAAAATTTTCCCAAAAAGTTGCGGCAAAATAATCCAAACATTTGTTACAAAGGGCTCTATAATTACCAAAATATACATCAAGGAGTTTTTACAAAAGAGGATGCTTCCATTCATAAGACTTCTTAATGTGTCCACTAATTTTTGGCCTGATTTGGCATTCTGTCGCTATGATAAGCAAGGTCTTGAGTGGCAAATTCTTCAAACTGCCTGGAGCTAAGACCAGTGGAGAGATATTGGGATCTTGTTAAAAAAGAATTGATGAACACAAAAAAGGTGTCCCAAAGTGTGATAGATTTTAAACGGAGATAGTCCACCTATTCGAAAAAAGTGACAGAAAGCACTATATGGAAGGGTTTCCGGAATAGGTTCATAAATTCATTGATTAGAACAATAAAAATAACATTTTTTGTAAATTGTAATAATAATTTCAATCAAATAAAAAAATCAAAACTGTAAGTATTGTGGTGTGTTTTTTATTAACATTTATGTTTGTTAAGATTTTTTCAACCATTAAATCATTTACTTAATCTGTAACATATTAACATGAAATATTTATATTGTAGCTGAACGGGACGTTCCTGGAGTAAAAATAGTAAAAAAAACTAAAATTTTTAAGCTAAAAAGTGATTTTTGACAGCTATTTAGAGTGCCTAGATATATTCAGATTGCATTGATATGTTCACAAAGTTATTCAGATTTAGCGTAGCTACAACTTTGCTTTTTCTTCCAATATTTTTTCAAAAAAAGTGCACGAAAAAGCTATTTATTGGAAAACAATTTTAACAAAATTTATTTGGCTGACTCTTAGCTATATTATTGCCATATAAAGTTAAGCCGTATCACAAAGTCTGAATTGGCTGTTAACCAAAAACTGATGACACCTTTTTTAGATGCCCCATTGATTTTCAGAAATTTTGGGGGCCCATAAAAAACGGTCACCAAAATGGACAAACTGAGTATAGGGTTTTACTACCCTTTGGTAGTAAAGTCGAACCTATAATGTCATGATCTTGTGTTTTTCCAAAAGTCTTCATTTGTTGCATAGTGTTATTCACTAATATTGATGTTCTAACACCATCATGACCGATAAGAGGTAACAAAAGTTTGTAAAGTAACAAAATAAAACTCAGTTTTAAAGATAATTTGGTAGATGTGCCCCGATGGTCCCCTTTCAAATTTTCAGCATTTAGATTTTAGAACCAAAAAACGAAGAACAATTAGGGAGCATTTTAAATACAAAAAGCGCTAAATAAGCGCCTCCCCAATAATCAGCATTGGAAGAGACCATAATGAAACATAAACCAAAATTTGACAAAAAAAAAAACTTCTTTGATAATATAAAGTCGAAAATGTAAAGACACAAATGTCATTATGCAAGTATTGCTGGAGCTATACATATTTGCGTTTTAAAATGTACGAACAAGTAGTTGGACAGAGTGAGTGAATGAATGAATAGCTGGCCTATCGATTATACGAATAATGGTTTTATACCACATAAATCGATGACAGGATTTTGGCGTGGGTGTAGAGTACAACGGTTCTAACGCCCAGCTACATTAGAAACTACTTGTACTCATAAAGTCCGTCTACTATTACAACTATGTATGTCTAAACATAAATGGTTGTGCCTGGTCTACGTATCTACATACGTAAACCACCTATGTACGTAGCAACAACATGTTCACAACATTCACATGCCTACAACACGTTAACGATAGTTTCACAATCATAAGTGGTTGTTGCAAACAACACCATTGATAGGTTAGATGCCAGCTTGCTAGCTTGCTGGCTGGTACATATGTGTTGTTGTCGTTGTTTGCATTTTACTTGCTTTTTTTGTTTTGTGGGACGCATTTTCTGATTGTCCTCAAAGAAACCAAATGGTCTTTCATCATTATAAATACAAAACTTACACAATGGGACAAACATTCAAAAAGATTACCATCACCATTACATAAACCCTTTCGGCTGAAACCTCATCATCAACATCATACTCTTCTCCCAACATGTTTTTACCTTTCCACTTCCAACTACACCCATCACTACTCCTTTAGAAATTCTTAGTTTCGGTTTTGAACAAACATTTTGCATCAAAGCTAAATACAAAATCATCAAAACTCCTAATGTGGCTGTGTATGTATATTTAAGTGTGTGTGGCACCAAAAGCTACAAACAAACATTCGAACGTACATATGAACATGAAGAACCCCCCAACAATAACAACATCTACATCAAGTACTTTTGTCGACCGGCCATCATATAGAGAAAACCGAAAATATTGCATATTACCTGGAAAATGTCATTGGCAGCTGTGTTTTTGAAAACCACAAGTAGTACAAAATCTACGAGTTGTTTTGCTATTGTTGTCGTTGCTGTTGGTGTACAACTTGCTTCCATAATAATATCTAACTCATCCTTTTGTTATTTTCACAAATATGAGAATCATGTGTGAATACAGTTGGTGATAAATTTATTACTAATTCAAATGGAAAAGTTTTCGAATTTAAGGCATCTTAGAGGGATCCAGTTACGTCACTGAATCTTGTATATGCTGTTTTCGCTCTTAAATCAAACTTTCAGACTTTGATATGACGTAAGAATATAGATTGATGGTTCTAAGATGAACTGTGGTGTAGGAACTGATATCTTCTATAATGAACTAGGGATGATGTTCTCAATACTTCTTTCATAGCGAGATATTTGCAGTTAGGGAAACCTTAGAAAGACAGATAGAAATGAGAAGAGAGAAAGGGACAGTCAGATGTGAATAAAAGATGTCCGAAGAAAGAGGGAGCAGATTTTTTTGTTAATTGTGTACTAATGAGTTGGCGGTTATTAGGTCACTCTATGGAGATACCCATATCTGGCCTTTTTAACCAATTACTATTTCTTATAAAGGCATTAATGCCCTCTTGCCTCGTATTCGAGAGCTCAGAAAGACTATTTAAGGAACGATGTGCCAGAAACCTTAAGCGTAGATCTTCTAATGCCGGACAGTGACAAAGAAGATGAAAAATTGTCTCATCCTCCTCCTCGTGCACTTTTGGCAAGCCAAGTCTCTTCGCGTGGTTGCCAAAAGTGCAGTGTCCGATAATGACCGCCACTACACCACTCAATTATGAGCGTTGTTGTTCGTCTACGATTCAGTCGGAGCCATATCGCTCTCACAACCCCATCTTGTCTGAGCGAGCTAATTGACTATTGAATGTCTTGACATCCTGTTTAAGCATTCCCGGCATTCCTGGACCAAATTAGATGTTGTGTATGCACCTGTTAGAGATTTTATTTTGGCCTGACTATCAGTCAGGCCCTGCCTGATAACTTTTTAAAACTGTGCCAGTTAGCCACCATTTTAATGGTTGATATTTCAGCCTGAATAATGCTACATTCATGAATGGCCTAGAAATGCAGTAATCGATATTATCCGGAAGATTCTGAATACTATCTATTATACTGCCGGGACCGTATGGAGCATGTTTCCACTCCCCAATCGCGTTTAGCCTAAAGGCCATTTTTCTGGCCATTGGATCCACAGGGACACAATATAGTAAAGAGCGACTTTGTTGCGGTTGTTCTTATAGCTCCTGCAGGAGCATGTTATCAGGATTGTCATCTTCTTAAAACTCTCTCGAATAGCATGTCTTGGGCCATTTTGTTTTTGTACTTGGAGGACACCGAATTATTCATCTTGTATTTTCCGAGTAGAAAGTCTAGTGTAATCGAAACTCCCTTCTTATGTTAAGAAGGGAATTTGACTGATATGGATTTTGTCATTAAATTTGCAGTTTGAGTAGTTTGAGTATTTTTAAGCACTTTCATATTTAGACGTGAAGGCTAAGGGAGATGTTTTTGAGGACACCAAATCATTAATCTACGGCCCTATGCTCCTTATAGGAACAACAGGAATTAATATATATAAATCATTAATTTCCTTGCATTTTGTTTTGCACGTTTTTGCAGCCCATTAATTCTCAATAGTCTTGAAGAAGAGGCTTTTATTGACGAAGGTTCTGTTATTACCTTTGGAGTCTTAAGGAACTGTGTTTCGAAGAGACTGTTAGCAACAGGCTTGTTTATCGGGTACCTAGGTTTTTCTACATGATATGTTTTCTTCCTATAGACGCACTGGTTGACTTGTTGAGCTTGACGATCCCTGCGTATCCCTTTACTGGATACACATACAATATTTTTTCGGTCATTCCGATTAGTAAACTTCTCTTATAACAGAAGCAGAATGTCAACGCCTCGCTCTGAGTGCAGAAGCTGCAGGATGATTTTCTTTCCGGATTTAGGTTTCATTACCTACTACCAAATTTAGATGAACTGTAGATCCTTTAGTATCAGAAGCATGTAATAATACACTCACCCTGAATCAGATGCAGATGGATCTTAGGTATCAGAACTACAACCTTAGAAGCATTCTTCTAAAGAACCTACGGATATATTCCCTGAGTATGGGTAGTTCTATATTTGAGTACATATGGTGTCGTGAAACTCCCAGATCTGAACGATGTAGTACCCTAACCGAAAACATGCAAAAAATACGCCGTCTCTTTTTATGACATTTTCAATCGTTCTGTAGAGAACACTGTCTTCTTGGAACCACATATCCTGCTGTCCTAAATCATAAATTGATGGGAATAAATTATGTAATTACGCAATTCAGATTACACAATTCGATGCGAAAGAACACAATTTCGAATTTCCAGGTTTACAGAATACAATTTCGAATGTTTTCCTTTCGAATCGAATTACTTAATAACCCACCATATTCTTCATGGCTCATTTATAAGTCACAGTTACCGTGTTTCCCAAGGCGTCCTCTTATGTTTTAAGTGATATTGCAAGACCTTTTCCCCCATTTTACGTCATTAACTGTATATCTATGCAAAACTTGGTTTTTACCTAGAATCACTTCAATGTTTTTAAAGTTGACCACACATACATGAACATCTACCCAGTAAAAGTACTTCAATTATAACCCAAAACGTAGAAGAAAAAAAAAAAACAAACACCAACAGCTTTTGATGATGCTGACTATGATGATGCTTTAATTCTACTCTTGGCACATACTCATAGTTCCATCTACATACTTACATGCAAGTGTTCAATGTGTGTTAAAGGCTCTTCCTTACCATATTCTAGGACTTGTAAAGAGTTCAAGAGGCGTGTTGTGTATGTTCCCTGGCTTGTTGGTTCATTCATACAATTCATTCGCCGTTTTTTGAGTCTGTTCAGACGATCGGTCGGTCGGTTGGCTTTTATCCCAGAAAACGTTGTAGCTGGGTTTGTTTAGACAAACGAAAAGAGTACTTTAGCAACACTTCAGTTGTGACAGTGCATATGAGGAGGTTTTAAATATACATACTAGAAACTCTTTGTATGCATACATATATGTAGATATCCGGAGTCTAGATATATTGCTCAAGGTAAAATATTGTTTAAATGGCGGTTCTTTTGTAGATAGATTTTATATGGCAAAAAAAAAACGAAGAACTAGAGAAGTTTATAGAAAAAACGTATTAACATATCGTGACAAAAGGCCATGAAAATCATCAATATGATTTGAAAGTTTTTTGATTGGAAAGCAATACTAATTTGTATGTGAGTCTTATATTAACTAGATGACTTAAGGTAATTTGAATATTTTAAGGCAGATTTGAAATAAAAGTTGAATTGAAGTTTTATTATGGCTCATATTGAGAGACTTATTATTTAGATCTGCTGAACAGATCCTAGAGAGGCTGGAAGAGAGAAGCATTTGCTCATTAAATTAACTTTTAAAAATTACCTTACCTTTTTATTTTTATTTCTCTTTAAAGAACAACTACTCTAAAATAAAACTCCCGATAACCGTCATTCAACATTTCAAATATTCATTTATATTATAATTAACCTTATCTAAAATTAAATAAAAACGTAAGAAACCGAAAAGGAATTTTAGAAATGGCAGGAAAGAAACGACCCATAGAACATCATTAATCTTGTTAACATTTTAAATGATTTTATTTCTATTTTTTGCTGCTTTACGTTTTAAACTTAAACATTGAAAATAAAATGCATTCAAGCAAAAATAAATTGAACAAAACAAAAGGGAAACAATGGCAGCTAACAGAAAAAAAAATAACACAAACTGAGGCAAAGAAATGATAAGGACTAAAGAGAAAAAATACTTATATATAGAAAAAATTCAAAATAAAAACTGTTTTTCAAAACAAGTATGAAAAATAATTAAAAAGTCTTCAATCTTTAAACGAAGAGCAAAGAACAAAAAAAAAACAACTGCAAGAAAAAACATTAGCAAATGTAAATGAATGTTAAGAATTTAACACCACCAAATAAAAGCAAAACATTTCCCAAAAAAGTGTAATGTATACTTTGGTAAAAGAAATGATAACTAAACGAAGTAGAAGAAAAACCTTAATGAATTAAACAGTTTTTTTTTGTTTGGAAAAAATACTTGTACTCGTGCAATAATGTAATCAAGTGAAAAATTAAAAAGTTTTTTTTTTGTTAGACGGCATCTTATAGTCATTTACATGTACTTTATATTTGTTTGATAATATTAAAAAAAATATTATTTAAATTAAGGAAAACTTACTGAGAAGCTGATAATTAAAGCACTCATCTTTTAATGTTTACTCACTCAATTTTTGTAATAAATTTTAATGCAAAGAAATATGTATAAATTATACAGTTTTTTTTTTAATATTAAGAAAGTTATTTTTTTAAATTATTCTTGTAATAAAACCTCAGATTATGTTGTAGTTGCATCTTTGTTCTCATTACATTTAACCGAAATCATTATTATTAAAATCTTAGTTGTTAAATCCCTGATACATGGGCTATATCAGGCGATATAACTATTAAATCAGTCTAGATAACTATCTTTAAGAGCTTTATTCAGATGACAACATAATAGTGAAAACAACTCAATTAAAAATATTGAGTTTAATAGAGGAGGATTACCACTTATATGGTAATATATGTTATTGGCTGAAAAGTAGAGGTGATACTGTTTGTGGACAATATATTTACTGCTCCTTAAGTTAAAAGTGACAGTTTGCAGTAATAAATTGTGGGATTCATTTCTCAATCGGCCATCAATGAAATAACCAGTTTGAGTAAAAACAACCCAGTATCGTTAATAAGTTGCAGATTTCATCCGAAAACATTACATTTTAGTATCGACAGTACATTAAAAACAATCTGTAATGCGACGATAATTCGATTAACTAATAGCGTTTTTAACCTTTCGTCACCGATAGGCAATTTCGCCATCGATTGGAAGTTCCCAAATAAATGGTCTTCCAATAAGGACTTCCGAATTTTATTCAAACTAAAATAATCTGCTAGTTTTCTATTTATGACCAATGATGTTGACAATTTTAGTTTTTAAGATTCCAATCTTACGGGCTATTTATGGTCAATCATTTGTTACCAAATGTGTAAATAAAAATCAAAGTATTTTCATTTTTATTATTATTTACCCAACGTTTCGTTTGTTTGTTTCAAACTTCTTCAGGGGTTTTCTTTTATTGTTGAATTGAAATTCTATTGTTTACATTGTCAATTAACTTATTATTTAAAAAACTGGACTTCACGACACAGAATTAATAAATAAATAAATAATCATTACAACACAAACATATACTATAAGTCAAACTTAATACTAATATCACAGAACTTCAACTCTGTTTTCCTCGTTCCTCGCGCTTGGCCCAGTTTCTGAATGAACGGGTACGTCAACAAACAAAATTGACGAATTTCGGACGATACCAATACACATGAGATCCAAAAGCCTGCTATTCATTCCGAAAAAGTCACGGTTTGGTGAGGATTTTGTGCTGGCGGCGTCTTCGGTGTGCATTTCTTTGAGAACGACGTTGGGCAGTTCATCACCGTCAACGACGAGTGCTGTAGGTCGATGAGAATCAACTTACTTTGGTCGGGATTGGATGGACACCAGCGACGTGTCACAGACTCATGGCCATTCTGCACGAGCGATTTGAGTGCATGGTCATCTCTCGTTAAACTTTTTCTTGTGGGCTTTTCGTAAGTCGCAGGTGTATGCGAATAAGCCATAATCCACAGCGGCCTTCAATGTCGACACAACCGATGCCACCGGTCAAAGTCAGCCTGATTTCAAAAGGGTGCCACCCAGCAAATCCGTGGTGGACATTTGTACGATGTTATATTCCATACGATGATATATCACTCACTCTTTTTATACCCTACACCACTATAGTGGGAAAAATATTAGTCTAACACCCACCTTATACCGATCGACTTAGAATCACTTTCTGAGTCGATTAAACGATGCCCGTCCGTCCGTTTAATCGGCTGGCTGGCTGTCCATGTAAACCTTGTGCGCAGAGTACAGGTCGCAATTTTGAAGATATTTCGATGAAATTTAGTACATATTATTTTTTTGGCTCAAGGACCAATCCTATTGAAACTGGCTGAAATCGGTCCATTATTTCTCCTAGCTCCCATACAAATGTCCTCCCGAAATTGGACTTTATCGGTCATATGTGTTTAATTTATATTTGTATGTCCACAAATTCCGCTCCAAATAAGTCTTATATATACAAAATTTATGTCACCAAATTTTGTTACGATCAGTCCATAATTAGTCATAGCTCCCATATAGACCCGCTTCCGAAAATCACTTTAACGTGTATAAATCGCTTAAAAATTTTGGTATACTCACAAAATTCAACATAGTAAACTTTCATGTAGACATAAATCACACGACCTAATTTCATGGTGATCGGTTCATAATTGGTCATAGCCCCCATATAATGCCCACTTCCGAAAATCACTCAGAAATATAAATTATTGAAATTTTAAAAGAAAAATGTTTTTGCTCTTTTACTTAGTGTAGGGTATTATATGTTCGGGCTTGACCGACCACACATTTTTTTACTTGTTTACATCTAGATTTAAAGATCTTAATGAAGTACCATTTACCTTACACAGAGATATTCATGAAACCTACATTCCATTTACATTCGAAAGTAGTGTAAAAATTACTAACCTTCATCTCACCCTCAAAGAACTTCGTTGTTTACCCTCGTGTGTGGTTTTCCACACTACGGTATGTCTACATATTTTGCACTATCAGCATAACTTTTAGTCAAAATCATGATTTACCATCAGTAGCATATTTATTTGTATATTTTGTTATCTTTTACATTAAATTAATCTATCTATCTAAACACATTTTACACAAACATTTTGGTTACGAGTATGTTTTTTGGCAGAAACAGCATATCATTTGTTAGTGTAATTAGTGTTCGACTTATCACAAATCTAGCTTTAATTCGATGTTTAGAGGATCACTTTTGTGTTTTGTTTCCGGAGAATACAAATGTATTTTTATTTCTATTTTTCCACTGGCCAAACTACCAGAAAGGGATGTATTCTTAATGAAAAATTTTTATTTCGTATCAGGAGGGAGTTCCCTAATTTCATCAAAACACCGGTAGAACAGTGAAACACAGCCTACATTGTGACGGTGTTCCAGTGAATTAATAGAGTTGAATACCCTACTGTCACGAATAATCACCTACGCCCTCTTCTGCAAGCGGTTGAGAAGTTAAAAAATAGAATTTGAAGCACCGGCCCATTCATGGGAGTTGTATTTAATTTTCGGTCGGATATAGGTGGATAAGATGGAGTGAAGTAATTCCTTCACCGTTTCAGAAATCCGAGACACTTGAATGTTTCTTTCAACACTTGAATGATCCGTTTAGAACATGCAACACTGAGTCTTGCGAGCTCTGAATTCGACCATATTCGCACGACCCCATTCATATATTGTCAGAAGGTCCCGATTAAGGGAATCGTTCATGTTTTGCCTTATTGTCCCAATCTCCGCCAGGCTTAATCTGTAACTGAAGGAATATGAATGGCAAATTGCTGTCATTGGAAATATCTATAGCCACCACTTTAATTTCGCCAAAACGGTGAATGGAACGACACCATTTTTCCGATAGGAAGGCTAGCAAGTTTCCCATAGAGCGTCCTCTACTGCCGATCGTTAAGTAAATTGTTGGACTCCAAATATTTAACCATACTTTCCATAACTTTGGATAGTGCAGAACAAATTGCTTCTCCCTTTTAGGAATTGGCGTGGCATGACATGGTTTTCTTATAAATGTTATAACTTAGCTCATGATAGATGGCCTGTAGATCACTCTAAACATCTTTGTTGTTTAGAGTGTTCTAACATCGTTTCAAATTAATTGTGTATTTGTTGATGATCTAATCATATGAATCATAATATTCATGCATGTATCTTTGGATTCTGTTTTATAAAAATGTTTGTTTTTCATTCATTTTCTTAACGTTTCCTTTATTTTCATGAATATATCAATCGAAAGATGAAATATTTGATTTATGTAGGAAATTTCCATGTTACATCCTCGTTTGCTATCAAATTCAATTCGTTAAACTCTGCGATATTGTAATATATTCGTATATTTAATTCATTTCGCAGTAAATGCGTGCCAGTTGCAATTTTAAGGGACAACTAAAACATTTGCTTAATCTGAAGACTTTATAAAATCGTTTCCTTTTCCCTTACCTAATATTATGCCACATTCAAAATAAACTTAATCCAAATTATGAATGCTAATTTCTTTTATATTATTCTACTCTCTAACAGGTTGTGAATACTAATAAACTTTCAATACCTTCCTTTTGATCGTATGTAATTTGAGATGGTTGTTTGCTATTGTACAATAAATACGTATCTTATTAATGCTATCAAACAAATCTTCAGAATTTTTTTTTTTTTTGTCTTTTAAATTTGCTTTCGTGGCATTGTTAAATAGTAGCAGCAACAACGGCGACGACTATTTAATATTCCAAGTTTAGTTGAAAACGCATAAAATTAAACCAACATAAAACTGGCAGCAGCAACAACTACAACTACAACAAATAATATTTAATCATTGGAAAACAATCTTAACGGAATAACAGCTGAAGCAGCAGGAGCAATTTCAATAACAAACAGCAACAATAAATAGATCTTTGTTTAAAAAACAAATTTAAAAAAAGCAGATCTGAGAAAGAAAACTAAAGATTATGGGATGAGCAATGCAAGAAAAAACAGCAGAGCAACATCAACAAATAACATGAAATCCTTGTGTTGGAAAGGTACTACAGTAGCATCGAAACTAGACTATTCGTATATTTAGGGCAGACCAAGAGACGACAAAGGAAAATCGTTGCTGTTTGGTATTTGATAAACACCCTACACTGCTATGCTATGGAGATCTTGAATAAGCCAGATTTTTTTCATAGATTAGGTTAGGTATTCAGGCAGCCGTCCAAAACCTTTCGTCTCGTGCAGCTCACCTGTTTCCATTGATCGTACCCTTTGTGGAGCCTGAGGTGTTCTTAGATTAGCAATTTGGTCTTATGGTTTGATATCCCTCAGTGTCCGAGGAGGGAGCCGTAACAATTGTCAGCATCTCATCAATCGTGGCCATGATTGAAAACTATGTGGATCGTTAGAACTTAGGAGCAGCTTTAGAATAATTGCACCATAATATGAGGGAGATCAATAGGTCTACTGTCATGCCTTTATATGAAAAAAGGAATGGAAGTATTTAAGTATTGTTAGTTAGATTTCTCTGATATTTGTGAAAAGGCTTATCATATCATTGCTTAACAAATAAGTACGACTTTGACAAAAGTCTGCTAAAACTGAATCCCTAGAATTATATCAGATGCTCTGTGTTTCGGAGCTTCAGTGAATATTTGAAACTTGAAAACTCATGTGGAATATCTTTCAAAACCTATGAAGTCTTCTCCATATTCATCAATATCCAACCAGAAATATTACATTAACTTTTCTGCTTGGTTTAATTTTTAAACAATTAGAAATGATACCGACCAAGAGCAACAAACTGACATCATTTCCAATCGGATGGAGATGATGCTCAAAGTTGCTGCTGTATTGCTCTTGCTATTCCATTTTTTTTTATGGAATAGTGCCAATAACAACAAAACTACAGCAGTTTCTCTCTGTGTTACTTGTGATCGTTGTTTATTGATAAAAATTGTACATACAAACTAAACACCGTGGAGAAGGCATGCAGTGTGATTGGAGTTTCTCAAACATACTTTTGCAACACTACTATTTGTTTAAGAAGAATATGCAACAAAAATCAACTATTACTATTCGTATTTGTTGCAATTGTATAGATATTGTTGCTGATGCTGTTGCAAGTTACTCTAAAACACAGTTTAAAAATCATAGCAAAAAAGTGGAAGAACCTCAACTTACGCGCTGAATTTAAATACTAGAAGCATTTTACCGCAATTGTAATGTCGAAAGTACATGATATAAGATTTTAGATAAATGTTATATTTTTTCTCGTATTTTTCTTCTTATTTTCTTTGCTGGTTATTTTGTGGTAGTTTGCTGTTGTTTCAATTGTTTCTATATGTTAGTGTGCGAGTTGCGATATGAAAAGATCTTTAAGGAAGTAGAAAGTCTTAAAGTTTGTTTTCTTTTCCTTTTTATTTTCTTTATTAGATCATTAGTTGTATGAATTCAAAATTGATAAGGATCTGCAGAAAACAAAACAACAACAAACAAAAACGAGCATCAATAGAATCTTGGGAGTTTAAAAAAGCAAAATTTTGTTTATATACAAAAACCATAAAAATCTCTTACAACACGCATGTTAAGTTTTCTTTACAAAGATGTTTAATTGCTGTTTTTTATCTATGTGTTGTTGACTTTTGGAAGTTTTAATTTTTTTAAATAAGACATCAAAGCAATTGCTCCGCCTAAATTGGTTTATCTTTAGGTGGAAAAATCTATTGATTTAAAGTAAAGTTTCTAAGCGTTAAGCTATTTAGTTTGCAAATGATAAAGGAAATGTCAAGTACAATGAAAATTGGTAGGTGATAATGATCACAGGGAATAATTGATTCCCATCGTTTTACATTTGCCGCTGATTTATTTTTCTCTCATGGTCGAAATCCATGAAAATTTACTTAAATGCAATCCCACGATGACTATTGATACCCATAGGAGTTAATTGTATCTGTAATTGTGTGTTATGAAGTCAAAGCAACTATTAAGACCTCAAAACATGTCAGAATAATATTGGTATTCTTAAATTTCTTCTTCATCTTGTTAATGGCTATTTGGAATGTTATTAATAGAAATAGATGCAATAAGAAGATTATTATACTATTATAGGAGAGTTAATGATGGATTCCAAGCAACACTAAGGTGGATTTTAACCTGAAAAATCCCATTAATTTTTTGCTTTACCTCTACTCGCCACTGACATTCGAGGTTAGCTCAGGTTTAACCTGGATTGCTATCTCCAATAACCTTTGTAATAGTGAACTAATATATGCTGCACGTTCTCCAATGAACAGAAAAAATAGGATGGGCTTCAGTTTTGTATTAAGTTAGGTTCCACGGGACGCCACTTGTCAAGCAGCTCACTTGGGTCCATTCAAAACTTATCCCATTGTGATACCCAAGAGGTAAACATCAGGGTATTTATAATACGTCCAGTGTTTCCGAGATGAAATTAATACAGTTGGCACGACGTTCGAATTTCGCAACCGATTGAGTGTAGCAAGAAGCTGGAAATTTCAAAGCTGCTCACATCTTAGAGAATACTATTACGTCCGTACCTGAGTTTAAAAAACATTACGCTGGACTTTTAGCATTACTGCTGTCAATATTTGTACTAGTTGCATTAGAAAAAAGGAGTGAGAGATAGTCGAAATTTATATTAGACGAAATTAAATCTGTATTTTCTTATTGAAGAATGAACAAGAGCATTTTTTTAACAAACACAAACTGCAAAGCTTTTTGCTTGTCTGAGGATACACCCAAAAGCTCTGGCGGAAATCGATCTCAAAAAACATCAGATACATGGTAAAATATACAGCCAGCGTACTACAGAACGCTTTCAAAGTCGCTGTCTGGTTGCGACAATGAAGAAGTCAGTGATCTATTTAAGGCTGGAGGCAACAAATCAATAGATCAAACTCATTAAAGGATACAAAGGCCTACACTAAATATGCAAAATCAACAACGGTTGGGAGCACTTGACACCAATTTCTAACATCGTTAATCAAGTCTGAAAGTGATACGAATAAAGGAACGGAAAACCAGCAGTTTGTTGTCAAAGAATGCGGCAATTTTCTAGCTGGGTATTGAGATATAAGTCTTCTTTCCATCGCACACAGGATTATATATAGTTCAACGACATAATTTTAAGACTATATCACTTATTAATCGATTATAAAAGCGCTTATGAAGCCATGTCTTAATTTGGTATTTCGACAAAGTTGATAAGAAGATGACTTTAACAAAATTGGAAATTACCTCTTGGAACCATTCGATACCAAACGATGTTCATCGTGTGATTTATGCAACGTTTTGATACGAACACTGCGAAAGTACAGTTTTTAAGAAGCCTCAGCCAATATATTGATGAATCAACCAGCTTAAGACTTGTGGTTCCGCTGAAATTAAGTTTTCACCTGTACTTCCAGATGACTTATGAAAATTCCTCAATGAAGTTCGACAATTCCTTGGCCTTGATGTTACTGTATATATTCTAGACAATATTTTAAATCAAATAATTGAGCTTGTTCTCAATAAATTAATACTATCTTAATAATGAGAATTAGGTTTATTTAAAGGAAATAATTCACCCTTTTTAAAAGGTAAAAACGTAATAATACGTCCATTCTCCCATAATACATGCATATTATCAACAGATCATACTTCTTGCCATTGATCAGTGGTTTTACAATTTTCTAGAAGAAAAATTGGCTCCTAGGAATCTATGTAGAAGAAACTACAATGGAAATTTTCCTGCTATGAAACATTCAAGTGTAATTCCTCAAATTTCCTTTTTTAATTTTCTAGTTCCACCCATTACATCGCCCAAAAATATGAAAAATAAATCTCTCATCTTCCAAGTTCTTTAAATTCCCAAGGAATATACAATTTCAGCCATCTACAATAAACTTATTTATGCGCACTTTCTACTTCAACAGGGAAAATCAACTCGTTGTAATTATGTCGTCATGTCTTTTCTTTTTTAAAAAGAACCAAACTAATTTCCCCCTTTTTGAGTGTATCAAAATGCTAAAACAAAATATTACAAAAAGTCAACAACTACAAACTTAAGTCAAATTGCTATTTGTACCCCCATTTCAAAAACAAAAAAAGGAGCTGACAAAGAATGAAACTCTATGCCACAGATACACATGTGTACCGGTATGAGTGTGTATCTGTTACAACAAAAAGAACATAAATAAATGAAAAATAGGTGGACACATAATATGAAGAAGCTACCACATACAATAATAACCAAATACTACATGTAGTCAGACAGAGAGACGGACAAGACAAGACAAGTCAATGACTAAACTCGACACTAACTCAACTGACTGAAATATATACACCACTTAACCACCACCAACATCATCACCAAAAACCCAAGAAGGAGCTCAACTAAGTACAGGGTATTGAAGGAAGACCAACTTGAAAAAGTTTCACCTTTTTTTGAGAAAGACACAACAACAAAAAAGGAAACAGACACAGACACACTCACAATGAAACAAAATGAAAAATTTACCAAAATGGATTTGTAATTTCATGTCATAAATAATTGGTCGCTAAGTTAAATGCAATTGAGCCACAAAAAAAAAGTAAGAACAAATTAAAAGAAAAAGGTGCACATGCTGCTCCACTGAATGAACTAAAGTAAAGACAACTCTTAAGGTAAAATTAAAAAAAAAATAAATAAAAGAAAAACAAAACAAAAAAGCTTAAGGAAGTGGTTTTAACATGTCTTAAAGGAAGAAATTTGTACAAGGGCTTAAACAACAACTGCAGCAAGCTGAAATTACACTAAATGCTGATTAAGTATACATTTATCATTGGACAGACGGACGGACAGACAGACAAACAGCCAGAAAAACTTACAAGGCGTATGTACATTGTACATACAGACAGTTCAGTGCAGTTGTTCTCTTACTGTAACAATTTTCTTGCTGCCTTTTGTTGTAAATTTTGTAAAATATTTTTACTTAAAAATGGTGTATTATACTTTAGTTCCTTATTGTTTTTTTCTGTTCTTCTGGAGTAATTCATTTCCCTCCCTGCTTTTACAATATGATTACAAAGGACGGTTTAATTGGCATGTTAAAATATAATTCTTAAAGAAGTTTAATTTTAGCTGCTGCTGTTGAAATTTCAGCTCTCTCTCACTCTGTTCTTTCTACTAAAAAGTAGTAGTTCATCTCGACAGGCATTTACACACTCAAAACATAAATTCATATTGCTGTATCTACCTACATACATACATATATAGTTTTAGTAAGTGCTGACTTTATAATTATTAACTTTACAAGCTTTTTTTGTGTGCTGAAGGTTTATAAACAGCAATTAGTTGTTTGTTATAAGTCATTAGAAAAAAATCGTGATTTACTTTAATTGCCTTAACAAACTAAAAACTACAAACAACAACAACATTGACTTTGGAATGAAAAACAAAAACACACATGTCCAACCCAATATTTATCAAAGTTTGCAATTTGATGATGAAATTAAAGTGCAAACTGAGTTTTTTTCAATATTTCTTCTCTAGTTAAACGAAGCTAAAACAACCATAACTATTAAATAACATTATTATTATTAAATTTAATTTTATGTTGTAAGTTGATTAGTGATCTAGGAAACATATGAATTACATTAAGCTTTCAAAAATATATATTTACGTTGTATACCGCATATTCCCATTCCCTAAGAATACAAGTCTCGAGTCAATTGGTTCAAGAAAGTGTTAAAAAGTTTGTCTCTAAGACGACCAAATTCAGAACATGAATAAAGGAAATGCAAGAGTTTCTTATCCTCCTCGTATACCCTACATATATACCCTCCTGAGATTCAGTTTCACTGAAATTCATAAAATTCCCATTCCCTAAGATCCTTCCAGAACTGTTTAACCCTTAAATGCATGATTTTTGCTTTATTTTTCTATAAAGTATCAAATATTTAGTTGATTTTTATTTATTATATTTCCTTTAGATTTAGTTTGATTTAGAATTTCTTTAGCTGAATCTTTTCGTACTCCATTTGATTTTTCTGAATTAGAATCTGAATTAGTATCAAGCTTATATTAGTCTAAAATTAAGTGGAACTGGAATGTAGACAATTGGCAACAATATGCATTAAAGTGTTAAATGGCTTATTCTTTTCAAGACTGAAAATATCCCAGAAACCCATCAGAGTTAGCTAGTCTGCATTTTCACTTTCTATGGTACCATTGAGGCATATGACCCAATAATTTCCGGCCATATATTCGACAAGCAGAAAGTCGAATATATTGCAAACAGCCTGAACTTCCAAACAATTTTAGACTGGTCAGTTCACAAAATATTGTACAATTTGCTTGCAGATCAGTCGGCATCTTGCGAATCAAGTATCACTACGTATTTTTTTAATTATGAACTTCCGGCTGCCAAGTTTGCATTTAAATTAATTCTCTTTACACTTGTATCGCTAACTTCTAAATTTACTTCTATTTTTATTTGCCTAAAAGATTTAAATGGATCACATTTGATGATTCTAACGATATTTCCATCATATACTCTATTTTTTATATTTGTTTAATTCTATGTCGATATCAACATTTTTATGCTCGTTAAACTGACATAGGGAAGTGGGCCTTATAAACAGTGGGTCTGGATATACAGTTCACAACTGTATATCCAGAACAATCCGACATTTAATGACTTCGTTCTTAGCATTTTGATAACCGCTTGACTGTCCATGGAAATGTGAGTTGTGCCCTTGCTAACATTATGTTTTAACTATTTAATCCCTTCTGTAACAGCTACAGGCCCCGATTACCGTTTACAACAGTTGCATTTTATTGTTGTATTTTTTAAAATGCAAATGTAAATCATGATCGCATTTTAAAAAATACAACACTAAAATACAACTGTTGTAAACGGTAATAGGGGCCACAATCTCTTCCTGCTCTTAAGGGTTAATTTCCATTTTTTTGTACTGTTATTGTAAATACTAGACTTTATTTTATATTTTTCTTAAGTTTCATCAAAATCAGCCCAAAAATATATAAAATTTCGCTACCTTTCCATTAGAAATTCCAAATATTGAAAATTTTGACCTTTGACCTTCACGATTTAAGGGTTAACGTTTTCCGATTTTAGGAAAACTTTCACAATATATTCAAAATTACCTGGTCTATAATATTCTGAACAGATTTTACTTAAAATTAATAACAGTAAGGAAATTGGTTTCATTCGCCAAAATATGGCCAAAAAATTAGTTTTTCTCGAAAATCGCAAAATTTATATTGCAGGTACGGAAAAACTATAGGAGGTATTGACATACTTTTTTCACATTTCTATTCCCTATTATGTTGTAAATAAATCCCTATGTGATGATCAAAAAATTCTGAAATTTGTTTAACAAAATTTTTAAAAATTTGAAATTGGAGTTTTGATACTGCCGTTCAAAAAAAAAATTACGGTATCCTATGAAGATTAAAACTCATATACAAGTAAATATGGATATATTTTAATATTTCTCAAAATATGTTAATTTTGTTTCTACATTTCTTGTTCTAGTGGCCAGAGACACGTTAATGGCCTGGCGATTTTTTAATAACTTTAACATTTTTTAGCCAATTTTTGTCTTTTATATCTCATTAGAACGACAATTACGTATCTTTTAAATTAAATTACAAAAGTAATTACTTAATAGCAACAATTTTTTTAAAAAAAAACTCAAAAAAATGCATTTTTTCTCCTTGTAAATGCACCTAAAACTAAACAAGCTAAAATTTTTTTTGGTGGTATTTTAGGTAAATACGAAAGTTTTCAGCGGGTACCGTTTCAACATTTCAAAAAATTTTATTCTAAGGGACACTCTAATGTCAGTATATTCCTGATATATTGTAATGTTTCGAAGATATTGTTCTGTAATTGCCCTAATAATTACCTCACACTCTCTGATTTATACACATGCACTTTATTTTAAGTATTTTAAATCCAATGGTATCCCCAATTATATCTACCACTATCATAACTTTCTACGACAACGACAACGATTACGACCTTGTCTGCCTACACTTCGTTACCCGGGATTTATTATTTCATAAAATAGCCCTAGATGGAAGGAAACCGACACAGAATAGGTAGAGAGATTGGGTCCTTGGTTCTATAACATGGCATTAGTATAATGGAAAGGCATAACTGATTCCTTTCAACTAGAACTAGATCAACCGAAGATGTCTTAGAGGTTGCTCAGATCTGCTAACATTTTAGAACATAATTGCTAAATTACATTAAACATAAACTATGGAATTTATTGTTTATTATAAACTTCATTTAAGAATTTTGTCTTTTATTTTTTTTTTGTTCATCTTCTTTACAGCATCTAGTTTAATATTTTGCTACCATCATCATCATCATTATGATCCTCACACACAAACACATATTCATGTATCAGTACACATGCTGCATAAAGTCAAATAAATGTCTCTTTTAGTTGAGAAACGTTAACATAATCAGGGTTCTTTCTATGATTTTTTAACTGTATTTTCTTCAGTTTCTTTTCACAACTACTGACGACTGAGCCTGCATAAATGACACTCATGAAACTCATAATGTTGCCAGCAGCAACACAAGCAACAGCAGTAGTAGTTTTATACAAGTGCAAGTAGTAGTTAGTTTTTGTATAAGGAACCTCTTTCATAGATACTCTCATACAAACCTACTTATGAACATTTATATGTAGATGATGTCTACCCATAATCTCTGCTGGAAAAGTGCTGGCTTTATTTATTTTACTTTTCTTCTTTTTTTTTGTATATACGATATTTTGCCAAGTTTTTTTTTTATATATGTACATTAGAGTGTCCCTTAGAATTAATTTTTTTTGAAATGTTGAAACGGTACCCGCTGAAAACTTTCATAATGACCTAAAATATCACCAAAAACAATTGTAGCTTGTTCTAAGACCGTGCCGACTTTCGATTTAGTTTTGATGTGCATTTACAAGGAGTAAAATGCATTTTTTTCAGTTTTTTTTTTAAATTGTTGCCATTAAATAATTACCTTTGTTTTTTAATTTAAAAGAATCGAAATGTGTACGTAATTGTCGTTCTAATGAGACATAAAAAACAGAAATTGGTCAAAAAATGTTAAAGTTATTAAAAAATCGCCAGGCCATTAACGTGTCTCAGGCCACTAGAACAAGAAATGTAGGAACAAAATTAACATATTTTGAGAAATATTAAAATAAAAGTTTATTCTTACTTAAAATATATCCATATTTACTTGTATATGAGATTTTATCTTCATAGGATACAGTTAACCTAATCGCAGGTATAACCAAAAATAAATATTTTTTTTTAACGGCAGTTTCAAAACTAAAATTTCAAATTTTTAAAAATATTGTTAAACAAATTTCAGAATTTTTCGATCATCACATGGGGATTTATTGACAATATAATAGGCAATAAAAATGTGAAAAAAGTATGTCAATACCTCCTATAGTTTTTCCGTACCTGCGATATAAATTATGCGATTTTCGAGAATAACTAATTTTTTGGCCATATTTTGATGTGCCCAATTTCCTTACTGTTATTAATTTTAAGTAAAATCTGTTAAGAATATTATAGACCACGAAATTTTAAATATAGTCTGAAAGTTACCCTAAAATCGGAAAACGTTAACCCTTAAATCGTGAAGGTCGAAGGTCAAATTTTTTAATATTTGGAATTTCTAATGGAAAGATAGCGAAATGTTATATATTTTTGGGCCGATTTTGATGAAACTTAAGAAAAATATAACATGAAGTCTTGTATTTACAATAACAGTACAAAAATGGAAATAAACCCTTAATGGCACTTGGGGTCCAAATGACCCTGAACTTGTAAAAGAAACAAATAGCACCGGATTATTACTTGCAATGAAAAATAGATCCATTACGATAACCCGAAGCGTTAGAGATCGTAAGTAAACCCCTAGTCAACCAGCCGAATCGACATCAAAGCCAAATATCCATGGTATTAAGGTAATGCTCTGTATTTGGTGGGGCCAAAAGGGTACCTATTTATTACTTACTGCTGAAATCTAGCCACACCATCACAGGGAACCTGTTCCGATCACAACTGTTTCGTTTGAGGTGAGCATTGGCTAAAATTTCACAGAATATTCCGCCAGATATGGAAATGTAATATTCAATCATGACAACACTCGACCACATGTTGCAATACCAGTTAAAACTATTTAGAATGAAGTGGTTTGGGAAGTTTTGCCTAACCCGTTTTATAGTCCAAACCTGGCCCCATTCGACTACTATTTATTTCGATCGATGCAGAACGCTCTCTCTGGGATACGTTTCACTTCGGAACAGAGTAGCCAAAATTGGCTTGATTCGTTCTAGGCCTCAAAAGATGCGCAGTTCTATTGGCTCGGAATGCATATGTTTCCAGAAAGATGGAAAAAAGTCTTGGCCAATACTTTTAATAAATTAGTATTGTACAAATGTTTCAAAGTAAAGCCAATGTTGTCTGGGGCAAATTAGCTTAGAATCTTCGTAGGATAATTTCATTGTAGACTCACCCTAATGTTTATATCGTATATAAGTATGTTTGTGTTGAACGGTTAGTATCAGTGTTGTCATTTGCACACTTGCATACTTTTTTTCAATTTCTTCTTTTATTTTTTCCTTGTTGTAAATCTGATGTCATATTTTTATTATATATATAGATATATTTATTTTTTATATATCGCTCATTTGCTGCAACAACGTCATAATTCAAAAAAAGTCGTTTCGATAAAAACGGTCTTGAATTTTTTATGACATTTTATTATATCTTAAATAAATTTTCAACAAATCATAAGATTTCAGAAATAAAATCTTATTTAAATAATAGATAGAAAATTTTTACTTGTCAAATATACGAGAAAACATGAATTTTAATTTTGACGTTTAGAACGAAAAAAAAAACTATCATACAAAAAATAATTGACTCTTCTTAAAACTGATAAAACTATATGAAAGACTAAAGAACGGTGCATGTTTTGTGTTACTCAGTTCAAAACACCCGGATTTTGAGTTATGACGTTATTGCAGCAAAAGGGCGATATGTATATAACATTTTTTTATTATTATTGTTGTTTTCCTTTTTGTTAATATAATTTTTCATTTCATCATGTTGCTCATGGTGTTTTATGTCTATATACTTAGTTGCATCTACTATACATACTTATAATTGCACATATGTATGAACATTAGGGTGATATTTATTTAAAATTTTTAGATTTTCGATACTTCCAAGTTCTTAAATTGTTCCCGGTCATGTAAAAATCAAATGCTGAAAATTTGACCGAAATCGGATTACAGATTTAGAGGTTGCATATTTGAAATTAAATTATGAAAGAAAATTTAATTTTTAGCTTTTTAACATTTGTACAATAGGAATTTTTTGAATGTATTGGCCATTTCCCATCTTTCTGGCAAGATAGGAATTTTGAGCCAAAAGAACTTCTCATCTATGGAGGTCAAGAACGAATCAAGCCAAAATCGGAAACTCTGTTCCAAAGTGAAGCGTATCCCGAAGAGAAGCGTATCTCTCATGGAATATTATGGTTTCATTTCAGGCCGCATATTCTGGATGGATGTGCCAAATTTATTTTCAAAATTGCGACCTAAACTTTGTGCACAAGGATTTCATGGACAGCCAGCCAGACGGACATCGTTTAATCGACTCCGAAATGTGGGTCTCAGAATTAAAGCAATTTTACACATCAATTAGACCATAATAGCCACAATAAATGTTAAAACTATTTATTTCAACATTAAGAAACATCAACATAAGCTCGAAAAAAGATTCCATGTAAAAAAAATTTAATACATTTTACAAAAAAAAATAGTTTGCGAATAATTTTACGAATTATACAAATTGTAAATTGCCTTGAACAGTATTTTTGACTTCGGGTTAATAATAAAGACATATAAAAAAATATATAACAATTTACATATATTAGCAAACAAATTTCAGTTGTTTTATATTTTTAATCTTTATATATGTATATAATTCTTATGTACGTGTGTTAGTAACTGAACTCTTCCTTAACGGCTGGGACGATTTCGATGAAATTTTTTGTGTGTGTTTGAGTGGGTCCCTGGATGGTTTAGATTCACAAGTGACCTATATAGGTACAATGGGCATGGCAACTCCCATACGAAATAAACATTTATTATTGAATATCTGGAGTACTATTATAGTGGGAGTCTTCAAACTTTGTGTGAACTATGGCAGAACAACGTTTGCCGGGACAGCTAGTATATTTATATTTATACAGATATAAAAGAGTTAACAACGTACTAGAAATTTTAAAATACTTACATAAACTCTTAAAACAATCTGAAATTATTTTCCAATACAAAATACACTACGAAATGTATTTGTAAGATACAAAATTTAATTTCCTTGAAATCTGCCAAATTCAAATTGGTCCCCTCGCTAACCCTTAATAGTTTTAGAGGCTTTTTAAACCACTACACAATTTTGATGTATTGCGGTTCCAGTAGTGCAAATATGGTCCAAATTTTAAAATCTATGGAGAAGTTATTTTTTACATTTTTTTTGTAAAATTGTGAATTTTTTTAAACCTTTCTCCACATAATTTATGGTTAGTCCGATATTATTAAAATAAACTTAAAACAGTTTAAATTTACATCGTCTTTAATTCGTTTGTATATTGCGTTTAAATCGGCTCAGTAGTTTTGGAGTTATAATAACAAATTGAAGCAAAAAATATTTTTTATACGTGAAAATATCATATTTTTGTATTTTAAAAAGCTAATGAAAAATCGAAAACGGCAGAACTTGTTCAGGTTTACTACTTTATCATAAACCCACATATAATAGCAACAAAACGAGATAATGAGCATAAAAATCGATTGATTCTTTTTGAAATTATTTACAATTAAGTGAATTCGCTTATTTTTACAAAATTTAACTTTTTTGTTTGATATACATAAAATTGAGTAGTTAATAATCTTCTTTCGATTGATTGAATTTCGAAATCATTTTCCCCATGCTATGTACAAATTTTCACATATATATTGCGTTTCAATCGGCTCAGTAGTTTCGGAGTTATAATAACAAATTGAAGCAATAAATATATTTTTTACGTGAAAATACCAAATTTTTTTGTTTTAAAAAAAATCATGAAAAATCGAAAACGGCGGAAATTGTTCAGATTTATTGCATTATCGCAAAGCCACATGTAATAGGAACAAAATGAGATATCGATCATAAAAATCTATTCGAATTTATTCACAATTAAGTGAATTCACTCATTTTCAGAAAATCGTATGTGTAAGCACACCGCACAATGGTATGAGAAAAAAAAGAGGGAAATAATTCTTTAACTTCTAAACCATTAGTCCGAATGAAATTTGACATGCGCACAGAAGTATTGTCGAGTTCAAGTTTCGAATTTTGGTATTTGAGATAAATATGAAATTTTATGAACATTTTTAAGTGTTGTATTTAAATGAATTACTATAATTTGTAATATTTATTTTTTTGGAAAACTTTGCTACTTTGGCCCAAAATTCGAAGGCTTCAAATAAAGAGTGCAACCTCTAAACGTTTGATTTTCAGATGGCAGAGAATAATTTTACACCTTGGGACATACGAAATTCGAAAAGGTGCAAAATATGGGTCAGTCTAATTTATATATGTATATCATACGTATACTTGATATGATTGTTGTTGTATAGTTTTATTTTATACATATTTTGTATATAAATATTATAAATTTACTCAATTTTAACTTTAAAGAAGGTGGTGGTATCTCTTGGATTGTGGATAAACATGTGGGTTAATTGACAATTTATTTTAAAGTAGTTGGGTCCAGCCCGCGTTGCTTGCCAACAGTTGTTATTTGATATGTTCAGGGTCCCTTTTCTAAATAATCGATTTGCATTAAAAAAAAAGTAAAATAGAATATAATGTTGGTTAAGATACTTTAGTATAGCTAATAGATTATTTTTCCTGGATGTACTAACAAATTTCTTTAATTTTATTTCAGCTAACAAAACAAAATCAGAAAGTGGTAAGTGCACGTTTAATTATAAATATTTCTATTACAACTAACTCGAGATATATTTCTATTCCATAAAGGAACATAAACTTTGAAAGAAACTCAATATTTTTAAAATTCCAATAACTTTTCAAACTTTCTCTGCACTTGTAGTTGTATATATTTTTTCCTGAAATTCATAACAGTAGTGGTATCATACTCCAAACACATACATACAACATAAATAGATCTATACATCTACAGAAAAGAAATAATAAAATAGTAAAAAAAAGAACAGAAAAGAAAAGAGTGTATCAAGTATATTTATATGATAGTGTTGACAGCTTAAGTCTAATGGAGCACTTTAATAAAGTTGTTTGGTCTTTCAGGCTGCATTAGTTTATTTTTCTTGTCTTCTGTATTTTTCCCCATCTCCATTTCGCTGCATGTTCATCTGTTTTTAAAGGCATTTTGGAGCATCTGGTATTATTTACATTTTTTCTATACAAGCGATTCATGTGGATATTTGTACTGTTTGTATTGTATATGAGTATTTGATAAGCATAACTAATATTTTGAGAATAAGTAGAAGTAACAGATATAAAGGAGATTTAAAAGAATTTTGTAGGAAATTTTGTTAAAAGATGAAGCTATTGCTCTTTGTATGATTCTTCAGTTGGAGAAACTTTTTGGTAGCACATTTATTTTAAATGTTAAATAACAATAATAGCATAATATGTCCCAAATACTATATTCTAAGGAGACCTAATTTAACATGTAGGTATGTTTGTACATAACTGATTTAACAAATATTTATTTCCCACATTTTAATATCCAAAAAAATTTGCAATTTTCGAATTGATAAATTCATATTCTAATCCCATCATATAAAATGCGTAATACCGCTCTCTCCTCTTCTATACAAAATCAATACAATTATGATTTCTTCAATACCATGACCCGCGATATCGTGTCATTATATCCTTCCATCGAGTGTAACAGTGCTCATTATATGCATATTTTACATAAAAGCGCAGAGGCAAGAGTGGAGGTGTTTCAGATCATGTTTATAGGAGAAGGATTAAGATTTCGGTCCCTTAAGAAGAGGATCCGTAGGAAACTCCTAAGATTTACAGTCGAATAACACTAAATATCACATTAATTTAATGATCTCGTCAGAGAAATAAGCTACTAAACCATTTCTGTCTGAGAAGCAGTTACATTAACATTTTCTTTCTGGATCTAAAGAACACAATCATAGGATCAAGGAATATGGATTAGAATAGTTGAGGAAACATTGTTACTGTTATTCTGATGATCCTACAAGCTCAATTTCCGAATGAAACCTAAGCACTTTGAACAAGTGATTATTTCGATAAGGTGCCTTTTATAGACACATAGACACATTCAGTTAAGACTGAAAAAGCCGCTACCATAGTCCCGTAAAAAATATGTTATTGCTTGTATGGAGTATGGAAACGCCGAATAATCGAGATCCTCGATCAAAAATTGGTTGATTTGCCTTCAAAGTACATATATTCTTATTAAAATGAAGGACATTGATTGGCATTATCTAAACATTTGTTAATTGTGAGATCATACCAGGTCTTTAAATTCTTGAAAATCGGTTAAAGGAACATACATAAATTAAGCATTTAATCGCTCATGCTTTTGACTTAAAAATGCGAAATTTTTTCAAATTTTCAGCTTCAAATTTTCAGCGTTTTGTACAACATAAATTTATTCAAAGTATTGGCCATTGTTAGTTTTGTCCTTTTCCCATCTTGTTGACAACATATGGATTCCGCTTCAAAAGAACTGCTCATCTTTTAAGGCCAAGAGCTAATCAATCTAATTTCGGATACTCTCCCAAAAAGAGCATTCTGCATCGATCGAAATAAATAGTAGCTGGACGAGGTATGGACTTTGAGTCAAAACTACCTAACCTCCTCCTTCTAAGTAGTTTTTAACAGGTATTGCAACATGTATTCTAGCGTTGTCATTACGGAATATTACGGTTTCATGTCTGACCGCATATTCATTTTCGCTTTAAACGAATCAGTTGCGTTCGGTACAGGTTGTCTGTGATGGTCAGGTCCGATTTCTGCAGATCGTAATAGATCGGACCCTTTTGCTTCCACCAAATGCAAAGCATTGTCTTAGCGCTATGGATATTTGGATTTGGCCTTTGGCAAAAATTATTATCTTTTATAGCGTTCCAGCTGCATTTAGGACATGCAAAATCGAATTTCAAGTTATCTCGGCATCAATTCATATGGTACCCAATTTCCCTGCATCCTGCTGCTCGCAACCGTTTTGAAATAGTTGCTTGAGTAGCTACCAATGATTTTGCAAGCTCTTGTTGAGTTTGAAAATCTTCATACAGTAATGCTTCCAATTCTTGGTCTTCTAACTTGTTTGGCTGACCTGGGCGATGACCTGGGCATCTTCCATGTCAAAATCACCACTTCTGTACCGAACAAACCATCATTCGCACGTTAAAATCGATTGAACACATTCACCATAAGCTTTGGTTAGAAATTGGAGTGCTTAAACGGCACTTTTTATTAAATTAAAGTAGCAAAACTTCTATATTGAGATACTTAACCATAAAAAAGACGAATCGTTTATACTTATACACATGTACCTCAAAGAGTCATGGTATGACCGCTACTGGCTTCATTTCCTGTGGATGTACACCTATCACAGACAATTCAGAAATGAAGAAATGGACTGGAGGGGTTCCTACTACACGCAGAGAAAAAATATAGTTGGGCATGGTTACTGTAACCATTTCAATATTGTTACACGTTTTTTAACTATTGCATGATTGTGGTAACCATAATATGGTTAATTTACGATTCACATGATTGTAGCAACCATATATGGTTACACTAAACAAATATATATTTGTGACAACCATTCATATGACGAAGGACTTATCATATTATGTTGCTCTCGGCTTAAGGCTTATCATAATCTGAGAACAACATATTATGATATAATTATTCATCATAAATATGATTGCCACAAACATATATTTGTTTACTGTAACCATATATATGGTTGATACAACCATGTGAATCATAAATTAACCATATTATGGTTACCACAATCATGTAAATGGTTACTGTGACTATAATATAGTTAAAAATCTTGTAACACTATTTAAATGGTTACAGTAACCATGTCCAATTATATTTTTTCTCTGCGTGTAGGAACCACAGGATATAAATGCGTATAGAGTTTTCTAAAAAAGACATAACAATCATGTGGTTTAATACAAACTCATATTTTAACTGGTCCCAACTTTAAGAGTTGCTGGAAATCAGCAAACTTTCTTGTGCTTCAAAAGACTCATCACAAAGTGTGATGTCTTCATATCGAAGATGTAATTCGATCATATTTCTGTTATTTTGTACGAATTTATTAAACCCTTATTTTATGACAATTTCAAGAAATAAGGGAGAAAGTACAACTGAAGATCTAATACATATAATTTAATCATATTTCCTAAAGGCTTTAATCTATGGATACTACTAGAATATATCAAGGAATAGAATTGGAGTAGCTAGAATATATAGGGGAATACAATAAATATTATCCTGTCATATTCTTAGAGGCTTAAACCCACTGATAGTATTGGAATACCTAGAATATATAGGAGAACACAATAAATATTATCCTGCCCTATTATTAGAGGCTTAAACATACGGATACTATTGGACTATCGAAGAAATATTAAAGTATTTGAGAAGAGAAGCATGGAAAACGAATTATAATGGTCCATATTGGTCTCAGTGGGTTCTGGCTCCTGGTGGATCCAGTTATATTCTTATATCTTAAATTGCAACGTAGCAATGAACGAATACAATTAACAACAAAGAAGGATTTTTGAATCTATTTTAGCCTGAATTGGATGAACTTGACTGGTTGCAATTGTTCTGCATTTTATACGAATTCATTGAACCTTTATTTTGTGAAATTTTTACAGAAGCAGACTCCAAAAATGTATGACTTTTAGAAATTTATGATTAATGTTACTTTAGATACTGCATACCAGAAATGCACACCAGTTGTTTTCAGCTGCATCAGAGCAACTATAATAAATAAATTTAGTACAAACATATTATAATTTCCAGTAGTTTCACAGAACAAATGCAGATATATGATGATTCTATAAAAACGACAGTTAAGCTAGTTTTATGACTAATATCTTACATTCAAATGACTAATTTCACAAATAATACAATACAACAACGACGACGACGACGAGAAAATTAACATGACTTGAAAAGTTTTGCCTTCTGTATCTGTGCGAATGCTACTACTTTGCTGCTTCCTCGAGAACAAGGAAGACCGGGCAGCAACTTTACTCGTATGAAGCCAACAACAAACTAATATTAAATTTAAACAAATAAATGTCATTACAAATCACAATGGAATTCTATACATACACCCAAATGACTCGGCATTTGCAACAATTCACATAAAACTCTACTTCACATATAAATACAAGCTCTACTTAAATCTATAAGAGTTTTTAATATAGAGAACCCAAAGATCTTAGGAAACAGATATGAAGTATTAGTTGTATTTCTTAGGCATAAGAGGAGAAAGATCTGTTTGAAGACACAAAGTGGAGTAGTGGTGTTGTTTCATGTTAATAGACTGATCGATCATAAAAAATGATCTTATTGCGACAAGAGACACAAGGAGCAGCTAAAAGAATGAACAAAATAAGAAAAAAAAAAGGATTCATTTGTTGTTAACTAGCAACAACTAACCGGCAACTAACCAAGCTAGCAACCAACCATTCTAAACAAAAATAGACTCACTAATATAGAACACTAGTTTATAGTCATAATAGTTATTGCAACTAGTAGACCAATAAGCCAATTTTTTTTTGTTGCTGGCTGCGGCATGATTGAACGTTTGTGTCATTCGAAACGTTACAACAATTCTATGATGTTAAAAACATAAATATTACTTCGGGCTACAGATGTTTTTTCGGCCACAATTGGAGCACTTCTGTTTTTGGTTTCTTTCTTTAGGTTTCGTATTTTATTTTCCTTTTCGCATTTGCTGGCTGGCTGGAGTCTTGTGGTGGCAGTAAAGCGAGTGTTGGTGGCGGTGATACTTTTTTTTTGCGTTTTTGTTTTTGGTGTGGCTAAGTTTTGGAATTAGATGATTTACGAGCACCATTAAAACGTAAATTGACTACATGTGCGTACGATAAAGAAGACAAGGCCCGGTTGCAGTGGATTGACTGACTGCAAACATTGCGCACATGCGTACAGGAACAACTATTTTGAATGGGTTTGTGTGTGATGAGACATCTATGTTTGTATGTATCTTTTCGAAAACTATTATGAGTACAAGTATTATTATTATTTAGCTTGCTGTAAATCTATATATGTTCTATGATTGTTTTGATTAGTTGGCCGGTCGGTAACTTTAGGATTTTTACTTTCAACTAAACTAAAGTTTTAGTCTTTTTTGTACACATTCTTATTTATTCTGGTGTGTCGATGCCGCCAAACAATTTCACATTTTATGTCAGAATTTATGAGTGTATCGAATCGATCTGTCTGTCTGTCAAGGATACTTATTTAGGGGAAGAAGTTGGGGATCAATGTACCCAAGGAGCTATGTATTCAATCAGCAGCTATATAAGTAATTCTAAACATCTTACCATTTGATATTTTGATTACATAGATGGAACGATAACTGTTATTAGAATCAAAGAAACCAAATCATTGGAAACTCGAACTGTGGGTCTTTCTGAATTAATGGCAGTGACGAAGCAGATATATAACTAACTACGTAACTCCTTGAAATATTGTAGATGACAATTTTAATGCTACGTCTAATTACAGGAAAAAGTAAACTTTTCGTAACTCACCCTTTTCACTGATGGTTCCAAAATCAAGCTCCCTGGAGCTTGAATTAGAAAAATCGTTTCGCTTGAGAACAGGCGGTCGTATCTTCCAGTCGGAAGTCCACATAAATATCAATATTACCAATATTTGGTTGGATTTGAGAAATCGATTGTCAGCTGCTTGTATACAAAATACTTATGGTATTAAACTTAGGCGACTGCTTAGATTAGGTATAATTGAGAATAATAGATATAGAAGATGGTGCAGGGAAGCTGTAGAGGACACATATCACATCTTATATAAATGCACTGTACTATCAATTTAAAATAATAATTTCCTACAGTCTTAAACCCATGGATAGTACTGCAATATATTAATGCTTTGAATTGGAGTACTTAGAATATAGAGGAGAAAACAATATATATTACAGTAATTTGGAGGAGAATAAGATGGGGAAATGTAAAAGTAATCATAATGAACTACATTGGTCTTTACCCAGTACTTTCGTATGTTTTGGTAAACGGGTTTTTGTGAGAAAATCGTAACGACAGCAGTTTTGTAAAATATTTCTTTTGTAATTTTATTTATTGCATATTCAGGAATATAAGAAAAGTAGGGTGATTCAGAGTGAGCGCCGTTTGCCTGCTAGCACGACCGATGTCTGAAAAGCCAACCGTCCATTGCAATGCGAACCGGAACTGAAATTTGGATGACTAGTAGTGCAGACCATGCACTGTAAAACAGACCACAATTTATAATCTTAAGGATTCAGATATGGTTTAACCAGGTTTGTGTTGTTTTTTCCTTATATCGTGTTGCTTTTGAGCGTATGCCTTAAATATGCGAGATTTACAATAGATGGCGTTTTAACGCGATTTTTTTTCTAATGACTTATTTGTCATTTTGAAGGGTACATATCTGTCATTTATTCTCACTTAGTCATTGAACATTGTACTCTAAACATTTTATTTTATTGCTGCTTTGAAAATGTCATATGCGGGCTGATTGGCTTTACTTCTTTAATTTGAAAAATATTGCCGCTGAAGCACACCGATTTCCCACCAAAGCATGTGGTGAATGTGTTCCATCGGTTTCAACGTGCGAAAGAGGTGGTGATTTTGACATGGAAGGCAAAAATCTCACAGGCCAGTCAAAAAAGTTTGAAGGCCAAGAATTGGAGGTCAAGCTCAGCAAGAGTTTGCAAAATCATTGGGAGCAACTCAAACCGAAATTTCAAAACGTTTGCGAACAGCAGCAATCATTCAAAAGCAAGAAATTGGATACCATACGAATTGAAGCCAAGAGACCTTGAATGACGAATTTGCATGGCCGAAATTATGTTTGGATGCTATAAAATAAAATAGTTTTTGCACCGTATGCGATAAAAATAGATCCATTACGATAACCTATAGCGTAAGAGATCGTACGTAAAGCCCGGTCAACCAGATAAATATCCTTGACGCTAAGGTAATGTACTGTATTTGGTTGGAGAAAAGGGTCCTATCTATTATGAGCAGCTGAAATCTGCTGGCCAGACCATCACATGAAACCTGTATCGAACGTTCTCTCTGGGATACGCTTTACCTTAGAACAGAGTACCCGATATTGGTCTGATTCGTTCTTCTCCTCAAAAGATAATTAGTTCTTTGGCTCGAATTTCATATGTTGCCAGAAAGATGGGAAAAGGTCATAGCTAACAATGGCCACTACTTTGAATAAATTTATATTGTACAAATGTTTAAAAATAAAAGCTAAACATTTGAAAAACTCCAGCATGTTTAAATTATACACCCAATAAAAGGACCATAGTCCATTTTACTCTTTTCCAAAAGATCGTATTGGTGCACAATTGCTGATGTTTGAACTCCATTTTCGCTGAAATGGTGCTTTGTTACCCCATCATCTGCGACTTACCACCATACCATCACAGAACAAGTTGCACTCTAGGAACAACTTCTGATGTTTATCGATTGGAAATATCATAGACTCTGTAATTTTAATTGTTGAAAATAGCGTCCACTGTGAAAATTATCTAATTTGTAAAGGGAATTCTCCTTTAGACAGTATTTGCATGCTGATAAAGCAGTGCTTGGAATTTTTGCTTGTGTTTCTGCTTCATTGCTGGTACCAAGTAGGTGTCCGGTATGTCCCACGAAAGCCCGAAGTCTCAAGTCGTATTTAATGATGAGAGAAATGGTACCTTTGATATATTCATTTACAGCGAAATTATTAGCTGCTTCCGGAGTGGTTTTTTTCACACTCGATTCGCAGGACGGTCAATCACTACACCAGTATCTTGAAACAATTTAATGGTACAACGCAGAATACTACGGGTAAGCACTAAGGGTCAGCAAGGTTCGGAAAACATCTCCTGCTTCTTTGCCAAATTTTTTATACCAACAATGACCAACAAGTGTGTGATCAGTACAAGTGTATGATCAGTACAAGTGTATGATCAGTACATTTCTTACTTATGCTGGATCCAGGTTAATCCAGTGTCATCCTTATAACCTAGCCTGTGATTTTGAAACTATTTTAGGACTAGTAAGCAATGAGTGACAATTAACAACAAAGAAGGATTCTTGATATGTTTATTGAAAGTTTTGATCTGGCTGAGACCTACAAATCGAAAGTAAACCAAAAAATGGAAAAATATTTCCGACAGCAGCTGAGTAATCTTGTTGAATTGACCACAGGATCTACTGATCGAACGATGTAATTGTCTGTCTTATAGGGATTATGGGATGCTGGACGTGGAGGGATATTTGAAAACATGTTTGTATGTATCTTCGATTGTAGACACCTTCATTGAGGAGTTGACTTTTATCATTTATGATAAAAGCACTTTTGAAGATTTTGTTCTAGTGCGTACATTTAGAAGCGGGCGTCTGATTATTGGCTTAATAATTCAGCTATAAAAACCGAGTTGAAACTAAACAAATCCCCAATTGAATCATTGGGGATTTGTTTAGCAGTACCACAGCTGCCTTTAAAACTCTTTCAAATTTAAATTGCTTCTCGCCCCTTTAACTAACTCGTATTAAATACAAACATACTTTTTTCGGCTCTGTGACAGTTATCAAAAAAGTTTGTTTTTTTGTCTCCCCCGCTAAAAGAAAGAAAAAAACGATACCTACATGCAAGGTCGCTTAACATTTCATTTTAACGAAATCATTTTTTGTTAGCTAGGGATAGTCTAAATGCATAACCAAACAACAAAAAAAAAGAAAGATATTTATAAAAATGAAGAGAAAATTAAAAAAAGGAGATGAAAGAGAAAAAAAGTGTATAAATATATTTAACTAACTAACTGTCGAGTGGAGTATATTATTTTGTGCCACCATGTTAACAGTAAAAAGTCATAAATTACATTTTGTAGGCGTTGGCAGGTGTCGCCAGTGCTGTCTAAAATCGCGATAAATCTTCATGTTGAAATAAATTTCATACAAAATTGCTTCAGTGAATTTCTTCTTCTCTACATTTATTCAGATGTTGTTGTTGGTCGGAAGCTGTATGTGAGATGGTATGAGTGTATAAAAGCCAGTATGTTGTAGTTGTTATTGTTGTGCGATGAGTTGAGTTGCAAATGTTTAATATCATTCATTCATACATTTCTTCTTCCTACTTCAGCTACACAAAGCTGCAACACAGTTCATAGATACTTATGTGAGTGTGTGTGTGTAAGAGCCTAGTTAAAAGGGAAGGATGTACAGAGAGTTGATATGAATAAGACAACCTAAAATACAACAACAAACAAACTTAGAACAGCAAATACAAAAAAAAGAAGCCAACAAAAATAATAAGAAGAACATTTGTATGTTAAATAACAATATGTTACCGAGCAAAATACTCACTTACACTCTCATGTAAAACATATACATTTTTGTGGACAATAGCAGCAGAGTCGTGGTCAGTGTATGGATACATAGGTGCAGAAATTTTGGAAATTGGGAATCCATTTTTCTACTATTTAAACAAACAGCTAAGTATAGACATATTCACCCCCTTCGAATGAATGAGGCCATTAATCCACTGAACATACATAGTACAAAAGCCAATGCTTGATTCCTAGAGAACAAGGCAGGCAGCAAATTTACTTTCATAAAATCAACAAACTTTATATTTATATTTCTGATAGAAATACCCGTAGTTGCTGAATTGAGCATATGGACATTTCATTTCATTCTGTCCAACGATCCAAGACGTTTACGCCAACCACGATAAGGGTGAATGTGATTCTGTACATCATCACTAGAACCTTTTTGCAGTATTAATCTGCATACCAGACTTATTCTGCACTACTGAGATCTTTGCCACTTGGTCTTGTAGCGTAATCGAGATCTTTCAGCCTTTTCTGAAACCCATATGGAATTCCTCTTTCTTTATGGGATGTTCATAATGTTAATATTCCAATCGTATGAAAATGTGAATTTCAATTCTTCCTGATGTGTGAGAATTTCTCGTTAATGCGATTCTGTACATCATCACTTGAACCATTTAGCACTTTTAATCTTTATACCAGATTTTTTATGCACGATTGTGATCTTTGCCACCTTGTCGTTGCATTGTAATCGAGATCTTTCAGCCTTCTCTGAAACCCCTATGGTTTCTTACGGGTTGCTCTATTAATAATGGCATCTAAAGTTATGTTAAAGACTAGAAGAGATAGAATGCAGCCCTAGTAGTTCCAGCTGACATTACTGTATCGCAGCAGACATTATTATCAGCTTAACTTGCTTGGGTTTCCCGTATATCTAAGTGTGTCCATGTATCAAATGTCCTCTCAATGAAGACTCGATACTGAGAGGATTCCAATCAACTAACTGTTTTATTATGACACGCAAACTGTTCACATGATCTGTGCAGGATTTTTGATTTCGGAAACCAGCTTTCTCTCTGCAGAGATCAGGATTCAATGTAGTATAAAGCCTTTTATTTGCTATATTGATGAGTGTGATGCCACAACAGTGTCTTTATTGCGATAAATCTTCTTTTGTTTGGTATGTTAAGAATGTGCCCTTCCTGGAGATCATCACATAACCGATTAGTCCTTCAGAATTCTTCAATAATTTTACTGAGGATGCGTGCGTTTGATAGCTCATATTTTACCACCTATACCGAATGAGCCACATACATCTCTCGACAGTATTTAGGAGGCAAATTATTAATATTAAATTGATGAATCGAAGCATACTTGCATCATTATTCAATTTATTTCCACATTTGTTGCAAGTTGTGAGCGTTATTATCACAACTTCATAATTTCGAAGGTACGAAATGCGCCATCACTATTTCGAAAATTTTCGAGATCGCGATATGGGTTTAACCTTGGATCGTGATGGTATGATATCCGATTTTTATTATTAGTAGGACGTCATTGATATTGAATGTTAATCACAATATTGATAAATGATATTTAAAGTCTTTAATTCATCTGCCACTAAATGAATCTTCAAATCGTTTTGATTTTCCGGGGCATATTTATATGCCACAAGTATCAATACTAAGCCCACTATTGTACTTTCTGTAAATGGCGACCTATTTAGTTGCTGTCAGTTTTTCTTTCCGCATATTGATAATGTGAAGTTAATGGGAGTTTCTATTTTCTATGACATTGCTGACATTTAGAACCGAATGAACATTAACTTAAATAGGATTTTGAGTTAGTCATCAGCGAAACTCACACTCCAGTCCTCGATCATTCAAACATTCTTGGATTTCAGTTTGTTCACAAACTAAGTTTGGTATGAGTTTACTATTTCATTTGAGAAGGAAATTATGACTTTCTCTAATAATGTCACTAATTTTTATGGGACTGAGGTTTATAGTTGGACATCTGCTGGGAATGCTACACAGAATGGTTTATTATACCGTATTTATTAAGCTTTATAGAAATGAAGCTTCTCAATATATTTGAAGAAGTTTTAGTTTCATACCCCTAGCTTTTGTGTTCATGCGTACTTCGTATTGGCCGTTTCTGGAATATCTATGTTCCTTATGATGACATGCATTTCTATCAATCTTTAAAGGGATTTAAGAGAATATCTTATGGACGAAATTATTTACAACCCTTTACTCAAATTACTAAAATACGCCTCTGCTGTTTTCCCTTTTTATTTGACAAACACTACTAGAAATTCATATATTTTAAATGTTAGTACTTGTATCTTCTTCCCTAACAACTTTTAGAACATAATGAAATTTTCTTGTCACAATAAAACAAATACAAACCATGTTGCTCATGTATTCATTTATGCAACATAAAAATGCTCTTTTTGATGCCTTATGTCCTGTTTTCTATTCTAGACGAATCTGTGATGGTAACAAACTCATACCTCAACTTCCGACGGAAGGTCATGAATGAGAATAAATATTTTTTTGGAATTTTTATTTTTCTTTTTTGGGCAAAAATTAAAAGAGTTGAAATGAAATGCAATTTACAAATGTGCATAAATAAAGCTAAATAAATATATATATATTTAAAATTGCCATTGGGGACTTTTTACATGATTCTCATTTATAAAGAATTCTATATGATTGGTAGGTATTGCCAAATTTAAGACTTTATTTCAAAATTTAGATCTTGGTGTCCTTGAGTGCTTAAATTCAGCTATAGGATTTGGTCGGAGCTAGTGATTTTAAACTCTCTATCGAACCCGTGCTTTACGATAAATTAAAGTTTATCGAGAGAAATCAAAGGTATCTTTGATTTATCACGATTAACTTCTACCTATGGACTTTTTAAGGCTTGGTTTAAGACAGATACAAATTAGTCGTGGAGTTATAAAAGTTGAATAAAAATATAAGATCAGACCCAGCCAAACTCAACATTCTTAATTTTTCCTATTCTAACAAATGCCACATATGTTACTAATAGAACCTTTTCCATTTTAAAACTAACCACAATATGATATAAACAATTTCGTAATTTCTATTTATTATTCTAGGAGTTTCTGTTTTTTTTCTCCAAATCCTTTTCAAATGGTCACTTCACTTCAGTTCAGAGTGAGTGTCAACATGTTTTGCCGTAGCATATAGTTTAAAATAAAATTTATGCTATTTTCGTTTAGTTGTTCATTTCATTTGTTTATTTCACATTTACATGTGTTTGCTTAAAAATGAGTTTGAAGAAATGGAATATTTTTGTTGTTGTTTGGGTTTAAGTAGGTGTGGCTGTGTCCATAAACTACTCATAAAATGCAAATGAATTTGTCGTATTTCTTACAAAATTGTGTTGCAACGCAATAAGAACTTTTACGAAATAATAGGAAAAAAGTGCATGATTTTTATATTTTATTTACATTTTATAATTTTTATACAACATTAATAACATTAAGATAAAATAATTAAGTGGATTGCAGCAATTTAAAAAGAGAAAATACCAAAGGAAGTGTAGTCTGGGTAGGGAAACCTTATGTTTAAATGTTTAGAGGGAATATCCGGTTCACTTTTACTGATATTGACAAAGTATTTATATTGCGCACTTATGTACTTGGGTATACAAATTATATTTACGAAATAATTACTCCGCAATTTAAATAATAGGAATCATTAACAAGATATTTCAACAAAACTGCTTCATTGTGAAGCCTTTCAACAAAGAAGATCAGTGACCATTTTCAGTGATCATTTTCTTACCTGCCATTAATCCCCCTTATTCCGCTTATACAGCTGAAGATATCTTCTAGATTACAGCTAACAATATTCTTGAATTGTCTTTCCAGCCATTTAACTCTATGTCCTTGAAACCACGATCAGTGACAAGATGATATCCTACGAAGTTCGAAGTGCCATTGTTCCATGTACTAGTTACAGATCTAATTGCATAATGATCGTTAGTCATACCAATAATGACCCCAATACTTCTTTTAATCAAATCCATTAGCAATCTTGTAACTGCCACTTTCAAACCAGACTATAAAGCTCTTGCCACTCTGCTCATCCTAAATTGGTAGTTATATATAGGCTTAGTGGTGGTTTAACCATTTCCTCTCGCACTTCCAAGGATATCGCCGAGCATAGCCTTGCAAACTCAATATTGCCTTCTATATTACAGTTTCATGGTCACAAATATAGTCTTTCTTCATAGTAATCCGTCAACGGGTTTTGGGATATCAAGCAAGTATCAGCATAGATTGCATCCAGTGACCTTTCAAAGCCTTCAGCGCCATCAGGTGGTATTGAAGACTACCATTATTACTGTCTGACAGTCACAACATGTCTGTCTCCACTTAGTGCTGCCAAAACTAATAAATGTCTCCTTCTTCGCTCTGCCAGTGAACCACATAAGCATCGTGTAATCTCTCTAGGACCTCCCTATTTTGGATTTCTAATAAGGAAGTTCTTTCGTAGTCGATTTCCGACTCCCGACAGCCAATGTACGAAAGAGTAATATAAGATCCTCGAGTATTCCGTTCCTGTTAATTCTTGTTTAACTCCAGTGAGTCGAGAAATACACATTCTAAGGAAGTCAAGTGAATGAGAAGATCAATAAGAATAATAAGGTTTTCAAATCATAAATATAATTTCTTTAAATATTAGACCCGGTTAGACTGACAGGACCTCTGTATGATATTGAGCTACTATAACAAAGCCAGACACTAATAAGATACCACGGTATATTTTCCAATATTCGAGATATATCGCTCAGTATATAAAGCCTATTCTGGATAGGTGTGTTTCAATGACTCTGCCGCATAGAATTTGCTGAATTTGAGCGATGGCTTGGGTTATATTCACTTTGAGGGCATCGCTCGATTGCGTTTATTGGAATATAAAATGTCTCAAAAAAAAAGTCTAGCGGAGGCGAATCGCACAACTTCGACGGTCAATTCAAACGTAACCCCCGAAAGGAATTAGCATAACCACTAATGATTTATACAAATAGTAACTCTTTAAGGAAGTATTACAATCTGGGGAGTTATAGCGTGATTATATTCGATAGAATTCCATGTATAAAGAATACAAATTTCAATGATTTTTATATCTAATTGAACTACACAATAAACCCCCTGTTCGTGCATCTTTTGAGGCCAAGATCGAATCTTGTCAATATAGGAAATAGAAAACTCTGCTTCAAAGTGAAGCGTATCCCAGAGAGCGTTCTGCATCGATAGAAACAAATTGTATTCGGACGGAACAAGGTCTGGACTATACAGCAGAAGAAGTAAAACATCCCAACCACTTCATTCTAAATAGCTTTCAACAGTTATTGCAAAATGTGGTTGAGCGTTGTCATGATGGAATATTACGGTTTCATGTCTGGCCGCATATTCTGGGCGTTTCTCTGCAAAAGCATCATTTGGTACAGGTTTTATGTGATGGTCTGGTCAGATTGGTCCCACTAAATACAGAGTATTACCCTAGTGTCATGGATATTTGATTTTGGTGTCGATTCGGCTTGTTGGCCCGGCTTAACATACGATCTCTTACGCTTCGGGTTATCGTAATGGATCGATTGTTTATCGCAAGTAATGATTCGATGCAAAAATGATTTTATTTTATAGCGTCTGGACATGCAAAATCGTCATTCAATGTCTCTCAGCTTCAATTCGTATGGAATCCAATTTTCCCACTTATGGGTGAAGTCTGCTGCGTCCCAATGATTTAGCAAGCTCTTGCTGAGTTTCACAACAATCTTCAAACCTGCAATACTTTTTTGGGTGGCCGGGGTGATCTTTGTCCTCCGTGTCAAAAAAATCTCTTGTACGTTGAATCGCGTGGAACACATTTACCATAAGTTTCGGTGAGCAATCGGCACCTTTTTTCAATTTAAAGAAATAAAACCAAACTTCCCTTGTTGACACAAAATTTTACATTTTCGAAACAAAAAAAACTTGGTTGATTACATTAAAATGTTCAATAATTACATCTGCAAAGATGATAAAAATAGAGATGATAATGATTACTTTTTGTCAACTTTGTTAGGTATCAACGACACTCCTTACTCAAGTCTTAGACTTCTGATACACGGTTGTCAGATCTGACAACGTTGTCAGAAAAATGCTCATAAAATGGTTAATGTAAGCATGTGGACTTATGTTGAAACATATGGTTGTTAACCATTTATTGAACATTTTTGTGACAACGTTGTAAGATCTGACAACCGTGTATCAGAAGTCTAAGACTTGAGTAAGGAGTGTCGTCTGATGCCTAACAAAGTTGACAATGATCTCGCGAATATTTCAGTTGTATTCCTAACAGATCGGCAATATCTCAGTCTGAAATAATGTAGTTGAAATGAAGACTTTATCCGAAATTCCGAAGAGAAGATCTCTACAGTTCTTCTTAGAACCATCAGTCCATAGCCTGGTTTCATAGCGCTTTAGGTACACGTTACATTGTAAACCATGCACTAAATATAGAATATTTAACAGCAGCATACACTTAAAGGTAGCACTTCCCTGACACAAATATTTCCATATCTTTATGCCCCCATATACGAATGTTTTGTGCACTATAAAAACTGCATGTTTGTAACTAATTGAATTTTACATTAGGTTGTGGCCGGTATCTAAGATAAGCATGCGTAATTTTTCTTTAAGATACCCATTTAAGAACCAACTTAAGCCAACGTCAACTTGTTCGTTCGCTGCACCTCAAGCAAATGGAAGTACATACTCCAGTTACTAACTCAAAAAACTACATTATGTATGAATGCAGCTCATATGAGTTACTCGTACGAGTATAATGTGTATCATTAATTACTAGAAGGGGTAATAAACTTATCACAATAAGAAATTAGCACACATCTTAAAAAAAGTCATAAAAATGCATTTAAATTCACTCTTACTACCACCAGCAGCAGCAGCAGTAACAGCAGCAAGAGCGACTTTCCTCAAGGGTAACCTAGCTAAACAATGTCGTCTTTAAGACTTAAATAAAAATTGCCTTTGGCTACAAAAGAAAAATTTAAACAATTTCATAATTAAAAATGCTAAACTAAATATAATCGTACTAACATATGGTTTAATTCGCTATTGTTGCAGTTGCAAAATCGCCGCAACAATTAATTTCCTTTTCATTTCGAATATTTAAACGGCCATAAATGCTTAGAACTGTATTTATGCCACTACACAAAATTATTTAATTGTCAGTTAAGAGTTGAATTGTTATATTTACTTGCCACATCCAAGCATTCAAGATCATTGTTGCTTGGTTGGTTGGCTGGTTGATTGTTTGGAAATTTTTTTTAATTTTGCATTTGTTTTGTTTCCTCCAGCCAGAGTTATTATGATATTACATATAAACCTGCCTGCCAATCTTGCCTGTTGTTAAGTTATTTTCTTTAACTTTTTTTTTGTTTAATAACTGCAACATTTGCAACACATCCACACAGCCACACATAAAATGGTGCACATATGCAACATATTAGTTTGCGTTCACCAGCGATTTTAACCGGAAGCCTAATTACAATTACCTTAAGGCTATGCCCACTTTTCTTGCATTTGAGCTGCAGCTAAAACAAGAAAAGAACAGAAAAACGAAACAAATTTTAAGTTTTTCGTTAACTTAGATGCCATTTTTATTGCAATTTATTTTTTAATCGTTGTTGTTTAAATTTATTTTAGTTACTCGTGTATGCCATTTGATTCCATGTAATTTGCTGTTTTTCTGTTTTTTTTTGTCTTTTCCATTTAATCGTTTTTGCCTTTTGTTTCAATGGCCAATTGCTTTTCAAGTTCTTGTCTTGTAAAATATATTTTGATAGCTACTGTTTGGCGGGTTATAATTCTTTTAAAGATGGGAGGGACTTTCCATAAGACTCTGTTGGACTATAAATTATAAAATCATTTTCATGTTAAATGCTGAATTATATATTTTATTTTCCAAGCTACTACATGATAAATTTGCTATAAAATGTATTCGCGGAATACATTTAATAAAGCATTTTAATTGTTTCAGTTGTAAAGCATGCACTAAATTAATAGTTTGTATTTTCTTATTTGGCAAGTTGTAGTAAAGTGTCATTTTGATGATTTAATTGAATTGTTAGAGGAATAAGTAGCAGTGGTTAGAAATTAGTATCTAGGAAGTGCTATGTCTTGTCTTAAGTAATAAAGTGATGTTCAGAATTTTTCAAATGAAGATTAATGCTGGAAATTGGAGCCGGTTAATAAACGAGAAATCAAGTCATAATGTATAAAAGCATGTTAAAAGCAATTTGGACATATTGGATGGAATATAATTTTGCGGAATAATTTAAAATTCTGGGAACAGCAACCGCATTACAACGGTACCTACAAAATTAAAATATTCATAAGGACTTGGATATGCTATTGTTAAAGCATGAGTTCGAAATAATTACTGGAAATATATACTTAAATTACAGCTTCCTCCAACCCTTATCACATACAAGAAAAAATATAGTTGGGCATGGTTACTGTAACCATTTCAATATTGTTACAAGTTTTTTAACTATATTATAGTCACAGTAACCATTTATATGATTGTGGTAAACATAATATGGTTAATTTACGATTCACATGATTGTATCAACCATACATATGGTTACAGTAAACAAATATATGTTTGTGACAACCATTCATATGATGAAGGACTTATCATATTATGTTGCTCTCGGCTTAAGGCTTATCATAATCTGAGAACAACATATTATGATAAAACTATTCATCATAAATATGGTTGCCATAAACACATATTTGTTTACTGTAACCATATATATGGTTGATACAATCGTGTGAATCATAAATTAACCATATTATGGTTACCACAATCATGTAAATAGCTACTGTGACTATAATATTGTTAAAAATCTTGTAACACTATTTAAATGGTTACAGTAACTATGCCCAATTATATTGTTTCTCTGCGTGTAGCGTAGGTTATAGGTCTTGCTGAGTACATTACAAATTGTGTCGAAAAATTTCGGAAACACCCTCAAATTCAGAAGTTATTCTGAAAAAAACATTTTTAGTCATGTTCGTCAAATTATCGATCTGTAACTCTGTCAGTTTTTCTCCGACTTTAAATTTTTTAAGGGTTTGGAAAGAAATCTTTTTACGCTTTAAAACGACGTTCATGTTTTGATACATTTGTAAGTTATAAGTATTGCTTTTGTTAAGAATATCTAAAAGAAAAACTAAATTTATCAACTTTTTTGATTTCATTCGCTTTTCATTGCTTTTTTTGATATGGAAGCTTATAAAAATGTATACCAATATATAAATGAAATTTAGTTCTTAAAAAACAAGGTTTTAATTATTCAAATCGGATGAAAATTTTAAAACTTATTCAACTCTTCATTAACACCTATTTTAGTATTTTCTCCCCCAGCGCATATGAATAAATAAAAAAACGAATTTTAAAAATTACGAAAAAAAAAAAAAAAATTAAGCGAAACTTTTTATAAAAACTTACACAATTTCTTAGAATATAGATTTTATGCATACATTTTATGAAAGCTTAATTCTTTGCCTATCCATAATAGTTTAAAATTTTGAAATCGGTCTAAAAATGTGTGTTTTAGAGGTACTACAGTACTGCGACCTACTCTAAAACGGTTTTTTCAAAATAACTCAATATTGTGTGGGTGTTTCAAAATCTTTGAAAACGGATTTAGTATGTCCTCACCTAGGCCTACAACCCACATTAGGTCGCTTTTCAAGTTCTAACAAAAAGTCTCATTTTGTAGCAGAGTGTAATTGGAGGCATACTCCATGCAGATTGTTGTAAAACACAAGAAGAGCTGGCAAAATCATTACGAGCTACTCAAGCACACAGAACGAATTAAATTTCTGATTCAATCAAGAAATTCACCCAATCAGACAAAATATTGTTTGAATTAGGACCTATCACAAAATTTTTAAATTCAAACACAAAATTTTGCAAAAAAAAACAATATTTTTTCAATTAAAAAAATATGATATTGAATAAAAATGTTGTTTGAATTTACACACAATTTCAAACAAATATTTGTTTAAAACAGACAAAAATTTCACTGATTCTGGTTTTCTGGAATTTCTTAGTTTTACTGATTCAGTGAAAAGTTTGTCTGTTTTAAATAATATTTTTAAACAAAATTGGTGTAGTATCTACCAATAAAAAAATTTGTTAAAAATAAAAATAAGAAAAAACAAGTAAGAAAGTATGGTCGGTCAAGCCCGACCATATAATACCCTACACCAAGTAAATGAGTAAAAATATTTTTCTTTTAAAATATCAATAATTTATATTCATGAGTGATTTTCGGAAGTGGTCCTTATATGGGAGCTATGACCAATTATGGACCGATCACCTTGAAAGTAGGTCGGGTGATTTATGTCTATATTAAATTTAACTATGTTGAATTTTGTGTGTATACCAACATTTTTAAGCGATTTATGCACGTTAAAGTGATTTTCGGAAGCGGGTCTATATGGGAGCTATGACTAATTATGGACCGATCGTAACAAAATTTGTTGACATGAATTTTGTATATATAAAACTTATTTGGAGCGAAATTTGTGTAGATACATAGATAAATTAAACATTTATGACCGATAAAGTCCAATTTCGAGGGGACTTTGTATGGGGGCTAGGTGAAATAATGGACCGATTTCAGCCAGTTTCAATAGGCTCGGTCCTTGGGCCGAAAAAGTAATATGTACCAAATTTGATCGAAATATCTTCAAAATTGCGACCTGTACTCTGCGCACAAGGTTTACATGGACAGCCAGCCAGCCAACCAGACGGACGGACGGACGGACGGACATCGTTTAATCGACTCAGAAAGTGATTCTAAGTCGATCGGTATACTTTAAGGTGGGTGTTAGACTAATATTTTTGGGCGTTGCAAACATCTGCACAAACGCATAATACCCTCCCCACTATGGTGGTGTAGGGTATAACTACAAATAATAAAAGAAAATAGAAAAGTGAAGAAAAGAAAAATCATTAAACAATGCTAATATCTGTTTATCAGACAATTTACATATTTTTGTAAGCCTTTGACAAAAGCAAAACTACTTGTATATAAAATGTTTTTAACCAAATGAGAATTATATCCACGCAGCAATTTAAAAATCAGGAAAATTGGGTACCATAGACCTTAAAATAGCTATCATAGCTGATAGACCTTAAAAAAACGATTTTGTATGTCTGAAATACTGCATGAACGCTATTAAAGAAAATAATTTTTGCACCGAATCATCCATTACGATAATCCGAAGCGTAAGAGATCGTAGCCAAATATCCATGCCGCTAACGTAATGCCCTGTATTTGATGGGACCAAAAGTGTCCTATCAATTACGAGCTACTGATATCTTACCAGACTATCACATGGAACCTGTAGCGAACGCAACTGATTCGTTTCAAGCGAGCATTGGCCGAAAAATTACCAGAATATGCGGCCAGACATGAAACCGTTATATTATAGTCCAGACCTTGCCAAGGCCGACTGCTATTTGTTTCAATCGAAGCAGAAGACTTTCTCTGGGATACGCTTCACTTTGGAGCAGAGTATCCGATATTGTCTTGATACGGTCTTGACCTTAATAGATGAGCAGTTCTTTGGGCTGGGAATCCATATAATTTCAGAAAGATGGGAAAAGGTCTTAGGTATGACCAATACTTTGAATAAATTAAAATTGTACAAATGTTTCAAAAAATAATCGAATACAAATCAATGGCTTCCTCTGGAGTACTGAGATTATTTATGGAACATAATCCCATTCAAGTGGCTATCTTAGATTGCATCGCATTAACAAGATTAAGGGTTTTGAGATCTGTCTCACTAGTTTGTTCAAATATCTCGAAAGATGATCATTTAAGGGTCCACATCGATTCTTAGCAACTATACAAAAAGTTCTCTAATGAAATCAGAGATGGCGAATCAATTTCTTAGATGCAAATATCTCCAAGTTCATGTCTTAAATTTCAAACCACAAAAATGCGATGTTAATGGCTTTCACTTATGGTTGACTTATATGTTATTTCGTTGTTCCAAACACTCAACGCTACACACGGTTCATCGACTCGGGCTGTGAGTGTTGTCCACTAGCAAGTCAGTCTCGCGAATATTTTTATGAAACCGTATGCGTTTGTTTGTTCCAATCCGCAGAATTCATTTGCAAATATGTTTGCAATATTTCCAACATTGTTCAAGTGTAAAGCGCCACAGTTGGTTTGTTAGATAGCTACAATGTAGACTTTGAAAAACTATAAATGTCGAAGAAACTCGACATTCCTCTGACAGGAAACATTCAGTCCATTACATCGTATTTTGCACGACTCCATACGGAATTTGTTACAAGATCTGGAGTTAGTGTAAAATTGTATTTTAATGTCTAATATGGATTGTTTAAAGAGCGAATTTGTAATGTATTTTGCTATATGATGAAGTCAATGATTTTCTCCGGAATGAAGAGTGTCCAGTAGAAGAGTAGTTTATTTAATGTGATTTCAAGAAATACTGCGTCAAACTATTTGATTTTAAAAAGTGTAAAAAGATCAGCTAGGAAATCAACTATATATTTTGCTGGGATAACAATATTATTTGTTTATTTCTAACGCCATCATTAGCACATTAACTCATGTACTAATTTTTCTTAGAAAATTTCTTTGCAGCTAAAACACATATGAAATAGAAAATAGTTGTCATTCAATTCCTACTATTTAAGTTCAGTGTTTCTATTTTTTATTTTTATTTTTTTTCAACAATAATTACATTAACATTCATTGTTATTCACTGACAATTGGCATTTCAACTCAAATTAGTTACAAGACATTAACTGATCGTTTGCAGATCCAATGTAATTAAAGTAGTAAAAGCGAACATGTCATTGGGAGCACAGCTATACAAACTTACTCACATACACACCATACCAGATTTAAAACGTAGCTTACTTGGCATTTGCCAATGTCAGAGCAATTATAACAGAAATAGTTAAAGACACTAACCTGGTAGTTTGGTATGTTCCAACTTGAAGTGCAGTGTAGGCAAAATCCATTTGGGCGCTTGGATAGTAGAAATAGTAGAAGTAGCAAACATTAAACCAAGTTATCTCATTAAGAACGCCTTTCAATACTGCAGAAAAAATAAAAGCAAAATTCTTACCTTTATTACTGCTACTGCTGGCAATGGACTTCTAGTGTTTCCTTAATATTGAAACCAAAATAGAAGAAAAGAACAAATACAAAAAAAAAAAAAAAAAAAACAAGAAATAAAATAAAAGTTATTCACGCTTTGTTTAACTACAAAATTCTACAAAGAATTAAATGCCTATTCTTACGAGTACTTAATATCAGCATCCATCCAACCATTCATTCACTCACTTACAATAGCTAGCATTTCGGTTGGTTTTTGGATTTTAATCTTTATCTTTTTACATACGACTACAACATATTCTTCGTTTGTACTCCTTCTTTTACGTCTCCGGAAATCATGTGTTTTCTATACTTATGTATATGAACTGCATTGTTTTGTATTACAGTGCAATACAAGCAAGATGGTGTGGCTGTTGCTGCTGCTGCTGCCCAACTGACTCCAGTTCAGTTCACTTCATATGGTAATGGCTTGACTTAATAACGTAACGTTACGTTGATCAGTGTAATTCGACACATTGAAGAAATAGTAGGAAGGAGATCTCAGTTTTACCTCTGCTCCTTTTAATAGCTGCTAGTGCCCAAGAGTTGTGTTAACTTCTGGCTTTAGGAAATCATCGTCTTCATCATCTCAGTTCTCTATGCATGATCATTTTGTGTTTAAAAAGAGCAATTTACACCTAGAGAAAACTCACAGTTTAAATCATTTAAACTATGAGAATTTCAGGGAACTCATATTACTTGAATATTTCAAGGATCAGCTTAAAACTCTCGCCCCAATACTATTTTCTGAATGGAATTCTGCAAATGATCGATTTTGATCGTCACTAGACTCAATGTTTATGTCGGATTATGTTGCATCAATTGTATTGAGTTATAAGCTTTTGATGATCTGTTCAAGAGATTTTAGTGCGATGTCTATTTAAATGGAGAACTTATTTTAGAGTCAAAAGTAGCGATAATGAGTGAAATAAGCTTTTGCTGATCTTGATGTGTTTAAAATTCCTAAAAATGTCTACTACATTTTCTTTGCGGTGTAGATTTTTTCCCATTTTTTTTACATTCCGTATATTACTCGTATATACATTTTTTATAGCCCTCAAGTGGTGGTAGGACTAGCAAATTGCTTAAACCGTAATGATTTTCGTGTAGTTGTACAATCAAAGATTATTTGCTGTTGTTCTTCATATTGCTGTTGTTGCTGCTGCTATTTGGTGATCAACATAGTTGTGGATGTTGCTGTTGTTGTTCGAAGTGGTTTGGCTAAACTTTACTCTGTGTACCCGCAATTTGCACGCCTTTGACCATAAGGCCAAATAAAATTAACGAAAATTGTGCATAAAGTCCTAAAAAGCTAATTGTTAGTTTGCACTTGTGTTCATGTAGATCATGTCCAAATTGGGTAAGTCGAAAATGTTTCAATAGCTGTGTTGTAAGTTGTATTTGTTTTAAATGTCGTTGTTGTTGGATAGTTATTATGGCCGATAATAATACCTGGCTATAAAAAGAAATTAACAGGGAAAATGTGCGAAATGTAACAGGAAAATAACTGATTTGTTTAAATGTTTTCGAAAAATGGTACTAGTTCAGTTCTAGTTCAGTTCTAGTTCAGTTCTAGTTCAGTTCTAGTTCAGTTCTAGTTCAGTTCTAGTTCAGTTCTAGTTCAGTTCTAGTTCAGTTCTAGTTCAGTTCTAGTTCAGTTCTAGTTCAGTTCTAGTTCAGTTCTAGTTCAGTTCTAGTTCAGTTCTAGTTCAGTTCTAGTTCAGTTCTAGTTCAGTTCTAGTTCAGTTCTAGTTCAGTTCTAGTTCAGTTCTAGTTCAGTTCTAGTTCAGTTCTAGTTCAGTTCTAGTTCAGTTCTAGTTCAGTTCTAGTTCAGTTCTAGTTCAGTTCTAGTTCAGTTCTAGTTCAGTTCTAGTTCAGTTCTAGTTCAGTTCTAGTTCAGTTCTAGTTCAGTTCTAGTTCAGTTCTAGTTCAGTTCTAGTTCAGTTCTAGTTCAGTTCTAGTTCAGTTCTAGTTCAGTTCTAGTTCAGTTCTAGTTCAGTTCTAGTTCAGTTCTAGTTCAGTTCTAGTTCAGTTCTAGTTCAGTTCTAGTTCAGTTCAAGTTCAGTTCTAGTTCAGTTCTAGTTCAGTTCTAGTTCAGTTCTAGTTCAGTTCTAGTTCAGTTCTAGTTCAGTTCTAGTTCAGTTCTAGTTCAGTTCTAGTTCAGTTCTAGTTCAGTTCTAGTTCAGTTCTAGTTCAGTTCTAGTTCAGTTCTAGTTCAGTTCTAGTTCAGTTCTAGTTCAGTTCTAGTTCAGTTCTAGTTCAGTTCTAGTTCAGTTCTAGTTCAGTTCTAGTTCAGTTCTAGTTCAGTTCTAGTTCAGTTCTAGTTCAGTTCTAGTTCAGTTCTAGTTCAGTTCTAGTTCAGTTCTAGTTCAGTTCTAGTTCAGTTCTAGTTCAGTTCTAGTTCAGTTCTAGTTCAGTTCTAGTTCAGTTCTAGTTCAGTTCTAGTTCAGTTCTAGTTCAGTTCTAGTTCAGTTCTAGTTCAGTTCTAGTTCAGTTCTAGTTCAGTTCTAGTTCAGTTCTAGTTCAGTTCTAGTTCAGTTCTAATTCACTTGGAACTTTTTAACATATACGAAGTCTTTAATCTTTTGGTTTTGTTTTAAGCACTGATATTGAATAATAATGAATTATTTTTCCATGAACACCAATCAAATCAAAGTCATACACCGATCAGAGTACCGTTTTCTAGCATTACGTATACATTAGAGAATAAAATTGTGCCTGTGAAGCACATGCCAATTCCCAGCGCTAAGTTAGAAGACTTGATTATTCCGAACCACCTGCACCAAGCAATACATAACATTTTTTCCGAAGTATTGTTTCTTTTCTTTTCATTTCATTACTCTATTTTATGAAAACATTAAAATGTTTTATATTTTCCGTTCGCCATATACAGATCTTCTTTCTCTCCCTCTCTACGAATTGTACTTTTCTAAAACACTGCCTACAATTTAGCCATATTTGAGATCATAAATATAATGATCGTTTCGTTTTTTTGTTTTTGTGTAACAACAATAATAACAACACAACTTTCCAACAACTCAAAACAAGCGGACTCCAAAAAAAAATCAAATCACAATCTATAACATTTAACAATTTCTCGAGTGATCACGTTCACGATTTGGTTTTTAATACAACAAAAATATTGTATTAAAAAAACAAAAACTTTTTTGTTGCAAATATTGTTGCAGTTGTTTTATTTATATTTCAAACATCACCAACGACAATAACAGTAACAAAAGCAACTACAATAACAACATTAGCAATGCGAATCCTTTGAAAATATGCCGATCAAGTTTTTATCTATCGAATGAGAAAAAATTAAATAAATAAAATTCAGCACAACTAAACTCAACATAATCGCCATCATCAGCAGCAACATTTGCTGCCAGCAACAACAATCTGAAGTATTAACGGCACCAATATGATTGTCATTGTTCAGTTCGTCCACTTTAGTATGACGATCATCAGCCTGATCATAATGATGATAATGTTAATAATAAAGATACCGATCGTCATCATGATCATCGTCAACTTTGTCGTCATCATCAATGTCAACAAATAGCACCACTAAGCGATGGATATCGGCTACAATTTGATATCAAAAGATCATGTATATAAAATATGCCGCTTAGAGATGGATGTACTCTGGTTGTAGTTGTGAACTGTGGCAAAAACTTACAGAGGGAGCACAATCTTACTATGTAGAGGGAGCTTAACAAAAACCAAATGACACAAAAAACTATACATATACAAAGCAAAACAATCGTTACAAGTGCATCAATGGAGATTTTTTTTTTATTTTTTATTTTTGTTCTGAATATGTGTTTGTGTTCAAAGGCAACGTTCGTCGTTTAGCTTGGTTGCAAACATTGATAAATTCTAATTGTTAAATTTAATTGCCATATCCGTTGCAAATATCTTTGCTATATAGTTATGACTTTTCGCAAAAAAAAAAACCGAAACAATAATAAACTGCAAACCGAAAACGCTTTTGAAGCACACCACTTAGAAACTTGACCATATTGTGTATGACTTTAAAGCATAACTATTTTGTTGGGTATATTTGGTTCGTCTTGAGATTTGTTACATTAATTCCGGGATGAAACCTAAAAGCTTGTCAACATGATTCTATAGTCTTATTGGGAGATTAGTTAATCCAATGCGAATAGTAATGTCATGTATGGGTTCCGGTACATGAAGCCAACCGTAAGAATACATGGCTGAAGAATGGTCAGTCATCTTTGTTCAATGGTGGCATGCGACCTTCATATCCCTTTGGTTGCGTTATCAAACTGGATAATTGGACAGTTAAGGAGACGAATATCTAGAATTCTTTGGAACTAAACGGCATGAAGAAGGATAAACACTCTGTTGGCTTATTGAGCACTGTATGCTTGGATTCATGTTGTTCTTTACATAGTAACTATTGTACAACTGTGTAGTTCGGACGAAGAGACGTTTATAATCTAGACTGCCTCACGGATGTGTCGCTCTTAGATCTGATCAGTTTGGCTATCCGACATCATATAAATGCTCAAGACCCTCAATCTCTTTTTCAAAAGATCAACAGCACAGATGAGGATAACGTAAATCACCGCCTCATGTTACTAATAGTCTAAGTAGCATTCCCCCACTTCGTTATTGCCAACCATTCCTGTGCTGGGTAAGTCGAATCAGTAAAAAGAACAATTGCAAAAATAATTGTTTAAAACAAGAGCTGAAGTTAAGAAAATTTATTAAGACAAATGAAACTTTTAATGATTGCTTTGAGCTTTAAACCAAGCTCAGTAGAACAAAAACCCAATAAGAAAACAATTCAAACACGTTAAGTACTCCAAGTACTTCCACAACAATTGTTGTGGCCACAATACAAAGCTAACGAATAACGAACAAATACAATATGAAACGAACTGTCTTTGATTGTTATTAAACATCTGAAAAATCTGATGTTAAATAAACTGACATATGGGTAAGAAGAACTTCTAGTTTTGGTAACATAACTTAAAATCTTGCTGTTGGTTGTATATGTTTATTGTCTTTTTTCCGCAATTGCCGGCATAGTTGGTATTGGCTTGAGTTGCTTGCCTGCCAGGCAGTCAGCAAGGCAGCCTGCCTGCCTGCCAGCCAGCCACTAAGGCAAGTAAGCGCCAACCTGTTAAACACAATTGTCTCTTGGATATTTAAAGTATTATATCAATTTTTATTACCAGCATATATTTCATATTATTGAGTCGTTTAATAAATTTTCATTGTTAAAAACTAGGGAAACATTGATGTCGTCGCTCGGCTGTGTTCTCTCAGCATCACAGTATTTGATGTATTCTAACGAGCAAAAGCTCCGCATCCAATCAAAACTGCAGCCATCCAACTAACTTACCAAAAACACTGATTATCATGAGAATATTTAAAAAGTGCAAAACAGTCATTTATATATGAATCTGAGTTGGTTGATGTTTTGAAAAGTGCCGCTCTTTTTCTTGAATTTGATATGAACGATTGGCATACATATATTTATTTGTGTATTTTGTTTATGATTATTGGCCATGAAGTTGTTAAAATAATTCTGTACGATTGGCTGTGGGTATGAATGATGTGATTAAAATGTCATTGTGCTGGTGATATGTGAAGTCAGAGAGGAGTTTAGGACGAATTTATGGAAATTAGCTGTGAATAATTACATGTAACTACTGTTTTATTGGCAGCAGCTTAAACCGTTGCGAGATTACTTAGTGTAAAGTGATTGAAGGATCAGTTTGTCTTGAATGGCCTTTCAATACATTTCTCTATTGTATGTATAAAGTTCAGTGTTATTTACTGTGATATAAACCATATGTAAATTTTTTTGGAACGAATACATTCGGAGGACTTTAGAATCCGGATGACTTTGTGAACCTTGTGGTCCCCTTGAGTACCAACCAACCACTACTTCTGACAAATTTGACTAGATCAATCAGTGACACACCCCTGAGATAGTCCAGACCATGAAATAGGTTAGGGTATTCGAATTATTCGATTTTTCTCTTGTTCGAATAAAACGAATAATTCGAATAAGAGATTTTAACTTGTTCGAATAATTCGATCACACGTTTAAAATTAATCGAATTATTCGAATAATTTTATTTTTTTTAAAAAAAGTAAAGAATGAAGTTTTGATATCGGTTTTTTAATATTTTATTGTTAAAGAAATACAAAAAATAACATTAAAGTTAACTATTCAAATATTGATAATGTTAAAAAACATTCAAAAACAAAGTCCATCATTAAATTTTCATCAGAAATATTCTGATCAGATTAACTCCCGAACAATCTACAAAATAATTGACTAGCAAACCCTTTAGTTTCCGTTCCGGAGATATGCTTTAAAAAATTTAAGCTAGTTGGACATGATCCTGAATTCAAATACAATATAAACGTATTAAGAAATTTTTTATGTCGTTCATTAATTCGGGTTTTAAATTGAGTAACTAATTCTTTAGTAAATTTAGTAAATTATTTATAACAAATTTTATTATACATCAAGCTCTATCAAAGTTGGCGAATCTTTGCTTAATAAAGTGGTCTTGGGGAATTACACAATAAAGGGAATCTGTCCAAAGTTTGATATCATTGTCAATGAACGTGGCTAATTTGAAGTCAGGCAGTGCATGATTGATGCATTTACAAATACGCAAAAAGTTTATTACCATATTAAACAAAGATGTTCAACTATGTTCAAAATCATGTATAAGACGAACTCCATGCTTTTCTTGCAACAAAACGTTAGTTTACAATATTTGTGCTTATCATTCGATTTATTAAAACACTTACGTACGCGGTTAATAACATCACTTATATACATATATTTTAAGATCATGGCCTTCATCTATTTCAATGTAATCATTATAAATGTCATCCTCAATATCACTTTCGACGACCGTTTCAAAATCACATTCTCCATCACATTCAACTCCACTTTAATCTAAGTTAATACTTTGATTATTAATTGCGATTCTTCTAATATTTCGCCAGCTAAATAACAAATATTTTATTCCGTACCTTTTATTTTCATTGATTCAAGTCCTTAGTTAAAAATTTTAAAAGATTTGTTTTTATAATTGTAACTTCTTGCAGTAATATTTATATATTTATAGAAGGAGCTATCGGAAAACTCATCTACAGTGATCGAAAGTCCCCTTGTCTTTAGTTATTTGTCGAATTTCAGAAACAATACAATTTTTGTGAGTCATTATTACTTATTTAAATTTGAAATTATGAAAAATTTTAAGCAATTTAATAAATTTAAATATATGTATATGAACAATGTTCATTGAACATTTATTCGTTTTATTCGATTATTCTACATAGATTTGTTCGAATTATTCGTTATTCGAAAATGGCCATTTTTAAATTGTTCGAATAATTATTCGTTAGAAATTATTCGATTAATCGAACGATCATTAGTCGAATGAATACCCTAGTCTGCACCTATAGATCAGTGTTCCGATTACTGCTATTTTGCTCCAAACAACATCTGCAATAGTTTTATGTTGGTATTCCATGGTTGGATATGCCTATTAGAAGTCTGATCGGGTACCTAACAATAACTGGGGGGATTTTGTATAATACGATATGAAAAGAACTTCCAGGACCTTGCTCATGCTAGATAGATATTCCACAAGTGGTAATCGTAGACCATCTGCGTTCCATCTCGTTTAATGGTCACTCAATAGGAAAAAAAATATTTCCTGCTCTAAATTCAATAGAGAAGAAATTGCGACATTACTATTGTACATTGAAGTTGAGAGCCTTGATTGCCTCACGGCTGTTCACATAAATATCATTGATCGTCGTTTCCTCTCTTTGAGTATTTTTAGAGCATATAAACATGGCCTATAATTGGCTGCTAGATCTAGTCATAAAGTTCTAGTCATAAAGATTTTAGATCACCTCAAACAACATTCGCAATTGATCTTCTTATAATGGAACGGACGGAAATCTTGTAAAACCTAATGGTAGATTCGGAGAGAACACAAATATCAAGAATCAGGCGAAGAGAGAAGCGAGAGGCAATCGCATAATGAGATGACTAAAACGTAGGCAAGGTTATATCAAAGGCTGGTTGGCCTTGTAACGTAACTTGTAACGTAAATAATGAATGGACATGGGAACTTTAACTCGTACATGCATCGATTTAAAATTTGTGTGGTTTCTTCCTGTTATGATTGTGGATTATCAGAATACGTATTTTTCATTGCAAAAACTAGTAAAATATGAGAAACTCTCAAAAGGATGCCACATCTAATAAGAGATGATTGCATGCGAGATGTTGTGGAAACTGTGTAAAGAAGTACAAGAGTTATCGAACATCTGAACCACTTATCTCATAAGAGAACGGAGGAGTAGAGTTTTTAGATTGATAATGACAATCTGTCACTAACCCTTGCAGCATTATGAAATCCGAGAATGAAATCTGAGTGCTCTGGGGAAATATCGTGGTTCCACTAGATAGATGATAGCGATGTATCAATACGTCCTATTAAAACAAAGAAATCAGAAATGCATTTGATCGATATATCAAGGAGAGGTTGACCAATATCGTCTTGGCAGTGGATCTTAAAAAGTCAGTACAAAATGGAAGAGAGTGTCTCAGTGTCCACCGATCTGACCCTTGCGAGCACCCAGTATACATTATTTGGCTTGCCAACTCATCTCTTCCCAAATAATATCTTAGCATTACGTATCCACGTGACCATAGATTGCATTATTGTTTATGCTATAATTTGTTAATGTCATTTAATAATTCACCAAGTTATCTATGATGGCTTTGTCAGTTTTGTAACTGAACATATAGCTGGGACACTCTTCTCTACTGAAGACACTTCGAAATCACAACACTCTCATACAAAACTATTAACTGGGACACGGGTTGATGATGATCCATGGCCAGCACTGTAAAGAATTTTTGTTTGATTACAAACGAAAATTTAACCTAAATTTCATAAACAACATCAACAACAATACTACAACCCTAATGCAAAATGTACTAATAGTTGTTAAATGTTGGTGTTGTTGTTGGTGGTAAAAGTACTTTTTAAAATTACATCGTGATGTTAAACTAAATGAAAATTTTTCTTGACATTACAAAGCAGCCCAAAAGCAGGCAGCCAGGCAGGAAAGAAAAAAAACAAGGCAACAACTTAAAAACACAAGAGCAAAAAAGGAACAAAAACAACAACAACAACGATAGAACGGAGGTGCACAAAGTTCATAGCAATTTTCATATTGTTGTAGCTAGTGTGTTGTTGCAACAAAAGCTGCATAAACATCCAGAGTGTATCAACTGCAAATTAAGGTTGTTCTTATTATTGTTGCTGTTGTTATATAGTTTTTTTTTTCATAGCAGTTGTTTAATGCCGTTGTTATTGTTGTAGTTGTTGTGATGGTAGTTGTTATTGAAGTTGTAGTTGCAGGCAACATCAACAAAGTACAAATCGCAAACAAGCGCCTCTAGTGACTTTTAAACAAGAACACCAACTACAACAGCTACAACAACTTCAAACATATCAACTTTAGTATCAGAAATTCTTAAAGGTTGGCTGTTTTATTTTTTGTGTTTTTCGTATTTTGTTTAATTTTTTTTTTTTTCAGTTTGCAACTTAAAATACGCGCGATCGCTCCAAATTTCAATAGTTGTATGTTGCCTCTTTGTTGCTGGCTGTGTTGTTGGTCAACATCGTGTGCAAGAAAATTAGTTTCATTTTGCTGTTTGTACCTTTATTTTTATAATTTCAGTCTGTAAAGAAAATAAAAAAAAAACTAAATAAAACTGCAGAGCAAAAGAAAAAAAAAACGACCGAAACTAATCAAGTGCTAAAGCTAAATCCAATCGCTTTAATACAACAGCCACAGACCTACATACTTCAATATCTGAACACATTTACGTGGGTGGATTGATAAGTATATCAAAGTCCATGTACGCTTTGCTTTAACCAATCTCATTCATGTACTTCCTTTTCTTCGGATACCCTGCGGGTTCCAGTCATGCGCCGAGTTATTGTCTAGGGGCTTCCTCAACGTGTGCACAACCCAATTCCATTTACTTCGTCGAATTTTTATTGCAGTTGATCTGTTGTTGCCCATATTGTGGCGTTGGATAAAGTGTTGGGCCAGAATACACGTAAGATTTGCCTAAGACACCAGTTCATGAACACTTGGAGTGCATTTGTTTTCTTAGTGGAAACATGGCATGTTTCAGACGGATTTTACACTAGCGTCAAATATTTTGAGTTTGGTGCTTGAAATAATACTTCCCAAGTAGCAGAATGTGTCTACAACTTCTACAGTTTTTCCGTCTAGAAATATAGTAGACAGATATCTCATCTGCATAGTCTAGGTCTTCAAGTGTATGATGAAGACCCCATGTAATAGCGGTGTTGTTGGTTGTTAAATGATTCCTTATTGTGGCAAGCGAGAGAACATAGCCCTGACGAACACCAGTCTGGATATTTGTATTGGCGCTTAATTGGTTCTCGTGAATGATCTGACAACTAGGCCCATTATATAGTTCTTTGACCAGATTGATCACTTTCGCGGCCTCTCCTTTACATTCCAGTGCACTCCAGATCGGTCTATGATTTAATGTAACGAAGATTTCTTCGAAATCAATGAAGCACATGCATAAAAGAGTTCTGCACTACACTGATTGCTTAACGATAATGCGCAGGATGTTCAGGTGATCAATGCTTGAACTACTAAATCCAGCTTGTTCCTGTCTTAGGTTAGTTGGTAGAGATTCTGACAGCCTAGAGTAAGAGGAGAGTAACGGTACCTTCTTTTAGCTCGTGTCAGTGTTTGTCCAAAATTCGCATATAAGTAGGAGGAGAATATGTGCACTAACCAGGGAATCTACCTTCAATAGTTCCGGGGCAATGTTGTTAGGGTCCGGGGCCTTGTTGGGCTTAAGCACCCTAATAGTGGACACAATTTCTGGTATGGATAGACAAGCTGAGATGATATCTTGCCTTTATTGGTGATGCATATAAATTCTGTCCTATCTCGTTGGGAACTTTGACAGCAGTTCCGCATAGTAATCCTCCCATATACGGATCTGTTCATACTTTGAAGTTATTAAGTGCCCGTTCTTATCCTCAAGAAGTTTAGTTTTTCGAATTTCGCCCTGGTTAGCGTTGAACTGTCTCCAAGTTGTTAATAAATATTCACAAAAATCCAAAATTTAGAAAACTTTCACTTCCAAATAAGGGTCTATCAAGTTAGCAAAAGCTATTTTAAAAGCTTTAAAACTGATCAGTGTGACTTCTGTCTGCACCCACTCAAATAAGCACTTCGTTCGTCTTCTGTTTTCAAATATTCAAGGTATGAGTTTACTGTTGGCCCAGCCATTCATTCAATGTATTGCCGAGTGTATTAAAAGATAAGACCCTGCAATAACAGCAACAACAAGAGCAACCCAAAATAAAAAAAAAACGTTAACTGCATTAAGAGTTTTAAGTTATTTAAACTTTTTTTATACGTCTTTCGTTCATTTTCTTAATCGCTGGTATAAACTGAAGGGCAACTATAATGTCTGTTAAGTTTGTTTGGCTCTGTTTTTTATATAATTTTCTGATTGTATATATTGGCAACGCCATTTTTTGCTGCTTTTTTTATAATTTGCAATTTCATCGTATTATGATCAGGGCAACAATTTTGTTTCTGTTGTAAACAAAAATTGTACTTTCATGTACAAAATAATATTAGTTGGGATGAACAAAAACCAAAAAAAAAAAAAAATGAATGTTGAAAATGTTTAAAATTTATGGCCAAACTACTAGTTGTTGTAACGGAAATGTTTTGCTTCATTGTTTTTTTTTTTGAAATTTCATTAAGCGCCTAAGAGTTTGGGTATAGTAAGATAATTTGAAGAAAAATAATTGAAACTTATTATATAAAGGGAAGTTATTAACTTAAGTTTACTATCATCTCAAAGCATATTGATATTATAATAACTAATCATTGTTATTTCTTTTAAATTTCTAAGTTTTTAAGTTATATTTCTTGTAACAATAGGTTTCGTTACTTTTAAATTGGCTAAATTAAATTGTAGTTTATTCTTATATTACTGTTCTGCTTTGCTAACGACCCTCTTAAATCATATTACTCCTACCAACAATAACTAACAAAGGCGTCACCATTTGGTCTTTAAAGAAGTTTGGTTAAAAACAAACTTTTTCTCTAGCTGATGTTGCTGCTGCTGTTGTTTGTCAACAAAGTAGCCAATTGTGCTGTGTGTCAAATCAAAATGAAAAACAGAAGATACAAAAATACAGAAAATAACTAAAAAAAATAAATAAAATGAAATGTAAATAAAAACCACAACAAGTTTAAAACCGCTGTTAAATACAAATGCTACTACTATTCATATACCAAGCTCAACAATAGAATACTGCATGCAGCAGCTTCTCTACTGGTTTTCAGTTTGTTTAAGCTTCAGAACTTCCGTTTCCTGTTTTCTGCAACAAAAATCCAACATCAACTTGTGCTGACCAAATGAAAACAAAGAGAGAGCAATGTTGTCATATAAATACAAAGATGCAGACAACATAGAAAAATTAAATTGAAAATATGAGAAGAAGAGAAAAAAAACTAGAAAAATCCTTAGACAAGTTGTGGTTAAAACAGCTTAGTTTTTCTTTATAGAAAGGTGATCTCATAGAAAAAGGAAACATTGTGCTAGAGATTCCAGCAAAATGTTACATTGTGGGTAAACTTGCATTTGGATTATATTTAACTTTTTTGGTTTGAAATGATGACCAAAATGCATCAGCTGTTTATGATGGTATTTGCTGAAATAAAAATAAACAACCACAATTTGAAAATGTGCTTTAGTGCAGTTAACAAATTTAATAAATATTTAGAAAATCGATGTGTTCTTAGGAATATTTATGATTTAATATATGTTACAACCATGTATCTAATATACACACAAGAATTAAATTTAAGAATTACATTTTTTGAAATGTTGAGACGGTACCCCCTGAAAACCTTCGTAATGACATAAAATACTACCAAAAAATTGTTTAGCTTGTTCTAAGAAGTGCATTTTTTTCTGTTTTTGTAAAAAATTTGCCATTAAATAATTACTTTTGCAATTTAATTTAAAATAATCGAAATGTGTACGTATTTGTCGTTCTAATAAGATATAAAAGACAAAAATTGGTTAAAAAATTTTAAAGTTATTAAAAAATCGCCAGGCCATTAACGTGTCTCAAGCCACATGTACATGAAATGTATGAACAAAATCAACATATTTTGAGAAATATTAAAATAAAAGCTTATTTTTACATAGAATATATCCATATTTACTTTTATATGAGTTTTTGTCTTCGTAGGATACCGTTAACCTATTCGCAGGTATAAGCAAAAAAAAAAAAATTTTTAACGGCAGTTTCAAAACTCCAATTTCAAATTTTTAAAAATTTTGTTAAACAAATTTCAGAATTTATTGATCAGCACATGGGGATTTATTGACAACATAATACGGAATGAAAGTATGAAAAAGATATGATAATACCTCCTATAGTTTTTCCGTACCAGCGATTTAAATTTTGAAATTTTCAAGAAAAACTAATATTTTGGCCATATTTTGCCGAATGAGCCGAATTTCCTTACTGTTATGATTTTTAAGTAAAATCTATTCAGACTAATATACTCCAGGTAATTTAAAATATAGTTTGAAAGTTTTACTAAAATCGAAAAACTTTAACCCTTAAATCGTGAAGATCAAAGGTCAAATTTTTCAATATTTTAAATTTCTTATGAAATTAGGAAAGTTTTCTGGGGGTACCGTCTCAACATTTCAAAAAATTTAATTCTATGGGACACTCTAATACACACAATCTCAAAAGTTAGTAAACAAACACCAGTGAATTTTTTGATCTTTTTTAAGATCATAATCTTCAATAAACCGAAACTTTGAAATTTTAATCAACAGATAGATTTTATGATGTTCATGTTCTTAAAAAAAATCAAATAATTTGTGGTGTTTACTCATTTTTGAGGCTGTGTGTAAAATTTTGTTAAAAATCTGTTTTAGTGAAAACTTCCTTTGTTGTTTGCTCTTACAGAATAAACAAAGAATAAACAAAGGATTGGAACGATCGAAAATGGTTAGTGTGGAATATGTAATTGTATCAAAGGTTCTAAAATAAGATCAACAATTTTTTATGAATTTATTCCAGATGATCAACACATTTTAAATTGAGTTAGGTATGAGCACCGCGATCACGTTTTCATTGATTCATTTTTTGCAACCAAGTATGCAGCATGTTGATTGCAACATTGGCAATTTCTTTACTCATGTTGTTGATGAACTGCTCTAACAAACGAACTCTAAAAAGACCGTGTTAAATCGTCTGAGCGGGCTATACTAAACTTTCCCCTCAATACATTAATTGTTTGGCCAACTGAGTGGCATGTGCCAGCATCTTGTTGAAACTACTAAGCTGATGGCAAAAATGGCATGGACAATAAACGACAAACACATTCCTATAATATATATTTAGCTAACTGACAAAGCTAAGCATTAATCCTGAACTTTTTTAAAATTTTGCAAAAACCAATGGAAGAAGTTAAGGCGTTTCAAATGATTAGGAGATATCAGGTCTTAGGTTAACTTGATGTTTTAGGAGTGGATCTAAGGATTACATACGAGAGGCCACGGTCTTCACACAAACTATCAGTTATATCCGCTATATTCTCCACCCTTCCGTTGAAATAAATTTCTCACATTGTGAAACAGGTTAGGTTAACTTGATGTTCTAGATGTGGATGTAAGGGTTCCTTATGAGACAATATAATTCACGCTGAGCCGAATCGATTGGCCACGGTCTTCACCCAAACACCCCGTTACAACCGCAATATTCTCTTCCCTACGTACTGTATGTAGTCTATTCGGTCGAAAAGCATTTCTCACATTGTCAAGCAGTACTGAATAAAAACAAGTCATGATACCCTACACAGAATATATGACTATAAACAGTTGTCTTTTGGTATGAAACTTATTTGTATTAAATCTTGATTTTCGCAAGTGGACCTTATATGGGAGCTATGACTAATTATGGACATATCTTTAAATAGTGACCTGTGGTTTGATTCCAAAGTTTACATGGACGGACAGACGGTCGGACGTAGGGATATCGCTTAATCGACTCAGTGATCCTGAGCAGATTGATATACTTTAAGGTGGGTGTTAGGACTATATACTGACACTAAACTCTCCTGTCAAAGACCTAACTCAGTTGACAAAAACCTAATTGGTGGGAATGTATTATTGTAGTAAAAAACAATGTTTGAGTTTTTTTTCAAGTTTCTGCTCTAAGTATATTTTCTCTATGATTCAGAATCAAAATTACCATAGAATTATGGTTTTCTGGATTCTATCGACGTTTTAGAAGTAAAATATAAGGAAGCATGCAGTTTTCTTATCTAAACATTGTATAGAGCATCCTTGTTTACGAAGCATATTCAAGGTTGGGTCTGATTAACATTGGATCATTAAATCTCTTTATCAAACCTTTTAAGATGTTTATGACTGTACTGAATATAAGTCATATTTAGTTTAAAATTTTGTACCATGAAGTAGTAATTGGTGGACATGTATTGTTAAATTTCAGCTTCATTTTACATCAAGTTAACAATCCACAAATCCTGAAATTTGTGTAAATCGGAATGATAATAAGTTGAGTCAACTATCTCTGTCTTAAATTTAAAATATTTGCTTCATCTGCATGTAGGGGGATCTCTGGATTTCAATTAGGAAGATCATTAATAAATAGCAGAAGTAGAAGAGAACTGAGGTGGATTCCCTATGGGACCCCCGAAATAACGACAATATGTGTGGATTTGGAAATATAGAAAAAGACAAATATCTTAAAAAGTTTTCTATTTGGAAGTTCTGACAAATGCACTATAATATACTTTCAGCTGCGCGTTTTTTTTTTTATAAAAACAAACACAAACTGCGAAGCGTTTTGCTTGTCTGCAGATACACCCAGAGTCTCTGGCGGGAATCGAACCCGCAACCCTCAGATTAATAGCCCAGCACACTATCGACTAATCTATCAGGGCACACATATATTTATTCAGGTAAATTCCTCATGTAAATAATGAGAACATGCTGAGAGACATTCATAGTAACTACATGATCTAAGGTGATCAAAACTACTACAAATAACTTGTCACGTACAGAGTACCTTACTATCTGAATTTTGTACAAGACTAATATCACACATACCGGATAATATGAGTTATTCTGGAGCAATTTAGGTAAAATGCCGATGTCAACTATTGTCCTTCACTTAATAAGAGCCCACACGTCATACATAATTTAACCCACTTTACTTTATCATATAGACTAAATATGAACTAAAGATATGCAATTTATAGACCTCGACCTCTTTCATAGCTCTACAAATATACTTTTGTTAATGATATTATTTGAATATGATGTCAATTATTTATATAATTTAACTGTATTGTGGGTTAAATAACTTCTAAATTTTTTATTCATGTGACCTAAACTTTTGCTTATCATTAGCTTAAAAGCTTAAGCCTAGCTAAAACCTTCTACACTAATTTAGTAAAATCATAAAAAAAAATTGTTATCAAGCATTTTACTTAAATACACTTCAAAAATCCCCAACATGACAGACATTTTTTAGAAACGATAAGAAATGCAGAATATTTTGATCTTTCGAAAAAAGTCCTTTTCACAGCAGCAGCAATGAAAAAGGAAGGAACAATTTTACGCACATAGAACACACATAAAATTTGCCATGTTTTGTAAAGTAAATAACTAAAATTTCTAAAAATTTTGTATTTTTTTTCTCTTTTCTTATGTATGTTGCAACCATTGTTGCCGCCATTTATGCGCCGCCATGACATGCACTTAAAATCAGCAAAAGAGAAAAAAAACAAGAGGAGAATTATACGAAAATCATATACAATTGCACACTGCATGATGGCATTTGAATGTGAATATGAATACAAATGTTGTTCTATGTATATGGTGGACTGAGTCTGACTCCAAACTACTGGCACTAGTAGTACTAGCGGGGCTAGCGATAGGGACGTTGAGCAGCAGTAACAGCAAGAACAATGTCGATGTTGTTGTTTGATGATGATGATGACTGTGAGACACGCAACATTTGAAATTTTGAGTTGTGGCGGTAGGCCAAAAAGCAACAACAACAACAACGGCAATGGAAAAAAAAGGAAAGCAGCTAGCACCCAGTAACATATAGATATTTATGCAAACTTATATACTAGGGTGGAATTCGAATAAAAATTATTCGAATAATCGAGAAAAAAAAATATAATGTTTATTCGATGGATAAAATTTTTCAGTTTAAAATAAAAAATTATTCGAATATTCGAAAAAAAATGTATTCGATTGTATAAAATTTTTCTGTTTAGAATAAAAATTTATTCGATCAATAATTGTCGAATACGCGCACCCCACCATAATGGGGTAGTGGTATTATGCGTTTGTGCAGATGTTTGTAACGCCCAAAAATATTAGTCTAACACCCACCTTAAAGTATCTGAGTCGATTAAACGATGTCCGTCCGTCAGGTTGGCTGGCTGGCTGTCCATGTAAACCTTGTACGCCTAGTACAGGTCGCAATTTTGAAGATATTTCGATCAAACTTGGTACATATTATTTTTTCGGCCCAAGGACCAAGCCGATTGAAACTGGCTAAAATCGGTCCATTATTTCACCTAGCCCCCATACAAATGTCCTTTCGAAATTGGACTTTATCGGTCATAAATGTTTAATTTATACATGTATCTGCACAAATTGCGCTCCAAATAAGTTTTAATTATACTAAATTGATGTCACCAAATTTTGTTACGATCAGTCCATAATTAGTCATAACTCCCATATAGACCCGCTTCCGAAAATCACTTTAACGTACATAAATCGCTTAAAAATGTTGGTATACTCACAAAATTCAACTTAGTAAACTTTCATATAGACATAAATCACACAACCTAATTTCATGGTGATCGGTCCATAATTGGTCATAGCCCCCATATAAGGCCCACTTCCGAAAATCACTCAAAAATATAAATTGTTGAAATTTAAAAAAAAATATTTTTCCTCATTTACTTAGTGTAGGGTATTATATGGTCGGGCTTGACCGACCATACTTTCTTACTTGTTTTTCATATATTTTAGAACAAGATCTCAATTTTACAAAGCTATCAAATTTAATTGAAACACGAAATTTTCGCAAATTGAAAGAAAATGTAATGAAATTTTTGTTTTGGCCAAAGGACGAAAATTTTATCCTAATTCGTTGTCCATCCACCCTGTACTGTAATCTGGATCCCCGAAAAGTTTTAATTTTTATCCGTCCGCTCAAAAACATGGACATTGGAAAGAGCAGATTTTATATTCGATCGAAATTAAACTCGAATAATTGTCAACTCTAATAAAATCAACGACAAAACATAGTACATGTATGTATGCATGTGAGTGTGTGTGTGTGTATGTTGATGCAACAAAAGTATGTTTTGCAGTTCGCCTCTACAAGAAGGTGCTTTACATATTTCGCTTCAACCATAGTTAAGTTTCAGTTCAGCCATGTTATGTGATACATGCATGTTTAAGCAAAGTTACAAAAAAAAAATTCAGCAAAAAAGGAAAAAAATACCACACAAGGAAACAAATATGTACTAACATTCTTTATCATCCAGTAAACACCAACAACAAAACAAAATTACGAATCCGAAAACAGCTACAATAAGTAGATATTCCATAAGCGGTGATAACGAATCATATAAGCCCACCACCAAGAAAACGGCAACGAGTTCAGAACTATTCTGGCAGTCTCTATATATAAATAGGGTAATATACCTTCTACATCTTCATAGGTCATTTTGTTTTAACATCGAAAATTGTCTGGAGACCTATAGAGGAACTGAAATATTCCCCCAAAAATTAGTTGTATGATCAAACGGTTTGACAACCTCAATATACCGTCCGTTTTTATCCTGGTGGGTTTTAAAAATGAAATGAAAGGGTTTTTATTTGAAACGGCGCTAAAAGTTTTCAAACTTGCAAATGTATGAATATTTTCAGTTGTGTTTAATTTTGTAATTTTTTTGTTGTTGTTCCTGCTTCTTGTGATGTTTCTGTACAGTTTGGTATTTGTGAACATGTCTCGTAATCTTATACGAATTTAGCAACAAACACTCACACAACCATGCCACACTGTTGCAGCCCTCCTTCCTCACTGCGACATAAAGTGTTTGTTTGGTTTAGGCGAAACTAAAGCTTATCGCATGCAAAAAGCTAAATTTGCAAACGCATTTCGTAATGACGTTATAAACTGAAATTTCGTACTTTAGGATAAATATAGCTGCTGGTGCTGTGTATATTGTAAGTGGTAGGAAAAGAAAGGGGTTTGAGAAATACAAAAAAATACCATCTAAGTTATTACAACTTGAGGCGTCACTAGCTGCCATGTTTAACTGCCATAACATGTTTTAATGTCGTTGATTGTAGTTGGCACAGAACAACAAAGGTCTCCTTATTTTATACCAATCACACTTAGTTTCTTTGTATTTCATGTATTTGAAAGCTACCACTTTGTACTTTGTGCAAGAAAGTCAACCATTTTGAAAGAAATGTCTGGAAGAAATATAAATTTGGAAGCTAAAATGTTTAATTCCGCAGAATGATATCCTTTGGTCTTTGCACCATGTAACCAAATATGATCAACCTTGGGATCTCCCACGACTGAGTAACTACTTCTCAGATTCGATAGGTGTCTCTTGATGATGGCCTTGTAACATATTGATGTATGGCCTGTATACTTGAACGATTCAGCAGGACTCAAAAGTGATCTTACACAGAGACAACCGATTTATTTTGGGAACTGGTTTTGTCAGTGTTTAAAAAGCTACGATAACTAACAAATTTTTAACTGTTGCTACAACTACTGCTTCAAAAAAGTGCATGTAGCGGTAGCAGTAGCATTTGTCTTTTTTCGTTTTCTTGTTACCTTCAAAATATAAAACTCTTAACAGAGCAGTAGTAATAAAACATGAATTGTAAATGGAGTAGTATCATAAAAATACAAATCATTGCTACTGCTCTATATCGAGTTTTAATTTTTAAGGTAGCAGTAAAGTAGCAGTTGATGCAGCAGTTAAGGTAGCAATAAAAGTAGTCAAAAAAGAAAATCTTCAGTCATAACACCAAAATTGACAGAATTAAACACTGTGTGTTATTTTTGTTTTGAGAGAGTTTGAAAGAATTATTCGATTTTATTCGTCTCAGATGTTCGTGTTGCTAACAGAAAGATCGTGTTTTCTGTGTGTATAACAAAAAATCCGAACTTTTGTTTACAACACGACCAACATACACAAACATACATTCACAACAACACATAGTATACTTTTTTGGCTGAAGATTTTTATTTTTGACTTATTTTATTGCTACTTTAACTGCTACTTAGCTGCTACTTCAACTGCTACTTAACTGGTACTTCTTCTACTACCTCAACTGCTACTTCTATTACTACTAAATTTTAAAAGTAGCAGAATTAATAAAAAACTAATGACTGTTACATCAAAACTTTTTCTTTTTTAAGGTAGCAATAGAAAATAAATTACTCTGCTACTTTTAAATTTTTCTTTTATTAGTACTACTACAACTACTGCTACCAAAATGTGAAGGTAGCAGTAGTAGTAGTAATTATTGACTCCGAGTTTTTATTAATTTTTTAACTAGACTACTTGTGTTTTTTCGTTGCTACTGCTACTTGTAGTCTAGTTTTTTAAACACTGGTTTTTGTAATATAATTTTTCGGTTTAAGCAATAACAAAACATCTTCAAACCGACAAATTTTGATCATATCATTTAAAAATTTGCAGCCACAACTAAACAAATTTGGAAAACTCTGCAGGAAACTATGTAAAGCCCATGTTCTCAAAAGCTTTTGTTTCTCAGTCCCCTGACCCTCTTCATTCGAAGCATGGCCCACTTTTTTATAGCCACCATGAAAAAAGATGGTTAATTTACGATTCACATTATTGTAGCAACCATATATATGGTTACAGTAAACAAATATATGTTTGTGACAACCATTCATATGATGAAGGACTTATCATATTATGTTGCTCTCGGCTTTAGGCTTATCATAATCCGAGAACAACATATTATGATAAAATTATTCATCATAAATATGGTTGCCACAAACATATATTTGTTTACTGTAACCATATATATGGTTGATACAATCATGTGAATCATAAATTGACCATATTATGGTTACCACAATCATGTAAATAGTTACTGTGACTATAATATTGTTAAAAATCTTGTAAAACTATTTAAATGGTTACAGTAACCATGCCCAATTATATTTTTCCTCTGCGTGTACATATATAAAACTATATTTAAATATGAAATTTTGTCTTTCTATCATTTGCATTTACAAGGGGGAAAAAAATGCAATTTTTTGAGCTTCTGTAAAAATTTTGCTATTAAAGAATCGAAATGTGTACGTAATTGTCTTAACGAGATATAAAAGGCAAAAATTGGTTAAAAAATGTCAAAGTTATCAAAAATTCACCAGGCCACTAGAACAAGAAATGTTTAACTTATTTTTTAACTTATTTTGAGAAATATTAAAATAAAAGCTCATTTTTACTTAAAATATATCCATATTTATTTGTATATGAATTTTTGTCTTCATAGGATACAGTTAACCTATTCGTAGGTATAACCAAAAAAATATATTTTTTTATTAAACAAATTTTAGAATTTTTTGATCATCACATGGGGCTTTATTGACAGCATAATAGGGAATAAAACTGTGAAAAAAGTATGTCAATACTTCCTATAGTTTTTCCGTACCTGCGATATAAATTTTGCGATTTTCGAGAAAAACTAATTTTTTGGCCATATTTTGGCGAATCAGCCCAATTTCCTTACTGTTATTAATTTTAAGTAAAATCTGTTCAAAATATTATAGTCCAGGTAATTCAAAAGAAAGTCTGAAAGTTTTCCTAAAATCCGAAAACGTTAATCTTTAAATCGTGAAAGTCAAACGTAAAATTTTTCAATATTTGGAATTTCTAATGGAAAGAAATTTAAGTAAAATATAACATGAAGTGTAGTATTTACAATAACAGCACAAAAAATGGAAGGTAACACTTAAGAGCACTTGGGGTCAACATGACTGTGGTTTTCGTGATTTTAAAAGTTCAGTGTCATTTGAACTCAAAGTGCTATTAAGGGTTAATTTCCATTTTTGTGATGTTATTGTAAATACTAGACATCATGTTATATTTTTCTTAAGTTTAATTCTAAGGGACACTCTAATGTATATATCCTGGGACCTCAAAAGATTCTAAGACGACCTAGCTGTGTCCGTCGGTCTGTCCACAATTTTTCAACAATACTCTCTTTTGATAAGGTTTTTTGGTATTGAAAATGGATAAAATCAGTTCATGATTGTATTGGACTGTATGCCGAAAATCGGGCAACAGTTGTCCCTATTTCTCATTCATAATTGTCTTATAATAATCAATATCGTGATCGAATTGTTTAGGAAACCATCCACGAGTACCATATAAATTCAGTAATTTCAACCGAGTTATCTGATAGTACATGTAACTAACAAAATTCGATTGGGGCTTACGGATTACGGTTACAGCATCAGTTTTCTCTGTGTAATAAAAATTTGAATTTTCTTAATTACAACTTGATAAAAAATCATCATAAACTATTATGAATAAGTTTTCAGAAGCTCCATAATGTTGGGTGAAATTTCAAATAATACACATCTAAGATTATTCTCAGCGCCCAAACATGATCGAGTCATTGTTTTGATGGATAAAAGTACAGAAATATGGCGATGACAATTGTATTAATAATTTTAACGTATCAAAACTTTATAATATTTCAACCAAAAGTTTTCAATTTCAAATGATGCAAAATCCAAATGCAGGAATATTAGGCATTAGTCTGTAATGTACGAGCTGCAGTTCAATTGATCCTTCACCTATCTCTGCATATTATCCTAATAATAATTCAATGTTCTTTCCCGACTTGTTTTGGGGAGAACTGTGTCAATCACTTTTTGTTCCGAAACAAGAGATTCCTCGTTTCCTTACGCATCATATTACCATCCTTGAGGCTACGTTTTGCAAAATATTTGTATTCTTTCGCCGGATATAAGTCAACGATGATGACCATTCTGTAACAACGCATTTGGCCTCTGGCTACTCATTTTGTTTGTGGTAGACAACAAGGACATACCTCTGCATATTATCATCGTACATGAGATGGTCTTTCGTACGTTATGTGAGAGACGGATATTGAAGTGGGCCCAGCAGTCCCAATATCATGTTGTAATTCTAGAACTTGACTGTATATTTCAGCACAATGATGACAACACTGGAAGAAGCTTATCTGTCTACTTTCTACACAATATGTTGTTGGTAGCTAACATGCCCCTACAGCTGCCGACTAATGCTTCTAGAACCTCGTTATTACATCGCATTTTGATTGCTGCGACATGAGGAGATGAGCAGTATGATTAGCAGTTTGAATCAGTTTAATCGATGTTACGCAAACCTCTATATGTTCTCCGCGTACATGCGATGGTTTTTCATGATTCATTTTGGGAGTGACTGATGTTGAAAGTATGATGTTTAGATTCTAAGAACTCGCCAATGATAACTCAAGAAGAACTTCTATGTCAATTTGACTTTGCATTCCATGACCGCTAGATCCTTCATTTGATCGTGTAGATAATGTTTCTAAATGATTCATGTGTAGCTTGTTATGTTTTGGCAGCTTTCAAATTGTCTCCACATCGGAACAGTTTAGTAGACCAATCGTATTGTAGATATCCAAGAAAGTGCATGCTAATGAGGTTCATATTCTCATTTTATGCGTGATTTCAGTGGTATGTTCTGAGTAGGTAAAGGTGAATCCTAACTTTCCGTGACATCTACAGTCAAAATGTCGACTCCTTTGAGAATGTGTATTTCGCTGTGTTAATAACACTATGCTCGAAATTTAAGAAATTTTTTTTGTCAAGCGAGGTACCCATAATTTTAACCTAATTCGAGGTAAGGTTAGCTCTTGTTTTCGAGATATACCGTTATTTCGAAAATGTAGGAGGTTGCATAACATATATTCGCGTAACTAAAAAGTTTTTTTTCCAACTCCGTTATTCCATTTAGATGAGAGAAGTTAGCCTAAACACTTAGCAGTAACCTCTATATATTAATTTTTTACAATATAATAAATATGTGCAAAAATATTCTCCATAAATGCCTCCTGCACTTCTCGCATCTCAATGCATTTTAATTACACATTACTCGAGACTCTCAACAATATAATATTTTCCAAAGTGCATTCTTAACAACTGCACACATTCTCCCAGTTCATATACACAATTTCACACTAAATAGGCGTGTCGGATTGTAGATAATTTTATTTTATGACTGCATGCAATACAACACAACACCAGGAGGAGTTGCTAACTTAGTATAACGGAAGTCCAAGCATACAAAGCGCCATCTATATCCTTGCAATTGCAAGTAAACGACATGGTGCAGTATTTAAACAGCACACACTCCCATACACAAGTACTGCAAAATGGCAGCAACACGTATCGCTATTAAGTATGTATGCAACGTAGGCATGTGTATATAATTCTTTCCTTGTTGAAACAAAAAAATATTTGGTAGTTAAAAAAATTTTTTTTGACACGATAACATTTGGCGTTTCTCTTACTCGACATTTCATAAAAAAAAAAAATACATGACACTCTATACAACCAGTAGCTACAAGCATTTTGGTGTGTGCTTCTGTTGCGGGGTGTAAAAACTTTCGAGAGCAAAAAGATTCTCTTTTCTGTGGCATAAAGTTTTGTTTTTGCTTTTTTTTGTTTTAAGTCAAACCCCCGGTCTTTGTTGGTCTAAAGAAATTTCATAAAACGTATAGAAGTTATAGGAAAACGTCACCATTTGTCACACATGTATAAATGCTTGCAAGTATGAGGTATGTATGAATGCAGGGCATCTACTCATGTGCATACGTACGTCTTAAATGCAGATTGTTAAAGATTAGATTCATTTTTAAAAATTGATACAATTTTGCTACTTCAATGAAATAATTAAATAAGTTGGTCATTGGCTGATATCATAGCCATTTTCAAACTTCCAGTTTCAGTTGTTCTTTTCTTTTCTAAAGAATATTATTATGATTTTTTTGTTGTGGAAAACATTATACGATTCAGTTGTATTTGAGCAAATACTAATGTACAGTGGACTTGTTAGGCACAGTCACCAATTGAATCATTTAAGATAATCTTACGTACTTTCGAAATATGCAAAACGACATCAACGGCTCCTTTCGTCACGATAAAATGTTTGCCTGCTGATCTTATAGAGTTGGACTTAATTCTGTGATTTATTTGAACTATGGACATGCGACTGTGCTTAATACTCTGGGGGAAACGATATTACATACTTTACTTTATCTGACAGAGACTTTTCCGTATTGATCTCTACTGGACTAAATGGCTGGTGGCTGAAGGACGTGGCTTTCAGACCAATGTGGTGAATATTCGAATTTAGACTGATACCCAGGCAGCATTAAAATCCATAAGGCGTGTCAATACAATATCCAAATTTAATATTTAATGCTGGACATCTCTTATCAAAATGGCGAGACATTCCATATTTTGACTCTACTGACAAATATGGGAACTTGGGTCTTAGACACATAATTTGATCGATTGAGCGTATGATTCTGATGAGACTCTAAGATTATAAACAAATGAGATTGTTCATTGCCAGAATATAATTGTCGTCGATCGTAGAGGTGGTTATAACGTGGAAGAGGAGGATACGATTTAACATCTAAATATCTTTGTTCGTCTATTTGTTAAGGATCATCATTACACGTTTGACAACGTGACCTGTATTGAACGTCCAAAGTATGTCACCACTTCATATTGTTACGTTTTAACCTTTTCAAAACGTTTGGTTTATTTCCTTTAAATAAACCGGATACTTTTGATTGTGAATAAAAGCGGTTTAGTAGTTTAAAAATTATAACAACTCTTTATTTATTCAAAATGTACAACAACAACAGAATTAAATAGCCACTCAATGTTTTTTTATACACGTTTATAAATTCTCAGAAATACAGACACAATTTATAATGTACACGAATTTACTTAGTTACAAAACACAACACACTTTAAGGCACTTAGTTGATGTTTATTGGAAAAGCGTCTCTGATAAACTCACTAACGACTGCAACCTCTGCTACTATTTATAACACTGCCATCTAGATTTCTCTTTAACTGTCTAGAGGTTTCTAATACATACGCCATCTGTGGTGTACTTTCTACAATGTTCTTTAACTGAATATTCGAAATCGAATACAGCGTTGCCAACTTACGATCAAATCAACTGCAAGCTTTTATTTAATAATGCCCACAGATATGTTACAGTTTTACAGCACTGTTATTTGAAAGCATTATGCTACTTTTAAATCAGCCGTTAAAATCGTTATATTTGAATTCAAGTACAATTTCGTAACAATATTAATCTATCATATTCCGTATTTCATCTATATGTATAGAGATCCAAAGTAAACTACTTCACAGATATGTGATTTGCGGATCTTTGGGTGTAACAATAGTAGATTTGTTGTTGTATTTTCTCCGTTTCTCTTCGTTTTTAGCATCTGAAACAGAAAAAACTGATTCACACTCGTTGCTTGCTCTCTGAATGTGCATTAAAAGTGCATGTTCGTAAGTCAACGCTGGGAATTCTCGACAGTCATAATTACATCATGACAGTATTACCTATGTTCTTGAACAAGACGAAGATTCTGATACATCCACATTTTTCAAGAATGATGAGAGCGGTACTTTAAGGATTTCAGAATAAAATAGCAGAGTTTGTATCCTAGCCGTGAGACCGTATTATACAGTTGCTTGGTATATCGTCATGACAATATAGTCAGTAAATAGAATCGATGAGATTTCTCGATTGCTTCTCGACAATAACATCTCTTTGCAGCCAGTACATCATATCACACAGCACTCAAGATGGAATAGATTGGAAAACGCCTGTAATCGCCTCAAAGAACCTCACCAGACAACTGTGCAACTGTGCAAGAACTTAACCATAATCTCGTTGAGCAAATATAGTTGTCCTTATTAGGAATGAAGAGTAAGAAAACCACGAAAGATTTCGATTGCATTCTATGCTAGCGCTGTCTTCTAGGATCTACAAATATGGCTTACGACGCGAAAGTGCTTGTTAAGCGATTTGATACACAAAATAAAAATAAGCCAAAGTCAAACTCTTGCTGCATAAACTACTCATACTTTCATGACATTGCCTTGCATTAAATGCACATACATTTCTACATATACAATATAAATGGACTCTCATATCGCTTGGCTGCAGTATATATGGAGATATATTTTTGCGTTATCGTTTGCATTCAAGTGTGTATGTAGTCATATGTACATTATATATAGACTTACTTATGTACACATAACACTTGTACAATATGCAAATGCCTTAAACATGCAAGTTGTCGTAAACATGAAATGGGTTCGTATCATTTTTAGAATTATTTGACGTCGTCATCCACACAACGCCGTCGCCATCATCATAGTCACCACCACCAACCAGCACCACCATTCTCACATCATTTGAAAATGTTGCCGTATTCTTATTGTGTATTTTGCAATATTGCACTATATGAACATCCTTGGATGTTCAGTTTTCTAAAACTTAGTTATTTTAATATAGGGTTTAATCGAATTCTAAGCTGCCTTAAATATTTCGTGGTGGGTTTTTAAGGAAAATACTGGATTCAAAATCCATAGAATAGTTCACTAACTAATCGTTTCCTTGATATATTGATGATGGTGCTTGATAAAGATGTTTTTCACGTTTCATATCGCTGGAGAATTCACGAAAGAACTTGTAAGAATCAGCCGCCATTTTGAAGGATTCAAATAATTATAACCATAACCCTTTCTTATTTTTCCCAGTCCTTGCAACTGTGACATTGTTCGTTGCATGGGATTCCAAGGTTATGTCACAGTTTCGTAATGCGTTTTTTATCCAATGTATCCAAATTTCGGCATCTATTTTTGGCTTTTTGAAGAATGTGTCTAATGATAGTACTTTCAATAGTCCCCATTGCTATTGAAACCTTGTTGAAAATATTTAAAGTAGATTCCTTTCTCTATTCGAGGAACGCAAACTAAAGTAACACCAAAAACCCAGGCTTGACAGCTCATTCTTAAACTGTCTGATTAATAATAACGTAGAAGTATAATAATTCAATAAGATAAGCCACTTGACGGTCGACAAAAATATGAATGTTGCAGTCATTTAGTGCCTAGCTAGCATGACTGCAAAAAATTCAGTTAATAAAACTTTAAATCTGTGCGGAAGACACAAGATCCAACACATATCATATCAATTTAGAGCCATCTGTAGATCTTGATGATATTATATCTGTATAAAGATGTTTTTACGTTTCATATCTCTGGAGAAATCATTTAAGAACTTTGAAGAATATTTGTTCTTACAGACAATCCAAACAATTTTGTGGAGAATGCTTCCATTTACAAATTTGTGTACATAAGTAATGCCAGGACAATATTGGATGAATCGGTCGTCATTTGGAAGGTTTCAAATAATTGTAGAAAGATTGGAAGCATGTTATCGTGGTAAAGATTTTGCAACCATGTCTTCATTTTCCCTATCCTTGCAACTACAGGGTAGTCCAAGTCGACTTGTATGCTTACCTAGCTTCCAATGCGTTCTTCATCAAAAGAGGTCCACATTTTTTTTGTCCACCCTAAATGTCTCTAAATTTCGCAATCTATTTTTAGGTTTTTATACCCTACACCACCATAGTGGGGAAGGTATTATTTGTTTGTGCAGATGTTTGTAACGCCCAAAAATATTAGTCTAACACCCACCTTAATGTATCTGAGTCGATTAAACTATGTCCGTCCGTCCGTCTGGTTGGCTTTCTGGCTGTCCATGTAAACCTTGCAGAGTACAGGTCGCAATTTTGAAGATATTTCGATCAAATTTGGTACATATTATTTTTTCGGCCCAAGGACCAAGCCTATTGAAACTGGCTGAAATCGGTCTATTATTTCACCTAGCCCCCATACAAATGTCCTTCCGAAATTGGACTTTATCGGTCATAAATGTTTAATTTATAAATGTTCTCCACAAATTGCGCTCCAAATAAGTTTTATATATACAAAATTCATGTCACCAAATTTGGTTACGATCGGTCCATAATTAGTCATAGCTCCCATATAGACCCGATTCCGAAAATCACTTTAACGTGCATAAATCGTTTAAAAATGTTGGTATACACACAAAATTCAACATAGTAAACTTTCATATAGACATAAATCACGCGACCTAATTTCATGGTGATCGGTCCATAATTGGTCATAGCCCTAATATATGGCCCAGTTCTGAAAATCACTCAAAAATATAAATTATTGAAATTTTAAAAGAAAAATGTTTTTGCTCTTTTACTTAGTGTAGGCCCTTTTCTGAAGATACTACTTTTAATAGTCCTCAGCGGTATTGCAACTAAAACCCTGTTGGAAATATCCAAAAGTAATATCAAATAGACGACCTAGGCTTGATAGTTCATTCTTACACTGTCTGATTAATAATGACATCATAAATAGTAAGAATACACCATTTCCAACACCACAGATCAATTTATAGCCGTCTGTATATATCTCGATGTCATATTCGAATACGAAGTTACCCCTATACCACTCACTCCTGGAGGAACCGTTAACTTTGAACACCCTATCAGAATGTGGAATAATATAGTCAGAAAGTTGGTTTAAGATCGGAGGCTGTATGCTTCAAATCCTCGCGTGGCCATATGTTCTCGATATCCAACATCCAGTAAACCTTGCTGCATTTCAAGCAGATGTGGTCATTAAGTGAAGGTTAATAGGAACAATGTCCAGTATAATGTTCAGTGCCTCTGAAGAACTAGTTGTTGGTATCCATGTTAAACTAACACATGCTGATATCTGAACTTTATATAGTTGGTTTACGATATAGTTCTTCCTATTTGTAGTCCACCATACCAAATATGGACGTACATAGGTGTATACATCCCTTGGACTATGGGCCTTTTCGGAAATGCATCACTGCGCTGCATCTGATGCGCAGTACATTCTAAACTGCAAAAGTTGGCAACACTGCAAATGTCTTGAGTTCTAAAAAGCAACAGTGAAACAGACGATGCGCAAAAACCCATCAAACAAGCATCACTAAAATGGCTGATGCATTGTCTACGCATCATCAAATGCAGCGCAGTGATGCATTTCCGAAAAGGCCCTATGTTAGCACAAAGTCCCCATTTTAGACCGAACATATTACAGTAGTAAGCCAGAGATTCCTTTTTGACCCAGTATTGTGTATTCAGTTTCCATGATAATTTATATTCCAGGAAAAAACATAAAAAGTTACTTCGCTCCACATTCAATATATTTAGATACACCAATAATAAAGGGCCAAGAGATAACACACTTTACAAAGAATGTTCGCTTAAGATCAAAAATAACTATTTGATTTCCCAACCATCGCTTTTTAATCCCTTGGGAAAAATTTAAAGAACTTGCTAAAAATCAAATTAACATATTCTTAACATGATTCAACAAACTTATCCAAAAGTCTTAACATTCTTATTCACGACGTAGAGTTTTGTTGCTTGATATCAACAAATTTCTTTTTTTCTGACATTTTCTGGACTTTTGTTTAATTTTACGAGCAACATTACATTTTGTTTCATATTTCCTCAGATTGTGTACAATATTTAAACAACAACAGTGAACTGCTGAATACACTCTCACATATATTTCTACACAGATTTCTATTCATCCTCAGATTCGTTCGCATATTCGTATACGCTTTATTATTGTATAATTCAGATAGTTTTGCAGTGATTGTTAGCGTTTAAATTACAATGACTGGATGGCTGACTGGCTGGTTGGTAGTTTGGCTCGTTGGCTTTGATTCATTCGCCTGCATGATGTGTTCTTAAAAAGAAATCATGTTTTATCTCATGTTTTTCAGTTTTCAGTATTTTTTATTTTTTTTGCAACTCGAACTATTGTTCCACATGTGGGCGTTCGTTCTAGTATTCTATTTCGAGTTTAAATGCTTCTCTTAGTGTTAAGAAATTTGTACATGTTAAGACCAAAAGTGTCAACTTTTGTGTATTTTAGTTGTACTCTTTTTCATTTTTTTTTATTTTGCTGCTGCCATAGTTTAACCAGCAACAACACAACAAAATTTGCTATGTATGACATGTAAACGCCATTTCATGATGAAATGTCACAATCATCCAAAAATATGTACAAACGTTCCTTCATGTACGAGTATGACGCAAAAAAAAAACGAAAAGAATGTTGGTACTTGTACTCGTATGAGTTCTCTAAATATTACAACAATTGCAGTTTTTCTATTCCTTTTTTTTGTTCGTTGTTTTCGGTATTAATTTATATTTTTTTTTTCGGTGTTTCTATGCTGCATGTAACATGTTACACGTCTTTCTAATGAAAATTCTTCTAATGTCAAGTCAAATTTAATATCTCTTGTTTGGGTCGACTATGTTGTATGAATAAAAGTAATTAAAAACAATTTATCGCCAGTATTAAAAAATATTTTCTTGTATGGTTTTGTAGTATGTATGATTTATTTGGTATTGTATGAAAGACGTTTTAATTTTGTGGGAATATTTTAATTTGAAATATGCAATTTCATATTTACAGTGTTGTTAGCCTAAAGATATCATTCCCTTTATGATTAATACTTAGGTGAATAAAATGTAAACGAAATTTATGTTTTTGTTTATTATAAAAATTCATGCAGCAACATTGTCAACATTGTTCATGATAACTTTTATTGGACTATTTAAATAATTTACTAGTTCCCTGCTAAATAGGTCCATAAATAGTTGCAATATGAGTGTCTAAGGCCGCAGTCTTTCGAACAGTGTTTATTGTTATTGCTGAGGGAGACAGAAACCTGATCAACCGGTTTTATTGCTTCAAATTGATGAAATAAGATCCAACTGGATGGTGCAACAACAAATAGAGTTCGCCCTATATTGAAAATTTTGAAGTACGCCATGCAATGTGATTTTCAACAGCACTGATTTTGCTCAAAAAGATATCCAATTATCCACATCTGCTGTTTTTATATTCTTATTGATCATAGGCAATTATTGTATGACATTTTGTCCAATATTTTTTTACGTAAGGATAATTATAATTTTTTTAGTCAAAACAGTGTTAAAATTGTGCGAGCAGAAAAAATGCAACTCTAAGAAAATTTACTTGATTTTTAAAATTTTTAAAAAAATAATTATAAAAAATTGCTAAAAACTATAATACTGTTACAATACAGTAATTTACTGTTAATACTAATAAATTCAAGTATATAAAATCTACAAATCAAAATTCAAAATATTGAAAAATTTGACCTTCACGATTTAAGGTTTCACGTTTTCCAATTTTAGTAAAACTTTCAGAATATATTTAGAATTATCTGGACTATAATATTCTGAATAGGTTTTACTTAAAATTCATAACAGTAAAGTAATAGAGCTCATTCGCCAAAAAATGGCCAAGTAATTGGTTTTCGAAAATTTCATAATTTAAATCGCAGGTAAGGAAAAACTGTAAGAGCTATTTTCATAATTTTTTCGTATTTTTATTCCCTATTATATTCTCAATAAATCATAACCAGATGATCAAAAAATTCTGAAATTTGTTTAACAAAATTTTTAAAAATGTTAAAATGTAGTTTTGAAAAAAATTTATTTTTTTGACAAAAAATTATTTGAAGACAAAAACTCATATACAAGTAAATATGGAAATATTTTAAGTAAAAATTTGCTCTTATTTTAATATTTCTCAAAATGTGTTAATTTTGTTCCTACATTTATTGTTCTAGTTGCCTGAGACACGTTAATGACCTGGCGAATTTTTAATAACTTAAAATTTTTTTGACGAATATCTGTTTTTTATGTCTCACTAGAACGACAATTACGTACGCATTTCTAATATTTTAAATTAAATTGTAAAAGTAATTTTTTAATGGCAAAATTTTTAAAAAAACTGAAATAATGCAGTTTTTCCCCTTGTAAATGCATCTTAATACAGAGTCGCCTGTTCAATACAGAGACTTCTGTCTAGTGTTCGGCTAACTGTCCCCCTGTCCAACGTCTATAAAACTTATTATCTATAAACTGTATTAAATCAATAAAGAATGATTTTAACAATCCCAGAAAGTGTAAATCAATTGTGTTATCACTTAAGGTTTGTGGATCCGTAAGTCTACCCTGGACTTTACAGAACTACCTCAGCCGACGACAAAACCACGTTACAACCCAACACAGTTCAGAACGAATAATGACTTTATTTCGTACTATGATTAGAATAAATATCCCCAATTTTCGCCTTAAATATTCGAATGTGCTTTTTCGTTGAAAATAATAGCCCAGCATTATATTTAATTAGGTATGGCCAATAATTATGCAGTAAATTGTGTTGGTTCTAGGAAAATAGGTTGTGTGAAGAGAGGTCTGGGGCATTACAACATTAGGTTTGGTTTTTCAAACAGCGTTAGTTCTGCTTGCCAAAAGTGGCCAGAGGAAAGATGATTTCTTCTAGAAGAACACGTCGGTACCGTGAAATAACTCCCAAATGAAATAATTCCCCACGAAAAGATGAAATAACACCCAACAAATTTTTCATACAACTTAGGACTTATTTCATTATGAAACAACTCCTAACGCATAGGGAGTTATTTCATAATTTCTTGTTGGGAGTTATTTCATAATGCAATAACTTCCAATGAAACAACTCCCAATGAAATTTTTGTTGGGTTTTATTTCATTTTATTTTGGGAATTAGGAGTTATTTCACTATATTGAGATTTATATCATTTTGTTCTACTTTGCAAAAGCAGAACCCATAAATATCAAAAACTGGCTTCACTTAGAAAAGTTTTTTGCTTTGGGGGGCCTTCGGCCGGGCGCTAAGGTTTTCTCCTCTGGGGTGTATCAAAAACTGGCTTCACTCAGAAAAGTTTTCTGCATTGCTTCAGAAAAGATTCTTTTTACATCGTCGGCCTTTGTCAGGTTGCAACGATTTCTTAATCTTGTGCGAAATAAAACCTTTCTGCAATGAATGAAATCTTTTCTGAGCGAAGCCAGATTTTGATACACCCCGGAGGAGAAAATGCAAAAAACTTTTCAGAGTGAAGCCAGTTTTTGATACACCTCAGAGGAGAAATCCTTAGCGGCAATACAAAACACTTCTCTGAGCGTAGCCAGTTTTTGATACACAACAGAGTAGAAAAACCCCAGAGGAGAAAACCTTAGCGCCCGGTCGATGGCCGGCAATTCAAAACAAATTTTCTGAGTGAAGCCAGTTTTTAACACATCTCAGAGGAGTAAAACTTTGCGCTACGCCATAGGCCCGCAATGCAAAAAATTTTTGGTAAGCGAAGAATAATTTCACTTTTGAAGTTCTTTTTTTAGATTACATAAATAAATTGCTTCGGATTGGGAATTATTTCATTTCTATTGGGATTTATTTCATTGGGAGTTATTTCGCTTTTTTGGGACAAATATTTTTAAAATTAAACCGCCGATTATTGGGAGTAATTTCATTTTACCCTTTGGTAGTTATTTCATTTTTCAAGTTTGGGAATAATTTCATTTTTGATGGGAATTATTTCATAGGGAGTTATTTCATTGGGAGTTTTTTCATTTGGGAGCTATTTCACGGTACCGAACACGTCTTCGTTAAAAATGTAGGTTGTCTGAAACACATATAATTACAGTATCGATAGAAGATAAAAACACACACATCGATTACAGAATAAAGAAACATAACTCACAATACGACGATACTCAAATGAGAGTACTCAAGTCAATAGAGTTGAATATTGGATACCCTAATAATGCCGATAAGAACCTCCAGCCTTTACCGCACTCTTTAAAGCTTTGAACAGGACTTGCATTCAATTTTTATTTTAAATTTCTAATTTTTATTTATTTAATTAATCTTAAGTGTTACATTTTCCATAATTTTTTGTAGCCAGACACACTTTTAAACAAAATTACTGTCTCAAACTTTTCAGACATTTCAAATACTCCCTACCACAATAGCAATGATTTCTGAAGAGATAAATTTTAAGAAAATAACTTTCTTAAACAACAATATAAAAAAACTTCGAAATAACTGTCAACAACATACGATTACATACTCGTATAGACAGACAAGATGAGTAGACTTACTTTTACTTTACACATATTTTCTAAGCATATAAGTGCTGGGATAACGGGTGTGACAAATGAAGGTATCTTTATAAGTTTTGCATGAACTCAAGTACTCACCGAGAGCGCAAGATGCAAGTTATTGCATAATATTCCTGATAATAGCTGAAAACGTCATATCAGAGATTCGGATCATTGGTTTTAATAGGCCCCTTGCGACACTAGTCAGTTGGCCGCCTAAAAGATATTTTGTACTTGAATTTGGACCACCCTTTACATGCATACTTAAGTACATACATACATACATATGTAAATACACAAATATTTTACAAAATGATATGAATATTTTTTTTGGCAAAAAAAATTAAAAATTATTTCTATAAAATATAAAGAAAATGAAATTCATATAAAAGATATACTTTCAGCACGTCTTGCAACAACAAGAACAACAGCAAGGCTAGAGATGTCTTATCTTAATAATATTCGTATAAATTTCTAAACAACAACAAGGACATGTGGCAATGAACAAGAGCAAAAAAATAGGCAATTTTCCAAATAACATGAGACACAAAAAAATGTAGAAGTAGGAGTAATAAAAAAAATATGGAAAATTGTATCAGTACAAATGTAAACTACTTACAAGAGGATGTGTGTTGGTTGGATATTCTTGTATGGGTACGTGTGTCGTTTTCAATGTCAAATATGAATAATTCAGCGGAAGTTATTACTTGTAGCAGTATGTGTATCGTTGGAGGCATGTAGGAATGCTTACGCATTTAGAAGTGTGTGCGAGTTGGTTGAGTTTTATTAGTGACCTAACCCAGCAAATGTTGTTAATGGATAGATATTATTTTCAGAAAAATTTGGCTATTCAAGAAATTGTGCGTTTTTAGACTGAAAATCAGTGGGCGACTCTCATAATCCTTAACTTGCCTATTATAAATTTTTTCCCCAATACGGGAAAATGTTCGGATTTTTGTAAATAAATTTTCTTCTGAAAGTTACAATATTTCTTTTTAAACTTACATATCAAATGTAATTTTTGAATCCAAACACATACTGACTTAAAAGAAAATTTGGTGTACCACATTTTGCATGCAATATATAAAAAAACGTAAACATTTTTCAAAGGGGGCAAGGTTTGTGGAAGTTTTGAGAAGTAAATAAGGGCTTTTACATATGTACACGCAGAGAAAAAATATAGTTGGGCATGGTTACTGTAACCATTACAATATTGTTACATGTTTTTTAACTATATTATGGTCACAGTAACCATTTACATGATTGTGGTAACCATAATATGGTTAAATTACGATTCACATGATTGTAGCAACCATATATATGGTTACAGTAAACAAATATATGTTTTTGACAGGACTTATCATATTATGTTGCTCTCGGCTTAAAGCTTATCATAATCTGAGAACAACATATTATGATACAATTATTCATCATAAATATGGTTGCCACAAACATATATTTGTTTACTGTAACCATATATATGATTGATACAATCATGTGAATCATAAATTAACCATATTATGGTTACCACAATCATGTAAATGGTTACTGTGACTATAATATAGCTAAAAATCTTGTAACACAATTTAAATGGTTACAGTAACCATGCCCTATTATATTTTTTCTCTGCGTGTAGGTATTTGATATTGGTAAAAAGCTTAGAACTTTAAGATTGATATTTTAGTATAATTAAATAATTTTATAAATTTTTTGAACGTTATTTACCTAAAAAACTAAAAATATAAAATTTTAAATAATGTAAAATTGTAACGGTTAAAGATATCATAACAACATTTGAAAATAATTTAGACTCAAATGTCCTTAAATTAATGGCATTTAATTTTTGACACTTTTTATTTTCAAATACCGAAATTCCTAAAACAGGGAAAATGTGTTCCAAAAATGTACTGTTATGTACTGTGTGATAGTGAAAAAAACTTTGTAAATATTGTTACGAAATTGTACTTGAATTCAAATATAACGATTTTAAGGGCTGATTTAAAAGTAGCATAATGCTTTCAAATAACAGTGCTGTAATAGCAAATTGTAAATATCTGTGGGCATTATTAAATAAAAGCTTTCAGTTGATTTGATCGTAAGTTGGCAACGCTGTATTCGAATTCGAATATTCAGTTAAAGAACATTGTAGAAAGTACATCACAGATGGCGTATGTATTAGCAAGATCTAGAATATTGGAATTTTGATAGTTAAAGAACTATCTAGAGTGCAGATGGCAGTGTTATAAATAGTGGCAGAGGTTGCAGTCGAGGGAGAGTTTATCAGAGACGCTTTTCGAATAAACATCAACAGAGTGCCTTAAAGTGTGTTGTGTTTTTCAAGTAAATTAAATTGTGTCTGTATTTCTGAGAATTTATAAACGTGTATAAAAAGCATTGAGTGGCTATTTAATTCTGTGGTTGTTGTACATTTTGAATAAATAAAGAGTTGATACAATTTTTAAACTACTAAACGGCTTTTATTTGCAATCAAAAGTATCCGGTTTATTTAAAGGAAATAAACCAAACGTTTTGAAAAGGTTAAAACGTAACAATATTTAAGAAAAATATAGGGTTATTGAAATATAAAGTTTTTTCGAGGATCGATGCTTGCTTTTTTACAATTTTTTACTCAAACCTAAAATTAATTTTTCAAAATTGGCCAAGTTTCGATAAGTTTGGGAGGTGTTATGTTCGCCTAAGTGAGCCAAATTTTACTTTACATGCTTTTGTATTAAGTTTTCTTTCCGGGTCATATAAAATTCTATATAGTTCCGAAGAAAATTGTTTGTCTACAAAAGAAATGGTATTTTTTGGCAACAAATACGGCCCTTTTTACATGTTCCAATTTTGAATGCGTGTAACTTTTTATAGGAACGAAATAACTGTTAGCCAGTTGTTTTTTTATTTATAATTTTATATCCAATATAGCAGATATTTTAAAAATAAATTTTGAGTCTCCGTAGGCCGGTTACACCTAAAAAACCATAAAAAGATCGAGCAAAATTAAAAAATATATATCAATAAATCTAAATATCTATTTAACTGATAGAGATAACCTACACATGTAAGCGTATTAGATCTTCTCAAGGACTATTTAAATTTTAAATTTTAGATCATTCCGATGATAAATGGATTTTTGGCGATATTTTTAAAATAAGGTGACCAACATAGAGGGGCTACGCACTGGCCCCCTCAGTTTTAACCATTCGTAACAATATCTCCAATACTTCCCGAGATACCGAATTATTTCCAAAAAAAAAAATTTTTAGTCACTAGAACGAGCCCCATTTTTGGTATGCTCCGACCATCGTCTACTTTATTTGTGCTCTTTGATGTCGATTATAAATTAACTGAGTTGAGTAACGAAGACCATAAGCCTGTTTCAAATAGGCCAGAGCCTCTGGCAATGAATCAAGCGTGCAACAAAATAATTAATATCAAAGGTTATTGACAATGAAGGTCCATATTTTTTTCGATACGATGATATGATGTTTTCCTAAGGAAATTGGATATTAGATTTTCCCATTATTATGGTTTACTGGTTTACATCTATACATATGTATGTATATAATTTACATATGTATACTTCATACTTCGTACCGACATGTGTGTAAAATATTTATAAAATTATTTGGGTAAAATTACATGTGGGTGAGTCACGTATAATTTATAAATTGTTTATGCGTGTTTTATCATTAAAATGTATCTTGATATTTTTATTTTTTTTATTTTTGTTTTAATATTCTACTTTCTCTTTGTCATTTTCAACAGATTTCCAAAACAAATTTTTATGTAAATTTTTGATTGCATTTTAACAGAAACAAATATTAAGAAATTTTCATACAAAAACAAACCAAAACGACAAAATCTCAAAGGATTTAAAAACAAACTAACAAAATTGTTTGAAAATTATTAATATGAATTTTTTTTGTTTCTCTTCCTTCAAACATTTCACACATGTTGACAATTTTTCTTGTGAAATTTCGTTACGTTTTTTTTATTTTAATGTTACTTGCAGTTGTATTACAATATTTCAATTTCATTATCCTGGCACTTTATCATTTTGCGGTTAAGAAAGAAAAAACCCATAAGGAAAACATGTGTGTGAATTTTTATTTTCTTTATTTTATATTTTATCCTCAGAAAAAAATGTTAATGCTGGAAAATTCTCGCGAAATTTGTGGTGACATTTTTACGGTATAATTCTTTTTGATATTAATCACCCCAAAAAAAAAATAAGATTGAGGAAAATGTTTTATATGCGAATACAGTAGCAAATAAGTGTAATTTTGTCTACTGCTTTTATAGAAACGTATTCGTGCGTATGATTTCACGTTTTTATCGTAAATTTTCTTAAACAATTTTCCTTTTAAGATTAAGAAAAAAAATATAAGAAATGCTGTTTCTTTGGTAATAAAAATAAAATGCATTTGTAGTAAAGTTTATAGCGGGATATATAAATGGAAAAAGTGCATTTATATTATATTTTAGAAAATGGAATAGGATAGAACAAATAATCAATTCAAAGGATATTCAAATTGTAAGAAATAGTATAGAATATTTGGATGTAGAGTTCAAATATATCTGTAGCTATCTAAATTTCTACAATGGGACATATCAGATAATTTTGCTAAATGTTTACACTGAATAAAGAAAAGGTCATAGTATCTTTCTGCACAAGAACAGATTACGAAACTAAAGTTATACTTCAACTTCATTCGACTTCTCCATCTATGCCGCCCATTGGTTAACAAGAAGGTGTCCCAGCTCATAATATCCATAGACGTTGTGACCAAAAGGTGTCCATGGATAAGTTTAACATTTGATTAGATCTCCAGTAGTACAAGATTTTCGTGCTAATTGAATTACTAGACAGATACAAGGAAATAAACTAAAACTAATACTGATATATGGGAAGATCCAGGTCAAAGCGGACAGCAGTTGGATTTACCATCTCCGATTTTAATGAAATTTACCACATACATAACATATCCAATATTTTTCTCATATCAGTGAATTTTTCAATGGAAACTCATTTCGATGTAAAAATATCGCGATTTGAAAATTGAAAAATTTTTTAAAATTGTCTAAAATTATATACACATAATTGCCCATAACTTTAAAACTACTCAAACACCAGCATAATTTTTTGACTCCATTTTAAAGCCAAAGATATTGTCCTTAAAATTCCAAAAGGTTAAAGGTCAAATTTCAGAGTATATAGTATTTCAATAATGTGGCAGATTATTCTCAAAAAAAAACTATAAGCCAATAAATATATAACAATAAACGTATAAAGAATTGTTTGTCACACTGTTTTTTAATTATTGTACATAACAATACTTTAATAAAAAAAAAAAAAATCTCTAAATAAGCTGCAATTGTTCGAATGTTTTCTCTTAATTTTTTTTTAAAACTCTTAGAATGAAAATCTAAAACTAATCTTTTTATAGAACGTTTAAACAACTACAACTTATGTTATGCGATTGACATTCATATGTTATGTTATGAAAAGTTTTCATGTAATTACAGTAGGCAACATTGGATTAAACAAAGTATATGATTACTTTTTACAAAAGTTATCGATTTTGTTTGTTCGTCTCTGAGATAACGAGGTTGAAAAAGACCTTGGTTCTTTCCTTTTAATTTCTGATCTTCAACGAGTTACTTCGGCCTTTAAAGACATAATCATTTTATAAGTTCTTTCAAGAAATCTAATGAACAAAAGTTAAAACTAATGAATAAAAGTTAACTTATTAAATGAAAGATTTATAAAAGAAAAATTAAAAGATTAAATGAAATAGAGTAAAGCTAATAAAATTAATTTTGAATAAGTAAATTATTGAAAATAAAAGTATTTACATAAGCTAACATATAGCTGAAACATTAAACATCATCTACTTATTTTTAAGATAATATAATTTTAAAACCCAAGTTGAATTGGTAAGAATTTTATTAAGATTATTTATTAATTGCATTCTACTTAACATAAACTAACTCTTATAGGGTTTTAATGTATATCATTATTTGTACAACAAGGTGTGTGCAGTTATTTTGTGCCTAACCATAAATTGGAAATAATTTTATACAATTTACTTACAATATATGCTAATTGGAACGTGGTCATTAATTGCATAAAACTACCAAGTTTTGGAATTGATAGTGATTTGAAATTTTAAGCCAGTGACATAATTTTATAAAACTACTATGTAATAATTTTCCTGGCCCAGCTTTATTATAATCAGCTAGCTGCTAAATGCCATTCAAATTTTAATTTAGTTGCAATTGCCAAAAACCCACAAATTGAAATAAACCAGATAAAGAATTCAAATTTAATTTATCGATCAGCACCAAAAACATTTAAGGTGCACACAAATTAATAGGCAGCACCATGAGGAAGAAGTAAAAGCAAGAAGAAGAACCGCTAATATATAATTGAGTGATTCATGACGTCACAAACAAATAAAGAAATTGATGAGTATTGATAATGTTAAAGAGATTTAATAATGTTAACATAATATATATGTATTTTAACAGTTGCTTAAAGAATTAACATACAAAATTTAATGTATTATATACAAGAAAAGCTTTTGTTTATTTATAAGAAAAGCTTTTATTTATGGTAATCTAATTGTGCACAAAATGAATTAATTTTTTTAGAAAAAAAATATATGTACAAATAGATCATTATAATTATTGTTTATATATAATAATTATAAATAATTTTTTTAAAAATTATTACTTTTAATGTAATGAAATTTTAGATTATAAACTTTTTATAAATTAAAACACTTTAGTTTGAATTAGAATTTGTATAATAATTTGTATAGCATGTTATATATTATATAAAGTTTAGTATCGCAAGATACTAAAATGTTTGTATATTATTATATATCTCTTAAATTTCTTGCTAATGATTTTTAAATTATAGTGTTCCCGGTGATTTGAGCTCAAAACATCTGCGGCAAAATTGGTTGTTCCACACAAATTGTTTCATGGGAAAGTATATCAGCAAAGAGTGAGTCATTATAATAATATACAATTTCATTATTTAATATATTTATACATGCATTCGTTTTTTTATTAAAATATTTTAATATTAAGAATTTATATAAAAAAATTACCATTTATTTGATTAATAAATTTGTACCTATGAATTCAAATTTAATAAGTTATGCTTAATAATGTCGAAATTTGAATAGACATATTATTATTGGGAATGTTGACAAAATGGCAAAATTGTAAAATTTAGAAGATATTAAAAGGGAAGATATATAAAACATCTTAACACTAATATACACACAGTTACTAAAGTATACGTACGGTCGACTTTTTGGGCTTTTTTAAAAAAATCTATATATGTAAAAATACAAGGCTTGACTCATTCATTCATTCACTCACTCATTCACTGACTAATCAGTCATGAGTGAGTGAGTGAATGAATGAGACAGGTTTTGTATTTTCAAATATATTTATTTTTAAAAAAATGTCCAAAAAGTAAATCGTACGTATACTTTAGTAACTGTGTGTATCTTGTGTGAAGAAGGGTGGGGATAAATTTTAAATAAAGTGTTGATATTGATATAAACATCATTCAATTTCATATAGTACTCTGCATAAATTATGTTTTTATTTTTTTAGTAACGTAATGTAATTTTGATTTTTTTTGGCTTGTATTTTATTTAAGTCTTGGAAAGAATTTTTTTTTCTGCTGTGTTGTACATTTAGTATGGTTAGGAACCTCCCCAAACCGACGAGCGTAGCCTTTTCAAGCTTTCCGAGCACCGACCATCACTAATGTAAAACTAAATGAGTTTCCATTTTACTGATATTATATCATATCAAAATATAAAATTGCAACGCAACAATGTGAAAAATATCTAAGATCGCGGTGTTAAAAATTCAACAAGAAAATGGTATGAGGACACCTAAACTCTCTACTATATTCGTGCAAAAAAAAGAATTCGATGGAGACTCGATTAATTCAGGAGTTATAAAGAAAAACGTTATTAAAAGTACGTTTTTTCATAAAAATCCATATAAAAATTTAAGCACTTGTGTTTTACCACATAAGTTGAAATTGATTCAAATGTGTTCTGTTTTCTATTTGCTTAAATCCGAATAGCAGTTTTCTGTCCGTTTTCATATGGATTCTCCCATATGTTATTTAGATTAGAATATCTGAATCTCGAATACTAGCTACATCCAGAGAAAACAAAATATAGTTGTGCATGTTTACGTAACCATTTCATTATTGTTACAAGTTTTTTAACAATATTATAGTCACAGTAACTATTTACATGATTTTGGTAACCATAATATGGTTAATTTACGATTCACATGGTTCACATGTATATGGTTACAGTAAACAAGTATATGTTTGTGACAACCATTTTTATGGTGAATCAATATATCATAATATGTTGTTCTCAGATTATGATATCCATAAGCCGATAGCAATATAATACATAATAAACAAGTCACAAACCTATACTTGTTTACTGTACACATATATATGGTTTATACAATCATTTGAATTGTAAATTAATCATACTATGGTTACCACAACCATGTAAATGGTTATTGTGACTATAATATTGTTAAAAAACTTGTAACAATATTGAATAGTAACAGTAAACATTAGAGGGTCCCTTGAATTAAATTTTTTGAAATGTTAAAACGGTACCCGCTGAAAACTTTCGTAATGACCTAAAATGTTTAGCTTGTTCTAAGAAGAGCAACCCGTGCCGACTTTCGATTTAGTTTTGAGGTGCATTTACAAGGGGAAAAATGCATTTTTTATATCCATATTTACTTGTATATGAGTTTTTATATTCATAAGATACAACTGCCGTTAAAAAAATATTTTTTCAAAACTAAATTGAAGTCGGCACGGGTTGCCTTTCTTAGAAAAAGCTAAAAAAATTGTTGGTGGTATTTTAGGTCATTACGAAAGTTTTCAGGGGGTACCGTGTCAACATTTCAAAAAATTTAATTCTAAGGGACACTCTACTGTATATGTAATCCGAAATTTGAATGACCAATTTTTTTTCGATCACATATTTTATTCTCTAGTTCTGGACTAAATTTCAGCCACTTACATGGAATTTTTTTGATACTTTTAGAACGTCCATGCTTTTTTGGCGAAACCCTGTATTTGAAGATCGAAGTATTTATCGATCGATTGGTTATGTTATTCTTAATATCAATACCAAATTTCCAAAAATGTTTATATAGAAATAAGGAAGTTATGGATTTTTGGCCGGAATTGACCACCGTGCAATGGTTAAATTATTTTTATAACAAATTCAGAAATAAAGAGATCGTTTACTTGCATGGAATAGCGAAAAAATATTTTCCAAATTTTTGAAACTTTGAAGTGAAGATCAATTAAATTAACTAGTACCATTGCAAATTGCTAAAATAGCTGTACCTATTAAACCTTTCTCAAAATAATTAATCATAAAAAATTACTTTGAACTTAAATTTCATTTATAATATAATTTCCTAGATATTAAATCTTGCTGCATTATTTCCTATACCACTCAAAATTGATGATTTGGATGATGATTACGATTATCAGCTTATATTAAAGGCGCCCTCTTTTCTGAGACCACTTATATGTAGAGAAATTTGTAAAATTTTCTTTAAAACAAAAAAATATTGTAGTAAAACAAAATGTTGTTCGTTTAATGTTAAAATTATTGCAGTACGAGTTGAATCATAAACATTTGTGTTTGTTGATGTTTGTTGCAAGTAACTACTACTTGTACAACAGTAACTACTGTTGTTGTTATTAAACTTATTATTGTAGTTTGTTGCAAGATAACATTTCCTTTGGCAATTATGTTTAAGCTACATTTTTATTATGAGCTTCGTTTTTTTTTTTGTGGTAGGGGATTTAGTTACTTAGGTTAAGATGAATATTAAGTTTGTTGCATAGTTGATGTAAGCTAGGAATAAAGCATTATTTGTTTCAATGATTTTTTTTTATCAAAAGTAAGAATAATCCTTGAATGTGTCAGTGCTGCAGGAAAATGTTTTCTGAATTGCTGTCAAATGTTCTCCATTTTTAGGTGCAAATTTGAGAAAATGTCTGGCTGAGAGATTTACTATGCCATTTATCATGAATTCCATACGGCATTTTTTATCATATTCGGCAAACAGTCTTTAGAGTCATTTGCACATTTTTATTTTAATATTTTCTAATTTCGAAAAGCTCGCGATTCTATTCGTGATTTTAATTTTTGATAAAAGAATGCTACTATTAACTGAAATTAAAATAAAAATAAACATAAGAGAACTTAAAATTTCCACAAAACTCTATTTAATGCAGGGTGTTTATAGATCAGTTCTACCGCTATTGCCACTTATTATTATCACTATTATTAATATTATTGTTGTTGTTCGTGTTGTTCATTTAGGCCTTCCTTCTAAAACTTTTTTATGGCAAACAATCATGGCGATCATGATTTTTTTCTCTCGTATTTTGGTCTTGCAACCAACCAACTAGCCATTGAGACAGACAGTCGGACAACAACAGCAACAACACCAACAACAATAACATATAATCATAATATAACAACAAAAATAATAATAACAAGTTACATTGCAGGCCATAAGAAACGTGTACAAAATATAATCATACTAATAACCAGAGTAGAATAAAGATGAAGTTGAAGTTGCAACAACAGCAATAACAATAATAATAATAACAACAGACACAACAAAAATAAAAAACACCAATAGCAATTTTTAGTACAAAATTAACTTAATTTTTTTGTTATGTTATTCTTACTGTTTCTTTTCATTTCAGATCGTTTTTGACCGTGAAACTGCCAATTTCATTTATGGTGTTTTGGGTAAGTAGAAATCACATTTTATGCCAACACATCCATCCATCCATACATCTTTGCCATTTGTAGCTGTTGTATATTATATACTTTTTTCGTATTTATTTTTTTTATTATATTGTTATAATTTCCAGTTTCCTTTTTCACAGAATCTTTTATAAACTTTGTAGCAAGTTGCAGGAATTCTTCGTTTGTGTTGCAGCAATGATTATAGTTGTTGTAGCATTATATAGCATTGCTTGTTGCAATTGTTGTTGTGGTTTATGTTATTCTGTTTCACATGTTGATGTTGATGATGATTTTTGTGCCACGCCTCAAATGATTTCAAAATCATTTTTCATCTGAATTGCATTTTAAATTGAAAATATATACCAGACCATGTTTTGTTTTTTTGTTGTTTTTTATTGTGTCTTTTTATTTTCTCAATTCATTCATATCTGTTCATTTCAATTTGGTAATCCGCTGTAGGGTTTAAATGTTGTCATTAAGATCAAATGGATAAACAATGGATTGTATAATTTTGGAATTCAGGAAGTTTTAGGCAAATTTGTTGTGAAAGTTGGTTTGAATTCAGAACGGTTTTTCTTGTCTATGGTCTCTGAATATCCGAGAGCGCTTATACTTTTTTATACATACATTTATCATAAAGTCATACATACCAATTCCTCTTAAATTAGAAATAAATATATCATGCAATTCATCAGATTATTTTTTCTAATTTTTGCAATATTACTTAAACACTGCAAAATAGTCCTAATAATTTATACTAGGATCGCTTTTTACCAATTTTATTTAAAGAATTTTGAAACTATTTTTTATATTGTGCATATCTAGAGAAAATAACATTTTAAACCATATATGTTTCATCAATGTTGGTGGACGATAACATTCTTACCACAAAAACAAGTAAGGGAGCTATATTCGGCTGTGCCGAATCTTATATACCCTTCACCAAATTATACTTAAAAATATTTTTATTTAAACAAAATCAAAATTTTTTTTTAATCTTTTAAAATTTTTTAAAAAACATTTTTTTTTCCAAATTCTTTTTAATTTTTTTTTTAAAAAAGTTTTTTCAAAATTTTTTTTTTAAATTTCTTTAATTAATTTTTTTGGAAAAAGAATTTATGACAAAAAAAAATTTTGATGAAAAAAAAATTCGGGTTAAAAAATATTTTTTTCCGATTTTTACCCATGGTATGTCCAACTTACTATGGTCTTATATACGTCGTTGCAAAGGTCTTTAAAATATCTATCATTAGATATCCATATTGTCTATATTAATGACTTAGTAATCCAGATATAGGTCAAAAATAGGTAAAAAATCGAGGTTGTCCTAGTTTTCCTTATATCTCAGCCATTTGTGGACCGATTTTCTCGATTTTAAATAGCGACCGAGCTGGAAGAATTTCGGAGATATTGATGTATGAATCGTGTATGTAAGTTATTTGGGGGCTTCGGAAAGTTGATTTCAACACACAGACGGACATGGCTATATCGATTCCGCTATCTATAACGATCCAGAATATATATACTTTATGGGGTCGCAAATGAAAAATGTGGAAATTACAAACGGAATGACAAACTTATATATACCCTTGCCACTCATGGTGAAGGGTATAAAAACGTGTGACCTATTTATATATAAGACTAGATGACCACCTTGGCTTCGCCCGGTAGCTATTTACTAATGTTAGTTCTTCAAATTTCTCCTTTCTCTTATTAAGAAAAGTGAGAAGTGAAAAGATGGCAATATATTAAAAATTAAAATGTCCGAATTTTTTAATTTTTTTTCTTTTCATACCATCTCCTGAAAATTTCGAATCAAATACAAAAAAATCAGTCAGATCGCTCCAGCCGTTCTCACGTGATGCCATTATATACATGGACCATTTCGTTTTATATATACAGATAGATATATAAAAGAGCAACGTGACTGACTGATTCATTCATCATCGCCCAGACCGAACTGCTAAAGCTAGAAACTTGAAATTCGAGTAATGGGTTTATTTTACAACATGTATATTCCTAAAGAAGGAATTATTGGAAATTCGATGATGCTTTGGAAATTCAGATGATGTGTCTCTTTACGAAACCTTCGTATGAGACCTTATCATGTTATGAGCTCTGAGGTTGAGGGATCCTATCTAATAATAATAAATGACGACAAGTGGTAACAACAGACTGCGCTCTGTAAAAAGGAGTTGTATGATCAACATTGAGATAATTAATACAATGATGAGAAAACAAACTTCTTGTGAAATATGTCACAAGCTATTGTCAATTTTTTACTCTGTATTTTATGTTGGATTTATATTGCGGATCTGGAACTTAGGTTATGAGTTTTGACTACTATTGATTTAAAAATATTGTAAATTGGTTTAGGAAGGGAATGATCACTGCAGCTGTAGATGTCCCTTGCAAACGTTTGTTAACTTCTCTACACACTCCAAAATTTAACGTTAAAAATGTGTCATCTAAGATTAAGGACATTTCTACAACCTACAGCATAATCGCAAATAGTTCTCCACTCTCAAAAGTAATGCAAATCATATTGAAAGAAAATATTTTGAATTGAATTGACTTTTTAACAATATACACTATTGATTCTGCAGTGATCGTTCTATTGGAGACCTATGAAAATTCTCCAAGTGCTGATCAGTTCACAGCATGAGGGAAGAAGGCAGTCGTACTGCATATTTCTAAACCATTTGACCGGATCTGGCATTCTGGTTTCGAATATAATCTTGTTTGGTGTCGGAATTTTCACGTTTTATTTAGAGTTTCCTTAGAGTTTCCATAAATGCAGAATTACTCAAGGCTCTGTTGTTTCTCCTTCCCTATTTCTTATTTTCGTAAGCGATTTATTGGCCATTGCGAATGTAATTTTTTTAGGGACAAGTAAATGTAGTAATATTTGGTGTTTGTTCTGAAGATACCAGAGTTCCTCAACGCTCTGTTCTTTCTGCTTCCCTTTTTCTTATTTTAATGAGCGATGTATTGGCAATCACGAAATGCAATTTATTTTTTACGAGAGTAATATATGTTACTCGAGAATTAATACTTTAGGCTCGGTTAATCGTGATCTCGAGAAGAAAATATCTAGATGGGGTAAATTGAACCAGCGTTATTTAAGAGCACTTAAGACTCAGTGTTGCTTATTGAAGCAAACTCATCAAGAGTTCACAACTGTCATGTCTTTGTATTGGTAGCTATGTTGTTGTGGGTTTAGACTCCCGTCTGATTCTAGGTACGAGGTCGTCGTTGGAATATCTCTAAAGTCGTAAAAAAAAACCTTTAAGTGCTTAGTATACTCCTCCCCATATGAACTGCTCTGTATATCCACTAACAAAGTACAATTCAAATATATGGGTCGGAGCTGGAAATATTGAATATACTGGTACGAAATTATCTCATGGTCTCTTGTATACCCTGTCAGAAATTTATTGTTCCTGTCGTCGGAACGTTGGCTTTATTTGGTACACAATTTTCACGTATTATGTCACACATTTAAGGTAAGGAAACCCAGCATACTCGTTTAAATAAACACATCTGCGAAGGTGTCACACTATAACGTTTGACACTTCTCTAAAATCAATAGGCATATAATATTAGCGTATTTAGAACATCCTCGGATTTGTTTTCTTTTCAGTCGAATTTCAATAGACATTTCAATAAAAATCCTGATTTCCACAGCTATATTACTTATCCTTGATAACATTAAATGTAGTATCGCGAAATTAACCACACTTAACAATTGATGCAACTTATTGGATGTAGTATGACTCAAAAATGCGTGATTTTTTATTTTGAAACATTTGTACAATATAAATTTATTCAAAGTATTTCCGATTTCTAGCTATGTCCTTTTTTCATCTTTCCGACAACATATGGATTCCGAGGCAAAAGAACTGCTCATCTTTTGATGCCAAGAACGAATCAAGACAATATCGGATACTCTGTTCCAAAGTGAGACGTATCCCAGAGATTCGGACGGCACAATTTCTTTCTAAATAGTTTTTAAGAGGTATTCCATAATGTTGTCTAGCATTGTCTTGATAGAATATTAATATTATATAATTTATTTCATGTCTGGCCGCATATTCTGGACATTTCTTGGCAAATGCTCGCTTCAACTGAATCAGTTGCTTTCGGTACAGTTTCATGTGATAGTCTGACTGGATTTCAGCAGCTCATAATTGATAGAACCCTTTTGCTTCCACCAAATAGAGAGAATTACCTTAGCGCCATGGATATTTTGGCTTTGGTGTCTATTAAGCTGGTTGGCAGGACTTCACGTACGATCTCCTACGTGAAGCCCTCTGTCTCGCAAGTAGTGATTCGCTACAAAAATAATTTTCTTTTATAGTGTTCAAACATCATTTCGGAAAATCGTATTTTTTAGGTTTCCCTGCTTTTGCAAACATTCCTGCTTTAGTAGCTCCCAATGTTTTTGCAAGATCTTGTTGAGTTTTACAACAATCTTCATGGAGTAGTGCCTCCAATTTTTAGTTTTCAAACTTTTTAGGCTGGCCTGGACGATATTTGGTTCCGTGTAAAATTCAACACTTCTGAACCGCAACAATCATCTCTCGCACACTGAAACCGATGGATCACATTCACCATAAGCTTTGGCAAGCAATCGATGTGCTAAATTAAAGAAGTAAAGCAAAACTTCTCGCATATGACTCATTGTTGGCACATGCTTGTTCACGCTTTAATATTCAATAACTAAGTGAGAATAACTGACAGATATGTACGTTTCAAACTGACATGCATATAAGTTATTGAAAACCTAAATCGTGTCCAAAAGATACGCCATCTATTGTAAATCCCTCATTTGTAAGTCATACACCCAATATTCTTCCTCCATCTACACTTTTCTAAATGCTACCACTTTTTTAAGGCTAAATAACCAATAGCTTTTTCTAATCTCATTGTTTTTGTTCAAACAAATTAAAACTCATAAATAAATAATCAGATGTACTATTACGTTTAATCCCCGAATAACATTAATTCATCCCATCGTACAACAAAATATCACTTCAAAACCATTGTCAATTAGAAGTCATTACATGAGAGATGGATTTAACAGGAACTAACTACTTTATGTAGGAAAAGTGAGCAATTTTCATTGTTTTGTTTTTCTTGTTCAAAGTTTTTCTGTTTTCTTTGTCTTAAGTTTTTTTGTTTTCAAATTAGTTAAATCCTTTTCTAGTCCTATTGTGTGTTTCAATGGTTGTATGAAAGTTATTCGAATTTTGGATGATTTGTTTTGTATTGTTTTGTTTTCATATGTTTTTCATTAAGTTTTCTTAGCATTCCGAACACGCATTAAATGGAGTATATTTTTTCCATTATTTTAATGCAGTCATGCGTTAAGGTGGTACTAATTTCCTTAAATATACACTTCAGTTCATTTCAATTCAATTTGTATGAAAGTGTTAAAGTTATTTTTTTTTTCGTTTGTTTGTTTTTAAATAAAAACATTCCAATTAATATTATAGGATATATTTAGTTTTAATGTTTAAGTTTCATGTTAAACAAAAGAAGATTTCTGATTTTAATCTAATACTGCTGATAATTAGGTTTAATAAGAACTTTTTGTTGCTATTAAATTATAAAGTTTAAGTACTGTCTTGAAATAATACTAGACATATTTCCTTACCCCTGTAAAAGTGCTTTTGTTTGAAGTTTTGCCCCCTAAAGAGAAAAGTTTTCCTGTGGCCGGAAATAGTTTTGTGATAAGAACGGAAATGAGAGATTTATTGTTGCTAAGAAAACTTTAGTTCATTCATATTTATACAATAAAGAGTAAAAGTGTAAAGCTATTAAAATTTCTCAAAATTTAAAACCATTGAATATTTTGCCACAACATTGACTCGACTCCTACTCCCCCCGCCCCATTAAATCACCCACCTACCATTAAAAACTTTGGCATTTTTTTTTTTTTTTTTAATAAACATATATTATCCATTTAAAATGCGACAAATATTAACCAAACCCCAATAAAATTTGAAAATAAAAACAACGAAACAAAAAAAGTAACAACCAACATTTGCATTAAAAGCCACAAAAAATTAACGATGGTGGTCAATAACAGCATGAATGCATGCAAGAATGCAGGCAGCATCAAATGAATGAACGAATGAATAAAATACCAGGCATGTTGCACACAATTTTCTTCCTAGTTCTCAGTCTCTGCAACAGGCTCCAACAACCAACCAACTAAAGTGACAAGTGAAATGTCCGATTATTTGCAATAATTCACAATTTATATATAATATAAATATATGTATATGTCTGTATACACAAAACTGTATATGTTTATGTATATTTAACAAGGATACCAACCAAAAACAAAGTATTTTTATTAAATTTGTTTAAGTTTTTTTTGTTATTTTTTTGCCATTGCAATTGTCAATGCTTGTGGCTACAAAAACACAGTCGTGCAGAAATTTTCCAATTTTTTTGTGTTCTATCGTTATTGCTGCTGCATTTTGTCGAATGGTGGCGGAAGTGAACTTTTACATAAATGGCTACGTTTCCGTTTGTCATTGATATTATAGATACGTATGATTATTATTATTATTGTTTTAAATATTTTATAAAATGTATTTATTTATATATTTTGTATATCATTCATTACTTTTTGTTCGTTTTTGCATACTTTTAATACGAGTATTTGCATATATGTATTTGATAGTTTTGCTTTTACAGTCAGCATCACTTGAATAAGGAAATGAAAAGTCTCCAGAGCAAATAATAATGTCTTGGAGGCAACAGTAATACTGTTGCTGCAAATAAGTAGTAACGTAAGACTCACTTAAGCGGCTAATCTGCGTTATAAAAACGCATATGCATATTAAATAATATAATACGTATGAGTAATATTAAGTGAGTATGAATAATTTTCAAAAATTACAAATCTTTGAATAAAGGAAAAACTTATATTTGGGATAATCCATATCAAAACTTACAGAAAAGATCTATTTTCGGATTTGACATCTTCGATTTTAATGAAATTTATCAAAAAAAATGAAAATGAAAATTAAAAAAAATTTTTAAATTGTCTAAATTACATACACATAATTGCCCATAACATTGAAACTACTCAAAGTCCAACATAATTTTGGATTCCATTTTAAAGGCAAAGATATTGTTTTTAAAATGGTGTAAATAAAATTGTTTACTTCCAAAAGGCTAAAGGTCTATATTCGGAGTATATATTTCAATATAAAAAATATCAAAAATCGCGGTGTTAAAAATTCAAACAGAACATGGTATGAGGATACCTAAACTATATTCGACAGTGAATTATAAAGGTACATTCACAATTTATAACTTAATTGCTCTTTTGCTCTATTACCAGGACAAGAGCTCTATATCATGAATATCGCTAATATTTAATTTTATCGCAAGAAATTATCTTTTTATCCAACATTTTTGTTTGTTTTATGTTATTAGAATTGAATTGTAATGTATTGTTATTCATTTTCTTTTAATAAAATGAAACAATTTTGTAAAATAATATTCTTTTTTTACTTATTTTTATAGTTGAAAAGAAGTTAAATTTTTCATTCCCGTTTCCCGGGAAATAAAAACATTCGGGAAACCCCAATCCCTACTTACCACACAAACTTTCTGAGGAATTTTGTTTATTTTTTTGTGCGGTTTTATTCTTGAACATTACCTTGACCATCAGAAACATAAAAATCTTGACCCGGAACTTGTGAAAAGTCTGCCAGTACATAAGTTTCATCATCCATCACACAACAGCTGTATTTTTTATAAAATTTTACCTAAATTTTTTCGCTCGTTCTTTTAAAATTTCGATTTGTAACATCAACGCAGTATTAGCTTTGGCTCTGCGCACAAAAGAATTAGAGTCTTTAAATTTACGAGTTGCTTTTCTGATAGAAGTGTTCAGTGCTCTTCGAAAGAATTGTTCGACTTCTTTTGCCTTACCAATATATCTGTTAGACTGTTTTTCCTTCCTTTCGATGTTCAACTCCTTATACTGTTTAATGGCTTTTGAAACAGTATGATGATGAACCTTCAGATGTTTTTTTTCTGTGACCATTTTGACCGAAATAACAGATGAAAATTGATGATTTAGAGAAGATTGGGCTGAATATCTGACATTGTTCTAATGCTAACGTGGTTAAAAAAAATAATAATTTGTTGGACCAAGGATAAGTTTTGTCTGAAATAGTGTGTATAAGTTTTATCTGACTCACTCTTAATATAGAAATACAAAATTTGTTTAAGATTTAAAATATCTTCGGTGGTTTTGTGCTACTTTTATTAAATGTTTATTTAATTTTCGATGTCACTTTATTGATGCAATTTGCAGTGTTGCAACCAACTAAGTGTGCGATTTGATACAAGTTTAATTATTAAATGTTGATATTTAATTATGTATATCATAATAATTGCATTGCAATAGTAAAAAAGGTACACAATTCATATTATTTTAAATTATTTTTTGAAGACTTGATAAAAGTGTGATAATTTTTAACAGAACATATAAAGTTATTGAATTTAATAGGGCTTTAATAAACATAATATTTATAACCAGAACAAACCGAAATAGTGGTGTTTATGCTGCGCTTCTAAGGACAAATTGTTTCACCGCAATGACTTTAATAAATTGCCTTATACTCATCAGTTTCATTAAATATTTATCTAAAATACATACATATATCAATATATTCTTAGATAGAATATGAAATTACAATTAAACAAATAACTAACCCTTTCTTTAGTTTAGTTTGGGGAATTCTACTCTTCGGCATCTGTTTAAATTCCCATTATACATGGCATTGCAACATTTAAGACATTCTACGAGTCTGTATATTTGAAAAAGAAAAGTAAACATTACAATTTCTTTCTGTTTTCATAAACATACGATACACTGAGTGAGATAAACATACGAATACGAGTATATAGAAAACTAATATTATTGAGTTTGTGACTGACCAAAGTGATTTATGTCCCCGGAGAGACATTTAATTGTTCCCCAAATGCAGTGAAAGGATTATACACACATTTATATACAAATGCACACAAAATCCCTGAAATACACACGCAAACATTGACGCAAAATTGCAATTAAAATGCATTGTAAAGCAATAATTCAACAGTAGAAGAAAGAAAAAAAAAATAAAATAACAAAAACAACAACAACAATGGCTTAAACTTATTAGAATGACAGCAGGACAGACGGCAAGATAAAGTAGCAGTAAGGAGTACAAACGAAAAAAAATCCAAAAAAACCAACAACTCGAAATGGTCATAATTGAGATGCAGTTAAAATAAAGTAACACTGCTCTAATGCTGCCACACTACTCTGGTACATACTTAATGTTGCCTCATATAGTGACCTTTCACTACTCATGCAGCAGAAGTGTAAATGAATGAATTCTTGTGATGTTTACTGTTTGTAGGGAGGACTTGTGGAATTCATATATTTTAATCTCAGGAATTCATTCATTTCCACAACTGTCCCATGTTTATGGCAACAGTATCTTAATATTTCAAAACTTGCAACAGAGCTAGCACATTTGTAATTGTAATAAAGGGTGAGGACTAGATAAAAGGATTTGCCAATAATTATTAGCAAAAGTCAAAAGGATATCAGCATTAAAAACATTAACAAACACAGAAACAACATTGAAACAAGTCATCCTCCACATTCACATTCACTACAACAAAATAAAAGGGTTGCAAAAGTATGCTACTACCGCTTACATAAACCAAACCGGAAGGGGTGTGATTTTCTAGGTTTGAGGAGCCTGGGTTCGTTTACGAGTATCATGATGTAAAATAACAGGAAACGGGTTTTTGTTTGTGAGTCTTTCAAATTCGTATTTAAATTTATATTTAAATGTTGTTGCTTTACACCCCGCTGTTTGCTGTTCCTGTTGTTGTTATTGTTCTCAAGTATTGGAATTATTAACAACGCATTTCTTTAATAATATTGTAGTAAAGTAATAACAAAATGTTTTTGTTAATGTTGTTGCTGTTTGTTTTTTTTGGTGGCTTAATGAAAAACAGATGCCTTACATTTTCCTCTATTATTTTGGTTTAGCGTTTATTTTCAATTTACTTTTAATGGCAGGGGGTCATGTATACGATTTTCCTTAAGGGAAAGGGTTACATGTAACACAATTTAAATTTGTGTAATTGTATTTTACTTCTTCAAAATAACACCTATTGCGTAGCTAGTCTTTTTTTGTTTTGTTGTAAAAGAAGCTTTAGCGTTAAAAAGGAATTAAAATTATGTCATGTTACGCTTATTTTCCTTTAGCAAGAAGATAAAGGCATCACAGAAGCGCGCAAAAGGATTTTAGAAAATGTAATGTAATAATGAAAATTCATACTACAAGTAAGAACAAGTTTATTTGACAATAGACAGCAGGGTAAGGATATTTCCTGAGGAGTAAAACAAAGGAACAGGTTGTTTATGAGAGAGCCACGACGTTTTAAGCAAAGAACAGTGGGGTTAAAGGATATGAAATGTGTTCAAAAACTGTTTGTGGAAATCCTGGTCTATGTTAAAATTTCAATTTGTATTTGCTTTCTATTGGAGAGATGTGTCAGTTCAACAATTTCGGCCAAATATATATCGAAATTGTTTGTCTTCTAAACGATAATACGGTACTTAGGAACGATTCGATTCAAATGTTAGAAAGCAACATTTATATATAGCCTATCCAAACATTAGTGTGCAGCCAATCTGGAACAATATCATGAGATCTTAAAATTTACAAAGCAGAAGTATTTAGATTCATATAGAGATGAGGAAAGTCTGATGGAAATTGAATCGATGACATTCTAGAATTAAACTGGACCTATTTAAGAAGGCTGATTAAAATCCTAATTGTTCATATGAAAGTTTAAATTAAAAAAAATTTAGAGGACTTTAACACTAGTATTTCTTCTAGTTCATCCTGAAACAGTGATCTTCGCCAACTGCACTTTAAAACATTTTTTAAAGAGTGTCCAATGAAAGGCGAGAGCACGGAAATAAAACAATTTACAGGAATTAAGGGCAAGTGCTTAATACAATGAAAACTTTCCCACTATTCGAAGATTTACTGTGGACCCGGAACAATGGACTTGTGCAAACACACAATATACTGAGTAGAAGAGGTCCTTCCAAAATAATCTTAAAAGGTAAAGGATAACAAATCCACATTTTTTGATGTTATGATGGGTACTGGAATTGATAATCATATAACTTAGAAACCTAGCATATTGCATTCGAAGGCTAGTATTTGTTTCTGAATAATGAAGTTATTTCTTACACTGCTTTAGCAAAAATTCGGCCATATAGAGTTTGTCACGGAGCACTTATATCAAAACCTATGGCTTTTGCTGTCGATAATAAATAAATCTTTGAATGTTAATCTCAAGTTTTAATTATTTTTATACCCTTCACCTTCGTGAGAAGGGTATATATAAGTTTGTCATTCCGTTTGTAATTTCCACAATATAATTGTCCGACCCTATAAAGTATATATATTCTGGATCCTTATAAAAAGCGGAGTTGATTAAGCCGTGTCTGTCTGTCTGTTGAAATCAATTTTCTGAAGACCCCAGATATCTTCGGGATCCAATGCTTTCGAGATGTTTAAAATCAGCAAAATCGGTCCACAAGTGGCTGACATATAAGGAAAACACCGGGACAACTTAGATTTTTTCCTTTTTTTGATCTATATCTGGATTACTATGTCATTAATATAGACAATATGGATATCTAATGATAGATATTTCAAAGTCCATTGCAACGATGTATGTAAGGTTATAGTAAGTTGGACCTATAATGGGTCAAAATCGGAAAAATATTTTTTAACCCGAATTTTTTTTTCACCAAAAATTAAAAACAAAAAATATTTTTTTAAATTTTAAAAAAAAATTTAAAATAACAATTGGAAAAAAAATTTCCAAAAAATTAAAAAAAAAAAATAATTTTGTTTGCCTAAAAATATTAAAAATTTCTATTTTGAAGTATAATTTGGTGTAGTGTATATAAGATTCGGCACAGCCGAATATAGCTCTCTTACTTGTTTTACCTACTTATATTTCGGCGACCATTTTGACCGAAATTACAATTGAAAATGAATGATTTAGAATAGATAATATCTGACATATTTTTAAAAGCTAACGTAGTTAAAAAAAATAACAATTTGTTGGGCCAAGGATAAGTTTTGGCTGGAATAGTGTTCTTAAGTTATTTCTGACTAACTCTTTAAGTCACACAATAATTTTTCCCTTAAAAACCTTAAGATCGTTCTTTTGGAAAAATAGTTAATGTCATCTGTTGGCAAAACAATCATTCCCAGCAAGTCCCTCAGTAAAATCCATTATTCGCAAAAAGCTTGATAAGTTATGTAAAGCTTCCAACCTTCCACCATAAGAGTTATCCTCTCCGTAGTGCAGTCTGGTTATTCGGCATCACAAAAACCCTCAACAACTCCAATGAGTTAGACGCAGTGATCCCATCGGAATATATCTTTGACACCATCGGTATGGGTCGGTGAACCAAACCTGATCTACATTCTCTTGATACGTTCAACATGCTAGAGAATGAAAAAATGTTTCGCGGAACGACAAAGCTTCTGTACGACCCCAGCTTGTTAACGATATAATCAATTTATCCCTTTACAGCCATATTCGAAAGGGAAAGACATCCTTAAACATTGTAGATCAATAAAAATTTGAATTGTACCTTATTAAGTTATGGAAATAATGACTGCAGAAGATGCTTAACTACTAGAGTTTTTCTCGGGAATTCCACAAAATTTTCAATCCTGAAATCCAGGGAAATTGTTCGACAATGCACGAGAATTATTTTCCTTAGTTGTATGTGATGTTTTTTGAATTTAACTTTCTCTAAAAGATGCTTAAAACTCCAAAACAAATGCAGAAAATTCATACAACAAAAAAGATTTAACACAAATGACCAATAACAAGTTCATTATTCAAATTATTCCAAAAACTCTTGAATGTTCAGTTCTGTCACAGAATTCTATGCCAATCGAAAGTGGAATTATTTTAAAATTTTGATGTCCACAAAGAGTAAAGTGAAAGTTTTTGGAATTTCCAATTCAAAATTAATAAAAATAAAATATTTTTATTCATTTTATTTTGAAAAATAAGGATGTACATATTTAATAAATCAGTATGTATGTTCAAAATAAAGTGCATGCTATGGTGCACTTTTACCGAAAGTTATTGCTTTTATATCAATCTTCCCACGGATCGAACTTTATTAATTTTTTCATGACCTTTTTCTTATCGACCTTCCGACCAAATCTATTTTCGAAGTCCGTTTGAGATTTTTACTTAGCAATGAATCATTTATTTCCTTCCTTTGAATAATATTGTCCCAATAGGGTGGATTTAAATGATCGATAGACTCAACGTTGTATTTTAACTCATATTATCTGCATTCTCAGCTCTTGGTGAGCTGAGCAAGTTAGTGTTCCAGCTGATCATGTCAGAATCGTCCGCACCTTTACACCACAAAAATAGAATTGAAGTGCTGTCTTAATTTGAATCAAATACCGAAAACCTTGAGCTATAAATCAATGCTACTACAACCAGTTCATGTTACCAAGATCGTTTCGTTTACTGTTTTATTATATTTTTCTTCTTATATTTGTACCTCATCATACCCACAGTTCAGCAGCATTTTATCCTACACACTTAGTTCATCCTTTTAATATACACTTATAAATATTTTGAATTTTCTTTAAAATGTAAAATGCGGCATAATTAAAATTTTCAACATTAATTAGTTAAAATAACAATTTTAATTTGAAAATAACAGACACACATTATTTTATTTTCATCTTCTGTTGGCTTTCACAATCTCAAGCCTCTAAAGTGGTCATAAAAATTCTAGTAATTTTCAATTAAATTACCGAAATAGACAATTATGTATATTATTTTGTTTAACACTTTTAACAAATGCCTAGCTAGCCTAGACAGAGAAAATTCATAATTTTCTATAAAATTATGGCCAAAATTAGAAATTATAATGTCATATATTTAACGTAGACAACCCTTTCTTTTTGTTCCTGGCAAGTTTAAAATAAAATAAATTCCCATTAACTCTGAGAAAGCTTTTAGAATAATTTGAAAATGAAAAAAAAAATATAGAAAAAGAAAACAATTAAATTGAAAACATTAATTGACATTTAGAATGATAATTTAATGTGAATATTTTAATATTATTTACAATTTAGTTGGTTGTTTATTAGAGGACTAGGGTAGAAACCAGATACATAATTGAATGTGAATACTTTTATTATATAAAAATGTACGAATGTTATATTTTTTTTTAGAGTAGGGATTTGTTTGGTATTTCTCCTCTCCCGAGGCTTAAATGCATATTTGCATTTTTGTCTTTTTTTGAATTTTTGTCTAGGCAAGCATATCAAATAAAATATTTAACATTTAACCGTGTAATTAGTTGGAAAATAAATAATATTCATTTGCCATTGTGAGTTTTATTAGGGGGATTGATGAGTTAATCTTTCATTTCGAATTTCCATATATGTATTAAGCAAATAAAGTCGAATGATTTTCTTATAGGATTGAATTATATAACCCCTCTATTAGAGAGTCCCTTAGAATTAAATGTTGAAACGGTACCCCCTGAAAACTTTCGTAATGACCTAAAATACCACCAAAAAATGTTTAGCTTGTTCTAAGAAGGGCAACCCCTGCCGACTTTCGATTTAGTTTTGAGGTACATTTACAATTGGAGAAAATGCATTTTTTGCAGTTTTGTTTAAAAATTTTGCTATTAAGTAATTACTTTTGCAATTTAAGTACTCTTAAGGGTTAATTTTCATTTTTGTACTGTTATTGTAAATACTATACTTCATGTTACTATACTTCTTAAGTTTCATCAAAATCGGCGAAAAAATATATAACATTTCGCTATCTTTTCATTAGAAATTCCAAATATTCAAAAATTTGACCTTTGACATTTGACCTTCACAATTTAGGGGTTAACGTTTTCCGATTTTAGGAAAACTTTCAGACTATATTTAAAATTACCTGAACTATAATATTCTGAACAGATTTTACTTAAAATTAATAACAGTAAGGAAATTGGGCTCATTCGCCAAAATATGGCCAAAAAAATATTTTTTCTCGAAAATCGCAAAATTTATATCACAGGTACGGAAAAACTATAGGAGGTATTGACATATTTTTTTCACATTTTTATTCCCTATTATGTTGTAAATAAATCCCCGTGTGATGATCAAAAAATTCTGAAATTTGTTTAACAAAATTTTTAAAAATTTGTAATTGGAGTTTTGAAACTGCCATTAAAAAAATATTTTTTTTTTGGTTATACCTGCGAATAGGTTAACTGTATCCTATGAAGATAAAAACTCATATGCAAGTAAATATAGATATATTCTAGATAAAAATAAACTTTAACATTTTTTTTTGCCAATTTTTGTCTTTTATATCTCATTAGAACGATAATTACGTACACATTTCGATTATTTTAAATTAAATTGCAAAAGTAATTCCTTAATAGCAAAATTTTTTAAAAAAAACTGAAAACATGCATTTTTCCCCATGTAAATGCACCTGAAAACTAAATCGAAACTCGGCACGGGTTGCTCTTCTTAGAACAAGCTAAAAATGTTTCAGAAAAATGTATTCTAAGGGACAATCTACCCTCTATATTGGAAGATATAAGACTTAAAGTATTAATTTGGAATAGAATATAAACCTGAATAAAATTATTGTTCTCTACTATTAGATGCAAAATTATGAAAATTTTATCGGAAGGATATTCATAATTCCAAGACATCAAGATTTCAATATCAAGTATAACATTTTTTAAAAAAATTCGTAAAAATCGTTTTTTGTTTTGGAACCAAGCATTAATTTAGTTATTAACATTTGAATTCTAGCAAGGACTCACATAACTGCCATATATCCTTTTTTTTAAATAGTGAAATATTGTATATATTTTCTAAATTCGAAAGGACGGATGGACGGACATTTTCAAATGTTGATAGCCTTATGGTTCAGCTGTAATACTAGAAACTGGATGTTGGATTATACTTTAAGAGTTCCCAATATCAGCAGAAGCTCATATTACTATCTCAACCTAAGGATATGTAGGTTATATTCAATTATTGAGTTACTTACATTTACGGTAAAAATGTATTATTTATGGGTGCCATCAAAAACAATTTTTTTTAACGTTCTAGTCAAAACGGACAAATATTGATTTCACATTATAATAAATAAGAGATAGGCATTAGATAAAATTAAAGAAAAATTAAAATTGATTAACATGTTTTTTTTTCAAAATAAAATCAAACTTTGTCATTTTTTTGATTTCAGGAAAAAAACATACAACATCAAGAACCAAATAAAGACCTATTAATACACTTTATGCCATTAAACTAGTTTTGTTAAATAACGCAATATTTCTTAGTTATTTAGAAGAAAAAACGGTATTATTTTATAAAAAACCAAAAATCTGGAGCTATTTCCCCAAACCATCAAATTGAAAATTTACGAAATGGTAATTTATACATTTAAACAAAAACAAAATTATAATAGTTTTCATATGAAAGGACAACTAATGATTACATTTTCTTATAGACAACACTTAAGGCTATTCTATAGTAAAACATAATCAAAATAGATTAACATATATTTTTCTAATATTCCAACAAAGTTTTAGAATTTCAGGATTACAATAAAAAAAATGTTAATTATTAAAAACTGCGCAGATTATACTGTTAAACCTTTTTTGACAAAAACGGTAATTTTCCATAATTCCACATTCATATTTTTTCATTTGCAGCCAATCGCGAATTTATATATTTTAAAACGAACTTTTAACAATTATTTTAGTTAACCATAAAAAAATATATTTTTCTCCATAAAATTTATGTTGAAAATGTACTAACTTTAGCGACCTCTAGTGCCGACAAAAAGAGATATTTATAAAAAAGTCTTTTTTACACGAATGAGTTATTTAGTTGTCTATTGAAAAATAGAAATTTCATTAACATCAAAGACATGATCTTGTTTTTGATTTTTGTCCATTGAACAAAGCTCTATGCGTGGGTGCCCCGATAGACCAGTCGATAGAGTGCTGGACTATTAATCTTAGGGTTGCGGATTCGATTCCCGTCACAGACTCTGGATGTTTTTAAAAAAAATTGCCTTCAAAAACTATATATTTGGGGGATTCAAACGGCCTCCTATTAAGTCGTATTGTCATAATGTCCTAAAATATTTTTTTAGTTTAAACAAATTTTTATTGGGTTTCAAACAAAAAAGTTATAAACTAATAAGACTTTTTGAACTACATATGTTTACTGGTTTGTCATAAAATAACACTTTTTTTATTTGCAGCACAACAAGAATTTGTTTAAACTAAAAAAATATTTTAGGACATTATGACAATACGACCTAATAGCAGACCGTTTGAATCCCCCAATTGTGAAGTTGAAATGAAATTATGATAAAAAATAAACCCATTTTCATATTTTGTTCATATTTCTCTTCGAAAATTCATACTTCTCTTAAGTCATGAACCCCTAATAATTATTTAAAAAGCTACCAAATAAATAAAACACTACCAATGTTCATGTGTCAATTTGCCATCATTTGGCAACAAAAAAAATTAAAAAAAAAGGTTGCTGCTCTGGCTTTTCCGTTGTTTTTCTTTTTTTTTTGTGCCACGTAGCTTCCACAATTTTGCTGAATTATGCATTTACTTGGGTTTTATAAAATGCTCTCTTTTTTTGTTTGCCTTTTAACAGAATTAAAATATTTTTTGCTTATTTAGCTGATTTTCTCGTTGATTTTTTGTAAATAAAATAAAAACAAATTTAAATACGTTTATAATTGAAGCTTTTACAGACAGCTGAGGTTTGTCATGCTTGGTTATAGCCACCACTCTTATCAAACTTACTTCAGCCCCAAAACTCCTGCTACGAATTTTTAAAATCACAATAATAACAAAAAAAAACCTAACGCATCACATACCAACTAACGGAAACAGCCATTGTACGGAAACGGATAAAGCTGGTCAATGCTTGTTTATGCCGGAGTTTTGTTCTAGATTGATGAGGGGGGAGGGGGGAAAAGGAGTGTGTCTGAGAGAGTGTGTAATTGTGGCATTAAAAAACAGTGGTTTGTGATCAGTTTATTCGGTTATATGTGTTTAATATTATGCTTAAACTGATGCTTAAAATTGATACACACACATTTGTGTGTGTGTATTTATATAGATATAGATATGAGTTTGTTTGCTTGTGTATTGTTTGATGTTGGTTTATTACAGTGGACATATTTTGTGTGGAAAGTATGGTTGTTTTTTTTCGCTGTAATGCCATCCATGAATGTTTCATAGATTCTTGTCCAATTATTTATTATGCACGTTTTAATATAGTATTTATTAAATTTTGTTATTGTAGTTCTTTTTTTTGTATTAATAAACAAAAATGTCAACCAATTTGATATTATTGCTGTCGTTGCAATTGCTAGAATGTGTAGATAATGTCAGGAGAAATGTTTGCAAGTATGTTCATATGTACTTAGGTATTGTAGGATATCAAGTGATGGGTTGTAAAATTAATGCTGGGAATTTAAATATGTATGTTTAATATAAGTTCATAAATGATGGTCCTAAAACACTCGTCCATTGTAGTTTTGCTATATCTTTAAAGTGTTCAAATTTCCACAATTTGAATTCCAATTTTTTCCCAAATACTTACAAATTTTACTTTAAAGAAGTAATCACCTTCTAAGTATGATCAAAAAACCCATTGATTTCTTTTACAGTATATTTAAGAATTAAATCTGCTGTCATTTCATCAACTAACAATAAATATTAAAATCGTATCATGTCAAGTGAACCAACTTTTAAAATCGATGTCTTCCGATCGGGAAGAAATTTAAACCAAGGTTAGATTTATTGGATAGTAATTCAGACACAAAGTCAAAATAGTTTTTGATTTCGGAAAAAAAATATTAAAATTTTTTTATTTTTTTTAAAAATATTTTTTTTCGAAAGATTGAAGAAATACATAGCTATTTAAACTATTAGGAACACATTTTGCTAAGAACAATAGGTAATAAATTACATGCATGAGAAAAATCACATGTTTGGCCAAAATTTCAAATTTTGACCACCTCTAACTCAGAAAGTTCTTGACCGATCTCCCGATCGGAAGACATCGATTTTAAAAGTTAGTTCATTTAACGTAAAATGCCCTATGTATATGTTCCTTTCACTCCCGAGGTGGTTCCAATAATCTCGTTTGATCTTGTTTGATTTCGTTCCACTTCATCAGAAATCTCGAAAGCTCTGTTGTTAGTTGTCGCCTCCAGGTATGAGCTGGTCTCCTAACTTGGCTGCTTCCCTCCGGATTCCAGTCTAAGCATTTCTTGGCAAAGTCATCGTCTGGTTTTCGGAGGATGTGACCTATCCAACTCCATTTCCGCTTTCTTATTTCCGTTTTAATAGGCTGATGGTTTGCCGATAGCCAAAATTGGTTGTTGGATATTGTTGCAGGCCAGAAAATCCATAAGATATTGTGGAGGCATTTGTTGAGAAACACTTGATGACATTGTGTATCACGTGATGACATGTTCCAGATCTAACCTCCATACTAGGGAGTAGAGTTTATGTTGGAGTTAAATAATTGAATTTTGGTTCGCTTCGATATATTATATGATTTCCAAACCGGATTTAACTGCAACTGGATATATCTGCTGCTCAGTTTTAACCCAACTTGTTTTGACTGCATCTCTAAGAATGAGAGACTAAGTAGTAGCAATCTTATTACTAAAAATGTTTGCTCTCAAATGAAAGTCTTAAATGAATCGATTAATTGAATTAAGCAGGGTGGCTTACGAAGCCTCACAGAAGTGTAAATGGTTTAGTGTTAGTAGTGTTGTAAGTGGGTTCGGAAGACTTCGTATTTTGAGTAAATATGTATTTCTCACAAATTCTGAAGTTCTTTACCAATGGTATCTCCAAGTATTTATAGCTGGTCTCATTTCTTGGATATCTTGGTTCTTCCCTCATAGTTTTAAGAACTTTGGATTTGGCCCACTGTTTAATGTAAATGATTGTAATGACTTTTTGTTCAAGGCTTAAATTTGTCTTCTCCAAACAGTGGAAATCTGCAGTTTTTAGCTTCATGTTAAATCTCTTTTATACTATATGACGATTCCTATAATATATGTCTGTGAATTTTTAGTTTATTTTTAAAGTCGGACCCCAAAGTTCCCTCGAAGCGGTGCTGTGGGTTTTAAAATAGGACACCTCAAACATGCAAAATGTTTAAATGCTTAAACTAAAATCGTAGATTTTAATATATTCTTAAAGTCCTTGATTAGTTGCGTGTGCTATACGCATTTAAAATACAAAATTTGAAAATGTCCTCGCCCATTTTCATTATGTTTCAATCTCTTTTACGAGTCCAACAATATTCGATTTTGAATATGAAAATTGCGAAAACAATGAATCTTCGGGAACTACTTAAACAGCAATTAAAAAACTTTGCGAGTGGCAGGATTCACCCAAATCAGGAAAATTGGGTACCATACGAATTTAAGCCGAGATACCTAGAAAAAAAAATTTCATGTCCGAAAAGATGTTTGAACGCTATAAAATGTTTGAACGCGATGAAAAATGGATTCATTACTATAACCCGAAGCGTAAGAGATCGTATGTGAAGCCCACTCAACCAGCCGAATCGACACCAAAGCCAAATATCCATGGCTCTATAGTAATTCACTGTATTTTGTGAGACCATAAGGGTCCTATAGATAATGAGCTGCTGAAATTTGACCTGACCATCACAGGAACCTGTACCGATCACAACTAATTCGTTTGAAGCGAGCATTGGATATTCCATCATGACAACGCTCGGCCACATGTTGTAATGCCAGTTAAAAAGTATTTAGAATGAAGTGGATTTAATGTTTTACTCACCCGCTTTATAGTCCACAACATGCCCCGTCCGACGATGGCTTCACTTTGGTGCAGAGTATACGATATTGGCTTTATTCGTTGCAAGAAAGATGGGAAAATGCTAACAATAGCCAATTTATATTGTACAAATGTTTCAAAATAAAAGCTACAAATTTTAAAAAATCCTGCAATATTTGACAAATTTGCTAACTTTACATAACAACATGGTCTCATCCATTAAGTCTTAATTAAAAATTTCAACCACACTTTATTCATTCCATAACAGTTTTGAAAAATATTAACCTTTCAGACTGCTTTAAATGTTATACTCTCCCTTTCCTTGCCAAACATTACAAACATTTGAAAAACGCAACCCATCATAATGACTTTAATACTCACATATGACACCATTAAAATTACGTTTCATCTTTTTGTGAAACATTAAAACGACAACAACAACAAAAAAAGAAACTCAAGAAAATGTGAACTTAACAATCAGCAAACAATAACACAAATTACACAGCATATGGTGCCAATGATGATCATGATGTTAAACCTTTTTTTGCATTTACACCGGCTGGTTCACTGGTGGCAAAAGAAATATGAATGGCTGGATGTTGGAGTGGGAAGTGAAAATATACAGAAGAAGAAAGGACACGTTGTAAGTGGAAAAGTATGAGGAGCCAGCAGAGGAGTGTATATAAAATTTGTGACATTATAAAACACTTGGTAAATAATATAGACTTTTATATACGAGTATTTCGTACTTTCTTTAAATATGGTGACAAACCCAAAACTCCTATGTATATACGTTTGCTAGCTTTTGTGTACATTATAATTTCTCTATTATACTCATGCGTTACATTTACAAAAGTTTCCTTTAAATGTATGACTTAAATGTAAATGTATGTGAAAGTAATTGTAACAATCCTTTACTTTTTCTAGGAGGGTTTTTTTTACCCCAAAAGAAAAAAAATTGTTATATTTGTTCTTTTTTTGTTTTGTAACTGGGTAAATGTAGCTGTCAGTGATTTTAATGTTTTTTATTGGAGTTTTGTTACTTTCCCTTTGGTTTAATGCATGAAAGAGTTGCTTGTTTTTTAAATAAAATTTTTTAATCTCAGGTGACGCCGCCTGGGAGTCGTAAATCACAAAATTTTTTTCCTCTCCTCAATATGTGGTTGCCTTATTTTTACAGTTTTTTTTGTCAGTTTTTGTTTTGAAACATGGAATTGAGTTGTAATATATGTAGGAATACAGAGTAAATAGGAAGCCAGGAACGGGGTTTGAGTTTGTAATTGTATTGTTGCTATAAATACACACATTCCTCATACCCTTGCAAAAGCATGAATATGTGGGTCCTTGTGTAACATTTTTATTTTTTTTTTCGCATTTCTTGTGTTATTTGGTAGATGAGATATTGATAGGAAAATGTGAAAGGCTTGTTTTTTGTTTGGTTTATATGCTTGGAGTGTTGATATGATTATACCTAGGAAGCCATTATAAAATTCCGGATTATTGAGTTTATATTTGATGTACAGTCTAAATGAAAGGTGTTCTATTTGGGTGGGAAGATTTCTGTTATTTTTTTCTGTTTTTTACGCAGACACTTTAGAAAGATTTATTTGCAACAATTTAAATTTGTTTATGAATATTGTGTATGTAGTGAGTGTCAATTCAAAATGATCAAATTTCAAATAAATAATGTAGCAAGTGAAATAACATTTTTTTTGTTTAAATTATTTAAATATTGTATTACTGCAGTGTTTTTATTGAAGTAAATTTTGTTTAAAAATATGTATGATATTGTGATGAACTTGTTCCATGTTCCTATGAAATTGACAATATGGATGTCGTAAAACTTATTTTGTAACAATTCTCCAGATCTCAAGGGTTAATTTTTCATAAAAAGATTGAAATTTTTTCCATATATCACCTCATTGAACTATCGACAGATAATCCAAGTTTTAGATCCTTGTCGTAAAAATCTCATTATCGTTTTAAGCTGGCCTTTCCGCTCCAGAAGCATAGGTCTCCTGAAGCATAGATCCATAAAAAATACTTCTATTTTTATACCAATTACTAAAAATTTGGCAGAACATATACGATTAATTTCATATTTTTATGGCCATTATTACAGAAAATTCAAAAAGTACCGCTACAATATACAAAAAGTACCAAAAATCAGGCACTTGTGGATTCCCACTCACTCCGGTCCATATAAGCTTAATTTCATGTTTTTAGGTTCATTGGCGAAGAAATTACAAAAAGTACCATTCGAATAAAGAAAAAGTACCAAAAAGTCTCCCCTAGAATTCTCATTCGCTTAGAACCATATATGCTTAACTTCATATTTCTATGTCCATTATTACAGAAAATTCAAAAAGTACCATTCGAATAAAGAAAAATTACCAAAAAGTCTCATCCTAGAATTCTCACTCACTTAGGGCCATATATGCTTAATTTCATGTCTCTAAGTCCATTGTTATAGAAAATTCAAAAAAGTACCATTAGAATATAGAAAAAGTACCAAAAATCCCACAATTGCGGTTTCCCACTCACTCGGTTCCATATAAGCTTTATTTCATGTTTCTAGGTTCATTGGTGAAAAAATTACAAAAAGTACCAATCGAATAAAGAAAAAGTACCAAAAAGTCTCCCCCTAGAATTCTCACTTACTTAGGACCATATATGCTTATTTTCATGTTTCTAAGTTCATTGTTATAGAAAATTCAAAAAAGTACCATTAGAATAAAGAAAAAGTACCAAAAAGTCTCCCCCTAGAATTTTCACTCACCTAGGACCATATATGCTTAATTTCATGTTTCTAAGTCCATAGTTAAGAAAATTCAAAAAAGTACCATTATAATATAGAAAAAGTACCAAACCCACACTTGTGGTTCCCTACTCACTCGGTTTATATATAAGCTTTATTTTATGTTTCTAGGTTCATTGGTGAAGAAATTACAAAAAGTACCATTCCAATAAAGAAAAAGTACCTAGAATTCTCACTCACTTAGGACCATATATGTTTAATTTCATGTTTCTAAGTCCATTGTTATAGAAATTTCAAAAAAGTACCATTAGAAGAACAAAAAAGTACCTATAGTTCTGTTCACACATTTTGGTACCTAAATATTATACCCTATGCCTAACACAAACTTCACTCAGATACAAATCAGCTAACTTTAATGTCGATAAGTGCAATAATTTAAAATATTAAAAAAGTACCATTAGGAGAAAAGTACCAATTTCCCTTTTCTTCCTCGAACACCCCTCAAGTTCGACCTTTAAAAATATTCCATTTTGCCAAAATTGTTTATGCTACAGACATATCTCAAAATATTAAAATCTGTGTTAATGTCCCCAAGAAAAAATATGTTTTAAAAAAGTACCAAACTGTTTACCCGGATTTGGCCCAATATACACCTTGGCACTCGAGTTCCAAATAACACCCTGTTAGTTAATTTTTGTATGAATCCAGGAACCAGTGTTAAAAAAATTATCAAAATTGTCTTAATAATTTCAATAAAAGGTTTTTTTCCGATTTTATCCCCTTTTTGGTACCTTTTTTATCCCCATTGTTTTGGTAAAATTTAATTCAAATAAATTTCTGTATCGTGGTGGGAGCTCATAATAAAATATTCGTATGCCTATGTCAAATTATAGAAAACATATTTTATGAAAAAGTACCAAAAATAAACACAATTTTTATCCCTTAAAGGTTCGAATTTCCAAAAAGTACCAAACTTATATTTTTTATTTTTTGATAATTAAAGAATACGATTTAAAATTTGTTTCTATGTTTATTGGTTTAAAAGATACATAGGGTGCAAAAAAAGTACCAAAATACAGTTTTTACCCGTTTTCTCCCCTAAAAGTTTCGAATTTCGAAAAAGTACGAAACACCTGTCAGCTTATTTTTTAAATGAAGTAACATGCAACTTTAAATTTTTGTATCTTTATTAGTTTTGAAGATATAAGGTTACCGAATTTACCCGTTTTTACCCTTTTTTACCCCCTAAACGTTCGAATATCCAAAAATCCCTTCTTATCGGATCGTTTTGGGGAGGGAGGAACCCACAGTTAAAATTTCGTGATTCTAGCTTCAGCCGTTTGGGCTGTGCGATGATGAATCAGTCAGTCAGTCAGTAACGTTACTCTTTTATATATATAGATTATCCTTTTTCTGTTAGTTACTTGGCAAATAACCTATAACAACAGCTAGCGGCAATAATTTGATCAGTGAGCAGTTAACAATCAACAAGTGCCATCTTTGCTTGATTTGAAAGTAGAATCCCACCAACATGTGAAAAATGTCATTGGATGGTTTCATACCATCTTATATCGCAAATCATTTGGCAATGAAGGAGCTAGAAATGAACTTGACATTGTATTTATGCTGTATTTTGAATACTGAATATATGGTAAATCATAACTTCAATGGTGTGATACATAAACGTGTTAAGATGATAATGATACCGTCCCAACACAATCGTTTGGGTAAAATTACAAACTCCAGCTATCTCATATATCAAGAAATCTCCTGGATCAGTGCAGTGTTTTTCAGGAAGAGATTCAGGTAATTACAAGGTTTCGGATTGTCTGGGATATATAGAATATCAAGGCGAATTTATACAAGGTGGAGTCAGTCAAACAGCTGATATTTTTTTTTTCGCTTTTTGGTTCTAACAACTGTCAAAGCTTGTTTTTATATTTAAATATCTACATATTTTCTAAGCTTATTAACAAAATATTTATTGTTTACATAAATAAGTAAAGCCATCACTATTCAATTATCTACACTATAATAAGTTTAAATACTTATTTGTTTAATTTTTCATTTTGGTTTTTTGACATTTGTTAAGACCAATCGTTGTTTTTGTAGAACTGATACCACCTTGTATGAATTCGCCTTGTAGAATATCATTTCAACAGGAAGTGCTCCGAAATTTTCGGATTGGCTGGTATAAAATCTAAACTCCACAATAGCCGCAGTCTTTTGTGATGATAGAAATCTGCCCTTGAATACCGCTCTGTAGTTTGCTGTTCAGATAGCTGGAAAATACAGATTAATGTCAGTAATAAGAACTTAACACACTGTGCAGGTTTAAGAATACTGTATCTTTGGACGGTATGAGCAGCGACTGGGTGTTGAGTAAAATGATTCCTACCATAGCTAACGAGGAAGAAAGCTTTGCACACTTCCGCGTCAGCGAGGAAAAAAATGGAATTCAAAGGCTGTTGTAAATTAGTTACTAAAAAGAAGGTGTCAGTGCTAATTTATAGATTTTCCCTCGGATTTTTGGCAGTCGAGGTTTTTTTTTAAAAAAAAAACATTAAACTAGTGCGTTTCACTTTAAAATACTTCGTAAATTAATTTTGTTTTATCTTACAATTTAACCAACTATTAAGGTAAAGAGGTGAACGCGGTAGATGATGCACAATTGGCGCACTTTAGATATTTTTTCTTCAATAATCTGGACAACAGATATGTGATTTCATCATCAGTGTCCTTTTTTAGGGCTGTAAACTTTAGATCACTAAGAAATAACTAGTTAGTATACACTCGAAACTTCAATTGCATAAGTTTGGTGCCATTTATTTTCCTAATATTTCCGTTAATACAAATATGAATTTACTTTTAACAAATGATCTTATTTGAACATAATTTTAAGCACTTTTAGCCACAAATATTTGGCATCACTGGTTATAAGCTTTATAACGAAACTGCATGTATCACAAGAAGTCCCAAACAAGTTTTCCTGGTTTTCTTGAAGATCTGGTGAACGTCCGGACGGTTCCATAACAGATAATCCATGTTGCTGAAATCAGGTGTTAGTTTATGCACTCAGAGAAAAAACATGGTTGTGGTAAACATAATCTAATAGCAACATATTATGATATGATTATTATTATTATCATAAAATATCATAATATGTTTTGAAATAATCATATTATCATATACATAAATGAAACATAATATGACCCAAAGTAATCATATTTATGACCCAATTAAATCATATTAAGATCCAAAGTAATCATATTATTAAAATTTATTTTTGAAAATACAAAACTTTATTTTTAATTCTATTTTATTCGACTTTTTATTTATTTTTAAATTTAATAATTTATTGTTTTTTCTCTGCGTATGTGGAAACATTGATTGTGTGGTTGTCAGGCTGGAAAATAATTTCTTTTTTCTCAATGTAGTTTCAAATGATTGGATAGCTTTGCTAGGCTATTCATTTATTTGAAGGAAACCACAGCTTTCGCATTTTCACAGTGTTTGAAGTCATTATATAAGGCTAGAATTTCCACCACAAAATGTATTTGGTAATGTTTGCAATCTTTTAACTCTTTCCACCACCCTTTTAAGTTTAAAACCAAAACAATTGCATTTCTACTTTAAGCAAGGTTAGCTTACTATAAAAAATAAGAAAAAATAAATCAAAACATAGAAAAACCACCAGGGTTTTTGTAGATTGAAGTGGTTAGTACTAACCAAAATATAATTGTTTAGAAAAATGCCAATAGATACCAATAAACTATGTTTTAAAAACTATAGAAAAGGTGGTTACTAAAGTGACCACTAAATCCCATAAAGTTAAATAATTCTGCACCACATAAGACAATACATTTCTTTCAGATAGCTAACTTTTAATAAATTTCAACTTATTAAGAAAACAGGAATTTCATATTCTTATTAATTTTAGTATGTACATTTTTGGAAATTTAAAGTTCCCTCAAAATTAAAGTTTCCAAAACGCTGCTGACAAACAATCATTAGTTAGTTCGCCCCGCATCATACAACACATGTAACTGTCACAAATTTCATTTACACGAAAAGTAACTGGTGTTAATGACAATATTCTCCTAGAAGATATACTACTACACTGCATAACAAAAATTCATCTTACTGCTTACAACTACCAACTAACTTTTTGTCAATACACTTGCAAGTACTGTGGCATAAACACAACAACAATAAACTCATACATATATAAATGACAAATTACTCATTAGAAAATGTTAAATGTTTTTTCCACCCCACCATCAGCTTAAATTCTACTTTTCATATATTTAAAGGAATCTGGCAAACACCAAAAAAAAAAAAGTTATTTCTAATTTACACCATTTGGTTTTTGTACATAAACCAAGGCAGGAGTTGAAGAGCATCCTTTATGGGTTTCCTGCTCAATAAGTAGTAACGCAGGAGTAAATTTACTTGCCGACTAATATGTATTCGTATTGCAATGACATTTGTTGTGATAAGAGTCACATTCGCACATACAGTCGTCTGAGGACGCAGTTGTAAACCTTTAGCTTTAATTTGACTATAAAACAAATATGTATATCCTTTGTCTTCTTGCATATGTAAGTATGTAGGTATGTGTGTGTGTATGTGAAGTATCTGGCAGAAAAAAGTCACATTTCGTAGATTGTAATAAATCAAATTGCAATTACACCAAATTAGGCATGTAGTTTTCATTTCAATGCTGTCGTGTTGTGGTGTTTACGAGTACAATCCTGATGTCGTTATTTCTTCTTTCCAGCAGTGTAGTCCTTAATGAAAAAAGGGTTAATATTGCAATAGTGTGTGTTTATATTCTGTTTCTTTTTTTTAATTTGTAGTTTTGTGGATTCGAGATGCTGTTGTGCGTTTTAATGTTTTTAGTTAGAGCTAAAGCTGTATACATACATCTATGTAATCACACGTAGAGAAAAAACATGGTTCGGTATGGTTACGACAACTACACTGTGTTCTTTGTAACAATAAATTGTTTTCGTACACAAACAATTGTTATTTTATTTAATTTCAAAAATATTTTAGTTACTGTAATGATATTTATGTTCATCGCAATTATAAATTTCAGTATGTAGCACCGAAACGTAATTATTTTTCAAACAACTAATGAATGATAACTATGTAAACATATTATATTATTTACAACCATTTAAAATCTGGACTCAAAAACAGCTGGACCGATTTTGATGAAATTTCCAAGGAATCTTCAGAATAGTCTAGTGGGTAACACTGTAAAGTAATATTTTTGATTTTCGTTTGTTGGCGGAGGGGCGAAGCAAAATCTAATTTTTACACTATACCGCTAATGACATAAAAAAAATATTTTATCAAAAAAATATGACAAATGTACCACCGAATCGGGTCATTACTCCCGTATCCCAATGATGATGCGAAGTTCGTTCAAATTTATTTCACTGGAAGTGAAAAATTCCAATTGATCCCTTCACAAATGAGATTTCGTTCCAGCAGAACTTTTGCCAAATGCAAATTAATATTCAAGCCATTGTCAACAAGGTATACAACCAAATACAAAAAATGAGGGTGTCTGTGGGAACATGCAATTTTGGCACCAAAAAATGATGATGTCAGCAAGCTCAATGAGTAAATTCAAATGAAACTGCCTGGCGAAACAATGAAATGCAAATCGATTGACACAGTAATGAACGACGAATTAGCCGTCATTTATTCTACTGAATTTTTGAATTCATTAGAACCAGCCGGAATGCCACCATGTATTAACATTGAATGTTCCGATCACCGATAATCCAACGGAAACGATTGATCATCAAAAACTGTTCTCCAAATGTAATTAAGGCTACAATCATCGGTGGTAGATTCAAAGGTGAACACGTACTGATTCTACGTATACCGATGATTTCCAACATGTTTCAGGACGTTCTTTAGTTTATGTTTTCTAAGAGCCAGCAACGCGGACAGGGTTCTGCTAGTAATATTCTATTCTATGATATGTACTAATAATGAGCATAAATCTTATCATAATATGCTGCTCTTAGATTATTTTTACCACAACCAAGTCTTTTCTCTGCGTGTACACGTAGTACTTAAATATTAGTGTTGTGTATGAAACATATGTGTCTGCGTTAAGATAGATTTTTTTAATTAGAATTCTTTTTTTGTTGTTTGAAACAGGGTAATTTTTAATTCCCAGGTGTTTAATGGATTCAACAATATTCGAATGCTCTCTTGGTAGTTCTTCATATGAGCATTAAGAATTGTTTTCCTATTTAAAGTCATAATTAAGTTGCAGGATTTACTTAAAAACTTTTTTCGGAACTAAGTGAGCGATCATGGAATTTTAGGTTTTTACTCATTCTGCATGTTTACCAATCCGACAAATCAATATCCGAACTTGAAGTTCCGGGAATTCCGCAAAATTTCCAATATCGGGAAATTGTGCGAGAATTTCAGGGAATTTTTTCCTTAGTTTAATGTGATGTTTTTCGAACATGACTTTCTCTAAAAGATGCTTAAATATACAGAACAAATGCTGAATATTCATACAACAACAAAAATTTAACCAAAATATACCAATAACAAATTCATTATTCAAAATATTTCAAAAACTCGTGAATGTTCAGGGCTGTCACAGAATTCTATTCCGATCGAAAGTGGAATTATTTTAGTATTTCGCTTTTTCACAAAGATTAAAATGAAAATTGTTCGAATAAAACCACCTTCCGTTGAATTGAATTTTGTTCAATATTATTGGGTTTTCTCGAAGTTTTAATTACTATCTTTACTTAACTTTTTATTTTATAAGCATCCGGGATCACTATTACTTGAAATAATTCATACATATAATGGTTCAATCGGCTTCGCATTTGAATACAAAGTCACCATATTAAGCTCAGCGAAGGACCATTTTATGTCAATAGTTAGATTGCTTCTTTAGCAACAGATAATATTATAGGTGTAAACGCAAACCTCTATTAATTTAAATTGTTGCATCGGTTTTATTTAAAAATTTTGTTAGAATGAATTAAATTTTTTGCAAAAACTGTTTACATTTTTGACTGTTGTAATTATTTCAACCAACACGCTTAAACAGTTACCTAAACTTCTCTAAAGTTATATTTTCGTCAATAAAACGGTTTAAATGCAAATTATATTATTTTAATGAATTTCTTAACACTTTTTCCAAAAACATTTCAACTTCATCAGCGGAATGGAACCAAACAAAAACATAAAAAAGAGTAACTTTTAAAAAAAACAACAATTACGTAGTGCTCTCATGGATATACTTATGTATGTACATTTGCGACAAGCGTTTAATTTGAATAAGCAAACATGCAACATTGCGCTTATAAATACACTCATCACAAATGCACAAAAACAGCGTAGAAACTACACGCCGCACAACAGCTACAGCAAAGACAACAACACATTTGTGTCCCAAATGTACAAGATTTTAACAACAACCAACTACCAGCAACATCTGCATCATATCAAACAGAATATTTCGTAGATGCAGTTAAAAATCTTTTCTTTGATTTTTTCTCTCTTACACTCTGATGCTGGAAAAGAAACCTAAAAACGCATAGAAATGAAAGCAAAAACAAAGAAGATGGAGAAAAATAAAATAAAGTGCGTGATTTGCGGATATTTATCTTATTTTTCGTTATTCGCCAGTTTTATTACAAATCAATTGAAGCATCATTAGCATAATTTATACAAAACGTTGTTTTAATGATTGTTGTCTGTCGGTACCACTGTCTGTCTGTCTGTTTGTCTGCCTGTATGTTTTTTGGTTTCTTTTTTGAAATCTTTGTTTGTATCTCAGCAAACAAACAACTTGTGGAAAGGTTGAGTTGTCTGAAATGAGTGAGGCAAAGAGGTAAATGTATGTACGTTAGTGAGATCTAGGTTTAGTATAGCCTTATAAATGCAGTGTTGCTTGCCTCTTCGTTGTTGCATGCGTTGTTGACAACATGGCACAATGACGCCAAACGCAATGTTCTACACATATTTAAACTAGAGATGTTTTATTTTTCTTTTCTTCATTTGTTTTTGTTGAAAAAAAAACAAACTCTGCTGCAGTGTTGCAACATCAACGACGTCGGCAACACCAATCGTTCAATGAAGGACAACGTGTGTGCGTGAGTATGCGTTTAGTCTTGCCAGTCTGAACGTGATATTGCGACAAATGTTTACTATGATATCAAAGGTTTTACTATTAAATAAAACAAAAAGAAAAAAACTAAAATCTACGTAAGGATTTACTGCATATGAAGTCTGTACTTCATTCTTAACCGCCTGCTGTAATACAAACCTTGTAAAAATCTTATTTTGCAACATGTTGCAGCAATGGGATTGACACTTTGTTCTTACATGCGTTGTTTGTTTTTTTTTTCTCTCCTCTATATTTAAATGTTTTTCTATTTGCACTGATTGCATACCTTTGGGGATTTCTCACATTTATATCTGTTTATTTCTATACCTCTATCCGTCCGTCCGACGTTCTTTCCATCCATCTGTCTGTTTCACAACATTCACTCGTTTATATCTATAGATGCTAAGAGGTAGTTCTCGTAGTTAGTAGAGCTTTGACTCAATTTGTGATCACATCACATATTTCTTAACGCTTAGAGGCTTGTTTCTAGCTTATTCAAGTAATTAATGTATGATTTTTGTTGCTGTTTTGGTTTTTGTTACTATGTCCTATACGTAGTTTGATTTGGTATACAATTATCTAATATATGTACATGGAAAAATGAATATACTGCACGGTATTTGAATAGGTTACCAAACACTAGTAAATGATAAAGCTGTAATATTTTACTTTAATAAGCTGCGATCAAATGGAGCCATTCTGCCAGGGATGAACCTTCTTTTTAATCCAGTCCTTAAACATCACTACTCTATTAAGGGATTAAAACATGGATCAGCTGATCATATTACTCTGTTGTAATATGATCACCTATAATTTTATGAACTCCATGTTGTTTACAATCCCTGGCGACTATTAGTGACGATCACTTGTAGATGTTCAAATATAAATTTCCCTATTCAAATCACTCTAAATATATTTCAATATATGTATGACACTATATGCTTTATGCATATATTAATAGTTGGTATATCTGTATGTATGCTATTGCTAAATAACATGCTAATGAAGTAAAATAATCCAAACAATCTTCTCAGCCCATTCTCGTTGTCGTAGTCAGTCAGTGAATGTTGGTTGGATGTAAGACCATCATTAGTTTATAGATTAGTTAGAGGAAATGTTCGATTAGTTTTCAAGTAGCCATCATAATCAGGTGACTCAGAGATTTAATGAGATGGTTATTACTGATTGCATTTATATACCTACTCATACATTTACATACTACAACAATCATTTACATATACATAAGTATGTATCTGTTTGATTACAACAAAATCTTAAGAAATTTATAATGACAGGTCTGGCTTAGTCTGCACTCTTTATAGTAAGTATAGGTACTTTAACTACAAAATTATTTGAAACAATTTTGTAAATATTGAAAAATTTATTGAGTGCTTATTTTAATAGGCGTTAAATTGGTGAACATGTTAGACAGCTGATTAATTCTGGTCAACATAAGTTATTTTTTTTAATGTGCATCATTAGTTAAGTAAAGATTTCTTATAAGCATATTTTTGTATTTAAATAAAATCAATTGGGAGATTCAAACGGTCTGCTATTAAGTCATATTGTCCTAATATCCTAATTAGGGTATTCGAATTATTCGATTTTTCTCTTGTGCGAATAAAACGAATAAGAGATTTTAACTTGTTCGAATAATTCTATCACACGTTTAAAATTAATCGAATTATTCGAATAATTTAAATTTTTTTTTAAAAGTAAAGAATGAAATTTTGTGTCGGTTTTTTAATATTTAATGTTAAAGAAAAACAAAAAATAACGTTAAAGTTAACAATTCAAGTATTGATAATGTTAAAAAACATTCGAAAACAAAGTCCATCATTAAATTTTCAACAGAAATATTCTGATCACATTAACTCCCGAACAATCTACAAAACAATTGTCTAGCAAACCCTTTAATTTCCGTTTTGGAACTATGCTTTAAAAAATTTGAGTTAGTTGGACATGAAACTGAATTCAAATCTTCTTTATATATATAATTCTTCTGTACGTGTGTTAGTAACCCCCTTAACGGCTTGGCCGATTTCGATGAAATTTGTTGTGTGTGTTTGAGTGGGTCCCTGGATGGTTTAGATTCACAATTGACCTATATAGGAACAATGGGCATGGCACCTCCCGTACAAAGTAAAACTTTATTATTGCATATCTGGAGTAATATTATAGTGGGGGTCTTTATACTTTCTGTGGCAGAACAACGTTTGCCGGGACAGCTAGTACAATATAAATGTATTAAGAACTTTTTTATGTCGTTCATTAATTCGGGTTTTAAATTGAGTAACTAATTATTCACTATTTCTAAATTATTTATAACAAATTGTATTATACATCAAGCTCTATCAACTTTGCCAAATCTTTGCTTAATAAAGTGGTCTTGGGGAATTACACAATAAAGGGAAAGTTTGATGTCATTGTCAGTGAACGTGGCTAATTTGAAGTCAAGCAGTGCATGATTGCAAATACGCAAAAAGTTTACTACCATGTTAGACAAAGATGTTCAACGATGTTCAAAATCATGTATATATAAGACGAACTCCATGCTTTTCTTGCAACAAAACGTTAGTTTGCAATATTTGTGTTTATCTTTTGATTAATAACATCACTTATATACATATATTTTAAGATCATGTACTTCATCCATTTCAATGTAATCATTATAAATGTCATCCTCAATATCCACCACATTCAACTCCACTTTAATCTAAGTTAATATTTTGATTATTAATTGCGATTCTTCTAATATTTCGCCAGCTAAATAACAAATATTTTATTCCGTACCTTTTATTTTCATTGGTTCAAGTCCTAAATTAAAAATGTTGAAATATTTGTTTTTAGAATTGTAACTTCTTGCAGTAATATTTATATATTTATAAAAGGAGCTATCGGAACACTCATCTACAGTGATCGAAAGTCCCTTTGTCTTTAGTTATTTGTCGAATTTCAGAAACAATACAATTTTTGTGAGTCATTATTATTACTTATTGAAATTTGAAATTATGAAAATGTTTAAGCAATTTAATAAATTTAAATATATATGACCATTTATTCGTTTTATTCGATTATTCTACGTAAAATTGTTCGAATTATTCGTTATTCGAAAATGGCCATTTTTAAATTGTTCGAATAATTATTCGTAAGAAATTATTCGATTAATCGAACAATTATTAGTCGAATGAATACCCTAATCGTAATATATTATGATAGTTTAAACATATTGCTGTTGTGCTTCAAATAAAAAAAGTGGTATTTTATGACAAAACAATAAACATAATTCAAAAAGTCTTATTAGTTTAGAACTTTTTTGATTGAAGCACAACCACAATATGTTTAATCTATTATAATATATGAGGACATTATGACAATATGACTTAGCCTCATTAATATGAAGTATGGTTATGAGTTAACTAATAGTTATACTGACAGTTTTCATACAAAAATAATTTTAACCGACAGTATAACTATTAGTTAACGCTTAAGGTATTTATAGACGGAAATCTTTCGGTATGTCAAGAAATCGTTTCGAAAAATATATTTCTTGTTTACACGATAGTATTACAAATATTTTATTTCTTTGTTCATTGATATTTTTCTGCTAACTTTATTTTTATTTTATATTTTCTTTACATTTTTGTTTGCCTTATTTGTTTTTATAAATACATACCCGATACATATGAAAATAAAAAGTTTTTGAATTGTTTTAAACAAATTTTCAATACCGACCGTAATTCAAAAAAATCAATTGTATTTCTTGGAAATCTAATACAAATTTTATTTAGACGATGAAATTGTATTATGATACTTGAGTTTTTGACAAATATTAATACTCAGTATTGCCGTCTATAAATACCTTTAACCAGGCTTTGTGTTAATAGCAGACCGTTTGAGTCCCTAAACTAATTCGAATAATTGAGATGTTCAGCTTATATTTATTACATGTTCTTACGAATCTCTTTCTTACGAAAATCTCGTTTATGTTTGCAGTGATTTATTCGTTGGATCCTATCACATTTCCACAAATATCGACTGGAACGTAGGCAATTTCGCCAGCTTATCTAACGTCCATCGATCTTAAAACTTCTGGAGAGTTTTAAATTTTAAATTTCTCGAGAGTAGATTACATGTCCATTTTTGTGGCAAATGACATAATTTTATTGCAACCATAATACCTTCAATGAATTCAGTGAACGCCATTGGCAGTAACACGTCGATCATATTCGTCGATAAAATATATGATGAAATTCACAATTTTATCACATAAGATCAATAGGCTTCAGTTCTTGATATTATAACAAAGCAGCCTAAGGACTTAGTGCAAAATTCGTCGCAACAGACAGATTCCCAGCATCTATGCATTTTTAGTAGAAACCCTTACGGCTGTGATATTGTCACAGCCACTCTTGTGGTACCCTATTTATGTTAACTTTACACTATCTGTGATCTCCTCACCTTTGAATATTAAAATCTAAGTTATTTGAGTAACCAAAACCATAACCATATTAACTTTTCATTCTCAGCTGTTCTGAAGTAACTGATAAATAGTTCAGCATCTTAGTTAATGAACTCAGTGTCTCTGTACCAGTTGTCGGCACTCAAGGCCACTAGAGGCCGAATATGATCGGTTATTTATCTGTAAACAAGACGAATGCCAACAAAGTTCATAAAACAATTCAAATATGAAACACAAATCACAACCAATAGCTGTTCAGATTACAACAGAGAAGGAAGGTACATCACGTAGTGTTATATTCCATTTTACCTCTATGCCTACCACTGCACAGTGGGGCAGAATCAAAATTTTTTGGAAATAAATCTGGCATTTCTAAACGGCTCATCCGATCGGGATAAAATTTGACATGGACGTAATAGGGTACATGGACGTAATAGGGCTCAAAATAGGGTACCTTCGACATGTAAAATTGTTAAACCTGTGCTATTTTTTTGCTTGCATGTGTATCTCTTATAATTTCCTAGTTATAGGCATTTCAAAATTGAAATTTTAAAATTTTGCCATACCTTGGTCCCCTTTTTCAAAAATACAGGTCGGAATTTTGGACCGAATGGATCCGAATATGTTATTACGAATAACATACAAATGATTTCAGAGCAATATCAATTATGGATCCAAAAATAAACGATTTTCAATTTATGATGTCATGATGGAATACATATTACGTTTTCATGTCTGGCTGCTTATTCTGGGCATTTTTCAGCCAATGCTCCTTCAAACGAATCAGTTGCGTTCGGTACAGGTCTGGTCAGATTTCAGCAGCTCATAATAGAAATGGATGTATAGTTTTGGTGTCGATTCGGCTGGTTGACAAGGCCTCACATACGATATTTTACGCTTCGAGTTATTGTAATGCATATATTTTCCATGGCAAGTGATGATTTTCTTTTATATCGATCAAGCAGCACTTCGGTCATGCAAAATCGTCTTTCAAGGGGCGGTTTCAATTCAATTTCCATGCTTTTAGGCGAATCCTGCTGCTGGCAAACGTTTTGATTTTAAAAGCTCTTGTTGAGTTTTACAACAATCTTCATTTAGTAATGCCTACAATTCTTGGCCCTCAAATTTTTTGGCTGGTCTGGACGATCTTCATATGTATGTCTTTCGTGTCCAAATCCGCACTTCTGAACCTCACAAACCATCTCTAGCACGTTGAAAGCGATGAAACATATTCACCATAAGCTTCGGAGCAAAACTTCCCGAAATCGTTGGTACAAAATTCGACATTTTCGAAGCAAAAAAAAACTTTGTTGTTTACACTATAATGTTCAATAACTAAGTGAGAATAAAGGACTGATATGGACCCTTCAACATGACATATAAGGTATTAGAAACAAAAATTGCGTTCAAAAGATACGCCATCTATTGTAAAATTTTTCGAATTATTCGTTATGTGAAAATTGTAATTTTAAATTCGCTGAATAATTATTCATAGGAAATTGTTCGATTATTCGAATGATCATCTATAAACCGTACTGAGTCATGAAAATAGGTTGTTTCCCTAGAATTAAAGAGAATAGTCTTAATTCCATACCTTTTTACATAAATTAAATAAGCTATTAAATTAAGCTATTAAAAATATTCAGAATAGCATTTATGTATCAGTGATGCATTCCAACTTGGTGTAAGCAGCTAAAACAACAATATTCAAAGGACTAAAGCATACTATGTACTTTAGAATTGTAATACCTCTAAACAAAATCCATTTTTTATTTAAATTACCCCAGCGCAAACATGATAATCAATCTTGTCCAGTTGCATTCAAAAAAATATTCACACTAAACACTTGTGGTTTATGGCTACTGAACTCTAGCCTCCATATTTGATGGCAGGTAAATACAAATTAAGATGGTTTCATAACTTGCAAGTTGCAACTAGTATTGCCAAACCGCATGCTTAAAAAATTTAATAATAAAAGCTGATTAAGTCGTATTTTTTTTTCACACACATACACATACAAATTGAAGCTTAAAATGAGGCACACACTTATGGGCAAAGTTTAAAAATATATATTGTATTTTTTTTATAAATAAATACATACATATATGTGGCATACTTTATTTTACAACCAATACCGATTGCATCCTCTTGTGTATATAAGTATACTATGCATGTATGTTAGTATAGGACATCGAGTAAAATAATGATAAAAAAGTTGGTCTTTGTCAAAAGGATTTTAGCCGACACTCATAACTGCATTTACAATTTTCATTATTTCTTTTTCTCTCATTTTTAGTTTTGCGAGAAGTGATAATTGTACGAGTATAGAATTTGTTGTTTGTGTGTTCTTTGGGACTTCTGGGTGTTTTATGAACGTTTTTGGAGAAAAAAAAAATTTGTTAGTTTTGCGGCTGCAGCAATCACTACTGCTTTTTAAAGTTGCAGCCATTGTTACGAGTATGGTGGTGGTGATGAGGACGAGGCTGGTGATGATGATGATGATGTGGCTGCTGTCTCAGTTGCTGCTGATGTTATTATTGTGTGTTGGGTTTATTACTTGGACTTTTGCAATGAAGATGACAATCATTTAATTAGAAAGTTTCCCATAGGCTCTTAATTGTTGTTGATGACATTAAGTCGTCGTTTGTGGTGTTTGCTGTTATTTGGCTTTGGCCTAAACATTATTGGTAGCCATAAACACTACTTTACTGCAAAACATTTCTACTCATGTTGCATCTTCAGTTGGTTAGTTGGTGTAGTTGTACTTTCAGCTAGTGTTAATTATGTGTTATGAAAATATTGTTGTGCCTAGAGAACCAAAAAAAAAAGAATGAAAAAAAAAACACCACAATTTTAAAATAAGCACAGGTGCTGCTGCCACACAACACCGTGTGTTTGTATGTAATAGCGTTGCAAATAAAAGAAATTATTCAGAGAGTTTGTTCGTTTTTTAGTTTTGTACTTTGTAAAGTTAATTACAAATGAAATTTTTAGCCTGAGGTGTTCTCGCACACTATCGCTTATGACACAAATGTATGCGTGGCCAATTTTAAAAGTCCTTATAAAAAATTAATAGACAAGTCTGTTTCAAAACCCCAGCACTGAATCCATTTAAGAAATTAACACCTTATATGTTTAAAATATAATTTACGAAGAATGGGTCATAAACAAGCTATCTCCAGGATGGATTGGGATCTTGTATGACAATTTTGTATGTCATTATCCTTACATGAAATCTGAAGAGCTTTTTGTACCTTCACAATACCCCCGAGACCAAAGAAAAATATTGGGTTTCTGTGTGCGCATTGGAGTGAGCCCAAGAAAATTCACTTAACATAATTTACAAAGATGCGCAGCAATGATCGCTAGTGTTAAATTATATTTAAGTGATGAAGATTTAAAATTGATGGTATCTGTTGCAAACGGAAGGGCATTAATCGCTGATTTCTTCAATTTTTACGATCCTGTGGATAATGAATTATATTCCTAGGATCTCATCCTCTGTCAAGAAGGTTCCCATATCATTGTTTTTCAGAAAGATATTCCTGCAAATAAGGAAATATCTGACTAGCTGAGATCGAATACCGATTTGCTATTGATATTGGCAATTGGTCAACATAGTTTCAACCGCCGTTGTCTCCTTGTTGTCCTTGAACCTATTAATGAAAATTGTCTTTAATAGTAACACATTTATTTACGATCACATAGGTTAGGTTCCATGGGTAGCCACTCTTCAAGCAGCTCACTGGGGTCCATTCAAAACTGATCCCGTTGTGATACCCAGGGGGTAAATTATACGTCCGTTCTTTCCAGGCTAAACCAACCAGATTCTCTGATGAAAGAGTAGATTCGTCTAAGACTTATCCTTGATAGCTCATCTAATATCAGAGCCGGGCATTGGTAGAATAGGTGTGACACCGTCTCATCCTCTTCTTCATTATGGCAGCTCCTACAGTAGTCATTATACCGTAGGCCCAATCTCCTAGCATGTGTCCCAATTATACAGTGTCCTGTATATTTGGCCAGTTCGTCAGCTATACAATTACCCTGATTTCCATCGTGGCCAGGGACCCATATAAGCGTTATCCTAGAATGTCTCGCTATCTCATTAAGGGATACCCGGCATTCCTCGGTTAACCTAGATGTCGTAAAGACACCCGCTACTATCAGTAAATATACCCGCCTTGCTATCAGTAAATATACATATATCACCAGATAATCGATAAAACTCAGCCAGTTGGATGCACGTTTAATGGCCGTAACTTCCACCTGAAGAGCCATACAAAAGTTAGGTAGCCTGAAGTAGGATTTAATCTCATAGTTCTCAATAAAGAAACAACCACCGACCCTATTGCCCCGGTTTGAGCCATCAGTAAATACTAGGGTATTCAATCGATTAATCGGTTAACCGATTAATTTTGGACGGTTAACTGTTCGAATAATTTGAAATTGCCGATTTTCAAATAACAAATAAACCGATTAATTTGTGTCGATTAACCGATTAACCGAAATTCCTTTTTTTTTCACTTTAAATTTTTTTTTTGTATTTATTTCTCCATTTGAACATCCAATAAACATGTTTAGTGAGTATGTATAACAACTGACATATTTAATTTACATGTATTTGAAACTTTGTTTGTATTTACATGTATAGACGAAACTTTTTTTGAAATGAGTCTTTCATCAATATCTAAAAGATTATTTCAGAAGATCTCACTAAAACTATAAAAAACTCACACATCGCTCACACATCAAAAAAAGTCTTTTCGAGAAAAACATCTTTGAATATTTTATGACATTTTACTATTTCTTAAATAAATTTTCAACAAGTCATGCGATTTCAGAAATTTAAATAGGAGATTGTAATATCTTTCTAACCCCCATTAACACGAAGTCTGGTTATGCCTTAACTAATAGTTAAAATTATTTTTATATGAAAACTGTCAGTATAACTATTAGTTAAAACATAACCAGACTTCGTGTTACTGGGGGTAACCTGTATTTAACCCATATTTTTACTTATCAAATATACGAGAAAACATGATTTTTTACAATGTTTACAACAAAAAAACACCCTCACACAAAAAATAATTTATTTTTTTGAAAACTGATAAAACTATATGAAAGATTATAGAACAGCGCATATTTTGTATTACTCAGTTCAATAAACACGGATTTTGAGTAATGATGTTGTTGCAGCAAATAGGCGATATGTTTACAAAAATTATCTCAAATACCTTATTTGCCATTTTTTATGTTTTTGTAAACAAAATTCGTTGTTGTATTTTCAATTTGAAATGAAAATATAAATTATTCGGTTAATCGAATAATTTTAAATTAACCGATTATTAACCGATTAAATCTAAACCTCGATTAATTATTTGCTCGATTAACCGATTAAACCAGAAACCCGATTAATTGAATACCCTAGTAAATACCCTTATGACATCATTCCGCGCTGCCATGAATCCCTGTTCGGGATCTTAATATGGAAATGCCTATCGAAAAATGGTTTTGCGATGCAATAATCGACATTACTATGTAAGTACAGTAGTTCAGTATCTTAGAGTGCCCATGATCTTTGCCAGACCACGAACATTCAGCATTCAGTCTCACAGCAGAGTTGAGAGCCATTTGTATCACCATCAAATCAACTGGTAACCAGTTTAGGATAGTAAAAAGTGCCTTAGAGGGGGTAGTTCCTATAGCGCCTGTAATCAGTATCGCAATAGTCCTGAGAACTCGTTCCACAGCCTTCCGGTGGGTAGCATTATCCAAGACGTACCACCACACCAACACTCCAGAACAAGATGGGTTTAACAACTGCTTTGAAGATCCAATTGATACCCTTCGGCATAATACCCCAGTTTGTACCAATTGCCTTCTTACAGGAGTAGATGGCTACATAAGCCTTGTTAATCCTGTTTTGAATATTAAAATTCCAGGACAATCTTTTATCTAGAATGATGCCAAGATACTTCGCATTATCCCTAATCTCAAGACTGATTCCATTCAGTCTAGGTGGTCTGAAGTCATCGATCTTATACCTCCTAGTGAAGAGAACCAATTCCGTTTTTTGTGGGTTCACACTAAGTCCACTTGAAATATTCCACTCACTCAGTGTACTTAATGCTGATTCCATACAACTAGATATTGTATCCAGAAATTTACCAGATATAAAAACTGCAACATACGATCACATACGGATGACATAAATGTAATGTCAGGGGAGATAAATAAAATGTACAGTACTCTGTGGGTTCCTTTCTTGTAAACATAAATTTTGATTGTCTTGCCAACATGGGAGCTCGACGCTCGTTTATAGGTCCTGAACCATTCTTTGGCATCCCACGTGGATACACATATTCGTTCTTGTGTTGAATCGGAATTTTCCCAATTTTGAGGTATTTTAATAGGACTAAGACAGTCCAAACGATTCATTACCCTATCCAGACGTAAAGAAAGAGTGACTTGACAATACTTTCTGAATTATTCACCAGTGGTTTAAATTTTATTTTAGGTAATGTTTAGAAGCTTCTGAACATATTCAATGCGACTTCCCAATGCTGGCAATGTGCAGAACTAAATAGCTCGGCAGGTCCTTTATGGCCCCGGGGGACGTAGCTATACTACCTCGGTACGTTCTCCTCCTATACACAAGGGTCTTTCCCGACAAACCTTGGGGAAGACTTTAACTGTATAATGTTGTAGCTAAGCTTAACTCATCTGATATCATACCGGGAGAAACTGTTTTTTCAATGTTATTATGTCCCATGACTATTAGTATATACATATATATTTGCGGGAAATTTAGAGACTTAAAAGGAGGGACGACAGGACCCCATCTTGAGGATATAATTCCTAAACTCTATAAGGGCTTGAACGTTAATACGAAATTCGGTACCAAGCACCGCTATGATACGATTTATTCGGACAAGGAAACGTGTGATATCCGCTAGATCGGCTGTATTTAATATATGTCCTGATATTGAGTTGTGCAATTTATTGAGATTTAAAATTGGGTTTTCTTAATTGTGCTTAAGCTATGTTGCGAGGTGTCATAATGGACCAATAGGTCAAAGTTAAATGAAGTTAATTCCGACAACCACCCATACCCAATATATACGGGGATTCTTAATTGTTTGCTCTATGAAAACGTATTTGCTACCAATAATGACATCATCGTTGAAACAAACTCCTATTTGGAAATGAATAATCGTGTTATTTGAAAATAATAATAAAAAAATTATGTTTTGAACTACATCAGACCATGCCTTAACCCATTAAAATGTATGTTTCTATTGTCACCCCAAAGAGAAACTTTTCGGTTTGCCTCCATATTGCAATTGTTCCTTCTGTTGCTGTTGACTGAATTGTTGGGTTATCCGGATTCGATTTTAATGCCAACTCGCCATAAGTTAAGTTGTCTTTTAGTGATGTGGCAGCACCAGGTGAATGATAGTTTTACAGTAGTCACTGGTCACTGGTGTGTTTTTCTATGTTGCAAGTAGTTGCAATGTACTTCTGTATTGTATGTAATTGAGAGAGTTGAATGTTAAAATTTTTTTTTGGTGTAATAAATAATTTTGAAGTTTTTGTTTGCTGCTGTTGTTTATGTGATTATTACTTGCTTACTTACTACGTAGTGTGTATTATTATACCCTTCAGCTTCGTGAGAAGGGTATATATAAGTTTGTCATTCCGTTTGTAATTTCTACATTTTTCATTTCCGACCCTATAAAGTATATATATTCTGGATCCTTATAGATAGCGGAGTCGATTAAGCCATGTCCGTCTGTCTGTCTGTCTGTCTGTCTGTCCGTCTGTCTGTCTGTCTGTCTGTTGAAATCAGTTTTCTGAAGACCCCAGATATCTTCGGGATCCAAATCTTCAATAATTCTGTCAGACATGCTTTCGAGAATTTTGCTATTTAAAATCAGAAAAATCGGTCCACAAATGGCTGAGATATGAGGAAAAAACCAAGACAACCTCGATTTTTGACCTATTTTTTTACCTATATCTGGATTACTAAGACATTAATATAGACAATATGGATATCTAATGATAGATATTTCAAAGACATTTGCAACGACGTATATAAGACCATAGAAAGTTGGACCTACAATGGGTCAAAATCGGGAAAAAAATTTTGAACCAGATTTTTTTTTTTTTTTAAAATATTAAAAAACAAAAAAAAAATTTTTTAAAAATTTTAAAAAAAAAAATTTTAAAATTTAAAAAAAAAAAAAATTTTAAATTTAAAAAAAAAAAAAAATTTTAATTTAAAAACTATTTTTAAATTTAAAAAAAAAAAATTTAAATAACAAACAAAAAAAAATTTTTTTTTCCAAAAAATTCAAAAAACTAAAAAAAATAAAATTTTGTTTACCTAAAAATATTTAAAATTTTGAAGTATAATTTGGTGAAGGGTATTTAAGATTCGGCACAGCCGAATATAGCACTATTACTTGTTTTAACTTTTGTTTTGTTTTGTATGCATGTTGTTTTGTCTTTTTGTTAAATAATTATTATTATTTTTTTTCCAACATGATGTTGCATTTTAAACATCATTAATTATGTGTGAAGTGTATAATATATCATATTTAATAGAGTGTGAATTTTAAAGTTCACTCTATGCCCAGTTCAATTAAGGTTTCCAGGAATTATTCAATTGTCGATTGTCATCGTGCCAGCATGTTGAGTGGAATTCATTAAATGTACATTTTGGATAGAAGTGGGGAAAATTTAGGATATTAAGTATAGGTTTTGGTAAAGTCTTATAAGCTTGGTTACTTTCTTAAAAAGTTGAGGAAGTTTGAAAGAAATTCGAATAAATAAAAAATTAAGAATTATGGAAAGTTAAGAGACAAAGAATTGCTGCTTACTAAATAAACATTTCTTAAATTTCTCAGTTACAAATACACATATTTCTCTTATCAAATAAAGCACATCCATTTGTATATACCTATTTAGTTGCAAATGATCATATTCGCCTTTCCAAAACCGCAAGCTAATGACCCTTTAATTCTTACAAACATACGGGAAAAAATGCACAAATATTTTCTTCCTCAAGATTAATATCTACGCACGCTGACTCATTTATTATAAACTACAAACCATTTTACTGACATAATACACCGTATTTTTTAAACCATTTGGACACTTTGCTAAAATCATACCACGATCCCATGACTCAACTCCGGACGTTTCTCTCTCGCTGATGCTTATGACGACGATCATGATGATGATGATGACGAACCATAAAGGTAAAATATATGCAACCATAAAGCGACACTTTATATTCCACATGATAAAGTCATGAAGATAATACCAACAAACAAACTGCAACATATTAAAGCTTTAGTTTGGTTGCACTCAACCAAAAATGGTTTACAAAACACAAACTAAAAATCCAACTGAAATAAAACAGGGAAATAACAAACACAACACAAACACAAAATAGTTATAAGATCGCACAAATTTAGATGTAACTTAAGCTAAACAACAACGAGAAACCGATCATAAACCAATAAAGCCAATAAATATACAACATTCAACAGCGAACAACAATCCGGACAGCAAATACAATAAACAAAGATGCACAGTTGCACATTACAGGCTGTGGCGGCAGCAGCGTATCTCATTTAGATGATCGCATACCATAAATTCAATAAACGACATTTAATGCTTCACTGACAATTTTGGCCAACAAACTGCAACAATCATAAAATTGAAAAGGACGCGCCCACTACTACAACGACTAACACATGTTTGCCGTTGCAATTGCGTTTTCTACTGCTCTGAATGCCAAGAAATGGGCCACATGTTTCAAGCATTGTGAAACTAAAGCAAATGAGCAGCAATAACTGACACTGCTGCAACAGCAGCAGGCTAGATTTCATTTTGTGAATTCATTTAAACAAAAAATGAACAAAAACTTTTGCATGATGTAGCACATTAGCTTACGGTAGCTGATTAAATCACGATCATCAGTCAAATAGAAACATACTAATGTGTGTGAGTGTAAACGAAGAATAAGCAACAACCACTACAAATGACATACCATAACCCAGCAAACAAACTGGAGGAGATGCAACTGCTTATGATGGAAAATTGTGTTTGCTGCAAGGAGTGTTTTAAAGATTTAATTTGGAATGTATTCAAAACATACAAAATCATCCATTAATCCAATTCATTCAGCTGTTCTGGGAAAACTTATGACGCTTTCTTTTCTGGACAAATTTTTGTATTTATTTGCACATTTTGACACTATAACGTACTCGGGGCTATACCTGGATATGACCCTCCCCAATGCATTCTGTTGAAACTTGGACAATAAGTTACAGGAGAGAGAATAGAGGGAATAGTGTCTGTGGTCAATTGATTTGATTATTGAAAGTGACAGGAAAATCTACTGAAGGAGGTTTAAAGAACGAATTTTGCCTGTAGTGGGTTGTGTGGTGCACTGAACACTTTATATTGTAGTATCGATAGAACAGTGAAACACAACCCATTAACGACAGTGCTTAAACGAATAGAGTTGGATACCCTTTTGTCACTGATAACTGATGAATTCGCTCTCACCTGTACATGATCGAGTAGCTCCAAAATTGAGTTTGAAGAACCGCCTCGGACATGTGATCTGTCTTTCATTTTCGGTTCGGAACAGTATTCAATCACAATGTAGGAAATATGTCAATGTTTAGTCCAGCGAACAGCATACTGTATTCTCAGGCCCATAGTATCAAGAGCTTATGATCCCTTAATATTTACACCACCCATAAATACGGATGAATAAACTTGTTCTGACACACGTTTGTTTGTTCAAATATAAGTGTAGAAATTGACTCAGGACACCAATCACATTATCCTGATCATTAATGTTCTTCATTATAATCCCAAACTACTACAGTCTAGGCCTGTCTGAATAGCAAATGCTGAGCGCATGTAAAAATGTTTGATGTAAAAGGACATTTAGAAAAATTAAGAATAGAGAAGAAAGTACGGAGCCTTGTGGTACCCCGACTTAATCGTTAATTCTTTAGATAAGATCCATCTACAAGAACTCGTATAATTCGACTTCTGGGATATAAATAACCAGCACCAAAAATAATTAGTGCAAATAACTGAAACAAGTAGTACTCTATCGCTCCTAAAGAATAAGTTATTAATCTTCCAGAACATTAATTAATATTAAAAGATTTTCTGTAATAAATTCAAATCCAAAGATTGCCATTTGTTGGAATCTGATAAGGGTCCTTCACAAAATTGCGAAATATCTTTCTGAGATCCATATGCACAAATTATTCACATAATTCCCAGCTGAGTTTCTTTCCCAAACACTTTGCCAAATGTAGCTTTCAAAGAGTTTGAAGAAATGCTAATCGGTCCGAAAGCATCATAATTGGAATAATTAAAGAGCGTTGTTTGAAATTTATTTACCAAAAAAAAGATGTAACAGCCCGTGAAAATTGAAAATTTGAGTATGATCAATAATGTCACTGGTTTTTGTGATCATAAAACCTATATCGATCACATTAACAGCCTAAGAGAGATCATAAAGCAGTCTGTAGAATGGTGATCACCTTTGAACCTAACGGTTATAGACTTATAGATCATGCAGCCGTATGGAACACATTAGAACACAAGCTAATAAGTCTCATCAAATGTCTATATGAAAACGCTACCTATCGTATTCTTCACTAAAAGCAACAAATATTAACTCCGGTGTACGGTGTACAAGGGTGTGTATTATCTGCCCTGCTTTTTAACACCGTACTTGATGTAGCAATGGATAACATCTCTTGGGAATGAATTGGGGTCTTCAAGGCAGACTGGAGGACCTAGACTACGCTGATGACATTTGTTTACTTACTCACACCGTTTTACACATGTAATATAAGTTATCACTAGTCCAGGAAACTGCATCAGACGTTGGCTTAAAAATAAGTATCAGCAAAACAAAAATAATGCGAATAAACGTAAATAATGAGTAAACATTAATCGTTCATAATCAATCGCTCGACGAAGTAAAATCATTCTGTTACCTGGGAAGAATATTGAATACAAGTGGAGGTTCCAAAGCCAATATCTCCAGCCGCATGAACAAAGCCCGGCAAGCATTAGGACAACTCAAATCAGTGTGGATCTCGTCATATACATATATCAAAAAGGACGAAGCTAAAGATATTTAATTCGAATGTAAAATCCACACTGTTGTATGGAAGCGAGACAAGTTTTTGTAAATAAATGGCTGAGAAAGATTCTACACATATTCTGGCGTAGAACAATCTTAAATTATCGTCCCTGCTCAACAACGTATCCAAATTGAAATCCGCAAACGTTAATGGATTTGGATTGAGAATACACTGCGTAAACAGCCCAACAATATATATTTTTTTCTTTAAAAAGAGAAGTAAAACTCAGGCAATTAATGTGCCTATATATAATTGTGTTACTTTCTTTGGAAAGGGGATAGAGTAGAAGAAAAGGTGGTGAAAGGAGGAGAAAAGCTTTTAATGGACAACTCTGCAATTGCGCGTTATATTTGTTATTAGTGCGGGTTGCAACGCCTCTGGTGGTGAGATGGCGCATTAGTCAAGCCAACAACCGTTATTTAATTATTTTACTTCGGTGGCGTTTTAGTGTTATAGCACCGAAGAAGGGCGCTGTGATAAATATTAGTTATTAGTAAACTAATAATTATTATAAACTGATGTTGTTGATTAGCAGCGGCTGGGAATCGAGCACAGGCCACAAATACCATACCATGCTTAATGACCAAACGAGATAACAAATTAAGCCACAGCACCCTCAAATTAAGTTTCTATACATCCTAGATTTATTTTGTAAAAATATGAGCCGGATCTCCAGTATTGTATAAAGCTCGTTCAAAATTCCAAATTGAAAACAACATGAACGAATCACATAGTTACGACCTTTCGATCTGACTATTGTGTCTATTAACCCAAACAATTATTTACGCTTTCATCTGGACGATGTTCAGATGACCATGTAATTCAGTGTACAAATATTTAGTTCATTGGAGTCGGCAATTCCTGTGACCAAATCATTTTAAATTCTGGAATATTTTCACTAAAACTTTAAAAGATTCCTTTTTACGTACAGTGTATCTTCATAATTATATTACGCAGTGCGATTGTCTGTTGGTTCATATTCCAGCGCTTTGCTTACGAGTAATGGCTCGTCATATGGTCTCTATTTGCCTAGACAAATGTGACATTTTAGCCAAGCATACAAACGATGATTGTCGCCACAGATAATGCCACAGCAAATGACAATTTCAGCAAAGTGAATTTCTAGTAAAATGAAGAGACAAATGAAAAGAAAAAAAATTGCCCTTTCTTTAAAGAGTCATATTTAAAGACCATACATACGCTAAAATGCCTCCAATAATACGTTCATGTGGTCAACTAAAATTTGCTAGGAAAACCATCATCATGTGCGTAATGGCGAGACCTTGATTGGGTTTGGCGTTAAAATTTAAAAACAAACCAAAAAAAAGAATACAACAAAATTGAGCTGAAATGAGTGGCTACTGTTAATGCCACTCAATTGATTATAGACAATATAAGTGTAAGCTATACATTTGCTCCTACATACAGCGATTGTAGCGTCGTATTTTGTATTGGTAGATGTCAATATTTAATTGTTTCTAAGACTAATCGCTAGTTTCAGATCAGAATTTTAATTTTATTTTGGCGCAATTATCGTGTGGTAACGATCAATTCAACTCAACCATATAAACCAACCATGCAACAAGTCATGCCACAAAGGTGTGTTTGAAAATATGTTAGGATTGGCTTTTGCGTATTAACAACTACTATCGATCAATTTTATGCTGAACGAGTATATTGGCATGTTAAGGAAATTAAGCCACAAAGCATTTGTTTAGAGAAATTGATGCATGCAACTCTGCATATGAATACTTACATTTCATACCGCACTTACGCAATTCTAAATTAGAGATACACAAAAATATATAAAATAATAATTTTCTATCATAATCTCAGTGGAAGATAAATTAGTTTTAATCAATTTATGAAGTCTGCCAATTACATTTTTTGGTATTTACAGCGTTTAGCGAGTTTCTGGTGTAAATTAAGACAAAGTTTTGTTTAAAACGAATTTTAATAACCAGAAAAAAGTGTTAAGAACTCTGGCATATGTTTTGGCAAATAACGGGAATTTCCATTAAATTTTTTTTGTATAAATATTTGTATGCATAATAAAGTGTTACTTACACGACTTTGAGAAGGTCGTACGTGTATTTTATGGCGTCTCATTTGAATGTGACATTTGCAAGAAATGTCTACTTTACTGTAATAAATTCTGCTATTTTGACAATCATGTTTATTTAAACAGAAATCATTTTTATGTGTCTTACAAACAGAAGTTCAATTGAATTGAGGAACAAATGGTAGCAATTGGATTCTTATAAACTGGATTTGTATTTAGGACTTCATGGAATAATTGTTAGAGATTCTGACAATTTGAAAGCTGCAATGTAACTCATGTTAAGTAATTACTGATCTTGTTTAATCGGTGATCAGTATCAGCTAATGGGTGAAATATTTATTCCTTAAACTGATCATGAGTTTTTTACTACAGTTCACATGAAACCAAGCTAATGTATATGCTGGGGTGACAGGGTAAATATTTCGGCCAATCACTGAGATTAGTAGTGATATAATTTAGAACATATATTTTAATAATGACCATCTCTGGGGATTAATGTTAAATTCTTTTTAAATTCCAGTAATTATATGGTTCAACCAGGGAAATAAGTATCACTAGAATGAAGTTCAAATAACACTAATTAAATAATATAATAATACTTTTTTTTTTTTTTTTTTTTTCATAATCTTTATTTACAATCTATCCCATTATTGAGGATAATAAGCAAATTTGATATAATAATATTAAAAAAGTAATTGTTGATCTCCAGTGAGAACAACAACATTTATACAAAACATTTTCTTTTTCTCAATTATTTTGAAAGATAGATATTATACTAAAATAATCTTACATATCAATAAATATATTTACATGATACAAATACCGATAAATAAATAATAATAATTATCGAAATGGTAAGTCAAGTATATGATATCGCTTCAGTCTTCTCACTTCTTCAGTATCATCTAGTAGAGATATCGCTAGTGGGTTGCAGTGGTTACTTAATCTAATAAGATAGTTTTCGCTATATTTCTTTATTTCATTGTTGACTTTTGGTACGTTTAGGTCATTGTGTATAGTTTGATTTGAAACAAGCTTTGGAGCATTCACAATTATTCTTAATATAATAATACTAATTTAACTAAATGAGCAAATACCAATAACAAGTCTCCAAAGAATTTCCATTTACACAGTCACTTTTACAAGAGATTCGATAGTCAATTCACAGATTCTTCAATGGGACTCCAAGTAGATGCAGTTGAAAACATAGTTTACCAACTTTAGTTACTATTACAGCAAAACTGAATAAAAATGTAATTTGAGGCAAATGAATTCTGCATATTTAGTAATAGTTGAAAACTATTGACATTTACTTCTGAGCAGTGGCGACAATCTATTGATCACAAAGGGGGGAGGATGATACCCTGAAGGGTTTATTCCAGGTACCTTAACTAGTAATCTGATGGTCCCCATAATTCGGTTATTTCTTTCTTACTATTAACTGTCCAAGAACAATCACTTTAGAGTTACTTCATATTTATTATTATTATCGCTCTAGCAATTATTTATTCTCAGACAGTGTCCTTCAGATCATGTGAATCTAGGCACAAAAGTTGTGGTTGGAAATGAATTTTCTCATCTTGATTGCAGTTTATTTCAAACCATATGATTTGTATTGGATTTGATGTATTCCTGCAATCTTAACATTAGATTTATTGTATTTAATTACAATGCCTTGAATGATCTCTTTGCAGAATTTACTGTTCATTTAATGGATCATAATTAAGACATTCGATATTGAACAATTGACACAATATTTGACTATTTCGTATGTACAAAAATTCAGTTCGTTAAATTTAAATTTTGTCATATTGCTAAAGAGACATTAATCTTGAACTATTCACTTGATCATGGCCTTTTAACATGGGATCTTATTTAACCCACGAACGACTCCTGCTTCATGTTTTCTTTTGGGTGTTGTGAATTTTTTGAGAATCTGATGATCTTGTGATTCAAAATACAATTCAGTTCGTTGGAACTATTTAATACCTATGACGTTGAGTCTTAAAATGGACGTATTAAATTGTATTTATTCCAGGGAAGATTACCAGTATTCTGGTATTCGGTTATTATGTTTAATTTCCATGTATGATTTTTTTTATATAGTAGATTATTGTAGTATTTACTGTTCGTAAACATTCAACCACAGACAGGGTCCTTAAGTAGTCAGACTTTCGAGGTTGAATATATGACTCTTGGCCTTTATTAACCCACAAATAACACAAGATTTGACTACCATAATGATTCGTATGATAGATAATTAATTAAAAATTGCGATTCTAGGTTCAAAGATTCAATTCGTTACAGTCGATATATTTATGCTGTTGCCAAAGAGACATTTGATTTCAACAATTCACTAAGTCCTGGCATTTTGACATGGGATGTGCTTTAACCCAAAAATGACCCACAAACAGCTTTTACCACCGTCATATTTTATATGGGAGGAGTGTGGATAATCACTACGATGAAATCTATATAATTTTGAAAAATGGAGTGTATTCTAATCCACAAGCAACTCCACCTTTCTCCATCATATGTTAATTTTGGAGAATCAAATGACCTTGTGATTAGTACAAATATTCACGTCGTTGGTCTCAATATGTTGGAGGACCAGAATTCCGTGTGATTCTAGGTAAAGGAAAAAACGATGTGGAAAAACTATTTCGCTTCCAATAGGATTAATATTTATACTAAATAATATAACTTACATGTATTGTTGGACATTTCCAGATCCTGTTTAAAGATGCTCTACTATATTGACTATATTGGATATTTGATTGAGTGTGGCAGTTTATCCAGGATTCGGTTTATTATACTTTACAGCTTTCACCATTGTCATATTTAGTTTGGGAAGTGTGAGTGTTGGAGAATTAGATGACCTTGTGGTTCTTCTGGTACAAAATTTCACTTCAATGGAATCTGCATATTATTTCTGTTGCTAAAGATACACTAAAATTGAACGATTTCTTAATCATGACCTATCGAAATGGGTTGTCTTGTATCCACAAAGCACTCCAGGTTTCATTACCCCCAAGTAGCTGAAAAAAAAACATTTCCCGGCAAGCTAGCGTCACCAAATTTCGCACGCGGTCTTCTACTGTCAATATATTCGATTTGAGTAAAAATGGGTCATCGACTTATTACCCCAAAATCTGGAAATTCGGCCATAGTGGGGTGGTGTGAATACAGTAGAATCAGATGCCCTTGTGATTTTAGATACAATGCTTCATTTCGTTGCTTTCTTCATATTTTTGATGTTAGAAAAAGAGGCATGTAATATGAAAAATTCAACTAATTATGAGCTTTTGACATGAGCCATCTTTTCAGCACCCTGCTGTTTTAGTATGGTTCCAATCGATTGTGATGTGATGTGAGGAAAACTTTGATTCATCCTATAGGGAGAATAAATGTTCATATAAAGGCGCTGAACTATCCAACAGCAGGTATAACAGTTAATTTATGAGTGATCACTGCAATACCCTATTTGAAGGAGCTGGGCTATCCAATAGAATGAGAGTTCAGTTATTGGTGGATACTACAAGATCCAGCATAAAGGTCACCAGTAGTGAAAATAGTCCTTAAGATCGAATCTTAAGGAAAACAAACAAATTTCCGGGAGTATATATTTGCTCTTATTTTTGTATTTATTTATATGGATCAACCCGTTGATCAGTTTATAAAAAGTTAAGGGGTTCAGGATTCCAAAACTGTAGCAGAAGCACTTTAGCTCTTGAACTTTCATAGCGTTTCGATTAAGACCTTCGAAACTTCAGTGTGTCAAATATTTTCAAAACTAAAAGGAACAAATTCGAAATAATACCTTGCTATTAAACGGATTAAGATTAATTAACATACTCTTCCAATTTCGATTAACTTTACTTTTCGTTAATGAGTTTTACACCTAAGACTTACAATACATACCTACATAAACACTCTTAACTCGAAAATAAAAAACTTTAAGTGAAACTTCTTTAATTCCCAAAGTGCTTAATAATATCGTATTAAATAAGAAAGAAATAAACAAACAAACAAACTTTTCTCATTTCAACTTTTTTCTTTTTCTGATGCAAAGCTTAACACATCTCTAATTAGAAATATACATTATAATGTAAATTTCACAAAAAAAAAGGAAATCCTGAAAGAAAAAACACCTAAATGGAAAAATATACAAGACACACTAAAAAGCAGAAACCTCTAAAACAAGAGTCTGTGACATAAGAAGACAAGTTGAAATTTCCATTAGCGCCTTATCATAATTGCAGCATTAATCTGCGCTTCCAACTTCAGCATTACGTTTCATGATTTTACAAAATTCAAATGTTCACAACAGACACCCAAACACACATAATACTCTCGCCCCAATGTGCATACACTCTTAGATACAAGAGTTAATATAACCACATATGAATAGGAATCTACTAAGTATATAAATATTCCTACACTTCTTCAGACTTCATGATGCTGCGCTCCATACCCACCAAACACTATATTATACAACAACATTCCTTTGGCAAACCAATGTCTCATAACTATTTAACACCAAAACATACCAAAAAAAGAAAAAACTAAATACAAAAACACATCGTACATGAAGCACACACGTAATGAGACACCGGAGACACGTTTGTGGCAAATTTGTGAACTTGAAATGTGAAAAATATGCAAAGAGTATTTAATGCTTATTTCACAGTCGAATCTTTTCTACCTACCAACTCACCAAACGACCGTCCCAACCAGCCAGCCAGCGAGAGAGCATTCCACCCGTCTGCTAAAGCTGTTTGGGAGGGTAGAGGTATAATGTGGTGGCGGCGCGTACTATTTAAAGCTCAGTTGCCTTGCTTTTTTTTGGTATAAATATTCTTATACTTATGGCCCGTAAAAGTCCAAGGAAAGCAGCCAAGCAAATACAAAAAATTATATTTGGTCTCTGGTCTGCACACAATTAAGCGTTGCCACAGTCAACTTTTAGCTGCCTGATTATCATGACAGTCGCTGATTACTCGAATTCTCGTACCAAAAAAAAAAAACAAAAAAACAGAACCCAAATGAAAAAAATTGTGGTCACAAAACAAACAACATGAAATATCGTTAATATTTGCTGTGTGGAATGGGTGAAAAAAATATATAAAATCACATTAAAATGAAGCTTAAGAATACAGCAAAATCAATGCAATATATAGTATAAGTAGTAGATACACACTCATGCATATTCACATAACATCCATCCATATAGACGACAAATATCGTTAAGTAGTTGGCTGTAGTTGTTAGAGACCGAACCGATTTGCCGTAGTTTGGTTTCATTGGTTTCGTTACATTTAAATTGAGTGTGATGTTAATGAGCTTTTGATGAAGTTTTGATGTTGTTGTCGATTTTTTTTTTGCCCCAACTGCTGCTCCTTTTCACTTCTTCATCTTTTAAGCAGAGGAGTGTGGAGGCAGTTAGTTTAGTTAGTGTTTTTTCTTGTATCGATTTGAAGCTCGTTATTAGGGTCGTTTATTTTGTTCATGAGGTAAAAAAGAAGAAGAATAATCATCATTCTATTGATTTGTTAATTAAGATCTTGATTTTTTTATGATTAAATTATACAAGAGCAATTTGTGCACAGTTAATGTTTGCCGTTTCTTAGAGATGATGTGGGGATAAAACTGGGGAGATTTAGCTTGAATAACCAGAGAAACTTAATTGTTAAATATATTTAACTTCAAATGAAATTTAGTTAAAATATGTTAATATTTCCTAATAGTTATTAACATAGAATAGCGTTCTAATTGATAACTTCATTTACATATTGTTATCTGGCCTGCAAAACAGCCCATAAAATTCATTTGTGATAACTTCAGAACCAGTAGAGATTCTTAATATGGAATATGTTGGTAATTAAATAGCTCTAAATTTTAAAAATGGCGCATAGGAGATATTTTAGAAGTGGAGCAATGAGTTATTTTTGAAGTGAGACTTCCACTTTTCAACGTCTTTGATAGCTCCGGCTGAAATGCACCAATGGTCTGGGTAATGTAGACTGCGTATTTTTGCACGATCTTGGTGGAGAATTCACGCGAGAGATAAAGATACTCCCCAACCGTTCATGCAGAAAATTCATTCATACCGTTGGAAACACATCTCGTCCACGTTTAATTCTGGAACACAAAATTTGGGTATCATTAATCTGTAGCGCTCGCCATTGAATGATTTATTTGCTTTACTGAGATTCTCCCCAATAAGACCTGAAAAGATGAGAAAGAGGACTGACTCGCATTGCTAAAGAAATGAATAATATTCATGGCACATTGAATATGAAAGTATTGTAAACTCAACAACGTTATCGAGGTAGTTCTTTGATTGGTACTCTGTGTAACAAAAAATATTGTGGCGATGACTAATTGTTGATAATCCCAGTCACCTTGTTCAGATTTCTATGATATTTTTGATCTCCATTACTGAAAAATACCCTGCGAATATTATAATTCCTTCTATGGGGTTTCCGTTGATTTCATTTGTTTCACTGAGACATCCGTAGATGACACTGCTCCGCATAATCGTTATTTGATCTCTTGTCGGTTGATCGTTATTTGATCGGTTGTCCTCGTAGCATGAAATTAATAATGGTTTTCGGTATAACAATGGAGATTGTGGTGGTTATTGTGATTGTTAAACAAACTCTGCCGCTGAAATGAAGACTAGTTCTGACATAACTTAGATCAAGAAACTCAATGGTTTATGGTGCCCCATAGAACGAAGATAAGTAAAGCCTGCGCTGAATGTACCCAATCTATTCTGAACACTTATGAACAAAATTAATTACCAAACGAATTGTAGCCGACAGACCTTGAAAAACAATTTTACATGTCCAAAAAGGATGTTTCAACGATATAAAAGAAAATGATTTCTGCACCTGATCATTACTTGCGATACAAAATGGATCTATTACGATAATTCGAAGCGTAAGAAATCGTATGTGAAGCCAGGCAAACCAGCCAAATCGACACCAAAACCATATATCCTTGGCGCTGAGATAATGCTCTGTATTTTGGTGGAACCAAATGGATTTTATATATTTGGAGCAGCTAAAATCCGGCCAGACCATTACAGAGAACATGTACCGAACGCAACTGATTCTTTTAATGCGAGCATTAGCCGAAAGCGACCAAAATATGTGGCCAGACATGAAACCGTAATATTACATCATTACAACTCTCGGTCACATGTTGCAATACCTGTTAAAAAGTAATTGGAATGAAGTGGTTGGGAAGTTTTGCCTCAGCCGCTTTATAGTCCAGACCGTGCACCGTCAGACTACTATTTGTTTCGATCGATGCAGAACTCTCTCTCTCTCTTTGATACGCTTCATTTTGGAACAGAGTATCCGACATTGGCCTGATTTGCTCATGGTCTCAAAAGATGAACATTTTTTTTGTCGCGGAATCCATATGTTGCAAGAAAGATGGAAAAATGTCATTGCTAACAGTGGTCAACACTTAGAATAAATTTATATTGTTACGAATTTGCACTAGCAATTTGAATTTAACGGTCGGTAGCAACTGCCAGCAACATTCATCGTGTTTATAAACATTTCCATCAGTAGAAGCATCTACTTATCAACAATGTTGATAGCATGCGGTTGTTAGCATTCTTTGAAAGTATGGCAACACTGAATGTTTAAGCTGCGAACTTTGATATTGAAAGCTCTAGAATTCGAATATACGAGTTTTGACAGTTAAGAACAATCTAGGCTACTCAGATGCAGATGGCACTGTCTATAAATAGTGGCAGAGGTTGCAGTCGTAAATGAGTTTATTATAAGCACTGTTAGAGTTAACATCAATTGTTTTGTACATTATAAAGTGTGTCAGCCCAATTATGAATAAAACATTCCGCGGGAGTTTGTTCCCCGAGAGTTTTTCCCATTGAATTTGCGTAGGAAAAATGAGAAAAGGGAAAAAACTCCCGGGGAATTTTTATTCATAATTGGGCTGTGTATTTCTGCGAATTTACAAACCTGTATTAAAACACTGAGTGACTATTCTGTTTTTGTACATTTGAATAAAGTATCCGGTTTATTTAAAGGAAAAAAATCCACATTTGTAAGTCATACACCCAATATTTATTGTAGACTTAAAGGCATCCTGTGATGCTTTTATGTTTTCAGTGATATATCAACAATCCTCGTAGTTTATATTTAAAATCTAAACCTCCACTTTAAAAAGAAACCCGAAATAACTTCTGAGTTACTTAAAAATTCATTCCGTTAAATATTCCAAACAAAATTGCTGAACTTCATACTTTACTGTAAAGATTTTCTTACGCACCCTAGACTACAGACCCAAACACACAAAACAATTTCCGATCCAATGCAAACGTATTAAAATAATGTTGGATAACATTTAATTCCATTATCACAATAACGCACAACAAATACAAACACCACAAAAAAATAAGATGAAAAAAAAAGAAAGTTAAATGGAATCAAGAAAATCCCAGCGTCCAAAAATGTAAAAAACCATAAATCACTGCAAGTGCCAAAGTATACCAAACAACAAAACAAAAAATAAGAAATTGGAAAAAAATAAATTTAAACCACACCATCTTAACCAACTAAACCCCCACCCCTTCAACATAACCAATACTATGCTGTATAGCACGTACCACTGTTTGTAAATCCTTTTTTCATATACAGGATACATATCAATTGAAAATAAAATACAATATTTTGGTTTTTCCATTTTTAATAGGAATAACAACAAGGACAAGAACAAGTAAAAAAAAATCTCCATAATATATGCTAGAACATATCCTGTACACAAATTGCGAAGACACGTATCCAACTGAGCAAAGTGTATGAAAAAAATGAAGGATATACGCATAATATTGCTGGATAAGAAATTTACGAATTTGTTAAGGAACAGAGAAAAAAAATCGCCACAAAAAGGGGTAGCTGAAAAAAATATTATTTTTAATTTTTGTTTTCTTGATAAGAAATATGTATTGGTAAATCTCCATAATATGTGAACAGTCCGTTTCGCCCTTTGTGGCACATTATTTGCGTAGACCTACTACTTTTGGTCATAATGGAGTGTTAGGTTTGGTGATAATACTAAGTTGTGGTGAAAGTTTTAAACGACTTGTATGTAAGTGCCCTACTAAGTACATATGTAGTAGGAACTAAGGCATGTATGAAGGAAAATCGTAATTTCTTTTAAAGAAAACTCTTAAGAATTTAATGAAAACTAACAGCAAACCTCTAATGGAGTAATTTCTAGGAACAACATTGAGGAAAAGACACCTGGAATATGTTGGAACTAGGAAATACAATTATGGGAGAAAGAGGGGATATTGGATATCCGATTTGACTTGTTCAACATTGAAAAATACATAAAAGAATTCTATAAGTTCATTCCACATATGAATGAAAGTTCGAATGAATCTATTAAGTTGAGCATTATTGTCAACAATAAGCCTTCCCTTCTATTCGGTCCAAAAGCTGCAATTTAGACTTTGATTCTCCGAACCGTACATTATTCCAATTTCGCAACATGGAAAATGTGTTTAGTCAACATTGATTCTTGTGCGCATTGGCTATCTAAATTTGGAGCTAAGGCTAACATTAATGACCCAACCTTCTAAAGATTTGACCCATAATTACAATAATATGAATGGCAAATGTTGCTGCCATCTACTAAACAATATTTATGTAAGTTTTTTAATAAAAACTCTTTAAATTTCATTTTAATTATTAAATTGTTTCAATTCTTTATTGAAATTAATATGCATAAATCATTTACATCGAAGTTTAAAGGTTTAATGTGCTTAAATTATTTACTTCTAAGTTTAAAGGTTTAATGTGTGCTTATCGAGCTTCTAATATCAACTCATCTGTCCTCTCATTATTTCATCCCTATCAAGTATTGACTCGTTCGAGCCACATCCTAAATCTCGTCAGTAATCTCTACTCGTCCGTGTCATCTTCTCGTTAGTCAATTGCAAAGATGCATTTGCTAAAAACTGCAACCACTTCTGGTGGTTCGTAATAATCGCCACGTAATCCCACATTTATGATTGAAAGTAGGAAGTATTCTAAAGTAAAATAAGAAACAGAGTAGAAGAAAGTATCGATCTTGAACTTGTTGAATGAGATTACATCCAAAATAACTCCTATAATGTGATCTCTAAGAATAAATAAGTTTCCATACAAGTGTACTTTATAAATCACCACCAATATCATTTGGGTAAGAAAGCTAGCGTGGAGAGTTCGATTCTAAAGCCATGCTGGTAATCCCTGAGTCAATTTTTGGACTCCAAATTAACAAGACTCCAATTGGCCGATAATTTTCAGTTTTTTTATGAATTATAAACCCACCAACTCATAGAATATGCAACTAAAAGTTATAAAGTATTGATTCAGATGGTCCTTGTTGTATGCTCCTGGATACTTCAAAACAAATTAATGTTACAAACGTCTTAAAGTAGTAAACATACCACTCCTAACCCCAGACATCATGTTGCTTCCATAGCTAACATGTGGGTTGGTTTTCCTCCAACTATTTATTTCTGTAAAAAAAAAATATTTCGACATATTATTAAAATCTTGTTAATGCATGTATTCTATGCTGTTTATTTAGCCATCCATATATATATTTTTTGCATTTATTTTGAAATATTACCATATTTTCACCATAAAATAAGATAGAAATCCAACAAACAAACCAGAAAAAACTAAATAATATTCTTTTAAAAATGATAGAACATAAAGGGTTGGTCAAGTGGGCGGGTTTTTAAATGTACAAGTATGTTTGCAAAAGTTGTCAGAAAATGAATTTGATATAAGACGAATTTTTGTTAGATATACAATATAATTCATATAACTCATACGCATGGTAGAGAAAGAATTCAAACTCTTTAGTTTGTAGTTTTATTATGTCCTGCATGATATGGCGTGCCAAAATGGAATACGAGGCTTGTTTTAGAATATTTATTGAACTATTGAAGTAATAATCCAGGAAGGAAGCTTATTTTTCGCCTTACGGAGAAACAACAAATAAGAAAATAATTGAGCAGATTTTTGTATTAATAACTGAAAATCTTATTGTTATCCCTTACAGAGAAGCAGAAGTAAGTGCAAAATTTATATAATTTCTGGATTTTCTTTTATTGCTTACAAGGAAGCAACTTGTATTGCTTCCTTGTTGGAATTCTGCATTTAAAAATCATGCCTTCTGTAAATATGTATTTGTAAAGGGAGTTTAGCTTCTCTCTATTAAAAGCTGGAAAACCGGTAAGATTAATTTTTTTGCTGGGAATATACACAAAGTTAAAAGTGGAAAGACAGCTAAAGATCAGTACTATCCTTTGTTATGTTATCAAATTGTTTGTCTCGTAGATGTGTAAAGTTAAAGATTTTGGAAATTTCCAAACTATTATGATTATTTTTCGTGAAATTAAATTATTCTACTGTAAAATGTCTACAGATAGAGGAGTGGAAGAAGACGTGTCCCTCATGCTAAATAAAGCAACGTTAGCTTTTGGTCGGTTAAAGAAAACGTGGAGATCCCCCGCCAAATCTCGAAAAATACAAAGATCCGTTTTTTCAATGACTGTGTAAAATCCACACTGCTGTATGGAAGCAAAAAATGGCTTATGACGAATACTATAGCGAGAAAACTGCAAGTTTTCATAAACAAATGTTTGCAAATAATATGCCCCATCATTTGGTACATAATTCGCCAAATAGCAAGATCAAAGTGGTAATAGATAGGCCACACATTGCGAAGACCAAATGGCAGCATCACAAGGACTGCATTGAAATGCAATCCCCAAGGTAGACGACGCCTAGCCCGCCCTAACCACACCTGGCGTAGAACAGTCCTACAATAACTTAATATCCAAAACAAATCGTTTAACAAAATAAAAGTTGTATGTAAGTAATGATAGTATAAGTTGGAATTTTTTTTTTAAAAGCCCTATGTTCCCAAGTGAAATGAAGAAAGGAGAAAAAATGTTGCTTTAATATGGGAATCATAGAGTGTTTTTTCGCTTTGTTCTGATCTGATAAATGTCAACTTCCGATATATTTTAAGATCATTTTTTTCAGTTCATACTAAAAAACTGTAGCTATTGTAAAATGTTGCCTAAATTTTCGATGCATGGAGGAGCATCTTTGCGGTTTCAAAAATTCTAAATTCGGCACCTCAAAACATTTCTTTTGAAGCTTTTCTAGTTCACGATTCTGCTCTCTGTAGTGTGTCCTGGAAGAAATTTACGAGCCTGAAAGTTTCATTTCTGTCTTCGAGGCAGATGACTGCTAACCACTAAAGTTCTTCTCTCTAGTTTAGTGGAAAATACTGTAGTGCATCCTGGAGAAAAAAATGTCAAGGCTGAATGCTTAGAAAAGGCTTCACTAAGTTTTGCATAACAACTCCAAAAGTAGTTAATTCCGTGGTGTTGTTCAGTTCACGAGTCTACTAATTAGATGCTTAAAAAATACTGTAGAAGATCCCGCAAGAAAGTGACAAGACTGAATGCATTGTCGTTTCTTGCAAATTCGGGACCTGAATAGTTTTTCGTTCATGCGGCTTTTACTGTTTCAGACATAATTAACTTAGAGTGCCAATGACGGTTAACGTACGTTGGCTTAGTCTGTTCATTGAATTCCTTCGCAATTTCTGATTTGGAAGTTCGTCGTCAAAAAAAAGTTGTTCCGGAGCTGTTCTATTGCAACACTGTTCTCTCTAGGTTATTGAAAACTACTGTAGTATATCCTGGGATAAATTGGCAAGACTGAATACATTGAAGGGTTTCTCAAGTTCGGCTCCAGATGAACGATTGTTCACAATTTTTTTTTTTTTGCTTATTCAAACATAATGTTCTTTGAGTGACCATGGAGGTTAGTGCTGAGATTTGGCTAATCATATTCGCGTAGAGAGACCGTAAAACGTCATCTTAATATGAGAAGCATTCGGTAAACTTTGGTGTTTCACGATCACTGGATATTATCCCAAATGGCTCTTGCTGAGGTTATTCTTAGTATCCTTTCCTTCCACAACATTAATGTTTAAAGTCTCTCTTTGTTTAAAGTCTCCCACAAGACTGGTCAAAAATAGTGACTGAAATTTAAAAACCATATTAAGAAAAAACAATTTGCTGACGTTCTCCATAAACGTGGGTTCCATAAAAATATCAGCATTACTTTAACCTCAATCGATAACAATCTCTATGTTGTCTGAATCATCAAGTGGTTTGTGAACGAATTGTTCTGGTGGTGCTACACATATGAGGCTTCGATACATTCGGTTTCGGCGCTCTCTTCCAGTATATGCTACAGTTTTATCCAACAGCAAGCAGATAAGACTCGTGATACAATTCAGAAGAATAGTGATCTGTTTGAGTGGTTAGTAGTCATTAACTGAATTTTTAGAAGTTCCTTTTTGCGAGATCTATGCTCACTATGCTTTCTGGCATACCTCTTTAATACTACAATAGGGAGAGAGGAAAGGGGATATATGGAGGAGTTATTATTAACTAGAAATTCTCCAATTTCTGTCCAATATCTGAAACTTCCCTACCCTCCTTCGTATACCTCATACATATTTACATCGAAGTAAGTGGTTAGAAACTCTCTAGAGTACAAATAGAAAAAAAACTTACCAAGGAAGTTACGCTTGGTTTGCATGCCAAAACTTTTGCATGCTGCTGAATTTTCAGCGAAAGAAAAAAAAAACACAAACTTTGTTGAATTCCGGATGGAATAAAAATAATAATAACGGTTTGACGGCGTTATATACACAAATGTATAAAAAAAAGAAAATAAAAAACTCAAGCTTCTGATAACCCACTCTCTAAATTGATTACTATGTTGTTGCTCTAACAAAATAAAAAAAAAATATTCTGCCAAATATCGACACTTGAAGTTAATTTATAGCTTTTTACCCTTTTATATATTTTTTTTGCAGTTTAATTTTATTCTCCATTCTTTTTGCCTTTCTTTGTATGCTGTGGCATTAGTGGCAAAGGAAATGCTGTAAAACTATTGAAACCCACAAATCGCTAAAGACATCAATGCTGCTCTGCTATATTCCCATCAGTCTAAGGAGCACCAGTTTATATGCTAAATTTTCGGGGTTTTTTTTCTATGCTTTTTCCGCTTTGCATTGTTGTACTTGTTACTCTTAAATATTTGCATCTTAGTTTAAGTTTCTATTTCAACAAAATAACTTCCGTTTCCACTTTGATTTTTAGTTGAATTTTTCATTCATTTCTGTTTTTATTTTTTTGTTTTCTTGTATATGATTTTTTGTAAGTTTCATTTCCGTTTCAGTTGTTGTAGGGAGAGAGAGAGATTTTTTGTTGTTTGTGGCAATAAAGTTTTGCCTCGATATTGAATCTGTGTGCTGGGGAGTGTGTGTCGTTTTTTGTATTTTTAATTTCAACTTTATTTAAATTTTCATTTTACTATGCTGTGTTAAGGTTAAAGGGGTTACAACTTCATGGAGTTGCTGTTAGTTTTTTTCTATATTCTGAATTAATTTTCTATGTTCTTTGACTAGATGTTTGAATTTAAATTGAAAATCTTTCTTTTTTTTCAATGAATAGCATGAGATTTGATTATGCATAAAGTTAATTTAAATTCATTTGAAAGTTTGAACTTTTAACTGAATTTATACAAATGGTGGTGTAAGGAATTTTTATAGTAGAACTGGTAAGGGCAATTGTTTGAAATGTGGCAGAGGTTTTTTTTTTAAATGTTCATAAACTTTAAAAGATTTGTAATGCAGTTTCTACGGATGTCAGAAATTTCACATTTCATAAACTCGCAATCATATCATCATAAACGTTATTGTTGATAGGAAACTTCGTTAATAAATACAAACTATTTAAAATGATATTAAACACTTCTTTAAATTCCTAAAGACATGAATGCAAATGAGACTAAATAACATCTCCGTCATCTTCATACTTTCAGCGGGAGCTAATCGAATACTATTTACATTGAGAAATTGAGAAATCGATTTGAAACTGTGCCATTTTTAGTTGGTATCGTAATACTTACAGCAATCTTCAGATAACAAAAATTCTTTACCAAATACTAAAACGTAAAATCTGTAGATCTCAGTCCTTTTGTTTTGTCCACTTTGTTAGCGCTAGCATGTAATTCATTGCGGGATTATGGTTGGATAATTTGAAATTTTTACATTGTCGACTCATGATCGTTCGTTTACAAAATGTAAACAAACAGTGTAGCACCCACCACTGTCGATTTTTAAAATTCGTCCTTTCCTAAGTGTGTTACTTTCACTAGTTTTGGTATACGATGTAATAGCCTTGCAATCAGGATACTAATGAATAATTATTCGACATTTTTACATCATTATTTTAAGCGAGCCTTTTAAAAAAATGTTAGAGAGTTTATGATGAAGATACTGAACAATTCCTTCAACATAATCGCTCCTGTGGCACCGAACTTTCTAGAGACTTTCTATCAGGTTATAGTGTAACTGTTAGACCTGAAGCTTTCAGGTCAAAACAAAACAGATTTTACATTCCCTCGTCACTAATCAAAAAGTGCCTTTGGGGGCCATGCGAATTAATCATTATTGTGGATTCGACCTTCCGAAAGCCTTCGATGCTTTCAGGGAAGAATCATATCGTGCACTATTTGAGTGATCGTCAGTCACATCAAAGACACTGCTTCCCACATTAACGTTACATCTTACTGTTTCACATCACGAACATGGATTCCTTCAAAAACACAAAAACACCACAGCATTAACTGCCTTTGCCACCAATGATTTATTATATATATCTAACTTTCTTTCGGGATATGCCGATGTCTAACATGAGGAGAAGGATCCACATTAAGGAAAGAACATGAACATAGATGCCTGAAAAGAAGAATCCTGAACATTTTGACTGCTTGGCAATCACCAGCTTCCAACAAGGTATTCTTATGGTTCATTTAGTTTATCCACTTTATTTCTCCAGGATTCTCCAGGATGTATTACAGTATTTTCCATTAAGCAGAAGAATTTTGAAATATCTGAATAGTTGGCTTCAATATAATAGTTCGTATGATGCTGAACTTATAAAAGTCGTTGAAGCATTCAGTCTAGTAAATTTCTTCCTGGAACTATTTGCATGATTGACTGTCATCTGCTCCGAATAACGTAGATTAAACAGGGTATTTTCCAGGGTTTTGTTACCTCTATTGTTACCTCTAGCGTGAGTTTGTTCAAACAGCATCAATCTCCTCTTGTTATTATTTCCTTCACAAATGCCGTTTCTTAAATATATAATACAGCTAAATTCCGAACAATATTTTTTAGTACCAGGATTGCAATATTAAAAGGCTGGAACTGAACGATGAAGTCGACTGTAACGACTCCTCGTCATTATTCTGATCCATAATAATTCACATTATTTGACGCGTTTGGTCATTTGTTCGTATTACTAAACAGGAACGATGGAAGACAATGTGCAGAAAAGTGAAGATTACCTCTTACTTAATAATCCCCTGAATTGTTCATACTTTTCTTCCAATTTCAGCAGGACAATATCAATATTTTGTCAATAATAGTTCGGAAATATAATATATATTGCAGTACCATTGACAACCTGTTGAGTTTGTCCTGCTGGTATTTGCCAAACAGTGTAAACATTTATGGGGATGTCAGTAGGCTTTTGTGCATTTGGATTGATAGAAAATATATAAAAAAAATCCGATTCAAATGTCAGTACGGCTCTGAAAGTTACAACTTCAAATCTTTAGCTTAACGATCATATCCAAGATCTTTGCTCTCGCATGATCCGAGTTCCAATCGTACAAAGATTGGTGAAAGCTACAGCTGTATTTTCTTTAGGATAGAGCTCTCGACATCAGTGGAACTAAGCAATTCCTTTCAATGTTGTTGTTTCAATTTCCAGCTAAGTTCTTAAATACACATTTTATGCCAACTGAAAACGCCTTGTTAAGCATTGTCCTTCTTGGTTGTGGTTTCTGGGAACTCATCCATTTTATTCCTAATAAGTTTTCTTACTGTATAATTCAAGACTGCATTTATATCGTATGCATTTATGAAAACTAAACTAATTATGTAGATTCACCTCTACACAATTAAGGAAAGATTTTTAAGATTTTCAAATTCTTGATAAAAATTTAATTAATGTCTCCTGTACAAATGCAAGACACTTTTGCAGCTAAATACATTGTTTATCGACCAAGTTGCGCTAGCTAGACTTTCAAATGTTTTGTGCGTTTACAAGAATGCAATATTTAACAGTTGGCGAAATCTATACAAAATAGTCAGACAAGTTTTTCTTGAAAAATTATGCCTGATCATTATTATTCCCAACCGTACGAAATCAGCATCAGCCTCATCTGCATAATTTCACGAAAGAAAGACAAACAGACCCCATTCTAATTAATATGTGTAAAAACTAATGAATCTGCTCTAGAAGAAAATAAAGTAGAAAAAAATTCATGAATTAAAATATGGAAACCATACGCATGAAAACTGAAAATGAGGCAAAAACTTCATTCATTAATAAAAATTTCAAGCAACTGTTAATGAATTTCGAAAATAAATGAGACAAATTTTCTCTACTAATTTAACCCTTCGCATCAAAATCTGAGAACAGCAAAAACTAAAATGTGACAAAATTTATGAATTAACTAAAGGAAGACAACAACTGCAAGCAGGCTGGCTGGCAGGCAGGCAATGAATGCAACTTAAATCAAAAAAATGTTAAAGTAAAATAAAACATACTTAAACATGGCGTATACAACATGGAATACCATTTAAATAAACACACTCATTTCACTCTACTACTACTCCCTTTTACTGTAAAAACCAGGAAAAAAATTTACAAACAAAATTAAATTAAATGAATCCTATATTTGGTTGATTTCAGCTGCCATGTTGTTAAATATTTTAGATGCAAAATCTGAAAAACGCCAAAAAAAAAACAGACAAATTTTGCAAAAAAAATGTTTACATATGACGACTTGTCTGTCCGTTCCTATGTCTGTCTGTCTATCTGTTGTTATGTCCCATGGCATGATTAGCTCTAAGGCATCCATGAAGTTTCTATACAACATCTCAACGTATTGCATGTAGCATGCAGCATTTTTGCGATTTTTTTTTGTTTGTTTGGTTTTGTGTATTTCCATTTTTTGGCTGAGTCTGGTGGGTTGGATAAATGTATGAATGAATGTATGAATGGTTGGATGGATGGATGGATACATGCATGCATATGTACACTCGTATGCAGAATAAGCATTACTTGTTTCCAAAGATGACATTTCATCTAATTACAGGGTGTGTTGCATGAATGCCTTAAAAATGAAACAACAAAAGCAACAACTACAACAACGTTGGCAACAAAATGTTAGCATTCATGCATTAACAGCGGCAACAAATGTGAAATCTGTATGCAAAACTATAGAAAATGATTTCGCATACGCAAAACATCACCTCTTTATATCTTTCTATACTCAAATACATACATACATACATATTTTGTATTTAAAAGACATTATAGATATCCACAGTTTGCAATATTGGTTCGTTGCCGCTGCTGTGGATTCTACATTTTTACATACATTCTCAGTTCAATGTGTGTGTGTGCTTGTTTGTATGTTTGCATAAGATTATGCGTGATGGTGTGTTGCAAGTAACAAACAACATTTCGTTGTTAGTAATTAAGAACGCAATGAGGCTCCACACAAATGTTTAAAAGCGTGCATTTCGTTCATGTGTTGAACAAAAACAAAAATGCACACGTTTCACTTTTGCCTAATAAACAGTAAAAGCTGTTGAAGGTGGGCAAATTTTTAGTGTAGTGAAAGGATACAAAGGATATATTATTCAGTATTTACAAATTTATTTATCGACTTTTTCCGAAAATACTCCCGTTGCTTCCTTTACCTTATTGGACGAGATGGTCCACTTACAATAGGACATGTCCTGGGATACCTTCCCTTTATTCTTAATCCATTTTTAACAAGAGCCCAATAGCTTTTCACAGGCCAAAGTTCTGGAGAATTGGGTGGATTTGCCTCTCATGGTACAAAAAATCGGGCCGAAAATATGAAGGCACTCTTTGCTGTTTTGGGAAATTTTGTCAGCCACATAAAAATCTTGAATCGGAAGTTGAGAAAAGTCTGCCAATACATAAATTTCATCATCCATCACACGACAGTTGTATTTTTATACCCTACTCCACCATAGTGGGTCTATTAAGCGATGTCCGTCCGTCTGTCAGTCCATGTAAACCTTCAATCACAGGTCGCAATTTCAAAGATACAATTTAGTACAAGCATTTATATTGCCCCAATAACAAAGCCTATTGAATTTGATTAGAATCGGTCTATTATTTCCCCTAGCCCGATTGCCCTATCTGAAATTAGTTAAGCTCTCATAAATATCTTTGTTATATAGATATCCTAATCAAATTCAGCACAAATAAATTGTATATAAGACGAACTCGCGCCACTAAATTTTGTGGCGATCGGTTCATAATTAGTCATAGCTCCGACAATACTTTCTTACTTTTTTTATACAATTTTTCGCTCGTTTTTTTGCTTCTAAATTCTTTACCGCATAGCGATCTGTAACTTCCTGAACTTTACACAACTTCAACCCAGCACTAGCTTTCTCTAAACGCACAAACAAATTAGAGCATTTAACTTTACGAGTTGATTTTCTGAGAGAAGTGTTCAGTGCTGAATGCTCTTCGAAATAGTTGTTCGACTTCTTTTGCTTCACCAATATCTGTTAGATATTTTTTTCTTTTTCATCCCGGGTTTCTTTCAATGCTCAAGTCTTTCTTATACTGTTTAATGGCTTTTGAAACAGATTGACTATGAACTTTCAGATCTTTTGCTATTTTTTTAAAGCCCATATTGGATGTAGTTGAAAATTTTTAAATATTTTTTCACGTATTTTTTTCGGAAATAACAGTTGAAAACTATTGATTAAAATTTGTTATACCAAGGGTAAGTATTGGCTGGAATAGTGCATATAAGTTTTCACTCACTCTTTATAATCCGTTACTAGAAATGGAGGAAGTAATCGCTCTTAACATCCAAATCTTCGTTAAACTTGTCATTCATATTTTGCCTTCTGGCTGGGGCTATAATAAAATTAATACGAATGATAGATGTTGCTGTCTCTTGGCAAAGGACTAGGTTGGGTTTGAAGTTCGAGATAGAATCCCATTCAGAAAGATAAGAATCGTTTGATGAAATATCGTCTACAACAACTCTTATAGTGCAATCCCAAAGCAAACTCGATAAGAATTCAGAGAATTATATGTATGTTGGCCAAAAGTAATAATTTTCGATTAATACAATGACCATCCTTTAAGACAGGCATCGGCAAAGAGCCACCTTAAGAGCTCTCTGCTTTTATTTTCTTTCACACGTACGTAATTGGCAAAAAAAATTAAAGGAAATCATTCTTACAAACCTTTGTATCAGTGCACTGAATGCCAGAGAGCGCTACTCAAAAAACGCAAAGTGGTGTTAGTGTGCAAAGGCAATTTTACGCTCTGCCGATGTCTGCTTTAAGATATTTGGAGTTCAAGAAAATTGTCGTGTTTAGTACGCATGAGAAATTATTATCAGGTTTCCTTCATTATCAGGAATCATCAGATAGCCAGTGCTTCCTTTTTGTATCTAACTGGAGTTTTATTTTCATAAATAGAATGAAAACTTTAATCGTAAGCAAATCAACGTTTTCAATCATTTTCACCATGACTAAGAAATCATTGAGCTCAACCCAACATGACTTTATGCATTGTTGGAAAGAAATTTAGACCAGGATTTTAAACATACAGCTGATCTTCTAATGAAACTAATAATTCTTCTATAAAACGCCTTACCTGAACCTGGAGTTTAATGTCTACCATGTCTCACATATGTTTAAAGTAACTTCAGCCATTAAGTTAAATGGGAGGAACTTTCACTGTATACAAGTACTTCTAACCCCACCAATATTATTATCATCAGTGGCGGCAGCCACACCAGCACCATTATTATTATCGATATGATGTGTAGTGAGTGTGTACCTCTTCTTTAGCTCCATTAAGATTAATGAGGGATGGATGCTTGACAACGACGACTGCGAGGACTACAAGGAGAATGATATGAATTTAAGATGGCTAAGGGTTTTAGTGCGGTAGCAAAATTTTATATTACTGCACAGTAGTTTAACAATATTTTTATTAATTGTCCATATAGTTTATAAGAAAAATGTAGGGGTAATTTGATTTTTCAGATTACAACTTTAACGTGGAATTGATGATGTCTTTAAAAGCTGCCTTATAAGATATTCGATGTAATGGATCCTGCACAAATATCTGTATGTTCTCCTAGTATACTTAACAGGCTCCGTATGAGATTTAAAATTAAGCTAACTCGAATGACTCCTTCGATGACATTCCATGAGAAGGAGCTGCCATTTTCCAAATTACAACTTTAGCGTGGAATTGATGGTGAGTCGTTAAAAGCTGCCTTATACGATATCATATGCAGTGGATCTTGCACATACCTCTGTATGTTATACTATGTATACTCGACATGCTTCGGAGATGATTTAAAATGTAGCTCCCTGGGATATCTCCTTCGATGACATCCCACGAGGAGGAACTGTTTTGTCGTCATTACACTATGTTCGACATCACTATTTGACCACTGACCGACAAATGGTCTTATAGGTAATCAACAAGGTTTACTCATTTATGCCTCAAGTGCTGGAGTTTTGAAAACCTCGTTTTTACTTTGTAATTTGTGATTGATTGCTGCGACATGTGTACGATCGCATAATGCTAAAGAGACAAATGCGTTCAAGATTAACGCGAGTACCTACCACAATGGTCTCAACTCATTGTGCTCTTAACAATCGGCGGGAACAATGCGTCCACTGGCGGCCTCGCGCACTACAAATTGGCATACACTAGTACCAACTGAGTGGCTGGAGCCGATGTTCCGTTGGATAAGTGCTAAAGAGACAGTCAATGGTAACCTATAAAATATTCAAGTGGTTCACAGTCGGAATTTTGTAGTGTAGCGTATGATAATGGCGGTGTCATTCAAGCCAATGAATTTCGTCGCTATTGACAGCATGATGGTACACAAATATCTAACCAATTCCGTTCGTGATTAAGTCCGGATGTGAACCATCCCAAACAAGAGATACGCCTCAATTGGATCGACATACTGTGCATGCTCCGCAATTTATTTCAATTCAGACATAGCGGAATATATTGGAGAAATATATAGGCTTATAGTTCGTGTTAACAGTCCTTGGCAAAGGTGCGGCACCTAAGAGAAACCAGCAATCAGCCCTGTTAGTCCAGTATGTCGGGGCACATAATTGAGTTTGGATTCCTCCGGAAATCGAACTATTAGGAAATTAAGTTATCAGCTGAAGTTAACTGCAAATCAAACAATATCCAAACTTCGTGTAGAATGTATCAACTCCTGAAAGCAACACCTAAGCAACACATACAAAAACAAAAGTCTGCAGCTCTGTGCCAATCCTTTCTTTATATTAAACTTAATTCTAGAAAATTTCATAGATTAATCTTTTTAGTTAAGATTGTAATTAGTTTAGTTCATATTTAGACCCGGCACAATGTGTGACAGTGTGATAAAGTGTATTTAACTTTAACATCTCCGCGTAAAATAAACTTTTCGCATTCTTCCCCACTGTGCACTTTGGCAAAAACTGCTATCACTTGCACTTCTACGAGAGATGCAATGCGCCCCAGTAATAAGTATGTACTTTTAAGAACTTTAGATATTTTTTGGTTTTTTTGGTTTTTGCATTTTAACATTTGGAAATGCAAATTTATCATCGACTTTGGATGGTCGGGGCTATTTTGCGGACTAGCGCTGGCGTTAATGAGTTGTCCATGAGCTCGCGTTTTACATGTTTGCATGTTGAATTAAGGCATTTTTGTTGCAGTTCTCTAAATATCTGTATGTCTGTCTCTATGTCTGTTCGTACTGTTCAAGCAGATTGTGCGTTTAAAAACAAACAGATATACATACATACATATGTATGTAGTATAAGTGAACGAACGAGCAATATAAACAAAAATTTTGAACATTTGTTTAAAGTCATTGTAAAATCTTCAGTAAGAAACTTTGATTTTTCTTTTTGCAGTTCAGTTTAGTTCAGTTTTGTGCGTAAAGTACCAGAAAAATGAAAAATACTGTACTCAACTTTTATAATGATGCTATGCTGCTGGTTGACTGTCTATATATGAATGTTGCAGTTGTTGTTTTTAAACTTATACAGTGGAGTTTGTTACTGTTGTTGTTGTTGGCGCGCATGTGTATTTGTCATTGTCAACATCATTTCTCAAATGTTGTTGGTCGCTTTCACGCAGGTGATTAACATAAATGCAAAATGTCATGTTCTTGTTTTTGTTCTCCGTCTATTCATTTGTTTGTTTGTTTGTCTCTCCGTCCTTCCTTCCGTCCGTCCATGCGTTTGTCTGTGATGGCTTGCAACAATCACTAACAACGCAGCCACATTAAAAAAAAAGCTAAGAATAATAATGTATTATTGTACGCGGCTATGTTGCATGCTTGTTGTCTATTTTGTATTCTTGAAAACTAAACTAATGCATGTAAATACAAATGTAAATATTTCAATTCTTTCCAGTTTTGTTTTTTGTTTCCTTTAAACTCCCCTTTTCTTATGTTTGTTTGTGGAAATTTTAAATTGTATGTTTAATGTCGTTTTGCATACGAAAATTTCTTCGCTTTGGCGTTCCTTATTAAGTGTGCATATAATCATAAATTCCAACACTTTACCACCGTCATCATCCAGACTGCCACAACATACTCCCACTTGTCTCGTCTCCTCTGGGTGTATTCGTATAATTTTGTTGACTTGTATGATTGTTTTTCTGCACTTTGAATTTTCGTTGTCTGCTTGAAATGCGCACGGGAGTTTTCCCTTTTAGTTTTTTTCTTTTTTGCTGTGCATTATTATTGAAATTATAAATCACTCAGTTTGTTTTGGTTTGTGGTTGGTTAAAGGAATTCATAATGTGTTAAGTGTTAATTTTGATTAAGACATTTTACTTTTTCATTTTCAAATTTAAATCATAAATTGGTGGTTATTGTTTCAAATAATATTTATGAGGCAGAGTAATGAGTGTTGGTTAATTTAAAATGCGTCGTAAATTAAAATTTGTTGCTGATATTTTTGAAGTATTGCAGGATCATTGGCAAATGCGACAGCTTGCACAAAATTTTGACTTTATGACTAAATAAATTAAAGGCGTTTCCATGACTATTTGATCGACGCTATAGCCTCATTCGTCCAACGATTTTCCACTCAACACATTTGAACTATTACGACAATAATATCAATCATTCCAAAATCAGAACCTTACAACGATCCATTTATAGATTGCAAAGATGCAAGAGCCGTCTAAGTAAGCAATTTCAAAAATTTGATATCAAGAATTGCTCTTGTTTCTCGAAAAATAGCAATATTTTGTTCTGCTGGTGACGTTATGGCTCACTAAAAGTATCATAGTGTACAATTCTATTCTATAATAAATAACGAAATGTCATAATGTTCTTGACAGGAGTGTCGTAAGTTTCAGCCATAGACAACAACTCATGAGAATGTATTGCATGTATTTTGTTTTTGTATCACCCGTATGTGTGAAAAGAGAGAATATTTTACTCTCTCCTTCCGTTCTATGCGTTTATTCTATGGTTTCAACTGGTGTCATTATATCCATGGATACTTTCAAAAGTGTAAACGACAGTGGAAATGTAATCCATATAAGCTTTTACTCGACACGGCAAGTTAGAACAGGAAAGTGACAGAAAGGACAAACGAAGATTGCAAAAATAACTTGGTGATGCTCAAAAACCCTCTGAAATCAACTGGCAAAAACTGATATCTGCCTCCTGTCTAACATTTACCGCAACTTTAAAAGAAGAGTATGCTGATGATATCTGAAAAAGAAGATATCTAAAAGAAGAAGAGTAATATTATGAACTGCAATACTCTTAACAACACTATATTTAAAATACAGAATGTTGAGCTGAAAAAAGTAAGTACATTCTATTATCACGGCAACATTCTTACAAACACTGCAGTTTTAATATAGACTACCGAGTTACAAATGCTAACTGGGTTTGTTCTGTTTAAGTGAATCTTGATGCAGATGTCCATCAATCTTTGCCTGCGAACGATTATTAAAATAATAGGCACAACAACATTTCAACGTCCCCTCCACATCGAGATTCGCAGCCTAAAAGGCGACACACAATATATTGGAACCCCCATGGTAGTACTAGTAGAGTTATACGCTACTCACCCACCTGGAAACGGCAACCAGTACCTGAAATAAATCAAAGAGGTACAGTTGGAGATAAATTAATCATTTTGCGTCAAAACCGACCGATTGGAGAGAGTTCGTTGTGCCTTTTGTTTATTTTAAAAACCAGAGGACTTTTTGAATTTTCTGCCTCTTAACTGAAAGGACAACACTGGTCCTATCAAGAGGCATCTGTCAGTTGACTGCTGTAAAAATTTTAACAAGCTGCGTCATTTAATTTGTATGACGCATGACCGCATGACTTGAGATGAAAATTAAAAAAAGTGAATTTCATGTGCCCATTATTATATTTTGCAAAAAATACTGTATGAACTCTGCACCATCAATTTCAATGGTAAAAAAGTGATTTACTGAATTCCGTTGTTGGCCGTACAAGCACAGGAGAAACCGAAAGATGTGGACACCCGAAACAAATGATAAAAATTAAATTGGCCGATGGGAGATTGAACGAGCGAATGATTGTGGAAGGCATAGGCATCTCACATGGCTAAGTGGTTTTAATTTGAATGATCACTTGGTTATGAGAAAGCTTTCCGCAAGATAGGTGTGGCGATTGCCCCCAATCGATGGGCTTTTGTAATCGTGTGACAACTTCGCATGAGTATTTGGCGTTGTTCGACCGTAATATCGACGAGTTTTTGCACCGTTTCGTAACCCACAAACACACAAAGAGACAGCAATTAAAACAGTGGGTTTCGGATATCAAATGCCTATTTTTATCACCTCGATAAATCTTATTTTTTGGAAGGGATAAACAAATTGGAGAACTTTTGAACAAAGTGTATAGAGCTCAAAGAAGAATATGTTGAAAAATAAAAGGATTTTTAACCAAAAACCTTATGAAGCAAACTTTTGATAATCCTCAAGGCATTGTCGAAACACCTTTACATCCAGAAAAACTCACTGATTGTCATTGGTCCGGTGTAATAATTGGTTCATATGTCTCCACAAATAACGATGGTCACAACGTTACAGTAAACGGTGAGCGGTGCTTACTAAGCACGGGATACAATAAATTTACTGAGAGAAATATTTGGCGAACGAATAATTTCAAGCAATGGACCTGTTAACTGGCCAGATCTTTCAGGTGATTTGACTGCATTAGATTGTTTTTTCTGGGGATATGTAAAGTCCGAGGTATATATAGATAATCCAGAAACGATTAGAAACGAATATTCGCGTTATTGCCGAAATACAGCATGATTTACTGTGAAGGGAGTGTGAAATTGTACCTTCAGGATACGCCATGTACGCATTAGGCGAGGCGCCCACATACCCGAAATATTTTTTAAACATTAATGTCATGAAAGTATCTAAAGTCAATTGGATGGTTGTTAAAAAGGCCTTTCTCTAAAAACACTATATAAAAATCGAGAACGATACTTTCCATTATTTCGGTAACGAAAGTTTATAACGGTAGCCAACCTTGCTCAAAACTTTATTAAATATTCTATTAAAAATGCCATTTTAAGAGAGTCATGACGACCATTTCTGTATGTTCGTCTCAGCATTGGATGTGCTGGTGATATAAAGAACAAACTAATTTATGTTTTAACAGAAATTATAACACAGAAAAAACTAAGTCTACGACAATAAATAAAACTTTAATGACAAAACTAATACATTTACGAGTAAAACATTTTATAATATCCACATTTCATTAACCCTTAGTTATTAGTCCCTTAATAAAACTAGTATATACATTTTACAACAAGTGCGTTTGTGTATAACTGGCATCCACATATATACATTGTTATGTTGTCACATGTCCTTTGACATTTCTTAACCGTTATTTAGTTATTATTTTATGATGACATATAACTTGACCATATAACCCAAATACCAAAAATACTATTGTACTTGTAATAAAAATATACACACACACATAAAACTAAAAATCATCTCTATGATCTCCCTCAATCTATGTATGTATGTATGAGTTCTATATGTTAACCGTTAGTTACCTATACAGTTGCAAACACAGACATACTTATTTTCTTGTTCACTGATTTTTATTCGTTGTTTGAGGATACGCAAATGACCCATTTGGGGGTTGTTATAACACTACCACATACTTGTGTATTTATTATGTGAGTGTATGTCCTTGTGCAAGTACATACAACTAAAGGATAAGCACACACACACACACATTTATTGTATATAAAATTTTATAAACTGTATGTAGTCTCACGTATGCGTATGTTTCGGTTTCTGTCTGTGTGTGTGTTTATAGAATTTTTTTTCGATTATTTGGACGTTTATGGCACATGCCAAATGAGCATATAAAAAGGATAAAAAAGTAAATAAAAAAAATTAAAAGAAATTATTTTCACATTGCATTGCAAGTAGGTAAATATGAACAGCAACAACATTGGTGATGTTTATACAACATCTCTTGGAAAATTAAGAGTGTAGAGTAGAGACATTAATACCAACATATGAGAGTTACATAGTGAATGTATAGAGTTGATAAGCTTTTGTCATGAAAACACTGTATGCGAGAGTTAATTGATCAGTAAGTTCGAGAGCAAAAAAGAGAAGTACATACTAGTCTATTAAAAACATTGAAGATACTAGAAAATATACTTTTGAAATGATCTTCTGCAGATCACTTTTTATATTATTCTCCTTTTGTGTTGTATTAGATTATTGTTTTAATTTGGTTGCGTATGAAAAAGCTGACAAGGATTGAGGAAAAATATCATACGATTTCCGACTTGAAATAATTTCCGAACAGTTTGCTACTTAACCAAGGAAGTTTGCATAATTTAGAAGGTAAGGAATTTTTTGTATCCGCTTACCATGAAAGATTAATTTTATATTTTGCTAGTAAGTACTATGGATAATATGGAAGACAGCTAGCGTCATTCATGTTAGGTTTTAAAACGAATCAACGCAAAAAGAAATCTAAGTAAGATCACAAGATTGATGTTGCTAATCTATTTCGATTAATTAGAATATTGATAGATTTCACAGTGCCCTAGTTCTTCTACAAAGAAATCTTACAATGATGATGTGTCGTGATTGTATAAGATTAGAGCTAGCATTCCACAAGGAAGTGTACTATAACCTACGTTATATTTGATTTACACCTCTGACATGCCTATGTGCGGTAAATTGACAATTTCTGCATTTGCTGGTGATACCGCTATTATTAGCTCACACGAAAATCCACACATACCATTTAATCAACTGAATGAGTTGAAAAGTTAGCATATTATGTTTGCTCTAAGGAGTGAAACTTGTCCACTTGTGACACTTAACAACGTATATGATGAGACTTCACATGAAGCTAAAAGCCTCTAGCTTTCATTGGTTAATCAATGATCAATCAAACTTAAGCCTTGAATTATGGGGAATGGCTACACAGAGAAAACAGATTCGTGATAGCACCGAATTTGTTGCCAATCGAATGATTCTACCTTAGTGACTGAATTTTACAGTTCTGACTACAAAATTTTGAAAGGGGTAACAAAAGTTTGGTTGCTTCAACCGAAATTCTTCTTGTTAACTGACTTTCTGTTAATAGAACTGATAAATTCTATGTGTGCAACCGAATCATTCGATTGGAAACAAATTCGGTTGCTATCACGAATCTGTTTTCTCTGTGTAGCAACACCAGTATTGATATTATACAGAGGGCCCTATGGTCTTTGGATCATGACGAGAACATCATGGTATATAAGAAATGAAAATATCCACAGTGACTTGGAAGTGCCATTGGTGAAGATAAAACTCTAAAACCACCACAACCCGCTTGCAAGACAACTTGTGCAGATCCAAACCCGATCAAGGCTCCGTAGAACAGATCTACCACCCGCTTGTTAGAGAACAACTACTTAGTTTTAATTTTAATTTTAGTTATAAGATTTAAGATTTCATCAGCAAAAAGTTCAAAGTCGTAATTTCCTAAGGAAATATCTTGCATTATGACATTACATTCTCAGTTCATATTTTGTTGATACACAAGAGTGTACTTAATGTAAGATTCATAACAGCAACCCAATCAAGGAACTCACAACTGAAATATTGGAATAGAGTTGGGTTGTTCATGAACGAACAAGTTCAATTGAACAATTCAGTCAAATGAACAATGTGAAGTTGTTCAATCATCTTGTTCTTTATTGTTCTTTTTATTCACTTTATTCCTTTTCGTCATCTGTCATTATATGAAACTTATATTTTGAATACACTTTTAAATGGGATTTATGTTGTTTGAATTTTATATAATTCCTTCTTCTTTTCTTTATTATTAATATCAAATTCTTTTTCCAAAAGCAGAAGTGACCTGTTCGTTTTGTTCACTGCAAAAACATTAAGACAGGAATTGTTCATTCACTTAGTTCAGTTAAACACCACAGAATAGAAGTGACCAACTGAACAAAAAGAACGAACTTGTTCATTTATTTGTTTTGAACAAAAACGACCAATCAGTAAAAAGAACGATTATGCCCAACTCTATATTGGAATGTCGCTGCTTGTTTAATTTAGCGTCTATGTACAATATAAAACAAAAGCGAAAGTCAGAGTTTTTCATACAAAGAGTATGCATATTTAAAAGGAAGATCAAATTAAGTTTCGATCTGTTTTATAGAACTCTCACAACTTTTTCCGCGTCGCAACTAATTCCGATAATTGCATTATGGAAGTTGCTAATAATGTGGGTTTCTAGATTTAAGTCTACGATTATATTGATTAGACAGATCAAAGAAAGACTGATTATGAGATTTATAAACATTATACTCCCGATTGATGATCTAGGAGAAAGTACATTCCTTCGTTTTTCCGGTCAGTTCCAGCATATATTAAAATTGTACTCTTAAACTTGGTTTAATAAATTGATAAAACATGTCAAAGAAATGCAGGGTGCTGAGATTTGTAATGATCCTCTAATTCTCTATGAAAAATTTTAATATAGGATTTAATTCCGTAATTAATATATTAGAAATTATTCTTAAAGTAGAGTTGAGCTGAGCACCATTTTCAGCAGCGAAGAAAACTAAAGAAAACTTTGCTGGTTCCTGTAAGTTTTTGGATGATGGTGTTTGTTGATTTAAAACATCCTAATGGATACTGATGACATGCGCAACACTGAATTTAGTGAAGACAATACCAATTGGTAGATCTTGATGTAATAGCGGAACTGTTGGTGATTGCTAATATTTTACCCGGTTTCTCTTCTAATGTCGAATAAATGCTTCCTAAAGAATGCATGTAAGAAAGTAAAGGGACAGCTATCTCAATCGATAGCCTTTTCCCCAGGAAAGAATTCGCAGCAATAAGAGAACAATAAGAGAACATGGCCAACCAGTTTTCTCCTTCGTGGTTTCCATTATGTTAAAATTTCCTGTATATTTCCCGCACTACTGATCGAAACTGATCAATTACCCCACTTGGCCTCTACCCAAAAAAGGAAAAGCATTTATGATTTCTGGGTTAAATCGGGTTCTTTGCTGTTGTCATTATAATGCCAATGGTCTTTTGTTTCTCCTGTTTTTTTTTTTTGAGAATACCATATGAGTTTGTTTTATTTTATTTTTATCAAAGAAAATCCAGGTTCTTGTTATTGCTGTTGTCTCTTTATTTTTCATATGAAAATTGTATTTAAATGGTCGTAAAGGGAATTATTTGTTGTTTTTAGGTTTTATATCAAATAAATTTAAAACACAGCAGGATACTTGCAAATAGTACCATAGAAAACAAAAAAGGGGTTAAGGACTCGCAAGTAACATGAAATTTAAACAAACAGTTTTGGAAAAATTTAAAAATGAATTCAACTATAGAAACAACAAAATATGTATTTAAAAGTAAAAATAAAACAAAACGTATGTTAAACTAACCACAATAAAAGGAAATATTTATTATACGCATTAAATAATATTGGTGTTAGGTTTACATGTTTGCGAAACTAAATACAATGGATTTTAACAAAAACTAAACAATAATATTGTTGGCGTTTTTTAAGGAATTTAATGTACAATAGAACATAAGTATTGTATTCTATAACAAAAAAATAAATAAAGAAAACATGATGCACAAAACAAACTCCTTTATTTAACGCTTCTTTTGTACAATGACTGGCTTGAGGGCCAGGAAGAAAGAAAAACTCCTTTTACTCTCATTTCGTTATGGTTGTTGAAAGAGTAAAGAACCCTTTTGGCTTTGGCGAACATTTAAAAATTTCATTAAAAAGACTGACAAAGCGCAAAGGAAACAAAACATACAAACATAGATATAAAGCAACACAAAAGCATTGTACTCGTATGTAGTTTTGAAAGCAGAAAGCGCTAAAAAGCACCCACAATAACAATAACAACAAACAATCAAACAAAATGCACACAAACACTCGCACACACACTTTAACAAAAGAAGGACTTAAATATCCTGACAATGCACACAGCAGAAACACATGCGCCAAGTGAACACATTCACACACAAACACGCTTCTAAGCAATTTTACACACTCACAAAACTAGAAAGAAATAAAACCGAAAAGGGTTAAATAACAATCTAGAATTTAAGCACAGAGAAGGAGGGATGTAAAGGACACCAATTGCATCAACAATAATTTCAACAGCATTCCCTGCAATTTGATCTCTTTCATCTGTAGTGACTAGCAGCACACTGCTACGTAACTCAAGCAAAAATACAAGCTTTTTACAGCAGGAAAATATTAAATTGTGTTTTAAAAATGGGGTTGAACACTACAGACATAACGGTGAAAGGACGCAGGGTTTGCGGAAATGTTCCACATTCACAAACACACTCTATACTCCAAACGAATTCCCTGTGCTGAGAGAACCTTAATTATTGACACGCGTTTGCAAAATGACATTGCAGCATATTAAGTTGCAAAAATAAAGTTAAATAAAATCAATTAAAGTTGACAACTTCAAAGTATGTGAATTTTAGTCAACAATTTAAAATGTGATTACAAAATATTTGGAATTAAAGACATATGTATACAAAAAAATTTGCAGAGAATTTTTAAATACACATTTTTAGGATTGAAGATATTTTGGTTTATCATATGAAAATACTGTTTTTGGTCAGTAATATAATTGCTCACAGATCGAGGCGCTTTTGACTATAAAACGCTTATTTACAAAGATATTAAAGATTTAAGATTTTTTGGTTTTTCGTATGAAAATTCTATATTTGCTAAGATATATATGATCACAGATCGAGGCCCATTTGTGTATTAAACGCTTATTTACGAAGATATTAAAGATTTAAGATTTTTTTGGATTTTCATAAGAAAATTCGATTTTTGGTCAGAAATATAAGTGATCTCAGATCGAGGCCCTTTTGCCTATTAAACGCTTATTTACGAAGATATTAAAGATTTAAGATTTTTTTGGTTATTCGTACTAAAATTCGATTTTTGGTCAGAAATATAAGTGATCACAGATCGAGGCCCTTTAGTCTATTAAACGCTTATTTACGAAGATATTAAAGATTTAAGATTTTTTGGTTTTTCATAAGAAAAGTAAATTTTTGGTCAGAAATATAAGTGATCACAGATCAAGGCCCTTTTGTCTATTAAACGCTTATTTACGAAGATATTTAAGATTTTTTGGTTTTTCATACGAAAATTCGAGTTTTGTTCAGAAATATAAGTGATCTCAGATCGAGGCCCTTTTGTCTATTAAACGCTTATTTACGAAGATATTAAAGATTTAAGATTTTTGGTTTTTCATACGAAAATTAAATTTTTGGTCGGAAATATAAGTGATCACAGATCAAGGAACTTTTGTTTATAAATCGCTTATTTACGAAGATATTAAATATTTAAGATTTTTTTGGTTTTTCATAGGAAAATTAAATTTTTGGTCAGAAATATAAGTGATCATTGATCAAGACCCTTTTGTTTATTAAACGCTTATTTACGAAGATATTAAAGATTTAAGATTTTTTGGTTTTTCATACGAAAATTCGAGTTTTGTTCAGAAATATAAGTGATCTCAGATCGAGGCCCGTTTGTTTATTAAACGCTTATTTACAAAGATATTAAAGATTTAAGATTTTTTGGTTTTTCATACGAAAATTCGAGTTTTGTTCAGAAATATAAGTGATCTCAGATCGAAGCCCTTTTGCCTATTAAACGCTTATTTACGAAGATATTAAATATTTAAGATTTTTTGGTTTTTCATAGGAAAATTAAATTTTTGGTCAGAAATATAAGTGATCACAGATCGAGGCCCTTTTGTCTATTAAACGCTTATTTACAAAGATATTAAAGATTTAAGATTTTTTGGTTTTTCATACGAAAATTCGAGTTTTTTTCAGAAATATAAGTGATCTCAGATCGAGGCCCTTTTGCCTATTAAACGCTTATTTACGAAGATATTAAAGATTTAAGATTTTTTGGTTTTTCATAGGAAAATTTAATTTTTGGTCAGAAATATAAGTGATCACAGATCGAGGCCCTTTTGCCTATTAAACGCTTATTTACGAAGATATTAAAGATTTAAGATTTTTTGGTTTTTCATAGGAAAATTAAATTTTTGGTCAGAAATATAAGTGATCACAGATCGAGGCCCGTTTGTTTATTAGACGCTTATTTACAAAGATATTAAAGATTTAAGATTTTTTGATTTTTCATACGAAAATTCGAGTTTTGTTCAGAAATATAAGTGATCTCAGATCGAAGCCCTTAAAAAAATTAAATTTTTGGTCAGAAATATAAGTGATCACAGATCGAGGCCCTTTTGTCTATTAAACGCTTATTTACGAAGATATTAAAGATTTAAGATTTTTTGGTTTTTCATACGAAAATTCGAGTTTTTTTCAGAAATATAAGTGATCTCAGATCGAGGCCCTTTTGCCTATTAAACGCTTATTTACGAAGATATTAAAGATTTAAGATTTTTTGGTTTTTCATAGGAAAATTAAATTTTTGGTCAGAAATATAAGTGATCACAGATCGAGGCCCGTTTGTTTATTAAACGCTTATTTACAAAGATATTAAAGATTTAAGATTTTTTGGTTTTTCATACGAAAATTCGAGTTTTGTTCAGAAATATAAGTGATCTCAGATCGAAGCCCTTTTGCCTATTAAACGCTTATTTACGAAGATATTAAAGATTTAAGATTTTTTGGTTTTTCATAGGAAAATTAAATTTTTGGTCAGAAATATAAGTGATCACAGATCGAGGCCCTTTTGCCTATTAAACGCTTATTTACGAAGATATTAAAGATTTAAGATTTTTTGGTTTTTCATAGGAAAATTAAATTTTTGGTCAGAAATATAAGTGATCACAGATCGAGGCCCTTTTGTCTATTAAACGCTTATTTACGAAGATATTAAAGATTTAAGATTTTTTGGTTTTTCATACGAAAATTCGAGTTTTTTTCAGAAATATAAGTGATCTCAGATCGAGGCCCTTTTGCCTATTAAACGCTTATTTACGAAGATATTAAAGATTTAAGATTTTTTGGTTTTTCATAGGAAAATTAAATTTTTGGTCAGAAATATAAGTGATCACAGATCGAGGCCCTTTTGCCTATTAAACGCTTATTTACGAAGATATTAAAGATTTAAGATTTTTTGGTTTTTCATAGGAAAATTAAATTTTTGGTCAGAAATATAAGTGATCACAGATCGAGGCCCGTTTGTTTATTAAACGCTTATTTACAAAGATATTAAAGATTTAAGATTTTTTGGTTTTTCATAGGAAAATTAAATTTTTGGTCAGAAATATAAGTGATCACAGATCGAGGCCCTTTTGTCTATTAAACGCTTATTTACGAAGATATTAAAGATTTAAGATTTTTTGGTTTTTCATACGAAAATTCGAGTTTTTTTCAGAAATATAAGTGATCTCAGATCGAGGCCCTTTTGCCTATTAAACGCTTATTTACGAAGATATTAAAGATTTAAGATTTTTTGGTTTTTCATAGGAAAATTAAATTTTTGGTCAGAAATATAAGTGATCACAGATCGAGGCCCTTTTGCCTATTAAACGCTTATTTACGAAGATATTAAAGATTTAAGATTTTTTGGTTTTTCATAGGAAAATTAAATTTTTGGTCAGAAATATAAGTGATCACAGATCGAGGCCCTTTTGCCTATTAAACGCTTATTTACGAAGATATTAAAGATTTTTTGGTTTTTCATAGGAAAATTAAATTTTTGGTCAGAAATATAAGTGATCACAGATCGAGGCCCGTTTGTTTATTAAACGCTTATTTACAAAGATATTAAAGATTTAAGATTTTTTGGTTTTTCATACGAAAATTCGAGTTTTGTTCAGAAATATAAGTGATCTCAGATCGAAGCCCTTTTGCCTATTAAACGCTTATTTACGAAGATATTAAAGATTTAAGATTTTTTGGTTTTTCATAGGAAAATTAAATTTTTGGTCAGAAATATAAGTGATCACTAGGGGGCGGATTTTAATGCATTTATTATTGGAAAATATGCGCCTAAAATATGCTTCAAAAAAATCAAAATATGACCTAAAATTTTAAAAAATATGCACTTATATTTTTGTGCCAGCAGTTAGAACTCTTTAAATTATACCAGGAATTAAACAATTAAAGTTCTAAAACTATTTTTAACATAACTTTTCTTCTGAAAAAACGATGTAATATCTTGGTATGAATACTTGTTTAAAGTCATAGAGGTTCTATATTGTGACTTTCCTTTTAAAATCATCAGTATTTTGATCGTGCTGTAAAGTAGCATCCACCCTTAATTTTTATCTTGTAATAACCCAGAAATTAAGCAATTAGTAAATGTATCCCTTATAGACGGAAATTGTTGATAATGTCTGATCACTTGGCTGACTACAATTTATATATTTTGGGTCATTTGACGAGCTATTTGTAATGCAGAGAGAAGTCAATTGGTTACTTTATACATCGCATGTAATCTAGCATAAAGACAACTGTCACTTAAGTGTCTATGTAGTCTATAGTGTAGGGACTTTAAACGTTAATAGTGTAGTGCATTTGTCTCTAAGTTATCCAAATTCACTAGTTTACGACAGTCTCGTAGAACGGCTTGGAAATGACTGTCAGGAGCGGTTAAACTAAACTTTTTTTAAAAAAAAAAATTTTTGAAATGATAATTTTCAATTACTGATAGAGATTAAGTTCTTCATTTCTCTATCAGTAGTTTTTCGATGTCGAACGAAGTTAGTCGATAAAATTTACTGCTATTTCTATAACAAATTCGACAAAAAAATGTTTGTCGAAACAATGTATTGCCCATTAACGACAAAAAATTATATTTTTATTAAAAATTGGCATAATATGCATATAAATATGCATTTTGAAGTAAAATATAACAAAATATGCATTATCAATAAAATATGCAAAAATATGCACTAACAAATCGATGCCATTTTGCAGCAAAATGTGCGATTCGGATAGATAATTAGTCTAAATTGTATTTGGACGTTCGAGAAAAAACATGCATTTGCATATAAATCCGCCCCCTAGTGATCACAGATCGAGGCCCTTTTGTCTATTAAACGCTTATTTACGAAGATATTAAAGATTTAAGATTTTTTGGTTTTTCATACGAAAATTCGAGTTTTGTTCAGAAATATAAGTGATCTCAGATCGAAGCCCTTAAAAAAATTAAATTTTTGGTCAGAAATATAAGTGATCACAGATCGAGGCCCTTTTGCCTATTAAACGCTTATACGAAGATATTAAAGATTTAAGATTTTTTGGTTTTTCATAGGAAAATTAAATTTTTGGTCAGAAATATAAGTGATCACAGATCGAGGCCCGTTTGTTTATTAAACGCTTATTTACAAAGATATTAAAGATTTAAGATTTTTTGGTTTTTCATACGAAAATTCGAGTTTTGTTCAGAAATATAAGTGATCTCAGATCGAAGCCCTTTTGCCTATTAAACGCTTATTTACGAAGATATTAAAGATTTAAGATTTTTTGGTTTTTCATAGGAAAATTAAATTTTTGGTCAGAAATATAAGTGATCACAGATCGAGGCCCTTTTGTCTATTAAACGCTTATTTACGAAGATATTAAAGATTTAAGATTTTTTGGTTTTTCATACGAAAATTCGAGTTTTTTTCAGAAATATAAGTGATCTCAGATCGAGGCCCTTTTGCCTATTAAACGCTTATTTACGAAGATATTAAAGATTTAAGATTTTTTGGTTTTTCATAGGAAAATTAAATTTTTGGTCAGAAATATAAGTGATCACAGATCGAGGCCCTTTTGCCTATTAAACGCTTATTTACGAAGATATTAAAGATTTAAGATTTTTTGGTTTTTCATAGGAAAATTAAATTTTGATCACAGATCGAGGCCCATTTGTTTATTAAACGCTTATTTACAAAGATATTAAAGATTTAAGATTTTTTGGTTTTTCATACGAAAATTCGAGTTTTGTTCAGAAATATAGTGATCTCAGATCGAAGCCCTTTTGCCTATTAAACGCTTATTTACGAAGATATTAAAGATTTAAGATTTTTTGGTTTTTCATAGGAAAATTAAATTTTTGGTCAGAAATATAAGTGATCACAGATCGAGGCCCTTTTGTCTATTAAACGCTTATTTACGAAGATATTAAAGATTTAAGATTTTTTGGTTTTTCATACGAAAATTCGAGTTTTTTTCAGAAATATAAGTGATCTCAGATCGAGGCCCTTTTGCCTCTTAAACGCTTATTTACGAAGATATTAAAGATTTAAGATTTTTTGGTTTTTCATAGGAAAATTAAATTTTTGGTCAGAAATATAAGTGATCACAGATCGAGGCCCGTTTGTTTATTAAACGCTTATTTACAAAGATATTAAAGATTTAAGATTTTTTGGTTTTTCATACGAAAATTCGAGTTTTGTTCAGAAATATAAGTGATCTCAGATCGAAGCCCTTTTGCCTATTAAACGCTTATTTACGAAGATATTAAAGATTTAAGATTTTTTGGTTTTTCATAGGAAAATTAAATTTTTGGTCAGAAATATAAGTGATCACAGATCGAGGCCCTTTTGCCTATTAAACGCTTATTTACGAAGATATTAAAGATTTAAGATTTTTTGGTTTTTCATAGGAAAATTAAATTTTTGGTCAGAAATATAAGTGATCACAGATCGAGGCCCTTTTGTCTATTAAACGCTTATTTACGAAGATATTAAAGATTTAAGATTTTTTGGTTTTTCATAAGGAAAATTAAATTTTTGGTCAGAAATCTAAGTGATCACAGATCGAGGCCCTTTTGCCTATTAAACGCTTATTTACGAAGATATTAAAGATTTAAGATTTCTTTGGTTTTTAATACGAAAATTCGTTTTTTGATTAGAAATATAAGTGATCACAGATCGAGGCCCTTTTGCCTATTAAACGCTTATTTACGAAGATATTAGAGATTTAAGATTTTTGGGTTTTTCATAGGAAAATTAAATTTTTGGTCTGAAATATAAGTGATCACAGATCAAGGCCATTTTGCCTATCAAACGCTTATTTAGGAAGATATTAAAGATTTAAGATTTTTTGGTTTTTCATAGGAAAATTAAATTTTTGGTCAGAAATTTAAGTGATCACAGATCAAGGCCCCTTTGTTTATTAAACGCTTATTTACACTGAAAGAAAAACGCTTCGTAACCCCAATGAAACTTTTACGTTAACCTGTTTACGTTAATGCAATGAAAAGTTTCGTTAATGATATGAAATTTTACGTTGTATTTACGAAAATTACGTTAATATTACGATTCAGGCAAAATGAGTATTTTTTGGCATTTCGTAGAGTCATTGATGCTACGAAACTTTTTACGTTAATATTACGTAAAACTTTAACGTGAGATTCAATGTATAAATTGAATAACGAAATTGTCCCAAATTAATTTTTTGGAATAAAAAAGGTTTAATTGGCAAATCCTAATTGTTTTTGTGTAAATATAGTAATATTTGTATGAAATACAGCACCCCTTAAAAATTCAATGAAATATTTACGTAGCCATAATGAATTTTTTGTTTTCCATTTTTTGGATTAAATATTGAAAAATAAAAAAAATAAATTACATAAAACAAAATTATATATAAAGGAATCGAATTAATGTAGTTTTTAATATTTAAATTGCTTAGTTCTTGTTATTTTGCTAATATAACAAATTGTCATTAATGAGACGAAAAACGCCAAAAATTATGTCATTTTACATTAATATTTTAAACAAGTTTTTTAACAATCACGTAATTATGACGAACGTTTAATGAAACCATGTCATTAAATTAATGAACTTGTAATCCATGCAACGTAATGTGTCATTGCATTTCTTTGCAAACAAATCATAACGGGACTTTATGGCAAACATATTTTTTATGAAAATTTGTAGTAAATACAATGATTTTATCATTAATTTAACGTAATGTGTCATTCAATAAAAAAAAATTAAGTATTTAATATAATAATAGTAAATACAACGATTCGGATATCAATAAAACGTAAAGTTGCGTTGTATTGAACGTTTCTTAAAGAAATAACGGGACACAAGAGAATGTTGATGCTGATGGACACAAAGCAAAATAAAATAGAGTTGGAACATAATGTGGCACGTTTAAAAAAAATACAACAACAACATAAATTGCATCATCTTCTGTTTTTGAGAGTTTCTTTTTATTTAATTTTAGTTTATTTTAAACAGTCAACAAGTGAAGAGTTGTTGTGATAAAAATATAATTGATTTATTTGTTGTTTATAAAAAGTTGAAATTGTGATCAAAATCTAATTTGGTAATAAATAATTTGAAGTGTTTTTTGTGCAAAAATGGATTGAGGAGGATTTATTTCAATCTATTGAGGAAGTGGTTTTCGATTCAAGTGGATCAATGACTCATAAGAAAGGTAAGCTATTATTAATACATCAAAAGGAAAATTTATGATACCCATTAAAGAATACGTTTAAATTTTATTTTTAGATGAAGAAACTCAAAAAACACGTTACAATATCTACTAACTTCTTGGGGCCTAAATCACCTCATAAAATTTTTTCAAGGTAAACATTATTAATAATTATATGAAAATTTAAACAAACTATTATAATTTATAAAAGTGGAGGGCTGAGAAAAACATGTCTCAACAAATTTTGAGTGACTCTCAGGAATCCAAAAATGTTTCATCACCATTTTTCACTATCTCAGTCTTCCTGCAGCGAAAGTTTTTTTTACTGATATTCAATTATTTTTCATTTTAGCGGTATTCACAATGTAGAGTACTTGGCCTGGTAATGCAGTAAAAGAGCACAATATCAAAAAAATAAAAACGAAATACATTAGAAATTGAAATGTTTGTCAATAAATAGCTTTTCTGCTTTTTTACTAGGTCAAGTACTCTACATTGTGAATACCGCTTATATTTTTTGTATTTATTTGTATTTATTATACAAATCGAATTTAAATATAAAAAGTATTTAAAAAGTATTAATACATATGTAAATTTAGATTAAAATCCTAATAAATTGTAATTATAAATAACTTATTTTTGTTCATTATTATTATGAAAGGAATCGTTTTTGGAATGAAACCTTTTATTAAAATAATGATTATTATTGTTAATATAATGTCTTATAATCATTATATTTATGATATATTTCATTTCATTAATGAAGGAGCACATTCTATTTACGAAACAATGTAGGAAAATCAATGACAAAATTCATTTTTGAAATGTAAAAACATCGTTCTATTAACGTAGGATATAATTATATTAGTGAAGCAATGTCATTAAACCAATGTCAACATTCATTGCATATATAATTAAGTTTCTTAGCATCAATGAAACATGTCGTTATACTATTAATGCAAAATCGTTAAATTAATGATTTTTTTCATATTAGTCTTGAAAGAGATTCATTAATTTAATGAAACCCTTTCATTATATTGACGAAATTGTATCATTGGTTTAATGATATTTGACATTGTAAACACGTATGGTGACGTTATTTATATATTCTATATTAATGACATTATTTCATTATATTTACGAAAATTTTGAGATTAATGAAACATTTTTCGTTAATGCAATGACACCGGTAATCGGACTGATTTCAAGAACAAAATCATTAATATAACGTAGAAAAACGTTGTATTTACGAAGGTTTTTCTTTCAGTGTACAAATACATTAAGGATTTAAGATTTGTTTTTTTTTTCATACGTAAATTCGTTTTTTGATCAGAAATATAAGATGAAATATAAGTGATATAAGATCGAGACCATTTTGTTTTTTGAATGCTTATTTACAAAGATATTAAAGATTTCAGTTTTACGAAAATTCGTTTTTTTGTTTTGAAATATAAGTGATCACAGATCGAAGCCCTTTTATCTATTAAACGCTTATTTACGAAGATATTAAGGATGTAAGAGTTTTTGGTTATTTATACGAAAATTCGATTTTTGGTCAGAAATATAAGAGATCTCAGATCAAGGCCCTTTTGTCTATTAAACGCTTATTTACAAAGATATTAAGGATTTAAGATTTTTTGGTTTTTCATAAGAAAATTCGGTTTCTGGTCAGAAATGTAATTGAGTTATTAAAGGTATAAGGTTGTTGTACTATTCATTTGAAAAAGTGGTTTTTGGTGCGAAATATGGTCGTTCATACATTTAGCACTATTTCTGTAAGTTTCACTAACATAATTCACTACTTTTTGATTCCTACTCAGTTTATTTACAATCAAAACTTATTATCCACAATACTGAGGTCTCTCTTATAAAATGATATGTAAATTTTGTCATTTATTTCAATTGTATTACTGCTTACTACAAACCATTTTATACCGTAAAATTAGGATCAAACAATCCAATATAAATGAAACACACGCACGCCCGAAACAACAATTGACACTACATTGACGATTATGAGGTTTACCAAAATGCTGCTGCTGATGATGATGGTGATGCTGTTGATGATGATGATGATTACATGTTATGACCACTTTTATAGTTAATTTAACTGGATAACAAAAGACATCAAAAAACAATGACACTACCACTAATATACAATAAATAAAGGTATAAAAATTTAACTTAAATCCTATTAAAACAGCTAAAGGCTAAAGTTTTTCATATACGCAGCACAGTGTGTAAAAGAACGAAAGTGTTGGGTTGATGCAACAAAAGATCTCTACAAAAAAATAACAGTTTGTAATGTATTTCTTATCTTTAATGCTAAGATCTGTTGTGTTTTGTGTATTTCTGTGTGACGAGGACGAAAAGGATGTTTTTTTGGAGTTTGTTATTTAATCTGTTTTTGTACATTTCTTACGAGTAGCAACTACTTTAGCCAGCAATGAATGAAATCAGCAGCAGCCGCATTTGCCTACCCTTTGAGCCAGCAGTAAACAAATAAATGTAACAAAATGTACCCTGAAGTCTTATTATTGGTTGGGGGTGAAAAGTAATTGCAAATTGCTAATGAGGAAGAAGTGCAAGAATATTTGGTAAGCTTCCATTATAGAGAGGAATAATAGTAGTTGTCATGATAACTAGAATATTTCAATAATGATATTTTCCATTTTCTAAAGATTATTATATTTGTAATTAGTTAGATTTTTAAATAGATTTTTTCTTAACTGTCATTTCACTCAAGCGAATTTTTAACTTAAATTTAAACCCAATTTTTGTCTCTTTTTATTGTTATGGGGACAGTAACTTTTAAGTTAGACATACTATATAAGAAACTCTTCATTTCTATGGTCCCTTCTTCTAAGGTCCCTAATCATACTCTTTCCGATATAAATGTTTTCTTGAGCAATACATATCTGCCATTTATTCTCAGTTAGTTATTGAACATTATAGTGTTAACAACAAAGTTTTTTTTGCTTCGAAAATGTCGAATTTTGTGCCAACAAAGCTCCATATACGGGAAGTTTTGCTTTACTTTTTTAATTTTAAAAAAGTACCGCTGAAGCTCACCGATTGCTTACCAAATCTTAGCGTGTATGTGTTCCATCGGTTTCAACGTGCCAGAGAGGTTTTTTGCGGATCAGAAGATCTTGTTGAAAAACTCAACAAGAGCTTGTAAAATCAGTGGTAGCTACTCAAGCAGCAATATCTAAAAGTTTGCGAGCAACAGGATTCATTCAAAATCTATTATGAGCTGCTGAAATCTGACCAGATCATCACAGGGTGCCTGTATCGATCGCAACTGATTCGTTGGAAGCGAGCATTGTTCGAAAAACGCCCAGAATATGCGGCCAGACTTGAAACCGTAATATTCCAATATGAAAACCGCCATATGTTGCAATACCTGTTAAAATATATTTAGAATGAAGTGTTGGGAAATTTTGCTTCACACGATTTATAGTCCAGACCGTGCTCCTTCCGACTACTATTTGTTTCGATCGCAAAAAACTCGCATCCAATACATAAGTTTAATTTGTTATAGAAATATACATAGAAACGTAAATACATTTTTCTAAATACATTCCCAAAATATAATTATTTCGAGAACCGCGAATGGTCTCAATTTTAATGTGATTAATCTAGCAATGGCTTATATTTAAGAAAAATGTTTGTGAAATAGAAGGTACGCTTTTTGAGATATCCTTTGTTCGAGTTTTCGTTTTATATCTTTTATAGTATTTAAACATCTGAAAGATCTCTTTGATTGGTTTAATCTTCACTGAGTAGTAAATAGAAATAAAGTAAACAAATTCCTATAAACACTTCAAACTTAATCCAATAACTTCCAGTGTTCCAAAATCAAATGTAAAGATCAATTGCAGAGTTCTTAAAAAAAAAACTATTTTATAAATTACTATTTCCCTTCACCAATTATCCTTTTCCCTATGTGTGTTTGTATGTGAAACATTGTGTTTACGTTCATGTTTGTTTATCTTACGTATTTAATCTGTAAAATTTTCACTGTGCGAAATTGCATAATTTTACAATTTTCCAGAGTGATGCTTCTCTTTTGCAAATTTGTATTTGTTTGTGTGGCTGTGTCTGCTCTTTTTCTATAATTATTTTATATTTTATTTTGTTGCTTCCTATTCTCTATTTTGGGTTGAGCATTCGTTTAGATTCTTGTCTAATCAACTGTCATTTGTTTGACATTCCCTGAGGAGCAACAATGACGAAAACGACATTCAGACAGATACGACTATGAGCGAATCCGCATACGAATGCTCAGAATAATAGACAAAGGACTAAGTACCACAAAAGCATCAACAACCAAATGATGAGTTTAATTCAAAGATGAAAACTGATAATATTTTATGGAATCCTTGTAGCCTGTCTGTGTTCTACTCAAAGTTTTTGGGGAGTTTTTTAGCGCGTTCACAATAATATTTGTTACAGTTCCTGACTGCTATCACATCTCTTGTTGTTGTTGCTCTAATACCTTATTACTATTGTTGTATTATTGTGTTTTGGTGCTGGTGTTGCCATTTAAATTAGGTAACTGTTTATTTTGTTTGTATTGTTGCCGTTACTTTTATGTTATTGTTATTACAAAAGGTCCTTTAAGCACACACAAAGGGATAACAGCAACTCTAGCACTAACACCACTTAAAAAATTACATCCAAAAACCTAATTTAACTGCATATTCAGTGAATTTGATGACTTTTTTGTGAGCATTTGATGTTTTGATGTGTCATTGTCATTTAGTTAAAAATCTAGAACATTTAAGATGTCAATGGCGCAATGTTCTCTTAACTACACTCTAGCCCTCCTCTATTATTCTAATCATCAACATTTATTAACCCACCATATCCAGCTCATCTTTATCTCACACACATCCAATAGAGGTAGAGCAGCAGGATTTTTACTTGTTAATATATTTTTTTTTGTTGAAATTTTGATGTCAGTTGGCTGTCACTCGAGGGAAATTGTTTGCGGACGCGAATTTAGTGTATTTTGATGTTTGTTAAATTGTTTCTAATTAGAGTTTGTGGTCGTTAAGATATCATTTTTGGTTATTATGGAAATTTCTTTATGTGGCGATTATAAAATTAAATGTTCGGGGGATTATTTAATATGTATGTATTTCGTAAAGGATTATGACTCATAAAATTTAGATTAGTTGTATAAAAGTGAAACTATCTGGTTAAATATTGTATTATTATGATTATTTTTAATTATACAAGGGGCTTAAAGTTTGTTTAGGATAATAAAGGAAGTGCTCATTAGATGGTAATTTTGAGGGGTTTTAAATATTAAACTTTAAATATCGGAAACTAGTAGAAACGAGTTGTTATGCTAAATTAAAGGTAATTTAGTTTCACGCAATTAAGGGAGATAAGTTCATAAAAATTGTATAACAGTGTAGCAATCCGGTTAAAATGTTTGATGACATTTAATAGCAATCTGTAAGAACTTTGACGCTGTTTCGTTATTGTGGGGAAAATATAGATTCAAGATAAGACACTAAAGTTTAACAAAAGATTCAGACGAATCAGCGCAAAAGGCAATCCAGCAGGGTCTATCATACAACAAAGATATGTTAAGAATATCACAATATTGTTTTACTTGACAGTCGAATCGTGATGTATAAAGCAATTTGAGTTAACTTAAAACTAACTCACATATGAAGCTATTCAATTTTTCAATGTAATGTCCGCTGAATGAGTTAGCTTTTTCTTGGCTTTTTGCTCTCTATAATGTTTGTTTATTTTAGCAACAGCTTTCAGTGAGCAATAAGTGTTCAACAGTTATCGAGAAGAAGTTGGGTGTTATAAAAAACAAATAGTTCGGCTTTTGCATCAAGTTTAATTACTTTAGAAGTCAGTTGTAACTAAATAAATTAGCAATAAGTCAACTTAATTTTAAGCTAACACATTGAAGTCCGACTAAAATCAAAATAACTCCATAGATCTAATTTGCACAAAAACTTGAGCAATTAGAATCTATCCTAAATAAAGATACAATGAGTTTCAACATCGATGCTGTGTCTGGCTATATTTAATGCCATGGTAGGCGTTTATATTGTTCAGGTTACGATGATTTTTGTCAAACAACCCGAATGTGAACAAAAGAGCGTAAAAATACACACATTTCATTTAGTTGCTTGATGCTGTTGTGGATATTTTATTTTTTACCCAAAAAAGCACACAAATTAAATGCCTCTATTTGCCTACCAATGATTTAATGTTAAGCCGTGGCTAAACGTGTAGATTAGAATCGTCCGAGGAATCTTTCTATGAAACACAGAAGTATTAGAGAAAACGTATTATTTATTTGGATAATAATATCAATAAGATCGAATCATTAGTAACATTTGAGCCAAAAGTTTAGAGAGCAGAAGTAGTCGGAATTGGACCTATTGATCCATTGTGATACAAACATCCCACTATAGAACCAACACATGCTTTCTATAAAGTTCATAATATGCACTAATTCATTATTCGGCAATTCAAACAGTTCATCGAAGACAAATGATCTAAAGGCGATCATTCGATTCCTTCACAATGCGAGATAATTGCAATATATGTGATCAACACTCTCCTCCTCGTTATCATTTCTGCAACTCCAACGGAAATCCATTATGAAGAAGAGTTCACAATGTATTTTACCCTTCTTAAATTCTAATTTATTTAAATAAATTCTAAAACAAGTAAGAAAGTATGATCGGTCAAGCCCGACCATATAATACCCTACACTAAGTAAAAGACCAAAAAAAATGTTTCTTTTAAAATTTCAATAATTTTGGAGTGATTTTCGGAAGTGGGCCTTATATGGGGGCTATGACCAATTATGGACCGATCACCATGAAATTAGGTCGTGTGATTTATGTCTATATTAAAGTTAACTATGTTGAATTTTGTGTGTTTACCAACATTTTTAAGCGATTTATGCACGTTAAAGTGATTTTCGGAAGCGGGTCTATATGGGAGCTATGACTAATTATGGACCGATCGTAACACAATTTGGTGACATGAATTTTGTGAATATAAAACTTATTTGGAGCGCAATCTGTGGAGATACATTTATAAATTAAACATTTATGACCGATAAAGTCCAATTTCGGAAGGACACTTGTATGGGGGCTAGGTGAAATAATGGACAGATTTCAGCCAGTTTCAACAGGCTTAGTCCTTGAGCCGAAAAAATAATATGTATCAAATTTCATCGAAATATCTTCAAAATTGCGACCTGTACTCTGCGCACAAGGTTTACATGGACAGCCAGCCAGCCGACCAGACGGACGGACGGACGGACATCGCTTAATCGACTCAGAAAGTGATTCTAAGTCGATCGGTATACTTTAAGGTGGGTGTTAGACTAATATTTTTGGGCGTTACAAACATCTGCACAAACGCATAATACCCTCCCTACTATGGTGGTGTAGGGTATAAATACCTTTCTAGTGGATCTACCTAATAGACCTAATGCAAATCATCTTTACGAATGAAACCGGTTTGGAGTTAATCTCTTGGATGGTTTCAGAGTCTATAACGTACATAGGTACAACATTGTTTGTGTTTTATATATCGTTACCTTAACATAGAAAGGTTCTAACTCGTGTTTTTTTATGTAGAGATTTTTTGGCTAAATATGATATATGAGCAGATCATTTATCGAAATAAACGAAAATCTGGGCTTACAAAAAAACATGAGTTAGGGCCTTTCTATATTAAGGTAACGATATATAGATTAATTGTTCGGTAAATAAGGCAGTTCACAGCAGACAAACAACAACCTCAAGATCATTTCTTTCCTTCACAAAGCAGGACATCCTGTAACCATATTCGCTAATTCAAGAGAGATAAGATATTCAAGAGAACCTTAAACTGTTAAACTACTGATCTATTTTCATTCTCAGGAACAAGGATGCCAAAGCTGCATCAGTGGATCGGCTATAATAACAGTCGACAACTTCATTAACTGCCAAAATCTCGGCCTAAAAGGCATAATTCTTGATATTTTGTGATTGTGATAACCCACACGATCATACAGCTAAGTTGAAAGTAATAAAACCAGTACTTTCTCGAAACAGGAGGAGTTCCATTCTGTTGGGATTTTTAAGAGCTAATAACTTTCAACAAAATAATATTTTTTATGTTGTTCCTTAAAATAAAGGACTTGCTGATCAATATACATTTGCAATAGGAAGAACTGCAATTTCATAAACGTAACTTACGTAACGCATCATAAACTAATGAACTATACCTAAAGGATCACTGTGGAATTCACATATATGTATATCCACTACTCAATTATTTCTTGCATAACAATTAAAATAATATTTAAAAGATTTGGTCCTAAGTACTACTGCTCTGCACACATTTTGTTCTACAAAGTCATTTGTGTTTTCTGCTGTCATTTTGAAAAATCATAATTTTTATTTTATTTACCCAACACTTTGTCAGCACTAAATTAAAATTAATATTTTAGATTAATTTGACACAAAACACATTTAATTAGTTCACCTTTTTGTGATAAAAATCTTGGTATTTTGTATGCAACAAACCACCAAAAAAAAGCAACAAAATTTACGTTTCCTTGAATGAATTATGCGAACACACAGATACTAACATCCACACACACAGAGAAAATGACAAATATGTGTGTGTGTAAGTGTGTTCTTAAACTGTAAAAGAGAAGACAATAAATTCCAATTATGTCACAAGTGAAATATTTTAATAAACATAAGCTGTGACTACTCAAGAAAGCCCAGATACAAAGATAAAACAATATTATTATTTTTATTAACAAGACACAACAAATAAACTCGTAAATATTCAAACAACCGCAACAGCAGCAACAACAACAACAACATTTTGAGAAACACACTGGCAACATCAGTGGCTAACAGCACCAAAAACAACAGCAACAACATCTACGAAACTCTTTTTTTTTATCAGCCAAATATAATAAATCATGGGCAGAAAAACGGCAAACTGCACTGGTACTCACTCTCACAAGGAACTGAACTATACACTACAACGTTTGAAGAACAGCAACAGCAACAATGGAAACTATATGAACACAGAAGGGTTCAACGTCTTATTGTTTATGTTGCTGTTGTTACTGTTGCTGCTGCTGGTACTGCCGCTTAGTTTGTGTATAGAAAATAACAATAACAACAAGAGCAACAAAACAGAAAAAAACCAGAACAACACACTAAAATCTTTAACACAGTGAGTGGCTCACTGTCAAGTTACTCACTCGCGCAATTAATTACAAGCTCATTAAACAACGAACAGACCAAACAAATTAACAACAACATTCAGGCAGCAGCAACAACAACAACAACTAACACAGATACTTAAAGTTTGGTTTTATTATTATTTTATGGGGCATATAACAGGAAGTCCAATTTTTGTGGAGGGTTTTAATGTGGGTAAGAGTAACTACGGGGATTCATATGGTTATGAAAAAAGGATGATAGGTTTGTAGTGTTTATAAACCGGTTAACCAATATACCAGTTAACCGTTTTTTTGTTAACCGTTTAATTTAAAATTTTGATTTATCCGGTTTTTATACTTGGTTAACTGGTTTTTAAAACTTTTCACTGAAATCAATAAATTTAATCTTTTAGTGATTTTTATATTTGTACTCATGTTATATATACACATTATATCAAACATTTCGTGTGATTTATAATCTAAACTGCGGATAGAAAAATATCTTTCGATACAAATGTTCAAATATTACAATAATTCAAAATAGTAGAGGATAATTGCTTACTTACAAACATTTTCAGTGCACTTTTTATGAAGATCAAGAGCACTTCTTTCAATCCTCAATAAATTTCATTACTATTTTGAGGTTTAAACATTTAACGTAATTGGTGGCTTTCTATGCGTATTTTTCATTAGCTTCATATGTCGTACCGTTGTTGGAGGTAATGATCTCACTCATTACCATATAGTTATATTTATACTGAGGTATTGAGCCTACAATAATATCCGAATATCCTATTGTAACTGTATTCAGAATATGGACAATTCCATGTCATAGAACGTAACATTTGAACGCCTATCCTTTCCAATCCGTCATATTTAAATAAAAACAATCTTTGATTAATTTAGAATAAACATAATTTAATATCGAACGTGACATATCGTACGCGACCTATTTTTCTCCTATAATAATACAATATATATTCTGTAAATATTTGAAGGGTACATATCTGTCATTTATTTTCACTTAAGGTAGGATCACACAATTGCCACAATGCACCAATTATTGGTCCTCAATCGTGTGATTTCACAACTTATTGGCTCATATGCCACAACAATACTGTGCTTATTTGACCCAATCAAATGCAACCCTGGTGCGGAAATCATGTGAAAGCTTGAGAGGCAACCAATTTTTATTGTCTTCTAGTGCGACAATCGAAGAAGACAATTCGCGCCAATATTAATTTTTTTTTTAAACATTTATTTGTAGCAGCATTTATTTTCGAAAGTAAATAAGTTTTCATTGTTGTATTTATTATAAATATAATTTAAAAAAGTGATATGGTGTTATGGGGAATTCAGTGCTTCTTTTTGTGAGCCACTCTCTGACCCATATCTACTTCTTTTAACATTTCATCTTTTCTTTTATTCATTTTTTTCTTCATCAAGTCCACGCACGATAATTAAAGCCGATACAATTTTATACTTCTTTTTAGTGAACAAATAATTTTTTCACAAATATGTAGACTACAATTTGTTATATTTATGTAAACAAAACTAAATTTAACATCAAGCACAACAGCTGTTTCTCATAGTTGTCGTATTCTAGAACAATCGTGTGACTGGAATGCGGCAATTATTATCACTAAGCCCTTTTGCGACCATTTACGACAATCAAATTTATGTAAAATGAGGCAATCATGTGATTACAGATAATTTGATTGGGACAATTTCTTTATTGGGCCCCAATTCAGCACAATAAAAATTGTATTAAATTGGTGCATTGCGGCAATCGTGTTATCCTACCTTTAGTTATTGAACATTATATTGTAAACAACAAAGTTTTTTTTTTAATTCGAAAACGTCAAATTTTGTGCCAACAAAGCGACTTATGCTTTACTTCTTTAATTTGAAAAAAAGTGTCTCTGAAGCACACCGATTGCTCACCGAAGCTTATGGCGAATGTGTTTCATCGCTTTCAACAACAGCTTGCAAAATCATTGATAGCTACTAAATCAGCAATTTCCAAATGTTTGCAAGCAGCAGAAATCATCCAAAAGCAGGAAAATTAGGTACCATACGAATTGAAGCCGAGATACCTTGACAGACGATTTTGTATGTCTGAAAAGCTGCTTGAACTCTATAAAAGGAAATAATTTTTGCACCGAATCCCTACTTGCGGTGAAAAATCGATCCATTACGATAACCCAAAGCGTAAGAGAGTATGTGAAGAAATAAGTGGGTGGGAAGTTTTTCCTTACCCGCGTTATAGTCCGATCGATGCAGAACGCTCTCTCTGTTGCTAATAGCGACATTGAAAATTCGCTATTAGCAACAAAACTCCAAAATTTCAGAATTTTTTGTTTGTTTTTTGACCAGTGTATGTAGACTGGTCAAAAAGCATTAACAAAATAATGCATCGAATTATATTAAACCATGGTTAAAATCGGAGTTAATTATGCTTCGTTTAAATCTGCTGTGACCTCATTAATAACAGAGTCTGAACTACAGTTTTTCACGAAGCGCATCCGCAGAACTATATAGAATAGTATTTTTAGTCTACAATATAGTATTGGGCTCGTAAAAATTATGAAATGCAAATTTTCTTCCACCAAAGATTGTCTAATGCTGACACAAAACAACGTAAAAGAAGTGATTTTATTTAAAAAATATTTTTGTCGATTTTGACATTGTTAGAAAGGTATTTGAAATGTCTATCATTAGTGGTTGGGAAGTTTTGCCTCACCGCCTTATAGTCCAGACCGTGCCCCGTCCGACTACTGTTTGTTTCGATCGATGCAGAACGCTCTATCTGGGATACGCTTCACTTTAGAAGCAAGTATTCCATATTTTAGTAATCAAAAATAGATACGCAAAATCGAGGTATATCTCAGCCATTTGTGGGCCGATTTTCCCGAATTTAAATAGCAACCGAACAGGGACTATAGCGGATTTATTCATGTATGAAGCATTTTTAAGTTATTTGGGGGCCTCAGAAAGTTCACAGTCCGAATGACGGACATGGCTATATGATGCGAAAAATACAATTTGACACAAATATTACATCACATACAAGTATATTGAATATAAATAAGAGCCTATTCTTTTAAGCAACTGCCAGGAATCAGCCAGCAGCTATCAACCCGACCAACAGGCAAACAGCCAGCCAACCAACCACAAGTGTTGCTGAGATTTCTTAGCTTCTCGCATACATTCATAAATTAAATTTTTGTATGCGCGATATACATTTTTTTCTTTCATTTTCGTAGCTGTTTGTTTTGTTTCCATTTTATCATAATTTTTGTTTCATTTTTTTTTAAGCATACAGTTTGTTTGCGTTTTAAAAAATTGCAAACAAATGGCAGGACAAGAATTCTGAGGAAAAAAAAATCGTAATTATGTCAACTTTGTCGTCATACTGTCCACTTATAGTGGTGGTCTTCGGGTAAATAAACGGCTGCTGCTGTTGCTTTTTGCCGCCATTGTTGCCGTTGTTAGCTCTTTATGAATTATAGAATTGTGTGACATTTGTGACATGCATTTGCTTACGTTAATTAAATCACTTATTAAATTGTCTAATTTGTTAAAAGAATTAAACGGGAAAATAATTACAAAGTATATACATAAATATGTATGAAGCGGTATATGAAAAAAATGCAGGTTTTATTTGGGAAATTAAGGAATTGGAATTTAAAGCCTAAAAGTAGGCAAGGAAATATTAGTAAGGATCTCAAAGGAAGTAATTACTTAATAAAGCTATAGTTTCTGAGAACTCTGCTGTAATAAATCTATTTCTTTTTTAACAAAATTTTATATTTTACAAAATCTCTGCATTTCTTAAACATATCTTCTTGTATTCAATTTTAAAGTCTGCCTCCCTTATGGTGATTATAGAATTTTATTTCCATTAACCAATTTTAATTTTCCTGCTGTACATAAAAACACAATACCGCCATTAACTGCATTATTATTATCCGCGCAGATTTTCAACAGCCGACCAGAAACTTACAAGTTACTTTTGAACAAATTGCATTTCGGTTTTAATGGGTTTTTATATACCTTAGGAATTACTCATTTTCCTCTAACGACTTTTATTACCAGCAACAACATTAACAACAAGTATTATAAAACGAAATAAAGGAAAACTCTATTAAGTAAAGTAAGAAAATCTGTTATTTCTTTTGTCTCCCCGAACAAAAAAGAAACAGAAAAGCAAAACAAAAGCTTAAGAAAACGAAATAGGTAAATGAACAAAAAAAAATACTGAAACTGAAACAGAAAGAAATAATGGTTTAACAAAATCCTTTATGACTTTATTGCAGTTTCGAGATGATAATAACTGTCTGTGTTTAAATGTCTGGTGGATGCCTTTGGGCTGAAGGGGTTGAGTTGAGATGAATTTTTAAGGGAAAACCAACAGCAGCAGCAGTCGCAGTGGCAAGTAAAGATGTAAGCCTAACTACTCCCAATGGTGACATTTTCAACATTTTGCACAATTTTCCTTATTTACCGAAAACTCAAAACAAATACAAAAAGGCATAAAAATCTATACCCTCCACCACCTCCTGCTCCTTCCTGTGACTGTTGTAACTACTAGTATTAAGGTTTTTATGCACAACATCCCATTAAAATCACCACAATATGCCATTAAAGGTGCTTGTTATTACTTACTTACTTATTTGGCTGCTTCTATTTCAATACACAAACTTACACTTTCCTACATATTTTTTACGTATAAAACCTGTGAAGGATCTTTGGCATTGTTCAACATCTTTGGGTTTCTCTTGCAAAAAAAGAAACCGAATATATATACTGGGTATGAAAAAAAGGATAATATTGTTAATGTTTGTTATACCCGTCTAGATAATAAAAATTTGATTAGTTTTCCACAAAACAATGTAAATCTGTAACAAGCGCAGAGGAAAAAACAATAGCTGAAAATTGTATGAAAATTATAATGTTCATCTATTTGTTTAACAATCAGTTTCGAACGACTTAACAGCCTGTTTTATGTCTTTTATATTTTTAAGATTGTAGTACTCAATACGATAAATCATGCATGCCTCTGCATGATTTATCGTATTGAGGGTTTCAATTTGTTTTGGGAATAATAATTTAAAAAGGCAAGTCTAGTTTCAAGTTTCGAAATAATTGGATGTGAATTAAAACTTTATCATAGAGCCTCGGAAGTCAATCACCCTAACCATAAAATAAATTTTAAAGTTAATTTTTGTTAAAGTCATCTTTATTTTAAAATAGATGTTTTATTTTTTTCGTACCATAAGAAATATTTTAAAAAAGCTTTCAAAACTTTTTCCAATACTTACATTCAAATAAATGAAAATATTTTCTTTAAAATAATAGTCAACTTTATGGACATAAAATCGACTTTAAGCTTTTGTGGTTAGGGTATATAATTTTGAATATCTGCAATTCGAACTACATATAGTTAATTGGAGTTTGTATTATTTTGTTTTGCAACAGCTCAATGCCGTAGTAATATCAAGACATATGACATATGATCTAAGAAATTACAGATGAAGTAGACATAGAGCACAAAGTGTCGAGCATATTGAGAAATAAGTTAGAAACCCAGCTGGCTGGAAACACATTATTTATGAAATTGTCATAGAAATCTGCATTTAAATACATTCCCTTATGAAAAGTAAGTTAGATATATCATAACTGATTCCAGAATAGTAGGAACCGTTCCATGATTTAACAATTGATATGAAAGAGACTTGTCACTTTATCATTTGTCAACTGAGATCATATAAATACTCTCAAATCTGATGATTTTTTGTACATCATTTTTCCATTTCCACAAACTTGTGGTGGAAATTTTGTTAATGAATCTTCACTACAAAATGGATCTCTAAATTCAAAAAAAAGGTAACCACAAAATTCTAAAAAAAGTGAAATTGAAATCTGCAATATGTATGGCACTATTACACAGATATGAAAGAAATGACAGTTCCCAGAGAGAGAGCAAAAATACAAATTTCAATTGGCAACGAGTGTGATATACACATATTTGTCCATCTTTCCAAACCACAACCATTTTGACATTTACTTTTGTTTGATTTCAATTGCCATATTACTAGAACCAGCTGTTTAATATGTGAGTAATCTGTGATGTATAGTTTGCTTGCGAGAAGGTTAGCCTTCTCGACATCACCACACTAATGAACGCCATTCTCATTTATTGCTTAACTCTAGCTCTCAAAGCTTGCAGATACTCTAAAACTACTAAAAATGAGCATTGCCAACTGGCAAGGATATTAATTGATTCTGTGGATCTATGTTAGGTTTCATGATAGATATAAGAACGAGGGTACTAACAGGTTATATAACAAGACCAATGCTAGTAGTATTCAACATTTCCAGAATCATATACAAGTAAGAAAGTATGGGCGGTGAAGGCCGACTAAGTAAAAGAGTAAAAACAATTTTCTTTTAAAATTTCAATGATTTGTATTCTTCAGTGATTTTCGGAAGTGGGCCTTATATGGGGGCTATGACCAATTATGGACCGATCACCATGAAATTAGGTCGTGTGATTTATGTCTATATGAAAGTTTACTATGTTGAATTTTGTGAGTATACCAACATTTTTAAGCGATTTATGCACGTTAAAGTGATTTTCAGAAGCGGGTATATATGGGAGCTATGACTAATTATGGACCGATCGTAACAAAATTTGGTGACATGAATTTTGTATATATAAAACTTATTTGGAGCGCAATTTGTGGAGAAACATTTATGACCGATAAAGTCCAATTTCGGAAGGACATTTGTATGGGGGTTAGGTGAAATAATAAACCGATTTCAGCCAGTTTCAATAGGCTTCGTCCTTGGGCCAAATGTCATCGAAATATCTTCAAAATTGCGACCTGTACTCTGCGCACAAGGTTTACATGGACAGCCAACCAGCCGACCAGACGGACGGACGGACATCGTTTAATCGACTCAGAAAGTGATTCTAAGTCGATCGGTATACTTTAAGGTGGGTGTTAGACTAATATTTTTGGGCGTTACAAACATCTGCACAAACGCATAATACCCTCCCCACTATGGTGGTTCACGGTATAATAACGATGTATAGTTATATAGAAGGAGCCTTTTCGGAAATGCATCACTGCATTTGATGCGCATCTGTGATTTGTTTGCGATACTGATGCAAATCAATTGATGCCAATGCATCAGCCAATTCAGTGATGCGTGTTTGATGGTTTTTTGCGCATCATCTGTTTAACTGTTGCTTTTTAGAACTTAAGACATTTGCAGTGTTGCCTACTTTTGCATTTTAGAAAGTACTGCGCATCATATGTAGCGCAGTGATGCATTTCCGAAAAGGCCCAAGATGTCACAATTTTAAAGAGAAGGAAACCATATCTAACCTAGCTTTAGTTCTCAAATCTTTAGGAAGTGACGAGACATTTTTTAGAATGTCTGCGAATGGAAATATGCTCAATTGAATTATGTATAGATAGAAGAGGAATCATTAGATTTAGCACTAAGATTTTGTGGAAGTCCCGAAATGCCCAGGCATTTATTAGAGGGATAATATTCTCAATTGAATTACAGATACTTTGGCAAAAAACAATCAATTCTATATGATATCACAACGAGTCTACTGACAGACTAAGCCATATTTTCTCAATTTCAGAACTGCTCCTGTCAACAGTCATCTGTTAGTTGACTCCTATCACAATTTGAATAAGCTGTGTTATTTAGTTTGTGTGTGACAGCCATTAATAGCAGACTACCGCGTGACTTAAGAAAAAAATGGAAAAAAGTCAATTTCGCGTGCCATCACTCCATCATTCCATCACTCTAATAAAGCCTAAGTTTGGTAAATACCCAGTTAAAGTCTCCACAAGTTGGCCGATCGGAGATTGAAAGTACGAGCGATTGTGGAAGACATAGGCATCTCACATGACTCAGTGGTTTCAATTTTGAATGATCCTTTGAGTATTTTCTTCAATATGGGTGCACAAAAGGGTACATGTGCAGTTTCCATGGTAAAAGTCTATAAATTGAGCTACGAAATGATCCCTATTCTCCGAATTTAGCCCCCAAGTGACTACTTCTTGTCTTAAAACCCGAAGAAATGTTTTGGCGGAAAGAGATTAGACCCTTACAAAAATACCTATTTTGATGACCTCGACAAATCTTGTTTTTTGGAAGGAATAAAAAATCGACAAAGTGCATTGAACTCAAAGGAGATTATGTTTAAAAATAAAATAATTGGGGATACTTATTATATGGTAGAGACAAAAATGAACAGTATTCGTGATGAACGACAGTTCGGGCATCATTCGTGAAACTTTCTTAGCTCCTAAATATTTCCCGAGACATTTGTTAGGGTGCGTGGCATGCGGATTATTTCCTGACAAATGAAGATGATTTCCGTGACTTAAATATAATCTTCCAATGAAAGCCTGTAGTAAAGCATCAACTTAGTTAAGCATATAATCTAACATATGCGAGTGACATGATCTACTCTCGATTGAATCTAACAAAAAATTTCTTCTCTTCGATCATATAGCACTTTTCATTATTATCCTTCTCTCGTAGCTCTTGAAATTTCACTAAACTAAGATAGATGATAAAAGCTGTATGATAAAAGTTGTGGTAGCTGTTTTCACACTTAATCACAACAGATAATTTTGTAGTCTTTATAGGCCATACATTACAATATTGCCTAACTGCGGGATGATTATGACGACGACATATCACCAAACACCTTAGATGGAATTTTTGGTAAAACTCTCAATGCAACATCTTGTCGTTTCATTTCTGCTGGTCGAATACCCTTTTTGCGGACGATATCCTATGATCATGACGGCATCACATTTTATGACCGTACAACATCGGCTTTTGTAATATTCCTCAAATATAAGTCAAATTGGGGTATACAAGTGGGTAGGAAACAAAACAAAACGAAAAAACATGTGATTGCGAAACCTCTATCTGACCATGATAGACAAATTCAAAAGTCACAATTACGGAGGTCTTTCCTTTTTTAGTAGAATCACAGTTTTAATGATATCAGATTTTCTTTCTTTTGATGCAACTTAAAATGCATTATTTATTATTACTTCTTCTTTTTCGGAATAATATCACGATGCTTCTGAAGTACATTTTTGGGCTTTAACAAACATGTTAGCAAAGACTGCATACTTTTAGGTGTCCCTAATGAGAAAACAGTGTAGTGAGTAATACAATTCGTTTACGCCACATTTTGAACTATTTCTGTTCCAATATTAAAAGATCTATAACAAAAACCACCCATTTCGACTTTAAACGCCCTCAGCAACTGGTACCTTTAACTTACCTCCAACTTAATAAGAAAAAACACCTCCTCCTTGTTTAACTTTACTTGTACATTTATATTTGCTGCAACAAAAACCTTATTAAATTATAAAAAGAAATGAATTTTTTTTTTGTTTGTTTTCATTCAGTTTTTTAGAAAACAACATCAATGTAGTTTTGCACACCTTTTTCCTGTTTTGACATGCTACTACTATTAAATGTGTAATATCGTTTATACCGATTTCTCTGCCTTCCCAAAGGTTCTTAACGTATCCTTAACAACCTTCTTGTGTGTTTCGTTTTTTTTCCACTTTCCTCTTATTGAATGAAAGGTAAAAACCAGTGATACATACAAACGCTAACAACATTCAATTGATTTCGTGGGGGTTTTATTGGGAAAAACAACTGAAAAAAATAAAGAAAATTATGCTGAAAATTGAATTTCAAAGGCGTATTGATAGCAATTTCTTTCTAACAAGCATATTTATTGTTTTACAACCTCAATAATACAATTTTGTTTTTATAACATACTTTTTATACGTTTATTTGTGTGTGTTTGTTTGGAAATAAACAGATTTCATTATATTTTTTTCTCTAACAATTTTGCATATTTTATGGTTTAGAAATAATTTGATTTTTTTTGTTTAAAAAATTGGGGGAGCAATTTTTAAGATTTAATTCTTTAAACATGACAGTATTGAAATTGAATTTTTTAACTTATAATAATCAATTAAATTTTTTTTCTTTCTTTTTCTTGCAGTTTTCTTGTATCAACAGCCAGAAAATGGTAAGTGTATTCATTTAAATTGATGATTAAATATATCTTTAAATTTAATTGCTTATTTTTTGCACTAAAAATATAATGCCACCCCTATTAAAATTATTTTTTTCAAATGCCATAAAAGTGTTTAATTTTATGAATGAAAGAAACTGCAGAGAAACAACTAAATTAAAAAATACATTTTTTATGTTGATTTTATAGTTTTAAATCTTTATGCCTTCTCAGCCAGTGCCCAACAATACATCATTCTGGCATGTCAAACTGAACAACAAAGTTTGTTAATTTTTAGTTGCCAACCATTTTCTCGTACTTCCTACATTTTTAAGCGTTAAAATAAAAGCTTTTTGCAACAATTTATGTTTTACTGCTCAGAAAATAAAAAAGGAAATATTTAACTCTCATTACCGACTGGCCAATATGAGATTTTATTGTATGTTCTAGTCCTTTTGTTTTGCCTTTCATTCATACTCTTAATATTTTTCAGTCTTTTCAGTTATTCTTTCTTTGCGAAAGTGTTTAAATGATCTGTGTGTAGTTAAAATGAAACGCATCTGCATCCATAAAATAAGCAACAAGAAACAACACACAGCATGTTTAATTACAACTTCAAAACTTCAGAAATCTCACACCTATTAAATCTTCTTCTCAAGACCAATATATGCATCTCTCAACTAACTCATCTTAGTTTATCCTGTAGTTACTGTAGAAGTTCCATAATTTTTTGTGCGAGAAGGCATAAATTTGTTGCTTTAGCGGCAAAATTTTATGGCTAAAGTTTCAGTCATCTTCGTCTTATGCTGGTTTCGTTTGACTCCCTCTGGTTTTTGAAGGCAGTTAATTATTTAAAGGGATTTCTTCTTTTTTTTGTATTATTTTGTTGCATTTGTTTTTTTTTTACGAGAAGAAAAGTAATTAAAATATCACTGCAGGCTTCCCTGTTCTGTTGTTTTCTGAATGCTGCAAGAACGCAGAAAGAATACAATTTAAAAATTTAATTAGTCTTTATTTTGTTGGCCAAAAAAAAAACACAGTTTGTAGAATTTTAATTTTATTAGAATTTTTGGAGATATCTCAAGTTTAATTAGTTGAGAAATCGAGAAGTTTTTCATGAGCAACAATGTATATTTTAAAAGTTTGCCGAAAGTCAACAAATTTTATTCTTACTCAAGCACACATTCATTTAGAGTTTTCCAAGCTTCTCGAGCAGTCAGCAGTCAGTGCATGTAGGTCTTTAATATTGTTATTGATTCGATTCTTGTGAAACAGGTCAATAATTCTTTAGCAGACTAAGTGATTCTGGAATCAGGGAAATTGAAAATACAACTTACAGTTGAATACTAACGTTAGTTTATAATATGGTTAAGAAGTTGGCATAGATACCTTTTTTGTTTCACTTTTTCTAAAAAATATTAAAATAATATTCAATTTCTTATAATAATTTACACTTAAATGCGCATAAAATGTATGTGCATTCTAGGGTTAAAAGGATACAGTGTATAAATATAGGTATATCTTGTAAGAAATGTCTGACATTATCAAATTAATGTATGTATAATATTAGTACGAAGAAAACATATATTATTAATCAAAACAAGCAAGAAAATGATTGTAGATCAACTGTACAGAATTGATATGAATTGTATACTATCTGAACACCATTTTACACCAGTCCCAATAGATCTAGTATGTATCTCGTGTAACAGTACGTAGAGACTTGTTGCAACTGGATGCTGAAAATCGAGAACATACTATAATCCTATGATCCTGGATTTGTTGATATCCTTCCTGAACCAAGCATTCGACTTTACAACTTCTTATACAAACTTTGATATTTAGAACTAGATTATCTTTTGTATATCTCTTTACTTCCTCATAACAAATTAAGTTCACGAGTAAAGCCTAAAATCTGTTCGAATATAAGACTTAAAACATCGCCTGAAGCAAGTATGGCTCCTCCGAAAAACCTCGTTCTACATAAACCTAACGGAGAGCAATCACAAGGTACATGAAAAGAGGTTTCACCAGCAACCTCAATGTCCAATATCCAATCTTGTAGGTCTGTGTGACAAAATGCTTCGTCTGTCTGAGCCATAATATGAATTAACTGCGGCTAAACCCAGTACTTTTGCCTTGCATATACAAAAGAGATGCTCAGGATTAGCTCTGGCCCCTCAATTATATGTTGTTCGCCAAACAATCACACGTTTGTTCCCAGAGTGACGTTCATCGCTCTACATAACCCTAATATAAAGCAATCACAAATTACAGGAACCGCTATTTTGCCTACAACCGATAGAATATGCAGTCTCTTCGCAGCATTACCCAGAACTATAATCACCACAACAGATCTAAGTCCGCAAAGGATAATTTCTGGTCCTTCAAAGATACATAATTCGCCAGGAATCGGCCGTTTGTTCCCAGAGTGACCTTCTTGACCAGAGGTGCACGATCATTCTTAATACAATAATAAGACCCTATGCAAGTCCAATATCACTGACTTCTTGAACCCCTTAACTTTCTCCTCAAGCACCATCTATTGTAGGTAAAGACGGCGTAAATTTTTGCCTGAAAAATAGCACCACACTGCACTTCCAGTAGAGATTGTCATTAAGTGTAGAGGTGGAGGGAATGAGAGCTTCTTATGGACAAGTATCCAATGTAACTCCCATCTCCATACATGAGATTATAGAACAAAATGTTGCTTCTTACTTGTTATTAAAGGTGCCCGTTTAACCCGTAAACTTCCCACTACAGTTTAAAGTTCACAATAATATTTAGCTAGTCTGCTACCCCTCAAAATAAGTTCACATAGGAATTTCTATTAAAAGTTCTTTGACAGCCATTAAATAATCCTTTAATTGAGTAAATTTAAAATGGAGTATCATTTATATTTTAAATACCATTTTCATATACGAATACATGCAAATATTGCTGTATTTGAAGGGGTCCTGCTAGACAAATTGGAAAAAATGGTTCTACTTACATTACAAAATGAATATGACTGTTTGTTTTTGTCATTTACTCCAAAAAAAAACCAAAGTAGCTCTCACTTTCAAAAACAAGCACTTCTTCCATTCAATTCTACATACAATTTACAAATTTGGCTGAGTATGTAAAGTATTGTAATGAAATTATGTATGTATGGGTGTTTATAAGTATGTGTGTGTATAGACAAAAATAAAAGCGAAATGGTTTTAATGGCATTTGAAAAGTAAATTGGTGAAAAGCAAAAGCAATTAAAATGACGCCCCAAGGACACACAACAAAACAATACAAAACACTACTTCATAAGTGGGTTAATTGATAAGTAAGCTGGACTCATTTATGCATATGTTGAGAATGTTGAGAATTTATTGCCAACAAAGTCTCTTCTCTCTCTCCTCAAAAGTCAAGCAAACTTCCGAAGCTTTGTTTATGTGTCCTACTAAGAAATCAAGCAGAAACAATACAATTTTAAATAATAATTAATATGTTTTCAGGCCATCTCCATAGCTAATGTTGTGCTTTGCTTGCACAATGTCGTCATTGGCATTTTTTCAAAACTGTAAAATCCTGATTATACTTTGACTGTACGGTCAGACATCCATTAATCCAGCAAATAGATATCCTTTCTTCAAAATTTAATTAAACAAACTTGCCAATTAACACACTTAGAACTACTCGTATCATCTCATGTAAACTCACAATGGAAAACTTTCGTTTATTTATATGCTGTATTTTCAATACAATACAATTAAACACAATTTTTTTTACACATACGAGTAAATAGTCGAAAATATCTTTAAATACTTCCATTGTTTTATTATCAAGCTTCTCGAGCATATTTCTAATTACTACACTGTGTTGCAAAAAACAAAATTTTAATTATTTTGAGATGTGAAATGCAGCATTGTGGTGCATAAAGACTTATGTGGCAATCCCAATACATAATCTGAACTAAGTAAATATCAGTCTTATTAGGAATACAAGTATAAATTTTAACGACCAGAAATTAACCGAATTTCTGGAACAATATATTATATTAACCAAGTTCTATAGAATGCTAAATATGGAGAATGTGGATGAGAAATCCATTCAGTTACGGATACTTAAGACTGTACTGATGGTTGCGAGCTTTTTGGCAAAATAAATCCAGTGGTGTTAAACTACACGATCCAGGATTCTAATTCTGATCTACGAAACTAGAAAATACACTACCGGAAAATGTCTCACACATTAATGGAATTTAATTCACTTGCTGAATAGCGTGTAACATCGTCATGTTTAAACGAAGTTTGCAAAGGCAAAGTTGTACTTCATCGCTTACAATGCCGAACTTTCAATAGTTTTGAAATATTATTAAACAATGTAAACGCGACGAAGTAACGAGACTAGAGATGTCAAACGGGGAATCCCGTTCCCTAGAATCCCGGGGTTTTCGGGATTTCCTAAATCCCGAAGACCGGGATTTTCTAATTTTAAATCCCGGGGTTTTCGGGATTCTCCAAATCCGGTTTTTCAAAACTAAATAGGGGAAATTGTCATTTTTGTGTGCCTTTTTCATTCATATTGACATTCTACATGCCCGAATATCGTAAAGTGATGTTCAGCAAAGTTGTTAAGGTCAACTCCTGTTACAATATTATGGTATTTCGTTTTAAATATTCATTTATTTATTAAAATTACATTTCTGGCTCAATTAAAATAAAAGGTATTAATACAAATTTAGTGGATGGTAGATTTTGTCGCGCACCTACAATGTTGATCGGACTAAACTGCGTACAAGACTAACGTTTTGAGGGAGTTACTTGCAACATCCGCTCTCCCTTCAATAAAGCTTTCTACAGAAGCTGCAAGTTCGCTCCCACAATATAGTTAATAAAGGAAAACGGTGTTTCTGATTCTGTAAGTTATCTAAAAAAACTCAATTTAGATCCTCTTCAAATTAAATTGATTTTATCTCAGATGAGGAGCTCGAACAAAATGAAAATATTTCGATTGCTAAAAGACTAAAGGATATTATTAATAAATGTAAAACCCCATATAACAATAACGAAACCAAATTATAATGTAGATTTGAAACTTGCAAAAGAAATAGATCATTTTATTTCTGAAGGAACAAGAGGAAAATACTTGCAGATTTGTTATAACAGGTTTGCCAATGTGAAACATTTTTTTTTTTATTTCATATTTTATTTATTGTATCTTCACAAAATAATGTGAACTATCAATAATTTGTTCAAATCTTAAATCTAAATATTATTTTTTATTTACGTCCCACCACAGTTGGACGAAAAATTATGTTTAATTTATAGATCCTATCATCAGCGCAGGTCTGTTGGATTCCTTCTTCTTAGTCGGATGTAGCCATTACTTCTCATTAATGTTCGTGCAAGTGGGTTTGGGTGAACTTCTATCTTTGGATAAAAGACGAAATTCGCAAGATAGGATTTGATTTTAGACCTATGGTTTCTTGGATTAGATTTCCCAAAAATCCCGAACCCCGGGAATTTTAAAAATAAGTCCCGATTAGTATCTCTAAACGAGACATATACGTAAGCAACATTGGCCCTGTTTTGATCTCCCATATCATGGATGTACTTGGCCTAGTTGTTATAATTAGACGTCATCGTTCGACGTTTAGAAACTCTGTTTCTTCAACAAATTTTCTTATGGTCCTCCTGTCAAGATTGACATAACCCTCCTCATATCCGACAAAAGCTGGAAAGGTGTAGAGAAAAATATTCAAAGGTTTCAATATATTCCTCACATGCCCTACATTCATAAGATCCTATTGATATAGCTGTGCTCTTAAACCAGAGTATCCTTCCAAAATGAGTACCACCCTGCTAATTTCGGACGTGATTATTTTTAAAAGGTTCTACGTTCGTGTTTCCCCATTTGATTTCTGTGGCCATGCCCACTATTTCGCGAGAGTCACATAATCTTCTCTTGCACTGGTTACCTCGAACGGTTTCGCATTATCCAAATTTGACTCAACGAGTTCCTTACCTCTGATGACGAGGTCGTTAGCTCGTTCATCGCTCACTATCCCAGAGTGTACCTGCACCCAGAACATTTTATAACCACCATCAATAATCACGCTATCAAAACAAGCAGAACATTTTATAATCACCATCAAAAAGTCATTTAAAATTTTAAGAAAATAATCACGCTATCAAATTCTGTACAGTTCCGACCATAACTGAATCAAGTCCCTATAGAAAGGCAAATCTACATGTTGATGGTGGGTATACATAATTCGGCACAGCCAAATATAACACTCTTACTTGTTCCAGTTCAATACTGTTCTCAATTTAATCATATCTGTCGTTATCGCATTAATTGCCATCTGGCATCGGTAAATATGTTCGCATCTATCGGCCCCATATTTACCTTAATACATTCCGTGATAGCGCCTGGGAGTTGGCGAAAGAAAAACTGGATTCTCTATGTAGATCCCCATTCTTATTTATCCCTTAATTTAGAGCCGTTCGTGTAACAATGAATTTCCACGGGCAGCTGCTCATGGATTCCGTGTAACCAAGATTGTATATATGGGATTAGTGTTTTCCAGTTGATTGCTAGGTTTGTTTCCGGAATTCGATCGGATTCCGTCGTTTGTATATATCGATCTAGGGTATAGAGTACACACTGATGACTTGATATGCTGCTGCCTTAGTTCAGTTAACACAGGGTTATAAGGTGAGTGCCGCTTCATATTTGACCTGAATTTCTATTGCGATGATATCTAGTATAGTTTACACGGCCCTTAACTAAGTCTAAATCGTGAGCTGTCAAACTAATTATTTTTTGTATGGCAATACTTTACTGCAGAAATGGTGGCAAATTCAAATTTGAAATTTGGTATTACGTTTATAAGCAATTACTTAGGTTAATTTCTTTGAATTATCTTTAAAACTTATGACTGGCAGATAAACATAGTTAATACGAATCTGAAAGTAAGGGGCTCTTATTTTTGGATGGACATTCCTCATACTATCTGTGGCGGTTACACAACACAATTTGTTAAGATATTTAGCTAAAAGGAAAGTATATTGTATTCAACGTTCTAACTCTAAAAAACATTAATTGTTAAAACAATTAAAAACATCAGCTTCATTAAGGATCTCAACTTATTCAATGGCTTTAAAATTGTTTAGTTTATCTCTAATTAAATCCCTTTTGTTGCACAGTGTTTATTACAAGTATTCCGTACTAATTACTCTTATACGAGACGAGTATAATAGTAATTTATACTGTTTGTCTTCTAGGCATTTCCTTCAAACTTTGCGTCTTTTCATTAAGTACAAATACTCGTATTTTGTGGTTTCTATTCATCACACAACTAGAAACAACAGAGAACAAAAAAAATCTAACCAAAAATAAACAAACAAAAAAATAAAAGGATTTAATATGCCGTAAGACATCAGCGTTGGCAACATCATTCTCACCATCATCAGAAATATTTGTAAGTAAGTAAGTATTTGCTTTAGTTATTATATTTTTTATTTTTATTATTATGTTCAAATAAGTAATTTCTTATTTGTTTTGTTTCCTGTGCTTTTGTTATATTCCCTTCACCGCTTTCACCGATTTCCTTGCCTTAATCATTTGCCAGCGTTAACATTGATTTCATTTAACAACGAGGACGTATTAGTTTCAATATGATTTTTATAGAACACACGTTTCATTCATTTTGGTATTTGGTTTTTCTGTACACACATACATTACATTAGAAAATGTGTGTGTTCGTTCTTAATTTTTTTTCTATAAATACCTACTTATTTGTCTTCCTGCTCCTGTTGCGCATTGCCAATTGTTTGTGGCAAATACAAATGAAAAAAATACAACAATAATACCAAACCAAATACAACAACTGTAAAAAAATATATATAAATCCTTATAAAGGAAGAAGAGTATACCAACACAATGCTCATATCAAATGCAGCATTTACTGTTACTGACAGTTTTCGCGTGCACTTCAAATTGAAGTTCTTTTCAATTTGTTTACCCTCTTTTTAGATGATGATGATGACGACATTGGTGATGATGCTGCTGCCGTTGTTGCTTGCTTGCGATGATTCCTTGTTGGCTGACTGGCTGGTTGTTTGGTTTATTTTAGTTTGTTCTTAATTTTTTTTGTTTTTTTGATTTTATATTATTTCAATTTGTTTGTTGTTTTCATATTTTTTAATTCCGTTTTTGTGGTTTTAACAAAGAGTCCTTTAAGGACATTTTTCCTCTCGAATTTAAACGGAAATGATGAATTTGTATTTAATTTAAATGGTATATGTTTGTATTAACTTTAATATTGTTGTAAAATTGTATTAGAAATTTGCTTGTCTTTAAAGATTAAGATGTAAATTAAGTGAGCTTGTGCTTAAAGGTTATATGACTTTCCAACAGTCCTGAGCTTTCGAAAATTAAAGCATCATGGAACTTTTGGGCAAATGTTTTTCTTACATTCGAACACTCGAGGAATACTATGGCAAATGATATGAATAAACTTCACCTATCACTCAGTTTGTGGTAACAAAATCATCAATCTCGAAGCTTCTGACCCGCTCCGTAATGACCCGAGATAATCAAGTCAGCAATAGCTGAATCGATGATAAAAACACTAGTTGGCATTACAATCTGATATGCTGAATGATTCAAGTTGCACACAATTGCTCTTCAAATCGGTGGTGTACGAAATACACGTGTGCACGAAAATTAGATATTTGCTCACTGTGAAATGAACTGACACCCACTCGACCAAATATTTTCAACTCAGCGCCAGCTGTTTGGAATGATTAAAATAACTCAGGATGTGTTAAAGAGAGTTGGCGGATACTTTGCCTTGTTTATCGAGATTTAAGTTGTTTTAAGGGCGCGCTAGAGACATGTCTAGTTTCTCGAATTGGTTTATATGCAAACAATAAAAAGGCCCTAACTCCTGTTTTTTTAAGTCGAGATTTTTTTCGTTAATTATGATATATGATCGGACCACTTATCGAAATGAACTAAAATCTGGACTTACAAAAAAACCAAGAGTTAGGGCCTTTTTATATTAAACCATAGAAATACTGTTTGCATATAAACCAATTCGAGAAACTAGACATGTCTCTAGCGCGCCCTTTAAGCAACTTAAATCTTCGATCGATTTGTAAAAACCCATCAGACACTTCATTGATCTTATGTAGACAAACTTTCAAATATTCGGTCACAACATGATACAACAACCGCTTATCCAGGTTGATCATATTATTTTACATGTCTCGAATTAAAAAAAAAAGTAATGGGTTTATATATCAGGGCTTTACTAGACCAGACCGACATTCCCACCACTATTGGATCTTCTCTAGTTCCTCAACGACCTGATTCCATTATTTAGCTTCGGACTTACCCACCATTCATCTCAGCAGAATATTATTTTTCAACATTTCTTTGATCCTATCGAGACCAAATTCCTATACTTAACGAGATGCAACAATCGGTTATCCAGGCTAAACATATTACTTTTCATGTTTAAATATATAACGAAATCAATGTTTACTAAATCAGGGCGGTGCGAGATATGACTCCCATTTCTACGCCAATTAGATCCTCGTTCGTTCGAGAACGACACAAGTTGCACTCGCACAAAGACTGTTAATTTACCAACCCATCATCATACTAGAATTTCATATCTCGACACTTGTCCTATCGACACTTGTCCTGTCAAATCAATGAAGACAACATGATGTATCAACATCTTCTACTGATGATCTTTTTATTTCTCATGTTCGGAAATTAACTTATTTGACTGTATGAGATTTTAATTTAATGATGGCTCAAGTCCCTCTCGGTCTCGCTGTTTCCAATTCAGCAACAGCTTTATTAAGACTATTTCAACTATTTCATATTCCCCCTAGATAAATGATTTCGACAGCTTTGCTTTGTATATCCCAAGAATTCTGGTAAATAAAGTTATTTTAAGACAGTGATCAACAATCATTTTTCGTTCCGGAATTGAATTTTCACAAATATTTGATGTCATCAAGACGAAATTTTTCCAATTAATATCAATTCGCCGTAGCGATTTCCTATTACGCACTGCGACCCATAGGATCTTTTGTGCAGCCTTTATTTATTCATCTCAACAGATTCAGGCTACGTATGAAGCCAACTATTCTATTAGGTGAGATATCAATTACGTCCCCCGGGGCCATGAATGCGATAAGTTATTTGCGGCTACCGAATGTTCTCGATAAGTCACACGAAGTTCTTGCATTAAAAGTAAAAAAGTTTTCTGCAACTCCAACCGATTTTGAACGTACTTGCAAGAAATATATCCTAATAATAACGATGCGGACGATTGAATTTTCAACATTTGCGATCATTGTGATGAGAACTTCGGACTATAAGTTGTCGCACTCTTATCGAATATTCTCTTTGAGGGAGTTCACACATATTTGTGACTTAAAAAACTCCAAAAAAAGAAGATTGGAGCGCTGAAATCGAGGTATTTGACCAGTCACTGCAAGACGCTAAAGTGAGCGATTAAGCGCCCCGGAATTGCAATATCTCAGTGTTATTTGTCTGGCGAGCTACGTGTTTAGTTTCACCGTCCTGTTAGAATCACTTGTACCAGTTCAATTTCAACTAATTTATCATGGGTTTGAAGTGCTCGCCAGTCTCAGTTACTGATTTAGTTTGGTAACTTTTCTGGCCATGTTGCTTATGATAAACATCGACCGAAATCGCTTAAATTGCTGAAGTATTCCTTATAGGAGTATAACATTAGGTTCCCGATAGACTAGGCGATAGTGTACTGGACTATCTATCCAAGGGTTGCGGGTTCGATTCCTGCCAGAGAGAGGTGTTTCTGCAGACAAGCAAAACGCTTTGCAGTTTGTGTTTGTTTTTTTAAAAAAAAAGGTTTGTGGATGTGTATTCTTCAAAAATTATCAAAAGATCAGGCAGTTTCGGCCATTTGCAAACGTTAGAGTATCTGCCAATATAGTGATTTTGTGCGTCTCGTAGTAAAAACTTAATTAATAATATAAGCAGTACCCTGACAAGAATCGATCTACAAACTCTTCGACATCGGTGTTGCCATATCACAAATTCTATGCATTAAACCTCTTTAGAAACGATCCGTAATTGGCCCTAGCTGTCATCAATATGAAACACACTTAAATTCTACAAAAATTTCCATATTAAAGCAATAACTCTATCCACATTTTAACATTCCTAACATGATTTCATTATTATGCAAATTTCAAAATACTCTAAAAAAGACAAGAACCAAGATAAAAAAAAACACAAAATCATGACACTTTGCATACATTTATTATGACTCTTAAACAAATGCAATTGTGGTAATTTTGTACTCATCAAATAACCAGACTAAATGACTTCATTAGCATAAACAAGACGGCATAATATCAAAAAACAGAGAAAAAAAAACTAAAATTCAATTGAATTTTTCACAGCCTAAGGGTGAAAATCACTTTACTTGAGTCCAGTACAATGATATTTGCAGCAAACACTTGAAATTTTTGCAGAGTGGGTGTTAAAAAGTGGTTAAATGAATCTTCGTTGTAGAATAATTTTGTTATGTATAAAAAATTGAAACGGATAAAATTCAATTTGCAAATAAATACAAAATACTCACTCTCAAACAAACATAAAATTCAATTAAATGAAGTAGTTACGAATCGGAGAAGAAAAAAACCAATAGTCGTACAAACAAGAAGGTGGGTTGTTGTAAATTGAAATAAAAAAAAAAACACAAAAACTCAAGAATTTCATTAAATCTACATGAATAATAAATTCAATTTTTTCTGTTCAATTTTAGACAGACATATTACGAGCATGTTTGATTTTGTTTTGGTGAAAACATGAGTAGGATTTTAAGAACTGTATGCATAAATTTAAATAAATGATTTTTACTGCATTTATGTATTTCTTTTTTTTTTTTTGCAAATCTATATAAAAAACATAACAAAATCATCATCATCGTCATCATAAATGTTTTCAATACAATACCAGTGTCAGTTGTACAATACTGCATTATTTACCACAAAAAATTTATATACATAAATAAATTCTTTAATTTTTTTTATACAATTTTGATCGTAAAAATATTGCAGATATTGTTGTTTTATATTTCAACAAATTCTCAACAAATAAATAAATTTAAAAGAATAAAAGTAACAAACATTTAAATTTGCATGTAATTAAATTTTATATGCAAAATATTTGATTTGAGAAGTTTGTTCTTGCATTCGTATGCAAATTTAATAAATTCTTGTCTTCTTTGTTTTTTCTTTCTTATTGGTTTCTTTTTTTTTTCCTGTGGTCATCATATTTGCAATCTTAAGACCCGAAAAGTATGTATTATGCTATTTTTGTGCAAAAACTAAAGAATTGTTTTTGTTGTGGTATTATTTTGGTATTTTTTGCTGTGAAGAAAACGGAAAATTTAAGATAATTTTTAAGATTTCCTTACGGAAAGATAAAGCAATTATGTGTAAGAATATGTGACAACTACAGGGTGTTTAATTGGATTTTCCTGTAAAAATTATTCCTGTTTAATAGGAATATTTTGTTGTCGTCAGTTTCGTACGTAAGAAACCAGTTGGATAATAGTAGTCGAGGTAAGACCTCTAACTTTTTTTGTTGTCAAAAGTATTTGATATTCAGATCATTATCTTCATCTAATATTGGGTGTATGAAGTTGAGGTAAAACTTCCCAACCACTTCATTCTAAATAGTTTTTGATAGATATTGCAACATTTGGAATATTAAAGTTTCATGTTTGGCCACATATTCTGTACTTCAAACGATTCAGGTTCCCTGTGATGGTCTGGCCAGGTTTCAGCATCTTATAATACTAAATACGTTAATAACATCTCTCGATTTGTTCTTATAGATGGGATCTTATCCAGATAAATTCAGGGGTACCGCAAGACTCCGTTCTTTCTTCTACTCTATTTCTGATTTTTCTAAATTACTTCTACTTCCAATCCTATCTATTATTTTGCAGATGACAGCAACATTTGCCATTCAAATTCATTCAACTATAAAATAAGACTGTCGGAGATTGGGGCAATGAGACAAACCATGAAGGATTCTCTATATTGAGACCTTGTGACAATCTCTGAATGGGGTCGCTTTCAGCGCTCGCAAGACTCAGTGTGTTGACGCCATAGCGAACTACAGACTATATTGATCCATCTGTATTTATGGATGGTGTAAATATTGTGAAGTGATGTGCTCGGCATGAGAACACATTTTTCAAGTGTCGAAAGAAGCATTCAAGGATCTCGGTTCTCTGAAACGGTGTAGAAATTTCTTCACTCCATCTGATCTCCTCACTATTAACACCGACCTAAAATGAAATACATCTCCCATATATGGGCCGGTGCTTCAAAGTCTATTTTGGAACTTCTCGAACGCGTACAGGAGAAGATGAAGATGATTATTGGTGACAGTAGGGTATCCAACTCTATTGACGCAATGGGGGCTGCATTTTACTGTTCTATCGGTACTACAATGTTTTGATGAAATTAGGAAACATATTCCTGATACCCGCTGAAGTCTTCCCTATCATTTTCAATATCGGAAAGTTCAAATCGAATGCCCACAAACCCATAACCTATTTTCCTTGTTCCAATACAATACTTTGCATGAGTAGGGGTCATCCCCTGAGTGCTGGTCCAGGATGAAAAAAAGACAATTAGCGCCATGAATATTTGGCTTTGGTGTCGATTTGGCTGATTGGCCGGGCTTCACTTCCTATCTCGCAAGTAATGATTCGGTGCAAAAGTAATTATCTTTTATAGCGTAAAAAAAACAAATCGGACATGCAAAATCGTCTTTCAATGTCTCTCGGCTTTAATTCGTATGGTAGCCAATTTCCCTGCATTTGGGTGAATCCTGCTCCTCACAAATATTTTGAAAATGCTGCTTGAGTAGCTCGAAGAAAAAAAAAACGTTGTTTTTTACACTATAATGTTCAATAACTAAATAAGAATAACTGACAGAAATGTACCATTCAAAATGACATACAAGTTATTAAAAACGAAAACCGCGTTCGAAAGATAAATCCCGCATTTCCCAGTGTATGACTACTCAATATTTAAATAGTCTAGTGTGATCCCAATATTGAACTATGGTGATTCTCCTTGAGAAATAAGCAACTATCAGCCATCTGCATTGAAATTCTCCCAGATTTACCAAGATAAATACCCAAAAAAGTCTCCCCCATAAATTATCAGAACGAGACATTAAGCGACCCGAAAACTAATCCTTCAAAATTTCCAATATGTGCAGTTGCATCATTCTATTGGAACGATAGGTCCAATTCATAAATTTGTGGTCTTAAAAACTCATGGTTCAGCATCGCTCTTCTGACATCGTTTATAACCTTTAATTAGTTCGATTCTGAAACATTGTGTATTTCCTTGATTCTGGATTAATCTAAAAACTTGTAAAGTTCATGCAGAGTTAACAGCACTTAGTCTAGGGATCTTCATTCATTCCTGAATGGCAGACGTTTGAGTTGAATTCCATAAAATGCATTCAATCGATCTACCAGATCACTGGTGTATAGTTCCGGTAATTGGTCTTAAAAGTACTGTAAATGCTTCCTCTAAAAATAAGCGTGATAACACCTCCGACCTACATGGTGCACCCCTTCATTAAGATGCAAATAGGCCTCGTCGCTCATAATAAATTTAAAACAAAATTATTCCCATCAAAAACTTTCGAAAGTATTTTGTGTTCTTGAGGAGTTTAGCGTTCCATCGCTTGTCGAACATCACAACAGAAACTGACAGCTGATTCCAAAAGTGCAATCAACGATAGCTTTGTTGTATAAAATTACGATTCCGATTTAAATAGGGGTTTCAATTTTTTCTGCGATTCTGTCATAATCGTTTTACTCCAAAACTGCTTCTGAAGTGACACCAGTACAAACCTAGTTGGACATTAATTGGCTCTACATGTGATTTTGGCATATTTGCGTTACCTTAGTTTTGAATTTTCTTTAACTTTGAAGCGGACCAATGGAAACCGAAACAATATTACCACAAGAACCTATGTAGTAAAATCTTGTAAAATTTTTGGTAAGTAATTGAACTTTGCCGAGGAATCTTGGGTTATTTGTCTTGAATTGGCACTGGCCGGACTGGATCTTGATACAGACATCGATTAGAAGACTCCAGCCTTGACACTGTAGTAAAGACCATAAGTAATAAATTCAAACACGATCCAGACACATTGTGGAATAATTTTCAGAGAATTCTAGGTATGAGTATCATAGATATCATTATAAAGATTCGACTATACGCGGATGCCATTTGAAGATTTTATGTTAAATTACAGGAGAGACTAATTTACTTCCTCCGTCAATGTCGTACATTAGTAATCAATCGGTATAAGTCTGTTTTCTTTATCTAGATTCTAGATAGTATCTAGCTGACTTAAAAGCTAAGGACCCATTAATAACAGTAACATATGCAAATCTGCAAAACTTTACTAAAATAATCGAAGGATGATTGAACAGTACATGTATGAAATCGAAAATCTTTGATGATAAGAAAGTTAACAACTTTTGAGGAGTCACAATGGATTCATTCATTGTGTGGTTCTCTTTTAACCTAACCTGAAATCATCCATTTGAGGTGAATTCTGAAAAATAGGATGAGATGGATAGAATAAAGAATTGATACAAGCTATAATCGAATTTTTTACAGTATTCTATAGTCACTATGAGTCTGACTTATATAATAGCAAATCTGAAATTGCTGATTCTCTAAAACAAATTCGTAGTTCAACTATAGATCGTATAATAAGTAGATCAGATGATACTTTTACAACAGCAACTGAAAATGTTTTAACTGACACAATTTTCTGCAATTTTATTAAGGTAATTCTTAGTGTTTCTAGTTAAGGACCCTGTTTCCCAGTAAATAACATTAAGAAAATAGTTTTTCTTTTTAAATTCTTATAAAATTGTCTAACATGCATATTATTGTTGTATGTTGTCATATACATATCTATATAATGTTATATACATATGTATGTAACAAGTGTGCAGTATGTATATATGTTTATGTGTGACATTATATCCTTTTCATTTCAATTTATTTTATGAGTCTTTCCGTTTATGCTGCATTGTAAGCAACAAAGTTAGAGAGAGAGACACACATAGAATAAAGTATGAGTTTACAACCTTAGAAACAATTTTTTACAGATTTTATGTTTAATTTCAAAAAAAAAAATAAAACTAAGAAGAAATTCAATGAAACTTTTATATAATATATTTTACTACACATTCATATGCACTCTACACACAGAAAACAGATTCGTATTCACAACCGAATTTGGAGCCAATCGAATTTTGTCGGTTGCATGTACTATCGTTCTATTCGGTTGGAATTACTGAATATATTAGTATACACAATATTCCTTTGCTGAATTAATGGTACTCACAACTGTTTTAAAAAATTAATTCGGTGAAGGGCACCAATATTGGAAGTTAAACTAACAGTTTTTGTTTTCTTTAATAATATTCAAAAAGATATATTTATTTCATTTTATTTAGCAAGGAAAATGATACAGAACAAAATAGAAAGATCAAATATGTCTTGAATCTGAAATTAGTCCGTAAACTTAGGTGGTGGCAGAATAAATTTTTGCTTGACTGGAAAAACTGGAGATCTATGTATGTTTAATCATATCAGGCAGTACATCAGATAAATGTTAAGCTTATCATGGAATCTTGTATATTTGTCTAACAGTTATTATATACATGATCATTCTAATAGTGGATGAGAACCAGAATTGCTACTGGGCCACCTACATATAAATACATATATTTAGTAGAAATATTTTTTAATTGATGTTACTTACATACATATTTTTACAAGTAACGCCATCAAATGTCCAATTGTCCAAAGCACTACCTACAGCCGTTTAATGTCCATAATGAAACATCTTTTCTGTATATTGTGTATGTCTTTGAATTTTTTTTATTATTTTGAAGTTATTTTTTTGAAAAATGTCAAAAAATCTAAAACTTCTATTGATTGTGAACACCGAATTGATATTATTTTATATTAGAATAACCAATTATCAATTATTATATCCGAAAACCTTAAATGAAAGTTAGTAAAGACACAAACCGCATCAATTAATAACTTTTACGGTTGTTGGAACCTCAGTTCGATTGTTATTGAGGTTTTATTATTCTAACCATTTGAAATCGTTTAAGTATATAGAATTTTAATAATTACAATTGAGTTTCTGTCATGCTTATTACATATTTATAATTACAACTGATTTCCGATCGATCTTTTTTCTGTGTGTATATATTTATTTATGTATATAAGGATGTGTGGCCATGATCTCAATAGATGTGTGGGTAAGTGTGTATGAGTTTTACTTCTTGCTGTTGCATTTTCTTTAGATATTAAACAATGACATCAACATCATTATCAACGTCTTTGTTGTCAATGTTTTTAGTATTATTTTTCTTAACTTTATTTTTTTTATTTTCTATTTATTTTCTTACTCTTCCTGTATAAGTTCTCTAGGTTTTTGTTTTTCTTATGAAAAAGATGTTTAAAAGTTTACTTTTGTTGTTTGTTAATGTTTTGTATTGAGTGTGTGTTTAGATATTAGGTTGGTACTTATTTCAAAACTTAAGGATTAGGCTCTGAATTGCTCCCTCACCGGATTTAGCACCGAGTGACTATTACTTGTTTCCAAAACTGAAGAAATGGATCGGCGGAAATAGAATTTTTATATTAAAACATCTATGAAAAACTCAAACAGGATTATTTTTCAAATTAAAATTTATTGGAAAATACTTCCTTTTTGACCCAAAACACGACTTAAAAAATGTTCAACCTCTAAACGTTATACGATTTTTTTCAAGTTTCCAGCATATAGTTTTTAAATGAAGGAGAATATTTTGAATGTTGGGAGCGTCGACAATCGCAAAAGTGCAGAATAGGTGAAACCCTAGTGTGTATATATAGTTCAGAGCATTTTGTGTCACATCCTTGTTACTCGTCCTCGTACAATACATATTTTAAACTAAATAAATAAAGTACGTTTTATACTACAACTACGAGTGTTGCATGAGTGGTTGGTTCTTAGCTCACAAATACAACAACACATTCAAACACACATATGAATGCAGTAATTTTATTGCGTTTAACATTTATAGAAGTTCATATATTTTTGCAGTTATTGTAGCTGAAAGTAATTCCGCATGAGTGAGTGTTTGTGTGGCAAGTAGTAGTGGCAATTTCTTTTCATATGTCATGTTCTTTCTGAGTACTCGTACAATGATGGTCTGAATGCCTTAAAGAAAGACTTTATGTATTGTAAACGAGTGTGGAAAAGTTTCTTTTCTTTTTCATTGCAACTATGCGTATTAGGGTTAGAAAATATATGAATGTGTTACGTTTTCAGCATACAATTAGTTTTTAATGCATCTTGAAAAGTTTCGTGTTAAAGTTGCAGGGATCAGTTAGTTTAAATTGTGAGTTTTCTTGTAAATTTAATTTAGGATGCAGCATATTTGAATTAATAATTTGAGTTTTATATTGTCTTATTACTTAGGTAAATGTATAATCAGATGAAAATGTTTAGAATTTATTCCCAAATCACTTGTTTTAGAATCACTTTAGAATCTTTCATAACATCCATAGAACTAGTTATTTAGAACTAGCTACTTATGGGTTATATATTGATTCTATTGAACACAAACTAGTTCCGGAACCAATTTTAGAGCATTGGAGCAGCTTCAACTCGTATGGCACCCAGCTTTTGGATGAATCCTGGAGCAAAATATGCAGAAATAAGCAAAAACAAATCGATGCCAAACTTCTCAAAATTATCTGAAATGGATAAATAACTAACTCTTATGTTTATACAGCAAAAAATATGATATTCCATATTTTTGGTTATCCTGCTTTGGCATACACCTCAGATTTCTCAAAACTGAATATGTAAATGGCCTTTCGGAGTTAAAAAAATCTTTTAGAGCAGTGGTAGACAGAAACAACACACCACTATTGCATGCGTCCTCTAGTGGCTGTGAGTGCCGACCTCAGTTCTAGAGTTCGTAGTCTTAACAAATGTTGAATCTGTCCATTCTATTAACACTCTTTTGTATATGGTGATCCTAATAAATCTAGAAATGACCAGGACTAATTCCGAATTTCATCATTGAAAATAGAACTAAACATAATAGCTCATATTCATTATACATTATTGGTCAATTCACAAGGTCTCTTATCAGTCGTATTGTCATAATGTCCTAATATATCACGACTCGGCGGCTCGGCTTAACCGACTCTTAGGCATTCGGCGCAGGTATCTACTGATTGGTTACGAGAACACAGTAAACATAGTACATTTTTTGCTTGAAAAGCAATAAAAACCATTGTGAAATATTAGGACATTATGACAATATGACATGATTCGTGAATTGACCATATATGTTAAAGGTTTATAAAATTAAAATTTCCGATCACAATTTGTTTTATAAAACTCTGCTAAAACTAAAATTTCATTATGAATAAAACAAATTCTGAATACTAATATTAAGAACTATTTGTGGAAAACCAAAATCTATGCCGCCAGAATTGCACTCAACACTTTAAACCAACCTATTAAATACAACCTACAAGGATCAAATCCCATAAATAATCGAGACTAAAATCTGAAAACGTCCACTGCAAAACTGCTGTATATCATTCAAACAAATTTGTTAAAAAATGTTGTTAAAAGTCTTACCACCTGAACTAAGTCTGAAACTACCACACAGCATTTGCCACCATTAACACCACCAACAACCAAACCACTATTGCCACACACATACAAACATCGACAAAAAAAAACCCCAACATGTTTTTACTATTTGCTGTTGTTGTTTTTCTAGTCTTTCTTGCCATTTACCAACTGTAACCAAAATATACACAAAACAAAAAATAAATGTTAAGCCGCCAATGGAAAATTGTTGTTGACATGATTTTGCACTTTCGCATTGACTGCATTCTGCAATTAGAATGTCATATAAAATTGCAATTCCTAAAATAAAAAAACAACAACAAGAACATCAGCAATAACAAATATAACAACAACAGAGTACATACAAACAAACTAGAGCACGAGCAAAGTGCATCGAAATGCCTCCTTCTTCTTGTTTAACTTTTATCACACTAGAAATACATGCCACGTTGTAGTAGGTACTACTACACTACCACTACTAAATATATTCCACGATTAGTTACAATCGTATTGTAGACAACTACACTTACAATAACATACAATCCGTAATACAGGGAAAAAACGTACCATTTATAGCGCCACCTTGTAGTCATAGCAGTTGGTTTTACAAAAAAGATATTTTATGCGAGGGTTGAGTAGAAAGAACCTTGACGGATATTGTTGAGAAATTACTTCAAAATTCTTTAAATAGGGTTCCCAATTATTAATATAGACATGCTCTAACATGATGTTCCAGGACTCACATTGCAAATGAATTGGTCAAGCAGGGGTTACATGGGTAGATGATATCTGTCCCTATCTATTCCTCTGGCACAATGTAAATTATTGATTCAGAAGGAATTCTACGCACTAGCTCGGGCCTGGTGGACTCCGTCACTGGAATAATGTGGCCATATCTCGATGTTGGTCGAACGTCATCGTTAAGTTAATTTCCCAAAGGATGAATCAAGAATACTCTTATTACGGAACACTAGAATCTGGGTTAACATTCAAGTAGAAGAATAACAATAACATTTTCAAGAGATCTAGATTATCTGGGTCAGCTTTTTACAATGCCTGGTGTATCTATCTGGGATCTACTGATTCGTAATGGAATTGGTATGGGTTAGTGTGGACATGGCTGCCAAGACGGTGATAGTGTGAATTGTATATGTTGCTGATTTCATTCCACACAATGGGAACGTATGAACCGCTGACATTTCTCAATATCTTTTTTCTTCGAGGTCAGTTCTTTTACCACCTTCTGCATCAAGAAGTTGGAAGTGAACTTTCAAAGAAATACTTTAATAGTATTCAAAGCTAAAATACTATTAGAGAAGGCTAATGTCAGCCAAAACTCTCTTACACCTTTGTTGTTGCCCTGAAGACTTAAAAGTTTAGATGCGAATGTCCCCTAGAGATCTATGTTATGAAATAGTGAGTAGATTATATTGGAGTTGTTGAATTTTCATTTGAATTTTCCTTCAATTAAAGTGACAGAAAAGGTTTGTTTAGTCCCCATCCATTCTGTGAAACATTTGCTGCAAAACATATGAGTTTGTCAATAAAAGGTGAAAAAGGAATGGAGAAGGGTACTCTGTTTAATGTACATGAAGTTTTTGTTGAGTATGTCATCCACATTTATTCGTTCATATTTGTTCTGTACAGAAATGTTAAAAACTGAAAAGCAAAAACTACATTTTGTTGACACGAATGCAGAGAATTTAGAAATGTTTTTTCAATAAATTTATTCCTCAAATAACAAACAGTATTGCTAAAGAACGATTTTGCGATCCACCGTCAGCAATCAATCAGAAATTAATTGTATTCTGATGAAGAATGTGTATTTAGTTCTAATATGCTGATATCGGTAAAAAAAAGTCACTAATTCCAGCGAACACATTTCACTGCAGTATTACTAGATGTCGACAATGTTGCTATGAATCAATAGAGTTGGATATCCTACTGTCCAAATGAGACGTTGAAGTTTGCCATTTTCTACAGTGGTTTACAAACTGAACTGTTCTTCAAAATTTTACGAGTTTGAAAAGGGCTGAGAGGGACTCCATTCTTTTAATTCATGTTTAGTTTTCTGTCAGAAACATATACAAAATAGTCCGAAGAAATTTGTTCCTATAAGAGAAATAACTTTAAGACATTTTGGGGAAAAAACGTAATAATATGCCATCTTTTAGATGATCCGAATTTGCATGCTTGTAGCTTTTTATAGAGACCAGATAACCGTGTGAAACATTTCTTCTCCTAGGTATCTGGGATATCTAAATATAAAACTTCTTGACAACCGAACTTTTGGCGATTTATCAAAATTTCGCAGGACCGAGGTGAGTAACTTTGTGGGCCTCCCCATTCCAGCTATAAACACAACTTAACTTAAAAACACCTCCGCACTATGACTATGTGAACTTTCATTAAGATATCTCAAATAGTTCTCGAAACAACCAAGATAGTTGATTGCTTCTTTTAAAAAATTTCTTCAGTCAAGCTCACATTCACCACAACACCTTTCATCACATTATCTTGATAAAGTCGTTTACCTCATCTTCTAATAAATCTTTCCGATGGCCCTAAACTCCTGGAAACCGTCAAATATGGAAATAATTGTTTTACTTGTCGTAAGTGCAATAGTCAAACTCTGTTGTCAGTTTAGCGATTTTTTGTGAGCAATTTTTTTATGGGCCTCCAAAGATTCTGAAAATCAGTGGGCCTTCAAAAAAAAAGGTGTCATCAGTTTTTGGCCAACAGTTAGCATTCAGACTTGGTGATACGCTTAACTATATATGGCAATACAATAGCTAAGAGTCCACCAAATAAATTTTGTTTACATTTGTTGCCAAAAAATTGCTTTTAGGAGTCCCTGGAAGTTATTCTAAAATAGTGAAAAAAGTATTTTTTTTCAATAAAAGGACACAATTTGTTTGGTGGACTCTTAGCTATATATATGGCAATAATTATTGCCATATATAGTTAAGCGGTATCACCAAGTCTGAATGCTAGCTGTTGGCCAAAAACTGATGACACCTTTTTTTTGAGGGCCCACTGATTTTCAGAATCTTTGAAGGCCCATAAAAAAAATTGGTCACCAAAATCCCCAAACTGATTATAGGGTTTTACTACCCTTTGGTAGTAGAGTCAAATCTATACTGTCATGACCGTGTGTTTTTCCAAAAGTCTTCATTTGTTGCATAGTGTTATCCATGAACACACTCTTAAAGCATTCAGTATTTATAATCTTAAAATGTCATCAAGTGTTTCCATCACACAACCCTCGTACCCTACATTTTGGGCTGTGCCAAGAGTAGAGCTTGATAAGATGAAGAAAAATGTAGGTTTCTTGTATTTCGGTTCCAATTTCTACTTATACACAAAAAAAAGTGTTAAAACAATATAAAAAAGAAACAAACTCACATCACAATGTTTTAAATAAAATGTTATGAACTCAATATCAGTTTGTAAAGTAATTTATGGCATGTATTTCAAATACAATGTACTAAAGTCTGTGTGTTGCAGTGGTACACACCCAGCAGTACTAGGAGACTGTCCCGAACTAGTGATTTTACCTATTATTTCGGGTGACAACTAGCTACATGTCTAGTTATTTTAACAAATGCATGTCCTATAACATAGTGCAACACTACAATAGATTAGTTCTCGTAATAACTTCAAGCTAGGTTACATGGGATATCGGTATACTTAAGCAAAAAGAAAATAAATTGTATGAGATTTATATCAACTCAATTTATATAAAGTTTGTCTAAATTACTCAAAAGAAGTACAGTACAAAAAACAAGTAAGAGATATATATTCGGCTGTGCCGAATCTTATATACCCTTCACCAAATTATACATAAAAATATTATTTTTTTAAATATTTTTATTTAAACAAAATTAAAATTGTTTTTAAAAAATTTTCTTTTCAAAATTGTTTTTAAAATTTTTTTTTAATTTGAAAAAAAAAATAATTTATGACAAAAAAAAATGTTTGATGAAAAAAAAAATCGGGTTAAAAAACATTTTTCCCGATTTTGACACATTGTAGGTGCAACTTAATATAGCCTTATATATATCGTTGCAATGGACTCTGAAATATCTATCGTTAGATATCCATATTGTCTATATTAATGAATCCAGATATACATCAAAAATAAGATAAAAATCGAGGTTGTCCCGGTTTTTCCCTTATATCTCAGCCATTTGTGGGCCGATTTTGTCGAATTTAAATAGCAACCGAGCCGGAAGAACATCCGACATATTGATGCATGAATCATGAATTTAAGTTATTTGTGGGCTACGGAAAGTTGATTTCAACATACAGACGAACAGACGGACATGGCTATATCGACTCCGCTATCTATAACTATTTAGAATATATATACTTTATGGGGTCGCAAATGAAAAATGTAGAAATTACAAACGGAATGACAAAGTTATATATGTATACCCTTGCCACTCATGGCGAAGGGCATAAACATATTTAAAGTGACTACACTCTAGATTACTTAGAGACAATTAAGTGACAAGTGACTTCATGCTATATTACCTGTGACGTATAAAGTAACCAAATCTAAAAGGGATACATTAACAACTTTCTTTACTGCTGGGTATGACTGTGATTTTGCAGCTGTATGTATGTATGTGTGTTTGTGGCAAAGTTCATGATGTGTTTTGAAAAATAGTAAGTGTCATTTTAGTTTTAGTGTTTCTTTTTTTTTTTGCAGCGCGACAATAGCAGCAGTATTTTGTTAAACGATTCTGTAGTTTTGTTGAGATTTTTAAAAGTACTTGGTCTACTTTTTTTTTTGTATTTGTTGTAAAATGTCTTTTTAATTGATTTATTTGATATCCGCATGAGAGAGTGAGATAAACCATTTTTATCGATTGCTTGATATAACTAATTGTGTTGCAAAACAATTGATTTATTTATTTGTTTAAGTGAAGGGATTTTAGCATTCGTTACGTAGATAAGATTAAATAAATTAATAATTAACTAAACTACGATTTCAATTAACAAGTAAAACTTGTTGGCATCTTTTTTGATTGCATCCGTGTACTAAGAATTGACTGAGTCTCCTTTAACTGAAGTATATTATAAAGATATTTGCTGTGACATATCTATTGTAGTTATTACAAAAGCGAAATTTATTTACTTAATCCAATTTATATAAATTCTTACTTTTTAGCATAAACTAAATAAATTTATTCATCGATATTTGCAGCTCTTTTTGATTGTCAAATACCGTGTTGCCCCCTTAAAAAATTTAACATTGTCGCCCCAAATAATTGTGTGTAATGTGATACAGTCATTGTTTTGTAAATTAAATAAAATTCTATTGTAAATTAAAAGAGTCTACACTAGAAATTAACAGAAATCATTAAATTAGTCGCACATGCCCAACGGGCAAAATGCATTTTGCATAATTGTTATAACATCACAACACAAGCTAAAGCAACAACAGCAACAACAATGACAACTAAATTAGAACAACAAAAACAAACATCAGCCAAAATAGTAACAACAACAATAACAATAATAAAATTTAAACCAATCTACACAACAATAAAACACTTTGCAGCACAAACGCCAAACCAAACACAAACTACATACTATATTCATTTTCATTAATCGTACAGAAGAATCTGTAAAATGTGTGCTGAAGAAGAGATGTGTATGCAAATAAAATTGAAAATTGTAGATACAGTTGACGAAGTCTACGATGTACTTGGGTATTTGGGGAAAAATGCTTAAGTGAAACTGAAATTAAAATAGAAACTCCAGCGAACAATGAGAGGCAGGCGTAGGAAGACGTGTGGAAGAGATGTTCATACTTGTAAATACCACAATGGAAATAACACCAACAAGTATAACATTTTAATGTAAATTATGTAAATTATCTTGGTAGACGAAACAAAAAAAAAAAATAAGTGAAAGACAACTGCAAACAAAATTGAACTAGAAGTCTTAACAGGACAGACAGACAACGATATATTTAACAAGCATTAACAAGCATCAGAACCATTCAAAATACACAGTAATTAATATTCGGTGTAATATTGAGATTTCAGAAATTGGATCTGTGGATCTGAAGTGAGCTACAACGGCGAGGCTTCATTTACAGTATTTGCGAGAAGAAAATGGATGGGTTTTTCTATATTTTCTATCATTGCTTTATGTATTTTTTATACTACCAAGGCCTAATGTCTTGGCTAAGGTAGAAGGCCAGTGAAATTTTCTATAGTCGCGGGAGCTTTATAAGCAGTTACTACATGTCATCCCGTCGCAATACATCAATTTAAGACAAAAATTCTCGTTGATCCTGTTTCTGTGTTTTGGCGTCTTCGAAAAAATGAAGCCCGATGACTCCTCCAGAGTAAATGGTGCACCATACAGTGACTTTGAGTGGATGAAATGATTCTTTATGGATGCCACGTGGATATGGAGTATAGAAGCTCAAATATGGTTTATTTACGTATCCGTTCAGATAAAAATTAATATCGTCGCTCATGAAAAATATGTATCAAAACTAGTCCGTCAAAATTCTCAATAATAAATATTTCGCATTTTTGACAAGTATTGTCGACGTGCATCCGGTAGGATAATACATTTTTGACCAGGCGTGAAAAGTATACCCTACAGTGACTTTGAATAGCTGTAATGGCTCTTCATAGATGATATGTGTATAATCTGTGTCCCTGAAGCGCAAGTTCCGTAAAGTTCCATTGATTGTCAACGTCTAACCTTCAAAAGTATCAAAACAAAGCTGAAAGTTGACGCTCTTTGCAAAAGTTTTAGTATCTTTCGATTAGACATTTGGGCCATAAGTTAACCCAAATGAGGATGATACGTTAGAAGCACAAATTTAGATTGTTTACGTCTTCGTTTAAATGAAAATGGTATAAATTTCTAAGTTTTTCGCGTATTTTCATATTTTCACTTCAACAATATCAAAATAAAACTGACAGTTGGCGACCTTTGCACAAGTTGTTGAATCTCCGGGAGGAGGATATATTTTGGCCCAACTTATATATGAAAAAAGCGGCAGCAGGAATATTAGTTCAAGGAAATATCCATCAAACCCCTAAAATTAATAAAAAAAAAATTCGTCATTCGGCTTGTGTATAGACATTTTTGGAGGTTTTCCCTTAATAAAGATCACCCAAATTTCAAAAAAGTAAAATAATCCAGAATATAGAAAATATTATGTGGCGCAATATTTATTTTTCTTCTACGCAGACAAGGTAAAGACTACTAGTAGGACTAGTCACTGCTTTTTTTCTTTGCACGCCAGGATATTGAATGTGTCATTTCACGAAGTTATAACCAGGTAGCTGTGAATACTGTGGAGCATCTTCTCTTCCCCACTGGTTCTGAGATTTGGAACAATAGTTTGCATCATTTAGCATGACCTTGACGAATCTGTCGGATATAGATGGTGCGATTGAAAAGTTTGATTTAGGACTCAATAAAATAATTACTTAGGGAAGCTGATATACGACAACGAGGGTGGTTTTTTGGATTAAAAATATTTTTATTTTTCAACATAGTTTCTTCAATTTTTTGTTACCTTACAAAAAATAAGGCATTTGATGACCGATTCACCCCGAGAAATCCACGGGTTTTACTATAGTTTGGTCTCTAGTGTGTTGTGGTAACTACTCGTTTCGTCCATGGTTACGAAACGGCGCAAAAACACGTCCATATTGCGTTTGAATAACTCCAAACACTCCTGCGAAATTGTCAAACGATTACACAAATGCAATCGAATATGAACAGTCGCGGCATCCATATTACGGAAAGCTTTATCATACCCAAGTGATCATGCGAAATTGAAAGCACAGAGCTAAGTGAGATGCCTATGGCTACCACAATGTCTTGGACTGTCGATCTCCCATCGGCCAACATGATATCGTGAATTTTTCAATTGGGCGTCCAGAATGTGCGGAATCGTGCTTGTACGACCACAACGAAATTCAGTAAACCACTCTTTTACCATTGAAATGGATAAGATAAGAGTCCTTTCAGTTAAGAGGTGGGAAATTTAAAAAAGTTGCGGAATTATTGATCCGCAATGGTATCTGCATACAAAACGTTAATAAAGCTTATAACAGTGGGAACAGAATTATCTTAAGAAGGCGCTCAGTAATATCCGCTTTGCATAAGGTACAAAGATTAGCTTGTTTTAAAATTAGTAAAGAATTTATTATCTACAATCCAGTCTTTAAACGACATAACTGGACAATTTTAGAGTTATATAGAATTTAATAGAAACATTTTAAACATTTTAAACTTTTTATAAGGTTTTTTCGATTTTTTAGAATTTCGTTCGTAGCATATATTTATAGAATTGCAGTTCCACCCGGGTGGGTATTGGTAAACCATGTACATAAAAAACCTTTGGAAAAGCGAAGGTTAAGCGAAATCATATTTTAAGATCAGCTAGTCAGGATGACAGATGGCTGCATTGCTCATGGAATAATACTACGGAATAAAGTCGGGCCTCAATGCATTTACACAGAACCTTTGGGATTAATTCACCAACTAGAAATGACTGATCTGCTAATTTTGTGTTTCGGTATAACATGATTTCGATTTAGACAGATGTCTCGTAGATAGATACCATGACATGCTCTGCAGATTTCTATAATAATATTACTTCTTATTTTGGATAGACCCAACTCGTTTAACGTTTTCCAAGCAAACTTAGTAATGATCTAAGTTTCATTAGCTCTACGTTGATAGTCTTACAGTAATCTACGCTAATGTGACAGCGTTTTGTCGAAGGGGTTACTTGATTTAATTCATATTGATATACACAGAATATGTAGTCCTAGGAACCTTATTTTTTATTATTGATCCATTATTCACAACAGATTAGGATAATTTTTACACTTTTTGGTTTCTTGATCACAAGTATTGGACATGTGTTCGTTTAATGAATAAGACATTTTGAAGAGGCATCAATAAAAATAAAATCCGTTTAAACCTTTGGACTACATAAAGCATCAACTAAACTTGCTTCAACCTTTCATTTCATCTTTTTTTCTCCCGGTGTAAATTTATATTAAAATGCAAAAAAAAAATTAAAAAAAAAACCTAAAATACACAAAATGAAAAAGATGTTGTTGTGACATATACAAAACAAAAAAGTGCGGGCGTTGATGTCTTTTCTTCATCATTGTCATTGTAGCGTCATTATCATCATCATGTGGTTACCAGATTCTTTATGGTTTGTATTATTTAAATACACAAATGACAATAACAACAAAAACGACAGAAAAAAACAGCTATTAATTGCCTTTATTGTCTGCTTGCTGCTGTTTTTTTTTTAATATTTTTTTTCTTTAATACTAGAGGAGGTTTCTTATTTATTTATTTTGTTTAATATAGCATGTGGCAAACATTCGTTCCTTTTTCACTCCATTCATGCCATGCAACAGCATCAGCCAGCCGCAGCAAACAACAATATGACTTGTATTTAGAGAGCGCGACAGTAGAAGCAATGAAATAAAAACCCGCACTTTAGATTCACTTACAAATTTAATTAAGTTCAATCGACGACAAAATACTAAAGAATAACAACTAAAGCAACGACAACACACAAACAAACTTATTGTCACTTAGTCATTGTTGTCATCATCATCGCCATCCTCGTCATATTCATTAGCTTCATCTCATTTGGCTGACAATTCTTAATAACAAACAATGCATACAATTTTCTATTTATTTACAAACGATAGATAGATAGAATAGTTTACTATAGCTTCTGGTGGTTTCTTTTTTCCAATTTGTATTAAACTTGTACTACTTGTCTTGCTAGTATTTTTCGATTTTATTTGTAACACTTCAATTTGAAGTACTTCAATTTAATTTAAAATTGAATATATTTGGTTTAAATTAAAAAATATTAGATTGGCTTTGCTATGTATTATCAAACAAATTTTTAAATAAAGCCTCTAATCAATTGGAAGCTGTAGTGTGTGTAATGATAGATACTTCAAATATTATTAAAAGTTGTCTTTAGTTCTTTAAACATGTACTTGTTATAGAAACTTTATTCATCTCTTCTAAATCTAAATTGCTTATAACTTCCAATAAGTTGTCATTACTCATCTCTGGCATTAATTTCCAAAAAGATATTTACCTCCCCTCCAAAAAGACCAAGTATGGTTACATCAAGGAACATTCCAAAAAAAATGTGGAATCTTATCGTAAAATAATGATGCAAATTAACCATCCATTGGGCGCCGAAGGCAGTATTAGTGCATTGAGATTTCAGAATTAGTCATTATTTCCACATACATTTCTGGATACTAGCAATTACATACAAAGTTATTTACACATTGATTGTAATTGTTAGTTATGATAATTTGTTCGCAACGCATTACTTTGGACCGTTCTCAGTTTAATAAATTCTCTTATGATTTTAAGCCACAACATACGTTTTCTTTCATGCACCTAAAGATGATAAGACATTCGGTCCGTATTATCTCCCGATTTTTCCGATTGCACCACATTTACTTCTACCATTAGATAAATTTAGATAGTACCTTTGGGATCAAGTCAACAACATGAAATAACTGGTCTGCAAACTATGTATTCTGGGATATCAAGATTTCGGTTTACACAGATGTCTCGAAGATAGTCACCATCACCTGTTCTATCTCATGTCTTCTCGTGATCTTCTTTGGATAGTTATAACACCATTGGTCTTAACTTTTAACCGATTTCGGAAACTAGATTTGTAGACTGCTAGCTTTAACATTGACAATCCTAAAGAATTCGTTCCATGTTATCTTCTGATTTTTCTTTCTGATTGCACCACATTTCAAAATCATCAAGATGATTCATTCTTGAAATCATCTCTGTCTAAGTTTTATTTAAGAACATCAGCCATGACTACTAAACAAATTAATTTTCCCAGCAGCCCAGATGTATAAAAATATAATAAGATAAAAGTAATTGTTCGAAAGCCTATAATAGTGAAGAAATAATGGAAATTCACAGTCCATATATGTTCTCTTGGGAACAGAAGGGATTCCAACCCGTATTGCAAACTCTTACACACTGTGCAATAGTATTTAAAGCGGTAAATATTATCCACTTTATACAGGCTACAGAATTTACCCTGCCTTAAAATTACTTGCCCACAAGCCAATTATTAGACGTGGCTGGACGTAGATTCGCTTAATATTGTTTATATTTAATATTATCATATTATGATAAGTCCTTCATCATATGAATGGTTGTCACAAACATATATTTGTTTACTGTAACCATATATATGGTTGATACAATCATGTCAATACCATATTATGGTTACTACAATCATGTAAATGGTTACTGTGACTATGATATAGTTAAAAAAATTGTAACAATATTGAAATGGTTACAGTAACCTTGCCCAACTATATTTTTTCTCAAAGTCGAAGTATGAGGGTGGGTCAATAAGTACGTGACTTTTTTAAAGACAACACTGCTCATCTGTCAGTTCAAAATTTCAGTCAAAAATTAAACAAGCTGCGTCATTTAGTTTGTGTTTGGTAGCCGTTGATAGCAGACTACCTCGTGACTTGATAAAAAATTGGATAAAAGAGAATTTCGTCTGCTCATTAAGCATTATTTTTTCCAAAAAAAACATCACTCCATTTAAGGCTGAGCTTGATAAATACTATAGGAACTCTGCACTCAGTTTCAAGTGGTTTACTGAATTTCGTTGTGGTCCTACAAGCAAGGCAGATGTCGAACGGTCTGGACACCCAGTTGAGGTCTCGACACCCGAAATAATTGAAAAATTCACGATATGGTGTTGGCCGATCGGAGATTTGAAGTGCGAGAGATTATGGAAGACATAGGATTAGCTCAGTGGTTTCAAATTTGAATGATTACTTGGGTATGAGGTGCAGCGGTGCACAGTGTAGTTTCTCTATTCTCGGGATTTCGACATGAGATTTGACTTCAAGAAAGAAAAACGTAATTTTCATCACAAGTATTTCGGATACCGAAATCGATGATTGTAATTAATTGTATTCGATGTAATTAAGTAAGTAAATTTAAGTGTATTTAAGTTTCAGACAGAAATGTCTCAACTTAAAGAACTTAAATTTTTCTCCATCTCTAAATGTATCAGTTATCTGCATATACATATCTATGATCTGGTCTGAATTCTTTGAACCTTCCCAGCAAAAAACGTTATAGATTTGGAAGCAATTCTAATCGCTATTGCACCCACAAAGGTTATCAGGATATTCAGTTGTGTTTATGTCTATTTCATTTCACCGGAAATGGCATCGACTGGAAACCTAAAAGCAGCAGAAGATAATGTCACCATATAACGATGGAGTTGAATCGAATAAGTCGTTTAATAAGCTGATGAAGCTAGGGCTCTAAATTTCTGGTAGCAGCTTAATATACTTCAATCTTTTAAAAATTATTGAAAAAACGAATTAATTTCAACTTGTCTTCTTTAAAAAGTTCCATATAGTATAGTCGTATTTTAAGGAGGTTGTGTTCACTACTCCCCAATCCTAGCTATGTAGATATAATCAGCCCAATCACATATATTCTTAAGGAATTTATTTCCCACGGAAAACATTCTTCCAATTACAAATTCAAATTCAAGTCATTTTAATATTTAACTGGACAATTTCAAAAATTAAATTTATTAAGCATTTAATTGAAATTAAAGCTTTTCGAATGCTTGTTGAAAACATTTATGTTGCAGAAGCGTAACAAGTAAAAAGAGAATCCTTTTGGTTTTATCTCAGTTCTTACTGTTGATAAAAAAAGAGATACCCGAATTCACAATAGGAGCAAGGGAAAAGTGAGAAATATCCCTCGAAATTTTTATTTGTGATTGGTCTGAATATAATACATAATATAATTTCAAAAACCCTTTCCTGTTGTAGGCGTAACATCCCCCATAATTACAAGACATTTGCTTTAAAGATACATATTTCCACTACGTAACCAGTGGCTCGCATTTGAAAAATTCTTTAAATTTTATTCCATTTAATTGCATTTGCAAAAATTATCTACGAACACATTAAATATATGAAAATTTCAATTACACTAACACTCACTACATTGAATTTGTACAATACAACAATTGAAAACAATACTCTCGGATTCTGCTGACGCTGTATTCTATTGCCACACTACGATATCCCAGCTACAATAATGAATAAGTGTTGAATAATTTACAAATCTCGTAACTATTGAAGAACGACAAACTTACACGTTCAACAAACTACAACATACTCTTACATACGCTACGTACCTACTTACTACACGAGAACATTCAAAATACTGTAGATACAAAACACTTGTTCGTTAAACAAATAAATAAATGAATGGATGGATGGATAAATGGTTGGTTGGTTGTTTGTTTTTTGGTCTCGAATAGTTGGATGGATGGATAGATGTGTAACATATTTAATTTAACAGATTCTTTTGTCTGAATATGTAGTAAAAGCGAGAACGAATTGAATCAGGCACATAGCGGCTGTGTAACGACAGTTCAGTCCAGTGTGTAATAGCAGTAGTGTATTTGACTGAATACCAGTAAAAAATATTTGCAAGGCCATAGAGAATTTCATATATTTTAGCGTCTATAACACTACATGTATACAAACTATGGACTGACGATGTGAGATTAAATGCTGGTTGTATATTTATTTTTTATAAATATTTTATTTCAGTTGGATAAAAGGTTGTCAAGTCTTTTTAGTTGACCACTCCGGTTTCTCTTTACCAAATAATCAACTTCTCGTTGTCTTTACTTGGAGCGTAGAGGGGAAGGTTAACTAATGTTAATATGTACATATGTTTATAATTGAACAGAAATGTAGGTCACCAAATTCATAGCCAAACACCTAATGATATATTGATTCTACTTATTTCAGTTTACCTTATCAAGCCACGAAGCTTATAATATTGCTATAGCAGAGGCCTACTAAACTAATAAACTAGCACTACTGACGTAAGTTATATGTATATGTTGTTTCCTATGGTTCCAAGGTGGAACAAAGGGCCACAACAATGTTTTTCCATTGTGATCTATGCCGTGCTATCAGCTTCACTTCGGCCCAGGACTTTCCAGTTGAGTTTGTTTCATTCTAGATTTGTCTCATCCAGGTGTCTACCTCTTCTTCTACTGCCTTGGGGGTTCCATTTAATTTCCATTTTGGCTACATTGTAGTTGGTGCGTCTGAGAACATGGCCAATCCAACTACATTTTCTATTGATTATCTGGTTACTTATTGGTGTTTTACTTGCACTTTCCCACAGGTCTCTGTTTGAGATAACATTCGGCCAGAATTACGCTAGCTGTGGTGTTCACAGCCTGTGGTGTTCACAGCCATACAACAGGACGGAACGCATGTTAGATGAGAAGAGATGAAGCTTGCTCTTCAGATGAATTTGGGGTGAACTCCATAATTTTTGCAGTGCCCCAAATGATTGATTTGCTTGTTGAATCCCGGTATAAGGCACCTAAATTATGCTTTCCTTTAAATATCGAGGCCCCATTTACCTAGTTGTGGTACACGCATTTTTGTTTTTGTCATTTATTCTGGGGCAGGGTACTGAAAGGTCCTTGGTTAATTTTTATACAATGTCAGAGGAGTTTTCTTTCGAAAAACATAATGGCAGTCTATGATACGTCATCTCGACTAGCATCGGAAGTGGTTCATAGAGTGTGGGCAGCTTCTGTAATGATATGGGAAATAGCAGATGATGGGATAACAAAGCTCTATTTATGCGAAATCTGAGTAAAAATATCATCAATTTTATACTAAACCGACTTTTGGGAGAAAGTTGTGAATCCATGTTAGTGGATATCATTACAGAAGCTGCATACACTCTATGAACCACTTCCGATGCTAGTCGAGATGACATTTCATAGACTGCCATTTTGTTTTTCGAAAGACTACTCCTCTGACATTTTTCTCAATTGTATACGTAATTCCCCTATGGGTGTTACTACTGACGAAATAAAGATTTTGATTTTTACTGGAGTTTTAGCTTCAGTGCTGCCGAAGTAGATGTCCTGTAAGTCTCTTGTTAGCCCGAAGTCCAATTCATATTTAATGTAATACCTTTGATGTATTCATTTCCCTTTATATTATTTGCTGCTTCCGGAGTAAATTTCTCCGCAGTTTTAATAGATCTAGGAGTTCATAAACTGTCAGAACTACCATATCTGAGATATTTAACCACTCCAATAGTTTCCATGCAACTTTAGAAAAAAAATTAGAATTAGAATAACTCAAACCAAAAGCGTTTAATACATAAATGATGCGTGTATGTTCAGTATGTTTTTTTAAAAATGCGGGAATTACAATAGATGACGTTTCTCACCAAATCTTACGGAAAATGTGTTCGATTTCACCGTGCGAGTAATGGTTTTTTCGGTTCACAAGTAGTGATATTGACATGGAAGACAAAAATCACCCAGGCCAGTCAAGACCAAGAAGGCACTACTTCATGAAGATTGCTGTAAAACTCAACAAGAGCTTGCAAAATCAATGGGAGCTACTCAATCAACAATTTCAAAACGTTTGCGAGCAGCAGGATTCATCCAAAAGCAGGGAAATTGATTACAATACGAATTGAAGCCGAGAGACCTTTAAAGACGATTTTGCATGTCCGAAATGATGCTTGAACGCGATGAAAAATGGATCCATTATGATAACCCGAAGCGTAAGAGAACGTACGTGAAGCCCGTCCAATCAGCCGAATCGACACCAAAGCCAAATATCCATGATTCTAAGGTAATTCTCTATATTTGAGGGGGGCGGATGGTCCTATATTTTATGAGGTGCTGAAATCTGAACAGACCAGCACAGGGAACCTATACCGAACGCAACTGATTCGTTTGAAGCGAGCATATGCCGTAATATTCCATCATGCCAAAACTCGCACACTCGAATAAAGAAGAGGTTGGGAAGGTTTGCCTCGCCCTCATCCTCAGAACTGAGTATCCGACATTGTATTGATTCGTTCTTGGCCTCAAAAGATGTTCAGTTCTTTTGGCTCGGAATCCATATGTTGCCAGAAATATGGGAAAAAAGTCATAGCCAACAATAACCAATACTTCCAATAAATTTGTATTCTACAAATATTTCAAAATAAAACCTAAAAATTCAAAATAACCCATGAAATTTATGTTTATGGAGACGAAGAAAATATTGAGAAATTTGAACTTTCTAAGATCATGAGTTTCTTCTACAATAACTTTAGTTTCCCAAATTGGATCCAATTTCAACATTTGGCAAACATTCCCCTTTCCTTCAGTACTTCAGATTGCTAGTATTCACTAGTGCTGTTAAGCAAAGCGGCCGACTGTCAATCGTTCATTTGCTGTGGACAGACTTTAGCTCACACATTCTCTCTCACACACACACATACACTTACATTGTTGCATTTATGGATTTACATAATTGAATTTGTTATATTGTCACATTTCAAATGTAGATTTTTTAAGCTTTTCGGAATTCTAGCTGTTCTTGTCGTATTATTTTTAATCAAGTGCTACAACTCGTCGTCGTCGACACAAACATCATCGTTCAACAAAACAGCTGCTGGTTAAATGTTACTTAGATTTTTAAGGTTGATTTTGTTAAATTTCTGAACAAAAACAAAAAAAAAACAACAAATAAACTGATGGTTATAGAACACTTAATAGCAAAACATAATAATGTTGTTACTTATTGTTGCTGCTGCTGCTGTAACTAGCTGTTGCTGAAAATGCTGATGATGGCGATGGGTTGGTTGAATGATGAATATGATGATGGTGTGTACAAATTGTTTGTTTTATAGAATACTTCAATAACAATTGATAGTTCCGGTGCGTTTGTCGCTCTTCATGTTGTTATTGTCGTCGTAGTCGCCGACGTCCTCATCATCATCATCGTCATCGTAATATAATTCAAGTGTTGTTTGTTTTATTTTATTTAACACACAAACACACTTTTATCCTACAAACTTTGTGTTGTTGTACATACATGACCACTAGTTTATTCATATTCCACGGCCTGGCATGGTTTTTTTTGTATGACATTCAACCGTCCAGCATGCGAGTTGTCCGTCACAAAAGTGTATAAAAGTGAGTGATTATCATAATTTGTTGTGTTGATTTGCTTTTTTTAGACATCCATCCATTCATGCAGCCATTCAAGCGAGGCCGGGCTGAAAAGTCTTTACAAAACAATAGCAAAACGGATATTTTTTTAATTTCTTAACTTTTTTATGTTTTAACTTTGATCTCATCTGTAGACTCAAATCTCTCCTTTTCTTCTAAAGTGGATAAATCAAATGAACGTACAAATCTATATCTACAGAAAATGGATAATATAGGAGTAATAAATCGATTCTAAAATTGAATAAAATAAACTGATTAAGATATTTTATTTGAACATTTCGAACAGTGGCACAAATCTGACATGCCCAATTTTCAAGGACTTGTCCCATAGATCAGATAAATTTCAGTGATGATCTGGGTTATGCTGACTTTCAAGTCTTCGGTCCATTGCAGCTTATTGTCATAGACCTCAAATCGTTCAAACAGAATGTTCATTGTAACGTTTGCGTGTAAATTAATGCCTTTCTGTCCATGCTTATCAAATCTGCTACAGTCGTCGATGATAGCTTCAACAATGTAGATTTACGGACCAATGATTCCTTCGGCCAAACAGTAAGTTTTTGTAGATGCACTGCGACCTAGTAAACCTCGGGTTGTTGTCTATATGCAAAATTTAAACAAAAATGTTCCTCGTCGCTAAAAATGATGATGACGTTTGCGCTTCTTTTTTTGATAATAAAAACAAGTAAAAGAGTTCTATTCGGCTGTGCCGAATCTTATATAGCCTTCACCAAATTATACTTCAAAATACAAATTTTAAATATTTTTAGGTAAACAAATTTTTTTTTTTTTCCGAAGTAGTTTTTTCATTTCTTGGAAAAAAATTTTCGAATTTAAAAAATTTAAATTTTTTTTTTACATTTTAAAATTTAAAAAAAAATCTTTAGTTTTTTATTTTTTTTTTTTTTTGGTGAAAAAAAATTCGGGTTAAAAAATATTTTTCCGATTTTGACCCATTGTATGGTCAACATACTATGGTCTTATATACGTCGTTGCAAAGGTCTTTGAAATATCTATGTTTTACAGAATTATTGAAGATTTGAATCCCGAAGATATCTAGGGTGTTCAGAAATTTGATTTCAACAGACAGACGGACATGGCTTAATCGACTCCGCTACTATAAGGATCCAGAATATAAATACTTTATAGGGTCGGAAAATTATATTGTGGAAATTACAAACGGAATGACATACTTATATGTATATACTCTTCTCACGAAGGTGAAGGGTATAAAAATTAATCAATTGGAAGTACGCTCAATCGTGTAACTTATGATTATCATTTGTCTCCGCAAATTGAAGTGGCATTTAACAATACCATCTAAGATTTCTCTGTATACTATTTGTAAAACTCGTCGTTTTTGATTGTTTTTTGGTCTTGGGTGATTTATATTGTCTCCTTTGACAATTTTTTATTCATTTGTTTCCTAAACACTTAAAAGAGATATTCGACGTCACTATTGTAGTCAAATTCTTTTCCTCAAACAATTTATTTAGTTTAGAAATAGGAAGTGATCTCTGGTGAGGAATGACCATGTGATTCGTAGCGCCTAAGTCATGTTTGTTATTTACATCTTAATTACAAACATTACTTTCACGTTGCGGAACTGATACGAAGAAAACAAATTTGGATGTTCTTTGAGAACTGGTTTTGGGTTTAAGATCTTTTAATTTGAATTACTTCAACGTTTAAGTGTTTCATCTCTTCCGAACTCGCATTCTCATAACTATCAGATCAAACATTGGCTTAGTAAAACCAAATATCTTTCCTTCGAAGCATTCGATTCTCAAAAACACATCTATGCTTTTTCGTTGGGAACATACTCAGAAAAAGCCGTGATTTTTGTCCGTTCCTTCATTTATTCAACTCGAAACATTTGGTTCAATGTTGAAATATTTAATGATTTCCAAACTGAAATTTTAGATGCTATTACAACTAGACATCGTGTTAGCAAAACCAATAGATATAAAAATGCGGATCTTCCCAGCAAAAATGTTGACTATTCATTGATCACTGGAGTAGTGTTAAAGATCCTTCAAATCGAAACAATGCAATGATTAAGTGCTTTATCTCTTCAGAGCTCGCTTTCTCCAAACCATCAACCAAATATCCGCATATTATTGGGAATCATTTGCAGCTATTTATTCGTACTCTGAATTAAAATAAATGCATATTTGAATCCATCTGTTGTCATTCTCTTATGGCCGTTATTTTGAATATTTCTTGACCATAGCTGTTTCGTGAGGTATTGTTTAGCTCGAAACACTTAAATTTTTAAGTGTTATCGTCTCCAAACTCAAAATATATTATCCTATTATTCTTATGGAGAATAGTGATTCTTAATTCTTCGATCAGAATATTCCCAACATGTTTTTTTGAAAACACCATTTCCATTTAGTCCTGCAAATATTGAAGTCTTTTGTTTTTGGTATTTTTATAATCAACTCTACCTTTTGTAGTGTTTCCGTATGTCAGAGATTTTTATGATACGCTCTTATGAGCAGATCAGCTTTCAGAAACTTGGGTGAGTTGTTGTCAATTTCGGGTACCTTGTTATTCTTTGGACTACTTTTGACATTATCCACTTGTGCTTACCTAACAAGATTTTCAAACCATTAAGTACATATACCCGGTCCGAAAAAATCAACTCTTATTCCTACATCATTTCCGTTCCTGTTTCAGAAATTACAGATAGAGCCTTCCGCATCTTTTAATCCATATGTAGCAACTCTCTTATTTCTCTTAACTTTCAAGAGGTCATATAGACTTTCCTTGAAATTGTTGATTATTTGTTGGTTCCTTGACCACAGCTAGCTCGAAACACTTCAATGTCTCCTTTATTAACTCATTAAAATAAGATTTCTACAAAAATTCAAATTAAGCAAGTACACAGACAGATTCGTAGGAGCAACCGAATTTGGTCCCAATCATAAAGAGTTTTTCGGTTCTATTAATAGAAAGTCAGTTGATAAAGGAATTTCGATTGAAGTAACCCAAAATATGTTACCATTTCTAATATTTCGTAGCCACAACCATAAAATTCGGTCAATAAGGTTCAATCATTCGATTGGCAACAAAATCGGTTGCTACTACTAATCTGTTTTCTCTGTGTAGGGAAGAGTGAGGAAGCAAGTTCTTCTATCTTTTAGTTAGCTTCCTCATTCGTTGAACAGACTCTTCCCAGATGTTCATTCGGAGACGTTATGTTAGACCTCAAAAGAACTTTTCGGATTTCACTCGCCAACATCCAAACGTTCATATGAAAGTTTGGATGAGAGGAGTGTGGATGTGTTTGTGTGTGTGCTGTTTATGTTAAATGTTTGATTGCAATTGTAGATGCGAACGAGTGAGTGAGTGTGTGTGAATATACTTATAGTTAGTACCCCATGCCCTGATGCCCCACTGTGCTTGTTTTGCTTTTGTTGCATGCCACAAAAATCACCACAATTTGTCAATAAATTCAAAAAACGATACAAACTCTCACACACACACACACACGTGCATCCATAAACACTCCCGTACACAAAATACCACAAGAAAAATATATTGTAGAAGATGAGAACAACAATAACAACAACAGCAGCAGCAGCAACAACAAAAAATCAACAACAAACTACAAAACAATTGTACAATAAACTTTTTAGTGTTTTATATTCTGGCTTGTTGTTGATGTTGATGCTGTTTATAAAATTGTTTGTTGTACTAAAATGGAAATTTTGTTATTGTTGTTGTTGTTTTGAGATTTCATCAGATGCTGATTTTTTGTTTGTTTGTTGTTGCTGTTATTGTTTTTTTAATACATACGCTGCTGACTGATATTGTTGCTGATGCTGATGATGTTGCTTCAACTGCTGATGGTTTGTTAAGTGAAATAATAAATACTGCTGTTGTTGTTATTGTTGCTGCTGCTGGTAGTATTTACATACATCCACATGTGACATAATAACCATCAGCAAGTAACTATTCACTTTTTTTTTGTTGTTGTCGAACAACGCTGACGCTGCTCGTAAAAGTAGTGGTGTGTCGGTTGTATTCATATAATCATGGTGATGTGATGTGATGTTAGTGATGTATCATAGAGGTCGTAGCTTTTTGTATTTTCTGCGTGGGTTGACAGTTATATGACACTTAATGACACATTATTGAGTTGTTACTTTAATGAATGATTTTGATAATATAATTTTCTTATTCGTTACAGTTTTGTTTAGGATTTTATCTAAAAGAATTTATCTGGTTTAATGCTACGTAATTTGAAGTGAAAGGAAATGTGATGAAATCTTGCAATTAAATAGGCAAGTGTTTTTGTATATGTATAAATCATTTTAGTATAAGTTAAAATTCTAACTTATTGACCCACTTTGACGAAGCCAGTTCTAATGAATTTATGAATTTAACTTTGTGGAATCTTTAAAACTAGGTCAAACTTATAGAGAATCCAAAGCGCTATTGGCAATCTGCTATTAACTTTGGAAAATGTGGTTTGACAACATTTTACAATAATGATCGGATATTATGAACAAGGTTCAGGACGTCAAATGCAATAAACATTTACGAGTGTTATACCTCGAAATGATATGAGGACATTCATTTTGACATAACGATCTTATTAGGAAATATTACATATTACGGTTAAAGATGGGTAACCGTAATCTGAAGTAGAGGAAAATAAGGACAAATTAAGCTTTATTTATCAGAGAACAATGAACTGTCGTAATAGTAAGTTTATCTGTTTCAATGAACACCAAGACATGTTAATTGACCACTACGATCGATTTGATGGCGCTCTTTGTAAAAAGTGAATAAGCAAGGGCGAATACCATTTCAACCTATTCAACTCAGAAGAAATATCCACATATAAAACGTCCGCGTAAGTGAAGTTATCGTACATCAAATTCTAAAAGACACAAAAATATAGTTCACTGAACTCCATCAAACAGACATACATGGTTTATATTCCTGATAGAATTTTAAACCATTAAAAGAATGAGCATTGAAAAAGGTAAAGGTACACAGAAAAAAATGGTAACAGTTATTAAGCAATTGAAAAAATTTGTTTGAAATATTGTTTTAATTTTCAATAATTTTTTAATTGAATATGTTTTTTAATACTCATATCAGCAATTTCTTTTAGATATTTATTAACAATTTCAGTTGTTAAAATTCAATAGGAATAATATATTGAAAGTAACAAAAATAAATGTGTCAAGAAAATAAAAATTGAAGATAAATATAAACATTTTGTTGTTTCATAAAAAATATGTATGTTTTCTTTTGCTTTATAAATAAATTGGTGTATTCCAGATGGTAAGTTGAATATGTAAATATAATACAGCAATAGGAAAAAAATGGACATCGATTTTATATACAAAACTTTTTTTCAACAGGATTTTAGTGGACTCTTTTCAATATAAAATGCGTCGAATGTAGAAGGAACGCATTTAAGAAAAATACTAGAGGAACAATCTGTATAAACGTTCGTGGAAAGTGATACTGACCTGTACTTTGTACCAGTTCAAAAGGTGAGATAATGGACATAACAAGCTTTAGCTTTATATTTTAAATTTATATATGTATGTCATTATTATAAAAAATTGTAAATTTGTTTATAATAATAAAAACAACAATTAAAACTATCAAATGCATTTTCAATTAATATAAGAAAAATCTATAATTAATTAGTAACAATATAATTATTCAATGTTACAAACTCTATTGTTAAAATTTTACTGTTGACTATTAACAAATTTTTTGTTTAATTTGAAAAACTCGTTGTTAAAACATATTGTTGAGTGTTAACAATTTTAAGTAACAAAAATATTTTTTGTATCTACAAAATCGGTTGTTTGTGCCTTTTCAATTAAAAAAATAATTGTATTGACGAAAATGGTAATTAATATGACAATTGATTTGTCGTAATTTTTTTCTGTGTATGTACGATTATCAACGATTACCTTTAAAATGTTGGGTGCCTTATATGAATTATGCCGATAATTTCGTGTTTATAAAGCGCAAATTTTGAGAACATTCGACTTGTTCCCATATAAAGTTTAACTTGTGCAAGAATTGAAGACGACAGACTACCAGCAACGGCTTGACTATGCCAGTCGTTTCCGTGAAAAAGCAAAGGAAAATTCAGACTTTATTCACAATTTGATAATGAGCGATGAAGCCCATTTCCTATTAAATGGCTATGTCAATAAGCAAAACTGCAGAATCCAAGAGCAGTTCATGAGTGACAATTATACCTACATAACTAGAACTGTATGGTAGGTTGCATCTTCCGAAAGGATAATTGACCCATATTTTTTGAAAATTACATTCGTGTGATAATCTGGGTGAATTCCAAAATGTATGTATGCAATGCAGTCATAACTTTATCAAGACAAATCATGCAAACGGTAGTTAAAATTTAAAAAAAAACTTATCATACTGCCTGTTTTTACTTTTTCATACATTTTGCGATATGAAACATTATCAAAGTTTACACGGTTGCGTTAAGACTTTTAAGGTTGCATTGCATACATACATTTTGGAATTCACCCTCTCTGTCAACGGTCGTTCATATCGTACGATGTTAGAAAATTTTGTTAAGCCAGTTGGGGAATACCATCCAAACTTGTGGTTTCAACAAGATGGAGCCACAGCACATAATGCAGGTGCCTCAAGGTGCCGTTTTTCCAGCAAACACTAATGCTATGTTTATATTCATTAATTCCTTTTTTTTTGGCGTTCTTCGTTCAAAGAATTTGGCACACTAATTTTACGATGCCATTAGATTCGCACTCCTGAGCTGGACAAATTTCAGAAGCTTGGGGGGAGGAGGCGGTTTGCCGATTCCTGGTACCTTTTTATTTGTATATTATTGGCATAAATTATTTTTTCTAGACATTTCCTTTGGTGATATCACAATATTTGGAATTCCATGATATACATAAGTTGTGGTTTGAGCTCTTCAGTAACTTTCTACGCAGATATAGATTTGCTAACACTTTTAAGTTGCCATCTTGAGTGGTTTTCCTGGATCTTACAAAAAGTCCTTGAATCTATTAGTTTGTGCAGTCGCATTCCTAGCAACATTTTCAGATCACTAAGCTTATACGGTCCTCAATTGTCTTACGTCGTCTCTTGTTTCCTATTTACAGCACCTTTCCTATTTATCTTTCCGTTATGAGATTACATCTACTTACTACTAATTTACTTAATACTCAGCTGCGTTCCTTTTCATAATTCTTAAATCGTAAATCGTTTGGAATTCCAGGATGAATGAATCTCCTTTTAGCAAAATTATTCTTAGTAAAGCCACAAATTTCAATGTAATTATTCTATCGAAGTAGTGAAGTTGATCGAGCTGTCTTTTTCGGTTTTGTTAGGAATGTGTAGCAGTGAAGAGCGCCATTTCTTAAGAATTTTCATGTGGTCAATTTGATTTTAAGTGTTGCTCTACGAATAGTTTATGCGGAAAGTAAAGTTCACTCAATAACAAAACAAAATTTATCAACCCTAGTAATTTTTTGTATAAAACCTGGCGGCTATTATAAGACTAGAGAAACGTCTACATTCCACTGACGTGCCTTTTGGTGGAGCAGAACTTTAACGCCACTTGTTCGAAGTTGGTTTTTCAGAATATACAATCTTCCAGGCTGAGCTATCCTGCACATTGTTTAAATCAAAAATTATTCATCAGAGGTAGTTGTCGGTTTGGATTTCTTTTGGCTTATGTTCAGTATCGCTTAAACTTTTGCCCATTAAAATTTTTTCCTCCATCTAGTTACCACATAACTTAAAAATCGATCAAAAAAGTCTCGTTTCTAACATTCATTAATTGTGATGTTAAAGATGCCTAAAAGATTTTCGCAAGTGAGAAATCATAGCTCTATATAGAAGATTCACAAGTTAAATAATGATCGGAAGCTGTTTGCATAATCGATTCATTAAAATAATATGAAAGAAATTCCTATATTTGATTATTACTACTGCATCCCTTGGTTGTACATCTTGGTGAAATTCCACACCTTGATGTTATGCTTAAAGCCGGAGCGAAACCGCTGTTCCTGAAGTGCACTGACCTTATTTCTTATTTATTGATTTAAATTTTCAGTCTATAGACTGACAATTTGAGATTTCATTTCACAAATAAATTTTTTCATTGTATTAATGAAATATTTCATGCATACAATGAAGAATTATCAATGAACCCGTTTCATAATCTGAATGAATGAATTTTCTTTTAGTGTAGAGTCTAGTACAGCGGATATCCAGTGAGCCCCAGGACTTTGTTCTGTCTGGATCATTAGAGGGTACACTTCGGTAAGCACGATGTGGCTGTGGTTAAAACCCAAAGCTGGTAGAAGATCGTTGATTAAATCTTACTAAGTGCTGTTGCTGACTCAACAGGCCATTAATAGTAGCAGACAGCAATTTTCTCAGTGATCAGGAAATGCATTGGACATATATTTGTTTACTGTAACCATATATATGGTTGATACAATCATGTGAATCGTAAATTAACCATATTATGGTTGCCACAATCATGTAAATGGTTACTGTGACTATAATATAGTTAAAAAACTTGTAACAATATTGAAATGGTTACAGTAACCATGCCCAACCATATTTTTTCTCTACGTGTATAGAATGAATTCGATATCATGAAGCAGATGACTTGCACTGATTTGAGTTTCGAGTGAAAGAAGTTCTTCAAACATTAGTTCAATGTGTATTGATTTCCATGAATTTCATACACATAGATTTCATAGTTATTTTATTAAATCAAGTGTTAAATATACATAAATATTTCTTGGGCTGAGTGTAATTTGTATTTATTTAATTAGACAAACAAAACGAATTATACCAGCTACAAGTATTTATAAACCAAAATCAATAATTGTTTAACCATCAATAAATCCTTCAAAAGACACCTGATGTCAAAGGAAAATTGTTTTTTAAACACGTCAAAACCCATGCCACCCCCATTAAACGCCCAGTGATTATTTTCAGTCAAACAATAGAAAAAATATATAATCAAATTATAAAACAATAAACAAAAACACTGGCCAACTTCAAGGATCTTAAATATTCAAACATGTACTTATGAGTTTATAATTAACACTAATTTGTGGCTTGGAAAAAAACAAACAATTTAGGTAAAATGATTAAAAAACCATTTGCTCCCTAACACCTCAAGCTAATTATAATTAATTATATTTTAACTAAAGAAATGAGAGAGAAAAAACACAAATTTGTTTTATTGAAAAACTTTCCTAATAGCAGATATGTATTTCTTTTACTGTCCACTAATGTTCTATACAGTAATTTCCCCCTTCAATAAATTTTTACTAAAACCAATGTGGTTGCTAAAGTCTTGAGAATTTTGGGTGATCTTTAGCAGCTGTTAAAGTGTTGAAAATTATATTTTAACAGCAAACAAATATTGAACAAAATGAACGAAAATTAGTAAGTTTTGTTGCTCTTCCTGACGTCCAATCCAATTTTCACACTTCAAATGTCATATTCAAACTTGACCACACACCATAAACATCACATGAGAAATTTTCTGATAATTCTGGGGAGGGGAGCCAGCAACTCATCAAAAAACGCACGCATTTTCTTATTTCTTAATCATTATTATTATTATTTGCTGTTGTTACTTAAAGTCTTTTGTTTTTTTTTTTTGTTACTTTTTGCATTTTATACCTGGACATCTTTTTAGCCAATTAATGTTTAATCATTTGTTTTATAAACGAATTTTTCTCAGGTTTGTCTAAAAAGCAACAGAACACGCAACCTTTGAATAACTAAATGAATGAATGAGCGAAGGAACAAATGAAAGAGTGTGACCCCCATCAGTTGTAAATTTTTGTTTGAAAAGTTGAATGTTGTTGAAAAATTCATTTAATTCATACAATGAAGCAAAAAAAAAACAAAACAAATGTTCAAGTATTCATGAGTGTGTGAATGTGTGAGTTTTCCATCACATGTTATTGGAAATTATCCTTTCGTGACCTTTTGTTTTTGCTGTGGCATTTGGAAATTGTATCTATAGTTAGTTATTGAGCACTAAGGGATTGAGTCTTTTGTTTCGTAGTTTAATTTCGTTAATTGGTAATGGTCATTTGTGTGTATGCAATTTAATTGGTTTAATTTTTCTATTATATAAAAGAAAAAAATTGAAAATAAAATAAGAAAAAACCCTTACTCTAACATATGTTGCTTTCAAGTATTAAATATGTATATGTATATTGTATTGTATTGTAAACTGACCACAATTTGTTACAATTTTTAATGGTCATAAATTAGCAAAGAAAACAACATATTTTGAATTATTATAGTTTAAAATGATTTAAATTGCTTAGAACACATAAAAACAATGAAAATTTAGGCAAGACCATGTGATTCCTTATGCTTATTGGTTCGCAGTGAAATTAAGTTTATTGATCATATGGTTTGTAAAGAAAATTATTAGAACTATACTATCCAGAATCGAATGTAATATATCAAGATGCCAGAATTTATAAATGTTATGATTTTTCTAGACTAGACAAAATTATATAAACACACAGGAAAACAAGCATCTTTTTTTGGGAACCAAATATGTTGCCAAACGAAATAACTTGTCAGCTCATCTAAAAATGTTTTGCCACAATTTCAAATTTCGGGTATGTGAACATCGCAGTGCAGAAAATTTTAAAACAAAGGGATCCCAAAGTCATGTTGACGTTCAGTTCCTTCTGAGATGTCATTGGAGGAGTCATCTAAACTTATACATCAGATAGTTGCATGCTCCCCTGAGACAGAGCAGGGCATAGAGCATAAATTCGGCAATATCAGGATATCGTATGAATGTAGTACTTGGAGGTTTCCTATCTAAACGGACATCGAGAAGATTCTCAGTTGTTCTGACCCAACTGAAGTCAGAGTCCCCAGAACCCCCAGAATAAATATTGAAAAACTGTTCCGGCTTTTAGGCCAATAAAACTTGTCTGCACCATTAAGCATTAATTTGTGAATACTTCAATTGGTGGTATTGCAGAAGTGATAAATAAATAAAGAGGTACAGTTTAATAGAGATAATTTAAAAAGTTCACATGATGACTGGTTGCGTTTTGAACGCCTAAAACTTTTCAGAGAGTCGATAGACCTGGCGCTAGTTCAGAAAGGCTGCTGGAAGTTTAGTAACTTTAAACACTGATTTGCAAGTCAAACCTGAGCCTGTTTATTGTCCTTTAAATGTCCTGTTTATCAGTCTACATTGTTCTTTTGTTAAGAGATCCTATTTTGTAAACAACTTTTACACTCCAAACAAGACGACTCCAGAATTTGTCATTGAGCCGATCTGTATGAGCTTCCAATGACGTGGTGATCAATGATCCATGTTTATCGGCACCTTTCCTTATTTACACTTCAGACAAAAAGAAATGCTGGTGAAATATTCCGAATACTTATAATTGAAACTTGCTCTTCTAACACTTTGGCGACCAATTACATCGAACTAAGGAATACCAATACAGCCGACTGATTCTTAATTTCGGACTCGTATGATGATGACGATTTCTACATTGTCACCATCTGTCTTTTGAAGAAGATTGATTGATTGATTTTCTTTAAAATTTGTTTGAATCATTCGACACATATCGTTTTTCGTATGATCACCCAGTTATTCAAAATCTAGTGAGAACAAGTCTTTTTGGCGAAAAATCAATTCCTGCAATAAATATAAAATAGAATTGGAAAATTATAACTCGAAAAAGTTTAAGGTCCTCAACTCTGTGGAACTATATGTGGAAATATGTTGACCCACTTCAGCGAACATCCGCTGTTAATAACATGATATGACCGAAACTAATGGAACTAAAAATACGAAATTTGGTCCGAATATTTTATAATAATAAAAATATAATGATATAAATGTGAGAAAATATGTTTATTTAAAAAAAAAAATTTTTTGGTCAAGTTGTAGAAAAATTTTATGTGTTCATGGTGAATATGTATGAATTGACACAGTCGAATAAAACACACTTGTGTGTTAAAACAGTCCTCATGCATACATATTTGAAAAAATAATTGACAATCACGTGGAATTTAGCAAACAATTTTTGTCTTAAATTCCTGGCCACCACTGTATTCGTATACAAAAGTAATTGAAGTTGAAGCATACGCCTATAAAGGTGAAAATTACTTAAAAACTAATCAAAACAAAAAGTTTTTGTGCAACATTTAAATCTAAATCCACTAACGACTTCTATATATATTTTCATAAGGTAATAAAGTCCAGAAAAAGAAAACATTATATTATTTCAGTAAGTAATAACAATAATAATTACATTTATGTAGTGTTTAATGCTATTACACACCATTTTTGTTGTCTTCTTTTTCAAATTATGCAAATTTTTCCAAATAAAAAATACAAAAATTACATACAAACCTCCCTTAATCCAACTGCCAGTCAGTTATAGACTGACATCTCATATAAACTGGCCTTTAGGTATTTATTTAATAGTATAACAAACCATAAATGTCCTCTTTAACATCTATTAACAAAAAAAAAAATAACAAACTTGAAAACCCAACAAAACCACCCAACACTTGTTACCCCTGGTATGAAGCGGGAAGTTAAATAAAGTTTTAAACACCAAATTTGAAAATGATTCATAAAAAAGTTTTTTTTAAGCTCTATGTAAAAATGAATTTTTAATTTATTTGCTGTAATACCCAGCACACACACTATACGTTTTCATCCTCTTTATTTTTTATTTTTTTAACAGTCCCTGATATGAAATATTATTAAAAATACAAATATCTTATAGCGAACGTTGAAAAACGAGAAACCACCATCAAAATGAGAAATAAAAGTATCACGGCTTATGTTTTGTATTTCATTATTATGAATATTAGCTGAGTTTTTTTCTTTGTTTGTTGTTATTCTTGCCATATGAATTTTATTTAATATGAAATAAGATTTTAAAAATATTGCTTATTGGTTGAGGGAAGAAGTGTTTTCGTAAGGGAAATTTAATTAAAATTGTTATTTTTTTGTAATGCCTAACTAATTATTGTATAATAATAAAAGTGCCTTACTCTTCAAGAAGAACCTTGCGGAGGGTCCAATAAGAGGGTCCAAATTGAATAGTTGTAAGTGAAATATCAGCAACATATCGTTTGTGGCAAGTAAAGTCAATAGGACTCCGTTGTGATAAAAGAAGATTCTTTTCCGTTTGATCACTAAACTTGAAATTAAATAAATAAAAATTGATTAAAAATCACTTTTAATTAATGCGCCTACTTACCACCAGAGCTGGAATACTGTATTATTAAGAAAATTCTAATATTAAAATTTCTCTTTCAATTGCAATGTATTTCTACTCCACTCCAGCAGTAAATATATTCCATATCTGGATACTTAGATCAGCTTAGGTTAGAATCATCATATTTATACACTGCTGGGTGAATTTTGGCCAGTAGCGAAGGTTTCTGTAAAGACAATCCTCTCCCTTCAAAGTTAAGGGATTTTGAAATGGATAATTCCTTTCGTAATTACTATCCACAGGTAAATAATCTAATGCCCAGTTTTTGACTTGTTATTTAAATATGTACGTATTTAGTTAATTTTTACTTAAAATTAAGTTGTATTTAAATACAGTTTGAGTTTTACAGTGCTACATAATTTGTCTTCTTTAAATAAGATAAAAGTATGGTAGCACTACTAAATATCAAAAATTTATCGTTAGTTTTGCTTAAAACAGCTGTTCAACCAAAACAAAAATTGATACATTTTGCCCAATAAGAAATAAAAGTTTATTAAACAATAAAATTATTGGTAGGAAAATGTACAAAAGAAGCTCCAATTGCCCCGCATCGGAATTGTAGTTTTTGCAAGACGCTGTTTTTAGCAAGACGCTGTTGTTTGGTTTTTTTTCACTACAATAGAGTGAAAAAAAACCAAAAACAAAAGTCAGCTGTCAAAAACATATGGTAGTTTATGAAACTTAAATAGAATTTAAATGGCCAACGTGGCCATTTAAGTATCATTTAAAAAAGCACTGAGAAACTAATTTTCGTATTTAAATAGAACTTAAATATAATTCATATTTAAACTGGCTCTAACCCCCATTAACACGAAGTCTGGTTATGCCTTAACTAATAGTTATACTGTAGGTTAAAATAATTGTTGTATGAAAACTGTCAGTATAACTATTAGTTAAAACATAACCAGACTTCGTGTTACTGGGGGTAAGAATGATAGTGATAAGAGCTGCAGTTAAAAGTTGTTTTCATTCTTAGGAATGTCATTCGATCTCTGTCAGTTGGCAACTTCATTGATTTCCCGAATCTTTTGGTATTTTTATTAGGAATACAATTTTTCATATAGAGATGGTCGAACATCACGGCTGGAGAGCTATGATCCAACATTAATTCTGAACATTCAATATATAGAACGTTAAGAATAGTAGAATGGTGGAATTGATTGTGTGTAGTGCAAAGATCGCTGATAACACATTTCAGGGAAATTATCTGTAATATTTTTTTTAATAACTAAATAGGTTTTTTTTGGACCAGCACTCAGAGGATGACCCCTACTCAATGCATTGTGTTGAAACTAGGAAAATAGGTTATGGGAGGGAGGCTAGAGGGAGTACTGTACGTGAACATTTCATTTGAATTTTCCTACATTGAAAGGGACAGAAAATACTTCGACTGGAAGCTTATTTCACATACGGACGGTACGGCTAAATAACGAATTTTCAGTGTAGTGTATTGTGCGATCCATACTCGATCACGAAAGAATGAGCCACTGCTGATGAACTCTTATATCGTAAGTAACAACGGGTATCGGGGACTAGTGACCTAATTTCATCAGAACACATTCAATTGTAGTATCGCTAGAACAGTGAAACGCAACTCACATTGCGATGATGCTCCAGAGAATCAATAGAGCCTACTGTCACCAATAATCACCTCTTCACTCTCCTGTACACGGTCGAGAAGCTCCAAAGTAGACTTCGAAGCTCCGGTCCATAAATGAGAGTTGTATACCATTTTTGGTCAGATACAAGCGGTGTAAATAATAAGGAGATCACATGAAGTGAAGTATTTATTACACCATTTTAGAAAACCGAGGCACTTGAAAGATTCTTTCGAAACAAAGGAAGCAACATGATGTGTCCTGCGTTGAGTCTTACGGGCATTAAAATGGACTCTGTACGCACAACCCATTCAGAGATTGTCACAAGATCATGATTAAGTGTATCATTCATGTTTTGCCTCACTGCCCCAACCACCGAAAGGCTTGGCTTATAGTTGAATGCATATGAATGGCAAATGTTGCTGACATCTGCAAAAAATAATATAGGGTTTTAAGTTTGACTTAGAAGGTCATTTAGAAAAATAAGGAATATAATAGGAGAAAGGACGGAGCCTGCCATACCGCCTGAATTAATCTTGAACTCGTTTGATGAGATCCCATCTACAGCAACTCGTATAGGGCGATCTCTGAGAAAGCTCGATATAAATCGAGAGTTTAAACGATTCGATATATGGAAAATCGAGAGTTTAAACGATTCGATATTTGGAAAATTAGATATTTGGAGCAAACACCCTTACATACACGATAGTTTATTTTATTATATTTGTAACATTTATAATAGCGTTTTCAAAAAGCCAAAGAAGTTAAACAAATTAACGATCTTTAGATCCAACTCTATCCAATGGCTTTCTTTAAGGAGTATTAATATCATTATTTTCTCTAAATATGAATATATTTATTTTTAATTTTTAATGTTAAGCATCTTAATAATTCTTTTAAGAACTTAAAATTTTAAATTATATTCTAGAAAAGTAAATTTTTTCACCACTAAGACGGATCGGACCTTATTTCAAAAATTAAGACGGAGCTCTTGTTACGGTCAATGGAGATCGTTACAGCGCCATGTCCAATGATTGTTTGTTGAAAATATAGATGACATACGGCGACCGCAGCCATCGATTTATTGAAATTTAAATTTTGGCGATAACTTAATTTCGAGAAATGAAACTCTCAATTGGCCTCCAAGGTAGTGCGATTTGATATCTCTCGATTTTTTGCTGTGGACCACACACAATTGACGTCTTGGAGGCGAACATTGTTCGTGTTATTCATGACATATGGTCAGAAGTACTCGAAAAATTGGCTCAAAATTGGACGTCCAGATTGCACTTCGTCAAAAGCAGCCATGGTGGCAATATACCCGAAATCATTTTCAAATTTTAATGACATGTATTGAGCTTTGGAATAAATTTTTTCTTCGATTAAAATTAACTTTTTTGAGTTATTTTTTACACATATTACGCTTAAAAAACACCCTTTATTGTTTAATAATTTTATTATAAAAATGTTAACATACAGGCGATCCCCTGAGGAAGCCCTTAGTAGTATTCTGTGAACCGGTATTTACGCACCATTTTCATCGCTTCATTTGCTAATTCGAAACATTCCCTAATTTTGAAAAATAATATTCCGTATGAATACCAGAACAGAATAAGCTGAGAGTGTACTGCAGGATTAGCAAGCTGGTGTGGAGAGAGGACGAAAGAAAATATAAAGCGTAAAACTGAGATATAGAAAATATCAGTTCAAAATCAAAAAGCGATAGAAGTAGTTCACTATGTGATCTATATAAATCAACTGATAATGAATTGAACACTTGGAAGTTAATGAAAAATTAGAACTAATTTCCTTTGTAGTGACCTTTTCACTTACCCAACAAATTATATATTCCAACGTGTTTGTGTTGCTTCTATCCAAAACTGTCATAAAACATACATCCTTTGGCATTTACAATTATTTTGTTAGTGTTTGTTACAATGTCAACATTTTTCATAATTTCATTCATTTTCATTCCACACAATTGTTTGTCCGCAGTTGCAGCCTTTTAGGGGTGGTTGCTTTTTTTCTGTTCCATACTTTTTAAATCTTCCTCACAGTTTTTATACTGCATTCATTACATTTTTTTCATATTTTTTTAAATCTCTAGTTTTGTTATTCTTATTTTTGAAGTTTTGTTATGCTAAAATAAAAATATAATACATATTAACATATTTTTATTTTAATGTTTTAATCCTACGCATATGTGTCTCTGCGAGCATCAACGCGAATGTGTTTGTATGATATTTTTATATTTTAATAATACCGGATTATAGGGTGTCAAAGTTATTAAAAAAGTGGTAAACTTTTTTTTTCTGCTGGTATTTAAAGTATTAACAATATTCTGGTATCTTTTCACATGTGACGTGTAACAAAAAAAAGAGAAAGTTTTGTAAAAAAAAATATACAGAGATTCCTAGGATTTTGTTGTGGGTTTAAAGGGGTTTCTATTTGGATGGGTTTAGTGGGAAAATTATTATGTTTTCAAATTAAAATTTTTGGAACCTGTTTTAATATGACTTATTCCTTCATTTAAGCAGATTATGTCAAAATTACGGAAAATGGTTAAAGAGGTTGGTGGTAGCTCCAAGCCTAGTTTAGATATGGATGACGATGACAGGGAAATAAAACTAAAAAAAACCCAGACAAAAATCATATCACATGTATAAGCGTTTTTGTTGATCTTATTCACTTGATTTCGCCAATAAATTTTGAATTTTTCATACCTAGGTTTTTTCTCTTTGTATTGAATCTCAACAGACAATTTTCATATAAAGTAAATCAAAATTTTCCACTACATTATATTTATCGTACATCTACGACTAACATCTTCTAGTATAATTCTCATTTGATTTTTGTCTTTTTCATTTTCATAATTTACTAAATAATTTAAAATTTATCACTAGTTCACCCTTAAAATTTAAATTATCCACAAAAGTCAACATGGCAACAATAGCAAAATAACTAACGATAAAATTACATTAAATATTTAAACATTTCATTTTGCGAAACGAACAGAAAAAAAAAGAAACCAAGACAAATAAGGAAATGAAAACGGAATCAGTGACGAAAGCAACAACAAACATTTAAAACGGAATCTTAATTTAAGGGAGGTGGTACAGAAATTTGATAATGATGACGAATGCGAGCATACGAAAGCGATACGACTCCATTTGGGTTTCAAACAAAATAAATGAAGGCAGGAACTAAAGTCATTGGAGGTGGTGGTAGACTATACAGCGAGTACAATAAGGAGCAGCTTGGCACAGCAACATCATCACCAGACAATGTCTGGTGATAACAATTCAAGCGTAAGCAACTACAGCAACAAAGATATGAACGAGCAAAAAATAAAACAGGAGAAATTGTCGTGTGGCATGTGATTAATGATTGTCAAACAAATTTGAAAATTACGAAAAAGTGAAGGGAACTGCCAACCAACACAAAAATAAAAATAAATAAATAAAAGATTGTGTGTTTCTTTAAAGGGAAATTTGATAAAAGATTTTAAAAATTTAAATAAATGTTTGTCAAAAAATACAGAAACTTGTTTAACACCTGTACCAAAAAATACTTGCCTTTGGAGTTGGCTGGTGCTGCTGATGATAAAAGAAATGTTGGAGATAGGGTCTGCTTATTTTGCAAAACAATTAAAATCAAACATGATTGTACTCAATTTCAATAAAATTCTTAATATTTAAAAGATATGTGAAGTATATTCATTATTCTACACCATTTTACATATTGAGAAAATTCGAAATGAAATTGAGAATTTCTATTTTAAATTGAGAATTTCAGCCATAGTAGAAAAATAGAAGGTAGTTTCATTCTCTCTTTATTTTTTAAAATTCTACGTCTGACATGCTTAAGGATTTTGACGTTTTCGTATAGTATAGTAATAGTAATACCATATTAACTAAAAATTTTCCCATATATTCTTTGAAGTTTGTGAAAAATTAATACATAATTTCATTAATTTGAAGAATATTAAAAAAAATATTTACTATCAAATTTGGATCAAAGGTAAGATTTTCATTTTCAAATATTTCAAAGCTAATTTGTGAACATTATTTTAAGATTTAACAAACATGAGTTGCAATTTCCCCAACTGCGAAAATACCAAATATTTTTGCAAAAATTCAAATGTAAATTTTTCCCTACATTACCTAACAAACGACAACAGTGGCTGGATGTATGTAAAACTTGTCAGAGGGTGGATTATACAAACCGAACACAAGTTTTTTAAGCCTTTTGGAACGTTTAAATTAAATTTTTTTAAAATTTAATGAAAATTCTTTGTCAGGTAGCCCAAATTATATAGCGAATGTTAGGAATTGAATCATTAACTTCCAACACAACATACTTAATACATTTTTATTTAAATACTAAATTATAAATTACACATTTTTTGTAAAAAATTTCTCTAAAATAAAAATCATTTTTAGGAATGTGGCAACGCTTTTTATAATGCTCACAAAATAAGGAAACTTCAAAAAACCTTATTTGAAAAAAAAAATTTTGATTGAAACTACCTTCTATATTTTTATCATGATTTCAACTTTAAATTGAGAAGGGTTTTTCATACCTAATTTTTCATCCTTAAACTGTGATATATTTTATAGATTATATAAGGTTAAGCTAATTTGTTATTAATTGTTGAAATAGTTACGTATGTATGTAAAATCTCATAATTTGTAAATTTTAAACTTGAAAAAGTAATTTAAATGAAAGAAAAAATATAAAAAAACTAAAAAAAAACTTTAAATTGAGAAAATTTCTATTGAAATTGAAAAATTCTATTTCAGATTGAGAAAATTCCTAATGAAATTGAGAAATTCCATTTCAAATTGAGAAAATTCCAATTGAAATTGAGAACTTCCATTTGAAATTGAGAAAATTCCAAATGAAATTGGGAAAATTCTAATTGAAATTAAGAAAATTTTAATGTTGTATGTTAACTCACAAACGCTCAACAGATCATGTTGATCCATCTGTTTTTATGGGTGGTGTAAATATTATGGAATCAGAAGCTCTTGATGTTCTAGGCATGAGTATTCAGTGCGATGTCCGCTGGACAAAACACATTTTTCGAGTGTCGAAAGAAGCATTCAAGTTCCTTGGTTTTCTAAAACGGTGTAAGAAATACTTCACTCCATCTGATCTTATTACTATTTACACCACTTATATCCGACCTAAAATGGAATACAACTCTCATGTGTGGGCCGGTGCTTCGAAGTCTATTTTGGAGTTACTCGACCACGTACAGGAGAGGGCGAAGATGCTTATCGGTGACAGTATGGTATCCAGCTCTATTGACTCACTGGAACATCGTCGCAATGTGGGTTGTGTTTCACTGTTCTACCGATACTACAATGGTATGTGCTCTGCTGAAATTAGGGAACTTGTTCCCGAAACCCTTAGTTTTTTACGCAACACACGCTCTTCGGCAAGGGCACATCAATTTGTTGTCGACTGGACAGTAGATCGCACAACACATTACAGGGAAAATTCGTTCTTTAGCCGTACTGTCCGTATGTGGAATAAGCTTCCTCCTGAAGTCTTTCCTGTCACTTTCAATATAGGAAAATTCAAATCAAATGTCCACAAACATTTAGAATTTTGCCAATGTCATTTGGAACTTTCTCAATTTCAAATGGAAATTCTCAATTTCATTTGGAATTTTCTCAATTTCAATGATAAATGGTGTAGCTCAATAAATTAGATATTTGGCAAATTGAAATGTATTTTCTATCCCGATACGGAAGTCATCCAATAGGCATCGTCCTTGGGGTAATAACACAGAGTGTGCTTGATTACAAGCTTTACATGGTTGGTGATTCTGAACAGATTGGTATACTATAAGGTGGGTTTTCAGACAATATTTTTGCATGTTACAAACATCAGCACCAGCCCAATATACCCTTCCCACTATGGTAGTGTAGGGTATAAAAAGGTGTTTACTGACGTTCAGGTCGTATTGGTCGAGTATTGGTCGAACAGAGAATAAAATCTCTTTAGGCGGCTGAGGCAGTAAGCATCTTAACTGAATGAGAACATCAAATTTAACATGATTTTTTGGAAATAAAAAGGCTATCCGACCATAATAACGATGTACATCCTCAATCCGAAGTAGTTTTTCAGCCGTTTGGTAACAGTGGGGATTCATCACAACACACCAGGCAGGTCTGTCATGCTTATTACCACAGTTTTTCGGGATGCATACAGTGTCATTCACATCGATTGTCTTAAAAAGTGTAAAACAAGTTATCAACTAGTTACATAACTAACCACATGACTGGTTATTTTAACACGTGTATGTCCTAAGCATGGGCTCAATTGACCCTTTGGATTACAATTAGACTGTCTGACAGCTGGTCCTAAGCAGTCAACGCATTGGAATCATATACCGCTTACATGGAGTCAACTTAACTGACTAGATACCTAACTTGTTACTTGATCAGCTACATAACTGGTTATTTTAAAATGTACGATTGTTAAATGTCATGAAATAGTGAGTTAAAAATTCAACTCATAGACAGTCCATCAATCGATTGCTTTTAAACAAACCTTCTTTCGGCAACTCTCTTTTACTACTGGTGGGTAAAATAACAACTTTTTAAAGTGCAGTACAAAATAAACATTTAACGTTATTACACTCTATGTTACTTAGAGATACTAAAGTGGCAATTGTCTACACGCTAGATTACAAAGGATGTATAAAGTAACCAATTGAGTTCTCTCTATACTGCAAAAAGCTCAGAAAAAAGTGTAGTACAAAGTAGAGAAAGTTAAGTGACAATTGTCTTCACGCTAGATTACCTAGGATATATAAAGTAACCAATTGACTTCTGTCTCTATGCTGCAAAGAGAACATACGAGTCATAAATAATACCGACAATTAATAACTACTGATGATTTTATACTTTTAAAATGGAAGCATAGAAGCAAGCAGATATGATGACATATCACTGATTAGTCTCCTAAAATGGCTGTAAATAAACAGAATAAAAACACAAGCTTCTTTTTTTTGATATTTTTAATAATATTTTTTTTATTATTATTCTTTTTTTATTCTTCATTTTCTCATTATTTTCAATTAAGTGGTATTTTTAAATCTTAAATCATTCACGTTTTATTTTTATAATTAATTTATTACAATTTTTGAAAATTCTTTTAGGTTTAAGATTGATTTTGTTGTTTTGTTTTGTTTTTCTTTAATTAATATTTACTTAGCAATTATTTTACACATTAAGCAATTAATGACTTATAATTTATTTATTTATTTTACTTTATTTATCTTTTGGTAATGAAATTATGATAGATTTTAAGATTATTTTTTTGTTTATAATTTTTAATACATATTTTTTTTTCTTTTTTTATAATAATTATATACTAAAAAGAATACAATAATATTACTATAAAATAATTCATATAAATATACACGCACATATAATTAATTTAAAAATAAATTTTATTTTATTTTTTAGTTTTAGCCATTAAGTTTAAGCCATTTATGGTTTATGGGGATTTTAGAATTTATTTTAAGTTTTCTGTGTTTATTTTATATAATTATTATTACAATATTATATTTATAAACCTTTAAAACATTGCTAAACTCCCGGTCATACAATCATTCATACTTTAAGTTAAATTTATTTTGTAAATGATGAATTATTTTACACAAAAATTTATTTTTTTTATTTTTATTTGGAATTTACTTCTGGTTTTTAAGTGCTAATAAAAAACTATGTAAAGTATTTAGTATAATTTAAATACTAAAGAACAATAATTTTGTATGTTTTATATTTAAATTTGTATATTGCATTTAAATGTGTTTTTATAAATTTATAAATTCTGTTAATATTTACATTAGATATTTTAATTATATTATATATTTTTGCGTATACTTTTTATTTTTATAATTAATTTTAAAAAAATCACAATACCAAAAGTTTATAAAGAAAATTATTTGGAAACAAAAAACTCAATTTTAATACTTTATCTAATATTCCTTCGTAGTTGTGGAAAAACCTAAAACTTTTATAAAATCACATTCACTTTTCTTTCGTCTTTTCCATGCTTGGCTCTTAAATTGGTTCTTTTTTCAAATGAAAAATGATTCTTTTTTCCTTAAACATTCTCTTGTTAACATTTTTTTTCTTCTTTAATTTCAAATTAATTCGTATACATTTTTTTTATTTTATTATTATTATTTGTTGGGTTTTTTTTTATTAAGGCGCACTGTACATTAAAATTTATTTTTTATTTATATATTTAAGCTTATTTTACATTTTAAAATTATTTATTTTTAATTTTTTTTTAAAAAGTCGTATACATTTTGTTGGGTTTTTAGTTTTAAATTGATTGTTTTTTTAAATTTTGAAAATATTTTTTTTTTTGTAAATTATAATTTTTGTTTTGAAAAAGCTTTTAGGTACTTTTTAATATTTTTTTTCTTGGGAAAATAATGTCTATAAATAGTTTTATTTGTGTAAAAGAAAATTTTTATTAAATTTAGCATTTAAAGTTACGTATATCGTTTGGGTTTATTTTGTAAAAAGTAGGTTTATTTATGCTTCATTTGCCTTACTTTTTACAAATAAATTCAGTTCAAGAAGCTGCTTTAGAAGATAATGAGATAAATAATAATTTTACCATAAATAAATATGTGAAATAAAGCCGTAAAACTAAAAAAATAAGTAAAATTAAATAAAAAAAAAAAAAATAATTTTAAATAATGATACATTTTCATGTTAGTAATTGAACAATGATCTACGAAATTGAGATGAAGGTTTAGATCCCTTTAATGATCTAGCACTAGATCTTTATTCCGCATATACATAGATGTATAACCATAGTCATTGTTGTAAACGCCATTTCTGTGGTAATTGACATGAAGCCTTTTCTCATATATTGAATCGTTTATATCAAAAACCAGACAAGTAACAAAAATTCGGCGTTTACTGTTTTGTAAAGGCAATGCAAAAAAAAATAAATACTGAGAGGGGCAGTTAAAGTGAAAAGAGCCGAAAAATCCGTGTTTAGTGCAGAGACAAGTCAAGTGACAGCGTTGACTGTATGAAAAAATATCAATCTTGTAAAAGTATTATTGCTCAGTTTTTATTGAATTATTACTCAAAAAATGATTTATTTTATTATTATTATTTTATCTAAAACTGGCTTCATTGTGGAACCAAGAACCAGTTAAAAGATTAATTTTTGAAAACATTATCGATTTCAAAATTTCGCATTAGAAATAATTATATGAATCCAACTAATTAAGATATCAAAGATATTTACGACAGATGGCGCTGTTTCTACATTTTTCCAACTGGAATCTTGTCTACTTAAATTTCTGATCAGACTATTATTAATTGAAAAATGCTCTGAAACAAAAACAAAACACTACATGAAAATTAAATCATTTTTATTTCACTCTTTTAAAAAGTACAATTTATCAAGCTCTTCAAAATAGATCTCCATTTTCAATATGACTTTCTCATTCTTAAAGAATGTTTGAAAAATTGTCATTCCTGACTTTTGTATACAATATGTTCTATATCGCGTCGTAACGATATTGGGGAGCTTCTAGATTCAATGTTCATATAGAATAGGCAGATCAAAGAAAAGCTATATGTTGGGATTTGCACTGATCTTATTCTACTCTCATATAATTACTTGTGCACTTTGCATTCATGTTTGTTGGTATTGAATTCCATTTGTTGCTCTTAATGATCTTATTATTGGAATTTGGTTGAATATCCTCTCGTTATATTTGGTTACTTTTCATCCGAATTGGGGTACCATTTTCAGTGTTACCAAACAGGGAGAATGTCTCTACCACATAGCCTTCACCTAAGATGTCTGCAATCTCAAGCACATTTCGATCAATACCGTCATTAATATGACCCTGATATTCTTCATTAATTTTAAAATAGTAATACCAGATTATAGTGGAAAATAAAGGTTTAGATTCGACATAACATTTTAATTTCTTGTGAATTTCAAAAGTGGTAAATGAAAACAACATTCATCCAAGAAAAACCTTATGTTAAAATCCTTAATATTATTTTTATCGGGTTATCACTTGGGGTAAGGGTTTGATTCAGACGAGTCTCTACAACTACGTCTAAACGCTATGGTTCATATTGATCGATTGCTCTAACTAAAATTCTGCAGGCTCAACTGATAAATCTATTAGCCGTGATCACTGATCAGTGTATGATCGGGTTCATGCTGAACCAGAATGAGGATGAAAAAGACACTGTCTGCGGCCCTAGTGAAGTGTAGTTTCGTGAAGATCGTATCGGAGATTCCGCAGTGATCGAAGACTGATTTTACTACTTCAGATTTAAAAATTCCATTATTTTTGCTTTTTACTTCTGAACTTTACACCACTTTCGTTAAGTGCGTTTTAAGTTAAAACAATTCTTGTTTTTTGATGTCAAGCCAATTTTACCAGTTTTATTTCAATAGCAGGTCTTCTGAGCGGAATTTTCCAAAAACTGCTCAGATACCTTAAAAACCTGCCGACTTTATTCATATTTTACAAAGAGAATTGAAATTGATCATGGATTAACTTTCAAAGTAAACTATTTCGGGGCGAATGAGTTAGATAACTAGTTTTCGAGATGTACGATTTCTTGGATCCACATTGAAGGACACTTGTTCCAACTGGATACAGGGTCATAAACAAACTAAGGATATTATTTATGAAACATTTTTATATCCTCTATGTTAAGATCAAATGTAGGCCAGTCAAAGTATACGTTTCTGATCTCTGCCAGAGGTTAGCTATAACAACACTATGTCCTATCCCCTTTCAAAGAGATTTCAAACACTGAAGAATATCTTGTGAAATTTTCCAAAAGTGGTAAAATCTCCAGGCGATCTATCATGACATAAACTCGAACACTTTTAAACAAAATTGTTCCCCTAATTACAAATCAAATGCTTAGTCCTGGAAATATATGTATGTTGCCCTATTAGATGGTAACATTTTCAATAGGTATTCATTAGCCTTTCTAATTGTTACAATTTTAATTATTGCAATAAGAAATTCTTTTTCTTTTTACAAATAAATTAAGCCGGTTGTTGAAAATAGCAACATTTATACCATAAGATATGAATGGGGACAAAAAGTGCAACATTATTGCCTTTTTAAGGCTGACATTTTTAGAACAAAATTGTTAACTGTTAAAATGTGTGTCTATTTGCCAAAAAAGATCAAAGCAGTAAATTTGAGTATCGGCATTCAAATTCAATAATTACCCTTTCACATTGTAGACTTTTTATCGCAAAAGTACACGTAATGCAATTCAAGAGCAAAAAGGCAACATTTTGGCAAGGAAACTAAACGTCATAAGGCAACTTTAGCATTATGTGATAAATTTGAAACCAAATATTAGATAATTTAAAAAAATAGTAAAGTGATTGCAACAAATAGTTCTTAACGAGGGTATTATATTCATAAATCCAGAAATTCAAATAATCCAGAACAATTTTTATTTCCTCTGTCGACCACTTTTTTTTGGGTTTTTCGTAGCTTGAATTTTGTTTGACGATTTTAAATTGTTATTTACAAATGTCTGCTGTTGCGCATTTATTTTTATTTAGTTATTGCGCTAAAATATTTTACATTTGCACTTTCGCAAAACCATCAAACACTGAACTACGCTATTAATTTGCCAACTGCGTATTTGTTTTTAATATTTTGAGGGCAATATTGTCAATTGTTTTAACTGAAATGTAATCAATTTAAAGTCTAACTAGAAATATAATTTAAAATATTGAAGGAAAAATTTGCCAACTTAAAGAAAAAGAAAATGTAGCCAAATAAAATTGTAGAAATATTCAAATATTTAAGTGCAAACCATAACTATAAAGAAAATTTAATGAAACTTCAAAATTATAGAAAATTAAGAAACCTAAACAAATACAAAATTTCACAAAATTTTTTATAAACAAAAATTCTAACAATTTAAACGAAAAATAAATAAAAACACAAAAAGATTTTTTTATATTTTTTTTTTTGTAAATAATTATTATTTTTTATAATAGTTTTTTTTCACTTAAATCATTTTCATATTTTTTTCATTCATTCAAAAAACTAATCATTCATATTAATAATAAGAATAATAATAATTAAAAATAATAATAATAATAATAAAAATAATATTAAAATAAAAATACACTTGTTTGCTTTCTTTTTGTTTAATTAATTATTTTTATATATTATTTAATATAATTAAAACTATATGCAGCTGCTTTATAATTAATATTTATAGAGTTTAAAATTAATTGTTTTTTGTTTATAATAATTAAAATAAAAGAGATAATAAAACTATTTAAAAAAAGACAGGCATTTAAAAGAAATGAAAAAATTAAAAACAAATTAATAATACTCGCTACTTTTGAAGAAAAGAAAAAAAAACAAATAAAACAAAACAAAACAATTTTTTAAGGTTTTAAAGAAAAGCTTAGGCTGTTTTTTTTGTTTAATTAAAATTTTTAAAATTATTTATAAGAAAGTAAAATAATTATTTATGTAATAAAATATAATAATAAAGCATTTTGTTGTTGGTTGTTTTTTTGTTTAATTTAATTTTTTTTAACTTAAGGAAAATATATTTTTAAGTGAAATAATTTACACAGAGTTTAGAGAAAAAAAAGTAAAGAAAAACTAAAAATTTTAGAACAAAATGTTTTATTTTACAAAAAGAAAAAAAAACAAAAAGCTTCTTTATAAAGGAAGCTTTTTTAATTTTAAGGGGAGTTTGAAAAAAGTAGAGAATTCTTTTAAACAGCTGTGTAGAAAAAGTTAACTTTAGTTTAGTAAATTAAACTGTAGTAAACTAAAGTTAACTGTAGTAAACTAAAGCTTAGTTTAGTAAACCAAAGTTTAACTTTTCACACTAACTTTATTAAGGTAGGGTTAATATTTTAACTAAAATTTAAATGAAGCATTTTTCTATTTTCTTTTTTTGTTTAATATAGATTTTAGGTTTTTTCTCTTCTTTAACATAATTTTATATAATTATTAAATATTAATGTTTTTTTTTTTTGTTTGTTTTTGTTTTAATAGTTTAGGTGATTATAATTAAAAACTTTTTACATTTACAATTGGTATACACGGTTGTTGTATAAATGTGTGGGTGTGTGTATCTGTGTTTGTTTATTTATTGGTTGGTTTAGTGTGTGTATTTTGGATTGTGTGTGTGTTTGTTAAGATTTTTACTAAAAATGTTTGTTTATTTTTTTTTTTGTTTTATTATAATGTTTTTAGGTTTTAATTTATATTATTTTATAATTAATTTATTAAATTATGTATACATATGTATGTTTTTGTTTGCCTTATAATGATAAATATTAATTTAAGTTTTTGTTTATGTAAAGTTTTTTCACATTTTTCTTTCTTTTTCTTTAACTAAATTCATTTTACTGTGTTTTTTTGTTGTTATTTTTTTTTAAGTAGATTTGAATTCAAAATTTTTATATTCGGAATTTGCTTGTATTTATATAATTATTTATTTCCTTTTTGCAACATTTTCTTAACAAGTTTTCTTTATCATCTTTGCAATTTATGTTCAGCTCGGGGGCTTCTAAATAAGGAGATCATTTGCTTTAAATATTTATAAAATTAGTAGTTAGAACTTATATTTAAAACAGAGGTTTTCTTTTTTTTTAACTAATATTAACCAAAAAAATAGATGTGATGTTTTTTTTTTCAAAAAATAAATTCGCTGTTAGTTAGTTTTTAAAGTTAAATTCAACATAAATTTAAAACATGTGTCCTTTTGTTTATTTGGGGGAGGGGGGCGTTTTTCTCAAGATGTTTGTATAGTTTTGTTATAAAGAAATTTCCATAAAACACTAGGTGATTGAAGAAGTTCTAAAATGAAAAAAAGAAAAAAATATGAAAATTAGTTTAAATTTATAAAAATACTACTTTTGAAACAAACTACAAAATAAAATTTTTTTTAAACCTAAAAATACAATACCCACCTTTATTTTTTATTTATTTGAAAACCTTTCTTTGTGTAATTTTGCTGTTTGCTGCAAATTTTATTTTATTATTAAAGCTTTTGAAAAAGTTTAAATTTTTACGTATATCCGGTAGTTTACTCCTTGTTTTTGAATTAATTAAAATAAACAACTAAATAATTTTGTATCCCTTGCCCTAGTTGCTGTTGCTTAGTTGCTGTTTTGTAAGTTGCTGCTGTTACGTTTTTGTATTTTTTTTTTATTTTATTCTTGTATTTAGGACTTATATATTTTCTCTAAGATTTTGGTTTTGGTCTCCTTTGTTTTCTCTCTCTATATATATAAATATATAGTAGTGGATTTTTAAAACTTTGCCAACTATTATTTTTGTAGTTAGTTGTTGTTGGTTTTTTTGTTTGCTGTTGTGTATTTTGTTTATCTGTTTAATGAGATTTTATAGCTAAACTTGATTACAAATGTTGACCATAGTATTCAGCAGCGTGGGGATAATGAGGATATGCTTGATGGAAACCAGGATCACCGGGAGGACGATGCATCATATGGGCTTGACTGTCCATCATGTAGCCCATGGGATCATGGCCATAGCCGGAGGGACCAGCATGGGGGGTGTAGACTGCAAAAAGAAAGCAAGAAAAAAGAAAGGCCATTAATAAATTATAACAAAACAAATTATTTAATAAATAATTTAAAGTTACTTTTAATCATAAAAACTATAATTTTCAAAAGTTTTGAAAATTCAAATTTTCGAATTAAATTTATGAATTTTGAGTTATGAAACTTAATTTAAAATTTTCGAACTTAATTTCAAATTTCCTGTTTTCAAGCAAATATGATATAATTTTAAAGGATTTGGTAATTTTTTTTTTGTTTTTTGATTTTTCCATAAAACTAGTTAATTGTAGCATTTGGAGTTATCAAACTTAATTTCGAATTTTCGAACTCAATTTCGAAATTCCAATTTCCAAGCTAATAATAAAATTTTTTAAGTTTTTGGCCATAAATTAGTTAATTTTATGAATTTTTACTTTTCAATTATCAATTCGAAATTCAAAATTTCAAGCGAAAATGCAAAATTTGCAAGTTTTTATTTCTATTATATTTCGTTTTTAATAAAAATGAATTTTATGGATTTTTTAATATTCGAATCTAATTTCGAATACAATTTCAATGATATTAAGCTAATTTTATATGTATATTCGAATTAATTTCGAATTAAATTTTTTAATTTTCTTATTTTTATCGTATAAATATGCTCTAATTTATCAAAATTATGCTTTATTTTAAAATAGTAATAGTTTTTAGCCAATTTTAAACTTTCGAACATGATTTCGAATTTTTCGAACTTAAATTCGAAATTCGAATTTTTCTCAAAAATTCAATTTTGAGCTCATTATATATTTTTATAAAGATTTAAATTAATAATTTAGTTTTTTCTTAAAATTTCTTTAAAATTTTGAGTTTTCAAAAATTTCGAACTTAATTTCGAAATTCAAAATTTTGCTACAAAACACAATTTTGCGCTTTTAATACAATTTGTGTCATCTGAATTTCATTTACACTTTTTATTTATGAAATTTCATTAAAATGTTAAGATTTCGAAAACTTTAAAATTTTCAGTTTCATAATTTAGGTTTCTTTAATTTTTAAAAAAAAAAAAATAAAAAATAAATTAAGAATTTTCCTATCTTCGAAACAAAAATATAGCTCAAAAATGTCATATTTTCTAACTTATTATCATTATTTTACATTAACTAATATTTAATTCATATAATTACCTGCACGATTTGATTGATCAATCATTGGCTGTACAATTCTTCGTCTCGCATTAATGAACCTGTAACACAGAGAAAAAACAAAATACCATATTAAATATAAATAAATAAATCGAGAGAACAAAGAAAAACATTTAATAAGAAATTATTGTTGTATAGAAATAAATATAAAATCCGTTTTTAACAAATCATAATTAGGCTTATAATCCCATAAATGTTTATTTCATAAATAATTTATAAAATGATTTATAACATCTCTTTTTTCCACTCGCTGCTGGCTTAACAAGTACAATATGGTAGCATGGTTCTGAAAGAACCGAATCTTTCAGTAACACACCAACAACAAAAACAACAACTACCATAAAAAATAATAAGTTTTTGTTGCAATTTTTATTGTAGTATTTGCTAGTTTTGTTGATACATTGTGCCACTGCATTATACCCTGATAAAAGTCGAAAATGCCGACAATTGTATATTTTTATTTGCAACAAACAGCCAATAACAACAACAACAACCATGAGAAGAGATGATGATGATGGTTGACAAAATCATAATGCTGCAAAGAACATTAAATAAAAGCAGCAAATATCATTATAACAAAAAAATAAAATCAACCTGATTTAAGATTTTTTTCTTTTTATTTTGTAACCATGATTCTGTGGTTGATATTTTTTGTTTATTTAAGATGTTTAATACAAAATATATTTATTTTTTTTGTATGTTGTTCTTGTTGTTATTATAACTTTTCTGGGTTGTTATTTATGAAAAAAAAAAAACATCAGCAAAAACTAACAATTTCTTGGCAAACAAACATTATTTTTTTGTTTAAGGTTGTTGGTTGGTTAGTGTTGTTTTTTTTCTTATACTTTGCTTGCAACTAAAGTTTGCAACAAAAAAAAACCTTATTATTGTTGGCTACAAATTGAGGTTAATGCTCGAAGATTGGGTTTTTTTTTCTTCAATACGTTTTTGTGTATTAAGAACAAATGAAACCAACATCAAAAAAATATAAATTTGTAAAGAAAATTTTTGCCAGAATACAGCAAATAAATACTTTTTTTGAAAATCATTTGGGTTGTAGTTGGTTTTTGTAGAAAAATTTTAAAAAGAAGCCTTGAAATGTTAAGTTGTTTTAGGAGAATTGAATTTAGTTTTAAAAACTTAAGTTTTTACAGTGTTTTAATACTTTAGTCATTAAAATCCCCTATTTTTTAGAGATTTGATTTGCAATAGTGTAAAAATATTTGTTTGCTTTTAATTTAGGCAATTTCCAATTTTCGAACTTAATTTCGAAATTCTATTTTCAAGCCAAGAAGAGAAATTTAATAGATTTTAGTCTTTTTTGTTGTGGATTTTCAATAAAATTAATTAATTTTATGAATTCTTAGTTATGAAACTTAATTTCGAATTTTCGAACTTAATTTCGAATTTTAAATTTTCAAGAAAAAATGCTATATTTGTAAGTTTTTGGCAATTTTCAGTGATTTTTCCATAAAACTAGTTAATGAAACTAATTTCGAATTTTCGAACATAATTTAAAAATTCAAATTTTCAAGCAAAAAATCAAAATTTTGAAGTTTTACTTCATTATTGTTGTTTTTCCATAAAACTAGTTAATTTTATGAATTTTCAATTTTCAAATATAAATTCGAAATTCCAATTTTAAGCGAAAATGTTAAATTTATAGGATTTTTTACTATATTGAATTATTGTTCAATTAAAGTACTAAATTTCAAGGAATTTTATATTCAAAAAATCTAAATTTAAAAGTTTTTGTTTATATTGTTGTATTTCCGTAAAACTATTAATTTTGTGAATTTCGAATTTTCGAATATAGATTCGAAATTCCAAATTTCAATCGAAAATACAAAGTTTATAGTTAGTTTTACTGTATGTCATTATTTTTCAATAAATTTAAGTAATTTTGTGGATTTTTAATATTCGAATTTTCGAACATAATTTCGAAAATTAAATTTTCAAGCAAAAATGCAAAATTTTAAAGTTTTTTAAACATTTTGTGGGTTTTAGGTATTTCGAAGCTTTTTTGACTTTTTTATATTAATTTTTATATCAAGAATTTCTTTTGAACAAAATTATATGTATTTTAACTTACCAATTGTTTACTTGCAGTATCGTAAGGCCGGTATCTTGTGCCAATTGTTTTTTCTGATCTTCGGAGGGGTAGGGATGCTAAAATTATAACAAAACACAATATATATACAAATTAATAATCTATAAACTGTAATACAAAAAAAAAACAAATATTATCTCTAATAACTAAAAAACCAAAATACAATAATCAATCATTTTATTTTGGCCCAACCTTTCACACATATTCCGATATAAATGACAGGTAGTTTATCTAAACAAATGCTTTATTTAATATTCATACAAATAATAAAATATATAGTAGCAACATATAAATTAAATAAAAATTAACAAACAAGAAACACTAACGCCACTAATCTAAGTAATCAAATACCCAAAAAAATTATCTGATACACACTCAAAATGTCCTAAATTCCATATATATAAAATGTACATTCTTTCCGATTTCAAATTTCTGATAGTTATGGGGGGAAAAAAAGTGCATATTGCTGCACTCCACATATCAAAACAAAACTAAACTAAAACACAAAAAATCTATTTGTTTAGCCCTCCCTCATAAATTTTCTGAAAATAAAACTCAAACATGTCTACCAAGCCGCCAGAGTGGCGTCAGTATGTAAACAATAATTTAAGGCATTTGGAAATCATATCAAAAATCACAACAACAATTTCTAAACAAATCCCTTCTACTACTAGTAGTAGACCTTTTTCCATAAGTATTGAATTGAAAATTGAAATTGAAATGTATTTAGTACTTGAAATGCAATATCTCTAAATGTGTATGCTTGCGCCCCAGTTGATGCAACACCATTTCTATTTCTACTTTTTTTTTGGTTTTATTAAAACAATTATTTTAGAAATTTAATTTAATTTTTGTTAATCTTATCTGTTATTTTCTCCATCTATTTGCTGTAATCTTTTGTAATATTATTTAAACAAATATTTAGCTAGAAAAAGAAAATGCAGTTTTGTGGCGCTTACTTGAAATTTTGGTTTTTGTAAGAGTTTGTTTTAATCTTATTGATTGTATAATTTTGGGGGAAAAAAAGCAGTAGCTTTTATTTATTCAATGATTAAGAAAAATTATTATTAAAAAAAAGATAAAGCAACATGGTTATTACATGATCATTAGTTTATAACAGATAAAAAATTAAGTTTTACAAAGAAATTTTAAATTTTATAAAAAACGTTTTAAGATCTGTTACTGTTGTTCAATTTTAAAAAATTTCAATTTTCGAATCCGTTTTTGAAATTTTTTTTTTTTTAAAAACTAAAAATTTTGAAATATTTTATGAAATTTTTAAAAAATCTTTTTTTTTAAATTTAAAATTTCTAAATCTTCAGATTTTTTTTTATCAAGATTTTGTATTTGTGTTGAATTTTCATGATTTAAAATGTTCGAACTCAATTTTAGAATTCAAATTTTTTAAAATAAAAATTTTAAATATCCAAATATTCAGATTTTATAAATTTTGTATTTGTGTTCAATTATCATAAATATAAATTTTCAAACTTGGAACAAAAATATTGAAATTTTCAATCCAATTAGTTATTTTTAAACGGAATTTAAGGTTTTCGTTATTAGTTTTTGCTAATTTTTTTGTTTGTTTTCAAATCTAGAACCCTCTAAACTGCAATATTGACAGCTCCTTTATTTTACCATAATAAAAAACAAAAAGCGGATGTCTGTATTTAATTACTATTGTTAAACCCCTTTTTAACACATTTCACAAAACTAAAAAATCCTTTTATTGCTTTCAATACAATAATCAGACTTAAAGCCTGGCACGAGCCATCATTTTAAACATCCGGCAGCTGTTTAAAGTCTTTTTTTTCTGTTTCCTTTATATGATTTAAATTTTGAAATCTTTAAATAATTGTTTAAAAATAAATTTCAATTTAAGCAAAAAAAAAACTTTTATAATTTATGAAAACATGACTTTTAATAGAAAACAAACATCCCAAGAAAAACTACTACAGCCAATAAATGAATTTTACAGATTCTTTTCATTTTTTTTTTTTTTTTTGTTTTGCACATTTTATTTATTTAACAAGCATCATTGCATATTAGATTCCCAACACAAGCTTTCACAAAAGCCAGGCAAAGTAAACCACAACATGAAGCACCAGAAGACCTATATGACAATTTATGGGGTTTTTTCCTACAACAACAGAAACCAACCAAAAGAAAATGCAATTTTCTTTTCAACAAAAAAAATTTTTACTCATTTCTACTCAAACTTCAAGAAAATATTTTAACAATGTAGGGAAGGGAGTAAATAAATATGGGTGTGTTTTTGTTGTTATTGTCAATATAAGAGAAAAACAAATCTAATATGCAGATATATGCTTAAAAAACTATGCTTATATATGCTTTTATATGCCACAAAGTATGTGTTTAAACAGGATAACAAGAAAATGCATTAGACAAGACAAACTCAAATAGTCTTTTATACGAGTATGTACATGCATATGTATGTATTAAAATTTACGTTTTAAGGATACTTGTTTGTAGTAGTAGTTTGTTGAAAATTTCAATTTCAACATATTTTCTAACTAAAATAAATTGTATATTGTGTAAATTCAATATTATTATTGTTTTCTCTGTGCATCTAACAACAAACCTTTACCTACATACCTATGTCAACTAGTACATATCCCAGCAGTTCTAGCTAAGGATCCCGAACCCATTAATTGACTCTCCAATAGACTACTTCTGGTATTTAAAGTGACCCTACCCTACATAGATTACTTAGAGACACTAAAGTGACGACTAAATTCTCTCTGCATTACAAAGAGCGCATAACCCAAAAATATATAAATAGGAGTCTGCCAAATAATTAGATGTTAGGGAAAATTACTGCCTAAAGGCATTTATTATGTAATAAATGTAGAACTGCTGGGATACGTGTCAAATGATCCAAAATATCTAGAAATTAGAGTCAGCAATGTAATAACTGGTATGTGAATCCAATATCCAATATGCTGACTACTTTGGACTAGCTATTAGGCTGTCTATTAGTAATCACTGAAGGGGCAATTGATCCCCTGCTTTATGTCACCCTAAATGATAGGTAAAATCACTAGTTCGGAACAGTCATCCAGAACTGCTGGCTATGTGAATGTTTACATATAGAAGAGAAGTCCTTGTTAGTAAAACATGATTTTGCATAAGAAAACGGTAAATTTCACGCAACAAATGACAATTTCGACAGATAGCAAATACCAATACAATTGAAAATTCTCTAAACACACAACTACATACATACTTCCACAATCCTTTTATACATATTTGTGTAAATGTATTGCAAATGTCCTGTAGGTGTTGTTTAGCTTTAACTACAATCTAAAGGTAGTTATTGTTAATATGTCTTATATGTTGTTGTTGTTGTTGTTTGGCAAAATAATATTGATTATTTAACAAAATTGCATTTTATTGTTTGTATACAAGTACAATACATACATCCCTTTATTGTATTGTCATTTATTTGCTATTTTGCTTAAAGGACCTTAACTGCAAGTCTGCAGTTTTGCTTCCTTTGCGAAACTTTAAATGTGTTGTTTTTATAGAAATGTCAATGTTTTAAAGGCGTGTTTTTTTTTGCTATTGTTTTCCAAACAATAAATTTTCCTTTAATATATAAATATTTAGAGACAACAACAATTTCTTTTGTAAATGTTTAGTTGTTTGAATTATTTTTTGGCAGTTTGCAGTTTTTGAAATGAGTAATTTTCATCATTTTGTGCATTTATCCATGGGGAGTTGTCTTAACATGAGTTTTGGTAAAAGACAATAAATTTAATTAAAAGTTGTTGGCTCAAATAAATTAATTTATTAATAACCTTAAGCTTTTAGCAAATAAATTAAAGTTTTAATATGAATTTATAATAAAATAAATTGTTGAAGGGAAATCTTAAATAAATAATTTAAATTTAGTTACTTTTTTTGTTAATTTTTGTAACAAAACTTTAAAATTGTAAGGAATTCCTAAGGCTTGATTTCGAAAATATCGAATTTTGTGCCAACAAAGCGTCATATGCGGGAAGTTTTGCTTTATTTCTTTAATTTGAAAAAAAGGAGCCGCTGAAGAACACCAATTGCTCACATAAGCTTATGGTGAATGTGTTTTATCGGTTTCAACGTGCGAGAAATGGTTTTTTCGGTTCAAAAGTGGTGATTTTGACACGAAAGACAAAGATCGGCAAGCCAAAGTTTGAAAACCAAGAATTGGATTCATAACTCCTTGAAGATTGTTATAAAACTCAACACGAACTTGCAAAATCATTGGGAGCTACTCAAGTGGCATTCATTCAAAAGCAGGGAAATTGGGTACCATACGAATTGAAGTCGAGTGACCTTGAAACACGATTTTAAATGTCCGAAATGATGCTGGAACGCTATAAAAGAAAATCTTTTTTGCACTAAATCATTACTTACGATAAAAATTAGATCCATTACGATAACCCGAAGCATAAGAGATCGTATGTGAAGCCGAATCGACACCAAAGACAAATATCCATGGCGTTAAGGTAATGCTCTGAATTTGGAGGTAAAGCAAAAGCGTCCTATCTATTATGAGCTGCTAAAAGCTGACTAGAACCTATACCAAATGCAACTGATGCGTTTGAATCGAGCATAGGCCGAACAAATGCCCAGAATATGCGGCCAGATATGAAACCTTAACATTCCATCATGGTAATGCACGGCCACATGTTGCAGTACTTGTTAAAAAGTATTTAGAATGAAGTGGTTGTGAGGTTTTGCCCGTACGACTACTATTTGCTGCGATCGATTCAGAACGCTCTCTCTGATATACGCTTCACTTTGGAACAGAGTAAACGATATTGTATTGATTCGTTCTTGGCCTCTACATATTAGCAGTTCTTGGAAGAATAGCTTAATTCGCAAAAAAGATATTTTGAAATATTCCCAATTTTGTGTAATTTTTTATTGTTTCTTACAAAAAATCTATAATATTGCTAAATAACAAATAAATCAAGCTAAATCAATTCGCCCTTATGTCGATTTAGGTCTTCCACATGACCGCAGATATATTTACAAAAACCAAAAATATTTTTTTTAAACAGGAAACTTTTCCTGCAATTAATGTATTGAAAAATTAAAAAAAAAAATCTGCCCCATTCCTGTCAAAATTCCCAATTTTGCGGTAATAGAATTCTGCCTTTTTCCTTAAAAAATATAGAGTCCAATGTTTTCCCTTTTTGCTATACAAATTCAATATTGAAAATGTGAGAAGGGAAAAATTGGACTGATATTTTTGTGAAAGCTTTCGCTAGATTGAATAAATAAAATACAGCTAATTACTGTTTAATTATCGGATAAGATAAAAAGTAATGATTTTTAATTTTTTTTAATCATTTATTCATATGCAAGTCATCTTTGTAATAGAGCCATAATTAAATTTCAAATCATTTGTTAACCTCAAACAATTACTATACATTAATTAAGAGTTTTAATATTTCAATTTTCTTTAGAACTAAAATATCTTAATAAAAATCTTTAGACGTCGTTAAACTTTGTACCTAAAGTTTTTCCACTTAAACATTACACTCAATTATAAAGCAGGACTAGAAAAATAAAATTTTTAAACAGATAAGATCTTTTGAACAAAATAAAAAAAAGTGGTTTTAATCACAAACCAGCTACTAGAATTGTTTTTGTTGTTGCAGTAGATGTTTAGTAAATAAATAAAAACCAATTTAAACAAACAATTTTATTTTTTTTATATTAAAAATTTTAATTTCAAAGTAAATATCATATAAAATGCTTTATTAGCTGGTGGCTGGTTAAACTGTAAAATTATTAGTATCTGTGTGAATGTATGAGAGTAGCTGTATTGTAGTATTAGTTTAAGTCTGTACATTTATTGCTGTTTCTGGCTGATTTTTTTTTTTATATTTTTATTATTATTTTTATGGTAGGAGGTGGAGATTTGCTTTGGTGCTTGGTGGCTGGCTGGCTGATTGCTCTACAGCTACAATATTTAGCCAGCCATATTTGTTATGGTGGCTGTTATTGCTGTTGGTTTTTTGCTTTTATTGTGGCCTTATATTCATTATGAAACGATACGCAAAACTGTGTTCAGCTTGCTATTGGCTACGAACACCACACATCACTTCACTAGCACCAGCTAGTAGAGAGGTTGCTGCTTTATAGAGATATCAACACTTGAAATTGAAGGCTGGCAGAAACTAAAACAAATATTTTTTCACGTATTCACTCACATACATATTTGTTTAACCAAGAGGTTATATATTTTTGGTAAAAAAAAGTAAAACTTTTCATAATGCACAGTTTTACTGTAAAATCTTGGTTTTTTTTTTTTTCCTTAAACTTTGTTTTACACAATTTCTAAAGTAATACATCACTGTCAAAGTTTATAAACACAAATAAAATGTCAAGTTAAGAGATGGAAAAAACACAGGAAGTAAACCCCAAAAATATTTTCTGCTTGCAACAAAAATAAAATAAAATAAAATTTTATTTTCTTTTTTAAACTTTACATAAAGATTGAAATCTTTAAAATTACCTTTTAATGTAGAACTATTGCCAGCTCTAGTAACAATAAAATAAAATGGCCAAAAACATCCTTTAATCTCTTGTAATACTTTCAATGTTAATTTGGTGGTCAAGTTTTGTTAAGCTTCCTTCAAAATGGGTAAACAAAAATATAAAATTTTATTATAAAAACTTCTTCTTACCAAAAAAAAAAAGGATTTTTCTTTAGCTGTTAGCAAATATCCTTTTGCTTATCTTTGGCTATTTGTTTGTGTTTAAGGAAATCATGATTGAACTTGTATGGTTTCTTAAGGTTTTTTGCAACATAAATGAAGCATAACAAATAGAATTTATTTCCGGTCAGTGATTATAATATTAAGAAAAGTAATTTAAATACATATAAGAACACAATTTCCTTAACATCTTTACAAAAACCCAAAAAATTTACCAAAAAAACCTTTAATATTAAATAAATTTAAATAAATTTAAAAAATAAATTTAAAATTAAATAAAATAAAAATCCCCCAAATTCCTTTTCTATTTTAGAATCAATTATTTGTTTAATTTTTTTTCTTCCCCAACTTCATTCTTATTCTCAGCTCATTTGATTAAAACCATATCTCTTAAATCCCATCTAACTAAACTTTATTTTATTAGTATTTGCTTGTATGTAAATAAAAATACAAAACAAAATATTTTGAAAACATGGTGTGAAATGCATATGAATGTCATTTTGAGACAAAGTCCATTTCATGTATTAATTTACCATACAACAAAATAATTAATTACTGTCACGCCTTAAAAAAAACTACAACAATAACAACAACATTTGCACATACTCATAAACCGTACAACAATTTCACTTGCATTTAGAGAATACGTTTTGAATATAGCAAAAAAAAAAATAAACTAAAGGCTACAACATGGTAAGAACAATCATCATACACATGTTGCAAGCAGACAAATGCAACAATAACAACAACAAAAATAATAATTGTTTTTAAAACATGAAACTTTAAGGTATAAAATCTTAAAAGAAAGTTTAAGAAAATCAACAAATTACAGCTACAACCAATTCCCAATTCCTGAAATTTTTTTTTAATTTTTTGTAGTTTTCTGTTAAAAATAAATTTTATTTTTATCAAAACCAAGTTATTAAAACAATTTAAATAAATATAGAAATCTGCACTATTCCTGCAAATGTTTCTTTATAAAACAAATTTAATTTATATAATTTTTCTCTAAAATATTTAAATTTTATGCCACCTTTTCTGTTTTAATTAGAAATCCGTCCCTTAGCTGAAAAAAGATTATTTGCCGAAAAATAAACACCCTAACTATTAAAGAAATTTTAAAGTCGACTTTATTTTAAAATAGAACTTTTGTTTTTATTTGAAAAAAGCTTCAAAACTTTTTCCAACATATACATTCAAATAATTGAAAATATTTTTCAATGAATGTAAATAAAAAAAAGAAATTTCAAAAAATTAAAAAAACAAAATGTACATAAAAGTTCAATATAAAAAGCTTTTTTTGAAATAAAAAAACAACATTTTAAATTATATTTGAAATTTGTTTTATGGTACGAAATTTAAAATAATAGTCAACTTTATGGATTTAAAATCGATTTTAAGGCTTTTATAGTTAGGCTGAAAAATTTTATTTTTTTCTCAAAAATTAATTTTTTTACTTTAAACTATTTATTAAAACAATCTGTGCCATTCCTGAATTCTAGCAAAAAATAATTCATTTTTTTTCCAAATTTTTCCTCAAAATAAATTTTAATTTTGAAAAATTCTGCTCCATTTCTGAATTATTAAGAAATCTGCCCTATTCTAAAAAAAAAAATTTTTAAGTAATACAAAATCGAATTGTTTTAAATGTTTCAACTGTATTGGAATTTCTAATTTATTTAAAAAGTATTCCTTCTTTTACTTAACTGGCTGTTCATAAAATTCACAAATTAATGCTAAAACTTTGCAATTGTAAGCAGCAGTATGTATTTTCCTTGGCATAAAGATGATATTTGTCGTTGGCCTGTCATCAGGGGTGTAAGTTAGAGACATTAGTTTGAATTTTATTTCTGAACACATACAAATGTACAACCAACTACAACCTTAGAAAAATAAACTGCTCACAATATAAATAAATAAATTGTTTATTTAAACTTGGTGAAAAATATAAAGTAACAATTTTCGCTTTATTTTTTTAAATTTTTTTTTGTCTTGCCTCATTTTTCTTTTTAATAATACTTTAAAATGTAATAAATAAATAAAATGTGGAGAGTACGAGGTAATTGTTGGTGTTGTTGTTGGTGGTGGTGGCAGGCAGGCAGGCAGTAGAAGTAGTACGAGTAGTATAAGGTTGTCATGACAAGTTTAACATTTTGCTGGAACGTGTTGTCTGCAATATTTTTATTTTATTTCATTTTCATTTTACACTGTGCAATTTATATGTGTGTGTCTGTATGTATGTAAAAATGTTTGTTTATTTGTTTGTATGAGTGTTTGTATGTGCAGCCAACAAATGTTAACGTCGCCATGCGCAAATTGTTTTGTAGACATTTTTTGTTGTACGTTTATTATGGCTTTTGTTGTTGTTGTTGCTGTTGTATGTACATTAAAATTAAAAACAGCCAGTATGAAAAAAATACACTACAACAATAGCAACAACATCAATATCAACACGGAAAATGCATGATGGTGTTAAATAGCGAGCAAAAACAATAATAACAGCCAACAACACAACGTCGACGAAATATGCACATGTTATTTTAAAAATAGGCGGCCTTAAAGGCGTCAGCCATTATGGTTTATATTTAAGACGAACGCAATACAGAAACAAAACTAAAAAAAAACTGATTAAAAATATATTTTACCCAAAGAAAACTAATAATTATTTAAGATAGTGGCCTAAAGTTAGAGAAATTATAAAAAAATAGCTAAAAGCTTTGGATATTATGTGCAAATGAAAAGCTTTAAACAAATGTTTAAATGTAAAAATACATAGTTTTGTACTGATATTGTTGGCAAGAAATGTATGCTAACTATCAGAAAGCTTTTTATTAAAACAACTTTTTGAAGAAAAGCTTTTTTATGAAATAACGTTTTGTATTGAAAATGTTTAAACAATGTAGTTTAATTTTATTTTAAGACCTTTTTTGCCAAAAAAGCTTTTATGATTTTTAAAGCTTTTAAAAGCTTTCTCCAAATTACAATGTTTGTATATACAATTTTTAATTAAATTGTTGTGTTTTGCTAAATTATAATGAAATATCAGAAAGCTTTTTATAAAAACAGCTTTTTTATGAAAAGCTCTTTTATGAAATAGAATTTTGACTTGAAAATTGTTAAACTATTTAATTACATTTTAAGACATTTTTGTTAAAAAAGCTTTTAAAAGCTTTCTCTTAAGAAAATTTTTATGTTTTAAAAGCTTTCAAGAAAATTTTTAAAAAAGCTCTTACAATTTTATTTTTTCGCATTTAACCTTATTAATAATAAATAAAAAAGCTTTTTAAAGCTTTTTCCTACCAAAGCTTTTCAAAATCTTACTCTCAATAAATATTTAAAGAAGGTTTTAAATGATTTTTCTTTCCACTTTTATTAGCAAAACACATTGTGTTAAAAAAGATTTTTTCTGTGTCTGCTGAAAGCTTTTTGCGAAATTTTTCTTTTGTTTTCCTGCCCGCCCTCGTATAGGTACATATTACTTATTTTTATTTAGTTTAACCCTTTTTTGTCTTCATTTCACTCTTTTGTTTCATTAGCACTCTTCGTGGCTGCCTCAAAACCAGGCAGGCAACAAATGTTTATATGTCTGTCGAAATATGTGCGTCTGTCATTCAGTCAGTCAAACAAACATGCAAAAGACGAGAACAAGAAAATAATACAACAGAGTCTCCCCTCCTACTTTTTTTTTGTTTTTTTGTTTTTATTAAGTTTTTCTTGTTGCAAGCATTCATACATAGTAATATTATTATAGGCTTGTTTTTGGTGTTGTTGTTGTTGCTGCTGCTGATAATATGTTCCATGTGTTGTTGGTTGCGCGAGTAACCATAAAGTAATTTTACAAAGTGTTTCATTTGCACAATGTCGACAATAATAACAACAACAACACCAACTACAACAAGAAAGTAACATTTAAAACAACACAAGTTTTAGGTCGTGTCTGGCTGCAACACACAATTTAAGTTTCTTTCCACTTCTTTTAAAACATACAACTATAGTTTTGTTTTGTTGTTTTTTTTTTTTTTTGTTCTCCACTGTCCTTAATGTTGTTGTTGCTTTTTGTTTGCCATTTCTGTTTGTTGCTATTATAATTGTTGTTGTTTTTGTGTGTATTATTACGTTTTCATATAAAAATTTTTGTTTGATGGCTGACTGACTTGACTGTTTCGCTTTTTTTTTGCTTCTTTGGTTGGTCGTCGCTTGTTTTGGCTCCGCTGGTTTGGTTTGGTTTTGCTTGCAAACTTACTTTTTTTTTAGTCCGCTGCTGTTGTAAAGCCTGGTTTTTTGTTTCAGTTTTATTTAATTTTCTTGTTGTATGTATTATTATTAATATTATTGTATTGTATTGTGGCTGTTTTTGATAATTATAGGCTACTAAACGGTTAATTATCGACATTTAATATGGCTGTCGTTTTTATAGTTTATAGACTGACTGCCAGCCTTTTTACTTAGTTTGTATTTTAATATATGTGTGTTTGGTAAGGGAGACCAAATAAAATGGCGCGCATATTTTTTTGTTTGGTTTTTAGTATAAAAATAGTATTACAAATAAATTTAGTTTAAAAAAAAAAGAAAATAACTGAACTTACTGTTAAATGCTGAAACAGCCACGCTCTTAAAATATTTGTTGCTACTTTTGGGAAAATGCCACGTTTCTTTTGGTTCTTTTTGCCACTCGCATCGTCATCCTCTTCGCCGGTGCCCTCGCCGCTACCTATACTAGCATTGCTGGCATCGCCTGAAATTAAAGAAAATAATAAATGTTCAATTAGTTTTTAAAATAATTTAATATTGTGTTAAATTAAATTTTTATTATATAAATATTACAATTCTTAATAGTTTAGGTGCTAATTTAAGCAAATAACAAAATAAGCTTTTATATGCAAAAATATGCTTTTATGATTTGGCATAATTATGGCATGTTTGGTATAAAAATTTGAAATAAACTGCTTAATTTACCAATTTTTTGTTATTTTTTTAGGTTTAATTCAATATTTTGAAAAATATATTTTATGTATTTAAAAAAATTTATTTTTTTTTGTGAATGTTTAATTTTACAGGTAAAAATTGTTGTTGTAGCCAATATTTTAAAATATGCATTTATATGCAAAAATATGCTTCAATGAAATATTAAGTATTTTGCCTATTTAATTCAATAATAGTTAAAGCCGTGCTAAAATGAGATTTTTAAATTTAATTTATACTTTTATTACAAAATTCTTAATTATGATTTTTTAATTAATTTTAATTTTTTTTAGTTTTTAATATTTTTAAAGAGAGTTTCGATTAACATTATATTTATATATTGAATGAATATATATCATTCCAATTCATCAAGTTTGGCAAGTTACAACAATAATTATAGCTATTATTATAAAATATGCTTTTATATGACAAAATATGCTGTTATAAACTGGAGTAATTATAGCAATTCTTCTATGAAAATAAAAATTAAAGACAATTAAATTGAAAATTAATGACTTTGAAGTACAAAAAATTAAATTGTCTTAATTTATTTGAAATTTTTTTTAAATTTTTATCTTCAACTATTTCTTAAAATGCTTCTAAATATCAGTATTCTAAAAGGCATAAATACAGCCTTTATTATTTAATAAGTTTAATTATCCAAGTTTAAATTGTTATAATAGCAATTATAACACTTATAGAGAAATATGCTTTTATATGCAAAAATATGCTTTTACATACAGACAAGTTTAAGACATTTCTACTAGGGAAACTGTTAGAAATACGTAATAATTGGCAAACAAAAGCATTTAAACAGATAAAAATTTAAATTTCTGGATTTAATTAGAATTAAAAAAAAAATAAAAATTTAATTTTTAAATTATACATTAAATACAGCATATACTAATTAGTATTGTGGTATTCGATATTTTTCTTAAGTTTAATTGATTGTAATTGCAAATCTAAGCGATTGTTATAAGGATTTATTAATATGCAAAAATATGCTTTTATATGCTAAACTGTTTTTAACATTTCTGTTACATTAATAGTAATAAATATTTTGCAAAAGGCTTAAAAGAACTAAAAATATTATTTTTATAATATTTAATTTATGTTTGGAATCAAAATATATTTTAAATATTTCAAAAATATTAATTTATGTTTTACAGCTTAACAAATTTATGCTTTACAAATTAAGTATTTCTATTATTTAATAAATTATGTTATTTTTATTAAATTATAGTTATTATTAAGAAATATGCTTTAATATAACAAAATACGCTCTTATAATTACTATAGTATTACTGTTCTAAAAGTGTAAAAAAAACATTGAAAAATATTTTTTGAATAAACAATAATGAGAAGAAAATAATAATAATTTTAACATTAAAAAAAATTTGGAGGACATTTATCATATGTATTTCAAATCTAATTTGAAATACGATCGGTGTCTTATTTCCATCATATTTTTATTTGTTTTAATAATATTAATCACCATCGTCTAGTTCTCAATTATTTACCTCAAATATTTACTTTCCACTCACTTAAGTTTTAGTTTTTTTTTTTTTTTTGGTATTTATGAAATGCATGTATTAATGTGTATTTAAGCCAAAAACCATGAAATTGGTTTAAAAAACAAATAAAACCCAACAAAATTTCCATTCATTGTGAACAAGCCAAAACAAACTAACTTAACATTATATGAGAATTGTTGAAATTTTTAATAAAATTAATAGTTTTGTTTGGTGGGATCAAACTGAATATTTGTCATTTAGAAACCAGAAGACGACTACACATACCGCAACTTAAAAATTTATTTATAGAAAATGTTGTTGTTCTTTTTTTTATTTGTTGTTTAATGTTTATGCATAATTTTGGTTTAATTTAATCACTATTTTTTTGGGTTGTTGGTTGTTGTTTTGGGTAAATCATTTTTATCTATTGTTTAAAAATCTCTGTTGAAAAAAAGAATTTTAAATTTGAATTATTATTTGCTTTATGTGTGTATTGTTTTTCCTGGTTTATTTATTTATATTTATTTTTTATGAAATTTGTTTATATTGTTGTTTTTGTTAGACAAATATGTTTTTTTTTTAGTTATAAATTAAATTTATTTACTAAAATGAGTTGAAGAAAATTTGTTAGAAACAAAAACTAGCCTCTAAAATATGTAAATCAGACTATTAGAAAAAAAAATCACACAGCAGTAGCAGTAGTAGTTTATAAATGCAGGTATTTATTTAAAAAAATGTTGAACAATAAATAAACGGAAGTTTGGTTAAGATAAAAATTTCCAGCCCAGCCTAAATAAATAAAGAAAACTAACAAAAATTTTTTGGGAAAATTCATAATACAATAGTAGTATTAAAATAAAAAGTTTTTATATGGTATAATAAATCATTAAATTTAAATAAAAGCTAAAATTTTTAATAACAAAAAAAATTTTCAAAAAATTTTCAAGTTTGCCTATAATTTTTTTTCCATTAGCTATAGGATATTAATTTTTTTCGCTTTTGTGATACTTTAGATAAGTTATTAAAAACCGAATTTTTTTCAAATTTAAATTTTTGGAAATTTCCAAAAAAAAAATTCTAAAAAAAATATTGAAAATTTTATATTTTCCTATTGCAAAGCTTTTTTATTTTAAGTTATTAAATAATTTTCCAATTTTTATTTTTTTAAATTTTTATTGTAATATATAAAAAGAACTGTAATTTTTCCATTACTTTCAAAATATTTTTGATCTTAAAAATTCCATTTATTTTTTTTTTCTATTCCAGCCAAGTAAATACGTTATTTATGAGACGGCATTATATGGTTAGACTTTAAAGACCAACAAAAAAAATTGTTGCCCTATACTGCACGTATGACTCCATTAAGAGAAAATCTAATATATTTAAAAGGATATGTTATAGTTTGTATTCGTTTTCTACTCCCCCTCCCCACAAAAACCAAAAACAAGCTAAAATTGCACACATTACAAAAAAAAAATGGAACTAAACCAATTTGCAGTAAATTTTGCGATTTTATTTCATGTTGTAAGAGACCAAAAAAGTCGAAAAAAAAACATATTAGATTTTCTTTATTCTACCACGACAACAAAAATAAAGTAAATTTATAAAACTACATAAATATTTTTAAATAATAATGTGTTTTTCTTATTTGTTGATGGTCCTTCGCTTACTGTTTTTAATTAAACAATTTTTTTTGGAATTTAATATTAAAGCAGCTTTTCAGGCGTTTTCATTTTAAACAATTCTTGATTAATTTATGGTTTTATATGATATTTATAATAAATATAATTTTTTTTCTGTTTAAAAGTATGTAGTTTGTAGGTGCAAAAAATCACCATTTTAATTTGTTGTGGTTTTCTTTTTTTGTTTTATTTGCTGCTGTATTTGTTTTTAAATTCAAGCCACATAATTTGTTGTTTTATGTCGCGAATTTTTTTTCATAAAAATACACAGTTTTTTCTGTGGTTTTTAGTTGCAAACATTTTTATGTTTTTTTTTTTTTGATTGTTTAAACAAAAAGGGAAAATAATTTTTGCAAAATTTTAATAATTGAGTGATAAATTTGAAGAGTTTTTTTTATAATAACAAAGTAACCAAACAAAACAGAAAATCTAAAGCCTACTTTAAGGCTTTAAAGTAAAAAGTTATATATTTAAAGAAAATAAATGACACATTGTTCCAAATTATAAATTTTATATAAAAAATTACCCATCAACTTATTTTTTTTTTAATTTAAAACTAGCTTTTAGAGCATTAAGACTAAATAACATAAATCAAAGCCTACTTTTAGTTGTGTTTAAATAAAAGTTAGAATCTAAAGCCTACTTTTAGGTTATTATCCTCAGCTTGAATTGAATAGGCTAATTTATTCGTTTTAAATTTGTTACTTTCAATAATGTAATCATACAAAATACTTTAACGCAGTGATCGTTTAAAAAACACTTGATGTGTTACTTCTTCAAGAAACCATAAATTACTTTAACTAAAAGTTTTTCCCTAAACTTTTACAACGAAAACCCCCAGCATTACATGCTGATCATAATAATGATCATATATTTTTAAGAGATGATACAAGTGGCTTTTGCACATCGTTATTATAACAATAAGCAACACGCCTAAAAGATTAATTTTGCTCTTAAAATTTTGTTCCTTATTTAATTTTTTTTTTCACTTGATTTTTTGTTACTTTAACCTAAAGGGGGGGACGTTTGGTGTTTCATTTGGTGTGTGTTTGATAATCTTTTATACATGGTTTCAAGAACTAACTACAATCTTAAAATTATGTTGTATTTTCTGTCGTTTTTTTTTTTTTTTGCTTTAAAAAAAACTTTAAGTGCTGCTAAAGTGCAGTCTTAAAACCACTTGATAGATAGTGAATATAAAGACGATTATTTTTATATACAAAAAATCCATTAATCATGGATTTTGAAATTTTGTTGTTTTTTTTTTTATTTTGTTCCTACTTCTTTACTTTATATAGTGTTTATGCTCTAATATCAAGTGGTGTTGCGGGTTTTTTTTTGTGGTATTTTTGATAAAAAAATCAAACAGTTTGAAGTGTTTTAAAGTTTAAGGAAATTTAATATAAAAGAAAATTACTAGGAAATTTACCAAGCAAATGTAATACGTAAGTTGGTAATAGGTGGGGAAATGTATAGTTAAAAATAAGGGGAGTTTTATATGGAAATTATTGTTAATTAAACTAAGAAGTTTAAACTTTCTTTTAATCAAGACCAGAAAAAATCTATTGAACGAGTTTAATTCACACTTTTGGATTACAATGAGACTGCCCGATATCTGGTCCTAAGTAGTCAACACATTGGATTCAGATACCGGTTACATACATCCAGTTACCTTAATCTAGTATTAAAGGGAACACAAAAACTAAATTTGCATTTTGAATTTTAACCAATTTACAGGTTTGAAATTTTCTTTAAACCAAAAACAGAGATGATATTAGAACAGAGTTTTAATTAAAAATGTATACCACAAAATCAATTTGAAATTTATCACAATTAGCTAAAGAATTGCAATTTTTTATTTAAATTAATTTTAATAAACAACTTTAATAAAAATTAATGGGCTCTATTACTCATTTCATACACTTTGTTGCAGTTTCTATATATACTATTTTTTTTTTCTAAATAAAATTATTTTAAATTATAGACATAAAACTGCAATATACTATTATTTTTTTTAAGATGATTGTAAAAAAAAAGTCTCTAAATCTGTGTGTAAATGTTCGTTTAAATCCAAACAAAAACCAGTTCTATAAATATGGTAATAAATTTTCACCTTTAGCCAATAATTTTAAATTCATTAAACACATTGTCTTTAACTGTCCTCCTTTATTAGCTGCCGTATTATGATAAATGATAAATCAATAAAAGGTCATTAAAATTTTATTAAAAAAATATTATTTTTATTTTATAATAATGAACAAAACCAAATAAAATAAAGTAAAATAAACAGAAGAAGAAATAAAATAATAAACAACTTATTAAGCAGTTTGCAGTTTGTTTAGACAAGACAGTGGTGATGGTGGTGGTGTTTTTCTTTTAACAGGCAGTGTGGTCTAAACGTGCAGTGGCACAAAAGTTCACAAGACAGACACGAGGTATGGACGGACGGACGGCTGGACAGGCAACCCAGCCAAGGCGGTGGAGGATTGTTAATGCTAAAGTGAAAAGCAGCCACACGAAGTTGGAGTGGAACACAGAAATATAAAATAAAATTATGAATTTAGAAGAGTCATTGTTTTTATTGTCATTTAAGCATGTTGTACGTGTCGTCTGTAAACACTTGAAATAACAAGCTTTAGCACCCATAAGTATGGCAACCAAGCCAAACAAACCCTACACAATACAGTGGCTAATAAAACTTTTTAAACACATTTTCACATAAAATCTTATTTTAGCTTAAGAAAATAAATAATCTTGGTTTCTTTTGACACTGTTTAACGAATGCATGTAATATTTATGCTTTAGGCATGTTTATTAATTCAAGTATATGAATACAATTTAAAGTGTTGTGCAAAACTTCTGGCTCATTATATCTTTCTTAAGCCACACACCATGTTTGCTAAGAAATTTCATTTAAATTAGTTTGAGTTGGTTTTTTAAATATTTTCTTAACACTTTACCTCCCAAAAAAAAGTAAACATATTTATGTTTGATTGTTGGTTTTACAAAAAAAAAAAAAAAAAAAAATTGTGTTAAATGATCAATTCTTTTTACACTATTCAGGACTACTGAACACCAACCATTTTTTTTGTTTATTTTAATTTAAAGAAAAAAAAACACCAAAAAAAATAATGATGAAAATGAAAACTACTCAATAACATGCTTAATAAATAAATATTAAACATGTGTGTGAAAGAATGAATGAATACTTATACAGCAAATGAATGACCGAAATGGCCAAAGTAGAAAATCAGTTCATCTCTATACTAAAAACTAAAAGAAATTATGGAAATTGCTGAAAATGAAAATAAAGAAAAAAAAAAACTTTGACTTTAAACAGATTTCCGGTCATGTACAATACTAAAGAGTTCCATGTAGACCATTAAGCATTCGATATTTTCTGTTCCAAACAATCCAGCACAAGTATAGCTGTTTGTTGTATGTAATTCTTATATGATTGGTTGGTTGTGGCCAATGATTGACAGCCGATTGGCATGATTTTATATAAACATACATACACACAGACACATTTTTGCCACTACATTTTCATATGAATAAAGGCATGTGTTTAATGATTTGTATTTGAATTGGTTCATGTACCAAATTTCGTTTATTTATTTAACAAAAAATAAAATTATTTTTTAAATAATCTTTGGTAATTGCCTGTGTTTGAATTGTTTTCTTAAAGGCTTATAAAATTTAATGAATGAATGAATATGAAATGCTAATGTTAATGAAATTTTAAATAAACTTTGAAGAACAAACAAATTTGTTTTGAGAAAAGTTAATGAAATTTCGAAAACTATAAATTTTTAACAACTATATAAGTGAGAAAATAACAAAAAAAATATTGGAATTATACCCTCTATATTGAATATTACAATATTACATAAGTTTGTTATTCCATTTGTAGTTACTGCAATATCAAATATTCATGCTTATCCCAGCTGTTCTAGGAGACTGTCCCGGACTAGTGATTTAACCTATCATTTAGGGTAACAACTAGCTATGTGGCTAGCTATTTTAAAACGTGCATGTCCTTAGTAGGAGTTGAAATGACCCTTTTGGATTACAGGGAGACTGTCTAATAGCTGGTCCAAAGTAGTCAACGCATTGCATTCACACACGGGTTACATAGAGTCAGTTACCTTACTAGCTACCTAACTGGTTACTTGATCAGCTACATAACTAGATATTTCAACATGTACTGGTGCTACTTTAGCTCAAATAGTTACTTAAAAAAACATCTCATACACGCAGAGAAAAAAAAATAATTGGGCATGGTTACTGTAACCATTTATATAGTGTTACAAGTTTTTTAACTATATTATAGTCACAGTAACCATTTACATGATTATGGTAACCATAATATGGTTAACTTACGATTCACATGATTGTCTCAACCATATATATGGTTACAGTAAACATATATATGTTTGTGGCAACCATATTTATGATGAATAATTTTATCTAATATGTTGTTCTCAGATTATGATAAGCCTTAAGCCGAGAGCACCATAATATGATAAGTCCTTCATCATATAAATGGTTGTCACAAACATATATATGTTTACTGTAACCATATATATGGTTGAGACAATCATGTGAATCGTAAGTTAACCATATTATGGTTACCACAATCATGTAAATGGTTACTGTGACTATAATATAGTTAAAAAACTTGTAACAATATTGAAATGGTTACAGTAACCATGTCCAACTATATTTTTTCTCTGCGTGTAGACAGTACAATAACCGATTGCTTGTAAAGAAACCGTCCAGCGACAAAATAACTTCAGTTGAGTAAAATAACTACTTTCTAAAGAGCAGTACAAAATAAACTTTTGAAGTGACTACACTCTAGAATACTTAGAGACACTAAAAAGACAATTGACTTCTCGCTAGGTTACAGGAGATGTCAGTATACTTAAGCAACAAGAAAATAACTTGTATGAGAGTTATATCAACAAACAAAAAAGTGCAGTACGAAACAAACGTTTAAAGTTACTACACTTTTGATTACTTACAGACAATTAAGTGACAATTGACTTCACGCTAGATTACCTGGGATGTAAAAAATAAACAATTGACATCTCTCTGCGCTAGAAAGTGCGTGTCATACGTGTCAAATGACCCAAAATATATATAATATTGGAGTCTGTCTATAAAGGATACTACCTGCTGAACTGCTGGGAATGATGTCCGGCTGTCAGTGTGCAAAATCGGTCCATAAATGGCTGATATATAAGGAAAAAACAACGACAAACTTCTTGATATATCTTTGCCTTTTTTTTGGTTCTCTATATAGACAATTTGTATATCAAATGAAAGGTATTTGGAAGAACTTTCTAACTAGAGACATATAATATGACTAAAATTACAGTGCGCCAAGTTCGGTAAACATATTTTTTAACCCGAATTTTTTGCTAAACAATTTTTCGAACAAAAATTTTTTTGAATAAAAATTGTTTTAAAAGCTGATTAGGGTAGAAACCATAGAGAAACATAGAGCCGAAACTTGAAAAAAACTCAAACCAAAAAATTACTCAAAATAATTACACATACAAGTGTTGTTTTTGTTTTTACATAGGTTTTTTCTACTAATACATTCTCACCACTTAGGTTTCTGACAACTGAGTTAGGTCTTTGACAGGAGAGTTTCCGCTCTATGTCTATTCTCTATGGTAAAAACAAGCTAAGAAAAATTAAACTGAAGTTTAAAAATACATAATTCTAAGACAAATCCAGTCTTTTAACTGATTTGAATTTCCTAGTTTTTTTTTAAATAAATTACTAGTTGAAACATATAAAGCTGAAATTCTAAAAGAAATAATTCTACAAACCTCGAAACTCTTCCTTAATATTTTCAGCTCATTTTACAATTCTTAAGAATTATGAATTTTTCTTTTATTCCCACAAATCCTTAAACGGAAATGGTTTAAATCAAGTTGAATAATACTCATACCACAGATTTCAACACAAAAACTTAAACAACATTATAACTAATTGCATTTAAAACAAAAACGTTTGTTCAACAAAATTCAATAAATAAACGCAACAAAAATCCCCCAAAAAAAATATCGCAATGGATCACACAAATCCGCCATAAAATCCCCAAAAAAAATACGCAACAAAAAAAACTTAAGTGAACATACAGCAGCAACCCGCCACCATCATCTCAGTACCACAAAAAAAAAAGATAGTTGCAGCAATATCTACAAAAAAAGGTTAATGCCATCATTTAAACAACTAAAATAAAATAAGTATGAAAAAAAAAACAAAAAAAATTATTATTGACTTTGTATGTTGTTTTTCATGATGTTGCAGAGAGGCTGTGGCGAAATACTTTGTGTGTGAGAATATGATGTTGCAAATGCAGGTTGCCTCATATTTATTTTTTTTAATATGTTTTTTTAGTACTTTTTTTTTGCCATTTTAACCAATATATTATTTTGTTGCAAGAACATATTATAAGAAAAAAAGTATATATTGTGATGGTGTTGCTTGATTGGTGATCCATCATAATTTTTTTTTAAGCAATTTTTGTTTCTTTTTTACATGGCTGGCTTTATGAAGGTGTATAGCAACCATAATAAGGTTTTTTTAATATTTATTTAATGGTTAGCAAATCCCATATTTAAAGGGTTGCAAGAATTTAAAGCTGGTTTTAAGCTTGAGAGGAAAGTTTTCAAAACCAGAAACAAAGGTTAGAAACTCTAAGCAAAGCTTAAAGGAATCATACTAAACTATATTAAAAGCTTTTAATTGATGCTGTTAAGAAGCTTGCATTTGAGTAACTTCAATTACAAATCCCTTTATTTGTTGCCACAAAACTGAAACTCTCACATCAAAAATATTACTGCAAAATATGAGCCATAATCCAAAAATAATACAATCAGTCTTTACTGCAAACAGAACTCCTTATTAAATGTTTTGGATAATATTTTCGTAAAATGTTTGTGAATTTTTTTTTTTTTTTTTTTGAGTTTCGTGTTGAAAGATTTTCACATGATGTGAAATATGGAATATTGCATGTTCATAATGTGACTTATGCGTTAAATTAAAATAATATGCAATTTATACCAAAAAAAAGAAAATATGCACAAATATTTAAAGGAAGTTTGTGTTCCTAAACAAAAAATTGTTTGTGTTTATTTTTTATAATGAGAAACATGTATGTATATATAATGGTTTTCTTTGCTGGCCTTTTTCCCTATTCCATATGCAAGCAATTATGATGTCAAAACAGCCTAAGGATATGTGGCTGTATATTTTTGTATATGAATGCTTAAAATTTTAGTCTTTTTTTTGTGGGTTAAAAAAACAAGCCACGAAATTAATCTGCATACATGAAATTTATACTTTTTTTTAAACTAAAATTCTTCTAAAAATTTAGTTTTCGAACATGATAAAACATGTTATGAAAAGTTTTAGGGGAATAGCCTCAGTTACATGAAAAATTATGACTTTAAGCTTGTCCCTGTTAGGCTATGCTTAATGCTTTAATTTTTCTCCTTTATGCAATTTTATTATTTTTACGCATTTAACTTTCAAAGAGCTTTTATTTTGTATGTTAATATTTTCGGTATTTAAAAAAGGTTTTATTTGATGAAAGCTTTTGGTAAATATTATATAAATTTAACATTTTTATATTAAAATGACCAATTATTTAATATTTCAACACATTTTTTTAAGTTTTCAATTAAGCAACTGGTTCAACTTTTATTTTATGAAAGCTTTTTGAAATTATTTTATAAATTAAATTATTGTTAAGAATTTTTATTTTAAAATGTTTGTTAAGACTTTATCAAAAGCTTTTGGTCTAATTAGATAAAACTCTTGAGATAAAAATTAAAAATAAGAAAACCTACAAGCTAATGTATTAATTTTTACCAAAAGCTATTATAACACGAAAGCTTTTCTGAAAGCTTTATTAAAAACTTGATAAAATCTTACAAAATTTATTCAGTAAATTTTCTAATTTATTAAAGCTTTAGTTAATTATGAAAGCTTTCAATATATTTTTCAAATAATAGCTATATTAAATTGGTTATATATTTACTTGAAATTGAAAACTTTTAAAGCTTTCATAAAAGCTTTTGTTAAAGTAAAATGTTAAAAAATTCCAAAAAAAAATAAAAAAGTCTTTCACATTCAGTTAAAAGCTTTTTAGAAGTCAACCTTTCCTGAAACTTTTTTAAAAACTAGCTTAAATAATAAATTTAAAAGCTGGGAATTTGTAACGATTGTATATTTCATTAAAATTCAATATTTCTAAAAGCTTTTACTAAGAATTTTATTTACCCAAAAAACTAAATATTAACATATGTCCTTCAAAGTTATGTAAAAAGCTTTAGGAATATTAAAAAAGTCTTTAAAAAAGAAATTTTTCAAGTCAGAAAGATTTTTTATATTTTAAAATTTATTAAGAAATAAAGCTTTTTACAACTACTCCGCAAAACCTTTAAATCAAACATTTTAAATCAAGATTTATTTTTTTAAAAATACCACTGTTGAATTTTCATTTCTGTCAAAAGCTATTTTCACTCCTCATCAACTACTGCTTAAATCTTTAAATGTTTTACTAATTAAACTGCAAGTTTTTCTTGCTCATTAAATAAGTATTAAGTAGAAGCAACTAAGTAAGTATGCAAGTATATGAAATATTTAGACTTTCTTTTTTTGAATGTAATGAATATGTTGCTGAGCTCTTTAAATATTAAAATATCCAACTGTGTACACACTTTATATTGCCACAAAGACCTTGTCTCGTTCATCATCATCATCAACGTCGTCGTCATCAGCACCAGGACCAGCACCAAGTAAGTACCACCACCATCTTCATCAACCAAAAAAGCGATAACGTTGTAGCAAGCAAGCATACAACATGCCACCATACAAACTACATGCAACATACAGCATACAACAACAATAACAATGAAAATGATGATGATGATTCTCTAAAGATGCTAAAAGTGATGTGATATTCAATGAATTGCATTTAGATATGCATGTATGAACATTTGTAGGTTTGAATATATATACCGAATAAATGGATGGATGGCTGGTAGAGAAGAGATTTTGGGCTGCCATCATGGTTGAGTTGGAATATATATATATATGTATATATGCGATAAACTTGGAATATACAATAACAGCAACGCTTGTAAACTTGTCTCCTAATAAAGAACTCAAATTGGCGCGTTCAACAAAACGACATCAGCGGCGACGATGACGACTGTGTGTATGTTTTGTGTAAAAATGACTACGAAACCAGCAAGAGTTCTATAAATTGTATAGGTGTGTGAATATATAATATGAAATGTCATACGAATACAATTTTTGCCAGCCAAAAACCAAAAAAACACAAACAAAAAACATCATGTAATATACAAAATAAACTTCAACCTCCTGTGGTGTAAAGTTGACGTACGATCATGTGGCGGGCATATAAAATAACTATAGATAAAATAACTTTAACAAATAACTAACACAGACAGAGAGCAACTGAGAAAAAAAGGACAGATAGAGAGAGAGACAGTGAGAAGATAACATTTTCAAATAACAGATTTTTTAATTTTTAACTATAAATTAAAATTTCTTTCAAAGTCTTTAGAAACAAGTATTTTGCCCTCAATGACAATTTGTATGATTATTAATTGAAAAGTTGTGTGTTCAAATACAAAAATCTTATAAATTCTTTTTTTGTATTTTTTTTTTGTTGGCCACAATAAAAATTAATGTCACTTGTAGCTTGGTTATACGAGTTCATTTGTTGGTTTGTTTCCTTAAAAATAAAAAAAAAAAATAAAGAAAGAAAAACTGTTGTGGGGCTTCAAGATTTGCATATTTTGTTGTCTTCGTTCAAAGTTTTATTTGTATCTGTTTGGTGTTTTTTTTTTTGCATTTTGGTGTCTTGATCTCAATTTCTTGTCGTAAATTCATGGATAAAAATATTTTTGTTTTGTTCGATTCCAATCGAGTTCTGTTTTGTTCTTTCCCTCCTGCTCCTCCTGCTTGCATTCTCTGACCGTTTCTGGTGGTGGCCATAAATTTGGCAAATTTGACAATTATGAGCGTTAATAATAAATAAAATTGACAATCAATATGGTGATTTTTTTCTTATTTATTTTCTGTAAATAAATTTACATTCGTATGTACATAAGAACGGACAGAGGCACAGACAGTTAGCCGGATTGTCAAACATTTATAAGGTGGGAAAACATGTGTTTAAACACAGAGTTTGAGAGAATTATTAATTCCCAAACCTCAAAAGAAGAAAGAAAAAACTGCTAAAGAAATCATATAAAATAAATAAGATTTTTATATGATTATTGATGTTATTTTTTTTTTGGTTTGTAGGGGTCATGAATTAAATAGGATTAATATTATAAGGAAGAAATTGATTTTAATTGAATTTTCTTATTTCGAAATTTAATCAAATTTATGTAATTGAAAATAAGAGAACATAAATATGAGAGGTAGGTACTTATATATAATGCAAATAATAAACAGCTTTCTTATGTTCTTAAAATAGCAAAAAGGAATATTATAATAACAATAAAAAAAAGGCTTTAAGTTAAAATAAAGCGATTTAATCTAGTTATTGTATTAACAGATTTTTTAAAAGCTTCTTTAAATATTTAAAGCTTAAATACTGTTAAGGACTAAAATAAAAATAAAGAACTTTTAACAAATACATATATATGACAAGCTTTGTAATAAAATTCATTAATTGCGTTTAGTTTAGAGCTTTTTTAAAAACTAAAGCTTTCTAAATTCAAATAAGAACAATAAATAAAACTATATATCAATGCTTTAAATTAAAAAAGCTTTTTACGGCTTTCAACTAATATTAGTAAATTGAAGGTATAAAATATTTTTGTATAAACGCTTTATTAAAATTAATGAACCTTCAACGAATATACATAAATATATATTTAAGTTTTATATAAAAAGCTTTTGAATGAGGTTAGAAATAAAATTCATTAATTTAGTTTAAATTAAGGCTTTATTAAATATAAAAATTTTCAACAAAAAAAGTATACATCTACGCTTTATATAAAAAAGCTTTTTAGAGCTTTGAATAAAAATTTAATTCATTTAGAAAAGAGCTTTTTCAAAACCTTTATTAAAAATAAAGCTTTCTAAATTCAATTTAAACAAAAGCTTTTTTAAAAATTAAGAACTTTCAACAAATAAAACTATATATTAATGCTTTATATAAAAAAGCTTTTTAGGGCTTTGAATTAATATTAATAAATTCAAGGTATAAACGATTTTTGTACAAAAGTGCAGCTATAGAATAGTTACGACTTTATATCAAATGCTTTTGTATGAGCTTTGTAATGGAATTAATTAATTTAGTTTACATTACAGCTTTTTTAAAAGCTTTATTAAACAAAGAAGTTTCAACAATTAGTAACACGTATTTATAAGATTTATATAGAAACAATTTTTCGGTTTGCTTAGTTTCCAAAGCTTTTGAAATTTTTACTTAACTTAAGGCCTACTCATTTGTCATTCATAATCACTTTTTAAAAGATTTTTTTTTGTTTTCATAACAAGAAATTCCAAATATTTTTATTTTTTATTTCAAAATGTTTCTTTGTATTGTTTTTTGTTTAAAACAAAGGTCAATATGTTTATGGATACATCTCCTACGGCTTTTATCCCAAAAAAAACCTAAAATCATTTATATAATAAGTATTTCGCAGGAAATCTTTCAGTTTTTTTTTCTGGTTTTGGTTTCAATATGAAGAAACACCCGCAATCTTAACATAAGTTTGAAAATATCATCTTTATTTTGTTTAAAAGGTATTTCATTTTCTGTTTTTTTTTTTTCGTTTTACTCATTTTAAGATGGCATAACTTTATCGCCCAAAAATAAAAACAAAAACATCCTCAACTTTCAATTCTTACTTCATTTTGAAAAGAAGTTTCAAATCAAAAATTCCAGCGCAAGAGTGTGTGTGTATATTTAGGCCGTGGCTTTAATAATGATAAGCTGGTTTTTAATCAGAAAATTTATAACTTTTGTTAAGGGGCACAAAAAAACAAGCATCACACACATTTAGTTGTAAAGAATATGATAGCAACGATATGAGTTTTTGTTGAGGTAGAAGAGAGGTTTTGGGTTTGTATGATCTTGTGCTGATGATAATAGGTTACGCTTGATCGTATAATTATATGGCGTGTCAGATAAAAATTGTTTTAAATGAAAAGTTTATATAAAAAATATATATGTTATGGAAAAAGTAGTTGTTTATAATAAGGACTTACCACTTGCACTTGTGCCGTAATTGTCTGTAATTAAAAAAAATAAAGAGAAATTAGTTATAAGTTTTATAGGTTTTATACAATTAAGTTGTTAAAAATAAGGAAAAGTTCTAGGTTTAAGCCTAAAAGTAGTCTATACTTTGTTGAGTTATAGAGTAACTAACTGTTTTAGTTAATTTGTTTTTATTTGAAGCCTAAAAATATGCTTTACTTTGTTTTCTAATAGAGTAACTAAAAGTAGCCTATGATTGTTTTGTTTAATTTGTTTTATTTTTATTAAAAATCTTAAGCAGGTGTTTAAAGTTTGGTTTTGTTGCAAATTTCTTAACCTATAATTATATTTTTCCACTCATTTATCATTTAAGGAATTTGTGTGTTATTTTTTGTTAACTTTTTTTTATTATTTAGGGACTTCTAAACACGAACATGTTATTTTTCTAAGCCATAATTCAAACTATAACTTGATTAAAGCTTTCAAATGCTTTAAAGTTTTATTTTTTTTTTAATGTTTGTAGACACAAAAAGCCATTAATCATATTAGGGTTAAAAAAAAAGGAAATTCCCAGGCAATAAGCAGAAATTGTTTATAATATAATGATTTTAAAAGAATGAATTCTTTTTAGTTGCTTTCATTTGTCCCCACCCTTTTTCAAGGCTGTTGTTTTTTTCACTTTTTTTTCTTTCTGTTTATGATTTTCTTAAGCAAAAATCTCTTTTACATTGAAAGACGAAGAAAACAAAACAAAACTACAAAACAATACAAATAATGCATTAAATATGACCTTCTACGTGTTAAATATATTAAATTGTTTATAAATTTATTTGTGTTTTTATTTCAACACAGGCCCAAGTCAACCAGCCAGCCAGCCAACATGTTGAGAGCCAAAAACAGTGTTGTCAACTTTCTTGTTTGTTTATGTCATGTCTCTTTAACCAATTTTGCATACTAAAATAAACAAATGCCAAATAGGCGCGATGCACAATGCATTTTAAATGAATTTATAACACAGCAACTACACAAGCCAACCAACCAATAAAAGCTGATGATAATGATGATGGTTTTTTAAATGGTGGCTAAATATGCATCTTTTTTTTTTTTTTTTGTTTTGAAAAGACTGAAAACAATGGTTTCTTGACAAAAATCAATTAGGCATACAATAAACGTAATAACAATTTTTTTCTTGCTGTTTTTTTTAACAAGCAACACGTATTTTTTATATTTAAAGCATCTTAGAATATTAAAATGGGATCATAAGCAGAAATAAGTTTGAACTGCACTGCAGCTGAAATGTCTGACTGCCTACAATGATGGCCATAATTTTTTTCCTTAATTCTTTATTTCTTAGCATTTTAATATGCTAAAAATGTTTTCAAACAAAGAAGTAAACAAATTCCTGGGAGTTTTAAATTAAAACAAAAAACTCTGCTTTTTTAAATGTAAACGTTTTGTTAAACACGTTTAAATATTTTCAGCGCATTTAAAGTATTTAAAATTTTTAGTTTCAAATAAGAAAAAAAATATAAAGGATTTTCTGCTACAGAAAAACTAAGGAAATTCCTTTAAAAACTTTTCAGATTTTTTCCCTAGAGTTTAAACGAAATAAATAAAATAAAAAAAAAACCTTAAGTGAGAATTAAAGCTTAAGCTTAATCTGCCAGAGTTGCAAACCAAAAAAGAAACTGGAAATTTTTACATTTAAGACGATTATTTATGAACTGCAAGCCAAATGTCATGTGATGCTTACTTAAAGCAAGCTTGTTGCTGTTTATAGTCTATACCTTGGTATCACAATGATGCTGCTGCTGATGATGATGAAGAGCAAGTAAACCCAAAGGCTGCATGCAGCCCATCAAAAGCTCTCACTCAGCCTTAATACAGCTTTTTCATCATCATCATACTCATTATTATTATTATCGTTATAATAATGTCTGTCCCTGCTTCATTCCGTCTGTCCCTCCGTCTGTCTTACTGTCTTTTATACCTTAAATACGGGTATAAATGTTTTTTGTATGTTAACAAACGTGTATCAATGCATGTTCAATAACTTAAATGACAAAGAAATCAAAATGAATGAAAGTCTTATGAAGTTTATTTTTAATTTTCTTAAGCAACCAACTACAACAACAAGAACTACACACAAAAAAAAACTCCATCCCGCCAGACTTTATTTTAACTTTTAGGCCGTTTCGCGTCTGAGTTTCTGTGTGTGTTTCAATGGTGAAGCTTCATATTGTGAAGTGATATCCCCAAGTGATTTTAAGGTGTGTTTCAGGAATTCACTTTTTAGTCATTTCATTTCAAGCAGCAGTATTTTTTTTCTCTTGGTTATTTTCTTTCTTTAATTCCAATATTTTTTCTGTTAAAGACTTAATGTCTTTAAACAAAAAAAAATCTTAAAAAAAATATTTAAGCTTAAAAAAACCCACCAACTTCATCATCATTTTCAATGTACGATTTAAGGTTATTTCACATTTTGGATTTTTAGTTTTATTTTTTTTTTATTTTTTGCGCTTATACGTTTCATCACAAGTTTTAAGCCATACATCTATGGCTTTAACATTAATGTTGGCCACAGCCACCAAAAATAAGAAAAAAAAAACTAAATAAAAAATATATAAGATTCGTGTTGATCATCTTTAACATCATCAACTCAAACGTATCGCATTTCATTGAAGCGCGAAATTATTATGCCTAGTTGGGGATTTTGTTAACAGTGTTTCAGATTTTTTTTTTCATTTTAGTTACAAACAGCTACAAAAAATTGTTTTTAAGATTTTCAATGATTTCTTGAAAAATACTGAAAAAAACAGCCAGCTTTAAAATCCGCAAAAAACACACAGAAAACAAACATATATTTTTATAGCGTAAATAAGAATTTATGGGACAACCTTAAAGAAATCCAAAAAAAACTATAAAAAAAAGACAACTTTCAAACTAACCGACAAAATCATCTTTAATTCAAAAGCCAAATAAATGAAATATTTATACAATTGGTAACTAACTAAATAAAATAACTTTTAAAATCAACAAAAAATTATAAAACTAAACTAAAAAAAATGGCACTAAAGAATTTAAGAATTTCCACAACAAATTTAGATTTTGTTAAAAGAAACCTATTTGCTTTTACATTTCATAGCCTTAGTCAATTATGGATTTTCTAGAAAATAGTTTATTTTGCTTAAAAGTAATTAAAACTAATTTTTTTATATTTCCACTTTTAAAAAAAATTTTGAAAATATATTAAATTTACTTAAAAAAGTCCCTAACTTATTTTTTAAAAATATCTTTAGTAAATTACGGTTATAGTTAGAATATTTGTATTTTCTTTTGAAATAATTTTACACAATATTTTTATTTTCTACTCAAAGAAAAAATTAAACATTTTTTTTCGAAGAAAATTTTTATAATTTTTAAGAAATTTTTAAAACATTTAGCAAAACCTTTAGAAAGCTTGAAAACTTAGCTAATTTCGTTTTTTATTAGAAAATTTTTAGCTCTACAGGAAATATTTTTTATTGATTTTTATTCCTAACAAACTGCTAATTAATATTAATCATACGCCTTGGATAACATTTTATCTAATTTTTTTTAAAATGTTTTTTTTTAATTTTTTAAAAAATGTTAGCTTTTAAAATAATTGCAAAGATGTTAGGTAATTTCAGTTTTAGTTAGAAAATGAGTTTCATAATTATAAATAATATTAAATATTTTTTGAAAAATATTGCTTTAATTAATATTAATCATACGCTGTGTTTGACAAAAAATTTTAAACTCAAAAAAATCTTTAATAATATACAAATATAACATTAGTTTTTAAATATTTTTACAAAAAAAAGTAATAAACCCTTTTTACAATTTAAGTGTTAAAAACCTTAAAGAAAAAAACTAATCCAGCTGGTTTCATTTTATAGTTAAAGTATTATAACAAAAAAAACGTGGTGTAATAATATTAAATTGTTGCTGATTATCCTTTTGGCGGTTTTTTTTTCCTATACTTTCCATGCTAAGTCACTCAAACAGACAGTCATTCACTGGAAATACCCAGCATCTAGCAAAAAAAAAAGTAAAACCAAACTCTTTTGCATATTGTTTCATGGCCTTAAACAAACTATAGCTTAAGTTGAAATTTTTTCTTGTTATTTTTATGTTGGCTATTTTTTGAATTCTAAACAATATTGCTGGCCAGGCTAAAGTTTGTTAACGGCGTCTATTTGTAGTAGAGGCTTTTTTTGTTTAGCCAGCTTTAAGTAGAAGAATGTTGTCTAGAATAATGCAGCCATTTGTTAGTTACTGTTTAGCAAAAATGGCGTTACACTGGCTGCACATGCAACTTAAGCTGAGAATTCCAAATACTGGCAAACAAAAAACTAAATAACAACTGTTTGCAAATAAAAAACAGAAAAAAGAAAAAACTAAAGGCAACACATGCCGCCACCGACGCTTTACTTACAAAACATTGATTTTTTAGAGTTTCCTTTTCTTGGCTGTTAAACGAAATAAAAGCCTAAATGCAACTCTATTTAAAAATGTTTGTTGTTTCGGCTGCCATTAAGTGTTGTTTAAACTCTTGGCAATTCTTTTGTAAAAAGAAATCAAGCAAAAATATCAAACAATTTTTACCGCATTTTAAACTTGTGTTTGCAATTTTTTTCTTTTTTTTAGCTTTTTGTTCAGTATGCCTCATCATGTTGCTACAAAAAAAAAACTAAAAAAAAATGTTGCTGACTACGCTGATGTTACTGATGATGATGATGAGAAGGATGACGTGCCTCTTGTAACAAATGTATGAACATAGTTCTTTTTTTTCTTTTGCGATTTTTTTTCTTATTTCTTTACATTTGAATAGAAAGATCATGAAATCTATGCTTGAAACTCTTCTTATAACTGCAACAAACGTCAAGTGCAGCCTCCAAAAGCTTCACTTATTTAAATATTTTGTTGCTTTTTTGTATTTCGCTAGACATTTTGTCTGTGAATGTATTTAGATTTTTTTGTTTCTTCACTGCGCTGCATTTACTTGTCGAAATGTTTATGCTTCACTGAAAATTTTTGTTGATTTTCATCTTTATGGTTTTTTTTAGTTTCAGTCTGAGATTGTTTTTATATTATTTTTGAAAAGCATTTAATAAAATTAGATTTTTTTATTATTAAAGAAAATGTATTTCCTTTCTTATCTTTTCATGTGTTAATGATGAACTAACTATTTGTGTGATTCTTAACTTGATGATGTTATAAATGAAATGTATGGATTTTAGGTAAGTTAAAATATTGCATCGATTTTAATGAAAACAAACAATTACGCACTAAAATACATATGTTTATGTTACAATTTGGTTAAAATATAAATATCCTTTACAGCTTGATTTATGTTGAAAATTTTCCCTTAATTCTACAAAAACTTTTTCTTTAATTTATTTTTTATAAATCCTGTTGTGATGAACTAATTTTGGTTTTTATTACAAAATTCTTGTTTGCATTCTAAACTATTTTTAATTTTATATTATTATTTTTCATTTAAAAAAATATAAATTTTTTTAATTTTCCTAAATTTTTGTTTAAGTTTTTAAGAATATCAATATTTTTTTAAGTTTTTACAAAGCCCTGAATGGTTTTTTAATTTCGATTTTATTTAGAAAAAATTTATTTCCGCCACAACTATTTTATATTGATTTTTTTCTTTTTTAACCTCTAATTAATATTAATCATACGCCTTGTTTAAGAAAATTTAAAAACTTAAAAAAACCTTAATAAAATGCTAAAACTTAAAGATTTTTAAAATAATTCCTATAAATCTTGAAATTTTGTATCAAATTCTTTATAATATAAAAAAGAAGTTTAGTTTTTTTTAAGTATTTTATTTAATAAATACAGTTTCTACTTACCGGGACTACCCAGGAAGACTGAGGAATATAATCGTCTTGAGGCATCGGCATTTCTAGTATCGGCGGCAGGTGATGACCATTCTCTTCGACACCATCGACCTAAAACAAATTGGAAAAAATTGGGTTAAAAAGATTTCATTTAAATACGAAAAAAAACATATAAATTTTAAGTACCAAAAAAAAATCTACAAAAAAAGTATTAAAGAATTAAAAAACCAGCAAGCAAAGTTAAATATTTTTCATTATTATTATTTGTAACACTTGTCATGTTTATATTAAAAGCTTAACATATCATTGGAAACAATTTTGAAAAACAAAATTTTTATAAAAAACCGCTTAAATAGGTATTATAGATAAAATTGACAGTTTCATATCTAAAATATATAAAAATTGTTTAAATGTGATAAAAGCCAAACAAAAAAAAACAGAAACCAAAAAAATGTGGTATTAAAATCTTAATTTAAATAAAACTTCAAATAGAAATGTAGGTTGTATGTTATTAAATGCTTACAAATGAAACCTGAGTAACATGAAAAGATTGGCTAATATAATTTTTTTTTTATTATTTTTTAGAAATTTTGCGCCGTCGTTATGTCTGGCTAAAAAAATTTTGCCATCCTGTTTGAGAGTTTTTAAATAAAGTTTTAAATAATAATATCGTAATGCTGTTGTAATTTCAAATGACGTTAATAATAATTTATTTTATAACCTTAAATGGCACATAAAAACAATGTTAATAAGAAGTGCCATATAATTTTTTATTTTTTTTAACAAGCGAATGTTTACAACCACCAAACTCTTGGCTTTATAATACTGCATACCCTTAGGCTTTTGGTTTCTTTTAGGTTTGTGCTTTTGTAGTTGTTTGTATTTAAAAAATAAACAGCCAACTTCCTTGTAACCTATTCCTTATTATTAAGGTACACACCTTTATTTAAATTCTTTCGTTTCAGTTTTTTTTTTTTTTTGTTTCTTGTTTCTTTTTGAAGACATAACGTAACATCTACTATTACTAAAATTACTTCTCTGAAAACTTAATGGCCAATTTTCTTTTGGGTGTAATGTGCGTATTAAATTTAATGTTTTTGTGGGGTGTTTATGCGTATATAGTTGAAAAAATATGGGTATCCTTATGTGTAAAGCAAAACAACATAAGTCTATAATAAAAAATATTTAACAAAAAAAAACGTAAGTGACATAATTTTCTGCCTTACAAAAAATGTTAAGTGAATGACCCGGTTTATTTGTTGAAAGAAGTTTGTAAAGAGATGTAGTTGGTTTGTTTTTAACAATGTACAGTGTTATGAAATGTAGTAAAACAATGTACAGTGTTATGAAATGTAGTAAAATAGTACAAAATTCTTATTTTTGCAAATTTAAAAAGATGAGATTAAATTTATTTTTTGTTTTCATGACTTTTTATAATATAGTTTCATGAAAAAATCTTTTTTTGGCAATAAAGCGTCATATGCGGGCAGTTTTGCTTGAAAAAAAGTGCCGCTAAAGCACACCGAAACGATCGGTTTAAACATCGGTTTAAACAAGACAGAGAGGCCAGCCAAGCAAATTTTAAAACCAAGAATTGGAAGCAATACTCCATGAAGATTGTTGTCAAACTCAACAAGAGCTGACAAATTCATTGGGAACTACTCAAGCAGAAATTTAAAAAAGTTTGCCATCAGCAGAACTCATTGAAAGGCAAGGAAATTGGAAATACGAATTGAAGCCGAGAGACCTTGAAATACAATTTTGCATGTCCGAAATGATGCTTGAACGCTATAAAATAAAATCATTTTTGCACCGAATCATTACTTGAGAAGGAAAATGGATGCATTACAATAACCGGAAGAGTAAGAGAGCGTACGTAAAGCCCGACCAATCAGCCGAATAGACACCAAAGCCAAATATCCATGGCCCTAAGGTAATTCTCTGTATTTGGTGGGAGCAAGCTGACCGAAAGGTGGGAAGCTGTACCGAACGCAACTGATTCGTTTGAAGCGAGTATGTACTGCGAAAAATGCCCAGAATAAGAGGCCAGACATGAAACCGTAATATTCCATTATGACAATGCTCGGCCACATTATGCAATACCTGAATAAGAGGCCAGACATGAAACCGTAATATTCCATTATGACAATGCTCGGCCACATTATGCAATACCTGTTAAAAACTATTTAGAATGAAATGGTTGGGAAGTTTTGTATCACCCGCCTTTGCCCCGTCCGAATAATATTTGTATCGATCGATGCTAAAGCCATACATTTATATTTTTACAATTCTAAACATGTGTCTTTAAGAATCCCCCTAATGTTACCTTTCATTTTTAACAAAATTTTCCAATTACCATAAATATCAATTACCTACTTTTATTTGCAAACAATTTTCCAAAATTCTAATTTGTAATTCTTTACCAACAAACACAAAATACAATTCTTATTAAACTTTTTTTTTGTCTTCATACAATTCAGCAGACAATAATATAGACCATATAGACAAGAGTAGAACATACAAATTTTATTTAATAGACTCACGGTCACGACCCCCAAAGAAAATGTTTTCGCACATAAATCTTAATAATTTTTATTTCGTGTGTATGATTTTTAAGCTCAGCGCTGTTTTTTGCGCGCAAAAACACAAAACACACACAAAAAAAAAATATGAAATTATTAAAAAAAAAAATAAAAAACAGAAATACAGAAAAGTTGCCACACAGTCTGTAAGAATATGAGTTGTTTTGCTTATATTAAAGAGTAAAAGAAAAAATGAGTGAAGTTGTTTACAAAAAAAAACTCAAAGCGAATTGTGTTTTTTTGTTAACCAAGGGAGAAATAAAAAGAGAGTTTAAGGAACACTCTGAAAGAGATAGTATGAGTTATTTCCCCTCTTTAGTTTTAATAACAAAACAAACAAAAGATAATAAATTTTCTCAAGAGTATTTATAGGGGAATATAATGTTTTGTTTTGAAAGAGTAATAAGTAAAAGGGAGAGCTTTAAATTTGAATATAAAAAATAGAGTGTAATTATTATTAAATATTTGGTTTGTAATTCAATTTTATTAATATTAATTTATAAATATTTAAAATAATTGTTAAATATTGATAATTTCTTAAAGCTGCTTAAATTTATTATTAATTGTGCGTTATTTTGTTTAGTTGAAATGAGTTATAGTTTTGCGCTCTTTTTTTATGTAATCATTCAGCCATTTTTCCATTTTGTATTTGCAGTTTTTCATTTTTTTTTATTGTTGTTGTTTGTTTATTTGTTTTTGCGTCTTGTGTTGTTGCTTTTTCTTTAGAGCTTTTTGCATAAGTGTTGGTATTTTTCTTTTTAGTTTTCGTTTAAGTGTGTAGTTGTTGTATTTTTTTTTTCATATGGCTGTCATATGGTGGCTTTAAAAATGGGTGGAGTGTCATTTTGTTTTTGCTCGCCGAGACAACATGACTTTTCTTTTCATTTTTTTCCTTTGTTGTTGTAGTTTTACTTGCTCTAAGAAATTTTTTTTAAAAAAAAACATCTTTTTGCTGTTTTGGTTAATTGAGTAATCGGGAATTTTTAGATTTCACAATGCCGTCGCTTTAATTTAAATTTCTTTTAAAATATATTGGAAAATTTTTCAAATATTTTTAATTTTTATTAAAATTAAAGAAAATCTGTTTCATTTTTCTTTTTAATAAATATTTTGTAGCTATTGGTTTTTGTTATTGTTGCTGTTGGTGTTTTTTTCATATTGTTTTAAGATAAAATTGTATTTCGAAAGTGACAGTTAAAATGATTTATCACTTTGTTTCGCGCTGCTGTTGTAGAACAATTTGTGTGTTTGTTTGTGTTGTCGTTCGTCTGTGTGTCTAAAACATTAGAATGTTGTTGCTGTAGATGTTTTTTGTTTTGTTTTAGGTTTTGTGATTTTTTGTTCTGAAAAAGACCCTCTCTAGAGTCTACTAATAGTAATTTTTTTCAAATACTATGTCTATGTTTTTGTGTCTTTAAACAGTTAACACTCGTTAAACGGCTGTTATTAGATAAATCAATAAAATTAATTTAATTTTCAATGAAATTGTCCAAAAAAAAAAAAAATATAAAGAATTTTGCAGTTTTAGTAAATTATTAATAAAATGGTCCTTTTTTAGGTAAAAGACAAAAGTACTTTTTTTTGGTACTTTTTATGCAGCTTTTTGCTTAAAATTTGTATTTAAATTCAAATAAATATTAAAAACTGAAAATTTTGTTATAAATTTGTTTATAATAGTTTATATAAGAACATTGAATTTTTAACAGCTAAATGTACTTTTTCGCTTACTTTTTTAGTTTGTTCAAACAAAAAGCGTCGGCTAAATATTAATTTCAACAATTTTATATATAAAATTCAAATTTCTTATTGATGACTTTGTTTCTATTAGAAACAAATTGAAAATTCTGCAGTTTAAAACAACTTTTTTGTAGCTGTTGAATTTTTTGTAGTTTAAGGAACTTTTTTTGTAGCTGTTGGTACTTTTTTACTTATTCGGATACTTTTTTCTAACAAAAAGCATCGGCTAAATATTAAATTCAACAATTTTATGTATAAAATTCTTCTTTCTTATACAAGACTTTGTTTTTATTAGAAGCAAGTTGAAAATTCTGCAGTTTAAAATATGTTTTTTGTAGCTGTTGAAATTTTTTGAAGTTAAAGGAACTGTTTTGTAGCTGTTGGTACTTTTTATAAAAATTTAATAACCTTTTTACATTTTAGGTCTTCTTTTAAACAGTAAAATTTTTAAATTAAATAGTTTTTAAGAAATTTTGTATTAAAGCTTTAAAATCCTGGTTTCTAAATATCCAGGTACTATTTTGGGTACTTTTTTATTTGAATTTAAATAAAATGTGTTGTCTGTATATGAATAAATGAAGTATGAATAAATTTACCTAAGAATTACTGTGTTTTAAATTATAAATCGTAAAATGTAAAAGCCAGGGTACTTTTTTTTGGTACTTTTTACTCAAGCTCAATATGTGTGTATAAATGGACACGAAATATTAGTTTTACGCATGTTTTAAATATGAGTCGTTAATTAGTGGTTAACAATTTTAGTAAAATGTAAAAATCTTAATATTTTTTAATAAATTAGTACTTTTTGAGGGATTTTTTTACCCTTTTTTAAGCAAAAAGTTTAAATTTATCCTTAATTTTAATCAAAATGTGTCAGCTTAACATTGTTAACAATGATTTATTAAGTATAATGAAATTTTCTTTTACTAAATTTTAGCTAGAGTAGTTATCAATCCAAATCTTAACAAAATTTGCACTTTTTCAAATGCTTAAGTATTTTATTATGATACACTTTGCCAATACTCCTTATTAATATATTTTAAAGAAGAAAGTGTCAATATTGCTTTACTGATCTTGTTAAATGGTTTCTCTTAGTTCTTGGTTCTGTGACGTGATAATTTCTTAAACTTCTGGTTAAATGAACACAATTAAAAATAATTAAAAAGTATCAAAGGAATTTGTTTTGAGAAATATCTATAGTTTTATACACTTTTAATGGAAAACAAAAGGAAATTCAGTTTAGTTTGAATATTAAGGTATTTTTTAAGGGTTATTTTTCCCTATTATGGAATGAACACTATTAAAAAGAATGAAAAAGTACCGGTAAAAGCTTGTTTAAAGAAACTTAAGAACATGTTACCTCTTTTCCTAAGCTTTATTTATTAAGACAATTCTTTCTTTTTAAAAATAAAGGTACTTTTTAGAGTACCTTTTCTGGTTTCTATTTAAAAATGTATGTAAATAAAATAGCTTTTAAAATAAATATTTCTAAAGGAAAGGAACTTGTGCTTTAAATGAATACAATTAAAAATAATGCCTTAAATAAAGCTGTTTTTAAGAACTTTATTTAAAGTTGATTAAATTTAAACTTTTTTAGTGAGCTAAACTTTGTTTCTACACTTTTTGTAAAACTGTAAAGTAAATACAGTTTTTTGAACAATAAAGTACTTTTTAATGTAGTTTTTTATATAAAGCCAAAAATACATATATTTAAAAATGAGTCTAAACTTAAATGAAGATTAAAGAAAATTATTAAAAAGTTTTCTGGTTAAAGGTACTAAACTGTTCAAAGTGTCTTTCTATTGGTACAAAATTGTACCTTTTTCTTATACGGCCGTTAAATTAGCGTGATTTTTAGTTCTTTATACTACATAATAACAGAGTGTTTGCAGTAAACACCCCTACACTCATCATTAGAATGTTTTTATTTCTTGCTATTTGCTGTCGTCAAAGTTTTTAGCGCAAGTGTTTTGTTTCTCTAATATAAATATTTCATTTTTGTTGATTTTTTTTCCTAAATACATAGAAAGCAAAAAAAAATGAAACAAAATGTAAAAATATACAAAGTCTATAGGAAAATTTGTTTGAATATGTATAAAAAAATATATAATTTTCTGAAATGCTTAAAGCAAATTGTTTTGCTAAAGCTTACTGTTTATAAACATCTACCAGAGATTTTAATAAACCATATAGAATAAATGAAAAAAAAATATAAATGCGCTTTTTTCTCTTTTTTTTTGTAACAATTTGAAATAAACTTTAGTTAGAGAATGAAGGAAAAAAAACACAACATAAATTACTTTTTTTCCACACAATGTCATTTGGAATTGTTTTTTTTTCTGCTGTATTTTAGGAATTTGTTTTATTTATTTTTTTTCTGTATGTTCCTTCTAATTTTTTCATTTGTTTGGTTGTATGTCTGTTGGAAATTGTTTCTTATTTGTTTGTACATTTATTTATTTTCTAATTTAAAAAAAAATGTTTCTAGTTTTTGTTATTATTGTTGTTGTAGTTGTTTTACGTTTTGCATGAATTGCGGCAAAATGATTTATGTACCGTAAAAATATGTATGAATGTACAAATGTTATGCGTTTAATTTCCAAAACGGAGTGAGTGGGATAGAGTGCTGCTTTAGATACATATACAACAATTATAATAAGTTTTATCATAAAATGGGGAAATTCTTTATTTGTAACAAAATATGGATTTAATTAAAAAAAATAATATTTTTCAAATTAAAGCTTAAATTTAATTTTTTGTTAGACTAAAATGAAAGTAATTTTGGTAATTTTTTAAAGTTTCTAAAAACTTATATACATATGTATATTGGCAATGGAATACAATGAAGACTAAAACTGAAGAAACTTGGTAAACTCAATAAAACTATATGTTTTCAGGAACAAAAATACTAGTTTAGCCACAAAATTTATGAACACAATGCAACTGTAGCCATTTTATAAAAAATGTTGCCTAGTTTTAGGCAACATTTAAATACGAATACATTTATGCTTGTCACAACAACAAATTTTGTTAATGAAACAAAAACAAGAATAAAACTGAAGAAATTTGGTAAACTCAATAAACTATATGTTTGCAGCAACAAAATTACTAGTTTAGCCGCTAAATTTATGAACACAATAAAACTGTAGCCATTTAAAAAAAATGCTGCCTACTTTCAGGCAACATTTTAATGCGAATGTATTTATGGTTGCCCCAATAACAAATTTTGTTAATAGAACCCAAACAAGACTAAAACTGAAGAAATTTGGTAAACTCAAGTAAAATATATGTTTGCAGCAACAAAATTACTAGTTTAGCCACTAAATTTATGAACACAATGAAACTGTAGCCAGTTCTTTAAATATGTTGCCTACTTTTAGGCTAAATTTAAATATGAATACATTCCCCCTAAAGGCCTTTTCCCCTTTCCATTAAAATTCTGAGTTTTACTTTATGGTCAGTTATAAATATTTTGTGTTGCATCATAAATGATGCATCATCTCATCGACCGTATGGCTTGAGGATTATGTGTTTGACCAATCAATGGTTGTTAAATGTATTTTATTTTTTTTTTGTTTTGCTCCTGGCTATATGTGTACTTCCTTTTTCTGTGTGTGTTTTTTTTCGCAAAAATTATATATTATCAACCCCGTTTTTTGCCACCATTTTTGATAAAAAACGCAGATGCGTTTGTTTTGTTGTTTTGCAATTTTTTTTTTCTTCATATAATTTAATAATTTTGTTTTGTTTTTATATTGCGTGTATTTTTGCATTAAAATGGTTGGTATATTAAACAAAAAATTTTGTTTAATATAAAGTTTTACATAATGTTTTTTTGTTGTTGCTTTTTTCCTACATTTTATCTGTTTATGGCCGAGTTGTTTTTTTTATAACTACACATACATATAATTAGGAAATTAATCTGTCAGATTTTATGAGGCAAATAAATAGTAACACAAGCTTTTAACCCATAAACAAGGAGTTTTCAACAGTAAAAGAAATTGTCAATATTATTTGTACTGGTTATACATACAAATTTAATATTTTTAGAAAATTTTAGAAGAAAAATTAAGTGTGAATTTCTTTAAATCGAAAGTTTTGGAATGACAAAAACTCAGTTTAAAAAATATTTTCGATTGCTTTGCTAATTGGAGCATCCCAATTTTTTCTCAATATTAAGGAATTTCTAATTAGTTTGCTACAATCTTAAAAATTTGTCCAAATTTCCTTTTTTTATTTTTTAAAACGTTTTGCTGGGTTATTAACATTTGTGCACAGTTTTGTTTTATTTTAATTTACAATTTTATATTTCTACTTATTTTAATTTTATTTTCCTTTTTTTCGTTGCTTTATTTATCATACATATGAGTGAAATGCTGCTGTTTGCTGTTTGTTTTTGCTGCCATCAAAAAAAAAAAAAAGAAATTGAAACGAGAAAAAGCTCAACCAATTGGAAAATTTACACGTGAAAATTGTGAAAAATTGTTGTGGTTTTAATTTGGTTTATTGATGTGCTGTTGGTTGGCTTATATATGGCGCAAAAAAAAATAAAAACTCAAACAACAAAAATTTGGTTGTTGGTAGACAAAAATTTAGATTTTAATTTGTGTAAAACCAGAAAATTATTTTCATGTAAAACAAAAAAGTAAAATATTTAAACACAGTTCTTTTAAATTTTATTAAAAATTTAAGCAAAATTAAACTAAATTAAAGGGGATTTGTTAAGGTTAAATTTAAAAAAAAAATAAAGCCTACTGTTAGGTGCTCAACTAGCTAATGTTTGATAGTTTCACATATAAACCTTATAATTTTTAGTTTTAAACTAGTTGACCGCCCCGGCTTCGCCCGGTAGCATTTACTAATGTTAGTTCTTCAAGTTTCTCCAACCCACATACACCTGCCTGCAAATTTATTTGAAAATAAAATATCTATATTTCTACTGCATACTTTAGGGAGCTTTTTTATTACATTTGACTGGACTAAAAAAAAAATTCAGAGTTTTACCCGGAATTTCTGAATTTTTTTTCTTTACGAACCATCTCCTGAAAATTTCGAATCGAATAAAAAAAAAATCAGCCAAATCGCTCCAGCCGTACTCACGTGATGCCATTACATACATGGACCATTTCATTTTTATATATTTACGTTTGTATTTTAAAGCCTACTTTTAGTTGTTAGAAATTGCTAATACTTAATATTTTGTACAAAGTACATACTGGACTTTATCAAAGAAAAGTAACTATGTACATCAGGCATGTGATTTTTAAACTTTTTATGAAAATTTCAGTTTAAAAAAAAAATTTTTTTTGTAAATTTTTTAAAATCTGAATATTTTGAAAAAACATTTAAATTAGCATATGGATTTTTTGAAGCCTACTTTTAATTGTGATTTCTGACTAAATTGTTGCCGAATTTGTTGCATTTAAGTTAAATTTGTTTACTTTTCAACACTGTTTAGTTTTATAAATTTTTTGAAAGCCTGCTTTTAGGTGTTTTTAGAATTGGATCAACTAAATACCTCAACTTTGTTTGACAAATTAAATCAATTCTTTCCATACCTTCCTAGTTTTTTATTATTATTTCTTGTTTTTTTATTGAGTTCAAAAAATCTCTTTCAAATTTCCTTTAAATTGATTTAAATTTGTTTTGTTTTTTTTTTTTTTGATAGTTTGGAAGTAAAAGTTCATTTAGTTTCATTTAAATAAAACCAACCATTAACCAATAGACACGTCTGTCACGACCTCCAATTTTTGTACTACAAAACCTGTGTACACACCACATACAAACACCTTACCTCTACTAAAACCATTCAACCAAACCAAACCATATTCTACTGCACAGCCACCAGCATGGGTGGTTTGGATTTGTTAGGAAAAAAATAGTAAAGGCTTTTGTTTGATTTTTGTTTGCAGCTTAGAATTGTGTTTTTTGTTTAGATTTTTGTACAAAAAGAAAGCAAAAAAAAAACTACCATAAAGTGTGACATAGGCAAAGTGTGACTCCAAACAGTCTCACACAGAGCCAACAAAAAAACAAATCCAACACCATAACTCGGCAAACAACCCAGCAAACACATAACCAATATTCACTAACAAAAAGTCATATAACAAAGAAAGAAAAAAACAAAACATACATATAGTTTTCTGGGTTTTATTTAAGCTTCATTGATTTTTTATGAAGCTAATAATAACAAAAACAGCAGCCAAACCAAATATTTTAGTTTGTTTTAACAAACTCAGTTTTGTTTTAAAAATTTATAAGGTTTAGTTAGTTTAATTGAAGAAAATATTTGCTCAACATATTTAAGGTATAAATAATGCCCGAGAATGCATTTTATAATATGCATTCAAATAATGATATATGATCTTGTTGAGCAAACAAACCCCCAGCACGTGGCTGCTGCTGCAATATAACTTTTCTGCCTTTTTTTCCCAAATAAAATGCCAATGTTTAAAATGTTTAAAGTAATTTATCTTGTGTATAATAAAAATAATGATGATGATGAGGAGGATGACGATCTTTGTGTTATTATATTTAGTAGAGGGAGTATAAGCATGAGCATGTTTTGTATACATATAGATATAAATTACAGCCTGCTTTCTTTGGCATTTGAGTTGCCCAAATTAAAAAAAAAAAAAAATAAACAAAAAATGTATCAATTTACCTTAAAAGTAATCAAGCAGATACCCATATTCATACATACATATACCAACAGGCAAAAATTTAAATCGTTTTTGTGTGATTTTCCTGTTAAATGGACATCTTTTTTACATGTAATATATATCCTGTTCCCACACGTCCAAACACCTTTAATTTAAAATGAATTTCTTTTGCTTTTGTTGTATGTACAATATTTAGTTGCTGCAACTCAAAAGTTTCTTAACCCATGCGTAATATTATTTGCATGATGCATATTCTTTACATTTTTATTGTACAATATGTTTCTTTCATTATTATTACTCTTGCAGTTGTGTAGCCTATACCAAAAGTATTTCTTTTTACTTTTTTTTTGGGCTGGTGTTGTTTTATTATAAAAAAAAAGTAAAACATCCACATCTTTTGTTGCTTTGTTGTGGGTGAAAAAAAAAAACGAAAAATAAAGCAAAAAGAATGCAAAAGTCTTGGACAAAGATGTTATGATGAGGTTGATATTTTGCGTTTTACTAAATTTATAAACAAGAGCTACATAAGTTGGAGAAATGCTCTAACTTAGATATACAGTTGGTAACAATACAAATATTTGATCAAATATATTTGAACACTATAAATTTGTCCAAGTTATATTGAAAGTTTCCATGAAATGTCTCTTTGATTGAATAAAAACCCAGTTTCAAAAAATGTTGCCTAAATTTAGGCTTTAAAAATAAAAATCTGTGAAATGAGCTCAAGTGTTTTGGAAATTACATATGTATATGGAAAAGCTTTGGAAAAATCCTTTAAAAATTAATGAAAACTTAGTTTAGAAAAATATTGCCTATATTAAGGCTTTCATAGATTTTAGATATTATTCAAATTCGTATGATAATGACAGAAATCTCTTAAAAAGTACATAGATACCAATTTTACAAAAATGTTGCCTTAGAAAGTTAAAAATACGAAAAATAAAATTAATATAAATTTATATTTTAGCAAATTATATTGAAAATTAACAAAATTGAAGTTTCAATAATGTTTGCCTATATTTAGGCTTTAAAAAAAGAAGACTAGAAAAAATGTAGCTTATGATGATTGAATTTTAAAATTTTAGCACATTATTTTAGAAAGATTAAAAAAATTTCATTTAAAATTAACAAAAACTGAATTTCAAATAATGTTGCCTATTTTAAGGTGTTGGTAATTTTCAAAAGCTTAAATTTTATTAAAACTTTAACAAGATTGCAGAAAATCATTTAAAAAGTAAATAACAAAAAATTTTAGAAAACGTTGCCTATTTTAAGGGGTTAAAAAAATTATTTTTGAAGAAATTTTATTAAAAAGTTTTAACAAAAGGTTAGAAAAGTTTCAAGAATGTGTTCTTTTTAGTAAATTTTATAAAAAAAAAATCCTTAAAAATTCATTTAAAAAAATATAGCTTGAGTTTTTAATTTAATTTGGATTTTATTAAATATTCAGAAACAATGGTTTTGTATGACAAATAATTCATTTAAAAGTGAATAAAGTCAAAATTGTCAAAATTTAAAGTTTTTAACGAAATGCAATGAAAAACTAGATTTTCAAAAACTATTGCCTAAATTAAGGGATTGAAAAATTTAAAATTTAGGAAACTGTAAAATATTTTTGGAAAAATATAGTTTACAGGTCATGAAAGTCGTTACCACCAAAAAAACATTAATAAAAAAGTGTTGCCTAAATTTAGGGGTGAGATTAATTTTAAAATGTTTCAAAATGCTTAAAATTTGTAGAACTAAACTAAATTGAATTGCCTTTTAACCATTTATAGACTATTTTGTAAAAAGTCATGAAGCAATTCAGTAAAAACTATAAAAAACTTAATTTTCAAATAGTGTTGCCTATATTAAGGGATTGACAAAATCTTTAGTCAGAAAACCATAAAATTTTGCTTCTAAAAATATAAATTACGGACTATGAAAGTTGTTTACTACAATATAAAATAAAATGTACTTTCTGCAGCCTACTAATGTGTCACTGAAGTGCTGTTTTAATTCGTTTTTTACTAAAAATAATTCTTATAATTTTTTTGTGTCTTTCTGGTATCTGTCTTAAATTTACTTAAATGTTATTATTATAATTTTTGTCGCTGTTTAACATTGCTCAAGTGTGTTGTAGCAAGTACAACAGCCATACTTACATCCAGCGCATACAAGCTGGTGTAGAGCTTTATGGTTTCTGGTGGATAGCAGCACTATACGTCATACAGACTTATACTCCTCATACTTTTTGGTTGGTGTTCTATACACTACTTTGCTTTGATGGTTGAATATCTTCTTTGTCTTTTCAGATACTTATTTAATAATAAGAACATGTATACAAACACTCATACGCAAGTAAGAATTTTTGTCATCATGATATACCTCGGCTGCAGCTTGTTGTTTGGTGTTGTTATTTTATTATAATATTTTTTTTTTTTGGGATATTTTAGTATCCAGCAAGTACAATATACAACACCAAAAAACACAGAAAAAGAGTGTGACTAATATAAACATACAAAAGGCAAAGTTATAAGCTAAAATGACAGTTGCGACATGTTTGCGTAGGCGTCATCATCATCATCATCAAGAACAGCATCATTGAGATTCATATTATTTTTATTATTATTGTTGTTGTTACTGGTTGCTGGCTGGCTTGGTTGCTCTAGTGTTGTCTGCTTCAAGGAGTATATTTTATTTAATATTGTTTTGCATATTGTTGTGGATATGTTTGGATATTTAGTGTAATGTAATGTATATTCTGCTAAGTTTTCTGTCTTGGTTATAGTTGTCATATTTGTATTTGTTGGTTTAAGGTGACAATTTACATTGCAATTGTATTAAGAATATAAGTATGTATATAAAAAAGTGTTGTTTTGTTAAAAACAATAGTATTAATAACTAATTTCGGTGTTTAACAAGTGAGATCATATAATTGTTATGACAAGAATATTTAACGAGATAGAATTGCAAGTTAGAACAATGATTTATTAAACAATTAAATAAAAAATTATAAAGCTTATTTAGTTATTTAATAGCCAAGACTATTTTCATTACAGTTTTTGATAAAATTATTAGAAATTCTGTCTGTATTCCAAAAAATTTCTTAAATTTTATTTTATTTCATTACTAGTTGTATATTCAACTCTCGTTTTTTAATTTCCTTTTTTGTTGTGTTGTTTGCTTTGAAAATTTCTTTCTGAAATTGCTAGACCAAAGGAAAGTACAATTTTTCCGGTTTAGAAATTAGTTTGTTTCTACCGTTTGCCTAAATACAAGATTGTTACAGTTACAGTTGTTATAAAATTTCGTATCGAAAGTCAGTCAGTCATTCATTCATTCAATTCAGTTAGTCTTGTTGAATCTGCCCATAAACGATAGTGTGTATGTGTGTGTGTACCTACACATACACACATTTCACGTAACATTAATTCTGTGATTTATTAGGGTCACGTGACCGTCAAACGTACGTACTTTCCAACATACTCAAAGTCGTACATGTATGAACAGGAATTAAATTGATGCAAGGATTTAGGAAAAATAAAAGTAGCCATTGACTGGCCAATACTCTCAAACATACACACACTCTCACAAGACTTGATGATGATGACGATGATCATTAAGCCTGATAAAAATTGTTCTTAATGGTGTTTGGTGGCTGGGTTATAGGAGTTTATAAGTATTTATAAAATCCTTTTTTTAAATACATATTTAAGCTTAAACGAAATCAACCGCAAAGTTTTGCCAGTAATCACCAGTAAAAAGCCATTATGGGAAACTTTAATTTCCAGTTATCAAAATGAAAATAAAAAAACTCTTAAGTTTTTTTTTTTTTGTTTTGCTAAATATTTAGTTTTTTGACTTGCGTGTTTTTATTTTTTTGTTGAACATAAAGTTGTATTGCAAATTTATACTCATTTTTTATTTTAATGTAGTTTGCTTTTTCTATTCCTTTATTGTTGCTATTGTATTTGTTTGATTAGAAAATCAATAGGAAATAAATACGGAAATTATATTCTGTGCAAAATATCCACATTATTTCATTAAAAAGAATAGAACTAAAGCGCAGAGCAAGGCAGCAAGATCGAAAGGTTTGAATTGTGGCAGGGAAAGGGTTTTAAATTAAGGAAGTAAATTTAAAAATTTTTAGTTAAATATTTTATGTGTATAAAATTAAAGATTTCTTATTAGAATTTTTTAATAAAAAAAATATAATTCTCGATTTAATTGCAATTGAAAGTCTTGCCTACTTTTGGACGCTGATAATTTTCATTTCCCTACTAAAATGCTTGTCTTTAATAAATAAGTAACCAAATTTTAAAAGAGTGTTGCCTATTTTAAGGATGAAAATTTTAAAATTTTTACTTTAATTATAAATACCTTATTAAATTATATTGTTTAGTTAAAGTTTATTAAAAAAAAAAATATTTTGTTAAGTGTTGCCTACTTTTAGTCGCCTCAAAATTTTCGTATAAAAAAGTCTCATTTTAATCTTAAAGGATTAAATAACAAATTTCTAAAGCCTAACTAAAATTTTAATATATTCACAATAGTGTTGCCCTTTTTTAGGATTAAAAATTTTTATTAAAATATGTATTTAATTTAAAATCTATTTAAAAAAATTATAAAAAAGGATCAGTTTATTCTTAAATGATTAATTAACTAAAATTTTAATAATTTCACAAAAGTGTTGCCTATTTAAATTTTTAATAAACATTTTATATTAAAATGTTTTGTTTATTTGAAATCCATTACAAAAATTATAAAATCTACAAAATTGTCAGTAATTTAAAGCTATTTTCAAAAAGTGTTGCCTACTTTTGGCCGTCTTAAAATTATATTTGCCTACGTAAAATACTTATTTCAATCTTAAAGGATAAGGTAATTAAATTCCAGAACCTAGCTAAAATTTTTAAAATTTCGCAAAAGTAATGCCTATTTTTAGGATAAAAATATTTAATCTTTACAAAAATTAAATTTTGTTTACTGAAATATTTTATTTATTACAAAGCTATTGCAGGAAAATATAGATTTTTTTAAGATTTCTTAAATTTAAAAAGTATTGCCTAACTTTAAATATCTAACTAACCTTTTTTAAACAGTTGAATACAAAATTATATAGATTCTAGCTAAATTTAAAGCAGTTTTAAAAAAGTGTTGCCTACTTTTAGTATGAAAAATTTCTATTTCCTTTTTCTTTTCTGTATTAACGTATTTAGTTTACTACTATACAGTTTAAATTTAGTTTTCAATAATTGTGTTGCCTACTTTTAGGCTTTAAATTTCTACACTTGAAATTATTGATTTATTAGCACAAAATAATTATGTTTATTTGCGTTCACTCATTTGTTTACTACCAAAAACAAAACGAAATACACAGCAACAACTACAACAATATTGTACGAAAACAACAAAAAAACAAACAGACACACACTATCAAAAAACCATGACTTTTACTTATACATAGTATATATACATATGTATATGTAAACTAAGTAGTAGATAAAATTTTATGTATTACTTAAAATATTGTACAACAACAACCGGCAAACACATGCGCTGTTATGACTTTGAATTCTGTTAACTGTTTTTTTTTTGGTTTTCTGACTGTTTTGTACTTTTAGTCCCATTCTGTGTTTGTTATAAAGTATGAAAATTACAAATATTATTTTATTTTTTTTTTTAGTTTTTTCTGTTGGATTGTTCATTTTTAATAATAACAACCCTTTTTTTTGTTGTGTATGAGTTTTTACTTAAAATAATAGCGATTTATGGGTTTTATTTAAGCAGACTTCTTGCAGTATTTTTTTTAAGGTATAAAGTCTACATTAAGGCTTTAATGCTTAAGGCTAAAATTCATTTTTAAAAAAATATATTGTATATGTTGAGTTTCGTTATGTCTGCAATGCATTTATTTGTTAGTGTGTGTTACATATTTTTTTATTTTTTTGGGATTCATAAAGTATGGAAGTTGTAGGCCATGAACAAAATATTCATGTTTGTGTTTTTAGAGCCATTTGTTTTTCATTTATGGTTTTGCCATATTTAAAGTTGTTGTATGTTTTTTTAATATATTTTTGGCCAGCTTAAGATACAGACATAGTTGTTTGTTGTAGAGAAGAGCTTGAGAATTTATGTATATGAATAAATGTAGTAGTGTTATGTTTAATTATGGAATAAGGACACCTAGTCTGGCTGCAGTTTTCCACAAAATAAAAAAAAATACAAATATTTTTTTGAAAAAGTAATTATTTTTGCTGCTGCAAAATAACAATGTCTGGGTTTTTTGCCTAAAAGTATGTTAAATTAATTAAATTTTTATTCCTGTTAGCACAGAAAGTGTAAGGCCTACTTTTAGGCTAGACATAATAAAATTGTAAAAATAAAATATGTAATTTAAACATTAAGCATGTAATACTTTACTATAGGCTTTTACTTACACACATTTGAGGTTTATACAACTTTTTTGACACCATAAAACTATAAAAATCAAAGAATTCTTTTTAAACCAAATGTCTGCTAGTAGACCCCCTTTAGGAAATGAAGAAAAAAAATAATAATAATATCGTAAAAAGCCACATATACACACAAAAAGAGTACATTTACACTCTTTAGTTGAGGCCAGAACAATCACAGAACAGACAGTTAACTATTACATACATACAAATAAGATACATACACTTACTGTGTGTGTAAAAACACTTTCATGTAGTTAAATTCTCCATGCCCCCCCATACATACATACATTTACATTGCTGTACTAGAACATTTTACTTACACTGTGTAGAGTACATATACACATACATACATTGTAAGTGAAGTAAGTTAACGTGTAATGGTGGAAAAACCAGTGTCAAGGTTAACGACCAATGAATTTATTTTGCTTGAATAAATTTTACGATAATGAGGAAATTGTCGTTGTAAGTATGACTATGGACACACATACCTACAGACATTCATCCATATACATATACAAACCCAATAAAAGTAAAATGTCATCGTCATGTTTAAGTACACAACAACAACAGCAACAAAAAAAGCTGTAGTAAAGTTTTTTGTTTTTAAAAGGAAGTTAAAATTAAAATATGGCTCTTAAAAGTAGGCTTTAATTTTTTTGGCTTTAAAAAATTGTAAGCATATTACTTAAAGTTTATAAAAAAAAGCTTTTAATTTAGGTTTTAATTTTGGAACAAATTCTTTACAAGTGTGTGCTAACATTTATAAAATTTAAACTAATTTGCCAGTAGTTGTGTTTTTGTGAGTCGGTGGTGTTGAAACTTTTTTTTTAGTAATTTATGGCCATCTTGATGATTTTTAGGCTTATAACTTTGCGCCATAAATTCAAGGTAAATTTCAAGTAACAATAAAATACACTTGTTGCTCTATTAAACAAATTTTGTTAAAAGTAAACACATAAATTTGGAAATTGCTTACAATATAACAAAGAAAAAACAAATTATGGTGTTAAAATCTTAACTGAAAAACGATAAATTTACTACTGGCTTAAATCCAATAAGAAAACTATAACTAAAATCTTTTAATTTTACATATTATTTATTAAATTTTTATAAAATTAACAAAGCTCAGCTTTTAAACAATTTAAACTTCCTTAAACCGTTTATGTTTTTCTTCTAACTAAACAAAGCATACTTTTAGTTGCTATTTCTTTGTATTTGCCTTAAAACATTTTCAATCTTCATATTTCTTTTACCCCAACTTTTCTTGTGAAGCACAGAGCCAAGCAGAAAAAAATAAAAGGAAATACAACAGAAAAATCTTAATACTATATATTTTCTTCTTAGAATGATTCGATGATTTTTAAGCGCCTGCGTTAAAATGAAAACCAATCGCATCAAAGCACCCCATTAAATAACGTCATCTACCAACATCATCATCATCATTATTAACATCCTCTAGGAAACAGAAAAAAAGAATCATATTATATATACACATTGCTGTACACATCTATCTATATATATATATTTTCTTCATATTCTTTATCATACAATTTTGTTAGAAAATGTTTAATATTTTTTCCGGAGAACAACAACAGCTGTGGGTTTTAAAAATGGAGTAAATTTAAGAAATAATTTAAAATGCAATTTAGGTGGATTTTTAAGGGAAAAATAATAGTAGTAAAGAATTAAAGCCTACTTTAAGGTGCTAATCATTTAATTTTTTAACTTTCTTTAGGGTCTTTTAATTGAGAACTTTTAAAGCCTACTTTTAGGCACTAATCATAATTTTTTTCATTCGAAAGCTTTTATTTTCAAATGGAAATATAATTTTATAACCATCTGAAGATTTTTTTATTTAATGTTTTAATATTTTTAGAAAAAGTATGAAGATTTTTAAAAGCTTATTTCCACAGGCTTTATAAAATATAATTTGTAAAGTCTACGTTAAGGCGCTAATAAGAAATGTTGCTAAAAACTTCAAAAGCTTTCATATTTAATTAGATTTTAGTATATCATTTGAAAGCGTTTCTACATTTCTTACGTTTTTTAATGACTTATTTAATGAAATATTTGATTTTATGTAATTGAATCTCACAAAACATTTTTCTAAAAATGTTGAAAGCTTTTCGATATCATTATCACTTCCAAAGTCTATTTTGAAGCCCACATAACATTTTTCTAAAAAAGTTAAAAGCTTCCAAATCTAGTTAAAGCTTGCTTTAGACTTGAGTATTACATTTCGAAGCTTTTTAAATTAAACAAAATTTAACTTTTGAATATTTTTTATATAAAATTTAAAAAGCTTTTAAATTAAATGAAAGCTTTATTAATATTTTGTATATTCATTAAAATGTTTTTTTTTTATTTATTCTTTAAAACTTCATTATATTTCTCTATGAAAAATGCAATTTATGTAAAATATTTATAAAATTTATTTTCTACCAGCTACTGCTCACAATCCTCAACACCATTGTAGCAATTCAACATTTTTTTTTTGCTTCTTAAACATTTCATATATACAATTCTTAACAATTTTTTTTTGTTCTCTAGAATTTCTCTAGTTTTTGTTAAAAAGAATGTTGTTTAAAATGAATATAAAAAAACCAAGTAAATTTTGTTGCATGAATGCTACTAGATGGTGGCACAAACAGCATAGAAAAAACGTATACAACATGGTAAAAAGCAGTGTAAAAAGCACACAAAAACAACAACAAAAAAACCAGAAGCTTAGTAGCAAAAATACCATAAGAGTACTAGTGCAAAATGTAAAAATTCCAATTTACTATTTGGCTAAAGCCTGTGCTCAAAAATACTTTAATTTCCTTTTGGTTTATTTTGCAAAGTTTTCTTTATTTTTTTTTTGATGGAGCACATTTTTAATGTTTTTTTTTAGAGGTAAAAAGTTATATTAACCCTTTAAGTTTAAGAAATTACTAAAAGGTTTTTAAAAATTGTTTGTTGCTTAATGCTTGATTTCAAAGCTTTAATTAATTGAAAATATGAACAAAATTTAGAAAAAGCTTAACCGTCGTACAGACTTTAAACTAAAGTTGACAAGATTAAAAAAGCTTTTTTGTATGAGCTTTTAAGTTTTGTAAGTATATAGCTTAATTTAGTTTTTATTTAAGCTGAGGAAAGCTTTAATAATTGAGTTTCTAAGTTTTAAGTAAATTTATTAACACAGAGCTTTAAATTAATTGTGGCTTAATGGTTTAAAAATTATTTAACTTTTCATTTTGTTTTTTATTTGAGCTTTTAAATCCTTCAGACTTTAAACTAAACTTGACAAGATGAAAAAAGCTTTTAAGTTTTATATGTATATAGCTTAATTTAAATAGCTTTTATTAAATTTTAGAAAGTTTAAGCTTAAGAAAGCTTTTATAATTAATTTCCTAAGTTTTTAATGTTTCAAGCTGTTTTAAGTAAATTAATTAACAAAGATTTTTTGTTGTTTAAACTTCAAAAAGGCTTTTATGTTTTATGAAACTTTTCAACCCAAGAGCTTTTCCTTAATTGTGGCTCAAATGGTTTAAAATTTTGTTTCTATTTCTTTTCCTTCTGTACTTTGCTAAAGCAATTAATTTTTTTCTGTTCTTTATTTTTTTCTTTATTAAAGAAAACTAAAAAAATAACATTAAAAGCTTATATGGGAGATGGCAACCAAAAAAAATATATATATATAAAAGAAATTATATGAAAAAATGTAATAAAGCAAATGGTATTATTAGCTTTTTTCGTATAATATTTTCTTTGGCTACTAGAAACATACACAGAGAAGGGTTGCAAAACAATTTTTAAATTTAATTTCTTTTCTGCTTAACGAAATTCTTTTTTTTTATTTTTTGTTTTTTCCTTTTAGTATTTTGCAATTTCATTTTGAACAGCAGCAACAGCAGCACAGTGTAACATAGAATTCCTTAAAATCCTTAGCTGTCACAATATATTTTTTGTGCCTGACTTAATTTTCTTGCTTGCATTTCTTTCCATCAAAAATAAAAAAAAAATGAAAAAGTTTTTTTTTATATATATTTTTTACTTCATTCCTATAGATTTTTTTTGTATATGTATATAGTAGCAACATACTTTACAGTTTTGTTGTTATTTGAAGCATTCATTCGTGCAATGCTTATACTTGGATGAATACATACAGAGAAGTTGTTGGAAAGTGTATGTAGTATGTATGTGTGCCCTGCCACTTCTAAGCCACACACCATTTTCATCTAACAAACAACAACCAGTCAAAGTCTTGGCTGAGGGTAGTATTTCTCTATACTTGCTACATATACTCTTAAACATTTCACTACTCACACATTTAACAGAAAAAAGTAAAAGAAATATACACAAAATTTAGTATATTCTTTATTATATGTAGAGTGTAAAGTAGGTTCTGCTTCCCTTCTGATTTGCTTTTTTAGTTGGGGAGAAGCGGAAATAGTTTTCAGAAAAATCTAATATGGCAACCATGGTCTCAATGGCGAGCAAATGTTTGAGCTTAACAACCATTACTAACAAACCATGTTAAGGTTCTAACAAAAAAACAAAAATACTAATAAAATATAAAAGTTTAAGAGAAAAGGAAAAGAAAGATAGAGAAACATGTATTAAGAAAATGCAATTTTCTGGGAAATTGTTTAGAAATAAAAAAAAAAAGTTTTAAATTTTTCTTAAAAGAAATCTTTTAAAAATGCTTTAAAGGAAAATCTAGCTTTTAACTATATTAAAGGCCTTAATTTAATGTTTAAAATTTGTTAAACCCCTAAAAGTATGCTTTACTTTTTTTAATTTTAAGTTGATACTCAAAAAACTTAAAAAAAATTTTATAACTAAAAATTAACTTGATCTAGTCTAATTCCTTTAATTTAAAGTAAACATGTTATAGTTTCTCTGAAATTATCTTTGCGCCTAAAAGTAGACCCTACTAAACCTTAAGATAACACGATTTCCTTTCATTTCCATTAAATATTTCATATTTCCCTTTAAATTTGTTAAATATTTATTAAATTTTTTCACCAAATATTTTTATAAATATAAATTTCATTCATATTGATTTAACCAACTGAACTTGAGGGGATTTGTCAAATATGATTTTTTGTTATTGTTTTGTGTTTGCATTAGCACTACTAACCTAATAAAATAAACATTTTTGTTTAACTCTATTAACTGTAAATGACATGTGTGTGTGAAAATTATTGTTGGAGGGGTAAAAAAAAGCATGCTTAGCTGTCAAAAAGCTGTCAAAAAAAGAAATATGCATAGAGAATGACCTCTAAAATAAAAATACAGGCTGGCTTGGCTGTTTGTTATTTTATTTCGCTGTGCCACAAAACAATTTGTCTGCTTGATTTTTTTTTTTGTTCATTTATTTTCGCTTAAACACAAGAAAAGAGTTCGCTTTGGAGTGTATGTATGTGTGTGTCATTGTGTCTGAATTTTTCAAAATTGCAAACTACTGTATGAAGTGTATTTGACATAATGTGGCACTTTCATTTTTTGTTTTATTGAAATAAATTGAAAGTTGTAAAAAAAATAAAGGCCTTTAAATATGAAAATCTACTACAGTTTATATGCGAGACTTGCAAAACAGCAGCAGCAATAGCAGACTGACGCCTAATTGATGATGATCATCATCATCATTGTCATCTCCATCGTCATTATTAATGTTGATAATGATGACAATGTGATTGTTTGATTGTATGCTAAAAAAACAACAACAACAATAAACTGTTAAGTTAGTTTATTAAGTGTCATTATTGACACATAGTGACAATTAGAATGACAGCAAAAGTCTACAAACATATTGAAAATATAATTTATAATTTAAAAAAAAAAGTTAACAATTGTCTCTTTCTACACATTTGCTCTGGGTAAATTTAAATGAAAAATGACAGAACAAAAAACTGAAAAGTTTAATGACCTTTTTGAAAATTAAGGAAATGTTAAATAGAATTTGGGATAAAAAATAAATTTTGAAGAAAGCTTTAAAGAAACGAACAAATACAAAAGTTTGGATGGCTGCAAAGAACTTATTTTTACAGAGAAAAAAAGCTTTCTCTCAAAGGGAAAAGTTTAAAATATATTTGATATACATATATTATTTAAAAGAAAATTATTTTTTATTATTAAAAAAAAGCTTTTTAAAAAAAAATTCTAAAAAAATACTTTTCTTAGTAAAATTTAAAAGCGATTTTCATTTAAGTTTCTTTTAAACTAAATTTTATTTAAGAAGCTTTTTTCTAAAAACTTTATTTTTAAAATCTATTCCCTAAATATTTTATTTTTTTAACTTAAAAATTTTAACTTTTTCTAAAAAAAATTAAAATTTGTTCTGAATAAAATATTTTTTACTAAAAGCTTTTTTTAATAAATATTTCTTTTTCTAAGCTTTTACAAAAACTTTATTTTAAATTTAAATTTAGTTTTTAAATCTTTTTAAAACTTTTATAAAAAAAAAAAATTTTAAGAAACTTTTTTCTAACAACTTTATTTTTAAAATCTGTTTCCTTTATTAGAAACAAATATTTTTCACCAAAAGCTTTTTTATCTTTTTCAAAAAAAAAATTCTTCTGAAAAAAATATTTGTTTCCTAAAGCTGTTTTTAAGAAATATTTGCCTAAGCTTTCACGAAGACTTTATTTTTTGCAAAAGCTTAGTTTTTAAATCTTTTCAAAAGTTTATTTTTACAAAAGCTTTTTAATATAAAAGTTTTGTTGCAAGAGCTTTTTTCCATAAAAGCTATTTCCTAAAAGAGATATTGAATTTAAAAGCTTTTCTTATATACAAAAACGTTTCACAAAAAATTGTATTAAATCCTTCGTTTTAGGAAACCTATTAGATATGAACTTTAAAATCCTACAAAAACTGCAAAATTTTTTGCTTGTTATTTCATTGACCTTTCTACTAGGCCTCCAACATACACTTAAACATAAACTCCCAACAATATTAAAGATATTCCTTTAAAATTTCCTTAAATTCACTATTACTATCAGCAGCAAAGCAACAACAACAGCAAAATTGCACATAAAAGCCACCAAAAATAAAAAAAACATTGCTGGCGACCTTGAAAATCTGTTGGTGAAATTTATAACAAATTAAAAGCCATAATTTTTCATCTTGACTTAAAAGCACACTGAGTGTGTAAATGTATGCATGGGTTTGTGTATGTTTGTGTCTGTGCTAGTAGTTGGTAGCGCAAGAGAAGAGTTCAAAGCTCCCACATTAATATATCACTTTTATTTTTTCAAGTTGTTGTTGCTGTTGTAGTTGTTGTTTTAAAAGGGAAATCCCCGTAAATACTATGATTTTACTACAAGACATTATGGGTTGTAGTACAATGTTGTTGTTGTTGCTGCTGCTGCTTTTTTTGCTGGGTTTATTGTCTGTGTTATAGGCCATCTCTTTCTAGCCTGTTTTAAATTTTTGGCCCATAAATTGTATGAATGAATATTTGTTATTGTTGTCTGCATACACTCTTACACATATACACACACACGCCATACACAAATGTAAGTAAAAAAGCTCACGAAAATATAATAAATTTTAGCCCAAAAAAAAAACATAAAACAATAATTCAACTTGGCGGCAGCAAAATTGGAGAAGGCAAAATAAAATTTTGCATTGCATACTTTTGTTAACCAATATGAATCCACAAAGTAACGAATTAATAACAGACAACAAACAACAGCAGCAGCGTAAAAGCCATTGAACCATAAACATTCTTTAAATATTAAAAAAAAAAAAAAAAAAACGCAAAAATGCAACAAAAGAATTTAAGAAAATTTCTGCTCAAACTGCCAAAATATGAACAAAATAAAAAAAATATATTTATATTTAAGTATTTTTTTCAAATCATAATTGTAAGAACAATTGTTGCTGTGTGTTGAAGTCAATGTTGCTGGATTTTGTTGTTGTTGTTGTTGCTTTTGTTTTTTCCTTTATGTTTATGGTGGTGGCCATTAATTTTATTATTTGCCGACTTGTTTGACAGTTCTGACAGACAATTATTTAAAACTTGTGTTTTTGTTCTAAGTTGTTATTGTGTGTCGAGTTATTAGTACACTGGCAATAGTAGTTGTAGTAGTAGTCTAAAGCATAAATATAAACTTCAGTTTTTTAGAGGTCACCGTGCTTAACAAAAAAAAAACTCAAAATAAAAAAAAAAATTATCATCATTATTATCGTCATCATATGGAGGAGCTCTCTACCAGAAATGATAGTAACAAATAAATGTTAACACCATTTATTATTGTTTTTTGTTGTTTGTCTGTTCACTTGCACTTTTTTCTGTGTGTCTTTGTTTTTCTTTTTTTTTTTGGCTGTGGCTTGGTGGGGAGGAGTTATTTTATGTTTGTTTTAAAATTAATGGCTTTTAATATGGGTTAGTGGAGAATTCAAATTGAAGTTCAGTTTGAAAAATTAACATGTCTAGCAAACAAAGTAATAATGAAACTTAGATGTAGTATTAAGATTTTATTTTAATTATAGAAAACAATAACATGGTATCAGGTTATTTTACCTCACAAAATATGGTATATTTTTAGGAGTTGGTAATAAATTTGTTAAAAATGCTGATTTTTGCCACTAATTGAACTATTTTAGGTAAATAATAATTAAAATATTTAGAAATATCCACTTTGTTTATAAAGCAAGGCTTATTTAAGGGTTTAAACCCAAAATCTATAGTATATTTTTAGGGTAATATACTAAAAATCTAGTCTAAAGGGTTTAAATAAGTTTTAGCATAATTTTAGGGACAACAAAAGGTTTTTTAATATTTAAAGAATGTTTGCTTTAAATATTGTTCAAATTTCTTTCGCCTGTTGCCATGTCTGCTGCCTTAAATTATTTAGGGAACACCAACAAATCGCTGTTAATTATGGAAATAATGTTTAACATTTTATAGTCCATTTTTATTGTTTTCATATTTATTTATTCATTTATGTTTCGTTTTTTTTTTCTTTTTTTTATTTCTTCCCTAGTCCATATACATAACTAAAACAAAATTATGAAAAATGAAGTGTAAAAACTGTTAGTGTTGATCATAAAACTCATTTTTATAGTTATTAAAAACGTACCAACAACTCTTAAATTTTTGCATATTATATTTTTAATAAATAAATTTTTTTTGTCTTCTTTTCGCAGCAAATACGAAAAAAGCTCGTAAAAAATTTAAACAACTCTGTAAAAGATTTAATGGCCATAGGAGTCATAAAAAAATATGTGTATAGATAGAGTCTTGTATATAACTCTTTGGTTTTTAAATACTTTACGTATTGGTAGTTGGTTACGTTTCGTTTCGTTGTATTGTATTTCTTATTTTTTTATAGGCAGAACTAATTTTTAGAGTAAATGTTTTATAACTTTTGCTTTTATTAGGATGGGTAGATTTGTTAAAGGAATTAGTGGCGGTTAGAAGTAGTAGCTGGTCATTGTGTTAAGTTTCAGTAGCTGTGTTTAAAGTAAACTGTAGCGAAAGGGGGGCAAACGTTAAATAGAAAACGTAGATTGAATGATTTAAAAGAATTCAAATAAAACTAAAATTTTCTAAAAAAGCTGTTTTGCTTTAAATACAAATCAATATTTACTTCATTTAGTAATTTAAAGCTTTAAGCTTGTTTATTGAAAATCCTGATTGTTAAAAAATAATTTTTTTTTTTTGCAAGCTTTTTCTTATAAAAGTAGTCTATAATTAGCTTTTGTAACTTTAAAGCTTTAAGCTTGTTTATTGAAAATCCTGATTGTTAAAAAATAAAGCTTTTTTGCAAGCATTTTCTTATAAAATAGTCTATAATGCCCGCTTTTAGTATTAAAGCTTTAAGCTTCTTAATTGAAAATCCTGATTGTTAAAAATAAAGCTTTTTTCCATTCCTTTTTTTATATAATAGTCTATAATGAGATTTCGATAAGAATTCTAAACTTTTTAAGTTAGATTTTTCCAAAAATCTTATTTGATAAGAAAGCTTTAAAATTTGCATAATTTACTTGTATTTTTAAGCTCTATGAATAGCTTTCTTCATAAAGTTTTTTATGGTACAACATTTAAAAGCTCTTTTTATTATTTATAATGATTATGTTCTTAATTTGGAGCTGAATTTGCAAAATTTTGTTTTAGTATAAAAGCTTTTTATTTATTTTTTAGAAATTATAAACAATATTTTTATTTATATTAAAAATAAAAGCTTTAATAAAGAAATATTTTTCTTTTAAAGCTTTTTGAGACAACTTTTAAAATATTTTGTTTTTTATATTAAAATTTCTTTTGTCTGGTTAGTTAGAAATAATGATTATCTAAACTTGGAAAAAGCTTTTTTTTAATTTTTATTCTTAATATATTTAAAAGCTTGTTTTCATAAATATAAACTTTAAAACATTCATTTTAAATAAAAGCTTCTCATCATAAAAGCTTTATATACATATAATATTAAATAAGCTTTTATACATGAATCTTTTTTTAAAGATAAATTTTTTATAATTTATATATATTTTAGTTTTATATAAAATATTAACTTTAATCTTCAAAAAAGCTTTTTAGAAAAATATGCTTTACTTAAGCTTTAATACATTTATTTAGATTACAAAGTTCTCATAGCTTTTATACTAAAAACCAAAGCTTTCATATTTTTTGTATTTCAAAATGAAAATCAATATGAAAGGACTTTTGCAGAGAAATATTATTAAAAATTATTAATTGTTGGATAAATCCCTGTGTTCTGAACTTTATGACAGTGCAAAAGTATAACAAAACTGAAAATTGTACAACTTTGGAAATTACATTTTAGTTATAATTTTGTTAATGTAATAAAGTTTAGCATTTAATTGTCTCTCCTTAAATTAAACACTATTTAAAGCATACAAATTAAGTATTTCCCATAGTTTTTGAAATATGTTATTAATGATTAAATTTCCATGTATTACAAATTGACACATTTTATGGTTCTCTTGTTGATTGAAATTTAAATTATTTAAAAATTGTTTTATTTTCTTTCAACTTAATAGAAACATTTTGTACATAATATTTATGTGTCTTTTATTTTTTACTTTTAGTTTATAGCTGATAAGGGGGAGGAGTTGTTATCTTAAGATGCTGGTCACATACTGGTAGATGTTGCAAAATTTGCTAAAAACATCTTAAGAGATACAAAATTTATGAGGGGTTGCTTAGGTTTTTTTTTCTTCTGGTTTTTGCAACTGTTTTTCTGGGGATATCAACAGGATATTTAAGGATAAAAGTTTTATTTTCTTTTAGTGCTTTTCTTTTGCTGGGGAATTTTATTTGAAAACAATTTGTTTCATAAATAATTCATAAAAAGAAATTGAATTTTGTTTGCTTGGGCATGGAATAATCACTTAAGTCAGAGAATAAAAAAGAAAATGCTAAAAATTATACAGAATTTTAAGATCTAGAGGTTTGAGAAAAAATTTCCAAAATTTGTCATTTTTATTCATTTAAAGAAAGCCTAGCTTTTGAACTATTTTTTTATGCTATAAACTCTGTCATTAAGATAAAAATCAATCAATAAAAATGTCTACACTTTCAGCCAAAAAGCTGTCTACCTTTTCTTTCTGTTTTAGCGATTACTTTGTTAGCACAGTGATGTTTATTTTCAACGCGTTTAGGACATTGTTTTCATAACTCTAACTTAAAACATAAATTCATTAAATTTCTTTAAAAAACAAAATGGGAGTTAACCAAGCACGTTCTTAAACCTCATACTTTTACAGTAGCTTTGAAGCTAAAGTAAAAATTATAATCAAAAAATTTAAACTACTACTTGAGGTTTCATCAAAGAAAACCCATCAATGAATAAATGAATACATGAATGAATGTGTCGTCGTCCTATACACTGAAGTCTGGGCTCCTTTTTAAAACTCATTATAGGTGATCTTTTAATATATTTATAATAAGTTGCTGGCCAACATTAAGTTTAAGGCCAATAGGGCGTTGTTTATTACAGCCCTTTGAAACGTGATCGATCATTTAGCGTGCGGGAGCTGTCCATCAGTCTTCACTTATTCTATTCATCTTATATACACCAAGCGAAATAAAGGCAGCAAAGAGAGGAGAGCAACGTCACCACATTTTAAAGCAAAATAACAATTTTAATTAAAATTTAAAACTTTATAATGAATTTTTATCAGCTGCTTTGTTTTTTTTTTGTTGTTGCTAAACATCCTGTTGATTTTCCTTTTTGATATATATTTTCTTTAATAATTCTCTTGATATTTTTATGACATAAGTACTCGTCTTTTTCTTTATTTTATTTTTGTTTTCATGTTTAAAGACTTAACTGATTTTTTGAGTTTTTTTTTCTCTTTGTTTTAATATTGATTAATGTTTTTGTTTTAAAAGCTTTTAATTAATTTATGTGTTGCCTGAAAATGCTACTGTTTCTTGGAGGTTTTATGTGTATTTTGAGATATCTTTACATTAATATGATTTATAGATTTCAAAACATAACTTAACTTTGCTTGATAGTTTTGAGGTTTTTTTTTGTTTAACTAAAGTTTAAGCCATGCAAGAAATTAAGAGGTTAGATTACAAATTAAACATAAGAGTTTTAAATTTGTTTTAATATAAAAAAGTGTTAATAATGAGGCGATGAAATGTGACTTACCATCATATGTTAGTTCTGTAGGATTTAGTGATGATAAGAACTTACCATCTGTAAAGAGAAATAGAAAAAGAGACAAATTTAATTATTATTATTTTGAAAGTTAAAATAAATTTTTCAAACATTTTTATTAAAAAATCTTTACTACTTCTTTTCTATGGAAAATTTCCTTTATAAAGTTCATAAATTTTAATTTCCTTTTAACAAGTTGTTGTCTTTTTTTGTATTTTTGTCTGATATGATGATGATTTCTTAATAAATCATTATAATTAACCAATTTTAAAGACAACTACGACAGAGTTTTTGACTTATTTCTTTGTATTTTTTTTTTGTTTAAAGCAACTGTTAAACATAATTTTAGTGTCAGCAAATCTTCAGCGAAAACAACAATTAACATTTTCAACAACAAAGTCTTACAGAAATCACAAAACTCATGCATCATTTTGTTACAGCAAAAACAAACATGATCTTTTAAGGCCTTACAAAAAACAAAAACAAAAAAAAACTGAAACTGATTGAAGAAACTCCACCTAAATATGCGCTTAAATCCCTACAATAAATGTCAACTCTTTTAAAGACAAGTTGTCAAATAAGCACAAATCACTGACTGGGCTCTACTACAAATACTCAAGCTTCTGCTTTTTCCTCGACTTTAACATCACAGTCATTACAATGATTGTCATCATCATCATCATCAGCAGAAGATAATTTTTGTTTTTGTGCTCAGGAATAAGAAACGTATAAAATAAATAAAAATACCAATTCGCACTTGCAATGAAAATTGATAGCAGGCAACACCTCCGCCGCCACCGCTACACGATCGTTTCCAGCTTTAATACCATTATATACCATTTTAAGTCATTTTACTCAACCTGGTTCAAAAGACCTCATCTCTACACATCACATCTCATCACTTGTTTTCATCATACATACATATATCGTATAAAACTCATCAACGCCAACCACCATGAAGAAAAATTGAAGGATATTCTTTCATTTGATTTCAATTCGTTACTTTTTCTTAAACATTTCATTTCAATTTTACAATTAAATTCAAAAGGAAACAAAATACATACGAAACAATAACAAAAAAGTAGCTCTAAAATGTGATCCTCTTCATATGAGCACTGACTGTATAGTTTTTGTATTTCAACGCCCATATAAGGTTTATTTCGATTTATTTATCACCTGTCGTCCGAAATTGCAAATTTTCTTAAACAGCAACCACAGCAGCAGCAGCAGCAACAATAACAGTAACAGAACTCTCTTCAGAAAATTATATTAAATGACCATTATATATGCCTTACGCGATTTTTTTGTTCTTCACTTTTTGGGGCTACAACTGCTGCCACAACTACTGTTGTTGCTGCTTACTGCTTGCTGCTCACACAAAAGACATTGTCATTTCAAGCACAAGCAATTAACAAAATGTTGCTTAAGGTTTTATGTTGTTGCTGTATATGTATGGAAGTGTATGTTTTTTGGCTCTTTTGTTGCCTTAAGGTGCCACAATATAAATATATATTTTGTAATTGGTTTTCATTTTAATATATGAGAATGTTTGTAGATACGTGTGTGTCTCTTGAAACAGCCGTAGGAATAGTTAAGTTACCCCAAATGAATACCAAGTAGTGGAGAATTAAATTTTTTTGTTTGTGAGACAAAAAAAAATAGCTACAAATTAGCGTAGGGTCTGTGTGTCATTGATCTTGATGGCTAGGGGAAATATTAATCCAGTGTGACAGGTCCTTAAAGGTGAAACAGGGGGGGAATTTAAAGTCTAATTAAATTCTAGAGTAATAAATTTAAGAAAAGAAAAGCTAGCTTAACAAAAACTGCACAATTTTAACATTTAAGTTTAGGGGGACTTTGCGCCATTTGATTGAGATATTATTAGAGTAACCAGACTAGATTCTAATTCTAGATTCCTATATGTCCAAATGCTAAACTGAAAGATTAAGAGTCATCTGGATAAATTAGCATTTCATTAAAAAAATCATTAAAAAAATCGGCTTTATTTTAAAAAAAGTTATGCACAGAAATGTCAAACCCCCTTTTCATATTAAAAAAAATTCCCATATTCATCTGTGAAACTAAATCGAAATTAATGATATTCATGTAAAAACTTTACTATTGTCCTAAGTAGTATGCTATTGAAAATCAATAACATCGGCCTAATTTTAAAAAAGTTATGAACAGAAATGTAAGACCACCTTTTCCATATGAAAAAAAATAGCCATATTTGTCTGTGAGTCTGTGTAAATCAACCTGGCGTCCTAAATACTAAACTAAAATTAATGAGATTCATGTGGAATCTTAATCATTGTCCTAAGTAAGACGGTATTAAAAATCAGCTAAATCGGTTGCATTTTTAAAAAGTTATGTACAAAAAAGTAAAACAATATTTTTCAAACAATTCAATTTTATAATTCTAATACAATTGAGGGAATCTTTTAAATATGTTACAATCTTAATCAAAATTTTGTTACAAGCCGAAGACATATATAAACGTCATCTAAGTTTTTAACAAAATACCGTAGAAAAGTTAAAATTTCTTAATAAATGTATTCAAAATTGTAAAACAGAAAAACGCAACTTTTAAAATTTCAACTTAAATTTTAAATTTCTTTGAAAAAGTACAATTTCTTTATTATTCACTTAAAAGAATTATGAAAAAATTTAAAATTTGACAACAAATTTTTCGTTTCAAATTTGGAAAATAAAAAAAATATATTAAATAAAATTTTTATTTAAAAAATTTTCAAAATTATTTTAAAAAATTTTGAATTTAAAAAAAAGTAATTGTAAATCAAAATGAAGTAAGCAACTAATTAAAATAAAATTTTCAAAATCATTTTAAAAAATTTTGAATTTTAAAAAAAAATAATTATAAATCAAAATGAAGTAAGCAACTAATTAAAATGAAAATTTAAAAAAAAATTCAAAATATTTTTTTTCGAATTTGTCAGTTTATATTATTTGGCAAAATTAATAATTTTATTTTCAATATTCAAATTGATGTTTTCTTTTTGTCTTCTCATTCATTCCTTTTTTTTTGTATTTATTTACCATTTATTTGTTTGTACTACCGATTGTCTGATTCATGTTTATGCATGCATTTTTTAAAGTGCAACACTATGTTTTTTGTAATTTTTTTTTTGTTCCAGCCTTTTTATTTCGGAATTTTTCGCTTTTGCTCATTGTCTTATCAATATTGGCAATGGAGCAACAACAACAAAAAAAAAATAAAAAAAATTAAGGAATTGCAAGGAAAAACAAAAAAATAATACAAATAAATAAAAATAAACCGGCCCATTTCATAAGTAAATTTACATGTTCTTTTTGAGATAAAGTTTTGCTGGTTGAATAAATGCACAAATTGTAGGATTAAACAAAAATACTCAAACACACAAACACACGCAACGACGACGCACTCTTTTTAGCACTCAAACACATTTACAAATATTGAATTGAAATTGGCTGAAATGCTTAAACAGGAAAGCATAATTTATTGATAAATAAATTTTACAAAAAATACAATACGAAAAAAATTATCAGCATTTTTTTCTATACTTAAAAGTCTTTTTTGTAATTTAAAATTTTCTTTAAAATTTAAAAAAGATTAAAAAAAAATCAAACTCTAGAAGAAGAGCTTTAAACAACTTTGTTGTATTTGTTAATCATTTAAAACCATTACTTAACCATGCTATGTATGTTAATATTTAGATTCCATCATCTTCTGCAGCTTAAATACATATTTTTTTTTGTATATTTCTTCTATATAGAAAACAAGTATCGGAGAGTAACAAAAAAAAAATTAAATAAAAATGAATACCTTAACATCATTATCATCAGCATTAGGTTGTGTTTGTTTGACTGGCCGGCTGGCTGGCTGTTTAACTAAGCGTCGGTCAGTTGAGTTGACTGACTATAGTATAGTAGTAGTTGGTCTGGCTATTTTAGCCTGATGGTGGTTTTGGCTTCTAAAGCTTTATCGGCTTTATATGTTTTAAGTAAGTTTGAAATGAACAATAACAGCAACAACAACAAAATAAATAAACATACCTTTAGTTGAAATGAATTAAAAACAAGTTCTTAACGTTTCAAACTCATTTTCTTAACTTGGCTTAAGAAAAAATATAAAATATTTTTTTTTGTTTTGTTCTTGTTTTTATGTTAAGTATTTGTAGTTGTTGTATTTGTTATATTGCTAAAGCTCAAATTGTTAAGATGAGTTACAGTTGAGCGAAATATTAAAAATGTGGAGAAAAACTTTTTCTTAAAATGACCGCAATATAAAGTTCTGTATAAAACAGAATTTAATTCTGGTTATTATGAATTTTTTACACAACATTCTGACAAACTTCTAAGTCTAGTAAAAATTTCTTAAAAATATGCAAAACTGTTAACTTGTTATAGTAATGTCGTACAAAGGAGAATATGAGAAAAAAAATTTAATTTCTTTACCCTTTCGTTACACTGTGCAACGCGGTATATTGTATATAGTGAATTTTATTTTGTTGTTGTTGTTTTTATTTTAGTATTTTAGCCTTTTTGATTAGGTGATCATCGTAACGCATCACATGCCATGTTCTTTAGTTAGTGTTGTTGTCATCGTCGTCATCATCATCGTCATCTACATCTTTTCTTAGCCTTATAGACCATCATACCATACACCTCTCTAAGTAAGTATTATCATTGTAAAAGGCTTAAAATACACACTCTCGCATACACACCAGGGATGGCAACTGACAATATTGTTCGTGTAAACAAAATATTATTCAAATAGGTATCTATGTAGTACTTTTTTCTGTTAAAATTAGACACATTTTCTTTAGAAAAAACTGTTATACTCAGCAAATTTCTATAGAAAGAACTGTTATACGCAACCTTTCCTATAGAAAAAACTGTTATACACAACATTTTCTTCAACTAAAACTGTTATATACAACATTTTTTATAGAAAAAACTGTTATACTCAGCAATTTCTATAGAAAGAACTGTTATAAGCAACCTTTTCTATAGAAAAACTGTTATACACTACATTTTCTTCAGCAAAAACTGTTATACACAACATTTTCTATAGAAAAAACTGTTATACTCAGCAATTTCTATAGAAAAAACTGTTATAAACAACATTTTCTATAGAAAAACTGTTATACACAACATTTTATTTAGAAAAAACTGTTATACACAACATTTTATTTAGAAAAAAATGTTATACACAACATTTTCTTCAGAAAGTGCTACAATTTATTAAAATCCAACCACAAATTACACAAGATTTGTAATTGTCTCACCATCGCGTCAATGCAACACTCACATGGGGTTAAGCTTCATTGCAAAGACTAGTTTCTTACGTATTACGAACGCATAACTCTTCTAACACGACATAAGTATTAAATGAATTGCGGGAATACTATACGACTTGAAATAGCCTAAAAAATAAAGTACAATTGTACTAACTTTTCCAGCCCAGCTACGTACTCAAACATTAAGGCATACTTAAATAAGATGGGAGTATGTTGTCTGAAGATGATGTTGATGATGGTCGGTCACTATATTATGGAATGGTTTGGTATGGTCAGTCATTGGTTTCTTTTGCTATATACATACATACATACTTGCATATATTGATGTTTAATTTTTGCTGTTTGTAGCTGTTGTTGTTTCTTTCTTTGTGTTATTTAAATATGCAAAATAGTTTTCGGTTAAAATGCACACAAAGTCGATTGTACACATACTTTTCTACTGCTTTCATGATCAGGGTTTTATACTCATACCTAAATACATAGTGTTGGCTGGGCTCTTGTTTAAGTCTTCTACTTGTCTTAGGTGATCTGTATTCATTTTTTTTTTGTTCTTGTATTTTTTGGTTTGGTTTTGTTTGTGTTTCATTTCAATAATATAGTACATGCTGCTTGCTGCTTTTGATGAACTCAATGTCGTCGTACTCCATTATACCTCATTATCGCCTTGAGCGTATAAATTATGTTGATGGGATTTTTTTCTCTCTTTCTTTTTGTTTAAAAAAAAAACATTTTACTTAAAAAATATATTTTTTTTGGAAAAAAGAGGTTTAAAATGGTTTTGTATTTTTTTTGGTTTTTGATTTTAAATTAGCTTGAAGGTGGTGTTTAATTTGTAAACTGAATTTTTGTTGTTTGAAGTATATAGGAAAAAAATTAAACCAAAATTTACATAATGAAATTGTTACTAAGTGGAAATATGAATGTAAACATTAAATTAGTTTTAGCTAAGCTGGGATTTATTTTTTTGAAGAAAATTTAATTTATTTTAGGTAAATCTTCAGCTTTGAGCTTAACTAAGACTTGGAGGTTTAATTTATAGCAACCCATGTAAATTAAGCCCTAGTTGTAGTGTCTTGACTTAGTTAAGACACATTTTCGTAATTAATCAGAGTAATGAACCTCAGCTGTTCCTAGTTTAAGCTAAGTGGGATTTGAATTTAAAGTAAATCGTATTTATTTTATGTAAATATTTGCAGGTAAACTTAACTAATACCTAAAACAAAGTTTATGAAGTCTAAACTAGGATAAAAAAGGAAAAAAAAAGATAATTGTAATATAAATTTTAATTTATTGCCCCTCCCCACCCAAATGGTTAAGCAGAAACCCAGCTTGATCTAAATGGTAGGTGACTTGACTTAGTAGTGTCACCTTTATTGGGGAAAAGGAGTATTATATTATGGAATAGATAAATCTCTTTTATCTTTATGTTGGTAGTGTCCTTCGTGCCTTAGCTAAGACTCTAGCTAAGACTTAGCTAAGTCTCTGCTATGCTCACACCTATTTTTATATTACCCTGTAACTTGATTTTAGTTAATTCCTTTATAAATTTTAATTTCACTAAATTTTATCATTAATTATTATCATAAAAATTTGTATTTTTTCACATATTGATAAAAAAACAACATATTGCAGATATTTTTTTCCTCTTTTAGCCAAATACAAAAACAATTACATAACAAACAGTAAATATGTGTATTTTTTTTTATAAATATTTTATTTATAATTGTATTATAGATAAATTTCCAGCCATAAAATACAATAAATGTTTTAAAATTTATATTAAAACAAAAAGGAAAAAATAGTACAACAACAGCTCATTGATAACATAAGTCCATTATATTAAAAAAAAAAAACAAGAACACAAACACTCACCAGCCGTAAATTGACAAATTATAATAATACTATGATTTTTTTTTTGTTCTTTGCTACAACATTATTGTATAAATAATGCAAAAAAAAAAAAATAAACAATTTTAATTAAATTATAAAAACAATATATAAAACATTATTTAAAACCACAATTTTTAATTAAATTTTTTCTTTTTTTTTTGTTAAAAAACAGAACATTGCAACCTGCAACATTTATTAAAACATTTTATGGGCATTCAAAACTTATCTTGGCTTTAAATAACAATTCGTAACAAAAGCGAGAGAGGGAGTAAGAGTGAGAGAGAAAGGAAAATAACTACCAACAATAGTGCATAATTTTTTAGAGAATTTATTTAAATAATAACTGTCATTTTAACACAGTTTACAGGTTTACACAAAGATAAAGAACAATAGTGAAAGAAATTAAAAGGGGAGAAAAACACAACAGTGGAACCTAAATAAACATAATCACCAAAACCAAAACAAAACACACATTTTAAAAATTTAAGAAAATCGTGAATAGAATTTAAAATAAATTGAGTGTTATTAACTTCTTGTTAGCTTTAATGAGGTTTTACTGTTACTAACAAATCTTTACAATTTCTTTAAACAATTTTAATTTTTAATTGTTTTGAAATTATGTTTAGCAAAAACCTTAGTTATTTGTTTTTTCTTCTTATTTTGTTTTAGCAAATTATTAAAATTTTCTTTATTTTTTTTTTCTCTATAAACTCCAGTCATGTTGGTTTTTTTCCCATTTTCTGTAATACGAAGTCGTGCTAAAACAATTCTGTTAAGAAAAAAATATATATCTAAAGTAATAATAAAAACTATTGCATGCAACCATTCAATCATTTAATCTTGTTTGAATTGTTGTGCTGTTGTTGGACGTTTTTTGTATTTTTTTTTAGCAGACTTTTACTACCATGTGCTGTTGTTTTGCAGCATAAAGCTGCTGTTGCTGCTTCTCGACTCCTTTTTAAGTTTTGTAGCCATGATCTAATAGGAAAAATTTTATGCTTGTGTAAACCATTTGTCGACAATTTTGTTTAAAACATGTCCGCTATTTTTTGTGTTTTTTTGTTGTTGTTGTCTTTCTTCTACTGTTAAGAAAGAGACTGTCTAGGCCATCAGTAAACAATTTTCTTGTTTAAACTAAAACCATGTACGAAATAAGAAAAAAATTATAAAAAAAAAATTGCAACTCCATGCAATTTCTTTAGTTATAGACTTTTCTACACATGTATTAATTCAATGTTTTAGTTTTTTTTGTTTGCTGCTGCTGCAGTTGTTTCTTTTACTTTTAACATGACTGCATATAGAAAACAGAAAAACTATGACTTAAAACTTCAATGAATAGATACGAGGCATGATTTTTAGGTTTTTTTTTTTTTGCAAATTTTTAAAGTGAAAACGAATTTGGCAAGCTCTATATTAAACCATCATAAATAAAAACAATTAAACCTTTAACGAACAGTTAACAAAATAGTGATACAAAACGTTAACAATTGTTAAATTTCTTAACAAAAGAGACCTTTGGATTTAAAAGACCATAACAGAAATAGCGTTGTGTTGACACTTCTTTACAATTGTCTGATTTGTTACATTTCTCATGATCATCTTAGTATACTATTTGTTTTTAAGAACATTTTCTGAAGACAGGTTGTAAGGCGGACTAAAAGTCATGAACAATTACGGAAACCATAGACACAAATATGAAAATTTAATTAACATACATTTTTTATTGTTGGAAAATCAGATGTACTCAAAAATATTTTTAATACCGAACAGTTTAAGCAGAATTTTAGTTTTTTTTAAAAATTAGTAAAACAGAAATGTTTAATTGAATTTTTAGTACTAAATTGAATTGCAAATAAAAAAAATATGTACTAAATTTTTTATTAAGAAAACTTTGGAACCTGAATAAATTAGTTTTAAAGGTTAATCTGCTAAAATCCTAGTTTAACTAAACTTGGTTAATTTAAGTTTAACACAATATAAAACTATTTTTAGGTTTATTTTCTACTTATAATTATTTTGGGTAATTTTTTGCGTTTCTGTATTGATATTTAACAAATCTAAGTTTAACTGAACTGCCCTAATGGAAGTTTAACTAATCTCTATACAATTTTAAAGTTAATTTTTTATTCATTAACAGTTTTATAACCTTTTTGGATGTTTATATACTAAACTTGAAAATTACTAGTTTAACTAAACTTGGTTAATTGAGGTTTAACTAAACTTAGTAATATGTTTATGTTCCATTACCCTTGGTGAATATTATGGTTTGTTACTTGGATTTTTTAACTAAAAATTAACTAAATCCTAGTTTAACTTAACCTGTTTAATTGAAGTTTAACTAATCTGTTAACTATGTTAAAGTATATTTTTCATTTACCATAACTTTTCATGAGGTTTTCGTTTTTTATATGCTAAACTTTGAAATTACTAGTTTAACTAAACTCGCCTAAGTTAAGTTGAACTAAACTTTGTACTAGTTTAGAATTTCGTTTTTAGTTGTGAAGAGTTTTAATAATTTTTTACAGTTTTTTAAAAAAAATGCATTAAAAACTACTTAAGTACTATTATTCAGTTTCTTGTTTGTTTAATATATACCATTATTTGTTGTCATAGGTTTTAATTATTATGCTAATTTTTTTTTGTGGAATTATAAAACAATTTTTGTGTTGTTGTTGTTTTTATACACAGATTTTAGCGGTTTTTTTTATTCTGTTTCGACTACTCGTTGTTGTGTTTCGTCTTAATGCAATTAACGATAAACATTTAAAAATGTGTCACCATTAATTAAGATACAAAATACAAATAATTAAATATTATAAAATAGCAGCCAGCAACAATAGCAAAAACTAGCATTAGTTAACTACATATTACCAAGCAATTGAATAATGGTGGGAATGTCAAGCCATGAAACAGTATTTGAATTTAAAATCAAGTGGGGATTTATTTAAACTTTTAATAGTTTATTATTAGCAAAAAGATAAAATATTGTTGAAAGATAAAATTTTTTAGTTTAAATTTATAATAAAATATTTAGCAGACATTAAAATTTATAAAATTCTTTACATTGTCATAACTACTATTTGAGGGGATTTTGTGCAAATAAATAAATAAATTATAATAAAATGTATGATTATTTACCTGTTTTATGTGTATGTTTATTTTTTTCAGTAGTTTTTTTTTTTAAACAATTGTATACAAATAATTTATTTATTTATATTAATTTATTTTATGAAACAATATATAATATTTTTTTTGTATATTTGTAACGTTTGTTATATAGTCCTATTTCATTTCTATAAATTCCATGTGTGTATATAAAAGCTTTAACAGATAAGCTGATTCTGAAGCTGTTTTATATTTTTTGTTTTTTTATTTAAATTTATTATATACAGCAATTTTTACTATATAGAAAAAATTAAAAAAAATGTTTTGCATTTGCATAATTTTTGCATTAATAATGGGATTCAATATATTCACAATAAACATTTTTTTATACTTTTTGTTAAATTTTTTTCCATTGTGTTTTTTTTTGTGAATATGTGATAGCTTTGGTGGAATTAATTTAAATTATATTTTGTTTTTTGTTGTTGTTGTTAAGAATTTGAGATTAAATTAATGAAAAAACCAAACCACCAATAATATAATTATTTTAAATATGCAATGACACATAATAATGAAACAGGATTTAATTATTTATAAAAATATAAAATAAAATTAAAATAATGTGTATTTTAATACTTTTTTATAAGGGCAATAACAAAAAAATAAATAAAAACTAACCAATCAGAATTACCCAGGAATATTTAGTTAATAAAACGAAGAATTAACCAATAACAACAATTGTTTAATAAATACAGTAAGAGTTAGAGGAAAATTATCATACAGTATGCATTAATTTAAACAAAACATGGGTTTAGTAAATTTTAATGGAACAAAATTTAAATGCTTTGAATGTTTAAGCTAAAAATATATTTTTTTTATATTAAACTATTAAAATCTAAGTTTAACTAAACTCGCTTAATTTAAGTTTAACAAAATTTGGCACTAATTTTATATTTCGTTTTTAATTGGGAATATTTTTGTAATAATTAATCGTATTTTAATTGAAGTTTGCAAAATCCAAGTTTAACTAAAATAGCTTAAAGAAAGTTTAACTAATGTTGTAGCTATTTTCTACTTCATTTTTTATTTGTAAAAATATCTGTTGAAGTACGATTAACTAAACTCGCTAAATTTAAGTTTAACTAAAATTTAAACCATAATGCCTTATTAGTTGTGATTATTTAAAAAATCAGGGTTTAGCTAATTAAGATTAATGGAAAGTTAACTAATCTCTCTACAAGTTTTTTGTAATTTATTTTATGTGAAATAAACTAAATTTTAATTTTCTTTATGAACAAATTTGTGTCATCTTTAACTTATAATACGACTTACTTATTCCCCCTTAACTTCTCTCAATAATTACAGATTTTTCTAACCTGTCCTTAAAACATTAACTAAACATAAAGTCTCTATATTTATTTAAATTGTATGTCATGTCTAATGTGTATTTAATATTAAGTTTATTTCCACAAGACAACCACTTTTCAAATAACCACACTAAAGCTGCAAATTAGACATCCCTTTTGGGATTAATATTAAAACAACATTCACTTGAGCAAAAAAAATGACGAAGAAAAAAAAACCAAAAAAATACTTTCTAACTCCCTTTTCATAAGCAGCAAAGAAGTAACAACTAACATTTATTTTTATTATACACCTTTTTGGTTAAACAACCAATTTTTTTTTGCCACACTCTAGCTGTCTCCTGGTACATACACCCCCTCAATATTTGATAACCTAGTAAAACATTTTGTGGTTACTTGAATTGTCTTTCCAATGAGCATAAATGTTGCTATTACTTACATTTTAATGTTAACTTTTTTCTACTTTTTGGCAATTTCAAATTAGTTTCTCCATTTCTTGGCTAAACTGCTTATAAAATTGTAATTTTCTTTTACGTTTATGTTGCCTACTTCTAGGCTTAAAAACCTTTATATTAAAAGAAATGTCTTTATATGTACGTTACATTTTCATTTCTCTCTCTTTTTGTTCGTTATTGCCATTATTTTTGTATGTGTAGGCCTAAGTAAAAGGCCATAAATTAGTCAACACAAATTAGAAAATATGTTTGCATTGAAAATGGAAAAAAAAAACTTTTCCTTTTTACCATTTTTCTATTCGTTTGACTACCCTTGTTAAGTCTCTGAATTTCTTATAAATTAGTTGTTAAAATATTTACGAATGTTTTCTGTATTTTTTTTCCTTTTTATCTAATGGTTTCTGTTACTTTTTACATAATTTATGGTTTATTTTTTAGTTTTTCCCCAAAAACAAAAAAATCATCAAGAAAAAATTATTTGGTTTAACTTTTCTATTTAGTTCAAGTAAATATTATTAAAATATCATTTCATTTGAGCTAACACGTGGTAAAAGGTATTACAAGCCTTAAAAGCAAAATTTTGTTGCAGCTAAAAAGTCATTAAAGTTACTTTAACAAGAAAGGTAGGGTGGGTTTGAAAGGATAAAGTTAAATGAAATTTAAAAAATAACTAAATGAAAATTAGGTATTTGTATTTAAATTTTTGCTTTATTTTATTATAATTTTTTAAAATGTTAAGCCAAAATATTATATTTTCAAGTTAGAATATAAATCTATAATTTTTATAAGTTAATCTTTTAAAATCTGAGTTTAAATAAACTCGCTAATTTGAAGTTTAACAAAACTTTAAGCCATTGTTATGTTTCTTTTCCAATTGTGAAGATTTCTTTTGGATAATTTTGGTTTCTTTTAGCTGTTTTTGGCAAAATCTAACTTTAACTAAATCAATTTTATTAAAGTTTAACTAATAGTTTAGATATTTTTAATGGTATTTTTTATTTGTTATTAGTTTTCGTAATTTTTTTAAATAGTTTGTCTTATAAACTTTAAACTCTCTAGTTTACCTAAACTAGCTTAATTTAACTAAACTCAGCATTTTTTCACATTATTTTTTAATTTGTTACTAGTTGTATTAATTTTTATAATTTTTATACATTAAACTTTCAAAAACCTAGTTTAACTAAACTATCTTAAGAGAAGTTTAAGTAAACTTTGTAAGTGTTTAAGGTTTATTTGTGTTTGTTATATATTTAATTAATTGTTGGTGATTTTAAAACTTAATCTTTTAAAATCCTAGTTTAACAAAACGGGCTTAATTGAAGTTTAAATAAACTTTCATGTAGTTTTGTAATTTTTTTTTTCTATTAGTTATAAAGTAGTTTTTTCTGTATTTAAGCGGTTTACTGTCTAATAGTTCTCTAAAAAATAAAAGTAATTAACATGACACTAGTTTTTTCGAACTAAAACTAAATTATTTTCTCTCTTTGTAAGTTTAGAGTTATATTTGTATTGCGTTCTATTAGACTCCCAGGTCCTTAATATTATTATTACATATTTTGATGTTGTTGTTATTATGTTTTGTTGTTGTGTTTTTTTTATTATTTTTTGTCGTAATGACAATTGTAACAATTAGTAGAAGTTTTGTTTTATTTCAGTTACAACATTTAAGTGCGTGTTTTTGTTTTTGTGTGTGCTTAATTTTATTTTGTGTATGTTGCTGTATGGTTCAGCTTGGTTGCATGCAAGTGCTGAAATTTCTAATAATTAAATGACTTATATGAATTTAATGACAATGACGACAACTGCAACACACGGCAAAATGAAATAATAATTGTTTGTAATACGATTTTATTTTTTAGTAGTAACAAAAACTGAAATGCACTCATCAGAAAAAAAGGAACAACAATCAACGTACAGAAAAAAATTGTACAACAAAATGTTTATTAACACAATATTAATAATCTACATTATGGCACTTGTAATGTTATCAAAATGTAAAAATCTTTTTGTGTACAAAAAAATAAAAAATCATTTAAATTGTCAGTGTTTTTTTTGAAATTAATTTCATTTTCAACAAATTTTTAAAAAAAACTTAGAGGTATTATTAATTTTATTTTAAAAATTTTTGATTTTAGAACAAAGATTAAAATGTTAGCAAGAAAATGGAAATATTTTTAAAAATTTCAAAATTAATTATTTCAGTTTAATTTTGTTTTTAGCTAGCTAGAACTATCATTTGTAATTTCCACCACAATATGAACTATAGTTTTGAACTTTTAATACTTTGACTACACAAAACACTCAATAAAACCTAAATATTTAGCGGCTTATATCCTTGCATCAACAACTAACAAACATTAACATTTTAAACACACACAAAATAGGCCATCATGTATGTCCCTGAATCCTGTTGCTGGCGGTGTTCATGGCTGTGGCGCGTAATTTTCAATGTCATTATGTTCTAATTGAGGTTTTGTTGAAAAATTGGTTGTTCAAAAGCCACTACTAAAACTAGTTACACCAAAACAATTAAACCAAAACTAAAATTTTTTTAATCAATATTAGAAAGTTTTCACACAAATTTGTTCCCCCCAAAAACCCTTGGAAAAAAACCATTGATTTATAGGCCTACATTAGGGGGAAAGGAAACAAAGGATTATTTTAAATAATTATATTATAAATATTGTATTGAATGCTCGGTTGTTGTGTGGGTTTTATTATCATCATTTGTATTGATAAAAGATCTTTATGACGGCCATAATAAACAAAACACAAAAAAAAAACTTTTACATGTTGTAATCATTATTATCATCAAAATTATACAAATTTTTATTAAAACAACTTTAGGACTTTGGTAATGAAATGCCCATCGCTGATAAATGTGGCTATCGAAGTATGTTCTAGTACAAATAACGGCAGTAGGGAACACCCTTTGCTGTATGTGAACGTACGTACTATCATCATACAAAACTTACAAAGTAATTGCGTTTAAATGCATTTGTATTATTATCATTAATATACACGTACTTTTATGAATTACACGTTTAGTTTAGTTTGGTCGTACGTACGTACGTACCAGCAAAACACATTAAGAACGTTCTACCACAAACCACTCAATTATGACACATACCCAAACGCTCAGACACTCTTACATTAACGCTTTAATGTAATAATTGTGTCTACAGTAATTTGTAGTAGTTATAGTCGTTACTGTTGCTGTTGTTGTTGGAAAACTTACTATGATGACATTTAAAAAGGAAGAATACTCATAGATACAATGGTCAGTGGTAGTTGTTGTTTTGTTTGTAATATAGTAATTTCTTTTTACAAAACTTAATGTAACTTGGGCTAAAGTAGAAAAGTTTGTTTGAGAGTAGTGTACATATACATATTTGGGGTAAACAAAACAATTACAAATTTAGGTTTCATAAGTGTATTAAAACATTAATTAAATGATGATTATTAGATAAGGAAAAACATTTATTTAATGATCATTACTGCAAAACATACAAAAAAAAGAAGAAAATGTGACGAGTATATATGTCATGGTTTAGAGAAAAAGGATAATATAAAAAGTTTTAGTTTAACTGTAAGTACAAAAAGAGTTTTCCCATATTTATATTAAAAATTTAAGTGTAATTCACTTTAATAACAAAAATAATACTTTTAATTTATAAGTTTTTTAATTTAGAATCTAAAAATAATATTTTTTTAAGTTAATCTTTCAAAACTCTAGTTTAGCTAAACTCGCTTAATTAAAGATTTACTAAACTTTGAACTATTTTTAGATTAAATTTTAAATAGTGAGTTATTTTCTAAGTTTCCTGCTTTCGTATGTCACATATTAACAAATCCTAGTTTAACTAAACTCGCCTAATGAAAGATTAACTTTACATTGATATATTTTATTAAAAAAATTTCTATTTGTCATAATTTCTATTTATTTTTTAAGTTTTAATAAATAAATTTAACAAACACTTAGTTTAACTAAACTCAATTATCTAAAGTTTAACTAAACTTAGAACTAGTTTTGGATTTTATTTTAATCAGAGCTAAGTTTTATTTAATTTTCATAATTTTTTAACATGAATTCAACATAACCTAGTTTAACTAAACTCGATAAATTCATGGTTAACTAAAAGTTTTGTTATAGAAATTTGAATTATTTACTTAGAATTAGTTGTGTATATTTTTTTAAAGCATAACTTGTTAAAACTGAGTTTAACTAAACGTGGTAATTTCAAGTATAACTAAACTTTGCACTATATTCGTCTTTATTTTTTAATTGTTTAAAGTTTTGATTATTTTGTGTCTTCCCATAGCTTAAGTTTTTGAAAACTAAGTTTAACTAAACTTTGTAAATTGAAGTTTAACTAATTTGAATGCTGGTTTCACAATCCTTTTTTAACGCCTAATTAAAGCCTTTACAGGCACTTGAATAATTATGAAAGAAAACTAAATTAAGCATTGTTCTTGTTATATTTTACAAGCATACAAAACACTATACAATTATATTTAATAATACACCAAAGCTAAAAGAAAACCCTAAATACAGGCTAGACAAAAACAGCCAAAATAAAAAAAAACACAAAAACCCTAAACTAAACATTTAATTTAAAAGGCGTAACTTGAGGCACAAACTCAAACAGACACACAGGTATTTACCACCAGCAATTATAAAGAAATTAGTATTTATTTTTTTGGTTTCCCATAAAATATTTTTCTTTTTTTTTTCTTTTATTAAAAAAATTACAATACATATTTCTAAGTATTTTGTTTCGAAATGAAATCAAAATAAAGCAGCAGCAAACAAAGTTTAAAAAAATCTCATATAAATTGCAAAAAACTGTCTAAATTGACTGTTACAGGTCGTTAAAGGTCGTCACCATTTAATACAACAATAATAATTACTGATTAAATGCTATAAATAATAATATTTGTTTTTTTTTTCTTTAAACATTCATATGTACAACTAAAAGTACAAATCATATACATACACATTAAACAACAAAAAATGCTTGTTATTTTTTATTTAAAAGCAACGGACGGACATGGGGAAGGACGGACAGGCAGTTTCATCTAGAGTGAATTAGAAAAGAAAGAAGAATTCTTTCTATCATTGAACAACAACAACGGCAACGACTTTGCAATAAACGAATGAACGAACAAACAGACAAAATGGACAGTTGAGACAGTTGAAATCAAGCACAATACTTCAAAATGTCGATCATGATAATTGTTGAAATTATTACTTGTTGCTGCATTAATAACAAAGATGATGATGTTGTTGCTGTTGCTATTGCTGTTGAAGATCATGTTTATATGAGTTATTGCTGTTGTCTTGTGATTTTGCTGCTGCAGCAGTCAGCCTCAGCAAAGTGTTTGGGTGTTCTGTGTAGTGTTGAATATAATGTTTGCTGGGTTTTTTTTTTGCTTGTGTTAAATGAAAAGATCAAAGTTTTGAGCGTGTCTTTGATAGACAAATAAATACACATGCAAACTTGTCATCTAGAATACAGTAAAATCTTGGCAAAATTTACCAATATAAAATCATGTGAAACTAAGCTATAATAATATTTAAGTAAATATATAATAAGTTCTTTATATTGAGGTTTTACTGTAGCTGTTTCTGTATGTATGCATAACAGTCATTACTTATTTATTAAAATGAAATAAAATATTTCATTTAAATGATTAAGGCAGCAACAATATGATGTGATAATTAAGGCTGTTGCTGCACCAGCATTTCTCGTTGAAACGGGGTAACCAATACCACTAAATAATGATAAGATTTCTACAGAACAGATTGCACAATCTTGCAAAAAAAAAACGGGAAATTTATAGCAAAAATTAAGCAGTGCTATATATATTATAGGTGGTCTTAGACCCACTTTAAATGCTCTATTGGTTTTTATAACTCTGTGCATTCTGGCTTTTATGGATTCCCTAATTGTTTTTATTGATAAAACTTTTATAAACATAACACCAACAAAAAAAAAAACGAAAAACACCTTGATCTCTTAAACAAAACAATTTCAAATAATATAAAATTTCCGATATAATTTTATGACATAAAACGATTTTTATGACACAAGCAAGACCTTAACCAAACAATTGTCTACTACTTGCTCTTCAAAGAGTTAAAAATGGGGGCCACCAGCTCTACAATAACAACAAACAACAACAACAATGTAAAATGCTTTATAGACCAACAAAATAGATCATCATCACTAGCACCAGCCACAGTTATACGTAAAAATTCCCAAATCAAAACAAAAATATTGAAAAGAAATCAATTTTACGATTTTGGAAAAACAACAAGTTACACATCAAAATAGAGCTATAAGACAAGACATTAAAATCACACAAACACAAACAAACACTCACATATCCAATACCAATATCTATGTAGAACTCAAGAAATATTTACTAAAGATCTTTTTAAAATCTATACGCTTTGCTTTAAATTGAACAGCTGAACACGAACATGAAAAAAAATGTGAGAAACTATTAAAAAGCTATAAAATTTATAGTCAAAAGTATTGAAGAAATATATAAAAAAAGCCAAACCAAACACTTATTACGTAGACCAACCAACACGTAAGAAAACTGTTTGAAGGTATAACGGATACATTTGTGTTGGCTGACTCAATGGCTGGCTACAACATTGTGTTTTTTTTGGCCATAAAATTAAATAAAAATCCATAATAAAAGTATACAATATTCTTTGTTTTTATTTTTACCATTAAACTTGGTATTTGGCTAAAGAATTCAAAGATTTTTCTTGAATTCGACAAAAAAAAACACTTTCAATTTCTTTTTGTGGCACAATACTTTTATGATTAATGGTAATAAACTGTTTAGAAAAAAAAACAAAACAACTATAAAGGTATTTCAAAGGAAGTTATACAAATAAAAAGAGAAATGTTTAATTGTTAGCATAATAAAAAAATATTAAAAACTTATTTAAATTAGAACAAAGAAATTAATAAGAAACAGGTATTAATAGAAAAATCAAATAATCTTTGTATTTTCTTTTATATGTTTTTGTTTGAATTCATAATTTTGAATAAAGCAATGGTTTAAAATTTGGAATTTAATTATAATAATTTTATTTGTTAAACTTGCAAAATCCTAGTTTAACTAAACTCTCATAATTAAGGATTAGTTAAACTTTTATGTTTTTTAAGATTACTTGTTTAATTGTTATTAGTTTTATTATATTTTTAAATTTTTATATCTAAGCTTTAGAAAACCCTAGTTTAGTTAAGCTTTCCTAACTCAGGTTTAAGTAAACTTTATAGAATTTTAAAATTTCTTTTAGATTTCTAATTAAATCTAGCTATTTTTTGGATTTGTATGTCTCAGTTTAACACAAAGCTAGTTTAACTTAACCTTTGACAGTAAAGTTTAGCTAAACTTTGAACTTTTTTAATGTTAATTAAACATTATCTATTTATTAATAGTGTACTTGAGGCTTAAACTTATGAAAACCTAGTTTAGTTAAACTTTCTTTTAAGTTAAGTTTAATTAAACTTGAAACTTTCAGGTTCTTTGTCAATTTTTAATTAGTTCTAGTTATTTGTTTTGTTTCCTTCTATATTTTAATTTAAATCAAATCCAGTTTAAAAAAGCTCTTTTAAACAAGATTTATGTAAGCTAAAAATAATTTGCTTTTGTTTGCTTTTTTTCTATATGACTTAAATTTAAAAAATCTGAATTAATTAAACTGTTCTAATTAAAATTTTACTAAACTTTAAATTATTTATTGTATTTTAATGTTCCTTTTATAATTTTAATTACTTTTGTGTAATTATTTGTTACTTTATGTATTAAATTACCAAAAACCTAGCTTAACTTAGGTAAATTTTCTAAAAATTGTATATATTTTTTTATATTTATAATTATTCTTAATTATTTCTGGTGTTTTTAGGACTTAAACTTGCAAAAACCTAGTTTAGCTAAACTCGCTTAATTCAAGTTTAACTATTTTCTAAGCAAGTTTAAGATTTACTTTTTAATTATAGTTAGATTTATTTATTTTTTGAGTTTATATATTTTAATTTAACAAAAACTTAGTTTAACTAAACTCCTTTAAGAGAAGTTTAGTTAAACTTTGATTCAGTTTAAGCTTCTATTTTCATTTCTAGTTTCTATGGTTTATGGTAAAAGGGTTTTAAAGCATTTGTAAGTTTCCCTTAAACAATTTATGTTTCAAAAATTCTGTATTTTCTTTTTCCCCTGCCCTTAAAACATGATTTTTTTTCTCGAACACTTGTAACTACTAGATACTAAACTTTATGAATTTATTTCTATTTTTCTACATGCAATATATACATAGATTTTATTTTTTTCTGTTCATTTGTTCGTTCGTTCATCTCTCTACTGTCACAATTGATAAAAATCACATTTTCCATTTGAATAGAATTTTATGAATTCGTGCATAAAATTACACTCTTCTCCTCGTTGGGTTTTGTAGTATAGATTTTTCTTTTTTTTGTAATACAAAATTGCAATGGAATTTCTTTACCAGTTTTTGTGTTTCGTTGCCCCTGTTTAGAGCAGCAGAGGAAAAACAAAATTAAGAAAAATTTGGTTTTGTTTTACAATGTTGTAAGAATTTTGCGTTTTAAAGACTCAGACAGGCTGGCAAACGAACGAACAGGAAGGACAGAGGGACAGACAGACATTTGTGATAATTTCTCAGTTAAAAGTAGACTATTTTTGTGGTTGATATTTAACATTAAATTATTGAGGTGTTAATAATTTTTATTTGATAAAGAGAAACAATTTGTGTTGTTGCTGCCTGCCTGCTGATGATGATTGTGATGATGAGTGTTTTCCATTTATTTAAGTGGAGGAAATAAATGAAGCATACTTTTGAAATGTTACAAAAAAAAACAATAGTCTTGTATTTGCCATTGAAACAAAACAAAAGCCTGGTTATTTGTTGTTTTAGAAAACCAAAGAAAATGTGTCAATATAATTAAAATTTTCTCATGAAGTAGAAAATTTAGCTTAATGTCTAAAACTGCTTTATCATTTTTTTTGTTTAACACTAAATATTGCATATCACCTTAAATAATTTATTACTTTTTAAGAGTTACTACCATATAAAGTTCAATATACTTAAGTGTTTTTTAGCTTAAGCTTTTAACGTTTGTACCATGCAACCACCAACATTGTTGGGCCAGGGCTAAACTTAAACTTGTATGTATATTTGTACTGGTATTATCATTATAAGTATGGCTTGTAAAAGTGTTAAAGAAGTGGCACTTAAGTTTGCTTAAATACTTTATGACCAGCTAAAATAAAAGAAAACTATGACACAAGTATTAACTTGTTTTAAGGTCTAGAGATGACCAAAGAGTTAAGCTACAGATACATTTGTAGTTTAGGTTTTTTTTTCTTACTTCTTAAGGCGGCCAAGTCATTAAACTTGTATATTTTTTGTGTAAAGTTTTAGTTAAGTTAAGAAACCCCTTCATAATTTTAAACAACATTATTATTATTATTATTATTGTTTCTTTTATCTTGTAAGTATCAAGTGTAAGTATTTTTAAAATATTAAAGTCATTGTTGCTGGTGGTTGTTAAAACAGCGTCTTTAAGTCTAAGGAAAATTTTGTTGAAATCCAAGTCAAATATACGTAATAGCAACTACAGGAAATTGCTTAAGTGTTGTTTTCTAATATTTATATTTTTTTTCATTATAACTAAACACAACATCTCTCATTTTAATAGTATAATTATAGCTGTATACCCAAAACCCTTGAAAACTCTATAAACATTTTGTAAAACATTTGAATTGTATACATTTCTTCTCCAATTTAACCGCTATCATTTTCTTAATAACATAATGATAATGTTAGAACAAAATTCTAACAAACTAGAACCTATAATTATAGCTCTAAGACAAACCCTCATCATCATCATCAAACAAATGTTTAATAAAATTTATATACATAGAGAAAAAATACCAAAAAAAAAAAACAAAACGAAACACTCAACACCATTAAATTTCATAATTAAATATTATTTAAGCGTAAATAATTTCAATTTCAATTTAATTTTAATTTTATAATTATAGTTTAAATGTTAGTTTTTGAACTCCGCTAAATTGCAACAAGTGGTTTTGGGTTTTTTGTTTTTTGAATTCAAAACTGACATTTGGCTACAAATTTTATTTAAGTGTTAATAAGTAATTAAATGTTATTAAATGTCATTATTATTGCTTTTATTTAAATTTTTAATAAAAATGTTAATGTGTGTGCTTGTGTTTTAAATAAATTTAACCCTTATTAAAATTCATATATTATTGTTAAATACGTATTATTATTTGTTGATGTTTGTTTTAAACCCACATAAGGTTGGTTTTGAGTTTGATTTTTAGTTGAAGATTGAGGGTTCACATTCAATCAATGTCATTTCAAAGGATGCAATTCTATGCTGAAAGGCCACCACAAAACCCCTTTTGCTTTTTGTTTCAATAAAAAACCTTCAAATTGTTATCTTTAACTTTTTTGCTAAACCATAAAATTGTTACAGTTACAAATATTTTTCTATTTATTTGCTTGTTTCTGTTAAGGGTGTTAAATTTTCATTTGATTTTTTTTAGCGTCATCCCTTTGACTTTTGTTTAATTTTTGGTTTTCTGTCACTGTTTGATTTTTATTTAATGCGCTTAAAATGTTGCTTGTTGCTGTTGTTTTTACTTTTTTTGAACTCAAGCTGTTTTTATTTGGTTGTAGTTAATGTATTTTTTGTTTTTCTAATGCTTAATTTAACAATTTTTATTGATCTTTAAGGAAAAATGAAAATAAACAGTCGTGCACGCACTCGGGCAAATTTTTTGTTTGTTAATTATTTAAGCTGACATTAATGAATGGTGTTAATACATTTAAAGGTTTACTAGGTGACACAGGAATTCTTTAAAAACTGAAGTATTTAATTTAAAATTAAAGTAACTAAAATTCATTTGCCTTAAATATATTTAATATTTTTTATAGCTATAACATTAATTCTTTAATTTTTTTTTACTTTTGTGGCTTAAACTTTACAAACTCGGGTTTAGCTAAACTCACCTTATGCTAGATTAAGTAATTTTTTAAGTATTTTCCAGTTTATTTGTTATCTAAGCTTATGTTTCTAATTTTTTATTTAATTTAGTTTTAAACTTTCCTAAAACAAGTTTAACTAAACTCGCTTAATGGAAGTTTAGGTAAACTTGATACTTTTTTTGATTTTTAGTTTTGCTTTATTAAATTTTCTTACTTTTGGAGGTTTCTACTCATTAAACTTTTAAAATCTAAGATTAACTAAACTCTACTTAATGAAGTTTAAGTAAACTTTCTAGTATTTTTAGGCTAAATTTTTAGCTAAAGCTTATTTTTTTAAATTTTTTTAATAAATTTGTTTAAAACTTTCAATATTTAAGTTTAACTAAACGGGCTTAATTAAAGTTTAAGTAAACTTTGTAACATTTTTAAGTTTTTTGTTGCATTTGCTTAATTTTCTATTTATTTGTTAGTTATTATACATTAATCTTTAAATAATCATGATTAGCTAAACTCTGCTTAATCAAGTTTAAGTAAACTTTAATAAAGTTTTCAATTTAGTTTTTTTTTGTGAAGCTTATTACCATTTTTTTAACCTATTCTATATATTTTTTTACATTTCAAATTTGAAGTTAAACTAAACTCGCTTATTAAGTTTAAGTAAACTTTTTATTTTTTAATTTTTTGTTATTTTAGATTAATATTACAAACTTTTTATGGTTTGTACACCTTAAACTTTTAAAAACCAAGTTTAGCTAAACTCGCTTAATTAAAGTTTAACAAATGTTTGCTATATTTTTAAGTTCATTTTTTATTTGCGATAATTATGCAGCACTTTATGGTGACATTTAAAATTTATACTTTAAAAACAAATCCTTAAAATTCATGTTTAACGTCTAGTTTTTGTTTTAGTTTAAATTTTTTAAAAAATATATCTTGTAAAGCAATATTTTGTTTGCAAATTTTCCTCTATTTAATCTTGTTTAAATTTATGGTCTCATTTGCTGAGAATTTAGATTTTAAGACCTTTAAATTATATTTTCGGTATTTTTCCTTTCGTTATAATAAAAACAATTTCAATTTGCTCATTTCTTGAATTTTAATCCTACAGCTTATAAATGTTTAAAAAAAACAACAACCATAACGAAAACAAAACACAGAAAAAAAACAAACTGAATCATACTTTTAACGGGATACAGCTGGGATTCTTTATAAAAATGCTACCCTAAAAATAAACGCAGATACATTTCGAAGAGCGTATAATAATAGAAAGTTTGTGTATGTGTGTGAAAAAGAGTACGATTACGTCAAAACAGACATAAAGCAATTCATCTTCATCCCTTGAAGTTAGACCACCGAAACAAATATGAAATATACGCATATTATCATATTTCTACACTTAAACAATAGACAACAACAAAATTGTATAAAAAAAATTGATATAAAGCCAAATAGGGTGTGTTCAAAAATTGTCTAAGCATCATCAAATTTCCACCTTTTTCTCAAACAGCAAAAAAAAACCCGCTACAGACAGACAGAGGAAAAACATGTATTTTGAATCATACTGCAAGACTGGTACTAGAAAAAACCATTATCAAATCATATACAGCTTTTTGGGAAAAAGGAATACATATGTATGTATGTTGTTTCATATAATTGTGGATAGAAATTATGATGAAGCTGCAGCAGAAGTACCAGCACAATGTGGAACTGATGGATCTTTGAAATAATTTTCTTTCCCAGAGTATTGAGAAAAAAATTTAATAGTAAAATTTAAGGAAATAAAGTCATTAAGACCTTCAAATTGTCTTTTGAATAAAATATTGATTTTTTTGGCTGGTAGCTACAGAAATTTGATTGAGTTAACTAAACCTCTTAGTTGTTTTAACAAAATTAAACAAACCACAAATTTAGTTGTGTGAATCATAAAATTTATATAAAAATCTATTTGAAATTCCGCTCTTAATAAATCCCTTTTAAACTATTGTAATAAATATATTTTGTTTTATTTATTTCTTTTATCTGTTACTTAATTTGTTCATTTTGTCAAATTATATTAAATTATAATTAATTTGATTTTTATAGAAATCTGACAGAAATCTTTGTTTAATTAAAACTTATCTATGCAAACAAATAATTTATCAAACATTTTTGTTTTGTAGTTTTTTTGTTTTTTTTGTTCAATGTTTAAAAGTTTATCTCTTTGAAACCAAAGAAAGAAATACATAAATAAACAAATAGCAGCAATACACACGCACAAACAGCTTTTTAACAAATTACTTTAAAATAATTTAATAGCCACCAAATGGCGACAAAATCATAAAAAAAACCGAAAAAAGAAATTAAACATAAAAATCATTCATAACATACTATACACCACACTATCTACAATATACTATGTGTTGTATACAGATACACTGAACTAAGATGTAGTGGTGGTGTATCTCTATATATTTGTTTATGGACTGATACCCAGAATGTATCATTTTTATATGAATTTCATTTGTTTGGCTTTTTTCTTTTTTTGCGCCACCGACAATAAAATTGTCTGAAAATAAATGTGAAAATAATGAATAATAAAAGTCAAAGAATACATGATTTTGTGTTATTTTATTCAGTTCAGTTTTATGACGCACAAACAAAATACTCTACGTTTCTACGTTTTTTTAAACATTAAATTTCCGAATAACAAAAAAATATTTATATTGCTAGACGCGGTACTATTGTCTTTTATATCGAATTTATTGTGTATACAAATATATGGGGACCTTTTATGAGGTTTGTAGTATGTATTTTCAAAATGACAAAATTCTGCGTGCTTGAATTTGGTAAGAAATTAAAAACAACAACATTTCAATATTGTTAATGTTTGAATAATTTATATTCTAGAGATTAAATGCTCATTAAATTAATGGCCTTTAAATATTATTTGCAGATTGTTTGAGGCTAATGAAATTAAACAAGTTATAAAAAAAATATAAAAAGTTTTTTTTTTTTTTGGTTTTCAAAATTTCTATAAGTCATTAGGAAGTCCCTTTTTTAATATTAAATGTATAATATACAACATTTTCCGTTTGATTTTATTTAAATTTGGAAAATCAAGCGACTTTTTGAAAAAAGGGTCAAAGGTCATGACTTAATTTAAAGCCTTATATTTCCTAATTAGATTATTTTAGAAATCTAAAAATTATACAGATTAATAGCTAAAGTGTATTTTATATATGTGTAAAATTTTAAGTTAGTCAGTTGTTGCTTTTCCGAGTTATGAGACTTTGCAATTTATACAAATTTTGCAGAGAAATCAAAGACATGCATTAAAATGAAAGGATATTCCTTGGTATTAAAACCAACTTAGAATATTCACAAAATCCAGATTTTAAAATGAAAGCTTTATCTGAACAAGATTTCTTTATTTGCTATACCGAAAATTTATTTTGTAAAGACTCTATAGAATTTGAGAAATTTAATTTTGTGATAAAATCAAACAATTTTCTATAAACATTGTTAAGTCCCGGTCCACACTGTGAAACATTTGCTGCAAAACATTTTTAAATTCTCTTTTGAAACTGCATTCGTGTCTACACAGTGAAGTTTTTGCTTTTCAGTTTTTGACATTTCTGTACAGTACGAATACGAACGAATAAATGTGGATGACATACTCAACAAAAACTTCATGTAGATGAAACAAAGTACCCTTTTTCATTCCTCTTTCCCCTTTCATCAACAAACTCAAATGTTTTGCAGCAAATGTTTCACATTGTGGACCGGGACTAAGGATTCTCAGCTTTATGATAATCCTAAACAAGATTTCATTATTTTTCTTTGCTTTCCTTTGCAAAATTGTCTTTTTTAGGAAATTTTGAGATAAAACCAAACGAATTCCTGTAAAATTTGTTATGGATTCAGCCTGATATTCATGGATTCAAAAGCCAAAAGAACGGTTCATCTTTTAAGGCCACGAACGAATCAAGACAACATCGGAAAATCTTCATTCCAAATACTTTTTAACTGGTATTGCAACAAGTGGACGAGCTTTCAAATTGGAATATTACGGTTTCATGTCTGGCCACATATACTGGGAATTTTTAGACCCACGAATCTGTTGCATTTGATACAGTTTCCCTGTAATGCTGTAGTAAGATTTCTGAAGCTGATAATAGGACCTTTTTACTCCCACCAAATACAGATAATTACCTTAGCGCCTTGAATATTTGGCTTTGGTGTCAATTCGGCTGATTAGCCGGGCTTCACATACGATCTCTTACGTTAGGGTTATCATAATAGATCCATCTTTCATCGCAGGCATAGCTGCCAGATTTGACGATTTCTTTCTCGAAAATGAAATCTTGACCTTTTTAATTTTCCGATTTTTTTTGACGATTTTTAAAATTCGAAATGACGATTTTTTTTCTTTTATATCGGGATATTGACGATTTTTTCCCAAATTCATCTGGCAGTAATCGCAAGTAATGATCAAGCACCATTGCAGACATACAAAATCGTCTTTCAAGTTCTCTCAGCTTCAATTCGTATGGAAGGTACCCAATTTCCCTGCTTTTTGATGAATCCTTTTGACAACAATCTTCATGGTGTAATACCTCCAATTCTAAGTCTTTAAACTTTTTTGACTGGCCTGGGCAATGTTTGACTTCCGTATCAAAATCACCACTTCTGAGTCGCACAAACTATATCTCGCACATTGAAAGCTTCGTTGAGCAATCGGTGTGCTCAAGCACTTTTTTTCAAATTAAAGAAGTAAAGCAAAACTTCCAACATTTTACGCTTTGTTGGCACAAAATTCGACATTTTCGAAGCAAAAAAAAAAACTTTGTTATCATTGTGTTTTTATAGTTGGATTCTGTCATGGATTCTGTCTAAAATTTAAACCATTTATTGTATAAACATTGCGCTTTTGAAGTTTCTTCTCAATTTTCTATAAATTTTGCTGCTAATATTGAAACTATTTCTATTATGAACTCTAGCTCTTGAGACTATAAATTTTATGAAATATTTTTTTTCATTTAGCTACTGTTCTTGAAGACTTATGTCTTCAATTGTTTTATATTCTTTCATTTAATAATGTTTGTTAAAAAAAATATTGCAAAAATTATTGACTTACCAGGGTCTGCTGTATCTAGGACAGGTGGTTGTTGAGATAAAGGACCAGGTGTACTACCAGCGCCCGGCGATCTAGCATCATCGTTCATGGCTCCTCCATATGATAATGATGAACTAGGTGGCCGCTAAAAAAATTAAAAAAAAATAAATACAAACAATTAAATAAGTAATTCAATAAAAACATTTATTTTGTTTTAAAAATTATTTAAAAAATAAAAATCTAATTTAAAAAAGTTCAACGTTTTCTTCGTGTGTGATTTTTTTTTTATTTTTATTTGTTAAACAAAAATTAATATTAATTTATTTTTTGCTGCTTTATTATTAATAATAAATTAAATTTATGGCTTTTGTACATTTATTAATATTTCTAATTTCAAACTTCATAAATTTAAACTCCCTCCAAAAAAAGCAAGAAAAAAACTTAAGCGAAATAAACAAATACAAAATTTATTAACAAATTTAAATTTAAAGGCCATTAAATATAAAATATTTTATTGCTGATTTTTAAACAAATTTTTGTTGTTAACGATTTTGTTGTTCTTTTTTTTAGTTGTTTTTGTTTTTGTTTTAAACAATGTTGCCGATTTGCTTGGCCTGATGATGATGGGTCTGGAACTGAATGAGTGTCTGGGACTGTCTGTTTTTTTGGTTGGTTGTTGGTATGCTAATGAAAGCACGTTTTGAATAGAGGTGTAATTAATATAATTAAAAATACATTATACAAAAACGGACAAAACACAAAAAAAAAACACACAGAAAAGAAATTACTTTTTAATAAAACACGGTAAAAACACAGCACAGCTTTTATGAATTTCAATTATTTTAATTTTAATTCTAACAAATACTTTTTTTCGATTTTAGTTTGATGTGTGTAAGTAGAAATTGTCTGTAAGACCGTGTGAGTACAGTGCAATTCGTCTTTGCTGGTATTCTTTTGGCTTTATGCAAAAAGCCGCTTTTAAATGTCAAAATGTCATTTTATTTTATATTTAATTTGTTGTTTTCTTTTTAATAATATTTCCAAATGCCTGTTTGTAGTATAAGTAACGTTTTGAGCTGATTATGGAAAATGTTAGTAACTCTTAGAGTCTAGACTTTTTGTCTATAAATGGCAGTTTAAGCCAAAATGAAAAAAAAACAAAACAAAATATATATAGAAATATAAATAAAACTAAAGAAATTAATGCAGAAACTGCAGAAAATTAATAATAAGTGTGTGTGCTGATGGTCTAAGGCTTTAAAGCTTCTAAATCTAAACAATGACAGCTAGAAAAAACATTCAACGGCAACTAAAAATAAGACTGGGTAGGCATACTAATTTAGTTAAAAACCAAATATGAATTATTAAAAAGGCTGTTTTAAATGTGTTCTCTCTCTCTATATAGAAAACATCAACAAAACAAAAAACTGTTTTGTTTCATTTGTTTTAGTCTTTAATAAAATTTAGCTGGAGTTGTGGTGTACTGAAACCCTGTGGAGTTGTGCTCCTTTAACTAAATAATTTACGCCATTGCTTTAAGCTTGGGGAGTTTATTTCGTAAATACTTTTTTTTTTGTATAAAAATAAAAATATAGTATAAATTTCAAGTGTAATTGCTAATAATGCTTAAGATTTTTTTTTGGTTTGTTTTTTAATTTAACTCAGTATATTCATTTAAAACAAAACTCTTATACGAGCTTCTTTGGTTTTAAGTGCGTGCTGTGAATTTTATTAAAATCTTGTTTATATTTATAAAGGCATAGGTTTAAAGCCTTTATCATACAATTTCAGTTGACATTTTCCCAAAGCCTTGAATTTTAATAAAGATTTATTTAAAAATAGCTAAGCTTATGTTTTCTTTATAAGCATATATTTTTAAATTTTTTAAGTTTCTTTATATTAAACAGTTGCTAAGTGTTTCTTATCATTTTTCCCATTTTCTTTTTAAAAGCATTTTTTTCGTTTGTTACTTTTCCCCCTTATTTAAGTGTTTTGTGTTATTAAATATTCAATTGATTTCAAGTGACCTTTTCTTTCTAGTTGAAAATAATAAACAAATAATTAAAAATCTATATAATCTTTTTTATGAGGTATAAAATGATCTATTTAGTTTGAAAAATAAAATATTACAATATTAAAAAAAAAAATATCAATTAATGGTGTAAAAATACTGGAAAAATTGTATAATCGTTAAAAATGCCATTAGTTTTAAAACTTAAGTGATTAAAAATAATTTAAAAACACATTAAATGGGGAAAAATATTTATTTTGTATATTTAAGAAGTGACCCCAGATATTGCGTTATAAAAGTTTTATTGGAATGTAATCAAAACTGAAATGTTCTAAAAATAAAATAAGAAATTGTTAACACGCTGTAAAAGCTCTTATGATTTCGAGTATGAGGTATTTTAAAGAGTGTTGGTTGGTTTATAACCCTGGGGGCTCATGACTTGTTTAGCTTTTCTAGTGGTGAAAAATCATTTATTGCAAAATTTTATGGATTACTGATGGCTTGTAATGTATGTGAATTGAAATAGATCGGTTTAAAACTTTAAAATCTTGAATATGTATTAAATCCCCCGGGGTGTCAAATAAATTGACATTACACCAACTCTTCTAACTTAGTCAGACAATTTTAATGAACTACTGTCGAGGCTTAAACATATATCTGATATCACTCTAGTGTGGCTACTTTCCCATAGAGGGACTATTACAGTAATAATCGGGCAGACGAACTGTCCAGAGAATGATCTGCTTTTTGGATCACTTGTCTAAATGTGGGTATATTGGTTTAATTAGATCGAAATTATTCGTAGAATTGACGGATTTTCCTGGTGCAAGATGCAGACATGCAAGTTATAAAGCCTGTATTCGATGTGAATGGCACTATACAACTCTTGAATCGAAACCGCAAGAACATTTAGAGTCTAATGGTAATGTTAAAAGGTGATCGATAATCGTGCAAATAGTCTTGAACAAGAAAAACAGTAAACTCTTTTAAATCTATCTGTGTTAAGACATCGATTTCTCAACGAATATACATATGCTAAGCAATCTATTTAAGGTATCAGGAACCTTATTGGTTAACTGACTGCCACAGATTGTTTTTATCACTAGCTTCTAGTTTTTATCAAGTTCATCGATCTCGAGGTCTTGTCCAAATGGAGTCAAATCGATTCTAAATAAATGTCTTCAATCCCCAAGGTGTCGATCGCATACTTTTCTCATGAATAAAGGTATTTTTCTTCTTAAGGTATTTTTATTGATCTACATTGCTTTCTAAAGGTCTTGTCACGAAATGTATCTATTTTCAGTACGATAAGCTGACCAGAGCCCCTGATAATTTTATATATTTTATTATAAGAGCCCTGGGGTTCCATATCTATTAAATCAAAGACGTTTAACTAAAAAACATTATAAGACAATTTTAAGGTTTATAATTGATTTATATAGGCCTAGTTATAAATTCTATCTATTTTCAGTAAAATATTCTTAAAAATGGCCTAAAAAGTCCCCCGGGGTACCATATCTAAGACAAGATTTATAACTTAAAGACATTTTAAAAGAATTTAAACAATCTTGATAAAATTCTAAAGGCCAATTCATGAAATATTTACATTTACTCTGACTTAAACTCATACATATCACAAATGTTCCCCAGGGGTCCATACTATCAAAATTTCAAGTAAATTGTTTAAAAAAATCTTCCATAAAGCTGCAGTTGTGAAATGGATTTCCTTTAAATAAATTAAACTCTAAAATGTTTACTAACAGACCCCTTAACCCCAGGGGGTTCCAAGCCGAATATTAGAAATCCTTAAATTTAGACAACTCTTATTAAGCTTATTTTTCTTTACAATATTTAATTTTGAATTCCCCAACAATTTGTTTTTAAAGAATTATAGACAAAAAATCCTATAAACTACCAGAAAAGGAATATTTTTTTTACCCATCCTTAACTTTTACCAACTTTTTCCCTGGACTAGAACTTTATTGAACAAGCATTTTGTTAGTGTTAAACAAAAGTAATTTATTAAATAATGGTCATCATCATAAATACAAAAACTTTCAACAAAAGTTTTCTTTAAGATTTACTCTCCAAGTCTTCCAAAAAAAAAAAAGTTACTTTGAGAAACAATAAAAACATTTAATTACATTTCTATCAATAAATTTTGAGAGACTTAAACTTTTCACACTCAATTACATTTTCATATTTAACACTTAAATAGCAGCTTATTTCAACAATTTCACATAGTGACCATTTAAGTTCAGTAAACAAAATTTTCCAAACATTTGACTAAAGCCGGATTTAATGACCACCTTCTCTAATAATATAGAGATTATAAATGAAAACAAATTCATTTTCCCAAACATATTCGTATTTGTATAAACTTTACATACATATAATCACTGAGAGCAGGCACACGTTTTACTTTAGGAAAAAAAAACATACAAAATAAAAATGATTATAGTGTCTGTTCTGTTGTGTTCTAAATAATAATTGTAAGGACCAACATATTTAATGACCACCCTGTACACAAAAATATACTCTCTGTTTCGCTGACATCAGGCACTTGAAAATAGCTAAACAATCAAATTAACATTGAAAATATTTTGTCTTCCGTTACACCCTTGTAAATAATAGAAAACCAAATCCCTTGTAAGTGTTTTCTAATGTTGTTTGTTGTGTGTGGGAAGATGAGAAATAAAATTATTCCAAAAAAAAAAAATAATTTCTCTATTTGATTTTTTGATGTCACTTACACATCACACTCAACTTTACAGCCAGTCGTCCTTCCCCGTACGTCGTCTGTCATTTAGTGTAACGTCTAATTTTTCAGGTTGCTGCATGTACGTATGCTCGTCGTTCCTCTTAAGCTTAAATCCCTGTGGGTATTTGCGTATGTTAGTACCCTTACTCCAGAGCCAAGCAAACCAAACACACGTAGTTCCAAACCAACTTAAGTTTGTTTGAAAAAATCACCCTCCTGGATGGATGGCTGGCTGGCTGATTTGATGGAATAAAGAAGGTTTTTCCTAGGACTTGTTAATTTGTTTGTATTTCTGGTATTATTTGTTTGTTGAGTTGGTGTTGTTTGGTAATTGTAGTAGTAGCGCTTTGTGGTTCTTATTGTAGTTGATTTCAAGTATGTTGTTATTTTATTTATTTTTTTTTTTTGTTGCTGCTGCCTTAACACCCAGACATTCATCAAAAACAACAACAAATAATACAGAAATAGAAAATTGCAGCAGGGAGTTTATTTGTTAGCCAAAAGTAGTATGAGAGCGTGGTAAGTGTGTAATAGAAAACAAAGGAACTTTTGTTAAATAATTTCACTGGGATTTTTTCACATTGGCTCTAGTTTTTATAATTGGCTAGTGTTATTAGCTGTAATTTTGGCAGAGTAGGTGGGTGCATGGTTTTTGTTGCAGAGTTATAAAGATCTAAAGATTTGTTAATATGTAATCAAATATCAAATTTCTGTTTGTCTATGGGAATTGATTTGGTTCGTGTGATGTGGAACGAAAGTTGGTGGGAATTGTGGGAGGAATTGTTATGATTGTAGAGAAGTCACTAAATTGTTAGGTATGTTTTCTGTGTTTTTAATTAGGAAAAGGAAAGTTTGAAAGGGGTTTAACCTTTATTTTACAGTGTTTTATTTTATACGCCTAAAAGTGTGCAACACAAATATCTGTTTTGAGCGCCTGAAAGAAAGCTATAGGAAATCTTTGAAATATATGTATTCCCAACATTTATGTATTCCGCATGAATTTTAGTAGCTTGCCACAGGTTTCTGCATGTAATGTTTAGTTCTACTTTATTATTATCTCACAAATTTCTAAAATGCTCCCTAGTGCTCAAATTTTACTAAATACTTCAAGTAAATTTTATTATAAAAACCTTCATAAAGCAGCAGTCGTGAAATATATAGAGTAAATTCAAGTTTGAAAGGGTTTTCGAAATCGAACTAGAAATAAAAGGAATTTTTATACGCCAAAAAAATGCTCAAGACTAAATTCTTTTTTGAGCGCCAATAAGTTAGCTATAGTAAATATTTTAAGGATTTTTTACATGTTATCTAATTCGTAGGAATTCTAGTAGTTTTTTACAGGCCTGACAGACATGAAATGTTTACTTTTTCTATTTTTTAGTCTCAAAAATTTCATAAATGTAAATATTTCAAGTTAATTTTATAGCAAAATCTTAAAAAAAATTATTTTCTTAAAATGTCCCTTATAAATATGCGCCTAAAAGTAGACACACAATTTAAAGTTTTTCCAAATTAAACATTTTCATAATTTTAGCAATTCTTCAGGATTTCTTCGTTTGTTTTTTAAATAATTTTTAATATAAATTTTACATTTCAAACATTCCCTATAAAGCTCCTAAAAGTAGGCTCCAAATATAAATATTTGCTATATGTATTTAACAATTGCTTAAAATGAAATTCTTTATGATTTCTTCTTTATACAAAATTCTGTTTTGTAATCAATTCTCGTAATAAATTTTATATTTCAAACATTATTTAATTTAAAATGATCATAAAATTCAAATATAATGATTATTGCTGCTACTCATACTCATAAATTTTAAAAACATTCAAAGATGCGTTTGTTTTTTCCTACATTCATTCATACATTTATTTATTTTTATACTCGTTTTTTTTAATTATCACAAGTTTTATGAGTATTTAACACACTCTTATGGGTTTTTATAGAGCGCAACATGCAACACCATGGAATATGATAGATTTACAAAAATAACAACACCAACAACAACAACAAAAATTTACAGCATGTAATGATTTGTAAAAAAAGTTACGCCTGATTTAATATAAAAAAAAATATAAATAAATGAATTTGAAATTTTCTGCAAAAAAAAAGATTTTTTTTTAGGCTTAAAAACTATGCAAAAGAGTGAAAGATACAACAAAAAATATTTAATGTGTCCAGTAATTTAATACTGTTGGCGGTAGTTATGGGTTCATCTTCTTAAGGAATTTGTTGGTTTGGTACCTTCTGTTGGCAATGATTTTTAAACTCAACACTTGTTAAAGATTTTTTTTTTTTTAATTTTGAACAAAAATTTTAATCCCTTAAAGTGTTACAAAGTCTCAGTAGGAATATTAAGAAAAAAATTTTAAAAAAAGCTTTTTTTTTGATAAATATGAAATATGAAAGGCGGCTTAAGCCAAACAATAAAGAAAAGAAGGGAAGAAATGTATCAAATTTCCTTGAGAAAAAATTTTTGACTTGAAAAGTTGGCATAAGCACGTGGTTGTAGTTTAATTAAGTATTTTTATAAATTAGTATAAATTAAGTTATCAAATTGCAGCTTAAGCTTCTCAGCGTGTTTTTTTTATTTTTGTGTTTTAGCTTAAAATAAAGTTTTGTTTGGCATGGTTTGCTGTTTAAATATTAATAGGAAATTAACATGTCACTGGTTATTAAAGATATACATAGAATATTCTATAATTAAATAACAAATAAGTAATTTTCATTTGCTAGTTTGTATATCTTACAAAATATCTATTACATAGAAATAGAAACAGAGACCTTACAGTTTTAATTATCATCATCATCATCTTTTGCATGTTTCGAGACAATTATTGCTAGAATTGTTCCACTGGGGCGTTACATATTTCCTTATACTTTACTCAATTCAAATTAAAATGCATTACAATAAACAATTAGTTATAGAATGGAAATAACGCAAAGAGTTTAACGAAAATTGTTAATAAATAATTGTTACAATTATAATTGATTTTTTTTATTTTGTTTTGTTTTATTGTCAGAGGAAAATTTTTATGGAAATTAAAACAATTAATTTATTAAAACATTTTTTTTTTTTTTTTGCTATTCCTCATTTATTTAATCATATCAAGTAAATATCTAAGGTCCAATAAAGTGATCAAAATGCTTGCTAATGTTTAATAAAAGGGGAATTTGTATTTTTTTTTCTTTCTAGAGGCTGTTGTATTATTTCTATTACAATTCCTTTGATACCGCCTTTTTCGGTTTCAATTTCAATTCCATTATTTGTTTCTTAAGTTGTTTAACAATTTAGTCACGTTTATGTTTTACAGCATCTCAAGTAAATGTTGAAAAAAAAAAACACCAGTTCGCTTAGTTTAAAAGGTAGTGAGTGGCACAAAAAAGGTTGCAAATTATTTATTTATAAAGTTTAAATGCTGTGTAAAGTCTGTTTGTTGATTGTTTGTTTGCTTAGAAGCCGTTTAAGAAGTAAAAGTAGCTGCTCGTCAATAAAAACAAAAATGATAACTAGAAACAGTGTGTTTAGACCAGTACGTTAGTGTCCTGAGTCCTCAGGGACTTGGGTGTTTGTTATTTAATGGCTAAAGAAGTGTTTGTTTTGTTGCCAGGTATTTGTTTTTTTCTATTCTATATTGAGTATGCGAATACAATGCTTAATTTTTAATCATTTTAATAGAGCCATAGCCAGAGCTGTTTAAAAATTTATAAAATTGAAAACAAACTTGGCTTAAAATAAGTAAATTTAAAAAAAATATATATTTTTTCTAAAATGCAGAATTTCAATAAATATTTATAAGTGAATCTTTAAAAAAATGTTTAATTTTTCTTAAAAATCTTGAAATTTTTTCAGATTTATAAATATTTTTATCATTTAGAATAGATTATTTTAGAATTCTTACATCCTCCCGGGACTGAATGTGAGATCAAGTTTTTATAAAGATTTCTAATAATCGAATTACTATCTACTTTTTCAAATTCCTAGAAATTTTTATTGAAATTATTATTGTCTTGAGATCTCCGGTCCCTTAAAATATTTAGCATTTTAAAATCATTTCTAAAGATTAATAATTAATTTCCAAGTTAATTTTGCTAAAATTTTAAATTTTGAATCGATTCTAAATATTTTTCATAATGTCATTCCTTTTTGAATTGCTTGTAAAATGATTTAAACAAATTTTGTTTAAGCACAATTCTATTTTTGTAAATGTTTAGCTTAAAACCTTAAAAATATAGTCCTGAAATGTTTTAAAAACCTTTCTACCAGGCTTATTTTTTAGCCTTGAGCGTTCTTTAATACCCATATTTAAATAAAATCTTAATGTTTTATTTAATATTTGTTTAGACCTTGTCCCTTAAAAAAAATTCCAAATTTTCCCACTATTGTTCTTTTTTCTTTATAACAGACACAGAAAAATATGTTTAAGGATTAAAAAAGGCTTAATTTTTTGTTTAACCTTCGCTTTACCAAAGGTTTTTTATGTTCATGGTTTACCAATACCCACCCGGGTGACACTACACTTCTATAAATATATGCGACGAACGAAATTTTAAAAAATTTAAAAAACCTTATAAAAAGTTTAAAATGTTTCTGTTAAATTCTATAGAACTCTAAAATTTTTTCAATGAGTACAAATTTCATTTAATTCGAAACAAAATTAAAAAAAAATATTAATCCAATAAAAACGATGTGGTCACCCGGGTGGGTATTGGTAAAGCGAAGGTTAACAACAAATGAGAGAAAGCCTTTAGGGCCGTAATACAAACGTTAATTTCAATTACAATAAGGCTCATTTAACAAATAAATAGAAATAAAAAAAATTAAATCTATAAACAATGCAAAATTATAAACCACAAATAGAGAACAGAAAAAATCCTAACCCAAACACACTCCTTCCTATTTCAAGGAAAAACAATAATAAACATGACAATAATGATGATGATTACTAACAACAATAACAACAACAAACACTTGAATAGAAAACAACATACGTTTTTATTATTCTCTCTATTTAAATATTAAACATACTTACATACATAGACCCCAAAAACAAATAATTAATCCTTTTTATTGTGTGTGTTTTTTTTTTTTGCTCTGAGATTTTGTGTTTGTGGTAATGATTTTTCTCGTTAATAACGAGTGCATATAACTGTAAGTTCGTAAATGAGAGTGAGAGTTTCGGTTATTTACTATTTATATGGGTTTGTTTGTATGTTGGATTTGTTTATTTTGATGGATTTGTTGTTCTTTATTTGATTTGATTCTCTGCAAAAGTATTCCTGTTTTTGCCAGGCTTTAAGTATGTAGTAATGTTGTGTGTATATTTGGTATTGTCATATTTGTTTTGGTATTTTCTTTGTTGTTATTTTGTGTGAGTGTGTCTGTCTCGTAGTGGGGTTTAGGAAAAATAAAGAGGTCTAAGGTTTCATTTAAGCTTTTTTGTTGTTGTCTTCTATCATATAAAAGTTGTTGTTCTATATAGTGTGTGATTGTTAGGAAACCAGAAATCTTAATATTAAAATATAATTGTTGTTGTTTTTATTAAATACAAGCACTCATATGTATGTACATTCTTCTATACATCTCTATAGAAAAGACAATGGCGTTTATAAATATATATATGAAATTACTCCCTATGCGCTTAATTAAGGTTATACATATAACGACATGCGCAAACTTTTTTTGTTGTGTTTTGTTTTTCCGAACAATACGTTTTTGTTGTTGTTGTTGTTTTTCTATTTGGTTTACTGTTGTATTTGATTACAATGCTAGACAGACGTCGGCAACTACTACTCCCCCACATTTTTCAAAAAACATCTACATAGTACATTCGTACCAACTTGCATATGGCAAAAATACTCATACTCAAATTACATTTACATTGTTGTTTGTTGGGTTATTGTATTCTATTACACTTGAGTTTGTTTGTTGTATGTAAAATGGAATAAATGAATGAATGAATGACTGACTGAATGCTGAGTATGAATGTTTATAAGTGTGTTGCCACCTTGTGATTATTTAATTGCGCGCATGGAATTTAATTGTTTTTTCATTCTTGTTTAATAAATAATATGCAAAACAATTAACTAAATATAAAGAGTTTTTAATTAAAGCACAGCATAACTAAAGGAAATATTTTTTTTTATATATTTTGTTATCTTTTTCTTTTGTTAAACAATTTTATTGAAATGAAATTAATTTAACATCTAATTTTCATGTTAAAACTCTTTAAATTAAATTTTTTTTTGTTGTGGCCCATTGACAATAATAATTATCTTTATCTAATGACGTTGTTTGTTGATTTTATAGCTGCTTTATTATAACGTTAAAAAATCACATTTTGTAATTGTTTTGAAAAAAAAAAAACCAAAATACCTTTAGGTTTTCTGATAATTTTTTATTTTTTGGTAAATAAACATTAAAATTTTGTTGATTTTTGATAATAAAGTTAAAAAACAGAAGCTTTTTTTATTAGTTTATGTTCAAAGATAAGCTGGTAATTTTCTGGGCTATTTTGGTAGTTTCGTTAAAGAAAAAAAAAATAGTAAAGGTATTCATAGCTAAGAATAATGAAATATAAAGTGTTGAAGGGAAAAACTTAGGTATTAAAGGAAAAACCTGAAAAATCGCGAATAAAATTATTCTAATATTTAAGTTGTTGACAAAATTATAACTTTAACTAAAAGCATATGAATTGAATATCTTGTAGATTTAGCAATCAAATACTGTGCCTAAAGGTGTGATTAAACGAATTAAAATTTTCACCAAAAAGTCACTAAAAGTAAGCCCTTCATTTTATTTGGCTTGTTCTCTAAAATAAGCTACATTTAATAATTTAAAAAACTTTAACTTAAGTGTGATTAAAACACGTAAAGTTTTCATAAAATATAATTCTGCGCTTAAAAGTAGGCCCTGGATTTTATTTAGTTTGGTGTTTAGGGTTAAGCTACAGCATACTTTTAGCTACAGCTTAACTTAAAAATCTATAGCATAGTTTTGGGAACACTTAAATGTTCTTTTAAAACTATTGTTCAAATAACCTTGTTATTTCAAACTATGATTTCCCCACATACTATTAATCATTTTGTTATATTGTTATCATTTGTTTAACTATATTATTATATTATTTAACAATTAAACAACAACAAAATTTCCGGTAATTTCATCATAAACTAACCTAATAAACTTAAATAAAAGATTGTCAAATCAAAGCCAAATGTTGGCAGAGAAAAGTTGTTTTAAAAATAACTTCATTTAAATAAAATATTTAAATTTTATTAAAAATAATTTCAAAATATGAAGAAATTCTCAATAATTTCTTACAAAAATGTTGTTACTCGTCATGAAAAGTAATTGTTTAGAAATAATCTACAATTTTCTCAAATGACAGTTGGGTATATTTTCCTGAAAAGAGAAGGGAACTGAACTCGAAGTTAGGAACTAATTGTAGTCTGTTAGTGGCCACTTTTGAAAGCAAAGTATTGGGTTATTGAAAGTCCATGATTAACCTTCCCTTTACTAATACCCACCCGGGTGACCACTTCGTTTTTATTGGTATAATACTCACTGAAAAAATTTTAAGGTTCTATAGAATTTAATAGAAACATTTTAAACTATTTATAAGGTTTTTTCGATTTTTTAAAATTCCGTTCGTCGCCTATATTTGTAGAAGTGCAGTACCACCCGGGTGGGTATTGGTAAACCATGTACATAAAAAAACCTTTGGTAAAGCGAAGACTAACCTAGTCTTAAGTTACATTATTCGAAACTATAATAGAAAGCTTTGCAGTTAATAACAGGCATAAATAATTATAATCCCCTATTTTGTTACGTTTTAAAGAATGTAGTATCAAAAAAATAAACAATGACGAGTCTACTCATTAAAGTCTGTTACATTTCAAAAGTTACCTATTTCTTAAACAAAACTCAAGTTTCTTTTAAATTATTTTCTAACACTTAAAGCTTTTCAAAACAAATTTCACATAATCATCTTAAGAAAACCATTAGACAGCCGGCATACTTCACTAACTGGCATTGTTTAGAGGTACAAGTATTTCTCCAAAAATTTCTTTTGTAATTACTTCAAAATGAAAATTAAAAATTGTTTAAGGTTTGACAAAAACAACACCTTTAAAAAAAACGTTATTTCTAAACATTATATAAATTTGCCGCAATACGGTGGCGTTTTTGACGTCTGCAAGTCTGCTGGAAAACAAAAAAAAAAAACTCTTTTTTTTCTCTCCACTACTTTTCTTTGAATTTCACGTTTTGTTACTTATTTTGCTGTATCATGTTTAGGCCAAAAACTCTATTATATAAATATACTATATTTTTTATATATATTTTGTATTTTTTGATGAATCATGTTCACTACTTAACCAACATACAATGAAACACAACGAATTTTCTATTTGGAAAAAAACACCAAAAATTATAATAATTTGAAATTCATATACCAACCGGCAATTTTCATAATAATCATAAAAAAAAGATGTTATACTTTGATAATATTAAAATAAACTTAAAATCATTTCATTTTCACATTCATATAAAAAAAAAAATAACAGAATTAAAACAAATATTTGTTTAGTCATTTTATGTATTTCTTTAACCAAAAAAAAAAAAATTCATTTCAAAATACAAAAAAACTGCAAGTAAGCTTTTCCTAAAAACTGCATGATCTCAGCTTTTTTTCGTTTCATATTCCTTAAAGCTTTAGGCGTAGGATTTTTGTGTAAAATGTGTAGTTTGCTTAGACTTTTAGACGTCTTATGACATTTTTGTATGTTTTTTTGTGCAAATGATAAGGCATAAAAGTATTGAATGTTTTAAATTTTTGGCTTATTCATGATTTTTTTGGCCCAAAATGGAGGCCATACAGAGAAAAATTTGTGAGGAATTAGCAAATTATTTGGCAGTAAATTTAATATATTCTATAGAAGCCTATTATGTTTAAACTGTTATTAAACTGCTGAAAAATCATTGTTTTCATTAAAAAAAATATAAGGTTTTGATAGGTTATATAGTTGTTTTAAACACTTTTAAACACATGGTTTCAAATGATAAAGAAAATTAACAGCTTTTGATATTTTCAAGTTTTAATTGAAATTGCAGAAAATTCTCTCAATATTTTTCAACTATTTTTAAACTAATATTTAAGCTCAGGTTATGTTTGATATTCTAGTTCTTTGGTTTAAGTTCCCCCAAGCAATGAAAAAAGCTTTTTTAAAGTCGTTTATGGTTTATTTCAAAAATGAATTTAAACTTGGTTTAAACTACTAGTTAAGTTCATAAAAATAAAGTTTTTGAGTTTAATTTCAACAGAAGTTTGAATGAAATCCAATTGTTAAATGGGTCTATGTTTTATATCAAATAATCTTTAAACATAGTTTAAACTAGTAATTCACTATAAAGAAGTTCAAGTTTTTTGAGTTTAATTTTAAGAAAAGTTTAAATAAAAGCTAAGTTTGAAAAGTTATTTTATGATTTAATACAAAAATATTAAACTTAGTTTAAACTAGTAGTTAAATTATAAAAATTAATTTTTTTTAGCTTAACTCCAAAGTTAAAAAAATTAAACTTAGTTTAAACTAGTAGTTAATTTTTTTTTAGTTTAACTCCATTAAAAGTTTAATTTAAAGCATATTTTTTTGCACATTCTACATGATTTATTTCAAAAAAGCTTTAAACTTAGTTTAAACTACTGTTTCATTTTTATAAAATTTCAAAGTTTAGCCAGTTTGTTTTTCATATAATTCAAGGTTTATTTAAAAAATCGTTTAAACTTACTTCAGACTGCTTGTTCGCTTTAAAGAATTTCCAGCTTTTAGGGCTTTCAGTAGTTGAAGGCTTGAATGAAAACAAATTAGGATTTAAATAAAATAAAAGCTTGAATGCACACCAAAGTTTATATTAATTTAATTTCAAAAGGCTTTTAAACTGCTAGTTAACTTTAAAGATATTCTTGATTTATGAGTTTAGTTTCAAGAAAAGCTTGAATTAAATCTTATTTTTTAAAATATGTTAATGTTTTAGATAAAAGCTTTTAATTTAGTTGAATCTGTAAAGAAATCTTAGATTTCTAGTTCAAACTCTTCAAAAACTTGTTTAATGCTATGCACTTTTTCTAATTTGGTATAAAAAATATGTTAAACTTGGTTTAAACTTCAGCTAAGTTTAAAGAAATTTTTTATTTTTAGTATAATTTTCACAAAATCTAGAATAAATGCTAATTTTTACATATTTTTTAAGATTAATGAGGAAAGACTTTTAACGTAGTTTAAACCACTAGTTAACTTTTCAGGAATTACAAATTTATTAGTTTAACTTCTTAAAAGACTTAAATGAAAGCCAATTTTGAAATATTTATTAAGTTTCATTTAAAAAGAGTTTAAACTAAGTTTAAACGCTAGTTAACTTTAAACTCAAGTTTAAATTGCCATAAATTATCAAAAATTCCTGAAATTTCCTTAAATAGCAAATAGCTTTTTTTATTTAAACATTTGGTTTTCAAATATTTCACATATTTCTCCAGTAAATATAAATTTCAAATTAATCTATTACATCTTTTCGATAAACCAAACAAAAAATACCCCCAAATACTTATGCCAAAAGCTAAAACCAAAGACTAGCGCATTTCTAAAACATTCTGGAGGACATACAAGCAAACTAATTTCAAATGTCAAAGGCTTATCTTTTAGATTTTTACGCCATTTTTGTTAAGAACTAAACATGATTTCATGATAAATTTTTCCAACTAAAAACAAACATGTTAATGAAAAGAGTGAGAGACAGAGAGAGCGAACGAAACCTTAAAACCTGTATAGACAAATAGATTAATATCTGAAGTTAAGGAATTGCAGGAACACAAACCAAACGAAACCATAGCTAGAATGTAAACAGGATTACATGTTTAACACCTTCTGCCAAAAGACAACAACATTACAATGAAAAACTAGAAAAAATAAAGAAAGATTTTTATCAATAAACATTATTGCATGTCATGATTGTAACACACCAGAGTACGAGTATTATAAGTTTAGCACAAAGATTCGGCTTAAATGCCTAGAAATCTTTAGGAATATGTCACCATTAAATCTTTAACTTTATGAAATGATAACTCTTAAACATTTAGCACATTTTTAAACATAATTTAAACACCACTAACTATTTTTTGGTAAATTCAACATGTAAGTCTTTCTTTCTTTTAAAATCTGATAAACATGTTTGCTATCAATGTAAGAAAAACTGACGCGTCTAAGGTAAATTATTTAAAGCGTGTGTTGTTGCAACGTACTTTTCTTTCTAAACACAATGTTGTTGAGTGGTTTTATGGGTGTGACATGTTACACGAAATAGTTTGCATATGTTGCACTAAACTAGGGAAATAAAACAAACAAAAAAATTTATAAATAAATATACTTTGTGCAATAAAGTCTGGCAAACATACATACACTCATTCTTTCATTCATTCATACATACTGTTGCTCTTAACATTATGCCTCAAATTAATTATACGATTAATGCTTTTCATGTTGCACTACATACTATAGCAAAATAAACCATCTTCTGCTTTATTTTAGTTTAGTTTTTTTACTTTTTTCTCACTAAAGCAAAAAAAAATAAAAAAAAAACTATTTTATAAAAAAATCTTTATTTTAATGTTTCCTTTTTAATTTTTGCTGTCTTTATATGCAAATCTCTTTAAAGACTTTTTCTGTTTGTTGGTTTTATCTTAATATCTTGTAGTTAACTATGAAAAAAAAAGAAAAATCTATTTAATTTTTGTTGTTGTTGTTGTGTAGTATTTTTACTTAAAGATTGTCTTTTCATTAAACTTACAACATGTTGCTTTTTTGTTAAAAAAGAAAATGTCTCTATAGGAGAGTAAGTATGTACTAGATGTACAAGAAGTTTTGTGGTGAAAAATGCTGTAAAACATGCAATTTGAATAATTATCTTATTTGTTGTTGTTGCTTTTGTTATTGTGTGATATATATTATTGTTGTTAGTCTTTTCAAAAGATTTTCACTATTATAAACTTTAATGTGTGGCAAATAAACAAAGCTTTAAAAAACGTTAGCACTAAAATGTCTTTTCCTGAAACCCAGAATGTATTAAAAACTAATTAAATTGAAAATAAATTAAATGTATTGTAATAAATGGTAAGAAATTCAGATAAACTTAGTTTAAACTTGTAGTTAATTTAAAAGAAATTCTTGATTTTTGAATTCAATATCATTAAAAGCTTAAGTGAATGAAAAATTTACTTAATAATTTGTTTAAACTTAGTTTAAACTATTAGTTAGTTTAACAGAATTTGTATTTTTTTTATTTAAATCCATTAAAAACCTTAATTTTTTGGTTTATTAAATAATTAATTTAAAGAAAGATTAGAGTACCAGTTAATTTTATTTATACATATGTAATCGTATTTTGGGTTCAATTGTTACAAAATTGAGACAAATGCTTAAATGAAAGCAAATTTTTAAATAAGTTTTAAATTGATTTAAACTTAGTTTAAATTACCAGTTAACTTTAAGGAAAATGTTTGTATTTCTGTTTGACTGCCTTAAAAACTTGAATAAAATTTAATTTAAAATTAAACTTAATTTAAACTATCAGTTAATCTGAACAATTGCTAGAATGCAAGCAATTTTTTTGTTTTTTTTCCAGTTTTAATTAAAAAATTAGTTAAATTTAGTTTAAATTAGTTTTTTGTTTAATTTTAGTTCAGTTTTCAATATTTTTAAAGTTTTATTTGAGAAAAAGCTTTTAATCTAATTAGAAGAAACTTTTTTTTTGGCTAATTCTGATATAGTTTTCATATTAACTTAAAAAGTTAATTAAACTTAGCTTAAACTGATAAAAAATTTATATTTTTTGAGTTTAATGTTAACAAAAGGCTAATTTTGAACAATTTTTAAAATTTTTGTAAAAAATCATTTAAACTTAGTTTAAACTATTAGTTAACATTAAAGAGAAACCCAGTTTTTTGGTTTAATTTCTATATAAGCTTAGTTTAAAATATGTTCCCAGTTTTATTGAATAAATTATTTAAACTTAGTTTAAAAAACTTTTTTTTAGGGAAAACAAAGGCTTGAATGAAAGCTAGATTTATGTAATTTTCAAGTTTTATTTTTAAAGTGTTTTAAACTTCTAGAAGAAATAATTGCTTTTGTGTTTAATTTGCACAAAAGCTTGAATGAAACTAAAGTTTTAAATATAAGTCAAGTTTTATTAAACAAATTATTTAAACTTAGTTTAAACTTCTAGTTAATTTTAAAGAATATTGACTTTTTTTTATTAAATTTCTACAAAATCTTTAATAATATGTGATTGTGAAATTTCCTTAAATAATTTTAAAAAAATTACTTAAACTTTGTTTAAAATCTCAGCTAAATTTTATTTTACTAAAATTTCAAAGAACTCAAACAAAAGCTAAATTTTAAACGTTCTTCTTTTTTATATAAAAAACCTTGTAAACCTAGTTTAAACCAATAGTTATCTTCAATGTAGTTATTGTTTTCAGCTGTTAAAAAAGCTTGACTAAAGCTTGTGATTCAGTCTTAATTAGCTTAGAATTTTTAAAGTTTTTCTTTTGCGCTATCTTCTTCTAAAGCTTTTTGAAATGATTTTAAACTTAGTTTAAACCTTAACTAAACCAATACTCCAACAAAATCTCAAATGAAATTTATTCTGCCTATGTTTCCACTTGTTTTCTGTTACCTCTGTATCTTTGAAATATTTTCTGCAATTTTCTTTAATTTTCTTAACAAATCAAGATATTTTCTAAAATAATTATTTTAACTGATCAACAACAACAACAAAAATACAAGCAGATAAGCCCAACTTTCTCTGGCATTGTTTGAAAATAAAAAAAAAAATTCGCAAAGGAAAAATAGCATTTGAAGCAAAACTGCATTCGCACAGCTGGATATTTAAGATTGCTCACATTACAGTTGGTACTTTTTTCGGATTTTTTTTTTTTTTTTTGCAAACAACAATTATTTAAGATTATTACTTTCATGCTCACATAAACCCTTATATAACAGTTAAATGGAAAAAACACCTTTTGTTAAATAAAGAAAACAGAAAAGTTAATTGTTTAGACTCGCCTGGTGGCATGAAAACAAAAACACAATAAAATAAAGAATTAAAAAAAAATGGCAAAAAACCTACAAAGTATTGTTTTGATAGATGCATCAAGAATAAAAATAGAAACTTGGGTGACTAATCCGATTTAAGGTAAAATAAACACAAACCTTTGCACGAAATCTTAAAATCACAGAAGAAAATGATTAATTACTTATTTTTGGGCAAAATTAAAGGAAATAAGGATCTTATTATAAACTCAACAGGATATTGTTTTCGTTGATTTAAAGTTATTCAAAATTGTTATACTGTTTCAATTTCTTTATAATTTGTTTTGTCAACCATTCCCAATGCTCTGTGATTTCATTGCAAAAATATTGTCAATTTAGTTTTTTAATATTTCTTTTTAATTTATACAATTTAAAGCCATAATTCATGGTTAAAATTGTCTTATGTTTTATAACATTTATGTGTTAATTACTTAAGCAACAAATGTTGTGTCTAAATTGTATATATTTTTCCACTTTTCGTTATAAACAACTTTAGCTAATGAAGCTGCCTTTTTTTTGAGTTTGTATGTGAGTGAGTGTGTCTTGTTAGTTATTTTTTTTATAACGACAATTTAATTAATTTTTCTAATAAATAATTATGTTGCTAAAACAATTTGTTGTAATAATAAAAAATAATAATGTGAACAGCAGCAGCAAATCACATATAAAACAACATGATTAAGAGAAAAATTTTGTAAAGAAAATGAAAACAGAAAAAAATGTGACAAAAAACCAGCCATTAACCCTTTAAGAGGGGTATAGATTTTAAAAGTGTTAATAAATCAATTAATTTGTATGAAATATACAAAAAAAAAAACTTTTATTTTTCTTGAAATTTTTAATTTAAAAGTTGGCATATTTTTCTTCCTAACTTTTGTAATAATGAAAAGATTTTCTCAAATTTTTCTAATAACAAAGCTAAAACCATGTCTAATGAATAATGAAAAAATCTTTTTTCTAGAACTCTACCAGTTTATTTTACGGGACTTTGAATACATTAAATTTCTTGATTTGAAATTTCGTAATTTTCGAAGGTGTTTGCAGAATTGGCTTTATAACTTTTGTAATAATTCACAGTTTTATCAAATGTTTGCAATAATAAACCTTAAACAATGAGAAATGAATCCTAAATACATCATTTTACTAGACATCTGCTAGTTTATTTTACAGCAATTTGAAAAAGACCCTACTCTTCATTTGAAAATTTTGCATAATTTGCTTAATAACTTCTGTAATAATTGTAGGCTTTTATAAAATGTTCACAATAAGAAACCTTAAATAATGAGGAATGAATGCTGAAGAAATATTTTTTCTAAAGCAATTTTTGTTTATTTTACAGCAATTTTAAAAATACTTTAAAACTCTTCATTTGAAAATTCAGCTTTTTAGGAGGTGTTTGCAAAATTTGCTTTATAACTTCAGTAATAATTGTGGGATTTTATAAAAATTTTACAATAATAAACCTTAATCACTAATGATTAAATCCTTAAGAAATGTTTTTCTACAGCTCTTTGGAAAATTTATTGAATTTATTTTGTTTTTGGCTCTTTAAAGATTAATTGTTAAATATTGTTTTATGGCTGGCTACAAAATAAACGTATTAAAAAAAGGCTTGTCATAATTGTTAGTGTCATTTGCTGTTATATTTGTTGTTGTTTTTTTGTTCCCCCCACAATGAGTAAAAGTTTTATGACAAACTATACATAAAAAAATAAAAAAAAATCATAGAAAACCTGACTCAAATGACCTTAACTTTAAACTTAGCAACCAACAATTGTTAAATAATTCTTTTGTTTGTGTTTTTTTGCTAGAATTCTAAGTATCATTTCAAAACTAAGCGATATTTCATAGTGATAGCGATCAATCAAGTTAAAACAAAACTGCACCTTGTTTCAAAGAGAGAAAAAACAAATGGATAGATAGCAAACTTTTCGAGCTTTAAAGTAATTGAGTTAAGAAAAGTAATTATTCATTAAATCAGCAAGATTTTTAGAACTATAAACAATATAAATATTGAATAATGTAAGGAAAAATATGATTAAAAAAGATTTGAAAAATTACAGATTTTTTAAATTAAAATAAATTTAAAAAAATCTTAAATTTGAATTTTTAGTAAGCAAATCTGTTATTTTTTATTTTCTTAACATTTTTAATAACATTTTATGTAAATTAGTATCAAATCTCTGCTGAATTGAACTCTCACCTTTTCTTTGCTCCTTAAAATATGCACCCTTTTTCTTTTTGTTGGTTAAACACTGCTTTCTACTCTCTATGAAATTCTCATATTCTGGTGTCATGATTTTAAATCATAAACTCAGTATTAAAACTTAAAAAGGGGTAACATACTTATGTATATTTGTTGGGGGAGTTTTTTCCAAATGTTAATAGCTTTTAAAAGCTTAATAATTAAAAATTAAAAAAATTTGCATATCTGTTATAAACAAATTTCAATTGGTAATCAGTTTTGTAACTAGACCCCAAAGGAATCAGAGGCCTTAAAAAGAGAGAGTTAGAGCAAGAGATATTTAAAAAAATGTATTAAATTAAAGGAAAGATTTTAACTAAAATTTTTAAAATGTTTTGTAGAAAATCACTGTAAATTAGGTTTTGAATACTCTCTTTAAAATGGGAGAGAGAGAGAAAAACATTAAAAGGTCCTACAAAGGGTTTAAAGCTCAAAAGAAAAGCAGTAGGAGAAATGTTTAACTAAATACAAAAAGGAAGAGTTTAAGGTAATGAGTTTCTCTCATATTTAAGTTGTGGACATTTGAATAAATGATCTTTTTCAGCTTTATGTTGTTATGAGTAACCAATTTTTCAAAAGGTAGTTATACATTTAGACTTGTATCAAAACTTATTTTCAGTGACTCCTAGGGATGACATCGAAAAATCTTTCCAAAGTTTTTAATTCCTCAGTCTCTCAATTTCTCGGTACAGTTTGCCCTATCCAATCAGTTAATTAATTCTACCGATTTTTGTTGTTGTTGTTTTCAAGCATATAAGTATAATATTTGTGCAATATTATGTATGGCTAAATGAATACTTATACTTATATATAAATATATATATATTTTTTTTATTTTTTAATTTATACTTTTTCAAAGAATTAATTTTCAGCTCGTTTGTTAAGAGTGTGTTTGAGTTGGTTGGTTGGTTTGGTTTGGTTGTTTTGTATAAATGTAGTAGGTATATGTGTATATTAATATTGTTTCTTTCCAGTAACAAACCTTAATGACTTTGATTAAAAACAATCTTAAAAGTAAATGATTTCAGAACAACAACTACAGCAACAACACAACACAACAAAAAAAAAACGGCACCCTGCTGGGTAAAGCATTTTAAATGTGTACACACATATTCCACAATAACCCGGCAAACCGAAAGTGAGACAGACAGTCAGTCAGTCAAATAAAACGTCAGCCCAAACGGCGCAATAGCAATCGAAGGAGGGGGAACTCACAAAAATAAAAACACAAAAAAGATCTTACTCATAAGCACAATTAGTATGTAGAAGAGTAGAGTAGTAGAAGAAGACTGGATGGAGTATGGTTTGTATAATCACGATCATCATCATCATAATAAAGCATATTAATATCATTGAACAAACAAAGAATATTATTTAAAAACAAACCAAGATTTTGTTAATTAAAATAAAAAAAAAAACAATTTTTGTTAAACTCAAAGGTACACAATAGTTGGGCAAAAGATCATAACTTTGGTGATCATTGCTACGAAATGGACATTGAATTTTGGTGTAAATTATTTCTTGTAAAACCTCATCATCTTTTTTTTTTTATAACCAACTGACAAAATTCGGTGGTCTTGTTTAAAATATAAATAAAGTTTGAAACTGAATTTTTTTTTCATAAATTTTTTTGCTTATTTTTGGTTTCTTTGTTGTGTTTGAAACAAACAAAAAACAGCCACGTAAATAAAATTGAAACCATATATAAAACAAAACCAAAAAAAAATAATAATATTAAACTCATCTCCCGCTGAGTTAAAGTGATTTCATTGACTGTCTACAGACAATTCAACAGACAGTTGAAAGGACAGACAGACCCACTAACAGACAACAAGACAATATTATATTTATATTGTACATTTTTTTTATTTTTTTAAGAATTTAAAATTTTTGTTTTCAATGTTTCCAAGCATTGAAACAAAATAATTGACGCCATAATAATTAAAAAAAATATATAAAAAAAATTGTTTAATACTCAACTACACCACCCATAATTTGTGTTAAACTAAAAATCAATAATTTCAAACAACAATTTCATACTTTTTTAAAACTAAGAAAAAAAGCAAAATAATAAAAAAAACACAAACAAAACATTCACAACAAATCCCCATTTCATTAAGCACTCAAATCCACTTGTTTTAATACTGTTAAGATTTTTATTTGTGTATTATTTCAGACGTGATCATGCGTATAATTTTCATCGATCATCATCGTCGCTATTGTGCGTTTTTTTTTTCATTCTGTTTCTATTTTATTTTTACAAAAGTGTTTTAAAATAGTTTTTAAATTTTATGGCGTATGATTTGTATGTTTTTCTAAGGTTCTTGGGTTAAATCATGTGCAATTGCACATCATTTTTGAAAATACAAAAAATTCTAGAAAAAAAAAATACACACATTCTGTGTATTGAAGTGCGAATAGTTTGAGATTGTTGTGTTTAAAAGCATACACATTTTGTTGTAAAAATAAATACAAATTTTCAAAAGAAAATAAATATAAAATTGTCTGTAAAAATAAATAAAATGTTTGAGAAAATTAGAAGAAATGTAAACGATAAAAGATCATTTAAAAGCTTTAACTTTTTAAAATGCTTAAAAGCTACTAAAGTTTGTTATATTTTGGAAATTGGTATCCCAATATTATTGAAATTTTAAAAGCTTTTTAATTCAGGTCATATGCTTCCGATTATATTAAAATTGTATCAAAATTATGTATATTTTTAATAAAGTTTAGAAGCTTTAAGCTTGGGCAAGCTTTTGTCAAAATTAATATAAAACATGAAGTGGAATTAAGAAAAAAATTATTTTTTTTTTCAAAAGTAAGAAACTGAAATTTTGCTTTAAGAAAATTAAAAGCTATTGTAAAGCTTTAAGCTCTAAAGCTTCAAGAAAAGAGTAATAATCGCACATTTTAAAGCTCATAAAATAATATCTATGAGCAAATGTGAACTATTTACTTGGAAATAATATTTAAAAGCTTTAAGCTGTAAAGAGCTTTTGAAAATTTCATGCTTAAAATTATACAAATGTAATTAAAAATTCTAATATTGTGCTCTAAAATACGCAAAATTTGCCAGTAAAAGCTTTAAGTTTTCTAGAAAATTAATTAATTAATTTAAAATCAAAATCAAGAATTTATAGTTTTTGGTTGAAAGCTTTCAGCTAATTAAAAGCCATTAAAGTTGTTTGCTTTATAAAATTAAATTTTACTGCAGTTAATTGTATTTTGATCAGCTGTGATTGATTAACACTAAATTATTTAATATGAAGAGAGCTTAAAGTTTTTGAAAGCTTTTCTGTGTAACTTGAAAACCATTGCAAGTCTTGGAAACTATCATAGAATTTGTTAATCTCAAACAATATCAAGAATTTTCAGATTTTACACAAAAGCTTTCTCTTTTAAAAAAAGCTTTTGAGATGATTTGCTTAAAAACATTTCTCCTATTGTGCTAGTTTAAATTTAAAATTTTATTTTATTGATAGTAAATTTGTAAAAGCTTTTGATAAATATAGTTTAATGGCAATTTGAATTTGTATCTAAATTTTCTTTAATGGACATTTGAAAATAGCTTGAAGTTTTTAAGAGCTTTTTGTAAGTAACTTGAAAACCATTGCAAGTCTTGAAAACTGTCATAGAATTTGTTAATTTAAAATAAATAGCAAGATTTTTTAGTTTTAATACAAAAGCTTTATCTTTAAAAAGAAAGCTTTTGAGATGTTTAGCTTATAAACATTTCTCCTTTGTCCTAGTTGAAAACTTTAAAGCTTATTTTATTGATAGTACATTTGCAAAAGCTTTTAGCTGTCAACAGCTTTTGCTTAATATAGTTTAATGGCAAAGCTTTCATATAAAAAGTATTCGATACAAAATTTTTATTTAAATTTTCTTTTCTTTTTGAGCATCTTCAAGTTCCAGTTTCATTAATTGGTGCCGCTTAAATGCATTTTTATTAAAATTTTTTGTTCATTCTTTTTAATTTTCTCAATTTGTTTTAAATTTGATTATAAATTTTTGTTTTTTTTCGTATATACATATTTCTGTCTATAAGAAATATTTATAAATTTGTTTTTGTTGTTTTGTTTTTGTCGGCTGTTCAATTAAGTAATCAGGTCATTAGATCTTAAGCCAAATGGTTTTGTTAATTTTCTACACTTGGTGATAATGATGAGGCCCATAAGTATGTGGCATGTATGGCATGGTTGTCTGTTTATATGAGAGAAGACACACCGAAAAAAAAACTTTTTTTATTCTTTCTTTTTGTTGTTGTTGTTTTAAAGCGTAAATGCACTTTTAAATAGCGTGACGTTAAATACATATAAATTATAAAACCTTAACGAGTTTCTTTATTTAAAAAAATATATATATATTATGTTTTTCAAAAGGTTCTTTTAATTTCAAATGTTAGCAAGGAATGAATAAAAACAAAATAACATTAAAATGAAATTATGGGAATTTGTTTAGAAAAGAATTTTCTTTAAAAAAAAATTATTTTTTTGTTGTTTTTATTAAACTAATCTGTCTTGTTGCTTTAAATGGTTTAAAGTTATTTATTTAAATTGTTGCCTACATTTTTGTGTGTTTGATGCAAATTGTAATATTTCTCGCTTTCTTTAAAATGAGTGTGTGTTTGTAGTGTTTTTTTTTAAATGCAATTGTTGTTATGCATTTGACATTTAAATTGTGGCAAGGCGCCGTAAAAGTTTAAACATGCTACAAATGTACAAATGTGTAGAGCAGCCAGGCTGCTGCTTGCTGCAGCTATTAAAATATCTTTTACTTAATTTTTTAACAAAAAACTATATAAATTTTCTTGCTGGCTTTGCGTTACAATTAAATTGTTTAAAAAACATACAACTAGAATTGTGTTGATTTTGAGCGTGTGTGTGTTTGTATGTATGGGAAGGAATTAAATTTATTTACGAGCTTTTTTCTGTTTGTTTTTAAATTGATGAATTTTAATTGTTTTGATTAAAAATAATTTAAAATAATTAACAAAACTTAAAGCAAAAAGAGAATTTTTAAATTTCCTTAAAGAAATATAAAGGTTTTTTTTTAATTTTTTTAAGGAATTATCATATTTTTTTAAAGATTTTTATAGTATATTTAATTTAAACGTATGTTAACTAAAGTTCAAATGTCTTGTAAATCAAAAGCTAAAAATGTTTTTTTGTTTTTTCTTCTTTAATTTTACAAGACATGTTGCTACAAAATGAAAAAAAACTAAAAAAAAATATATGCAGCAAATGGCAAACACCATCAAAACCAATGCTATTTTGGCGTTTAAGCATTTAAGTGGCAATTAATAACAATTTTTATGAGCCGAAAAAATAGTTGACATCACATCAACAACAAACTCACACACAAAGTCATTATGATCATAGTCTCATGATCATAATGTTGTTGGGTTTTCTGCTTGTCTTCTTCCACATGAAATGGTAGGACTAATCAGACAAACACTACAATAAACATCAACAACAAAATGTTGCATGTTGCATAAATACCCTTTTTTTCTCTCTCTTAATTTAAACAAAAAAAAAGCCAGCGAAAAAAACTTTTTTTTTATAAAAATATGATGCTTAAATTTCCATTTATTTTTTGTATTTTTTTTTTGTTTGTTTCTGGTTCTACGCTGCTTAAAAGAAAAGAAGTCTTTTTGATAAGTAGTGGTGGATGTGAAAAAAAGAGTGGCAAGCATGCAGAAGTCTGTGTCATAAACAACACAACAACAAACCAATTTGACAAACTCATAATGTTGTATATTTTATGAACAATTATTATGTAAGTTTTATTAGCTACAGCAACACAGCAACTTTAGCTATACTTTTGTGCTTTTAGCCAACTAGAATCCAGCCATGTTTGCTGTTAACTTTGGCAAAAAGTTTTCTTTACTTTTTTTCCCATTTGATAAAAAAAAAATAATCCTGTTTGCTTGTTTTTATAACAGAATTTATGCACAAAGCTTTTATATTAATTAATTTGTAATACTTTTGCAGAGTTGTGTGTTGTTTCTTTTTGTAGAAAAAGAAAAACTGCGTAAAAAAATGAAAGGAAGACATATATTGTATACAAACAATATTTTTTAAATTGCAATTTATGTTTAAACAAACAACAAAATTGATTAGTTTTAATCTTTCAGCCATGGGGCAAAAGAAAAAGTATTTTTGCAAAAGATTAAACATTTTCAAGTCCGACTTAACAGGTGTGTTTTAGCAGATAAGAGATTAAAGTAACTTAAAACTAAATTTGAAATTATATTCTAAATAAAATAACCAACAGATTGACAAGAGTTTAGTAAAGACCACAACCTCGTTTTAGTGAAACAGCACAGATTGACAAGAGGTTAATAAATATCACGAACCTCTTTTAGTGAAACAGCCCTGAAACTCGAGAGGGAATCGAACCTGCAACCCTTAAACTTGCTACAAACTAGTCTACCACGACATGATAGGTTTAAATGAAACCACATTTAAATATTTTAAATAAACATTCATCAAGTTTTTAATAAAGATCAATTTCAAACATATTTAACCAAGTATTTCTAAGCTTAGAACTAGCTTGAGTCTTAAAACAATTTAAATCTAAAATTCGAAAATTTAGAAACACTTTGGAACAAATTTCTACTGCAAATAGTTTTTTAATTATTTTACAAAAATTCCCTTCAATTAAGCTTTTGCAGTTTAACACGTTTAAGCTTTAACTATAACTATAAATTATTATTTTTCCCCATTTCATTGCTGTATTCTAAAAATTCCCTTGTTTTAGTTTCAAATCAGCTCTAAGTATTTGTATGTAGTTTTGTTCATATCATCATTCCCTTCCTATATGGCTTTATGTCTGCAAATCCTCTCTAAAGCTTGAGCAAATTATAGAAAATCCTTAACAAACGAAAATAAGTCACATGAAAATGGCCAATGTCCTTAACGTAACTACTAATGCTGCTATTTCCTTTTACCAAACATCCTTCCCCAACCCTTAGCTGCCAAATAATACATATTTTTATTTTATTTTTTTTTATCTAATGGTTAGTTGTCTATTCTATGCTTTTTCCTCTCAAATAGACAAATAAAAGCAACTTATTTTAGCCAATAATAATTGAAATTTTCTTGCTCAACTAATGGTCAATTTCTAATGGCCATCATGTATGTATGTTTGTGCAAAAGGAAGCAGGAGGTGATGGTAGAATCTGAACAAAAAAAAACTAAAAGCTTTATATTTCTATATAATGATATTTAAGTTATAAGGGCAGCATAAAATAGATATTGAGTAAGAAATAACGAAAAAAAATCTAAAATAGAAACAAATATGTCAAGTATCCAGTAGATACGAATTTTAAAGACGCTACATAAATTTATTGAGATAAGATGGCTAAATTTTGTTAAAATTTGCTTGTTATAACCTTTAATTTAAGTTTTGTTTAATGAACTTTGGTAGATATAACTATATTTGCTTTGTTAATGTTTTACAAAAAACATTTTCTTGCAAATTTAGTTATTAGTTGAATAAATTGGTTGCTGCAATCAAATTTGTTAGTTGGTTGTTGCTACACAAAGAAAGCAGATTCGTTATAGCAACCGAATTTGTTGCTAATCGAATGATTTTGACCGAATTTTACAGTTGTGTCTATAAAATTTTAGAAGAGCTAAAAAAAAGTTTGGTTGCCGAACCGAAATTATTCTTTAACAACTGACTTTCTGTTGATAGAACCAAAAAATTCTATATAAGCAATTGAATCATTCGATGTGTATATATGAGATTTGTTGTGCAGTTTAGAGGCCAGTTAATTTAATTTATTTCTGCAATTTTCTTTTTTAGGTTTCAGCAAACAAATTTTGTTTGGTTTAGCCAACTATTTTCGTTGCGTTTAAAGCATTTATGATCAGATTACAATATTAATTAGTTAAGAGGTTTTAAAAAATATTTTCTTTATAATTAAGTTGCTAGTTCAAACAGTTGGCTACTGCAACCAAATTGTTTAGTTGTGTTTACAAACTATTCTTTGTTAAATTGCCATAATCGATATATTTTACTTTATTTTGTTAAGAGGTTTTTAATAATATTTTCGTTTTAATTACGTTTCAACAGTTGGCTTCTGCAACTAAATTATTTGGTTGTGTTAACTAACTTTTCTTTGTTTAGTTCTCATAAGCGGTATTATCTACTAAATTTTGTTAACAGTTGAACAAATTGATTTCATCAATAAGATTTTGAAATTAAGTTTAAAAACTTGTCAGTGAGACTTACGTAATTTGTTAACGACTTTTAACTGACAATTTCTTAAACGTTTTGTTTCTGATAACAAAATTTTAGAATCAGCCTTAGTTATGGTTACAAAATTCCAATTATAGCAACTAAAAATCATGATTAATTCCTTTGTTAAAAAACAGAGTCATTCTTCCGTGTATTTTGTTACTGTTTTAAAGTTGCTGTTGTTGTTTTAACTAAAATTAATTGCTATGACAATAAATTAGTGCCAGATTCCAAACTCTTTGGTTGCTGTAACAATACTGTTATTGTAATAAAAAAAATCTTTAAATTTCTAAAAATTTTCAATTGAATTTCATTAATGCTTCTGATTTTCTACATCTCTGGGAGTAAATAATCTAGTTCAGGATATTTAAAGGATGTTTTAAACTAAAAATACCTTTCATTTTATGGGTAGCGTGCTTAGCACACACTCACACACAAAAAGAGGATTTGAGTGCAAGTGATTTATTGGTTGTTTTATGTGAAAAGATTTTATTTTGGATGTAGTCATTTTCATAAGACATAATGGCCACAGTAAATACATAGAAAAAGGGAAGGGGCTGAAATAACTATTAAAGTTATGGAAGCAACGCAAAATTTAAAAGAAAATTGAACAAATTCCAATAGCTTAAAGAAAAAGTCTTAAAGAAAACTTAATTGTACGAGACAAATTATGGAAATTCATATTTTTAAGATTCACTAGGGCCCCCGACTGGCTACTGTACACTAGTTGCTCCAAAAACAGGGATAAATATATTATTTCTGTTTAAATCTTTAATTACATTCAAACAGTAATATAAGGCCGCAGGGGGACCCCAAACACCACAAAATAATATAAAATCTGATCCCGAAAGTTTCCTAAAACTGTTTCTCAAAAACTAAATTTACCTTATAATCTTCATTATTAAATAAAAAAAATATGCAAATTGCCTATATTTGAACTACATAAGTATGTACTTCCTCTATCGAAAACGGTTGTGATCTCTGCTAATTCTTGGCACTTAAACTATTCATATGTTCTTAATAGCCTTAAAACAACATATTTAAACAAATTGCTTTGCCTTTCAAAACATTTTCTTAATATTTTACATACCATTTTATTATTTGCAAATGCAAGAGACGAACAACAACAAAAAAAAAACAATATTTAATTTTGTAATTAATTCTTTTCACTATTAACAATTTCTACATTAATTTCTTTGTTTTAAAACAAGAACAATCATATGAGAAAGACAAGGAATAAAATATAAATAAATAAGACGACAATTATTCTTGTACACAATTATTATAATTTCAGTGCAATTAACTATTTGACGTTTTGTAATGCATTTATTTTAGTTGAGACATAAAACTTTTTCTATATAAAAAAAAATAATAATACAAATGTAAAATTACAAATAAAGAAAAGCACAAATAAAAATACTAAAAGGACAGACATAACAACACAGTGTAGAGCCTCATTGTATATAAAAATTTTATAAAAAGGAATAATAATGAAAAAAATAAAATAAATAACTAAAGACTGAAACAAAATATCTCATGTTTATAAAACTACAATGCCAAAGTGTTGTGTGATGATGACGTTTGTATTTTTATAGTTATTATAGTTTATATATTTATTATTGTCTAATAATGAAAAGCAAAAAAAAACTAAAAAGAATGACGGACTTTTGTCCCTAGAGTATTGTAAAAAAAAAACAAGAGAACGCTATAAATGTCGGCTATGAGTGCAAAACTATATGCATTAGGGTGGCCCCGTTTGTATGGAGAAAAAATAAGGTATCGATGTTCCCGCCTAAAATGAAAATTTGATTCATTCTAAGACTACGTTTTGAAATTTTTTCGTCCTGGGGTCAATATTTGGCGAGCTGGATCAAAGGATAAAAAGGTCCTTTTTTGAGGTTTTTTACATTTTTTCCATATTTCTTCCAAAGGAAGTATATGTAAATTTGGTATCATATGAAAGGTCTTTGAGAGACGCATTGAATTAGTTAAAAGAAATTTAAAAAAAAAAAATTTTAATTAAAAAATTTTTAAAATTTTCGACAAAATTTTAGTTTTTTTTAATTTTTTCATAGAATTTATTCAAATACATAGATGAAATTTCTTGATCATAAACATCATGTAATTTCACCGAAATGGTTTTTCTAGTTTTTTAAAATTCAATCCAGTTCAATGTTTATTCAAATTTGTTTAAACCTAATTTCATCCCTATCTGACAATCTCTGTACTCAATTCATAGTATATGTATGGGCATCAAAATAACTCAAATTTTATAAGCTTTCCATCGATGTATAAATTCTTATACTTTTCTTTTGTTACACTACGAATATTTAAATTTAAGCTAAAACATTTACTATACATCGCGCTATAATGATTATTTCAATGTTATTCCTTTGGAATGTTGTTGTTAATTTTAAGTAACATGTGAAAAACTGCTTAACAGATAGGGATGAAATTGGGTTTAAACAAATTTGAATAAACATTGAACTGGACTGAATTTTAAAAAACGAGAAAAACCATTTCGGTGAAATTACATGATGTTTATGATCAAGAAATTTCATCTATGTATTTGAATAAATTCTATGAAAAAATTAAAAAAAACTAAAATTTTGTCGAAAATTTTTAAAATTTTTTAATTAAATTTTTTTTTTTTTAAATTTCTTTTAACCAATTGAATGCGTCTCTCAAAGACCTTTCATATGATACCAAATTTACATATACTTCCTTTGGAAGAAATATGGAAAAAATGTAAAAAACCTCAAAAAAGGACCTTTTTATCCTTCGATCCAGCTCGCCAAATATTGACCCCAGGACGAAAAAAATTCAAAACGTAGTCTTAGAATGAATCAAATTTTCATTTTAGGTGGGAACATCCGCAACTTAAATTTTGGGGCCACCCTAATATGCATGTGTTACAAAATTCCTTTGAAAATTGTTTTGTATGACCAGTGTGCAAGTAGTTGTTGCTGCTGCTGCTGCTGTTGGCCCGTCTAATAGAGCAGTATCGTATGGCATTAATGTGGACTTTGTCAGAGGCAATTATTAATTACAAACATGCATTTTTAATTATTTTATTTTAATAATTATTTTGTATTTTGTTAGCTCTTTTTCTCTTTTCCTTCAAGAAAAATCATTTTTATTTGCAAAACAATTAAAATAGTTTATTTTATTTATTATTTTTTGTTGCTGTGCTGTTATAATAAATTAAATGTGTGTTAAGTTTGTTAAAATTGTAAATTGAGTGGAAGACATAATAATTAAATTATTTTATACATGATTGAGTATAAAATTTAAGCAAAAAAAAATACACAAAAATTTTATAGAATGTGAGAACTAAAATAAGGTGTAGCTTGGTTAAATAGGGTAGAAAGGGGTAAAGTTCGAATAAATTTTGTATTAATTCAACAATTTATAAAGCCGAAAAGGTTTATAGCAAAATGTTAGAATTTGTTCAGAATAAAACCTAGTATTTGAAGCAGCTTCTGGATAAAAGAAACAATTTGTTATGAAGTTATGAACTAAATTACAAACTGACCTTAAAAATGTCGATATCTCATTTAGCCCAGACAAAAACCAAAATAAAGAGAGCATAAATTTCTATCTCTCTTTTCAATAATTAGATGAAATGAAGCTACTGTGAACTCTTAAAAGAAAAACATCTTAAAAGGTAAAAGGAAAGGTACCAAAATTGTAAAAAGTACTTTTTATACAAAAAGCACCAAACAAGTATTCTATGAAAAATAGCAATTACTTATATCAGCAGAAATAATTTATTTAAAAAAAGTACTTTTTTATCAAAAAAGTACAATTGACTAAAAAAGTACTGAATTAAACATAATATGTATTACAGATCGATCAAAATATTTCTTAGTTATAATTTAAAAAAGTACCAAAATCAACAACCGACAAATGAAACATATATCGATAAAAAAGTTTTCGAAATAACTACAAAATCAATAAAAAGTACTAAAAAATTTTTTTTTGGGAAAAAGTCTTTCTGGTAAAAAAAAGTATTTTTAGAAAAAAAATATTGAAATCTGCAAAAACATATCACAAATATATCGAAATTTTTAAATATATCTTTGTAAAGTACTAATCTATAAAAAAATACTTTTTTAAAAAAAGTACCAATGAAAATTTCTATGAAATTCAATAAATAATTTACATAAATTTATAAAGACAACAGGTTTTTGAGAAAAAGTACTTTCTTAAAGAAAAAATATTTTCCCAAAAAAGTACTTTTAGACAAAAACTTGAATTTTGGTATATTTATATACAAAAGTAGGTAAAAAACATAAAATAAATAAAACATTCGTCAGAGATTCGAATAAAATTACCCAAAAAAAATTCTCTAAAATTCAATTTAAAAATATTAGAAATATTTAAATTTCTAGAGAAACCTGATTTTAGAGAAAAAGTACTTTCTTTTACATAAACTAATTTGAAGCAGTAAAAGTACTTTTAGACAAAATCATGAATTTTAGTGATTTTTTACACAATCATGATATAAAAAATATTAAATTAAAATATGTACTAAAATCAGCGGATATTTGCAAAAAAAGTACTTTCATAACAAAATGTACCAAACAACAATTTTATGAAATTCAAGGTAACACAATGTAAATATTTATATTTACAGAGTAAACTGATTTTTTACAAAAAATACTTTATTTTTGAAAAGTACTTTTACTTTTTTGCTTTTGGAAATTTATACCCAACAAGGAAATAAAAAATATACCAAAAATTAAAAAAGCGAAAGTTTCCAAAAACAATACTTTTAAATAGAAAAACTATATTTTTAGTAAATTTAAACAAATAATTTAAAAATGTAGTAAAAAAAGTACCGAGCAAAAATTCAATTAACTATTTATATATCTAGAGGAACTCGATTTTAGACCAAAAATCTTTTGTAACACAAAAAGTACTTTTAGACATAAACTTGTATTTTTATGAATTTTATCCCTAAATAATAATAATAATCCCGAAAAAATACTAAAGTTGCAAACAAAAACTGCTAAAATAAACTATATTATCATTATATTCATTTTCCTGTTGCCGAAAATAATACTAAGTCTATTCCTAATGTCGTAATTTTAATAATTTCCATAACTTTATATATTTTCATATTATTCGCTCATATGTTCGATTGCTATTTTATGTAAATTTCCAATTTATGTAATAATAATTTTAATAATTACCTAGTTATAAATATAAAACACTCCCCCCTCACCAAATATTATAGCCCACAAATATAGAATTTCTTCCGCATCACCAATATTAGCTATAAGCAAACTGACAAACATATAGAGCAGACAAATGCAAAAAAAAATATATGACACTAAAACCATTTGACGACATTAATATGATTTAATGCATTAATTACCCGCCTCTGATGGGAAACCTTTTTGTGCAAAAACAAATTCCTGGTTATTAAACAATGAATGAATGAGGGGGTGATAAAAATCAATTGCCAACCAAACAAAACAACAGACATAAAAGCCACTCAAGGAAAAATACTTCGACGTCTTATGGCAATTTCACATAGTAAAAGTATGCAATATAGAAATTGTTTTCACTTTTTGTTGCTGGCTGCTTAAAGAATTCCCAAAATCCCTGAAGAGGATTTACCCTTAAAAAAAATATGACAGATAGCAACAGCAAAAAAAAAAAAAAAGAACAAAAACCGAAAAAGTAACTTCATGTAATTGACGTCAATTCGTATTTCGCACCGTGAATAATAAAACATGCTCTCTAAAATCATACCAGCAACCAACCAACCACTTACAGGCTTTCAGGCAGCCAAAAAGTATGCTGTACTTATTAAAAGTGGTTGCTGTGTAATAACGCACACAAATTCATAAATTGTGAGTGTGTTTATCATATAGAAAAGGATATTGAAAATTATGTTTATAGGTTAGGGAAGGAAAACAACATATATTTTATTAATGCTGCCATATGAAAACTGATAAAATTTTGCTTTTCTTTCTTCCATTCAGTTTTTGCAATTTAAGCCCATGTAATAATCAGCCTTATAGATGTATTGACGTCTGGCTGCTGTTGCTGCTGGTTTAAGGGTGTTTAAGGTGTGCTCATATTTCATTTCATATGTAACAAAAAAAAATTTAATAAAATATTATCGTAAATCCTTAAAGTCTTTTGTTATAAAGCCTACATATGTTGCTTATTTTCTTTCTATTTTGGCTTAAACATTAACATATGAATTTTAAATAAATACTTATATAATTTAAACCATGTTTCATTTAATTTCATTTAATTTAATTTCTTTAAAACTCATTTAACAGTTAAAAACATTAAAAAAAGGGTTCATTAATTAACTTTTTTGTTTCAGCAGTCTGTGTGTCTGTTTAAATGCTTGACACCTTGTTAAGGCTGCTTTGTGTCGTTGGAGGTTGCAGGAGTCTTAAGGAGTCTTTTAAAATGAAATGAACTTTAAAATGACAATTTCATTAACTTAATGCTAGTCACGTATGTTTTTTTTTTGTAGCTTTTAGAGGGATTAAATTATTTTTGTGTGTTTTTTTTTTTTGCTTTTGCGTTTTTCAATTTGTTGCCAATGTGTCTCAGAAGAAAGAATGATATAAATGAAAAAAGTAACACCACTAGAGAAAAAGTTAATTAAAAAATATTTTAAGACCAAAAGGTGTTAAATGCTTTAGAGGAAATTGAAAAGAATTTCAGGTTAATTAAAAAAACAAAAAGGAAATATTTCAAATATTTATGGCTTAAAAGAAAATAAAATAAAAAGTTTTAGAATTAAAAAAAATTAAATAAATGCTCTTTAAATTTTATAAATTATCCCAAAGTTATAGCAACAGTTGTCAAATAAAATTTATTTTAACAGACAGAATATAACTTTAAGTTAAAAAATAACCAGACATCATTAAAATATAGCCTAATCTAAAAATTTTCAAAAAATTACCAGAATTATTAAAAATATAACCATAAAAAGTACTTTTATATAATTAAATTCAATATAATGATATAAAGGGAAAAGTACTTTTGCAAATAAAGTACATTTTGCTCAAAACATATATTTTTTGTTAATTTGAATATAACAAATAGTAAAAACACACAAAATTATGAAAATTACAGAAAGTACTTTTTACAAAATTCCAAAATATTTATATGAAAAAAGGTACCACAAGTACCCTCAAAAATAATTTTATGGGCACAAAAAGGGTGATTTTAAAGAAAAAGTACTTTTCTTAAATACGTACTTTTTGTCCTAAGCATGCATTTTTTGTAAATTTTTAATAAAACATTTAAAAAAAAACCAAATTATGAAAATTACAGAAAGTACTTTTTACAAAAAGTACTAAAAAACAAGCATTCCAAAATAATTATACAAAAAAAGGTACCTCAAGTACCCTCAAAAAAAATTTTAGCGAAATTAATTTCAATGAAATAATTTTTTTTTTATATTATGGGCATAAAAAGGGTGATTTTAGAGAAAAAGTACTTTTCACAAAAAAGTACTTTTTGTCCTAAGCATGTATTTTTTGTAAATTTTGAATAAAATAATTAGAATGAAACACTATAATTACAGAAAGTACTTTTTACATAAAGTACTAAAAAACTCACTTTCTAAAACTTGAAAACAAAGTACCAAAACGGTTAAAACTAGAATCATCAAAAAGAACTTTGGCAAAATTCTTGAATGAAATGATTTTTTCTATTAAATCACAAAAAGGGTGATTAAAAGAAAAATTACTTTTCTTAAAAAAGTACTTTTTGTCCGAGTTTAAATAAAAGAATTCAAAAACCTGAAATTATGAAATATAGCGAAAGTACATTTTACAAAAAGTACCGGAAAATGTAACAAACTTTTAAAAAGGTACTAAAATTGCTAAATTAAATTCAATGAAATTATTTGTTTATGTCATAGGCACAAAACGGGCGATTTTATAGAAAATGTACTCTTTAAAAAAGTAAAACTATAAAAAAACCTAAAGAATTCTATAAAATTGTATGTTTTTACCAATAAGAAACTAGATTTTGAGTAAAAGTACTTTTTGTGCATAAAGTACCAAATACAATTAAGGGCCATAACAAACAATTTGTGCCATAACAAATAATTGAAAATATAATCCTGATTTCCCTATATAAACTGCTATAAACAAAAATGCTATAAACAAAAATGCATTATAAACAAAAATATTCCTAGTTAATTAATTTCCCAAACCTTCTTAAATTTCTTTACAAATAAAATATTAATGGAAAAAAAACCCACCAAATGGGCCGGTTTCTGCAAACACACATAATCCTTTTCTTTTATTCCTTAAATAATTTAACATTTCAAGAACTTTGCTGTGGCCACACAACTAAAATATTCAATTAGTTATTAACCCTGCTAGCCATACAATTTAACCTCCCCTTTTAACAAACGACAAATATCCTTTAATAGCTAAATATAAGTAAGTATAAATAACCCAGAACTCCAGCAAATGATGGATTAAATTACAAATCAACATTTTACAAGTGGTCAATACAATTTTAATGATTTAACCTAAAAAAAGTTACTTCCCCCTTTTTAAGTTAAAAGGAAATTGAAGAAAAAGGATAATTGTTATTGATCCACTGCAACATTTTACAAAAAGAAAGCTTCAAAGGGTTTGTTTCTTTTAGCTAGTTAAGAAGGCTAATCAAAGATTAAAATAATTGTTAGTTTAAGTATTAAAATTCCATTGATATTTGAGTAGAGTATTTGACTAAATGCGGTTACAAATGTTTCAACAACATCAAAGGTTTTCCCTGCAACACATTTAACATGATGTATGGATGGATGGGTGGGTGGTTGTAGTTATTTAACCATTAAGCCTAAAAGCTCATGCATAGGCTTTTTAGCTGAACTTGTGTAATTAAATGTAAATTCAGTGTAATAAGTATGTTCTCTTTAAGGTTTTAAGCATATTTAGTTTAGTTGCTTTACTTTGTAAGGTTTCCAACAAAAACTAAAGAGAAATTTACAAATTAAATAGCGTTAAATAAGTTCCTACTCAGGTTCCTCATAGGGTGTAAACTATTAGTGGAATATACAATTTATTTTTAAGCTTTTAAGCTGCTTTCGCCCAGCTTATGTGGTAAGGCAAGGGTGTGCGTAATATAAAATGAAACAAAAAATTTTTGTTTTTTTTTTAAAAAAAAAAGGTATTTAATCCGTTATAGTTATAGGCATTTTTAAGCAAATGAATTCCTTTTATTAAATTTCTTTAGAATTTTGTCTTGATTTTAAATATTTTTTTTTAAATTTTAAAAAATCATTGTCATTTAAATGTTTAAAATTTTAATACGCATTAGAAATCAAAATATCACCCATAGGCGGCTTCTGTTTGATTTTTTGCTGTTAAAGTTAAGTTTTAGCATATTAAAAGCAAAAAAATCTCAATCTAAAACAGTTGAGTTGATTTTGTTACCTTTATTTATACAATTTTTTGGTTTTGTTTTAAAAGGCTTAAAATTGTGTATTTCCAAGAATAATTTAAACCTTTATGAACAAACAACAAATATTTGAAGGTTTATTTTTGTATGGGTTTGAATTTTTAATTAAATTAGTAACAAAAAAAAAAACTATTGGAAATTTTCGAAATTTTTTCATTTTATTGAAAGAAATGGTGAAATGTTGTAAAATTGTAAAATTTTATCTTTAGCTTTTATAACAATTTAAATTTTTAATAATCAACCACTTTAAAAGGTGAATTTATGTCAAAATACTCAAATTAAAAAAAAGTACCAAAAAAAAATCATAATATAAATTATATGATATTTAATTCAATATCTGATAAAAGTACTAAATATTGAAAAAAAATGAACCTTAAAATGATATTTTTAAGCAAATTTAAGCAATTTTAGAGCAAAAGTGCTTTTCTGCAAAAAAGTACTTTCCTGCCAATTTAAATAAAGTACCTTTTAATGGTACTTTATTTAAATTGCTTTTTAACCAAAAGTAAAAGTAAGTTGTAAAATTAAAATTTGAAAAAAATGTTAGTACCATAAAATCTCAATTTTAGAGCAAAAGTACTTTTCAGCAAAAAAAGTACCTTCCGTGAAATTTAAATAGAGTACAAAATTTTGCAAAAAATATGATTTGGTTTATAAAGATCACTTAAAATTAAGCAATTTATGGCCTTTTATGCGTAATAGCCTGAATTTGGAAAAAAGTACTTTTCGCTAAAAAGTACGTTTTGTTAAGAAACTAGGATTTTGGTAAATTTTAGCGAATCAATGGAAGAAAAACACAAAACTTTGTAAAAGTACTAAATTTAGTAAAAAAAAGTACCATAAAAAGTACTTTATTTAGCAAATGTTTTGAAAATCGATTACGGTATGAAATTTAAAGCAAGTATTTATAATTCAGCTAAAACAAGGTAGCATACACAGTTCTTTGGTATAAACTTTTTCTTACAAAAAGTACTTTTCGTAAAGCTAAAACAAGGTAGCATGCTTAGTACTTTCTTTGCTTTTAGTAATTTTTAATTTTCGTGATAGAGTAGGTACTTTTATGGTAAAAAGTATTTAGAATATTATGTAAGAAATACATTTTGAAAAATATTATTTAGTTTTCATATGCAGAATGTTGTTAAAATAGGTGGCTAAAAAATGTACTTTTTTAAAAAAAAAAATTCTTTGAAAATAAGCAACAAAAGGTCAGTAAAAAAAAGTAGTTTTTTACCAACAAAAATTATAAAATGAAATCTGCTACTGAGATGTAGTGTAACAAAAGTACCTAAAAATACTTTTTTTTTATTTTGTTTTAAATGTAACTAAAAAGTACTTTTTTCAAAAATATGTTTTTTTCATTCTTTGAAAATAAGCACCAAAAGTGTTTTTAAAAAGGAATATATTAACCATAAAAATAATTTATTTTTAAACGAAATCTTCTGTTGTACCTAAAAGTACCTAAAATATCCTTTTTTTAATTTGTTCCTAAAAAAAAGTACTTTTTTCCAAAAATATATTCTTTGTAATTTTTTGAACTCCAGTTTTAATTACAAATTTTCAGGCTGTTAATTTTATGTATTCTTTGCTCTGTTCGGTTTTTTTTTTTTAATTTTTTGCAGTTTTATTCATTAAAGCGTCTTACTGTCTGCCAAAAATTGTATATCATCACCCCAAAAAAGCTACAAACCACAAAACATATCCTCTTTTAGTTTATTTTGGTATTAAATTTGTTGTTGTTATTGTTAGTTTTGGCCAAAAACAACAAAAAAACATAATGTTTTAACCAGTTTTTAAAAGACATAAACATTACTTTGGGTTGAATTTGAGTTTTGTTTTGTTATTTTGATACTCGTAATCAACATCATTATCATGAGCATCAAGGTGATGTTTAATGATGAGTACACCTTCCTTTAGGAAGGTAATTATGAGGCTGATGATAATGAGCAACATGATCGTGATTTTAACACATCTTTTCATTTTTAAACTCTAAATAAACCCCAAAATTGTGCACTCATTTGAGAAACATCAGAAGAAGAACAAAAAAAAACAGTTTTTACTAGTTTTTGGCTTTTGTTTATTGTGTATTATGTCTGGTCCACAATCGGTTTGGCAAAACCACAAAACTCCAAAAATTTAAAACCTAAAAAATGTTGACGTTGATTATATTTGATACTTTTTCTTTCAGTTTTTCGAATGTGTCCCAAGTTTAAGGTTAAACAAGAAACCTACAAAGTGTAGTAGAGAGAGTAACAAAAATGTGAAATCCAAAAAAAATATTTTTATTATAAATTTTAGAACCTTTTTGGAAAACGTGTTGTTGCGTTTTTATATTATAGGTATTATTGTTCAAAATGATATTAATTTTTTTTTTTTGGTTGTATTTATTTATTTGTTGTCAATACAATTCTGTTTAAATCTATAAAACAGAAAAAAAATATAAAACAAAACTGAAACATTGAAATCAACATTTGAGACATTTCACGATTTTATTATGTATGAAGTGTCGCGTCTGCAAAAATTTTTATATAGATATTTTTAGTTGTTGTTTTTTTTTTGTTTTTGTTGGAACGTACGTTTGTTTAAATGCCTGGTATCTTTCAAGTCCAAAACCACAAAAATGTCATCATTTTTAGAGCAAACGGTTTTAAGGAATACAATCAAAACTCTGGCTGGTTGACTTGACTTGAGTTGACTGTCTGTCTTTTTTTTTGGATTGTTAAGGTTTTTTGTGTTCAATATTGCAGTTTGGTATGGCTTTCAAGTACGTTCTTAAAATATGTTTAATTCACAGTCCAGTTTTAAACATTTCTTTATACTTTTGTTTTTAGTTTAAATAATGCTCTGGTTTCTTTTTGGGGGTTTTGTGTTATAATTTTTTTATTTGAGTGTTGTATTGTTGCCATTGAACGCGTTTAAAATGTTAAAATTTTTATAGTTTGTTTGTTGATGAATTGTTTTTTTTTAAAAAAAAAACAGAAAAAAATTAAATGTTAAATTTTTGTTGTAGCCAACACTTTGGTTTTAGCGTAGAATGTGATACCTTTTTGGAAATTGTTAAATTCTTAAAATTTGTATTAAAAAAAATTAAACAATCAAATAAAGCTTGATTTAGCAGACACTAAAAGAGCAAACTTTTGTAGGTTTGTTTAAAATATTTAAAATTTGTTTTTTTTTTTTTGTAGAAACAAATTATAAAGTAACTCCTACACTTTGCTTTGCTTTTCCAAAATTATTACTCTCTATGTGGGTGTTCATAAAACCATTTTTTTTTGTTGTTCATTTATATCAAAACACGCAAATCACAAATCAGTTTTGTTTTGCTCATATTTTTTTATTTTTTTGACTGAATAACTGAATGAGAAAAACGATACAAACAACCAAGTCAGCAAGAAAAAAAGGCCCACAGTATAACCTTAATGCATGGTTGCATGTTGTAAAACATGTATGTTTTGTCACACTTTTGGCAAATAACAATGGCTGGAAAAATAATAATAAAATAATAATAAAAAAAACCAAAAATTCAAAAAAAAAGAAAATCATAAAACCAACACCACCCGTTTTTGTCTGTTGGGTTTTTCACACAATAGGCGTGACTATACTATACTTTTTTTAGTTTGTTTGTTTTTCTTTGCTCCCCTGTCTGTATATTTGTGTAACGTCTGTGTGAATTGTCAAAATCAAATTTCAGTTATATGAAACTATAGCCAAATGTTATATGATCTCTAAAAGATTTGTACTTTTTCGTAAATCAGCTTATGATTTTCATATATGTACTATATTTTGTTTTTTTGTTGAACACAATAAAGTGTGCCGAATTTTAAGTTTTGTTGCAATAGAAATTGGTTTCATATTATTTCAATTCTTTTTCCTTTATACAAATAGTAATATGATCGTTATACAATGTAATATGTAGTAACTAAAGCGGCGCGAAAAGATGACAGCTAAAACATATGTAAAATTAATTATTTTTGGTAATTTTTATACAAAAAAAAAAAATTCAAAAATACACCCAAAAAATACTCGTGCCTTAAATTATGGATTATACTTAGTTTTTTAAATAAAATCCCCCGAGAAAATTTTGTAAATCTTTGGAAATATTAATATAGCAGTAAAGAAATATATAGTAAATAACGCTCATATGAAAGTCACTTGTTAGTTACACACACTCTCTTCTCCTAAAACACTTATTTCTCACACACAAATTTCAAATATTATGCTATACGTTTCTCAAAATATCATGGCAGAAAAATTCTCTTTTGCTGCTACGTTGTTTTGCGTTGCTGTCTGGTTTTGCATTACGTAGTAAAGTTGCTATGAAGCTGAAAATCCTGTTTGCTTTCAAATAAATTGTTTATGCATTAGTTTTACATTACTATAATTTTTTATTTGTTGAATTTATAGCAAAAATAGTTTATTTACATACAATAATTTTATGTTTTTTTTTTTTTTTTGAATTTCTAGTAGTAATAAAGCAAGCTAGTTTTATGAGAAATTATTTTTGTTTAATATTTTTTAATTATTTAGCATAAATATTGTCTTGTAATTAGGTAGTTTCCTTTAAACCTTAGGAAAAGTTTTATATGGGCAAGATGTCATTTAAATAAATTTTGTTTTAATAGAGGGATATTTAAAGCAAAAAAAATATAAAAAAATTTGGTTAAAATTAAAGCAAATTGTAACATATTTATAACATTGAATCATTACATAAATATAAAGCACTTGCTTAATTGTATTTGGATTATAAAAAAAGGTTTCTAACTTAATTTATTCACTTAAGGGAACAAATTTCTCATATAATTCACCTTTAATAATTTTCCAGGGATTGGGTAATCATAGCTATACAATTAAGATTGTGTTTCACAAAATAACAAATTAGGGAAAGAAGTCAGTAAAATAATGAAATAGGAATCGGGAAATGTCAGCTATATATAGAAATTAGTTGAAAAATTTTATATCTTCGTATCAATTGTCTGTAAAAATTACAAAAACGTTGCTAATATTACAAACAAAAATTAAGCTTGCAAGTTCTATGTTGCCATACAAGTTGTGTTTAAGGATATCAAAGTAGGCTATGTATTATAAAGTGATGATTTAAAGCTCAAACTTCTTTAAATTTAATGAAACAATAATTATAGAAAACAAGTAAGAGAGCTATATTCGGCTGTGCCGAATCTTATATACCATTCACCAAATTATACTTAAAAATATTTTTATTTAAACAAAATCAAAATTTTTTTTTTAATGTTTTAAAATTGTTTTAAATTTTTTTTTCCAAAATTTTCAAATTTTTTTTTTAAATTTCTTTAATTAATTTTTTTGGAAAAAGAATTTATGAAAAAAAAAATTTTTTGATGAAAAAATAATTCAGGTTAAAAAATATTTTTTTACGATTTTGACCCATTGTATGTCCAACTTACTATGGTCTTATATACGTCATTGCAAAGGTCTTTGAAATATCTATCATTAGATATCCATATTGTCTATATTAATGACTTAGTAATCCCGATATAGGTCAAAAATCGAGGTTGTCCTAGTTTTTTCCTTATATCTCAGCCATTTGTGGACCGATTTTCTCGATTTTAAATAGCGACCGAGCCGGAAGAATTTCGGAGATATTGATGTATGAATCGTGTATGTAAGTTATATGGGGGCTTCGGAAAGTTGATTTCAACACACAGACGGACAGACGGACATGGCTATATCGATTCCGCTATCTATAACGATCCTGAATTTATATACTTTATGAAAAATGTGGAAATTACAAACAGAATGACAAACTTATATATACCCTTGCCACTCATGGTGAAGGGTATAAAAATTAAAAATGTTTCATTTAGCTTCAACTAGGAGTAATAGATAAATAGTTAGGCAGATTTGAGACTTAAACAAATTTTATTATTTTTACTGAGAGTAAAAATATAGATGTACATGTTTACTGAAACTATTTTAACAATTTTTGCAAGCTTTTTTAACAATGTATGGTCACTGTAATTATTTATATGATTATGGTAACCATAATATGTTAAAGTTAGAATTCAGATGATTTTAGCAATCATATATATGATTGTAGTAAATAAGTTGTGATAACCATTTTGGTTATCATAATCAGAAAACAATATAATATGATATAAACATATATTTACTACAATCATATATAATGCTTCTGATAATCATGCTGATGGTAACTTTAGCATATTATGGTTAAAGCAATCATATACATAATTACAGGGACTATAATATTATTTAAAAAACTTGTAAAAATTTTGAAATGGTTATATTTGATAGTAACATTACCATATTATGATTACCGCAATCATATACATAATTACAGTGACCATAATATTATTTAAAAAGCTTGTAAAAAATTTTGAAATAGTTACAGTAAACATGTACATTTGTATATTTTTACTCTCAGTAAAAAATAATAAAATTTGTTTAAGTCTTGGCTTTGAACTCTAACAAGTATGTAGTAAAAATACGTTTATCAAATTCATAGCAGTTATGAAAATCATTTGAATATCTTAAACTGCTGCGGAAATATTTAAATTGAAGTTTAAGTAAGATTTTAAAAAAATAACAAAAGTTTTTTAAATTATATGAATTGTACAAATTATTTATACAGTTTTGAAAATCAGATAAAATTACCTATCCTATGATATAAATAAGTCTACATTTGATTTATATTAAATTTCAAATACACATACTCAAGTTGAACATTAGACGGCAAATACGGCTTTCTTGATTATTAGGGTAGGGATTTTTGAATAACAAATATGAAAGTTGTTTTGAATGTTGAAATTCTTTATACAGTTTTGAAAAATAGACACAATTACCTATCCTGTGATATAAAATAAGTCTATATTTTAATTATATTACCATTAAAATAAAGTGACTCAAGTTGAACATTAGACGGCAGAAAGGCTTTCTTGATTATTAGGGCAGGGATTTTTAACCCTTTGCCGGTCCCCATAAAAAAAATTTTTTGCCGAAATAATATAATTTGTGAATCATATGTGATGCACGGACGTGCATCATATCTGATGCACAGGACAGGGAAAGGGTTAATGACCATTTGGAATTTAGAAAATATTTTACTTCACTTATTGAAATTTTCGGAATTTTATTTTTTTTTTATGAATTTTAAAAATTTTTCAAAACATTTTGTTGTCACTATTTGAATAGAAAAATGTTATTATATCAGGGTTGAAATTATTTCCCTCTAAATTTATGTCATATTTTGGGAATGTAAGATTATTGTTTAGTTATGATCATGAAAGATTTACGTCCAAATATTAGAATATTTAAACTTTTTAATTTTTTAAAGAATTTTGGTTGTTTGGAATAGCAAAATTTGTGTTTAAATGGCCAGAGTAGAAATAACATTTTGGAATTTAAACCCATTTTTCATATTTTTATTATTATTACATTAAAAATTCTATTTTCTGGGTACATAAGGGCAGATAGATCTTTCTGGATGATCCATAATTAAATATTTAAATCCAAATACTGGAACTTTAAAATTTATTGATAGTTTTGTAATTATTTTAAGGAACATTAGAGTATTTTGAAAGGAAATGTAGGGATAGTTAAATTGTGGTTTTGGACTGAAAATATTCCCTCCAAATAATGAAAATTTTGAAATTTAATAAAATTTTTCATAAAAATATTAAAAAAAAATATATAAATTATACTTTGATTTTTTACATTTGTATTTTTTTGTGTTTGTTTTGTAGAAATGCACAAAAATCAGTGTAATTTTCCATTTTTTATAATGAATACCCTTAATATCAAGATGTGGATAAGAATTTTATCTAATTTGGAGCGCAAGAAAAATATATTTTTTTTTTCTATAAAAAAATAAATTTTGATATTTGATTAGTTTTCAGTTTATAATTGGCCAAAAATTAAAATTTAAGTGTGACTGTCAGGATAGAAATTTTGAATTATTCCAGTGATATATATTAGATTTATATGATTGAAATTATCCAGATTTTTAAAAGGATTTATATAGTGCTAGGATACTGGGGAGAAATATGTTACAATTGTTGCTTTTTTTAATACAAAATTATAAAATTTTTACATAATTTTTGCTTTGAAGAGAGATTAAATTAGTTGCTTTCGGCTTTTGGTTTTTTCCCCTACAATTTATATATAAAGTTACTAAGGGGTTTACTTAAACTATTTAACGATGTTACACGAGCAATCCTTTTCATCAGCGCTAAATCCTTTGAGAGTAGTTGCAAATCCATGTAGCATCCAGGGCCATGTTTAGCTGAAGACGACTTTTATTGTTTCAAAAACAAAATAACAAAACTTTTAGGTATTTTTTCTTTTTTTTAATTCTGTTTTATTTTTGAAATATATTATTTTAATATATATATATATTTTTAATTATTGGCTAACTTTCTTTTTTTCGTTTTTTTTCTTTTCTTTTCATAGATTAATAATAAATTTATATTAATTATATTAATTTTTTTTTGTAGTTTTAATATATATATATATATTTTTGTTTTTTGTTTAGTATACATACAAATTAATTAAAATTATTACATTTAAAAATGTAGTTTTTGTTTTCGTATAACTTTAGTGTAAGGAGGGGGGGTTTTTAGAAAATTTTCTTTTTTTAATTTAAAAAAAAAATAATGAAAGTTTTTGATTGCGTTTTATTACAATTTTGCTAAAAACTAAAGTTTAAAAAAGAAACTTTTTGTTTTTTTTTTGTTTTGAAATATGCTTTAGGAAATAATAATAAAAACCATACATATTTGTATACATAAATATATATATATAAATGTTTAATAAAAATAAAAAAAAAAATAATAAAAATTGTATAAAATATCACCTAATAAAATATTACGTATTTCAGGATTTTGTGTATTTTTTGTTGAAAAATATTGTTTGATTCCAAATTTTTCAGTTTTTTTTTTGTTTTAAGATTTATATATATAAAATAACATAAAGACAACAATGAACAAATTAAAATGTTTTTTAAAAAAAAATAATAATAATATTTATAGGAAGTATTAAGATTTTCTTTTTTTTGTTTGTTTTAATTTTAAATTATTTTTTGTTGGTATACATAATAATATTATTTAATAAGTTTAAGAATTAAAAGTAAAACAAAGCAAAGCTTTAATCGTATAATTTTTGTTTAAGAGGAAAAGCCTTAGCCAGAAGCTTGGACTTTTCCTCTTTTAAGGGGGTTTGTGGGGGGGGGTTGTGTTTTTTTTACAATAATTTTAAAATTATTTTAAGTTTTAATTATAAAGTACAACAACTATTTGTTTAAACCAAAAAGTAAACGTAGTGAGTTTAAGCAACTTAAGAGGAAAGCTTTTAAAACTTGTTTTAATATTTTGTATTTGTTTTTGTTATCCTGCCCATATAGCTTTTCAAAATTGTAGTTTTTCTTGTTACCTTAACGTTTTGCCTATAATCTAAAGTTTTTTTGTTTTGTTTTTTGTGTGTTTAAAGAAAAAGCTTTGTCGAAAGCTTTTTAGAACAAAAAAGCTTTATCGAAAGCTTTTTGTTTGTTGTTAAATTACCTATATTTATAGAGTTTAGTAACCTTTTTTTATTTTAAGTTTTAGTTTTAAGTACTTTTTTGTTTGTAGTAAGTAGTAGTAGGTAGTAGTATTTAGTTTAGTTTAGTTATAGTAAGTAAAGAGTGGGGGTTTAATTTTTTTTAAAAAATTAAAAACAATTAATGTTTTTTTGTTTTTTGTTTTTAATGAGGAAGTCTCTATTTATCTTAACGATTAATAGATTTAATTACGTATATCGTTTTCTTTGTAGGTTTTGTTTTGTTTTGAGAAGGAAATAGTTTAAGTTTTTGTTAAAAATACTACTTTTTTTATAAGAATTGTTTTCAATTATTTGCATTTTGTAAATGTAAAACGTTTAGTTTTTTTTTGTTTAATAAATACTTTTCTTTAATAATTAATATATTACACGTTCTGTTTTTTTCTCATGTTTTGTTTAAATATTTATAATAAATTATTAGTTTTGTTTGTTTAATATTATTTTAAGAATATTCGTATACTTTTTATTTGAACTTAAGTTTTTGTTGTGTAAGTGTTTTATTTTTATATTTAAATTATAAAAATTAAAAAAAAATTTAATAATTTAAAAAAACATTTGGCAAGTTTTTTTTTGAATAAAAAAAAAACTTTGAAAAAAGGACGTATTTTATTTCTTATTTAGCTGGTGTGTAGTTTTTAAGTGTGTTTTTTTTTAGAAAAAATCGTATACTTGGGTTTTGTTTTTGTATGAGTTACGTATAAGTGTTAAAATTTTGTTATAAACTGTCATTATAAGGAAAAAGGGGCGGGGCAACTAAAAGTCGGCCTCATTTTTGATGCGGTAACTGGCATAAGTTTGTTCCACCGGTTTAAATGGTTGAGGTTCCTTTTTTTCAGAAAAAATTCATTTTATAAAAAAAAGTTAAAGAAAATTTGTTATCAAAAACAATTTCTATACCTCAAAAAAATGTTTGTTTTATATCAAAAAAAAAAAAATCTTCAAATTAAAAAAAAAAATAAAAAATTTTAGTTAGTGTTTGGTTAGTAAAAAATAATGTTTTAAATATTTCAAATATTAGTTAGGTTAGTTTTTGTTTCTTTCTAAAAAAAAAGGTTAAAAATTTTGTTTTAAATATATAAATATACTATATTGGCGAGCTATATGGGCCTCTTGCAAAAACGAAGTTGTTTTAAGATTTTAAGTTAATTTTTCTTTGTTTTTTTGTAAAGTTGCGGTACTTTTTACAATTGTTTTTTTGTTTTTTGTTTAAGTTTTTAACATAATTATGATTGTTTTTTGTTGTAATTTCTTTTCTTTTTTTTCTTTCTTCAATAATAAAATATAAAAAACAAAAATATTTTTCAAAATTTAGTTTAATAATTAAATGGCTGTTTGTTTTCAATTCTTTAATATTTAATTATTGCCTTCAATTTCACCAAAAAAATATTTTTGTTTTTTGTTTACATCTTTTAAAAAAGAAAAAAAATCATAAAATTTATCCACATTATAAAAATACTAAATAATAAAAAAAACATTGCAGCACGTATAGTTTTAATTAAATTTACTTCTGGTTTCTTTAACAAATTTGGCAAAATTTCGGGAACCTGCAATAAATTAAAAACTTTGCACTTTCCTTTCAAACCAAATTGATAGTTTTCAAAAATAAATAAAAAAAAACACAAAATAATAATTTCAAATGTTCATATAACTTAAACAAATAAATGAAATGAAAAGTTTTTTACGCACTTTTTGTTTTGAGTGTAAGTAAGTATATTTTTTGAGGCAAACAAACAAACATACAAACAAGCACAGCTTCAATAGTAATAAATCACTTGAAAAAAAACTTTTTTGTGGCCTGTTTAATGTTGGTCAGTGGTAAAAGCTATACGTGTTGCAATCTTTTTTCTTTTATTTTTTTATTTTTTGGTAAATTTGAAACGTGGTTTTATGGTTTTTTTTCGCTTTAGTTTTTCTCATAATTTTCTTTAAAATTTTTGGTAATTTACACTTGTTTTATGTTTAAATTTTTGTTATAGATTTTTTTTGTTAATTTTTTTTTGTTTGTTTTATATTATTTAATTAATTATTTATTTAATCCCAGGGCATTGTGAGCACCCGCTTCGTTTTTGCAAGAAGGTCGTTATCGTACTACGAACATGGGTGCACCACCGCATTGTAGCTCGCCAATATAGGACCATGTGCTCCCGCGAAGGGGGTACTCACAACGTCTGGTGTACTAGCTCCATCGGTGTGTGATGTTGAATCGGCATTACTTCTTCCTTCACCATTAGCTGAACCCAATTCTGGTGGTTTGGTGGTGTCCCGTTCGTCAATTACTAAATCTATTGGCATTTTACCCTTTAGACATGATATATATCGATGACAGAAATTATCGCATAGTTCATGTACCTATTTTGATTGTTGGTTTTTTCGATATCAATTTCAATATGGTTGGTTTTTTGTTGTAGTTTTTTGTAGTAGTAGTAGTTTTGTTTTGTTGCAAAAGAAGTGAAGGGCGTTAAGAAAAAAAGAAGAAAAAAAGAACGGGATTTGATTAGTTTTTTTCTTATAGTTTTCTAGGTTTTTTTTTAAATTAAATTTATGTTTATGTAGAGTATTTTTCTTATATTTTATATGGTGTAGGGTTCATTTAATGGTGCAAAGTTTAAATTATTGCTTTTAAACATTAAATAGAATATTTATAAAGAAAAAGCTGCTAATATGTAGGAAAACTAAAAGCTTTTTTAAGAAACTTTTAAAAGCTTTTAGTTTTTTCTTTTTAGTTCTACAGAAAAATGCCTTAAATTTTCATATATAAAATAAACGGTTTTCAAAAATATGTTTTTAAACATAAAAAGCTTTAATACTTAAATGTTAAATTTATAGAAAAATGCCTTAAACTAAGAAATTATGAGCAACAAAAATAAGGTTTAATTAAAAAAAAATTGTATATCTAAAAGCTTTTAAAAGTCTTTGAAATTTTCAAAAGCTTTTAAATTTAAAAAAAACTCAAAACCAGCTTTAGAGCATGTTTTTCGATATTTCAATATTTTCCAATCGATTTTTTTAACAAAATAGCTTTAAATAAAAAAATAGCTTTCAATTTTAAAAAGCTTTTATCAGTGAAATAACCTAAAGTTATGAAATAAACTAAAGCTTTAAGCTATAAAATAACTTAAAGCTTTGAAAAATCGTTTAAACTTGAAAAAGTTTAAAATTTAAAAACAGCTTTGAACAATTATTTAACAAAATTTTTTGTAATATATATTTCAACCATTTCATGAAGATTTATTTGAAAAAATCCACTTAACTTTACAAAAAGCTTTTTTTTCAATTTATTTTATTTTTTTTGTATACATTTGTATTCATTTTACTTTACACGAGTATAATTTTATGTAAATTTAGTTTTAAAAAAATATAGTATAAATATATGTAGTTTGTTGTTGTTGTACATTTTTTTAAAAAACCCATCAACTTCATGATAGACATGCAAATTAGTTTTTGCGTATGGTTTTTAAATTCTTGCTTTTTAGCGTAAAAAATGGCGCATTGTGTGCTGGCCAGTGAGTGAGTGAGTGAATGAGTATAAACCCTTTTTGTTTATAAATGTTAAAAAATTAAGCCGGCCGGTTATTTTGTTTTTTTCAAACTGTGTTTTTGACAATGGTTGGAGGTTCTTGTTGTTGGCCGGCCGGCTGTAACATAAAAATTGGCATAAATATGCATCAGTTTCTTGTCTTATTTGAAAATGTTCAACTCATATGCATATTGGCCTAAAGGAATCATTCCCAACAACAATGGTAACCATGGCTAAACACATCATGGCTATACACACCTCCTGCTAGCCTCGCGACTCCACAAGACCCTGGCTTTTAAACCAAAAATAAAATGCGTTTTTTTTTTGTTGCTGCTGCTTCTCTGGCGGACAGTGTGTTGTTTGGCGTTCGTGTAAGTTTTATGCTTAAACTTTAAAATGCTCAGAGTTGCATTTCTTGTTGTTGTTGTACGTGTGTGCTTTTTTTGTTTGTGAATTTAATGTTTCTGATAAAATTTTCAAGATAATGTTGGGGAGTTGAGAGAGTTGAGTGAGTACAACAACATTGAAAGCATTAAGAAGAAAAAGTTTAAGCTTTCAATTGATAATGAATAAAGACCAAAAAAAGGCTGTGTATTTTTATTATTTTTTTTTTTTAAATTTATCAGGCTTTAAGCAGGCTGGAAAAAAATTGTTTTTGTGTCACTGTTAAATATTTTGTGTGTGTAACATTTTGAAGTTGTCAAACTGGTTTGAGATATTTTTTGCTCAGTTTTTTTTTCTTATTTTATTTAACTGACCAGTCATCCCGCCAAGCTCTGAAGTCAGTTGGCAAAAAATGTTTTTATATATAGGTATTTAAGCCTGTCGCGAGAGAGTCTTACCAAAAAGTTTGCGGTCAATGTTATTGTCACCAAAACAGAAAAACGAAAATAAAAACAAAAACAGTAAAAACACATGCCTGGTTTTTGTTTTCTGTGGCCAGCCAGGAGTTGAAATAGAGGTCTTAACTGTTGTTTAGTTTCAGAAAAAAAAAACAGCCAACATAAGACTGGTTTTGTTGGTAAGTAAGCCAGCCATAAAAAACCAAAACAAAAGTTTCCTTTTTTTAAAATTTTTGTTTAAAAAAAACTCTTGATTTAAACCCAAAACTTTATATAAAAATAGAAAATTGTGCAAACAATTGAGAAAGTTTAATCATACACTCGAAAGTTTACAAGCCATACTCAATTAACTCAATTACTATAGGGATGAGGGAAAGCAAATAATAAGAATAATTTTCTCATAAACATTTATAATTATTAATTTTACGATTTGTTTTCATAATAAACACTATAAAGAGACAAAGTCCGGCCATTATTATAAAGTTCTTTAAACATTCTGGACATGTTTGTTAAAAGCTATTTTTTCTCTCACTGCTGCTGCCGATGTTGTGTTTTGCAGTTGTTATGCATTTTATAAATTGTTATGTTTTCTTTATGGTTGTTATTGTTATTATTTTAGTAAAAAGCCCAGGACGTTTTTTTCTTCAGCAACTCTTCCCGTTTTTTTTTTGTTCAAAATTTGCACAAAACATGTCTGGCCAGTAAAACAGTAAAGGCAGCCAGCCAGCCTATAACCATTGGAATCATTGTCATCATCATGAGCAGCAGCTACAATTGCATACGACAACAACATCAGCAGCACCATCATCATCATCAGCAGCAATGATGCTGATGCTGCTGCTGCTTGAAACAGTGAAACAGTGTGTTGATGCATTGTTAATGATAATTTTGATTAATTTGTCAAGTGTTGAATTTGACATGTTAAGCGAGCAAAATGCTGACTGACTCAATGACTGACTGAATGGCTGGATGTTGTATGTTGCTGGTTGTTTGGCTGGCTGAATGACTCGTTATTGTCATTGTCTGTTACATTACAAACGTGAGTATTTGTGTATATAAAAATGCACTTTATTGCAGTACATACAGTATAATGGTTGGCTTTCCTAAGGAAACTGCTTGTCTCACTGGCTGGTTGCCTGTGTTTGTTTGCCTTTTATACCCAGAGACTTTAGCGGACAGACAGACAGCCACATTTTTGTTTAATGTTAAATTTATGTATGTAAAAGAAAAAAAACACACACAACAATTCTTTAACTTGTGTTCCGTCACAAGTATGAGGAGGAGTAGAGTTGGTAGAATTGAAGAAAATAATTCAACTAAAGAAATTCCTTTTTATTACCAGCCAGTGTTTGGGTGGTATGTTAACTATTTCGTTAAAGGCAACCGGAGGAGAGAAAAAAAATCTCAAATCGAATTGTCGTACAATGATAATTTGTGGTTTGAAGTCATTGCGTGATAAGTTAATAAGAAAAAGTTATGACAGAGTGGGGAATATTTACAAAATGCCACAGTTAATGAAGAAATTATGAAACAAGGCAGCAAGTGAGGCAGGCATCTTGAAAAAGATCATAAAAAAAGCTAGCAACATACGAATTTACTGCAACATAATGCTTATTGAATAGCAAAAACAAAAGTTTGAGATTTATTTAAATCAATTTTGAACATGTTTCTGAAATATGCAAAAATCTTTATTTAAAGCTCAGCAACATTTAAAAATGTTGCTGCAACATTTGCAACATTAAGAATTTTTTTATGACTTTATAAAAATTATGTTATAAACAAGTATTTTTAAGTATTTTAAGTTGTACAGGGAATTATAATAAAATGTTGCAGCAACATGTTGCACCAACATGTTGCTAGACTTAATTTAAAGATTTTTTAGGTCGGGTATAGAAAATATAGTATACAAATATTAGCACTGCATAAAAGAGTTAAATATATATTTTTTCTGAAATGTTGAGGCAACATTTTGCCAGCATGGAATGTTGCTAAGGATTTACGAAACAAAAATTTTGCTAAAATTTATTAAAAACGAACTCTAAAATAATTTCATACTTTTTTGGAAATGTTGAGGCAACATTTTATTAACAACATGTGGCGAATACATATTTTTTATATATTTAGATTTCTCTGTAATTAACTGGCTTATGCTCTAAATAAGATTTATTTAAATGTTTGGAAAACTAATGCTAATTTTTTCTGTACAGTTGCTGCTGCTGATTGTATTTTAATCTCTACACAAAATCAAGTTTAAAAACAATTTATATGTATTTTTCTAATTTAAATAAAAATCTTAAAAAAAACACTAAAAATTTGTTTTTGATTTCCTTTTATATATAAGATTAATAAATACAGCCACAACTATGGAAATAATTACAAAAAAATGTAAAATTATTAAACAACAAAAAAAATACAAATTCTCAAACTATATTAAGAAACTTGATTTGTTGAGATGTTGTCGTAAGCCAGCAGATCAGCAAGTGGGTTTGAAAAGAATTCAAATTTTAAATCTTGAAATCTATACAAAAAAAATTAACATAATTACTTATTTAAGTAAATTAGTTTAAAAATAAAACAAATTAAGGAAATCTATTTAGATTTGGGAACGAAATTGTTTGTATAAAACTACTTTTGTTTTTTTAGTTTTAAAACATTGTAGTTCTTTCTTTCATTTGGTCATGCTTTGCTTAACATTTGTTTAATTAATTTCCTTTTTTTCAATGGCTCTAAACAAAAGGGGGATGTTGAAGTCTACAAACAAAACAACAAAAAAAATACTACACAGAGTTTTTTTTTCTCTAACAAAGAAAGTTAGAGCTTTATTTATTAAGCGTGAAGTTTTTCAGTGCACAAAATTCTGTTAATTTGTATATTAATTGTTTTTTGTTTTTATTATAATAATTTTGGCTTTAAATAAGGGGTACTAAATAAAAAAAACAATGAAGGGAACAAATTTACTATAATTTTTAAATTAGAGACATTTTAAGTAGTTTTTAATGTTCTAAATTGATGGTGGAGTATTTAAAGCAAGGGGAGTTAACATCATTTTTGGAACCTCAAATTTGACTATTAGCGGTCAAATTTAATTAATTTGAATATGTTTCACAACAAGCCGGTCTTAAGGAAGTTATAAAATTAATGGTGGAGATTTGTTGGTGGGAGTTATCACACATTTCTTGAAATGGATTTGTTAAAATATTGCAGCATTATGTTGCAACAATGATTCACGTTTTAAACTTATGGTTAAACTATGGTCTTAAGAAATCCTAGGATCATGATTCTTGATTTGATCATGATTTTGGCTTTGTCAACATGTTGCAGCAACATGTTGCATTGGTTAGTTTGCCATATATTTGTATTATTGCCATATGGCTGGAATCGCAAAATAAAAATAATTATTTTTGTGCCTAACAAAATGTTGCAGCAACATGTTGCTTAGTAAAATATTACATTTTCTTTATAAATACTGACATTTTTAATCATTTTTTCTCCTTATGATGATTTACTAATAAAATTTAATATTTTTATAAATATTTTTGTTTTGTAAACATGTTGCAGCAACATGTTGCTTTGGCTAATTTCTAAAATATTTGATATATTTGTACAAAATTGTTTATATACAACGAAAACAATTATTTTGTGAATTTCTAAAATGTTGCAGCAACATGTTGCTGAACAATTTTCTCTAATTTCTTAAAATCTAAGGCATTTTTCTTTAGTTTTTTTCAATTTTATTTATTAATTTAGATTAGTACTTACTTTTTCTAATTCTAAAAGGTGAAACCGAAGTACTTGTATTGCTTGCACCATCTGTAATAAGAAAAATATAGAAAAAATGAACATAAATATTTGTTTGTTTATATACAATTTTAAATTACTATAAAACAAAATCACCTTGACCTCTAATAAACATTAAATCTATAGTTTAAAACAAGTAAATCTAAAAAGTTATAAAATATATTTATTAAAAAAGGAATGATGATCAAAACAAAAACCAAAAAAAAATATATATTTAAACAAAACCGGATTTTAAATAAAATTATATTTATTTTAGAGAGAAGAAAAAAAAACAGCATTTGTTGCTTAGTAAATTAAAATATCACTTTTATTTCTATAGAATTTTTATGAGCGAAAAAAAAACTTTTTATTATGATTTTTGTAAAATGACATTTTTACGATTTTACCTCAAAAACCTCAAACTAAAGCCAGCAACTGCATTTAGTATAGACAGACCAGACCAGACCGACTGTCAAACAGTTTTTAGAACAAACAATATTACCCTTAAGTAATAAAACAAACTCATCTTCTGCTCTTTAGTGTTTTTTACTAAAAGTCTGGGGATGTGTATCTATCTGTTCTGAGTTTTTTTACGATCAAAATTTGTATAAAAAAGTCAAGAAGTGTCATTAAAAATTTGTTTACAAATACTCGATATGACACTAAGATTTTTATTTTATTTTTTTTGGTTTGCTTTTTTTATGAGCAAAAAAATCTATAAAAATTTAAAAAAAAAAACGTTTGTATGTTAAGTAACTATGTGTTACTAAATGTTTAAGCATTTAAATATATAAAAGTATGGAAGAGCAAAAAAAAATAATATAAAACTAAAACAGACAGTATCACAACTGTATTAAGAGCAGCATTAGCTGGCAACATTGGACTGAACAACTGATTTGAAAACAAACACAGCATCAACGGCAGCAGCAGCAGCAGCAAGCAAGCATGCATGATGTTTTACGACGACAAAATGATTTATGAGTTAAAAGTACTTGTTATACGCAAGCTCAAACTGCTCTAAGTATCTATCTATGTATGGTTGAATGTGTTTGTGTATCTGAGAGTTTGTGTTTGTTGCAACTTACAGCAAACAGTCAGTCAATGGTTTTGGTTTTTACTACATGTTTAACTTCATTCACATGCTACAATTTAATGCATGTTCTTGGCCTTTAAATTGGTAATAAACTAATAATATATACCATAAATGGCGGGCTCACTCACTCACTCGCTTAGTTATTCACATGACTGTGTGACTGGCAAATATTATTATGATGTAAAAATTATTTGCCAACAACCAAACAAAACCCAGCCAGCTACATTTATACAGACACTCATGGTTTGCAACAAAAAAAGGGTTTTCCATATAAAATACAATAAATAAAACAAACGTTAAATTGCTTTCAAATGTGATTGTTGTAATGTAACTACAACAAAAAAAGAGTTAAAACAAATACAAGTCATAATAAATGCCATAAAATTATTATAATTACTTGATTTGCATTTGTATGCAAGTGTCAAGTTAATGACAATAACAATAACAAACAAAACAAAAAAAAATTGTCAAGCAATTAGTTTGTAAACCTCTCTAACTAACTAAAAATATTTATTTGGTTTTTTTGCTAAAAAATCTAGTTAATTTAAAAAACCTAACTAATACATCTAGCCATTTAGAAAAAAAAAAATATATATAAAAATTAAGCTTCTTTAATATTCTAACATATGTGGGCTGATTTGGCTGGTTGTTTAAAATAAAATCTTTTAAATGACATTGAACTTGTTGTAGTCACTTTTTTTTATTTATTTATTTAATTTTTCAAAACAGCAACTGTTTTACAAACATTTTTTTGTTTGTTTGTTCTCTCTCAAACAAAATAACATTGTGACAAATTTATTTAAATTCTTGTTTAGAAAATGTGTGTTTTTTTTTCTTCTATTAAATTTAATTGAATTAAATTTGTTTGAACACTGTGAAAAATAAACATTAAACTATGGCAATTTTTAAGTTGTTGTTTGTGGGTCAAGGTGTTTTTGTTTATGAAAATCATTGTTTATTGAAATCATATAGACAAATATGTATATCGTTGGAAACAAAACTTACCAGTGAATCGACTTCGGGATCTGCTGAGTAGTAGGGTTTTTGTGATCTGATCTGTAAATTTAATGAGAAAAAAAAGAAAAAGAAAATTAGTATTTAAGGAATATTTATAATTCTAATGTTTCAATAAAATTGTTTAAAAAACATAATGTTAAAAGAAAAATGATAAATTAACTTAACCCAAAGAAAATTTAGGTAAATTCTCTTATATAAAATTTAACCCAGCAACATGTTGCTAAGCCAAAAATTTTAAATACTTAATGCTTTGGATACAATTAATATTTTTAATTTAAAAACTTTATAAAAATGTTTAATATTTTATTATTTCCTTTCTATTTATATAACAAAGCAAAGTCTTTGATATTTTATGTTGCAGCAACATGTTGCTAAACTTTCATAAAGTTAAAAATCAGTATTTAGTTTAATTTATCAATTGTTTAGTTATTTAACTAAACAAAACGAAACACAGCAACATGTTGCTAAAAGAAAAAAATTAATATACTTAATGCTTGGGATGCAATTAATATTTTTAATTGAAAAATTTTTTAAAAATTGTTGCTTCTTTCAGAATTTTCTTAATTTAAAGAATAAAGCCTAATCTATGATAATTTATATTGCAGCAACATGTTGCTAAACTTTCATTATGTTGAAAAGCTCTATTTTGTTCATTTCTCATAAAATTTTAAAGTAGTTGTTTAATTTATCAATTATTTAGTCTGCTTTTACACAGGGCAAGTTTACTTGAAGCAAGTCTCGTCGATTTCCTTTTAAACTTGCTCGTCTGTTTACACACAGCAAGTCTGTGAGCAATTTTGTATGGCAAAACCTAATAGACGCCATATTGAAAATGAGAAAACAAAAGAAATTTGAAGAGACTTGCCAGTACAAGCAAGTGTGTACCCCTCTTCTTTCTTCTTGCCTCTCTCTCCTATAAACTCTAGACTTGCGCAAGAAAAATTGCCCTGTGTAAAAGCAGACTTAGTTATTAAACCAATCAAAGCTATAGCAAGCAACATGTTGCTAAGTGAAATATTTAAAGCAGCATAATATTTTATCTACCATCAACAAATTTAAATAATAAAACCTCATTTAGTATTTTATATGTTGCAGCAACATGTTGCTAAAATTTTGTAGAGTAAAAAAGCATTGTTTTTAATGATTTGATAAAATTATTTAATTATTACAAAATTTTGCATTTTTAAAATGTTTCAGCAACATGTTGCTAAAATTTATTTTACTGTAATTATTGAAATCTATATTTTTTTATATAATTTCAAGTACTTATTAAGTTTGAATATATTTTTGTAATTCAATAATGTTTCATCAACATGTTGCTGGACTTTAAATTTAATATTTATGGAAGTCTGATTATAGTTTTAAATGATTTGGTGAAATTATTGAATTAATACAATATTTTGAAATTCCTCAAAGTCTCTGCAACATGTTGCTAAACATTTGAATTCCTTAAATTATTCAAATCCATACTATTTAGTATTATTTAATATATTTATTAAGTTTGGATTTCAGAAATGTTTCAGCATTATGTTTATTAACTGTATGTAAAATTTGTATATTCTAAAATGTTTCAGCAACATGTTGCTAAAATTTTTAATTGTTAAAAGTATCAACATGTTTTATTTTTTGAGTTCTAATGCATTTAACAATTTCAAAAATGTTTCAGCAACATGTTGCTAGACTTTTTATTTAGTTTTATATAGGCCTGGTTATAGTTTTTATTATCTAGGGAGTTTTAATAAGTTTTGAGATTTATTTAGCAACATGTTGCTAGACTTCAAACTTTCTATTTGTTAGGATTTCTGTAATTTTTGTTTGTTTTGGTTTTGATTTATAATTGTTCTAGCAACATATTGCTAACAATATTTTTAATCTAATCTTTTTGTCTTTACTTCTTATTAACAAATTTTTCCTTTCAACTCCCGGATGTTTACAGAAAAACACATGAAATTATTCTTTTGTTTTTTTTTTTTGATTTTTTTTCTTGTAGTTTTTAGCTACTAATCCAATGACAGTGAAAGTGCATTTGAAATTTGTTTCTTGTACATTTATCTTCTTGGTTACACCAATTACTAATCGTGCTTATCAAAATAAATATGACCATAAACTCTATTTACCTGAAAACTTGTACATGAAAACAAAACAAAAAAAAATAAATAAAAAATCTCAACTTAACAAGAGTTTTTTTTCCAGTTGTGTTTTATTTTTTGTTAAACAGATTTGAAAATTTTTAAATAAATATTGACTTTGGCAGCCGTATTTGCTTTACTGTGTCGTTTTTTTTCCTACAATTTGTCTCTCTGTACGCTACTAAATGAATAGTTACACAAAAATTATCATTTCTTAGGTTGTTGTGTTTCGTTGTTGAAATTTTATGGTGGTTAATGTTTAACTAAGTTTTTACTGTCGCGTCTAAAAAAATAAAAATAATAATAATAATAATATTGTTTATATACATTATAGGTAGCATTTTGCTTGTAGAGCATTGTAAAGATAATAAAAAATAATATGAAATAAAATAAAATAATACACTTATTATGAGTGTGAGTTAGGGAATGTGTGTGATACACTCTTTAAACAAATATTACAAACAAGAAATTATTATTACAATTTTATGTTGTAGGTATTTGTAACAACATCATTGCTAAGTCAGAATAATAATGTTGGGAATTATGAGTTAGTTAGGGGGGTATATTAAGGGGGTTAGGTTTTTATAATAAAACTAAGTTGGGGTAGGTTAAAACGACTTAAAGTTAGGCTATTGGTTATAAAAATTAAAATTTAATTTAAAAACAAATGTTAGAGTTGTTCTTAAATGTAGTAGGTTTAAAAGAAAATTGTGGATTTTTATTTTTTGTAATATAGGGTGTTTTATTTATGTGGTAGACTTGGTATTAATTTTTTTCTGTTTAGAAAAAAAAAACTGAAAACAAACAATCATAAAATGGTAAACTAAAGCGCACTGCGTACGATGGAAAAAAATCTTTATCTTTATGATTTTATAAGCCAAAACTGAGGCAACTGTAGACGCTACAAGATGCACTACATTTGGTATTTACTAAACATTAGAACACTCTAATATACCATAACATGTTCTATAATCTTTTGGTTTTCAATACCATTTCAAGATAACATAATATTATGTTGCAAGTGTGTACAATATGCTGTATAAAGCAGTTAAAGAGCTCTTGAAAGAAAGCATGAAATTCCAACAACAAAACTAGGTGTTTAATTATGATTGTATTGTAGTTTAATCTATGTATGTTTGTTAATTTTAGATTTTTTGGTTTGGTTTCGTAGGTAACCAAATCTACCCCAAAAAAAAGAAGATAAAATAAAGATAAGTTTAAATATCATAATTACTGAAAAAGCAGCAACACATTACAATATTAATTGTTAAAATAGAAGAAAAAAATTAGGCGCCACTTTTTTCGAGGAAAAAAAATTGGGTTTTTTTTCATACCAACTCTTATCATTATTTAATCACGTGAGAATTGAAACTCAAAAATACAATATAAAAAAAGAAATTTGAAATTTGATTCATAATAATACATAATAACAATCAATAAATTTTATGACTTTCGACCAAACACTGCAAAAGTTCTGTGCTGGCCATGTTTATGACGTCTTCTTTTTTTTGCGCTTAGGAAATGCACCTAGCACAAAAGTTGTATAATCAGAAAAAAAAAAATAAAAAAAAGAAATACTTTTATGATGGCTGTAGCCATAAAAAAATCCAAACAATTATTGACAACCTCAACTCAAGTAGTAGAATTTTGTGAGCTAATGGCTGCTACTCTTTATAATTTTATAAATTTACTGCAAAAGCAACAATTTAATAACAAAAACCAGTAGTTTAACAATTTGTTTGTAAATAATACCACCACCGGCCACATTTTATATACGCCGTGTTGTGATTTGACATGTGCCTTAGTTTCTAAGATTTATGAAAATTTATGATGGCTTTTAATAAAATACAAAAAAAAAGCAACACATTCATTTAGTTTGTTGGTTTGTTAATATCTCTATCTATATATTGTACAATATTAAAGTGTTTTACGTAAATCACTAAAATAAATACCCACCAAAAACAAAAATCACTATATTTCTCTTTAACACAAATTAACCTTTAATCAAGTAATTTGTCAAAAACAAAAAACCTGTGAAAACAAAAAAAAACTATTTATTTTAAATATGAAAATAAAAAAAACTTTAACATGGTAATATAAAACGCATTAAATCATAATATCAAAAATCTCTTATAAAAAATATAACCAGACAGTTGAAAAGCAACAAACCAAACAGCCCAGCATTCATTCATTCACAAGCATAATAATAAATGTTGCAGCTTCAAGTTTTTGTTGCTCGCTAATAAATCATATTAAATAATTAACGGCAACATAAATATAATTCACACATTGTGGGTAAAAATTGACCACAACAAACGTCACACAAATTATTTTCACAAATGCGGAATTTTTTTTTTTTGGGGTCTTTAAGTTTAAATAAGATTTATAGTTAAAAGAAAAGGCTTAACAATATATCATTATAATAACTAGTAAAGCAACATATAGCCCAACTTTTGTATGCTAAATAAAACTCTAGAACATTTTTTTTATATCTAGCAACATGTTGCCAAAGCATGAAATTGTTTTCGTTATAATTCAATAACAAAAATATTTGAATTCTATTTGCAAAATAAACAAATTTCTTTATATATAAAAAAATTAAAATTTTTATTTTCTTAGCGACATGTTGTTAAAAAATTTTGTTTTATAAAAAAAGCTTAGAAATATTAATAAAAAGCCTCTAATAATAATTGAAACTTCTTTATAAATAATATAACAACATGTTGCTGGTGTTTAAAATCTCATATAAAGACATTTTAGAAGTCAGGAACATGTTGCTAAGTTAAAAATTTAAAATTTATAAAGTTATATATTAAATAAATAGCAATTTAAACCTAAATTAAAATGTTTTTGGTTTAAAAACTTTGTTAGCAACATGTTGCTGGAGTTAAAAATCTAATACTTATATATTTAAGGTACTAGCAACATGTTGCTAAGCAGGAATAAATAAAATTATTAAAAATCCATTAGTTTATTATAATTTTAAAACTAAATGTTTGGAAACATGTTTTTAGTGATAAAAATTTTAAGTTTTTGCAACATGTTGCTAAGATTTGAAATATGAAATCATTAACAAAATTATGAATTTTTTATAATTTTGAATATAAATTGAACGGTTTTGTATTAAACAAACGTTTAGCAACATATTACTGAAGTAAAATTTACTCAATTTAAGTAATAGCAATATGTTGCTAAGCCTTGTAAATAACATTTGTAAGACTTGTTTCACTAGCATGTTGCTAGTGATAAATAAGTGAAATTATGACATGTTGCAAAGCTTTAAATTATAAAATTATTAAGCAATATATAAATTGTATATGAGTTTATACCTAAATTAAATTATTCTAGTATAAGCAAATGTTTAGCAACATGCTGCTGGAGTTTAAATGTGAAATTTATTAATTTTAAGTTACAGCAACATGTTGCTAAAAACCAAAATAACATTTAATTACAATTTCAAGACTACCAACATGTTGCTTAACTTCAAATTATGATTTCTTTTAACAAATTAGAAAATTTGACAAACAAATTTTGTTTGGCAACATGTTGCAGCTAAACTTAAACTGAATTTTTCTGTAAAATTTTATTAAAAATATTTAAGACTAGAATTTTTTTAGGATTCCATGAATTTTGCTAGATTTTTAGTTGGATTTTTTAAAAGACCTCCCATATTTTGCCAGATTAGTATTTAAAACCCTTCAAACCAGCAGGATTTAAAAAGTATTGTTTGTTTTTTTTAAAAATAGTTCAACTAATCTACCTGTTTTTCTTACTTGTTTTTTTTGGTTGCCACAAATATGTCATGTTTATTTCCTATCATTGCATGACTAATTCTTGCTCTTTTTCTCTCTCTCTCTGGCTTTGATGGTATACCAAAAACCATAGCAAAATTTACATTCCCTATATAATAAAATGTTTAAGTATTTGTTAGCTGGAACTAAAACAAAACACAGAAAATTCTGACGAAATCCCTGTCTATAGATAAGCCTACTCTGTGGCTGCACTATAAGCCTATGCCTGCCTGCCTACTTCAACCAAATACCAAAGGGAAATTTAACATTTGTATACACTTGATGTCATAAAAAAAAATGTTGAAAATCTTTTTTTTTAATATATATTTTTGGTTTAGTTTTATGTAGACCAGTTCTTTTGTGCAAAAATAAAACTACATACAACAATAAAAGCCACACACTTAGATAAAAATCACTAAAGCAATAAATAGATAAAATGCCACCTAGTAGTATAAACACATTTTAACATTAAACACAAAATTCAAAAGGAAGATACTCGTAGTCGTAGTCATAGTACAACAACACCACAATAAAAAACCGTAAAAAATAACAGCAACAACAACAATAATAATAATAAAGCCAAAGTATAGCAGCAACATCAAGAGCAAGCAACAGCAACAAACTGTATACATACATATGTATATAAACAAAGTATAATTTTTAATGTTTTATATCGCCAAAATAAACTGAAAAACCAAAACAACTGGCTAAAAGAGATTGTGATGGTGGCTAAGAGAGCAGTAACGCTACAAAAACATATGTGAGACTAATGATGAGGCCCATAAATCATTAAGGTGTATTCCCAAAAATCATATGAATATGATGGGTATTAAACACAATAGTAAAACTAAACCCATTTGAAATTTAATAATCTTTAAAACTTTATTTAAATAAATTCACAACGAAAATGAAAAATTTAAAAACATCAATCATTTTAGAGAGAGCAAAAGAGTTTTTGCAACAAAAAAAACCCACATGCCAATGAGAGAAGTTTAACCATTGTTTTATTTCTGTTCTGTTTTAAAAGGTAGACCATATTTGATTATAGGTTATAAATTTAAAGCCTGCTTTTTAAGCATAACAATTATTTTAATTCTAGACTACACACACATATTTTTTAAAGCAATTAGAGTTCAAGTAAATAAGAACAAGCAAGCCAAAGTAACTCTAAAACTTGTGCTCGCTCTCTGTTCCGCTGATAAGAAATGTTGCATGCAGCAGCATTATTGATATGGCTGTTATTTTGTTGTTGGGGTGTTTGCTGCTTAGTAGTAGACACAACTAAAAAGAAAACTATAAACAAAACTGGCAACAATGAATTTGTTGTCGTACAAGCTGGTTGGTTGTTGTTTATTTTTTTTTAGAGATTTTTTTCAATAAAAACGCTAAAGCTGTTAAACTGGTTTTCTTTCAGTAACAAAAAGTCATAAAATTGTGTTAGCGTTTTTTTTTTGTTTTTTTGGTGTGAGTGTTTTTCTTTAACTCTAAACAATAAGTAAATAATATTACACGCAATTTGCTATATTTTCTTTAAAAAAATAAAAAAGAAAATATTTGTTTTAAAAAAAATTTGGCAAAAAATTTATTTTTTTCTTAAATAGTTTGCGGGTTTTTAAAAAACCATAAATCATTTTAACAAGTTTGAACACACAACATGATAAATAAAACCACACACTCAAAAAAATAAAAAAATAAACAAAAAGAAAAATTTTAAATTTTCTTTAAAAAATTCATTAAAATATCACAATTTAAACTAGATGTTTGTTCAAAAACTAAAGGTTAGATTTAAAGCATAAAAAGTTTAGCAACAGGTTGCAGCAACATTTCAATAAATAAATATTTTTAACAAATTAAAATATGAACAATAATTTATAAAAATAACCAACGAAACATTAAGCAACATGTTGCTAAACACAATCTTTGGCAACAAATTGTCCAAAGTTCTTAACAATTATAAATACTATAAACTTAGTATTATGTTTCAAGTAATATGTTGCTAAGCAATATTATTATTATTAATGGCAACATGTTGATATAGCAAATTAAGTCTTAAACAACATGTTGCAAAGCCTTTTATACCTTAGCAACATGTTGCCGTATACCAAAACTAAAGTGCTTAACAATTATAAAAACAAAAAACTAAATAGTTTGCCTCTAATGTTAACATTAAGCCTAGCTACATGTTGCTAAGCTTTAATAACTCTAGCAACATTTTGCTTTTAAGCCTCTTCAAATGCGTTAACTTGATAAAAACCACACTTATGATATAGCTAATAATTTATTGAACATTTAATTCTTAACAACATGTTGCTAATGCTTTTAAACCTTGTTTATTTTTGCTTAAATATATTTATTTATTTGGCTGGTTGCTTTGCCAATTTTGAATGATCATTCTAGGAAAAAATGTTGCTACACTTTGTGTTGATTTTTTATTTTTCTACTCAATTAATAAAATTTTTCATATTTTCCTCTTACTTTGTATAACTTTGCCATGAGGTCTATAAACGTAAAGCAAAGCACCAGAAAAAAAAACAAATACACGCTAAAGTAAACATCTCCATATAATGAAAACATTTTTTTTGCCTACAAACAGAAGCCCACATCAATCATCACTAGATTTGAAAAGAAATCAAATAGAATTAACCAAAAAAAAAAAAAAATAACTAAGAAACTGAAATACTTAAAATAAAAAGCAAAATCATGAAAAAGAATTTGTCCTCTTTGGAAGTGAAAAGTATTCACTTTAAATTTACAAGAAAAGGCGCCAAATTTTGATAACAAATTGATGGAAGCTGCTGTGTTAATGGAATTTTTAATGAAATCATAAGTTTTTTTAAAAATTTTTTCAAATAAACAAATTAAAAAAAAGTGTGAAAAAATTACATTTTAAACATATCACAAAAAAGCTCTTTTTAGCTTTCAAAAAAATCAAACTTTATGATAACACATCATTTTACACCTCCTTGAAAATAAAAATTAAAAGAATAACAGTATTTCTTTTCATAACCTAAACAATACCAACTAAATGCGGAATTTCCAAAATTTCCTCCCTATTTTGAAAACTAAAAAAAATTAAATTGGATTTATAACAATTAAAAGAAGAAAAAAAGAACTGTTGCATATGTTGCACATGGAGTTTGGCAGTCTTTTCAACAAACCTTTAACAAAAAAAGAACAATACCATTTAAATATTGCTCTTTTTACGGTTTGAAAATCTTTTTCATACTGACAACAGGGGAAAAAAGAATCCTGTTGTGTTGAATTTTTTTTTATTTTTATTTGTGTTGTGATTTAGACAACAATGCCTTTGAAGAATTAAAAGAAATTCAAAACCTTTTGCTTTAAGGGTTGTGTCGTTTTGTACTTACATATAGATATATGAATACGAGTTTGTGGAAAAACAAAGCATATTTTTAAATACCAGAAAAAAGGTTTAGTTTTGAACTCATTTTTTATCATTTGATAAAAAGAAAGAAGCTACAAAAACAAAGACCCAGAACAAGATGAAATTATTTCTCTAAACAAAAGAGATTAAAAGCAATGAATATGTTTTTTTTTTTCCTTATGAAAAGAATTTTTTTCAAATCTTCAAACAAACAACAACGACGCATTTAATGTTTAACGTCATTTCTACAGAGAGACACAGTCGTACATATAGCAGAACGATCATTACGAAAAATTTTAACGTAACATGAAGAAGAAGAAGAAAAAAAATTATTGTTAAAAGGTTGTATACCTGCTTTGTTAAACAATAAATTGTTTTAAAATGGTGCGACACACACTCAAACACACACTCGTTAGATGTCGAACACAAAAATTATATTCAATTTAATCTTATAACATTTACCAAATACTAAATTTACTTTTTCTTACGTATGATTTCGTTTAATCTTTAAATAAATTTTATGCTTAAGGTTATTTGAAGGTAATTTGCCATGAAGAAATTGGGATTTTATGAAAAAAAAAAAACAATAAAGGGTTTTGTTTAAGCAACATGTTGCTAAGAAATTTAAGTAATTAATTTTATTTACTAGGTAAATTAATTTATCATGTTAACAATTTTTTGTATGTTACTAGGTTTTTGAGATTTTTTGAAATGTTGCAGCAACATGTTGCTAAGAATATAATGCTTTAAAAACTTGTTTTCTAAGGGTTTTTGTAATGATAGCAAATTTAAATAATCAATAAAATTTGTTGTTAAAATGTATCTGCAACATTAAATTTTCTTTATAAACATGTATTATCAACATGTTGCTGGGAAATATTTATAAAAATTTTGAGATTTTGTTTGAAATTTTTTAACAATAAAACTGATTACTAGAAGTTTTTTATAATTTCAAAATGTTTCTGCAACATGTTGCCAAGAAAATTTTTAAAAGAAATCTGGTTTATAGTGACAATTTTGAATAGCAATTATTGTTAGTTCATTTAATTTTGAATTTAACTGAAATTTTCATTATAAACATGTTTCGGCAACATGTTGCTAAGAACAATTTTCAAAAAATCTTGTTTTTATGTAATAATTTTACACATTAATTAAAATTTTCTTTATCAACATGTTGCTGGCATATACCTTAATGAAATTAAGCCAAACAAATTTAAGTTTCATAAGAATATTCTTAACATTTATATTAAAATCTTTAATTAAATAATATAGAGCAACATTTTATAATCTTGAAAGTATGTTGCCAGCCACATGCTGGCTCTTATTTGATTGCTTTAAGTATGTCTAACTGCCTAACGACCAAATGATTCAAAACAAATGAACCCTTAATATTTATATTAAGTATCAGTCATAATTTTTAAAGAGTTTCTTCCTAATTTTGTGAAAACTACACATATGCATGAAATATGTTTATTATCTTTCAGCTGCCCCCCCAACAAAAAAAAAACTGACACTAGATCTAATTATGGGCCCCAACATAAAAGAGTCAACGAGAAAAATTGAGACAACTACTGTTAAGAAAACCATAAAATTTTTGTGGATTTGTTTTTTAATGGTCTGCTTTGACATTTAAATAATTTACGATGTTTTAACATCCAGTATTTTTGTTTTACATTCCATAACCACACACTATAAAGCAGCATATTTAAGTACTTAATGTGTTGCAAGCAGCAAAACTACACTCAGAATGATGATTGCAGTCAAAAGATGTGATCATGTTCATCATGATCTTCTTCATATGATCATTATCAAAATTTATCAAGTTTTTTTTGGTTTTTTATAATGGCAAAAACAGACTTTATGTCTATGCCACTAACAGTCTGTCAGTCAGTCCTTTAGGTTTAAGTAATTTAACTTTAAATGATGAGTGTTTGTTGCTTACAACTATTTTTATGTGTGTGTGTGCTAAAAAAGAAATTTTATTCTAAAGTTTTTGTCTTTTTTTGTTTCAAGTATTTAATTCTGTGGCCATTTAGTTATTGCCTAAGACGCGCGCGCGAAATCACATTAAAAACCTCATCATTTCAGGCACCTCATCATGTTATAAAATTCTTTTAATTTTGTTTTTTTTTTATTTTTTTTTAATTTCTTACGTCTGATTTTTGTTGCAGCAACTTTTTACTTGGTTGCTTGAGTTTGCTGTTTTTTGCCACATAAATTTTGTTCTTTAACATTATAATGTATTTGTTTAGTTTTATACACAGGCATTTAGCATACAAACATTTTTTTCGTACTTGCAGCAATGCCACAAAAAAAAGATACTAAATAAAGAAGTAGAGAGAGAGACGTCTATAAAAGGAAGTCTAAAAATGATGTTTTTATTTATGCATCATTTGGAATTTTGACAGCTTTGCCCAGAGACTTTTTGAATCAAGAACACATTTTTTAAGTGATTTAAAGGAATTTATTTTTGATAACTAAAATTGGGAAAATTTCTCAAGAATAAAAAAGTGTTTGGTTAACTTGCAAGTCAACACAAAAAATTGACAAATTTTGTCCATAACTTTTGAAAAACAAAAATATGAAATTCTTCTTGAAAACCAGCGTATATTTCCAACGGCAGAGTGTTGCTGTTGAAAACACATGTGTTGTATTGTGTTGTTTAGTTTAGTTTTTCATTTCGTACAAATTTATTTTTAACAAAATGTTAAATAAATGTGTTTTAGCATTCATGTGTCGATTTGTATTCATGAGGATTATTTTGAGATTTCTTGTCTATATAAAAATATCTTTTATATCGAGTTGTTGCTGCTGCCAATGTGTTTTTTGTGTATTTTGTTGGTGTGGTTGGTGTCTCTAGCTGTTTGTTGTTGTTGTTGTTGTGAGTGTTGGTTTTACTAATGATGCATCTAAAAAAATGCTTTATTTTAAAATTTATTTATATTTTGTACATTTCTTCTTCAGAGAGCCACAACGGAAAGCAGCTAAACTGAATCTACAAACAGTCAACACAACACAAGAATGAACAGAATAAAAAAAAATGTCAAGAGATTAAAATCGTATATATAAAACTCTTATAAACAGTCATAAAATTAGAGACATTGTACGAATATTATATTCTACATTGCCACAGAGTGTAAAGAATTTTTCAGCCTCAATTGTTATTAACACTTGGCAAAAAAAAAATAACACTAAAATTCGAACAAAAAAGAAAAACATAATCATTCTACTACATAAAGTTGTGTGTAGGATTTGTGTGTTTTTGAAAATCTTTTAATGGGTTAATTTTGTTCATCTTCTTTATGTTCTTTTATAAATACTACTTATAGTATAATACTGTATCTCTATGTCTGTCTGTCTGTGCCTCTCCATTTGTACATATGTCTGTCTGTCTGTCTGTTTGTATTTATGATCATGATCATTTTCATATGTTGAAATTTAATGTTTTGGTTTTTAAAAAACAAAAAAAAAACTATTTTGTTTTTTTTTTGGTACCCCACAACATCTTACAAATAACATTAAGAGGGGAATTGAAAATAAAATCAGAAAACAAAAAAAGTTAAATGACGTCGTCGTTTTAGCTGTTTTGTAGTGATGATTAATGAAGTGCCACAAAATAAAGATCATCATTATTGTAAGATGTTTAATGTATAAATATAACGCAAAATGATTCATATTTGGTTCTGCTTAATCAGAATATATAAAAAGTTGAGATAAAAACCAAACAAAAATATTTACTTTTGAAAATTGTAAAAAATAATTTTTATTTTAGCAACAGCAACAGTTGCTTAATAGAAATTTAAATTTTTGACTTTTGAAATTATTAAAAAAATTAAAAATCTACACAAAATTTGTATAACAATTAACTAAACTTAAAATGTTTCAGCAACATGTTGCTAAAAAATGTTGTTAAAATTTTTCAATTATTTAACTATGTTATAAGACATTTAATTGTTCCAATTTTTGTAGATATAAAAATTCTTAAAATGTTGCAGCAACATGTTGCTAAAGCAAAAAGTTCAAAATTATTTAAAATGAAACAATAGTTTAAGAAAATACTTATTAGTTAAAATATAAAAAAAAATTATAAAAACATGTTGCAGCAACATGTTGCTACTAAATTTTTTTTTTTAAAATTTCTAAAATTTATCTAAATTTTGGTAATTTCAATGTTTTTAAAACATTTAAAGATTCTATAAATGTTTTTCAATAATTTTTTACGATTTTCTATTATTTTTTTAATACAACTGCAACATGTTGCTAAGTTAAATATCTAATTTTCATACAATTTCTATATGATGTATTTTTTGCTTAGATCTTTGATTTATATTAAAATAATTTGTTTATTTTATTTGTTTCCCTTAATTAATTTTAATTATTTATAATAACTTACCTGTTTACTAAACATTGCAATATCTTCATTAAATGATTCTGACGAACATACATCACCACCTTGCACACCAGGTTCTCTGGGCGTACATGTGGCCAATTCACATTTTTCAAATATCAGAGCCAACAGCGGGAATAGGGGATGTCTAGAGGGCGAGCGTGAAAAGAAAGAAAGATTTGAATAAAAAAAATTATTATTAATAAAATAAACAAATACAATTGAAATCATTATAAAACATACAACGAAAGCAAAAAAATCTCTTTGCAACTCATCTTAGGTTAGGCGGACAGCAGGCATGATCATCATGATGATGATGCTCATCATCGACAACATTTTCATATTGCTTAAATTTGTTTACACTAATGGCGACAAGAAACCGCCGTCATCATATAAGGAATATTTGATTCTATATCTATCTGGCTATCTAATTTTTTTCGTTTTTCAGTACGTGTATATTTTTTTCAATAGATATAGAATAGATATAAAATGCGTATAAAATAGTGTGTGGTGGTGGTGCGGTATGTTACATAGAGTGTATAAACACACTCATTAAATACCACATACTTAGTAATAGAAAGTGTAGTGTGGTGATTTTTTTTTGCTTTCAGTCGTCTAATTTTGTTTAACTAAAGTATGTGTGTGTTTGAGTGTATGCTGTTGTTTTTTGAACATTTGGTATTTTAATTAGAGCATAAGTTAAAGGAAATGCTATGCATTTTTAAAATGCCAATTTTAGAATTTTATGAGTATGTGTAGAGGCAAGCTACCAAGAGAATTACAGCAAATCTATTTCTTTTTTTCTTCAAATAATTATAGTATTTATGAAATGATATTGAAAGTGATTAAGAAAAGGGTATATTTTTTTGTAGTTTTTGTTTGGCGCTTACTTAACAGCTGGATAGTTGGATATTGTAATGTAAACATAAATAAATTGATAATGTTCAATGTAAACATTGGTTTTTAGTTAATTTTAGCTAAATTTAAGCATTTTTGAAAAATGTTGCTTCAACATGTTGCTGCAACATAAAATGTTGCCAAGCTTGAAAATTGTATAAAATTAAATTTTAAGCTTATTTAAATTATTACCAAACAAAAATTTTTAATTTTTCTTAATATTTGTTAAATTTAGGCTTAATTTTAATAATAAAGTAAATGTTGCTAAGCTTTAAATAGGCTTAAATATATTTTCATTATTAAGTTTATGAAATTAAATAATTTTTTATTTAAAATCAACAAGTTTATTTTGTTTTGGCTGGTGAAATAAATAAAAATCAATATCATGTGTAAATTGTTTTGACATTTTCAAAAAGGAGGCCTGTTTTTACAATGCACGAAATTGTAATAAATCTTTTAAATTAAATTGTAGCTGCTGTCTGTTGTTGCTGTTGAATGTTTTAAAAGGCTACTGTATACAACAAACATTTAAGTGTCTAGATACACAGTATTTTTTTGTTTTTTTCTGATGTGAGTGTGTGTTTTTTTGTAGTAATTTATTACCATCTTTTTAACTGTCAAAAATTCAAAACCATTAACAACAAAAACAAAATATTAAACATTTTGATAGTTTGCCTACAATACAAAGAGACAGAGAGAGAGAGAGTAAAAGAGCTCTCATTTTATGTCGAGACATACAAGAAAGATTATAAAATTGTAAACATTTGCAATGTCATCCGTTGACAGTTTAGACACATTTGTTGATAGGGTTTTGACCAATTTATGTCAAAAATGATTTTTTCCTTTAGTAGCTAGTTGTTGTGTGGTGTTTTGTTATTAAATTATTTCTTTAAGCAACACAAACAAATATGACAAATTGTTTACAATTTTCTTTAGTTTAGCTGACAAATTATAATTTATAGTAATGAAATGTTGTAGCGGTTTTAAATATTTACTTTATAGTGTTGTCTCTTTCTATTGGAACTTATGCAAATTTGAGTTATTTTTTTCCTTCAAAAAAAAACATCTGCTTTATATTTTTGTTTGTTTGTAGGTTTCTAAAAACTGACCATTTATGTTTTTACAATGAATGCTCACTTTCCGGTTTCTCTTGTGCGTTTGAAGGATTATAAAACATCTAAAACAAATTGCACCTGAATGTTTGAAGGCTCACAAAGAAAAGAAAGGAAAATAATATACTTAAAATAAAGTTGATATGTTTTGGGTAGTTTTTTTTGTTGGTTTTGTTTTTATTCCGTTTAACCCCTGAAATACTATAATTTTTCAATTAGTTATTTCAAAAACCTTCTAACATGTTTTTAGCCATAATAATCATTTGTTAAATGGTCTAAATTTTTTGTGCATTTAGCGGGTGTTTTTTGTTTAAAACAAATTTCAATTTTCATGTTCCACATGGCTTAAATATAACATATTTTGGCTGTAAGCACTAATGAGTTTTATATAAGGAACGACTAAAGGACCTTCTTAATTAAATGACTTGCGTTTTTTCCTTTTACCAACACACTTGTCATCATTTGCTGCTTTTACGTTATACAAAAAAAGTGTGATATTTTTACATGTGTTTAAGTTTTTTTGTTCTGTTTTATAAAAATTTCATTTGAAATTTAAGTGGTAAGCCCTAGAGATATAAAGTACTATTGCAAGAAGGTAAATAAACAACAAAAGTAGAAGAACACAGACAAAAAAAAACAAAAAATAACTAACAGACACTTGAAGTAAAAGGTGTTAAGTTCTTAATAAAGAAGTAAAATGCATGTATGAAGTCAGCAAAATGTGTAGTAAGTATGTTGTATATTCATTGGACTAGTCATGGTGCCTTCCTTACAAGACCAAAAATGTTATCTCACAGGTTATACTACGTGCACTACACTTACCAATGCACAACACAACGAAGCGTCGTTTTCTGTTAGTTTTATTGAGGGATTCTTCCGTAATTATTAACTTTTATGATTATGGTCATAAAAATAAAATTGCTGGCAAAAGGTTTTTTGTGTGGTGTTATTATATAAATACCTATAAGTAAATGTCTGGAAGTTAGTGCAAGCAACTAACAGAAGGTGTTAAATGATAATAAAATGACATAATTAAGAAAAAATCAATCAAAATGTTTATAAAAACACAAAGAAAATTGTATTTTAATCAATTTGCGCACATTTTCTGAAATGTTGCCGAAATATGTTGCTGCAACATAAAATGTTGCTAAGCTTAAAAATCACTAAAAATTTAAGATTAAGCTTAATTATGGCTAAATTTAAGACCATACATAAATTTTTAATATTTTTAACAGTAACTAGGCCACATATGTTAAAACAAAAATGTTGCTAGCTTTAAAAATATTACTAAATGAACAATTTGGTCCCAAAAAAGTTATAGTTTATAAAAACTTTAACTTAAAATGGTTTTTGAACAATTTTTGTTTAAATTTGGCAAATGTTGCTGAAATATGTTGCTGCAACATAAAATGTTGCTAGGCTAAAAATAGCTTTAAAGAGAAATTAAGCATTTTATAACAAACTTTATATAAATAAAAATTGTTCCACAAGTTTTGAAAACCCAAAATGTTGCAAGCATAAAAAATGTATCTAAATGAAAACTAAACTGTATAATTTAAATACATCTTACTTTAAAACTAATGTTCTATATTATTTAGCTTTAGAAATGAATTTTATCATAATTATGCCGCCTTAAATGCAACAATTTATTGACCATTATGGCTCTAACATGTTGCCAATACAATTCTATCTCGATTAATTTAATTGTAGCATTTAACAATTTCCTGCCTTTTTATATCAGTCATATGTTATATAGTATATTTTTTCCATTATTTAAACAAAACGAAATTATTATTTATAATTAATACATATTTCAATAATTTACATCTGTTTTCCTTTCATAGCATTTCAAAAAAATGACAAATATGTCATATCTGTCAATAATAACTGACAAGTATTTAACACTCTTTAAGATGTTTGTTAAGTGGTTTAAATTAATATACAAATAATAATCATATTATTTATTTTTTTTCTTTTATTTTCTTTGCAGGCCTTTATGGAAAAAAGGGTGAGTTTTTTTTATTATTTCTCTTGAATTTGTAAATATGTATAAAAATTCATATTTCTTTGCCTTTTTGCATTATGTGCTTTCTTGTGAGTACGAGAGTTTAATAACAGATTAATTAAAATGATTGATGGGTTAAATGAAAAAAACCAGCAACAATTTGTTGCTTGTTAAAAAAAAGAGAGCAATTTTGTAAATTATAAATTCTAGACACATAAAATTTTAGGTTTAATTTATGTGTTATTTGCTTTCTTTAGCATTTAACAAACCCCTAATTTTGGCAGTTAGCTTTTTGGTTGTTGGCCTACTAAAAACGCCTACAAAAAGGATAAAAGTGCCACACACAACCTTTTAAAAAGATTGGAAAACACCTTAATTAAATAAACGTAGAACACACACTCTCAATCTTTCGCTCTCTCCCTCACTTTCATCAATAATAATAAAAAGGAAGTTAAAAACAAACAAACAAACAAAAAAAAGCCACACGAGCGTAAAATTTTTGGAGATTTGAAAGAGATTTTATTGTTTTTCTATCTGTTGGTAATGGTAATATGACGTTGTTACTTACTCATATATAGCATCCTTATCACGTTTATGTACTTCGGGTATTGCACCCATTAAATGATTAGCAACCGGTGATACATGACTAGGGGTACCATGGCCACCAGCGCCAGCTGTATGGTAGCCATGCATTCCAACTGTGGCCGCTGCTGCAGCAGCATGTGTCATGTGTGGTGAATGATGTGATGGTAGGCCTTGTAATCCAGGCGGCCGATGACCAACATGTGGATCATACATGGCAGCTGCTGCAGCACCCGAATCCATACCATAGCCATGCAGGCCATCGTCATACTATATTTTTGGGAATTAAAAAAAGAAAAGAGAACAAAATAAATTATTAATTTAAATAAAAATTTTAAAATTTTATATTAAAGAAAAAGAAAAAGCAGTTATGGAGAGTAAAACATTTGGTATCTACCTTTTATTTCCTCTAAATTATTTTCCTTTATTTCTAGCTGGGTTTTTCTTTATTTAAATCTTGTTTTAGAAAATGTTGCTGCAACATGTTGCTAATGCTTAAATTATGTTTATAGCCTGATAACTTTATTTTTTATAAATTGGTCTAATAAAGCTTTTCTATTTTTGTACTTACATAAAGTTTTTTGTTATTTTTTAATTTTTAAAATATTGCTGCAACATGTTGCTAAACCTAGCTAAAGAATATAGGAAACTTTAGTGTTTGCATTTAATATAATAGACTATTAATTGTTTAAAAATTCTGGTTTTTCAAAAATGTTGCGGCAACATGTTGCCTAACCTTTTTCAACTTTATTTTCTGGTTTTATTCAAGATTTACTTTTTTTAAGTTACAAATTTGTTTTAATTAAAATTGTTTGTACAAAAAATGTTGCAGCAACATGTTGCATGAAAGTTTATATTTTACATACATTTTAATTTTCTTAACATTTGGTAAATTTCAGAAATTTTGAAAGATTTTAAATTTTTTAAAAATGTTGCCGCAACATGTTGCTTAATTTAATTTCTCCTCTTTTTACATAATTCCATATTTCCTTGTTTTCTTTATTAAAAAACTAATTTCTAACAAAAGTTTTTTTACAAAAATGTTTCAGCAACATGTTGCTAGATACCCTATCTTATACTTATAGTAATTTTAAGGGAATTTCTCTTATTCTTTATCATGTTTTATTGTTGCTGTTGCATTTTTCGTTAACCTAAGCCTACTTATTTCTCATGCTGTACGTTAAACAATTTTCAAAAATATTCCCACACACTAAATATTAAGCCGAAATTAAAAGAAAAAAAAACATTCTTTTGTCACCCATAACCAGCCAGGTTTTTTAAACGTGTATATTTATCAATTCATGATGATCATCAACGTAAAGCAGCAACTACAACAACAACAATAAACAAAATCACAAATAACAATAATAATAAGCTTGACCTTGTAATAACAGCCTTAACTTTATGTTTTAACGTTTTTTGCATACAAAATTAAACTCCAAACAACAAATAAATGATTGCTTGTCTTCTTTCGTACGCTCGCTTACTCGCTCGTTTATAAAAATTGTATATTTTATTTTATATTATTTTTATTTAGTTTTTTTTTCGTATTTTGTTTAAACGGTTTTAAACTACGTCTTTCATTTAAACAATACATCAACACCATCAAAACTACATGGAGAGTAGAAAAAAAAACACTAAACTTCTTTAACGCCACTTTATTATTAAAACAACAACAAAAAAAGTGCACAAAACTTTTTTTCTTTTAATTTTTTTATTTTTTTTAACATCGAACACAAAAAATAAGCTAAACCTAAACACTTACTTGACAATGACAACCACGTTTAAAAGTTTAAAGAAAAAGTTGTAGAAAAAAATTGAGAAAAAAAAATAAGGAAAAAAAGTTGTTGTTTTAACACACCACTAAAAGTACAGAATTAAATAAAATATACGACAACATCGACAACTATAGCAACAACAGCAATGAAAAAAGATGATTGTTAAGATTTTTATCATTATAAAAATACAAAACTTTTAAACTTGAGAGTTCACACTGCATATAATTTTTTTTTTTAATTTTTTTCGTATTCAATTTGACAAAATGATTTCTGCAGGTTGAGAGGAGCCAAGTATGAGTATAAACTGTGAATGACTAATGTTTTATATAAAAGTAGTATGAGAAATCTGGAGGGAGATAAACTTTAAATGTTAAGTAGGGTGTAGCTGAAGTTTGCAGTCTTTACTAGCAACTTTAGAAAATAATTAAGATCTGTTTTAGCTCATAACAAATTCGTTTTAAACCCTATTTCTGTTAAATATCTTGGCTGTTTTGCTTAAAGGATTGATTTTTTCTGTTTTTGAAAACTTTATCAATTTGACAAAATCTTTTATTTTGAAGCAGCAATTGACACTTTGCTGTAAATGTCAAGCTTTAACAAGAGCCTTGAATTAAAGGGGTTGGTTTCAAAACTATATTCATCGTTTTCTTTAAAGACAAGTGTTAATGATTAAAATCTATTTTGCTTAAGTACTTTTTTATATTTTATTAAAAAATATGTTTGCTAAACAACAAAATGAAATTCATGTTTGTTGATCTTTTCTTTAGCAATCACAAAAAACCACCTGCACTTTCTGCCTGTTTTGTCTCTCTCTCTTTTGTGTTGTTCAGACAGTCTAAAGATTATATAGGTTTTTTTCCTGACTTAATTCATAACACAAACCTTTAGATTTCAGAGACAATTGTTTTGGTGGGCTCTGCCTTAAGAAACCTTTCTCAATATCAAAGCTGCTGCTGTTGCTTTATAACCAGATTGAAATGAAAACAACTGAAGTGAACTGAATGGAAGACAACGACAGCAAAAAAAATTGTCCTCCAGATACATACACAAGATTAGCAAAAGACTTCATTTCACATACATGCATTTTAAACTAAAAAAAAAAACTGCAGCAGCAACCAAAAAAAAATCAACGAATTCTTCAAGCCACCATGTGCATTGTAAAGAAAAGTTGGAGAATTAAACTAAACAAAAAAACGTTGTTGAAAACAGTGCAGTTTTTTTTTTGTTCGAATAAACTCCAGCAAGTTGTTGTTTATTGTTCAAGTTTTGTGGGTTAAAGTCGCGGTTCAGATATTTGTCATTTACAACAATATAAGTTTTTTACTTGATTTGTAGAGAAACGTTATAATAAATGAAAAAAAAAACTACTGCAAAGATTGTCTAAAAGCAGTTAAACTATAAAGTTGTTATGCTAATTTTGTTGTTGTAGCAGTGTAGTTTTTTTCATTCACAACAATAACAAAAAAGAAGCATAGATAAAAGCAGCTTAAACACAAAATATTGGGAAAAATATAAACCCAGTGAGAGCAAAAACATACACAAAACAAATGGTTTTAGAACAGGAAACAGGAAATGCAATTTTTTTTTATAAATTTCATTTTAAAATGCAAAATAAAAAACAACCCAACGGTATTATTAAATAGAATTAAAGTTTATTTAAATGAACGGCTTTAAATTTTCTCATGAAAATATTTGAAAACCAGAGCTTTTTATAATTTTTTGGGAAAAATGTTTCAACAACATGTTGCTAAACATTTGAAAATGTTATTGAAATATGTGGCTCAATATTTTAGAATATTTAAAAAAGTTATTGGAAAATGTAGCTGTTTTAATATTTTAAAAGTTTTCATCAACATGTTGCTAATGCAAAAACCAATACTTTTTAAAAATTTGAGCAAAATGTTGTGGCTAAACTTTTAAATTACAAATGCAACATGTTTTATATATAAAAAATCCAAGTTTCTGAAATGTTGCTGCTTGAATTTGCTAAATATTTGTAAATGTCTCAGCAACATGTTGCTAATGCAATATTTTCTAATTTTTTACAAACTTATTTTATGCTAAAACAATGAATTTTGCAAAGTCTTAGAAAATGTTGCTGCAACATGTTGCTAAAACATTTAAATTATAAAAACATGTTGCCCAATTTAAAAACCCAGGATTTTTAAACAAAATTTTGACAAATGTTTTTGCATTATGTTTCTATACATTTTAAAATGTTGCAGCAACATGTTGCTAAACCAAAATTGCGAATTATTGTATGATATTATGTAAAAAAAATTATAATTTGTTTGTTAAATCAAGCTAATTTTAAAATTTGCTAAAATTTTAGCAAAATTATAAAAAATAGTTTTGGGCAAAATGTTGCATTTCAACTCAAACTTTCATTTTTATATATTGTAATTATTTGTCTATACTTTTAAATAAAATATTTTACATTTCTTGTTTATCATTATTGATAGTTTTGTTAATTTTATTTTAATCAGTTTCATTATAATCCCCAAATATTTTCCATATGTTTGCTTTCTGTGTTAATTTATTCAAATAGATTTTTATATCTACAAATTATTTATTTATAATTTTTTCCCAAATACAACAAAAAAAACTCAAACTTAATATTAAAACCAAAAACAAAACATATTTTAACTCATTTGGTTTTGTTATCTGTCTAACCTTAAATTATGAGTTTCTGGTTTTTTGGTTTTAATAATAATTATCAAACATCTTAAAGAGGTTTTCAAAGCTAAAAATAAAACTAGTTTTAAACCAAAAATAGAAAAAAATAAAATAAAAATGTTTGTAGGCAATGACCCTTGTGCTACACAAAATCAAAACTAAGATAATGACCTCTACTCCAAGAATATACATTTTTTGTTGTTTTAAAAACCCTAAAATTGAAATTGATATATTTTTTATTTTAGTTTAATAAATGTTTTACATAAAACAAAGATTAACATAATTAGTTTGACTTTAAAGAAAATCTAATATAGCAACACAATTTGTATATGTAAGAAAATATATTGATTTTTTTTGGGGGAAAACCACCCACTACCTTTTTAAAAGCAAGAAACTAGTAATATATAAAATATATATATGACAAAAACTAACTCAAGTTGATATAAATGTTTTTGACAACATCACAACAACATCTATTTTTACTCTATTTTCAACATTAATGTTGTTGTATAAATTTTAACAAACAACCTATGACTACCCCAGGTTACCTACAACTATTGTATTTAAGTTGAGTGTGCTACGTCAAAACTTATTATGCAAGTTTCTTTTTTGTTTTTTTTTTTGCTTTCTGTTCTTTTATTGTTAAGTTTTGGAACTAAACATGAATTGAAGGTAGCTGGTGGTACGCCCCCCACTTAGAAACGGTTAAACAGAATACGAAACAAAAATCCATACTAGACTTAAGCACGTGAATACCGAATACCCTCAAAAAGTCATGTTCTAAAGTAATGTAGAATTCCAGCTACATTTTGCTCTCTTTCAAAATTCAAACTTTCCATAATATTGTATAAACATGTTCTATATGTACTTATACAATATGGACTCATAAACATTATGCTTTTGATATTATATATACAAAATTTTAGCTGATTATGATAGTTTTGTGAACTTTTGCTGTAGTAAATATGTAGTTTATTTACGTGTTTTTCCTCTATTAAGTTCATAATTTTATTCTTTTTGTTTTTCGCGAGAATTTTAAGGTTGTATTTTTTTTTATATTTAATACATATTTATTTCTGAGTTTTATACTAAAAGATGATGATGGTTTCAAAAACGTTTATTTAAATATAGAAAACACGCGATTTATTTGTTGTTTAGGGGTTAGCGGGTATAGAGTTTAAACAGTTAAAAAGAAAATTTCTAGGAAATTTTGCAAAAAAAAACTCTAAATAAATCGTGGTAAAGTTAGTTACAAAAGGTAATTTAGTTAAGGTTTTTGTGGTTTCAATCTTAAAATTTGTTTAATAAAGTACTCAATTTAAAGTTAGTTATGAAAAAAATCATTAAAGTTTTGGGAATATTAAAAGGAAATTTAATTTTAAGCTGCCGCAACATGTTTTTAGAATTATTTTATTTAAAACCTTTATGAATTTGTATATTTTTAAGGTTTTTTATTAAAAAAATCTATAAATTATTAAATTGAAAAAATGTTGCAGCAACATGTTGCTAGAAAAAATTGTTCTGAAATGTTTCTAATTTTATTTCCACATATTGTGTGTAGTTAAAATGCTATTATTGTAAAATTTTAAAATGTTTCAGCATCATGTTGCTAAAACAAATTTAACTATACAGCTTAAATTAATAAATAAAAAATCATGAAATTCTCTCGACTTATTAATATTCAAAGAAGAAATAATTTTCCTTTAAAAAATTGTTTTAGCAACATGTTTTTGCTTTAAATATTAAAAAAATTAACAAAATATCTCAAATATTTCTATATTTCTTTTAGCAACATGTTGCTAAGCTAAAACATTAAGCAATAATCAAGATTTTTAATAATTTTACTTATTTATATTAATTTTTCAATTAACTTAAAAATTTCCAAAAAATGGTGTGGAAAAAATGTTGCTGCAACATGTTGCAGAACCAAAATTTTTTTGAAAAATATATATTTTATAAAAATGGTTGGAATTTTTCTTGTTCTTTTATAATAATTTAGGTTAAACAAGTTTTTCTTTAAAAATTTTAACAAATTTTACAAAATATCTCAAATGTTTACCAAATTTTCCATAGCAACATGTTGCTAAGCTAAATTCTTAAGTAATTTTAAAGATTTTTCATTGATTTAACATAATTATATTATCTTTAAAATTAATAGAATCAAAATTGGAATTAAAATATGTTGCTCCAACATGTTGCCAATTTAAGTAAGCAAGCTAACTTTAAAATTTCTTAATTTTTTCATTTATGGAAATTTTTCAACAAAATGTTGAATCATTTCTTTTAAATTTAATTTTTTTATTTTAAAAGGAACTACTGCTGCATTTTTATATGCAATATTTGTTTTAATTTAATTTCTTATATGTTTTATTTTATTTTCTATGCCTTTCTGTTCTAGTTTTTTTCATTTTATAACTACAATATAAAATCTAACTAAAACCATTTTGTGCCCATAAATCATTTAATCACTTTCATCTACAAAACATTCCAACTAAAAAGCCTTTTTATACAAATGTATAAATACAATGTTTGTTGTTCCTGTTCGGTTGTTTTTTTGCTGCAACAACCAAAGTGTTGCATGAGCATATAAAAGCTTTTTATCATCATCTACGCAACAGTAAAAACAAAATATGTATATGCAATGCAATTTTATTATAACAAACAAACCTACAATACATAAAACATATTTTGTATTCTAACATATAAATTTCATTTTTATGAAAATATTATACCAAACAAACAACATGAACTTGAAAATGTTGCAACAACAACAACAAAAAATCTAAAATGTTGTTAGAGATTTTTCTATACATAAGAGTGTGTAAAAATCAAAAACTAAAAACAATGGTCACCAACATTTGTTTGCCTTTTTTTCCTATCATTTACTTTTTTTCTTTTTTTGTTATTGTGCTGCAGCAATATTGCGAATTGTTTGCAATTTTGTGGCAATATTCAAATACCAACACCATGTGTTTTTGCTATACATATGCACAGTATACAGATACATTCCTATATACAAAGTTTTATATACATTTTCCATATAAAAGTGACAATGAATGTGTTGGTTGTGTTTTTAGGTATAGAAAGTTTAGTTAAACCAAAATAAAAAAATACAGAAAAATATAGAAACAATTTTAGGAGAGTTTCAAATGTTGTAGGTATTTTTAAGGCATTATTTTGGAATGTTTGTGTGTAGTTGGTATTTTCTAACTTTTTGGTTTTTAGGTCGTAGTTTTGTTATGTAGTATGCATGTATGTTTCCTATTTGCTAATGCTGCAACCATGATAAAATTGCATTCATATTATCTGTTGTTGTAGTTGTTGCTGTTGCTGCAACGTGTGTACAACCCGTATGCAAATTTTTTTTGCTTTTGCCCTGCACTTTTGTATCTATGTTTTCTTTTTTTTTGGATTTTTAGCAAAAAAAAAATAAAAAAAGATCTGGGTGAACCTTTAATGGCCTTATATGTATGTAGCTATATAAAACTACCACTCGACTTGAAAAATAGTAGAAAAAAATATTGCTAAATTTGTATGTAGGTATTGTATGTATTTGTTTTTGGTATATAGAAATTTATATGCAAAAGTATTTGTTATTTTAAAAACCAGACACATTTACAGACAGTTTAGAGTGGTTTTAATAACTATTTGTTGTATTTTTTTTTCTATAATAAAGCAACAATTTGCTTTTTAAAGGTTATATGCAACATTTGTTTTGAAACCAAAAATATGCATTTAGAAAATAAATAATTTAAAGAAAATTTGTTTTATTTTTTAATTAAATATTATTTAGGGGTCATTAGTTTTTTTTCTAAATTCCTTTTTTAACTTATTTAATTACTTGTTTTTGTTTCTGTATTCCTTTATTTTGAGGGTGTTTTCTTTTTTTTATTGAGAAATATTTTTATAGATTTTTTTTATTAAAGACAAATGTTTAACACTCCCATAAATTGTGTTTCTTGTTTAGTTTTGAGTTTCCTTATATGTATTTGATTTGAGGTTTGTTTTTTTGTGAAATTTTTCTTGGTTTTTGTTATAGGGTTTAAATGGTGTTAGACAATTAATTTTTAAGGCATGTTAAAGCAATATTTATAACTTTGTTTTTTCTGTTAATTGCTCTAACAAAAAGAAATCAATTTTTATGGTATTTTTTTTATAAATCAAATGAAATAAAACAAAATAGAAATAAATTTTTAATAAATATGATTTTTATTACAGAAATTTAAAGGAAACTTAAAACAAATTAAAAATATATCCCAGAAACTAGGCTAAATTTCTAAGAAAATTTGTCTGCCTAAAAGTATGCTTAGGATTTAGTGTTCTATAAAACATATAACATATAAAACTTTAAATTAGTTATAAATTCATTTTATTACAATTAAAATTAGCTAAAAATTTTGTTAACAAAAAAAAAAATTTTAACAAATTCTCACAAATATTTAAAAATAAATTTTAAATAAAATTTTGTAATAACTAGCTACATTTAGACTTAAATTGTTAATAGTTGTAGGAATTACTATATAATTTTTATACTAAAACTTGTCTTAAAAAAATAACTAAAAGAAACTTGTCTTCAAAATGGTCCTTCAGCCAACTATTTATCTTTATATAATTTAAAAAAAGACATTAGTTTAAAAATTGTATCAACATATTAGTCATTTGTTAGATTAAAATGATCTACCAAAATATTTAGCTGTTTCAACAATAATTACTTAAATATTTAACAGAAAATATGATTTAATTATTAAATAATCTCTCTACCACAAAATCTATCTATATTTTCTTTCAAAGCAAAGGCTCTACATTGAAAATTTTTAAAATATAACATTGTTTTGTTATAATTTTAGATTTTATCACAACATTTCGTTTTAAAAAAAAGGATTTCACTACTTTGTTCAATTTTTTAAAGGTCCTTCGACAACTAATTTTTCTACCTTATTCATAAATAAAAATATGACAGTTTCAAAATTCTTAAAGAAAATCATTCATTTATATTTGTTGAAGAGTTTGTTACAATATTTCGCTTCTAAAACTAAAAGAAAATACTATTTTCATTGCTTATGGTCCTTCCACAAATAATTTCTTAATTTGTTTTACTGCTACAGAGGATTTACTTAGAAATGCGGGACATATATCATTCATTTCCAACATTTTGAAATTGTACTAGAATATTTTTTTTCTCAATAAAAATTTAAAAAAAAATATTTAAATAAAATTGTCTTTCAATTATTATATGGTCCTACGGCAACTAATTTAACTAGATTTTTCTCAAAAAGAAAGGCTGTAATTTCAAAATTATCATTACAAATCCTTGGTTTACATTTGTTTTAGGGTTTGCTTTAATATTTTACGTCTAAAACCTAAATAAAATAAACTATTTCAATGAAAATATTTTGTAAACATTGGTTCTTCTTCAACTAATTTATTTATTTTTTATTTAAATAAAAAGGCTGTAATTTAAAAATTCGAATAGTAAACATTGTTTAGGTGTTTACTTTTAAATTTCTTTACTAAAAAAATATAATATCTCAAATAAAATATATTCGAAAAATTATATGGTCCTTCGACAAATAAATTTTAATGTTTGTGCTCTTAATTAAAAGTTTTTGATATAAAAGTTTGTTAAATATTTCCTTAACTTGTTATTTGTGTAGATTTTAGCTTTAATTAATATAGCTTTTTAAGACAAAATTTTAAAAATATTTAAATGAAAATTTTATTTAAACAAGAAAAACCTTTAAGCTTTAGTTCAAATATTTTTATTTTGTAACTTAAATTGTGGTAAGATGTTAGAGACATTTTTGTAAACTTACTATGGTCCTTCGGCCTAACATTTCTCTAGAAGTTTGTGTTACAAAAACGCTGTTGTTCCAAAATTTTTAAATAAAGCTTAACTGTATTACAATATTAAGTAAAAAGTTTAAAGTTTCCTTTTAATACCTAAATTGAATTAAAGATTTTGAACAATCTTATATTCAATATTGTATTAGGTCCTTCGGCTTTTCTTTTACTTTGATAAAATATCTCCTGTTTATAAATTCTGCAAATTTAACTATAATTTAGCAATATTTTGTTTTTAGCTTAATTACTTTGCTTCTAAGACTTGAAGTGTCATAATATTTGAAAAGAAATTTGATTTAAATTATAAATCGTCCTTCGGCTTCCCTTTTAATTTGATAAAATGTCTCTTGTAAATAAATTCTGGAAGTTTAACAAGAATTGAGCAATAATTTACAATATTTTGGTTTTAACTTTATTATTTTACTTCTAAGACTTGAAGTGTCATAATATTTTAAAAGAAATTTAATTTTATATTTTAATGGTCCTTCGACAAGTAATTTTTGTACTGTTTTAAAGTTGAGAAATGACTTTGGTATCAAAGTATAGTAAATCGTACTTGTTATGATTGCTGTTTTCCTTTAAACTACAATTATTTGTTTTTAAATTCCTAATTCGATCAAATATCTTAGACAAAACTATATTTAATGTTGTTATGGTCCTTCGGCTTCACTTTTATTTTCACAAAATGTTTTCAACTTCCTAATTATTTAAGTAAAATATTGCTTTAGCGTTCTTAAAACTTTTTCTATAAAAGTTTCATTTTAAATTTTAATTTTCAAAACATATTTGAAAATATATATTATTTTATTATAAAATGGTCCTTCGGAAAAGCTTTTCTCCGAAATTTTAATCAATTGAGCAAGTTTATCTAATTTTTTTGAACTAATTAATAAAAAAGGTTTATATTTTAAAGATTTCCAACAAATTGTTGGTGATAAGAAGCAACTACTAAAAAATTCTATTAAATAAATTTGAACAAAAAAAAAATTAAATAATTCGAATCTTGTTTTTTTTACAAAATTTCAGTTTTTAAGCCGATTTGTGAGATTTTCTATCAAAACAAACTCAAGTTATTGATATCTATGTAATAAATTTGAAGTTCTTTAGATCATTTTAATGCAACTTGTTCATGGTTTCAACAAAAATTGAGCTAGGAAAACTGCTTTTGACTTTACTCAGCCCTAAGGCTTCTAACTGGTGTTATATTTAAGCTATTCCTTTGATTTTTTGTAATAAAATTTCGGCTATAACTCTTAGATTTATTAGCTTATAAAGTTATAATTTGAATGTAGCTAGATTTTAACAAATCTGTTTTCATTATGGTCTGTTGATCTTTTAAAATATTTACACCTTTTTGGGCAACAATTGCGCTCTTAAACTGATTTCCATTATAGAAGTTTTTTGTATGAAATTTTTAACTGCTTTTAATAAATGTTGTCTTAACAAATTTACACTTGTTCTATTTTGAAGTATTTATCTAAAACAAATCTAACAATTCAATATAAAAACCTTAAAGCTACTTAAATGTTATTGATTTAAACAATTAACACTAATATTTAAATGAACTATATATTTACAACCAAAAATAAAAATAAAAGAATAAACAGGACAGACAGATTCAGGTGATTTTTTTGTATAGATAAAATAAAATTGTTTGGTTTTTTAATAAAGCAGAGTAGTTTATGTTAAAATGTTTAAATATTATGGTTATTTTAATGGTTTAATATTTAATTTCGTTTTTATTTGTTTTGTTTTTTTAAATGGCAGGTCATCAAAATAAACGAAAATTGCCGGTGCCATCATCCAAATGAAAAACATGTGCAATTTTACTTTTGTTTAATTTATTTATTTGTTTAATAATGCATAAAAGAAGGCAATGCAACCAACAAATTAAATGTGTGCGGCAGAAAAATATAAATATTTTTTAAACCTTGCAAATGTTTATTTTTGGAAATATTTTTGTTTTTTTGCTCTTGTAATTTGTAATTATGTGTATAAAACTCATTTTTTTAAAATATTATTCTTTTTTTTGTTAAATATCTTAATTTTTTTTGTTTATTTGCATATTTGGTTGTGTGTGTTTGTTTGTTTTTTTGGTTGCAACATTTTGCAAACACTTCTTTACATGCAGCATGAATGTGCCAAGACGATAATGTTGCAATTGCGTGCTTATGAAATTAGAGTGTGGCAGGCTGGCTGAATATAATTATACTTCTTTGGAAGGAATGTCTCTAACAATTGCCACAATTGTGTTTAATAATAATTTCTTAAGAAAATTGCTTAATATGTTTTTAAAGAAGTTGCATTTTTTTGTTGTTGTTTGTTTGTATTCTTGTTAAGCCTGGCCTTACAAGTGTTTATGTACTCAAATTTACAACTTAACATATAATTTAAAACATATCACTTTATATCTAGTAACGGTTTGAGTTATAAACAAAACTTCCTTTACTTTCAAATTGCTAAACATTTTTTATATTTGTTGGTTTAATTTTTAATACTTTAAGCAAATTACTTTTAATTTAAGAAAACATTACAAGCTAAAAAGAAGCTTAAATTTTTTGTTTGTTTGTTGTTTAAAAAAAGAAGCAAAAAAAATCATTTAGATAAGTTTGTGCTGCACGCCGTGGCTCATTAAATTAAATGAACCATCAGCACGCAATTTATTTTCTTAATACACACTCTTAAGTTTTTTTATTATCAATTTAATTTCTTAAACATTACTATTTTTTTTTTAAAGAAAATTTCAAAATTTACGCAAACACTTGGGTTTTTTTTCTTAAAAAATATTTGAACTTTTTCTCTAAGCACTCACGCACATTTTAAGACTTTTTATGCCAGCTTTAACAGCAAACCATGTTAATTTAATTAAACATAATTTCCGTTAAAAATAAATTAAATAAATTTAACACTCAAATGAAAAATGAAAGAAGAAAGCCAAAACAAACTACATAATATTAAATAAAATAATCAATTTTTATTATTAAACTAAATAAAAAACAATAGAAACTATCTTCAAAATACTCAAACAAAACAAATTATTAAAAAATACATTTTGAAATTTTCTTCAATTTTTAAACAAAATTTTAGCTTTTATTTCATTAAAATATCTTAATTTTTCTATTTTAAACTTTAAAACTTAAAAATTCCTTGTTTCTTTAACACATAAAAACTAATTTTATTTTTAACAATTCCCACTCCCATCTTTGAACTATACAACTGGCGACAAAAAATTTGCCACAATTTCTCATTTTTATTAATTTCGCTTAATTTTTTATTTATTTAAATTCTCATATTTGTTTCCTTATTTTTTATTTATTTAAATAACTATTGTGTTGTTTGTTTGTTTTTAACAAAATCTTTTTTTTAACTTTTAGCTGTTAGCCACATGTTGCCAACAGTTTTAGAAACATTGTTGTACTAAACACTGGCTGCGTGCTTAAAGATAATTGATCAATCCCTGTTGAATTTAAAGATATTATCAGTAATTAAATGTAGTTAAAACAATTTTGATATAATTCTCTCAACTCAAATTAACAAGTCAAAATAAAAATGAAAACAAAATCTAACACATTCAAATATTAAAATAGAAGCATAACAAAACTATTTGAAGTAAAACAATTCATATAAAAGTAATACAAATTGAATATTTATAAACAAAATAAGATTTTGTTATTAAGCAAATTTTATTAAAAAAAATTTATTGAAAATCAGTTTTTGTTAAATGTTTGAATGTTCATATCTACCGTTGTATTTATGAAATCTTTATGAAATTTGTATTATTACTTCATGCACATATGGTCTATCTTTTAATATAGAAATATTAACATAAAGTTTTCTATTTAAATGAAAATTATGAATTCAAATTTTTTTTAACAAACAAATTATTTTTAAAATTTTTGAACCTTCATATCTTCTGTTATCTAAGTCATATTATAATGAAAGTTATTTTGTTAATTCATCTAGATATGGTCTATTATTTCTTAAACAAATGTAAATAAATAGTTTAATTTTTAGTTGAAAATTATGATTTCAGAAATTAAAATTTTTTATAACAAACAAATTATTTGCAAAATTTTTGAATGTTGATAACTTCCATTGTGTTTATCAGATCTTTATGAAATTTATACTATTATTTTAGCTAGATATGGTCTATTATTTAATAGAAAAATGTGTTCAAAAAAATTTTATTTTTAGTTGAAAATAAGGATTTCAAAATTTATTATAACAAACAAATTATTTGCTAAATTTTTTATTTTGAATTTGCAAAGAGCCATATGAATTGCAGAAATTTGGAATCAATTCTTGCTCAACAAAGATTATTTGAGAATGACGATATTTATATTTTGAAACAAAATGTTTTTATTATTAATATGGTAAATAGACCCCCGAAAGTCGCGATCATTTTAACAATTTGTTTCACAGAAATTATACAATTTTATGGGAAATTTGTTACTAAAGATGCCCTTGTTAATATTGTAAATTTTCTCTAATTGTAATTACTTGGTCTGATCCTATAATTTACAAATATATTAGAATTACACACTATCAATTTATTTAACTAGCAACGAATTGAATCGGCATCTAACATTTAGATTTTCTTTAATTTAAAGAATTTAAAATTCTACTATTTTTGCCATTATGATGCAAATGTTTATGAAATCATAAAAATGTTTGAAACAATTTTGCTAGGAATCTAAAGAACACGGTTTTAAGAACATTTTGGAATTATTTTTAAGTATAAACGATTTTCTACAAGGCCCTGAAAATGTAATAACAAAAGTTGAAACCTATTATTTCAAAATGTTGACTGAAAAAAGTAGTGATATTTCCTAGAGAACTTAGCAATTATTTATATTAATTTGAGTATTTTAAATATGAGATCACAATTTAAAGAAATTCTTTAAATTGTCACCACGTATATAGAAATATAAACAATTTTCTTCAAAACCAATTTGAAAGATTTTGAATTAACGTAAAACTGATGATTTCAAACTGATTTCATGAAAATATTTGCAAATTTTATAACGATTTTGTATAAACATCATATAGTTTTGAAATTATCGCAAACCAATAGAAACCAGTTTGAAAATACTTTAGTTAAGGTACCAAAAAGAACTTATCAAAACTGTAAGAAATTCCTTTAATAAAAAAATAAATTTCAATTTTAAAAAAATTTTGCCGTCGCAAAAAATTTTTTTTAAAAAACTTTTTTTTATAACACTTTCCAAATAACTGCTTTTTCCTTAAGATTAATTTTTTTTATAACTAAAACAAAACATAAAATTGAAATACTCACCCTAGGTTGAGCCATTAATGCTCTAGGAGCTACGTCCAACCCGATTTGTGCCACTTTTTAGTAAAAAGAATTTAAACAAACGAAAAAAACTACACTCAACTTTGATCTCGGCGAAGAAAATTGAAGTGTAGATTTTTTTAATTTACTTTTTTTTATAAAAGAAATCTATTTTTTGTTTTAATTTCTTATTTAGTTATTAATTTATTGAGTTAAGCACTTTTTTTAAGATTATTTGAAAGAAAGAAATTTTTTTTTTTTGGAGGAAAAAAACAAAAACACTTGTCACTTTTAAAATTAAAATTTCTTCTTTTTCTTTGCTTATTATTTTAAATAATTATTTTTGTTATTTAATATATGTATTTTGTTGTTGTTTAAATGGTTTTGGTTGGTTATGTTAGGCACATTTATATATTTAAATATTTCTTTTGGATTTTTTTCTTTTTAGATTTAGATATTTTTAAAAATGAAATTTGAAATTTTCTTTTCGTATACAAAATTTTCTTTTTGTTGTTTAGTAAAAATGGTTGTTGTTGCTTGGTTTTTTTTAAAAAAATTATTTATTTTTAATTTAAATTTTTACAGTTGTGTAGGCTTGTTTTGTTCTTCTCTACAGTGGGTTGTAGTAGTAGTGTTTAGAATATTTGGTAATTTTTCTGAAGTAGATGTCATAAATCCATTTTTTGTTATTGAAGTGTTAATTTTTTTTTGTTTTTGATGTTTGAAATAAATTAAGGTCTTTAATTACAAAACGAAAATGAAGAGGATTTTTGTTTTTATGTTAATAATGTTTAAATCGTATACATTAGTTAGAACAAAACAAATGTTGCTTTTTAATTTTAATTTACAGTTGTTGTTGTTATCACAGTTCCTCTAAAATTGAGATTTTGTTTGTGTGGAAAAATTAGAGTTTTTGTAAATTAAACGAAATAAATAACTGAAAATTTTTATTGAAAACCAAAACGAAAAAAATCGCGCGCGCGAAAAAAAAGCGACGGCTTTTTTACCGTTTACACTTTTATTGTTTTTATTATTTTCTGTTGTAAATATTGCTGTAGCTTTTAGGGGCTGCTAACTATTTGTTTGTTGTGTTTAAACGCCAAAGTTCCTTTTTCTTTTAAACCCGTTACCGTTAACAATTTTCACGTTTTATTTCAAGTTTTTAATTAACAAAATGCTGTGTTATTTTCTTTAAATACAGTTTGATTTTTTTTTCAATATTTCAACACATAATTTGTTGTTGTTTTTATATATTTTTTGCAAAAATTTTTTGCCGACGTTATTTTTGCTTTTTGAGAAAAACTTTTGTTTAGATTTAGATTTTGTAACAATATTTGAAACTTTCAAGCTTTGATAGTTGGAAGTTAATTTTTTGTAAAATATTTATTATAAATAATATTTTGTGTTTTATTGTTATAAATTTTTATTTAATGAATTATTGTTGTTTTGTGTTGTCTTCTTGTTGTTCTTTTTGTTACTCGTCGTGTCGTCTATAACACAGCACAGCACGTCGTACGCGTTTCGAAGGCAAATACACACTGGGCTTGTCAATCACTTCGAAAACTAAACTTGGCGGGGGTAAATAAACGACCAAACACACAGATACTTTTTCCTCAAAAACGTGAGAGTGTATACGTCATTTTTCTACACACAACTCAGCACAGCACACACAGATATACGTTTTCTTCTTCTACGTAGCTGTAGTAGTGGTAGTAGATTGACTCTCATATGTTTTCTTTGGTTTTAATGGATGGTTGCTCGGTCGGTCGCTCTGTACGGTACGGTACGATAGGTACGTACGTAGATGGATGGATATGGATAGATGTATGTCTGTATGATTGTAGGTAGGTAAGCAACAATTGTGCCATTAAAACTCAGATATTTTCAAATAAATTTTATTTTTAAATGCCTGCCTGTTAAAACGCCTGGGTAAGACAAGGAAAACTACCTGTTTATGAGGGCCATAAATAACATACAACAGAAAGAGACAATATACTACAATTCAAATACAGTACACATAGCAGCAGCAACAACAATACAAACCAAAACACCCAACTACACTACAACTACAAGAACAACAAACAGAAAATCTGTTAAAGAGAAAAGCGCATGTGTATAAATCATTTTTGTGTTGAAGCAAAAAAAGAACTTGTTAATTTAAGAGTATGAATTTTGAAGGCTCTCCTTATAATGCGGCGAATTTATCTTTAATAATTTGTTAATAATTAAACATTAAATTATGCCTTAAATAAATTACTTTTCCTTAAATTATTAAAATTTTCCCAAATTTCCTTTAATTTTTTAATAATAAATTCCTTTTATTAATAATTTCATTGCTCTTAATTGTTGGCTATTACTCTTAATATAATTTATAAACTCTTTAAACATATTTACTCTTATTATTTATAATATACTTAATTTTTTACATTAGTATTTGTTGCCTCTTCTTGTGCTTCTTAAATGTTATTGTTATTATTGTTGTTGCAATTTTTTTATTTGAAATTTATTTGTCTTTAGATGAAATGAGACGGCTTATAATCACTTCATATTGTGTGTTAAAAAAAGGCAAAACCAAAAAATAATATAAAACATAAAAAAAAAAATGAAACGAATTTTGCTTGACTGTTTTAAAGCATTTGCTATTGCTATAAATGAAACGTAAGGTATAATGGCTTATATGAGAGTGTATTTGTTGTTGTAGTATTTGTTTTTAAGTTGGCTCCCTGCAGAGTGTTGCCAATAAGTGCGAAATGTAGGAGCTCCCAAGAAAGCTTGCGGAAATTACCTATATGAATTTCTTATGTTTGTTATTTAAATTTGGATACCTATGTATTAAATATTTCCAATCGACTCTTATTTTATAATCCAATTATAATACTATAATAATTAAAGCACTTGAACATTTTATTGGAATTTGACTTGAATGCAAATGTAATGTATGTTTTAAACTTAAAAAAAATTTGAAAAAATTAAATATTTTCAAACAAAAAACATGGCATTTATTTTTTTACTGGAGAATGCTACTGAAGTAAAGTGGCTTGCATTTATGTTTTTACTGGAGAATGCTATTGAAATAAAGTGTAATTCATTTGCTTGACTATAATTCAAGGCTTGAATTACACTTGCTTTCAACTTGAATTCCAGTAAAATTGCTTAGTGGGTCAAGAATGCAAATCTTTAGTTTTTATAATAAATAAGAACCAAAATACTTAAAAACTGAAAATGAATATCCCACCGACATTCATAGTAGTGGAGGCATAAGAATATTTTTGTACTGATTAAAAAGAAGAGGTAATTTTGGCATTTGAATGAAAGTCTGCATTACCAAAGGACAAATTGATAAATAAAATTTGCAATGTAAGACCCCTTTCACACTAGGCAATTTAGTTATGTCGGGTTAAGGTGAAGAAAATTTTGCATGCTGTTTAGTTGTTGGGCAAGAGACTTGCGCAACTAAATTGCCCAGTGTGAAAGGGGTCTAAGCTATGACGTTTTCCCATCTTTCTGGCAACATATGAATTCCGAGCCTGCGAGAACTGCTCATCTATTGATACCAAGAACGAATCAAGCCAATTCGGATACTCTGTTCCAAAGTGAAGTGTATCCCAGAGAGAGCGTTCTGCATCGATCGGTCGGACGTTGCACGGTCTGGACTATAAAGCAGGAGAAGCAAAAGCACTTCAATCTAAATATATTATAACCTGTATTGCAACATGTGGCCTAGTGTTTTCATGATAGAATATCATACTCTAGGCGCTTTTCGGCCAATGTTCGCTTCAAACGAATCAGTTGCATTCGGTAAAGGTTCCCTGTGACGATTTGGTCAAATTTCACCAAATACAGATAATTACCTTAGCGCCATGGATATTTGGTGTTGATTCGGCTGTTTGGCCGGGCTTCACATACGTTTTCTTAAGCTTCGGGGTATTGTAATGGATTCGTTTTTCATCGCAAGTAATGATTCGGTTCAAAAATGATTTTCTTTTATAGCGTAAAAGCATAATTTCGGACATACAAAATCGTCTTTTAAGGTCTCTCGGATTTCATTCGTAACAGTTTGAAATTGCTACTTGAATTGAATCCCAAGATTTTGCAAGTTCATGTTGAGTTTTACAGCAATCTTCATGGAGTAATGCCTCCAATTCTAGGTCTTCCAAATTTTTTTGGCTGTCCTCGGCGACTTTTGTCTTCCGTGTTAAAATCACCACTTCTGAACCGCACAAACCATTTATCGTACATTGAAACCGATGAAATACATTCATCATAAGAAGTAAAGCAAAACTTCGCGCATATGACAAGTCGTTGGTACAAAACTCGACATTTTCGAAGCAAAAAAAAACTTTGTTTTTCTACAACTAAGTGAGAATAAATGACAGATATGTATGTACTCTTCAATATGAATATAAGTTATTAAAAGCAAAAACTGCGTTAAAAAGATACATCATCTGTAAATCCCGCATTTTAAGTCATACACCCAATAGTAGAAAATATTAATCCACTTGATTCCAATACAAAATAGAGAGCTTTAGAAATTTAATTTTCTGGTCCAAATTTCACTGAATAAATAAATCTCATTTGACTTGCTTTAAAATTCAAAACATTGCCCAACATTTTATTAATTTTTTTGAAATAATTAAGTCCATTTCATAAAAGAAAGAAAGTAATATTTCGGATAATCTGTAATGTGGAGACTTAACATAATTTTAAAATTGTACTAAATGATGAATTGCTGTACTTTTCAAGTTCGTATTGCAGTTCCCTGTTTCCATTAAAAGGAATTTCCAACTTTATGTCTTATCCTCTAAAAGAAATTTGTCAAAATCTACACCAAAATCTGATAGTACATGTAAAGGGCCTTTCATTAAGCCCTTCCTATCTTTAAATTTGAATGAAAGAAAGAGTGTGTGAGATATCATTTTAGATATCAATTTGTTATTCGTTTTAAAGGCCTATCTATGCCATTATGGAATTATTATAACAAGTATGGAATATAACATTGCGCAAATGCCCACCAGGGCTTCGCAGGGTGGTGCGCATACGAAATGTCCAATTTTTCATGATTCTGGCAAATAAATTAGGCTTAATTTGACCAATGTCATGTTTTATGTTGGCTTAGAGGGCCGCTGTGGTTCGTCGTTTATTCACGTAGACCTGCGACTTAAGAAAACATCACAAGGAGAAGTCTAAAGGGGTTAAATCGCACAATATCGGTGGCCAGTTGACATCACATACACATTAGATGACCATGCCCTGAAATTTCTCGTATAGAATGTACAATGTGGCATGAACTGTTGAAAGCACATGTCATTGGTTCCATATCATCCAATTCACACCAAAAGAATTAGGTAATCATTAACCTATAGCGCTCGTCGTTGACAGTTATGGCCTGGCCAACGTCTTTCTCATAGAAATATCTACCAAAATCCAGTACACGTTCTCCCAAAAAGCCCACATCCATTATAACAACCTGCATATCAACTAACACCCACCAAAATTCCTTAAATCTTTCCACTCAAAGTGGCAACACTTTACATTTTTCCGTCAACATCAACAACGTCGTCGACATGAAATAAATACAGCAACAAGCTTTTAGCAAAAACCAATCCCCATTTGTTATATTCGCTTGAGTGAGTGGCAGTTTTGCATCACAATTTCTGTTCAGTCAAAATGTTGAAAATGTATGAGCGAGTATTAACCATACGGCAGCAACAACAACAACTCAATATTAACGCTTTACACTCTTTTCTTTAACGTTTTTCTTTGCTTTTATAAGCGAAAATTGAACCAAGACAGCAAAAAAAAAAGGTGGGTTGGTTTGTTTAGGTTTCTTTCTTTGTAGTTGTTGTTGCTGCAACACAAAAGTGGGTGGGATTGGGTTGATTTTTTTAAGACAGCAACAACAACAACACCATTAAAATAATAGCCAGCCAACCAGCCAGAAAAAAATAGAGTTATAAAGGTAAAAATACTAAAGGAATTACACTCACTTGTGCATTTTTTCTTTTATTATAACATTTTATGTTTATTTTATTGTGCTCTTATTTTATTTTAACAAACTCTTTAGTTTATCGTTACAACAAAAGTAAGAACAACAAAAGTGTTTGCAATTTTATAAACAGAGTTGTTTATAATAATAAAACTTGTGTGAGTGAGTGTTTGTGTGTGAGCTTTTCTTTTCCATATTTTTTTTGTTGCCAGGAAAAACTCTTTGCTCATTTTTCTTTCTTTGTTGTTGTTTTTTTCTAGTATTTCTTTAGTAAACTTCGTCTTGTTAGATGCGCAATAGTTGCAAAACAAAAACAACATTTGTTTGAGTATTAGTTAGTTATTGTTGTTGTTATTGTGTTTTTTTAGCAGTAGTAGAGTCAGTTTGTTGTCTTGGCAGTAGTATGTGGCAGCAGCAGTAGTAGTGGTGGCTGGCAGTAAGTAGCAAGCAGTAGTAGTTTAGTTTAATAGAAAATATATAGATTTGTTAGAGAAATTTTTCTTCTTCGTCTTCTTGTATTTTGGCCATATAATAATGACAAAAAGGTAACGCCTTCAAAATTTATAAAATTTGCAATTTCTTTTGAAATTCTGAAATGAACGAAACTGCAAACAACAAATAATGTTGGGAATATCTTCATCAACAACAACAAAAAGCACACACTCTGCAATAGCAATAGCAACAAAAACAAACAGTATTTTAAGAAAAGATGTTGAAAATATGGTTTCTAAAACTAAAATATTTAAATTCTTAAGAAATTAAACAAAAAATTCTTAGTAAAATTTTTTGTAATAGTGCTAATTTATTAAGAAAAGTGATATGCAATTAATTGCATGCATATTTTTTAATTATTAATAAATAATAAGTATAATTAAATTATTAAAAATATTATTCATATATGCAAATTGACGTACAGTGGGAAATTTTGTAAAGATTCATATTAATAATGAATTTTTTATTTAATCAAACAAAATGTTCATAGGAATAAAATTAGTTTTCTAAAACTTTGATAAAACAAACATTTTGTGATGTGATTTGAGTTTTCATTTTAATCCCGCTTAATCTGTGATATAGAGTTCTGCTTCTTTTTCATTTATTTTGAAAATACCTACTTGTAGGTTTATGTTATTAATTGCCTTGTTATATTACACTCGGAAAATGTTGGCAGTTTTTATTTAACTTTAATAACACTGTGCTATACTCAAAAATAACTTGGAAATGACCTAGTGCAGGTCAAATTTCCGAGACATAGGCATTTTGGATCCTCAAATTTAAACATTCTTAACCCTGTCATTATTTAACCGATTATAAATTTTTAAACGGCATTAAAAAGTTACGAACAGGGTCTTTCAAGTTATATGTATATAGATTCACTATTCTATTAATATTTGTAGACATTTTTTCAAAATTTTTAATATTTTTTTAAAACTTTTTCAACTCTTATCTACGAGTGTTTTTTCAGATCTACTTTTTAAACAACCATAATCTTAAAGCTTGTATCTTTCTGAGCAAAACAACAAATTTAAATCTGTTAAAAATTTCCAAAAAAAAATAAAAATGTTGTTATTATGTATTGAAAAAATGTTTTCACATTTTTTTTGGTACCACAGTATTATTATCCATGCATAATAAGACTTTAAATATTTGTCATAAAGTTTGAATATGTAATAAAATCAAAGTTGAATTACTGTTTTAGCCAACTTCTCAACTGGCTACTGCTACAGATAAAATATCGTTACCGAAATAATGAAAGCAACGATATAAATTCATTTGTTTGAAATCTTGAGGAGTTTGAGTGAGAATATTCTATATAAATAGCTAAAAATGCACAGAGTTAAGAACCAGACATTTTTTAAAATTAAAAACTCAAAATAGCTGTCACTAAAATAATCTTATTAGTTAAAGCTCAAGATTACTTTTTTACTCATTTAGGAGGTAATTTTTGAGAATTATCGAAGGACTAGCGAAGGGCTAAACGAAATTTCCAAATGATCATTTGTTTTGTGGAGTTTGTGACAATTTCTCAATTGTCTCGTAAAACCAGAAGTATTGGAAAAAAGATACGAATCGTGAACCTTAAGAAATTATTCATAACATAACTGGTTTAATTCTAATTAAAAAATCGAAGAAATTATAAAATATGTTGCAAACTATTCTTGCTACAACAACTAGGACTTGAAACAAATTTATTAAAATTAGATCTGAAATATGCCACATGACTCCTTCCAATGGCAACAATATTTTATAGCAACAGGATTCCTTTTAGAAATTAAACCGATTCTTACCCCCGAGTAACCAGTTATCTCACTAGTTTGGTGGCATCAGTTCCTTTCCCTTTAGGGTTGATATTTGATCTTCGTTATTAGCTTTGATATTTTTATACCCTTCACCTTCGTGAGAACCAGATATCTTCGGAATCTTTCGAGAATTTTGCTATTTAAAATCAGCAAAATCGGTCCACAAATGGCTCAGATATGAGGAAAAAACCAAGACAACCTCGATTTTTGACCTATATCTGGATTACTAAGACATTAATATAGACAATATGGATATCTAATGATAGATATTTCAAAGACATTTGCAACGACGTATATAAGACCATAGTAAGTTGGACCTACAATGGGTCAAAATCGGAAAAAAAAAATTTTAACCGTAATTTTTTTTCAAAAAAAAAAATTTTAAAAACCAAAAAAAATTTTAAAATTTAAAAAAAAAATTTTAAAATTTAAAATAATCGAAAAAAAATTTTTTCCAAAAAATGAAAAAAACAACTATAAAAAAAATTAAATTTTGTTTACCTAAAAATATTTAAAATTTTTAAGTATAATTTGGTGAAGGGTATATAAGATTCGGCACAGCCGAATATAGCACTCTTACTTGTTGTATTAATAGCTGTCTAAAGAAACCACCCGTTAGAATATACAAGTATTAAATAAATAAATACTAAGGACGAAGTTAGGAATTGAACCATTAACCTCCTAAAGACGACTTTTTGTTTAGTTTTTATAAACTATTGAAAAACGAAAGTTTATGATTTTGATCTCTGACATTCAGAGAATCATAAGATACTTTTTTAAACTTTTGTATTTAAACCTGTGGACGGCACTTGTAGCTACCACGAATGTGAGCGAAAATCCTTAAAAATAATTATGTATATGAAAGATTGTGCATGAAAAAACCACAATCAGAAAATTCGTTTCATGGAACATTACAATGGGCAGGTTTTGGTAGTGCCGATCACTAATTTTTTTATAAAATAAAACTTTCAATCGTACTGTCCGTATGTGAAACAAACTTTCCGCTGAAGAGTTTCCTGTCATTTTCAATGTAGGAAAGTTCCAATGAATGTCCACAAACACTACTCCCTCTTTCTTCCTACTCATAACCAATTTTTTTTATTTTTAACACAATGCTTTGCATGTCTAGGGATCTTACCATAAGTGCTGTTCCAAGAAGAAAAAAACGAATGTATGTTTATATCCCATTTGAAAACGAATCATTATAATTTGAATTTTTTTTTTCAAAATTATCAACCAAAATCTTTAAAACTTCTGTGGATTTTATAAAATATTTTTTTCCAAATTTCAAGAGAAACATTCTTTCATTTCATAGGTGTAATCAAAAAATTAGTTAATTTTAATATTTTGTTTCACAAATTCTAAAAAATTTAAATATTCTTTTAGAAATTATTTTAAAGACATATAATTTGTTTCAAAATCACTAGTTCCAGAACGACTATAACCAGAACCACTTCAGATTCTTTGATAACAACCATACCACTAGTGATACGCAGAGATTGTTAAATAGGAAGTAGTTATTGAGAACTAGTTTCATATTGGTTCTAGAATAGTTCTACAGAACACATAATAGCTCCGAAAGAACTACATGGAACCATTAGGAAATTTTTAGTTGTATTTGTCAAAATTAAAGAAAATATGAAAAATGCACTATAAAATTACGATGAACAAAAATGGAACGTATGATGGATTTGGACGGATCTACTAATACAATTTCATTAAAAACGTTAAAAAAATCAAGTTTTGTCATTGTTGAAAACAATTTAAATCGATTCTTTTTCAAAATATTTATTAAGAGTATTAATCGTGGGCATTTATAAGATCGAATGCAACAAACGTTAAATAGATCCAAAAATCGAAAAGTTAACATTTTAAAATACATTTTTTGTAATGTAACGAAATAAACAAAAAATTCCTTAACGGGTTCCAAGATTTGTACATAATTTAGAATAAACAAGTAAGAGAGCTATATTCGGCTGTGCCGAATTTTATATACCCTTCACCAAAATATACTTTTAAATAAAAATTTTAAATATTTTTAGGTAAACAAAATTTAATTTTTTTTCCAGTTGTTTTTTCGAAATTGTTTTTTAAATTTAATAATTTTTTTTTAATTTTAAAACATTTTTTTTTTAGTTTTTAATTTTTTTTTAATATTTAGTGAAAAAAATTATGGTGAAAAAAAAAATTCGGGTTAAAAAATATTTTTTCCAATTTTGACCCATTGTAGGTCCAACTTACTATGGTCTTATATACGTCGTTGCACAGGTTTTTGTAATATCTATCATTAGATATCCATATTGTCTATATTAATGATTTTGTAATCCAGATATGGGTCAAAAATCGAGGTTGTCCTGTTTTTTCCTTATATCTCAGCCATTTGTGGACCGATTTTCTCGATTTTAAATAGCAACCGAGCCGGAAGAATTTCGAAGATATTGATGTATCATTCGTGCATGTAAGTTATTTGGGGGCTTCATAAAGTTGATTTCAACACACAGACGGACAGACGGAAATGGCTATATCGACTCCGCTATCTATAACGATTCAGAATATATAAACTTTGTGGGGTCACAAATGAAAAATGTAGAAATTACAAACGGAATGACAAACTTATATATACCCTTGCCACTCATGGTGAAGGGTATAAAAACAAGGATGGAAGAACTAGTTCTATCGCTTTCGTAGAACTAGAACTGAGGGTGACAATTTCTAACAAAAATCATTGATTAGGGAACTGGTTCCAGAATTTCTATGGCTTAGTAACGATTCCATAGAAATTGTTCCGAATTTCAAACAAAAATCATTACAACGCCAAAATAGAATGAGTACAGGTTCTAGAACTAGTTGTGGAACTAATACTGTTTTTACTGGGAATTCTTTAATTAATTTAACAATGCTGGCGATTTCAAATCATCAGTTTTCCCAAATCAACATTTTTGTCAATAATTTCTTGAGTACTCCAACATTTGTTGCTGTTGCTTTATTTCATTTCTTAAATATACTACATCTTAAAGAAGAATATAACAAGGTCCCAGATTATATGAATATAATACAATTGAATGTTGTATATAATTGACTACATATATTGTTATAAATGATCAAAAATATTCCAAAAATTTTACTTTTATTTCGAGGATTAAAGTGTAAAATTTGCTTGATTTTAATCCAGATCATAATATGGTAAAAAATATTGGCTCAAAACTCACGCATTTAAAAGTTGTGAAAAATTACTTTAAAATAAATTCCCTTAAATATTTAAAAACTTTGCTAAAACCCCTAACAAATGCCAGCTTTTTAATGAAATTAACACCTTTTGAAAAATTAGTTTTTCGCTTGTTTTTCAATTTGATTTAAATACTAACAAAATATATTGTTGTCTGCGTATTTGCTTTATTGCTGTTGTTGTTATTTTTTATTTATTTATGTATGTGTAAAAGCAACAACAACAGCAACATGTTAGTAACAAGATACAAAACACAAAAAAACAACTGAAAATAAAAACAAATAGATGGCAGTTTTAAAAAAGTGGTTAACACATATTTTGTAGCAATTTTTCATTAGAACAAGCACAACAACAGCAGCAACAAACAGCGGCGGCAGCAGCAGCAGTTAAAACAATGAAAAACTACTAGCAGCAGCAACAACAAAAACGACACGGGGTTAGAGATAAATGTAACACAAGAACTTAGAGGCGCAACTACATGCATGGACACAAATTCTCATGCTACATCAGCAATATTTTTGGGTGTAAATTGAAAATAACGGAGTTTCAAAGTTAACTAAAAAATGCAAAAAAAAAATATATTGCTGTAGATTTTATTAGAAATATAAATTTACTCTAAGGATATTTTAGACTGCAAAGATTTGATCCGTGATGATCGTGATCGTTTCACATAACTAGTTGTTCTTGAATCCCGAAAGTATCTCTAGAGCTCACTGGTACTTTATTTAGATACAATGAACCTATTTTGGGAAAATTCGCTAAAGATATTTAGAGCGAGGGTGGGTCAATAAGTCCGTAACTTTTAGAATTACCCGGCTCTTAACTGAAAGGGCAACACTGCTCCTGTTAACAGGCATCTGTCAGTTGACTCCTGTCAAAATTAGAACAAGCTGCATCATTTAGTTTGTGTTTGACAGCCATAAATGAATTTCGTCTGCTCTTTAACCATCACTCAAATAAATGCTAAACTTGATAAATACAATGGGAACTCTGTAACATCAATTTCAATGGTAAAAAATTGGTTTACTGAATTTTGTTGTGGCGTTACAAGCACGGAAGATGGCGAACGTTCTGGACTCCCAGTTGAGGTCTCTACACCCGAAACAATTGAATAAAATCACGATATGGTGTTGGCCGATCGGATATTGAAAGTGCGAGAGTTTGTGGAAGCCATAGGCATCTCACATGGCTCAGTGGTTTCAATTTTAAATGATCACTTGTGTATGAGAAAGCTTTCCAGAAGATGGCTGGCTCGATTGCTCACAATCGGGTGCACAAAACGACACACACATGCAGTTTCAATGGGAAAAATCCATGAATTATGCTACGAAATGAACAATCTTCTGCCCTATTCACCGGATTTAGCCATGAGTTACTGTTTCTTGTTTCCAAACCTGAAGAAATGTCTCGGCGGTAAGAGATTTGACTCCAACGATGAAATCATCTCACAAAAATGCCTATTTTGATGATCTCGACAAATCTTATTTTTTGAAAGGACAAACGAATTGGTGAAACGTCGGAAAAAGTGGGTAAGTCTCATAGAAGACTATGTTGAAAGATAAAATAATTTTTTATCGAAAAACCTGTGTTCCCCACCCTCATATTTTCTGGAACAATTCTGTATTGATAAATAGTAGATACTGGTTCTTAATTTCATACAATTTCGTCAAAATTTCAATAATGAGAAGAGTTCAGGAAGTCTACTCAATGACGAGCTGTTATAATTTTAAACAATTTTGATCGAGATGCAATGCTTTAAGTAAATATTCCTGAATTTTCAATAGTTTAATGAGAGGTATGAGTAATTCTAGACTAATTATAATTGGCTTGTTGAATGAAATAGTAAGTTGAAGTCGTTTTACAAATTCTAAGAATAAGAACACATTTTTATGGATATTTCTTAAATTACAAATCTATTGTGAGAAACTTTAATGTCTAATTAATCCCAAAGGCAAACAAATTAAGTGCTATAATTTGCTTTAAATCTCTTAAAACTTTACTTTAAGCACAAATTTTGCAAAAATCTTTTTCCTCTGCTGAACTTTAACTAAATCAAAACTTTTTCAAAACAATAATATTGATGATTCTGCAAATAATATAAAAATAAAGTGACGTACAAAAAATCAATATTAAACAATATTGCTAAATAATACTCCACAACAAAAACAACAACAAAACAAATGTGTCCCATATAAACTAAATACAAAACAGCAACAACATTTCGTTCATTCACACTTCCAATACCCGACAAAATTTGTAAAACCCTTTTATTTGTAGTTCTTGCACTCTCTCCACGCTCCATGTGTCTGGGTATTTGTATGTTGTGTGTATATGTGGCAGAGTTACCCAATGTTGCCGCAATTAATCAAATTTTGTTGTTGTTGATTTTGCTGTTGCTGTGTGTATATGTGTTTTTGTTGTTGGTATTTGACTCTAAATAAAATGTGAAAAACTAAAAGGACTTTTATTGCTTAACGAAAAATAGAAAATTTTCCCGCTTAAAAAAAAATAAAAAAAAACGGCAAAAATATAATAAATAATAAAAATTTAAAAATATTGATTTATGCAAAATTGAAAATCACAAGAAGCCAGAAAAATATTAACAAAACAACAGCAATGCCAAACTAGTTAAAGCCATATTTATGGATTTTTTTATTTTTGTATTGTGGGAAAATCAAAAAATAAATAAATATGAAAACCAAACAAACACATTACCAATGAATAGGAAAATGATGAAATGAAATCAATCAAAACATATTTATGTTCATATTCATTCATACATATTCACATTCATACATATGTGAAAGGGAAATAAAGTGTAGAAACGAACATTTAGTGCAGATTTTCAAATTCACAATAGAAGTAACAAATTTTGAAGTTTTAAAGGGAAATGTTTAATAAATTTCAGTTAAAGTCAATGAAAACGTGATTAAAATTTTACAATACTTAATGCCGTTGACAAAATTGTTGAATTAAATTTGGAAATTAGTTTCTGGGATGCAACAGGAAACCTATTTATTTCCATGCAATCAAAGCTATCCCAATTGTAAATTATAAGATTATTTTATTAAAGACTATTCAAGTAATATCTAAACAATATTTTGTGAAAAATTTAATTAACTCTTTTGAGATTTGTTGATTCTAAAAGTTTCTACACAGAGAAAACTGATTAGTAATAGCAACCGAATTTGTTGCCAATCGAATGATTCGGTGTCACACAAAGAATTTTTCGGTTCTATCAACAGAAAGTCAGTTGAAAAAGAAGATTTTCGGTTGAAGCAAACAAACTTTTGTTACAACTTCTAAAAATTTTTAGCCACAACTGTAAAATTCGGTCACTAAGGTAGAATCATTCGATTGGCAACAAATTCGGTTGCTATCACGAATCTGTTTTCTTTGAGTACTTAAAATAATTATGATTGCTTAAAATTAAATAGCTACACTATTAATTATTACAAATTTAGCGCTATTATATATTTAATAACGTAGTTATAGGTACTCAACTCAATTTGACTGAGATAATAAATTTTGAAAAAATGGACTTAACTCTTTTGCATACTACAAAATGGAATTGGGACTTTTGCATATCACAGCATAAGAACGACAAAAACTGAAATCATTGTAAACGTTTTTCAAGTAAACTGAGTATTTTTACTTATTTTAAGGTTTTGTATTTAAATCTCCATTTTTAGAAAAAGTGGACTTAACACGTTTGCTCACTAAGCTAGTGATATGATTATTTGCAATTCTTTTTCAAGTAGACCTAGACACCTATTATCCTGGGAAGTTTGAAATGTTGGCTACCGTTGTCCCTAAAATACATTTTCAGCTTAACAACTTTTACCGTTTAGCTACCATTACCGAAATAATGATTGGGTGTATGACTTAAAAATGCGGATGTTTTTTAAATTTTTAGCTTTTATTTTGATAAATTTGGATTCCGAGCCAAAAGAACTGCTCATCTTTTGATGTCAAAGTGAAGCGTTTCCCAGACACAGCCGTTCTGCATCGATCGAAACAAATAGTAGTCGGACGGGGCACGGACTGGACTAAAAAGCGGTGAATCAAAACTTCCCAACCACTTCATTCTAAATAGTTTTTAACAGGTATTACAACATGTGTCCGAACGTTGTCATAATGGCATATTGGGGTTTCATGAATCAGTTGTGTTCGGTAAAGGTTCCCTATGATGGTCTGTTCAGATTTCAAAAGCTCAAAGCAGATATCACCCTTTTGGTTCACATGAATATTTGGCTTTGGTGTCGATTCGACTGGTTTGATAGGCTTCAGATATGATCTCTTACGCTACGGATTATCGTAATCGATCCATTTTTCATCGCATGTAATAATTCGCAAAATGATAGCGTTCAAGCATCATTTCGGACATGCAAAATGGTCTTTCAAGGCCTCTCGGCTTCAATTCGTATGGTACCCAATTTCCCTGGTTACGGATGAATGCGGCTGCTCCAATTCTTGGATGGCCTGGGCGATCTTTGTCTTCCTTATCAGAATCACCACTTCTGAACCGAACAAACCATCTCTCAAACGTTGAAACCGATGAAACACATTCACCATAAGCTTTGGTGAGCAATCAGTGTGCTTCAGCAGCACTCTTTTTCAAATTAAAGAAGTAAAGCAAAACTTCCCGCATATGCCGCTATGTTGGCATAAAATTCGACATTTTCAAAGCGAGAAAAGCTTTGTTGTTTGCACTATAATGTTCAGTAACTTAGAGAGAATAAATGCCAGATATGTACCCTTCAAAATGACGTATTAGTTGTTAAAAATAAAAACATTTATTGTAAATCCCGCATTTTTACGTCATGCACCCATATCATGGTCATCTAAAATTAGTTTTCGTCCAATTTCATCATATTTTTGATTATTATAATTATGAATGTTCAAGTAATTTTCAGAGGGGGACCTTGTATGGGGATTAGCGACAAATGTTGCCTGATTTACGCCATACTTCACTTCAACATATCAGAGTACTTTGAAATAAGTCATTAAAAATATTATCAGGATTTTCCACATGATCAAAAAATGTATGACGGCTCAAACAGTGCACGATGGGGCCAATGACAGGCAAAAAGTACTTTTTTAAAGTCAACCATTTAAAAAAAAATAATAAAATAAGTAATTTTCTTAAATGTATTAATATGAATTATTTTGTTTATATAAAGTAAGTTTCTAAATAAATGTATCTTGAACAGACTGATGCAATTATCGCTTAATTTCAAGATCCGCCTATAGCCATGCATATATTTCCTGTCACTAGATGTGGGTGTGGCAGTAGGCGGATTGACTTTAAATGATTACTAAAGTCTTAGGTGAGCATTTATGTGACCTATTTGAAACTCAGAAACTTATTATTTCCCGGTGATCATCAACCGCAGTAGAACTTTAATCCCCCTACTAGAAATGGGCGTGGCACTGCCCGATTGACTTAATTTTTTTACTGAAGACTTAAAAGCTCATTATTATCATCTGTACGAAATTTGAAAGGTCTAGCTGTTTCCTGTGATTTATTGCCTCAAAAACTGGTCATTGGCCCCATCGTGCAGTGTTCTGGGGGACATTTGTATGGGGGCTAGGTGATATAATGGAGTGATAGTATCCAGTTTCAGTACCAAACTAACTTTATTAACAGAGATTATTTGTGGACAATTTTCAGCCAGCTTTTGGGTCCTATCGGATTTTTAACAGACAGACAGACGGACGGACATAGCTATATCGTCTTAGAATGTTTTGGGTCTATGACCAATATTTCGATATGTTACAAATGGAATGACAAAATCCATTTCTTTATGGTGGGTATAAATATATTGTAAAATAACAAATTATTAGTTAAATCTCCATTATAAACCCCTTACTAGACTTAAATATTATTTCCAATCTTTAATATTCTCTTGTTATAAATATCAAACACTGTTTATTAAGTTATTTAAATATTAAATTTTAAATATCTAGTCATGAGCAACAACAACAACATAAAACGTACATACTCATAGATGTTTGTATACATACTTTAGCAGTTCTTCATTAAATTGGAATTTCATGAATAACTAATAAATTAAATTCCAATAAAACACTCACACTAACTCTCAACATGATGTTCATTTTCTTATTCTTATTTTTAAATAAAATTATCAAACTGAAAAAAAAAATAATAAAATAAAAGACAAGACAAGGACGCAAAGGAGTAGTAGTAGTAGCAGCGGCAACAATACAGCAACCACACTATGGAAAAAATTACAAAAAAAAGCACATACAATTTAAATTTGATAAAGTTTATTTTTCTTATTTTTTCTAGCTGCTGTTGAATTTTCCTTATGAAAGGACAATGGAACTAAACCAGCAACAACAAAATGAACTTTTCAAGAAAAGCAAGAAATATGCACTCTAAGGAAATTTAAATGAAATGAAAAAATAAAATATATAGAAAATAGAAACGTAAGAGCAACAACAACAAAAAAACTAATCAAATGATACTTTTATATAGAATTCAGCAAAAAAAAAATAAGTAACATTTATGTGAGTTTGTATGTGTAGATTTGAAAAGTGGGAGGAGTGCAAGAAAAAAATATCCGCAACTACTACAACTAGCAATGAAAACAACAACAACAGCAGCAGCTGCACTATATTGCACAGAAACTAAAGCAGAGATGTGAAAGTTGTACATGTATCCAACAATATATTAAGAAAACGTACTTTTCCGTTTGCAACTATAGGGACGAAAAGAAAAGTTTCGTTTAAAAAATAATAATTTTTAAAGCTTTACGATAATATCGATAATATAAATTAAATGGTCTTCAGAATTTCGAAATTCGTTTTAGTTCGGTTCATATTTATTATTAGATACGAGAAAAATACCTGAAGTAAAACTCTTAATAATTTTAGAAAATCGTCCTTGAACAAAGGACTTAAAAATGTTCTTTTCAGCGCGGTTTTGTTTTTAATAACTTATATGATAATTTGAAAGGTACATATCTGTAATTTATTTTCTTTTAGTTATTAAACTTTGTAGTGTAAACAACAAAGTATTTTTTGCTTCGAAAATGTTGAATTTTGTACCCACAAAGCGTCATATGCGGAATGTTTTGCTTTACTTTTTAATTGGAAAAAAGTGCCACTTAAGCACACCGAAGCTTATGGAGAATGTGTTCCATCGGTTTCAATATGCGAAAGATGGTTTGTTTGGTTCAGAAGTGGTGATTTCGACACGGAAGACAAAGATCGCCCAGCCAAAAAAATTTGAAGACCAAGAATTGGAGGCATTACTCCATGAAGATTGTTGTTAAACTCAACAAGAGTTTGCAAAATCAATGGAAGCTACTCAATCAGTAATTTTAGAAACATTTGCAAGCAGCAGGATTCATTCAAAAGCTGGTAAATTGGGTACTGAAGCAGAAAGACCTTGAAAGATTTTGCAATTCCGAATTTACCGAATCATTACTTGCGATGAAAAATGAATCCATTACGACAACCCGAAGCGTAAGAGATCGTATGTGTTGCTCTGCCAACCAGCCGAATCGACACCAAATCCAAATATCCATGGCGCTAAGGTAATGCTCTGTATTTGGTGGGACTAAAAGGGTCCAATCTATTATGAGCTGGCCAGACCATCCTGCACCGAATACAACTGATTTGTTTGAAGCGATCATTGGCCGATATAACATGAAACCGTAATATTCCATCATGGCAATGCTCGACCACATGTTGCAATACCTGTTAAAAACTATTTAGAAAGAAAAAAGTTGGGAAGTTTTGCCTCAGGCTCTTTATAGTCCAGACCTTGCCCCGTCCGATTAATATTTGTTTTGATCGATGCAGAAAGCTCTTTCAGGGATAAACTTCACTTTGGAACAGAGTATCCGAAATTGACTTGATTCGTTCTTAGCCTCAATATATGAGTAGTTTTTTGTTTATGTTGCCAGAAAGATGGGAAAAGGTCTTAGCTAACAATGACCAATACTTTGAATAAATTTATATTGTACAAATATTTCAAAATAAAAACTGAAAATTGAAAACACCCAATAATTGGAAAACTTATTAAATGAAGAACAAAAGAGTAATCTCGGTTGGGTTGCTGTTGAATGTAAATAAAACTCCAAAACTATTAGTTGGATATGTGCAGGTCTTGCAATATCAATAACTTTAAGTATAATGTTTGTAGTTACGAACTAATTTTAACACAGTTAATGTTACAATTGTGCTAAAATTTTAAATGATCTTTTAAGATCTCTTCTCTAAACAAATAAACAAATTTTTAAAGATGTTTACTATTTCAACTAAGAGGAAACATAACATCGTAAATCATTGATACTACAAAGTACTTTTTCATCCTCAATTTGTACCAGCAAATTTTCTACGGCAGCAAATTCTTCAACCCCGAGCTAAAGAAACCCAAAGAAAAAATATTTGAAAACATTTTTTTTTTAAGAAAAGCTGCAAGAAAAAAACAATGAAATACAAAACTTTGTAGAGCAAAAAGAAAATATTGCATTTGGAAAACTTCCAATCCCAGGTCTCGCTTGATGTGGGATAGTAAAATGTACCCGAAAAAAATGCGAAAAAAAAGAAAATTATAAATTTTTTTCTTCAACATGCGCGCGACAATGAATTTTCTTTTCTTAAGAAGTATGACGACGAAGAAGAAGGACGAAATAGAAAAAATAAAACGGACATTTACTCAAAGTTTTTCGTGAACAAAATAAAAAATACAACAAATATAATTTGCCTTAAACATAGGAGAGCAACATAAAACGAGAACGACAAACAACAACGACGATATTATGATTTATACGGGGAGTCTCAATAAAACAGCAGCAGCAACAACTACAACAACAATACATGACTGTATTGTATGACTGCTTGCATGTGAGCAATATGAATGAGGAATTGTTGGTGTGCTAAAGTTGAATTTGCTGCTGGCTTGTGGTTGCTGTTGTTATTGTTGTTGTTGCTGGTAATGTAGAGTGATGATAATAATATTATCCCCCCACCCATAAATGTCTGTGAGAACAACAACTCAGTTGAAGCGAGTGTATGCGAGTGTGTTTGTATGGATTTGAGTATGGTCGAAATGAATGTTCAAACCCCAAAAGATAGACAGACGACGCAACAACATTCGCACCAACATTTTACAGAGAAACATTGCTCATACAAAAACAAAAAAAGAAGAAAAACACATGCATACATCTATATATGAGAAATGTATGAATGGGGATGGATGGTTGGATAGACGGATGGATGGCTGGCTGGCTGGATGGATAGATGGGTATTATGGACGACAACATCAACAACAAAAACGTCGACTACTACACTACTTCTACTTTAGATGAGAAATGGAAAGAAAAAACGATATACAACTATGAGAATGTAATGCTTGTTGTTGCTGCTGCATTGCTGATATAATGTCGATGTCGACGACGAAGACGTCGACTACAACAAATGAAGGAGTGTACATGACAATTCATCTCTTTCTTATAAACGCAATTTATCAAATGGAAAACGACGAAAGCGACAGCAAAGATGAAGACGACGACAAGATACACACAGTCAAGCTTTTACAAACTTACCAACAGACCAACACTAACTCACTCACTCGCAGAACTTTGCCGTACTCAAAAACACACAGATACACCAGCCCCAACAACAACAACATTATTATTATTGTTATTATTGCTATTCTAGAGGCAACCATTCAAAACTTTGAGTAGTGAAATACTCTTTGTTTTTCCTTTATTTTTTTTCTTGTTGGTTTTGTTTTGCTCGTCTTTAGCTTCTTGTTCTTCTTACAAAATTTCGTTTTGTTGTTTAGCGTGTGTTGTTGGTTTTATGTTTGTTTTGTTTTTCATTTATGTTGCTTTTGCTGTTTCTGGTTGGCATTGACGTCAACGTCAACATCAGCCACAATTGAGTTGCCAATTTGGCGGGTTTCCTCAAGCTTTTTCTAGGGTATTTATAGGTAGTTACTCTGGTATTTAAACTTGGAACTTGGGCCAAATTTTCAGACGGCTCCGACTCGCCTAATTAGATTTGTTTGTAGCACATCCAAACTTGATAATCAATGTAAGAATATTGTTAGTAACTTGAAACTTCCGAATCTGTAAACAATCAGAAAGTGTACAGGAGAACACGAGTCAACTGAAACGCACTTCTTCTAAGCTATGATTAGTATTTATCATTACAAATCATACCAAATAATGAAACTGAATTAAACAATTTTAAAAATATTTCAAAACAATTGATTGGAATTTACTAAACTGAGCTACCGAAAAGTTCATTAAAATCTTGGAATTACTCGGGATTTGTGAAAAAAAAACATTTGTTAATCCCGAAATATATCGGAATTTGCAGCCCTAGTCCGTATTTCTTTGACAACGACATAAGTGAGGCATTGTGTCAACGGCGAGACCTTCAATTGGTCCAATTTGAGGTGAAGTGATCGTGCGATTCAACTACGCATGACTTTATATTTAAGGGTTTTCTAAAGTTGTATAACCTATATAGACGGAGTTAAAGCTAATGTTGGGCTTATAACAATCAAAGTTCAAAATTAGTTTTTAGATATGTGCACAGAGAAAACAGATTCGTAGTTGCAACCTAATTTGTTGCCAATATTTCGGCTCTATCAACAAGAAAGTCAGTTGATAAAGAAGAATTTCGGTTTAAGCAACCAAACTTTTGTTACGCCTTCAACAATTTTGTAGCCACAACTGTAAAATTCGGTATCTAAGGTAGAAACATTCGATTGGCAACAATTCGGTTGCTACCACGTATCTGTTTTCTGTGTGGTATTAATGTATCAGAAAAGTCATGAGAATTTGTTTAAGTGTTGGTATGGGTAATTGACTGATTTTTCTAGCTCCTACTTTCTTAAGAGTTAAATTTCATTTTCAGTAATTTTACAGATAATTTAATTTAAATGCAATTTAGCTGTTCACCCCAAATTGACATCACTGGCATTTTCTCTAAGCAAAACTCAACAAAACGCACAAAGCCACATCAAATTGCACCACCTATCTATTATAAATTGAAGCATTTTCCTTTTATTTTTTGTTTATTTTCAATAAGCCAAAGGAATTGCTTAAGATGATTTGCCTTCATAAGGTTGCCACATTATGATGATGGTGATGATGACGATGTTAGTGCTGCTGATGATAATGATGATGTGAAAGCGAGCAACATTTTTCATACATGCCCCTCACAAAAAATGTTGTTGATGAGTGAATTTCAAAAACTCAACTTTTCAAAAACACACACAACAGCTTTTAGTTTTCTTACACACCAACAACTACAACAACTACTACTCGCTCTCACCCAAGCAATCTACTCAAAAACACCAACAACAAACCAAAAAGGAAATCCTTATGAAGAAAACACACACACCAAACACAATAATAGAAACAACAACAATAGTGACAGCAGTAGCCATAGCCGCAGCAGCAGCAAGAATGACATTACAACAAAGCTCTTTATATCAAAAGATGATGAAGAAAAATAGGTGTTGCCATTATTTGACTGTTGCTCTACTACTGTAAGTGCAATAACAATAAAATTGAAAGCACATGCATGCTCACACACACCCATCCATACAAATACACATATACAGAGTAACTAAAAAACAAGAAATTAATTTTAATAAGATTTTCCTTTTTTTTGTTTCTAAACAAAAATACTTAGTTTTAAATTTAAAATATTTTCTAAATTTAAGTTTATTTTAAATTAAAATTTAGTTTATTTTTTTTAATGTCCCTTTAATTTAACCGAGTTTCCTTGAGCATTAATAACACATAATACCTATTATTAGCAGCCTTATAAATTGCACTTTCTGGCCACTCTGCCTAGTTTAATATCGGAAAAACCCCCCTCTTTTTACACTCATTCATAAAACAATTGCTGTTGCTGCTCTGTTGTCTCTCAACTCAGACTCTCCCATTTATCATTATTTTTATGCTGCTAAAAAAAATGTAAACAACCAGGGATGGCATATGCAATTTTAGAAATTGTAAAAACTAGCTTTAAACATTTGCTTTAAGAACAAAACCTCCCTATTTTTATAGTCAATGAAACCGACTTTTCAAGAACTGTGTCGATAAAAAAGGTAAAGATTTTTATTGTCAATAACATAATTGGCGACTAATGTTGGTATAATAACATCCATAGTTCAAATTTTTTTTTATGAAAACTTAAAATTTCGTATACCTTAACCATTGCACACTGTTTTTTTTTTTCGATTTTTTTGGCATAAACTCTAATTGAAAAGCAATTGAATTGAAATTTGGTTTGTATACATTTTTACACTCCCAAGATGACCTGCCAAGTTTCATATGATTTGGGGGACAATTTCATATAGCTGCTATATAGCCGATCTGGCCGATTTGCCCCAACTTTTTTGTTTATAAAGCTATTGAAGTGTAATTTGATTTGTATTCCTAAGATGACCTACCAAGTTTCATATGATTTGGGGCACTGTTTCCTATAGCCGATCTGGCCGACATTTTGACGTTTCCACTAAAAATATTATTTTTAAATTTTGATTTTTTCGAAAACTTGTGGATTCGGACAAAAAGGATTAGTTTCTTATTAATCTGCACACATTGGTTAATAACTTCTCACTTACAACTTTTTGCAATGCTTTGCCATGCAAAAGTACTGATCCACGAAACACAACTACACTTGTTAAGCTCATTCTAGAAATTCATATAAACAAAACACGGTACAATTGGACAAAAACACATAACAACGTCACAGACATTGGTAAACTATAGTTTTACATACCAGGACAAACGTTTTCCATATTAATTCTTTTCACTTTTGTGTAAACTTTCGCCAGAACAAACAATCAAAGTTGCAAAATTTTCCCCGCCAATTTCACACAAAATGTGTGGTACATAATAAGCTTTCTTTAACAGTGCGCAAACAGAACAGTATTGCTCCACATGTTAAAGTTAAATATTTTTTTTCTAACTAGGGTGTTTAAAAATTAAAAATGAACACAACTTTAAAATACTTAAAAAAAAATTTACTTTATGCCAAAAAAAAACGGAAGAAAACCAGTGTGCATTGTTGGAAAGTATCATAAGCTATCAAAAGAAGACGGAAGTAGTTCATGAACGAACTAGTTCAATTGAACGATTCACTTGATTGAGCTAAATATTTTCGCTCACCCAGTTTACTTTTTGAACTATGAACTAAAATGATTCAAATTACTGAAGATTTTAATATAAACATAAATTTTTAACGAAATAATTCAATTAAATAGAAACAAACAATAGCGAAATAGAATACACTAATTTTGTCTGACATACTCGAAAGCAGCTAGTTATCTTATATTTCATATACATAGCTAGTTATCTTATATATTCGAGTTATTTTAAATTTAAAAATTATTTATTTCTATTTTTTTAAATTTGTAAATCATTAAGTGCGGGTCATTAATTTAATATACATACATCAAGCATTCCAAATTTAAAACCTAATGATTTCTTTTATTCCCTCAGATCAAACATCAATTGCACGATATTGTAGTTCATATAGGTCGTTCGGAATCAAAAAAAAAACGATTCAACTAGACTCAGAGAAAAATATAGTTGTGCCTGTTTTCAGTAACCATTTTAAGATTTTTGTTTACTGGTTACAGTAAACAAGTATATGTTTGTGACAACCATATTTATGATGAATAATTTTATCATAATATGTTGTTCTCAGATTATGATACCCACAAGCCGAGAGCAACATAATATGGTTGTCACAAACATATACTTGTTTACTGTAACCATATATATGGTTGATGCAATCATGTGTATAGTTAATTAACCATATTATGGTTACCACAATCATTTAAATATTTACTGTAGTATTGTTAAAAAACTTGTAATACTATTTAAATAGTTACAGTAAACATGCAGAACTATATTTTTTCTAGGCCCTTCCAAATATATATTTTTTTGGAAATATTGAATTTAAGGTAAGTGTTGTAAAATCCCAAAGCAGCTATTCCATCTCATGCATATTAACTTTTACCAGTCTTGGGCCAAATGTGGAGTTTATGCTTGAAATTCCAATCAAATAAGAATTTTTTGTTTATTGGGAATTTCGGGATTTTATTATCCAAAATCGTATACTTGTTTCATTTTTGTTATCCTTAGTCCCATTTTCCCATACTGACAGTTTTTTTTTTCATATTATACATATTAGGTATATCGTTACGAAAAACGATAACCAGAGATTGAGAAAATGGGCTTAACTGTCATCTGTCAAACTGTTTTTTTCTTGGTAACACTTTACTGCACAATTGAAGGCAAATTCAAATCTTGCGTGACCTTTGGGACTTCCTATATTACAAATCCTCTTCAAAGTCATACCATAATTCAATATCAATAGAATAATTGGTGTACTATTGCACCTTTTAAAGTTCCAATTGTACATTTCTGTCAACTTTGCCAGCCCTGCAAACAAGTGCATTAATTTCGAGATTGTGTGTGTGGTGCTGTGTAAAAGGTTAATGTTTTGTTTTGCTTATATTTCATTTTCAGAACCTACTAAAACAGAGTAAGAGAGCACCACAACAAAATTGGTGCTCTCGATTTATCTCCAAATATATAAAAATGAAAAATAAAACTCTCCATTGTATCAACATCATCATCGTCATACTTGTCGTAGTGTAGTACAATTGAATGATGTTGTTTTATTACGCACACACGTGTTTGCCGTCAAGTTTTATGGTTTGTTTTTGTTATTGCGGCATTTATCACCCAACTCTGGCAAAATCTATACAACCGGGTTTTGTTGTTTGCTTCTTCTTTTGATTTGCATGAGTTTAATAAATTGCTGCATAAACAAACGAGAAGACTATACTCTACCACACAAAGGTTGAAAAGGGAGGGTTATATTAATGAGAGAGTTCTCATAATATGCTCTCTTTGTTGTTGGTGTTTATTTAAAGAGATGGTTAGATAAAGTTAAAGGGAAAAACAGCTGATTTGAATTTAAATTTAAAAATTATTAACTTTTTTAAATAATATAGAGGAAATTGAAATATTTTGAAATAAAAAAATGTTTTTATTTTAAATTTGTTATAAATGTATTATTGACATGTTATTCTTTTTTTTAATTTTAATCTCTTAAATTATCTCTTTTATATTAAAACTTTATCTCATTTCTCTTTTAAAAGTGCATATGTATGCGTTTGCATTTCTCTTAATTTAGTTGATTTGAGTTTATTTCATTTGAAACACTCTTTATCTAAAAACTACGGCGAATTTATCTTTTTTACGTTTTTCCTGTAGATACTTTATTTCTCTCTCTTTTTGGTTAACAAAAATTCTACGCATTTTTTTCGTGCAAGTTTTTCAACTTCTTGGTATTTTTCTTTTCTTTTACATACATTCTATTTATTTTTTTGTTGGAAATTGTTCTACTGATGCATGTTGTTTGGTTTTTCGAACAAGTGCGTAAAAATTTTGAACGGAATTTAAGGAAAATAACGAAATATTTTAAAACAATTTTAATTGCTACAAATTTAATTAAAAATAGCGAATAAAAGAAAAAACTGAAAAAAAATAAAGTGCTAATTTTTTCTTGTTTTTAAAAAGGAAATGAAAAACAGATTTAAATTTTCTTAAAATCTTTAAATGGATGTTTTGAAATGCCGTCGGTCGGTCATTTGTATGGAAATATTTTTGAAAATTACAGTTTTTATTGCTATGCTATTTAAAGGCTAAGGCCTTAATAATAAAATGTTTAATAAATATATTGTTGAAACTTTAACATTAAAAAGGCCATATTTTTTTTTTATTAATGTTCTACATTTTCTATAAAATAAATTTACAAAATATAATACAAAGGCGCCGGGTAACTAGACTGTAAATGCTAATATATTAATTTAAATTTGTTTTTTTCAATTCATATATGTAAGTTCTGGTGATGTTAACAACAAATCATACATCTTTTTATGGAATTATTAAATTTATTTGATTGGCTATAAATGGTTAAAGCGCTATCAGTGACCACAAATTAAAACAATTCATGAAATAAACAATTTTCTGAACAGTTTTTTTTTAATTAAGAAAATTATAATAAATATGATTATTTCATGGACCTTTCCGTGTTTTATACAAAATATTTACAATTTCCATTGATACAGTAACATTTATAAAAACTTATTTGAATAATTTTTATTAAGTTGTTGATGTTTTTATAAAGTTCCCGTATTTATACATATAATGATAGGATAAATAATTAACTAAATTTAATTATTTTCAAATTCTGTACTTTCACTTCGAAATTAATTTTTATATTTCTCAATTCTTTAATCTCCGCCGCTTTTTTAATCTTTAAAGAAATATATTTTTGTTTCCAATAATTTCAATTTTAATCAGTGACATTTGCCGGCCAACAAACTGAATGTGTTAATTGCTTGACATTTTAGTGACGCAAAACAAAAATAATTCAAGTTTATGAGTTTAATATATTTGAAATCGTTATTTATTATTATTTTTTTTTTGCTTAGAATGTTTTACTTTGAACACACAACTGGAATTTTAAAAAAATAAAACTAAAAAAGTAGAAGTATTTTCAAATATTAATTGCAAACCATAAAACCACAATTCTAAATAAATGATGCACTATTCATAGGGAATTCGTAACAAATTTCCAGCGGCTTTCAGTAGAATTTTTCAATTTAACGGCTTCCATTCAAATAAATTTAGTTTTTTTAAAATTATGAGGTTACAAAATGCCAAATATTTAATGCTAGTGGAGACTGTGTTGTTTATATTTAAAATTTTGGTCCTGTTTTGTATTTTTTGAGAATGTAAATATTTAAAGTTAACTAATGCCTAATGTAAAATACCTAAAATTTTATTGTTTTCTGAGGAGCAATGAAAAAAATGCATATAAAGTTTTGCTTTTGATTACTTTGCCCCAAAGTGAGTTGTTTTGAGAAACCATGTAAAAATTCATCAACAAAACAAAATAATTTTATTATTTAAAAGTTAAGTCAAACCGATTTTTTATAAAGTAAAGGTTCATCAGAAGTTTTAACCAAAAATATATTCCATAATTTATTGACACCGATTTCCATTTTACCCCTCTTTCCATTAGTAATCTGTAGTTGAGTGTAAAACATAAATATGTAACGTATTCAATGTAATAGAAACTGCCGCCGTAACTATGTAATCTTATGTTAAACTTGAAGTAATATCATGCTATTGGAGGAACACGTTAAATAGTCCTTCGCATATATGTTTAAGCAACTCTAATACAATCTAAGTCAACATTTGGTTAGAACTACTGATTCCGAAAAGCTTCTGAAATGTGGTGTAAATGCGAATTTAACAAATAAGACTTCTTTAAAGAAATGATCGCTACTCATAGCCACCAGCGGCCAAACATGTAAATGAATTTAATAAAAAATATTAAAAAAGAAACAAAAATTACAATAAATATCTTCCCTAATCTCTTTATGCCGACCACTGCTTTAAACTGAATTTTTGATATGTAAATAGCTTAAAGCTTCCTTTGCACTAGTTGAATAACTGAGGTTCGTTCATTGGATGATTTTCAAAAGTATCACAAATGGAGAGTGTTGACGAATCGAATAAATAAAATACTTAATATGGGGTTTGAACACTCTAAAGTTACCCAGCTAAAATGTGGTAATGACTTGGAATTCAATACCGTCTGCATTACTTAGAACAAGTCGTATAATCACTTATTTATTATTTTTTATAGTCATTTGCATGAGCTCAATTTGTTTTAACTGATAACGACTTGTATGAGACTTAACTATCAATGAGTTATTTAGGTCATTATTTGTAACTAGTTTTAATGATATTAAAGTAATGACTTATTTATAGGCGGTTGTGGTAAGTACTTGACTCCAAAGACAACACCGTATTAAAATAATGAGTTAAAATGCTATTGTGTAAGTAGTGAAGAGACAGAAGTTACAATTTTAACTCAATACTTGGTAATGAATTGTAATTATTGATGGGATATGAGGTGAAATAAACCAATTTGTGTAAAAATTATTTTTTAATAAGGAAAAGTTTCGTTGTGACAATCGATTTAAAATAGTTCACAAATTAATGTTTCAAACATAGAGAAATATACATAGAGACAACAATTCATATGTGTTATACAACAACAAAATAAATTAATTGTCTTGTATTTGGTTGTTGCAAGAGTTATGTTTTTGACAATTTTTGCATTGACTCTGAACGAGAACGAATCAAACGGAAATTGGCTTTATTCATTCTTGGCCTAAAAAGATGAGCAGTTCTTTTGGCTCGGAATCCATATGTTACCAGAAAGATGAGAAAAGGTCATATCTACTAACCAATAATTTTAATAAATTTTTATTGTACAAATGTTTCAAAGGAAAACCTAAAAATTCAAGTCATAATAAGATAAATAATAAGAAACAATTTAGGAAGTCGTCATATTAATTTTCTTTGGAAAATTCATATTCACACTTATTTAAATGTGTTTAAATGCATCTTTAGTTATTTTTTTTTTAAACTTTTAAAAAATTATTACGAGTTTTTTGGCTACTGATTCCAAATGTTAAAAGGCAATGGCTTATTTCGGTAAGGGTATTTTAATGCTTAACGTAATTGCATCCTGAATTAAAATATAAATAAAGTTTACAAAAATTAAAAATATATTAAATATATTTAATATTCCTTGGATTTCAATAAACTCAATTATTTAAATAAAAAATTTGAATTCTTTAAATTTCAAATTATTTAGGGTATTTTGAGTAATGATATTTACGATTATAACGGTAACGGAATTTTAGCAGCAATGGCATTCACTGCTTCATCAGTCATGAGTGAGTGAATGAATGAGTCAGGCCTTGTATTTTTAAATATATAGTTTTTTAAAAAAGGCCCAAAAAGTCAATCGTACGTATACTTTAGTAACTGTGTGTAATTAAAATATAATTATGACCGAAATCAGATTACATTAATTCTTAAGCTAAAGAGGTCAAAGGTCAAACCTTTCAGTATTTGTGATTTTTATGAAAAAAAAGAAACTGAAAATATGTGATTTTTAAAATAGAGCACAATGTGAAGTTTTTATGAATTTGATAATTTATAATTTTGGAAAGGATGTTATATTATTTCAAGCATTAATAACATTTTATTTATTTACAGCTAGACGAACGCAAATTTTAAAAAAAACGTTTAAAAACTTATCGAATTGAACACTAAAGAAATTAACTTATACAATCATATTCTCGTTTCTCATATGAGGGGCTTAGAGCACAAGGGATTCAAGTGACTAATGTTTAATAATGAGAAAAATGAGGTTAAAGTTAATTTACAATAAAAAATTTTAGATGCTATCTGGAATATTGCCTTTTAATTAATAGAGATCCTGAGATATATTTTAATCTAATACGATAAAAAAATACCATATTTTATATATACAAATACCCAAAAATTACCTTTGAAGTGAGGAAAGTCGCACTTATGCCCCTTGTGCTTTAATTTTTTTCAAAGTTCTGAATTACCTAATAAGAAAACCACATATTCTCCACTCAATTTTTTTATTAACATTTTATTAAGAAAAACTTTTATGGTTCTTTGTTACATTTTTTAGTCGTCATAATCAGATTCCATGACATCATCGGGGTCATCCTCACCTTGACTTTCTATTCTTTCCGGAATTTATTCCATTCCATCGTGAGGAAGTGCTTTAAACCATTCATGGTAAATTGGTGGTATATAGCAAAGAAGATCCTGTAGGTTCTTGAATTTCTGAAATATTATTGTTTTGACGCTGTTTTTTGGAGGAAGTTGTGGTAGTAACTATACGACTCGGTCAACATTTCGAGCTTTCAAATTTAGTTTGGTGAAGTTTTCTTGCACATTCATAAGATCATCTTTGTATAAAATGATCAGATTCAGAAAATTCGTCAATATTATTTTCAGATTCACTTAATAATAATTGCTTAGAGCACAAGGGGTTTAAGTGCTCATGTACCCCTTGTTCTCCAACCGAAACAGGTATTTTAATGACAAGTGCTGGAATTGGTCGCCATATCTCGCTAACGGATGAGAATCCCACATTCAACTCTTGTGCTATGAACCTCTCTGAACTTCACCTACTAACTCCATATGTTAACTCAGTTTGAGAAAAAAAGGCACTTGAACCCCTTGTGCTCTTAGCCCCTCATATGAAATTTATAATTTAGAAACAAAATTTTTCAAATAGTATTACAATTCTTTAGTAGAAACATATTATTTACCATGAATTTTTTTCAAGTATTGCAAAGAAATAAATTACTAAAAAAATTTTGTTTATAATCCCGTCGGCGAAACCGTTAAAATGGAGGGATTTTGTTTAAATTTACAGTATTTATGATCCGTTCAAGATATTCAGATTTTATTAAATTTTGCAGAAATTCATCAAGTTTAATTAGTAGCCTCTGCAAAATTATTAAGGTTATATGCTATTCAGCTTTAATGTGATTTGGCATTTATGAATATAAAAAATAGAAACAATGATTTGCATTAAAATATTTATAAACTATTTTATAAACTATATACCAAATAAAAATATAATTTAATTTTTGCGACGGTCTTGACAATTTTTTTTTATATAAAAATGAATTAATTGAATAATAAATTTCCACTACTCAGAAACTAGAACATTTTTTATAATCTTATAATTTATTTATCTAACACTATTTAAATAAAAGTATTATTATTTTTTTCCTATAAAAAAAACTAAATAAATTTTAGTTTTTTCCAAAAAAAATATTTAGCAAACAGTGGAAATTTTATTATTTTATTATAACAAAATTTGCACTGTATTTCAAAAGGGGCGGAGCTGATTATTTCGATTTATGAAACAACGCAATTTGTTGAATTGGTTTATAAGTAAAAACGATAAGGCCTTTAATAAATACACTGCAAGGTCTAAGATTTAGTTTAAATTTAAAAAATGTCTACAAACCAAAAAAATTTTAAATAAATTTTTGCTTCTTCTCTTGAAAAATGAGTAACAAAGTGGAATTATTTTTATTAAAGAATAATGTGTTCCCAATTTGATAAGAATTTTTCATAAAATCTATGAAATATTCTGCGGAAAAGGTGTTTTATAAACCCAAAATGTTTCTGTGAAAAAGTCTTTTAATTTGGAAATTTTCTATGAAAAAGTATCTAAAAACTGAGAAGTTTCTATATAAAAGGGGTCTTACAATAGAACATTTTTCTATAGAAAAATTCTCTCACAAATTGAGAGATATTCTACAGAAAATGAGTCGCACAAACTGAGAAATATCCTAAGAAATTATCTATAAAAAGAGTCTCAAAAAACTGTGGAGTATAAATTAATTCGGTCTTGTATTTATCTTTAAAATAAATACGTATTTGTTACATTAAATGTTTGATCGTTTATTACCAAAATTCGTCGCCAGTCCATTACAACAATTTTAAGAAATATATTGACTTAATTTACATTTATTTTATTATAACGATCACGTTTTTATTAATTATTTATTTACACGCGTTTAATTTGATCGACATTTTTCATAAAGATTATGTGATGGCTTCTAAAACCTGTAAGGATCAAATAAAAACAGTTTTATATTAATATTTATACAAAAAAAACTAGGTAGAAATTGGTATGAAACCTGCGATCTGTTGTTGTTTAACCCTAAATACAAACCTTGTTTAACTTCTTAATAAGCAGGTGCTTAAATTAACACCTTCTCTTCTCAATGTTAATAAACTAAAAATGTCCATGATTTTTTTTGACTCTTGCATTTATTGCTAAAAAAAAACAATACTGCTAAAATGCGTTCTTACTAAAATCGCAAACATTTTCACTAATTCTAAGAATTCTTACAAAAAAATCGTCTTCGTTTACTGTTGTCTGTCAATTGCAACATTTTATGATGATGATTCTTTGATTTTGCTAAAACGTTGTCAGTTCCCTTTTACAGCAATGTCCATACTTACTTTTTAGTTCTTCTACCTGAAAGTCCACAAAAATTTCACCTTTATACTTACTTCCTCCGCCTACTCGTAACCACCTCCTTTTACCTTTACACTTTCTCTTAGAAATGTCAACGCAGTTTGCAAAAAAAAATTTGTTTTAAACGAAAAACAATTCAATTGCCGCTTTACAGCCGGATTAGGCAACATAACGTTGTTCGTTAATCCATTAAGAAGGTAATCCGTTAGTTAATCCCTCTTTCTCTCTATTCTATACGTATATAAGCAAAAACCAGACAGCAAATGTTGAACGTTGATTCCGTTGGCTTTTGTTGCAAAAATAATTAAATCCGTATATTGTTAGTGTCAAGCTAAAATGCAAAAACCAGACTGAAAATCCAACAAATGTTGCAAATTTAAAGTCGATTTTAAGTAGGAGCAAGTAAACAGAAACCAACGTTGACTTTTTGTGGCAGCGATTTGTTGTTGAAAACTAATTTAACTTTAATGTTGTAACAGATTTGAAGTGACTTTCATAGGCGATGCAATAAACAGATTAATTTGGTGGCAAAATATTTTATAAAAGTAAATTTTCGTAAAATGCATTCAAATCTGAGAAAATTGTCTCCTAAATTTCTTAAACTGAGAAGAATTTTATAGGAAATTTTTCTACAGAAAATTTTTCTCTTAAGTAGAGAAAATTCTTCTCTACAATCCAGAAAAATTCTATCGCAAACCTTAAAAAGGGAAAATGTCCAAAGGAAACATATCTCCTAAATGGAAACAATTTCCATAGGAAACTTCTTTAAATAGAGAATATTTCCGAGAAATGTGTCTCTGAAACAGAGAAATTTTCTATAGAAAATGTGTCTCTGAAACAGAGAAATGTGTCTCTGAAACAGAGAAATTTTCTATAGAAAATGTGTCTCTGAAACAGAGAAATGTGTCTCTGAAACAGAGAAATTTTCTATAGAAAATGTGTCTCTGAAACAGAGAAATTTTCTATAGAAAATGTGTCTCTGAAACAGAGAAATTTTCTATAGAAAATGTGTCTCTGAAACAGAGAAATTTTCTATAGAAAATGTGTCTCTGAAACAGAGAAATTTTCTATAGAAAATGTGTCTCTGAAACAGAGAAATTTTCTATAGAAAATGTGTCTCTGAAACAGAGAAATTTTCTATAGAAAATGTGTCTCTGAAACAGAGAAATTTTCTATAGAAAATGTGTCTCTGAAACAGAGAAATTTTCTATAGAAAATGTGTCTCTGAAACAGAGAAATTTTCTATAGAAAATGTGTCTCTGAAACAGAGAAATTTTCTATAGAAAATGTGTCTCTGAAACAGAGAAATTTTCTATAGAAAATGTGTCTCTGAAACAGAGAAATTTTCTATAGAAAATGTGTCTCTGAAACAGAGAAATTTTCTATAGAAAATGTGTCTCTGAAACAGAGAAATTTTCTATAGAAAATGTGTCTCTGAAACAGAGAAATTTTCTATAGAAAATGTGTCTCTGAAACAGAGAAATTTTCTATAGAAAATGTGTCTCTGAAACAGAGAAATTTTCTATAGAAAATGTGTCTCTGAAACAGAGAAATTTTCTATAGAAAATGTGTCTCTGAAACAGAGAAATTTTCTATAGAAAATGTGTCTCTGAAACAGAGAAATTTTCTATAGAAAATGTGTCTCTGAAACAGAGAAATTTTCTATAGAAAATGTGTCTCTGAAACAGAGAAATTTTCTATAGAAAATGTGTCTCTGAAACAGAGAAATTTTCTATAGAAAATGTGTCTCTGAAACAGAGAAATTTTCTATAGAAAATGTGTCTCTGAAACAGAGAAATTTTCTATAGAAAATGTGTCTCTGAAACAGAGAAATTTTCTATAGAAAATGTGTCTCTGAAACAGAGAAATTTTCTATAGAAAATGTGTCTCTGAAACAGAGAAATTTTCTATAGAAAATGTGTCTCTGAAACAGAGAAATTTTCTATAGAAAATGTGTCTCTGAAACAGAGAAATTTTCTATAGAAAATGTGTCTCTGAAACAGAGAAATTTTCTATAGAAAATGTGTCTCTGAAACAGAGAAATTTTCTATAGAAAATGTGTCTCTGAAACAGAGAAATTTTCTATAGAAAATGTGTATCTGAAACAGAGAAATTTTTTAAGTGTCTTAAACTGAGAAAGTTCCTGAAAAGCAAATATTTTGTTTTCTATTAATCAGTTTTGCCGTGATCCTTTTGTGTCATTATTTTCCCTTTTAACCATAATTTATTTAGCCACAGGTTTTACACACACAAAACTCTCCTCTTACTTACCTCAAAACCTGTATCCACCTACCAATTGAAATTTCTACAATATTCAATTAACAAATATTATTTTAAATGTCCTCGAAATGAAATGAACGTACTATTTTTTGCACAGTAAACTATTTGCTAAAGAAGAAAAGTGCACATCATAAAAGGATTACAGGGTGTTAACTGTCAGCATTACGAAAGCAACAATAACATTAACAAACCGTCTTAACATCCTTAAGGTTTGAGTTTGTTGTACAACAAAATCACCAAGATCCTGTTCAACCTTTTTTTTTGTTTGCAAAATGCACATTTATTGCAAATTTTTCAAATAGAAGATTTTGTTTTTCGTAGAAATAAATTTCAGCACAGTCATGTTTGAATCGATTTTTGTTCTGCATGCAGTTTTTCCCTTTTAATCCGGAAAACTCATGCGTCAGCATTTAAGTAGTTTTTAAAAATGTATTATGTATTTTTTAATATTTAAAATGCTTATTTCTTTGTTCCTCTGTCTGTCGTTCTGTCTGTTGGTATGTTTGACTGTATTTCGTTTGTTCGATCTTTAGATTTGTTGTGTGTTCGCAGGATTTTGGACTTATAATTGTGTGTCTTGTCGACAAAATAATCATTAGTTATAAAATGAAATTTTGTGTTGTTTTTGCTAGCGGTGGGCTGGTGCCCGGTTTAAGGTGTTTGTTTACATAAAATACGCTCTGTTTTGTGCTCTGGTGAAATTTTTATGTTCATCTCATTTCTTAGGAATTTCATACATTTTTGTCTTTCTTGTTGTATTTTTTTTTTTGGTGAAAGATTGATGATTCCCTGCTTAAGGTCAATGTCATAATAAACATGACTTGTAAAATTAAGGATTTCTGTTTCAACACCAACCTACAATGTATTTGTGTTGTTTTACGTTAAAGTAAAATATGGTTTGGTTTGACTTTAAACACCAGCAAATATAATAAAATATTACGCAAAAATTTTGTTATCACAGATTTAAGAAATAAATTAAATGGGAATTTTCACAATGTTGTAGATAAATTTACAAAAAATATGTTTAAACTTACCTTTTGAGTTGGGAAATATGCATTTTAAACATTCAATATGAGAATATTATTATGATTGAGTACTTTACCTGTAATGACAATAAAGATGGAGAAATAAATTTTAAAGTTAATAATTTTGAAATAAAATCTGTGATAAAATTTATGGTTTAAATAAGTAAATTTAACAAAATATTAAAACAGTTGGTATAAATAGATATATAATGATTTACTTAAGTAGTAAATTAGCCAGCATCTATGTTTAAATACATACAGTGAAAGGCAAATTATTAAATATCAGTGTTAAATAGATAATATGGCTTATAGCGAGAAAATCTCCATAGAAAACAAGACTCGTATATCGTGAAATGTTCTCTAGCAAATATGTATGTCTTCGAAACAGAGAAATTTTGTATAGAAGTAATGTGTGCTAAGGTCGAAATTTTCAATAGAAAATATGTCTGCTAAACAAAGAAATTTTCGATAAAAAATATGACTGCTAAACAAACTAATTTTCAATTGAAAATATGTCTGTTAAACAGAGTAATTTGTTATTAAAAGAGAAATTTTCTCTAGAAAATATGTCTCTTATTTAGAGAAATTTTCTATAGCAAATATGTCTCTTATTCAGAGAAATTTTCTATAGCAAATATGTCTCTTATTCAGAGAAATTTTCTATTGCAAATATGTCTCTTATTCAGAGAAATTTTCTATAGCAAATATGTCTCTTATTCAGAGAAATTTTCTATAGCAAATATGTCTCCTATTCAGAGAAATTTTCTATAGAAAATATGTCTCCTATTCAGAGAAATTTTCTATAGAAAATATGTCTCTTATTCAGAGAAATTTTCTATAGCAAATATGTCTCTTATTCAGAGAAATTTTCTATAGCAAATATGTCTCTTATTCAGAGAAATTTTCTATAGAAAATATGTCTCCTATTCAGAGAAATTTTCTATAGCAAATATGTCTCTTATTCAGAGAAATTTTCTATAGCAAATATGTCTCTTATTCAGAGAAATTTTCTATAGCAAATATGTCTCTTATTCAGAGAAATTTTCTATAGCAAATATGTCTCTTATTCAGAGAAATTTTCTATAGCAAATATGTCTCCTATTCAGAGAAATTTTCTATAGCAAATATGTCTCCTATTCAGAGAAATTTTCTATAGAAAATATGCCTCCTATTCAGAGAAATTTTCTATAGAAAATATGTCTCTTATTCAGAGAAATTTTCTATAGCAAATATGTCTCTTATTCAGAGAAATTTTCTATAGCAAATATGTCTCCTATTCAGAGAAATTTTCTATAGAAAATATGTCTCCTATTCAGAGAAATTTTCTATAGAAAATATGTCTCTTATTCAGAGAAATTTTCTATAGAAAATATGTCTCTTATTCAGAGAAATTTTCTATAGAAAATATGTCTCTTATGCAGAAACATTTTCTCTAGAAAAGTGTATCTTACGAAAGGAAATTTTCTCCAGAAAAGTCTTACTTAAGCAGAGAAAAATGTTTCTTACGCAGATAAATTTTCTCTTGAAATATGTCTTTTTTGCAGATAAATTTTCTATAGAAAATATGACTCTTATACAGAGAGAGTTTCTATTGAAAAGTGTCTCTTATGCAGAGAAATTTTCTCTAGAAAATATGTCTGTGAATCGGTCTCCTAAACTGAGAAATTTTCCATAGAAACATTTGGAAATTTTCTCTAGAAAAAATACTACTTCTAAAACATACTTAGCAATATTCTCTACAAAAAGTGTCTCTGACATAGAGAAATTTTGGCATGCAGTAAATTTTAATTAAATTTTAATATTATTTAGAATAAATATGCAAATGGATATTAAAATACCGCAAAACCGTTGTTAATATTTGATTTTAGATACTTCAATAGTCAAGGTTAAAAATTTGTATATGATTTATCTACTTAAATTAAACCACTTAAAATGTCCTTTTTAACTTTAACGTTAATCTCCATATCCACACACATATCATATACATACACACACACAGGATAATAATCCTTAACATATGCAACCAAATGTTTTTAACAACAAAATGTATAAAACACTTTATTTTAAATCTTCAATAAAATGTTGACAAAAGAAAACATTTACAATAAACCAAATTTAAGTGCCAACTTTGACTTTCAAGCGAAGCCTGAAAATAAAAGGATGTAAAAACAAAGTCAAGTAGATCGAAAAACAATAGATCAAATAGATTTAGTCACACTCTGTTTTAAATACATCGAAATACAATACATACAACACACACATTTGTATGGTTGACCAAATTTTGTTTCTTGGAAAATTCTTCAGGGGAATTATATCAAACTGCTTAAGCACCACATGCAAATGAGCTCACAATTTGTGGCGTTGGAGAAAGAACAACAAATATGTTTTGGATTAAAATAAACCGAAAACCAAAAATGAATTTGAAATTATAAATTTGAACTTAAATAAGTGTTGCTGGTGCCTTTCATTTACATAAATACTTACTGCATTCCCAAAATAAATAATTATTTTTACATGTGTTTCAAATATGTATTTAAAATGTCCAAATCCCCCCCCCAAAAAAAACAGAAATACTCGTCCAAAGAAATTATAATAATAAAAACACTAAAAGTCATTTCAAATTATATTTAAATGGTATTTAACTCATTTACTCATTTAAATTTATGAAACAACCAACAAATTTTGAAAAAGAAAAAACTTGAGTGAATTTTTGCTTTTTGGATGTGATTAATTTCTCGTATTTTAAATTTGGTTTCGGGAAACGAAAAAATATAAATTAATTTTCAAAAAATATTTCTGCTTATTAAAATTCAAAAAAATATTTATTCATATTTTGCGTGGGTTGCATTTTTTATTATTTATTTATATTTTTTCAAAAAGTATTTATTAGTCGCTCTTTTTCGTTTTATTTTTCAATAATTTGTTGTTTTTAAAATAAATACTTGGTTCGTTGTTTGTTTGATTCATTTGATTTTTATACCGACATAAAACTGATACATCATTTCATTATTATTATTATTTTATTATTAATATTTTTAATTTTAATTTTGTTTTGTTAATAATTTTATATAAATTTTTCATATTCTTCATACCAATAATTCTTTATTATTTGGTCTTTTGATTTTATTCCATTCAGTTTTATTTATGATGACCACCCACATTATTTTTGTGAGTTTGGTATTTATAAGATCGTTGTCATATTTAAACCTTATTTGACGTTATAATAGCCGTAGTCATATTAATAATAATTTAATAATAAAATACTTTTTTGTTTATTTCTCTGTTCGTTTGTTTGTTTGTCTGTTGGCTTGATTTAAATACGGTGATTTGTCAAAAGGTTATGAAATGTTTATTATTATCAATGAAATGAAATTAAATGCAAAATAGCTTGGAATATATTAAAAAGTCTGTTAAATAAATTATCATTTATATTGTTGCTCGAGTACCCAAACTAAATAGAATGTGGCCTAGGATTAAATATTAGAATGGAAAGGTTTTGAAATGAAACTCGTATCTTCTTTTCATACATATTAAAGTGATCGATCATCGGATTGAAGTGTGTCTCGAAACTTATTTACAACCGTTATGCCACACACTAAGTGAGTTTAACTAACAAGTCACAGTGCTGGATAAAATAATAGTTGTATAATAGTTGCTTTCAAACAGAGAAATTTTCTATAGAAAATAAGTCTCCTAAACAGAGAAATTTTCTATAGAAAATAAGTCTTCTAAACAGAGAAATTTTCTATAGAAAATAAGTCTTCTAAACAGAGAAATTTTCTATAGGAAATAAGTCTCCTAAACAAAGAAATTTTCTATAGAAAATGAGTCTCGTAAACAGAGAAATTTTCTATAGAAAATGAGTCTCGTAAACAGAGAAATTTTCTATAGAAAATGAGTCTCGTAAACAGAGAAATTTTCTATGGAAAATGAGTCTCCTAAACAGAGAAATTTTCTATGGAAAATGAGTCTCCTAAACAGAGAAATTTTCTATGGAAAATGAGTCTCCTAAACAGAGAAATTTTCTATGGAAAATGGGTCTCCTAAACAGAGAAATTTTCTATTGAAAATAAGTCTCCTAAACAGAGAAATTTTCTATAGAAAATAAGTCTCCTAAACAAAGAAATTTTCTATAGAAAATAAGTCTCCTAAACAGAGAAATTTTCTATAGAAAATAAGTCTCCTAAACAAAGAAATTTTCTATAGAAAATGAGTCTCGTAAACAGAGAAATTTTCTATAGAAAATAAGTCTCCCAAACAAAGAAATTTTCTATAGAAAATGAGTCTCGTAAACAGAGAAATTTTCTATAGAAAATAAGTCTCCCAAACAAAGAAATTTTCTATAGAAAATAAGCCTCCTAAACAGAAAAATTTTCTATAGAAAATGAGTCTCCTAAACAGAGAAATTTTCTATAGAAAATGAGTCTCCTAAACAGAGAAATTTTCTATAGAAAATGATTTCTCCATGCCTGGTCTACATTTAAAGTTTTGTGATTAATCCCAACCACTTGATTACAGTTTATAGCCCCCTTTTGTAAATATATATTTTTAACCAAAATTCAAATTTTGTCTTACTAATTGCTGGCAATACATCATTTTAATGTGTCAATGCAAAAGACAGCCTTAACTACTTGAACAATATTCCCCATTTAGATAAAAATCAACAGGTTGTTTTAATAAAACAAAATAAATTTTAATATATTACGATAAAGCTGTACATTCATTATAAATATTCAAAATATTGTTTTCAAATACCCTACATTTTTGTAATCAAAATCTAAATAATCAAGTAGAAAATATTTATTTATGTATAACACAACCAGTCAATATGTCTAGACACAAGTCAATAGAATCTGAGACTCTCATTACAGCAAAATTACAGTAAAACTTGCTTGATTACAAATAAAAATATAAGTATGTTTGTTAAAAGCTGGGGGTAAAGAACATTTGTTGTAGTATTTTTAACAAATAAAGTAAGAAATATCAGGTCATGTTTGGTATGTTACTTATCAAAAAAAAAAAACTGAAAAAAATCCAAACGCATATATTGTGTACAATTACATGGTTTCATATTCCTACAAATCCTGAACGTATAAAATAGTTTTTTTTTCATTTTATTTTATATTTTCTTTCTATTTATTTTTTTTGCTGGCCCAACACTAATGAACTAGCAAATATGGCGACATATTTAAAAAGAAAAAAATAAATAAATTGGAAAGAAAAAACAGAAAAAAACTAAATAAAGTTTGTATAGAATTATCGCAACGAAAAAATCGTTATAATAATCTATATGTACTCATATACTACATAAATCAACAGTGGATGGCAAAAATTGAAAGTGCATTAACTTTAAATTAAAATAAATTCATTAAAATATAATTTTCTCTACACACTGTTTAAGAAAATTACATAAATACTTATAACTGATTGGAGAAAATACTATTTTTTTTCAAAACTTTGTTCAAAATCTTCTAAGATGCTCCAGCAAATAATATCAGATATACGTTCAAAATGCATTGATATGTTCACAAGAGTTATTCAGATTTACCGTAGCTACAACTTTGCAAAATATTGTTATTGAAAAATTAGGAGTCCCTGGAAGTTATTCTAAAAAAAGTAAAAAAAAAATTTTCTTCCTATATTTTTTCAACAAAAGTGCACGAAAAAGCTATTTTTTGGAAACAAATTTTAACATAATTTATTTGGCGGACTCTTAGCTATATAATTTACAAATTTTAACATAATTTATTTGGCGGACTCTCAGCTATATTATTGCCATATAAAGTTAAGCCGTATCACAAAGTTTGAATTAGCTGTTAACCAAAAACTGATGACACCTTTTTTGGAGGCCCCACTGATTTTCAGAAACTTTGGGCGCCCATAAAAGAAAATCGGTCACCAAAATGAACAAACTGAGTATAGGGTTTTACTACCCTTTGGTAGTAGAGTCGAACCTATATAGTCATGATCGTGTGTTTTTTTCACTGTTGCACTGTGTAATTACTAGAATGCATGGTAAAATCCACAGCCATCCAATTGCTCCTCTAGAAATCAATATGATTCATGTACAAAATAAAATATAAAATTATCTAATATAGATACAACGTCGTCGATGCTTCTAAAAGATAACACGATAATCTCGCCACATTGAAGTCAGCTCAACTTGATATTTGTTTCAATTTCTATTCTACTCAGATTATCACTTAGTTCCCGTTTCTGAGGGTATTCTTATTATCGATGATAATAAACTTTCAAAGTATGATAAACTTTTGTGTAAAGAAACCTAAAAATGATCTGCCAGGTTTTAGAGTCCAGAAGTCATGAATTAATCATATGGTTAATTGCATTATCAGTTTGAATTTAATGGTCTGCCACGGCTGTTTGCAACATTTATCATGAAATTCTATGTTGATAACATGCTAGTATTATTAACATTGTTTATAAGTATGACAACATTAACTTTTAAGCAGCTTTAACGGCTCTTGGAGATCATTGTATGAATAGACAATACTGGAGTTTTCTAGGAGATGCCGCGGTTTATATAAATGGCCACTGCGAGTTGCTGAGGAGTCAATATATCGTAAGCACTACTTGAATTAACAGCAAACCGTATTACCGATGTATACTATAAGTGTGTGCATTAAAAGGGAATGACTGTTTAAATTATTGTAGTGGCAACCGAATTAGTTGCCAATCGAATGATTCGGTTACACACATCGAATTTTTCGGTTCTAGCAATAGAATATCTGTTAATTAGGAAGATTTTAGGTTGAAGCAACCAAACTTAGTTTACTCTTTCTAAAATTTTGTGGCCACATTTTGTAGGTCACCAAGGCAGAATCATTCGATTGGAACAATATTTTCAACAACAACTTATTTAACTAAATTTTAAAGATTTTGATAAGTCTTTTGAAACACTGACATTTGAATCAGCATTTGCTGATTGGAATTATTCAGATCCTCATTACAACTGCAGGTTAACGAGTTCTTCATGAGAACTTAGTGGACAAATTATATTATTTTATAGAACAATTCATACACAGCGAGTAACACCAGGGACAAATTGCTAAAAACTGAATCAGATCAATGGCCACACAGAACTAAGATCTCTAAGATGAAAATCAGTTCTTATATCAAGATTTTTACTGAATGATACCACATGTCAATAACTTTTGGTAACACCAATAATGTTTCTTACGTGTAGCTTTGGATCTACTTTCAATATTGGTAAATTCGTGTGCACATTTCTTAATAGACGTAGTCGTTTAGAGTCATTTAGAGTTAAGTTTACCTATGATTTGGAAAGAACCGAAAAACCACGATTATGACTGCTGTTTTTGTGCTGTACCATGTAGTATGAATCAATTCTATCAGATTTGTCGGAAACAGAGATGGTGGAAGTTCCATGTTTTGCCTTTAGTTTAGTTTGGAAGGACCATAAGGTCCATTGTGATTCCCATCAAGAGTCTGAAAAATAGATAGTCTCGGGTAGTTGTACAGAATGTGCTCTACTGTCTCCAATTCCTCTACATCCCCACACACTCTTCAAAAATCCTGTGTGTTATTATCCCATTTTCCTATGAAGGCCCCAATTGAGCAGTGGCCGGTTATCACTCCTACTAGAATTCTGAGACTACACTTATCTAACCCAATTAGGGCTTTGGTTGACTTTGCATTCAGTTTTGGCCAAAAGGCCTAGGACACTTGACAATCCGTCCTACTATTCCAGGATTGGTTGGTGGAGTCACGGATTCTTTAAAATATTAGCCTGTAGTAGTGACAAATCGGAGGTTCCCTAGAATCATGGTCTAGATCTAAACCATGTCTTGCCAGTTCATCGGCTGTAACATACAGGGAAATGAGGTAGCTACTACTCCAACACAATCTGTTGGAGTAGTGTACCAATAACTCTTCCAGAGCTCTCCTGCAGTCTTCCACTAAGCTAGAATATATTAAACGTAATTTTAAAGCCTTAAGTGCCGACTTACTATCCACAGAAACAGTCAGTACAGACCCCTCTGTGACGTGTTGAATTTTATCAACTTTGTGGCCTTTCTTTCAAGAAAGTTTCCAGGTTTGAATACAGAAAAACTAAAGCTGGTATTTTTGATTCCCACAAATAAGACTTTTAATGAAAGAAGCAGCGGCTTGGAAATCTTTTGTTGCCGTTGTGAACAATTTCTTAGGAAATCAGAATACGAGGACCTCTTAATTAGCTTTAAAAATCTTGGATGTAATATGATCATAAAAGTACATTATCTGCACAGTCATTTAGATTAGTTTCCTAAAAATCTTAGATCGTATAGAGAAGAACAAGGGGAACATTTCCATCAAGATTTTAAGCTGATAAAAGACAGTTGGAATAACAAATATACATTTCTAATTCCACTTGGATGTGATCCAATTAGTAAAATAAAATTAGTTGCCTCAAAGCTTCTCTTTAATTTTGTCACTCACTGTACTAAGTACATACATACATAAATATAACAGTAAGTTTGTTTATGTGTCTCTTTATATGTATGTCTGTATGTATGTGCATCGGTGTGTGTGTTTGTGTGTATGTATAGACAAATAATCAAATACAAATAACAAATATTGTATAAAATGGAGAAAATAAATTTATGTGCATTTCCGTTTTTTGTTTTTCCTTCCTTCCGTTTAAGTAAATAACAAATATTATCGCACAAACCGCAGCTTTATGTGTGTGTTTTTATAAAAATTCTTTGCTGTTGTTGTTTATTCTTCATAATGTTGTTGGTTAAATTGTACAATTGTATGTATGTCTGTATGTAAAAGTATTTGAACTACTACTGGTTGTATGTATAAGAGTGTATGTTTAGAAAATAACTATCAACTAAAGAAAATAACCTCTTTGTGTGTAAGAGTATGAAAGGGAAAAAATAGAAATAAAAACTATAAAAAGAAGTAAAAACCAAACAAAAAAACTTTGTTGGCCACAAGTCTATCAAATGCAATGCCAACAAAACTTAGAAAACATTTAAACAAACAAAAATAACAAAAAAAATATATAAATAAAAACAACAAATAACATTCATTCATAATACAAACATTTAATATGAACAATTTTTTTTTTAGGTTTAAATAACGCAAGAAAATTAAATAATATTTAATGAAGGAATGAATGTTGGAAAACACACACGCTGATACAAACATAAATAAATATTTATATGCATGTATTTAGTGCAACATAAACCAAACATTGATAAGCCAACCAAACCTAACCAAACCAAGCAGTCCAGCCAAACCAACCAACGAACCATTGACAAATAAACCCTGGACATCCTGTAAATATATAGTAGATTAGGTTGCTCCCGTATGTATGAAAGAATATTAAGGTGTCGATGTTAGCAATTAAAAGGAAAGTTTAGCATGTTTGATCATACCAATTTTTGTTCTGGCCTCAGTATTTAATGAGCTGGATTAAATAATAGAAAGGTCCTTTTTAAGGTTTTTATGATGTTTTCATATTTTACGCAAAGGAAACGTATGAAATATTGGAATAATGTGAAAGATCTTTGAATGGAGCTTTCGATGCCGTATCTCAATTCTTGTGATAGTCCAAAAATATTTAAAGTTTTGAAATTTATGAAAAAAATTATTTTTTTTAAATTTTGACATAGAAATGTTTAATGCACTTAGTTTTAAACTACCACGTTATAAATGTCATATAAAATCAACGAAAGGATTTTTTCCTTTTTTCGTATTTTATTTGAATTTGTCAAAACTTACTTTCTCTTCAGTCTGATGTTTGATATACATATACACTGATGGACAAAATTCACCGCCATTTCCTCTTTAGGATGTGTAAAGGATCGCCACGGTACGTATTTGTAAATTAGGTTAAGTTAAAAAGACTTGTTTTAACTGAAGTATAATTAAATTGAATTATTGTTTTTGTTGAAAAAATAAAATTTTGTGTTTCAATTTATATTTATAACGTGGTAGTCCTTTAAACATTCTGAAGGGAAATGGCGGTGACTTTCGTCCATCAGTGTATGTATGTATTCCAAACAATCACAATATGCATATCAAAATAATCCTGATTTCATAAGCTTTCCATTGGTGTATAACATTTTAGCATTTCATTGGGTTGTAAAACAAACATTTTATTGGGTGCATTACTTAAAAATTCGAATTTTAAAATTTTTACAAAATATTGGTCATAGTTAGCTGTGACCTTTCCCATCTTTCTGTCAGAAAATGGTTTCGGATACTATGTTCTGAAGTGAAGCGTAACCCGGAGAGAGCGTCCTTCATCGATCGAATCAAATAGTACCAGGTCTGGATTTTAAAGCGGGTGAGGCAAAACTACTCAACCACTTCCTTCTATTTAGTTTTTAACTGGTATTGCAACATGTGGAATAGCGTTGTCATGATGGAATATTACGGTTTCATATCTGGCTGCGTATTCTGGCCGTTTTTCGGTTATGATCGAGCACTTCGAAACGAATCGAAGAGTGAGTAAGAAAACACATATATACAATACACCAGCCAAAATTTACCCTTGATCGAATAAGGATATTGGATCAAAGTATTGGCCATTATTAGCTGTGACCTTTGCCATCTTTCTGGCAACATATGGATTCCGCGCCAAAAGAACTGCTCATCTTTTGAGGCCCAGAACGAATCAAACCAAAACAGAGTATGTTCTGAAGTGAGGCGTATCCCAGAGAGAGATAGAGAGCGTTCTGCATCAATCGAAACCAACAAGGACGGGTCAATGTCTGGACTACAGAGCGGGTGAAGCAAAGCTTCACAACCACTTCATTCTGAATACTTTTTAACAAGTATTGCAACCTGTGTCCGAGTGTTGTCATTATGCAATATTACAGTTTCATGACAGGCCGCAGATTTAGTTCGTTTTTCGGCCAATGCTCTCTTCAAACGAATGAGTTGTGTTCGGTACAGGTTCCCTGTGATGGTCTGGCCAGATACAAAGCATTGCCTCAGAGCTATGGATATTTGGCTTGTCGATACGGCTGGTGGGCTGGGCTTCACATACGATATCTTAAGTTTAGGATTATCGTAATGATTCGGTGCAACATTTCAGACATACAAAATCATCTTTAAAGGTCTCTTAGCTTTGTATGGTACCCAATTTTCCTGCTTTGAATGAATCCTGCTGTTTGTAAACGTTTTGAAATTGCTGATTGAGAAGCTCCCAATGATTTTGCAAGATCTGGTTGAGTTTGACAACAACCTTCATGGTCTTAACTTTTTTTTTGTCCTACAGATCACTACTTTGAACTGCACAAACCATCTCTCACTCATTTAAACCGACAGAACGCATTCACCATAAGCTTCGGTGAGCAATCGATGTGCTTCAGCGGCACTTTTTTTCAAATAAAATAAGTAAAGCAACACTTCGCTCATAAGACGCATTGTTGGTCCAAAATTCAATAACCAAGTGAGAATAAATGACAGATATGTACCTTCAAAATGACATATAAGTTATCAAAAACAAAAACCGCATTCAAAAGATTCGATATCTATTGTAAATCCCGCATTTTTAGGACATGCATCCAATAAAATTTTTGCAATAAATTACAAAAGTCGGAATATTTTCTGACTTACACAATAATTTTAGATATTGGTTTGAAAGCGTCTTTCAAACACCATTCACATGATATCAATATTCCACATCAACAACTTTTGTTGGGTCCTCCCTAATATATATACATACATATACATTTTTCAAAAAATTATTAATTTAGAATTTCCAAAGTTATTGTTGTTTGCTGTTGTTTTTGTGTGTTTTCAATGATTTGCAAATAAACAGTTTGTTTTTGTTGTGTTGTGTTGTTATTTTAAATTTTGTTGGTAGCGCCATGGCGCAACAATGTCCATGTTTATAAACTCTTTACCACTTCTGTTTCGATATCTTGGTCGTCTTCATGCCACAGCCAGTAGTAGTACAGTGTTGTTTATCGCTCGATATTGGTTTAGAGCTCAACTGAACTGAGTAGCGTCATAATGAGTTGAGTTGATTGTATGGCAAACACAACAATTTGTTGTTTCGTTCCTTCGTTAGTTCGTCTGTTTGTTTGTTTGTTTGTTTATTTGTTTTATTATAAATTTAGTTTTTTGTACTCGTAGTTATTTATACTTGTATCTAAACAATACAATACAATTTCATGTTTCGTTTAATTTGTATCATTTACAAATTGTTTTAAAATGTTTATTTACATTTCAATATAATTTTTGTTGTTTTGTTATAGTTTTTTGATTTGTACATGATTTTTGGTATTTAATTTTTTTTCTTTCGCTAAATTTCCTTGTAAATGCGCAAAAACTATTTATAAAAATGAGTAAAATTATATTTGAATTTGTAAATTGCAGAAATATTTGTAATAATTTTAGATTTTTGAGAAATTACTAGAGTGTTTAAATACATATATATGTATATGTATTTCCCTTTTCTTGAACCATTCAATTTCGTCCAATAACTTTAGAGAACGCTGAATTTTTATGACTCCCGATTAAAGAGATTTCCAAAGATTTAATAAGAAAAATTTAATTTTATGCAAAACCATTGCTTTCAGGATTACAAATTTATTTTGCATTAGGTTTGGTGCTTCAAGACACTCAGTGGGGAATTTAAAACAAATTTGGAAATTAATCTTTAACTTGTAAATGGATAGTCCGATTTTAATAAATGTGAGAGTGAGCCAAAAAATCTTATACTTCAATTAAGTTAAATAAAACTTAAACCATTCAATATAAAAATTATCAAAAATACGTAAATGTATTCAAATATTGTACAAATTCATTAAACATTAAAATATTGACATCCGGAATTCCTCCCATTAAAGATTTTATAGTTGCTTCCGTTAGCTTTTTGGACGAGGTGGTCTACTTACGCTTAAAATCTGACACGGCCTGGGATACCATTCCTGTGCACAACACAAAAAAAAAATTAGGATTTAGAGGGTTAACATATTCTATAAAAATGTTCCCCGCATAAATTTGCTGAATACATTTTATACCTAAAATGTTCTTTAAAATAAAATTCTTAATAAATGTGAAATTAACCCTAGGCTCTCTTTTGCAAAGTCTTATTTCTGACTTTCTGGTTGAATTTTCCGTTTTGGTGTATTCAGGGACTTATAGTAAAATTTCACGAATAATATTTTTGCGGAACATGTTAACCCCTTAAGTTCCTGTTTTAATGGTAGTTTTCGCACTTTTTTAAAAGAAGGACAAAAAAGACCCATGCCTTGAGGATTTACAGGGTTAACATATTCTACAAAAATATTCTTCGTAACATTTTACATAACTTTGCTGAACACATTTTATACCTAAAATGTAAAGATCACATGGTTTCTTATAACGATTAACAATAAGAATGTGCCAGAGTTCGGAAACTTTAACCCCCCTTCAAATGAAATTCAGATGCAAACTTTAAAAACGCCGATACACGTGTATTTTTTTGTCTCCTCTATCAAAAAATCCTCTATGGAAAAAATTTGATTTTGTTGTATAGTGTTATTGTTGTACAAGAGCCCAATACCTTTTCACAGGCCGAAGTTCTGGACAGTTGTGTTGATTTGCCTCCCGTGGTACAAAATTTACATTATTGTATGAATACCACTCAAGGGAATTTTTTCCATAGTGGCATGATGCCAAAATGCCGCAAATGTAAATGGCTTGCCACACATGAAACTTCTTGGGGAATTTTGTGTGTTTTTTTTGTCTGATATTGTCCTTGAACATATAAAAATCTTGACCCGGAAGTTGTGAAAAGTCTACCAGTACATAAGTTTCATCATCAATCACACAACAGTTGTATTTTTGACACGGAAGACAAAAATCGCCCAGGCCAGCCAAAATAGTTTGAAGACCATGAATTGGAGGATTTACTCCATGAAAATTATTGTCAAACTTAACAAGAGCTTTTAAAATCATTGGGAGCTACTCAAGCAGTAATTTCAAAAAGTTTGTGAGCAGCAGGATTCATCCAAAAGCAGGGAAATTAGGTACAATACGAATTGAAGCTGAGAAACCTTGAGAGACGATTTTGTATGTCCGAAATGCTGCTATAAAAGAAAATCATTTTTGCATAGAATCATTAATTGTGATGAAAAATCAATCCATTACGATAATCCGAAGCATAAGAGATCGTATGTGAAGCCCGGCCAACCACACGCAGAGAAAAAATATAATTGGGCATGGTTACTGTAACCATTTAAATAGTGTTACAAGATTTTTAACTATATTATAGTCACAGTAACCATTTACATGATTGTGGTAACGATAATATGGTTAATTTACGATTCACATGATTGTATCAACCATATATATGGTTACAGTAAACAAATATATGTTTGTGGCATGCAGACGAATCGACTCCAAAGCCAAATATCCATGGGGCTAAGGTAATGTTCTGTATTTGGTGGGACCAAAAGAGTCCTGTTGAAATATTGCCAAACAATCACAGGGAACCTGTACCGAATACAACTGATTCGTTTGAAGCGAGCATTGGCCGAAAAAAGCTCATAATCTGCGGCCAAACATGAAACCATCATGACAGCACTCTGACACATGTTGCAATACTAGTTAAAAAGTATTTAGAATGAAGTAGTTGGGACGTTTTGACTTACTCGCTTTATAAGCCAGACTTGACCCCGTCCGACTACTATTTGTTTCGATCTATCCAGAAGGATCTTTCTTGGATACGCATCACTTTCGAACAGAGTATCGGATATTGGCTCGATTCGTTCTTGGCCTCAAAAGATGAGCAGTTCTTTTGGCGCGGAATCCAAATGTTGCCAGAAAGATGGGATAAGGCCATAGCTAACAATGGCCAATACTTTGATTAAATTTATATTATACAAATGTGTTAAAATAAAAACTAAACATTCGAAAAAGTTTCGAATTTTGAAGTCATAAACCCAATAATATCTGACATATTTTTAAAAGCTAACGTGATTAAAAAAATAATAATAATTTGTTGAACCAAGGATAAGTTTTGGCTGGAATAGTGTGCATAAGTTTTTTCAGACTCACTCTTTAACTCGTTGAATATCTGCTTCGAAGTGCTCGATCTTGCTTGGAATGTACATACATATGTATCTAATGATTTCTATGGCCATGACACAACAATTAATTTCTTTTTCGAAATTTTTATTTTCGTCCTGAATATTAACAATTAAAAACAATTTCGTAAAATAGCATGAAAATTAAAAAACGCGATTTAATATGTTTATGCAAAGCACAATTTTGTTTAGTTCATTCATTCTAAGGTCTAAAGCCAAAGTTCCTCATCTTTGTTCCCGCAGATTTGACAAATTTATATCACTCTGTATCTCTTTAAAAAATCAGTCTGATTTTTACTTAAATTATCCAAAAAGAAGTTTAAAGTCTTCAAATTTAATTTAAATCCTTTATCGATTTATTACAAACAGCAACATCCTTTAAATTCCAAGCCCTCCAAAATATTTCAACTTCCATTTGTATTAAAACGAAACAAAAACCAAAACAAATATTTCCAAATGACATTGCAAAAAATATTGTATTTAAAAATACAAAATTATACAGCAGCAGCAACAACAACAAATTGTTACAAGAAACTAAATACACAGACAGTTTTTTGTATGTTGTTGTTGTTATTGTTGCCTTTTATTATAAATGTTGGGTGTCGCGACGACGGCCATCAAAAATTTAACCTAAAACTGACAAATTCATGACAACAGCCTCAAAAAAAAATGAAAAAAAAACAGCAACGGCAGCAGCAATAATGACAGCAACATTAAACACATACACATTGTACCACTAAGCGCCCCCTATTGGCTGAAACATGAAAACAGTGGAAATAAAACAAAATCATGTCTGCAGTTGTACGGCAAGTATAAATGCTGTGCTAACTACCAACAACTTTGTAAAATGCCTGCAAAATGACAGCTAGTCTGTCTGTCAGACCTCCCCCTTCTACCGGTTTTAGTCTAGTAGAAATATTTTCCACAATGATTTTCCATAAACATGGAATTTGATAAATATTCTGTAGTTTATTTTGAAAAATAACTACATGGAGAAAACACATTCACACACATAGATAGCAGACATACAGACGGACGGACGAACCGACGGACAGACTACGTAACAATATATAACGATTAAATATTGCTAAAACTCTGCTCAACTCTCGACTCGTCTGCGGATGATTAGACTAAAAAGTGAAAGAGTCAGTCACTCATAAACATACATACAGGACCTGCACACTCACTTATACACACAGCCAGCAGATATGAGTAGTCGCCAGTTTGCTGTAGGGAACAAGCGAGTGAGTGAGTGAGAGTTTTTAGTCGTTCAAGTCATATTTTTTTAGGTGTCAAAATAGGGATCAACAGTCAATAAAATTGCGTTTGACATGTCAAATCACTCTCTAACACACGTTTGCATATAAATTCACATGACACACGAAGGATGTCGGAGAGAATGTGTAACACAAGATTATTTTTATACGTTTGAACATGTGAAAAACAGCAACAACAACAGCAGCAGCAACAACACAATATAATACAAAAACAATTCTGTCTGATGTCTAGTCATTTATATATAGTATATCAATTTTGTGCTGTACATAGTTGTATGTATGTATTTCAAACTCGGTGAAAATCTGCTGTTGTCATGATGACTTTTGAAAATTTGTCAACATACAAACAAACAAACACTGACATTCTAAACGCCAATCAAACATTTAATAACTCTCTGTTAGAGTATTAAAGGATTTCTAAATAAAATACAACAACAACTACAACAATAGTAAATAAAAAAAGTTGTATGTTCCAACAACAAATTATTTCAAGGTCATTTAAAGTAGATTTATTAACAACATTTTTTGGATTTTTGAGAATTGTTATTTCTGTTGCTGACATTTTATGGAGGCAGCCAGTCAGGCACAAGTTTAAATGTCAAACATTAATTTCACACGAAATTTTAAGTGATTTGCAATAAATTTAACAATTTATGATGATATTTGTTTCAATAGAAATAAAAATAAGGAAATAATGTTGTATTTTTTGTAAAGGGAACTGTAAAATTATCTAATACTGTAACATTGATCTGTTTGCTCCCACGAGAACTACAAATAGCTATTTAGACGTTAAATCACAGAAACGAGTTGGCCAATTGATATCGCCAAATTTCGCAACCGGTTAATTTCACATATAACAACTGAATTGTTTGGCTCGATGTGTCGACTTGCCTAAACCAAAGATCATTATATACATATGTATATTAATTCCTGTTGTTCCTATAAGGAGCATAGGGCCGTAACTAGTTCGTTCCATTCGGATCTGTCGTATGCAATAGCTTTAATTTCCCTCCAGCCCTTACGAACTCTCATCAATTCCACCTCAATCTGCCGCTTCCTTATATGAACAGGTCGTCCTCTACGCCTGCTTTCCTCGGGATTCCATTCAATTGCCTGCTTGGCAATATCGTAATCACCTTTACGAAGTGTGTGACCTATCCACTTACATTTTCGTTTACATATTTCTGTTTGTATTGGAATTTTTTGATTTGTTTCCCAAAAACGAGAGTTTGAGATATTATTAGGCCAATATATTTTAAGAAGTCTACGAAGACAGTTGTTGTTAAAAACTTGCATATTTACACTGATCATCAGAGCTGACTTCAGGGTGGATTTTGAGCTTCGTTCCTTGAGAAATATTGGACGATCTGAACACGTTGATCAACATTCCAAATGCTTGCTTTGCCTTTCAAAGATCACTGATGTCAACATTAGTTATAAATTGAAAGTGAGTCTCATCACTAAATGTGATTTTTTGAAAATTTCGTTGTTTCCATTCAGGTTTTCGAAAAGCCAATTCATCCCACATCCCATTTGTTCAATGAATTCCACAGTTAAAATTTAACAAGTTTATATGGCTTCCGTAGAGGAGACTTGCTAGCCTTCCTGTCGAAAAATGTTGTCGTTGCATTCACCGTGTTGGTGAAAGTGGGGCATGGTGTACTTTTATCAAAATTTATAGCATTTATTGTCGATATTAACTTCTTTCGATTTATATCGAGCTTTCTCAGAGATCGCACTATACGAATTGTTATAGATGAGATCTCATCAAACGAATTCAAGATACATTCAGTGGTACCGCAAGGCTCCGTTCTATTCTATCTATTCTTTTGCAGATGACAGCAACATTTGCCATTCATATTCATTCAGTTACAGGCAAAGCCTGTCGGAGATTGGGGCAATTTGTCTGGACCTTGTGACAATCTCTGATTGGGGTTGTTCGAACAGGGTAGCTTTCAACTCTCACAAGACTCAGTGTTGCATGTTGACACAAAAACGAACAGTAGGGTATCCAACTCTATTGATTCGTTGGAGCACCGTCATAATGTGGGTTGTGTTTCACTGTACTATCGTTACTAAAATGGAATGTGTTCTGATGAAATTAGGGAACATGTTTCTGATACCCGCAGATTTTTACACTTTTCTCATTATGAACACATCCCTTTGTGGTCGATTGGCCAGTGGACCGTACAACACATTACAGTGAAAATTCGTTCTTTAGCAGTACTGTACATATGTGGAATAAACTTCACACAACTTCGCACAATTTTACATAAAGGAGCTTTAAATTTCCTCGTTCAATGAACGCTGGTTTGTAAGCTTTTTGGCATAAACCTTTTACTTCAAATCCCCTATAAAATGAAAGCCAATTGTGCTAAATCCATCGATCAAAGGCCAATTCTGATTATCGAAATGAAATGTCCAGGATATGTGTCATGAAGTAATTGAAGTTTTTCACCGGCTATCTGGTATGTAGTACTGATTTGTTGAAACCATATGTCGTTCACATCAATATCATCCAATTTAGGTAGAAAGAACTCTCTTATCATGTCACGATATTGAGCACCAATAACAATCACTTTTTCATAAGTCTTATTATGATGCCTCCAGCCATCAATCCATACCAAAGGATGATTTTGAGGTGGACGCTAAACTTTCATTATTTTCTAAATATTGTTCAACAATGAAAACGCTCTGTTCTCTAATGTAATATTCCAACCTTAAACTGTCAGCTTCCAATCGGCGGCACATTTAAATCTTTATTGGATTTTGGGACGCCAAGATTTAATTTAGAAACTTTGATGGAATAAATCTGAAAATGTTATAATCCTTCCACTGTTGGGTTAAAGGTCGATTTGTTTAATATCTGAGACTTTCCATTCAAATGCGAAGTAACAATAAATAATAACTATCCTCCAAAATTATTTTATTGAGTTTCCAAATACTCTCCATAAAGAAAAAGTGTACTGATCCTTATTTTTTGTTTAAAATTATAAAGCACACATTACACACTGCAACACATTAAATGCAAACTCCTTCTCGTTTAGAATTTCTCGAAGTACTTATCGAAGCTAACAAACGGAGAAAAATGGGAAAAAAGATTTTTACAGTATTATAATTTTTTGAAGAATTATGGAATATTTTTTCTGAAGATTACTTTACTGAATTTCCCACAGTTTCGCAGCTATGGGCCAAAAATGGTGAAAAAAGATATAAAAAATTAAAATTTTTCGACATTTTAGCAATTTGGAGGTACAGGTTTTTCGGGATTACACTTTTTCCCTGGTCTATAGCTACAATTATGGCGAAGAAAAAAAAACAAAATTCCAATTGGATTCCTAGATATAACCATGACAAAAAGTACATTTTCTTCGGAAAAATCAAGTCAAAATATATATGATGCCATAATAACCGAACAGCAGCTAAACTAGCAAAACCCAAATGAGGTTTTATTATTTTCGAAAAGTATTTCAAGATGGAGTTTGCACTCATGGTTTATATTAAATTGGCCTTTGCTCTATTGGATCTTTGTCGACATGTTCGGTTTTGATTGATGTTGATCATATTTGTAGGTTATAATTCATCTTAAGATACCTTAAGAATCGGTTAATGTTTAGTTATGAACTCATAGTTATTGATCCCTTACCTTTCTCAATCTTTTAAAAATCCTTTGGATCCAGTTCAATCGTCTATAAAAATTTTAATAATGATACAGGCGGCAAGGTAGTGCCGCTTGTTATACACATCTGCTCAAAATAATAGATACACCAAAATTTATTTTTTAAAAACGAAAAAAAATAATGGTATATTGTAAAATTATAAAAAAAATTCAGTCGATTTTTATTTATAGTTAAAAGGAGAGTAAAAAACAAAATCAAAATATTTCATAATTAATAATAAATATTATAAAGTAAATTAAATTTCTTAAATTTCGAAAAATTTGGTGCTCATAATAATAGATACATTTTTAAAAATTCTTATTAAACAAAAGCTAATAAATTTTATCTTAAAAAAATTAGTTTATTATTAAAGTAAAGCTAGTATCCAGTATATCCACCTTTGTTTTGTAAAACTTTCTCCACTCTTCTGGGCATACTGGATATCAAGTTCTGACACTTCTCCAATGGAATCTCGTACCATATTTTTTGCGTTTTCTCCCATAAATCGTCTTTATTTTTGAAAACTTCCTTCGAAAGCCTTATCTTTAATTCACTCCACAAGTTTTCTATTGGGTTTAAATCAGGGGATTGGCTGGGCCAGCTTAAAACAGGTACGTTATTCTCCAAGAACCAGTTTTTAACTAATCTTGAACTATGTTTTGGGTCGTTGTCCTGCTGGAATGTCCATATTAATGGCATATTTTCCGATGCATATGGAAGCATTACGTTTTCCAATATGTCTCTATACCCACTAACATTCATGGTATCTTCTATTCGGAATATCGGACCAACACCATTCCATGAAAAGCAACCCCAAACCATTATGTTTCCCCCGCCATGTTTTACCGTCTTTTTTGTAAATTTAACGTGGAATTCTTTTCCTTTTGGTCGGCGTACATTTCTTTGGCAGTCGTTTCCAAACAAATTTATTTTTGTTTCGTCGCTCCATAAAATATTTCTCCATTTTTTTTCGCCTTCACACCCGGACCATTGTAAGTGCTCTTTAGCAAATTCTAATCTTGTCTTGATATTTTTTTGGCGCATTAGTGGCACTTTTCTGGCAATTCTTCCCGGCAATTTAGCTTGTAAAAGACGACGACGAACTGTTTGTGGACTGATTTCGTTACATAGCTCCGCAGAAATAGCTTTCGATGATATGAAAGGGTCTTTTTTAACCATAAGGACGATCCGCCTATCTGTTTCTGGACTGGTTTTAGTTGGTCTACCGCGAGTTTCTCTTTTTTGTTTTTTAGATAAAGCATTTTGGACAAAATGTAAAGATCTTCCTATGCTCTTTGCTATTTCCCGTAATGATTTTCCTTGATTTCTCATCGTTTGAACAATTTTTTTTTTCATCTTCGGTACAATGATGATTTCCTCCCATTTTCTTCAAAAGAGTCCTATTTTTTATAAAATTGTTGCTAAAATTTAAATTATACTTACTGTTTCACGTAAATAGGAACAAAAAATTGCACAAAAAAGAAATTGTATATAAACAAATTACAAATTACTGATGTGTATCTATTTTTATGAGCAAATAATTTTTTGTAATTCAAATAAATTCGTTTTTAAAAATCAATATGAAAGCAAATAGTTGCCAGATTTTTGACTGACATGACATTGCCAGATAGAAATTTTAATAATATGATGTATTCTTAACGCTTGCGAGGAAATTTTCAATGTTACCGCCATTTAAATTTTTTCCAATTAGGTGTATCTATTATTTTGAGCAGATGTGTATATTGTTTAACTTTAATTATTTAAATATTTTTTTACCAATAAATATATTATGTTGTATAATAAACAATAAAATAAAAACTACAATTTAAAATCTGTCAAACTTTTCAAAAAAGATTTATGGAACAAAAAAAACTTAAGAAAAACTTTATGTTTCTTTAAATTTTAAAGAATCTAAATAAATTGTAGTTAAATTAAAAACAATCATACATACAAACAAGTAAATACTATTTTATAACAAAAAATTAAAAAAAACTTTATTGTTTTATTAATTTTTTTTACAAATAAATAAATAAAAAGCAATGAAGTGAAATTTATGTCATACGCATAAAACAAATAACAATTTTTATTTTGTGTTCTACTACAACTACAACAACATAAAATGTTGTAAAAATTTTATAAATATTTCTGTTTTTTTTTTGAAATATTAAAAACATTTTTTGTTAACCAGATAACACATACAAATTTTGTAAAAATTAACAAAAAAAAAACACAATTGGTTTGTTAATATAATTGTGAGTAGTGTAATGTTGTTGATGTTGTATTATTATTTAACAAAAAAAAGAAAAAAAATACAAAATAATGTCGATGTTGTAGTTATTGTTAAAAACATAACACACAAGTCGTTGTTGTTGCAGTTGCTGCTTTAAATGTTTTTTTAAAGCTAATAAATTTTTTGTTTTTTTTTTAATATATTTTTTAATGCAAAAAAGAGTCTGTTAAAAAATATTTATGTTTTTAAACAGCAGCCTTCTACTGCCTCCCTATGAACTTGCATCTCCCTTGCCCTTCTGCTCCTCTATAGAGGAGTGGAAAATTATGAACACGCAACATTTTAGCTTATTTGTCTATAAGTTTTCAGTATCTTTTCTTTGTTTATTTTGTTTGATTTGAATTCTATTTATTTGTATTTTAGTATTAAGAATATTTATTTAGTTTTTTAATAAAATTATTAAAAGATTTGTTTTGTTTCAAGTTTTAAAAAACTTAGATCAGTGATCGGCTATCGTAGCCACCAGGGTCGAAACAATATTAGTTGTTTAACTGTAAACAACAAGAGTGTCAAAGAACTTCTTAAAAATGATGAAATAAGAAACAAAAATCAATATAAATAGCTGGTCAGATTACAGCAGAGAAAGGAAGTTATTATTATTCATCTCTTTGAGCCGACCAATGATGCTGTCAGTACATAATGGTTTAAAATGTTAATAATGTTAGAGACAGAGAATTTTATATTGGCAGTACTTTGTTCTGTGACAGCGGATTTGACAGCTCTCGGTTGTCTTGAGGTTAGTTTAGGTTGATAACGCGGTTATTACCAACTTATTTTGGCCTGAATTGGATGATATGGACACCAACACCAAACATTTTCAACAGGGCGGCGCACAGTGTTGCTAATTTTGAAATAGCTGCCAAAAGTGTTTTTTTGCCGCCAATTTTTAATTGTAAATACTGATATTAAATTTAACAACTAAGAACCTCAGAAGCCAAAAATTCAGGTCTCTATGTAAACATTTTCCCTATAAACAGGGTGATTCAATATATACCTTTTTATTAACTGACTGAAAAGTAGGATTTTGTAATAAATTTTGAAAATTCAATTCCGCCTGTGTCAAAAGTTATAGCCTATGGCCACTATTTTTACGTGCCACACATCTCATTGGACATTCCACCATTTATTTAACAATAGGTCCAACGTTGAAAGATAGCGCCCAAATAGCGTTGGTCTGTATTGAGTAATATATAAAAATAAACATACAAGAATGAGACACTTGTCTCAAATTTATATAAATTATAAATAAATCGACACTTTTAAATACAACTTATGTCTTTAATTATTTTGTCATAAATTATTTTTCAACGATTATTTCAATTCTAATACCCAACGTTAATTAGCAGCCACATGTAGTAGGTATAGAGTAAAACACTAACGTTACGTTCTAGTTGTTAATAAAATATTTATGTATATTTAATTTAATATAAATAAATACATAAATTAATTTAGTTGTATTTCTTATACTCTCGATATACACATTTTCATCACAGTCATAAATCTTAAAATTGCAAACATTTTTATTTTCTAAATAAATCTTATGAACAAAAATAAAATATCAAAAGATAGATAGATAAACAGCAAAATCAAATTTAATTTTGTTACTAATAAAAAAAAATGCTTCAAAATGTTCGCAAAATATTGTGATTGTTGCCATTATAATTGTGATTAATTTCCAGTAAAATTGTAACACATAAAAATCAAATAAGATACAAATAAAAATAAAAGAAAATGAATTATAACGTGTGTTAAAAATAAAAAAACGCTTCGCTTGAACTGCTGCGAAAAAGGCGAAAATTGAAAATAAAAAAATAAAATATTACAGTCAGCTCTATTAAATAGAAATAATTCATGTTACCAACGATAACAGGCAGCGGCGGCAGCAAGAAAAGTGGTTCAATAATAAATAAAAAAATAAAATAAAATATCATTTAATGGATTTAAAAGCATAAAAGGTAAAGAACGAACAAACGAAGGCGAGCGTTTGAATGTACAAATGAACCATTAACACTCACAAAAGTCTTAAAATACTTGCGATATAAATCTATAAATATTGACAGCAGGGATGAACATTTTTTCCCCGAAGACAAGTTATTTTTGGAAAGATTTTTTTTTATATATAAATGCAAATTAGTCATTTCTTTTAGAAATGAAACTAAGTGTTTTTTTTAAGAAAGAAAGAAATAAATACATTTTTAAATATAATATATTTGAGATTATAGAAGATTTAAATAATGGCGCGCGCTATATTGAAAATATATGGGAAAACTTACAATGGTATAGACTTTCAAACTGAAAGTATGTATATTAGACTAAATAATTGTTTGATCTTGAACAATAAGTAGTTGACACAACTTTTTAATCAGTCAAAGCAATTTTGAATTCTTCTGATTGACGTACATTTTTTGTGAACGCGATTTTTGGTTTTAATAATTTATATGTCATTTTAAAGGCTACATATCTGCCATTTATTATCATTTAGTTATTGAACATTAAGTGTAAACAGCAAAGTATTTTTATGTTTAGAAAATTCGAATTTTGTGCCAACAAAGCTTCATATGTGGGTTTTACTTTACTTCTTTAATTTGAAAAAAGTTCCGCTGAAGCACACCGATTGCTCACCAAAGCTTATGGTGAATGTGTTCCTATCTATTATGAGCTGCTGAAATCTGAACACACCATCACAGGGAACCTGTACCGAATGCAACTGATTCGATTGAAGCGAGCATTGGCCGGAAGACGCCCAAAATATGAGGCCATCATGATAACGCTGGGCCACGTTATGCAGTAGCTGTTAAAAACTATTTAGAAAGACGTGGTTGGAAAGTTTTGCATCACCCTCTTTATAGTCCAGACCGTTTGTTCCAACGATGCAGAATGTTCTCTCTGGAATGCGCTTCACTTTTGAACAAAGTATACGATACTGGTTTCATTCGTTGAGCATAAGAGATGAGTATTTCTTTTGGATCGGAATCAATATGTAGCCAGAAAGATGGGAAAATGTCATAGATAACAATGCCCAATACTTAGAATAAATGTATATTGTACAAATATTTCAAAATAAAAGCTATACATTTAAAAAAATCTCGCATTTTTAAGTCATACACCCAATAAAATACAATTTTTGAGGAGAGCTCAACACACAGAGAAAAAATATAGTTGTCCATGGTTACTGTAACCATTTCAATATTGTTACAATTTTTTTTAACAATATTATAGTCACAGTAACTATTTACATGATTGTTGTAACCATAATATGGTTAATTTACGATTCACATGATTGTGTTAACCATATATATGATGAAGGACTTGCCATATTATGTTGCCATCGGTTTATGGATATCATAATCTGAGAACAACATATTATGACAAAATTATTCATCATATAAATGGTTGCCAAAAACATATACTTGTTTACTTGTATATAGTTACAATCATGTGAATCGTAAATTAACCATATTATGGTTACCACAATCATGTAAATTGTTACTGTGACTATAATATTGTTAAAAAACTTTTAACAATATTGAAATGGTTACAGTAACCATGGACAACTATATTTTTTCTCTGCGTGCATGGCAAATATTGTGAAATCGTTTTCTATTTATACTCTACACAACCATAGTGGGTTGTTTGTGCTGATGTTTGTAACTCCCACAAATATTCATCTAACACCGGTATTAACTCTTAAATGCATATTGTTTTTTATTTTTTTTTTAAAGACAAACACTAACTGCGAAGCGTTTTGCTTGTCTGCAGATACACCCAGAGTTTCTTGCAGGAATCGAACCCGCAACCCACAGATTGATAGTCCAGCACTCTAGCGTCTAGTCTATCGGGGCACCCAATTGTCTACATTCTAGTTTCACTTAATTTTAGATGAACAAAAGCTTTATAATAATTCAGATTCTCCTTCAGCAAAATCAAATGGAATATGACAAGTTTCAGCTAAAGAAATTCTAATTCAAACTAAAGCTATAGGAATTATAAATAAATCAAATAAATATGTGATCCTTTATAGAAAATTAATAGTAAAAATCATGCATTTAAGGGTTAAAGTTTATCGATCGACTCAGAATCACTTTCTGAGTCGATTAATCGATGTCCATCTGGCTGTCTCGCTGTCTATGTAAACCTTGTGCGCAAAGTACAGATTGCAGTTTTAAAGATATTTATCACATGCTTTTTTTGAAACTGGCTGAAATCGGTTCATTATTTCGCCTATCACCCATACAATGAAGGACTTTATCGGTCATAAATGTTTCTACACAAAATTCACCCCAAGTATGTTTAATACGGAAGTTATATCACCAAATTTTGTGATGATCAGTTCATAATTATTCATAATCACACTTTAGACCGAAAATCTCTTTAACTAGCATAAAACTCCTAAAAATGTTGGTATTCCATAGAATTCAACAGAAGTAAGTACACGGCCTAAATTCAGGTCGATCGGTCCATAATTATTCATAGCTCCCATATAGGGCCCACTTACAAAAATTATTCACGGTCGGGCTTGTTGATTTTCGGTTTCTAAATTGTCCAAACATTAAGACTGCTTTAAAATCTAAACTACTGATATAATAAACTTAAGGCAGTACTTCAATTAGCCAGAATATTCAATTCAATTTTCAAGGCGTCATACTATTAGACCTGAAAGGGTTTCGAGTAAAATGACTATGATTTGATAAACACTTTAAAATTGCAAGACTTGGAAGTCAATATTACTTGCGTAATTCGCAAGAACCGGTAGCAATGCTGGAAAAAGTGATCGAAATGGGTTCTGAGACCAAATACAATGTTGTCGCGACCAATATTTTAATGAAATTAGCTTTGAAAAGTAAATGTCGGACCATAATAAAGATACCGACATGTGGTTTATTTAGAATTGAAACAAAAATCCAAATGAGTACCCATTGCAGTGGCGGTAAGCTATTATATGTTAATTTTTTTAAACGTTTGACAAATTAGTTAAAATCATATAATCAATTATCATCTGCCAGATGTCGAGTTGCATCAAGGGTAGAGTGGTCGAGCGTCATTGTCATTATTTCCGTCTCATTTTTGGTTTTTACTTTCGAAAATTTTGCGTATCGTTCTGGCGCGTGTTTGATTTAGCTTCGTATAACGGTTCCTGTTCCACGTAGTTTATACCAATCGCGTGTCTTTTAAATTGGTGGATATCATAAAAAGTCATTGATACTGTACCACTGCCATTGTCACTACTGATTTTAATAACACGGTTTAATCGTTCCAGCTTCCTATACGTAGATATAGGTTTAGAATATATTGAATGTGACTCGCAAAATTTAGAAGCTTAGCTCAGTTTAACAATAAAAGAACTTCGAAATCCACACAAAAAAAACTAGTATTGAAACAACTATCGATTTAAAACCAGATTTCGATTACTTGGACAAATTTTCAAAAAGTTAAAATAAAGTAAATCTTTTATACAATGCAATTTCAACTATAAATGAACATGTTATTTCTGTTACTTTTTTAATCAAAAATAAATTGAGGAATCGTGTGTCCTCAAATCATTTAACTTGTATTCTCTTCTTGAATACCGAACCGGTTTTTAAAAATTACGCTTTTTCGAATTATTCGAAAACCGGTTTTTGGAATATGTCGAATATTTGATCACTCTAATCAAGGGTCTCAATTAGTGTTTATAAAAAACCGGTTTTTCGGTTAACCGACTTCGAAAAAACCGGTTAAACCGGTTAAACCGGTTAACCGACATTAATACATTTATATATGTAGAAAACATAAAATAACCAATAAAGTATACATAGATTTAACATTTGTAGTTTTTAGTAGTCATTAATGGTTAATATTTAATAACTATAAATATGCAAAAGTGTTAAGTCCATTTTATTTTGAAAAAATGTGAAAATTATTATCTCAGTCAAATGGAATTGAGTATAACTATGTATATAAAATACATATTTACTAATATTAAAAATTTATTATCACCTCGACTTTCTGATATGAAACATAAAATGTTCCAAGTCCTAAAAAAGGACCTATAAGATGCAAACATTTGTACACTAAGCTAACGAAATGAAAAACAAAATAAAATTTTAAGAACAAAACACAAGAATGAAGTAAAATTTATTGAAAGAAGGTACATCAAATCATCAATTTAACGTTTGGTAAAATAATCACTAAGATTATAATGAATCATTAATAAGAGTTAACCTAAACTTCTAGAATTATGCGGAATTTAATTTTAATTTTTAATAGTGCAATTTTTAAGTAAACTCATCGTCCTCTACTATTTACAATCATTGTAAGTATTAAAAAATTTTATTGAAAAAGTTTTATATTGTATATCAGCAGTTTAGATTTCAAATCGGACCAAATGTTTTATATAATGTGTATACAATGACTATAAAAAAATCATCAAAACATGAGATTTCTTGATTTTAGTACCAAATTTTAAAAACCGGTTAACCGAAAATCAACATTTCAAATTAACCGGTTCGCTAAAAACCGAGATTTCAAAGAAAATCCGGTTTTTCGGTTAACCGGTTTATAAAAACTAGTCTCAATCCTTAATGCTCTGTGATTTTTGTCCAGTTTCAAAATTTATACAAAGTTTCATTTCATTCAGAGCGAGTAAACTTACTTTGAAAATGATAATTTTTACTATAAAAATTTCCTATAAAATAATCAGGTTTTTCGGACACTCTTTATTACTAAAGTACTATGTAAATAGTACAATTAAACATCCCTATTCTACACAAATAGTACTAAACTAGTAAAAACATTAAATGGAAGCTGCAAAGTTCTTAGTTACAAAACAAAAATACACGGGCCACAATATTGCACTCATGCAAACAAGGTAGAAAAAACAAGGGGATATTTTTGTTACTGCCACTACTATTTACTGCTTTTTGGGTTTCGTTCGTAGCGAATACAAGTTAAAACCACGTTCCATGTTGCTAGAATGTAAATAAACGAATCCATATAGTATATTTAGTGTTAACAATTTGATTTATTGCCGACCTTGTTACATTAAGGCTTTACAGCCATCTATCTATTTCACTTTTTCTCGGCCATGGCGATAACAACAACAACAACGAAATGGAAAAAGCACGAAAAGTAAAAACAAACTACTTGTACTGCTGTACAGCTTATTTGCCATCACTATAGTACTGTTTGCATTATGCTGTTGTTATTGTTGCTGCCGTGGATGAATGTTGATAATGATGATGGCTGCTGTTTTTACAATTGTTGTTGTTGGTGTTTGTGTGAATTTGAGTTATGAAAAACTAGGGGGGAAATCCAAACAACCGTACATACGTGAAAAGCAACAACATAAAAATTCTCTTAAAGTTTTGTCAAGCGTAACATTACAGCTAAAGTTGAAAAGAGATGGCATGATTCATTGTTTTATGTTTAGGGGAAAGGAGAATTGATATGTTTAGCAGAGAGAAAGTTAAAGCTCTTGTTGTTGCTCTAATTGTGTGTGCATTGTTTTTGTTGTTTTCTGTTTAAGGGAGTTTAACATTAATCATGTATAAGAAGACATCAGCTCATATCATTCATTCACTCTTTACAGTTTGTTGTTGCAAAAGTTTGACATTTACAGGAAGGAAACAACACAAAACCAATAATAATAATAAATTTCCCCTTTTTCGCGCAGTATTATTTCCCCTTATTGGTGTTCTGTTTGCAAGTTTGCAGAAAATTAGGGGAAATTATAGCATATAACCGAATTTCTCCCTTTTTAATGGACACAAATATAAAATACTACTATTACATACTTTATTTATAATTTAATTAAAATTTGTGTATTTTTTTTGTTAAAAAAATAGGTAAACATTTTATTTCCTTTTTTATATGTAATAATAGTTTTCCCATTCTTTTAAGTTGCTTTATTTGTTTTTTGCAACTATTATTGTAGCAATTTTAATTGTAATTTAGCCTGTCATTTGCGGTTTGGTTTCGTTTTATATATTTTTTTTTTCAATTCTTATTATTATTTTTTTTATAATTATTGTTAGTTAGTTTGTTGTTGTTATTGTTGCTGTGTGTGTTTCTGTAATTTTCATCATGTTTTATTTTTCCATTTCAGCGTTTTATTTTTTCTTCATTGCTGATTTTTTAATTTGTTGTATTGCGTTTTTTTAATAACAATTAAATTTAATTTGACATAAATGTCAACATTAAAAATGCAATAAATTGCTGTAATTGCACTCGTTTTTTTTGTTGTTGCTGCTGTAGCCGTTGTTTTTATATTTTTTTAATAAAATTTTTGTATTCATTACAATTATCTGGTGGTTTTTAATTTTAATTTCTGTAATATTTTAGTGTTAATTAAATATGTTTTTTTGTTGTAGTTGTTAGTTTTAACATTTTTGAAGTTTAACGTAATTTAAATAAAAATTATTTTTAATTTTATAACAAAGTTTGTAGGTAAATTAGGGTGCTCCTATCATAAATCCATGCCATTTTATATCTCTGCTTTGTTAAGCAAATTTAAGTCTTTTGAAATTTCTACAAAGGGACTAGCTATTTTACTGGCCACACGAAATCTCTAAATTTTCTGATTGGCTTAAAATCAGTTGTTAAAAAACTAGATTTACAATTAGTATGTGACACAAGTGCCGGCTGATAGTCTGCAAGTGTTCTCCCTGATCGCCAATATCTTGCCTTATCTGAAAGCCTTATTGAGTAGACACCATATCCAACGCCACAGTTCTTCTTGAAATCACCTGTATATACTTTCATGTCATATTCAATAATTAAACTAACAAAGGACCCCGCATTTCGCATCTGTAAGGAACAAGAACTCTCCTTACAGACGGGAAATCAGAGGTTTGGTTTAGGAAAATCACGCAGAGAAAAAATATGTATGGTTGTGTTAAACCAAGTCTAAGATAATGATAAAATTTATGATTGTAGTCCAAACATATCATGCACAGAGAAAACAGATTCGTCATAGCAACCGAATTTGTTGCCAATCGAATGATTCTACCTTAGTGACCGAATTTTACAGCTGTGGCTATAGAATTTTAAAAGGGGTAACAAAAGTTTGGTTGGTTTAATCGAAATTCTTCTTTGTCAACTGTCTTTCTGTTGATAGAACCGAAAAATTCTATGTGTGCAACAGAATCATTCGATTGGCAACAAATCCGGTTGCTATCACGAATCTGTATTCTCTGTGTGATCAAATAATAAATAATCATATTATGATCCAAAGCAATCATAATATGATCCGAAATAATATTAAGATCCGATGAAATCATATTATCATTAAAAGTTATTTGTGGGAATACAAAATTTAGGGTCTAATTTTGTAAAACGAAACTACAAACGTTAAAATAAAATTATATGGCAAATATTCAACTTCTAAATCCTATTCCAAACGTTTCGTTTTACAAAATGAGGACCTTAGTTTGAATAGGTTTTCATTTGATTAAAATATTATCCCAATAAGCAAGTGTAATTCAAGCCTTGAATTATAGTCAAGCATTTGAAATACAGTTGTATTACACTTTATTTCAATAGCATTCTCCAGTAAAAAGGAAACATAAATTCAAGCCATAAGTTTTTGTTTGAAAAATATTTAGTTTTTTCAAATATTTTTCAATTTTGAAACTAATTACAGTTGCGTGTAAATCAAATTCCAACAAAATGTGCTTGAATTTTTGGGACTTTGGTGCTTATTAGGATTGATAAATTAACTGAAATTTATTGTTGTCAGCTTTAGGAAAGTTAAAGATATTATACAAATAAATCTATAGAGCGAATGAGAATTACAGACACCTAAAAATACAGAGAATTACCTTGCCGCCATGGATATTTGACTTTTGTGTCGATTCGGCTGGTTGGCCGGGCTTCAAATACCATCTCATACGCTTTGGGTTATAATAATTGATCCAATTTCCTTCTCAAGTAATGATTCGGTGCAAAAAATATTTTTTTTTATAGCGTTCAAGCATAATTTCGGACATGCGAAATCGTCTTTCAAGGTCTCTCGGCTTTAATTCGTATGGCACCCAATTTCCATGCTTTTGGATGAATCCTACTGCTTGAAAACATTTTGAAATTGCTACTTGAGTAGCTCCCAATGCTTTAGCAAGCTCTTGTTGAGTTTAAAAACAATCTTCATGGAGTAATGCCTCCAATTATTGGTCTTAAAACTTTTTTGTCTTCCATGTCAAAATCACCACTTCTGAACAGCATAAACCATCCGGTTTTCTTCCAATGCCTTGTTCAAAATCCCCAATATTATCAAGTAAAATCATCTAATATATCTCTCTACTAACTTAAAAACTATAATTTATTTAAATTATCACACTATCTTGTAACACATACTTATCGCATAACCCTCGTCTGAACAAAATTTATGTAGCCAGGAGGTTATAAAAATGATGTACAACAAATTCATAGAATTTCAAAAAATCAAAAAAGAAAATAAAAACAACCTCCTCTTAAACTATTTAAAGCTCTTAAGACATTTTGTTTTCCAAGAGTAGAACGATCCATAGTCAGTCATTCAATTTAATAATTTCGTTCCTACAAAAGACAAAAAAGACCACTTATAGAAAAAAATATAGAAAATATTTATATACGAGGGTGGGTCAATAACTCCGCAACATTTTGAATTTTCCGGCTCTTAACTGAAAAGTCATTTGTCAGTAGTCTCCTGTCAAAATTCGAAGAAGCTGTGTCATTTAGTTTGTGTTTGACAACCATTAATAGCAGACTACATTGTGACTTGAATTTCGTCTGCTCTTTAAGCATTAATTTTTGGTGCAAAAACCAACTCCCCAATAAAGGCTAAGCTTGATAAATACTATGGGAGCTCTGCACCATCAATTTCAACGGTGCCCGAAATAATTGAAAAAATTACGATATGGTGTTGGCCTATCGGAGATTAAAAGTGCGAGATATTGTGGAAGCCATAGGCATCTCATATGGCTCAGTAGTTTCACTTTCGAGTGATCACTTGGGTATGAGAAACCTTTCCATAAGAAGCGTACGCACATATATAGTTTTCATGGCAAAAATCCCTGAATTAGGCTACGAAATGCTCCCCCTTTCACCATATTCTCCGGATTTAGATTCTAGTGACTATTTCTTGTTTCCAAACCTGAAGAAATGTCTCGGCGGAAAGAGATTTGACTTCAATGATGAAATCATCTCACAAAAAATACCTATTTTGATGATCTCCACAAATGTTATTTTTTTGAAGGGATAAACAAATTGGAGAAACGTTGGACAAAGATATATGCTCTTTGTCCAACGTTCCATGGAGAACATGTTGAAAAATAAAATTATTTTTTATCCAAAATCCTAGTATGTTGACCCACCCTCGTATTTTTAAAAAAAATAAATATGTTCGATTGTTACAAAATATTTGTTCTTTGAAATATGATTGAGTGGATGTTGTTTTTTTTTTTACTAAATGTATTTTTAAACAAAATGAAAAGAGAAATATTGCTTTTAGTAACAACATCTAAAGGGGGGATTTTCCATTTATAATTAAACTCTTTTCATAATTTAATATTTTTTTTTTTTAATTTTTTCTTTAAATGTTTATGAAGCGATAAAAATTGTGTCTGTGTTAATTAACGAGCTTTAGTTATTTTTGACATTTTTTTTTTATTTTTCTATCTGAAAACATAATTTACGTAATACAGTTGAAATATTGTAGTAGAAAGAAACAAAATCAAGTGATTGCTTAAATAAGATTGCAGTCTAAAGTTGTCATATATATGTGTGAGTTCAATGATACAAATGTGCGATACAAAACTGGAAGAGTATCTACAAGTACATTCTACTGCTTTATACAATGACTACAAAATATTACGAAACGTTTCGACATAAACACATCCATCATAATGTGGGAAATTCTCAATTTGTTTAATTTTTATATATTTTTATTTTCGGTATTTGTTGTTTTTTTTATTAGATTTATAGCACACACATACATATTTATTTGTATGAAATTAGAGAAGGAGAGCTTTAAAACTGAAAGATACTAAAAAAAACACATAATGAAGCAAAGCCTTTATACATTCATGCTACATATGTAGCACTTGTTCATTGCAGCACTTGTTTTATAACATTGCAAGTTAATAGTGAACATGTGTAGAATTCTACATACAGTGTGTGATAAAAGTAATTAAACAAATCATCCATTTAGAAAATATTCGTTTGCACTCTTGCTAGTTCTTAATCAAAATTTTATTGAATAGCATGACTGTTATTTATGTATTTTTAACCTTGACCCTTAAATATAAATAAAGAATTATATGCTGAACATTTTACCAAAATCGGACATTGCAGTTGTCCGATTGTCGAGAGTAAAATGTATGATGTCAAGAGTAAAATGTATGAATATTTTCTATCGAATAAAATAGTTGTTTGAAGATACATAATTCGAAATTAACTCGTTTTAGAAAGACATATCAGTTTAATTTTACCATACACTGTTGTATATAAAATTCAACATTTATTGAACAACAAAATATCAAATGGAATTTTGGAGAATATCAAATGACTTAAGTGGTGGCTCTTCGTATTCTACATACATATGTGTGCATAAGCGCCTTGAACATTGAATAAAAAATATAAATTACAAATGCAACCAAACACAACACAACCCCTTTCAATCTGCCATTATTATTTTTTTTTTATATTTCTCTATCTAAATTTGTTAAAAAATAATAATAATAAAACAAATAATAATGAATTCCCGAAAAAATAACCTAAGTATCTTTAACACCAAAACAAAAAAACGCTGATAACATAATCGAATATTTTTTTTATCGCTTTAGAATACTGAAAAAGAAAATCACTCACATATAAATAAGAACCCTACATACATATGTTTTTGTTTAAGTATTTATTTATATGATAAAATATTACTTAAATTATAATAAACTATAGTTAAATAAACAAAACATCAATTAAAATACAAATGACACTTATGGGCAACATTGCCCAACATAAATTGACATTCTACTAAGCGCCCCAGTTATCATTAAGAAATTAAATAAAATAAAAAACAAAATAAATAAATAATGAAATCTGATATTTGGAACTAAAAATTAGAAGTAATGAAGTGTGACTTCAATGGAATATAAAACTGTAATATTTTTAAACTTTTAACTAAAAGTTTTATTATATTTATAATATCAAATGTTTAATTCCATTAAGATACAAATTGAAGATGATAGTGCACGAAAATCCGAATCATTACTAGAAGACTACACATTACAATAATGATAGTAAGTGATAGAAAGTAAAAAGCTGTCTATCACTTTCTAACTTAGATCACTATTATTTCATTCACGAACGTGCATGAAATGACCTTTTTCTGTTTCCATAGAGTATCAATGGCGCACACAAGTCGTTTTAGTCAAAGTCAATTTGACAACGCACCGATATCGACCGAACGTTTTTGATTTGATAACGTGTAAGCCCATTCCATTCTCAATCTACACAGAAAAAATTATATTTCAATTCAAACATTTATCCCATATTGAAGTGGTTTCAATTATTTTATAATTAAATCAAGTATTCATTTGCTCAAAAACAAAATTTCTTGATATTTTCTATTGAATTTTGAGTTTTGAATTTGATTATTTTGACAATTGAATATACAATTTTCGTTATTGGTTGAATTTCAAATACAAAAATTATTGAATAGATAATTTTCGTAATTGAAACACAAAAAATAATAAAAATGTGTTTTCAATTACGAAAATTATCTATTCAATAATTTTTGTATTTTGAAATTCAACCAATAACTAAAATTGTATATTCAATTGTCAAAATAATCAAATTCAAAACTCAAAATTCAATAGAAAATATCAAGAAATTTAGTTTTTGACCAAACGAACACTTGATTTAATTATGAAATAATTGAAACCAGTTCAATATGTGACAAATATTTGAATTGAAACGGTTTAAGAAATAGTTTTTTCTGTGTACCATAATACTTATACCGATTTATATAAAATAGAATTAGTTTATTACATTTATTTAATAAATATGTAGAATTTAAATAAATATAATTCTTAGATACAAGATCTGTGTGGTTTTGGAATTTGTAGTGCTACATTTTCACCAGAAAATCATGAGTTTGGTATAGAGCTGCTTTCGCTGTATTGCTCTGAGTGTTTACAAATAAATAAGTTTTTCACAAAAGGTTCGGAAATACAGGCTGAATCTGCACCATCCATGCTACTTCTTATTTCTTCCTTTACAGAAGTACCTCTGTCTAAAGAAAGAAAATAAGAACGCAACTTCAAGGTTCCCTATACCGAAGTTTCCGAAGACTATACGCATTATACTGTAAAAGAGAGCATTGTCTAAGATATCACAAGGTAAGATCCTTTCAATGAAACATAAAATCTGCTCAATCAAAAATAGTTCGTGGGTTATTGTCAAGGAATAAATACCTTGTTAGGAAAATATACATCGGCTTGAAAAGAAAACTGCAGTACGACTTCTGATGGTATCCCCTTTTACATACAAGGGCGGTCCATGCTGAACTTTTAGTTTGTTTTAATGTTTTTGTTACTGCACTAAGTATATATAGGTACAAATATATTTTATATTGACAATCTTTTAGAATACGAAATTAATATTTTTGCGATGGTGTTCCAGAAATTTTAGAATAATGAGAAACCTAGGTTATTGCCCTTAATATCACTAAATTGATCATATGATCCAAAGAGCTCTAGGCAATACGACCGTTATTATGTGGAATTCTGCAATATCTGTGAAATCAGACGTTTTCGAATGACGTTCCTTACCTACACAGACAAAAAAGAGATTCGTAGTATGAAACGCATTTGTTTTCAATCGAATGATTCTATCTTAGTGAATGAATTTTACAGTTGTGGATACAAAATTTTAGAAGTGGTAACAAAAGTATGGTTGCTTGAACCCAAATTCTTCTTCATCAGCTGACTTTCTATTGATACACGCAGAGAAAAAATATAGTTGGGCATGGTTACTGTAACCATTTAAATAGTGTTACAAGTTTTTTAATCATATTATAGTCACAGTAACCATTTGCATGATTGTATCAACCATATATATGGTTACAGTAAACAAATATATGTTTGTGACAACCATTCATATGATGAAGGACTTATCATATTATGGAGCTCTCGGCTTAAGTCTTATCATAATCTGAGAACAACATATTATGATAAAATTATTCATCATAAATATGGTTGCCACAAACATATATTTGTTTACTGTAACCATATATATGGTTGATACAATCATGTGAATCGTAAATTAACCATATTATGGTTACCACAATCATGTAAATGATTACTGTGACTATAATATTGTTAAAAATCTTGTAACACTATTTAAATGGTTACAGTAACCATGCCCAATTATATTTTTTCTCTGCGTGTAGAACCGATTCTATGAGTGCAACCGAAACATTCGATAGGCAAAAAATTCGGTTGCTACTACGAATTTTTTTCTGTGTATGAATGAATAATATAAGGTGATCTTCAGGATAATAAACTCTTCTACATAAAATTTGAAAGATGGTTCCAAATTATTCAAAATCAAATTGTTTGCCAATATAATTATTTTTTTATTTACTTTTAAAATTTATTTTGTTTTAATCCAGATCTCCTTTTAGAATCTAGTTTGGATATTCCTTTACAATATTTGTCGTTTTTCCGGCGTTTCTCTCCTACCAGTTTCAAACATATTCGCCTAGCGACCATTGTTTGAGTTAGATTTCAAATAAACAAAATCATTTTAGGTTTTAAAGGTTGATTTAAAAGCATGGGACTTGAATTATGTACAAAGTCCCTGTGCTCTGGTAAATGTAATTATCTTTCTTTTTATTCCAAAGTATAATTTCAGAATTCACTCATCGCTCTACTAAGTGTTTCCCTAATGGTAGCTTTGATATCTTTACATATTTTAGCATGCTTTGTGGTATTCATTTTCATAGATCATTTGATCTGGTAGAAGAATTTTGCAATTCCATGATCATCATTAAGCCCATTTCAGTTCTTTTGCTAACTTTTAATACTCCAGTGAATAGATAAGTGACTGGATTTAGCACCAGCACTCATCCAAGTTTTAACACTTCAGTAAATATATGCACGTCAGTGATATATTAGATGTAAATTTGGATTAGTGAAAGCCTCCAAATTATCCATCACTGATATATTAATCTGTAACTTTGTTGCAGATTACTACATCCTTTCTCTTCTTGGGACTGTAGTCAATAGAGAGAGAGAATTTGAACCAAAATACTCTGTTCCAAACTGAAGCGTATCCCAGAGAGAGTGTTCTGTATCGATCGAAAAAAATTAGTATTCGGACGGGGCAAGATCTGGACTATAAGACAGGTGAGGCAAAACTTCCCAACCTCTTCATTCTAAATTGTTTCTAACAGGTATTTCATAATGTGGCCGAGCTTTGTCATGATGGAATATTACGGTTTCATGTCTGGCCTCATATTCTGGGCGTTTTTCGGCAAGTGCTAGACTCAAACGAATCTGTTGCGTTCGGTACAGGTTCCATGTGATGGTTTGGCCCGAATTCAGCAGCTCATAATAGTTAGCACCCTTTTGGTTCCACCAAATAGATATAATTATCTTAGTGCCATGGATTATCTGATTCGGCTGATTGGCCGGGCTTCACTTACGATATTTTATGCTTCGGGTTATCGCAATGCATCCAGTTTTCATCGCAAGTAATAATTGGGTGCTAAAATGTCGTCCTTAAACATTATTTTGGACATGCAAAATCGTCTAGGTCTCTTGGCTTCAATTCGTATGGTATCATAATTTCCCTGCTTTTCGATTAATCCTGCTGCTCGCAAACGTTTTGAAATTTCTGCTTGAGTATCTACCAATGACTTTGTAAGCTCATGTTGAGTTTAACAACAATCTTCGTTGAGTAATGCCTCCAATTCTTGGTCTTCAAACTGTTTTGGCTGGCCTGAGCGATTTATATCTACCGTGTCAAAATCACCACTTATGAACCGAACAAAGCATCTCTCGAACCTTGAAACCGATTGATCACATTCACCATAAGCCTTGGTGAGCTATCGGTGTGCCTCAGCGTCGATTTTTTTCAAATTAAAGAAGTAAAGCAAAACTTCCCGCATATGACGCTTTTTTGGCACAAAATTCGACATTTTTGAAGCCAAAAAAAACTTTGTTGTTTATACTATAATGTTCAATACCTATGTGAGAACAAATGACAGATATTACTCCTTCAAAATTACATTTTTAAGTCATACACCCAATATTGGCCTTTTTTTCATTTCATAGAATAATTTTTCCAACTAACTAAAATTGCAATTTAAATTTTCTTCTAAACCAATTTTTTTTTATGTATTTCTCATTGCACTTGACTTAATTCTTAGTTTTCGTTAAGGACATTTGCTAGTTACTAAAAAAAAACAAAAGAGAATTTTCCCTAAATGAAACCATTAACACCTTCACACCTCAATTTGCGATACAAGTAAGAAAATTATTCAACCTAAAAAAAAATAAAGAACAATTTCTCTATCCTTGACATTAATTATGGGTTTTGAAATTTTATATTTTGTTTTCTTGAGAAACAAACAAACAAAAATCGACAACAAGGTAAAAGTATTCGGATCATTTTATTTTATTTTCCTTCTCCCTTCCCGGTTGTGTGCGCGAAATAATAAGAAATGAAATGGTAGATGTGACTTCCATGGTATGGAATGATGATGGTATTTTACACTAATGCTGATGTTATTGTAGTTGTTGTCATTATGGTTGTTGCACCAGAAGAGAGGAGGTCATAAATTTGTTGATTTTATGACAAAATAGTTGTCATTTTTGACAAGTTCATTTAATGGCCAGTACATGTTACCTGTCTGTCATGGGTGTTGATGATAATGATTGCTGGTGTGTTTTTTTTTTTTGCTATTCAGCTTCAGATGGTTGGTTGGCTGGTTCGACGAACGAATGTCTTGCCTTGTTCCTTGTAAAACATATACAAATATAGACAGATAATTATATAGATACATATGTATACATGTATTTAAATATGTATGTATGTAGTATGAGTAAATTTTAAGAATTTAAAAGTTGTTTTTGCAAAAAGGTGTTGTAGTCGTCAGTCAGTCCATGTTATTTGTATTTGTTTGACTCTTTTTATTTTATTTACATATTTTCAAACTCAACAAGTGCAGCTGTAAAGATCTTCACTTTACTTATGTGTCCGCGAGTTTGTTGTTTTTATTTTCTTAAACTATTTAAGAAAAATCATTTACGTATTGCAACGCTTTTCGTATCCGAAAGGTGTGAAATGCTCAATTATCATAAAATTTATATTGATGTTTTTGTTTTTTTGCATGTTGGTTCAGACATTTTAAAATGTCATTGAGAAGGTGTTATGTTTTTTTTTGTTTCTTTAATATTTATGGCACTTGTGTCCATTTTTCTTTTTATTATTTAAAATAACTTTTGTCGTAAATAAGTTAAGTTTTGAAACTCAGTCATTTCCTTTTTACGTAAAGATAGTAAGTAATCTTAGATGTAAATAGAGAAAAAAGGAAAGAGTTGCATAATGTATCTGGTTTTAGTAGTTGTTTTTGATGGGAAAAAATATACAAAGTTTATAATTATATGTTTGAAGTTCACTTTTGATTTTTAAAGGGTTACGAGAAAACGAGTCTTTAAATTCCAAGAAGTAGCCTAGCTCATGAAAATTATTGGGTAAATTTAAAATTGTGTTAAATTTATTGTAGACTTTTGTAAATTTCTTTTAAATCAGAAAAACCTAGATTTTGTCTGTTATGGGTTGCTCTATTACCATTTTTATTTTCATCTATTACTGGACGGATTGAAGTCGATTACTTATCTATATATATAAAAGAGTAACGTTACTGACTGATTCATCATCCCACAGCCCAAACGACTGAAGCTAGAATCATGAAATTTCAACAGTGGGTTCCTCCCTCCCCAAAACGATCCACTAAGAAGGGATTTTTGGAAATTCGAACGTTTAGGGGTTAAAAAAGGGTAAATTCGGTAACCTTATATCTTCAAATCTAATAAAGATACAAAAAAACTTAAAATGCTGTTACTCCATTTAAAAAATAAGCTGACAGGTGTTTCGTACTTTTTCGAAATTCAAACCTTTTAAGGGATAAAACGGGTAAAAACTGTATTTTGGTACTTTTTTGGCACCCTATGTATCTTTAAAACCAATAAACATAGAAACAAATTTTAAATCGTTTTCTTTACTCATCAAAAAATAAAAAATATAAGTTTTGGTACTTTTTGGAAATTCGAACCCTTAAGGGATAAAAATTGAGTTTATTTTTGGTACTTTTTCATAAAATATGTTTTTCTATAATTTGACAAAACCGCGGTTTCGGTTTTAAAAAATTGAAAACCGATCGGTTTCGGTTTTGTGATAATTTATTAAACATTAAGTGTTTTAGAAACAAAATTAGTTAATAATATAGAAAATGCTATAGAAATTTAGTGAATACGAATTCAAAAGTGATAATCAGTGGTACTATTTCTTTATTGCAATGGTACTTTTTGAATATTTTATAATAATAAACCTAAAAATTTAAAATTAAGCACACATGATTCTGAATGGTAACTTTCTTTAGCATTTTCTATAATAATGGACCCAGAAATATGAAATTAGACATTTACATTTAGATTCACAAAGGGAGACTTAATAGTACTATTTACTTCTTCTAATTGGGGTGGCGAAGCGCACCGGGTCAGCTAGTTAAAGATATTTTCTGTAACATGGAACTTTTTGCCACTAAATCTTCTTCAGCGTCAATGATTTCAACGCAAAATTTAAGTAAAAAGACTAGTGGGTAAACAAAATTTTAAATTTGAAAATTTAAAACATTAAATTTTTAAATTGGCATTTTAGCTGTATTCCCAAAATAACTTATAATGATAATATGAATACTTTGAATCATAATACTAGATCGGGTCAATAAGTCAGCGACTTTTTTGTATTTCCCGCCTCTTAACTGAAAGGAATACACTGCTTCTGTCAACAGGCATCTGTCAGTTGACTCCTGTCAAAATTTTAATAAGCTACGTCATTTATTTAGTGAATTTCGAGTGCTTATTAAGCAGAAAGTAACCATCACTCCAACCAAGGCTAAGCTTGATAAATACTATGGAAACTCTGCACCATCAATTTCAATGGTAAAAAGGTGGTTTAGTGAGTGCTGAACGTCGTGGGTGCCCAGTTGAATTCTCTACACCCGAAACAATTGAAAAATTCACGAGAGAAATTGTGGAAGCCATAGGCATCTCACATGGCTCAGTCGTTTCAATTTTCAGTGATCACTAGGGTATGAGAAAGCTTTCCGCCGTGTTATCTCACAAACGATCACTAATACAATCGAGTGACAACTTAGCAATAGTGTTTGGAGTTGCTCAATCGCAATATGGACGAGTTTTTCACCGTTTTGTAACCGTGGACGAAATATGGATCCAATACAACCCACCAGAGACCAAACAACGGTCAATTGTCAGCCAATTAATTCAGGCGACCTTTTTTTGGGATGCACGCGGTATAATCCACATTGGCTAACTTCAAATCAATGCCGAATATTATGCCAACTTGTTGGATCGATTTAATGAGGATTTGAAAAATACGACCGCATTTAGCCAAAAAAAAGTTATTTTTTACCAGGACAATGCAAGGGTTCAACCATGTGCAATTTTCATGTCAAAAAATCATGAATTCGGCCAAACTTGAAGAAATGGCTAGGAGGAAAGTGATCCAAGTTTAGAGGCTCTGATCCTTTTTAAGTTATCTCTCAGGAAATCAACCAAATCGGTCTACAAACAAAATCCTTTTTCTACCAAAGGATTTTTTCACTAAAAAAGTGTCCTCAAAGATACGTTTTTTCATCAAGTATTAAAATCTCCTATTTTGGACAAACCATAAAAACTGTGATATCGATTAAGAATATAGCATGTTTGGGAAGCTCTACGTTGATACCCTATAGCGCCGTTCCTGATGTGTCCGTCGTCAATACTCAAAATCGAATATTCCTCTGATACGTCTATGTGAATTTCTTTGCCAATCTCATCAGTTGGGTATTTCCGAAATAGTTTAATTCTACCCGAATGAGCAGTAGAGAAGTGCAAATCATTTACCAAACTTTATTATAAAACGGTTGTAGTGACATTTGAAAAAATAACTCACATCCAAGTTTTGTAGTTATTAAGTGTATGATTGCTGTAATCATGTGAATCGTAACTTGAATATATTATGCTTGCCGAAATATTGTTAAAAAAGCATATTTAAATGATTGTGCTTATCATGTACAACTATATTTTCTGGGTGTAAAGTTACTCGTATTTCTTTAGATTTTTGTTGAATCTAGCCATAATTCTTAACCTAAAAAGAAGGGAGAAAAGCAAGGATTCTTAAAATTTATTTGTTTTGAATTCCCAAAATTAAGTATATTTACAACAAATTACAACTAAACGATAGATAATTTACCTGTTCTTTCTTCCTTGCTGTAGTAAAAATCTTGGCCATAAAATTCCTTTACACTTCTACGAGTCATAAAGTTGTATTAAAACTTTCTAAATGCTTCTAATTCAAGGACCTTTTTCAAGGTTCTATTAACAGAAAGAAACAATTCTATCTCGTAATTTAATGTTTGCCCAATCATGTAGAACTTACGACACACTTAGTTGGAAAATTTATAACAATTTTCACACTTGTTGTTTCCCTAGAACCGCAGTCCTCTACTCAGTACCCTCAGCTATTTGTATGGTAATAATCACGCTTACAAGACAAACACGAGAAAACAACTCAATGTCAGCCAGTCAGCCAGGGAAGAGGAGTCAAAATCATAGCAAATATTTGTTAGAAAAAGTGTACGAAAAGTCGTAAAATATAAATCTCGTGAGTAACTCTCAACTGCTGGGAAATGTGTAAGAACGAAATTGTTTTATTTTACGACTTTCTAAGTGGTTAACTAAAATAAAAATCATAAAAATCAAATAAATGAAAGCGGGTATAAAACAAGGAAATATTATACAGAATAACTTAATTTAAAGGAATAATAACAGAAACACACAAAACTAATACAAAAGTACTCTTAATACCTCCTAATACCAGCAAAGAACTTCCGATTTTTTTTCTCAATGTTTATAGTTCTTTTTTTGGTGTAATAATGACACTTAGTTAAATGTCAAATTGACAGCATGTAACCAAAAATCAAAGAGAGCAAAGAAGAGAGTGAGACAGGAAGACTAGGAAAATGATTTTATGACCCCTTTTCTTTAACATTTTTGTTGTTTTTTTTTTACTTTTCTAATAAGTATTTGGGACTTTTCTGGTTTTTCTTTTTGGCTTCATGGTTGTTTTGTACGGTTGGTGGTACAATTTAACAACATTTTACATTTCCGACCAACGTGCCACATCTCATTCTGGTTTTATATTATTTTTACTACTTGTGTTTACAGCAACGACAGCAACAAATAATGAGTACAACTTTAACAATGTCGTATAGTACTCGTAAAGTCGTAAAACTGAACATGATGTTTGTCATAATTTCTATTTATCATGTAATTTGTGAAACAATTTGTTGATCGTAAAAAATGTTTTTTTTTTGTTTTCGTTATTGTATATATTTATGTACATTATTGAAGCTTTATAACTTTTATGATATTCTTGTGTCTATACATATGGTTTTGGTACGCTACAGTTGGTTTTCTAGGAAGTATTTATTTGAGTGATTTGAAAGGTTATCTAATTTATGAGGTCATTAATAAGAAGTCCTATTAAACCTAATAAAATGTTGAATAGAATTAGTTGTGAGGGATAGAGGAGTTTTACACAATTGAACATTCGTTTTTTATTAAGCTGAGACAATATAATTAAAAATATTTAACTTTAAAGTGACCTATCTAAAACTGTTGCCCATTTTGGAATCCCAGCTTTGAGATTTTAGAACACTTTTTCTAAATTTAAAATTTCGATAAAAAAAAACGTTAAATTAGGATGGCCTTAGAAAAACCCTATTACATATTATGCTTTTTCTGTTTCATAGCTGACCTTGTTAAGATTCCTTTAAAAAAATTTAAAAACGTTATGAAATTCTTAAAAATGATTTCTTATAAAATAGAGAGTCATAGTAATTTTTTTTAAGAAGTAAGAAAATTCAAAATATTCTCAATTTTCAAATGTAAAATTTTTGTTTTTGAACTCGTTAAATATGTATATTGCTCTATAACTTTTTTCATATGATTAGTATATGTTAATATTTGTTTTTTGATGAACCACAAACAATTTGCAAGAGTTTTCAACAGTTTTAAAGTTGAGAGGTTGTTGGGCTAATGCTCCTCTGCTACATCTGTGTAAAATGTCAATGAGAAATATTATGATTCTGCCTTACTTTGTATACCCAGAGAATAATCTGAAAAGTTTTGCTCTGCAAAAAGCAAGTTATGGATCGTGTGCCTCCAAATTCTGTTCAACATGTGTGTAGAGTTCTAATAATACGACCCTATATTAAACCAACCCGCAGTAGAAGCGGGTTTATTGAGAAATCATCTGAACTCTAACACAAAGTCATAAGTGCTGGATCTATAAGATTAGATATATTACTTATTTGCTTGCAAAAATATTCATAGAGACGCGTACATTTTGATGTTACAGAATATTACAAGAATATTGTACTTCACCTATGTCAGATAATTCTAAATATAGCTGGACAAAATTATAAATTTGGGTTCTCAGAATAAAGCGAAATATATTTTTTATAATAGCTAACTACTTGCTCTCATCAAATCGAATGTAAACATTGAAATTACCTTCTATTTTTTAATTTTTTTATATAAAGTATTCACCATTGTTAGCTATTCCTTTTCCCATCTTTGTGGCAACATATGGATTCCGCGCCAAAAGAACTTCTCATCTTTTGAGGCCGAGAACGAATCAAGCCAATGTCGGATACTCTGTTCCAAAGTGAAGCGTAGCCCAGAGAGATCGTTCTGCATCGATCGAAACAAATAGTAGCCGGACGGGGCAAGATCTGGGCTATAAGGTGGGTGAGGCAAAACATCCGTACCATTTCCTCATATATAGTTTTTAACAGGTATTGCAACATGTGGTCGAGCGTTGTCGGTTTCATGTCTGCCGTATTCTGGGCATTTTCCATCCAATATAATATATATTTTAGCAGCTCACAATAGATAGGTCCCTTTTGCTCCTACCAAATACAGAGAATTACCTTAACGTTATGAATATTTGGCATTGGTGTCGTTTCGGCTGTTTGGACAGGCTTCACATACGATCTCTTATGCTTCGGGTTATCGTAATTGATCCATTTTTCATCGCAAGTAATGATTCCATGCAAACACTATTTTCTTTTATAGCGTTCAAGCAGCATTTCAGACATACAAAATCGTCTTTTTAAGGTCTCTCAGCTTCAATTCGTATGGTACCCAATTTCCGAGATTTTTGATAAATCTTTCTGCTTGAAAATGTTTTGATTTGTTTTGAGTAGCTCGAAATGAGTGTACAAGCTCTTGTTGAGTTTGACAACAATCTTCTTGGTCTTCAAACTTTTTTGGCTGCGATCTTTGTCTTCCGTCTCAAAATCACCACTTCTGAACCATACAAATTATCTCTCGCATGCTGAAACCTATGAAACACATTCACCAAAAGCTTTGGTGAGCAATCGGTGTGCAGGCACTATCTTTCAAATTAAAGAAGTAAAGCAAAACTTCTCGCATATGACGCTTTGTTGGCACAAAATTCGACATTTTCGAAGTACAAAAACGTTGTTGTTTACGCTATAATGTTTAATAACTAATCGGGAATAAATGACAGATATGTACCCTTCAAAATTACACATACGTTATTAAAAACTAATACCACATTCAATTGTAAATTTAAGTCATAAACCCAATATATGCTTGCTAAAATCAGAGACCGTCGAAGCCCGCTTAATGACTAGCTCCTCCATCCTTTTAATTTATTTCATATTTCAATGGAAATGATTTTGTAGGAAATTTACGACAAAAGTTCTACATAAATGAATTACATAACAATATTTTTTTAACTACACAGACAAAACCGATTCGTAGTAGCATCCGAATTCTACCAACAGATAAACAGTTGATAAAGAAGAATTTCGATTGAAGCAACCAAACTTTTGTTACCCCCTTCTAAAATTTGGTAGCCACAATTGTAAAATTCGTTCACTAAGGCAGAATCATTCGATTGGCAATAAATTCAGTTACTACTACGGATCTTTTTACTCCGTGTAGTTTGGATAAACATTTAATTTTAATTCTGTTTTCCAAGTCTTTGGCAGTATGGCGATCTTTTCAAATAAGATTTTTTTTGGATTCAGCAATAATTTTGTGCAGTTAAATTTGAATTTAGAACCACTGTTGATAATGGAAACAACGTAGTATAACAAAATCAGAGCCACAGCATAGGCCATGCTATTCCTAGCATTGGACCTATACGTGGTCAGAAACCTCCATATATTTAACAGCCCTAAAAATAATAAAAATGTTTGGCCTTGACCTGCATTTAGAACCTCTAGTTCTAAATGCACATAGTTCTTATATATGGCAGGGTACTTTTAAGTCGCCTGCAATCTGAACTGGCCTAAACTATAGTCACTCAGTCACTTGTTGTTATTTCTGTGTGCTCTGCTGTGCGCTGTATAGTAAAATATTTCATGCATAATGTTGATGAACAGAAAAATCGTAAAAATTTGACACAATATTACAACTTGTTGATAAGAATCAACTCAAGTCAAAACTCAATTCGAAAATATCTGTTCGCCTGTCTTGGTTCGTTGGCTGGCTGGTTGGCTGGTATTTTTTTTAATACTTTTTGTTTTCAGTGTTTGTGTATTTTTATTTTCAATTTTTATGCTCAATTCATGTATGACATCCGACAATCATTGCTTGACATTTATGACAATAAAAACCTAAAATGTTACTTTAAACATGGCCCACAAATAAAAATTAAACGTACACACACTCAAACTCTGGTACTAAAAATAATACTCTTTAAATGTCCACTAATTTACCCTGTCTTACACCAACATAAACACACGAACTCACACACTGGAACAAACGGATCAGGAAAAGCAAATGTAAAAGTGTATTGGTAAGTTGGGAATAAAAAGGGCTTTAGGAAAAACAACAACATTAAGATGAGGATGACGACGAAGAAGCAGAAGTGTCAAGGTTTTATTTAATACTAACTAGTACTCAAACAGACATACAGACATTCTCAAATTGTTGTTCTTTTTGTTTAATTTTTACGACTTTTAAATAGACTTGTTAGACAGTTTTACGATTATGAACATGTTCTTTTGATTATTCTTCTTGAAATTTTTATGGTTTTTATAACAATTTTGTTGTTATTTTATTTATTTATTTTTATTGTTGTTTTTGGGGAAGAGTGAAATTAACAAATTTCTTTGTTGTTATTGTTTTCTATATAAGCAATGACCTCGGTTAATTGTTGTTATTATGACGATGAACACGATTAAAATGATTATGATATTTTGGGACATCTTGATGAGGACATCGTAAATTCTACTAAATTGGGGGGGTTATAGATTTTGATATTTATATAATTTTATAGCATGTCTTGGTTTTATGTCCAAAGCAATTCAATCACCATCATTATGATGAGTTTAGCAGTTGTCAGTTGGACAGTCATTGGGAGAAACGTGCCTGTACGTGCTGGCTCTGTTGTTTTTATAATTTAGATTTTTACAACTGTTTAATTGTATTTAATTTCCCTTATAAATGTTTAATGATTCTAATATAATTTATATTTTTTTATATTGTTTTGATTTTTTCCTGTGGATTTATTGTTTCGTATTGTAAATATTTGATGTTATAAATAACAAGTTGTCATAAAAATAACAACGTGAGAGAATGTATTTAATTTGTGTTTGTATGGCATAATCATTTAAAATGACAGTTGGAATTGTTTTAGGTGTTTAGATGTGGTGCAAACGCATCATGGTGTGGAATTTTTTTTATTGGGAGTAGAGGAATTTTTAGTGTCTAGTCGAGTTGCTTTATTTATTATTATTGAAAACAATAGTTCTTAATAACTTAATATGCACAGACGATCAGTTATTATTCAATTGATCAGTATCTGATCATAATTTCATATGCAAAGTTTCTTAGTATCTTGGCAATGTTTCCTGTAGAAAATTACTCAGTATCTAAGCTTATTGGCTATAGAAAATTTCACTGTATCCGAACAAAGTTTCTCAGTATATGAACAAAGTTCCTATAGATATTTGATCAGTATCTGAACATACTTTCCTAGAGAAATTTGCTCATAATTTGAGGAAAGTTTCATATAGAAATTTGCTCAGTATTTGAGCAAAGTTTCATATAGAAACTTTCTCAGTTTCCAATAATAAATTTCAATAGAAATTTGCCCAGAAAATTGTTCTGTTTCTGAGCAACTTATCCTATAAGAAATTGCTCTGTGTCTGAGCAAGTTTTACTAAAGGTAATTGCTAAGAATCGGATCAAGTTTTGTCAAAGAAAGTTTTTTATAGAAAATTACTCAAAATCTGAGTAAGTTTTCTTATAGAAAATTGCTGAAAATCTGAGTAAGTTTTCTTTTAGAAAATTGCTGAAAATCTGAGTAAGTTTTCTTATAGAATATTGCTAAAAATCTGAGCATGTTTTTCCACAGAAAATTACTCAAAATCTGTGTAAGTTTTCTTATGGAAAATTACTCAAAAGCTGAGTAAGTTTTCTTATAGAAAATTACTCAGAATCTGAGTAAGTTTTCTTATAGAAAATCTGAGTAAGTTTTCTTATAGAAAATTACTCAGAATCTGAGTAAGTTTTCTTATAGAAAATCTGAGTAAGTTTTCTTATAGAAAATCTGAGTAATTACTCAGAATCTGAGTAAGTTATCTTATAGAAAATTACTCAGAATCTGAGTAAGTTTTCTTATGGAAAATTACTCAGAATCTGAGTAAGTTTTCTTATAGAAAATTACTCAGAATCTGTGTAAGTTTTCTTATAGAAAATTACTCAGAATCTGAGTAAGTTTTCTTATAGAAAATTACTCAGAATCTGAGTAAGTTTTCTTATAGAAAATTGCTCAGAATCTGAGTAAGTTTTCTTATAGAAAATTGCTCAGAATCTGAGTAAGTTTTCTTATAGAAAATTGCTCAGAATCTGAGTAAGTTTTCTTATAGAAAATTGCTCAGAATCTGAGTAAGTTTTCTTATAGAAAATTGCTCAGAATCTGAGTAAGTTTTCTTATAGAAAATTGCTCAGAATCTGAGTAAGTTTTCTTATAGAAAATTGCTCAGAATCTGAGTAAGTTTTCTTATAGAAAATTGCTCAGAATCTGAGTAAGTTTTCTTATAGAAAATTGCTCAGAATCTGAGTATGTTTTCTTATAGAAAATTGCTCAGAATCTGAGTATGTTTTCTTATAGAAAATTGCTCAGAATCTGAGTATGTTTTCTTATAGAAAATTGCTCAGAATCTGAGTATGTTTTCTTATAGAAAATTGCTCAGAATCTGAGTATGTTTTCTTATAGAAAATTGCTCAGAATCTGAGTATGTTTTCTTATAGAAAATTGCTCAGAATCTGAGTATGTTTTCTTATAGAAAATTGCTCAGAATCTGAGTATGTTTTCTTATAGAAAATTGCTCAGAATCTGAGTAAGTTTTCTTATAGAAAATTGCTCAGAATCTGAGTAAGTTTTCTTATAGAAAATTGCTCAGAATCTGAGTAAGTTTTCTTATAGAAAATTGCTCAGAATCTGAGTAAGTTTTCTTATAGAAAATTGCTCAGAATCTGAGTAAGTTTTCTTATAGAAAATTGCTCAGAATCTGAGTAAGTTTTCTTATAGAAAATTGCTCAGAATCTGAGTAAGTTTTCTTATAGAAAATTGCTCAGAATCTGAGTAAGTTTTCTTATAGAAAATTGCTCAGAATCTGAGTAAGTTTTCTTATAGAAAATTGCTCAGAATCTGAGTAAGTTTTCTTATAGAAAATTGCTCAGAATCTGAGTAAGTTTTCTTATAGAAAATTGCTCAGAATCTGAGTAAGTTTTCTTATAGAAAATTGCTCAGAATCTGAGTAAGTTTTCTTATAGAAAATTGCTCAGAATCTGAGTAAGTTTTCTTATAGAAAATTGCTCAGAATCTGAGTAAGTTTTCTTATAGAAAATTGCTCAGAATCTGAGTAAGTTTTCTTATAGAAAATTGCTCAGAATCTGAGTAAGTTTTCTTATAGAAAATTGCTCAGAATTTGATCATGTTTTTCTATAGAAAGTAATTTGCTATAATTTTAAGAAATTTCTCGCTTTCTGTCCAAATTTTGTTTTTGGAAAAATAACAGTATGTGATAAAATTTTTCTCTTAGAAATATTTCAGTTTGGAAATTAATTTCTCAGTTTCTTAGGAAATTATTAAAAATACTTTAGAAACTTGATCAAGTTGGGGAAAAATATCTAAGATTCTTTAAAAATCCTACATGTGTGTTTAAAATTTTCTAAATTTCTTTCATAAACAAACCCTACATTACATCGCCCTTATAATTTATTTTTCAAGTCTTATAATATTTAGCCACTTCCAATCGAAATCCCTAGTACTTACTTAATTGAAGATTTACTACACCAAACATACAAATTTATTATTTAAAAATATACCACCAAAACGAATTGATTTTCCCTAAAAACTAAAACTAAACTGAAAACCAAACAAAATTCACACATTCTAAGACACAGGGAAGGAAATTAAAATGATGAATATTTGGTTTTTGAAATGACTTATGGGAGTCAAATGCATCACGCACGCACTCACTCACATGCATACAGATTGATCTAAAAATATCCTTAAAAGTACAGCCTTTAGAGAAAGATAACATAAAGTAGAAAAATATTATAATTTCTGGTCCATACTCTCAAATGCATGCTTAGATTTGGTAAATGGAAAAAGGTGTTGGATTTCAACAAGAATTCTATTGTGTGTATGTGTGTGTTTTGATGGGATTTGGGACCCTTGCCAAGATCACAATAGAATTAGTGAAACAAGAAATGCATTATCAAAGAAAAGTGAAAGCGCTTACAAAATAATTATAATACAGACATAAGGAATATTTAAGTTTGAAAATAAATTGAAACAATAGTATTTTAATGCGTAAATGGCATTAACCACGCTCCTGATTGTTTTGTAAAATTTGGGTGCGCCCTCCTCTTCGTTCGTTCACATTTGAATACACATATAGAATATTTGGAATAATTCTCCTTAGAGAGTTTTCAAAAGAAAACAACATTAGCTGTTGTATGTGTGCTTGAGCATAGGAAACAAGATCCTTTTACAATTAACAGAAAATAATGAACCTTTTATTTTTAGTTTCTTGTATTTTCTTGTATAGTGTCCTTTTTGAACTGAACTGAATTTCGTGGAATCTTACATTTTGTACAAGTAACACACATTTTGACTCTTAAATTTAATTTTCGGGGTATTTCATCATCATCATTCTGATCGTCATCAAAAATGCAATTGTTGTTGGTACCTGAAATGTAATAGTAGATGTTGGATGGTGGTGGATGGTTAGTAAATGAGGATGCATTGCTTGCTACTCTTGTTTTAGCTGCTAATGCAGAAGTGCCTTGTCCTTTTTACCATTGCTTTTGTTGTTTTAGTTATAGTTGGTGTTTGGTGTTCCTCTAATTCGTAATATGCATGAGCCTGTTTATTACTATTTCTGTTGTAGTTGTTGTTACTCGGGTTCTTGTTGCTCCAGCCGTTGATGATGATAATGATGTGTACACGTTGACGACAAGAAGTCAATTTTCAATTTACGACCATTTTGAAATGAATAATTTCTTTTTTTTTTGTTGTACTTCATTGCGTTGATGTTAGATTTCAAAGAGCTTGTGTTGTTGACAGAAAAGTTAAGGAATGAATTCTTTAGAAAACAAGTAAATATTTTTTATTCGGCTGCGTCTTTGTATAGAAATATTCTCTAGATTATCGCGTATAAAATACATACAATCAACAATTTTAGTCCACTTTCAACATTGTTGCCTTATTTTCGATTGAGCACAATCTTACTTTCATAAGGACATAACAGGAGGACATACAACTAAAATTATGTTTTCTTTATCTCGAAACTAGTAAAGAGATTTAAGCAACTTTTCTTATTAAAAACCCTAGAACGAGTTGCAAATACCAAATAAGATTATGATTTAAACAACATTTCTATTAATATTGCTCTACAGGAAGTACTACTTCACTTTGAAAGAACCATGTTTTTTAAAATTTTTACTACAGTTTTATCAAGATCGGTACTTATTGATCAATGTAAACCCAGAAAAATAGAATAGGAAGAAAGGTCTAATAACTTCCATTAGCAGTATTTAAGGAAAAGCTGTCAAGGTTTTGCCATCTATTTAACCTTACTATAGTTTGTGTTCCTTAAACCCAGACCGAAATGGTCATTTCAAGACAGTATTAATGAGTCACTAACTAAGCAATGAACATGCAAACAGACTTGGATTTAAAGGAAAAAGTTTTTGATCTGATGATGAAACAAATGATGAAACAGTTTTTCGTCTGCTCTGCGATTCTATCTGAGGTATCCGGAACTTTTGATATCTCAATGCGACAGATTGTAGCTTGTACTAATTTCATTAGTATCTGGTCTTGATATAATATTGATTGCTTGCATGCTTGTATATACTACTGATTGGAAACTGTCCTGGATAATAATATTATTATGACCTACGGATAATCTTGTGGTACACTTAAGTACTCTGGTTATCATTTTCTGAGAATAAGTTTTAGATAAAACCTGTTAAAAAATGCAAAAAAAGTGCTGTGTAGACATCTGTTAAGCTATGAGAATTATTTCGTCAATGGCTGTTTAAAATATTCTCTCAATTCTCCCATCTTGAGTTTCATGAATGATTTTTCAGGAATGAAAGGAAACAAAATACTGAATAATCTGAAGTAAGAGGTAAAGAGTAAATAGATTTGATGGATCACAATAAAGTATATTAATGTAAACTGCAGCACCAGAACTCCTCAGAGTGAAAAATTATAATGAGTAACTCCGAAAACCAACTAATCACGAATACCTTGAAATTATGAATCCAATGTGGAAGGGTTATTATGAAGAATAGTAACGTTATCTTCCAGTTCACAATAGGAACTTTCAGGCTGATATTGCAACAATCACAGAGCGTATTAAATGGTTGAAGGGCAGTGGCCCAATTCGGATATTTACGAACAGTCAAGCTGATAACAAATTATGTACTAAGAAACGAGGTCGTTAACTGGGAGATAACTATCTACATTACATATTCGAAGAGAATATTAAGATACTCATTACATCATAATATGTTTCTGTCGGATAACGATAACCAACATAAAATGGTATAGTCCTTCATCATAATAATGACTGCCGCACACATATGGGGGATTTCATGCCAAGTGAACAAACTTTTGAAATCGATGTCTTTTTATGAAATTTGCACCAAGGTTAGTCCAATTCAGACACAATTATTCAACAAGATCGGTCAAGAAATCTCCGAGTTAGAGGGGGTCAAATTTGCCTTTTTGGCCAAACATTGTGGTCTAAATCGACAAAAGACCCAAGGTCAGAATCTTATGTTTTTATACCCTTGTATATATAAGTTTGTCATTCCGTTTGTAATTTCCAAAATATAATTTTCCGATCCTATAAAGTATATATTCTGGATCCTTATAGATAGCGGAGTCGATTATGCCATGTCCGTCTGTGGTCCGTCTGTCTGTTGAAATCAATTTTCTGAAGACCCCAGATTTCTTCGGGATCCAAATCTTCAATAATGCTTTCGAGAAGTTTCCTATTTAAAATCAGCAAAATCGGTCCACAACTGGCTGAGATATGAGGAAAAAACCAGGACAACCTCGATTTTTGACCTATATCTAGATTACTAAAGGTAGGGTCACACACGACAAATATTTGACGAAAAAGACGTAACCACTAAATAAAATACATCTGAATTCTTTTATTTATTTGAAAAACTTATTTTACTTAGGATGATTCAAAACAAAAAATTTAGTTTTATTTTATTTGATGTTGTTTGATCTTACAAAACACTTGCAAGAGTAAACACGTCAAACAAATTTGGGCTAAAAGAAGTGGTTACGCTTTTTTGAGAAAATATTTGCCATGTGTGACCCTACCTTAAGTCATTTATATAGACAATATGGATATCTAATGATAGATATTTTTGCAACGAAGTATATAAGACAATAGTAAGTTGGACCTACAATGGGTCAAAATCGTAAAAAATATTTTTTAACCCGAATATTTTTTTTCATAAAAAAAAAATTTAAAAAAACCCAACATTTTTTTTAAAATTTAAAAAAAATATTTAAAACAACAAACGAAATTTTTTTTTTTCAAAAAAATTAAAAAATTAATTTGATTTACCTAAAAATATTTATAGTTTGTATTTTGAAGTATAATTTGTTGAAGGGTATATAAGATTCGGCACAGCCGAATATAGCTCTCTTACTTGTTTTTCTGTAATATGGTAAAGTTAAGATTAACACGACTGTCGCAATCATATATGTGATGTAAATAAATACATATATGTTTATGGTAAACATGTTCATGATCATAATATGTTGTTCTCAGATTATTTTAAATATAATCCGATAACACATACTATGGTAAATCCTTTAGCATAAAAATTGTTGTAACAAACATACTTACTTATTTACTGCAACAATATAAATGATTAATATGATTGCTACAATCATGTTAATCGTAACTTAACTATATTATTGTACCACCATTTAATAAATCATTACAGTAACTATAATATTGTTATATGTACAACTATATTTTTGCTCTGCATGTAAGATGACATCATTCACCGCCGAGACTAATTCATAATCAGTTTTTTAATTTATAAAACTAATTTTGTATGGAAATTTCGACTTATTTTAAATTGCTATAATTATTTATATTATTGAAAAGCTATAGAAAAATAAGTGCTGACAGCAAATGTAAATGTTTTCACTCTTTTCCTGTTCTGTTTGTATGACAAACTACATGTTCATATTAGAAAATTTTAATGTAAGTAAGTGTGTGTCTTTTTCTGGTTGCAGATGTGAAAATGTTTCGCGTCCTGTTTTTTTTTTGACTCTCAAACACACGCAGGCATACATGCCTACATACAGGTTTGTATTGTCGTCCTTAAACGCAATACACGCACAGCACATTTGGTGCATTCAAGCGCATCTTTAACAGTATGCTGCAATATTTTTGTTGTTCATTTTCGAAACCCTTAGTATGTGTAGATGTTGTTTTTTCTTTACCAAATTAAATGTATGTGGTAGATATAGTTTTGCCTGTTATAATTGTATTTGTGTTAAGTGCGATTTCCTTTCAGTTTTATGCTGTTTTTTCATTCGTGTACTACTTTTTAATGTGCCAAGTGTGCAATTGTTTTTATTTTGTTCTATAAGTATTTATATTTCTATTTCTAAATGCTGTTCTTTTAATGTGTGTTTCTGTTGTAAATTTTCCTGAAGATGCTGTACTTTTATTCTCTTCATTCATGTTAAATTAACATTTTCATTGTTTTGGTTTCTTACTCTAAAAATGTAGAGCAAAAAGTTTTTGGTAAATTCGAGCAGTTCGGTCAAAATTTGAAAATGCGCATGTTTAGTTTTTTAGCAAAACAGTGGTTAAGATGTTCCATATTGTTTTAGAAAAGTTAAAGTTTAAAAAAGATTTTAATTTGTACAATTACATTTTGTCTATAAATCTTTTTTCAAAAAGAGATGTGTTTCAGCGGCACTTTTTTGTCTTTCTTGGCTTATGATGCTTTGTTCAATAAGTAAGTGAGAATAAATGACATATATGTACCCTTCAGAATGGCGTATAAGTTATTGTAAATATAGTTTGGGTGAATATAGTTTCTCGATATAGATTTATTTGTAAAGTGAAAGAAATATCAATATTTAAATATTGCAAACATACATTTCGAGAACTAAAGTTAAACATTAAAAAAAATCTTTATATCACATTTTAATCAATTAGTTACTGGGTGAATCATGGATTTTAATTTGATTTTTCTAAAACAATTAAACGTGTGGCTTATTTCATAAAAGCATTTAAAGTATGTAGGTGTCTTTTGCTTAAAACTATTTAATCGTTAATATAAGTATTACAAAACTACACACACCCACAGTACAAGTCGTAAGTAAATATCAATTTAATTATACAATAAACAAATTAATGGCCAACTAATTTAAAAGCAAATTTACTGTCATTTTTTGTTTGTTTGTTCGTTGTTTTTTTTACTGTTTTGTTTAACGACATTATAACTAAGAGTTATTTAATTTTTATTTATTTAGTTTTTTTTTAATATATTTTTCTAAATAACACAAGTACTTAACTAGTATGTTGTGTGTGGTAACTTAAGTTGAGTTAAAAAGCTTTAAACTAAAAAAATCATAGTTTAGATACAATCAACAATAACAACACAAACAGATACTCGTAATAAAATGACTAGAGGAGTCATAAACTTTAGTCCTACTCATAATAACTAGCTAGTAATAGTAATAACGCAATTTTTCTATAAGATGTATGTTGTTGATTCTGTGACTGTTTCTTTTTTTTTATTTTGTCTCTAGATGACCCATAAGCAGCCGAGAAGCGGACAAAAAAGTTAATGGAGTTTTAAGCCGTTTGCTTTAAAGGTGTATAAAATGATTATAAAAGCAAACTGTGACGAGATTTAATGTTTCACAGTTAATGAGATTTTGCGTTTCTTTTTATTTAAAATTACTTTTTTCAGTGATTTCCTTATGTGTATTTAAAGTATTTTAAATATGCGATGACGTTGGTGACGTTGGAGATTCATATAATGTTTATACTTCTACATATTCTTTGTCATCGATGGAAATCTGGGATAGAGAATTAGACTGTTCCAAAACCTGATTTTCAGAATTGTAGGCTTAATTCAATTTAAAATTGTTGCTTTGACAGTTCAAATATGCAATCAGTGAAAATTGTTTACCTATTTAAAATGTGTGATTCATTTAGAGGTTTTTTACATATTACGCGTAACGGGTATCATATTGTCATTTATTCATCATGGAAATAACCTCTCCAAATTATTCAGCATTATTACGAAAGCCAGCGTACTGTGAGAAATTTTGTTTCGAGCACTCATCGACCTTCCGAACAGAGCAGCGACATTAGCTGCTCTGTTTAGACTTGTCAACTGATTGCCTAGAACGTCTGATATCACATCAAAAGTCTACCAGGAACGTTTCAAGACTTGGATGCCAACATTACTCGCGTAATTCGCAAGATACCGGTAGCGATACTGGAAAGAGTGATCGAAATTTGTATCTTCCGTATGGACCATATACAGCGAAGTCGCGGCCAACATATGAATGATATTCTCTCGGGTCATAATAAAGATTTCGACATCCAATTCTGCAATGACACGTTATTTAATGTAAATTTTCAGATACAGCCCATTACCGAACTCCTTCCAAGTAATCTAAAAGGTCATTAGTCATTAGTATGTTGTTATCTACACAGAGAGAACTGTTTCATTGTGACAACTGAATTTGTTAGCCAATCGTATCATTAAGTCCTTGTAATTCATTGTTATCAACTGACTTTCTGTTGCTAGAACCTTACTTTGCTAAATTACATATTCCGTTTTGAAGGCAGAAGAATTAAAACTGTCGCATATCCTGACGATATAGCGGTATTAATATCTGGTGAATTTCTGATTTCAATATCGTCGTGTGTGGAGTACAATGAGAAAGTGAAGTGTTTCATATGGAATCTACATGTGAACCTTTTAAGACGCAACTGATACTTTTCACAAGGAGAGGTTCTTAACTTTAATCTCTCGAAACTGTATAAAATTAGAATGAAGATCACGAATAGTATCTTGTTATCATGTTGAACAGAAGACTATCCTAGATCTCTATATACAGCAGGTTGAGGTAGAAAATAGAAGAATTTAAATTGTCGTATATGAGGAGAATTTACCGGTTTAGATATCTCTTAAATTTCTGTATGCGTTAGCACCGAGTACACTGATTGAGTGAAGTGATTCGTGTGAATTACTGCGAATAATCTGAAGATGGAATTTGTACTTTTCACAAGGAGTTATAAGGTAGGTAACTTTAATCCCCCGAAACTAAATAGAATCAAAATGAAGATCTTGCAATCAATCCTAATGTGGCCATATATTCTTACAGAAGGTCAATTCGTAATAATTATGGTATTGATTCGAAGTTTAATTGAAGGCGTTACAATTGGATCTCAGCTATGCGGTGATTCTATAGGCTGGACGGCTCACGGCTCACTATGAAACTATTTATACAATTTCCACCATTTATTCGCAAGAGAGTCTATGTTATCTCTATCCCAAGAGGATGTCTACTGATGTCTAGGGAGGAGGCAAAACGAATTTACTTACTGGATTTGGTCACTGTATCACATTTAATATCCTAGACAAAATATCAATAGTATCAGTTAAGGCTTACTGTGGCCATATAGTTCAATTGGTACTAATTGTGATATTGATTCGAAGTTGATTTGATGCTGGATGGTCATGGTGTGGACTCCAGGATCTTAAGTATGGGACTATTATGTTATCTCTATCCCATGAGGATGTCTACTGATGTCTTAAAAGGCGGAATAGTGTGGTAGATACTTCATTATAGTATATTTGATAAAATCCTCTAGAAAGCTTGACATGACTTTTGTACTGCTCCATATTCGTTTCTGCTATAAACGAACATACTGGAATTGTCAGCACTAAAACGGATCACTGGTGACGTTAATTGACCCCTTACCTAGGAAACTGCAATATGTTTGGCCACAAGCAACTGTTTGGACCTCCAAAGGCAAAGTGGTCCAATGAGCTATTGAGAAAATGTTTTCGCCTGTTTGTGTTTCTGGCAAGACGAATTTACTTACTGGATATAGTTACTGCATAATATGACTGTTGATATATATTCTTTATGTATCTATGATTCATGTTCAACAGTTTCTCCAAGCACAACATGAAGGGTACGTCAAATATGAAAAGCTTGACATTAACAGAATAAAAAGTTTCTAGGCCCAGCCTTGGCCACCATATTTGGTATACTCTTCCACTTGTGCTTGGATAAACTGTCGAAAATGAAACATAGACACATGTAGAATCTGGTAGGTTCGTTATGAAAACAGCTCTTGTTGATTGAGGAACCTGCTGTTTACTTTTGGGTATTACAAAGGGATCAGTTTTAGCTTGAGATCTATTTTATAGAGTAGCTGCCCACGGATCCTAAAATAATGAATGTCGAACACCTCTTGTTAGGAAAACTTTGTACAAATTGTAACTTGCATAAATATGGTCAGTTTTCAATTAATAAATTTTGTTGTAAGGCACGTGATAGGGTTTAGAATTTCCTGTTTATTTCACTAAGGTATCTCTTATAGTTTAAAATATACTCAAGTTTAAATTTTGAAATTTTCATTTTTTAACTCCTGATATTTTGTGTATTTATTATTGGCTTTATGTAAATAGTGATGTCTTACTGGGTTCAAAATTAATATTTGTGCCGAAAAATAGGAAATAAACTTTAAAATTATTGGGGCCCAAAGGCTTTAAAGTTAATTGATTTGGCAATTTTCGACTTTTATGTGACAATAAATATTTAAATAGCTGGGTTTTCTTGACTTTTATTTCGCATACATATCTTGTTTGAAAGATAAATCAAAATAAATTAAGATGTCGTTAAAAATAATTCTTCAAAATTGTTAAAAAAAAACATGTTTTCAATCAAACCTACATTTCTAAACGGAGTTATTAATAAAATTATTTATTTGTAGCAGTATTTTTGATTATAGTAGAGCACCTTTAAAACATTTAAACACCAACCAAAATGTTTGTTTTTAATATTTTTTTACATAATAAATTTTTGCTTAAACATATTTTATTTCTTAAGAATTATATGTATATTTTTTTATTATGAATTTAAAAAAAAAAATAAATAAAAAAGACAAATAAAAACTAAATGGTGAATTGTATTGTTAACTGAGTGAGTGTCTGGCCTCATGTGGCATCATGAACTACTTGAAAATGGTCTTAATAGTTCGTTATAAAAGCTATAAAAAAGGATTTTACAACACACACGAACTAAAAAAAAAACAAAACTAACAATAAAAATAATAATAAACTAAAATGAAAGAATAAAAAGACACGAAAATAACATTTATCGAAAATCTCTGTCGCATATTTTAGTATCAAATTAAAATTGCATTTTTTCTCGACTTTTATGTGACAATAAATATTTAAATAGCTGGTTTTTTTTATTAAACTCAACAAAAAACAAGCTTAACAAATAATAGGTGTTTTTTAAGCCTGATAGAATTTGAAATTGTAAAAAATAAGTAAATTTTAATAAAAAAATAGTTTTAATCGAAAGATCAATATATGGCATTAAATTTGAAAATGATTTTGGGAATATTGCCATCGCGGCTGTGATTACTGGCCTTATGTCACGAATAACAAAAACAATATTGAAATACAAGGTATCAATTGTTGCTAGTTTATCAGCTTAAACCAGTAACTACACATGGCCCAACAGGAAATAATCGAGAGGTATCGAATCGCCCCTTGGAGTTGCGTTTCTCAGGTCCATTTCTCGAGATCAAGTTATCGCTTTATGTGGCAATTTTGTTTAATAACAAACACGTTAAGCCAAAAATTACCTCTATCGCTGTTCACGATTTTTCAATAAAACAGTCGTCTATAAGTTGCGCGAATCTATGACTGATTTTCAAAGTAGATTTGTACAATTTGGTAGCGTTGTGCAAGGGTCAATAACTCATAAATGTCAAAAAGTGAGCGCAGCATGACAGTTCGTAAGTTCTATCGGGCTTAAAAAACACCTTTATTTTTTTTTTTAGTAATTAATTCATTTTTATGAGGCCAGTAAATATTAAAAAGCTTTTTTTTTAAATAGAGAAAAATTTAATTCAAAAAATTTTCCTAGAATTGCGTGAGCCTTTATTTAAGATATATTTATTTAAGGTTAAAGCTGTTTCAAGTCTTTGGATTTTAATAAATATGAAATTAGGATTTTTTTTTTGTAAAATTTTATATTTTCCTTGTGTTGTCTGTTGTGCATTTCTCATAGAAATTATTTATTTTCTTTTTCACTTCTAGCATTTCATTTCAAATATCTTTTGTTCTTAGATAAGGAAAATTATGATTTATTGTTTTTAACCTTTTTTTTATATTCTTTTGTTAGAATTATTGTTGTTGTTGTCTTATATATGCATAGCTAGATAATACTTATGTTGCATGTATAGTATGTATATATATAAAAAAAGACTTATGTTTTTTAATAAAATTGTCTTTTATTATATTGTGACTTCTCTTCATATCTTCTTGTTTCTAGTTGCAATTGTCACTTAGATGAACATCTTGTTTTTGTTATATTTGTGTTGTTATTGTTTTTGTAAATTGATGTTTTTGTAGTTGTCGAAATAGGGTTCTCAATGGTCTAGTATTGTTTGCAGTTAAGGTGCTAAATATTTAAAAATGTCACTTGTTTATGATGTATGTCATTTGAATTGAATTGGTTTTAAAAGTTCTTAAATATTTTTGAAAAACAAAAATTGAATTAAGGTCAACAATTGAGTTTAAATACTATTATGATTGATTAGGAAAAACCTTGTTCAAGGAGTATCCTTATTTCACAACAATTGAGAATAGTGATGCCGTGTGTATAAATCAGTGGTCAGCCTTCATAGAACATTTTACTTTAAATCTGATTTTGTTTCTTCTATACAATCTCCAATATTTCTCTTTCGATATTTTTAACGAGTTTCGCTCACATTCGTCTTGTGTACATTTGAATAGTCTACTACGTTTAGCTCCTGGTGGCTGTGAGTGCCGATCGCTGGTCTAAATATATGAACTAAACATTAATTCAATGTAATCATTTGAGTCATTAATTATTGTGTGAAAGAGAATCATGATTTAAAATTTTAGTCCTGCAGAAACTTTTTTTTTTTAGTTGTTTACTATTTTTTGACTCTAAAACAAAAAATGTATGTTCGAGTGTATAATTCTCTGTTGTGCTGGAATAAAGAAGAATGGGCAAATCATTATCGGTATGATCCGGGCGCATCACTTTATCCATTCTTGATCACGCAAGACCGGAAAAAACATTAAAATTTTTTAAAGTGGGCAAGGTTTGTGGAGCTTCTGAAGAGTAAATATAAGCTTTTTATATAAGTTTTTGATATTTTTATATAACCTTATGACTTGAAGATTGACATTTTAGTGAAATGAATTAATTTTCTGTTTTTTCGGACGTATTTTACCTTAAAAACTAACAATATTATAAAATGGTGATTTTCCATCAAGAAAAATAAAAAATTTGAATTAATGTAAAATTTTAACAGTTACAGATATCACAATAAAATTTGGAAGCAATATAGATCTAAATGTTCTTAAGTCAATGGCATCACTAATGTTGCTATCTTTGTTTTCAAACATCGAAATTCCTAAAACGGGGAAAATGTATTCCAAAAACTAAGTTTTTTTTGAAAATAGCTCACTTTGACGTTATTTACAGTATGATAGTAAAAACGTTTTGTATGTATATAAACAATATATAGGGCTATACAAATATTATGAGCTTTTGAGGATCGGTGCTTTGCGTTTTTAGAATTTTTTACTCAAACCTAAAATTTTGTTTCAAAATTGGCCAAGTTTGGATAGGGCTGGGGGGTACAATGTCCGCTTAAGTTAGTCAAATTTTACTTTATACGTTTTAGCATTAAGTTCTTTTTCTAGATCATAAAAATATGTATATAGCCACGAAAAAAATTAGTTTTTTATAAAAGAAAAAATATGGGGACTTTTTTGGGAAAAAACTTAAAAAACACACGCATACAAAGTTGAAATATATAAAAAGATGCTTCAATTTTGGATGCGTGTAACTTTTTATAGGGACGAAATAATTTGTTTGTTTTATTTTCTTTAGAAAATATAAATTAATTTAAAAATTAAAACTAAATATCTCTTGAACTAAAAGAGATAACCTACAGGTAAAAGCATATTTTTGTAGACCTTCATAACTATCTATTTCAGCTTATTCGGATCATAAATGGATTTTTGGGGATTTTTTTTTTAAATGTGTGACATTGAGGGTCCACTCACTGATCCCCATTCCGAACACCTCAGCCGTGTAAATAATACAGCACAACATAGATATGTGGACTTGATCATACTATTTTAACAAAAAATCATTGTTTTAGCGTCGAAAAATAGTAAAAACTAAAATTGTTAAGGTACAAAGTGATCTTTATGTGCTATTTAGAGTAACTAGACACGTTCAGAATGCATTGATATGTTCTCAAGAGTTGTTCAACTTTACCGTAGCTACAACTTTGCTAAATATTGTAAGTCAAAAATTAGGAGACCCTTGAAGTTATTCTAAAAAAAGTAAAAAAATATTTTTCTTCCTATATTTTTACAACAAAAGTGCACGAAAAAGCAATTTTTTGGAAAAAAATTTTAACAAAATTTATTTGGCGAACTCTTAGCTATATTATTGGCATATAAAGATAAGCCGTATCACAAAGTCTGAATTAGCTGTTAACCAAAAACTGATGACACCTTTTTTAGAGGCCCCACTGATTTTCAGAAACTTTGGGGGCCCATAAAAAGAAATGCACAAACAGAGTATAGGGTTTTACTACCCTTTGGTAGTAGCGTCGAACCTATATAGTCATGATCGTGTGTTTTTTTCACTGTTGCGCTGTGTAATTAATATTGTGATAAAATAGGACATAAACAAGTTGTATAAGAACCTAAATCTTTCTACTAATCTTTGTGAGGATCGGTCCATTATTAAACCTACTCCTTATATAACGAATATATACCAAAATTACCCACAGATGGTGGGTAAAAAAGGATTCGGCACAGCCGAATATAACTCTCTTAGTTTTTCATATTGGAATGAAATCGGTTAGAAATTGCGTCCGAAACGGTACCTGGAAAAGTAAAATTAAATGATCGAAGGATTTAAGTATATGAGGGATTTCACGTCAAGTGAATCAACTTTTGAAACCGATGTCTTCCGATCGGGATTAAATTTGTTCCAAGGTTAGTCCTATAAGATAGTAATTTAGACACAATTTTTCAACAAGATCGGTCAAAAACTGTCTGAGTTAGAGGGGTAAAATGTTAAATTTTTGCCAAACCAATGTTTTTTCTTGTTTTACCTATTTTTCTTAGAAAAATTTATCCCAAATAGTTTAGATAGCTATTTCAGCAATCTTTCGAAAAAAAGTTTTAATTTTTGACTTTTTTGCAAAATCAAGTACTTTTTTTACTTTTTTTTCCAAAATGGGGAAACAAAATAAAAATTTGTATGTATTCAGTGAGTTACAAAACATTTATTTTGATAGATATCCCACTCATATCCCACTAAGCAACCAAAAACTTGATAAAGGAAAACTCATTTCTTTTGAGCAAGAAATATAAAAGGGTTCACTTAAAAAAAAGTCAAAAAAGTTTTTGATTTTGCAAAAAATAAAAAAAATTATGTCTTGAGTTACAGTAGAGGTGGTCTACTGTGAGACCCCCTAGCGCCACTTCAGAGTAATCATAACTTTTATTCGAATACTCCTCTGCTATGACAAAGTGAAATTCTATGTCAATCGGATCATCCCGTTAATAAATTTATTTACCTGTAAACAAAGCATATGTCCATGAAATTCATTTAAATTAAACAAATATCTGTTCAGATTACATCATGTTAATGATCTCTTAATGCTCATCATTGTTCTATATAAAATCATATCTTACCCCACGACACTTGTTACTTGCACAATATATTTTTATCAATCACAACATTTAACTGCATTAACAATAAATCTTCAAACACTTAATACCGTTAATCAATATTGACAAAATATCATAAAAATAGCAAAAAACATTTACAATATTTTTATTTTTTTTATCACCCATAAATCTGAAACAATAAAAGTTGGTGTATTTTTTCACATGAATTAAATGTGACAAACTTGATACAATTCAAGTTGAACAAACAATTACATGCAAATTTGATAATAATAATAATAAATGTGGATGACCTTAAAAATATTTAGTAGATAAATAAAAATAAACTGAAATGGACATAGTCATAGACATGGAAATGTCTGCAATCCAGACATACATACACACGAACTCAATTTCCAACAGACACCGACTGAAGTCTGAAAGCACCGTTTTGCAGTTAGAACGTGCGTCAAATTTGAATGCGTCATAAAAAAAAGTTTTGAAATATAGTGATAAGTGTATCTAACACCTAGTTGTGTTGAATTTCTTGTTGATTGAGTTTTATTTGAAAGAGTGTGAATGTTTAAATAGTGTCTGTCTGTATTGTGTGTTATAGATAGAAAAATGAAACATGAGCAAACTATGGCCACAGTAAATGTTTAAAATAATAATATTTAAGAGCTTACAATAGTGGTAATGCACTATGGGTCGAAAATTTCAGGTATACAATATTGGTGTCGAAAATTACACTGTGACCCAAAAATTAAAGTCGACTAGATTAAGAACCTAGTTTCCTACTTATAATTTCTTAGTGGTTTCCAATTTGAATCCCTAAGATATTCCAAGTTTGGCATGATTAAAAAAAATACGAGTTTCGGGAACAAGTTCCCTAATTTCAGCATAGCACATTCTATTCTATAGTGTTCTATATAGAACAGTGAAACACAACCCACATTGCTACGATGTTCTAGTGAGTCATTAGGGCTTGAAACCATACTGTCACCGATAAGCACCTTCGCCCTGTCCTGTATGCGGTCGAATAACTTCAAATTAGAATTCGAAGCACCGGCTTAGACATGAGAGTTGTGATTCATTTTGGGTCGGATATAAATGATGTAAATTATAAGGAGATCAGATGGAGTAAAGTATTTCCTACACCATTTCCTACACCAAGGCACTTGAATGATTCTTTCGTCACTTCGAAAATGTATTTTGCCCAGCGGACATCGCTCTCATGCTTAGAACAGTATGAGCTTCAGTTTAATGTCAGTTTCTCATTCATTGCCCATTCTTTTTAAAGATTTTCCAGGATCATTTTTGAAGTTTTAGATTAATTGGCAAGCTATTAAAGCTATATGCCAGGATATTCCACAGTCAGTCTTTCTCGATTTATAGCTTCGTATAAGAAGCTGGAACTATGAAATAGATTTCGAGTTTTTAAATAATGGTGCTCCACCAGGTTATTCTTCACTAATGAGGTTTGTATGATCCTAATGACGATTTTCCGTTTATGTGGTCCTCCACCAGAATTTCTTCAATTGAGTTTTAATGGGTCTCCTCCAATGAAAGCCAAACAACAATGTCAGGCCGATTATTGTTGTTTGGCTTTCGAGAGTTCTGCGTCTTATCTCGCATTGGTATTGATTTTATACGTCGAATGACTATTTTTCACAGTTTGAGTTAATCCACATGCGTTCGTTTTGCTATAACCTTGATTTGAGGTTATGAGAGTTTTGAATTGGGACTCCTCCTTAAGAAAGAATGATGATGACTCGCTAGTTGTTCTTCGAAACAGATTTGTTCTAATACTGTTTAATTTTCTTTAAAATTCTATTTATTACATTTATTAAATCCCCACCCATAGTGCTATTCCCATACACTTTTTTATGTTACACAAAAAGTTTAAAGTGTTATGGCAACGTTGCACCATGCAACAATAATTTTAATGACATGAGGATAATAATTTGCATTCTATTGCTTTTATTCATAAAACTATTCATACAAAAACGACAACATAGTGATGATTATGGATTTGAAACCATCTACACAAATGCAGTATTTTTACATTTTACATTGATAGTTATGGCTGTGTGTAAATATCCATGCATGAATTTTATTATTGACAATTGTTTAAATTAAATGCAGTTTCCTTTCCTCCTCCACCAGCACTCATTTACAAACATATTGACAAAGAGAGAGTTGTAATAATTCCACTTTAAGTTTTTTTTTTCGCTAAATTATTAAATGTTTTTGTAGTTGTTGTTGCGACTTTATTATTATTATTATTGTCATATCACATACTCATCATCATCATCATCGACATCAAACTCTAATATGAATAGTTAAGTGAGTGTGGCAAACAAATAACAAACAAAATTCATATATAAAAATCATAAAAAATTTATGGAAAAAAGCTTTTTGTATTGTTTATTTTATTTTTATGAACACCGCGGGAATGTGACAGCTTGTTGTATGAGTGTATGTGTAAATATCATCAAAATTCTTACAAAAAAAAATAAAATATCTACAACTATTCAAATCATGCCACAATAGTTGTATGTAGATATTGAAGGGAACAATACAATTCCTGCAACAAACCATCTAACCATTTCATATGCCCATTATAACAAAGTACAATGTAACCCAGCGAAAAAACTTGTTAATAAGTTACTCAATAACTTACTTTTCAATTACTACTGCATACTGTCTGCATTACATAGAATTAGTTGTATAATGACTTATTTATTATATGTTATATAACTGCTTACGATTTAGTCATTAGCATAAGCATATTCTGTTTTTACTGTTAACGGCTTCTGTGAGATCTAAATATCAATGAGTTATTTTAGTCATTACTTGTAAGTAGCTGTGTCCAATGACATTACCGTGCTAAAATAATCAGTTCAAATGCTATTGTGTAAGTAGTGAAGTGCCATTATTTAGCATTGTAACATTAATTGTCAATGAAAGTTTTTGCTGGGAAGTATGGGGTATGTACAATGCGTACAGAGTATTACAAACATACACAAGAGTAGTTTCATTGCAATATGCCTTAATCATCAAAAATGTAACTGGGTGTGTTTGTATTTTCATTTGGGTACATTAGAGAGGTCCTGAAAAATATATTTAAGAAATACGATTTTGATTTATAAACGAGGCCTGAATTATATACTTATAATAAAACCTGATCTATAATCAGCTAGAGCCATGATTTCTCTCCAACTTTTCTCTGAACTAACAGTACATATCTATAGCTAGTTAAATCTCCTAGTATGAGCTGGTCGTCCATGTCGGTATTCATTCTAACACTATTCGGTATGTGACTTAAGCGAAGACATGGCCGATTCATTTCCATTATGGAGAAGTAGTTCGCTTGATATGCTTGGCTTTTAAGTCAAAGTTAGTGTTTATAAACCGGTTAACCGACAAACCGGTTTATTAAAATGACGTTTTTTTATAAACACTAGTCAAAGTGATAGCGATGGAAAATAGGAAGCTTTAAGATAGTTGCTTTTGTTATTCACCGCAATATCAAGGTCTTGACTACATGTTTGCATTGGGCTCTCCATCTTTATTTATGACTAGCGGATACCCAGCGTGTGCTACTACGCTAAAAAATGTTTAATAAAAGAAAGGTTTTATTATTCTTTTTATCATTCCTATTTTAATATATTACTTTTGTATAAAGAGTACCAAAAAGAGGTATTAACTTGATCCCTTATATGATCATAGCCGATATTACCCGGTTTTACTCATTTCTACCCTTTAAAATTCGAATTTCCAAAAATTCCATCTGTGTGGATCTACACATCGTGTGAGGTACCTACATGCAAATATTCAAATTTCGGAAAAATGTTTGTGTGGAAAAATTCGAAAATCGGCTTTACGAATGGACCTAATATAGCATTGTAGATGTCTAAAACCATCTTCAGAAAATCTTCCAATGAAGCCAGTTTGGAGCTAATCGGTTGGATGGTTTCAGAGTCTATAACGGACATAGGTAGAAATTTTTTTGTGTTTTATATATAGCAATATAAATGAAAGAGATGACGTTTTCTAGCTTCACACCTTTAATTCCAAATGAGTTTCGTTAATGCGGACGGAGAGATTTAGTGTTAGAAATGTTAATCTTTAAGGCTGAGCGGGAAGCCTTAAGCCTTACGATATGTAGTAATGATTTTCACTTAACTGGCTATTCCTATGGTGTTGACTTTATAAATCAGCTACCCTTCATTTGTAACATAACTGTCATACGTTTATTAATTAATTCCTGGGAATTTTCGGTTTTTTCTGGGCACATACATGATTATCATCTACTGGGTTATTTGTCATCAACAATTTCTGAAATATTGAAGCACAATTTTGGAAAGTATTAATTTTCGGAGTGTTTTCCATATGTGCAATCTGGTGTGTTTATTAGCACAGTGATCATCAGCTTGGTCTCCTAGAGGTGAGCCCATAGCTCCGTCTTCTTCCAGGTGTTATAAGAACTCTACCTTCAATATGAATGGGTTAACGTCTGGTCTATGCATTAGTTGTTTCCTGACAGCTTCATAAAAATCACTGCACTGTGTCTTAAGTGATATCCAAATTAGGTCGTTGTTGTTGTAAAGATGTCTTCTCATTTAGTATTTGTCGATCATTAAGAGCTGTATTTACCTACATTCTGCCTTCAATTGATTTTAATTCGTTCATGGATAGTCCGGGACATAAATTTAAGATTGTAATGAGCATCTCCACATAATACACCGTGAGTAGATTGCTGATTAAGGGAAATATCTTTTGATTTCATTTCGCCGCCAAGTATGACCAATCAAAAATTATTTCAGTTTCTGGATTTGCATCGCATTAGTTATTGTTTGAGGATAAAGTTTTTGACGAATTTACAGAGGTTTTAAATGATTTAGGATGCTAGATCTAGACACAACCTTTGAACTTAAGAACTTAATGATAATGATTACATACAATTAGTTTGGCAAAAATCCAAAAAATTATGTTATCTTTGGAATGCATTCTACAATTTGACTCAAGTTTTTAACATTGCAGGTTCGTATCAAGTGTCACATAATTTCGAAACATACTCCTATTATTTAATTCCAACAAAAGTTTAGAAAACTTCCCTAATGAACTTATACTGCATATAAGTAGTATTTGTATACATATGAATTTTATTTTCTGTAATTCCTGTTATTTTCATGATTGTTGATTTTATTACATACAATAATACAAAACACTCATAAGTAAGCACATACATGTACTAAAATACTTACTTTTGCATATGCATAAGTATTCATAAGTACAAATACTATTATCCAAATATTTTTGGATATCTATCACTTACCCACACGCAGAGAAAAATTATTGTTTACTGTAACCATTTCTGAATTTGTATAAGTTTTTGAACAATATTATGGTTATTGTAATTATTTACATGATTGTGGTAACCAAAATATACTAAACTTTCGATTTACATGATTAAAGCAATCATACATCTGATTGCAGTATATAAATAAGTATATGTTTGTGCAACCATTTTTATGATGAAGGACTTACCATATTATGTTGTTCTCGGCATATATGTATTTATTTACTACAATCATATATATGATTGCGACAGTCATGTGGATATTAGATTTACCATGTTCTGGTTACCACAATCATATAAATAATTACTGTGACTATAATATAGTTAGAAAACTTGTAATTTTGATATGGCCACAGTAAACTTGTAAAACAATACTTTTTTCTTCTAAGTGCACATATTAACCAAACATGTGTTCTTCATTGCAATTGCGTTGTGCATGATTTTGCTGCAATTATGACTATTTTTTTGTCGCATGTCATCGTCATCATATTTACAGACATCATAAAATATGTATGTTTGTATATAACATCATGATCATGATCATTATCATCATTGTTTTCGTCATCGTTATCGTTGTTATCAAATTTTATTACAGTCATTGTATTTTTGTTGTTCTAGTTGTTGGTAACTGTTTGTTTGTATGACGTGTTTATAGTTTTCCGCCAATTTAGAATAGAGTTGTAAACATATTTTATTTGAAATTCATTCATTCAAAGTTTATATTGTGTAAATTGTGTTTCTGTTCTAATAAAAACAATATGATATGGAGAGTGGGCGAATTCCTATTTGTAATTGATTAAATTACTGTACTCGATAGCCAAAAAGGGTTTCCACGTGCAAAACATCCATATGAATATTGAAAAAAAATGTTAAAATCGTAAGTGCTATTTCATAATCAATTTTAATACAATTCAACATGAGTGGCAAGCGTTTAAGTATATAAGTTTGTTATTCCGTTTGTATTTAATTTCTAAATTTATATAAAGTATATACGGGATCAATGAGTCCTCTACTTCTCGAATTTTCCGTCACTTAACTGAAAACACAACACGGCTCCTGGCAACAGGCATCTATCAGTTGACTACTGTCAAAATTTTAACAAGCTGCGTCATTTAGTTTGTGTTTGACAGCCATTGAGAGCAGACTACCTCGTGACTTGAGGAGAAATTGGAAAAAAGAGAATTTCGTGTGCTCATTAAGAATTATTTTTTGCTGAAAAATAAAGGATAAGCTTGATAAATACTATGGGAACTTTGCAACATCAATTTCAATGATAAAAAAGGCACGGAAGATGTCGAACGTTCTGGATGCCCAGTTGGTGTCTCTACACCCGAAACAATTAAAAAAAATCATGATATGCTGTTGGCCGATCTCAGATTGTAGAAGCCATAGCAAGCTCACATGGCTCAGTGGTTTAAATGTGACTATTTCTGGTTTCCAACTCAAAGAAATGGCTCGGCGGAAAGAGATTTGACTCCAACGTTGCCTTGACAAATCTAATTTTTTGAAAGGGATACGAAAATTGAAGAAACATTGGACAAAGTGTTTAGGAGACAATGTTGAAAAATAAAAGACTTTACTGAAACCTTCTGAACTCGAATAATAATGTGATCTATGGACCCTAGTAAACTTTGCCTCTAGTTGTCTAACACTACAGCTTTATCTAATCCATTATTTACAATACATTCAATGAATCTTGCATTTCCTTATCCTGAGATACTGCGACACTCTTACAATAATTTCCCTTGTACTCCTAATATTTATAGTTTCACGCAGCAAAATGAGAAAAAAAATCTTAAAATTTACCACCAGATAAATTCATAATGCATGATTTGTTGAGAAATAAATTTCAATTTCAAATCCAAACTTTATCCAACAGAACTGTAATTTGACAAGCGGTAGATTAGATCGTGCCTTATTGGCCTCATGAGGAAACAACAAACAAACAGAGAAAAAAAAACCAACAGTAAATGAAGATAATAAAACCACAATTATCTAAACTAATCTAGTGATGAAGAAGTGGATTTTATTTATTTGTTTATGTTAATTTCTGTTGCTTTGTGGTCATACACTTTAAAGTTGCTGCATTTGTCTCCTCATCGTAGTCATAAATCTTCAAGAGTTTATCTCGACAAAAAAAAGAAACAACAACAAAAACTACTCTTGTCGTAGGAATGTGAGTTGCGCATGCGCTTAGTGTGATGATCTTAAAGTTGCATATCAAGCTACAGCCATCCCGGTAAAGTGGTGCTCTGATTTTTCTGCTGCAGTCTTAAATTATGTGAAACAAAAACTGGCCATATAACCCTTTCGAAAGGGATCATCAGCAGCAACCTGTTGTTGGCTGTGTTGGCCAAGTAGATGATGATAGTGAGGAAAAAATGTTTTATAACCACACGACGACTAATTATCGAAGTTTAAATTATAATTACGCTTGCGCGTGCTGCAACAAAACGTAGATCTTTGGCTTTGTTTTTTTTTTTAAAGAAACTTTTTAAGTTTAATCTCTGAGTGTGTGTGTGTGTGAGTGAGTTTGTGATCATCACACGCACATCTTAAGGCGGCTTTTTGTTTTGCTGCCCAGAAACAACATGGTTCTTGTTTAAGCCACTGGTTTCAAAACAAATGTTTGAATCTGCTCTACTACCAATATAAAGTTGGTAGAACCAATGCTGTTGTTATTGTTATTGTTGCTGTTACTACATTTACTACTTGTGCCAATGGAGCGTGGAGCGTTGGAGCATTAACTAAAGCATCGATTAACAAGATTTTGTGATTTTGAATTAATAATGTTTTATTGTTTAACAGGCCATATATATTTTGTTTTCAGTTTTGTTTTTTTGTTTAAATTTTCTTTTAACTCACAGCATTTCATTTGGCGCCATAAATCTATCAACACTGTGTAAAAATGATCACTACTTTAAAGTGATCTCTTCCACGTACATATGTCTCTATGTCTGTCTGTCGGTCTGTATGTAGGTTTTTTTTTGTTGTTCTGTGTTGGACTTGAGCATAATCATATGAAACTACAAAATAGTCAGTCTATTCCAAACCTCATGTTGTGAAAGATTTACTGCCTTAATATCTGTAGTTTTTGCGTTATTGTTGCTTAACTTTGCATTTCTTTAAGGTTGCACAATGGGTATAGGTGATATTTATTAACAAGTTCGTCGTAAGTCATTTTATAGGAACAATTGTTATCGAACTATATGTGGAATGGACTTCCTACTAGTGTGCTCCAGGCTAAATGAGGGAAATCAATCATTTTGGAAAACTAAAAATGGATTTCCCTACAAAAAGCGTCTGACTATTCTTCTTCTTTCGAGACAAGTCAGCTAAAAAGCAGAAAAGTCAGCTGTTGCTTCTAAAAAAAATGATCTTCAAATTCTATAGGAAAAAGGAGTCCTTGCTATCTCTGCCAATTCGGATTGGAACAAGATAATTTGCTTTGGAGAAATTAAAGATAACAACATCATTGTGCCGCTCGATAAGAACAAGTAACTATTAGAGCATCGATATGGTTGACAAGTTTTGAACAAGTGATTTATTAGTTTGAACTCCTCTAAAGATGTTTGGTTTTACTTATTAAAACAATCAGTTGTGCAATTAGGAAGAATGTGTAATGATCTTTTTCAATTTCAAATATAAAGCAATATTACTGACTTTGGTAACATCCTTATAGAAAGATGTGATAGCTTGTGCATATGAATGGAACTCTAAAGTACTAGAAAGATAAACATTTGATGTTGCTATAATTGGGCTGCTAAATTTAGAATGTATATTTACGATTTAAAATTTATGAAAGCCCTGCAATAGAATTCAATTAATATATCCCTATCCAATGACCTCAAGGTTGGGGTTGTGGCGATCACTGAAGGTATTCTATTGATTATATCAAACTATTTTAACAGATCATCCAAGGAATCCACTGCACTTTCAAGAATCATTTGCTTAACAGATGAGTTCGAAAAATATAAAAACTATGGAAGAAATAATTGCATAAGCTCGCCAACTATTGCTGAAGAAGATAGTTTGGAAGACAAACTAATGCCCGAGGTAAAAAACAAGAAGGAGTATATTAGTAACATGAGTTTGTAGATCTAAAATGTATTATTGGGTGTATGACTTAAAAATGCGGGATTTTTTAAAATGTTTAACTTTTATTTTGAAACATTTGTACAATAAATAAATTTATTCAAAGTATTGGCCACTGTTACCTATGACCTTTTCCTATCTTTCTGGCAATATATGGATTTCGAGCCACAAGAACTGCGCACCTTTTGAAGCCAAATACGAATCAAGCCAATATCGGGTACTCTGTTCCAAAGTGAAGCGTTCTGGATCGATCGAAACAAATAGGAGTCGGCTGGGTCAAGTTCTGGATTATAAAGCGGGTGAGGCAAAACTTCCCAAACAACTCTATTCTAAATACTTTTTAACAGATATTGCAACATATGACCGTGCGTTGTCATGATGGAATATTAAGGTTTCATGTCTGACCGCATATTCTGTGCATTATTCGGTCAATGCTTTCTTCAAATGAATCAGTTGAGTTCGGTACAGGTTCCCTGTGATGATCTGGTAAGATTTCTATAGCTCATAATAGATATGACCCTTTTGCTCCGACCAAATACAGAGAAGACCCATTAGCGCCATGGATATTTGTTGTCGATTCGGTTGGTTGGTCAGGCTTCATATATGATCTTTTACGTTTCAGATTTTCGTATAGGATCCATTTTTCTTTTATTTTCTTTTATAGCGTTCATGCATAATTTTGGATATGCAAAATCAATATTCAAGGTCTCTCGGCTTCAATTCGTATGGTACTCAATTTCCCCACTTTTGGATGAAACCTGCTGCTCGCAAACGTTTTAAAATTGTTGCTTGAGTAGCTCCTAATGAAAGCTTTTGTTGAGTTTTATAAAAATCTTCATGGAGTAATGTCTTCAATTCTTGGTCTTCCGATCCAAGGAGTAGCTATCAGATGAATTCTTTATCCATTTAATGTTGTAGTTGTTTGACTTTCAACATAATTGATTCTGCTTTAGCACGTTAAATAAAAAGTCTTACAACCTATCCATAAAAGGTGCCTCACTAAACTTAGTCAAATGAAACAAGTAAGAGAGCTATATTCGGCTGTGCCGAATCTTATATACCCTTCACCAAATTATACTTCAAAATAATAAAATTAAATATTTTTAGGTGAAATTTTTTTTTCAGTTTTTTGAAAAAAAAATTTTTCGAATTGTTTTTTTTTAAATTTTAAAATTTTTTTTTAAATTTTAAAAACAATTTTTTTGTTTTTTAAATTTTTTTTGGTGAAAAAAAAATTCGGGTTAAAAAATATTTTTTCCGATTTTGACCCATTGCAGGTCCAACTTACTATGGTCTTATATACGTCGTTGCAAGGTCTTTGAAATATCTGTCATTAGATATCCATATTGTCTATATTAATGACTTAGTAATCCAGATATAGGTCAAAAATAGATCAAAAATCGAGGTTGGCCTGATTTTTTCCTTATATCTCAGCCATTTGTGGACCGATTTTACTGATTTTAAATAGCAAACTTCTCGAAAGCATGTCTGACAGAATTATTGAAAATTTGGTTCCCGAAGATATCAGGGGTCTTCAGAAAATTGATTTCAACAGACAGACGGACATGGCTTAATCGACTCCGCTATCTATAAGGATCCAGAATATATATACTTTATAGGATCGGAAATGAAAAATGTAGAAATTACAAACGGAATGACAAACTTATATATTCCCTTCTCACGAAGGTGTAGGGTAGAAAAAGGGAACTAAAAGAATGGTATAAGACCACTAAACTGATTTCATTAATCTTACGACTTCCGCCAATATGGACAAGTTCTGGCAACATTAATTGAAACACGGAGAATTAGATTTATTGGCGAAGTACTAACGTCCATCTTCCTATCAAAATGCAATACCGAACAATTCAGAGGAACCGAATGAAAATTCCTTATGTGTCATAAAGAAAATACCGGGCATTTAACACGATGATGGAGTAAGGTTGATGCTATTTCCCGGAGGACACAATATAACCAAATTACCTAAGTCTTCAACTGATTAATTAAATCCCATAGTGCAACAGTGCATTTAAAAGAAACTCTTCTTCCTTCTTCTTGTGATCACATTTTCTATACAATTTCAGTTTATTTCTCGTGATTTTGTGGAAGTAACTAAATTCTACTCCTCTTGGGTAGATTTTCAGTCTTTTAGCCCAAGTATTTTCCCCTTCAATACAATTGTTTTTAAACAACGTATTAAATAATTTTTTTTCTGTTGTTGCAGTCTCGTAGTTTTTTTTTTGTTGAAAACTGTGAAAATGCAAAATTGTTTTATGATCTCTTAATCTTAATCGTGCTGCAACATGTCTTATTTATGATTTGTGAATTGGTTTTTATGCAGCAACCGACATGATTACACACAGACACACAGATTTTATTGTATTTTTGTTATGGTAACTCCAACAGCAACAACAATAATACTCGTAATGCTCGTAATAATCATAATAATAAAAAAAGGGGTTTTTCATCCAGAACCGCAGTGAACTCAAGGCTTAATACCAGCCACTGAGCGAGCGAACGAGCCATCCCGGCAACCAAACCGAACCTGGCCCAACCAAAATGACCATCGAAAAGAAAATAATAAATACTATAAAATACATTTTTTTTTCGAGTGAACGAAAAAAAGTGAAACGAGTGTTCATTTGCCACTTCATTTAATTGTATTCACATTATCGTTTCAGTAATAAATCATCAATGTGTTTCTGTGGAGCTGTTTGCTGTAGTTGTTGTTTATTGCTGGTTTTTATTTGGTTTTTCTCACCAGAGTTTGTTTTAAATGGTTGTTAGTAAAATGTTTCATTTCATCTTCTTTTCCAAGTTCACAGGTTGTTTTTATTTTTTTTTTCGTTTTTTGGTGTATCTGCTCAATTTTTTTTTCCAATTTAAGGCTATGCTGGATGGAACTTGTTGTTATTTTTATTCTGTTTTTACAACCTTTTTAACAAGTTATTAACATTTGTAATTAAATGCACACACAAGCATTTCAAGGGAATAATAAAACACAATACAGAAATCTAGTTAAATCTAATTGATTATGTGTAGAATTTGTGTAATTTTACATAAGTTAGAATTGAAACAGAAGCCACAGATAGAGGGTTATATTGGTGTTTTGATCTAGTTTAATAGAACTAATTGTTGCTTGAAAAAATTATTTTTCTCACAACACAAAATAAGTTCCCGCACCACATTGTCTTTGAATTTTTTACGACCTTCATAAAATTCATTCTGCATCTAACCAAGAGTACAACAGAATTGGGAAATTTAATACGTAAAAGGAGAATTAAGTTGAGGGGCGCATAATGTTATTGAGACAGTCATCGACAAAAATCATACCAAGCCACTCAATGAGATCGTTTAAAACTAGATCAAGTGAACTAGATCCTACTTCTTGAATTCCGGTATTCAATTATACAGTCTGGTACCAAATAATTCAGATAGACCCACGGTCAATGATTCAATACGATCGGTGAAAATTAGATCAAGTCTGGATGGTTGTGAAGAGAGTACTATTATTCAATTAGACTACACGGTCTGGTATCTGATATCTCAGATAGATCATTCACAGAGGAGGAGAATAACTTGATCTAGGCAGCAGCTGCATTAAGTGTTGAATGGAATTTCAGGTAAAGTCTGGTTTCCAATATCTAAGAAAGATCAAAAGTTGAAACACAGTGTCTTACTTTGCCTGGTTCAAGCAGCTCCGGCAGTAACAGTTGAAAATAAATCGGAGTATGCTTGTATGTTTTCCTTCCTGATCCTATTCAAAAGTTGTATTCTTTCTCATAGTATGCTGAAAATTTTTTTTCAACAGTTTTGCATGTTTCAATATTGATTCATCTATTGCCAACCTTCTGAAGAAGGCATTGAAAGAGGAATCTTATTTGACTAGCCCGCTTTCAGCAGGGACCCAAACTAGAGTGAAATACTTCGTCCTTACACAGTTATACTAAGCAGTAGTCGTAGTATAGGACTAACGTGACATAAGTATGGCCTAGCAGTCCACAAAAATGAGAGTGATCCCGCGAGTATTCATGCATCCCTGGAAGACGTATTGTAAACCTTCACCCGATTTTATCACAGAAGACACCAAATTAAACGCTACAGTTTATCTTGGAACCATCCATTAATCATGTTCCTGGAATAAGATTTGGTTTAGCAGCAAGTGAAGTTCATTCAGTATCCTTGCATATACGCAATGTCTAGAGCACGAGCATACATTGACAGTGGAGATCTGTTGCAATTAGGTGCAAAATTGTGTTCAGAGATTGTGAAGGATTACCGAACATCTTGAGGCAGGTGTAGCAGTAAGTAAACTTAACCTTCTTTGTGTTATATGTTAAGTTATCAAGGTAATTTAGAGTCCAGAATAAAACCTAGAAATTTCGCATTGTCTGATAGGGACAGTGCACAGCCCGGTTGTCGGGACAATCTGCTGCATAATATCATGTAGTTTGTAGTAGAGAGGATCAGTTCTGTTTATCATAGGTTTAATACCAGATTAACTTTCTGTGGCATGGATGCCAAAATATTTCAATTCGAGCAAAACCATGATGGCTTTATTAATCATTTAAATTGCCGCATTTCAGAGAGCCACATGTGATTGTCCAAAAATTAAATGCATCCTCAACGTTTCACTGTTAGGATGCAGATCTTGGGCTAAATGTATCATTGGATCATTATTATTTGAAAATGAGGCAGGTCAAATAGCGACAGCAATACGGCGAATTGGATTATATTGATGATGAGTACATATGTTCTACAAGACGTTTGTACAAGGCATACAGCTCCACAAACAAAACAATTGTATGTGGCATTTCCTGGTCATGTACTCTTTTGTTTCGGTAATCAGAATTGGCTAAATAGATCGTGTGATTTAACACCATTAGATTTATTTTTATGAGATTAATGCCTTATGTCTATGTCAATATATCCACAACCAACAGTTCACTGAAGGGAGATATATCTCGCTATATGAACAACATTCAGGCTTATTTAGGCGAAATGGTCATGGATATTTTGCCACCAACAATGATTTTCAAGCTGAGGGATGAGTTTTGTTTTTTCAGATCTGCATGTCGGCTAATAATGTCGTATTGGGCCGAGAGGGCACAATTTATTGCTGTAAATGGTTTATACTTCTGGTATTCCTCCACTCTAATCTGTTGTTAAATAGGGTTTTATTTTGGCACCTCTCTTATTTATAATTTGTGTGAATGTTGAAGTCTATGTTTTTCAATCTAGAAGTTACTGATGACGCGTCATGACGTTTTTCCTTTATTTAGAGATAATACACAAATAAAACTGATTCGTAATAGCAACCGAATTTGTTTCCAATCGAATGATTCTGTCTTAGTGACCCAATTTTACAGCTGTGGCTACAACGTCTTAGAAGTGGTAACTCAAGTTTTGGTTGCTTCAACCGAAATTCTTCTTTATCAACTGACTTTATGTTGATAGAGCCGAAAAATTTTATGTGTGCAACCGAATCATTTGATTGACAACAAATTCGGTTATTATTACGAATTTGTTGTCTGTATATAGAAGATTTATTGAAGTTGTTGAGGATGACATAAACTCCACTTTGGAATGTGTGAGACTTTGGATGATGGCAAATTCTTCTAAGACTAAAGTTATGAAGTTTGGTCCAGCAAATCACTTCTTTTCTAATTTACACATTTTATTGGGCGATAAATGTTTGGGTCTTGTTCTCGACCAAAGTCGGGTTTGCAATCCTTCGCGTAGAATTATCGCACTAATCTAATTTTGTTCATGCAGGTGAGAATTATATTGGCGCATGCGATTCTGTTGGCGCACATTCTTTATTGTCTTAAAGTTGTATCTGACACGATTGTGTCTTACTAGATTGAAACGCTTTATGAATTCCATTGTTAGATTTGTCTTTAATGGTCGACGTAGAGAGCTGGAGTTGTAAGACCTTTTCTTGGTTGTTCCTTTAGTAATTTTATAAATTTTCGAAATTTACTGATTTTAAATAAAAAATACCTTGTTTTTTCTCCTCGTACTAGACATATATACTTTTCTAACATTGCTCCTTTGTAAACTTCATTGTGATAATGATTGTTATGCCCCTATTAGAAAAGCCTATAAATACAACAACTATAAAAACTATTAAAGTTTTTTTTAAATCGTGACAAATTTTAATACCACTTAAGATTAATAATTATATACATATGCAAATAATTCATAAAACAATTTAAAATTAATTTAATTTCAACTGTCACATAACAACGAAAGTGATCTGTTCATAATTTAAATGCCATTTCTAGGAATGTTTTTTTTTTTTAAAAAACTTGTATAAATATGAGTCTGAGTCTGTAAATGTGTCTGCGTAATACATGAGATTTCTATCAAATCGCGTAAATCTTTGTTGAGTGGTTATTGACACATCACACAAGATTAAGTTGTCAAATTGTTGTTGTTTGTTGTCTGTCGTACAACAAGTACATAGTACATAATACTATTTTACACTCTCTTCAGTACTTGTACTGTGAACTTGTCTAGCCATGTACTACATACTAAAAAGGAATACAATTGCTGCTTGCTGCCTGTGCTTCAGAGTTTATAGATTTTATAAATAAAATTTATTTATATAGAAATTAATTTATAGGGATTTACTTTTCTAAATATTTACTCAAATTACTTGTAACTGATTTGCAACATTTCCGGTTGATTTATTGATTTATTGCCGTAATACGGTGTTAAGTTGTCAGGCAATTTGCATGTACAATTTTGATGTCTTATAAAACTACATATTTGCATTTAATAGCATTAAAGGTATAAGAAGTACATTTATATTAAGTTTATGGATTATTTTCTTAAAAGTAAATTAAATTATATAAATAGTGTTGTTTTACTTGTTTATAAAATGTATGTTTAAATTTTGTGCTAATAACCCATTAAAAATGCTACTCTTATTAGAAAGGACCTATGAAAAATAATGTATGAAATGCACTTCCAAAAATGTGCTTGTTTCCAGCGCTATGTTTCCTCTCGTTTACGCTCTTCCTTACAGAAGACATGATTTTTGTGAGGTGAGTTCCATCTTTAAAGCAATTTTGTGTTTATTGTTCTGTTTAAATCTTCGTTTATCGCTTACATCGTTTATTCTATTACAGTACAGCTTCTAAGAAGCGCTTTTTTCAAAGTACACGAAAAAATGCTTTTTTTTCTTAAGAGTTTCGAACTAGGATGTATTGAAATAATCACATTATAAACTTTTTTAATCGTATATTTAAAACAACTGCAATTAGTTAATTTATATTTAATTTATCATCTTTTTTCAATATATTTAAGTACTACAAAAAAATTCTTTTGAAAAATTTTGTATGGAAGGTATCTAAAAAATATATTAAGCTAAAAAAATATACAACAGCAAATAACAAAAAGTGATATGTACAATCAACGAACGTTTTACGGTTGACAATTCACATGACAGGTTTGTAATGCGATTTAGCCAGGATAAAGTAAGGATTGTGGCAGTAAATGAAACAAGAAGAGAGAGAGTAAGAGGTATAACTATAGTAGTTTATAATAAAAAAGCCCTGGTAACACTTAGATGTAAATATGGTTAATAGTTATACAATTAAACACATACAAAATATTCCCATTCAACCAAACAATCGAATAATTCTCCTACAAAATAAATCATATAATTATCGAGTAATTAAAAAAAATATATAAATGTTCAAAATACCGATTAAATACATACAAAACCTTCCAATGCGATCAAACAATTGAATAATGCTCACAAGGTCTTATTTGTTTTTCGTCATCTAAAAATCAAATGCTGAAATTTGAGCAAAACCGGATAATATTCAGAGATTGCACATTTTATTTGAAGTTTCGAGTTGGAGTTCAATGTATTAAAATTAAGGCCCTAATTTTGAAAATCACGTTACCAAAGCACAGTGGTTTAGAAACTTTTTTTTTTGGAAATAAGTCGGTATCTTGGGAACTATTGGAGATATTGTTACGAAATGGGATGAACTGAGGTATTTTCGAGTTGATTTACGTTTGTTCAGCTTCCTTGGGCCAATGGGGGCCAGTGCGTAGCACCTCAAAGTCAAATTTATTAAAAAAAATCGCCAAAAATCCATTTATGAGAAAATCTACAAAAAGTACGCTTACAAGTGTAGGTTATCTCTATTAGTTGAAGAGATATTCAGGTTTATTGATTTATTTTTTTTTTAATTTTGCTCGATCTTTTTATGTTTTTTTAGATATGGCGGTCCTACGGACGGTCGAAATTTATTTTTAAAATATCAGCTATTTTGGCGATAAAATTCTAAATAAAATAAAAACAACTTGCTAGCAGTTATCTCTTCCCTATAAAAAGTTATAAGCATCCAAACTTTTACAAGTTCAAATTTTTTACGTTTTTCCCCAAAAAAGCCCATAAATTTCTTCGGGATCATATATAATTTTTATATGATCCGGAAAGATAACTTAATGCAAAAGCATGTAATGAAAAACTTGGCTCATTTAAACGGACATACCACCCCCCAGTCCTATCCAAACTTGGCCAATTTTAAAAGAAAAGTTTCGGTTTGAGTAAAAAAGTCTAAAAAGGCAAAGCACCGATCCACGAAAAAACTTCATATTTGTATAACGCCATATGTTTCTTAAATACCTACTAAGTATTTTTACTATCATACAGCAAATAACTTCACAGTAGGCACTTTTCTAAAGAAACTCAGTTTTTGGAACACGTTTTAGGAATTTCAGTATTTGAAAGTAAAAAATTTCAAAAATTTTAATGCCATTGATTTAAGGACATTTGAGTATATATTGGTTCCAAATTTTGTTATGTTATATTTAATTGTTAAAATTTTACATTAATTCAAATTTTATATTTTTATTCGTGGAAAATCACCATATGAATTTTTTTTAGTTTTTAAGGTAAATGAAGTTCCAAAATTTTATAAAATTATTTAATTTTACTAAAATATAAATCCACAAAATCGTCATTCAAAGTCACTCGGCTTCAATGCGTATAATACACAATGATACCATTCATCATGAGTGACAAGGGGCGTGAAATAGGAATTCCATCCCCCCTAAAACCGAAAAGTTTTCATATAAAAAATAAGAAAAAATTTAAAACGTATGGTTGACCTGGAGCCGCTTGTATAATGTTGACATTCCGCTTCTAATTTCTTCAGTTTTCGCGACCCCATACAAAATATATATTCTGATATAGCCATGTCCGCCGCAAATAACTTAAGTATAATTCGAAGATCAATATATCCGCTATAGTCCCGGTTCAGTTGCTATTTAAAATCGAGAAGATCGGGTCACAAATGTCTGAAATTTTACCAAAAACCTCGACTATCTCCATTAATATAGACAATATGGATATAAAATTATTTTTGTTTTTCAAAAGTTATAAAATTTAAAAAAAAAATTTAAATTAAAATTGTTTTTATAATAAATACTACTCTAGATTTATTAAATCATATTTTAACTCTCGTCCGTATTATTTAAAATTTTCGGGTTTTTAAGAAAACAAATTTTTAAAATTTTTTAAATTTAGTTTTTGCTTTCCATATAAATATCACTTTGGTGACGTGATTTACAAAATTAGGGCCTTAATTTATGCATTTTGTAGCATATTTTATAATATTTAATTTCATATTGTTTCATTGGGTGCTAGAAAATTTTAATTTCTAGGATATCGTTAACTAGTTTATATCCAAATTGTCCAATACAGCAAAGTAAGGCCGCTACACTAAATATTTTTAATATACATTTACTTATATACTTATAGTGTATTGAAAAGATATTATTAAAAAAACAAGTAAGAAAGCTATATTCGGCTGTGCCGAATCTTATATTCCCTTCACCAAATTATACTTCAAAATAAAAATTTTTTTTGCAGTTTTTTAATTTTTGGGAAAAAAAAATTTTTCGAATTGTCTTTTTAATATTTAAAAATTAAAATTTTTTTTTTCAAATTTTGAAATCTTTTTTTTGTTTTTTCAATTTTTTTTTAATATTTAGCGAAAAAAAATGTTGGTGAAAACAAAAATCGGGTTAAAAAATATTTTTCCGATTTTGACCCATTGTAGGTCCGACTTATATACGTCATTGTTTTATATGCGTCATTGCAAAGGTCTTTGAAATATCTATCATTAGATATCCATATTGTCTATATTAATGACTTAGTAATCCAGATATAGGTCAAAAATTGAGATTGTCCTGATTTTTTCCTCATATCTCAGCCATTTGTCCTGGCCGATTTTGCTGATTTTAAATAGCAAACTTCTCGAAATCATGTATGACAGAAATATTGAAGATTTGGATCCCGAAGATATCTGGAGTCTTCAGAAAATTGATTTCAACAGACAGACAGACGGACATGGCTTAATTGACTCGGCTTTCTATAAGGGTCCAGAATATATATACTTTATAGGGTCGGAAATGAAATATGTAGAAATTCTTAATTGGACATCTTTTACACAGCAATACAATATTTCGACCGACATTGCTAATGATCCCTTATTGATATCATTCTCGAACCTTCGGTAATGAATGCTTTGTTTGTTGTAGCCTTTTTCGAATGTTTGTATTACCGAAGGTGTAAAATTTTGGAATGCTCTGGTCAGGTGGGTTTATACGTATGTATGTGTGTATGTTGACGAAAAAAGTCACTTGGAAAAAAGTGCCCGAAACAATTGCAACAATTCAGGGCACAGCTGGATGAATGTGTTACAGTTAATACGCTCCAGTACATACAAACTCACATGAACACAGATTGCATGAAAACCACTACAAATACAATGGCAATACAACACTCCAACTATGTATCTATGAATGTTTGTTGTACACAAATGCATGACACAAAATATGTGTGCAACCAAGTCAGCCCAGGCCAGGCCAAACCAGACCAATGCTGAATTGAGCAACAAACAAACATTTGTTTTATCATCATCGTTGTCGTCGTTTTTTTATTTTATTTTCTTTGTTACAGTTGAAGAGAAAGTTAATTAAAATAATGAGTTTTTATACAATTGTGGAGAAAAATGGTTGACGAATATATAATACTTTCACATAGTATTTACCACGAACTATATATACATACATATATATGTATATATACACACATATACATACATTTGTATATAAATATACATATGTATGTATTTATGTCTATCTTGGCTTTATTAAATATATGGCTATATACAATACAATACTTCCATATTATTTTACTTTACCCATTTAGCTTCTCTTTGTTTGTATATACTATTAAATTTTTTGATTATTTTTTTTTGTTGTAATTGCAATGCAATTTTAATTAAATGCATATAAAAACGCCATTTTATTTTAACATATGCCTGCCTTTTTGACTGTCTGTCTGTCTTCCTTTTTGTGTAATTTTTAAGATGAAAATGTAAAAACAATGTTTTTGTTTATTTGATATTTATAAACATTTTAATTATTTTACATTAATTTAAATGCATTTTCTGTTTTTTGGTTTATTTCCAGCAATTCCAGTTGAAATTTGTAAGTGACAGCATTTTATAATTTCGTAATGTTATGAAGGACATTTAGTTGGAAATTTACAGAATATTTATTTATAGGATTTCGTAGAAAACTTTTTGAATTCTAGGATGAACAACGTATATTTACTTTAACTTTTTGATCATTTCTGTAATTCTGCAGGAGAGAGAGCTCAAATTAAAATTTTGTGAAACCAAGTTTGGAAACAAATAGCAGATGCCGCACCTATTTTACATTCAGTTTTTTCTTGATTCATATTCATTGAGTCGAAATATTTTCATCTCGAGTGATTGAAAAATTATTAAGTTTATATTCAAATCTTAAGTATCATTCACCTATAAACATTCAGTACTTAAGGGTCACTCTAGCTATGTAACTAGTTATTTTAACATTTGTATTTATAGCTGGAAGTCAATTGATCATAATAGTCTATTATTGATTCCACGTAATCAACGTAAAGTAGGTGTTGGTTAAAACAAGTCAGCTCTCTGATATTACTAACTATTTATATAGTTATATAAGTGTCCTTATATAGTTATATTGACAGCTTTATAATAGATAGTCCAATAAATGGTTCATAGTATTTTATGTAATCGAAGACTTGCTCCAACAGTCCGCCCAATACACGATTTCTTGTAAAGAGCCATTAACTAAATTGACTGCACTCTGCACTCTACTAGTTACATAAATTTAAATTGAACAGATTATATTTTTCAAAATTACTAGTCCCTAAGGTGATACGAACACTCACATTTTAAAACAGACTAAACTTTAGATTACGAAAGGACATTAACTACCAGTTCGATGTCGTAATAAAATGGAATGGAAACAATTGGTATGAAAGTCAGTTTTAAAATATGTATTTTCGAATGATTTCCATACAAGTGAGAAAAAGTCACTTTTCATTAGACATTGCAGAACTGATAATAAATTACAATTGCAAAAATTACACTCGTTTCAACCTTGATGCCCATTCACGCATCTATACGCACATACAAGGTTATAGTGAATATTTTAATTGAAACCGATTAAAAAATACGACAGCAATCAAAACTCCATAAAACTTATTTACATATACATCACAGATGAAGTAAAAATTGGTCAAATCGGTTGAAACAGATTCGTCTACAGATCTTCAAAGTTATCTCATTTACAATTTCTGTTCTGTGTTTTGGCTGTGAGTGAAGTTTTCATAAAATTTTTTTTTTAATAAAAACTTCAGACAAGACAGTTTGTTTTGTTTATTAAAAAAATTAATGAATGCAGGAATGTTTGTATAGTATAGTTACAATTAACTTCCCCACCAATTTTGTTTTCAGAAACTTTAAAAATCCACATTATGTGTTCTAATTTGCAATTTTCTTTCTGATTGTGAATAGTAACAATACAACTGTAATTGTAAAAAATTCATAAATTTATTGCTTCATTTTTTATACCCATACATGGTTTGCGTCGCTAATTGTGAAGCAAATCCCCGGTAAAAATGGCTGAAATTAGTTCATTATTTCACCTAGCTCCCATACAAATGTCCTCCCTAAATTGGACTTTATTCGTGATAACTGTTTTATTCATATAGGTATCTACACAAATTTCGCTCCAAATAAGTTTTATATATACGGAAATCATGTCACCTAATTTTATGATGATCGGCATAAGGCCCGCTTCCGAAAATCACTTTAACAAGCAAAAATCTCTTAAAAATTTTGGTACATTAGTGTATTCAATTAATCGGGTTTCTGGTTTAATCGAGCAAATAATTAATCGGGGTTTTGATATGGTCAAGCCCGACCATACACTAAGTAAAAGAGCAAAAACATTTTTCTTTTAAAATTTCAATAATTTATATTTTTGAGTGATTTTCGGAAGTGGGCCTTATATGGGGGCTATGACCAATTATGGACCGATCACCATGAAATTAGGTCATGTGATTTATGTCTATATGAAAGTTTACTATGTTGAATTTTGTGAGTATACCAACATTTTAAGCGATTTATGCACGTTAAAGTTATTTTCGGAAGCGGGTCTATATGGGAGCTATGACTAATTATGGACCGATCGTAACAAAATTTGGTGACATGAATTTTGTATATATAAAACTTATTTGGAGCGCAATTTGTGGAGATACATTTATAAATTAAACATTTATGACCGATAAAGTCCAATTTCGGAAGGACATTTGTATGGGGGCTAGGTGAAATAATGCACCGATTTCAGCCAGTTTCAATAGGCTTGGTCCTTGGGCCGAAAAAATAATATGTACCAAATTTGATCGAAATATCTTCAAAATTGCGACCTGTACTCTGCGCACAAGGTTTACATGGACAGCCAGCCAGCCAGGTGGGTGTTAGACTAATATTTTTGGGCGTTACAAACATCTGCACAAACGCATAATACCCTCCCCACTATGGTGGTGTAGGGTATAAAAACACTTTTGGCACACTGGTAAGTTTTTTTTAACATACGGCGACAGCGAACGTGTTAAAGACCTCCATTATACCATTGCAGTCCTTTTTAGATTTTGAATACTTTTAATAATTTCGATAAGTTCTTATAAAAGTCTTATTTCAGTAATGTCTCCAGTTTCGTCAATTATCATGCCAGGTGTTAAATTCACTAAACATGTTTCATGGGTGTTCGAATAAAATATGTAATTTTACTTTGACTTTTCTATTTGAAGTAAAACGGAAAAATAAATACAAACAAATTAAAAACATATAAGTGCAAAGTAAAGAAATTTCGGTTAATCGGTTAATCGGCACAAATTAATCGGTTTATTTGTTATTTGAAAATCGACAATTTTGAATTATTCGAACAGTTAATCGACCAAAATTAAATCCGAATAACGGTTAATCGATTGACATATAGTATACACATACAATTCAACACGACTAACTTTCATATAGACATAAATATCATGACCTAATTTCATGGCGATAATTAGTCATAGCTCCCATATAATGCACTCTTCCGAAAATCATTCACGAAAATAAATTATATTAAAAAAAAAAAAATGATTTTGCTCATTTACTTAGTATAGGGTATTATATGGGCGGTCTTTTTGATTTGAAAACAGTTTTATAACTAAATTTATTTCTCGAATGTTGCAATACAATAAAATATTTCTTTAAATTTTATATCTAAACACATTTTATTTTAACCTCATCTTATTCTTACATTTTGTGAAATTTTAAGGACAATTGATTTCGCATGTTACAGCTACATACACGCTGTCCCACACACACTCTTTTACCCACATCCTTGTGCAAACGTTTGTTCATGCATACACGTGTATAATGGCTATTGTTTTGTTAATGTTATTTATTTTCTAAATGTTATTGTTTTTTGTCCTTACAATACCCCCTCCCCACACATTCGTTTACATGTATTATGTAGTTGTTGCAAAAGCTGTCAAGTTTTTGTTTCTATTTTCACTACAAAATAATTCCCAAAGGTGTAAACGCAAAGTGATTAGACTTCAGGACAAAATGGAAGAAAAAAAAATGATGATGATGATACTTATCCATACTCCCATATATGCACGTATATACTAGGGCAGACTTAAAAGTACTTTTAGTCCTGTCTTAATCGCTATAGACTCTTGTTGGCCCTCTTCGATCTCGCACAGAATTTAAGAAAAGTAAATTTGCGACCACCCTGTTGGACTACCAGGCGAGATACAGGATTTCAAAGCTAATAACTTGTAAAAATATGGACAGATTTCAATGCTTGACTTTGAGAAATTTAATTATCTCAATGCATAAGATCTCCTCTACGATTCGTTCATAAACCATTTTGCAATCGGAAGATTCAGATTTATTACCACTTTTTTTGTCGATCGACACCAATGTGCGTCGATGTTTCCGTATAAATCCAATGTTTCCCTTGATCTTTGAGTAGTTGATCATGTATACAAAACGACAGTTATGTGTTATAAAAATGTCCTTCAGATATTCCTAATAAAAAGTTACTTAAATCGAAGCAAAAAAGCAATAGAATTTGTAATTGAATTTAATGAAAAAACACCATAAGAAATGAATTAACTCCGGGTTGTAAAAGGGTGAACGTTTTTATTGTTTTTGGCTCTACTTTGGAAGTAATGAAAATGTGATTCGCTTTCAATGTCACCATTGACTTTGAGTTAATAAAGGACTTTTCAGCTTGTCTTCCTACGAAAGTGTTTATATACGTATCCCTGCAAGTGTGAGGTGATATTAAGGGGATACAAGTAAAAGAATGAGTATCTGTGTATAAAATATAATAATAAGATGAACTGCATGTGTGCGATATATAAACATGTATGTTTATGGATGGCTGTGTTCTCTCATACGAGAATGAATTTGTAACAATATATTAATTGAAATGTTAGTAAGTTGTTGTTTTTTGTTGTTGTTGCTGTTTGTTAGCTTGTTGTTTTTGGTTTGTAGGTCGGTTTTTGAATAATATATAACAAACGGGAATACGAGACATTTGATGCTCATTAAATAAAGTGGATTTCTATGGCAAAAAACAACTAAACAAAAGAGCTGAAAAAAAACTTCAAGGCAGCTTACAAGTGTTTGTGACCCCACACATACCTCCACAGTACAACACAATACCTGTGTAAATGCCTTGCAGTTTTAAAAAAGGACTCTAAAGTTCTTGCTACTGTTCAAAATTGTAGAGGATCTCACAGTGATTTGGAAATATTTTACTTGGGAAATGAATCGGTTGCTCGGGGTCGAAAAAACAGAGGCTGATATATTTTGGAGTTGATGGGTTCATAGTTGGATTGGGGGGCTTGGGCTTGATCGTCTTTGAAATTATCTATCTATGTAAATAATAGGAAATAATTCACTCCATCTGATCTCCTTATTATTTACACCACTTATATATGACCTAAAATGGAATACAGCTCTTATGTATTTTCCGGTACTTCGCAAGTCTATTTTGGAGTTACTCCACTGCGAACAGGAGAGGGCGAAAGTGCTTATCAGCGAAAGTAGGCTATCCAGCTCTATTGACTCACTGGAACATCGTCGCAATGTGGGTTGTGTTTCATTGTTATACCGATACTACAATGGAATGTGCTCTGCATAAATTAGGCAACTTGTAACCGAAACCCGTAGTTTTTTACGCAATACACGTTCCTATGTGGAAGAAGCTTCCTGATGAATTCTTTCCTCTAACTTTCAATATAAAAAAATTCAAAACAAATGTTCACAAACCTCTATTCTCACTTCCATAACCTATTTTCCTAGTTCCAACACAATGCATTACATAAGTAGGGGTCATACCCAGAGTTCTGGTTCAAGCAAGAAAACAATTTCGTATTTCAAAGTCAAAAATAGCAATCTTTGCAATCAGAATAAGGAAAATTACCATCAGATATCCCTTTTTAAATTCTAGCTTTAGATGAGATACATATATGAAAATTTAATTTTTTATCAGTTAATTGGATTTGGAAAAAAAGAGAAACAAATTGTCATATGCGGGAAGTTTTGCTTTACTTCTTTAATTTAAAAAAAAAATCACATCTATAGGTCACCAAAGCTATAGATTTCCGATTTCAACGTGCGAGATATGGTTCGTAAAGTTCAGAAGTGGTGATTTATACACGGAAGACAAAGATCGTCCAGGCCAGCCAAGAAAGTTTGAAGGCCAAGAATTGGCGGTATTACTCCATGAAGATTGTTGTATAACTTAGCAAGGAGTTGTAAAATCACAGGGAGCTATTCAATTAGTTTGCAAGTTGCAGGATTCTTCCAAAAGCTGGGTGATTTGGTACCATACGAATTGAGACCTTGAAAGAAGATTTTGTATGTCCGAAATTATGCTTGAACGCTATAAAAGAAAATCATTTTTGCACCGAATCATTACTTACGATGAAAAATGAATCCATTACAATAACCCGAAGGGTAAATGATCGTATTTGAAGCCTGACCAACCAGACGAATCAACACAAAAGTCAAATATCCATGGCACTAAGGTAATGCTCTCTATTTGGATTATGAGCTGCTGAAAATTGACCAGAACATCATAGGGAACCTGTACCGAATACAAGTGATGAAGTGAAGTGAACATTGGCCGAAAAACGCCAAGAATATGCGACCAGATATGAATCAATAATATTCCACCATGACAACACTCGGCCACTTGTTGTAATAACTGTTAAAAACTATTTATAATTAAGTAGTTGGAATGATTCGCCTCTCCCGCTTCATAGTCAAGAAATTGTCAAGTCCCACTACTATTTGTTTCGATCGATGCAGAAACAAATAGTAACTAACACAGTCTTCCGGAAGGAAACTTGTTCCATGTATTGCAGGGTAACCTATACTCTCCTTGTCACACACATACAATTCAACGTGTGTGTGTTTTGTTTGTTATTTTTTTTTATTCAAGGACCAAGTATGTGTACATTAGAATAATTAAACTAAAATTAGTATTTCTTTCATGGGGATTTACATTGCGAGTATTGTTTATTGCGGGAATCTAGTTTCTTCCATTAAATCTATATTCTATTAGTATTTAGCAACAATGTGAATTTAATCATATTGATAATGGTCATTGTTTTTATTGGCTTAAATCATCTTATGATTTTTTTTTTGAAATATTTTTGTAGTAAAGGTATCAATTTCAAGGCTAGGTATTTTATTTAGAGACGGAAATACAGTTTTGTATTGTTTTGTGTAAGATTTTATGAGAATTTTGGAATAAGTAAGGTAAGTACTTCAAGGGTCTTAATGTTAGACCCTTAATGCACTTACCCAGGTTATTCATCGTTCCCGAAAAGATTGAGGGCATTTTGTAGGATTATTAAGGAGGTATATTTGATTCTTCTTTAGTTTTCAAGCACTTATATCTTATTGTCGCAAACCTGCTAGCAATCTCAGTTCACCTACATAGAACAGTAAAAGTCTAACTTACATTATCTTTTATTTTCACTATTAAGAGCACCATTTTTTTGAAACCATTTAACCCAGAAGAACAAAAAATAAAACTATAATGATTGAATATTGTTTTCGACTATTCACACATACACATTGACACAAAATCCATTTAAGTCATTTTAGTGTTTTTGTCCTCATTGTTCGCTTAAGTTTTTTTTACTTTACTTTACTTCTTAGTCTTCATTGACTGACTTTTTTTACAACTTCAATATAATCGGTGGGGTTTTGTGTTACATTCCGTCGAAGTAACAAAAAGAAGATGGATTGGCGGTCGTTTATTTTAATGTTTTTGTCTCCACAGTTGGTCGAACCTATGGATGGTTGCTTTTTAGAAAAGAAAAAACCAAAAAAAAGTAAAATAATAGGCAACCTCGAATGCCTTGTTTAATATAATTTGGTCACCAAACTCTAATATGAACTACAATAATAGCAGCAGCAATAACAACAACAAATACAATACCTTCAAACAAAAAATATGCGGCACGTTATGAATGTTAACGTACTTTGGTTTACATACAAACAATTTTACATACAAAAGTTTTTGTATAAAAACGTAACGAAAAACCTTTTAATCTATTAGTATCTTTTTCTAGACTTTTTTTTCTATCTATCTACATATTTCTTAACTTAAATAACTCGAACAACAGCAGTAACAAAAGTAAAATCGTGACTCTTTGTTTTCCCCCAAATCGTTCCTTGTATGTGACTCTCTAAACATTCAGTCGCATAAGAAGTACTACACATGCATCGATCGATCCATCCATCCATCTATTCTCTATCCATCTGTAGTTTCTGAGTTTGCTGTCCATTTGTAAGAATGCACCTTCTATTGTGCATGTAAGTGTTGAGATTGTACTCTCCTCGTATTTATGGTTTTCTATGACTTTCTTTTTCGTTTTGTTTTTTGGGTTTCTTTGTTTCATTTCGTGTGTGTAAGGTGCACATTAGTAGTAATTTTTAATGGGTTATTATATCATGGACACTTTGTAGATTTCTGTCTGTCCATCTTATTTATCTATTCAATATGACTTTCTTTGTTTTGGGGCGAATGAATACATTTTTTGGTGTAGTTTTTCTTGTTGAACATTAACCCTTTAAAGAGCTAAAGAATTTTAAAGAATGTTATTATTCGGGGGACAAACTGCTTAATTATTTTCTATAAGAATAACATTACAAATTATATTCTAACATAATTTACCGAGCAGAGTAATGAAGACCTTAAGCCTTTTGTAGTTAAACAGAGTCTCTGCGGGAATCGAACTTCAAACTGATATATTAGCTCACTACCAATAAAAATGCCGGGACACCCTGCTAAATTATTAATTAAAAGCTTAGTGGGTATTCTCAGTCATAATGTTTATTACTCAGGATTTTCGTCATTTTCAAGCATGTCATTTTACAATGTCTCTAACTTTGGGTCTCAAAGGCCAACAACTAGAACTTAAGACTTTCATTCAGAACTCTGCCAGATGACAAAAGGTTAAGACCTCTTGGCTGCGCTTTTAAAGCACCAAAGTTGTGTTTTATGTTATTTAGAAAAATCAAAAATCGTTTTGTTGGAATCTCACTTCACGAAGGGACATATAAGCCAAATTTTATAATGAGTGCAACGAAAATATCCAGCTGAAGAAAAATGCATCCCGACAGTCTGTTATTGAAAACTTTAAAACTTGAGGACTCAGTGAAGTCGACCATAGACTTAGTAAATTTCAATAATTTTTTTCCTGAGTATTTTATAGAAATATCTTCAAAATCGCCAACTGTACTTTGTGCACAAGGTTTACATGACTCAGAAAGTGATTCTGAGTCGATCGGTATATTTTTTTAGGTGGGTATTGGACTAATACACACTATATTGGTGTAAGCTATAAAAATATCAAACAAATTTGTACTATAAATAGTGGTTATGCTTTCGTCAGTAAATATTTGAAGTATGAGACCGTATCTTCAATTTCATATGTGGCCACTATATTTTTTTTAAATAAAGCAATAAAATGCCGGTAGTGAAGAAAATTATCTAGAATTCCTGCTTATGAGCCCCGGTCAATGCAAAATTAAATCAACTGGTTACTTTAACCATCCAAGGTAATCGAGTGATGGTGTAATTGTCATGCATGAACTACATATCATTAGTTAAGAACTAAGAACAGTTTCTCTGTAGATAGTAATTGTCTTGTCTGAATAGAATAAAAACTAAGAACCTTTTATTAGACTAAATTTCGTTAAATATTTAAAGGGAAGGAAAAGTTTGTAAAGATCATAATAAAACAAATTATATAGATGAAAGGTTGTTCAATAATTTTATTCAATAAATTTATTTTGTATTTAAATAACATATAGGGCCATCTATGGGTGTTCCAATAGGGACTTCTGAATTTTGACAGTTGATAGGGGCCATATTGTTGAAGCTACATCTGTAGAATTGGCTGACAGTTATTCAGTTTGTTTTGCCAAATCACCATGGATGGATGTAGGGTTCAACAACAAGTGCAAAAGATAAAATTCTTATTCTGAACCCTCACCGATGAGGCCTATTTCTTGATGAATGGGATGATACTAATATACATGAGATCCAAGTGACTGTTCGCTGAGGATTTTGGCCAGGCGGCGAGAGCTATAGGTCGATGATTACAAACTTATTTTGGCCTGAATTGGATGATATGAACACCAACGACATAAGAGTTCAACAGGACGGCGCTACATGGCAAATAGCTCATGGCACATTGGACATTCTGCACGATCGATTTGAGGGCATTGTCATATCACGTAGAGGTGATGTGATCCCGTTTCTCTTGTGGGGATTTCTTAAATCGCAGGTCTATGCGAATAAGCTACAAACCATAGAGGACCTCAAAGATAACGTAACCCATAACATCGTTCATATTCAGCCTGATTTACGAGCTTGAAAATTAGACATTTAGGATGCGCGCCGCTAAGCGAAGCCTCGGTTCAAAAATATATAACGTTTTTTACAGATCAGTCTATTTGTATACTGTAGGATAACAGTTTACTGCTCTATAAATTAACTTAAAATTTTGTAAAGTTCATAAGTACAATTCTGTAATGAGTCTTGCAATTGGGCTCTAAGAGTTATTTCAGACCACTTCTGCCGTAAAAGGGTTAAAACTCGCATTGACCTTTAATATTGTTTTATTATGCGACTGATTTGTTTCATTATAAAATATTGTTGGGTTTACTGGTATCTTACTTGTAGTCTTTGTTGTTGTTATTAGTATTTTAAATACATTTTTTGTTGTTAAGCGTTTTAATATTTAAATCAGTTTTTTTTTCTCTCAACATTTTCTTGTTGTTGTTTTAGTGGATCATTTGTGACTTGTTTCTAATACAGTAAAATTTTCTTGCTTTCAAATAGAAATCGGTTTAATTTCTTTTATAATTATTGTGTTAAAAATTCGATAAAATTGATTTATTTCAGTTTTAGTAAACCAATGTAAAGGGGCTATTTTACAACAAAACAAATAAAACACATTCATACATATTGAAGCCATAAGTTGAGATTAATTGTTCATGTCATACCAAGTTATTATGTTGAACGGGTCGTCTTCTTTTATTTATTTTGTTTCATACTTAGTTAAATACAAAAGACAAATATGTTACGTTGAAATTAAAATAAAATTATAAAAGAATACCTTAATGTCTTTAAAAGAATTAATTTTATAGTCAATGAACTTTTGCCTTAATATTATTAAGCTGATTTGTTGTATTATTAGTTTTATGCATATTAACTTTAAGTGGTAACAAAACACAAAAAAACCAAATTAATTTTAATATTTTTTTTCGCTTTTGTTGTTTGTCTTTAAAGGATTTGTAATAACTTGGTTTTTTTGTTAATGAAAATTATGCATATTTAAATTATATTGTAAAATGACTTAAATTAATTGATCTCTTCCTTTTGATCATTTAAACGAACGGTTTTATTTTTCTCAATGAAATTTTTGTGATTTAATAATCAGGGGCTTTCAAAGTGGTATATAATGTGTAAAAGAAACAGTATTGTTGGTAAGCAAAAGCACAGACATCACATTATCTTAATAAAGAAACCTTCAGAGGAAATGCAGGATTAGGTACTGATAATTAAGGATCTATTTCTTATACTTGTTGTTGAATAAGACCAGTAACTAAGTGGAGACAGGGTAAAATCGTAGAGGCTTTAAGAAAATAAAATTTGTGACCACCCTGTTAAAATTCAAGGTGCATCCTGTAGTCAAAGTCGCCCAGCTCTGGTGTGAAAAACTTTCTAGAGCTCGCAACTTTTAGAAATATGGACAGTTTTAGATTAATTTTACGTTGTTATAGAATAAATATGAAAATAAAGCAAATCCTGTTTATTTCTCTAAGTTGTCTTTTATATTTTGAAAGATATTTATGTAAAAGTTTTGAAATTTTCGTTTTTTACCTGAACTTTATTTTGTTTTTCGCAAATATATTTGGTAATAGTTATCAATATGAAACATAAGTCCCAATCCTTGTTCTCTTTTTGCCGATCACTGACTGAGAGAAGGAATGGGGATTATGTACAATTGATACATTAAAGCTTCTGCAATGATATTAAATTTTTGGATTAAACTTCGGGCGATAATTTCTCGCTTCTTGTCGGAGTCTGGAGCACATCTATAGTCAGTAATTATACAATGCACCACCATAGTGGGGAGGGTATTATGCGTTTGAAATTGAACTTTATCGGCCATAAATGTTTAATTTATATCGGTATCGTCACAAATTTTGCTCCAAATAAGTTTTATATATATGGAATTCATTTCACAAAATTTTGTTATGATCGGTCCATAATTGGTCATAGCTCCCATATAAAAACCACTTCCGAAAATCATTTTATGTTGATATACACATAAAATTGACCATCAATAACTTTCATATAGACATAAATCACACGACCAAATTTCATGGTGATCGGTCCATAATTGGTCATAGCTCCCATATGAGGCCCACTTCGAAAATCATTCACGAATATCAATTATTGAAATTTTAAAAGAAATTTTTTTTTTGCTCATTTACTTAGTGTAGGGTATTACATGGTAGGGCTTGACCGACAATACTTTCTTACTTGTTTTTTTTTTAATTTTTGGGTTAAACATCGGGCGATAATTTCTTGCTTTTTGTCGGATATTCTTTTTGAGAGTTTCCAGAATCGGTAGCTTGTTCAAATGGTCTATTTATATCAAAAATCCCAAAAGAAGTAAGTCTAGAGAGCACATCTATAGTCAGCATTTTTTTTTTTAAATTTCTGGCAATATGTTCTCGCTCTCTAGTCGAATATTCTCTTTAAGAGTTTCCAGAGTCTGCGGCTTGTTCACATCGACTCTTTACATCAAAAACCCTAAAAGAAAAAAGTCTGTATCGCAGCTATAGTCAGCCAATTTTTTTTAAATTCCTGGCGCAAACATCGGCCGATAAGTTATCTTGTCGGATATTCCCTTTGAAAGTTTCCCAAGTCTGTGGCTTGTTAACAGTCAGTTGATGATGGTTCAGTATCGGTTTTACCTACCAAAAAGTGTCGTAAAGAAAACTTATTTCTTTTCAAAGTAAAATTAATTCAAAACACTTAACAAAAATGCTGTTAATTTCATGTGAGTATGAATCTTTTTTAAAATAAAAAAATCATGAAAAGCTGACCTCAATATTACCTTGGATTTCAAATCTTAAATACAAATCAATTCTTTACCTTCAAGCAAATCCTGTTGATTATAAATTAATTTTTTTTCATTCTCATTCTGTTTGTTATTTCCTGTCCAACAAGCATTCATCATGCATACACGTGCGCCGTTTCACTCAACTCACAATTGCAACGAAAAATCAAGAAGATTTCCCCAAGTGCAAAAAAAACAACTACAACTAAAATGAAGATGAAGAAGAAAAAAAAGCATAAAAACGCATTTTAAGAAGGTCTTTATGTTGTTAATGTCGATTGAAATAAATATAACGAATTATCTTGGTATTCATCTCGAAAATAATACACATACAATTAACTATAATTGCAAATACCCGTCCGTACTCAGAAGACGGACGAATAAAGAGTATACCTACTACAAGAATGAAAAATGGTTGTTGGGCAAAAGTTTAAAGGTCGAAATTCCAATATAAGTATGAAGACACACTTTTACACAAAGCTACATTTACACAGATCCAGGCAGAAAGAACACATCAGAGATCAACTCTCAAATATAATACTCGGACATGAAGACATATTCTTCATACGTTAAGCATAAAACAGGAATGTAAAGTATTCATTTTAAGCAGACAGAATATATGGGTGATTTAGATTTAGGCCCAAAACAACAAAAATAACAACAACAACATTGAAAATAATGATACGCTGCTCTCAACTATGCACGCTCGTTCGTGGATGTTGGATGGCTGGCTGGGCAGGCTGGCTGGCTTGCTGATTGTATAGTTATTTGGATGAAAACACACCAACCAAGATGACGATCACCGTCCTCATCATCATCAACAACAACATTAACTCCAACAACAACTGCAACACAAAACATAACAATATTACATGCAATCCTTCTACAAAAATACAAAAAAAAAAACGAAATAAAATCAACTAAAATACAAAACTAAATGCATTCATTGCTGGTCATTGAGTTTTTTTATTTTTTTTATTTCTTATTTTCGTTTCATTTCATTTTGTTGTGCAGAGCCTTGGCTTGAATGTTTAGTTGTTGGCTGGATTTTTGGTTGATGGTTGTTGGCTGGTGTGTATGAAATGCCTGAACATGCAAATGCCAAAATGTATCAAATTTCACATACAATCATCATAAGAATCAAACAAAGATTGTGTACAACATTAACAACAACAATAACAACGAAAATAGCAACACCAACAACAACATCAACACTTTTTTTTGCCCCGTCAACCAGCAACTGCAACAATGCCACAAAGATCTCAATGATGTTGATGAGGTAAAGGATTGTTAGATTTACAAAACATGGTCTAGTGGGGATGAATTTCTGGAATCCCTACTTTTGGGATATATCGAGTTAGGAAATCTTCGTAGCCACCAAATTTTCAAATATGAATCAAAAATCCCACTTAGCAAACAGACAAATATCTTGATCTCTTTCCCTAAGGAAAGGGAGTTATTGCACAATTAATATATTAAAGGTCATTCATAGAAATATGATAATTTTAGCTAGTATTTCAATTTATGGTGTAAACTTCGGGCGATACATAGAGAAAAAAGATTCGTAATGGCAACCGAATTTGTTGCCAATCGAATGATTCTGCCTTGGTGACTGAATTTTTCAGTTGTGGATAAAAAATTTTAGAACTTGTAACAAATATTTGGTTGCTTCAACTGAAATTCTTCTTTATCGATTGATTTTCAGTTGCTAAAACCGAAAAATTCTATGTATGCAACCGAATCATTCGATTGGCAACAAATTCGATTGCCATTACGAATCAGTTTTCTCTGTATATGTTCTCAGCCTTGTCAGATATTCTCATTGAGAGCTTCCCAAGTCTTTGAAAGAAAGAAGTCTGGAGCATGTCACCATTCGCAGTCTTATCTAACTCGTTCTTGAAAAAATAGGGTCCGATGACACCTCCTGTGAAAATAGCGCACCATAAAGTTACTTTGAGTGGATGTAATGGATCTTCGTGGATTCTCAGTACCCCAGAAGTGCAATTTTGCGTTCGGTAGAAAATCGAACTTATTGTTCATGAAAAATTTCAGCCGAAATTGTCAAAATCACTAACGAATAATTCCGCAAATAATAGTCAAAATTCATTCGCATTTTTGGGAAGTACAACATGACTTATCCACTTCCAAAATCTAATCCAAATTCACAGTTGTCGTGATTATCAAACTTAAACAATTTTTCGATATTGATGTTATGTTGTACATTATCTAAGTTTTCCCCCTTTCCTTTTAAGAATTAAATAAAGTAGACAAAACTAAATTTATTATCAAACATTGGTTTTATTAGAAATAACACAAATTCCCACTATTTATGGAATACATTTTCCAAAAAACATTGTAGACGTTTTTGACTCGTGAACGAGCGTCTTTTGGAAGTATATTAACTGGACGTATCGGTCGAGAAAAAGCATTATACTCTGCTACGAGGGTGTGAAAAGGTTCATGCCTTTTTTAATGAAACACAGGTTTTTGGGTAAAACATTATTTTGTTTTTCACCATAGTCTCCTTTGAGCTTTATGCACTTTGTCCAACGTTTCTCCAACATCATCAAAAAAGGTATTTTTTGTGAGATGATTTCATTGTTGGAGTAAAAGCTCTTTCTGTAGATACATTTCTTGGTTTGGAAACTAGAAATAGTCATTCGGGGCTAATTCCGGAGAATAGGGCGGAAGAGGGAGCATTTCGTATGCTAATCCATGGATTTTTGCCATGAAAACTGCACATGTTTGTACACCCGATTGTGAGTAAACGCGTTATTCATATTTCGGAAAGCTTTTTCACACTTTTTCAAGTGTTCATTCAAAATTTAAACCACTGAGCTATGTCAAATGCCTATGGCAGACCTTAACTGGGCGTCCAGTAAAAACCACTTTTTCACCATTGAAATTGATGGTTCAGAGTTCCCATAGCCTTTATTTGAGTGATGGTTTTTTTCCGGAAAAAATAATGCTTAATGAGCACACGAAATTCACTTTTTTCCAATTTCTCCTCAAGTCACGAGGCTATCGAACACAAACTAAGTGACGTAGCTTGTTCAAATTTTGACAAGAGTCAACTGACAGATGCTTGTTGCCAGAAACAGTATTGTCGATTCAGTTAAGAGCCGGGAAAGTAAAAAAGTCGAGGAATTATTGAGCCACCCTCGTATATGCACATATCTAATAATTACATTTTCAATATATTCTTTACATTATTACATCAGTCAGGTTAGCCATGATTGGCAGTCGGTTTAAGTAGGTTACGTTGTGATATCTCATGTCTGTCACATCATTTGTCCTATTTTTGCAGCCACTGCTGTTTCACCACCATCGTGTTGTTCCAATGAAGGTGTGAATCACACTTAAATTACCCCTAGAGAGATATGTTTTGTCAAAAGGTATTTGTTGATAAAAAAACTCAACGTCTCTAAATGGTGGACAATGGTAGACTAAATGTACAGTAGTCTCCTCTTCTTCCTCAACTTTTCAGCTTCTACAGATGATGTTGTAAGGTAGTTACAGTCTTTGAGGGTGTGCAACTAAAGTGCAGTGACCAGTAATGATCGCTATAAGGTTTCTGCAATGGCATTTAGTAGATTTATCGAAAGTCCTCTCCTCTGCATATCTTTGCAAATAGACACTATTTTCTATCTTTCATTGGCAACGAAATAAAGTTTTTATGAAGTTGTATACCCTTCAAGAGAGCAATGCTAAACACCACAACTGAGTTCGTTCAAATCTAAGATGGTGCCAGCATTCGAAAATGCATCATCTGTGCAGTTCCCATCAATGTCCCCAAGTCTGGAAACTTATAAAAGCATAACAGATAAATGTCTCGCTATCTCCTATACAGACACCCTGATAATTTTTGGATGTGAATAACACATTAGCTAGGGATATGATGGCTGCTTTGATGCTTTGTTATCAGAAAATATGTGGATATCACTGCTCGATATCCTTTGTTCCGCGGCTTTATAACCCTGATTTTGAATTATTTTAAGTTACTTTATCTAAACCATTGAAAAATGAAAGAAAGCTTTCAAATAATTGATTTTTGTTTAATTACTTACAGTAAAAGGACCACTTCTAGGAGGATTTATGGCCAAATAAACAAATTAATTATTACTAGAGCACTCTAATGTTACACTCATTTTGATAAATTTAACATAACTACCCTAGCAAAGTAGTTAGGAAACAAACAAAAAAACTCCACAAATGCGTAGGTATATTTAAAAACTCTGCCAACTGATAAAGAAAACGTAAAGTCAAAGTAGAAAAAAAACACCATCTCATCATCATTGCCTACAATTTGCAACAAAATACAAATAAATTCCAACAATAACCAAAAAAAAATAAAAAAAAAACGCTGTTGTGAAATCAGCAAACAAACGAGTGATTTCACGCTGACGATGAACGATACCTTCCAAAAAAAAAACTCCAATTTCATTTGGACTTAACAACAAATATATGCCTAACTAAACATATGAATATGTATTCAAATGTAATGGACAACATGCATATACAAGATGACCATGTACTGAGAACAATATTAAATGTTGATTACACCATGGATAAGCAACAACAACTCCAACAAAAAACGCATAATAGTTATTGCGTATGCAACAAACCAACGTTGGCCATAATGTGCCACACATAAATAAACTCAAATAAATGTGCGGGTTAACAGGTGGGCTCTGCCAACGTTTTCAAAATAAATAAAAAAAACACTAATGAAAAAAAAACATTATTGAGATTATGATTCTATTCAAACTATTCATTCGCTTATTCAACTAACAAATGCAGTCAAGCACATGCAACAATAATAATAAGTACTTTATTCGAGTGTTGTCCAAGTCTTGGTTCTATTTAGGCATTTTTTTACCTTGATTGTCGCTTCAAAACTAAATCATCTCTTCATTCTTATTCCCATTCTAATCAGCAACATCGACTGCATTGCACAAACAAGCAACGTGTGCATCATGCTGACGATGATTGTTGTCTATGTGTGTGCCACGATTTTTTATCTAAAATGATTTTATTTATTTGATACGTACTTGTACTAAACTTTTAGACATTTCTCTGTGTATTCGTACCTCTTATCTATGTTTTTAGTCAGTTGTACTTAAATCGTAAGAGGGCTTTTTAAAAAGTCCTTTAAAATCAAAAACAAAAAAAGCAAGCTACAATATTATTAAATGGGTGAAAAGTAGAAACTTTAGACTTTATTTTTAAAGAGCTGAAAATAGATGGTGCAAATTGGATACCCATGGCCTGAACAAATGAAAAACGGTCAAATTAATAGTAATCGAATCGAATAGTCACTGGAGGATCGGTAAATATGTGACTATTGTTGCTACTGTTCGTATGCGGCAAATTATGTAACTACATAAATGCTCTTATAGCAACATATACCGGACGACTTATCTGAAGTATCCCGATCAAAAGTGAATGATCCAACTAAAAGCTTGTTAAATTTTGAAAATTTAAAGATTCATTCTTTAAGTTTTATACAGAATATTTGTGAGAACAAAAATAAAGGGCAAATAATGAAATTCCCTTCCAAATATAGATGGAGCGATATGAATTCAATGGATTTTGAAACCATACAATATAATTTTTATCAACCATTTCTCCAACAGGTCAAATTTATTAAACTGTTGCTCTATATTGTATCTTGTTTTTTCCTGCTCTAAGTATTAATACTCAATATCATACCTCCATGGAACGAAATGTTTTTTTTTCACTTGAACAACGTGGGAAAATATTGCAAACATATTTCCGAATGATTGCTATGTCACTGTTTATTGAAATGATGTTTTATCTTAAACGTAGCACGTATGTATTTATTTACAATATCCCAAAATCAATATTTTACTGAGTCCAATAATCGCCTATAAACCGTGTTAGATGACAATTGGATGTCTTGGTACTGGAATTGACACCATTAAATCTGAGCCGGAGTCCTTTGGATATAAATACTAGGGGGATAACTAAAAACCTTCCAGACCCTTAAGTAACGAGAACAAGCTCTTCAAAAATTGCGAGTGCTAATGTTCCGAAAATAATGGGAATATTTGTGTATTCTAAGGAAGCCAAAATAAATCAAAATTTATATATATATTTGTTTAAATTACAATCTATCTTACGATAATAAGCAATTTTGATGAAGAATATAAATTGACATTAATAGATGTACTCTAATAAGTACAAATATAAGTTTAGATTCATCTTCTTTTTTACAGTAATTAAATAACAAAATAACAACAGACATACAAATAAATTAATAACAAATTATAATATTAAATGTATAAATCAAAATAAAAATAAGTTTTTACTGGACGTATGTTGTATCCATATGCTTCAGTATCGAGGGATATAAAGCAGGGATATCCTCATATCTATTAATAGAAAAGCGGTCCCTAGAGAATCTGAACATCAAACGAATTCGAACGTAATTTTGGCATTCCTCTCTCTCAATGGAAAAGAGAACCCACTTGAAAGGAAAACAGAAAAATCTAGCGTAATATAAATTTGCTGAGGACATGTGTTGCTAAATCTGCCTATTTTCCACCTATGAAACCTATAAAACAGTAATTTTTGGTCATTGGTCTCTATGTTGAGAACAATTAAGGTTAAACATCCTTTGTAATGATTTCCGAAGAAGCTGTAACGTCAAGTAATGAGAGGAGATCACTGAACATCTTCTCTGTCAATGTCCGGCATTCGGGACCTAAGACATAGAATATTTGGTCAACAAATAAGAAGGATTCGCACCATCATAAGAACAACAGGAAGACTGGGTAATAACGGCGGCCAATATACAGGACGAATGACCAAGATACATATCACAACGGGACATACGCTTTGACCCAAGAAAGCTGTGCTTTAAGCCGTGGATGTCGGACATGGTTGCAGTGTAGTGATCGAAACAGGATAGGGTGATCGGCCCGGTTTTTAATAACTGGTTATAACCGGTTTTTTTGAAAAGCTCAAATTTCGAATATCGAAGAAACCGGGTTTTTCTCCTCGAATAGCCGGTTTTTTCTAAAAGTGTGTTTTTATGAGTTTTAGTTTAGTTTTGGTGTATTAAATAAAAACTTAAAAAAATATTCAAAATCCGAAAAAAAATTAAAACAAATACTTCAACTATTTTAGAAGACTTTTTATATTTAGAAAATGTCACAAGTGATCTGGAAAGCCTGAAAACTTACTCAGTGCTTTGTTTTCTCTATGTCCTACAAATACACCAAGTAAAAGATAATTTTCAATGTCTAGTTTTATAAAACTGTGTTTTACTTATTCCTAAGAAATTATTCTACCTTCATAAGGTCTTCAAATTTACTGACGTTAACGATCTTCGGCTCAAATTTGACCCAAATAGAAAATATATTTTTTTTAAAAAAAAACCTAACGTAGTTGTTGACATTTTAAATTAAATTAAAGTAATAAAATATCAACCACTCATTTTTCGAAAAAATGCAAGATACATATATGTATATGTATTAGAGCTACCAAATATATATTCTTGTGCAACCAAAGCTCAGAAAAAATGTAACTTAATTGTACGTAACAAAAGACCTTAAGTCCAAACAAGTCTATAGATATTTTTTTGCCAATTTGTTTTTCTAAAAACTTAACATAGTTGTTGACATTTGAAGTGAAATAAAATTCGTAAAATATCAAAAATATCAACCACTCATTTATAGAAAAAATTAAATATTAATTTCAAAATGGGTCAAATTTGAACCATATACCTTGTGAAGGATAAAAGAAGTAATCAAAATTGTTTTAATCACTATTATTTTAATAAATAAAACTTTGTTTCTTCTTATTTCTAGGCGTTTTAATATTTTTCCAAAAAAACCGAAACCGGTTTATATTAAATTGCAATTTTTCGAAGAAACCGAAAACCGGTTTCTAAAAAATGTCGAAGAATCGATCACCCTAATTCAGGTCCACGATCGATGAGTATTATTTACTGCAATTTATGTGGTTTTAACAAATATTCGTTTCGGAGTGGCCTAATCCCACGTTTTGATAAATTGCAATCGCTTACAAGATCTCACTATTTAACCGCTCCAATCTCTATGGACTATGGAAGCTTATAAAGAGAATATCCGACAAGGTAGAGAGATTTTATCTCCCGAACTTCTCGCCAGAACAATCCTGAACAATAGTGATGGAGATTTGATCGAACGCAGTGAAAAAACATGGTTGTGATAAACATAATCTAAGAGAAACATAAAGAGTGAGCCGGAAAAAACGTATACTTGTGTTAAGTTAAATAAAACTTATGTGCTGTTTTTCTATAGCGAACGAGTACTTTGAGTGGAAATTTAACATGTGTTTTGTTATTGTAACAAAAACTAAATACATGTAAAACGTCCACTCAAAACGCTCATTCGCCATAGAAAAACAGCACATTAAATCGTTCAATATAAAAATTCTCGTCCATCAGCCACATACAAATCTTGACCCGGATGCTGTGAAATGTCTGCCAGTACATACTGGCATCCGTATATTTTTTTTATAAAATTTTTTTCCGGGTTCTATTGCTTCTAAGTTATTAACCGCATTTCGATCTGGAACTTTCTGAATCTTCGAAAGAGTTGTTCGACTTCTTTTGCCTTACCAATATTTGTTACACCTTTTTTCTTCCAGGTGTTCTTTCAAAGTTCAAGTCTTCCTTATACTGTTTAATGACTTTTGAAACAGTGTGACGATGAACCTTTTTTCGCTGTCCATTTTTATCGAAAAAACAATTGAAAATGCATGATTTAGAATAGATAATATTAAAATAGATAAAAAAAATTAAAAATATAATAATTTGGACCAATGATTTTGGATGTAATAGTGTGACTCACTCCTTATTATGATCATTATTAGTATCATATATAATATATTTTTTGAAGTAATCATATTTATGATCCAATGAAATCATATTATGATCCGAAGTAATCATATTATCATTAGAAGTTGGGAATGCAAAATTTGAAGATGTAGGAATACATAATTTGTTCCGTTAAAATTACTTTTTCACCCAACCTCGTATCTAAAAAATTGTTTCTACATGTGTGTCCTTTAGTGTGGTTGGGTTTATTATATTTTATAAGCTTATGTAGGGATTTTGGTTGCATGTTTTTGGATGTTAGTCAATTTTTTTGTTTGTTTGCAGTGTCTGTTGCAATGTTATGATGATGTACTAACCATAGACATGTGAATTGTATGGGTATTTTGTATAAATATTTTAATGTTTTGGCCAGTCCTAGTTGCTGTTAATTTACTTTTAACAAAGCAATTGGATTTTGTGTTTGGGAGATTTGTTGCTGGTGTTTTGTTTTTAGAATATAAATAAAATATTCCACATTTTATTTACATCAGTTTTAAACATGCAACATGAATTGCATTAGCAATTTAACATAATTACTTTTGATTTTTATTTAAATGTGTGAACATTTATAAATATGCAATATGTTAAAGTGTTCTATCAAATTAATGGGAAAAAGTTATATTAGAAATTAAATTTGACTCGATTTATTGGCAATTTGATCGTATTTTTTAAAGTATATCTTGACGATCATTATTTACCATATAAAAACACACAATTTTAGTATTAATCCTTTGGAGCAACTATGCGATAAGTCTGCAAATATAATTAAGGGCTGCAATTCAAACATTTGGAGCCATCCTAAAATGAATATGTAGTACATGCGGAAAGTACCATGATAATATTTCGTTTACTTTTTAAAACAATTCTTATTTAGTATCAACATCGTCTCTATGTCTGGCTTGACCTGTCAAAATTTATGTAAATCAAACTGAAATTCGTTAAGACGCATAAAATTCAAATTCAAACTTAAGACAACAAACTACTCATTTCACTTTCAAATACCACACTGTCAAACAACATGTCATTTGAATATAACACTAAACAACAAAAACAACTGCAGTCTAACCAACAACAACATCATAAAGGTGTTAAATTAAAATAAAACAACCAAAATAAAATAAAAAAACATATTTGACACTTTCAACAAGTATGTCCACCACACTACATAATAAAGCCTGTTAAAGGAATATAAAAAAGACGACAGTTTGGCGGTACAATGAAATTGAGATGCCACACTCTGTGTGAGGATTTGAGACCCAACAGAAATAAAGATGAAAAAAAGAACTAAAATTCAGAAACAAAAAAAAAAAACTTTTATAGAGACAACCAAAAAAAAAAACTAAGCAACACTCAAGTGTGGACACATTAAACAACTCATGTGAGTTGTTGTATGAAGCAACAACTCTAACAACATCGTCGTCATCATCATATTTTAAATTATCACTAGAGTTGTTGTATTTTTTGTTTTGTGTATGAATGTTTTTGTATGTTCTGCGTTTTATTTGTTTTAAAACCCAAAACTGAAAAAGTTTGATTTATGGTCAATTGTCAAATTATCCTTGATAAGTCATTAATATTTTTTCTTGTAGTTTTTGTTTATATTAAATTATGTTGTGGTTAGATGAAGTAAAACAAAACAACAAAAAAAAAAAACAAATAACAATCAACAATAAAAACAGAATAAAACAAATTTATAAGAAGAAGGTGTCATTCGTTCGTTGTTACCATGAAAATGAGACTTTCTGTCGTGTATGCATTTCATTTTATTTGGGCTTGACTTTTTTCCTTTACATTTGCATATAGAATTTATTTGGTTTTAAGAATTAAAAACAGAATATATTTTTAACTTGTAAAAGCAATGTTTTAGATGCTGGTGGGTATGATATCCTTTATACAAAATTAGAGTTTATAAAATTAGTGAGTGTCTTCGCTACATATCCAAAAATTTGTCACAAACCTCATATGTATATATTTCGGAACCGGCATTTCAAATACATCTCTTTTGAGAAATGAACAGGTTGTAAGAGAACATTAGGAGTAAAATGTACTTAATATTTCTACCCTCTAGATTGCTGTCTCCTCTATTGTTGAAAGTTTGATACTAAAGTAGGGTTTATCCGAACACAATGAGAACCAATTCCCAGATCCGAAGAGAATTTCAAAAGTATGACTCAGCACTGTCTCAAAAAGGATACTATTCTGAAGAAAGTCACCAGAGAAATGTATCAATTAACTTAACTTTCTTGCTAAAATTATTGTTGCTCCCAAATCCATTGATAGCTTTTCTTCCTTTATCAAGATTTCTAACATTGTCGACAATTCAATTCCACTTCCTCTAAGAGAAATTAACAGAAGGTAAGTTAACCAAAAATAATGCCGGAAATTTGTATTTTAAATTCCAATCTTCCGGATGGTCTGTCCAGATTGTTCCGGTCTATCAAAACCAATGCTACCTAAAGAACTCTTATGGAGTCTAGAGGGTTCTGCCTAGAGATGATAATCGGGACTGTTTTTTAAAAATCCCGGGGTTCGGAATTTGGTAAAGAATCCCGAAATCCCGACTCGCGGTTTCGGTATTTTCGGGATTCCCCGTTCTCTAGTTCTGCCTGAACTCAATGTACATGTTTCAAAAGTATTTCTAAGCGATTTTTCCTCTATTAATTTTAAGAGTTTAAAGGTTTTAATAAGTGACAAAAAATCTATTATTTATAATTCAATCACTGATACCAAATCACCGCTGCTTGTTATATGATTGAACAGCTCGGCTAATTGATAAAATTTTATTGTTAATATGAAAATTGCCTTATATCACACGCAGAGAAAAAATATAATTGGGCATGATTACTGTAACCATTTAAATAGTGCTACAAGATTTTTAACTATATTATAGTCACAGTAACCATTTACATGATTGTGTTAACCATAATATGGTTAATTTATGATTCACATGATTATATCAACCATATATATGGTTACAGTAAACAAATATATGTTTTTGGCAACCATATTTATGATGAATAATTTGATCATAATATTGTTCTCAGATTATGATAAGCCGAGAGCAACATAATATGATAAGTCCTTCATCATATGAATGGTTGTCACAAACATATATTTGTTTACTGTAACCATATATATGGTTTCTACAATCATGTGAATCGTAAATTAAACATATTATGGTTACCACAATCATGTAAATGGTTACTGTGACCATAATATAGTAAAAAAACTTGTAACAATATTGAAATGGTTACAGTAACCATGCCCAACTACATTTTTTCTCTGCGTGCAGATAACTTCAACATAATGTATTCACCAAGTCATTGCCCATTCTTTTTCGAAAATGACGTCGGCTTCGGTGAGCTCTCTTGATCAATGATATAGATCGAATCAACGATATGGACATAGAATTCCAGTAGGACGGTGTTACGTGTCACACAGTGAACACATTCTCCATGAACCTCCTCTCGTGGAGGTGACGTTGGGTTGCAGAATGCGACCAATAAGCCGAAATGGAACTTTATCCTAAAAGTCAACATAATGCAAATTAGACATCTCTGTTCCGTGCCACGGGACTCAATGAATCCCAGTCTATACATATATCCTGCCCTGTCCTGTTTTTTTCTTTGGACTTGGTTTTTTCTTTTTCTCTCCAATTACATTTCTCCTCTACACATCTAGTTCACATCGGGTTATCGAATGATTCGGTGGCACACATAGAATTTTTCGGTTTTAGCAACAGAATATCAGTGGATAAAGAAGAAATTCGGTTGAAGCAACCAAACTTTTGTTACCACTTCTAAAATTTTGTAGCCATAACTGTAAAATTCGGTCACTAAGGCAGAATCATTCGATTGGCAACAAATTCGGTTGCTATTACGAATCTGTTTTTTCTGTGCGGTTTTTGGTTCTCTTCAACATGGATAATGATAGGATTTTCGTAATGACCGAAGATCAGCAGTGTTAATTTTTTGTAATCACCGAAATACAATTTTTCTTTTCAACATTAATGGCTTAAATATGAAGATAAATTTTAAATACTGTAAAGTCTAAGAGTAACCTAAAGGTAAACCATATGTGATCGCTGATCAGCATTACCTTCAAATTATATATTACATTGGCACACATTATTGCCGTTAGTCTTCGACTAAGATCGTGTTTTAAATCTCAGTGAGAAGGAAGGTTAATGAGGATCCACTAAGTGAACGTCTGAGATTAACCGAAAGTAAGTATTATGATGATCGTAGATCCGTTGCGTTTCACTGGCCGCCACAACAAAAATAACAATAATTATGTCGTTTTAATTGTAATGGTGTATATCTTCGACTAAGATGACCAACAGATGCTATCAAGTTTTAAATTAACCGAAAGGTTAAGATCGTCATAATGGCAACGGTGATCACAAATAAGTAGCTCCTCTAATTACTAAATCATCTTTCGCTCTGAATAGTTCTTTCCACATTAATGGATTAAGTTTTTGACTAAGCTGCCAAACAGATCCTGTTAAGTTTGAGAGAAACCGAAATGTAAAGATCATCTGAAAAAATGTCCTTAACAGTGTTGTGTCTCTGCATTCCAAATATTTAAATCGCGATAAAAAGGAAGTAATTTTTAATGCAATTCATGTAACTACAGCAAAGTATGTGTACCACAGAATTGGTTGTGACATCACTAGTTACAAGGATGTTATTGCAAGTCCTTACGATCAATGACTTATGAAAAGCTTTTGCTATTTTAGTGATAACAAGGTTCCCTCCAGTAACATTGCCGTGTTGAAATAATAAGTCAGAATGCTAATTTAGAAGTAGTTTATATTAGCATCTTAACAAATTTCTGGGTAATGAAAGTTTTTGCTGGGTCATTGATCAAGTTTTGATGGTGGGTATAACAGATTCGGCCTGGTCTTATATATTAGTTTTGCTTATTTGTTTATTTGGGTGGCGATATTAAACTTGTTGATTTTAGGAATTTCTCAAATATCAGTATTTGTCAGTTCCATTCATACATCCATCTGTATGTCCGTCCGTCTGTTCCTTCATTCTATCTGTCTGTTTGTTTGATAAGCTTACTTACAGTATGTGTTTGTGTAAGTTATGCATTTGTTTGTTGTTCATCTTATACTCAAGATGATTATCTTGTGATTATGTTTATTTTTATTGTTTTAAGATTTTAAGATACATTTGAGGTTTATACTAATACAACTACTACTAAATAAGTCTGTATATATATGTATATAAATATGCATGTAACTCAGACTGTTTGCCTTTCATTCAGTCAGAGTCTGTCTTTTATTTTTTTGTATATTTGTTATATGATGATAATGATGTAGGTATTTTTTTTTGTTTTTGTCCGTCTGTGCCTGTTTCTGTCTGTCTTTTTGTGTACAAATATGTAGTATAATAATTTAACATATGTAATGTGATATTTGCTTGTCTCTGGTTGTTGTCTGATTCATGTTTGATTTGTTTATATCAAATGTATAAATAACAACAACAAAACAGAGAAGAAAAATTTTTAATAAATTTGTGTTGGGTAAATTTGTTGTATACTGGCATACAGATATTGATATTGTTTTAAGATAAATTATTAATTTATAAATTTTTGTAAATATATATTTTTGTTTCAACAAATTCTTTGTAATAAATAAACTGATTTATATCAGTTAATTTAAATAATACATTTAATTAAGATTATTGATTGCATTAAAAAATTATATGTATACAGTGACTAACAAATAAGCAAAGGGTCAATAGAGTTTTTCGGTTGTTTGCATCTTGATTGATCCTCATTGACCTCAAATTTAGCAAGATTGGTCAAGTACACATCTCTGAGACAGGGCAAATAGCAAGGGTGTGAAGATAAATACGTCCCACACTTATGTTAAACATAATTGTATTTGTCTGGAATCAGCCCTGTATTTAAATAATAGTTTCTTCTTAAAAAATTTATGAAAACCATGGAATTTTTCGGAAATTTGCAATAGATAAGCCATGAATATATATCAAATAAAAGTAAAGACATATACAATATAGTTTTGGAATCTACTAGTCCCAGGTTACTTCCACTCTGGCAGTTTTTATACCCTACACCACCATAGTGGGGAGGGTATAATGCGTTTGTGCAGATGTTTGTAACGTCCAAAAATATTGGTCTAACACCCACCTTAAAGTATACCGATCGACTTAGAATCACTTTCTGTCCTCTCGAAATTGTACTTTATCGGTTATAAATGTTTAATTTATATATGTATCTATACAAATTTCACTCCTAATAAGTTTTATATATACAAAATTCATGTCACCAAATTTTTTTAAGATCGGTCCATAATTAGTCATAGCTCCCATATAGACCTGCTTCCGAAAATCACTTTAACGTGCATAAATCTCTTAAAAATGTCTGTATATACACCAAATTCACCATAAATAACTTTCATATAGACATAAATCGGTCCATAATTGGTCATAACTCCCATATAAGGCCCATTTCGAAAATCACTCACGAATATCAATTATTGTTATTTTAAAAGAAAAATCTTTTTGCTCATTTGGTCGGTCAAGCCAGACCATACATTCTTACTTGTTGAATTATATTTGTGTATATTTTTTTGGTTTGTTTTCATAAAATTCAATAATTTTATTATACATATTTATTGAAAAGCAATTTTTACCAATTTAAAAATAGTGTGTGGGACGTATTTATCTCACATCCTTCCAAATAGCTACGTCTGACTTAGAAATACATTATTTTTTATAACATTGTCCTTTTATTTTGAAACATTTATACAATTAAAAGTTATTCAATGTATTGGCCATTGATAGCTATGACCTTTTCCCATCTTTCTGGAAATATATAGGTTCCGAGCCAAAAGAACTGCTCATATTTTGAGGCCAATAACGAATCAAACCAATTTCGGATACTCTGGTCTAGGGTCAAGCGTATCCCAGAGAGAGCGTTCTGCATCGATAGAAACAAATAGTAGTCGGACGGCACAAAGTCTGGTCTATAAGGCGAGTGAGTCAAAATTTCCCATCCTCCTTTTTCTAAGTAATTTTTAACAGATATTGTATCATAAGGCCTAGCGTTGTCATGATGGAATATTACGGTTTCATATCGGTCAATGCTCGCTTCAAACGAATAAGTTACATTCCGTACTGGTTCCATGTGATAGTCTGGCCATTTGGTACGACCAAATACAGAGCATTACATTACCGCCGTGGATATTTCGCTTTATCTTCGGATGGTTGGGCGGGCTTCACGTACTATCTATTACGCTTCGGCTTACTGTAATGGATCCATTTTTAATCGCAAGTAATGATTCGCTGCAAATATGATTTTCTTTTATAGCTTTCAAGCATTATTTCGGACATGCAAAATCGTCGTTCAGCTCTCTCGGCTTCAATGCGTGTGGTACCCAACTTTCCTGTTTTGGATGAATCCAACTGAATTGAAATTACAGCTTGAGTAGCTCCCAATAATTTTGCAAGCTCTTGTTGAGTTTGACAACAATCTTCATTGAGTAATGCCTCCGATTCTTGGTCTTCAAACTTTTTTTCCTGACCTCGGCTATCTATGTCTTCCATATCAAAATTACCACTTCTGAACAGCACAAACCATCTCTTCAACGTTGAAACCGATGGAACACATTCACCATAAGCTTTGGTGAGCAATCGGTGTGCTTCAGCGGCACTTTTTTTTTATCAAATTAAAGAAGTAAAGCAAAACTTTCCGCATAGAATAAATGACAGATATGTAGACCTCAATATGACCATAACCATAATATGGTTAATTTACGATACACATGATTGTACCAACCATATCTATGGTTAGAGTAAACAAATATATGTTTGTGACAACCATTCATATGATGAAGGACTTATCATATTATGTTGCTCTCGGCTCAAGGCTTAATCTGAGAACAACATATGATAAAATTATTCATCATAAATATGGTTGCCACAAACATATATTTGTTTACTGTAATCATATATATGGTTGATACAATCACGTGAATCACAAATTAACCATATTATGGTTACCACAATCAGGTAAATAGTTACTGTGACTATAATATTGTTAAAAATCTTGTAACACTATTTATATGGTTACAGTAACCATGCTAGTATGATGTTAGTATCTTGAACTAGGGTGAAGATCAATCAATATTGAAAAACGACTAAAAGTTTTGGAAATCTTAGCTTAAGTTTCCTTATAGTTTGTGAACATTTTTGTAAAGGTTCGATTATGTTTATTAATTAAGTCTAAATTCCTTAAATAATTTCACATAGATACACGCAGAGAAAAAATATAGTTGGGCATGGTTACTGTAACCATTGCAATATTGTTACAAGTTTTTTAACTATATTATAGTCACAGTAACCATTTACATGATTCTGGTAACCATAATATGGTTAACTTACGATTCACATGATTGTCTCAACCATATATATGGTTACAGTAAACATATATATGTTTGTGACAACCATTTATATGATGAAGGACTTATCATATTATGGTGCTCTCGGCTTAAGGCTTATCATAATCTGAGAACAACATATTATGATAAAATTATTCATCATATGAATGGTTGCCACAAACATATATATGTTTACTGTAACCATATATATGGTTGAGACAATCGTGTGAATCGTAAGTTAACCATATTATGGTTACCACAATCATGTAAATGGTTACTGTGACTATAATATAGTTAAAAAACTTGTAACACTATATAAATGGTTACAGTAACCATGCCCAATTATATTTTTTCTCTGCGTGTACATATGTATGCATTTCAAATTTCAATATTCTTCAAAAATTATTTTTGTTTGAAAGTTTTAAATTTATTACCACATAGAATAAATTAAGAAAAACATCATTTTCAAATAAGTTTTCATTACAAGATGTCAAGTTTTTTTTTTCTTCTCAACTTTATCTTAAATGCATGCAAAATTGCATGTCAATCATTCAATAATTATTCATTATTGTTGATGTTCATTTTTTTTTTTTTTGGTTATTTGTTGCAAACATGAACAACATATTGCATCAATCTTAAAGCAAAAGGCCTTCTTTCGAAAAAAAAATAAATAAATGAAAAATATAATAAATGGAATTTATATACAATACATACTATTTTGTATTGTTGCATTCAACAGTTTTCATTTAGCAATTTGATAAATTATTTGAATATATTAGTTATGCCAGTCAATTATACAATTGTGCAATATGAAGACTCATATATTCTTTACAAATGCCAACTAAAATTACCAACATTAAAATAATGATACTTAAAAAATTAAATAATAAAAATAATTGCAATTATGTTTAATAAATTTCATTTATATTAAGAAAATTATCATGTTAATTTCTAGAATTCAACAGAAGTCATAATAATTGTGAAATCTAGGAACACACATATGTACTTTGAATATGCTAAACTTAATGCTTTAATTTCTATGTTTATACATACATATGTATGTAAGAGACTCTATATAAATATTAATGTATTTATGTTTAATGTTATTTTTTTCTTATTAATTTTTTTAAAAAAGACCCCCCAAACTATTAAAAACTTCAACTTCTTAAAGACTCCCTAGTCAACCAAGTAGAAATATATAAAAAAATATACAACAACATCAACGACAATGACAACGATGTTTATAGATCTTTACTAAACTAGACGCGCATGTGCAATGAACATGATTTTAATTGCAATATAGAGAAGGCAAACAAACCAAGAAAAAAAACAAACTAAGGAAATAAAAAATAAACAGAAATAAAAGCAATATTTAGCATGAAAATTTACCTTCAGAGTTGGCAGCAATATGGGCTTTCTGTTGGCTGCATAGAAGAGAAGAAACCTTAAGAAAATCTTAAATATGCCTACAAACACGTTTCTTAACAACATTTCAGGATGGTCTATCCGTAATATCGTACGACGAACGAGAGTGGAGTACAATTCTTCATGTATGTATGCCACCTAGAATGTCACCTTTGTTACAACTTTTTAACTACATACGAGAGTACACAACACAACAACATACAGTAACAGGACACACAACAACACAACACCGTCATCTTGTTTTAAGAGGGCAGGCTAGGAAGTTCTCATTTTTCGACCATTTTAATCTTAAAGGAATTTAGATTTCTTTGATCCTCAAAGTCCTCAAAAGTAGTTAGATTAGTCAATCACACATCTTTTATACTGTTCGAAATGTCGCAGATCCTAGTCACTGAGATGTTATTGTCTCTCTTATCTTTTCCTCAATTTCATAAGCTCCGACATGCGCTCTCTTGTTAAGAATTCTGGAGAAAAGTGCATTTGTTGTTTGATTCTCTTCACTGCGTAGATCTGCAGTGTTCTGTTTCTCTGATCACCAAAGCATAGATCATATTCAATGAGTTTTTTGCATTATAATTTCCTAAATATTTGGCTAGGATGCGGTAATGATGCATCCTATGCATCGTGATCGTGATGGTGATCGCCAGATAACCCAATAACCACCAAATCATTTACACACTGAATAGTTCCTTTGCACTTCATTAAAAATGTTACAGATATCCTGTAATGTCTAGGAGCATCCGATACGTAAAGATCATCAGAAAAAAATCACATAACCTTTAAATTTGACTGCATGTTGAATTACTAAATCGCGATGAACTTTTTAATCCAATTTATAGAATTTTGAAAGTCTGAGATTAACCAGAAGGTAAATATTACCGTGATGGCGAATCACACCATGTATCACATTAAATGCTACAAAGTCTGAAAATAATCGTGACGACAAATAAGCACTGAACCATCTGACCATCAAATCATCTACCACACTGAATTGTTCGTTTCTAAGATGCTATAGAATGCAAATAAATCTGATAGTAACTGAAACTCAAAGGTCATCAGAAAAAATCATCCAGCAACTACCTGTGATTGCGTCCTCGATAAAGTGGACCTCTGAGATTAACCGGAAAGTAAAGATCCTAATGGCGATCGTTGACCACGCGATCATATTAAATACATCTTTCCGTGATCGTAATGATGATTTACATTAAATGGTCTGTGGAATGTTGCGTTTTACATTAAATGCATTAGATGCGATACAGATGATGACCTCAGTCAGAGAGTAATCGAAAAATAAAGATCATGAGAATCCTCCTCGATCATGTGCCTATGTATGCATCCTAAATGGCGAAATATCAATGAGAAGAAAATAAATTCTAACGCAATTCATGGAAATTCGTTAAAGTATAAGTTTGAGAAGAAGCGGAAGAATAAGATCATCGGAACAGATCTCCAAACTGATTATATAAACTTTGAGAGTAAGCGAAAGCTACAGAACTCTCGTAATTCGTAATTTTAATGCATTGGTACTTTGGAATTTGATATTTTTTAATATTGTAATGAGTACAACGTTTTTGAAGAAAGTGTAAAATGACAAATTCTGGATTGAAGTTTCAAATAACTTTTCAGATTAATCCAATCGCACATACTTAATACAAGCGTTTGTTTGCTGTCGTACATGCATCAGAACGTACATACAATACATACACTTACGTATTATATATGAAATACACTCGTATGTATATAAAATTAAAAGGAAATAAATAACAAAATACTATGAACTTTTTTGCCACCATGGACATTTTATTTACAAGTTACATGAAACTGAAAACTCTCCATCTTTTGGCATTTGTCGTTAGTCGTCGTTGTAGTCCGCAGTCCATCCGTCCGTCCGTCCGTCCTTCCATCCAACCGTCTCGCGTTTACTCAAGGCGGTCTTTTGTAACAAGCTCATAATGTACGAGAGTCATCGTAAACAAATAAGCCACTTTAACAAACTACAACTGCAACAAACACAAAATGCTTTACACAAAAAAAACAACAAAAAACTAACAATCAAGTTAACGAGTTCAAATATTTTGCTGTTGTTGTCTTAAACACACGGATCTTTAAGGTGACATTTAACAAAGTCACAAAAAAAGACAAGAAAATAGAATAGACAACAGGAGCTTGATGTGGGGGAGTGTAGCACAATAATTTGTTTAAAAATTATTTATTAGCTTCAGGGAATTAAAATTCTGGATTTTTAGAATTTGATGCTAAATGGAAAATTTAAATTTTTTTTTTTTATTGCATATTTTATTTATTGTATCTTCACAAAATAATGTGAACTATCAATAATTTGTTCAAATCTTAAATCTAAATATTATTTTTTTATTTACGTCCCACCACAGTTGGACGAAAAATTATGTTTAATTTATAGATCCTATCATCAGTGCAGGTCTGTTGGATTCCTTCTTCTTAGTCGGATGTAGCCATTACTTCTCATTAATGTTCGTGCAAGTGGGTTCGGGTGAACTTCTAACTTTTTCAAATATAACTCCGCTTGTTTTTTTATTTCAGTTTTCACCAGGGAGACACCTAGATCCTTATGAATGTTAATATTTCTCACATACCAAGGCGCTGCTGTTATCATTCGTAATATTTTATTTTGGAATCTTTGAATTTTTTCAATATTAGAAGCTGAGGCCGTGCCCCATAATTGAATTATGGGGCACGGCCATAATTTTAGTAATTTTAACTTCATTTGAGTCAATTTCGTATCTATATGCTTTTTCCAGGTAAGACGTCGGTCTAGATACAGACCTAGATATTTAACTTCAGTTTGTTGAGGTATTATATGATTATTTATTAGGATTGGAGGGCATGATTCTCTACGCAATGTGAATGTAAGATGTATACATTTTTGCTCGTTTACTTTTATTCTCCATTGTTTTAACCACCTTTCTGGTGGTGTTATCAGCAAAAGTAGATATGTGGGTTCGACTGTTTGAAGGCATATCACAAGTATATAGCAAATATAGGAAGGGACCCAGTATACTTCCTTGGGGTACGCCTGCTTCAATAGGCTGTGGTGGACTTATGAAGTCTCCCTCTTTAAGAACGAACTTTCGATGACTTAAATAACTTTCTAGAAGCTTGTGTGTGTTCACTGGTAAATATTGTTTTATTTTTATCGATAATCCTTCATGCCATACTTTGTCGAAGGCTTGCGAAACGTCGATGAAGAGTGCAGAACAATATTTTTTTCTTCAAATGTCTTGGATATGATTTCTACCAACCTGTGAGTTTGTTCTATGGTGTTATGTTTTTCTCGAAATCCGAATTGATGAGTTGGAATACAATCAAAATGATTCACTATCGGCTTTAACTTGTGCATTAACAGTTTTTCGAATAGCTTTGATATATTTGACAATAGGCTAATGGGTCTATATGATTCTACTTTCCTGTGATCTTTTCCCGGCTTAGGTATCATTGTAACTAAAGAAACCTTCCATTCTGGTGGATAATATTCAAGGCGTAATATAGCATTAAAAATAAATAGGATTATACTTAATGCAATTTGGGGTAGCTCGAGGAGCATCTTGTTACTGATTTTATCAATACCAGGTGATTTTTTGGAGTTTAAATCAACAATAGTCAGTTTTTCGCGCATACTCCTGCTATTGCAATTCATCGAATGAACTGACATCATGTATTGCAAGTAGAGCATGTCTGGATATGTCCTGACTTCAGAGTGTGACGATAGACATCCCTTGTTTGTATATTAATAATGGAGATTTATCGAAATTCATTCTGGGGGCTATGTAATTTGTTCGACTCCCCTGCTTAATATCTGTCAACCGATTCGCTCAATCGTATTGAAAATATGTCTGATATATGTTTGTTGTAGCGTGAGGGGAAGCAAAATATAACACTCCAGAGTAGATCTCATCATGTCGGTTATGACTATAAAGACTCGTCTTTGTACCTTGTTTAGAATGAATCAAGCTATCAGAAGGCAGAAATTCCATTACCAGTAGGCTTATTTAAACAGATAATGTTTAAGTTATTGAAACACTATTTAAGCAACAAATAACAACTACGAAAGTTTTGTTTAAATTACTTGAATTAAGCCTTATTACAAAAGTGGCGGGAATAATGCCGCGTGTTAAATCATGCTAAAGTTTGTAACAAAACGAAAGCAAATACTTCATTCAATATGACAACTATCAACAGAAAGCCACATTATTGTAATTTAGTTTAAACAATTATGTTTCAGTTCTCTGATCTTTGTATTTTTCTAGACGCAGTCGAAAGTGAGTTCTATTTTTTTTTGTCGCGTTCTGGATCCCATATTTAATGCTTTATGCCTCTATATAAAACATAGTGCTACATAAATGTTATCGAAAAATTACGACAAGAAAATAAATTGTTCAGATGTCATTACTTTTTTCACTTCAAAGGGGTACGCAAATCACGTTCTGAACCCTGGAAATGCTTTTTCTATATGCAGTAAAGAACGGGCTCTATTTTTGGTCGCGTTCTGGATCCACATTTATTGATATCTCCCTCTAGATTAAGCATAGTGCTGCTTAAATGATATCCAACAAGTCACAGAGCTATATTCGGCTGTGCCGAATTTTATATACACTTCATCAAATTATAGTTAAAAACAAAAATATTTATTTTTTGTTATTTTTTTTTTAAAAAAAATTTATTTATTTGTGAAAAAAAACTTTTTTGGTGAAAAAAAAATTCGGGGTAAAAAATATTTTTCGCGATTTTGACCAATTGTAGGTCCCACATAGTTTGGCCTTATATACGTTGCAAAGGTCTTTGAAATATCTATTATTGGATATCCATATTGTCTATATTAATGACTTAGTAATGCAGACATAGATCAAAAATAGGTAAAAAATCGAGTATGTCCTGGTTTTTTCCTTTTTCCTGATATATTGATGTATGAATCATGTATGTAAGTTATTTGGGGGAAAGTATATATCACTCATGGTGAAGGGTATACAAATGGCAACAAAAGTATTTGCTTAGAATTATTTTGTTTTTTCACTCAAATGCCGGTGTCTGGAACGTAAAAATTCTCATGTGCTTGGTGCCCTCAGGATTGAAATTAGTCTACCTACCTTTAGATTTTTATAAAAAACTAGTTGACCGCCCGGTTTCGCCCTTAAGCATTTACTAATGTTAGTTCTTCAAGTTTCTCCAACCCACATAAATCTGCCTGTTCTTATTTATTTGCAAATGAAATATCTAAATTTGTACTGCATACTTTAGGGAGCTTTTTTATTACAGTTGAATTTTTGAACTTTTTTCTTTACAAACCATATCCTGAAAATTTTGAATCGAATAAAACAAAATCAGCCAAATCGCTCCAGCCGTTCTCACGTGATGCCATTACATACATGGACCATTTCATTTTTATATATAGAAGATAGATATGGCATTACACATGCCTTTTTGTCAAGTGTATCATCAATACAAATTTCCTGAAGACTTTTGTAGCTGTTCGACGGAAATATTCTTTCAAACTTTTTTTTGGTTTGACTATACATTTCTGATCAACAGAGAATATTTTCGGAAAATTTCATCCCCTAGGTCATTCCCTCTAGTTCCTATCTTGCCTTCAATAGACAGACGGACGGACTTAGCTAGACTTAGGGCTTAGCTTAGAATTTTATATACTTTTTGGGACTACGGCCAATATTTCAATGTGTTATAAACTAAATGAGAAAATCAATATAGCTACACATAATTACAATAACGGCCATTTTCACAATGTACGATTAAAAGTTAACGTGAACTTTAACCGCAAGTTAGGCTAATATGAATTTCACAATGTACAATTAATTCTTAACTGACACTATCTAACAACAAAGTTGCTGTTAAATATAACCGAATAAATTTCGCCGGTTAGCATCTTAATTGTATGAAATATAATAAAAGAACATGGAAAAACATTTATATTTTTGTAATATTTATAATTTTTAAAAGTGTAAAGCGAAGAAAAGTAAATTTTGCACGGGGTTATCCATATACCACCTGGATATTGCACTTACAAACCAAACAACAAACGTGCACTTTTCCTTGTTGGTTTTCAGTAATTGTGGTTCAGTTTGTTCTGTAAATTTTACAGTTAGGTACCTTAATATTTTTGAGTTTTATACGTTTTTTTTTATTATACCAATAAGAAAACACAAATTATTATTTTTTATGCCGTCTTTTAGACAATTTATTATATTTCAATCTTTCATTACACTATTTTTCGTAAACAAATGTATGCATTATTGCCATACTTACTACTGAATGCTTTGGTTAAGTAATCAAATGATGGTGAAACGTAAATCGGTAACCGTTGGTTAAATGGTCCCCGTTAAACAAACCGACAGTTAGTTAATTTTCCGGTTAAAATGAAATACTCGTACATTGTGAAATTGGCCGTAAATTATAAAATTTGTAATAATATTTGTATGTATCATAAATTAGTAACCACAACAATATTGTAGACCAAAATAAACTAATTTGATAGTTTTGTGATAATATTTCTAAACAGTTTTATTCTAGTTTTATATAGAAATGATAAAGTTTTGAATTTCAGTTTTTTCTCTATTTACTTTTCAATTTATGATTCAACAAAATTTTGTGGGGCATAACTTATATATGGGCAATTCCACGGCAATGACAACCACGACAAACACACTTGAAGCTTTTTTCAAGATGATTTTAATAGGAGAAAACAATAAAATGTTATTATGTGAAGATTATATGAAGTATTTAGAGCATATTACAACATTTTAAGGGCAAACATAATAGTTTAAACTAACTATATTTAATTTTTTAATTTAATTGGTATCTTTTAGGCTAAGATTACGGCGAAAACTAAGCTAAAAATTAGCATGTAGTAGGAAATGAATTTAATTTTTTTATTATAAAATCATCCAAAGATTGTTTTAATAAAATATTGTAAAGGAAAAATAATTGGTTTAGTGTATGAAATTCAAAGAAAACATAACACCTCTCACGATTGCCAAAATTTCCCATATTTCAACATGTACCTCAAAATAACATCCGTTATTTCGCTCGATATTTTGGACAACAATGTTTCGAAAGAACTTATTATTTTTTTAAAATATAGTACCCTCTGAATGGAACATAAAGACCAAATTATTTTTCAGATGCTCTTATTTTTGCAAAATCTTTTCCACTCTATAGGTTTTACTTAACATTTATAACAGTAAGGAAAATAGGCTCATTCGCCAAAATATGGACAAAAAAATAGTTTTTCTTGAAAAAACTGTAAGAGGTGTTGACATAATTTTTTCATATTTTTATTCCCTATTATGATCTTAATAAATCCCAATGTGATGATCAAAAAATTCTGAAATTTGTTTAACAAAATTTTTAAAAATTTGAAAATGGAGTTTTGAAACTGTAATTAAAAAAATTATTTGTTTTGGTCGTAACTGCGAATAGGGTAACGGTATCCTACGAACACAAAAACTCAAACATATTCATTAATATAAATAAATCTACATATTTCTAGAAAACAATGCAGAAAGTTAACGAGTTTCACCTATTTAATTCATATAAATAGTAAAATTTTACATATATCTGAACTTTGACCTCGATACGCGTCCAGAAATCGTTGTCCGATTTTGCTCAAATTTTCAGCGCTTAACTTTTAGGCCTAGTGTCACAATAGTCCACCCGGCACTCTTCAAAATTTTAACAAAAATTGTTATCCATACAACTGATTGTCACTCTAATGTATATAGATATAAAGAGAGAATATATTTAATACTTAAGTGAAAGTAAACTTTTAATTAAAAATTCATAAAATAAATCTATTCACACACACAATCATATGTAGATGTGTACAGTTGTTGTAAAGGAAAACCTGCGAGTGTGAGTTAAATTACAAGTATGTATATTTGAATGTAGTACTTACCACTTAATTACCATTTTCCAGAACCTGTTGAATATCGAACAGCAACAACAACTTAAGTCATCTTCAGAGTGCAATACATTTTAGCAAATGTCTATTTGTTTGTGTCTCTCAGTCTGGGCAAATGCAAGTGCTATATTAAGTATGCAAGTATGTAAGTATGTAGATGTGCAACAAAGAAAATGCATACGAAATAAAACATCATTTAATATGCATCTGACAAGGTTACACTACTACACTGCTCGAATAAAATACTACGATATTGTGATGATAAGCATGATGTTGAAGCTGGACGTTGCACAGGTTGCATGCTACTCTCGTAGTCAGTCATTTACTCATTACACACTCGCACACCAACTCGTATACATCATGCAAATAATTAAAATTTTCTCACTTAACAACTACTACAACTACAACTATTACCGAGACGATTGTTTCAAGCCATGTTGGTTTGTATGTAGACAACACTCGTGCTTGAAGTGCACTCGTAAAGTTGTTGTATTAAAATGCAAGTTTGTCGGCTTGTGTGTTTTTGTAGTAGTAAATCACATCAACAATTTACAAAATATTACATTCATACATCTACATATAAAAGAGATGTAAACAAACATATTCCCTTTTTTTGTTGTTCCTTCCTTTTTATGTTGTTGCTGTTTTTTTTTTTTTTTTGAAGGACAACACACCGGAGAAAATATTTGTAGTTTTTTGAATGAATGAAAATATAAGAACAAAAAAAAAGAAAATAGAATTTGCATGCAGAAAAATAAAAAGATGAAGAATAATTGATAAAATAAGTTGGGAATGTGTGAGAAAAAACAAAGCAACAAAATCCTTACTCTCTCCAGGAGTGTGTTTCAAGAGAGCAGCACCTTAAATGTTTAATTACTGAAAGGTACTTTTTGAAAACTCTTTTGGATGGATGAACATTTCGTGTGGTACTAAATACTAAATACTATTTTATATATTGTGTATTATTTTACAAAGCAATTTTAAAGAGGACACTGAAAGGAACATTTACAAAATAGCTTTAAAACATCTGTTCATGTCTTTTCATCAGCTGATTTACAAAAAATGGATAGTGAATGGACATTCAGACAGATTTTTTACATTTATCTACGATGGAAACTTTGATATTGTCTGGAATAGGAAAGTCCTTAATTTTAGTTCGAAGGTCCAAATATAATTACACCATCTTAATTAATATGTTTGTCTATAGAAAATAACCATGAAAAATTAAATATAAAGTCTCTAGTTTATTAAGTTTTTTTTTTATAGAATCAAGAAACATTTGATAATGTAAAAAAATTCTTTCAAAACGTTGATCATATGTTGAAAACATGTTAAGGAAGGAATCCACCGAATGAAATTTTTGCACCAATTTGACTTTTTGCACCCGTGTGTTTCATATATCTTTTTCACAGTTAACTAAAAGCTGAAATAATATTTAAGGTTTTCAGTCGAATAAAAATTGTTCGAATAATCGAGTAAAAAATATATTTTTTATTCGAATAAATAAAATTTTTCAATTTTCAATAAAATTCAATCTATAATTGTCAATTAATCTTCTACTTAAATAAATTTAATTAGTTATTTTAAAAAAAAGAAAACAACCTCAAAGAAATTTAAGGTAGGGTCACACATGACAAATATATGATCATATTTGACATACATGTGCAATTTACAACATATTTCAGTCAAATGCCCTAAAATTTTAAAGAAAGCCTAATACGAATTAAAAAATACTTTAGAATCTAAATTATTTCAAACAATTATTTTTGGTTTTAAATACAATATTTTATTAAATTATTTTAATAATATTTTTTATTCATTACTAGTTCGAATAATCGAGGTAATTTTAAAAGTTATAAACTTTTATTCGATTAAAATAAAACACGAATAATTGATAACGTCTATATTTATGTCATCGAGTACACCAGTGCGTATACGCAACGTCAAATTCAGATGAATTGTAAATATGCTTTAAAAACGAGTGATTTTTTACTCAACGAAAAATTTACAAATTGTAGTTCTTTAGATCACAGGATTTTATACATAGAAACAGATTTGTTTACTCCAAAACAAAACGAGTAAATCATGTGGTTGCGATTTACAGAACACAAAAATATGTGTATTCGTTTTAAAAACGAAAACGATACTCAGATTCCGTTTAGAGAACAGTTGGGTTGTTTTTATTCTACTAGGAAATTGTATTTAATTCTGTGGTCAATAGTGTCCATTTTGTCTCCGTGTCGAGCGCGTAATTTGGATTTTCAAAAAATGTTCACACATTATTCGCAGTAAAACCGACTTATTTTCGGCGATAACTAGTCAAATGTTGGATATCAAGTACTCAATTGTTTCTGGTTTATCGGAGTAGACAAGCGACTTTACATATCAGATCTCAGTCGTAATGAACGAGGTGCTTAGTTAAGAGATCCATTTCATGAAATTAATCGTTTGTCCAATGTTTATTTCAAGAAATTAAATGTATTATGATCCGCTCTTTTAATTAATGTTACAGACATAAAATCTCATGAACAAGGTACCCAGCTAAGTGATCCATTTCTGAAAGGATTCGTTTGTCCAATGTGTGTTTAAAAATTTTACATGTCGAAGGTACCCTACTTTGAGCCCCCATAGCGATGCTCGGACTGACTAGTTATATCGTTAGCTTGCTTTATCATTGTGTATCTCAGCTAGAGATGCTAATCGGGACTGATTTTTGAAAATCTCGGGGTTCGGGATTTGGTAAAGCATCCCGAAATCCCGACCCGGGGTATCGGGATTTTCGGGAAATCTAAAATCCCGAAAATTATAAGAAAGAAACGTACATAATTATGTCTTTACAACTGAAAGTAAATTTTTTATTTAGCAATTAATTTTTATTAGACACTAATAAGCATAAAATTCTTGCATGAGTACATTATATAAGAAGAAATAACAATAAAGTATGTACCAGAGCTGTAAATGAATCATTTTTTGAATTAATTCGCGAATCATTTACAAGAAAATTAATTGAATGAAATTTAAGTCAATTCAAATCTATTTGGTAAAAATGAATTGCAATTAGTTTCCAATTCAAATGAATTGAATTGAATTTGAATTAATTCAAATGAATTAGAAAAAAGAATTAGCAATTCATTTCCAACTCCGAAGCGTAATTCGCAGCATATTTAGCAGATTCTTCAAAGTCATTAAGTATGCTGCATAGACACCATAGGTCAAATCCTATCTTGCGCATTTCGTCTTTTATCGAATAAAAAAAACTATTAAAAAAAATATATACTGAATATATACTAAAGATAGGATTTTATTTTAGACCTATGGTTTCTTGGGGAAAAATGCTTTATGATTTTTCGTGAAAAAAATCGACCCACCCTAATGTACATACTGGTAAAAAACAGTACCATAGTAAAAAAATTGTGTTTATTTTAAATAGCTTCTTAAGAATACTATTGCATCTATGGTTTCATCTGCCATTCTGGAACTAATTTTGTTTCCGACATATGTATGCTGCTGCCGAAAAACATCTATCACATTCCATCTTTCACATTGGGAAACCCGTTTGCAAATACTTTTATATTTATTAATAATATCTTTTAGTCTTTTAGCAAACGAAATATTTTCATTTTGTTCGAGCTCCTAATCTGAGATAAAATCAATTTTATTTGAAGAAAAAAAAGTTTTCCTTTATTAACTATATTGTAGCAGGAGTTGAGCTTAACAACTTTGCTGAACATCACTTTGCGATATTCGGGCATGTAGAATGTCAAAATGCATGAAAAAGGCACACAAAAATTACAATATCCCCTATTTATTTATGAAAAACGGGATTTGGAAAATCCCAAAAACCCCGGGATTTAAAATTTAAAAACCCCGGGCTACGGTATTTAGAAAATCCGCGTAGCCAACCAAATCTACGCGATCGTATACTCAAACCCACAGGAACCAGTTTTGTTCTATTCCAAAAATAGTCCAGAGGCAACGGTTTACAAAAGCTTGCATAGTACTTATTTCGCGACTCGATATATTTCATGTTTCGCAGCCATATAGAAGCACAGATTTCACATTGCTGTTTAAAACCTTGACTTTAGTCAACAAATTCTGGAGATCGCAAAATATCTGAACTCACAGATATTTTGCGATCTCCAGAATTTGTTGAGCCTACCATGCCTTACAAAGTCTATTCTGAATGTCTTCTTTGCTGTCCCAACTTTTTGAAACTAATTGGCGAATAGAAATTTTTAAAATTTAAAATTATTTGACTCCAAGTAACATCCGAAATAAAGTAACTGAATGAAATCTCAAAATCATTGCATGCGTCCCATTTGGCCGGCTGGGAAAATTAAGTTTAGGTAAAAAGATAAGATGAACATTTAAAATTTATGTCAACCGACGACAATATTCGTTGAAACTCATCCTGATTCGTTATCTTCAGACATGGACAAATACATGTTAAGTCAATATTAGTCATAAATTTGTTCACCTTAATGACACTATTAGAAAATAATGAAACTGACTGCTATTAACTTGAAGTTAGCACTAAATTAATATTTAAAATTTTAAATGAAATGTGTAATATGTGATTTTTGCTAACACTATGTTAGTTTTCTTCATTAAAATTTCTATGTGTTTTGCCATCATCAAGTTTGAACTAGAGATACTGAGGTTGAGGATTTTCTGAATTTCTTCATTACCACATGTAATATTGGTATCAAATGAAAGGCAAATCAAAAGCGTATTTATCAATAACTTCAATTCATCAACAGTTTTTAAAAATTGTCTTTAAGACTCAAGAAATATTTAGCCCTTAAGAACCAAACAACAAACAAATGAAATGTTTATTGTTAGGAAATTGTACTTACTCAAAGTACTTTCTGGTTCAATGAAAAGTACCTCTTTTGCAAAATCTTTGCTAACATTAACAATTTTACTCACTTAACACTGTAAAGTAAAGGAGAGAGTTGGAGAGAAACACACTGTGTTAAAAAAAATAAATAAAAATTAAAGCAAATTATAACATTTTAAACAATAAGAACTAAAATATTTAAATAAACATATTAAAAATAAATGACATCTAGACCAGAATTGGTCTATAAAATTTTTCAACACGACTAAACCACAAAACGCGCGTTTATTATTGGGTTCGTGTTTGTGTGTGTTTGCTTGAGGCAGTTACTCAATGTTCAACTCCCAAACCCTTTATTTTGTACTGTTTGGGTTTTTCTGAGTGGTGACACCATAGACAACACACCAACAACACCAAACCAAAATAACGACAACAACATTGGCAATACGAATACAACTACAATACAACCGTTACCGACTGACTCCATCGACAAAGCACAACGACATCAAACGAACCACAAATACGCGACACCATAAATTTCTAATTGCGAGACAATCTAGAATTTTTTTTGTCACTTCTTTTTTTTTTTTTTTTGCAAATTTTTCTAAAACACTTTTTTTTGGCTTAAATTATTAAGAAAATGATTTGTTTTCGCTGAATTCCAATTACCGTTATAAAATTTCACTCAAATTCACTTGTTATTTGGTAGTAGGAACATTTTAAGATTTGCAAAATTTCTATTTTTTTAAATTATTAGAAAAATATCACAAATTTCGTTCGATTTGGTCAAAAGTCAAAAAAACTCTCATTCGCGTTGCGTGACGTTTGTCAAACACAAACGCACACAGTCACATACCCATACACACACATACACATATTCGTAAACACTCAGACACCAAAAAACACAAGGAAGGATGAAAGAAAGAATAGCAGAATAGAATAACAGATGTCAGCTGGAGGGGGGCTACAGGATACAACAATAGGGAAAAAATTGACAAGCGCAACGAAAACGGCGGTGTCAACAAAACTAACAGTACAATTGAGAAAAATCCTATACACGAATTGATGATGTCTATGATGATGAGAGGTCCATGCATAAGCAAGAATGGCATGCAAAAGGGATACAAAACAAAAATGTCTATGTTGATGATGCTGCTCCCATGGCAAAGCAAAAGACACCCCACCAAACAAACAAAGAGAATAGTTGTGTTGTTTTTGTTGCTGTTCACAAAACGAAATGTCAAAAAGCATACATAAAAATCATAACAAAACAATAATGCTCTCCAGTAACCCCAATAGATTCCTTTGGTGTTTTTTATGTTGAAGTGTTGTTTTCTTTTTTTTAGGAAAAAAGTTTAACATTCCATGGATTTTAAGGCTGAAATCATTGCTAACATGACAGGTTTAACAGAAAAATAGAAAAAAAGTTTGACAGTTTTCTATCAATATTTAAATATGTATGTTATCCAATATTTATTTAGACAGAGTACTATTTTTTTAGAAAACTATATCGTACTAATTCTAATTTTTAATAGTTAAATATTAGACTAATACTAATTATATTCCTAGATATAGACTTATTAAAAAATAATTAACCTTTATAGATTTATAAAACAATTTGGGGGAAAATATTTTAAAATAATACATTTTTTTTTAAATTTAAGATACTTAGTTAAATAAGAATGAAAAGCAAAAAACTATTTTAAACCACAAAAAGTCTTATAATCTAAATCTCAATTTAATATTTGTTCACAAATTTGTTAAAATTTTTTCTTAAAACTCAATGAACTTTACAAAATTTTAAAGTTCGACGTCTACACCAAAAATAAAAAATATTATATTTTGAAACACTGGTTCCTCTAAAGAGAGTCATCACAAAATTTTTAAATTTTCACTTTTCATCGATGTACAGTAGTCATATCTGCCCACTGAAAAAATCTTACATTATTTGCTCTATCCTTTCGCCATAAAATACAGTTGAATCCGTCATCAACTTTGATTGTAATGTATTAAAAAAACAGTTTTTTGACTCTACTGAAAATTTCACCCTCTTGCGTTCAAGAATAATTTCGAACACGCAAAATCGTCTTTCAAGGTCCCTCGGTCTTGAAATCAATCTTCATGAAGTAATGCCTTAAATGTTTGGTCAAACTTTTTTGCAGACCTTGGGAGAGATGGATCAACCATCTCTCCCACGTTGACACCGATGGAATACATTCACCATAAGCTTTGATGAGCAATGGTTGTGCTGCAGCGCCACTTTTTTCAAATTAAAGAAGTAAAGCAAAACATCCCGCATATGTCTTTTCGTTGGTACAAAATTTTACAAACTTTGTTGTTTACAACTAAGTGAGAATAAATAGATGTGTACCTTTAAAATTACATTTAAAAACAAAAACCACGTTTAAAAGATCTATTTATGATCCGAAATTGAAGATATAGATAGTCCTATATAAAAAATGGTCAACAAAATCGCCAAACTTAGTGTAGGGGTATACTTTGGTAGTAGAGTCGAACCTATACTGTTATGACCGTGTGTTTTTCCAAAAGTCTTCATTTGTTGCACAGTGTAACAGTGTAATTTGTTATCGATGTAAGAAAATTTTTATTTTTTTATTTAATCATTATATTATTTCGGATTTCTTTCCATATATAAAACGTTTGTAAAAATATTAAAAATAAAAAAAAATATCTTTTAAAAAAATGCAGATTTTCACCAAAAAAAAACATATTTCATGAAATATAGTCGAATTCAGCAGTCAATTTTACACGACAAAATTAAAAACCGAAAAATGATAAAAAGCAACAATTATTTTTCCCTATCAATAATTGTAGTGCAATGTACTTTTATGATAACATAGTACCTATTGGAAATGCTCCCTCTTAGCACAAATTAAGCCCCAACGATTTCCCTTACACTCCAGCAGACTTAACACAACATACTCTTTCATTATATCTTTCATTATGAGTCCTGTGAACTTAACATACTAAATGATGCCCTGTTAACAGATGACAAAATATTCAACATTGACATGTTACATCAAACTTTCATTATTTTAGCAAAATATCACAACAACAACATTGTTTGTTATATTACCCAAAAACAAGTAAATAAAAGCAAAACCACAACTAAAAATAAAAAAGCTTTTATTTTAAAGCATCCCTTTTTTACACCTAACATTAGAGTGGCACTAAACTTTAACTAAACAAAGAAAACAAGTAAACAAAGTACAAAAACAAAAGCTTTTCGTTAATAACTCTCTAATGTTAGTGGAATGAAAAAAGCTTTATTCTATCATTGCTCTTGTTCTTGTTACTGTTGTTATGGATGCTGCTGCAGCTTCCTATATAGGGTTGTTGTTATTGTGTTATTGTGCTTGTTTATTGATTTTTCCCACATAAATTTTTGACACTTGTCATCTGTTTTCTTTCACACTTTGTCTTGTTTGTCAATTTATTTTAGTTTATTTGTTTGAGTTGGTTGTAATTTGATATTTTAATTAAATAAAAGTGTTTCAGTTGTTTATTTTATTTAAATTAATAATTTGTTTAGTGAAATTTATGATTTTATTTATAATGCCAATGATGTAAAAGAGTTTTGTGTTGATTTGTTTTTAAGTTGTGGCTTGTTTTTAATTTGTAAATGAAATTCTTTGTGAAATTAGTGAATTTATAATTTTGTTTTGTGTTTTAATATGGCGTCTTCTTTGGTTTTGTTTGTTTCAGTTGGCATGAAGGTATGTTTTGTATTCTTTTCTTTATTATTTTATTTATTTGCATTTGTTGTATCATTTGTTTGATTAACTTTATTATTTATGAAAATTTATGCAAGAAAATATATTTATTATGATATTTAATAAACAATAATTTCATATTGGGATGTCTTTAATTGTACATTGTATAATTTTAAGTCATGTGTATTCTTCTGTCGGGACATTTTCAGGTGCTAGTGTAAATTTATTGTTGTTTTTTAATATTTAAAAGAAATTATTTAGTTGTTTGTTGTGCCAAGAAGCACCAGTGAAATGAAAGTATAGAAGATATAAATTGGAGTTGTTTATTTAGGTACATATTTAATAAGTACTTCTTGACGTAAAATACTTTTGTGGGACATAGTTTTACTTTCGTTAAAGGGGGACAGGTATGATATTGTATTTGTATACAATATCATAACTGTTATACAGGCTAAGTCTGAGTAATTGAAGCTGTCAAATCGTTTTTGCGTTAATTTCTGTTAGTCGTCTGTATTTTCGAATCATAGATAACTTAATAACATGAGTTGGTATACATATGTTATATGTACAGTAGCCCAATAAAGTCTACATAGCGGAATTATAATTATATTTCTTTCAGTGTAAGCATTATTTGTAAAGGTAGGGAGTCACACATGGCAAATATTTGACGAAAAAGTCGTAACAACTACATTCTTTTATTTATTTCAAAAACTTATTTTACTTAGGAAAATTCGCTTTTTTGAGTAAATATTTGTATATTTAGTATTAAAAAAATAAATTCATACTAAAAAAAATTAAAATAACATCACTTAAGTCGTGTTTAGCAATATTTCCTATCACGTCCAAATTTTTAACGTTATTAGAATTATTGATTCCGAATCAAATAACTTATTTTTTTTTGGGCTTTAAAGTTCAAAATATTATGAAACTTAAAAGCCCTGCCCAACCAAAAGTAGGCGTGACCGACAATAAATTTTTCGTTATTTTACTCATAATCAATAACTCTAATAACGGTGAGCTTTTGGGCGTTATTTACATTTTTGTTTGCTTAAATCGACATAAGACGTGTATATTATATATTTCATTAAAAAAACCTAAAAAACTGCTTTAAACTAAAGTAACACAATTATTTTTCCTGTATGTAAACTTTATTGGGCTATTGTACATATAGTATACATACATATCGTCACCAGAAATGCAAAAGGGCGTAACAACCAAAAAATTAAGTTTTTAATGGATAATGGTACAGCGCATCAAGGTACACACCTAAACAAATTTTTAGCTTTCTATTTTTAAAAATAACGTTTTTATTAAAGCATGAAAATTATATTTGTAACCACAACACTTTGAATTTTCTTAAGTTTTTTATCTCTCGACTTTATTAAAGCATGAAAATCATATTTGTAACCACAACACCTTGAATTTTCTTAAGTTTTTTGTCTTTCCTGTAAAATTTTTAAAAGTTATGATTGGCCCTTTGCTTTTCAGGTGACGATATATGTATATCGTAGTTGATGGTACAATGAATTTTCCAAATATTCAATTAATATGTCTAAATCCAAAAAAGAAGCGTCGTGGTATAATTTTGAATACGTATTTTGCGATCTACAATCTCCAGTAAGTGATCTGGTAATTGGACAGGCCAATTCACGTACCTCATTAGATTGTAACCACTTGGTCACAATTAGGGTTGTTAATTATTCGAGTTTACCATTTTTTTATTATTCGAGTGATCGATTAATTTTTAAATTTCCTCGACTCTTCGAAAGAATAACGAATAAAAACTATTGTTCGAATAATTTACTAAAATAGTTTTAAACACAACAAACTTCTAGTAATTTGATTGTTGAAAAAAAAATAATAATACGCAACCGGAATCTAAGCTAAATTTTGTAACTATTATTTTCGTCAAGTCATATAATATTTGCATAATGATTCTAGCGTATTTATTAACTTCCTGTGCAATTTAGAGTGAACTTTAATATGCGGCAAGGTGAAATCATCTTCGTTCTTCGCCCAAAAAAAAATTCAGTTTCTAATAGAGTTTTCTCTGATGAAAATGTTTCTTTACCATTTTAACATTGAATTTGAATAGGAAAAATGGGAAAAGGATTCGTAATTGGTCTTCGAAATAATTAATCAAAAATATTTTTTTTTCTGTATTATTCGAATGATTTTTTATTCTAAACTGAAAAATTCTATTCAAAAAATTTTTTTTTTCTCTTTTATTCGAACGACAACCCTATGCGTTTTAGGTTATTGTCATACTGGAATCTGCAAACTAGGGACACATTTTCTTCATCGTTTGGATACATCACCTCATTTTAAATGGATCTGTATCGGGTTCCAGTCATATATTTTTATTTTTAGATGAATTAGAACCTTGCCCCCTCCATAATATTGCCATTGTTAAACTTGACTGTCTTAAACGAGTTTTGTTTGGTACTCTATGTATCAAATATAATTTAAGATTATATTCGCATGTGACCAATGCAAACTTCGAAGATATGACGCCAAACATTAACCAATTCGAGTGAAACGCAGAAAAATGGATGGCCTGATTATCATTAAGCGATAATGGTAATGAAAGCTTTCACATACAATTGGGATAGCAAACAAATTCTTCCTTGAATAATATGTACATAGCTGATATACTATTTGTTCTAATAATGTGAAGGGAATATGATTCACCACCGAAGAAGATAGCACTCTGGCTTGTATTTTAAAATTATAATATTTAAACAGCACATGCTATACATACAATAATGCATATATGAATAAGCAGACTACCAAAGTTACTACCACTTAATGCAATCATCTAAAATTATTAATTGCTTTCAACTACTTTAAAGCCTCATTAAAATTTATACAAGTTTATCTTATGAACGAAATCTATTGAAAAATGGTTTATGCTGCATAAGTCCCACTCGCATAAATTGACTTTCCTTTAAAACCTACTACAAATTTTCACAAGAAATTTAAACCACACTAAACAGCAACTTTAATAGTAAATAACAATTTTTAATACACCTCCTCCGTTTTAATAAAACTAAATTTTTCATTTGATAAAAATCTAATACAACTTCATTTACAAAAATACTACATACACATACCTACAAACCAACACACACACACACCAATTTTCCCTCCTGTTATTTTTAATGAAAAATTTCTGTTACAGCGTAAATATTTCTTAACAATTAAACAATGTCACAAAAACTAAAAAAGCATTAACACAAAATATTAATAATGCAACATGGCACCACTGACAGGCCCCAAACTAACACAACAACTACACAAACCTCTACTTCTCCTCTACACTCTATTGAATTAGACAGCCAGGCTAAAAATTTGAAAAGCAAATACAACCATTAACTACTGGTCAAACACATAATTAGCAACCAAAAAAAAAAACATACAAACTACACACTCCAAATAACACTAAAACAGGACGAATAATAATAAAAACAACAGCAACTACAACACTATTATAAATAGAAATAGAAAATGATGTATGATGTGAATATTTTTGGTTTGTGATAATTTAATTAATATTAAACGCACTTTTACTACCAACAAATCTAACTGCTGCTACTGCTTCTCTAACAACATTTTTGTTGTTTAGATTTGGCTGGATGTTTGTTACTTTCTATGAATGAGTGGTTATGGTTTCACCGAAAAAAAAAAACAAAAACACATTCACAACATGAAGAGGAAAAATAAATACAACATACGTACACTCTTCTACATGTGATAATAAAATGTAATTGCTTGTAAAATGTAAGTGTACGAATTATTTGTACACTGTGCCATAGTTGAGTAGAGAGTGTAAATAAATTCCGTAAATGACTGAGATCTACATATTTATACACAATATTGATCTTGTGGAAACTTCCACATAATTCATAGACCTATAAATGAACAAAACTGTCAAAAATACTTACTGAATCATGGAAATCGTCAAAAATAAATTGACGTCGCACAGTGGCGCCCTTTCATGTGCCCATAAAAAATATTGAATAAACCTATTTTTTTCTTATTACAATCAGATTTTTGGTTCAGAAGATATACCTCTTCGAAGTTGACTGATTTTCAGTTTTCAAAAAAACAGACCATTGAAAACCAGGTAACGGGTCGTCATTATTTTTGATTCTGTTGATAGATCTATTTATTAAGAAAATAATTGCATTGTTTGCTTTGTATTTGTCCAAGTAAATCGATATTTACCAACTATCCATTTTTTCAATATTTCTATATATTTGCCATATTTTCAAAATAAGTTCTTTTATTATTCCTTTTTAATAAAAAATATTTTACTTTACTTCGTATAATATTGATTTTTCTACAAATTTCCACTTTTCTAACCCATAAGTAGGCACCTAAAAGGCGTAGAACCCCTTTCATTTCATATGTTGATCAATTATCTATCATATGCCTTTTAAATTTTTTGATTATCTCATTATGTTCAAAAGTTATTATCTTGTGATGACTTTTGATATAAAATAACTTAACAGCAAAGGGCGGATTAACCTTTTTTGGATTAACTGGGTGATCATAAGGAAAAGGATAGGTTTTAAAGTAAATCTGCTTCAAAAGACAGATTGTGACAAAGAAAAAATTGTGAATCATCATACGAGTCCGAAATTAAGAATCATTCTTAGTTCGATGTAAATGGTTGCCAACGTATTAGAAGAGCAAGTTTCAATTAAAACTTAAATAAGCATTCGTAATATTTCGCCAGTATGTGTTTGTTAGAAGTGTTTAAATAGCTAAGGCAAAGTACCGATAAACATTGATCATTGGAAGCTCACTCAGATCGGCTCAAACAATCTCTCAGAACATCGATTTGATGTCAATGATTTATTTTATTTTCTAAACAATAAAAATAAGTTACATGTCCATTGTTTTCCAATATCTGGAAGTAATTGATACTTTTAAAAGGCAAACTTGGGAGTTAACATATTTGGAGTGAAGAAGTTGCTTTCAAAATTGGATCTTTTAACAAAATTTTGAAGAATAAACAAAATAAACAACAATTCCAAAATAAATGTAGGCTGATAGGTCGGACATTTAAAGGTACCGTGAAAAAATTCCCAGTGAAATAACTCCCAATGAAAGGAATAAATAAAATGAGGCTTAGCTCAGAACAGATTATTTGCATATTTATAAACGATACTAATCTTACGGAAGTTTTCAGACAATTTACAGGCCTAAAAAGAACAAAATATTCAAATATACTTTCTGAATCATGCAAATCCATCTATAAATGACCGAGGTCAAGTGATTTTCCGTGCGAATGTCAAACTCCATCCCAGTTAACGATCAAGTAGGCATCGTTATTTTTAATGACCACTTGGGAGTTTTTACGCTCTTGTTGGATTTTTTATTTTAGAAATCATGTGAATCGTAAATTAACCATATTATGGTTACCACAATCATGTAAATAGTTACTGTGACTATAATATTGTTAAAAATCTTGTAACATTATTTAAATGGTTACAGTAACCATGCCCAATTATATTTTTCTCTGCGTGTAGTTACATGATAGAAAGCCACAAAATATGGATGCCGATACCTCAGTGTTATTAGGACTATATTTAAAATAAATATTCTAAACATAGTACAGAAACTTGGTGCAGAAATGTAGCACAGAATCTTTAGAGGTATACTCTCGGTAGTATTAAAAAGTGCCTTTGTCCTCCCCTGGAGTGTAGAAAATTTTTATTTACCCCAGAGAATAAAACCTTTACCGTTTTTGGAAGTGAAATGGTTTTACCTCCATTATCCAGGCAGTGAGAAAGAAGTGTTGCTGATGATATCATTTTAAGGGCTATAGTGATTTTTAGAGGCAAAATATAAACAAAAACGTCAACATAACCCCGAGTTGGGCTGCTACTGCTTTAAGTATACCATAATTTAATCGTCTGTCTCTAAACTCTACGAGCTATTGACGCCCGATCAGATAATTAACAATCCATTCCTTCATATTGATGAGCATTGTGGACTGCGAGATATCCTGAAAATGTTATGTGTCTATAACATATTCAAAAATATTATTAATGTCAATCCTCAATTTCGAATATCTAAAGAACTGTAATCGTAAAAGAATTTAAAATACAAAAGAAGTAAGAAAGTATCAACATATATTTGTTTACTGTAACCATATATATGGTTGATACAATCATGTGAATCGTAAATTAACCATATTATGGTTACCACAACCATGTAAATAGTTACTGTGACTATAATATAGTTAAATAACTTGTAACAATATTGAAATGGTTACAGTAACCATGCCCAACTATATTTTTTCTCTGCGTGTATATAAAACTTAATTGGAGCGAAATTTGTGGATATACATATATAAATTAATCATTTATGACCGATAAAGTCCAATTTCGGGAGTACATCTATATGAGGGCTAGGTGAAATAATGGACCGATTTCAGCCAGTTTCAATAGGCTTGGTCATTGAGGCGAAAAAACAATATGTACCAAATTTGATCGAAATATCTTCAAAAATGCGACTTGTACTTTGCGTACAAGGCTTACATGGACATCCAGCCAACCAGCAAGCCAGGCGGACGGACGGACATCGTTTAATCGACTAAGAATGTGATTCTAAGTCGAGCGGTATACTTTAAGGTGGGTGTTAGACCAATATTTTTGGGCGTTACAAACATATGCACAAACGCATTATACCCTCCCCACTATGGTGGTGTAGGGTATAATAAACAGTTATTTCTAAATATATTGAGAACTATAATTACGAGATTATTCAAACGTTGTCCGAATAGCTCTCTCATTTTACATACATACATTGTTTTAACTCTAAACTTTATATTTCATTACGATATGGTTAGCATAACATTTGCCATTTTCAATTCCAGCACAGTGTACATAATCATGTACTAATAGTGGTTTTACGTGTTAGTCTAGCTTACTATACTATACACTAAATATATTATTTTCATATTATTTTTGTTTGCTTCTTTACCATTAAGCCGTGTTTTTTGTTTTAACTTTTTTCATTACACTGTTATTTTTCATCCTTAAAAAAATTTCCATAATTAAGCAATTATGTTTATAAACAGCAGCAGCAACAACTACAATAACATCAAATGAAAAAATTCGAAAAACATATTGGTTGAAACTAAACAGGAGGGTGTTACTCAGATGAAAACCAGAAAAATAAAACATTTGGCTAAAACTGTCAAAATGTTTATAGAGCCTCTAAATGCTAGACAAGCCCCTCATTTAACTATTATTCGCCCTTTCTTGGCCTGTTTGTTAATGCTAGCTACCGAGTTGACCATTTATATTCATTTAAGTCAGACATCCTTAAATGTCTTTGTTCGTTTTCCGCTTTCCTTTTTTTTTTGCCTTTTTTTGTATTTAGACCAGTTTAATTTTTCGTGTGGCTTTTTTTGATAGAAATGTCATAAGGTTAAAGCTGTCCTGCGTTCTTGTTTTATTTATTAAAAATGTTGTGTCTTTTTTTGTAGTAATTTTCAGTAACAAAGATGAATTGTTATTTTATTCAAATTTAATTTGTTTAAATGTCTCTTAAAACACCTTAAAACAACTTATTTTATTTGCCCCTACCATAATTTTTTTTTAGGTTGTTTTCATTTGTTTAATTTTTATTATTTTAATAATGGTTTAGTTGCTTGTAAAATCGTCATTCACCATCAAAATCGTCGCCATTGCCATCATCATCGTCATCATAGTCATATTTGTGGTTGGGATTATTAATAATTTTTTAAGTTTCCATGTTAAAGTTCATTAAAAGTCATCCAACAATTGACTCACGTGATTTTAATGCGTGCGTGTTTCTCGAACATACATATTCCGACATTTTATTCGTTATATTTACTATTTGGTTTTGTGTTCTAGCGTACAACAATTTTTCGACATCTTTTTTTTTTTTGTGGAAATATTGTTGAAAACCATTTATTTTTTTGTATTTAGTGTTTTTGTGTAAAAAAAAAAACATGAACATCATCAGTTTTGACATTATTTTTATTGCAGAAATGTATGTTTTTAGTTTTTTTGTAAAAATGGTAAAATGTTTAACAATTTTCTGGTTTGTTAAATGTTTATTTTATAGTTCAATTGTTGCAGAGTTGGGAACTAGAGATATTTTACTACTAATTCGATCGTGAGTGAATTCAATGTTTGTAAAAAAGTAACTCAAGATCTCTGTATCTGTGGTATATGAGTTTTTCACACTTAAATTTAATCTCGGGTTCGAAGGACCAAATGAACATAGATGTAACGGCTTATTTATATGATTTTGGTGACCATAATATGGTAAAGCTAAGATTCACATTATTATCACAAACATATAAATGTTGTAGTAACTAAATATACATATGTTTATGACAATCATGTATAAGATGAATCATGGTAATTCCTTCACCATAAAAATGTTTGTGACAAACAAACATACTTATTTACTGCAGTCATATATATGATTGATACAATCATGTGAATCGAAACTTTTCCATATTATGGTTACCGCTAAAAAATGGTTAAAATATTACTGTGACCATATTTTTAAAAAATAGCCCATATCTGCACGCAGAGAAAAAATATAATTGGGCATGGTTACTGTAACCATTTATATAGTGTTACAAGATTTTTAACAATATTATAGTCACAGTAACCATTTACATGATTGTGGTAACCATAATATGGTTAATTTACGATTCACATGATTGTATCAACCATATATATGGTTACAGTAAACAAATATATGGTTATGACAACCATATTTATGATGAATAATTTTATCATAATATGTTGTTCTCAGATTATGATAAGCCTTAAGCCGAGAGCACCATAATATGATATGTCCTTCATCATATAAATGGTTGTCACAAACATATATTTGTTTACTGTAACCATATATATGGTTGATACAATCATGTGAATCGTAAATTAACCATATTATGGTTACCACAATCATGTAAATGGTTACTGTGACTATAATATTGTTAAAAAACTTGTAACAATATTGAAATGGTTACAGTAACCATGCCCAACTATATTTTTTCTCTGCGTGCGGTATTTTACGTTTCGTGATAATCGTTCATAACTGATTCCAAATACAATAACACAGTTAGACAACTGATGCATTATCGCCATTTTACTTATAATGAGATGATGAATGGTTGCACGTTAAAATTATATGGGTCTAAAATATATTAGAACGTACACAGAAATGATTGACAGAAGCTCATCTGGCAAGTTCAGTATATTTGAATAGATAATTGTATTTAAGAACAATTATTTGGCAATCAGAGGTTTGGGTTTATGACTTTCATAGGCGTCTAACTAATAACGTGTGCCCAAAATTTACGTAGGATTTGAATTGAATAGAAACAAGTAAGAGAGCTATATTCGGTTGTGCCGAATCTTATATACCCTTCACCAAATTATACTTCAAAATATAAATTTTAAATATTTTTAGGTAAACAAAATCTATTTTTTTTTCAAAGTTGTTTTTTTAATTTTTGGAAAGAAAAATTTTTTTTCGAATTGTTTTTTTTTTAAATTTAAAAAAAAAAATTTTTAATTTATTTTTGTTTTTTCAATATTTGGTGAAAAAAAAATTCGGGTTAAAAAATATTTTTTTCCGATTTTGACCCATTGTAGTTCCAACTTACTATGATCATATATTCGTCGTTGCAAAGGTCTTTGAAATGTCTATCATTAGATATCCATATTGTCTATATTAATGACTTAGTAAGCCAGATATAGGTCAAAAATAGGTAAAAAATCGAGGTTGTGGGTCGATTTTCACGATTTTAAATAGCAACCCAGCCGGAAGAATTTCGGAGATATTGATGTATGAATCGTGTACGTTAGTTATTTGGGGGCTTCGGAAAGTTGATTTCAACAGGCAGACAGACAGACAGATGGACGGACATGGCTTAATCGACTCCGCTATCTATAAGGATCCAGAATATATATACTTTATAGGGTCGGAAAATTATATTGTGGACATTACAAACGGAATGACAAACTTATATATACCCTTCTCACGAAGGTGAAGGGTATAAAAAACAAAGTTTTTTCCTTAGATTGTTATTATTTCATTGTGTGGGTTAAGGTTATTTATGAAATGGAAAGTGGGAAAATGGCCTGTACGGATTTGTTGGCACATACGAATTCTTTTGTCATCATTTTTCATGACCATTTTGTTCAACATCGTTGATGCATCGTAGAATGATGATAAATTATCAATTTGATTCTGATTACCGTAAAGAGATAGGTTTTCCGGGCTGAGTGGTTCCGTCTTATACAAATCACATGTCGTCCACATTAATATCATCCATTTTAGAGAGAAAGATCTCTGTTATAATGTGCTGATATCGACCACCAGTAACATTTACTGCTTAACTAGCTATATTTTCCAAGGGGTATGTTTCAATGATGCATCCAGATCAAAATCCACGAAAAAGAGCGACATGCTTTGGAAGTCCAATATTGGCGATATTGGCGATTAACAAAGCCATCAGGGTGAAAATATTTTCAACAATGAAAATGTTTCTCTCGTTTAATGTTCTAAACTTCGCCATGCGTTACTGCACAAATCGCGGTAAATCATGAATTTTGGGACTCTCTTTAGAATAGATAATTTGTGTTTAAACATGAGCAGGAATTATTTAATAATAAAGTTGTAGACACAAAGTCTCTATACCCAGCTAGGTCGGAACTAGTGATTTTACCTATTACTTAGGGTGACAACTAGTTACAAAATTATTTTATCTGCATTTTAAAAGAATTTCGACTATGTTAAATCTGTAAAACAGTTGATCATGTCTTGCAAATAAAAAAATTCAATGTAAAACCTCTATCCATAAGCCACAAAAAATCAAAACTACAAATCTCAACTTCAAATCTTGAAAATTCAAAACATGATGCAGAATTTTGTTGTCTATCGAGCTGCATACTTAGTTTTATTAAATTTATTTAAATTAATGTATTCTATTTTGGACATCTTTTTAGTTGAATGCTTCTTAGTGCATCGCAAATAATCTGAATATTGGAACTTTGAGAAGAAAGCGTATTAAGATTTTCCGGAAAAAAATTCCCTCGTAGGAATCTTAAAAATGAGCGAATAATTCTAATAGAAATAACTATTACGAGGACGCAGACCACGGAAAATATAAAAGAGTCTCTTCGTTCGAGAATATATGATCGTCAAGGAATAAAATATTGAAAATTATTCCACTCGAACATTATTTTTTTTAATTATGATGAGATTAATTTATATTACATAAATAGGCATTACAATACAATAACGTATGCATAAAGACACAAACATTATAAAGCTTAAGAGTAAAAAACCTTTTAGTCTTCATAATTTCTTCGTTCTTAAAATCTTATGGCATCGTATTTAAATTATCTTTTTTACATACAAGGTACCAATAAGAATATGGCAGACAATGTTAATGTCTTATATCACTATTTATTTATAGTAACTAAAACAACAAACGCTATTATTTTAGGAAATCTTATCACAAAATTTTTAAAAAATATTTGTCTTTCAATATGTAACCAACCCAACCAACAACGTGCACGAGCCAGAGTATGCAATCAATGTATATTATAAACGAACCTGAATCTACGCTAGATACGCTACACATTCATTCATTATATGACCATTTAGAATATAGAAAATTCCTTGTTTCATAAATTTTTGTTTTTTGTTGTTTTGTCATTGTTTAAATGAAAAAAAAAACAAAATTCAAGTTAATCACACAGATTTTACACTTATCGCTACTGTTCGTTATACTATTTAAATATAGTCGTACAAATATTATTTTATTTGATCATGTGACAGATTTGCTACTACTCTACTTCATAAATACCAAAAATATTTATATTTATAAAGAAATAAAAAGAAAACAAAAAAAAATACAGGAAAATATATGTAAAATGACATCAAATATGTATATATTTATGTAGATAGAGTTTGGTTGTATATTAAAATTTAAAATAAAAATTTAAAAAATTAACTTAAAATATATTAGATTGTATGTATTTATAAACAATGCCGCCCATTATCTATTAGATGGAGACATAGATATAAAAATTATAATATACAAACATACTCTCGGGCACATAAATATTTTACAAATACTGTTCAAAAGATAGGTAAAGCTTTATTTTACAATATATTAGAGTTTTTCAATATCACATGGAAAGATAGGGCTTCCATGTAGTAAGAGGGGAATTTCAAATATGGACGAATATGTGAATGTAACAACAGGTTATTGCTGTTTAGCAGAGTTTGTAATGAATGAAATCTTTCTATCTTTCATGTCTTATATTTATCAAGTGAAATTTATTAATTGAGCCTTAAAATTGTACGAGTATTTACTAAAATAACTTAAACAATTTTCAAACATTTACATGCTGCCAAACAATTTATCCATTTGTCCATCAAATGATGCTTAGACAAAATGTTAAACATTTCCGCCTTCTAAATCTATGAGATTTTAATGTTATGATTTGAGCCATGGTAAAAGAATTCAATACTCTTTTAATTATTGAAAACTAGATGACCCGACAGACGTTGTCCTGTCCAAGTTATTAGCGATTTTAGATATTTAGAGTTTTTATATAAAAAATCGATTTTTGTCCAGAAATATGAGCGATCATGGATCGAGCTCCTTTTCTTGATTAAACGCTTATTGGCCAAGTTATTAGCGAATTTAGATATTTTGAGTTTTTATATAAAAAATCGAATTTTGGTCAGAAATTTGAGTGATCACAGATCGAGTTCTTTTTCTTGATTAAACGCTGATTGGCCAAGTTATTAGCGAATTTAGATATTTTGAGTTTTAATATAAAAAATCGATTTTTGTCCAGAAATATGAGCGATCACAGATCGAGCTCCTTTTCTTGATTAAACGCTTATTGGCCAAGTTATTAGCGATTTTAGATATTGTGAGTTTTTATATAAAAAATCGATTTTTGGTTAAAAATATGAGTGATCACAGATCTAGCTCCTTTTCTTGGTTAATCGCTTATTGGCCAAGTTATTAGCGATTTTAGATATTGTTAGTTTTTATATAAAAAATCGATTTTTGGTCAGAAATATGAGTGATCACAGACCGAGCTCTTTTTCTTTATTAAACGCTTAATAACCAAGTTATTAGTGATTTTAGATACTGTGAGTTTTTATATAAAAAATCGAATTTTGGTCAGAAATTTGAGTGATCACAGATCGAGCTCTTTTTCTTGATTAAACTCTGATTGGCCAAGTTATTATCGATTTAAGCTATTGTGATTTTTTATATAAGTAATCGAATTTTGGTCTGAAATATGAGTGATCACAGATCGAGCTCCTTTTCTTTATTAAAGGCTTATTGGCCAAGTTATTAGCGAATTTAGATACTTTGAGTTTTTATATAAAAAATAAATTTTTGGTCAGAAATATGAGTGATCACAGATCGAGCTCTTTTTCTTGATTAAACGCTTATTGGCAAAGTTATTAGAGAATTTAGATATTTTGAGATTTTATATAAGTTATCGAATTTTGGTTTGAAATATGATTGTTCAAAGACCGATGTATTCTGCAGATGTATTTAATAAGTGGGTATATTAGTGGACGTGAACAGTTTTTATTTATATAAAAACTTTTGCGGACTATGTATTGCGAACATTAAAATAAATTAGTTAAATCGGCCCAGGCGTCCTGCGATTTTAAATATATCGAAAAAAAGAAGATAGATAATATACTAACATTAATTAGCAAAATTCTTCGCAAGTCGAATTTTCAAAAAGTCGAATTTTCAATTTTTTTTAAACTATTCGTATTTTTGTAATTTATGAATGGTCGTTTTTTTTTTTTTGCTATTTTTGACTTTTCTAATATTTTTGTTCCTTGGCAACTTTTTACCATATTTTATTATAAAAACATATAAGAAAGTATAGTCGGCCAAGCCCGACAATACGATACTCTACACCAATCTAATTATGGACCAATCGCCATAAAATTAGGTGGCATGACTTCTGTATATATGAAACCTATTTGTGTTGAATTTTATTTGAATAACAATATTTTTAAATATATATACTCTTTAAAATAATTTTCGGAAGTTGGCATTACATAGGAGTTACGACTAATTATGGACGGATCCTTACAAAATTTAGTCACATGACTTTTGTACATATATACAGACCAATTATGAATAAAAATTCCCCGGGAGTTTTTCCCCTTTTCTTATTTTTCCTATTCAAATTCAATGGGAAAAAACTCCCGGGGAACAAACTCCCGCGGAATTTTTTATTCATAATTGGACTGATAAATTATTTGTATTGAATTTTATTGGAATACCAACATTTTTAAGAGATTTATGATATTAAAGTGATTTTCGGAAGTGGGCCTATATGGCAGCTATGACTAATTGTGGGCCGATCATCACAAAATTTGGTGACGCTAGTTTGGCTTATATAAAACTTATTTTTGATGAATTTGGTTTGGATATCTACATAACTAAGATATTTATGTGAGCTTAACTATTTTCAGATAGGGCAATCGTATGGGGGCTAGGAGAAATAATGGACCGATTCTAACGAAATTCAATAGGCTTCGTCCGTGGGACAATAGCAGAGCTTGTACTATATTTGCGACCTGTAGTTGGATTAAAATATTTACATGGACGGACAGACAGACGGACATAGCTTAATCGACTCAGAAAGTGATCCTGAGCAGATTGGTATACTTTAAGGTGGGTGTTTGGACATAGTTTCTATATTTATTGATGTGGATTTTAAATTTTTTTTATAAAAATTAAATGTATGTTAATAAGTCCTCGACTTTTTGAATTTTCGGCTTCTTAACTGAAAAGGCAACACTGATCCTGTCAACAGGCATCTGTCAGATGAATCCTGTCAAAATATGAGCAATCTGCGTTATTTATTATGTGTTTTATAGCGAAAATGGAAAAAAAATAAATTTAGTGTGCTCATTAGTTTCCTCTGTTTGAACGGAAGGGATTCGATTATAAGGCATTCTAGCGACTGTCCCATGCTATCCTAAATTATTCTCTAGTCTCACTACTGGTCCATCTGCTCGGAGGATCGCCGCCAAATGTGCGTCTTTCAACCAATACTACTGACTCCAACGCGTGATAGCAGCGAACAATCCACACGCAGAGAAAAAATATAGTTGGGCATGGTTACTGTAACCATTTCAATATTGTTACAAGTTGTTTAACTATATTATAGTCACAGTAACCATTTACATGATTGTGGTAACCATAATATGGTTAATTTATGATGCACATGATTGTCTCAACCATATATATGGTTACAGTAAACATATATATGTTTGTGACAACCATTCATATGATGTAGGACTTATCATATTATGTTGCTCTCGGCTTAAAGCTTATCATAATCTGAGAACAACATATTATGATAAAATTATTCATCATATATATGGTTGCCACAAACAAATATTTGTTTACTGTAACCATATATATGGTTGGCACAATCATGTGAATCGTAAATTAACCATATTATGGTTACCACAATCATGTAAATGGTTATTGTGACTAAAATATAGTTAAAAATCTTGTAACACTATTTATTAACCATGCCCAATTATATTTTTTCTCTGCGTGCAGATTCTTTTTTCAGTGTCCAGTTTTCCATTTTTATTAAATCTAAGAATCAATCTACAAAAGCAAAAAAAAAAACGCCAGATTAATTAGATAAAAAAAAGTTATAAAGTTTTCTTTTGGTAGCGGCTTTCATCAGCCACCCTGTTTATTAGATATTAGATCAACAGAAATTAATTCAGTAACCTGGCAAGCGCACAGATTTACAAACCTAATCCTATAAGATTTAACGTCTTAGACCCATATGCTAATACGTTCACATTCGAATACACTACTTGACCCTGTCGGCAATCGTCAAATAGGGAATAAGAATTTGCTGTAAATTTTCTTTTATTTGTCGCATGTTTTGGGAATGAAGAAAACTGTATGGAAATGGCCATTTTTTTGTAGTTGTTCAAGTCTTAGTCAATGCTATTGTGTAATTCTCACTATTCTATTAAATCGGACGACAAATGTTTAATAAATACTGGAAACAGATTTAACAGGTCCTGACGTTTTTAATAGTTCATATGCCCAGAGAGTTCTGTTATACGACTGCTAAGACTCTTGTTAAAACTGCGATGGATTTTATCAAGGATTAAGTTAACAAGACTGTGACTATGAATATTTGGTGATACAATTTTTCCAGATTTCCAATTTCAATTGTGGTCGTTTTGGATTTCAAATCATTTTTATTTTTCAGTTAACATTTAAAGAGTAATACATTCGAATAATCGTGGAACAAATTTAGTTTTTATTCGAATAAATAACAATAAGAATAATAAATTATTTTAAGCTATTTTCATATTTTCCAGTCATTTTGAAAATTTATTTTTGTGTAAAATCGAATGAAAATGAGATATAATCCTTGAGTGTAATTATTCTTCAACGTTTGGTTCGTCCAAGTTTGTTAGGTTATCCAATTTTAATCGTGTTTGTGGTTCACTCCATATCAAATTAGTAAAGATCGTTCAAAATCAGTGTATTTTAAGTACTGTAGAGCAAATGATATTAAGAGATCTTCAACAAATTTAACAAAATTCGCAAGAAATGTTATCCATTTTATTGTAGTACTAGTATCATTTTGTTTGTAGGCTTCTACAAAGATCAACAACCTTCTTGTAAGAGTATTTGTCATCTAATATTTTTATTATTGGTGGCATCTTCTGTGTCATTTACCACTGCTGCTGGCTCGGACTCTGGTATTTGTGTTCTGTGTTTTTATTTATTTGCTGTCCCAGCAGTTTTAGTAGTAACAAATGTATCCCTTATAGACAGTAATGTTTACTAATGTTTGATTACTTGACAGACTCCGATTTATATATTTTGGGTCATGCAGTGAAAAGTGAATTGGTTACTTGTGCGGTTCAGAAGTGGAGATTTTGACACGGAAAACAAATTCGCCCAGACCAGGCAAAAAAGTTTGATGAATTGGAGGCATTGTTACATGAATATTGTTGTCAAACTCAACAAGAGCTTGCAAAATCATTGGGAGCTACTTCAAAACGTTTGCGAACAGCTGGATTCATCCAAAAGCAGGGAAATTGGATACCATACGAATTGAAGCTCGATCAACCATCCGAATCGACACCAAATATCCTTGGAGCTAAGATAATGCTATGTATTTGGTGGGATCAAAAGGGTCCTATCTATTATGAGCAGCTGAAATCTGACCAAACTATCAGAGGGAACCTGCACCGAATGTATATGATTCGTTTGATGCGATAATTGGCCGAAAAACAAAAATATTCCATCATGACAACGCTAGGCCACATGTTGCAATACCTGTTGAAAACTATTTAGAAAGAAGTGGTTGGAAGGTTTTGCATCACCCGCCTTATAGTCCAGACCTTGCACCTCCGATCCTATTTGTTTCGTTCAATGCAGAACGCTCTCTCTGAGATACTTCACTTCACTTTAGAACAGCGTATCCGAATTTGACCTTATTCGTTCTTGGCCTCAAAAGATGAGAAATTTATGTATGGTCAATTGACGCTCTGCTTAGGGTACTATTTATGTAATGATAGTTCAGGAGAGTCACCCAGAACGACAGGGGTGTTGCACAAATCCACATTCATACATTTAAATAAAATATATTGTCATCAGCTGTTTAAGTTAATTAATAAGAACACAACACACTACAACAAAGAGAAAAAAAACTAAAATCGAGAAGCACCAAGAATCAAGAAATCAGTACAGAAAAACTGAAATACGTACAAATGGCAAAAAATGAAAAGAAACAAAAAAAAAAAAAAGAAATCAGCCAACACAATTTTTTTATTTACTCGTATAGTAGTATAGATGGTTATATCAGTGGATAAAATCACTTGATCACAATGAAAACAAAATCCCACTAATGTGCTTAAATAAATTTTCCCCATTTAAGCCAATTAGTCCAGCGACGAACGTTTTGTTTCATGTCAACATTTAGTTGCTTCTTTTTTTCAACTTTTCATTATTTTTACTCGTATAAATACTACTGCTGCTGTTTTATTTAATTTTTTTTTGTATTTTCAAAAAGTTCGTTGCTGCTGACAACGTATTTTTTCTGAACATTTTGCAGAAAAAAAAGAAAGAATCCGTGGGATTAAAAATGGTTCTTATTTTGGATTTTTTTTTTGTTTTATAAATTTTTACTTTATTTTGTGATTTTTTTCCATATAGAATATTGACCAACGTTGGTTGTTGCTGTTGTTAATGATAGAAGGCCTGTGTATTACGCATTTTCAGTTTATAATTCTGTTTTTTTTTTCTGCAACGTTTTCAGAATTAAAAGCACAGAAAAATAAAAATACACATCATTTTTATTATTTTTATCATATTTTTTTTTTATTACATTTAATGTTTTGCTGCACAGTGGTGTTTTAGTGATATTATTTGGTCCTTCCATTCATACAAATATGAATCAGCCAAGAGTCGTGCTGTTGTATTTCATGTGTTGTGGTGGTATACAACTTTTGTTGTAATTGTAATTTTGTTTATGATTTTAAATCTTCTATTTTATATTTAATTTGTGTATTTCCCAAGAAGTATATTTTTAACCATTTTTATTAAATAGTTTTTTTTTACTTTATCCAAACCCTTTTCTCACCACTGTTTCAACTGCTATTTTTTAAAGGATTTTTTTTTTATTTAAAGGGATTATTGAAGTGCAATTAAAGCCAAAATGACAGAGCTTATAGTCCCACAAATGTTTTATTTTTTTCGAACGAAAAAGTTTATCATTCATTTAGCCATTTTTGGTTGGTTGGCTTGTTTGGTTAGTGCCCTTTTAATTCTTCATTCTCTGAGTATATTTTTTTTTAACTGGTAGTTATTAACCATATTTTATAATTTTTGTTGTGTATTTTAATCATAAAATACAGATTGTTTTTTATCGTTGCTCATCCTTCCTTTTTAGCCACTTTGTCAGCGTAATTTTTATATTTTAGTAAGACTTTGGCTGGTTTTTTTTTTTTTTTGTTGACTCAGTTATAACAATTTGTAGTTTATGTTCTGTGTTAGTTTTATTAAAGGCCGGCATATTTTCAAAAGAACATTTTCAAAGTCCATAAAGCATCTTTATTTTTTTTCTCTTTTACATTGATTTTATAAATTTTTGTTGGAGAATTTTTATGGGAATTCTGCTGAATTTTTTCTCATTATATGTAATTTATTGACAAAATGTTGGTTGAAGTTTACAGTTGTTTTTTTTTAAGTAATATTTGCTTTGAGAATCTAAAAATCCTTCCTTTTGGAGTGCAGATATACATGGCAACATGGTTTTGAAAGCATTTATATTCTTGCTCTTATATGTACCTTCAATGTTTTTGATATAAGGAAAAAATTAATTCCTCATTGCTATGAAAAATCATTCACTGAATCCAGTTTGTCTTGTTGTTAAACAAATAGTAGGCGATACAATCCAAAGCTAGATATTTGGCGAGTTTTCCAGGGCTTTAAAAAATTGCTCAGCAACATATGGATTCCCACCTAAAAGAACTGCTCATCTTTTGAGGCCAAGAACAAATCAAGCCAATATCGTATACTCTGTTCTAAAGAGAAGCGTATCCCAGAGAGCGGTTTGCTTCCAACGAAACAAATGCAAGTCAGACGGGGCAAGGTCTGGACTATAAAGCGGGTGAGACAAAACTTCTCAACCACTTCAATCTAAATAGCTTTTAGCAGGTATTGCAACATGTGGCGGATTGTTGTCATTATGGAATATTACGGTTTCATATTTGGCCGCATATTCTGGTCATTTTTCGCCATTCGGTTATGGCCTGGTCAGATTTCAGCAGCTCATAATAGATAGGACCATTTTGCTCCCACCAAATACTGCGAATTTCCTTAGAGCCTTGGATATTTGGCTTTGGTGTATATTCGGCTGGTTGGCCGGGCTTCACATATGATATCATACGTAATGGATCCATTTTCATAGCAAGTAATAATTCGGTACAAAAATTATTTTCTTTTATAGCGTTCATGTAGCATAGCCGCATATTCGACTATATTTTACAATCATATGTACCCCTCAAAATGACATATAAATTATTAAAGACAAAACCGAGTCCAAAAGATACGCCGTCTATTGTGAATCCCGCATTTTTAAGTTATACACCCAATTTCACATGACCTTGTAATGTAAGTTTTAACTGGGTGATGTAAGGAAATATTAAATTAAAACATTAACGTTTCCGTGTCACTCGACTTTGAGATTTAGTGATGAATCTTAATGTCAAGTTGATTTTGCTGATATACTGATTTCAATCGTAGTTAATTTAGATTTCAAATCATTTTACTCTTCTCTCTTATTGCGATACCATTGGTAATAATTTTGTTCTAATTAATATCCTTTTCATTGGAGCCTTCTTTGGACATTATGTTGTGCAAACATTGTCCATAAATATATTTCTTCGGTTTGTGAATTACAGGGGGGAAATAGGAAATCCCCCCAAATCCGAAAAAAAAGAAAAAAAATAGAAAAATGTCGAAGAAATTTTAATTTTTCCTGGATGCGAGCCTGCAGCAAGGGAATAGATAAGATTGTAATTTTGACAAGATGGTAGTCAAAGTTGTTTATCCTTAGAAAAACTCGATATAAGGCGACAGAGTTGTGATGAAATTGCACCATACTAGAATCTGTAAAACGAGGAATGAAATGACACAATCATTACAATAAGAAATTTAGTTGTAGTGCGGCCTCTACAAAAGCCATACTGGCAAAATGGAAATAGTAAATTTCAACTCTACATCGAACAAAGTGGGCAGTTACCTCCTAGCGTTATTATTCTCTCGCCTGTTTTTGATTTAAAGCAGTGATGTTCAAAAATAAAAATGAAGATGTATTGGTGAGAGAGCTACCCAGCAAACATAATGTCAAACACTTAAAATAAGAACAAAATAAAGAATGTTTAGATTTAGAATTTTTGCCAGATATAACCGATTTATTAAATGAATGTAATTTAAATTTTAAGGTAATAAAAGAATACACATTATACGGCCGAAATTCTCTAAATTTTTTTATTTATTTCTGACTTTGTTGTTTTGTGTTCAATTGTAATTGAAACGCGTGTGTTTGCTTTGCTTCGTCCAAAAACCAACCAACAACAATGCTTAATGAATTTCTGAAAAAATGAGACATTTGTTACGCTCTTTTAAAGAGAATAAGAATATGTGTGTTGTTACTCAGCGCGAAAGCACAATGAAATGAACATCATTGATTTAAAGTTACATTACTTCGCCATTTCTGCAAGCCACTACGACGACAGTCTTCCTTATTCATTGTTGAGATTTCAATTGCAGAATGATCTGATTGAGGTTCAGGAAAGGAATTCGAAATAAATCGTTCTATGTATTTAATGTTTTTGAAGCCATATTTGAATTTTCAATTGCAATGCATTCAAAGCCAAGGTTGGCTACCGATGCGAAACGGTTAAAAGGTAGCGGCAATTTGGATTCCTTCGGTAACTATTATTAAACGGTAACCTTATATAACCTTTGTCAAAGTATACTGTCTGAAAATATTTGTTGCTGAAAAATTTATCTTTTAAAAACCTTCTTTTTATGCACAATTTTTATTATTTGTGCGAAAAATAATGTTAAAAAAAATCGGGTTAAAAAAATATTTTTCCTACTTTTAGGTCCGAATTACTATTGCGTTATATAGTCGTTGGAAAAGTCTTCGAAATATCTATCATTAGATATCCATATTGCCACTATTAATGACTTATAAATCCAGATATAGATCAAAAATCTAGGTAGTTGTATTTTTTTTCTATTTCTCAGGCATACGAATGCCTGATTTTAAATGACAACCGAATCGGAACAACAGGACATGGCTATATCGACTCCGATATCTATAATGATTCAGAATATATATACTTTATGAGGTCGCAAATGAAAAATATAGTAATTACTAGGGGGCGGATTTATATGCAAATTCATGTTTTTTCTCGAACGTCCAAATACAATGTAGAATTATCAATCCGAATCGCACATTTTGCTGCAAAATGGCATCGATTTGTTAGTGCATGTTTTTGCATATTTTATTGATAATGCATATTTAGTTATATGTTACTTCAAAATGCATATTTATATGCATATTATGCCAAATTTTAATAGAAATAAAATTTTTTGTTGTTAAAGGACAATACATTGTTTCGCCAAAAAAAAAATTTTGTCGAATTTGTTATAGAAATAGCAGTAAATATTATTGACTAACTTCTTTCGACATCGAGAAACTGGCATTAAGTTCTTCATTTCTCTATCAGCAATTGAAAATTATCATTTCAAAACATTTTTCTTCAAAAAAGTTTAGTTTTTTTAAGTATCAAAAATTCATTAAATGTATCGAAAAACATTCATATTTGTTTTCATTGCAAATTCGATTTATAAGAGATTTTGTTATCGAAAGATTTTGTAACTTCACATACACAGTTACCGCTCCTGACAGTCATTTTCAAGCAGTTCTACGAGACTGTCGTAAACTTGTGATTTTGGATAACATAGAGACAAATTCACTAAACAATTAACGTTTAAAGTCCCTACACTATAGATTACATAGAGACACTTAAGTGACAATTGTCTTTATGCTAGTTACATGGGATGTATAAAGTAACCAATTGACTTCTCTCTGCATTACAAATAGCACATCAAATGACCCAAAATATATAAATTGGAGTCAGCCAAGTGATCAGAAATTATTAACAATTTCCTTTTATAAGGGATACATTTGCTAATTGGTTAATTGCTGGGTTATTACGAGATAAAAATTAAGGTTGGATGCTACTTTACAGCACGATCAAAATATTCATGATTTTAAAAGGAAAGTCACAATATAGAAGCTCTAAAGATTATGGCTTTAAACATGTATTCATACCAAGATATTACAATTAATATATCCATCGTTTTTTCAGAAGAAAAATTAATTTCAAAATTATTTTAGAACTTTTAATTCCTGATATAATTTAAAGAGTTTTAATTGCTGGCAACAGTGTTGTGTATTTTTTGGACATTTCGAAATCCATACATAATTATTTTATGTTTCTGCACAAAAATATAAGTGCATATTTTTTAAATTTTTAGGTCATATTTTGATTGAAGCATATTTTATGCGCATATTTTCCAATAATAAATGCATGAAAATCCGCCCCTAGTAATTACTAACGGAATGACAAACTATTATATTTCATTGCCATTCATAATGAAGGTATAATTAAAATTAATCAATAAACTGAATTATTGAAATCAGAAATTTTTATTTTCATAACTTAAAATTATTTAGAGAATAACGATGACGGTATTTACGATTATATCGGTAACATTACATTAACGGTAACGGTAAATGCGGTAGCTTAGCGGTAGTATAGCTTTATTTATCTGAACAAAAAACTCTTAATAAATCTATTGTCGTCACGAACCTAAATGAAATACATACTTAATTAATTTTATACCTAACGAAATTTGTTCTAGCAAGTTGGTACCAGTATTTGTGCGTAAGTCGAGGGACTTTCCCATTAATTATGCCAGTTTCTTTAAGTTGTCTCACTGGTATTTCAAGATTTATCAAGGTTACTATTTTAACTAACATATTAAATCTCTAATTAAGGTGTAAAATATTTCAAAATTTCACAAAACACTTCCAAAGCTCTCTAAAGTTTTGGTAATAAAAACGTTTAAAAACTTTTTATTTTAATTACATTCCATATTTTATGATTTGTTTAGTTTTCATATATTATATTAAATTAAATTAACAATTTCAAATGTTAATAAGGAATTTAAATTAATATTCATGTCTAAGCGTTAATAATGAAAAATATTCAAAAAAAAGATATAATAATACCAATAATAATATAATTAACTCTGATTATTAGCATTTTTAATTTAAGACAAAGAGCAGCCACAAAGAAAAACAAAATTTAAACAAAAAGATGAGCAGACAAAAAAAAAATGACAAAAGATTAATCTGATTGTAGAGGAGAATAAATTAATAACCAAAAAAATAGATAAAAGAAATAAATAAATTAATATTTTAAGCAAAATTAAGATACAAAACAATTCACTTGAAAGTCAACAGCAACGAAGCAAAAGAAGTTAAGCGGGTTTGTAACAAATAATGGGAGATTTTTTTTTTGTAACATTTTTTTCGAATTTAATACAGGTAGAAATAGTATAAACGACTTGTTCCAATAATTAGGCAATTTAGAGTAGAAATTCACCTAAATCAAATAACACAACCTATGAGGATTTGAGGAATGTCTCTCAGATAGATTTCGAACAAAGAGCTTGTTGTTATTTCAAAATAATTATTATTGAATACAAAAGCAATGTGTTTATTTTTAAAGCCAATTGTCAAGAATTCAAAAAAAAAGAAAGTCAAATCAAGTCACACAGGAGGGACAATAAAAGTATTTCTTTTTTGTTTAAGATGCTGATGGAGGAAAATTGAAAAAAGAAAATTCTTGCGTCTTTTCGTTCTCAAACTAAAAAAAAAACAAGAAATATTGAAAAAAGGGAAAATCAACTTACGCACATACTTAGTTTCAGTTTCTATTCAATACTTAAATATTTTCTCTGTGCATTGTTGGTGTTGTTGGAATTTTCATTTTTAACAATGGGGGTAGTGTGGGATATAAAAGGAATAGAAAGATTTAATGTCGACTTTGGTTGATTTATTACCAACGAAATTGCGTTAAGAGTGCACAGTCGAATGACAACAACAACAACAGCAACTACAGTACCAAAAACAAACTTATGGATGTATGGACCGACCAACCATTCAAATGAATAGCTAGCTAGCTGAGAAGGGAAGCAGAGGGATGTTTAGTACAAAAATCTTGGTATTTGTATTAAAGGGACAAAAAATGCTTTGGAATAAATGAATGAAAAGAACTACTACTGAATGGATGGCTGAATTGATATGGTTCTTTTCTTGTTTTTTTTAGGTTTTGTTCATATTCTGGGTATGGGAAGATTGGCTGCAGTCAAATGACAAACAAAGCCAAATGTTTTTACTTCTAATAATACTTAAGTCGCAAGGAAAACAAAACTAAACGCAAATCTTTTCCATACGCACAACTAAAAGTACATACATATGTACTTTCTTTATATAGAAATATATAAATATCTTATAGATTTCTCTATGCATCTTTAACAAAAAAAAAAACTCAATTTGGTTTATATCCACAGAAATTAAACCAGAAATATCCAAATGTTTTGAGCTGGAGAAAACATGTCATATGAATTGCTGTTACATTAAGCAGACAATAAGATAAAAAGAAGAATTTCATTTGAAATAGTCTAAAAACCATGACAATTTTCTTCTAAACAATTTCACTATCACTTGATGTAACTAATAGTATTAAAGATTTTTCTATTTTTTTTTTTGGTGGAAAAAGATATTGTTGTAATAGTCTTATCCTTATCGTGTTATCTAAGGGAAGGGGTGTTAAAGTTGTATGTGGGAAAATAGTCAAGTTTAATCTAAAATGATTTATTTGGTATTTGACGTAAGTAGTGGAAGTCGCTATTGATTAAAGGTGGTGTTAAAGGTACTACGAGCAATCTTAAATATGAAATATTTTGAATCTTAAGGACATGGCTAGGATCTTTGTTCTTTGGTAACTTCAGAAAGTGTTGAAATAATTTATTGATCTAGCTTTCAAACAAAGAGATTACAAGCTTTATTTCCAGAAAGTTAAAGATCACATCAAAAATTATTCTAAAATTGTTTAAGTGCACAGAGTCACTTAAAAAAATTTTGGAAAAAAGTATGACTTAAACATGCGAGGTTTACAATAGATGGCGTATCCTGTGAACGCGGTTTTTATTTTGAATAACTTATATGTCATTTCGAAGGGTAACTTTATTCTCACTGAAGCACACCGATTGCTCACCCAAGCCTATGCTGGATGTGTTCCATCGATCTTCCAGGCTAGACAAAAAATGTTTGATGACCAAGAATTGGATGCATTACTCCATGAAGATTGCTGTCAAGCTCAACAAGAGATTGCAAAATTATTGGGAATTACTCAAGCAGAAAACGTTTGTGAGCAGCAGGATTTATCCAAAAGCAGGGACATTGGATGCCATATGAACAGAAGCGATTTACCTTAAAAACTAAAAAATTATAATATGGTGATTTTAAACGGATAAAAATATAAAATTTGACTTAATGTAAAATTTTAACAGTTAATGATATCATAACAAAATTTAGAACCAATATAGACTAAAATATCCTTAAATCAATGGCATTAGAATTTTTTAAATTTTTTATTTTTAAATACCGAAATTCCTAAAACGGGGAAAATGTGTTCCAAAAACTGAGTCTTTTTAGAAAAGTGCCTACTGTGACGTTATTTATGTTGTGATAATAAAAACACTTAGTAAGTTTTTAAGCAACATATGGGGTTATACAAATATGGAGCATTTTTGTGGATCGGTGCTTTGCCTTTTTAGAATTTTTTACTCAAACCGAAATTTTTTTTTAAAATTGGCCAATTTTGGATAGGTCTGGGGGTGATATGTCCGCTTAAGTGAGTCGAATTTTTCTTTACATGCTTTTGCATTAAGTTATCTTTGCGGATCATATACAAATTCTATATAGTCCCGAAGAAAATTTTTTTCTACAAAAGAAAAAATAAATGGGTTATTTTAAAAAAAAAAAAAAATGTAAAATTCCAACAAATTCCAAATTTGGATGCGTATAACTTTTTATAGGGAAGAGATAACTGTTACCAAGTTGGTTTTATTTTATTAAAAAATTTATCGACAATAGAGCTGATATTTTAAAAATAAATTTAGACCGTCCGTAGGCCCGCCACACAGTGCTTTGTTTTCATATAGGCAATGGACAAAAATAGAAGGAGTTATTGCAGACGAATAAAAATTAGTAGAATATTACCTTTTGGTAAGATTAAGAAAACATATAATACTTGAAAGAATCCGTGCAAGGACACGGGTACCTCCCATATATCCTGAACATAAAATTTTGAATAAAATTCACAGTTATACTCCTAACATTTTAAAATTTGGTTATAATTATTTTAATAAAGATACTGTTGTTTGTGAAAATTTTTATTACAATCGCAGCAAGGATTCGGGTGGCTGCCATACATCATTTTCCTTAAAAAACCTATAAACCTGAAAAAAATTATTAATTTTCAGAAATTATTGTTCTCTTATAATATTAGATGCAAAATTATGAAAATTTTATCGGAAGGATATTCATAATTCCAAGATATCAAGATTAAAATATCCTGTATAACATCTAATAAATTCCTTCCGAATTTAGGAAATATATACATTTCCTAAATTCGGAAGGACGGATGGACGGACATTATCAAATGTTGATAGCCTTATGGTTCAGCTGTAATATTAGAAACTGGATGTTGGCTTATACTTTAAGTGTTCCTAACATCAGCAGAAGCTCATATTACTATCTCAACCTAAGAATATGTAGGTTATATTCAATTATTGAGTTACTTACATTTACGGTAAAAATGTATTATTTATGGGTGACATCAAAAACATTTTTTTTAAACGTTCTAGTCAAAACGGACAAGTAATGATTTCACATTATAATAAATAAGAGATAGGCATTAGATAAAATTAAAGAAAAATTAAAATTGATTAACACGTTTTTTTTCAAAATTAAATCAAAATTTGGCATTTTTTTTGATTTCAGCAAAAAAACATACAACATCAAGAACCAAATAAAGACCTATTAATACACTTTATGCAATTACACTACTTTTGTTAAATAACGCGATATTTCTTAGTTATTTAAAAAAAAACGGTTTGATTTTATAAAAAAACAAAAATCTGGAGCTATTTCCCCAAACCATCAAATTGAAAATTTACGAAATGATAATTTATATATTAAAACAAAAACAAAATTTTAATAGTTTTCATACGAAATGCCAACTAATGATTACATTTTCTTATAGATAATACTTAAGGCTATTTAATATTAAAACATAATCAAAATAGATTAACATATATTTTACTAATATTCCAACAAAGTTTTAGAATTTCAGGATTACAATAAAGAAATGTTAATTATTAAAAATTGCGCAGATTAAACTGTTAAACCTTTTATGACAAAAACAGTATCAATTCATATTCTTTCATTTGCAGCCAATCGTGAGTTTATAACTTTTAAAACGAACTTTTAACAATTATTTTAGTTAACCATAAAAAAAAATATATTTTTCTCCATAAAATTTATGTTGAAAATGTACTAACTTTAGCGACATCTAGTGACGACAAAAAGAGATATTTATAAAAAAGTTTTTTTTACACGAATTTAGTTGTCTATTGAAAAATATAAATTTCATTAACATCAAAGACATGATCTTGTTTTTGATTTTTGTCCATTGAAAAAAGGACTGTGCGCCATATCTAAAAAACCATAAAAATATCGAGCAAAATTAAAAAAAATAAATCAATAAACCTGAATACCTCTTCAACTAATAGAGATAACCTACACTTGTACGTGTTTTTTTTTGTAGACCTTCTAAAGGACTATTTATATTTAAAATTTCAGCGATTTTTTTAAAAAGTTTGAGAACCGAGTTGACCATGTGAAATTTCGTAGCAATATCTCCAATAGTTCCCGAAATACCGAATTATTTCCAAAAATAAAAGATTCAAAACCACTGTGGATCGGTTCATAATTGACCCTACTCCCATATAACTATTATATCAGAAATATATTTTATTGTCACATATCGGCACAGCCAAATATGATACTCTTACTTTGTTTCATACAGTTATCGTGCATTTTTTTAAAATGGTAATGAAATCACAATAAATGTAAATACATTAAAAGTGAAACAGTGAGCAATAGTTTAAGTAATTTTTAGTCCTGGTGAAATAAATACAGAATGTTTCATTATTGCTTTAAATCTTAAGTGTATTAAAAGTAAAAAAAAACTTCAATTATGGCAATAGCCATAATAAATTTCCCTCACAATAAGAATCAATGACACATATGACACTTTAATTTTCAAATCGACAACAATACAAACAATTAATATTTTTATACTGTTTTTTTATAACAAGGGCAAATAATAATAATAAGACCACCGCAAAATAAACCAAATGAAAAATAGAAAAAAAATATATATAGAAATGTTCATGCTAAACCGCACCACATTAAGCTTAAATAAAGAAATGCTCAAATAAAATCTTAAACCACAAAATCCCCACAATATGTGAACAAAACTAAACAAACACCCAGAAGTACATATGACAAAAATACATACAAAAAAAACTACAATATTTTAGATCCATAAAACACAAATGCTGACTGAGCGTTAAACAAATATTTATGAAAAAAAAATATATACTGACCAAAAGAATTAAAATATACAAACTATAAGTAGAGAAATACTCGCACACAAATCACTTTAGCAAAAAACAGACAATTCAACAAAAAAAAAATTAGAAACAATAAAAAACAAGTAAGAAAGTATGGTCGGTCAAGCCCGACCATATAATACCCTACACTAAGTAAAAGAGCAAAAAAAATTTTTCTTTTAAAATTTCAATAATTTATATTTTTGAGTGATTTTCGGAAGTGGGGTTATATGGGGACTATGACCAATTATGGACCGATCACCATGAAATTAGGTCGTGTGATTTATGTCTATATTAAAGTTAACTATGTTGAATTTTGTGTGTTTACCAACATTTTTAAGCGATTTATGCACGTTAAAGTGATTTTCGGAAGCGGGTCTATATGGGAGCTATGACTAATTATGGACCGATCGTAACAAAATTAGGTGACATGAATTTTGTGTATATAAAACTTATTTGGAGCGGAATTTGTGGAGATACATATATAAATTAAACATTTATGACCGATAAAGTCCAATTTCGGGAGGACATTTGTATGGGGGCTAGGTGAAATAGTGGACCGATTTCAGCCAGTTTCAATAGGCTTGGTCCTTGAGCGGAAAAAATAATATGTACCAAATTTGATCGAAATATCTTCAAAATTGCGACCTGTACTCTGCGCACAAGGTTTACATGGACAGCCAGCCAGCCAGCCAGCCAGCCAGCCAGCCAACCAGACGGACGGACGGACGGACGGACGGACATCGCTTAATCGACTCAGAAAGTGATTCTAAGTCGATCGGTATACTTTAAGGTGGGTGTTAGACTAATATTTTTGGGCGTTACAAACATCTGCACAAACGCATAATACCCTCCCCACTATGGTGGTGTAGGGTATAAATATGCAAAAAAATACTGAAAATGAAAAAAAATTTAAGATGCTCGTAATTTAAAAAAAATATATTTAAATTCCCCCCAAAAAAAACAGCTTAAAATTCCCACAATAGTTAAGAAAGTTTTAGTTTCAAATACATACGAGGGTTATTCTGGGAGGCTATATGAAATCTATGATAAGAGATTTGTTGTCCGTAATATGAATCTAATTTATTTTTAAGATAACTTCTGGAATGTAGAAGTATGAAATTTTTAACATCATATGTAAAAAATCATGCAGGTTTTAATAGGAATTTTAATCGCTGGTTTTAAAGGGAGTTCCAAAATATACACAAGATTTTAACTAAATAGAAGTCACATTTTTTTTTCTTTAGATTGTTATTTAAAAAACTAATTCATACAAATGGCCACAAGAATTTAGCTGACACTTAATCGCTCTTTTGTCGAAATTGTATATCGTCACCTTAAATGCAAACGGACTCAACCATATATGGTTGGACTCAACCATATATGGTTGGACTCAACCATATATGGATGGACTCAACCATAATATGGTTGGACTCAACCATATATGGTTGGACTCAACCATAATATGGTTGGACTCAACCATATATGGTTGGACTCAACCATAATATGGTTGGAGTCAACCATATATGGTTGGACTCAACCATAATATGGTTGGAGTCAACCATAATATGGTTGAATTCAACCATAATATGGTTGAATTCAACCATAATATGGTTGGATTCAACCATAATATGATTGGATTCAACCATAATATGATTGGATTCAACCATAATATGATTGGACTCAACCATAATATGATTGGATTCAACCATAATATGATTGGACTCAACCATAATATGATTGGACTCAACCATAATATGATTGGACTCAACCATAATATGATTGGATTCAACCATAATATGGTTGGACTCAACCATAATATGATTGGACTCAACCATAATATTATCATGTCATCTTGTTCTTACTTCAGCATATTTTGGTTAAGGTGAAATCGTACAATAACATTGTTGACATAATCATATTATGATTGTGATACTATTATGACATTATCGTAGAATAATAACATGGTTATGAAAGAATTAAATTATGGGAAAGCAGGATCATGTTATGTAATTTTTAGTAATAATATGAACCATAATATAATTTGTATTATGACACTGTTCGATTACGGTCACCACAACCATGTGTTTTCTTTTCTTATACATATAAACTCGACTTTACTTAAGAGTGGACTTTAGGTCTATCATAGACAAGTTAAAGTATACTTCTGACGCTGAAGTCGACTCTAAATATAAAACTAGCTGAAGTTGTTTTTAACTCATTTAACAACAGCATCAGCTGTTCTTCGCAAAGTTAAAACATGCTTTAATTTTGACTATGGTTGCAAATTAATAAAAAACTGGTTTTTATTTTAAAGTTGTTTTTAAAAAGAACCGTCTTTAGTGTTTGACTATGATTAAGGGCCATATTGTTTTGTAATATAAGTTTTTCGCAGGATTTCTTCATTAGCCCTAGTCACTTTATTTTCATTATAGTTTCAGCTTTGGCATTGTACGACAATATAAAACTGAAAGAATGTACAACTAAAATAGGAAAAATTATTTCTAAACGGATAAACAATGATTTACATCTACTTCAATTAATATGTACATATAAAAATTCCCTAAAAAAGTCAAAATCTTTTTGTACGCCTCTCGTATTTCTTTAAGAGACGTATTTAGGAGACAAAAAAAAACTCACAGCAACACCATGACACATTTTTCCAGATGTCTGTAATTATGATGGAAACAAATGTTTAATCAAATCAAATCATCATAAAATAAGTGGCGACTCAACAAGACAAAAATTAAAGACACAAAAAAACACACTGAAAAACATGAGTTTTAACAACAAGACAAAAATTCATAATCATTTATAATTTTATGAGCATTTCTAATGACGATTTCATAAAAACAACACAAAACGGTAGAATAATTAAAAAAAAATCTTTTTATTACCTTTTCATTTCCATGGATAATATTCATGTTACCAAAATTCCATTCATTCACATGTACCTCAACATGGAAACATCCCAGTCATATGTGTATGTTTGTGCTACAAATTAACACCAAATGTTTTTTTTTTGTTTCTATCTTTCTCTCTGGGTTGGTTTATTTAGTATTTTAACGAGCGTTTTATTAAGTCAAAAGATACTTTTACCCGGATCCATAACATTATGAGACAAAATTAAAATCTAAATAAAAAAAAAAAAATTTGCGAAACTATGAATTTTATTTTATTTCAGTTTTTTATGACCAAAGATTTTTGTAGAAAAGATTCCATCTCATTTAGAGTAATGGTTTATTTTTTGTTCCTTCTTTCTAGATTTGTTTTTTGGAAGTAAAAGTAATTGTCTTGGTTTTCTTTTCTTGGTGTTTTTAATTAGTTTTTATGATCGTAAATTAAATTTTTAAATTGTTTAGATTTAAATGGCCTGGGAAAAAGATTGATCATTATCATATGTATGTATTTTAATGTGTTTAATTTAAATTAATAAATTTTATGACAAATTTGAACATTTCCAGAAACTGTAAATAAAGAAAAGAAGGGTGTAACTTGAACAAAAGTTGATCTATTTTTTTTATAAGAAATTGTATAAATTTAGCTTTTTAGAAAATAATATTGGAGGGATAAACAAAGTCTATGGTTGGATGTACATGGCATACATAATGTCATTTTTTTAAGGGAATACAGCTGCCTTAAGTAACATTCTAATAGAGATTTTAAGAAATTTAAAAATCTAAAATTTTGTATTTCTAACTCTCACTTGTTTAAAACTCTAATCGTATGAGAACTCAAATAGAGTAAAGATAGCTCAGTATCATACAATTTAGAAGTCAACACAATTGGGATTTTATATCAATCTCAAAGTAAATTTTTTTAATACTAAATTTGGCAATTTTGATTTACGAGTCCGTTGCATTTTGAATTTCCCGCCTCTAAACTGAAAGGCCAACACCACTCCTGTCAACTGTCAGTTGACTCCTGTCAAAATTTATACAATATGCGTCATAGCAGACTACTTCTTGACTTGAGAAGAAATTGGAAAAAAGTGAATTTCGTCTGCTCATAAAGCATTATTTTTTGCGGAAAAACCATCAGCCAAACCAAAACTAAGCTTGATAAATACTATGGAAACTGTGGACCATAAATTTCAATGGTAAAAAAGTAGTTTACTGAATTTCGTTGTGGCCGTAGAAGCTCGGAAAAAATTGCAAAAAAAAAATCACGATACGGTGTTTTCCGTTCAGCGATTGAAAGTGTGATTGTAAAAGCCACAGGCATCTCACATGTCTGAGACGTTTCAATTTTGTATGATTACTTAAGTATAAGAAAGCTTTTCAAAAGATGGTTACCGAGTTTGCTCACAAAGTTTCCATGAATTAGGCTGCAAATTGCTGCCTCATCCGCTCTATTCTCCAGATTTAGCCCCGAGTGACGATTTCTTGTTTCTAAACTTGAAGCAATGGCTCGGCGGAATGAGATTTGAATCTAACAATGTGTATAGCGCTCAAAGGAGACTATGTTGAAAACAAAAAATTATTTTGTATCCAAAAACTTCTGTTTCACTTAAAAAGTCTTTTTCGGACAACTATTGCTGGTAAACTACTTCGATATTTGATCATATTGTCAAGGTGTTTCGTTGGTTTTGGAAATTCTTTTCAATTGCTTCTGAACAAATCTTATTTTATGATGTTACGTGATACGTGAATAATTTACGATTTTTAGAGAGACTGGATCAATTTGTTTGAACATTTTCGGCCGATGATTTTCAGTATGGATTATCACTAATGTGTGGGTTAACACTTCCGCGCTCCGTAATAATGCACAATCCATGTCATTCGTTAAGTTTTATACGTTTTAACAACGCGCTTTCTTTCCAATTTTAAATATTATTTGAAAAACTCACAGAAATTTAATTTTTCAGTTGCATTTTTCAATGCTTTAAAATATATCACATGTGTTTAAATAAGCCCCATTCGAATTGAACTCGTTCGGAGTGGACCATACATATCTTAATCATTTATGAATTTTCACACAATTTATATTTGTCATAATTTTAAACCGCTTACAGAATAACACCTTAAATCATCCACAAATTTTACCACTCAATACTACAATTATAAAATCCTTTGAAACCCCTTTTCACTAAAAGTCACAAAATCTTTAACTAATTTGCCTAAAACCATTATCACAATCATCTTAACATCAGGCAGCCCACATAAACCGGATATTTGGTAAATAAGATCATTATAACAAAACACAGTGTAAGCCAGGCCATACCCGACTCTTATCATTTTGTCGTCAATAGCCTAAATTCATTTAACGCAACTTTTTCAAAAACCATTTAAAATATTTCCTTAATGCGAACAAATGTACAATAAACCCCTCCACTCTGGATAAGAGATAAAAACAGGATGAAGAAATTGTTACAAATGTACACATGTATTGACGGGTGAATATGTATTGGATGCGTATGTTTTTAAAGTTTATATGGAGTACAATGAACGGTACCAACGAACAAATGAGCGAATGAATGAACCAATGTGTAAGTATGGAGTTTATGTGTGTGTGTTTATGTGTTTGGTGCGTTAAGAAGAAGTGAATTTGATTAATGCAAAACTGTCACTGATATGTCACATGCATGTCAAATAGTGACATTTGACATTTTACCAGTAGTCGTAGCCGTACGTAGTGGTAGCACCGTAACACTTTTTAACTCAATACACTTACAATATTCATACTTATACGCACTCACTCGCTTACACTCTCTCATACGCTTGGTTGACTTTTGCGTTTTACCGTTTTTATTGCAAAGTGTTACTGTTACACATTCTGTTCCACACATAAATATAATATGAGGAAAAAAGATTGTTGTAATGTATACATTTCGTATCCCTTTCCTTTTATTGTAAAATTTTCATTTTGTTTATTTATAAAAATTTTATATATTAAAATAATGGCAAAGATATGCATGCCCATTTTAATGGTGGCGTGTTTGTTCTTTTCATTGGGTAAAGGAAAATGTAATTTCCATTAATTGGGCATAATAAATGGTTTAGTTATCGATAATTGAAGAACTTTCGATAATTTGAAAGATTTCCTATAAACATTTCATAAGTTATCGATTACCTGGAAAATGTTTAAAGCAATTACTTAAGTTATCGATAACTTTGAAAAATTGCAAAACTAAATTATTTAGTTATTGATAACTAAAAAAATGTTCTATAGTCATTTCTTATATAATCGTTAATTTTGTAATCGATAACTTTGAAAAATGTGTAAAGAAATTTCGTAATTTATCGATAAGTTGGAAATATTTCTAAAGTTATCGAAAATTTTCTGAACAAATTCCTTAAGTTATCGATAACTTGAAAACATTTCAAAAGAATTTGATAAAGATATCAATAATGCTTAAGAAATTTCCAAAGTAATCGATAATATGAAAAATATTCGAAATAAATAAAGTTATTGATAACTAAAAAAAATCTGTAAAGAAACTTCCTTCCGAAGTTCTTAATTTCTTTACAATATTTTTCAACTTATAGATAATTCAGCCATTGCTGATATAATAATTTAAATTATTTCTAAAGATAATTTCCATTGTTATCGATAATTTGAAATTTTTTAAGTTATCGATATCTTGAAACATCTCTAATAGAAATTTCCTAACTTATCGAAAAAATCCTAGAGTCCGAATCTTGGAATTTACAAAGCAAAAACTTAAAAATTCGGGATTTACAATTATGGCGTATATTTTGAACGCGGTTATTGTTTTTAATAACTTATATGTCAATTTGAAGGGTTCATTTATTCTCACTTAGTTATTGAACATTATAGTGAAAACAAGTTTTAAGTAAAAGTTTTTGTTACTTAAAAAACAAAGCTGGAAGCTTTACTTTACTTCTTTAATTTAAAAAAAAGTGCCGCTGAAGCAAGCCGATTGCTCACCAAAGCTTATGACGAATGTGCTCCATTGGTTTCAACGTGCGAGAGATGGTTTGTGCGGTTCTGAAGTGTTGATTTTGAGACGGAAGACAAAGATCGCCCAAGCCAGACAAAAAAGTTTGAAACCCAAGAATTAGAGGCATTATCCCATGAAGATTGTTTTCAAATTCAACAAGAGCTTGGAAAATCATTGGAAGCTACACAAGCAGCAATTTCAAAAGAGCAGAAGGATTCATCCATAAGCAGAGAAATTTCGTACCATAGGAATTAAAACCGGGAGACCTTGAACGATGATTTTGTATGTCCGAAATGATGCTTGAACGCTATAACAAAAAATCATGTTTGCACCGTAACATTACTTGCGATGCAAAACGGATCCATTACGATAACCCGAAGAGTAAGGATCGTATGTGAAAACCAGCCGAATCGAAACCAAAGCCAAATTTCCATGGCGCAATTACCTTGCGTCTGTATTTGGTGGAAGCAAATTATGACCTGCAGAAATCTGGTCAGACAATCACAGGTAATCTGTACCGAACGCAACATATTCGTTTGAAGCGGCCAGACATGAAACTGTAATCTTCCATCATGACTGAAGTGGTTGGGAAGTTTTGCATCATCCATTTTATGCTCCAGAATATTGGTAGGCAAAAAGAGGCATTTAATTTGTGTGCTTTTTTGGGTAAAAAATAAAATATCTACAACAACATCAAGCAACTGAATGAAATGTGTGTATTTTTATGCTCTATTACGCTCTTTTGTTTACATTCGGGTTGTTTGACGAAAATCATCGTAACCTGAACAATATGAACGCCTACCATGGCTCCAGAACGTGTCCCCTTCGACTACTATTTGTTTCGATCGATTTAGAACGCTCTCTCTGAGATACGCTTCACTTTGGAACAGACTATCCGATATTGGATTAATTCGCTCTTAGCCTCAAAAGATGAATAGATCTTTTGGCTCCGAATCCATATGTTGCCATAAAGATGAGAAAAGGTCATAATTAACAATGGCCAATACTTTGAATAAATTTATATTGTACAGATGTTTCAAAATAAAAGATTAAAATTTGAAGAAACCCTTAATTTTTAAATTATACACCCAATAGATTATGAAATTTTAAAGGAGAAACAAGTTTAGAATATAATTAATTAAATACAAATTCATATATTTGATTATAAAATATCTAATCATCCTATTAAAACTATTCCCTGGATGCTGAAGGGCACCAAAAATGATTCGGATTAGGCAGAATAATGATTTTTTGGCTGAACATTTGGTTCGGTTTGGTTTCGCTCTGAGAAAAACCGGTTTCGGTCGGACTCTAAAAATGTCTAAACATTTTTTTAATTATCGTTGACTTTGAAAAATTTGTTAATATATCGATAACTTGTTGTCTCAAGTTATCGATAACTTTGAAAAATGCCTAAAGTTATTGATAACTTGAAAAAATGTGCAAAAAAATTTCTCCTTTTAAAGAATTTCTTATGTTGTCGATAAGGTCGTCAAATTTCTAAAGCAATTTCTTATGTTATAGATAACTCGGAAAACATTTTAAAGAAAATTCTTAAGTTATCGATAACTTGATAACATGAAAAAACATTCAGACAAAGACGAGCTAGATAAGTATATTCAAATCAAGGGTTAATACTTTTTTCATAGAAAATTATACATAGAGACGAGACACTCCGATTTGTCAAACAAAAATATGTACAACAAATATGTTTAATACAACAACAAAATACATTCATTAGAATATATTTTGTTGTTGCAAGAGTTAGTTACCCTATGACTTTTTCTGTCCCAGTTTAACTGGCATGTGATACATGCTTAATGCTTAACGAAATTACTGTTTCTCATTTCCTTGTAAAACTTTAAAATACGTTAATTCATATCTACCATTTCACACTCACTCTGCCACCAATTCTTCATGTATCCTTCAATTCTTACCCCAGTTATATTGTTTTTGCTTGTTTTATTTTTACAAGTATTGAGAGTATGGATAAGTGGTTAAATTAAGGTCCTGCTGCCATTTTTATAAAATTTGTTCTACTTTTTTTCTGTGTTTTAAAAATACTGATTTTTACAAAAGCCCTCCATCCTGCCTTCATGTCCTGGCTGGCTGTTAATGTTTGGTATTTTTTAATATGGAATTGTTTTATTTTTTGCTGGTATTAATACAAAAAAAACGTTGCCTGCTTTTCTTTAAATATTTTCCTGTTTCTTTAACTTTAGTGTTCATATGTTCACATTTGACAATGACGACATTTGTGCATGAAATATTCAACCTATTTGACTGCGAATTAATGTTGAATTCATGTATATTTTTCCTTCAGCTACTGCTGCCTTTTCCTTTAACATCTTGTATATAAATATACAACAACAGAGTATTTTTCTATATATGAGAGGTATTCTTCATAGTGTTTCTTCAACTGCTGGTGTTTTGAGTTGTTGGTTTTTTTTTCTTCTTTAGTATTTTGTTGATTGTTGATGTGATGTGGGAAATGTCACTTTTTGACAGTTACTAGCTTCTGCAATGGCGATACAAGTGTATTTTTATAAATATTTAATTTGTTTGTTTAGCATTCGTTTGTTGATGTTCTTATTTTTTTTATTTGTATTTCACATTTGAGTGCATTATGAGGATGATGATGATGATGACGATGATGATTATAAATATTTTATTAAACAATGAAAAATAAAAGAAAAACTAAAAGCAGGAGGGTTGTTTACATTAAATTGTTGTTTTGTTGTTTGCTGCTGTCGCCGTTTTAAATAAAATGTGGCAACCATGTGTCATAATTAATAATATTTTGAAAAATTTCTTAATATGAACTTGATTGTTTAACAATTTTATTTCCCATTTTTTGTTTAAATTTTTATTGGGGGATTATTCATTAAATATTCAAATTTCATATTTGCTTTTAATTGATTGTTGTATAAATACTGTCTTAAACAAAATTAGGCACCTAAGTTCGATATTGGGTATATAATAGAATATGTATGTTTACAGTAACAGGCGAAATAATAGCAATGGAAATACATACATATATTCCCTAAAAAAACATACAAAATGCGGGAAATACTAGCAAGAGAGTCTTTAGTAAAAGACTTAGTCTTTAGTAAAAGACTTAGTCTTTAGTATAAGACTTAGTCTTTAGTATAAGACTTAGTCTTTAGTATAAGACTTAGTCTTTAGTATAAGACTTAGTCTTTAGTATAAGACTTAGTCTTTAGTATAAGACTTAGTCTTTAGTATAAGACTTAGTCTTTAGTATAAGACTTAGTCTTTAGTATAAGACTTAGTCTTTAGTATAAGACTTAGTCTTTAGTATAAGACTTAGTCTTTAGTATAAGACTTAGTCTTTAGTATAAGACTTAGTCTTTAGTATAAGACTTAGTCTTTAGTATAAGACTTAGTCTTTAGTATAAGACTTAGTCTTTAGTATAAGACTTAGTCTTTAGTATAAGACTTTGTCTTTAGTATAAGACTTAGTCTTTAGTATAAGACTTAGTCTTTAGTATAAGACTTAGTCTTTAGTATAAGACTTAGTCTTTAGTATAAGACTTAGTCTTTAGTATAAGACTTAGTCTTTAGTATAAGACTTAGTCTTTAGTATAAGACTTAGTCTTTAGTATAAGACTTAGACTTTAGTATAAGACTTAGTCTTTAGTATATGACTTAGTCTTTAGTATAAGACTTAGTCTTTAGTATAAGACTTAGTCTTTAGTATAAGACTTAGTCTTTAGTATAAGACTTAGTCTTTAGTATAAGACATAGTCTGTAGTATAAGACATAGTCTTTAGTATAAGACATAGTCTTTAGTATAAGACATAGCCTTTAGTATAAGACGTTGTATTTAGTATAAGACGTTGTATTTAGTATAAGACGTTGTATTTAGTATAAGACGTTGTATTTAGTATAAGACGTTGTATTTAGTATAAGACATAGTCTTTAGTATAAGACGTAGTCTTTGGTATAAGACGTAGTCGTTAGTATAAGACGTATGTGCTGTTTTTCTATAGCGAACGAGTACTTTGAGTGGAAATATAACATGCATTTTGTCCACTCAAAACGCTCATTCGCTATAGAAAAACAGCACATTAGTCTTTAGTGTAAGACGCAGTCTTTAGCATAAGACACAGTTTTGTTTCACTATAATTTGTTCCATTGCTGTATATTACTTTTCGATTGCTTAAAACCACATTAACGAATAAAATAAATAAATAAAATGCTACTTGTGCATTTTTTTGTATTCTTGGTTTTTGAAATATTTATTTACCAAAACTCATTCCTTAATGCCTGGCGCCAAAGTTTTGAAAAATTATTTCCTGATTTTTATTATTTTTCGTAAACGAAAATTTATATTGTATTTGCTATGTATGGGAGACGTATCGTATCAAACACACATATATTCATACGAGTATGGAGTCAGGCATTCAGACATTTTCAACATACAACAATACAATTATCAAAAAAAAAATAATAAAAAAAATACATACTCTCCAACATACACAAATAATGACTTGAAATGTAGTAAACATTTTATAAATTATTGCCAACATTGGCGATTTGTTTAGATTTAAAAGTTTCATTCATTCAATGTTGCCATATTTCAATGAAATACGAACACACACACGCTCTCACCCAGCGCCCAACCAACCGACCACAATCGAAATGATTAAGTATGTGTTATTTTATATGGACATAAATTGAAATGTTAGTTTTGTTTAACCAAAAAAAAAAAACAACAAACAAAAATTTGTTACAAGAAAAATATTTTATTTTGAATTTAAAAGATTTATTGTAGTATTGAATATCTTAATTATGGGTTCGTATAAATAAAATTTATTTTTCGAAAATTTGTTTTGAAAAATGTTTGTGAAAACATGTAAAGTTTTTCAACACCTAAGTTTCGAATAAAATATTTATGCCTGCAAAAAGGAGTACAGCATTATGATGGACTTACAACTAGTATATACAAGTAATTAAAATGGTAGTTTGACCCCAGATAAACTGGAGGATTCCAAGACAGTGACAGGCAATCATAGATCGCAGGGGTCTACAATATCGGTTATTTATTTGTTAAAACACAAATGTCAACGAAGTTCATACAAAATATCAAATTAGATTACAATTGAGAGAGAAGGACCATAACATGATAATCCATGTCATCATAATGCCGATCACTGATCGAAACTATTTTTAGCATCTTCGGATAAAATTCCATAACTAATTATTTCGTATAGATTCAACGCATCAATAACTATAAATGCATCTTATCAAGCAGATTTCGAACTTTTAAAATTAACATGATCATATTTTCAAAATAATCTATGCAGAAAACCCAATCCTTTTAAATATACAAAACGTTTATTTGAGTTACACACATCAAAATACTTCCTCGGAACATTGACACAAGAATGTCATAAAACTGTTTTTGCTACTATTCACTGAGACTCCACCACCACTCAACACACAAGAAGCCTAGCTGTGTGTGATAATTGTTGTTAATGCTAAAATTACCAGCGCTACAAAAATCTCCCAAACACATCAAACAAAAACTGAAAAGAATAACAAACAATTTAACGAACAAAAACTAATAATTGTCAAAAAGTCAATTTCACTTTCAACTAAACAGGAACACAACAACCAGCACAAAAAAAGGGCAAAAGGGATAAAAGCAAATGCAACACGAAAGATCTAAAAATCATACAACAGCTGAGTCGTTGATTATCATGACAACAACAAAAAATAAATAAAAAGGACCAACAAGGACAATTGCTGACGATTATGATGATGATGAGCTAAGCACAGATGATGAATTTCTAGAATTTTGACAAACAAGAAAAACAAAAATAAATTAAACTAAAAAAAAACCAAACACAGTCAACCACCAAATGAAACAGGAAAAAGGGATAAATGTCATATTTGTTGCAATTTGTATAAAGAAACACAACAACAACATTAATACAAAGGACAATAAAAGGACCCAACAACAGTATTTGATCAAAATGAAATAATCAAATACACAAAAAATACCTACATACATAGATACAAAAATAAATTGAAATTCACAAAAAATAAATATGTGATGTGTGAATAAAGTCCTGTTTTCATGGCTGTTTGTATATGTGTCTGTTGTATGGCTGTCACTGTATTTGTGCGAAAATCTGTCACTTTTGGTCTGTCAGCAATTAACACGCTATTCATCAAGGGTTTGACTTTGACTCTCTATGTTTCAGCGAAACAACTGCATCAAACGGCAACAAAACAATGTGACACACATGACTGATCCTTTATTATTAGAAAGACTCATATACTTGTATGTGAGTTTATAAAATAATAAAAAACCTGGTTATGAATAGAATTAAAGTGAAACAATAATAGAAACGTTCACACAAAAACCGGCTTAGTTAAATGTAATCTTTTAACCAATATTCATAATTTGTTGTCAAAAGTTTTTTTAATAAACTTTTTGTTTTTTAAAGAAAGGTGTTTATTATAGAGCAGGACTAGGATCACAGTTCATTTGCTGTCAATGAAAAACATTCTAAATCAAGTTGACAGATATATGGTACTGGTTGTACAAAGGCTTGAAAGCTAGAAATAATGGAAACATGTAGCCCTAAACAGTTCAACAATTTTTATACAAATCATATTTAGACCTCGTCCATTCATGCCATTATTTTGAAATTTGCAAATATGTACTTACATTGTATTCTAATGTACATGATAAGTCGTAGTCTTTTAGTATAAGACTTAGTCTTTAGTATAAGACTTAGTCTTTAGTATAAGACTTAGTCTTTAGTATAAGACTTAGTCTTTTAGTATAAGACTTAGTCTTTAGTATAAGACTTAGTCTTTAGTATAAGACTTAGTCTTTAGTATAAGACTTAGTCTTTAGTATAAGACTTAGTCTTTAGTATAAGACTTAGTCTTTAGTATAAGACTTAGTCTTTAGTATAAGACTTAGTCTTTAGTATAAGACTTAGTCTTTAGTATAAGACTTAGTCTTTAGTATAAGACTTAGTCTTTAGTATAAGACTTAGTCTTTAGTATAAGACTTAGTCTTTAGTATAAGACTTAGTCTTTAGTATAAAACTTAGTCTTTAGTATAAGACTTAGTCTTTAGTATAAGACTTAGTCTTTAGTATAAGACTTAGTCTTTAGTATAAGACTTAGTCTTTAGTATAAGACTTAGTCTTTAGTATAAGACTTAGTCTTTAGTATAAGACTTAGTCTTTATTATAAGACTTAGTTTTTTGTATAAGACTTAGTCTTTAGTATAAGACTTAGTCTTTAGTATAAGACTTAGTCTTTAGTATAAGACTTAGTCTTTAGTAAAAGACTTAATATTTAGTATAAGACTTAATATTTAGTACAAGACTTAGTCTTTAGTATAAGACTTAGTCTTTAGTGTAAGACTTTGTCTTTAGTATAAGACTTTTTCTTTAGTATAATACTTTTTCTTTAGTATAAGACTTTTTCTTTAGTATAAGACTTCGTCTTTAGTATAAGACTTAGTATTTAGTACAAGACTTTGTCTTTAGTGTAAGACTTAGTCTTTAGTATAAGATGTATTGTATAGTATAAGTCTATTTAAGACGTATAATTTAATTTAAGACGTAGTTTGGTATAACATGTAGTATTTAGTATACGACTCTGGCCTTAGTAGAAGACTCAGGTATAATATCTCATAATCGAAACCACTACGAATGTAAGCACAAACAAATATTGAATTATAGTTTTTTAATACAGTTAAATTGAAAAATATCCATCGATTATGTTTTCCATTATGATTTTTTTAAAAAAAAATATAAAACTATTTTTTATAAACTTGTAATAACAATCAATTTTATAAATTTTTCTGCAATGTCATAATTCATTTGTCATTTCTTGTCTGTATTATATTCTATTAGTTTTTGTAATCATTTTGAAAAATTATTTTCATTGCGCACGCGTGCCATCTGTCAAATATATTTCTAGAGTGTGTCATTTTAGATTTGTTTGGTTTCCCTGAGTTGCAGTTTATTTTTGTTTAAAATATTTATGTTTCTTATTCATACGTATTAAATATGAAAAGAATATTATACGATTTTAATAGAAATCAAAATCTCATAAATGTGCCAAGCTAATAAACATTTTTGATTTATTATCTTGTACAACTTAGACACACAACTTGTAAAAAATGTACGTCTAGTATAGTCGCGTATATGAACTGTGATGTGTGTATGTACTCCTAGTCTAAGTGTCATTCATAATAATAATTGTAACATTCATACGAACAAAACTATCACTCGAAATTATTACAGTCTCTATTACAATGAGTTTTGAAAAGTGCAACATCACAACCATGTTTTTATGCTGCATTCATAGTTTTGTTTCCTTCTTTTGCCTGACGGCACTTTTTGAAAATGCTTTTTTTCTTCTTCTTCGTTTATGTCAAAGAGAAGGCGTCATTTTGTCAGTCTTTTGGTGAAAAAATGCGTTGTGTCACGATACAAGGTGTTGATTTGTAGTTTTTCTTTTATTATTTTATTTTTTTTTTTAATAAAAATACATTAAATGGTTTATAATGGATTGGGTGAATGCATTTTGTTTATAGTTAATAAAACTATGGTGTAGCTATGTTTGTGTCTATATGATTTGTAGTTTTCTGTGATTTGTATAAATTTTAGAAGGAGTGGTATATGAAAATATGATTAGACAAAAATATTTATATTGGCATGGTTGGGAGAAAGATGATTAACGATTTTTTAATGATATTCATATGATGCTGACAATGCATCAGTATAATTTTTAACGTAAATCCTTTTTCAATGTAAAATTATTTAAAAAATTAAGTATTTTTGGGAGGCTAAAAGCTGCAATTCTCACTAGCAGCTGAAACCAAAAATCAGTATCACATAATCAAGAGATTTTTATAGATTTGATTTTACTTTATTGTTCCAGCATAGACCGATTTATGAATTCAATAAACCCATACTAAATACTGAATTTTATAGTCTTATTCTAAAAACTACGTCTTATAATAAAGACTGCGTCTAATACTAAAGACTACATCTTACACTACAGACTGCGTCTTATACTATAGTCTACGTCTTTATAGTATCCGTCTTATACTAAAATCAACGACTTATACTAAATACTACATCTTATACTAAATACTACATCTTATACAAAGGACTTCGTCTTATACTAAAGACTTCGTTTTATACTAAGTCTTATACTAAAGACTATGTCTTATACAAAAGACTAAGTCTTATACAAAAGACTAAGTCTTATACTAAAGACTAAGTCTTATACTAAAGACTAAGTCTTATACTAAAGACTAAGTCTTATACTAAAGACTAAGTCTTATACTAAAGACTAAGTCTTATACTAAAGACTAAGTTTTATACTAAAGACTAAGTCTTATACTAAAGACTAAGTCTTATACTAAAGACTAAGTCTTATACTAAAGACTAAGTCTTATACTAAAGACTAAGTCTTATACTAAAGACTAAGTCTTATACTAAAGACTAAGTTTTATACTAAAGACTAAGTCTTATACTAAAGACTAAGTCTTATACTAAAGACTAAGTCTTATACTAAAGACTAAGTCTTATACTAAAGACTAAGTCTTATACTAAAGACTAAGTCTTATACTAAAGACTAAGTCTTATACTAAAGACTAAGTCTTATACTAAAGACTAAGCCTTATACTAAAGACTAAGTCTTATACTAAAGACTAAGTATTATACTAAAGACTATGTCTTATACTAAAGACTAAGTCTTATACTAAAGACTAAGTCTTATACTAAAGACTAAGTCTTATACTAAAGACTAAGTCTTATACTAAAGACTAAGTCTTATACTAAAGACTAAGTCTTATACTAAAGACTAAGTCTTATACTAAAGACTAAGTCTTATACTAAAGACTAAGTCTTATACTAAAGACTAAGTCTTATACTAAAGACTAAGTCTTATACTAAAGACTAAGTCTTATACTAAAGACTAAGTCTTATACTAAAGACTAAGTCTTATACTAAAGACTAAGTCTTATACTAAAGACTAAGTCTTATACTAAAGACTAAGTCTTATACTAAAGACTAAGTCTTATACTAAAGACTAAGTCTTATACTAAAGACTAAGTCTTATACTAAAGACTAAGTCTTATACTAAAGACTAAGTCTTATACTAAAGACTAAGTCTTATACTAAAGACTAAGTCTTATACTAAAGACTAAGTCTTATACTAAAGACTAAGTCTTATACTAAAGACTAAGTCTTATACTAAAGACTAAGTCTTATACTAAAGACTAAGTCTTATACTAAAGACTAAGTCTTATACTAAAGACTAAGTCTTATACTAAAGACTAAGTCTTATACTAAAGACTAAGTCTTATACTAAAGACTAAGTCTTATACTAAAGACTAAGTCTTATACTAAAGACTAAGTCTTATACTAAAGACTAAGTCTTATACTAAAGACTAAGTCTTATACTAAAGACTAAGTCTTATACTAAAGACTAAGTCTTATACTAAAGACTAAGTCTTATACTAAAGACTAAGTCTTATACTAAAGACTAAGTCTTATACTAAAGACTAAGTCTTATACTAAAGACTAAGTCTTATACTAAAGACTAAGTCTTATACTAAAGACTAAGTCTTATACTAAAGACTATGTCTTATACTAAATACTACGTCGTATTCTAAAGACTACGTCCTCTTTTGAATACGGTTATTCTTAAGATTACGTCTTATTCTAAAGAATACGTTTTAACTAAATGTTGCCTTCTACAATTAAAATGAAGTACTATGATACTACACCGAACAATTCTATGGGGAGTTACGATCACATTTCCCAAATAAACTTTATGGAGCAATTTCTATATTAAAATGTGTTTCACATAGTCAAAAATATTTTCGTTCATTTGTATGAACTACCCATCGTAGGGATGACTACCCATCCCTACGATGGGTAGTCATCTTGACGCGATGTAGAGGCTTAAATGCGATGATCTGTGTTGGTCATGCTGGAGGGGACAGTTTAACTTGAGTTGGCTGTCTCCGGTAGGGTCTCCCATTCCAGAAGGGCACGCGGTGAGCATGATACTAAGAACTACCCTCCCCCTCTGTCTGATAGCGTCTGTTCTCCTTTGGGGCGGCTATCAGATGTTCCAACAAGCCATGTTCCCCTCACTGAGAGGGGTGGCTTTGTTGGTTATTGTCCGGCTGGTCCGAAAGGACTCTTAAATTGTCCGTCCGAAATCCATCAGCGTCTGTTTCCCACATTGGGCGGCTGATGGTCTGCGTCTGTTATCCCCAATGGGGCGGCAGCTAATCAACACCTGGCAGCAGGTATAAAATGCAACCTTTACCTGTCCGTAAGGACGCCATGGATAAAAAGGAATCATGCCCCATGTACCCGGTCGGGGGCTTCATAATCTCCGGGGACCCTACTCCCACAGCGATGGTAACGGGCTGTGGTGAGTCGAATGCTACCGTGACCCAGGCTAGTCAGGTGATAACACCGGGCCAGACTAGTCTGCATGCTACTGGTGTCGCAGGAGGTCAATCTGGTATACCCAGATTGGCTGAATGTAAAAAACAAAAAGCAATTGGTGGTAGTGTCACAAGCGGCGAGGTACCTCTGGACTTCTCTCCAAGTACCTCCAAAGCTGCTAAAGCCCTAACCGTCAAGACGGTTAAAACCCTTGCCTCGGGTGCCTCTGGGGGGAAGCGACTAAGTCGCTCCTCTCAGGCGTTTCCCATATGCCAACTGTGCGATCAGGGTCTGTGATGGAATCCTCCTGCCCTGAAGCCGCACCACCCCCTGCCAACTCCGGCTCTGAAAGCAGTCTAAGGCATAAAAATCCTGCCAGAAGGGCTGCTACCACCAGGCGTTCCGCCATTCGCTTCATTGAGGCTCTTGGCTCTAAAAAAGCCGAGGAACTCACAAAGGAGCAACAGGCTTCCCTCTCTTGGGCGAGAGCTCACATTGCTGGTCTCAAATCCGGCTCTCCTTCTGCTGAGTCATCAGCGGTGCCTAAACGGCAACGTTCAGAGGAGGACGTGACAATTAAGAGCCAGCAACCGGGTCCGAAAAGGCCTAAAGCGGCACAACGATCTCTAGCTAAGTCCTTTAGCGAGATTGTCAAAGACAATCTCGTTAGGGCGGTTATAGATCGAAGTGTCAATGACGGATCCATATCTCAATCAAATTGGGATATGGTGAAGCAAAAACTGGTAGGGGTGTTTTGGAAAGTTCTCAAAGAGAACCCAGGCACTCCTCCTCAATGCGATGACGCTGGTTGGTACCAGGGTCACGTTAAACTCATGTCTTGTGTGGATGAACGCTCAGCGTTGCTACTCAAGACTGCCGTTGCATCGTTGGGCGAAGTATGGCCGGGATCTAGGCTTGAGGTGGTATCGGTGAGTGAGATACCCCGAAAGCCTAGGTCCATAGCTAAAATACCAGCTGAGCCATCTAGCCCGGAGGAGATCTTGGAGATCCTCCAGTGCTGTAACCCACAGCTTCCAACTAACGACTGGAAAGTTGTCAAGGTTACTGATGCTGAGGGATCTTCCAGAAAGGCGATCGTCGTCCTGAATAAGGACTCCTTGGGGCCGCTAAGGAAGACACAAGGGAAGGTGTACTATGGATTTGGTACGATCATCCTGCGTGTCTACCGTAGCGACAACAAGGACGATACCTCCTCAGAGGATGTAAAACCCATGCCCTCGGAAGAGGACATGGAATGCAATGACGCCGCTGGTCCAATCGACATTGAAGATACCAACTCTGTCTCCGAACTGGTTGGTACCTTCTTTGAACGGATGGACGAGGCGGTAGACGAGGACGCCCTCCTGAATTCTGACCAGGAGGACGCCGACGTCACCGTTGTACAAATTGAGCATGGTGAAGGTGACGCAAATAAACCTTCACCACTCTAAGGCAGCATCTGCTGCACTGCTCCTCCGAATTGCTAAGAACGGGGAGGAGCTAGTCATGGTCCAGGAACCTTGGATCCACCAGGATCGTATCTGTGGACTATGTCTGAAGGGCTATAAGCTCTACTACGCTAAAGGCGCAGGTAAAATTAGATCCTGTATACTGGCTAAAAGCTCTTTGAATATCTTCATTCTGTCTGATTACAGCAATGAAGATACAGTAGCAGTCTCATGGGAAACCAATGAAGGCAGTTTGTTGTGGATGATCTCCAGCTATATGGCGCACGATCATGGGGAGCATCCGCCAAATGATGCTGTCCGCAGTGCTGTTAAAATGGCGAATAGGTCTAAGATACCTTTAGTTATCTGTGCTGACGCTAACTCGCACCACATCATATGGGGTAGCAGTGACACCAATACAAGAGGTGAGAGTCTTTTCAACTTCATTCTTAATAGTAGTTTGGAAGTAGTAAATAGAGGTTCAGAACCTACCTTCATTATCGCTAACAGAAGTGAGGTTCTAGACTTAACACTTGTAAGTGCTGAACATCACAGCATGATTACTAATTGGGCCGTCTCTAGCGACTGCTCCTTCTCCGATCACCAATATATTGACTTTAATATTAGTGTAACTATTAGGAGTGTTAATAACATTCTAAATAGGAGAAAGACCAATTGGGAGTTGCAACGTGACGCTCTCTCTCGGTCTTTGCCAAACCCACCCTCTATTGAGAATAGGGAAGATATTGAGGTAGCAGTGGAGACACTCACAGAAGCGTTTCAATCGGCTACTAACTTGGCCTGTAGGCCGACCATCCGCAGAGGTAAGAACAAGCCTCCATGGTGGAATCCTGAAATAGCACACGCCAGAATGACGTGTCGTAAATTGTTCAACGAGGCTAAGAGGTCGGGTAACTGGCCGGCATACAAGTCTTCATTGAATCACTTCAAGAACCTTACGAGGAATGCGAAAAGGAAAGCCTGGAGGGACTTCTGTAGCGGCGTGGAAGGATCCTCTGAGACTAACCGATTACGTAAAATCTTATCAACCTCCCCGGTTGTACCAAGCTATATTCAGAAACCCTGCGGTAGATGGACTCTGAATTGTAAGGAAACACTTGAGGTCCTTCTGGACACTCATTTCCCGGGCTGCCTCCCAGTTGATGTTGAAACTGTGAATGGGGCTGCTGATTCTGTTGCTCCGTGTGAAAACTCTGTTCCGGTGAACAGAGAAAGAATTCAATGGGCAATTAAGAGCTTCGACCCATTTAAATCCCCTGGGCCGGATGGCATTATTCCTGCTGATCTTCAGAAGAACGAAGAAATAGTTGTACCATGGCTCATTAACATATACACAGCGTGTATCAAATGGACCTATATTCCCACGTGGTGGACGAGGTGTAGAGTAGTCTTCATTCCTAAAGGAGGCAAGGCGACTCATACTAAACCAAAGGACTACAGGCCAATCAGTCTCGCATCCTTTTTGCTGAAAACCCTAGAAAGGGTGATTGATGTATACCTGAGAATGACCATTCCGACTGAACTCATCTCTAAATCCCAACATGCCTATACTAAGGGCAGATCTGTGGAAACAGCTCTACACTCGCTAGTTGGCTCCATTGAAGAGTCGCTATCACATAAGGAGTATTCACTTGTTGCCTTCCTTGATATTGAAGGAGCTTTTAATAATGTCAGACCCGACGCCATCCTATCTGCGATGGAGGAACTTGGGATTGACATTTGTATACGCCGGTTAGTCGGAAAGATACTCGGCTACAGAGTCATATGTGCTACCCTAGGTGGTACAAGTGTTTCAAAAGTGGCCAATCGCGGAACCCCACAGGGTGGTGTATTATCTCCACTTCTGTGGAACCTGGCTATGAATACCCTGTTGGTCAGGATGGACAACAGAAGGATTAAAACAGTCGCGTACGCTGACGATGTAGCAGTTTTTATATCCGGTAAATTTCTGGATACAATATCTAGTTGTATGGAATCAGCATTAAGTACACTGAGTGAGTGGAGTATATCGAGTGGACTTAGTGTGAACCCCCAAAAAACGGAACTGGTTCTCTTCACTAGGAGGTATAAGATCGATGACTTTAGACCACCTAGACTGAATGGAATCAGTCTTGAAATTAGGGATAATGCAAAATATCTTGGCATCATTCTAGATAAGAGATTGTCCTGGAATATGAATATTCAGAATAGGATTAACAAGGCCTACGTGGCCATCTACTCCTGCAAAAAGGCAATTGGTACTAACTGGGGCATTATGCCGAAAGGTATCAATTGGATCTTCAAAGCAGTCGTCAAACCCATCTTGTTCTATGGAGTATTGGTGTGGTGGCAGGCATTGGATAATGTTACTCACCGGAAAGCCGTTGAACGAGTTCTAAGGACTATTGCGATACTGATTACAGGCGCTATAAGGTCTACTTCCTCTAAGGCACTTTTTACTATTCTAAACTGGCTACCAGTGGATTTGATGGTGATACAAATGGCTCTCAACTCTGCTGTGAGACTAAATGCGGGGGGTTCGTGGTCTGGTAAGGATCTTGGACACTCTAGGATAATGAATTACTATGGGTTTATACATGGTAATATCGATTACTGCATCGCAAAACCTTTTTTCGATAGGCATTTCCATATTATGATCCCGAATAGGGATCTATGGCAGCGCGGACTCTTCCCTCCTGCTGATGTCATACGGATATATACGGATGGCTCTAATAGGGGTAATAGGGTCGGTGGAGGTTTCTATATTGAAAACTTTGGGATAAGATCCTACTTCAGGCTACCTAACTTCTGTACTGTTCTTCAGGCGGAAATTACTGCCATTAAACGCGCAACCAACTGGCTGAGGTATTATCGAATATCTGGTGATATATGTATATTTACTGACAGCAAGGCTGCTGTTAACGGAATAGCGGGTGTCTTTACGACATCTAGGTTAACCGAGGAATGCCGGGTATCTCTAAATGAGATAGCGAGACATTCTAGGATAACGCTTATATGGGTCCCTGGACACGATGGAAATCAGGGTAATTGTATAGCAGATGATCTGGCCAAAAGGGGTGCGATGTTGAGTGAGGAGGCGATCGACCCCTTTTCTGGTATTTCCCTTGTTAAATGCAAGATGGCTGTTCAGCAGAAACTGTATGAGACTGCACAAAACAGGTGGACTAATGAACCTTCCTGTGCCACAGCGAGGTCGACTTGGCCCGTATATGATGCCAACAGGACGAATCTACTTGTAGAATACCGTCGTGAGCAAATAAGGCTAATTGTCTCCTTTATTACAGGGCACTGTTTAATCGGGACACATGCTAGAAGATTGGGCCTACGGTACAATGATTACTGTAGAAGCTGTCATAATGAAGAAGAGGAAGAGACTGTATATCACCTTTTCTGCCAATGCCCGGCTCTTACAAACCTGAGGGAACGCATCCTTGGATTTCCATTCCTATCATGCTTGGACGAGCTATCGAGGATGAATCTTAGACGAATCTACTCCTTCATCCGGGAATCTGGCTGGTTTAACCTGGAGGCAACGGAAGTATTATAAATACCCTGTTGTCTACCCCTTGGGTATCACAATGGGATCAGATTTAAATGGACCCAAGTGAGCTGCTTGAGGAGCAGCAGCCCATGGAACCTAACCTAACCTATGTGTGTATACAAGTGCAAACAAACATTCACATGAATATGAATGTATATTTAATATTTAAAATTTCATTCAAATGTCAACAGTGTTGACACAAACATGACAAGAACTTGCACTTTTGGATTACAAGTGGATGAATGTTATCGCTGGTACGAGTTGAATTTTACCAAGTATAAAGAGACAAGAGACGAACTTTTTGTAATTTTTGTTTTAACTTTCGTATGTTCTACAATAACACAAAAAAAAAACGACAAAAAAGGAAGTATAGGGAAATGAAAGAATAATGAAAAAATAACAACAACTTCCTTGTAAATTGAAAAATGGCGTAAAATTGTTTTTGCTCTCACTCTGCACTTTTTTCCCTTTTTCATTTTAATATCATTTTTTGTATAGAGAAGAAACAAGTGACATTTTATTATTGTTGTTTGTTTAATATTGTAATTCTTTTTTTACAAACTCATATAACAGCCATGTTGTTTTTTCTCTTATATATGTACATTCCGTATTCTTGTAACAGATCAAATGTCAAAAAATCATGTCAACACATACATTCCGACATATCAGCGAAATTGCTGTCTTTGTGTGTTACGTTTGTTTTGTATTAATAAATTATTAATTTATTTAACAAACAAAAAATAACAAACATTTCTTCTGGTGAGTCTGTGTGTTAAATGTTAATGATACATTTATTTTAAAATACAAAATTCTTCAAAATTTATTTCATGTGTTTGCTTAATTTAAAATTTATGGGTACCTTTTGAAAATTTGAAATTTAACAAAATTATTTGAATATGTCGGATATATTATTTTTTTTAATTTTTAATATTGCAGGAGATTACACTAAACGAAATATTTAAAATAATTTTGTCAAATATTTTTTAAGATTTAGTTATGTTTTTAGGTTTCTATATCATTACATAGAAACTTTTTGAACTTTTTTGGATATGAAATACTCTCAGTGTACCTGCATTTAACTAAAAACGACTTATTTGTTTTAGTTGTTTTAAATATAAATGTTGTATCTTTTTATATTTTATTTTATAATGTTTTCTTAAACAAATTCATCTAATTTGTGTGTTTCATACCTAGATACATCTATCTAGCTATCTTTTCATACCTCTGCTCTGGTATTTTTTCTATTTTTTGATTTCTTGTTATATTGTGTTGTATTTTGTATTTTTACATTCTGTTGTATTTCATTTGTATTAGAAATTAGAAATAGAATAGAAAAACAACAACGAGAAGAGCATTGGTTAACAGTTTTCGATGTTGTAATAAATTTTATTTCAACATTCCTTAGACTTCATAGACAACATCGTTTATCTTGTGTGAAATATATATTTTTTTTTCTTTGGTTTTAGGATGTTTTCAGTTTTATTTGTTGCTGTTTTTACTTTAATTTGATTTGATTTAAATATTTGTTTATTTTTGTTTTATTGCAATTTTTTGCTGTTGTGTTGTTTTATTTGTATAAAAAAATATTTTTAATACTTTGATCTTTTAAATTAGAAATTAAATTAACATGTTTTAAGTATTTAGAACAAAAGTTCATGGAAGTTTTTAGATATAATTTTAAATTTATTTTAGATCAAATGAAGTTTAATTTGATTAATTTTGTTAGAAAAATATTGGAAGTATGATTTAAAAATGCGGGATTTTTTCAAATATTTAGCTTTTATTTTGATACATTTGTACAATATAAATTTATTCAAAGTATTAGCCATTGCTAGCTATGAGCTTTTCCCATCTTTCTGGGAACATATGGATTCTGCTCCAAAAGTAATTCTAATCTTTTGAGGCCAAGAACGACAATTTCGGATACTCTGTTGCAAAGTGAAGCATATCTTAGAGAGAGCGTTCTGCCTCGATCGAAACAAATAGTAGTCGGACAGTATAAGGTCTGTACTATAAGGAGGGGGAGTCAAAACCTCCCAACCTCCTTTTCCTAAAAAGTTTTTAAGAGGTATTGCAACATCTCATGTTGTAGAGCATTGTCATGATTTAATATTACGGTTTCATGTCTGGTCGCATATTCTGGGCATTTTTCGGCCATTGCTCGCTACAAACGAATCAGAGCATTTAACTTTACGAGCTGCTTTTCTGATAGAAGTGTTCGGTGCTCTTTGAAAAAGTTGTTCGACTTCTTTTGCCTCACCAATATCAGACCTTTTTTTCTTCCTGATCCAGGTTTTCTTTCAAAGGTTAAGTCTTCCTAATGAGAGAATCCATATCAAAACGGACAGAAAACTATGCTATGCTATTTTTGAGTTTGACATATTCGATTTTAATGAAATTTACCGTGAAATATTACTGTTCCAAAGGGTTCTTCAAATCATCGGAAACAGTTTCTATTTCAAAAATATCGCTATTTGAAAATTGAAAATTTTTTTTAATTGTCTAAAATTATATACATATAATTGCCCATAACATTGAAACTACACATAATTCCATTCCTATCGAAAGAGGAATTAATTCCGTATTTTGCTTCTTCAGAAAAATTAAAACGAAAATTTCTTTCGGAATGAAACCACTTTCAGTTTTCAAAGTGGAATTGCTATTTGATTGAAATTATTTGGTTTTGTAAAATTTCTAATCAATTTCTGTACCGAAAACTTCACATTTATATTAATATGAAAAATGCTGTCAAATTAAAATCAGAAAAACAGAATTATGAAATATTTTTGGAATTAATAAATTACACGGCATCTCAAGAATTTAAAACGAAATCGATCGGAATAAAAACTACGGAATTGAAATCATTCAGAACAAAATGTGTGACAGGCCTGACAATTTTTGATTCCTTTTAAACGCAAAGATATTGTCCTTAACCCTCTAATGCTTAAGCATGCCTCAAGGCACTCATCGCAAAATGTCAATAAATATAACTGAAAACTTTGAAAACTTTTTAAAATAATTTAAGTGCGTTTTTTAGCAACAGTTACATGAGTTTTTGAAATGCAGTCAGTTTTATTTACATTTATTGGCAGTTTTGCGATGAGTGCCTTGGGTATGCTTGGGCATTAGAGGGTTAAAATGGTGTGATTAAAATTGTTTACTTCCAAAAGGTTAAAGGTCAATTTTCGGAGTATATATTTCAATGTAACAAATATCAAAGATCGCGGTGTTAATTCTAATTCAAAAAGAACATGGTATGAGGACACCTAAACAAAAAATTATGCTGTTCTTTGAGTAGTTTCAGAGTTATGGACAATTATTCACTGATATGAGAAATATATTGGATATATCATATATGTTGTAAATTTCATTAAAATCGGAGATGGTAAATCCGACTTCTGTCCGCTTTCGCATGGATGCTTTTACAAGTGTTGCACCATTTCTCGAAGTAGAAGGATATTCAATCGATTAGCCGTTAATCGGTTAACCGATTAATTTTGGTCGCTTAACTGTTCGAATAATTTAAAATTGACGATTTTCAAAAAACTAATAAACCGATTAATTTGTGTCGATTAACCGAAAATTCTTTTTTTTGCACTTTATATAGAAATATAGTTTAAAACACACAAATTTTATTTCTTAACTCGTGAACATTTCTTCTAGCAATAGTTTTTTGAAGTTTTGTATGAAAACTGAAACTAAGGAAATTGGAAATGACATTTTTTGTAGAATGTTTTTATGATGAACTTTGTCCTAATGAGTCCGAGAACGACATGATAATAGACGAAACTGAAGACATTACTGAAACGAGGCATTACCCATCACCACAAGTGGTGAATGAGGGTATATATAAGTTTGTCATTCCGTGTGTAACATTGAGAAATATTCATCTGAGACCCAACAAAGTATACATTTTCTTGATCCTTAGATGAAATTCTAAGTCGATTGAGCCATGTCCGTCTGTCTGTCCGTATGTGTGTCTGTGTAAAACACGCTCACGTCGAAAATACGCAAACAAAATTGGTAGACTTGCAAAAAATATGGTTATTGTTGTCCTAAGCAGTTTGGTATTGAAAATCAGCAAAATCGGTTCAGTAGAACCAGAGCTATGAACCAAAATGTGAGACAACCTAAAAAAAAATTGACAATTTTCACATATTTTTGGTTATTTGTGTAAATATATTGCAGATAATACCATGAAACTTTACACACATTATTTTTATAATAAAAGGACTAACTCTAGTTAAAATCGGTTCATGATTTCTCCTAGCCCCTATACACATTTCTTCCCGAAATATGGTTCTATGGTCTATAAATGCCTTCAGAATTGCAGTATCCATACAAAATTCAACAACAATAAGTTTCGTGCTAAAAGAAATCACAACACTAAAGTTTTTGTGGATCGGCCCATATCATAGCCCCCATATAAAGTTCACTTCCGAAAATCTCTTAAATTAGCACAAATATCTTATAAATATCGCTATTAAGTTGAAATTCATCATAAATAATCCCCATATATACCAAAATCGCTATACCTAATTCTATGATGATCGCCCTATAATTGGTTATAGCTCCCATATATATCAACCTAAAAAATATGTATGCAGGTGGAGGGTATTTAAGATTGGGCAAAGCCGAATATACCGTGGATCGTTATAGATAGCGAAGTCGATTTATCCATGTCCGTCTGTATGTTCAAATCAACTTTCCGTAACCCCCAAAAAACTTATAAACATGGATGATACATCAATATATCGGGAATTCTTCCGGCTCAGTTGCTATTTAGAATCGAAAAAATCGGCGATATAAGGAAACTAAAAAAAAATAATTAAAAAAAAAAATTTAAAAAAATAAAAAAACAATTTGGAAAAAAAAAATTTATAAGATTCGGCACAGCCGAATATAGCACTCTTACTTGTTTTTTATTAACAAAATAATAATGTTTTTCCTTTCAATATAAAATTAAGATACAAATTATTCGGTTAGTCGAATAATTTAAAATTAACCGATTAAATCTAAACCCCGATTAATTATTTTCTCGATTAACCGATTAAACCAGGAACCCGATTAATTGAATACCCTACGAAGTAGTGATTAAAATGTTGTTAAAATGTCCCTAGGTCTTTTTAATTTTAAATGTAATTCTTTTTTTACAACATCCTATCCATTACTTATTCGTTAGAGTCTTATTTATTAATAAATATTTTAATCAAGTCATACAATTACATTTAAATACTGGCAGCATTTAGAGCAATTTTTTTGAACAATCCACATTAATAAAATGTTTTAAATTTGTTTCTCTTGCTGCTGCCAAAAGTAAAACTATCACATGCAATATTCATTGTGAAGCAATTTGTACGTAAATAAATCTGATGAGTATGAGATGATGGTGATGTGATGTGTTACTCCCACAAGTTTTTTTATATATGTAAATGCATGCTGCACAACACTATTTCCAAAATCGTGAAAGCAAAATATATTCCTGGTTAAATTCAGTTGCAGAAATGTTGTTGAGGATGTTTCAGGGATAGTGCGGTTGTTGTGTACTTTGCAGTTTGTCACAGATCGTAGCAAGTTTATGACAAGAGTAAAATTTAATTGTTTGTAATTATAAAACTGCTGTGATGTAATGTGTGTGTGTGTGAGTCGGAATTCATTCCTTTAACAATTTTATGCCTTTATTCACACATATTTTTTTCCGAGTTTTATAAATATTCAACACACACTATTTTTTTGCATTTTTCTGAGTTTTTTTTCCACAGTTTTTCTCAATTTGTTTTTCCAAATGCATACATATAAATGAATATTTAATTGCCAATGTATGTTTGTAAGCAAGTGAATAAATGTATTTATATGATGTGTTTAACTGACAGTGAATATAATTTTTAACTGCACAATTACCGTGCAATTATTGTATTATTATTATTTTTTTTGTTAGTTTTTTCTTTATATAAATATTTTTTCCTGTTTTATTATTTTAATTTGTTTCAAATGAATTTATGTATTTAATTAAAATATTCATTAAATCAAATGAAATATTTATTTGTATTTTGAACAGCGCGAGAAGTGAAACAAAAAAAATGTAAAAGAAATGTATTTCATTACTTGATCATTTTTCATTTGAATGTTATTTAAATGCTAATTAAACGGGTTCTACTGAAATTGATATTGCTAATTTCAAATTGATTGTATTAGTTTGGACTTTACACAATTTGCACAAAGCACAAACTCATATACATATGTATACACCTCTAATACAAAAGATCTCAAACTCTTGACATCTTTTGAATTATTTATTTTAAATTGTTTGTTAAAATGACAAACTGGAAATTCACTTTGAAATGTTGTTGAAGGTATGGGAATATTGTAAAATTAAAAAAAATAAATAAAAAATAAACATTTAATGGAGATGTTAATAAGGGATTGTGGTGTATTTGTTTTAATACCATATTGGAAAATAAAACGTTGTTTAAGTATGAATGTAAAGATAAGCCTTATATGGTTGTGAAAGGATTTTATTAAAGCTTCTTAATGATGATTCATGTTGAGTAATATATTCAGAATGATTTGAAATTAATGATCTAAAGATTTGATATAAAACCAGCCTGACAAATCAACGGTGACTGCTATACATGGTGTTACATCATTAATTTTAAAAGTTCTGAACTCGAATCAAATAACCCGTAGTAAATTTACCAACATACAAAGAGTTGGTAACACGTCATATGACTCAATGGACCAAGCGTTATTCTGGAACTGCTCAATGGTGATCCTAACATCGAGAGTTTCAAATATGACCCATGTGGGTCATCGAAAAACACATGCAGGAAATAAGGCTCTCTACACGCAGAGAAAAAATATAATTGGGCATGGTTACTGTAACCATTTCAATATTGTTACAAGTTTTTTAACTATATTATAGTCACAGTAACCATTTACATGATTGTGGTAACCATAATATGGTTAATTTACGATTCACATGATTGTAGCAACCATATATATGGTTACAGTAAACAAATATATGTTTGTGACAACCAATCATATGATGAAGGACTTATCATATTATGTTGCTCTCGGCTTAAGGCTTATCATAATCTGAGAACAACATATTATGATGAAATTATTCATCATAAATATTGTTGCCACAAACATGTATTTCTTTACTGTAACCATATATATGGTTGATACAATCATGTGAATCATAAATTAACCATATTATGGTTACCACAATCATGTAAATGGTTACTGTGACTATAATATTGTTAAAAATCTTGTAACACTATTTAAATGGTTACAGTAACCATGCCCAATTATATTTTTTCTCTGCGTGTAGTTGACGTATTATCGCCGGTTATCGGTGACTTGATGAATAAATTGAATTACTTACGTAATCTACATATGGCTACGCCTACGATGTAGTTATTAGGGTATTCATTCGACTAATGATCGTTCGATTAATCGAATAATTTCTTACGAATAATTATTCGAACAAGTTAAAAATGGCCATTTTCGAATAACGAATAATTCAAACAATTTTATGTGGAATAATCGAATAAAATTTAAAAATTGCTTAAAATTTTTCATAATTTCAAATTTAGAGAAGCAATAATGACTCACAAAAATGTTATTGTTTCTGAAATTCGACAAATAACTAAAGACAAAGGGACTTTCGATCACTGTAGATGAGTGTTCCGATAGCTCCTTCTATAAATATATAAATATTACTGCAAGAAGTTACAATTCTAAAAATAAATCTTTCATAATTTTTAACTAAGGACTTGAACCAATGAAAATAAAAGGTACGGAATAAAATATTTGTTATTTAGCTGGCGAAATATTAGAAGAATCGCAATTAATAATCAAAATATTAACTTAGATTAAAGTGGAAATGAATGTGATTTTGAAACGGTCGTCGAAAGTGATATTGAGGATGACATTTATAATGATTACATTGAAATAGATTGAAGTTATTAACCGCGTACGTAAGTGTTGCAAAATATTTAATAAATCGAATGATAAACACAAATATTGCAAACTAACGTTTTGTTGCAAGAAAAGCATGGAGTTCGTCTTATACATGATTTTGAACATCTTTGTCTAACATGGTAATACACTTTTTGCGTATTTGTAAATGCGTCAATCATGCACTGCCTGACTTCAATTTAGCCACCTTCACTGACAATGATATCAAACTTTGGACAGATTACCTTTATTGTGTAATTCCCCAAGACCACTTTATTAAGCAAAGATTCTGCAACGTTGATAGAGCTTGATGTATAATACAATTTTTTATAAATAATTTAGAAAAAGTGAATAATTAATTTACTAAAGAATTAGTTACTCAATTTAAAACCCGAATTAATGAACGACATAAAAAAGTTCATAATACGCTTATATTGTATTTTAATTCAGGATCATGTACAACTAGCTCTAATTTTTTAAAGCATAGATCCAAAACGGAAACTAAAGGGTTTGGTAGTCAATTGTTTTGCAGATTGTTCGGGAGTTAATCTGATCAGCATATTTTTGTTGAACATTTAATAATGGACTTTGTTTTCGAATGTTTTTAAACATTATCAATACTTGAATTGTTAACTTTAACGTTATTTTTTGTTTTTCTTTAACAATAAAATATTAAAAAACCGACATCAAAACTTCATTCTTTATTTTTTTAAAAAAATTTAAATTATTCGAATAATTCGTGTCATCGAATTATTCGAACAAGTTAAAATCTCTTATTCGAATTATTCGTTTTATTCGAACAAGAGAAAAATCGAATAATTCGAATACCCTAGTAGTTATATCTCTGATATAACTTTCGAATGAGGTTATCCTTATGCCATTTAAAAGACGTAGATCTCTGAGGCTTAACAATAGGGTGTACGGCCTAGAATAAACTACTGCTCTTTTAAACTTAATTATAAAGCAAATACAACAAAAATAGCTATCCATCTATATCCATCAATGTGGCCTTGAATATCTGTCCTACATCTTGGTAAAGGTTTATAAATGTCCAATTCGCCGATAGCTGGCATTATGACCTTAGAACCGGTATTTTGCGCTGTAGGTATTTGTTTATTCAAATTACGGTTAAAGGATAAGGGAGTTGAAACCAGTGGTTCAACTAGTTGAACTAGGAAGTGGCTTATCAGGCAGACTGATCCAAAAGCGTAAATGGTGAAATTGGATGGTGTATTTGTAATAAAAATTAATATAACGCATTATTAACCATTTGCAGATGAAAACTTTGATCTTTCAGAAGGTAATTTACCCCATCTTAACGTTAAGGACTACCAGAATTCATATTATAGCTTATGCATCACTCGGAAGTTATCATGAACTGTCTTACAACAATGAAAGAATTGGGAAAGCACAACAAGTTAGTGTTGTACTGGTTACCTAGTTTGAGTCGGAATTTGTTCGCCAATTGAAATCCATATTTGTATTTAGATAGACAATGCGATACATATCAAGCCGTTGAGGAAGAAACCCCAGAAGTTTTTATCGGTTGGGTAGATTATGAGAGTTGCAGGACGAAAACTCTCAGCTAATACTTTGTGATTGTGCTCATATAGAATATGGTTTATCGGAAATTTATTTCAGGCTTTATTAATGAACTCTATTTGTTTGGAGAACTAAACGGATGCAAAAATATCCTGTGGGTCGAGGAGTTCAATACCTCTTTAAAAACCTAATGTTAAGTTAGTTTTACGAGTAGAGCTTCTGGAGATAAGAAAAACAGCTATTGAGTGCGTCTTATCTTTTAACGAGATAGCTGAACAATTTATCATAAGAATTATTAAGCTCCTGGGGTACAAAGACTTTCAGCGTGGATAAGCTTGCCAAACTGGGTACTAACTTGAACCGTGAAGCTGCACCAGATTCTAATGCAATCTTGTTCTCTTACAAACACGACAATGAAACCAACAAAATAGCAAATATTGATCTACTGTCAACGTTCGATCACTAGGTGACATATCTCTGTGCTGCGGTCTGTGAAATTAGAATCTATCTCATTGGACGGCATTGCCACAACTGGGGTTTGAATACGATGATTTCAACCAGCGCTGCGTTGTTGAGAACGAAATAGAAAACGATGAACACTTCTTAACCCACTATCTCGCATTGTATAGGAAACTATTGATCTTCATTGACCTACATTGCATTGGAGAATACTATGAGATATTTAATGACTTTGGGTTGATTCTACATTGAGTAAACTACTTGAACAGCATCCCGTTGTATCAAAATGGACTACAATGTTTCATGAGATTTGCTATCTTCGATGAACTGTCTGACCTATCGAACATTGAATTAGTGCGAATTATAAGCATTATAACAATCTCGGGTATCTTTTCTGGTGGACACTCTTCTTAGGAAGCAACCTGTTGTATCACAATTGAACATTAGGTCTAAGTATCTCATTTGACTCAGTAAGAATACCAAACTTGCAGCAAGTTCTGTGTCGACTTCGCTGATGTAGCCATGTCCGTCTATCTCTCTGCCCGTCTGAATGTTGAAATCAACTTTCCGTAGCTCCCAAATAACTTACAAACATGTTTGAAACATCAATATATCGGGAATTCTCCCGGCTAGGTTGCTATTTAAAATCGGTCCACAAATGTCTGAGATATAAGGAAAAAACGGGGATAACCTCGATTTTTGGCCTATTTTTGATCTATATCTGGATTACTAAGTCATTAGTATAAAAAATATGGATATCTAATGATAGATATTTCAAAGTCCATTGCAACGATGTATATCGGTAAAAATATTTTTTAACTCGAATTTTTTTTTACCAAAAAAAAATGTAAATTTTCATTTTTAAAAAGTTGGTTTTAAAAAATTAAAAAAAAATTGGAAAAAAATATTTTGAAAAAAAAAATTTAATTTTATTTACATAAACCTATTGTCGTTCGAAATAGAAAAGGTATTTTGAAACCGTCCTACACCGAGAGTATTCCGTAAAACTATTTGTTTAAATTTGTACTATAACTATAAGTAGTAACGCCCATAATTACTATAATTAAATACCATAAGTCTTCATTAAGTATTAACTCTAAGTACAATACAAATTCATCTTATTTTACCAAACAAAATCATACTTGAACAAATCCCCAATTAATTGAAATTCATCACTTATGATTAAACATGTTAAACTCAGGCTTCCTCCCTGCATCCTCTTTTCAAAACTTAAACAAACCAGCAGCAAGCTACCAACCAGCATCTTAAATATTAAAGACATAAATAATAAATAAATAAGAGAAAAGTAAAATAAAGTAGCACTTGCCACGTCATGTTTTGATATGTCAATTTTATTGAAATGAAAATGGATTAGACTGATGGAAAGACATACCGACAGACAGACAGACACAAGATCTAAATGAAACCAACAGTTTAGTTTATTATTGATTGACAGACTGATTTATACAAACAAACTTGCAGTATACAGCATAGGCAGCACATCATTTTCATCATGGTAATTGCTGGCGATAGTGATGGCGCTGGTGGATGTCGATGATGATGATGGTAATGGCACCATGTTCATCTTTTTAACCCAGCAACTAATCTAAACCTTTATCATCTTTCATCTGCTCTTCTTTAATGGTATAAATAAAGTAAGTACACACACATGGATATGGACATAAATATACAATTTTATATATTGAGGTGTTTATATTTCAATTAACGCTTAATATGAGGGCATTTAGCAGCAGCAACAGCAAACAACAACATCATGATCGCTCGCATATAATTAACAGCCATTAGGGAGTAAAAGAATAATGAATTAAGTAAAAAGGAAAATAAGTAATATTTCAACCAACCAACCAATTCATTCATTCATTCAGCCATTCCATACCATTGCATTGGAGTACATTGATGAACATTTTAAACAAATTAACTTTTCTCGCTCTTTGTTGTCTCTGTTGCCACCGTTGCTGCCTGCCTGCCTGCCATCCTGCCACTTACTGCTCGCACTTTTGCCATCGCCTTGTATGCAGCACATTATGTTGTTGCCTGTGTTCTGTTTCCAAATTGATTTATTTACAAAAATTGTCACTAGTACGTGTGAAAGTCATAAATAAAAATTGTTCAGTTTCTTTGTAGTTGTTGCTGGTTTCCAACAACAACCAACAACAATATTGCAATTTAAAAAATATTTTATTTTAGTGTTTAAATCACCAACAACAACGACGACGACCATGAGTGACATTTATTGTTCACACTTTGTTGTTGTTCATGTATTTCTTCTTGCTGTTGTTGTTAGTTGATTGTCCTGCTCAATGTGTTTTGTTGTTGTTGTATGCAAATTTGTTGTAATGTTCTTTGTTTTTACACATATTTGTAGCAAAAATAAACTACAACCCCCCCCCCCACATATCTCATATCTATCAAGGGCGTCGCTAGATGTTGGGGAATTTTTTTTTTTGTCTTTTCTTACTAAGCACTTGTCTTTTCTTACTAAGTCTGATTGTCTTTTCTTACTAAGCAATCTTCTCTCTCAGAAATACATTCTTCTGTAGGAATGCATTCTCCCGAAGAAGCTTTCGTGTTGAGCTTCAAAGATGCTATACTGGAAGTTCTCTTGAATATGAACTTCAAGTTTGCATACGAAGACTATTTTTTTCTCAATGTGGAATTTTTGACAGTTCTCTTGCTCTAGGCTAAGATGAAAAGTTTTTGCAAGCATCCTTGTATTTTAAGAATGAACAATAATTGACGCTGGGCAACCTTCCGATGGGCCAATGTAAAAACTTCAGGAATATATCGAACTACGCGAAGTTCTTCAAAGAATGTATATATGAGATCTCAATTTCGTGATAACGAACAGGGACTGACTGCTGTTCAGCTCATACCGATTTAGCTGAATGCGCAACAACTTGGTGCTGAATACAATAATTTCTGTTAGAGGTCCCCTGTTGAGAACAAAATGAAGAACGTACGGAAAGTGAAATGAAATATTCAAAAATTCTCCGCTTCATTTCAATACTTGCTGATCCCAGAGAAATATTTATATTTAAGGTCCAACAAAACAGTGTGCTGATATCACAGACCAAGACAGAAGTATATCGCGAAAGTTTACATCACTACTTATATCTGTATGTATTCCCGTCGTTGCTATAAGGAACATAGGGCCCAAACCTTATGTAAATAAGATTGTGACAATTTTCTAAGTTATTGGAATCAAATAATGCTGATGTTGACAAATCAGGGACAGAAACAAAGAAGAAGTGGTTTAATTTATTTTCAATCTCTTTTTTTACTTTGGCTGTGTATCAACATCTCCTGTTGCGATTGGAATGCAAATCAAGTGGTTGATTTTTACCTCCATCGTCGAACCTCGTTTGGAAATTTCACCAGAAACTAAGTAACCAGAATTTGAAGATCAACTGAGATCGAATACCGCAGTAGATCAGACTTGATATCAGAAAATATCACCAATAATACCTTGACGTTTCCGCCCTTCTAATGGGAGAAATGACATGCAATCTGATTCATATCCCTTTACAAGGAATCTTCCATCCATCCTATCCTATACAATTAGGGTTGCTTCCACAATGAGAATAGATTTCCGATAGCCACAAGTCCGTTAAGGGAACTTATTTATAAAATAGCTTGCCGAAGAATTATCTCCGCAATCAATAGCCAAACCACCGTGACCCATTAATGTCAGTAGTCCCATTCCAGCGTTCAAACTCGCCTCTCAGTATAAAACCCACTGCTCTGCCATCAAATCAACCGTCAGTCATCAACTTGAACAGTGTCTTGGATGTCGTTGAACATAATGATCCTGTTATTATAAGCGCAACAGACCTGAGTATTTGCTCGAAGGCCTTGCGATGTACATCCGTCTCCCATCAATTTCCACCACTTTAGAACAATAATGGTCTAATTACAGCTTCAAACATCCAAACATAATGAACTTCTTACACGAATATATACCAATAATAGCCCTACTCATCCTAGCCTGAATATTAACGACAGCTTCAGGTAATAACTATTTCCTGCACTGTACGAAAAGTTTTTGTCCGATCACATTTTTGACGGATTTACACTTGATCCATATAAGACACTCAGAATCCATACAGTCGGACAATGTTTTCAGATATTTACTAAAAATATCTATTGCAACGTCGTCAGCATATGTGATAGTCTTTGTCCTCATACTGACCAATTTAAACGATTGAGTATTGATAGTCATTTTTTTATAAGAGCGGATATTAACTTTTCCTGGAGCTGTACCCATATTAGCCGACCTAGGATTCGTAATTTCCTGGACTTTTTCCATTCCCGAATAATAATACAAAAATCTGTTCATTCCCGGGAATCAAAATTCAATAATATAGCACGATCCTTGATGACAACCCTCGACGGTTTCCAAAGCCTTTCTTTTATAAGCAAAGATTGACGTTGCAAGTTCCACCTTGCAACTCAAGGCTCCCTATTCATTTAGAACATGGACAAAACAGAGTAGGGATCTTCCTTATAGTTTGAAGCAAATTTGTCTTTGGGATAAATATGTGTCTAAGATACTGGTGAGTAGAGCAGTCTCAGTTTCACTTGTTTTCTGGAGACAAAATTAATGTAATCAAAAGGTCTCCCCAGAACGTATACGCTCTTTTTGAATTTGGTGTTTGTATGTCGAGAAGTAATTAAACACTTATAGTTGTTGTTTAAAACACACACACACACATTTTTGTAGTTATTGCTAAATTTGTTGCTGCTGTTGTTGCCTTTATATGACCAAGTTCATTTTGGGCCAAATCCATAACAAGAATTAAAATAATTTTTGCTTGAGCAGGACTTTTGCATGTGTCGTTGGTATAAATTATGACTGTTTCATGTGGTGACTACATAAAACAACAACGACTAATACTACTACAACAACAACAACCAAAAACTTAAATACTTAAAAATTCATTTCCCCAAAAATATTCAACAACTTGACATTGGGTGTTTTGTAAGTGTGTGTGTGTGTGCGAGAGTGCGAGTGTGTTGTTCATGTTGTTACTTTTGTTTTATTACTGTGTTGAATGTTTCACATGATTTGTGGCATTTAAATTTTTGGAGGTTGTTACCACAACAATCCACCAACAACCAGCACTTTGGCAATAAAAAGAAAATCAAATGGGTTTGTTGTTATTCTGGCTGTTGTTTATACAATAAACAATAAATTTTTCCAAACACGACCAGGAGGCAACCAAAGGTAGGTCAGTTCCAAAACAAACATTTGTGTGCATTTGCATTTGAAAACAAAAAAAATATTGGAATTTATTAACTTCAGCCGAAATACATACTCTTTCTTATGTGAATTGTGAATGTTAGTGAGTGTGTTTAAATCTTTCAACTAAATACCCATTAGTAAAATTGCATGCAACATAGCACAGCTCACATACGTACATTCTGCTAGTTGGTAAATTGACTGCTTCTGCTGTGGTTACAGCTTCACATGATTAGCATAACTATGCATTTGTTATTTTTTTTTTGTTTTCTTTTCGTACAATATTTATCCTTGCATCACCACACCATACTACATACTTCGTTTTTTTTTCCAATTCTTTTTGGTGTTTGCACAATCACAAGAAAAAAATTCTTTAATTTATTGTAAATTTGCCATAAATTAAATCATTGCCTCTCTCTCGCTCTATATGTGTGAGTTTGTATTAAGACTTATGGCAACTTTGTAGTAATGAATCTGATCTACCACACTCTACCTCTCCAGAAAGAAAAACGAAAACTTGGCGCTTTTTTCCCGGACTGCTAGATTTATTGTGCGGGAAATAATTCATGACACTATTTACGGTTTTGCTGGTTTAACGTATGGCTTTTAAAAACGAACGCACACGCAGTTTCACCTACTCTCCTTTCTGCCACCTCTTAATGCAACATTCAAATATATGTAACGCTTAGATTGTACGCTTTGTATGTGTTTACACATTTATAGTAACAAAACTTAGCTGATGTTGCAGTATTATTACTAAACCATGTTTCTCGTAGGCTCTCTGCACTCTTCTACATATATGCTACACTTTGTTACCAAAAGTTCATAAATAGTATTTGCTGGTAACATGCGTTAAAATGCAATGACAACCACGAAAATTGTATATAGTTTTCCATTTATTTGCCATCTTTCACTCTGAACAAACAGCAACAAAAAAAAAACTGTTACAGGAATTTTTATTTAACACCTTTTTTTATTGAGTGAACCGTCATCAGACGTAGTATAAAGTGGGGTATTATATGATCGGATTCTTTGTGATAACCAGGGAAACCTGCTTTAAATATGCAGTAAAAACATTAAAATATGCTCTTAAAATTTAAAAAATATGCTCTTCAAAAAACAAACTTTTACATAATTGTTAACCAAAAAATATACTTTTATTTAAAAAAATCAATACAATTCATTTCTAAAAAGGTATAGTAACATAAAATAAACCAAAATAACATGAACTAAAAGAAGCATAACAAAAAATAAATACAATATAAAAACTATAGGAACTTAAGGTATGAAAAGGCATCGAGAGGTATTTTTCATGATATTTTATATAAATATAAAGTCACTTCTTCAATTAAGGTTCTTATTGCAATAAATTACAAAATATTGACTTAAATTTTCAAATAAAAATCGTTGTCTATTGGACCTGAAAACATTTTTATAGATAGAAAATGTTCTTTCGACATCAACTGATGTTATAGGAGCAAATTTAAAAGATAATATTTCTTTAACACTTAGAACGGTTAAGTTTGAATTAGAACTAAAATTTGATATTTAGATGGCGCTATTATTAAAATAGTGCTTATTGTATATTAAAACAAGTAAGAGAGCTATATTCGGCTGTGCCGAATCTTATATACCCTTCACCAAATTATACTTCAAAATAAAAAATTTTAATATTTTTAGGTGAACACAAATTTTTTGTTTTCTAATTTTTTTTTTTTTGGTGAAAAAAAAATTCGGGTTAAAAAATATTTTTTTCGATTTTGACCTATTGTAGGTCCAACTTACTATGGTCTTATATACGTCGTTGCAAAAGTCTTTGAAATATCTATCATTAGATATCCATACTGCCTATATTAATGATATAGTAATCCAAAAATCGAGGTTGTCCTGGTTTTTTCCTCATATCTCAGCCATTTGTGGACCGATTTTGCTGATTTGAAATAGCAAACTTCTCGAAAGCATGTCTGACAGAATTATTGAAGATTTGGATCCCGAATATATCAGGGGTCTTCATAAAATTGATTTCAACAGACAGACAGACGGACATGGCTTAATCGACTCCGGTATCTATAAGGATCCAGAATATATATACTACGGAAATGAAAAATGTAGAAATTACAAACGGAAAGACAAACTTATATATACCCTTTTCATGAAGTTGAAGGGTATAAAAAAGCCATCTATTTTTCAATTTTGAATTTTAAACAAAGGAAGTAAAAACCTGTAATACAACGACGAAAAATAAGTAAGACAAAATTTGTTTTTGCTAAAGTTGCTCTAAAAACGCAATAACATGACATAAATATGCCCTTAAAACAAATATAAGCAAAAATATGCATTTAAGGATAAAATATGCAAAAATATGCACTAACAAATCGATGCCAAAATTCTTAAATACTTCTGAAACGTGTAAATATCTTATCCATGTGCCCATTAGACTCACCAGAAAAAACATGCATTTGCATATTTTGGTTTCCCTGGTGATAACTTTCAAATAAGAAGAGATATTTGCAAATATATTGGTTATTGAATCGACGCTGTATTTTAATATGCTGTATAAAAAAAACCGAAAAGTACTTTAAAGTGCTCAAATCACACAATTTCTTATTACAATGTGTCCATTTAATATAAAGTGTGTTTTTATAGAAGCGGAGAACTTTAAATTTAAATAAATCAGAAACATAAATTTTATGATCGCAGATTCAAAATGTTAGATTTGTTGGATATTGCAATTTTTACTCTTATTAAATGATCTTATGGATCCCTATTAATTTCATTTTAACCTACGCTGCTGCTAAATTTTTTAGACCTTGTACAAATCATTTGATTTATATACAATTGCCTTTGCCCAGTACTTTGGAATACATTCGAATGAGTGTAAAATTTTTAGTAGAGTTGTTGTTCAATTTTATTTAAATTTTCGCAAATCAAATGCAACATTTGATATTTATAGTCTAGTTTGGTTTTAAATAAGTTTTAATTTAATAAGGATGTAAATGGTAAATATCAAACGTTCATAATAAATATTTTATAAAACCTAAAGCTCTTGAAAGAAATTCAAGTTAGTGTCCTGAAGAAGTGGCGAAAGGAAAGGCTAAAGCTAGCAGAATCTAAAGAAATTAAAAGAATGGATTCATTGGAAATAGTGACGTTTTCAAATGAGTCTACAATATTGTGAAATATATCCAGCCAAATCATGAATAAAAAATCCGTGGGAGTTGTTTCCCTTTTCCCATTTTTAACATTGAATTTGTATAGGAAAAATGGGTAAAGGGAAAAAACTTCCTCGGATTTTTTATTCATGATTGGGCTGATCAAGTTTTTGAGGAATCTCTTCAGAATGCATAGTAATTCCATACAGAGAGTATCACGCTGTTATCACAACGTAAACCTTTCTTTAATCTAATCGAATGTTTAAGGCTTCACTGCTTATATTTTATAAAAGTTTTCGATTTAGATCGTTGGAAAACCGGAGGATCAACCTAAAAATAAAAAGGTTTTTCACAAATCCTCGTTTTTAATTGATTTGCGAGTGTATAATTATTATTAAAAAAATTCTTTATTTCATTCACTATTCTATGAATTCTCATTAAAAAAATGTGAATAAAATACTTAGATGAATCTCTGGTATAGTCAGGCTGAGTTAAAGGCTGCGTAGAGCACTGAACAGTTTGATGAAACACTGTGAGGTAAGACTCTTTTGGTTACCAAGACACTGAAATATTGATTTCAAAGAGATTGCGAATGAGGCTTAAAACCATCCTTGCATCCTAAGGGCGAATTGATGAAACCACCACTCAGCCGCTACCATAGGGTTGTATTATACAAAATTCTACTCTGGACTAACCAATCCTTATGTGCAGATTTGACTGCAGAATCTAAAGGGCCTTAATGCGGAAAGTACAGATGGTTAGTGGACCTGGCCGGAAATAGTATTAGGGTAATCATAGAGGTATGGAGTGGGCCATTGCCGAGTTTGAGCAGATGGGAAAACAGTATTCTGGATTATTCTGGACGAAAAGAAGTCACATACAATTCTACAGTGGAATAGAGATGTTTTATGAAAGACACTAGGGTATATTTCTGAGTGAAGACTTGCGAAGAGATTCATTTTCAACGCTCGCAAAACTCAATGTTGTATTTCGAAATACAAACGAGAAAATCATGTTGCTTGATTTGTATTTATGGTTGATATAAATATTATCGCATCAGGAACTTTTAATGCTCTGGGTATAAGAATACAGTTTGATGTCTGACCAAAGCAGTCAACTGCCTTGGATTTACTTAAGCAATTGCGCCGTGAGCAAATTAGGCTAATTGTTTCCTTTATTACTGGACACTGTATAATAGGGACTCATGCTAGAAGAGGAGAAGATTGTGTCCCACCTATTCTGCTAATGACCGGCTCTGACAAACTTGAGGGAACGTATCCTCGGAATACCATTACTATCGTATTTACCGCGGCAATATAGGTATTTTTGTCTACAGTCAGGCGGCACTTCTCTCACTGAATGCTTACACAATTTCATCTTCACTAGTTAGGCAATGTAAGAACTCTCTGTCAAGGCTAGGTTGTCTATCTGACATTACTTTGGTTTGGGTACCTGCGCACAGGGACCACTAAGGTAATGAACAGGCAGACGAACTAGCCAGAATGGGATATGCCTTAGATATCTCCAATGCGGTCTCAGTAGCAATTCCACTGTTGACTATTAAAGGTATCATCTTCAGACATTTTCTTACAAAGGCTGAGAATAGATGTCGTAATTTAGACATATGTAGGGTAGCCAAGTTGATGTGGCCATCTTTTAACGAAAAACGTACTATGCAACTGATAACCCGGAATAGAAGCGATATATCAAGGTTGCTGGCAGTATTAATGGGACACTGGGCGTTAGGCAAGTACGCAAATCGCCTGGGACTCCACTTTAACGACCATTGTCGTAGTTGTAAGGATATGGAAAAAGAGGACACGATTTTCCAATTTCTCTGCGAATGCCCAGCCCTGAGTGTCAAGAGACATAAATTCATGGGCAACTATACATTGACCAACCTTGGTGAGGTAGCCGGGTCTAAACACAATGACCTACTGAGATATCTCACAGCTACAGGTTGCTGTAACCATTTAAATAGTGTTACAAGATTTTTAACAATATTATAGTCACAGTAACCATTTACATGATTGTGGTAACCATAATATGGTTAATTTACGATTCACATGATTGTATAAATCATATATATGGTTACAGTAAACAAATATATGTTTGTGGCAACCATATTTATGATGAATAATTTTATCATAATATGTTGTTCTCAGATTATGATAAGCCTTAAGCCGAGAGCAACATAATATGATAAGTCCTTCATCATATAAATGGTTGTCACAAACATATATTTGTTTACTGTAATCATATATATGGTTGATACAATCATGTGAATCGTAAATTAACCATATTATGGTTACCACAATCATTTAAATGGTTACTGTGACTATAATATAGTTAAAAAACTTGTAACAATATTGAAATGGTTACAGTAACCAGCCCAACTATATTTTTTCTCTGCGTGTAGTCTGTCGGAATACACGGAGTTTCTGCCAATGAGGCAGAACTTATATAAAGATCCTAAATTTGAGGCGGTTATATATTGTAATAATATACATATAGTGACACAATATTGATTTTCATACTGCAGCTAACAATTAAACAAAAGTTAACTTTGTTTAAAAAAAATTCCAAAATCATGATGATTTTTGTAAATATAACAATGAATAATTCTTATTAAATATTTATGTTGCGGTTTACAAGATAAATGGAAATTTAACAAAAGATGAAACACTTGTTACATTTCCCAACAAGTATATATTTGAAGAATAGATTATGTTCCATAAACATCTACAACACCTTTTCTATGTTCATTAAAAAACAACATTTACCTTTCATGGTTTGCTATGACCGTCCAGCCGACCGCCTAAAACAGATGATGATTTATTGTTTTTAAATTTCTATATAAAAACCAATTCACAACAATGCTGATCTGATCTGTAAATAAATTAAACATGAATGTTAAAACATCAAACAAACCAAACAAAAAAAGTGTCGCATTGCAAGCTGAATATCTAGCACCAACACAATTCAAAAGAAAATTAATGAATTTTTCAATAAAACACAAATGAAAATTACTTGTCTGAACACTAGAATTCGGGAGAAAAACCACAACCCAAAATGACTTGGCAAGCATGAGTATGAGTATGATGATGATGATGTTGAAGTCCATGATTATAATCTGTAATAGGCGCTTAAATTTAGGGAATATACTCCTTTTTTTTCTGCTGATCTATAGAGTAAAGCAGTAAATTGATATTGATGATCATGATGACTGTTCAAAGTCCTTTTCATTGTTTCGAGGCGAGCGTGTGTATGAGCGTTTTTTTTTATTTTTATTTTATTTGGAACATTAAAAGTCTTTTGTAGTTGTAGATGACACAGCATTGCCTTTTTAACACATCATGTAAATTGATGTATTCATTTTGTACTCCTCTCATATTTGAAGTGTTCCCAGTCATTATCATCACCATCATCTTCAACTGCAGCATGATCGTCATCATCGTCCATATTCGTCTTGTACACGAAAATGTAAATGAAAGCAGAAAAAGGTGCAACAATGAATTTTATTGTATACGGTCGTCATGTTTGACATCTGAGAAAACAATTTTTATTGAACCATTTCGTCTTTTTGTTTTATTGTTGCACATACCTACATATACATATTTTGTTGCTTTTGGCATTGAGTGCAATGAAACAAGTGTTTTATTTGATCAATGACCTGGGCATCACCATCATCATTTATTTATTCATTTATTTGTAAGTTTTTTTTTCATTTTCAAAATATACATTTAATGTATTGCACGAGTATGAATTTTTCAACAATTATGAGTTAAAATAAATGTATGCGTGCAGCTAATTTCTGATGCAGGATCAAAATATTGATACAGTTCATTTAACATGTGCCAACAACATCATCGTGATCATCACCGTGTGTGTGGATCATGACCAACAATGTTTTAAAGGAAATGTTTATACAACAGCTCGATTACAAGTATAATTTTAGAATTCGTATCGTTATTATTATATATTCATGAGATAATATTTGTTTTTATATATGCGTACGAATGCGAGTATTTACATAAATTTAAAAACAATTTCAAAACGGAAATATTTATTTTATTGCATTTTTATCTACCCTTTAAAACCCAACATTGCAAAATAAATGTTATTGCAAAAAACCAGGTGGTGTTCCAGTTTACAAAATATTATACAATAAAAGCATAGCATAAAATTGTAAAACTATTGGAAATTTATCGTAAATTAAAATGCAGAATAAATATAAAAAAAAAATAGTTGTGAATTATTGCTCTTGACCTTTTTTGATTAGTATGCATTTGTAACAGCGGTCGTTGTAACAAATGGAGCAATAAAAGGTGACAAAATGGGAAGAGCAAAATAATGCATCGAATTTTTGTTTCTCATCGCTCACCAGCTTAGGGGGAGTATCTTTACAGGCCTTTAAGTTATTTATTCTGCATACCGACAGGATGGCTGAAGATTTTGGGAATATTCCTCTTCATTTTAATCCCAAGAATATCAATAGATTACGATTCTTGAATATTTACGATCCATTTCATACATTTCAAACTGTTGCATTACCATTATTTATTTGCCCAATCTCCAGAGAGATAAGATAATTTCATCGTTGGAGTCAAATCTCTTTCCGACAAGCCATTTCTTCAGGATTGGAAACAAGAAATAGTTACTCGTGGATAAATCCGGAGTATAGGGCGGATGAGGGAGCAATTCGAATATGTGTGCACCCTCTGGGGTACCCAATTGTGAGTAAACGCGACAGGCGTCTTGCGGAAAGCTTTCTCATACCCAAGTGATCTTTGAAAATCCACTGAGGCATGTGAGATGCCAATAGAAACCACAATCTCTCGCACTTTCAATCTCGATCGGCTAATCCTATATCGTGATTTTTTTTCACATCTTTCGGGTGTAGAGACATCAACTACGAATCCAAAACGTTCGGCAACTTCCTTGTCACAACGAAATTCAGTACGCAACTATTTTACCATTTATATTAATGTTTCAGAGTTTTCATAGTATTTATGAAGCTTAGTATTTATATAAGGATGTTTTTTTTCTAAAAAAAAATAATGCTTTATGAGCAGACGAAATTCTGTTTTCTGTGTCCTCAAGTTCTCGAATTTTGTGTGTAAAATAGCTTTTTCCAGTGTTACAATGTTCTGAAGAATTATTAATTATATTATAAGGAATACTTTTCTGAAGATTCCTTTACTTTTCTCACATTTTGGCAGCTATTGACCAAAAATGGAGAAAAAAGATTTAAAAATATTTTTTTTTTGTTTTCATCTTAGTTTGTTTTACATTTTTTCTTCTAGTATAGCTACAATTATACCGAAGACAGGAAAACAAAATTATAATTGGTTTCCTTGAGAAAACTTGCATGATCATCGGAAAAATCTATTTTTATCCAAAATATACATGATTTCTTAAATTCCAAACAGCAGCTAAAACTAGCAAAACTCAAATGTGGATTTGATAAGGACATACATACTTCGTGAAATTCCACACGAGAAGGAGTTTGCATTTATGTGTTGCACTGTGTATTTAAAGAATGTGAATGATACAGTCAAACATACATATCAACTCCACAATGTATATTGGGACAGCAGATTGTGATAAAAATAATCATATTATACTTAAGCTGAAATCATAATATGATTGTGCTCAACCATAATATGTGATCATATCACCAACCTGTTTTTGCATAACCATATTGAGGTGGGGTTGAGGTGGAATCACAATACGTTTGGACATAATCATATTATGTTTTGCTACTTCATAGACTACGAAAATATTTATAGTTTTTCTCTATCACTTCGTTTTCCTCTGTTTTTTTTTAAAGAATGCACTGGTGATAAACCAGGGCAAGGATTTCTATGCAATTGCATGTTTTTAGTCAGTAAAATCACTTTTGACAAGTTATCTTAACCGGAAGGTTAGATGCGGCTGACTACTATGGAAAATATTTCGATGAAATTAAAAATATAATGGAACAATTTGATAATCACTCAATTAAAAAAATTAAAGATATTTTAAAAAACAATAATATTAAAAGCCAGTTAGCATTTCTGTGCTCAAATTACATCTTTATTTCTGAAACTGGTTTTTGCGTAAATGAAAATAATGGCGTCCTTTTTTTTGGAAAATTTTCAATCTCTGTGGTGGTTCAACGCACACGAATGGAAATATTGTGCATGTTTAAAAAATCTAAAATTCTTTTTTTTATTTTTTTTATGAGATTTATTTTGTATTAATTTTTGATGCAGAATCGATTGGTAAAATCAGATTTGCAATATATACAGCCCGTTTTGCTCTACAGAAAAATGTGCTCAAAATCTTTAGGTACGTTGTGGTATGTTGAACCACCACAAGGAGTGAAAATTTTCCAAAAAAAAAGGACCTCATTATTTTTATTTACACAAAAACCTTCAGAAAAAATTATGATACCCGAAAAACAAATGAAGTGACCTGGTCACAAACGAACTGTAATGTACATATGTATATTATTGAAACTGTGACCTTTTTTTTCAAATAAAAAAACTTGTTTTTATTGCATATTTTTGTAATTTTTAGTGCATATTTTCTCTGTTTATAGTGCATATTATAAGCGCATATTTTGAAAAAGTGAGTTTTTTGAAAAGTAAATGACCAATCGAGTTTCCAAATGTCACTTCTGTTTGAAACACATAGCCATAGATGACAACTAGATAGGTAACTGAGAGCCAAAAACCTAAGTCTGTTGTCAAAAACCTAATTCATGAGAATTTATTGTATGTATTTTGTTATTGCATCACCCGTATGTGTGAAAAGAGAGTAATTTTTTCCAATTTATTACTCTCTCCTTCCGTTCTATGCGTTTATTCTATACACATAGCTCTAAATTAAACGAAATTTTAACTTCAAGAATTAGAGAAAAATAATTATAACTATAATCCATTAATCGCAAAAAATAGCAGCAACCGTTTTTAGTAAACACGGAATATGCTCATTAGGGTTCCTACGCGGGAAAAAATTCCCGGGAATATTTTTCTGTTAATTTTCGGAAAATGTTTGTCGGGAATTTTCGGAAATTTCTTCATAAGTTTTCTTCTAAAAGTTACAATTTTCAGACTGGTTTCGAAGGCCAAATTTGTTGCTAATTGAATCATTCTATACATCCATAGATTTTTTCGGTTCTAGCAACAGATAGTCAGTTGGCAAAGAATTATTACGGTTGAAATAACACATTTTTTTCGCCCAACTCAAGCCACAGCTGAAAAATTTGGTTAAATTGGTAAGAAATGGGTTAAGAATGAATCTAATTTAAAGTTTATGCGCTTTAAGGAATTATTAAGATGCCTAACATTACAACTTTTAGGGATATTCAATGAATATTATTCATATTGAGAGAAAATAATAACAATAATAGTGGTTCAAATTTGTTTATCTACATTCAGATAAGAAAAATGTCTCTAATACGCATGTTTTATAGATTTAGCAAAGTCAAAATTCTTAAGTTTTTTAATTAAACAAAGAATTCATTGGTTTTATACTAATTAAAACTACGACTGTGAACATACCGATAAAATGCCACTATTAAATTAGAAAGCCTTATGGGTTGGACCAACATTGTACAACCAAATATAGTTATTTTATACTTCTTTTAAAACCCAATTATAAGTCAATTTATTCGAAAAAATTTTTCTGGTTTTTCCTCCCGGGAAAGAAAAAAGTCCGGGAAATTAGGAACCCTAATAAGGTAGCAGGTCTTGAAAACTATGTTATTCAGTAATTGCAAATAGGTGTCAAGTTTTTGCTGGTGGTAAAACAAGATATTTATTTTATTTGAAATCCGTGTGACAACTTGACGCCACATATTCGCCCATAATCATAGTCAAACACTAAAGTCGGTTCTTTTTAAAAACAACTTTAAAATAAAAACCAGCTTTTTATTAATTTGCAACCATAGTCAAAATTAAAGTATGTTTTAAATTGAACCGACTTTAACTGGGTGCCACCGCAAATGTAGAAAATGTTTTCATACAATATACAACAAAAAACAGACAAGTGGCAACGCTGAACAGCTGACATACAAAATGAAAAAAAAAATCAAAAAAACGTAAACAATAAAAGTAACCGGGACATCTAAAGAAAGAAAGTTGTTTGTTGTGGAAAAATGGAAAAGATAAGATTAATATCATAATTACGATATTTTGGTACTAATTTTATTGATAACTGTTCAATAATTGCAAAATCTATACCAATATCTTGTAACTTAAACATTTTTTACTTTGTGACGAACTTTTTTACTCGGCGAAGAACAGCTGATGCTGTTGTTAAACGAGTTAAAAACAACTTCAGCTAGTTTTATATTTAGAGTCGACTTCAGCGTCAGAAGTATACTTTAACTTGTCTATGATAGACCTAAAGTCCACTCTTAAGTAAAGTCGAGTTTAATTCTCTTAAAATGTGCTTTATTTTTGACTATGATTATGGGCCATTGTATTTGTCATAACTACTGACACTATGTATTTCGGAAAATGGTTTATTAAACTTTCTCTCATCAAAACACTTTAGTAAATGTAGATCTGCTTTAAATACTTTGTATGTGTTTATCTAAATTCAGTTTAACTAATCTAACTTAAATGCTAATCTTTCAAACTTAATTTAGCAGCAATAAATATTTTATACACTATTTAACATACAAATACTACTACTACTACTTATGAGCTCGTAAAGAATGTTTTATTAATAGAAATTAAATATATAATTTATTGAAAAATGTATTACATTTATTAAATTTTTAACAAATTAGCCTCTAAGTGATTTATGATTTCTTGATTACACTTACAAAAACCTAAATATGTATGTACAAAAAAGAATTTCATCATTAACATTATTTTAACAACAAATTTGTTTGAACAATTTGTGGCGCCACTACGACTGTGGCATGTGCGTTCAAAATTTTGTTCGTTAAACTAAATTTGTAACGCTTCAGTTGTAAAAAAATAGTATTCAAAGAAAGAAATAAACAATATTTCGTTAAAAATGTATACTTTATAACATTTAAGTTGGAGAGTTGGTGTTCGTGTTGCTGTTGAATGTTGCTGTTGTTGGTGGTATTTGTAGTTAATTAAAAAAGCTGCAGGGTTTCAAACCGAAAATTCATACAAACAGCCGTTCCGTTGGTCTATGCAATGCTCTATGTTCATTCTTTCCTTATATTATTGTTAAATTATTATTATTACGTTTATTATTGTTATTGTTACTATTATTATATTGTTTTGTTTTGTTTAATTTAAGTGAATATGGATTTGTAGCTACCAGTTTCTTAGTTACATGTTGTATGTACTTTTTACTCTTATTTTATAGGACTCTGCCTGCCTGTCTGTCTGTTCCCTACGGTTGGTCTATGTTGTTTTCTTGATGCGTAAATGTTTAATTAAGAATTTGTTTTCCAGCTACTATTCGTACTACTGGTATGCCCTGCTATTATGCCCTATGCTAGTAGACGATCGCTGAGTTGTAGTCTGGAGTATATGATCATAATAATAATCATAATGTAGCTTAGGGTTTGGTTTTTGATCTGGTCTGGTTTTTATAATTCGTTGCGTGTTATTATTATTGATCATGTCTATTTGTGCGATTATTAACGCATTCCTCAAACCTCATTAGGTGAATTGTACTTCATGTTTTATTAACATTGTTGTAAAATACTCTTACTTGTTATTATTATTGTTGTTGTAGTAAAATACTTTTTATGTTTAAAATATCCAAAAATATAGCCAATGGTGGTCTTGTTGCGTACCACAACAAATGCACGATAACAAGATCATCGTTATGGTTGTTTGGTTTTTTGAACGAAGTGTTTTAAATTGAAAAGTTTATTGCTACGTTGAATTCTGAACTTAATTATTTAAAGAGAACGGTGTTCAGCGGAAAGCGCTGAATTTTAGCTGGTTCTTTTGCCTAAAGCTTTCTTACCTCTGAAATCCTTAAAGTTCATTGAAATATTTTTTTTTGGATATCTTTCATCATGTTTAAGAAAAAGAAATTCTGAATATTATAGTCCAGATCATATGTATACCGATATTTTGACCAAATTCGTTAGATAGAGATCACCAATTTAAAAGGTAAAATTAAAAAATATTTTATGAAAGTTTATATTCGTTGTATTTAAGGATATACCAAAGTAGGCAAACAAATAAATATATTCCAGAAATTCTTTAGAGGTGGCTGTGATTTGAATTCAACAAATCTAAATATAATAGTCATATGTTTACAGAAAACATGGCCAAATTTGGGAATAAAGGTTAAATTCAATATTCGCGTGGTTTATTAAAAATTTAGCCATAACCATATCCATATCTGGTTTATATAAATGAATCTGATGAATAATGTTTCGTAAAGTTTAAAGATGTCTTACAGTATAACTGCATTTATAAACTATAGCTTGAAGTGAGTTTTAATTTCCTAAAATTTTGCAGCAGTCTAATATAAATACATACATAAATCCCTCTAAATGTATACATAATTATACACATACAACATTTACTTATATATATATGGATATGTAGGCACCTTATATTAGTATCACAAATATGATTTTGTCCAAAAAGCATGACGTTTCTGACTTTATCTCATTTAAATATCAGTGGTTTTCACAGCATGTTGTCTACCTTTAAATATCTTAAGACTTTTTTTTCTCCTCATCTGCTGTTCTTTAGATTCTAAATGCATACGTGTCCGCATACAAAGTTTTTTTTTTTTGTACGCTTTTCTTAAATATATATTTTTTTGTCTTTTAAGTAAATTCACTATCACATTATAAGTTTTATCCCCAGCATGTGGTTTTGTTAGATTTGTATTATTTTCTTTTTTTTATGATCGTTTCCACTCTGTTCGGTAATCGTACAGTAGTTTTATTTATTTCCATTTTATTTTCACGTTACGTATCTCAAAAAAAAAAGAACAACTGACAAAAAGGTCTCTTTATTTACCAGAAAAAAAGTTTAAGTTATTTATACAAATTATTTAAAGATCAAGTTTCTTCATTTGTGTAAATTTCTGGTTGGGATTTTTGCTGATTAGTTTAAATTAAACTACATTCAAGAAAATAAATGGAGAAATTAAATGTAGGGAATTAAAGGTTTGATAGTCAATTTGACGCCACGTTGATGATATATCAAACTGTTAGTTAGAACTTATTTCATGGGTTGTTTTTTTTATTAAAAATACTTAACGTCATGTTAGAAATGTTACTTGATTGAAACTGTAACTTTTTTGTGATGGGATATTTGCTATAAATGGGGTACAAATCTGAAGATGACTTATTGGCTTTACACTACAGTTTATTATAGTCAATCCTGTCATATATTTCAATACCCTTAAGGTCATATATCGATAATTTATCGACTAAATCTATTCACTGAGTAAAAGGATAAGTGACACAATGGAATCATCATGGAACAGAGAAATTGAGACAATTCTCATAATATCACAAATCAAGGTAAATATGTAAATCTGCTTCAAGAGAATCACTACGAATGTACAGATTAATAGACGATGATACTTACGAAACTTACATATGATATGGGCTTCCAAAACACTATACAGTTCGTTAAACGGAGTGGCAATAAGATTTCAAAATATCTGAGGATTAAGGAGATGAAAAATTCGTTCTTGGAAACATAGAGATCTAGTGTTGACAACTATTTAAAAGAATGATAAGATATCAATGGAGCAAAACATATTAAAAGCACACCACTTCAGACGCTAAGGAACGAACCTGAACCGAACTAGTTTGCACATGACCTCACAGACCAGTTTTAAAGACGCCAATCAATTGTCCCACGATTTATACCGAATCAAGGCCATATCAAAGCTTTCCAGACAAATTCCAGTCTCTAAATTTAAGGAATTTGTACAAGGTGACACTCGGTTCAAGTCCGAGCACCAGAGATCGATATTGCTTAAACAACAAATTAATTTTACATCGAAAATGTCAAAGCGTCATATGCGGAAAGTTTAGCTTAACTTCTTTAATTTGAAAAAAAAGTGACGCTAAAGTACACCGATTGCTAACAAAAGCTTATGGTGAATCGGTTTCGTGCGAGAGATGGTTTGTTCGGTTAAGAAGTGGTGATTTTGACACTGAAGACAAAGATCGAATTGGAAGAATTGGTGACATTACTCCATGAAGATTTATGTCGGAATTAACAAGAGCTTGCAAAATCAATGGGCGCTACTCAATCAGCAATTTTAAAATGTTTGCAAGCAGCTGGAATCATCAAAAATTAGATACCATACGAATGGAAGTCGAGAGACCTTGAAAGACGATTTTGCATGTTCGAAATGATGTTTGAACGCTATAAAAGAAAATCATTTTTGCACCAAATCATTACTTGCGATGAAAAATTACGCCTGGCCAACCAGCCGAATCGACACCAAAGTCAAATATCCATGGCACTGAGGTAATAATCCTATCTGTTATGAGCTGCTGAAATCTAGCCAAACCATCACATGGAGACATGTACCGAACACAACTGATTCGCTTGAAGCGAGCTTTGGTCGAAAAGCTCCCAGGATATGCTGCCAGACATGAAACCGTAATATTCCATCTGGGCAACACTCGGACACATGTTGCAATGTTAAAAACCTGTTAAAAACTACTTAGAATAAAGTGGTTGGGAAGTTTCGCCTCACCCGCCTTATAGTCCAGACCTTGTCTCGTCCGACTACTATTTGTTTCGATCGAAGCAAAACGCTCTCTCTGGTATACGCTTCACTTTGGAACTCATTATCGGATATTGGCTTGATTCGTTCTTAGCCTCAAAAGATGAGCAATTCTTTTGGCTCGGAATATACAGTGAGCCTCAAAAATGAGTATACACCAAAAATTATTTGATTTTTTTTTTAAGATAATGAAAATCCTAAAATTTATCTATCGATTAAAATTTAAAAGTTTTAAAAGGAGAATGCGTTGAATAATAGATTCGGTTTTGAAAAAAAAATATTTAAGTCGGACTATAATGATTTTTGTGATCTTAAAAAACTCAAAAAATTCGCTGGTGTTTACTCACTTATGAGGCTGTGTGTATATGTTGCCAGAAAGATGGGAAAAGGTCGTTGTTAACAATGACCAATACTTTGAATAAATTTATATTGTACAAATGTTTCAAAATAAAAACCAAAAACTTTTAAAAATCCTGCATTTTTAAGTCATGCACCCAATTTTTTCAAGTTCTTTTGATGAAAAATACAGTATTTGTTCTACATTTTTGTCAAAATTTGTTCTACATTTTTCTTTTCGGGTTTTTGGGGGGGAGGTGGAATTCCTGTTTCACCTCCAATTTGCCAATCCTTTCAACTATAATTAGTTTAATAAAATCAAATGACATCAGTGTTTTTCAAAGAAACAACGACTCTTAATCTCCTGATCTAAATATTCAATTTAATTAGTCTATTTACATTTCGATCTTTGAAACATTGCATAGTTTGCAATCGACAAGACCTGATCAAAAGCATTGCTATAGAAGTTTTTCAAACTATTATAAGGGGAAGAACATTTTCTTATGGTCAAATGTTAACGATATGAAGAATACCAAAACACATTTTAAGAATAAGTTACATGATTTAAGAAAAATTTCATGAAATTTGAACTGTATCGAATAACGAACGTATTTGGGTTTCCTCTGCTTTATCTCCAAAACTATAAGCGAATGTTGTTGATAAAAATATTTTTTTTTTCTCGAGATAAATTTTCCAAGTATCTAATAACATTTGCATGAGTTCTGAATACAATAATGTTGTTTTCAATAACAAGTATTTAGTGTTTCTTTAATATTTTTAATTATCATTAATATCCTACTAACTTTGTTTCTGTTTTTTTTCCCAATCATGTTCCTTTATTATCTAAAATATTATATTTATTTAGAAAATTACAATTTCGTTACACTCAAGTAGGGGGTGACACAGTATCATTTAAGACAAACAAATCATATTTATTTTGTATCCCTACAAAACCGAGAAAACAACAAGACAAACAATATAGAAAGGCGGATGGACGGACAATCACAAAAATCGTTGGAAAAATTAAAGAATGACTACAAAAGCCGACAACATCAAAAAACCGACAAAACAATTGTATTTATAACAAGATACAATATGAAAAGATGTCAAATATGACGACATTAAGAAAACATAACTGAAATTGAATTTTACAAGTGTCGTCGTCTTCGTCCAGCTACAAATGCAATGCTGCGCAATGTTCGAAAGCAGTTTGAAAACAAAAGGCCAAGCGCAAGGCTTTCATTGAAGTCATTGAAGGCCAGTCAACCAAACAACCAACCAACCTTGTTTGAAGTTGTTACGCAATAGTCTTAAGAGTTTCCAAACATGATAAAGGAAAAAGGGGCACAGGAGGTCAGGCTGAAAAATGATTTTAATATAATTTTCTATCGTTTCCATAAATTTCCTCAAAGGTTATTTTATTTCTTTCTTTCGTTATGCGAATCCATGAATTTATTTCTTTCGCGAGCGAATTTAGTTCGAATTGTTCGCGAATCGAAACATTCATACTAAATTTGATCGCAAAAGATATAAATTCATGGATTCTCACTACTCTGTTGAAAACCCTTCATCATCACACCATTTCAGCATGAATCTGTATACCGATCGACTTATAATCATTTTCTAAGTCGATTAAACGATGTCCGTCCGTCCGTCTGGCTGGTTGGCTGTCCATGTAAACCTTGTGCTCAGAGAACAGGTCGCAATTTTTAAGATATTTCGATAAAATTTGGTGCATATAAATTTTTCGGCCCAAGGACCAAGCCTATTGAAACTGGCTGAAATCCGTCCATTATTACACCTAGCCCTCATACAAATGTCCTCTAGAAATTGGACTTTATCGGTCATAAATGTTTAATTTATATAGGTATCTACACAAGTTTCGCTCCAAATAAGTTTTATATATACAAAATTCATGTCACCAAATTTTGTTACGATCGGTCAATAATTAGTCATAGCTCCCATATAGACCCGCTTCCGAAAATCACTTTAACGTGCATAAATCGCTTAAAAATGTTGGTATACTAACAAAATTCAACATAAATAACTTTCATATAGTAGTAACTCACACGACCTAATTTCATGGTGATCGGTCCATAATTGGTCATAGCTCCCATATAAGGCCCTCTTCCGAAAATCACTCACGAAAATAAATGATTGATATCTTAAAAGAAAAATTATCGGGCTCGGGCTTGACCGACCATATTTTCTTATTTGTTCATTGTGCAGAAATGCGTCATGATCTTGATGGTTAAGTAGTTAATTTTTAAGAAATATGGATGTTTCCTCTCTCAGTATTTTTATTTAAAGGAAATAACAAAGTTTTTTTATTATAAAAGTTTTAAAAACGAAAGGACTTTTCAGATTGCCCTCCTGTTGTTACAGCAGTGACATGCAATGTGTTTGTTTTTAAACAATGTTTGATACCAAAAATAAGAAACAAAATGACCACTTGAGATTAAAGGCCGATTATCGACATTTGTTGCAATCAGAAAAATCAACAAAAGGAGAAAGCAGCCGAAATACAAACATACAATACAAGTGCTCAATTTCCAACGATTCTTAGTAAAATATTCGTAATGTTTGTTTTTGTTTTGTTTTGAACTTAAAATTCATTTATTGAAGCCGAAAAAAATAATTTAAAATTCCAAAAATTTATAGGAAGTCGTCAGTCTCTCTACTCGTATTATGTGTACACGAGTATTTTCAGTTTATTGTTGGATTTTACGTAGTTTTGTTAAGTTGCGGTGAATAACAAACATTTACGCATGCGCCGTGACACTTATTTGACATTTTATGTTAAAATGGAAATAACAAAAACAAACAGCAGCAGCAACAACTACAATGACAACAACGTAAATGTCAGCTACAACATTAAAGGAAGCTGCTGGTCATGAAATCTCTACCGTAATAAATCTTTTAAATGTTGTTTGTTGTTTTATTATTATTTCAATCAACCATTTCATCTGAAATTTTCCATGTTTAATGTTGCCCTGCCAAAGGTCTAAAACAAACACAATTCACCTGTTTGATCATCATAGTTTTTTTTATGTTTCTCTTTTTTATTCCTGTGTTGATTTTTGTTACAATTTCAAAAGATCACTTACTAAACAACAGACACTTGTTTGTACAACGAGTATAGAGTGTAAACAATTCCGGCACAAGTTTGTAATTTTACATGACCTTTTGTTTTTGGTTAGTTGGCATGGCTGTGTGTTTTTGTAATTATAACAAATTTCTAACAACCTAAACTACTGCCACTTTGTTTCGTTACCAACATTTGTTGTATTAAGTTTTATTTTTTTGGTTTTTTTTTATAGAGATTCTTAAGAATCATTTTTAATAAACATTTTATGAGTTCTTAAAACAAAACCAAGACATTTAGTGAACTAATAAAAACCTTTTTTTTTAATACCGGAAAAGCACTTTATTGTGCACAAGTCCATCAAACAAGTGTCAAACATGTAATGTTCCCAACAAGACACTTTTCACCTTGTGTTTACACCATTTTTGTTTTGTTTGGTTTTTTGTAATGAGTGTAAATTACACCCATTAAACGCGTGTGGTCTGCTAGTTTGTAGTTTTAATTAGGTTCTTAATTTCATTTGACCAAATAAATAAAAAATATTCGTTTTAAATCATTTTATTTTGATTATTCTCGGAAATTTGTGTCAATTTAGTATTTCTTGAAAACAAATTGAATTTTATTTCCCCCCCAAAAATATATTCTTTTCGGATTGAAACTTTCTTTGAAATTGATATGAAACTCTACACAGAGAAAAGTGGTTCGTGATAGCAACCGAATGATTCGGTTGCACACTTAGAATTTTCCGGTTCTATCAACAGAAAGTCAGTTGATAATGAAGAATTTCGGTTGAAGCAATCAAACTTTTGTCCCTTCCAAAATTTTGTAGCCACAACTAGATATACATTTCGGTCGCTAATGTAGAATCATTCGGTTTGCAACAAATTCATTTGCTATCACGAATCTCTTTTCTCTGTGTATTGATCTTATCTCAAAACCATAATTGATTTTGTGCTGTAAGTGCAACAACCATTTACAACTTCGAGAACTTACTATTGGGGTTATGACTTAAAGATGAGGGATTATTTCAAATTTTCAGGTCTGACCAGATTTCAGCAGCTCATAATAGATAGGACTCTTTTGGTCCTACCAAAACGCTTTTAAGCGTTTTGAAATTGCTGATTGAATAGCTCCCAATGATTTTCTAAGCTGTTGTTAAGTTTGACAACAATCTTCTTCTAGTAATGCCCCCAATTCTTGGTCTTCAATTTCTTTTGGCTGGCCTGGGCGATCTTTGTCTTTCGTGTCAAAATCATCACTTCTGAACCACACAAACGATCTCTCGAACGCTGAATCCGATGAAACACATTCACTTTAACCTTCGCTGAGCCATCGGTACCAGGCTTCAGTATCACAGTTTTTCAAATTAAAAAAATAAAGCAAAACTTCCTTCATATGACGCTTTGTTGGCACAAAATCTAAATTTTCGAAGCATAAAACACTTTATTGTTCAATAACTAAGTGAGAATAAATAAAATAACCCTTCAAAATGACTATTAGTTATTAAAAACCAATGCGGAGTTCAAAAGATACGCCATCTATTTTAAATCCTACATTTAAGTAATTACAGTGACCATAATATTGTTAAAAAATTTAAATGGTCAAGGTAAACATGTACAACTTTAATTTTTCTCTGCATGCAGCACCTAATGCGAAGGATTTCCAATCGAATTTGGAAATCCTTCCCAAATTTCAGATTGGTAGGCTTTCATTACAAAATTTCGAACTCAAATCGAACACATTTTGACAACAAAATTAACAAAACTAATTTAAACAAATTACTCCTCTACAAGTTGCTTAAACAAACATTTCTTCAAATGACAGGTTTGAAAATACATGCTAAATTTTTCGTAAACACCAGTTATACTGCCAAACTAAATATTTAATTTTTTTTTGTATTTTATACTTAAACACTTTAAACATTCTTAGTTATTTGAACTCCATATAAATGGTTGTTAGGAGAAATATATCAGCTAATATTTTTTTGTTGTTTTATTTTTTGCTTTTTTGTCTGTGTTTCATTTTTTTTTAATTAATTTTCATAACCATTAACCAGTCTTTAACCTCAGCTGGTGGTAGTTTAAATATTATAAATATTGGAAAACGAACAAAAAACAAAAAAAAAAGCTCAGCAACAGCCATCTCATCACATAAACTACGCCATTTTATAGCGCCATCACTCATTTTAGTCTTTTGCAAACGATTTTTTTTCTTTTTTTGTTGTTGTTGTTATTGCTGCTGTTGTTGTTTTTGTTGTTGCAACACAAAACATGTCCCATAAGACACTTCATACTCATGGACAAACATCAACTAATCTTTCATTACAACTGTACAGCCTTAAATTCACACTTGCATCATAAATACATTGCAATTTTCTGTATTTTTTTTTTTCATGCGTATGCGTGCGTAAGCTTTTAAATAGACAGAGGGACGGACGAACTAACAGACAGACAGACAACAATTGCATTTGGAGACGTCCAATGCATGTTTGAGTATGTGGTGTCTGATGTGTCTGACAGGTCGGCATGCGCAATTTGCTTATAAGGCTGTAGGTAGGAATTATATATAGAAATTATTTTGTTGCATGGTGTTTTAGCTGTACGAGTAATTATGAACCTGTAGTCATTTCTCTTTTTATTATAATAATAATTATTATTTTATGTTGTTGCTTTTTGTACTACTGTGGTGCCAATGGTGTTTAATTTTGAAAGTTATACCAAACAGTAATTTATTTCCTTTCCAACACCACCATACGTGGCAAATAGATAACTCTTAGCACAAATACGAGATCTGAAAATTTGATTTTGACACAAACTTTTTTAAACTTGAGTAACATAATGAACTAGAACTGAACTACACCATTTCCAATTGTATTTCAGAAGTTTCTAATTGTATTTCAGAAATTTTCAATTGAATTTCAGAAATTTCTAATTATATTTCAGAAATTTCTAATTATATTTCAGAAAATTCCAATTCAATTTCAGAAATTTCCATTTATATTTCAGAAATTTCCATTTATATTTCAGAAATTTCTAATTATATTTCAGAATTTTCCATTTATATTTCAGAAATTTCTAATTGTATTTCAGAAATTTCCAATTGTATTTCAGAATTTTCCAATTGTATTTCAGAAATTTCCATTTGTATTTCAGAATTTTTATTTTATACTTAAAAAGTTTCCAATTGTATTTCAGAATTTTCCAATTGTATTTCAGAAATATCCATTTGTATTTCAGAAAATTCTAATAGCAATACCAATGGATATTTCTGAAATACAAATAGAAAATTCTGAAATACAATTGGAAAATTCTGAAATACAATTAGAAACATTTTAAATATAAATTAAAATTTCTGAAATACAAATGGAAATTTCTGAAATACAATTGGAAAATTCTGAATTACAATTAGAAAATTCTGAAATACAATTAGAAAGTTCTGAAATATAATTGGAATATTCTGAAATATAATTAGAAAATTCTGAAATATAATTAGAAATTTCTGAAATATAATTGGAAATTTCTGAAATATAAATGGAAATTTCTGAAATATAAATGGAAATTTCTGAAATTGAATTGGAATATTCTGAAATATAATTAGAAATTTCTGAAATTCAATTGGAAATTTCTGAAATACAATTAGAAACTTCTGAAATACAATTGGAAATGGTGTAGAACTGAACTAGAATTGAACTAGAACTGAACTAGAACTGAACTAAAACTGAACTAGAACTGAACTGAACTAGAACTGAACTGAACTAGAACTGAACTGAACTAGAACTGAACTAGAACTGAACTAGAACTGAACTAGAACTGAACTAGAACTGAACTAGAACTGAACTAGAACTGAACTAGAACTGAACTAGAACTGAACTAGAACTGAACTAGAAATGAACTAGAACTGAACTAGAACTGAACTAGAACTGAACTAGAACTGAACTAGAACTGAACTAGAACTGAACTAGAACTGAACTAGAACTGAACTAGAACTGAACTAGAACTGAACTAGAACTGAACTAGAACTGAACTAGAACTGAACTAGAACTGAACTAGAACTGAACTAGAACTGAACTAGAACTGAACTAGAACTGAACTAGAACTGAACTAGAACTGAACTAGAACTGAACTAGAACTGAACTAGAACTGAACTAGAACTGAACTAGAACTGAACTAGAACTGAACTAGAACTGAACTAGAACTGAACTAGAACTGAACTAGAACTGAACTAGAACTGAACTAGAACTGAACTAGAACTGAACTAGAACTGAACTAGAACTGAACTAGAACTGAACTAGAACTGAACTAGAACTGAACTAGAACTGAACTAGAACTGAACTAGAACTGAACTAGAACTGAACTAGAACTGAACTAGAACTGAACTAGAACTGAACTAGAACTGAACTAGAACTGAACTAGAACTGAACTAGAACTGAACTAGAACTGAACTAGAACTGAACTAGAACTGAACTAGAACTGAACTAGAACTGAACTAGAACTGAACTAGAACTGAACTAGAACTGAACTAGAACTGAACTAGAACTGAACTAGAACTGAACTAGAACTGAACTAGAACTGAACTAGAACTGAACTAGAACTGAACTAGAACTGAACTAGAACTGAACTAGAACTGAACTAGAACTGAACTAGAACTGAACTAGAACTGAACTAGAACTGAACTAGAACTGAACTAGAACTGAACTAGAACTGAACTAGAACTGAACTAGAACTGAACTAGAACTGAACTAGAACTGAACTAGAACTGAACTAGAACTGAACTAGAACTGAACTAGAACTGAACTAGAACTGAACTAGAACTGAACTAGAACTGAACTAGAACTGAACTAGAACTGAACTAGAACTGAACTAGAACTGAACTAGAACTGAACTAGAACTGAACTAGAACTGAACTAGAACTGAACTAGAACTGAACTAGAACTGAACTAGAACTGAACTAGAACTGAACTAGAACTGAACTAGAACTGAACTAGAACTGAACTAGAACTGAACTAGAACTGAACTAGAACTGAACTAGAACTGAACTAGAACTGAACTAGAACTGAACTAGAACTGAACTAGAACTGAACTAGAACTGAACTAGAACTGAACTAGAACTGAACTAGAACTGAACTAGAACTGAACTAGAACTGAACTAGAACTGAACTAGAACTGAACTAGAACTGAACTAGAACTGAACTAGAACTGAACTAGAACTGAACTAGAACTGAACTAGAACTGAACTAGAACTGAACTAGAACTGAACTAGAACTGAACTAGAACTGAACTAGAACTGAACTAGAACTGAACTAGAACTGAACTAGAACTGAACTAGAACTGAACTAGAACTGAACTAGAACTGAACTAGAACTGAACTAGAACTGAACTAGAACTGAACTAGAACTGAACTAGAACTGAACTAGAACTGAACTAGAACTGAACTAGAACTGAACTAGAACTGAACTAGAACTGAACTAGAACTGAACTAGAACTGAACTAGAACTGAACTAGAACTGAACTAGAACTGAACTAGAACTGAACTAGAACTGAACTAGAACTGAACTAGAACTGAACTAGAACTGAACTAGAACTGAACTAGAACTGATCTAGAACTGAACTAGAACTGAACTAGAACTGAACTAGAACTGAACTAGAACTGAACTAGAACTGAACTAGAACTGAACTAGAACTGAACTAGAACTGAACTAGAACTGAACTAGAACTGAACTAGAACTGAACTAGAACTGAACTAGAACTGAACTAGAACTGAACTAGAACTGAACTAGAACTGAACTAGAACTGAACTAGAACTGAACTAGAACTGAACTAGAACTGAACTAGAACTGAACTAGAACTGAACTAGAACTGAACTAGAACTGAACTAGAACTGAACTAGAACTGAACTAGAACTGAACTAGAACTGAACTAGAACTGAACTAGAACTGAACTAGAACTGAACTAGAACTGAACTAGAACTGAACTAGAACTGAACTAGAACTGAACTAGAACTGAACTAGAACTGAACTAGAACTGAACTAGAACTGAACTAGAACTGAACTAGAACTGAACTAGAACTGAACTAGAACTGAACTTGAACTGAACTGAACTAGAACTGAACTATGAGTAGCACACTTGAGACTTATAAAAATTCAAATTTGTGCAAATAGTTTGTCTTACTTAAAAGTCAGTGGCTGTGATAAGTATTTCTGGTTGGTGAAATTAAATAGATCCTTTTCAAAACATTAGTAATTTTGCAAATATTTTTGACCCATATTATCATCCAAATAAAATTCTAAAAATGTTACAAAACCTCCAAAAATTTCGTGTCAATGAAATCTGTATATTGTAAATGGTTTTGTTGTAGCGGCTTTTCCTTTTCAACTGCAAAAAACAACCAAATATTTGTTGTGTTGCAAGTAAAAATACAACAAAAAAACGGCAACAATTGCGTGTGAAACAAAGACGTCAAACTAGACTCAGAAATAATCTATTGTATGGACTGGACGAACATGTAAATGTCTAAACAGCTGAAAATACAACAAAGAAACAAAAAAAAAAAGAACAAAAACCAACCAAAAAGGTTGCCGACAATCAGTCCAAATAATGCCACAGCACCGTGAAGCGATCATCAGCAACCGCGTCTAGATTACGGAGATGGTAAACAGACATCTTCCAGCATACACAACATACAGTACACTGTATAACACACTAACAAATAGATGCTTCAATATTGAATGAAGGAATATGTCCGTCTATATTGTTGCATGAAAATCGACAGTGATTACGACGTACGTGTATGTAGATGAAAAAGAACATTGATTTATCACAAATAATTTATCACTCATTAGGGAATGCATTTTAGATGAAAACCAACAACAGCAACAAAAACATATAGAAAAAGAAAACATCGACAGCGCCTTCTTTAGAGATTTACATTGATTTCTGGTTGTTGCTGTTGTCGTTTTCTCTGCATTTTTAATTTACTAAAACATTTAAAGGCGTTGAAAGGTGTAGTAGAAAAGATATTTCTTCAAATGCAAAATATCCACACCATGTACAAACGACGCTAGATAGATCGACATGGTACATCATGATGAGGTTGTTTTTTGTAGAAACTTTTTTTTAATATTTTGTAGCAACTTTTTTCCCATTCCAGCTCATTCTCTCACTCCATGCCAAGCCATGCCAATGTATGTAAATTTATGCCATAAAACCTGTTACATTGACATTTATAACCAACCATTGGCATCTATCAGTTGTATGGTCAGTTCAGTTCTTTAGTTGAAAAATGAATAGTTAGGGTCAGGAAAAAAATTAATTCAAGATTATGGTGATTTTTTTTGTTGTTGTTTTGTTTTGTTTCAAGTATAAGTAGATGTAAACAAAGTGTATAATTAATTTCAGAGAAAAAGCGCTTAGAATCTATTTAATAACTTGGAGATTGTTAACTTTCAGGGGCATATTTGCATTTTTTTTAATGGGATTTCTTGATAAAGTTTTTTTTTTAATTTAAATAATCCATAAAAAGCTATTAAAGCGAGCGATAAGTTCAAGTTGTTTTTCCAGATATTTTGTTAGAGAGCTCCAGGGTCTCTGACCTGTTACTAGAAATTCTACATATTTCATATATATTCTGCATCGTTATAGATAGCGAAGTCGATGTATCCATGTCCGCCTGTCTGTTGAAATCAACTTTCCGAAGCCCCCAAATACCTTACATACATGATTGATACATCAATATACATATCCGCTTTATTCCAACTTTTTTTTATTATTCTTGGACCAGCACTCAGGGGATGACCCCTACTCATGCAAAGCATTGTGTTGGAACTAGGAAAATAGGTTTTGGGAGGATAGATAGAGGGAGTAGTGTTTGTGGACATTCGATTGATTTGAACTTTCCGACATTGAAAGTGACAGGAAAGACTTCAAAGAAAGAAAGAATTTTCCCTGTAGTGTGTTGTGCAGACCACTGGCCAATCGACCACAAGGGGATGGGTTCTTGATGAAAAAGTGTATTACGTAAAAATGTGCGGGTATCAGGAACAAGTTCCCAAATTTCATCAGAACACATTAGATTGTAGTAAAACACAGCCGACATTCCGTCGATACCGTAGTGTGACTAATAACCACCTTCGCCCTCTCCTGTACGTGGTCGAGAAGATACAAAATAGACTTTGAAGCACCGGCCCATACATGGAAGTTGTATTTAATTTTCGGTCTGATGTATGTGGTCGTGGTATTAATAGTGAGCAGATCAGATTGAGTGAATTGATTCCTACACCGTTTCAGAAAACCGAGACACTTCAATGCTACTTTCAACACATGAAAAATGTGACATGACATTGTCTTCTCATCCCCAGAATATCAAAAATACAGATGAAGCAACATGGTCTATCGTTCGTTTTTGTGTCAACGTGCAACACTTGCGAGCGTTGAAAGCAACCCCATTCAGAGATTGTCACAAGGTCCCCATTAAGGGAATCATTCATGTTTTCTCTAATTGCACCAATCTCCGACAGGCTTGGTCTATAACTGAATGAATATGAATGCCAAATATTGCTTTCATCTGCAAAGGAATATATACGGCTGGAAATTTGACCAAATTGTTTAGGAAAATAAGAATAGAGTAGGAGAAAGAACGGAGCCTTGCGGCTGCTATTTGAAATCGAGAAAATCGGCCCACTAATATCTGAGATATAAGCAAAAAACCGCGACTAACTTGATTTTCACCAAAATTTTTTTTTTCAATTTTTCGCGAACTTTTGATAATTTTTTTAATTGTTTCGTTTAATCTTTTTTATTTACTTTTTTTTTTCTACAAAAATAATCAAGGAAGTTATGAAAATTAATCCACCACGCTTAATATACAGTTCGAATAACTGACAGTCCTTGACATGTCCCATTCTAATGGTTTGATAAATTTTACTATACGAGGCAGGTCAATAAATCCTTGACTTTTTGAATAAAATACAGATTTTTGGTAAATTTTTTTTCTATTTTTCCTTTGAGCTCTATACATTTTGTCAACCTTTCCCCAATTTTTGTATCCCTTCCACAAAATAAGATTTGGCGAGATCATCAGAATAGGCATTTTTGTGAGATGATTCAATCGTTGGAATCAAATCTCCTTCCGCCGAGACATTTCTTCAAGTTTGGAATCAAAAATAGTTATTCGGTGCTAATTCCGGAGAATAGAGCGGTTGAGAGAGCAATTCGTAGTCTAATTCATGGATTTTTGCCATGGAAAATGCTGCCGTTTTTTTAAATCCTCATTAAATCGACTGGGAAACCCACTGTTTTGACTGATATTTGGTCTCTGTTGTGGTGGATCCACGTTTCGGTAACGGATACGAAGCGACGCAAAAACTCCTTCATATTGAGGTTGAATAACACCAAACACTCTGTAAAAGTGTTGATAGTGTCGAGTTTCCATAGTATTCCAAGCTTAGCCTTGTTTTGGGAGAGCAGTGTTGCTCTTTCAGTTAAAAGGTAGGAAATTCAAAAATTCACTGACTTATTGACCCGCCCTCGTAATATTTTTATTTGCATTTGGGTTCAAGTTTCAAAGCAGCATTTAAATTTATTTTATATCTTCTTTCAGTGCCGAGATATAAGTTTTTAAACTTTGTAAAATTCAGACAATGGGCGAAATGTGGCAACTTTTGGCGATAACCTATAAAAATATAAATGAACTAAATTGAATCAATTAGGTTTTAGTTTATTTGTCTCATATTTAACTGCTGTTAGAGGACACAAGAAACTAGTGTAGAAAATTATAAGGGTACTGCTACACGTTCAATATACATATATTGTGATATTTGGATCGCGATCCATTGTAATGGATCACGCAAGATTAGGTTATTCTGCGATTTGGATCGCGATCCATCAATACTGCATGCTACACGATCAATAAATATCGCGATACTGGATCGCGGTCAATATATATTGAACGTGTAGCAGTGCCCTAATGATGGGATTCTATAAAGAAAAGTGTTACCTTTCCGATTAAATAATTATTTTTTCCAAAATCGGGATTTTAATTTTTGAACTTGCGCCAATATTCTCCACATAGCTGCCTCAACGTGCATGATCTCTTAAAGTCCCTTCTTCTATGTAAACTAGAGTCAAAATATTATTTAGATATTTGGTCAGACCGATGATGAATACTCTACATTAGAGTGTCACAAAAAAATTAAGTTTCATCAAAATCGGCCCAAAAATATATATTTCGCTATTTTTCCATAAGAAATTCCAAATATTGGAAAATTTGACCTTTGACCTTCTCGATTTAAGGGTTGGCGTTTTCCGATTTTAGTAAAACTTTCAGACTATATTTAAAATTGCATAGACTATAATATTCTTAATAGGCTTTACTTAAAGTTTATAACAGTAAGGAAATTCGGCACATTCGCCAAAATATGGCCAAAAAATTAGTTTTTCTCGAAAATCGCAAAATTTAAATCGCAGGTACGGAAAAACTTAAGAGGTATTGTCATACTTTTTTCATATTTTTATTCCCTATTATGTTCTCAATAAATCCCAATGTGATGATTAAAAAATTCTGAAATTTTGTTTAACAAAATTTTTAAAAATTTTAAAATAGAGTTTTGGTTATATCTGCGAATAGGTTAACGGTATCATACGAAGACAAAAACTCATATACAAGTAAATATGGATATATTTTGAGTAAAAATAAACTTTTATTTTAATATTTCTCAAAATATGTTAATTTTGTTCCTACATTTCTTGTTCTTGTGGCCTGGCGATTTTTTAATAACATTAACATTTTTTAACCAATTTTTGTGTTTTATATCTTATTTGAACGACAATTACGTACACATTTCGATTATTTTAAATTAAATTTCAAAAGTAATTATTTAATGGCAAAATTTTTACAAAAACTGAAAAAATTGCATTTTTCACCTCAAAACTAAATCGCAAGTCGGCACGGTTTGCAATCATGATAGAAAGACAAAATTTCATATTTAACTATAGTTTTATATATAAAAAAATAGAGGGTATGCGTTCCAAAATTCCAAAAAAAAAAATTGGAACACTCTACTCTACATATTAGTAGAAACAGCCTTTTCTCCTAACCATTAAACATTTATTTGTCGCTGGCTGCTTTAGTTAAGGCTTAAATATTTTCTTTTAGCTTTAGATAATACAAAAACCTGTACAACTAATAATCATTAACAATTAAGATAATTTGTTGGCATTAATATTGCTTGAATTTGCAATTCGTTTATACATATTTTTTCTACTCTCCAGATTGACTTTTTTTTTTTGCAAGTATTTTTTTAAAAAGCATGTAATACAACTTTTGATTGGGAATTACTACTTCAGCTCCTAATCTCATTGATTGGTTGGTTTGTAGTTTTTTTTATTTTTAATTTTATTTTTTTCAATTTTGCATTTCGTATGACAAAACTACTTGTTGTATTTTATAATTATGCCAAGTTAAGTTTGTGTTATTTGAAAGCTATAAAAAGTACATTTTAATGATACTTTTAGTTTTTGATTTTGTTTTTTTCATAGTCATATTTCTTGGAGTGTGGCTTAAAGGAATGAGGGAAGGGGCAGGCTGAAGAGGCAGGCAGTAGAGTGTCTGTTTGAGTGTTTCAAAACTGGCGACTTTTGCAATACATATGGATTTGTGTATGTCTGTAAAAGGTATTGGGAGAAACAAAACTACTTAATAATCTTGCTAATATTGTATTATAGTCGTATACAATACTTTTTTTTTCCTCTATGATATGACTACGAGTATTATAAACTTAATGGACAAGTGGTATTGTTAATGTGACACATTGATTGACATTTAGCTATTTTTGTTGAAGGAAATTATTATTATTATTATTTTTTTGTTTGAAATAATGAAAAAATCTTAATTGCACCCACTTTAAATGAAATTTATGTGATTTCTTTGTAGCTGAGTTTTCATAAAAATCACTTTTAAGCCATTTAAGTGAATTTATTTAAATATTTATGAATAATTTTGTAGAAGAATTTGTTGAGTTTTATGAAACTATTTAACCCAATTGTTTATTAACCAAAAAAAATCATATTCGTGATTAAAAACTTAACAAACAAAAATTGCGTTGAATTTATTTTGTTAATTTTTTTTGCTTTTTGACAAGAAATAAATGTCGATGGTGTAGAAATCAATCTGTATGCAAATTGTTTTCAATACAAAATAACCAACTACAACCAGATATTGATCTTTGCCGACATAAAATGTTAGACACAAAATTTTAAACAATTTTTAAACGCCCTGATTTCCCCCCACTTGACAAATGTAAATAATGAAAGACAAAAATGCTTGATATTTTTTTAAATATTAAATATTTCTATTAAAAGCTTCGTTAGGCAAAAGTAACAAAAAGCGGCACTTAAGGCTAAAAAAAATATCTAATGTTTTTAAAGTAATTTTTTGTTATAGAAAAAGACAATAAAAAAAAAATGTTAAAATGCGTTTGACAAAAGAGCGACTTAGACAAGCGCACGCAAAGTACTCGAAAGCATGTTACAATAAACTTCAAACGTGTGAGCATTTATGGTTAATTGAATATTGTTTGAATACAAAACTATTATTACAAACATAATAATGTTAAAGAAAAAATTATATCATAGATCAAATATCAATAATAGTAATAATAACAAAAGCCACATGGAATACCTTAACGAAATTTTACATGATGATCCCTACAAATCCCCACACAAAAACTTGTCTACTCATGCTAAAACCCAAAGAAAGACGGACGGACAGACAGTCGTAAGCAATTTTAATGGCAGGACAGACCCCTTCCACAAAACGTTGCTCATTCTTTTACAAGTACTCTCTACTACTAACAGATAACAGACATTTAGGCGTTTTCTTATGAATATTGTTCAGTTATAATCTCAATAAAGAAAAAAAGAGTTAAGTGCAAAATTCTACTTTAAGCCAAAATATTCAAAAAGCCAGCCAACAAAAGAGAAAAAAAAAGAACACAGATCTTCTAAAGTGTTAAGAATTCAATTAAAACCACATTTTTGTTGTTGTTCGGTTTTTTGAACAAAGCCGCCCATATTGTTGAGAAAAATATGGTCATGATTAAGATGACGATAAAAATTGTTTTTAAACTCTATAAAGGAGTTTTTAGTCAGAAATCGAAATCAAAGACAAAGAACATACAAAAAAAAAAACGTAGAAAAATACCTTAAGGTTATAGAACAAAAACACCACATAATTTGGTTGTTAAGTGAATGTCTGTTTGGGTTTTATAGTAAATTCTGTCATATTTGTAGCTAAATGTATTAAGAAATTTACTTGTGCGGCTTTTAGATACATAATTAGATACATACTTTTATGTAGCAATAACAACAATTTCAACGACATATATAACAGCATACCGATCAATCTTATTATCAATATATCTGTGTTTTAAATACAATGTTAATTCTTTTGGCTGCAAGAACCCAGCTGTTCTAGGAGACTGTCCCTCTCCAATGGATAACTTCTGGTGCGTAAAATAACTACTTTCTAAACTACTATAGGATACATAGAGACACTTATGTTAAAATTGACTTCACGCTAGATTACCTGGGATGTATAAAGTAACCAATTGACTTCTCTTTGCACTACAAAGAGCACATACGTGTGAAATGACCCAAAATATCAGGCATCAATATGCCTCAGTGGCAATTACTGTCTATAAAGTATACATTGACTACATACTTAACTGCTGGGAGATCTTTCAAAATAAATGTACACAGTGGGACGACACCAGCTTAAAGTTTAACTGTAAATGAATGTTGCCTTACACAAAAGTAAATTTTATACAGTTGAATAATTTCTTACGAATAATTATTCGAACAATTTAAAAATGGCCATTTTCGAATAACGAATAATTTGAAAAATTTTATATAGAATAATCGAATAAAACGAATAAATGTTAAATTGCTTAAAACTTTTCATAATTTCAAATTTAAATAAGTAATAATGACTCACAAAAATAGTATTGTTTCTGAAATTCGACAAATAACTAAAGACAAAGGGGCTTTCGTTCACTATAGATGAGTGTTCCGATATAAATATAAACATTACTGCAAGAAGTTACAATTCTAAAAACAAATCTTTCAAAATTTTTAACTTAGGACTTGAACCAATGAAAATAAAAGGTACGGAATAAAATATTTGTTATTTAGCTGGCGAAATATTAGAAGGAGTTGAATGTGATGGAGAATGTGATTTTGAAACGGTCGTCGAATGTGATATTGAGGATGACATTTATAGTGATTACATTGAAATAGATGAAGGCCATTATCTTAAAATATATGTATATAAATGATATTATTAACCGCGTACGTAAGTGTTGCAAAATATTTAATAATCGAATGATAAACACAAATATTGCAAACTAACGTTTTGTTGCAAGAAAAGCATGGAGTTCGTCTTATACATGATTTTGAACATCGTTGAACATCTTTGTCTAACATGGTAATAAACTTTTTGCGTATTTGTAAATGCGTCAATCATGCACTGCCTGACTTCAAATTACCCACGTTCACTGACAATGGTATCAAACTTTGGACAGATTCCCTTTATCGTTCGATTAATCGAATAATTTCTTACGAATAATTATTCGAACAAGTTAAAAATGGCCATTTTCGAATAACGAATAATTGTATATTTAAATTTATTAAATTGCTTAAAATTTTTCATAATTTCAAATTTAAATAAGTAATAATGACTCACAAAAATTGTATTGTTTCTGAAATTCGACAAATAACTAAAGACAAAGGGACTTTCGATCACTATAGATGAGTGTTCCGATAGCTCCTTCTATAAATATATAAATATTACTGCAAGAAGTTACAATTCTAAAAACAAATCCTTCAAAATTTTTAAGTTAGGACTTGAACCAATGAAAATAAAAGGTACGGAATAAAATATTTGTTATTTAGCTGGTGAAATATTAGAAGAATCGCAATTAATAATCAAAATATTAACATAGATTAAAGTGGAGTTGAATGTGATGGAGAATGTGATTTTGAAACGGTCGTCGAAAGTAATATTGAGGATGACATTAATAATGATAACGTTGAAATAGACAAAGGTCATGATCTTTAAATATATTTAAGTGATGTTATTAACTTATTGCGTATTTATAAATACGTCAATCATGCACAGTCTGACTTCAAATTAGCCACGTTCACTGAAAATGATATCAAACTTTGGACAGATTTGTGTAATTCCCTAAGACAACTTGATTAAGCAAATATTCGGAACCCTGATAGAGCTTGAGGATATAATACAATTTGTTGTAAATAATTTAAATAAAGTTAATAATTAATTTACTAAAGAATTAGCTACTCAATTTGAATCCCGAATTAATGAACGACATAAAAAAGTTCTTAATACGTTTATATTGAATTTGAATTCAAGATCATGTCCAACTAGCTCAAATTTATTAAAGCATAGCTCCAAAACGAAACTAGAGGGTTTGCTAGTCAATGGTTTTGTAGATTGTTCGGGAGTTAATCTGATCAGAATATTTCTATTGAAAATTTATTGATGGACTTTGTATTCGAATATTTTTTAACATTATCAATACCTGAATTGTTAACTTTAACGTTATTTTTTGTTTTTCTTTAATAATAAAATATTAAAAAACCGACAACAAAACTTCATTCTTTACTTTTTTAAAAAAATTTAAATTATTCGAATAATTCGATTAATTTTAAACATGTGATCGAATTATTCGAACAAGTTAAAAGTTCTTATTCGAATTATTCGTTTTCTTCGATCAAAAGAAAAATCGAATAATTCAAATACCCTAGTAGAGACCGTCCATATTTACACAATATTAATTGCTTAATTTCTATTAGCTTTTTCTCAATATCTACATGCTTTTGTGATTTACAATTTCTATTTTCTCAATAGTAAATTGGATTTCTCATCATCAATTTGTATTTTCCTAATATTAATTTGGAGTTTCTCAATTTCAACTTGAAATGATATATAGTTTAAAAAATTTGAAACAAATTTAATAAATGATAAAAAAACATAGCAAATGTTTTTGTTTTATAAGCTCTAGGAGAATAATATCATTCTCAGCATCCATAGGTAATTAATTCTTTGTTTTGAAGGATAAAATTGCAGAAAAGCTAGTTTCACATTAATAGCTTCAGCGTGAAAATTCATTTGCTACAATCATATATATGATTGTGATAATCGTCAATCGACAATCATATAAATCATTACAGTGACGATAATATTGTTAAAAAACTTTTGAGATTGTCACAGTAAACTTGTACTATTTTTTTCTCTTGCCCTTTTTTCTTGTTGAAGAACCGATCGTTTCGTATATTTTTTGTAATTTTTTTATAATAATGATATTTTTTTAATGGTTGGCCAAAAAAAAAACAATTTTTCTAACTTTTGTTATACTTTTTCACAATATTTTCTTATTTTTGTATCCAAAATCTACCATGCTGATTAAAATATGCTGTAAAGACTAACCAAAAAAACGAACAGAGTAAAAAATAAAGAGTTTTCGGTTTCTAAATCTATAAAAAGACAAGTGTATCGGCGTTTTGAAAGTTTACATCTGAATTTCATTTGAGGGGGAGTTAAATTTCCCAACTCTGGCACATTCGACCAATAAATTTTGATAGAGCAGACAAAAAAAAAGACAAGTGTATCGGCGTTTTGAAAGTTTACATCTGAATTTCATTTGAGGGGCAGTTAAAATTTCCCAACTCTGTCACATTCTTATTGTTAATCGGAATAAGAAACCATGTGATCCTTACATTTTAGGTATAAAATGTGTTCAGCAAATTTATGTAAAATGTTACGGAGAACATTTTAGTAGAATATGTTGACCCTCTAAATCCTCAAGTCATGGGTCTTTTTTGTCCTTCTTTTAAAAAAGAGCAAAAACAGAATGTTCCGCAAAAATATTATCCGTGAAATTTTACTATAAGTCCTTGAATACACCAAAATGGAAAATTCAACCAGAAAGTCAGAAAAAAGACACACAAAAGAGAGCTTAGGTTTAATTTCGCATTTATTAAGAATTTTATTTTAAAGTACCCCAAAAATTTAGCATTTTAGAAAAAATAGTTCAAATTTAACTAAAAATCACTAATATCTCAATTATTTTAACTTCGATTGCAAATTTGGATAGGAATTATTCATTAATTACATTTATTTAGCTCAATTCCACTTCATTATCATACAATGTCCAGTACAAAACAAATTTCACTACAATTCTAGCTTCTGTCCCACTGTCACCATATCTATGAAACATTTAAATGTGCAAGTATATTTATACATTTGTGTTACACTGTCTGTCACCTTAAGAAAAAACAAAAATGCCATTAACCTGATTCTCAATCATGTTTGTTTTATTCTTTCAGATTTCATGAATGCCAGGGACACCAAACCAAAAAGTCCAAAAAATAAAGACCCTCATTATTATCTAGCAAAAGTATCTAAACTATTATTAAGAAGGCATAAGTTAATTTGTCCGTCCAAATAAACATTTCTCTGCAGTCTCTCAATGTCCCTTTTTCCTCAAAAAAAATCTAATAACGCTAAAAAGGTTTTTACTTTTAAAAGGTTTCCATCTAAATCAATTTAATTTGTATTTTTGTTTTATGCCACAAAACAAAGAAATCATTTTTGATGATATCGTTGTAATCTAAATGTAACTATTAGATATAGTGTCTTTTTTCGATTTGAAATTAAAAAAAAAAAATACAGTCAACTTTAAATATAAGGGCGATTGTTTAAAAGATTTTCCTTAAAGCAGGTACATTAATTATTTCTTTTTAAAACGAATTCTTGAATTAAATTTAACGATGTGTTGCTTTTGGTAGGCGGTAACGGATTATGGTTTTTCTTTTCGTTTTTCTATTTTGATTTTAATTTCTTAGTTTTTTTCACAGTCAGACAAAAGTGCGTCTTTTTGTTTGAGTGAATTCAAAGAACTGGCAAATGTTTAATTTAAATGAAGTTATCGCCCGCAATTTTAATCTGTTTTATTGTTTCTATTTTCAAGGGTCAATGATTGACTTTTACTCATTAAAATCATCAATATACAGCCAGAGATTTGATTTTTGTTTATTGTAAATTTTGAAGTGTTCATTAAGTAACTGTGTTCACTCACATGTTTGTTAGTTGTAAAGATACAGGTCTTTTTATTTGTCTGACCACCAACCACCATAATTTTTAGTTAAAATTTTCATCTTTTAAATGTTGATGATTTTTTTTTGTTCAATTGATAGGGTCTTTTCCACCACCCTTATGGTTTTGTAGTTTAGATTGTTCTTTTGTAGTGAGTGTATTTCATGAAGATCGTTACATTTTTAATTGCATGTTTCAGTTTCGAAACTGTCATTTTGTGATGACTGTTTGATTGATTTCTGTGGAAACTAATCAACGGGGGAGAGTTTTGAAATCTTTTGTTTAGCCTCTATAGAAAATAATTTACACATTTGCAATTTATTTTATATTGTAATTTCAATTAAGATATTTAATATTGTAATAGGAGAAATAAAATATCACAGTGGGAATTCCACAATTTTGCTTGGAGTTTTTAAAATTGTAAAGAAAATTAAAATGTTTTGGTTTATTGAAATTTGTTTGATGAAAAAACTTATATTTTTGGTAATAAAAACTTTTTAACAAAAAACTTCTTTTGTAAAACTCTCATAGATTACCCATTTTTATATAAAATAGTTTTCCTTTTTTTCTCATCCAATATTTTACAAAAAGAGCTTTCTGGAAAACAAAACTTCTGCTTTTTATTTTTATTTCTAAAACATTTTTATAAGAAAAAAATTTTTTTTAATAAAGCCTAGGACAAAATTAGTTATTGAATTTTGAACCTATTCTTGTAGCCCGAATATGCTGAAATGTAGTATTTGACGACAATGCAATATTATGTTCGAAAACTCGAAATCAAATTCGACGTTATGTTCGAAAATCATGCATAAATGGAATATTATGTTCGAATTTAAGATCGAAAAATCGAAATTAAGTTCGAAAATTTTTTAAATCTGTTAAAATAATCTCAAGTCATGATGATTCTTAACACAAAATACATTTAGTTTTATTTGATTCCAATTTCTTATTTTTTTAATTTCGAACTTAAAAATATCAAGAGTTCGTATATTCAGCTATGCCGAATATTATATACCCTTCACCAAATTATATTTCAAAATAATTTTAGGTAAACAAAATTTTTTTTCCAAAGTAGTTTTTTTAATTTTTTTAGGAAAATTTTTTTTTAAATTTTAAACATTTTTTTTTTTGTTTTTAATTTTTTTTTAATATTTAGCGAAAAAAACTTTTGGTGAAAGAAAAAAAAATTCGGATTCAAAAATATTTTTTTCGATTTTGACCCATTGTATGTCCAACTTACTATGGTCTTATATACGTCATTGCAAAGGTCTTTGAAATATCTTTCATTAGATATCCATATTGTCTATATTTATGACTTAGTAATCCAGATATAGGTCAAAAATCGAGATTGTCCTGGTTTTTTTCCTTATATCTCAGCCATTTGTGGACCTATTTTCTCGATTTTAAATAGCAACCGAGCCGGAAGATTTCCGGAGATATTGATGTATGAATCGTATATGTAAGTAATTTGGGGGCTTCGGAAAGTTGATTTCAACAGCCAGACGGTCAGACAGACATGACTCAATCGACTCCGCTATCTATAAGTATCCAAAATATACATATATACTTTATAGGGTCGGAAATGAAAAATGTGGAAATTACAAACGGAATGACAAACTTATATATACCCTTCTCACGAAGGTGAAGGGTGTAACAAGAGTGTTATATTCAGCTATGCCGAATCTTTTAAACCCACCCTCAATATGTAGCTTTGGTCTTCTTTATACAAAATTAGGTATATTGATATACTGATATACTGATGATATACTGATGATATACTGATGATATACTGATGATATACTGATGATATACTGATGATATACTGATGATATTACTGATGATCAGGGAAACCGGAAATATGCTCTAAAAAAAGCGTTTTAGGCGCTTTAAATATGCAGTAAAAACTTTAAAATATGCTCTTAAAATTTAAAAAATATGCTCTTAAAAAAACAAACTTTTACATAATTTTTAACCAAAAAAAATTTACTTAGGCCCTAATTTTGTAAATCACGTCACCAAAGTGATATTTATATGGAAAGCAAAAACAAAATTTGAAAAATTTGTTTTTGTTTTATATACAAAATTTTCAAATTATGATAGGCAAATCAACGCTTGAATTTTGGTGCGTTTGTTCTGTTAAGAATTCGTATATAAAACAAAAACAAATTTTTAAAATTTTGTTTTTGCTTTCCATATAAATATCACTTTGTGAGGTGATTTACAAAATTAGGGCCTTAAATTTTTAAATAAAAATCGCTATTATTAAAATAGTGCTTATTTTATATTAAAACAAGTAAGAGAGCTATATTCGGCTGTGCCGAATCTTATATACCCTTCACCTAATTATACTTCAAAATAAAAAATTTAAATATTTTTAGGCGAACAACAATTTTTTTTTTCAGTTTTTTAATTTTTTGAAAAAAAAAATTTTTTTTTTTTAGGTGAAAATTTGTTTCAGTTTTTTCATTTTTTGGATAAAAAATTTTTTCGAATTGTTATTTTAAATTTTGAAAAAAAATTGTTTTTTAAATTTTTTTTTTGGTGAAAAGCCATCTATTTTTCAATTTTGAATTTTAAACAAAGGAAGTAAAAACCTGTAACACAACAGCGAAAAATAAGTAAGACAAAATTTGTTTTCGATAAACTCAAAATATGCTATTAAACAGTAAAATATGCTCTAAAAACGAAAAATATGACATAAATATGCTCTTAAAACAAATATATGCAAAAATATGTATTTAAGGGTAAAATATGCAAAAATATGCACTAACAAATCGATGCCAAAATTCTTAAATAGTTCTGAAACGTGTAAATATCTTATCCACGTGCTCATTAGACTAACCAGAAAAAACATGCATTTGCATATTTTGGTTTCCCTGCTGATGATATTACTGATGATATACTGATGATATTACTGATGATATACTGATGATATTACTGATGATATACTGATGATATACTGATGATATACTGATGATATTACTGATGATATACTGATGATATACTGATGATATACTGATGATATACTGATGATATACTGATGATATACTGATGATATACTGATGATATACTGATGATATACTGATGATATACTGATGATATACTGATGATATTACTGATGATATACTGATGATATTACTGATGATATTACTGATGATATTCTGATGATATTACTGATGATATACTGATGATATTACTGATGATATACTGATGATATACTGATGATATACTGATGATATACTGATGATATTACTGATGATATACTGATGATATTACTGATGATATACTGATGATATACTGATGATATACTGATGATATACTGATGATATACTGATGATATACTGATGATATACTGATGATATACTGATGATATACTGATATACTGATGATATACTGATGATATACTGATGATATACTGATGATATACTGATGATATACTGATGATATACTGATGATATACTGATATACTGATGATATACTGATGATATACTGATGATATACTGATGATTAGGGTATTCAAACGATTAACCGTTAATCGGTTAACCGATTAATTTTTGTCGGTTAACTGTTCGAATAATTCAAAAATGCCGATTTTCAAATAACAAATAAACCGATTAATTTGTGTAGGTTAACCGATTAACCGAAATTTGATGAGAACATGATAATAGACGAAACGGGGAACACTACTGAAACGAGTCTTTTACCAGAACTTATCGAAATTAGTAAAAGTATTAAAAATCTAAAAAATTCAAAAAGGACTCCAATGGTGAAATCAATTTTCTGAAGACCCCAGATATCTTCCAAATCCAAATCTTCAATAATTCTGTCAGACATGCTTTCAAGAAGTTTCCTATTTAAAATCAGCAAAATCGGTCCACAAATGGCTGAGATATGAGGAAAAAATTAGGACAACCTCGATTTTTGACATATATCTGGATTACTTAGTCATTAATATAGACAATATGGATATCTAATGATAGATATCCCAAAGACCTTTGCAACGACGGATATAAGACCATAGTAAGTTGGACCTACAATGGGTCAAAATCGGTAAAAAATATTTTTTAACCCGAATTTTTTTTTCACCAAAAAATTTAAAAACTAATTTTTTTTTTTTTAAATTTTAGAAAAAATTAAAAAAACGAGTTATATACACTACACCAAATTTTACTTCAAAATACAAATTTTAAATATTTTTAGGTAAACAAAATTTTTTTTCCAAAGTCGTTTTTTTAATTTTTTTTTAAATTAATAAGATTCGGCACAGCCGAGTATAGCTCTTTTAATTGTTTTCTATGTTTTTGTTCATTTTATTAATAAAATACTTAAATAAGAACACAAAATCCATAGTTTTATTATCAGTTTTAAATCTAAATAGAAATTATTCGGTTAATCGAATAATTTAAAATTAACCGATTATTAACCGATTAAATCTATACCCCGATTAATTATTTGCTCGATTAACCGATTAAACCAGAAACCCGATTAATTGAATACCCTACTGATGATATACTGATGATATACTGATGATATTACTGATGATATACTGATGATATACTGATGATATACTGATGATATACTGATGATATACTGATGATATACTGATGATATACTGATGATATACTGATGATATACTGATGATATACTGATGATATACTGATGATATACTGATGATATTACTGATGATATTACTGATGATATACTGATGATATTACTGATGATATACTGATGATATTACTGATGATATACTGATGATATTACTGATGATATACTGATGATATACTGATGATATACTGATGATATACTGATGATATACTGATGATATACTGATGATATACTGATGATATACTGATGATATACTGATGATATTACTGATGATATACTGATGATATTACTGATGATATACTGATGATATACTGATGATATACTGATGATATTACTGATGATATTACTGATGATATACTGATGATATACTGATGATATACTGATGATATACTGATGATATACTGATGATATACTGATGATATACTGATGATATACTGATGATATACTGATGATATACTGATGATATACTGATGATATACTGATGATATACTGATGATATTACTGATGATATTACTGATGATATACTGATGATATTACTGATGATATACTGATGATATTACTGATGATATACTGATGATATTACTGATGATATACTGATGATATACTGATGATATTACTGATGATATACTGATGATATACTGATGATATACTGATGATATACTGATGATATACTGATGATATACTGATGATATACTGATGATATACTGATGATATTACTGATGATATACTGATGATATTACTGATGATATACTGATGATATACTGATGATATACTGATGATATTACTGATGATATTACTGATGATATACTGATGATATACTGATGATATACTGATGATATACTGATGATATACTGATGATATACTGATGATATACTGATGATATACTGATGATATACTGATGATATACTGATGATATACTGATGATATACTGATGATATACTGATGATATTACTGATGATATTACTGATGATATACTGATGATATTACTGATGATATTACTGATGATATACTGATGATATACTGATGATATTACTGATGATATACTGATGATATACTGATGATATTACTGATGATATACTGATGATATACTGATGATATACTGATGATATACTGATGATATTACTGATGATATTACTGATGATATACTGATGATATACTGATGATATACTGATGATATACTGATGATATACTGATGATATACTGATGATATTACTGATGATATACTGATGATATTACTGATGATATACTGATGATATTACTGATGATATACTGATGATATACTGATGATATTACTGATGATATACTGATGATATTACTGATGATATACTGATGATATACTGATGATATACTGATGATATACTGATGATATACTGATGATATACTGATGATATACTGATGATATACTGATGATATACTGATGATATACTGATGATATACTGATGATATTACTGATGATATTACTGATGATATACTGATGATATTACTGATGATATTACTGATGATATACTGATGATATACTGATGATATTACTGATGATATACTGATGATATACTGATGATATTACTGATGATATACTGATGATATACTGATGATATACTGATGATATACTGATGATATTACTGATGATATTACTGATGATATACTGATGATATACTGATGATATACTGATGATATACTGATGATATACTGATGATATACTGATGATATTACTGATGATATACTGATGATATTACTGATGATATACTGATGATATTACTGATGATATACTGATGATATACTGATGATATTACTGATGATATACTGATGATATACTGATGATATACTGATGATATACTGATGATATACTGATGATATACTGATGATATTACTGATGATATACTGATGATATTACTGATGATATACTGATGATATTACTGATGATATACTGATGATATACTGATGATATACTGATGATATACTGATGATATACTGATGATATACTGATGATATACTGATGATATTACTGATGATATACTGATGATATACTGATGATATACTGATGATATTACTGATGATATTACTGATGATATACTGATGATATTACTGATGATATACTGATGATATTACTGATGATATACTGATGATATTACTGATGATATACTGATGATATACTGATGATATACTGATGATATACTGATGATATACTGATGATATACTGATGATATACTGATGATATTACTGATGATATTACTGATGATATACTGATGATATTACTGATGATATTACTGATGATATTACTGATGATATACTGATGATATTACTGATGATATACTGATGATATACTGATGATATACTGATGATATTACTGATATATACTGATGATATTCCTGATGATATTACTGATGATATACTGATGATATTACTGATGATATACTGATGATATACTGATGATATACTGATGATATACTGATGATATACTGATGATATACTGATGATATACTGATGATATACTGATGATATACTGATGATATACTGATGATATACTGATGATATACTGATGATATACTGATGATATACTGATGATATACTGATGATATACTGATGATATACTGATGATATACTGATGATATACTGATGATATACTGATGATATACTGATGATATACTGATGATATTACTGATGATATTACTGATGATATACTGATGATATTACTGATGATATACTGATGATATTACTGATGATATACTGATGATATACTGATGATATACATATGATATACTGATGATATACTGATGATATACTGATGATATACTGATGATATACTGATGATTTACTGATGATATACTGATGATATACTGATGATATACTGATGATATACTGATGATATACTGATGATATACTGATGATATACTGATGATATTACTGATGATATTACTGATGATATACTGATGATATTACTGATGATATACTGATGATATTACTGATGATATACTGATGATGTACTGATGATATACATATGATATACTGATGATATACATATGATATACTGATGATATACTGATGATATACTGATGATATACTGATGATTTACTGATGATATACTGATGATATACTGATGATATACTGATGATATACTGATGATATACTGATGATATACTGATGATATACTGATGATATACTGATGATATTACTGATGATATTACTGATGATATACTGATGATATTACTGATGATATTACTGATGATATTACTGATGATATACTGATGATATACTGATGATATACTGATGATATACTGGAGATATACTGATGATATACTGATGATATTACTGATGATATACTGATGATATTACTGATGATATACTGATGATATTACTGATGATATACTGATGATATTACTGATGATATTACTGATGATATACTGATGATATTACTGATGATATACTGATGATATACTGATGATATACTGATGATATACTGATGATATTACTGATGATATTACTGATGATATTACTGATGATATACTGATGATATACATATGATATACTGATGATATACTGATGATATACTGATGATATACTGATGATATACTGATGATATACTGATGATATTGCTGATGATATACTGATGATATTACTGATGATATACTGATGATATACTGATGATATACATATGATATACTGATGATATACTGATGATATACTGATGATATACTGATGATATACTGATGATTTACTGATGATATACTGATGATATACTGATGATATACTGATGATATACTGATGATATACTGATGATATACTGATGATATACTGATGATATACTGATGATATTACTGATGATATTACTGATGATATACTGATGATATTACTGATGATATTACTGATGATATTACTGATGATATACTGATGATATACTGATGATATACTGATGATATACTGGAGATATACTGATGATATACTGATGATATTACTGATGATATACTGATGATATTACTGATGATATACTGATGATATTACTGATGATATACTGATGATATTACTGATGATATTACTGATGATATACTGATGATATTACTGATGATATACTGATGATATACTGATGATATACTGATGATATTACTGATGATATACTGATGATATTACTGATGATATTACTGATGATATACTGATGATATTACTGATGATATACTGATGATATACTGATGATATACTGATGATATACTGATGATATACTGATGATATACTGATGATATACTGATGATATACTGATGATATACTGATGATATACTGATGATATACTGATGATATACTGATGATATACTGATGATATACTGATGATATACTGATGATATACTGATGATATACTGATGATATACTGATGATATACTGATGATATACTGATGATATACTGATGATATTACCGATGATATTACTGATGATATACTGATGATATTACTGATGATATACTGATGATATTACTGATGATATTACTGATGATATACTGATGATATTACTGATGATATACTGATGATATACTGATGATATACTGATGATATTACTGATGATATACTGATGATATTACTGATGATATTACTGATGATATACTGATGATATTACTGATGATATACTGATGATATACTGATGATATACTGATGATATACTGATGATATACTGATGATATACTGATGATATACTGATGATATACTGATGATATACTGATGATATACTGATGATATATTGATGATATACTGATGATATACTGATGATATACTGATGATATACTGATGATATTACTGATGATATTACTGATGATATACTGATGATATTACTGATGATATACTGATGATATTACTGATGATATTACTGATGATATACTGATGATATTACTGATGATATACTGATGATATACTGATGATATACTGATGATATTACTGATGATATACTGATGATATTACTGATGATATTACTGATGATATACTGATGATATTACTGATGATATACTGATGATATACTGATGATATACTGATGATATACTGATGATATACTGATGATATACTGATGATATACTGATGATATACTGATGATATACTGATGATATACTGATGATATACTGATGATATACTGATGATATACTGATGATATACTGATGATATACTGATGATATACTGATGATATACTGATGATATACTGATGATATACTGATGATATTACTGATGATATACTGATGATATTACTGATGATATACTGATGATATTACTGATGATATACTGATGATGATGTTGATATATTGATATATTGATATATTGATATATTGATATATTGATATATTGATATATTGATATATTGATATATTGATATATTGATATATTGATATATTGATATATTGATATATTGATATATTGATATATTGATATATTGATATATTGATATATTGATATATTGATATATTGATATATTGATATATTGATATATTGATATATTGATATATTGATATATTGATATATTGATATATTGATATATTGATATATTGATATATTGATATATTGATATATTGATATATTGATATATATTTGTATATATTGATATATTGATATATTGATATATTGATATATTGATATATTGATATATTGATATATTGATATATTGATATATTGATATATTGATATATTGATATATTGATATATTGATATATTGATATATTGATATATTGATATATTGATATATTGATATATTGATATATTGATATATTGATATATTGATATATTGATATATTGATATATTGATATATTGATATATTGATATATTGATATATTGATATATTGATATATTGATATATTGATATATTGATATATTGATATATTGATATATTGATATATATTGATATATATTGATATATATTGATATATATTGATATATATTGATATATATTGATATATATTGATATATATTGATATATATTGATATATATTGATATATATTGATATATATTGATATATATTGATATATATTGATATATATTGATATATATTGATATATATTGATATATATTGATATATATTGATATATTGATATATATTGATATATATTGATATATATTGATATATATTGATATATATTGATATATATTGATATATATTGATATATATTGATATATATTGATATATATTGATATATTGATATATTGATATATTGATATATTGATATATTGATTTAAAATGTGTGATTTAAAATTTGTACAATATAAATTTATTTAAAGTATTGGCCTTTGTTAGCTATGACCTTTTCCCATCTTCCTGGCAACATATGGATTCACAGCCAAAAGAACTGCACATCTTTTGAGGCAGAGAACGAATCAATATTGGATACTCTGTTTCAAAGTGAAGCGTATCCCAGAAAGAGCGTTCTGTATCGATCGAAACAAATTGTAGTGGGATGGGGCACGGTCTGGACTATAAAGCGGGTGAGGCAAAACTTCCCAACCACTTCATTCTAAATACTTATTAACAGGTATTGCAATATGTGTCCAGCGTTGTAATGATGAAATATTATGTCGATTCGACTGATTGGCCGGGCTTCACATACGATCTCTTACACTTCGAGTTATCGTAATGGATCCATTTTTCATCGCAAGTAATGATTCGGTAAAAAATTATTTTCTGTTATACCATTCAAGCATAATTTCGGACATACAAAATCGTATTTCAAGGTCTCTCGGCTTCAATTCGTTTGCCAGCTTTTGGATGAATCCTGCTGCTCGCAAACTTTTGGATGTTGCTGTTTGAGAAGTTACTAATGATTTTGCAAGCTCTTGTTGAGTTTTACAACAACTTTCATGGGGTATTTTTTAATGCTTGTTGACCAACATCAGAAAAATAAATGCTTTTTCACAAAAAAAAAAATGTTTAAAAATATATATAAAGGAAAGAAAACTTTTTCACAGAAAAAAAATTTGTTTCTCTCTAAAAAATTTTAAAAACAGCTTTCGCATAGTTAAAGCTTTTTTTAAATGTTAAATAAATCATTTATTTTAAGAAATTCTACCATAATAATAACAAATATTATAATGCAATGACACTAGCTGAAATATCTTTAGTTTTTTTTTTCATATTTCCCATTAAAAGTTTCATCACAAACAGTCAAGTGTCTGCGCTGAACCAAAAGAAAATCTTTCCCATAAATTTCCCTATAACCACGAAACTAAAGCCCCAAAGAGCCTCTTACGTTTAACATTCACTTCATTTATAGCACTTCAATATGGGTTTGAAAATTACTTGCTTATCACATGATGCATTGGAAATTATTTAAAATTCCCATTAAAATAATCATAGACAAGGTCTTAAATTTTCTTTCTTAAAACTTGATACGAAACAAAGTGAAACAAAGTGAACAGTAGAAACCCCAACGAATAATTATAACAAAGAAAAAAAGATCAAACGTTTAATCACAAACAATTTCATTGAACCGAAACTATGGAAAATATACCAAAAACCATTTGATAGCCCTGCTCTCGCATACTTAATTTACAAAAAAAAAAACACATCAGAAAAAAAAATAATGAGAAAATTATCAATAAAATGCATACATATGGTTGGTTGTAGAGATGTGATGGGGTCGGTCGGTTTCAAATCATATTTATTCGAGTGGCTCATTTCAATCATAAGAAAATTAGATTTTTCAACAATAACGTAAATTATAATGATTTAAATAATAACAACCAGCAATACAATAGTTTTTTTTTATATTTCTGGTGATTCATATTCAAATCAATATTTTCTTTGTGTTTCAGTTTTATCTATACAGAGAGAGTGTGTGAAGGAATTTGAATATTTTCATTTTTACTATTATTATTATTATTTTTTTAATTTATTAAAATGTTGCATTTAATTTTTGTTTAAATACTTACAAATTATTTCAATTTTATTTAAAACTAAAACAAGATTTTTTTGTTATTGTTACTTAAATAAAGAATTTTGTAGTTTGCTGCTGGCTGCCAAGTCTCTCTTGTTATTGTCTGAATGTTAATGATGGTATTTTTATGATCGTAATAATCGTTATGATTATTAGCTTTATGAGCCGCATTATCATCTTCGGCAGCAGTAGTTTGTGGTAGTAGCAGCTTGATGGTGGCGTTATTAATATTCATATTTCCAATATTGTAGTTTTCTTCTTTTCATCATCATTGTCATTATCGAAACACTGTGTGGCTTAATGATGAAAACAACATGTTGTCAACGCTTCGTACTTTTGTATCATAAGATAATTTTCTTTGGTATTTAATATTGTTTTGTAATTAACTGGCTTGTTAAGAAATTTAATGACTTTTATTCGGTATAAAGTATTTAAGTTGAGAAAGCAAATCATTTAATAGATACTTTAAAACTTGTTTTAACACTACACAATCTCTGATATTGAACGCCTTTCCTTCAGGGTATAGATTACCAATGTAGGTAATATGGACACTTAGAGTGCTTTCAAAATGAAATTGCGAAATTTTACTGGATTTAACTGGTTGCGTAAGGACATTAAAATTTGTTTTTTTTTAAAGTTTTATAAAAATCTAACCAAAAATATATAATAGTTCCATATATTTTCATTAGCGATTCTAAATATTGCAATATTTAACCTTTGACATTCCCGATTCAAGAGTTAACCTTGTCTGATTTTTGTAAAACTTTTGGGGTATATTTACAATTATCTATGCTATAATGTTCTGAAAATGTTTTATTTAATATTCACAACATTAAATAAATTGACTAACCCCCATTAACACGAAGCCTGGTTATGGCCTAACTAATAGTTATACTGTCGGTTAAAAATATTTTTGTATGAAAAATGTCAGTTTAACTATTAGTTAATACATAACCAGACTTCGTGTTACTGGGGGTTATTCGTTAAAATATGACAAGAAAAGGATTTTTTTCCGAAATCCACATAATTCAAATCGCATGTACAAAAAAAAAAATATTGAAAAATTTCTTTTACATTTTTATTCCCCTATATATTCTTAATAATTCCTAAAGTGATGATTTTAAAGTTCAGATTTTTGAAATTTCCATTAGAAAATAAAAATTGTTTGTCCACACTACACAATAGGCTAACGTTATTCTGCGAAGACAACAACTCATATACAAGTAAATACGGATATATTTAAAGTTCAATAAAAATATGCTTTGATTTGAATATTGATTTGAATTGTATTTTATATCTCATTAGAACTATGTATGACTTAAAAATGCGGGATTTTTAAAAATGTTTAGCTTTTATTTTGAAACATTTATACAATATCAATTTATTCAAAGTATTGGCAATTGTTAGCTATGATATTTTCCAATCTTTCTGGCAACATACAGATTCCGAGCCAAAATAATTGCTCATCTCTTGAGGCCAACAACGAATCACGCCAATTTCGGATACTCTGGTCCAAAGTGAAGAGTATCTCAAAGAGAGCGTTCTAAAACGATCAAAACAAATAGCAGTCGGATGGGGCATGGTCTGGACTATAAATCTTCCCAACCACTTCTTTCACAATACTTCTTAGCAGGTATTGCAACATGTGTCCAGCGTTGTCATAATGGAATATTATGTCTGGCATATTCTGGTCGGTTTTCGACCAATGCTCGCTTCAAACGAATCAGTTGCGTTCTGGTCAGATTTCAGCAGCTCATAATAGATATAACCCTTTTGCTCCCATCAAATACAGGGAATTACATTAGTGCCATGAATATTTGGCTTTGGTGTCGATTCGGCTATTTGGCCGGGCTTCACAAACAATCTCTTACACTTGGAGTTATCGTAATGGATCCATTTTTCATCGCAAGTAATGATTCGATGCAAACATTATTTTCTTTTATAGCGCTCAAGCATCATTTCGGACATACAAAATAGTATTTCAAGGTATCTTGGTTTCAATTCGTATGGTACCCAATTTCAGTGCTTTTGGATGAATCCAGCTGCTCTCAAACATTTCGAAATTGCTGCTTGAGTAGATACCAATGATTTTGCAAAGTTTGACAACAATCTTCAGGAAGAAATGCCTCCAATTCATGGTCTTCAAACTCTTTTGGCTGGCCTGGGCGATCTTTGCCTTCCATATCAGAATCACCAATTCTGAACCACACAAACCATCTCTCGCACGTTGAAACCAATGAATCGAAGCAAACAAAACTTTGTTGTTTACACTATAATGTTCAATAACTAAGTGAGAATAAATGACACAAATTAGTTCTAAGTACTTTGAAATTATACTGTAAAGTATGGCTCAATTCGGGAAACATTTGTCCCTAGTCCCCATACAAGGTCCCCTCAGAAAATGACATGAGTAATGAAATAATGAAATTGTACATAAACAAGTTTTATATGAACCTAAATCTTTCTACCATCTTTTGGGAGGATCGGTCCATAAATAACCCCTAAATCAAAAAAATGTTTTATTGTCAACAAATAATGATATTAACATAAATTTCGACATAAAACATTTAAACAAATATGTCACTCTGTTGATGTCCCCATAGAAGACCAAAACTACATACCTATGGTGAGTATTAGGGTATTCATTCGACTAATGATCGTTCGATTAATCGAATAATTTCTTAGGAATAATTCGAACAATTTAAAAATGGCCATTTTCGAATAACGAATAATTCGAACAATTCTGTAGAATAATCGAATAAATGTTCATATATATTTAAATTTATTAAATTCCTTAAAATTTTACATAATTTCAAATTTAAATAAGTAATAATGACTCACAAAAATTGTATTGTTTCTGAAATTCGACAAATAACTAAAGACAAGGGGACTTTCGATCACTGTAGATGAGTGTTCCGATAGCTCCTTCCATAAATATATAAATATTACTGCAAGAAGTTACAATTCTAAAAACAAATCTTTCAACATTTTTAACTTAGGATTTGAACCAATTAAAATAAAAGGTACGGAATAAAATATTTGTTATTTAGCTGGCGAAATTTTAGGAGAATCGCAATTAATAATCAAAATTTTAACTTAGATTGAAGTGGAGTTGAATGTGATGGAGAATGTGATTTTGAAACGGTCGTCGAAAGTGATATTGAGGATGACATTTATAATGATAACGTTGAAATAGATGAAGGCCATGATCTTAAAATATATGTATGTATATAAGTGATGTTTTTAACCGCGTACGTAAGTACGCAAACTAACGTTTTGTTGCAAGAAAAGCATGGAGTTCGTATTATACATGATTTTGAACATCGTTGAACATGTTTGTCTAACATGGTAATAAACTGTTTGGGTATTTGTAAATGCGTCAATCATGCACTGCATAACTTCAAATTAGCCACGTTCACTGACAATGATATCAAACTTTGGACAGATTCCCTTTATTGTGTAATTCCCCAAGACCACTTTATTAAGCAAAGATTCGGCAACGTTGATAGAGCTTGATGTATAATAAAATTTATTATAAATAATTTAGAAATAGTCAATATGTAATTAATTTTCTAAAGAATTAGTTACTCAATTTAAAACCCGACTTAGTGAACGACATGACAAAGTTCTTAATACGTTTATATTGTATTTGAATTCAGGATCATGTCCAACTAGCTCAAATTTATTAAAGCATAGCTCCAAAACGGAAGCTAAAGGGTTTGATAGTCAATTGTTTTGTAGATTGTTCGGGAGTTAATCTGATCAGAATATTTCTGATGAAAATTTAATGATGGACTTTGTTTTCGAATGTTTTTTAACATTATCAATACTTGAATTGTTAACTTTAACATTATTTTTTGTATTTCTTTAACAATAAAATATTAAAAAACCGACATCAAAACTTCATTCTTTACTTTAAAAAAAAAAATTATTCGAATTAATTTTAAACGTGTGATCGAATTATTCGAACAAGTTAAAATCTCTTATTCGTATTATTCGTTTTATTCGAACAAGAGAAAAATCGAATAATTCGAATACCCTAGCGGGTATACAAGATTGGGCTCTGACGAATATATTTCCATAGACAAATTCTTGCTGGGAGGATCATACAATCTTTGAGCTTTCTAATACACTCCTTAACTTTTCCCCAATTTTATTACAATTTTAAATCATTTCATCTGACATCTCTCACGACATGTGTTATTTATGCCCTTATAAAATGAATCAGTCAGAAGCAAAATAAAAAATAATTTTTAGTTTGCTTTGATTTACTTTAAATTCAGGTTTCTATTCATATTAAAACAAAAAATTCAAAAAATGTTCTACAAACCGAAAGATAAAAATAATAATAAAAGTAAAAACAAAAATTGAATTTATAATGAGTCTGATGAGATCTTAAGTTATTTTTAAAATATCGTGTTCATTTATCAAGCAACAATATTGGTTTTTATTTAACTAACTCCAAAAATTACGGAATATTCAAATAATAATTATAATATTTAATTGTTTGCGTTAGTAACACTTTATAAATTTAAAACATTTCATTTATGGCATGAACATTTTTATTTATCTAAAAAAAGTTAACTCTATATATCTTCATAAAACATCTATTTTTAGTCATCAAAACCAGTCTGTTCAATCTTTTGTATTGATTTTTAAACTTAAAATTAAGGTTTCTTTTTGTTTAATTTAATTTATTTTGTTTATATTTTCTCGCTCTCTGTAGTCGTATTTTAATGTTTTTAAGTAATTTGTTTTACTCTGTCAATATAGATCATTTGTTTTATTGTTTAGTTTTTTATGACCATTTATTTGATCCAATAAAAAAAGGCCATAATTCTTCTTATTCGAAATCATGGTCAGTCATTATCTATTGAGTGTTTGTGTGTGAGTATGGCGCACAGTAGCTTGATTGGCGATATAATTTGACAGTTTTCGTGTGTTTGTGTGATAAATAAAAAATGAAACTGAAGGAATTCAATAATAAAAAATAAACAAATAATACATTAATTTGTATTTAAATAATTTATAGCCTAAACCGTAAGCTAATAAATACAAATGGACAAAACCTATGTAGTAGAGTAGTTTTACAAGACCATCATTTATTTTAGCGATAGATGTCAAAATTATGTCACTTTTTGTTAAGTTTTTGAATGTATTTATGTTTTTTTTTGTCTGTTGGACTAACGGTTTGATTGACAAGTTTGTAGTAAAAGTGTTTGTGGGTAAGGTCAGTTTTTTGTTGGATTAGCTGTATACAAAAATGGAATAATTTAAACTTATTTGTAAAAACATATTAAAATTCATTGATGTAAATAAATCTTTAATCATCGCAACGTAATTTTGTATGTCCAAATTCATAATTAATTGAAATCATTAACAAAACATCGAACATTTAATGTTGACTTTAAAAAATAGCATAAAAATATTAAACAAAATGTGTGGCACAATTGTGATATTATTGTCAAAAATCATTTTGGAAATTATTTATTGATAACAACTAGTTATAAGTATGGTTGTCACAAATAAAACTTACTGTTTTAATCGATCCAAAAATTGATGTATTTTTTCGAATGATCAAAAATTGACAATACAAAAAAATGTTCTTGATATAATCCTCTATAACCGAAAAAGAAATTTAGTTTCTTTTTGAAATATTTAAGACAAAAGCATTGTTTTTCATTACAGAAGGCACAATTTTTATACCCACCATCAAAAATAATGGAGGGTGTATTGATTTCGTCGTTCCGTTTGTAACACATATAAGTATATATTTTCAGGGTTCTTATGTAATTCTAAGACGATCTAGCTATGTCCATCCGTCTGTCTGTTGAAAACACGATAGGGCGCAAACCAAAGAAGCTAGTTGGCTGAAACTTTACACACTCTACTGTTAATAAGGTTTGTTTGGTATTGGAAAATGGGAAATATCACTTCATGATTTCATACAAATGTTTCTCCGTACAATACAAATGTTTCTCCGGAATTTTGTTTCAGCAGTCATAATGTTGATTATGCGGCAATCCTGATAAAAATTTTTCTATGTACTCGAAAATCGGGCAACATTGTCCCAAGTCCCCATATAAGGTCTCTCTCAGAAAATGACTTGAACATTCATAATTGTCTTATAGTTATTAATATAGTGATGAAATTGGACAATGGATTCTCGCTGCGGTGAAAATGGGACATGGAAAGATGGTTTTTCATACAATTCTGAAGTGTAGTGGCTGAAGATTTCTTTTTTACTAGCCCCCTAATTCTTCAACACTGTCTGACTATGTACGATTTGAGAGCTCCGTGGCGATAAAGATACGAATGTTTCTACGAATATTCCCTATCATTCTGGCTAACTTTCTGCCAGAATGTATATATTTGCCAGGACCTGGTTTAGAGTCTAAAATAATAACTAGATAATTCTCAAGTTATCTGTGGCCCAGTTTTTATACCCTACACCACCATAATGGGGAGGGTATAATGCGTTTGTGCAGATGTTTTTAAAACAAATGTCCTTCCGAAATTGGACTTTATCGGTCATATATGTTTAATTTATAAATGTATCTCCACAAATTCTGCTCCAAATAAGTATTATATATACAAAATTCATGTCATCAAATTTTGTTACGATCGGTCCATAATTAGTCATAGCTCCCATATAGATCCGCTTCCGAAAATCACTTTAACGTGCATACATCTCTTAAAAATGTTGGTATACACACAAAATTCAACATAAATAACTTTCATATAGACATAAATCACACGACCTAATTTCATGGTGATCGGTCCATAATTGGTCATAGCATCCATATAAGGCCCACTTCCGAAAATCACTCACGAATATTAATTTTTGATGTTCTTGAAAAGAAAATTTTTTTGCTCATTTACTTAGTGTAGGGTCGGGCTTGACCGACTATACTTTCTTACTTTTTTTTTGTTTGGAAAATGTCGAATTTTGTGCCAACAAAGCATCATATGCGAGAAAGGTTTTCTTACTTCTTTATTTTGAAAAAAGTACCTCTGAACCACACCGATTGCTCATCGATGCTTGTGGTGAATGTGTTCTTTCGGTATCAAAGTGCGAGAGATTGTTTGTGCTGTTCAGAAGTGGAGATTTTGACACGGAAGATAACGATCGCCCAGGCAGGCCAAAAAAAGTTTGAAGTCCAAGAATTGGAGACATTTACTCCATGAAAATTGTTGTCAAACTCAACAAGAGCTTGCAAAATCATGGAGCAGCAGGATTCATCCAAAAGAAATTGGGTACCATACGTATTGAAGCCGAGTGACCTTAAAAGAGGATTTTGCATGTCCGATATTATGCTTGAACGCTATAAAAGTAAATTATTTTTGCACCGAATCATTTACGATAACCCGAAGCGTTAAGGTAATGCTGTATTTGGTGGGACCAAATTATAAGCTGCATAAATTCAAAAAATCGTTTGAAGCGAGCATTGGCCGAAAAACTTCCAGAATATGCGGCCAGACATGAAACCGTAATAGTACATCATGACAACGCTAGGCCTGTTAAAAACTATTTACAATCAGGGGTTGAGAAGTTTTGCCTCACCCGCCTTTGCCGATGCAGAACGCTCTCTTTGGGATACGGTTCACTTTGGAACAGAGTATCCGATATTGGCTTGATTCGTTCTTGGCCTCATCAGATGAGCATTTCTTTTGGCTCGGAATCCATATGTAGACAGAAAGATGAGAAAAGGTCATAACTAATAATGATGTATAATTAAGAACGTAGTTTCTACTGGTAGACTACCTTATATCGTTATGTCATGTATTTAAACTACGTTTACTTAAATGCCAAAAACTCAAAAATAATTTTTTTTCCTACATCAATAAAAAGAACAACAATATAAAAACTTTATGCTCATTATAATTTTCGCCATTTAAAAGATAAACGATAATGCTGTTTTAATATGCCACCCTAAAACCGATCAATAAAACTAAATTTCATTAAACTGAACCGCAAAAGAACAAATAAATTTAAACTAAAATGAAAAAAAATAAAACTTACTAAACAGAACACAATAACAATGCCACACAAAAATTATAATTAATTGGCAACACTTAAATTTCGATTATTCCTTTAATTACCAACCGAGTGTCCCCAGCTGTTTTGCATAAACAATAACAAACAAAATAAAAATTAAATACAATAAAGTATTTCAACAAAAAAAATAAGAAGAAATTTCCCATTGAAACGAATCCAATCAAACAACACTGGCAATAAATTCCAAAAACAGTGGGATTAAAAATCACACACATTCACACACTCTCTCAGTCAGTCAGTCACTGTGAAACCAAAATACAATTTTTCTGAAATAGTGCTAAATACAAAATATTACGCGATATTTGCTAAGATCACTGCAAATCATAAAATCAAAAATAATCTTTGTACGAGTATTTAAATGACGATACATTAAAGAAAGAATATTATACAAAATTTTAAACAAAATCGAAAACATGGAATCGTCACTTAAAAAACCAACGTAATACATTTAAATTAAGGCTCTCGGGTTATAAATAATAATTTTTGAATTGATTTTATTAACACAACAACAACACACACCATCACATGAAACCATGCAACTTATAAAACGTATTCACTGAACCAAATACAATTTGATTTGAATATTTTATTCGAAATTGGAATTATAAAAAAAACACAAACACACACAATTGAGGTCCAACAACACGATGCACGAGTATGAGCTTTGAGGAGGAAAAGAACGCAAATTTAACACAGCAGGATGTAAAATTTCAAAATCTGACCGCGTTTCTTTTTGTGTGTGAGTTGCGTGATGTAGTGTGATCGTCATGCGCCTGCTGTTAATCTCACTAGGTTGTGTTTTTCTTTCTTTATTTTTTCATCTTTTGATTCAAGTGAAATATCTCCTCCGCTAGAACAACACCAACAACAATTTAGAACCAATACTTACTAGCTTAACCTGGCTGAAGTCCGTCCGTCTGTATGTCTGTCTTGACTAGCTGCTTGGATTCTTGTGGTGTATGAATGAGAGTGTATCCTTTGATGTTTGATGTCATGTGGTGGTATCACTTGCAAATGTTTCAAGATTTGTTTTTATTATTTTTATTTAGTTTTTGCCTCAAAAATATTCTCGAGATTCATGCATTTATACACTCGTATATTTAAATTCTATATTGCGATTTGATACGTTACTAAAAAATATTGAAGCGATAATGGATTTGAAGCAAATGAGCTTTTTAGTTTAGTCTTGAAAAAATAAATAATTTTTCGTTATTTTTTTTTCTTATTATTTAAATAAACAACAAGTTAAAATAGCAAAAAAAAAATCTTAATATAACAGATTTAGTTGTTTGACCATGTAGTTTTATGTAAATTTCAGTTTGTATGCCAAGGAAGGTAAGAATTGTATAAATTTTTAACTCTTGCCATAGAACATGACAATTTGCTGTTAAATTTCTTTAAAAATAAATTGATTTTCCTATAAAGTTATTTAGTTAATTGTAGAAATTGTTGAATTATGGGAAATGAATAAGATGACTGCTATGTCCAATATAATGTTTTAAAATTACCGAAAAAATATAGTTGTACATTTTTACTTTAACCATTTCAACATGGTCACTGTAATTATGTATATGATTGCTCTAACACAATATTGTAAAGTTACCATCCCCAATAAATAAATATACATATGTTTACTGCAACCATTTTCATGACCATAATATGTTGATCTCAGATTATGATAACCATAGGATTCAAATTAAATTTCTTTCGTTGAAAGCTGTATTTGTAAGTTAAAAGTAATGAAATATATTTGTTAAAAAAATAAATTCACACTAAAAAAAATTACAACAACATTACTTAAGTCGGGTTTAGTAACATTTCCTATCACGTCCAAAATTTCACCGTTATTAGAATTTTAGATTCTGAGTCAAATAACGATTTTTTTTTGGTTTTTTGGGCTTTTATGTTCAAAATATTATGAAACTTAATAGCCCCGTCCACCCAAAAGTAGGTGTGACCGAGAATAAATTTTTCATTATTTTACTCAGAATCAATAACGGTGAACTTTTGGGCGTTATTTGAATTTTTTTTGTTGCTAAAATCGACATAAGACATGTATTATTATATATCACATAAAAAACTAAAAAAACTGCTTTAAATTAAAGTAACATAATAATTTTTCCTGTATGTAGACTTTCTTGGGCTACTGTACTTATTTACTACAATCATTTATATGGTTGTTAACCTCATGTGAATCCTAACTTAAAGTAGGATTATCGCAATCATATAAATAATTACAGTGGCAATAATATTGTTAAAAAACATTTAAAAATTTGTAAATGGTTACAGTAAACATCTACAACTATATTTTTTCTCTGCGTGTAGTAGAACTTATTTTATACAAAAACTAAACCGTATTTAAAACAAATAAGAGTGCTATATTCGGATGTATCGAATTTTATAAATCCTTCACCAAGGTGTACATTAAGATAAAGGTTAAATTAAAAAAAAAAAGGTGAATTTTTTTCCAAAATTGATTTTTTTTGCCATTTGTAGTCCGATTTTTCCGATCTTAAATATCAAACGAAATAGGACTATACATGATATACTGATATATCATTAGTGTTTGTAAGTTATTTGCGGACTTCGATTTTTCTATAAGGATTCAGAATATATACATATGTATATGGGGACGTAAATGAAAAATGTGAAATTACAAAAGGAATGACAAACTTATATATTGCCCTGGTTGAAGGTTATAATAATAAAAAAATCCATAAAAAACTCATTTTGATATTGGGAAACTCAAACCTATATAAAGTTTTGAATTGGGTTTGAGCATCATTTCCGATAGCAAATATTAAAGCAGTACGATTTCAAACATTTGACTTTGTTGACGGAAATTTTAAATAAGATCGATTCTAGAACTAGTTCTTCCATTTAAATATTTTGTTCGAAATTGTCAGACTTGGAAGTTGTTGTGAGAAGCAGTTAAGAAATATTGTAGCCTCTATCTTGATTTGCCTTCCTTTTATTGAATACATTTATCGTTTATTACACTCGATTTCCAAAATACTGTACGATAAAACACAGATTTTTGGATAAAAAATCATATTATTTTTCAACATAAGTAGTCTCCTTTGAGGTATATTTTTTCCAATGTTTCACCAATTTTTTTTATCCCTTCCAAAAAATAAGATTTGTTGAGATCTTCAAAATAGGTATTTTGTTGTGAGATGATTTCATCTTTCCGCCGAACAATTTCTTCCGGTTTGGAAACCAGAAATAGTAGTTGGTGCTAAATCCGGAGACTAGGATGGATGAGGGAGCAATTCTTAGCCTAAAGGTATGGTCACACATGACAAATATTTGCTCAAAAAAGCGTAACCACTTTTTTTAAGCACAAATTTGTTTGACGTATTTACTCTTACAAGTGTTTTGTAAGATCAAACAGCATCAAATAAAATAAAACTAAATTTTTTTTTTGAATCATTCTAAGTAAAATAAGTTTTTGAATTAAATAATTGAATTAATATGTATTTTATTTAGTGGTTACGTCTTTTTCGTCAAATATTTGTCATGTGTGACCCTACCTTAATTCATGGATTTTTGTGATGGAAACTGCGCATGTTTGCACCCGATTGTGAGCAAACGCGTCAGCCATCTTGCGGAAAGCTTTCCATAGTATTTATCAAGCTTAGACTTTATTTGAGTGATGGTTTTTTCCGCAAACAATAATGCTTAACCATCCGACGGTTGAGGAAGTTATACGAAGTACAAGGTCCACAGGGACCTTTAGGGAATTTTGTATGAAAACGCATTTTTTAAAAATTTTTTTTGTTTTGATTTATTATTATTTACTAATTATACATGTATAGTGAATGTTAGAAAAAAATTTTTCTTTTTTATGAGTTTATTAATTTTTTATGAGTTTGTATGAAAAAAGCATAAAAAATATTGTTGAAATTTCAGTACAAGTACCTTTTCGGATCGCTTTGATTTTTTTTGGAAGATTCTAGATAAAATTTCCTTGGAATACATGTGGGTGGCGGGTATACTTCCCATGGACCATCAATGAGTAATTTCAGTTTGAAAATGAGGGTTAATGAGCAGACGAAATTCACTTTTAAACAATTTCTCCACAAGACAAACTCAATTAGGCAGCTTTTTAAAATTTTGAGGAGTCAACTGACATACGCCCGTTTCCTTTCAGTGTTGCCCTTTCAGTAAAGAGTCGGGAAATTACAAAAGTCGCGGACTTAGTGACCCTACCTTCTAGGAAAGTGACTTGTAACATCAATTGTAATCAAAACTGTGGTGACTCGTTTTTGTTTATCAAGCAAATAGTCAGTTATATGTTCCAAGATCTCTGAAAAAGTTAAAAGCTCCAAAAAGTTTTTCACACACGAATTTATCTACATTGATATGGATACTTTAACTTTGGGAGGGATTTGTCATTTTCTAGGTTGACTGCAGCCATACAAGGTCTCACACAGGGGCCGAATTACGACATTCGTGATCGAATGAGCAATCTATCGAAAAATGAGTTCGATATGGAAATTATAATAAAATGTATTAATTTTCTTGTACGGTATCGAATGCCATAATCTTAAATAAGAAAATTACAGTTTTACTCGATATGGAAAGCTGTAAGCTTGTTGGTCTTCTCGTTTCCGATAATGCTATGCTGGCTTGAAACATACGTTATCTCAATAATTTTGCCATTGAAGCAAGGGTTTATTTCAATCTTACATTACAACTGTTCAAAGACTAAACACTATCGTTCCTTAGGTCTTTTTAAATAACTCAATTTGGTTCTTTAAAATTCAGGCCCTTAAAATCGCCCCAAAAACGAAATTTCAAATAAGTTAAAGGCTTAAGTCATCTTTACTAATTGATCTCTAAAACCCCTTTCAAAAACTAAAAATAGGAGAAATTGATTAAAAACCTATGATAAACGAATTTAAATCAAATCCACCAAATCCAATTTGGAAAATAAGAAAAAAAAATAATTAATTCCCATAGAACGATGACATAATCTAAGATCTATTTCAAATTGATGACAAACATTTAAATTCAAGCAATCAACAACAAGCAAACAAAGAAGCGATTTATCAAACCCAAAAAAAGCTTCTAATTCACATATTTGAAACAAAGAAAGGCAAAAAACAAAAGAAGAATAAAAAAGTCATCTAAACCCAAGAATAAAAGCTAATTAGAAAAATATTTACAAAAGAAATTCATTCTTACGAATTAACAACTGTTTAAAATACTCGTTTTAAACAATGAAAGCATTAAATAAAATTAAAAAAAAAACAAAAATTTCAAACTGTTTTTTAAATGAACCCTAAATATTGAGATCAATAAAATAACAAACAAAAATAATTGTCAGTTTCTAAAGTTGTTTCTTCTATTGTTGTGTTTTTAAATTTCCTAACTTTAGAACAGTTTATTTATTAAATGAATTGTGGCTAGGAAATATAATTTATATTAAAAAATCTATAAAAATCATAAAATAGTGACATGAATTATGTTTTCAACACCTTGTGAGACCTGAATTTTAAATTTTCAAATAATTCGTTTGCTTTCTTTTGTTATGGTAGCACTTTTAAACAGGAACCTTAATCGCCACCACCCATAAGCAATTTAAATCAAAACTTAATTACCATTAAAACTGCATAAAAATCATTATAATTCACTAAACCAAGTACAAGGAAATGAACGTTTTTTTTTTGTTTATTTTGGTTTTCAAAAGAAATCAAAAAATGTAAAGGAAAAAACATCATAAATTAGTTTTATTGCTTTCGAGACATTCATACCCGATTTAAACTGACTGACTGACGGACGACTATAGCAGCAGCAGTCGAAACAAAAAGGTTTAACGCTTGACATCAACTGTTGCATACTTAAGAGGATCAGGAATTAATTTAAGACCTTAAATAATGTAAGAATTAAAAGTAAAACAGAGAAAACTGAATTTTAATTTCAAATTGCTTGCTACACAAAAAAATAAATGAAAACTGCAGTTTTAACATGTTACCTTAGTGTGCACAGGTATAATTAATTTAATATTCTGTTTGTAACACGTTTATCTAGATACTCGTACTTAGATTGGAAATTATCTAAGGAATGTTTTGTAAATCGTTGAGGTCGTGTGTGTGTGTATGTTTAGTAAATCATTTGAGGGAGTGTGTACAAAAATGCAACTAATGTTAGGATTTTCTTTTAAATAGTTTGTTTTTCATAAGATTTTGGTAACTTGATAAGGACTGATTTTTGTTGAAAGGTATATGCCATGACCTTACCGGTCTAAAATTTGCAATAGTCAGAGTTGGTCCATACAGTCTTCTACACATTCAATATAAATCAGATCAGAATTTATGTATTATATTAAGTATAGCATCAACTTACATTTTTTATTAACATAATATTAATCTGTCTGATAATTCCGTAATCCTTAGTAGAAAATTACTGCTTTAAAGTTTATTATTAAAGTTCATTAGTTATAACTAATACATCTTTGAAATACCTTTGAGAAAATAGTTAACTTTCATATAGACACAAATCACACGACCCAATTTCATAGTGATCGGTACATAATTGGTCATAGCTCCCATATAAGGCCCACTTCCGAAAATCACTCAAAAATATAAATTATTGAAATTTTAAAAGAAAAATGTTTTTGCTCTTCTACTTAGTGTCAGGCTTGACCGACCATACTTTCTTACTTGTTTACCAAATTGTTTGTCCATTTTGTATTATTTTTTAACTTTTTTTAGAATAACTTACAGAGACTCCTAACTTTTCATTACCAATATTTAGCAAAGTGAAGCTGAACAATTCTTGTGAACATATCAATGCAATCTGAACGAGTCTAGGCACTCTAAATAGCTCACAAATTCCCTCTGTACCTTAAAATTTTTAGTTTTTTACTATTTTTGACGCTAAAATAAATATTTTTTTGTTAATTCCACATAATTAAACAAAAATATGGAAATCATTGTATGAGCATTTAGCATTTTTTCAACACTTTACATTCTTCTGTGACATATAAACATCAAAAAAATATCTTGGAGCTAATCGGGACGTTCCTGATTTGGATTCAGCTAATATAGAACTATACCGGGCGAAATAGTTCTTGAGTATGAGCTCCAAGAGATGTTAAGTTAATTAATTTACCAAAATAATTGTTGTCCCTTATTGTAATACCAAAATAAAAAAATTTAACACAAAAAATATTTTCGTGAATTTTTGAAAAACATTAAAAATCACGTCTGTCTCTGATGATATGCAAAATGAAGCTGTCAATCTTTGAGGTATGGTACGTGATCGCTAAACGAAGGCAAAAGTTCGCCTTATGGCGAATGGTCCCCCTTGAACCCTACTAATAAATTTTTAAGTGATTGAAGCAATATCATAACCTAAATGAGAGTAATGCTCCGAACTAAATTCATCTTGATTTGTATAGTTCTAGCACTGTTTGGAGGAACAGTTCTTAAAACATCCAAAACTCCTTCACTTTATAGGGTTAACACGAACAACAAAAACTTCAATTCTTCGGTTTTCTTCTTGTGTAGTTCTCAAGCTGACATTTGTATTGTAGTAGTTGATTGGTTTTGTTGGTTGTTAGTGTTGTAGTACGTATGGGTTTTTAAGTTGCATATAGTCATTCGCTTAAGTACCTGTTAGTAATATTTCATTATGTGTTGAGCATTTTAAATTCAATCGTTTTTTTCTTGTTTTTTTTTTGTTCATTTTTGTTAAACAAATTAGAAATTCAAAATTCTTTAAGCACAACAAACTACAAGAAACTCCAAAAAAAGGTTGCTTGAATTTTCCATACAAACTAAAATACAATACAAAAAAATGCATTTTACACAAGCAAACAAACATTCATACATGAAAACATACATAGTTGTACGTCTGATTGTCTGCCTTGTATCCGATAGAACCATATACGAGCTAAACAAATAAACCAACGACGAATGAACCGATCAATAATTTAACCAAAAAAATAAAAGAAAAAAAACTAAAGTCTACTGCTGCTTTTACTAATGTCGAGGAGTCAAATCAAGTCGAATCGAGTGGAGTCTTTGTCGTTTGTACTGACTGCACGCATTCAGTCAGTCACAAATGTCAGTTGTGGGGCTTGGTTTTTCTTCGTAGTTTTCTTTTATTGTAAATTTGTTTTGTTTTGTGTTGTAAACAGTCAAATGTAAGGTTTGTTTTTTTTTCTTCTTTTGGCCAGTGTTTTTTCTTGTTCTCAAAGTCGCTGTCCCCAGTAAAACTTCAATAAATATTGTTGTTTTTGGATTTTGTTGTTCTTTTTGTTTTTAGCCAAGTTGACCGACCATATGCAGCTTAATAATACTTTAGTTGGCGTTTTGATTTTTTTTGTTTGTTTTGTGTTGTCTGTTACGTTTTTTGGTTTAATAATTAAAATTAATCACTATTGCTCGCCATAGCGCACAAAGCTTGGGAATTTTTTAATTTACTTGGTAAATATTTGTTATTTAATCAGTAACAGCAATGTTGCAATAAACCCATTAAATTTTTCATTTAAATTGTTATATGAAACGGAAAGTTTTTGGTTGTAGAGCAAACTAAAAGAGAAAGGATCTTGGCAATAATGCGTAAATTGTAATCTCTATCACTTAAAACAATATCGGTTTCATTTACCTTATGCCGCTCTTGTTAAAAGTCATTGTGGTCACAATTTCCCAAAATAACGAATCAATTTCTAGAGATGAAATCTAGCGTAGTGTGACCAGCATAACACTTGTAATATCTCATAAATGAAATAGAGATTCTAAATGAAAAATGGGCGTTAACCTTAAAGACATTATAAGACATGGTGATACCCACCACCTGAAATGCCACACATTCATTTCAAATAAAAACAAACTCACACATACGCTTCCATATAGCGAAGGCCTACACCATCCATCCATCCATAAGAACGAAAAGCAAAAAAAAAAACAGAAATATCCATACCACCAACCAACTATTCCAGCCATATGGTAAATTGTCATGATTGCAAAGGATTGAACGGAACGAACCAACAGAACCACAGAAATCCCAACCAAAGGCAAGGAGCAAAGCACAAACTCCAGAAAACAAAAAATAATGTTGGTTCAGGTAACAACTTCATCATGGCGCATAAATTTGCAATACAAATTTAATTTATGCAATGAACTACGCATAAGTATTAATACTTTATACTTGTACATGGAGAAATGATCGGATAGCGGACAGACAGAACGACGGGCGGACGGACTAAACATGTGAGTACATTTACGAATTGCACTACACACAAAAACATTCTACACTGCACCTACATACATAAGCTGATTTCTTTTGCTTTGCCACAGAAAATATAAAACTCCAACTAAAACGAATTAAGTTAAAGCCATGCGAATACAAAAAAATCTCTACGAAAAATCTTTTCAAAAATGAAGTAAAACTTAACATGCGTATTAACGCATAAAAATATGTTCCTACAAACAAAAGTGATGTGTCTCCTTTTGCTGCAACTAACTTTCATACTTGATCATATGCATACATATGTATTTGTGTGTGTTTGTATGGATCCGACAGATTGCACAGACAGACAGCCAGAAACATCAAAAAAAAAAATAACAAAAAAGATTTCACATTTTAACTTATTTTATCATCATGTTGGGGAAGGTAGACACAATTAAACAATTTCCACTAAATCTGCTTACTTCCTTGGCAATTTGTTATTTGCCAACAAAAATTATGTGACTTCAGATCATAAATTCTTTTTGCAAAAAAGGAGTGAAAAGAAAGAGGCGAACGTCGTACGAATCGACTAACAAACGAATCAAGGAAACGAAAAACTAAAAATGCATTATTGACTAAAGGAATAGTAGTAGTAGTAAAGTAGTAGCTGTAGTAGAATGTTTTTGTTTTAACAGGTCTGTGCCACATGGGGCACATTTCACCAAATTGTTTTCTAATAATTCCATGCGGCTTTTAAAGACATTTCCTATAATTCTTTATTATTTATTAAATCAATAAAACTTGAAAAATGCACCTTTACTCCTGTGATCTAGATTACTAAAGAATTCAGAAGTAGTATTTAAAAAAAGACGTAATGTTTTAAAACAAAGTAGTCTTTTAAACAAAACGTGGTCTTTCAAACAATACTTAGTCTTTGAAACAAGACGTAGTCTTTGAAACTGGACGTAGTCTTTTAAACAAGAAGTAGCCTTTTAAACAAGACGTAGTCTTTGAAACAAGACCTAGTCTTCTAAATAAGATGTAGTCTTTGAAACAAAACATAGTCCTTCAACAAGACGTAGCTTTTGAAACTGGACGTAGTCTTTTAAACAAGATGTAGCCTTTTAAACAAGACGTAGTCTTTTAAATAAGACGTAGTCTTATACACAAGACGTAGTCTTATAAACAAGACGTAGTCTTATAAACAAGACGTAGTCTTTGAAACTGGACGTAGTCTTTGAAACTGGACGTAGTCTTTTAAGCAAGACCTAGTCTTCTAAATAAGATGTAGTCCTTCAACAAGACTTAGTCTTTGAAACAAGACGTAGTCTTTGAAACTGGACGTAGTCTTTTAAACAAGAAGTAGCCTTTTAAACAAGACGTAGTCTTTGAAACAAGACCTAGTCTTCTAAATAAGATGTAGTCTTTGAAACAAAACGTAGTCCTTCAACAAGACGTAGCTTTTGAAACTGGACGTAGTCTTTTAAACAAGAAGTAGCCTTTTAAACAAGACGTAGTCTTTGAAACAAGACGTAGTCTTATAAACAAGACGTAGTCTTTGAAACTGGACGTAGTCTTTTAAACAAGATGTAGCCTTTTAAACAAGACGTGGTCTTTAAAAAAAGACGTAGTCTTTAAAACAAGACGTAGTCTTTTAAACAAGACCTAGCCTTCTAAATAAGACATAGTCTTTTAAACAAGACGTAGTCTTTTGAACAAGACGTAGTCTTTTGAACAAGAAGTAGTCTTTTAAACAAGACGTAGTCTTTTGAACAAGACGTATTCTTTTAAACAAGACGTAGTCTTTTAAAAATGATGTTCCTCATAAAAATGATAAATTTGGAATCGCAATTAGAACATTTTTATGATAATCTTATGAGTGGAGCTTATGAATACAATCAGAAACTGTTTGTGCCATCACTATGCCCTAGACCTGTACTGCCAGACAACAACTTTTTAAACAAATTTATTTACAAGATGGGTCCAGAAGACCGGCCACTTGTACGTATATATGAGCATGCGTATACTTATGTAAATGTGTAAATTCTATTTTGGTTAAAGCAGTTAAACTGTAAATTTATGTTGTAGCAAAAGCGGGTGCACACATGCGCATAAAGTGCGATTAAGTGGACAAGCTCAGTGACCTAAAGCTGCCAGCCAAACAGCCACTCAAGACAAACAACCAACCAACCAGTCTTCCAAACTAGAGATGCAAAATCAACAAGTAAAAAACTAAAAAAAAAACTAAATTCCATCTTAAATCCAGCTGTCATTTAAGTGAACTTAATTTGCAAAAGTTTAACATAAATTTAAAGATTTTCTTTAACAAAATATATCTATATAAAAAAATGACTTAAAGCGAAAGCAAATTCAGTTTTAGCAAAAAAAAATTTATTTATAGATAAAAAAAGTGTATTTTAAATTGAAGTTTAGTTTTAAAATGAAATGTTAATAAAACAAAACGAACTTTTCAAAAACAATTCAATTTTCTTTAACTTCCGGTGGCGGCTTTTCGTTGTTGTTGATTTTTTTTTTTGTTTTTTTCATTTTCAATGGCGCTGACGGCCATTGTTTGGTAATGTCATTAAAATGGGTGCATTCACCACTTTTATTGTAGGATATTTGCTATTCTTGCTATTGTTATTGTTGTTGCTGTAACTGTTATTTTTTATTATTATTTTTGTATTCGGATGATTGTAACGCTAAGATTACTGTCTGGCATTTATGCATGCATGTACTCGGTGCATTAAATGCAAATGCAAATTTTATTTTAGTTGCATGCTTTTTTTTTTGTTTGTGTGGCATAAGTTTGCACACCAAAAAAAATTACAATAACGAAATAGAAACTTAGCTAACGGTGGCTTATTATTATTATTGTTTTACTACTTTACCTGCCGCTACTGCCTAAATATGCGGAATACAATGTTTCCAATTGCAGATTTCTGAAGTTTTTAATAACACTTTTATTTTAAATATCAAGAACATGGTATCTCCTATAAAACAATTAAGAAAGATATAGCCTTTGAAGAAAGACTTAGTCTTTTAAGCAAGACGTTGGCTTTTAAACAAGATGTAGTCTTTAAAGCAAGACGTAGTCTTTGAAACAAGACGTAGTCTTTGAAACAAGACGTAGCCTTTTAAAAAAGAAGCAGTCTATTAAACAAGATGTGGCCTTTGAAACTAGACATAGTCTATTAAACGAGACGTAGTCATTTAAACCAGATGTAGCCTTATAAATAAGATTTAGTCATTTAAACAAGATGTAGCCTTTTAAACAAAATGTAGTCTTTGAAGCAAGAGTAGTATTTTAAACAAGATCTAGTTTTTTAAATAAGACGTAGGCTTTTAAACCAAACATAATGTTTTCAATAAGGCGTAGTCTTTGAAACAATACATAGTCTTTGGAACAAGACGTAGCCTTTTGAACAAGACGTGCTCTTTTAAACAGGACATAGTCTTTTTAACAAGAAGTAGTCCTTTATAAGTCTTTTTAACAAGAAGTAGTCCTTTATACAAGACGTAGTCTTTTACGCAAGACGTACTCTTTTACACAATACGTAGTATTTTACACAAGACGTAGTATTTTACACAAGACGTAGTATTTTACACAAGATGTAGTCCCTTACACAAGACGTAGTATTTTACACAAGACGTAGTCTCTTACACAAGACGTAGTCTTTTACACAAGGCGTAGTCCCTTACACAAGACGTAGTCTTTTACACAAGCCGTAGTCTTTTACACAAGACGTAGTCTTTTACACAAGACGTAGTATTTTACACAAGACGTAGTCCCTTACACAACACGTAGTCTCTTACACAATATGTAGTCCCTTACACAAGACATAGTCTTTTACACAAGATGTAGTCTCTTACACAAGCCGTAGTCTTTTACACAAGATGTAGTCTCTTACGTAGTATTTTACACAAGGCGTAGTATTTTACACAAGACGTAGTCCCTTACAGAAGACGTAGTCTTTTACACAAGACGTAGTCTTTTACACAAGACGTAGTCTTTTACACAAGACGTAGTTTTTTACACAAGACGTAGTCTTTTACACAAGACGTAGTCTTTTACACAAGACGTAGTCTTTTCCACAAGACGTAGTCTTTTACACAAGACGTAGTCTTTTACACAAGACGTAGTCTTTTACACAAGACGTAGTCTTTTACAAGAGACGTAGTCTTTTACAGAAGACGTAGTCTGTTACACAAGACGTACACAATATGAAGTCCTTATAATTTTAACATTTCCTGATAAGTTTTCTTAATTTTCCCGGTAAACGGTGTTCTGCTTTAGTTTTTATTCAAAAGTTTCTATTTCAGTTTTTATTTTGCTTTTTTTTGTTAAGTTTTTGTTGGTTTGTTTGATTTATATGCCTCTTAACGACATATTTGGCTAATACTTCAATTGGTTGGTTCAACATGGCCTCCGTAGTTATGTGTTGTTACAATATAATATACCATATTTTTTGTTTTTGTTGCTGTTGCTTTTACTAGCAACAATTGCAACTACTTGCAGCTGACCCTGTTTTTTTTTATTTGTTTTTACTTCGTTCTTGCAATTGTATCGGCTATTTTTTTTTGCTTCTTTAACTTGGAGGGTTATTTTGTGTGTAAAATTGTTTGTTTCTCCCCAAATGTCTTTGTTTTAGATTTTCGATTGCTGCAAGTTGTTTTTAGTCAGTCGTAGTCGCAAAGAAGGCTTTTTGTTTTTAATGGATGAATGTGTGTATATATCTCTCAATAAATGGTAAATGCTTTAGTAATAACAGTTACTATTATTGTTATTGCGAATTGTTGTTATCGTTGCGAAAATTTTACATCGTCAACCACCGGAAAAATATATGCCGTTTTTTCTCTCTCTATATGTATTTTTGTTTGATGTTTTTTTCGCTTTTTTTGATAGTACGTATTTTGAAATTTGAATATTTTGTAAATATTTGCTAAGTAGCAATTTGTTTTGGGTGGAAAATGAAAAAAACAAACAAATTGTAGGAATTTTTTTGGTATTTTGTGGCATTAGGAGACAGGAAAAAATACCTGTGTAAATAAGGATTCAAACAAAAACCATTAAACAATTCTAATAGCTCTGAAATAAAAACCTACATTTACACTATCAAAGTATAATAGTCATCTGAAAATAAAAAATACTCTTACACATCTGAGAGACTACAAAATGTTCCAAAACTACAAAATCCTGTCTTTTAATTCAATCTCTATGGCAAATTGTTCGTTCGTTCTTAGTTGACCACCATAAACCGCTTAACATTTTCTTTTTTTGTTGTGTTTATTAACCGCTTTATGCATTTTAGCCACGAGCATGTCGCAAAGTGCTGTTGTTGCTGCAACAATTAATATGCAGCGCAGCTTTTCACTTGGCTGCATGTTTATGTGACATTTTTTATTTGTTTAAAAATGTACTTTTCACACGTAAAAACGTTATTAAACTGTAACCATAAATAGTTATTAATAATTATATATAATTTTATTTTTGTATATTTATTAGTAGTACTACTACGAGTGTGTTGCTGTTTTTATTATTTTTACCTAGAATATAAGCAGAACAATTTGTTTAAATTTATAGTTAATCTAAACGTAAGTTTAATGTTTAGATTTTTTTATTGTTGTTGTTAAACAGAACAAGTTGGAATATTGTGTTAAATAAATTTCAGGTGATTAAGAAAAACAAGTTTTGGAATAAAAATTAATACTGTACTACAATTAATTCCATTAGTATGACAAATATAAATTTAAGTACTTCTACCTCAATTGTTTATTGAATAGTGTAGAAAGAGGTTACTACACATATATTATATAAAGGAGATTGTGTTCAAGCCCTGGTTAATTTACACACCAGGGCGACAGTATACAGCTTTTACAAATAATGTGGGATTTACAAGTCATATCTGTCATTAATTCTCACTTAGTTATTAAACATTATAGTGTAAATAAAAAAAGTTTTTTCTTGCTTCGAAAATGTCGATCAGAAGTGGTGATTTTGACACAGAAGATCGCCCATGCCAACCCAAAAAGTTTGAAGACCAAGAATTGGAGGCAGGGGAATTGGGTACCGTACGAATTAAAACCGAGAGAACTTTAAAGACGATTTTGCATGTCCGAAATAAGGCTTGAATGCTATAAAAGAAAATTATTTTTGCACAGAATCCTTAATTGCGATTAAAAATGGATCCATTACGATAACACGAAGAGTAATAGATCGTACGTGAAGCCCAACCAGTCTAATCGACACCAAAGCCAAATATTCATGCTCTGTATTTGATGAGACCAAAGGGGTCTATTACGAGCTGCTGAAATCTGGCCAGTTCATCATAGTGGACCTGTACCGAATAGAACTGATTCGTTTAAAGAGAATATTAAATACTGACAACTCTCGGGCACATTATGCAATACCTGTTAAAAAGTATTTAGATTGAAGTGGTTAGGATACTTTGCCTCAACCGAATTATAGTCCAGAGCATTCCCCGTCCGACTACTACTTGTTTCGATCGATCCGAAATTGGCTTGATTCGTTTTTGGCCTCAAAAGATGAGCAGTTATCGTAGGCTCGGAAACCATATGTTGCCAGAAAAATGGTAAAATGCCATAGCTAACAATGGCCAATAATTTGAATAAATTTATATTGTACAAATGTTTCAAAATAAAAACTAAAATTTTTTAAAAAAAATCTACATTTTAAGACGTAGTCTTTTAAACAAGAAGTAGTCTATTAAACAAGACCTAGTCTTTAAAATAGGACGTAGTCTTTTAAACAAGACCTAGTATTTGAAACAAGGTGTGGTATTTTAAACAAGACGTACTCTTTTAAACAAGACGTAGTCTTTTAAACAAATCCTATTCTTTGAAAAAAACGTGGTATTTTAAACAAGACGTAGTCTCTGATACAAGACGTAGTCTTTTAAACAAGACGTAGTCTTTAAAACAAGACGTAGTCTTTTAAACAAGACGTAGTCTTTTAAACCTGACGTAGTCTTTTAAACAAGACGTAGTCTTTAAAACAAGACGTAGTCTTTAAAACAAGAGGTAGTCTTTTAAACAAGACGCAGTCTTTTAAACCTGACGTAGTCTTTTAAACAAGACGTAGTCTTTTAAACAAAACCTATTCTTTGAAACAAACCGTGGTATTTTAAACAAGACGTAGTCTTTTAAACCTGACGTAGTCTTTTAAAGAAGACGTAGTCTTTAAAACAAAACGTAGCCTTTTAAACAAGACGCAGTCTTCTAAATAAGATGTAGTCTTTTAAACAAGACTTATTCCTTTAAACCAGACGTAGTCTTCTAAATAAGATGTAGTATTTTAAACGAGACGTATTCTTTTAAACAAGGTATAGTCTTTTAAATTGTCCTTAATGTAAAAAATAATAGAAAACCTAAAATTTAAGACTGTTTTGAAGTATATAAAAATATTAGAAGATTTTAATGAAATCTCAGATATACGTTTGAGAAAGTTCAGCTTTGCTACTTGATGCAAAACAAAAAGGAAATCTATTCCTAAAAGAAAATTCGAATCCAAATTGCCCCAAAAATAATTTGCCATAATTATGATGTTCATAAATTAGTTAATATTTTTAACATAAAGTTAAGACATCTTAATGTTGGAGATAATTCAGTCAAACAATATTATTATGTTTGTCCCCAATCTCATTAAATGGTTAATTTAAAAACAAAATCATCTTCTATATAAAATATTGCCATCTTGACCAAATATGCTGATAAATAAAATATTGCAAATAAATTTATTGTCACCAGATTAAGAGATACATTAATTTTGTTGACCATTTTGATGTGGTAGTATTTTTTACTGCTTTGACGTTGTATTTTTAACTTTTTACTTGTAAAACCACTGAAATGTGTAAATTTTAATTTAAAAATATACTATTTTCTATAGTGATTAGTTAATAATTTAAATAAATGTCTCCATTTATTTACAAAAACAGCTGCATCAATTTAAATTTGAAATGCCAAGCAAAACAAAAAAAGAAAAACAAAATTCAAATAAAATAAAATATTATGCAATTAAATAATGTTTTATTTAAACACAACTACAATAAAAATAAAAATCTTCTCATTTTTGTTATATGCCGTTGATAATAATCCGCTTAATTAGTGAAAATTGAACTCTGACAACAAAATCGAAAAAAAAAAAATAGTATTTAAATGCAAATTATTTAGTTTTGTTTTGTATCGACCAAAAAAAAGGCCACAACTGAAAAACAACTTTAGCAGCATAAACATGAATCGTTTTAACAGCTGCCTCTCAAATGAATTTATACACTGTTTGCTTTTTTTAGCATTTTGTAAATTTTTTTTTTAAATATTTTGAAAATTAAATAACATATCCCACAGCGTTGGCTGTCATTTTAGTAAAATGTTTTTTTTTTAACTAAAATCCCCACAAAAAATAAAATAAAACATATTATGTGAAACATGCAATCATCTAAAATTAAAACAGCAGCAGAGCACACGCAATTTAAACAAAATATTTATTGGTTGTTTTATTTATTTATTTAAGTTTAAATCAAACATAAATGCACTTCATTAATTTGTATGTTGTATTTCAAATCTTTTTTTATGGATTTTGGTAAAAACAATAGATTTTTTTCTTTATTTTTTTGATTTTTCAAATTATAGTTATCAATGTTTGAAATGATTTTTGATTTCTTAATGGTGTGTTTAACATTAACAATATCATGAGAAATCGTTTATACGGTTTTTAAATAAACCAAAAAGGTTTCATTAAAATGTTCTTGTTCATTTCATTTATAGAAAACATGAACTTTGTTAAACTTTTTTTTTAAAACTTAATGTGTTGATTGCATGTCATTATAGGTCGTAAGTAGCTTTGTGTTTGGTATTTTATTGAAAATTATTAATTGATTTTTTGTTTATGTTATACTTGTACATAGTATTTTGTTAAGTATGTATTGTAGATTAAATTTGGCCTCAAGGGATTTGTTACAGGTATTTGTTTTGTACAGATAGATCAAGCTGGTCTTATCAAAGTTTACTTTGGTGAGTAAATAAAGCTTAATTTTATTACTTTCATGACAAGAAATATTTAATATATTTAAACGACCACCTTAAAGTTATAAACAATATATACATTGAACCAGTAGTTTTTGTATTATAAAATTTTAATCTCATAAACTTCGCATCACGACGAAACTCCCATCACCTCAATTCTCCAGATCTAGCTCCCTTCGTCCCTTATTTCCAAAGTTTTGATAATATTGATATCCTCATCCATATGTCATAAATGTTAGACTGATCCCATCAAAAAAATGCTTCCAAGCAAGTGAAAAAGATGTAGAGTTTCAATGAATTTTACGAGAGTTTGTCCTGGATTGAACTGAAAAATACAAAAATAAGGCTTTTAATTTTGAAGATTTTTATTTAAAACAAAACAATTTTCATAAAATACTACGACTAGTCAATACAAACTAACTAGTTAATAATAAAATATATTATTTCGTTACTACACCATTTCCAATTGTATTTCAGAAGTTTCTAATTGTATTTCAGAAATTTCCATTTATATTTCAGAAATTTCCAATTATATTTCAGAAATTTCGAATTGTATTTCAGAATTTTCCAATTGTATTTCAGAAATTTCCATTTGTATTTCAGAATTTTTATTTTATACTTAAAAAGTTTCCAATTGTATTTCAGAATTTTCCAATTGTATTTCAGAAATATCCATTTGTATTTCAGAAAATTCTAATAGCAATACCAATGGATATTTCTGAAATACAAATAGAAACATTTTAAATATAAATTAAAAATTCTGAAATACAAATGGAAATTTCTGAAATACAATTGGAAAATTCTGAAATACAATTAGAAAATTCTGAAATACAATTAGAAAGTTATGAAATATAATTGGAATATTCTGAAATATAATTAGAAAATTCTGAAATATAATTAGAAATTTCTGAAATATAATTGGAAATTTCTGAAATATAAATGGAAATTTCTAAAATTGAATTGGAATTTTCTGAAATACAATTAGAAACTTCTGAAATACAATTGGAAATGGTGTAGTATAAAAATCAATTTAAATATTTATTTTACAAAACATTATGCTGGTTAAATTGTCTTACTAAACTTGAGGTTCTAAGTAAGGACGGTGTTTCTTCAGTTTGGTGGAGAATAAGTCTTCGCACATGTTCATAAGGTCTCTATTAATATCGGTTTTTCTAACATACCAATGATCTTTGATAGGACTTTGTTTTTAAATCTTTGTATAATTTTAATTACTTTGTCTTTAACGCATCCCCATATTTGGATTCCGTGACTCCATACTGGTTTTAGAATTCATTTATAAATCATTAGCATGTTATGGACTGAGAGGTTCGATTTTTTCCCGATTAGCCTATAAATTGTCCTAAGCTTTAGCTCTAGTTCAATAAAATGTTCTTTCCAGTGAAGCTTAGTGTCTGGTGTCATTCTTAAATATTTTGTTATGTGCTCATATGGTTCTAAGAATCTTTGAAAGGAAAATTATAAGAAGAATATATGGACCAAAACGTGATGGCGACGGAGGCTTCCTTAGAAGAAGAAACCGAGAGGTTGACAATATAATCGAAGGTAAAGATGTGGTGAAATTTATAAAGGCCCAAAGATTAAGCTGGGCTGGTCACGTTGCTAGAATGCCACAGAACAGAGCCCAACAAAGAATAATGAATGCTACGCCATACAGAACCAGAGCAAGGGGAAAACCAAGGTCAAGCAAGATGGCTTCATGGAGTCGAAGAAGATTGCAGGAAAGCCAATATAACAGATTAGAAGAATACTGCGCAAAACAGATCCGAATGGAAGAAGAAAGTAAACGAGGTTAAGGCCCACACCGGGCTGTAGCACCAAAAGATGATGATGCTCATATGGTTCTCTATTTCATTACTCGATTACATGAATCGTATTAGTTTGATGCTACATTTGTCAGTCCACCTATATATTTGATTTATTGTAATTTGTAGTTTATTTGTTGCGATTTCAACATATTTTCCAGATGTCACACGCAGAGAAAAAATATAGTTGTGCATGTAACAATTTCAACATTATTAGATGTTTTTTTTTAGAACTGTTTATCCTTTGAAATTTTAAAGTTCATTTAAAAGGACATCAGACCTATCAAAAAAACTGAGTATGCAGTGTTACTATGTGTATGAAAAAAATGATAAAATTGTTATATGGTTTTATACGTGTTTTGGAAAAGTTTCTAATGCAAGACTATTTTTTTATTATTTTATATATGAATCATTTAGATTTAATTAAATTAACTTTTGGGGCAGCCCTTTTTGTTGTGAATGAAGTATTAAATGTTCACCAAAAAATCTTACTCCACATAAGCCAAATCACAAAACACATACTCTGAGGTACCCAGAGTTGCCAGTTTCCACAAATAGTTTAGATATGTTACGATTAAAAGGCCCTAAGTGATGCCCGCCTCTTCTCAAACAATATAATTTATGGCTATTGCCTTCTGAAAATTTGGACTACAAATACCCGTTTTACTTAAGCAGCCTCATTTGATGTGTCTAAAACAAACAGCCTACATTCCGGAAAGCATTATTCTCAAACAGTATGTATGCCGATTATCCCCTCTTATTCGCATTTAGATGCAATCGAATTTCATTTACCAATTTATGCAGAGAAGGGACAGATTTCCATGGCGGGCCAGTGAAGAAATTATGTATACTTGGATCGCCTGGTGGCCGAAATTCGACCACTTTTAAAACACTTTTTACCACTTTTATGGAAAGAATTTTTAAATATATTTTTATATTGTGCAGATCTAGAGAAAAAACGTTTTAAACCATATATGTTTCATCAATATTGGTGGACAATAACATACTTAAAAGTGTACCACAAAAAAACGTGTGGCCTATTTATATATAAGATATTGAGACAATCAACTTTATCCTGCAAAGCCCTAGAGTTTTCCTATGACCGTGGTATTGATAATGACTCTATGAATGTTTTTAAAAGCTGCTCTATACGAATTCCGATTCAATGGGTCCTATACATACCTCAGTATTTTCCTCTTATACTGGAAGATATTTCCTGGCATGCATAGGGGGAGACAGCAGCTATATGACGTCGAAGTTACTAGGTATCACCACTGGGTATCACTCGAAGGTGACCACACTGGACAAGATTTCTTTACCAATGCCCCAAGTGATGTAAGCTAGCGCTTTAAGAACCTGTTGAAGCCTGTTAATATTATTATTTATTGTAAATAATACGGATAAAAAACAACCAATATTCAGATCCTTCGTACCATCTGAACAGCGGCCATATTGCTACTATCTGTCATATGAGAATTCCAATTTAGGAAATTTTCAAGGATAATCACAAAATACCTAACCTATTCGCGCCTTTTTAAATAGGCATGTTAATAGCTTTAATTAATAGACATCACAGTGTGGCCAAAAAATACCAGGTAAGTGTTAACGATTTTCGTAATAAGCCAATTCGAAAAATTAAAAAAAAAATTCTCAAGGTTATATGCTAAATATCATATCGCACACCCAGTTCAAAAGTGACTCACTCAAAATTAATTTTTTGCGTTATATAAACCCGAAAAATTAATTTTGAGCTTAAACTATGCACAATACACTTGTTTATCTATACAAAAAAATATCAGTGTATTCTGTTGTTGTTAACTGTTGCTAAAATAAATACTAATGTCACTCATTATGTTTCAATTGGTATATATGTATATATTTTCGGTTTCTGAAAAATTAAAATTTTGAGTTGTGTCACTTTTGAAATGGGTTTGCGATATGTACCATTCGAAAGGCTTCAGTTTCTTCTTTCTAAATCCGATATACAACTAAATTACTGGCATATCCGCAGCTCAAGATTTTGGGCATGTTTGCCAAAAAAAGGTTCTTGTTGTACTCGACAAAATCTACCAGAAAACTGTTTTTTTTGCTTCATTATTTTTGGTATATTTGAGTAATCTATCATAATTCGTAGCACCATACTCAGATATTTGGTCAATTCACAAGGTCTCTTATCAGTCATATTGTCATAATGTCCTAATATATCACGACTCGGCCGCTCAGCTTAACCGACTCTTAAGCATTCGGCGCAGGTCTCTGCTGGTTGGTTACGAAAACACAATAAACATAGCATACAAAGTTGTATTATTATTATTTTATTGATTTTCTGCTTGAAAATCAATAAAAACCATTGTGAAATATTAGTACATTATGACAATATGACATGATAAGAGACCTCGTGAATTGACCAATTATTTTTTGTTTAATATATTTTATTAACTTGACAGAATAAAAGAAACATAAAAGCAGATCTTTTCAGACACGTAGAGAAAGCCATTTCAAAATGTTTACTTTTTTTTTTATTTATATGATTGCTAAAGTTATGATTCACATGATTGTAGCAATCATATGTATGATTATAGTAAATAAGTATATGTTTTTGAGAACCATTTTTATGATTAAGGAGTTACCACATTATGTTGTTTTCGGTTTACGGTTATCATAATCTCAGAACAACATTATGATATAATGGTTCATCATGAACATGATTGTCATAAACATACATTTATTTACTACAATCATATATATGCTTGCGATAATCATGTGGATGGTAACATTAGCATATTAAGATTAAATGATAAAAAAATGGAATAAATTTTGAAATGGTTACAGTAAACGTGTACGACTATATTTTTTGTCTGGCTGTAGGTATAAGATTTATTGAAATCAGCTTATATAATCGTTTGTAATTCACCCTGTGGTGAATTGTAGAACATTCTAAAATGATCGCTTAAACATGTTACTTACGATCACTGAGAATTACAATCACTGACTTTCAGATCTCGTTTACTAATGCCTTAAATTCTATTAGAATTATGTGAATAAAAAATAATATTTTTTGTTTTGATATAAAAGCAAGCAACAATTTAATTGATTACATTACAGCTGTAATATAAAAACAACAAACTTTTAAATTTAATAGCATAAAACAAAAACTATTTAAATCTGTAAACGCCCTTCACAACAACCATCAACTAATCGAAATTAAAATACCACACAGTTGAAGACTCAGAGATACTCGCACACTCATGTAAATTAACAACAACCCTGCAGTTTTAAAAGTGAAAATGGTCCACTTTGCACTATGACAATGATACAACATTTTCAAACCATTGTGAAATATTAGAACATTAGGAACATTAGAACATGATAGGAAATCTTGTGAATCTACTAGCAATTACTGGCGAGGGGATGACAATGAAACACCTTGTTCAATTCGCCAGTCAAAATCCTTGAAAGTAGATAGTAGGACAACTATTGCCAGATTTTATTGCCAGACTAGTTCCATGAACTACAGGAAAATTACAATAATTTTATTGGTATTTGGTGAATATTATTATGTACTCGTTCATTGTTGTTGTTTTTAAAAGTAACTTAAACAAATATCCACATTAAAGATTAACGCACTGCTTTCTCTGGTGTTTTTGTAAAAGAACTTTTTTAATAATAAACAAAACAAAAAACAATTTGTGGCTAAGAAAAGGTCTGTCTGCCCTTCCCTATAGTATATCTATAAGGCTGCATGTCCGTCCCTTCATTTGTCTGTAGTTTGATTGTTATTTTTCGTCAGTCAGTCAGCCAGCCAACCAACCAGCCTGTGTATTCCAATCCTGGATAGAAAAATATACATTCGAATTGAGCTACTCAAATTATAAGAGGAGGGTGCTTTTCTACATACTCTGCCCGGCCTCGCTTGCATCAAGAAGAAATATATAAAATTTTTGTTTCGAAAAATAAAAGATATAAAAAACACACAGACACACACTTTGTGCGGCGGTGCCTGTCAGTTAAATTGATTGACAGTTTGACTTGAGATCTTCGTAAATGTTTTATTTTGCTTGTGTTACGCTGATTATTATTATTACTACGTGTTACGGCGAATTAACAGGAAAAATACAATATTGTATTAAAAGAATTATACAGTTGTGGCGGGCAATGTAGGGATATGAGAGATATAGAGGAGAAATAAGATTTAATGGCTTACAATTTTAATTTTTTAAGGAGTAATAACCGATTTAGTTTTTTGACATATCCAAAATCGGCAAATAAATTAGGTGAGAAAGCTTTCCGCCAGATGAGTGCCGCGTTTGCTCACAATCGCTCACAAACACAATTGCGTGACAACTTCTCAGGATCGTTTAGTGTCAAAAAAGTGGGTTTCTCGGGGTAAATCGAAGGCTAAGGTGGGTTTGTTAGCTAATCAAGTAATGACTTTATTAAAGTTTTTTGGAATGCACGCGGTATAATCCACTTTGACTACTTTTGGAGAAACGTTGGACCTGTGTTTCATTCAAAAAGTCAAGGACTTATTGACCCGCCCTCGAATGTTTTTGATTTTATTTTATTTCCAATTTGAGACAGTTGTACATACTATTTTTTTAATCGAAACTGTATTCAAATTTATTTGTTCGTTATTACATGTATTTGAAAGTATTCATTCATCGACTGAGAATTCCAACGTTTTGGCTGCAGACCAAATACTGTCAAAAGGATATCTTATCTCCCAAAGGATAGCTTTGGATTTCCACTAGTCCATTTGTATTTGGTGTTATGACTTTAAAATGCTCGATTTACAATATATGGCGTATCTTTCTATCGCTGTTTTTATTTTTAATATCTTATATGTCATTTCAAAAAAAAGCCGCTGAAGCACACCCATTTCTCAGAAGTGGAGATTTTGACACGGAAGACAAAGATCGCCCAGGCAAGCCAACAAAGTTTAGAGAATTGGAGGTATTTCTCCATGAAGATTGTTGTCATACTCAAGAAGAGCTTGCAATATCATTGGGAGCTATTCAATCAGCAATTTCAAAACGTTTGCAAGCAGCAGGATTCATCCAAAAGCTGGGAAATACGAATTGAAGCTGAGTGACCTTAAAAGACGATTTTGTACCGATTATGGCGATGAAAAATGGATCCAAGAGATCGTATATGAAGACGAGGGATCCTGTACCGAACGCAAGTGTTTCGTGTGAAGCGAGCATTGGCCGGAAAATGCCCAAAATATGAGGCCAGACATGAAACCATAATATTCCATCAAGACAACGCACGGCCAACTGTTGCAATACCTATTTAGAAAGAAGTTGTTGGGAAGTTTTGTCTCACCAGTCTTATATTCCAAACCTTGCCACGTCCGACTACAATTTGTTTCGATCGAGTCACAACGCTCTCTCTGGGATACGCTTAACTTTGGAACAGAATTTTCCATATTGTCTTGATTCGTTCTTGGATATGCTCAAAAGATGTGCATTTCTGAAATACGCTTATTTTCAATACATATATTGAGATTATACACTTAACTGTTTATCAATTAATTGTATAATCTCCAACATTTAAGAAAGAATCTCAATTTTTTTCTACTCGAATTTGTCAACATTTCACCTGGAACTTTTCGTTTCAAAATCAAAAGCTCGTTTCATTTCTAAGTAGTTTTAAAAGAATTAACTCCTTTATCATCCTGTTTAGAGCATTGTGCGATTATAAGGAATGTGAGGTAGAAGTTGAAATTACTTTATAAATAAATAACAGAAAAGTGTATTTACTACAAAATTATTTAAGTTAAAAACATAATAGATATTGGTACAAGGACAGAAACGACTGTATAAAACCCTATTTTAATAATTTAAAATTCAAGTTTCAAACCTTTGTCCCAGTATTCTTCATAGAGAAATAAAATGAGCACCTCATTATTCTTTTGTAATAAAATGTTCACTATGTTTAGATTAAAATAAAGATCAGTTGGCTTTTATTAAAATAAATGTTAACATATTGGAGTTGATCGGCTTTAGAAAGCAGAACTTGAATTTAATACATTACACGCAGATAAAAAATATAGTTGTGCATGTTTACTATAACCATTTCAATATTGTTTTAAGTTTTTTAACAATATTATTGTCACAGTAACTATTTACATGATTGTTTTAACCATAATATGGTTAATTTACGATTCACATAATTGTATCAATCATATATATGGTTACAGTAAATAAGTATGTGTTTATGACAACCATTTATATGATGGAGGTCTTACCATATTATGTTGCTCTCGGCTTATGGATATCATAATCTGAGAACAACATATTATGATAAAATTATTCATCAAAAATATGGTTGTCACAAATATATACTTACTGTAACCATATATATGGTTGATACAAACATGTGAATCGTAAATTAACCTTATTATAGTTACCACAATCATGTAAATAGTTACTGTGACTATAATAACAACATGCAACAATATTGAAATGGTAAACATGCACAACTATACGTTTACTAGGTCAATTTTGCAAATTATTAACCATTTATAGGATATATTTACATCGTTCCAAATATAAAGTGAATTTTATATAACTCAGCAACAACTACCTTTATCTCAAGTGTAGTGTGCATGCAAAAAAAATACAAGTATCTTGTAAGTTAATGGCAAATGGGGGGAAATATTTATAAAATGAATATAAAATCAAATAAAAGATTAGGGTAAATTACATAGTAGTAGATATTTGTTATTTATTTATTTAATGTGTTTTATATACATAGAAAATAAAAAGAAATACAAATAAGTAAATAAATAAATAAAATGTAAACGGAATTTACAAATTAGCTACAAAAGTGTATTATGATTAAGAACAATTACAGCTTTTTTTTTGTAATGGAGACTGCATTTGAAGTTACATTTGAAGGTTAATTGTAACAAAGATAACACGGAATGATGATGGAGGCTTCGCATATATTTATTAAGTAAATAAAAACAAATTGCAACATTTTTGTTTTGTTTTCAATACAATATTATATAAATTATAATAATTATAACAATTATATAGTCTAGATTCTTATAGATAACATAAAACAATGTCCTAACGTCTCCAGATGCTTTTGGCCGTGTTCTTTATTGCCGTGGATGGATAATAAATTGTAGTTTGTATACGATTTATTACTTCTCGTTATGAATGAGGGTATATTTAGTTATATAAGTTTATCGTTACTTGTGCGACACTAAGAATTATTCAAAATTGTCACTCGAACTAGTTAAGGCCGTTTGTCTCTGGCAAACATGTACGGCGTTTTTTTAATATTGTTGCCCAATTTTGAGGAGGTAGTGTGGAACACGCAGAGAAAAAATATAGTTGGGCATGGTTACTGTAACCATTTAAATATTGTTATAAGTTTTTTAACAATATTATAGTCACAGTAACTATTTACATGATTGTGGTAATCATAATATGGCTAATTTATGATTCACATGATTGTAGCAACCATATATATGGTTACAGAAAACAAGTATATGTTTGTGACGACCATATTTATGATGAATAATTTCATCATAATCCGAGAGCAACATAATATTGTAAGTCCTTCATCATATTAATGGTTGCCACAAACATATATTTGTTTACTGTAACCATATATATGGTTGATACAATCATGTAAATCATAAATTAACCATATTATGATTACCACAATCATGTAACTAGTTACTGTGACTATAATATTGTTAAAAAACTTGTAACAATATTGAAATGGTTACAGTAACCATGCACAACTATATTTTTTCTCTGCGTGTACAAAGTACAAAATTGAAACTTTGATGTAGTTACAAGGAGAACATTTTTAATTTTTCCAATTTTAGAATATATGTGAATTATCTTACAAAACTAATGAATTATTTTGTATTTATTGACAGATTTTTATAAGACTCCAGAGAAATATTCCACGAGATCAGCATATTATTATTGGGTGTATGATTTAAAAATTTAAAATAAAAATGTGTACACAATTCTCGTTCTAAAGAGAGATAAAAAATGATAAAGTTATTAAAAATTCCCCAGGCCATTAACGTGTCTCAGGCCACTAGAACATGAAATGTGGGGCAAAATTAACATATTTTGATAAATATTAAAATAAAAGCTTATTTTTACTTCAAATATATCCATATTTACTTGTATATGAGCTTTGGCTTCGTAGGATACCGTTAACCTATTCGCATGTAGGATCAAAAAAAAAAATTTTTTAATAGCAGTTTCAATCTCTGTTTTCAAATTTTTAAAAATTTTCTTAAACTAAATTCAGAATTTTAGAGATTAAAAATATGAAAAAATTATGAAAATATCTCCTAAAATTTTTCCATACCTGTGATTTCAATTTTCGAGAATTTTGCCATATTTTGGAGAATGAGCCTATTCAGAATATTATAGTATATAATTCTAAATACACTCTGAAAGTTTTACTAAAATTGGAAAACGGTAAACCTTAAATCCTGAAGGTCAAAGTAAATTTGTTCAATATTTGGAACTTCTAAATGAAATATAGCGAAATGTTATAAATTTTTGGGCCGATTTTGATGAAACTTAAGAAAAATATAACATTAAGTCTAGTATTTATAATAACAACTCAATAATGGAAATTTGCCCTTAATGGCATTTGGGGTCATTCGTCAAAAAATGGCCAAATTCTCGAAAACTCCTAAATTTACTATAAAAACTATAGGAGATATTTTAATAATTTTTTCACAGGGAACTTGTACTAAACACAACTGATTCGTTTGAAGCGAGCATTGGCTGAAAAACGCCTAGAATATGCGGCCAGACATGAAACTGTAATATTCCATCATGACAACGCTCGGCCACATGGTGCAATACGTGCTAAAAACTATTTATAAAGAAGCGATTTTGACTCACTCACTTTATAGTCGAGACCATGCCCCCCCGTATGACTACTATTTGTTTCGATCAATGCAGAGCGCTCTGTTTGCATTTTTCCAAGACAGATGGATGTCAAATTTAAAATAATAACTATTGGCAGTTGCTATTAATATCCATATCCGTTGTGTTTCACTGTTCTATCGATACTACAATGGAATGTGTTCTGATGAAATTAGAGAACTTGTTCCCGATACCCGTAGTTTCTTACGAAATACGCGTTCATCAGCGGGGGCACATCCATTCGTGGTCGATTGGTCAGTGGATCGCACAACACACTACAGAGAAAATTCGTTTTTTAGCCGTACCGTCCGTATGTGGAATAAGCTTCCTGTCGAAGTATTTCCTGTCCCTTTCAATGTAGGAAAATACAAATCAAATGTCCACAAACACTACTCCCTCTATCCTCCTTCCCATAACCTATTTTCCTAGTTCCAACACAATGTATTGCATGAGTAGGGGTCATCAACTGAGAGCTGGTCCAAGCAAAAAAAAAATCGGTATATTTTAAAATAAAAAGGAAAAAATGGTTTGCCAAATGAAGATGTTCTGAAACAAACAAATACCATATGCACGACTCCATAGGACGTATATTTCCATGATTCCGGTTACAATGATCATATGTTTAAAATAAATGGAAATATTTCGCAAATAAATTGCCGAATAGATTTAACATTTAAAAAAAAATATTTCCATACATATTTTTATAAATACAAAATAAGTTAAAATAAAATTAAAAAATGAGCTCTTTTTTACAATAATTAAATTTCCATCACTTTATAGACAGCAGCTAATTGGCTTATTTTAACAGCTCACTACCGAATAATGGAACCTTTTAGATGGCTGAAATTGTATCATGTTTTAAAATTGTATCAAGTTTTAGTCGATACTAATTATTATGACAAAACCTTAATTCTTAAATTTCAATTAAGCGCCAATTTAGACTCATTCGAACCCTTTGAGCAACTATTATAATTATAAACAAGCTATAAAATAGAATAAAAGTATAAGTAATAATTATTGGTTCCTTATATTTTATAGGTATGTCTATAAATATTTGAAAATAACGCAGATTTATCAAATAAATTCAACACAAATATAAACTATATTTAAAATTTTTCAAAAGAAAACTTGATCTTGAATACATAACTATAAGAACAAGTGTCAAAATGACAGACCACCTAAGGCCACCATTCCAAAACACCAAATAAACAAACGTAAATAACACAAAAACCAAAAAAAAAACCGATCAATGTTTTCGAAAATAACAATAAATTACAAAAAAAAAACGAACGAAAACAAAACCAAGGGTTAAAAATACTGCCTAACTGGCTTTAAAAACAAGCCGCTTCATTCATAGAACTGTCAATAAAAGTTGGCCTGAAAACGACATAAAAGAGAAAAGAAAACAAATACTACTCAATACTTAAGGATTTTGAAATGATAACAATACAAGAAACCCATACATATCCTTGTTAAATGCTTCATTGTAACATTTACTGCACTAAAACGTATAACTTTGCAACAGCGCCCCTTAACGGCGAGTAGTTGAGCTAATTTACAACAATAATAAAAAAATTCTTCACAACATTTTCTTTCACTCACACACGCGCTCTTCTAACAACACCAACTGCCATCACTCTTTCTTGCCTTCATCAATGATGGACAGCTAAACATCAATTGCCCACAGAGCTGACACCACCATCATCATTTTGTGTGCGCATTACTTCCCTCCTTGTTTAGTGCTTGTCTTTCATTTACAATATATTGCTCTCTTTCTGGTCTCTAGTTCTCTTGTATAAATGAGGTGGTGGTTTTTATTTAGCTTTACTGCTCTTTACATGTACATAGCTCCACCCTGTTTTAAATATGGCCGCTTTTCTGATTGGTTGTTTCTACAATCAGCTTAAAGGCGTTGCTTGTGTTTGTTTATTTGTACTGCTACATGCAACGACAACAACAATTCCTCAAATATTTGTTTAACGTATCAAGTTTTTGCTAAATGAATCAAGCTTGCTCCGTCTGTGACCTGTTTCCAGCTACAGACACAAATGCGAATCGTTAGAAGGACGGACATACTTGCGTGTGCACATTTTCTTAATAACAAAAAATAAACAATTATTATGATTTACAAACTTAACAAATTATTTTTTTATTTTTCTAGTATTTTCTTAAAATACATGTGTGAATGTACTTCGTTGTACATTTATAATTTTCATGTTTTGTTGTTTGTTTCAAATGCATTTTCATTAATTGTTGCCCGCCAGAGTTGTTGTTGTTAATCTTCATGTTTATTTCATATTTGTAGAATCCATTAATTACACACTTACAACAATCTAAATTAGCAATTTCATACAATTTACAATTAGTCTCAACTATAATTTTAGTTAAAGAAAATAAATACACGTTTCTAAGTAAATTTATTCCATCCTTGTAACAGATTTATTTATAAATTGTTTTTTTCATGTTGTTAAATTGTAATTAAAAAAAGTATACTTTGTAGAAATTTTAAACAAATTTATTTGTAAAATTTGTGGCACACAAAATTTTGATGATCTTTGGCAACAAATTAGTGTTTATTAATGACAAAATAAACTGGTTGGAATTGGAAATAATTTAAAATGTTTGTATTATAAAATTTTCCAAACTATTTGCATAATTGTTAGGAGGTATATTCTCAATTAAAGATCTGTCCTATTTTCACCATAATTTACAGTATAATTTATATTGCACAATTTTATCACGATTGGCGCATAATCATATTTATGACTGCTCAAATAGTATTCCGGGGGACATTTGTATGGGGGCTAGCTGAAATCATGAACCGATATGGCATATTTTCAATAAACCAACATAAATATGAAAAAATAATGAGAAGATTGCAGCCTTTGCTTCTACACACCTCATATTTAGCAGAGCTGTAAACGAATCATTTGAATTAATTCGCGAATCATTAATATCCAACTCATTTGAATTAGCAAATTTTTAATTAATTCTTTTTACACAAACAAATTAATTAATTGAATGAAATGTAAATGTATAAATTTCACAAACAAATGTTTTTATTAAACGTGTGCAGAAAGAAGATTGGGAAGCAATAACGCACCACGTGAGTAAATAGTACGGTATTCGAATTATTCGATTTTTCTCTTGTTCGAATAAAACGAATAATTCGAATAAGACATTTTAACTTGTACGAATAATTCGATCACACGTTTAAAATTAATCGTATTATTCGAATTATTTAATTTTTTTAAAATACTAAAGAATGAAGTTTTGATGTCGGTTTTTTAATATTTTATTGTTAAAGAAAAACAAAAAATAACAATTCAAGTATTGATTAAGTTAAAAAACATTCGAAAACTAAGTCCATTATTAAATTTTCAACAGAAATATTCTGATCAGATTAACTCCCGAACAATCTACAAAACAATTGACTAGCAAACCCTTTAGTTTCCGTTTTGGAGCTATGCTTTAAAAAATTTGAGCTAGTTGGACATGATCCTGAATTCAAATACAATATAAACTTATTAAGAACTTTTTTATGTCGTTGATTAATTCGGATTTAAAATTGAGTAACTAATTCTTTAGTAAATTAATTATTCACTATTTCTAAATTATTTATAACAAATTTTATTATACATCAAACTCTATCAACATTGCCGAATCTTTGCTTAATAAAGTGGTCTTGGGAGTCTGTCCAAAGTTTGATATCATTGTCAGTGAACGTTGCTAATTCAGGCAGTGCATGATTGACGCATTTACCATGTTAGACAAAGATGTTCAAAATCATATATAAGACGAACTCCATGCTTTTCTTGCAACAAAACGTTAGTTTGCAATATTTGTGTTTATCATTCGATTTATAAAATATTTTGCAACACTTACGTACGCGGTTAATAACATCTCTTATATACATATATTTTAAGATCATGGCCTTTGTCTATTTCAATGTAATCATTATAAATGTCATCCTCAATATCACTTTCGACGACCGTTTCAAAATCACATTCTTCATCACATTCAACTCAACTTTAATCTGTGTTAATATTTTGATTGTTAATTGCGATTTATCTATTTTCATTGGTTCAAGTCCTAAGTTAAAAATTTTGAAAGATTTGATTTTAGAATTGTAACTTCTTGCAGTAATGTTTATATATTTATAGAAGGATCTATCGGAACACTCATCTACAGTGATCGAACGTCCCTTTGTCTTTAATTATTTGTCGAATTTCAGAAACAATACAATTTTTGTGAGTAATTATTACTTATTTAAATTTGAAATTATGAAAAATTTTAATCAATTTGATTAATTTAATTATATATGAACATTTATTTAATCGGTTTATTCGTTTATTCTACATAAAATTGTTCGAAATATTCGTTATTCGAAAATGGCCATTTTTAAATTATTCGAATAATTATTCGTAAGAAATTATTCGATTAATCGAACGATCATTTGTCGAATGAATACTCTAGTAAATACAGAGAATAATTTAAAAATAAAAAATATTTTTAGAAACAACTGAAGAGGTGCCGTGAAGAGCTGAAAGAAAAAATTAAAAACATCGTTTAAGCAGACAAAGTTCGCTACCGAAAGAATTTTTATGCTAAAGAAAAATAGAAATTTGTGCCTTTTTTTGGTAGTTAATCCTTATAAAAAACGTGACTAGAAATTACGTCGCGTAATAAATCACACGAAAAGTTGTAAAAAAATGCAAATAAATGACAACTATGAACTAGAAAAGTCTAGAAAAGATTTCAAAATTATGTCCAAGTTGGCAAATTTCAGCATTTTTCTAAATGTAGTCGACAACGAGTTCTATTTTTTGTAGAGTTGTGAATCCCATATATATTTAATTTTCACTTCAAATGCATTCTTGACCATGGAAATACCCATATGTTTATCAATCGCATAAATAGCCTAAAACAAAAAAGGGGGTTTTATTATGATACAACTATGTATGTACAACATAATAATTTTTAAATCAACAATATTTTATATATGTTAAGATTAAATAGAAATATTATAAAAATTTTGGAATTGTTTAATAAATAATTATAGCCAATTGTATTTTATGGATTAATTAGGGCCTAAGGCCTTATTTCCAAGTTTATACGATAACCTATTATTTTACACCTCTGTAAATATCTTGATACATTTTAATTATTACATTTTGTATGATATTTCGTTAAATTAAAATAGTTATTTTTAACTACAATTTAAATTTGTTCAATAACTAAAATTTACAAAATACCTATACTAACTCTATTTTGTTTCTATTTATTTCAGCTTGATCATTTCATTGGTAAGTGTGTGACTTTTACATTTTATCTCAAATTGATAATTTTGTTATAGACAACATGTCATTGAACTAGTTGTACCACAATCTTATGTTTTCAACTGAGTTTTTTTTTTTTTTTGAGCTATTATCAGATATTTAAATACACTGACCTTCTGAGGTGTTTTGTTAATTAAAATCTAGTTTATTTGAAAATTGTGTTTTTATTTTTTAGCTGACTATCTAGCTATGAATGTAGATAGTAGTATGTTAATAGAAAAATATTTGATCGTTATTAGATTTAAATTTTCTTGTATATTTTTCTGAGTCCATATTAAGCAGCCCAATGAACAACTGTTCCAAAATTCTCCTAGAATTATTTCTTTTATTATGAAACAAATTTTGGCATGAAGATGATCAAATATTATTTAAATAAAATGAAGATGATAAAATATCATTAAATTTGGCAGAAACATCCCTGTATTTGTTAACTTGCATATAGGATTTATGATCTGTATGGAATTATCTTACAAGATGTATATAACAAAATCCGCTGAAAAGTTTTTAAAAACATTTTGTATGTAAATTTTGCTTTGTAAGCTTTTGGGAAAATAAAAATTTCATTTTAAATAAGAGCTTTACTAAATGTTAGATCATATCTGAGTTATGAATTATGCGGGTTATATATATATATATTTTCCCGTAGTTCCTTTTAGGAGCATATGAGCCTGCATATAAAAAATAACTTTTTAAATGCCAAGGTAGAGGTAAAATTTTTTAATTCCATGGGGTCCGAAATATTTCAAAAATATTTTTTTTTTTATAAAATTTTAAAAAATTCTCATAAAAACTTCATTTATTTAATTATTCAATCATCCACTCAAAAGGTTAGTTTTCAGGAAATATTTTTCTTTAATTTCGCTTAAGATTACAGAAATATTTCTCTACATTTTTATGAAAACTCAGAAATATTTAAAATTTTGACCTGTGTAATGAAATATTATCCGAATTGTTTTTTGCTTAGAATCTCTTAGATACCATTTTAAAATGTTTACAATATTATGGTCATTGTCATTATATATATGATTTCTGCAACCATAATATGTTAAACTTAAGCCCTAGACTTATCAATCCACATATGATGTAAAATGTACACTAGGGTGGCTCTTAATAAACGAAAGTTGGATTTTGGTCATTCTCACCCCCCTTTGGTTTGGTGAACATTAGTAAAAAAATCATCCCTAAAATTTTTTAGGTAAATCGGTTGGGGTTAAGACATGCCGCAAGCCCTCTGCAGTTTTGAGATGCATTTACAAGGGCAAAAAATTCACTATTTTCAGTTTTTGTAAAAATGTTGGCATTAAACAATTACTTTTGCAATTTAATTTAAAAGAATAGAAATGTGTACTTGAGAATATAATAGGGAATAAAAATATGAAAAAATTATGAAACGATCTCTTATAGTTTTTCCGTACCTGCGATTTAAATTTTGAATGTTTCGAGAAAAGCCAATTATTTGGCCATTTTTTTACGAATGAGCTCTATTTCCTTTCTGTTATGAATTTTAAGTAAAACCTATTCAGAATATTATAGTCCAGATAATTCTAAATATACTCTGAACGTTTTACTAAAATTGAAAAACGTTAAACCTTAAATCGTGAAGGTCAAAAGTCAAATTTTTCAATATTTGGAATTTATAATTAAAAGATATAGAAATGTTATTTATTTCTTGTCCGATTTTGATGAATCTTAGGAAAAATATAACATTAACTCTAGTATTTATAAAAACAGCACAAGAATAGAAATTAACCCTTAATGGCACTTAGGGTTAAAATGACCCCAAACTTTTAAAACCATATTTTTTATGGTTTTAGAAAATAAAGGGTTGATTTTAATTTGTCTGCTGTTTTTGTAAGTACTAGGCTTTGTGTTATATTTTTGGTAAGTTTCATCAAAATCGTCCCAAAAATATACAACATTTCGCTATCTTTCGAAGAGAAATTCCAAATATTGAAAAATTTGAACTTTGACCTACACGATTTAGGTTAACGTTCTTCAATTTCAGTAAAACTTTTAGAGTATATTTAGAATTATCTGGACTATAATATTCTGAATAGGTTTTACTTCAAATTCATAACAGTAAGGAAATAGAGCTCATTCGCCAAAAAATGGCCAAATAATTGGTTTCTCTCGAAAATTTCAAAATTTAAATCGCAGGTACGGAAAAACTATAAGCGATCGTTTCATATTTTTTTCATATTTTTATTCCCTATTATATTCTCAATAAATCCCAATGAGATGATAAAAAAATTCTGAAATTTTTTTAACAAAATTTGAAAAAGGAGTTTTGAAACTGCCATTAAAATTTTTTTATTTTTTTGGTCATACCTTCGAATAGGTTAACGGTATCCTACGAAGACAAAAACTCATATACAAGTAAATATGGATATATTTTAAGTAAAAATGAGCTTTTATTTTAATATTTCCCAAATATGTAATTTTGTTTCTACATTTCTTGTTCTAGTTGCCTGAGACACGTTAATAGCCTGGGGAATTTTTAATAACTATGTCTCATTAGAACGACAATTATGTACACATTTCTATTAATTTAAATAAATTGCAAAATTAATTTTTTAATGGCAAAATTTTTACAAAATCTGAAAAAAATGAATTTTTTCCCTTGTAAATGTATCTCAAAACTTCGGAGGGCTTGCGGCACCTCTTAACCCCAACCGATTTACCTAAAATTTTCTCAGGATGATTTTTTACTAATGGCCAAAATCCAACTTTCGTTTATTAAGGGCCACTCTATTACCCTATCAGATCCGAAATTAATAAAGATTTTAATTTTTGTGAAAAATTATCAATGTTCAAGACCGAATAGCTTTAACACGTATTATCAGATTTTAATAGATATCGTCTCTTTTTTGGTTTTTCTAGCAAAAGGAGCCCTAAAATGGGAAAGTATTATTTATCCATGATTATATTGTAAATTTTAAAACGGGATTTTAATGCGTTCTGTTGTTTTTCTATAGCAACTTAAAAATGTTCAATGAAAAAGTAGTGACTTGTGAAAGTTAAAGGTCACAAAATTTTGTATCTCGCTTATTTTGGCCATGTGCTTTCCTAGCCTCAGTATATAGGATATTAATAAAGCTTTGATGATCGATATGCACGGGTTTGTGATTTTAATATAAAACAATTAAATTTTTATCAATTTAGTGTAGGGCATTATATTGTCCGGCTTGACCGACCATACTTTCTCAATTGTTTTTTAAAAATGTTTATTCTTTAAAATTTTAAAGTCCATTTAAGTGGACATCTAACCCAATGAAGAAAAACATAGAACGCAGTGCTACTATTTATGGTCTCTACTTTCACGTATAAATCGATTTTTCCATGGGTATGGGTATTACCACAAAAGCTTTAAAATTTTACAAAAATATTACACAGTTTTAGTTCTTCATTAAAAAAGATTCTCCTTTTCTTATTGATTAAACTGTTTGCTATTGGTTCGACTAAGAAGATCTACAAGAACCTACATATTTATTTACAAATATTTCTTCTTTTTTTCCAGCATTTCCCATAAAATTTACATTTGAAATAACATATTTTAGCATTAATTGTTTTTATCTGTTAAGTATCAATTACCAACGAAGTCGTCCTCCTCCTCATCATCATCATTCTGATCAGTGGGTAAGAAGAAAGAACCTGATAATAACGACAACAACAAACAAACCACACATGCACCATTTAACACAAAACCGCAATTACAATATTTTGTTGTAAATTGTTTTTCTGTTTGTTGTAGTTGTTGTTGCGTTTTTAGCAACATTTCATTACATTCTTGTTGTTGTTATTGTAATTGAATTGAATGAATAAGCAAAGGCGGGTAATAATGGGCATGTTTTGTTAAATACATGATGGCTTTCAGCCTGGTTAAATGCAAAGTTGAATGCCTTGTCTTGTCTGGCAGCGTGTTTGTTAATGTTTTTTTTGTTTTGTAGATTGTAGGCTGATTCTGGTTATAAACAGTTAAATTATTGATATTTTTGCGCTTTTGCTCATATACATACAACATTGTTAAATGTTAATTGGCCAAAGAGTTGACAGGCCAACTGACGTTTAAGCTAAGAATGAATATACATAGTAATTCTTTCATTACATAAAAACCGCATAATTATTCTAAGAGAAAGGGGCAGTTTACAAGAACATTTATTTGTGTTAATGGTTGTTTGGGTTATTTTAAGTCTTGTTTATTCATTACAGTTATTTCTGTTTAAATTAAGGTTCTATCTTCACCTGCTTTAACGTCATTATCATTAGATTAATCAACACTTTAACAGGGTTTAGAGTGTGCGTTTTGACCAACTTCAAATCAATTTTGAAAAACCAGCCTTAACCATCTTGTTCAATAGCATTATTTATTGAACATTTTAAATTTAGTTTTTGGTATTTGTATGTTTCTCAGCTCCATAAAAAGCATTATTTATAGCTTAAAAATTTGTTTGGCCAAAAAGTGTTAGTATGTGGAGTTTTGTTTTTAATGTACACACCTTGTATTAATATAATGTTTAATTTAATCGATACATTATAGTTTTTTTTTAAACTATTACACTTCAAAAATCTAAGTATTGTAAGAAATTTGATGATTATATTCCTTAATCCGACTTTACCTTTTTTTCTTTCTTATTCTTATTCTTTCTTATTTCTAATAAAACATAAAATACTAAAATTAGTTGGAAAATAATCTACGGGTGGGTCAATAAGTTCATGACTTTTTTAATATCCCGCCTCTTAACTCTTTGCAGTTGGGTGGTTACTTTACTAACCACATTTTCTATAGTCTTTAAAGCATAGTTTATTGTCATCTATTGCCATTAACTGAAGGGCAACACTGTTCCTGTCAACAGCCATCTTTCAATTGACTCCTGTCAAAATTTCAATAAACTGCTTCATTTAGTTTGATATCAGACTACCGCGTGACTTGAGGAGAAATTGGAAAAAAGTGAATTTCGCCTGCTCATTAAGCATTATTTTTTGCGGGAAAACATCACTCAAACCAAGACTAAGCTTGATAAATACTATAGGAAGGCTGTACCATCAATTCCAAAGGTTAAAAAGTGGTTTACTGAATTTCGTTGGGATGTGCTGTCGAGTTTAAGTTTTGAATCTGGACCTCATGAGCCCACCAGGAGCTGGGCCAGAGGTCCCCAAAGTAGGACAATAATGTATATAACTTTGGAATACTTTTTTGAAAAATATGACAAAAAATGCTTTTTATTGAGTTTTTGCATAGATACAAATTTTTCAAATTGAAATAAAATTTTTATTTATCATAGTTGGGGGTAGTGCACTAATTTTTAACTATCACTAATAGTTAGTGGTAGTGTAAAATATTTCACTAATTTTTTTAATGTTTAGTGATGAGTTGAAAAATATAAGCCTCACTCAATAATAGTGATAGTGTAGTTAAAATTTTTTAACTAATAATATTTTGAAAATAGTTAAAATATTTTTTTTGCAGCCTAATGAAATAATTTTTTCTACACTAAAATTTTTAGTTAAAAAAATATTCCTGCACTATTTTTTTCAACAAAGAAATGTTTTACTCTATTCATAGTTTAAGTTAATATATTTAAGGAAAAAACGTAAAAGCGGTATATAAATATACAAATTACAATAAAAAGAGAAATAAGCAATTACACATAAAATAATTAGCGACTATTGGCTTTAAGTAAAACAAGCTTTTCGAAATTCGAATCACTTAATTTAATTCTCGGAGGAGAATCCACCATTCCACTAAAAGAAAATAAACGCTCTACTGGAGCAGAAGAAGCCAAAGGCGTGTTAAATTTAAAAAACATTTGCCTTATTATTGGATATTTTTTGAGACTGCAAATATCAGTGTCCGAGCTTAAAAGGAATGCACGTATTTCACTATGCCATTTTTCTGAACAAAGGTTGAAGGTCCTAATATTGAAGATGTTAATAAACTAAGTAATTTCTTCAATAACTTTTTCACTTACTGTCAATTTCCCCAAAATCTAAGAATCCTACATTATCAGTGTTTTTTTGTGTTATTATTTCTTCGGATGCTGAAAAACACTTTGAAGCTTGCTCAACAAACATCTGTATATTTAATATTCTAGTTTAAACTGGAATAACTTCACGATCACTAATTTTGAATATATTAGTGCAAAGAAAATTATTGAAGCTTTTTTTAGTTATTGTTAAATTTTTTAACTATTTGAGTTTGGTGCTTATTTCTACACTACCACTCAATTGATTTATAGTTAAAAAAATATCACTATCACTAAAAAATATTAGTGATAAAAATATAAGCTTCACTACCACTAAAGCTGATGAAAATTAGTTAAAACTATATTTTTTAAAATAATATTTAGTGCTAGTGAAATGTCGATTGCACTCAACATTTAGTGCACTACCCCCAACTCTGTTATTTATGAATATTTTTTAATGATATTTTGCACTTTTTCAGATTTTTTTATTGAAAATAGAAAAATAAAAACAAATTTTGAAAATTGTTATCAGAAATCCCGCAATTTCCAAAAAAGCTTTAAAAAATTCCAAAAATGTGATATTTTCGTTTTTTGGCTATAATTCCATACCAGCGGCGAGGTTATCGGAATCCTTTACAAAATAATTAAGAACATATTGGGCCATCTAAAATGGGATATTGACTATGCGATTTGAGAATTTTTGCCCTAAATTTGAATTTTACAGAAAAAATAGGCGTTTTTGAATGGACCATCGGTATCAAAAATTATAATTTTTTTTTTAATTTAAAATATTTGATGTAAAGTTAGCTTTTCAAAAAGTACAAATTCATTAAAGAATAAAAGTACTTTTTTCTCAAAAAAATAGCGAAAAATCGCCTTTTTTAATTTTTTTAAATTCAAATGCATGTAACTTTGGACTTAGTCATGCTTTTTAAACTATTCATTCTTTATTTGATATATAGATCTGTTGTTAATCCTATAAAAGAAAAATGGAGAAAATCGGGAAATATTTGGAATCGCGGTCATCAAAAAACTGGAGTAGGGTGGGTAAAAATGTTGAAAATTTAATTTTCAAATGCGAATATCTCCTAAGCTATAAGAGATAATTGATAGCTTATATAGTGCTCGATGAGAAGATTCTATTTTAAAATCGGAACACAAACGAATAAATAGGATCATTTTTAAAATTGACCGTACGCGTGGTGTCCTACTTTGGGGACCTCTGGCCCCGCTCCTGGTGGCTCTTGAGGTCCAGATTCAAAACTTAAACTCAACAGCACTTCTCCTGTCATTCAAATCGGACTAAAGGTTTAGAAGTTACAGATTTATTTCCCTCTTTTTTTTTCTCATACCACTGTGCGTCATAGACATCTCACATGGCTCAGTGGTTTCAATTTTCAATGATCGGTGCCGCGTTTGCTCACAATCGGGTTCACACATGTACAGTGTCCATGCCAAAAATCTATTAATAAGACTACGAATTGCTCAATCGACCGCCCTATTCTCCGGATTTAGACCCGAGTGACTATTTCTTGTTTCCAAACCTGATGAAATAGCTCGGCTGCTCACAAACAAATACTTATTTGATGACCTCAAGAAAACTTATTTTTTAGAAGGGATAAAATAATTGGGGACATGTTGGACAATGTGGATATAGAGCTCAAAGGAAACTATGTTCTTATCCAAAAACCTGTGTTTCATTCAAAAAGTCACGAACTTACTTACTCGTATTAATTAAAAATTATCTAGAACATTGCGTTTTTCATACTTGAAAAAAAAATCGCAATATTCAAAAAATGTTTGTTTGATCTGACATAATTTTAGTAGAATCGAATTATATAGGATTATTTCGTCAAATATTTCAACATTTAAAATATCCTTTAATGGAGGACTATTTTACTTTATCTTGATTTGAATTTCTGTTTAAATATTGGTTGTATGACTTAAAAATTAGAGATTTTTTTAAATGTTTCGCTTTTATTTGGAAACATCTGTACAATATAAATTTATTCAAAATATTGGCCATTGTTAGCTTTGACATTTTCCCATTTTTCTGGCAACATATCGATTTCGAGCCAAAAGAACTGCTCATCTTTTGAGGCCAAGAGCGAATCACTCCAAGCGTATCCCAGAGATAGGGCAAGATCTGAACTATAAGGCGGGTGAGGCAAAACTTCCTAACCATCATTCTAAACACATTTTAACAGGTATTGCAATAAGTGGCAGAGCATTGTCATGATGGAATATTACGGTTTTTTAGGCCAATGTTCGGATCGAGTTCTTTGTGATGATCTGGTCAGATTTCAGCAGCTCATAATAGACTAGGACTCTTGCTCCCACCAAATACAGAGAATTACCTTAGAGTCATGAATATTTGGCTTTGGTGTCGATTCAGCTGGTTGGTCGGGCTTCACATATGATCTATTAAGATTCAAGTTTATTATAATGGAAATATATTTAATAATGATTCGGTGCAAAAATTATTTTCTTTTACAACATTCAAGCAGCATTTCGGACAAGCAAAATCGTAGTTCAAGATCTCTCTCTGTTTCAATTCGTATGGTACCCAATTTCCCAGCATTTGAATGAATCCAAATGCAGGGAAATTGCAAACGTTTTGAAATTGCTGCTTGAGTAGCTCCCAATGATTTTGCAAGCTCTTATTGAGTTTGACAACAATCTTCAATGCTTGGTCTTCAAACATTTTTGGCTCGCCTGGCGATCTTTGTCTTCCATGTCAAAATTACCACTTCTGAACCGCACTTATTTTCAAATTAAAGAAGTAAAACAAAACGTTGTACAGAAATTTTGATTCATATTCATACCCGTCTTTTCTGTAAGTGCAGCATCAAATCTTTTTTAACCAAAGTCACTAAAATATTTTAGCAAATAACTTGTTCACAATATTTTGTCAGCATAGTTATACAACATAGCGATAGACAGATAGAAAGACAAACAGTCAGTTAACAAACAAACAAACAACCATTTTCTATTTCTAATGTTATTTCTATGTTGTTCATATTCACATTTATGAGGCGTTATAGTAATTGACAAATTGCCATTAAAAACATCTCTCTCCTTAAATGTCCCCCTAAATGTTCACTTGCATCTAAAGCTATTTGCCAACAATTCTATGCATTCAATTTCAACACCACTCTACACCATTCATTTAACCCAACAGACAGACGGACAGACGGACGGACCAACGTTTATTAATTTAGTCAAGAGTCAAACATACAAACGTATGTATTGACTGGCGATGATGTCGCCATTGAGTCTCTCCTTTAGTCATTGTAGGCAACACACCAACCACCACCAACCATAAAATGTTAGATGAAGTCATATGAGTCGAAGAAAAAGCTAAATTCAGAAAATAACAAAAAGGTGCTTAATAAATTATTAAAACAAGTGACAATGTTGTCACAACAATATTGGTTTTAAATGTCTATTAGAAGTAACAGCAACATTTTCACATTTTTAGCACACAAGTGCAATTTGTCTATTTTTCATTTTAATTTTTAGCTGAAAATTATTTCAAAATTGTTGGCTGGCAAGTTGCTTGTTCGTTTAGCTTAGTTTAAGTGACTTTTTTTTAACTGCTGTCTTTGGCTGTTTGAAATGCTATAAATTAATTAGTGTCATGTTGGAAATTTGCTTTGAAAAATAATTTATTTGTTTATTAAATGTAACAAATAATTTGATAAGCAAATAGTAGGACAAAAATAACCAAACGGCATAGTTTGATTATCTTTATAAGTTGGTTAAGTTGAAATGTTTCAGATATTTTGGACAATTTAGTTAATTTTTTAAATTAATGACTTTTAGATAAAATATTTATAGCAGGGTAATGGGGAGATCATGAGCCACTTTTACCAGGTATTTTGCCTATATACCAGTTGACTTTTTTAATAATTCCTTTTTATTTTTAAACTTACATTCTATGAATTATACTATTTTAATGCAAATTGAAGAATTTTTAAAAACTTTGAAGCTTTTGTGAAATATAAATTTATTCAAAGTATTGGTCATTATTAGCTATGACCTCTTCCCATCTTTCTGGCAACATATGAATTCCAAGCCAAAAGAACTGCTCATCTTTTGAGGCCAAGAACGAATCAAGAAAATATGGGATACTGTATTTCAAAGTGAAGCATATCCCAGAGAGAGCGTTCTGCTTCGATCGAAACAAATAATAGTCGGACGGTGCACGGATTTTCGACAAATCCTCGCTTGAAACGAATCAGTTGCATTTTGTACAGGTGCAATGTGATGTTCTGGCCGGATTTCAGCCACTCATGGATATTTGGCTTTGGTGTCGAATAATCTGATTGGCCAGGCTTCATATACAAATCTCTTACGTTTCGTGTTATCCTAAAGGATCCATTTTTCATCGCATGTAAGGTTTCGGTGCAAAAATGATTTACTTTTATTTACTTTTATTTCGGACAAGCAAAATCATCTTTCAATGTCTCTCGCCTTCAATTCGTATGGTACCCATTTTCAATGCTTTTGGATGAATCCTGCTGCTCGCAAACGTTTTGGAATTGCTGCTTGAGAGCTCCCAATGACTATGCAAGCTCTAGTTGAGTTTTACAACACTCTTCATGCAGTAATGCCTCCAATTCTTGGTCTCCAAACCTTTTTGGCTGGCCTGGGCGATCTTTTCTGTCCGTGTCGATCGGTGAGATTCAGCGTCACTTTTTATACCCTACACTACCATAGTGAGGAGGGTATAATGCGTTTGTGCAGATGTTTGTAGCGCACAAAAATATTAGTCTAACACCCACCTTAAAGTATACCGATCGACTTAGAATCACTTTCTGAGTCGATTAAACGATGTCCGTCCGTCCGTCTGGTCGTCTGGCTGTCTGGCTGTCCATGTAAACCTTGTGCGCAGAGTACAGGTCGTAAATTTGAAGATATTTCGAAGAAATTTGGTACATATTATTTTTTCGGCTCAACGACCAAGTCTATTGAAACTGGCTGAAATCGGTCCATTATTTCACCTAGCCCCCATACAAATGTCCTCCCGAAATTGGAATTTATCGGTCATAAATGTTTAATTTATATATGTATCTCCACAAATTCCGCTCCAAATAAGTTTTATATACACAAAATTCATGTCACCAAATTTTGTTACGATCGGTCCATAATTAGTCATAGCTCCCATATATGCCCGCTTCCAAAAATCACTTTAAAGTGCATAAATCACTTAAAAATGTTGTTATACACACAAAATTAAACATAGTTAACTTTAATATAGACATAAATCACACAACCTAATTTCATGGTGATCGGTCCATAATTGGTCATAGCCCCCATATAAGGTCCACTTCCGAAAATCACTCAAAAATATAAATTATTGAAATTTTAAAAGAAAAATGCTTTTGCTCTTTTACTTAGTGTAGGGTATTATATGGTCGGGCTTGACCGATCATACTTTCTAACATGTTTTAAATTGAAGAAGTAAAGCAAAACTTCTCGCATATGGCGATACACCATCTATTGTAAATCTTGCATTTTTAAGTTATACCCCAATAATTCCTTTAAGAATGTGAAATTTCAATTTGTTTCATTCTGCTGTGGCTTGAGTTGTGTAAAAAAAATTCGGTTGACAAATGGACAAAATTTGTCGACTTAGAATTTAAATAACCTACAGAATATTTCTAAGTATAACACGAGACAAACTTCCTCAATTTAGAATATTGCCCCTTATAACAATAATATGATGGAAATTAAGTCAAACTCACACATTATTAACCCTTTCACAGCTGATGTCAAAGTTCAATTTTTTTAATTTTTGATAATGAGAAATTGTTTGCATATTTTGTGCGATTTTTTTTGAAAATTGAGAAAAAACATTTCCAAGTCTACAAATAAAGCATAAGAGCGAGATTAACCCTTTAGTTCATTTGGCATCAAAACTCGCAATTTGATTTAAATTTTAGTTGTTTTAATCACACACATTCTAAAGGGACAATTGCAGATTAACCCATAAATGCTCCTGAGGTGAACATGTCCAAAATCGTTTAAACATTTAATTATCTACAGAAATTAAAATTTATTAATTTTTGTTTATGAATCTTCTCATAATTTACATACTTCAGATGCCAACTGAGGGTTTCTTAAAATCATTTAACCACCAACACACCATTCACATTGGTTTTTCTTAATCAGTTAATAATCCTCAAAAATTAACTACTTCAGTATACGTAATGTTTGAAATGACCTTTCAAATTTATGCTAAATAAATTTATTTAAAGCCATTCATACATAAATATCTATTTGCAAAAGCAAATGTCTAAAAAATGATTGCTAATAAAGTTACCAAACTTGAAAACTATTTTGCATACAATTGTTCATTCATAAATTGTGCATGATAAAAAGTCAGCCAGTCAGTCACAGTTTGTGTCAGTAGTTTTTGGCTGTTGGCATCAGTTAAACTTTAAAATTTTTTGCTGAAATTAACTGATCTTTGCAACAATTCATGTATTCGCAACTATTTGCTATTCAGACAAACAATTCAACTCTTGCATATAGACAGACATTATAAATTATATTCATACATATATGTGCCTACATACATACTTCTATATTGTATTTATTTAATAATTTTATTTTTATTTAAACAGTTTCTAATAAAATATATTCTCACGTTTTATAAATTTGGCCACAAAAATTTAAATAAATTGAAAAAATATTAATTTAAAAATTTTGCCAAGATTTGTTTAATTTTTTTCTATAAGCTAAACAAACAAAATTTTAGACAAATAAAAAATAAAAACAATATTGACAGTGATGTATGAATTGTTTAATGCTTATTTTCTAACAAAAAATCTAAAAAATGAAATAAAATTTTAAACAAATAGACAAAAAATGAATTATTACAAGTTGGCCAACAGTAACAACTACAGCAATTTAAAACAAACAAAAAAAAATTATTCAAACTTGTAAGAATAAATGTAGATTTTTGTGTGTGTTTTTTTGTACTAATAGACCATAATAATTGAATTGAAAGGGAATTACAGAAGTTGATACCAGTTGATTAGTTGAGATAAATGATTTTGAACTTTTGATTAATAAAACATTAATTGAAATCGAAACATGAAAATAAACAAAAAAACGTGATGTTTAAAACAAAAAAACGTTTGAATTTTGTTGTTTAAACAACGGACCTAACAAGTCGAGGTTGTAAAATGGGTTTTTTTGTTTTGTATTGTTTGATTATTTTAATTAGCTCAGTAACAAATTATAACGTGGGAAAATATTAATACAAAATATGATTTTAAGTACGCTATAGTATTCAATAGCACACAGATTTTACAGTAACTCCCCCTTTACATACTACCTGTAAAAAAATCGTGTGAATGAATATAAAATTTCCTGGCGGCTCTTGTTATTTTATTACACTACGCTTCTTAGAAGATGTAGAGTAATATTTATTATATATATTATTTATTAATAGATATAAAAGAAAATTGTTGTTTGTACAAATGGCCTAACATAATGTTGTGAGCCAGATTGGCAAATACAATTAAAATTTACAAAAAGATTGCTTGATTTAAGATTTTTGTTATAATTAAAAATTGTTATTCAAATTCATTTAAAATTAATCTGCGATATTTTAAGGATGATTCTAAAAATATGTATAATGAATGAAAGTTATACCCATTGAGAATAAACAGTACCTCTTCCAAACTAAGATGGACTTTTCCAAAAAGTTTCAGTCTCAGTTCTTTGAGTATTGGGTGATATGTGTCTTCAGCTTGATTTAGATTACATAAAGTGCACATAGTAACATTATTAGAGTATGATCTGGCGTTAAGGTTAAGTAATCCACCTCTAGCTTTTATTATCAGACTAGTCCTATAGGCTGAGAAATCGTTTGCGAGCAGTGGCATGACACTAAAATTGAGATGACAGTACAAGTCATGATGTAGCGAGTTTGTTGCTTTATATACATTTTCATCGCGTTCTTTTCTTTCAAGCGTTTGCAATATTATTTTCCAGTCAGAGCACAGTGGTTTATTAAGGTTATGTGGAGTATATTGTAGGTACAGTCTAAGGTTATACCATTCGTTAGCCCAGCTGATTTTTTGCTCAAAAATAGCCTCAGCTAAAATCCGAGGTAGTCTGTGTTGATGCATATTAAAGACTCTATTTATGTAGCAGAAGTGTAATTTTAAGGTTGAAATGTATAAAGATGGTAGTCCTGTTTCTAAGTATACCATGTAGTTAGGAGTTGTTGAAGGTAAATTTAAAATTTTTTTAATAAAGAAGCGAAACAACTTTTCAACTTCGTCATATTGATGTAGAGTAATATAAATAAATGAAAACCAAAAGCTTTGATTAAATCAAAACAAAACTTTGTGCTTCCAATTAGGAACTTGTCTTCAGTAAGTTAGAGGGTAAGGCCTACAATAAATTCACAGAAGCATAGCTTCGAAAGAAGCTGAATTTTGTATTAGCAAAATCTTCACTTACAATTTTAAGTGTATGTAACTACAAAATAATACATTAAAAATCAAATATAAATCTAAACATGAGGTGCGAGTTCAACTCACGACTGGTTTCGAATTATGCTTCAGGAGCATATCCAGGTCAACCATTGATTTCCTTTTTTCACCCCCCCTGGATCCGGGCCTATTCTATGTACACAAATTGCAATACAAGTTAAAATCGCTTACTTTTGGGACATCGCGAACAAAAACAAGTAAGAGTACTATATTCGGCCGTTCTGAATCTTAAATACCCTCCACCTAAATATGATGGTACAACAACTGAAATAATATAACAATTGTTAGAAACACTTAACTGATTTTCGGTAGTGGAGCTTATATGGGAGCTATGGTCAAATATGGGCCGATATTTGCAAAATTCTGTAGTATGAATTTTGTGTAAAATTTGGTTTTGATATTGATATTATTTAGATATTTATGTAGGTTAATGTGTTTTTCGGAAGTGGTCCTTATATGGGAGCTATAACCAATTATTTGTCGATCTTCATAGAATTAGGTACAGCGATTTTGGTATATATGGCGACTATTTATGACGAATTTCAACTTAATAGCTATATTTATAAGACATTTATGCTTATTTAAGTGATTTTTGAAAGTGAACTTTATATGGGGGCCGATTGGCCGAACCACAAAAAATTTGGTGTTGTGATTTTTTGAAGCACGAAACTTATTTTTCCTGAATTTTGTGTGGTTACTGCTACTTCGTAGGCATAGAACCATATTTCGGGAAGAAATTTGAATGGGTCGTTAGTTTTTCTGTAACGTTGCCGTTCTGTTGCGGATGAATCTGTTGAAAACAGAATTTTGTCCGCAACGTTAAGTGACAGCTAAAACAGCTGTTACACAGACATACAGACAGACGGACATGGCTCAATCGACTTAAAATTTCATAAGGATCAATAAAAAATATACTTTGTTGGGTCTCAAATGAATATTTCTCAATGTTACACACGGAATGACAAACTTATATATACAATCATTCACCATAATAAGTACTTTTTCTAGTAAAATAATGAGTAGTTTTTTTGTCAAGTTCTCCTTATTTTTCAGCTTATTTTGTAAGTAAAGTTTTTTGTGGGCAGTTAGACTTTTATTCATAATTATTTTTTTATTTTATTCAAGTTTTTTTAATATACGATTTCCATACAAAATCTATTGAGGGGAACATAAACTTTCAAATAAATTGAGAATGCAGAATATTCGAATTTTTTTCGGTAAAAATTTATCAAGAATGACAATGCTCTTTCTTATATCCACGAAGCCGGAATTTTTATCAGAATGGTGGCCGATTTAGAACCATTATCAACGAGTTTTAATAGTATGTAGTATGAAATTGGAGTAGATTATTCAATATATTATGACCCAGACTTAATAAAATCAAATAAGAATCAAAATAAATCTGGCATTTCTAAACGACTCGTCCGATCTGGAGAATATTTGACGTGGGCATAGCCAAGAAGTATTCGAGTTGAAGATATTAAAATTGGTCATACATATGATCCAGGGGCGGCGCTTCGACATGTAAAATTTTTAAACACGTGCAATTTTTTGTTTCCTATCCGATTTCAAAGATTTTTATATTATTTATTGGAAAGCGCTCGGCTAGGTCTTGAAAAAACATGCTCGCGTGTGCTATTTATCTCTTATACTTTTCGATTTATAGGCATTTCAAAATTGAAATTTTAAAATTTTGCCATACCTTGGTCCACTTTTTTAAAAATATGGGTCGTACTTTTGAACCGAATGGACTCGAATTTTTTTATTAGTTAGAGAACTAAATTACGAATAACATACAAAAGATTTCAATTATGGATCCAAAAATAAACGATTTTCAATTTAAATATTCAAAAAATATTGATTTTTGCTGTTTTTTGGGCGCCCTTCGGAATATGACTTATTTGTTATCAAAAATTCAAATTTGGGCCACATGTTCTAAAATTCCATAGCTGGGACCAGAAAATAAAAAGCAGCTTTGGAAACCTTGATGTGTTCCCTATTTATCTCCAAAGTATTTTCCCAGCTCCGAGGGAAATGTGAACCCTATAGGCAAAATTGTAAAAAATACCATTTTTGGGATTTTCGCTTAAATTTTTTTTTTGACAGATTTATTATTTAGAATGATAAACATAAAAAACTTTAAAAATTTCATTGAATTTCGTTAATAAATTAAGATTATATTACATATTACATATTCATTGTGTTGCTAAAACTAAAATTTATATCAAAATTTTAATAGGATTGCAAATATTAGGCACAATTTGATCCACATTTATTCCGAGCTATATTGTTTTGTTTAGATAAGTTAATTTTTGGTCTTACACCTTTTTAGCGCTTATCAAAAATATTAAAATATTTGAAATCGGATGGGAAACAAAAAAATTACACATGTTCAAAAATTTTACATGTCGAAGGTACCCTACTTTGAGCCACCATATCGACGCCCCTGTAGCATTTGTATGACCCATTTTAATAACTTAAACTCGAATGCTCCTTGGCTACGCCCACGTAAAATTTCCCGATCGGACCAGCCGTTTAGAAATGCCAGATTTATTTCCAAAAAATTTCGATTCTGCCCCACTGTGCATAGCGGGGAGGGTATATTGGGTTAGCGCTGATGTTTGTAACGTGCAAAAATATTGTCCCAACACCCACCTTAAAGTATAAAGTCCTTTATAGCGGGTGAGGCAAAACTTCCCAACCACATTATTCTAAAAACTTTTTAACAGGTATTTCAACATATGGAATATTCCGGTTTCATGCCTGGCGCATATTCTTAGCGTTTTTCGGTCAATGATCGCAACAAACCAATGAGTTGTGATCGGTACAGGTTCGCTGCGATAGTCTGGCCAGATTTTAGCAGCTCATAATAGATAGGACCCTTTTGGTCCCACCAAATACAGAGCATTACCTTAGCGCCATGGATATTTGGCTTTGGTGCCGATTCGTCTGGATGTCTTATGCTTGGGGTTATCGTAATGGATCCATTTTCCTTCGCAAGTAAGGAAATCTTTCCCAATCTTTGGAATAATATATTTTTTTGGCAAACTCGCTTACCCAGAATTAGGGATGCCAAACGGGACTGGGTTTTACAAATCCCGGGATTCGGGATTTTAGAAATGTAAATCCCGGGATCCCGGGATTTTTCGGGACCCCGGGATTTTTCGGGATCCCGGGATTTTTCGGGATTTCGGGATTTTTCGGGACTTCGGGATTTTAGTTAAACGTCAAAAACATAAATTCAACAATAAAAACTATTAATTTCTTTAATATATTTAAGTAAAAATATAACAAATCAAAAACTAATGCATTAAATTAAAATAAAATGGTCCATGATTTCCCCTAGCTCCATACAATTGTCCCCCTGAGTACTGTTTGAGCAGTCATAAATATCTTGATTATGCGGCAATCCTTATAAAATTTTGCATAAAATAAGTTGTAAGTACTCTGAAATTATACTGTAGAGTACTGCGGAAATCGGACTACATTTGCCCCTAGTCCCCTTCAGAAAATAACTTGAACATAAATTTCGTAAAAATGTAAATTGTGTAAAAGCCTGTCAATGCAAGGGAGACGTGCTGCTCCCTGATTCAAATAAAAAACTCTGGCTGCGTTTGGATTTGAAGCGAGATTAGTATTATAAATATGCTGAAATTTAGCTTTCTAAGTATTTTGGGTGCTTCAAAAATCTTCCTAAAATATCAAAAATCTCATAATATTTCGGGATTTGTTAATCCCGAAAAATCCCGGGATTCTTTTTCACAAATCCCGGGATTCGGGAAATCCCGATCCCGAAAAATCCCGGGATTTTCGGGATTGGCATCCCTACCCAGAATGAATAAAATACTGTTTCGTAAAATACCAAAACATAGACTTGTAATAGAAAATGTTATAAAACTTACAAAAGTAATCAATATATTAATAAAATTTAAACAAAAATCTATGAGTTTTTCTATCTTTTGGCTGATGCTGACCCAACCGTATCAGGTCCCTTTCGGATCTTTGCAAGTCCCTTTCGGTTCCTTGCAGGTCCTTGCAGGTCTAGAGTTAAAATTTTGTAAATAACTTCCAGACTCCTTTATTTTCAATATTTCATAAAAAAAAATAAAACTTTTTCAACGATTTATAGCCTTGGCCTACAAGGGGTTAAGAGACGTTTCCATCGGTGCTAAGACTAATTGCGGACCGATCGTATTGAATTTTATTGGAATGGGAGCTATGACTATTTAAGGACCGATCGTCACAAAATTTGTGGTGCGAGTTCGGCTCATATGAAACTTATTTGTGCTGAATTTGGTCTGGATAACTATGTAACTAAAATATTTATGAGATCTTAACTATTTCAGATAGAGAAATCGTATAGGGGCTAGGAGAAATAATGGATCGATTCTAACCAAATTCAATAGACTTTGTCCTCGAGGCAATAAAAAATTTTGTACCAAATTTTGTGGAATTATTTATAAAATTGCGACCTGTAGTTTGATTACAAGGTTTACATGGTCGGATGGACATCGACTCAGAAAGTGATCCTGAGCAGATTGGTCTACTAGATTGCCACTAACCCAATATACCCTACCCACTATGGTGGTGTAGGGTATAATTAAACAAATCTAATAAAGTAAAACTGTAATTTAAGTAATTTCATTGTTGTTTAATTATATCATAACTTCAATTCATCTCATTGGAAAAAAATAGTCTACATAACCACTCCTGTTCCATTTCCATAACATATATAATCCCTAAACAATTTCTGTATGAATTAAATGCCAACAACTTTTTTCTAACTGCCTCCAAATCTCTATCTCAATGTATTTTAAATTTTCTAGATATGAAAATTCAATACAAATCGTTAACAAATTTTTTGACACACCATTCTATTCATACAACATTTGTAACATTTATAATACAGAGACAAGGATTATTGCAGTTCAAGTTGTTGTTATCGTTGTTGTTATTGTTGCCGTTGTAGTTTTTGTTGTTCGTGGTAGTAAAGCAACATTAATAACACAAATTCATATGCAAATTTTGTGTAACTTTTTTTTTATAACTAGAATAATACTATGGTTGGCTAAAGCCTTTTAAGCTTGATTGCATGGCTTATTGTAAGCAGGCAGGCAACAACAAAAAAGAACAGCAACAACATCATAAGAAACCAGCAAAGTGGGTGGATTAGCGTGAATTACAATTGCTGCAACATAAAAAGCTTAAAACATGCCGCACTCAGCAGGCTTGTAGTAACAACTGCAACAGACAATGAATGTACTTGTACAATGTCTGATTACTACAATTGAAAACTCCTTTATTTGCTGACTTAGTTGACTTGACTTGGCCAAGTTAAAAGATTTCACCATAATACAAGACTCTGTTGTATTTATTTTTTTCTTTTTTGGGAAATTTTCTAAATCCAACAACTACAACAACTAGAAGAAAACATGCAAAACACCACTGCAACTATTCTCTATGGCATCTACTAATTTTGCGCATGCGCAACATTTGCATGTTTCCTTTGCAGGAAACCTTTACTTTACTGTTGGTTAGAGAAAAAAGAAGACGAAGACGAAACTGCCAGAGAATATTTAAGTTCGTTGGCAAGGAAGCTAATATATTACAAATTTGTTGGTTTGCTGTTCATTTGAATCTTTTAGACGGACGGGTTTACAAAACCCTGTCCTCCTTCTTTCCCCAGCAATTTGTTTGTCGTCGTCGTTTCCAACGAATGCACTTCCATTTCATTCAGTTTGTTAAAGAAATTCAAAGGAAGTTTTGTGTTTTTTCTTTTTTCAATTCCCCTGCCACGAGTTGTTGCTGTTGTTTATTATAATTTATGTATGTCTCCTGTCATAATTGCGTTACCACTTGCCAAATGAGTGCCTAATGTGTGTCGTAGTAGATGTTTCATTTGCCTTGGCTGGCTTGTTTTATGTACATTTTTATTTTTCATTTTATTTATATATTTTTTTGCAATTTCTAAAATGAAATAATTCATATTTTTTCTTTGTATTTTTGCGTTTTTATTCATTTTATTTAGGTGGGTTTTTAATTGACTACATTTATTTGGAAAAAAAAAACAGAATAAAATTGAAATTAGTTTATGGTCGTGTGTAAAGAATGAAGTTTATGATGTATTTTTATTTAACATGTAACATGACTAAAGAACATTTTTATTAAAATATGTATTGAAATTTGTGGTTTGATGAAAGTTCATAAAGTTGGGTTTAACAAAAAAGAGATCCAAAAGTTGGATGTTTCTTTTTATTTTTATTATTTTTTAAAAGTCCTTAAAAATAACTTCTAAAGAAGCGGTTAAGAAGTTAATCAATCCGATTAATTTAATACAAAATTGTGTTCTTCTTTTTTATTAATGGAGTTGAGTTTTTGATTCAAGTTATAGTGATTTCATAAGGTTTTAGTAAGTTTTTGCTATGAATTATTTATGATTTAAAGCTGAGACTTGATTTTTATTGGAAATTGTTTAAATAACATCCATATAAAAACATATATGGTCTATTCACAAGGTATCCTATCATGTCATATTGTCATAATATTCTAATATTTAAAGACTCAGAGGCTCGGCTTAACATAATCGGCACAGGACTTTGCTGGGTTGTTACGATAACACAATAAACATAGCATACAGAGTATTATTATTTTAGTACATGTTTTGCTTGAATGACAATAAGAACATTTTCAAACCATTGTGAAATATTAGAACGTTATGACAATATGACATGATAGGATACCTTGCGAATTGACCAATGGTGTATTTTGGTTATAATAGTAACGTGATGAAAACACGGTTCCATAAGAATTACTTCAATCAAATATAATGGGCAAATTCATTAAAATGTCGAATATTATAGTTCAGCTGGTCTGAGTTATTTCATACAGTGGGTCAAAGTTTTAATTTCTTGATCACAGGGAGCATTATACTAAATGACAAAAACGTTGTAAGTTAATGACTGAGAAAATTCTTATTGACAGAGTTATATTGTGGAATTTTATAGGGATAATTTTTGTGGAAGATCTTAACCCTCTAGCTCCTCTCTTTAGGAGCCGAGAATATCAAAAACACTCCTTTCAAAAAGGACAAATTTTAAAGTGGGGTCACCAAAGATACTAAAGTAGTAAATAAAGCTCTTTACGCTTAATTTACAAAATTACAAGCCACCTTGGGTCTCACATCTTTTTAAAAAATCGCATAAATCCATTTATGATCCGAATGAGCTAACATTTAAAATATAATTAGTTCTGGAGAAGATCTACAAAAAAAAATAAGTAATATATAAGTAATTTATCTCTTTTAGTTCAAGAGATATTTAGGTTTATTTTTTTTTTTTTGTTTATTAGATATGGCGTTCCTAAAGAGGGTCAAATTTTGTTTATATATCAGTAATATTTGTGTTAAAATTCCGATAAAAAATAAAAATAATAAGCTTTCAGTTATCTTGTCCCTATAAAAATTTACACAATAATACAATGGCCGAATTTTTTAAGTTTTTACCCAATAAATTCCCTATATTTTTCTTTTATAGGGACTAGATAACTATTAGCAAGTTGTTTTTATTTTATACAGAATTTTATCACAAATATTTAAAAAAAAATTTCGACCCTCCGTAGGCCCGCCATGTCTAAAAAACGAAAAAAAAGTCATTCAAAATAAAAAAAAAACCTTAAATATCTCTTGAAGTAAAAGAGATAAATTATATATTCTGGATGACCTTCTTAGGGACTATTTTTATTTTAAATTTCAGCTCATTCATATCATAAATGTATTTTTTTAAAAAAATTTTAGAACGGTTGTGGCGATTAAGATTTTCAAGACTTGTATGTGACTGATGGACGAGGTAATTTTCAAGAACAAAAGCGGTCAAACATAATTCCTTGTGTTTCTTGTTTCTTGTGTGGCAAGCCATTTGCAGTTGTGGCAAAAGAAGCCAATCATTTGTGACACCAGGCACGATAAACATAGAAACATATATTACGAAGTGCCTATAAAAGTGCCTTCATATTTCTAGCTCGATTTGCCGCCATGCTCTTGAGTGGTACTCAAACAATAATGTGAATTTTATACCGCGGGAGGCAAATCCGGGAAATGTATTGGGCGCTTGTAAACCAAGAATTAAATAACACAGCAAAGGTATCCTATGTCAGGGCTTAAGCGTAAGTGGACCACCTCGTCCTAAAAGGTGATGCACAGTGCTTTGTCCCCATATAAAGAATGGACAGAAGTAGAAGGAACTTTCGTAGAGATATGAAATTTGGTACACTAATACCCTTTTGCATCAGCAAAATCGGATGACTTATATCCATATATCCTGAATATTAAAAATTACATTTTAGCTAAAATATTGATTAAAATGTCTCATACATTTTCACTTTTCTCTAAAATTAAGGTGTTTAATTGTATGCCAAATTTAACCTTAAAAACAAGTAATCCTTTCACTTCCATATAAGCCTAATTTATATAAAATTTGAAAATATAATTTTTTTTAAATAATTACATTAAATTAAATAGTGTACATGGGTAAATGTATTAGTCTCAAATTTGCTAATTCTAAAAACGGTAAATTAAAAATTCATATTCAGTGATTTTTATTTCTAAATTTCGAATTAAGGATTGTTTTTAATTTTATTAATTACATTTATAATAGCACTGTTTACTAAATGTAGTTATACGCCTATTAAAAAAGTTTACTTTATCAAATAGTTTTGTTTTTTCAAAATGTGAATACATTACCAATTTTTTCTCTTACAAATTTATACACCTTTAATTTTACTTGAAGATGATAAAACCAGCAATCAGTCAAGTCTAAATGTTTTAAAACAACCATATTGATAAAAAAATATTTTGTAAGAAGTTCAACGACCTTCAATACACTAAATTTACTAAAATGTTGTCAAACAACATCATCGCTTATTATATAAAAATCAATATTATTATCGAGAACAATTATAACAAAATTCCAAAATTATAAAGTCATTTTTTTAAGTGACAAAAACCAGTGGCGTTATAGTAATTATTAATAAATAGGTCTGTTCATTTACTTTCCCAGTAAATACTTGCAACGAGAGCATAAAATCAAAATTTACAAAATTACTCTCTTAAATTCTCAATAATAGTAAAAAGTAAATGAACGCTTTTCCAGTAACAATTGTTTTATAAACACAATTTTCTTATTTTATTAGTTTTAAAATGTATAAAAATTCACATTTTCTTCAATTTTATTGATAATTCTTTCTTTGACATTTTTTCACTACAAAAATAAAATTGTAAATAAATAAACAATAATACAAAACATTTGAAATATAAGCTGCTAACTATTACGAGTTCCAAGTAGAACTTGTAATAGTTTGCAACGATAGAACACTCTCTAAAATTTATGCGCTCTTGATTTTTTCTCTACTTGCAAGTTTTTTGAGTTAATGAACGCTTTTCCAGTAATAATTGTTACTAACTAGTAACAACTTTTAGTTATTGAACAAAGCTAATATTACAAACAATACTTAGCAACTGCAATGAACCAATTATTCAAAATAAAAAAGCAGTTCAAATTTTTAAAGAAAATTTATTCAAAATTTGAAATACATAATTTTTACAATTGATATTATAATTTAAATGATTTAATTTAGGCCCTAATTTTGTAAATCACGTCACAAAGTGATATTTATATGAAAAGCAAAAACAAAATTTCAAAAATTTGAAAAATTTGTTTTTGTTTTATATACAAATTCTTAACAGAACAAACGCACCAAAATTCAAGCTTTGGTTTGTTTGCCTTTCATAATTTGAAAATTTTGTATATAAAACAAAAACAAATTTTTAAAATTTTTGAAATTTTGTTTTTGCTTTCCATATAAATATCACTTTGGTGGCGTGATTTACAAAATTAGGGCCTTAATTTTCAATTTGGGAAATTATTACCATTTTATACTAAAATTAACCACAATAAGCATTTTTTAAAAATAATTTATTTGAAAGATGCGGCAAAAATTCCGTTATTTTTATTTTTATTTTTAATAAATAAATGTATTAACTATAAAAAAACAATAACAAAAAAAATACTACATTTTACACACTTTGTTTATATTTTCCACAAAAGTTGATATTTTTTAATTTTTGTATGCAATTTTTAAAGCTATGTAAAAACATTCTAGGAGTGAAATTTCACAACAAATTTTTTTTTGGTAATTGAACGTATACACAGTTATTTAAAATATTAAACCAAAAAACATTTTTTTTAAAACCTAAATTTTTATAATATTTTTTGTAAATCTATCTTCAAAAGCACTTACGTTTCCCTGAAAAATTTTCTGATTTTAGAGCCTTCTCTCAATAATAAATATAGTCATATCAAAATAATTTTTGGATACGTATATTAGTTGTCTTCTTAGCTTTCAGATTATATATATCTTATTAAAATTTGGAAGAAATATTTATTTTCGACTTTTGTCTATAGAGCAAAGTCGAAAACTTAAAAACAAAATTATTTTCCTAGATTTAATTATGTATATTTTATTCATTCGCACAATAGTACAATTGCGGTTACTCGAATAATAAAAAAAATTATGAACTTTAATTCGATTAAAATAAAACTCGAATACTAAATTTTGAGTAATTGAATATAATTTTTCCAGGATGAGATAAGGATACCAAACGATTTCTCCATCATACAGATATTGAGTATGTTTGGCATCATTTTCTCATCATGGGAAAACATGTTTGTAAGAAATCGACATTTTTGTATGAACTCTATTTCCTATATTTCTAACCAGCCGCCAACCTTAACTCAAAACAATATTTCTATTTATTTTTTAGGTTTTTCCTAATGCCATTCATTTATTTCATTATGAAATTTTAAAACTAGTATTTGCATAAATTTTCTATTAAATGTTGTTGTTTATATTTTACAAAACAAAACGCAACAGGTACCTTTCAAAATGAAAAAAAAAGTTATAGCAATTTCGCAAAACTAAATATATTTGCAAAAATATCAAAAAACAGCATGACAAACATGACATAAACCAAAAAAGGTGCTGCTGTGTCATTTTATTTAGATCACAAAACAACCAAAGCAGACAGCAAATAAACTGAAATCAACAAATTTCCACGAATTTTTCACACAACTGGCAAGTGAAGGAAAATGCTGCTGCTGCGCTACAACTTAAACAAATTGCAACAGCAGCTCTAAACAGCAACAAAATGTAAAAGAAGGTAGAAAGAAGTAAGAGATTTGTTTAACAAAATAGACGAAAAAAAGACACAATTTGCATATGCTATAATAAGGAACAGGAAAAAAATCAAATAAAGGAAAAGTACTCGTAGTATGTAGTAGTGTCCCCCATTAGTTACGGTAACAAGAAAACAAAAGAAAAAGTAAAAAGAATTGGAATTTGCATCTGTTTTAAATAAAATATGTAACAGAAATAAAAATTATGCAAAATTTTTGGAAATCTTTCATAATAGTTTTTAAGGATTTGTTGTTTTTAATAACTTTCTCTTTAGTAATGGTTAAAAAATGTTAGTTACACAGTCTTTGCTGAGGTTTTTTTATTTTAATGTTAGTTTTATGACCTGTGCTGTGCGCAAGCGCACATACTGTCTGCCATTGTTATGTTTGTTGCACTTCCTTCCTCTTATGTTGTTTATTGTTTGGAACTTGTGTTTTTTTTTTCTTTTGTTTTTTATTTAAGAGTTTGAATTATGAAGTGTTATTAAAATACCAACAAATCTTAACAAATTTCATGTTAATAAATGAAAATATTGATCTGTTAGATAAATATGTGTTCGTGTGACACCAAATACTTTCTCCTTGTAGTCTTTTGTTCTTTTGGTTGTGCGGGGGTGAGTGAGTGTGTGTGGTCTTTATGCTTGTTTTAAAATCAGCCAAATTGTTTATTTTATATAGTTTTCAAGCACTTGAAACCAAAAGTCATTTACCTACCACAGCCTCACAAAATTTTAGTCAGCTTTCTCCATTCCTAAATATGTATGTACTCCAGCCTTTAGTTAGGGCAACATATTTTATGTACTTTTCAAGGGCCACGTACCACAAACTGAGGATGTAAATCCAAACAATTGAAATCGCTATAAAAATGTTGTTTATGCGTTAAAGGATTTATGGTTTGTACCATTTAAAATACAATAGTTTAAATATTTTGGCGTTTTTTATTATTTGTTTTCATTTGGTTACTTAGAGAGACAGGCGGTGGCTAAAGTATTAAATTTAGTTTAAAGTGTTTATTTGTTGTTATTTTTTTCTGGGTGTTTAATAGGTGACGATATTGTTTATATCAGATTTTATTATCATCTATGTATTTGTGAGGCACAGTGGGGTGAAGAGTTAGATGCTAGGGGTTTGAGATAGAATTTGTTTGATATTAGAGTAGTCAGCTTGACGCTTTGCTCAGGCTTAAGTGTACAGAATCATTTGTAATTCTGATAAGATGATCCATATTAGAAGGACTTATACTAGGACAGATCAATAACTCCTTGACATTTTGAATGAAAATCATTTTTTTTTCAACATAGTCTCCTTTGAGCTCTATACACTTTGTCCAACGTTTCTCCAATTTTTGTATCCCTTCCAAAAAATAAGTTTTCATAATAGGTATTCGTTTGTGAAATGATTTCATCGTTATAGTCAAATCTCTTTCCGACGATCCATTTCTTCAAGTTTGGAAACAAAAAATAGTAAGAAAGTATGGTCGGTCAAGTAAACTAAGTAAAACAGCAAAAACATTTTTCTTTTAAAATTTCAATAATTTATATTTTTGAGTGATTTTCGGAAGTGGGCCTTATATAGGAGCTATGACCAATTATGCACCGATCACCATGAAATTAGGTCTTGTGATTTATGTCTATATTAAAGTTATTTATGTTGAATTTTGTGTGTATACCAAAATTTTTAAATGATTTATGCTCGTTAAAGTGATTTTCGAAATCGAGTCTATATGGGAGCTATCACTAATTATGGACCGATCGTAACAAAATTTAATGAGATGAATTTTGTATATATAAAACTTATTTGGAGTGGAATTTGTGGAGATACATATATAAATTAAACATTTATGAGCGATAAAGTCCAATTTAGGAAGGACATTTGTATGGGGGCTAGGTGAAATAATGGACCGATTTCAGCCAGTTTCAATAGGCTTGGTCCTTGAGCCGAAAAAATAATATGTACCAAATTGCATCGAAATATCTTCAAAATTGCGACCAAATGTACTCTTTACATGGACAAGGTTTACATGGACAGCCAGCCAGCCAGCCAGCCGACCAGACGGACGGACGGACATCTTTTAAACTTGTCAGAAAGTGATTCTAAGTCGATCGATATACTTTAAGGTGGGTGTTAGACTAATATTTTTGGGCGTTACAAACATCTGCACAAACGAATCATACCCTCCCCACTATGGTGGTGTAGGGTATAAATAGTCACTCGAGGCTAAATCCGGAGAATAGAGCGGATGAGAGAGTACTTCATAGCCCTATCAAAACAGAGTCCCTTCTACTCTACTTGATTGTTCGCACGTAGTGAACTATCACATAACTTCATAGCCTAATTCATGGATTTTTGACACGGAAGCTACACAGGTCTTGGTGAAAAGAATATATGCCTTGCCCAAATGCTGCCGTTTTTTTTAAATCCTCATTAAATCGACCCAATAACTTGGCATAATATTTGCCATTGACTGTTTTCTCATTTGAAGGTAGTCAATATGGATTAAACCCAAAAAACGAACGTCATGACTTAAGGAACGATATTGTCCATTTTCAATACCAAACAAACCTTATCAAAAATTGTCGAAAATTTCTGCCAACTAGCTCTTTTAGTTTGGGTCATATCGTGTTTTCAACAGACAGACGGTCAAACAGCTATGTTTTGCCTTAGAATCTTATAAAAGTTTCTTACAAACATTTGGATGTTTCTTTTGGATGTTTCTTTAAGTGCATAACTAATGTAAAAAAAACCAACTATAACATTCCAGTTTTCTTTTTTTCTTAATTCCTGTCAACCCACAATTTATTTCCGCTTTAAATTTCTAACAAATATGTAAATAAAACACCACAATAATCAAAACAAATTCAAGTGTTACAAACTTTTCTTACTTTACAAATTGGGTGGTCCATATGAAATCTTTCCTGCAACTTCTAAACAATTTCCAAAACGATTAATTTGTATGAAAGTCAAGTATTTTGATGATATTTTTCTATTACAAAAAAAAATTCAATTTCAAGTTGTTGAATTATTGGCTTTAGGTTAAGTAACAAGAGAAGAAGAATGAAAAAAAAATAACAAACTTTAACTAAAATTCCAAAAATGATTGTTTTATAATGAGCATCACTTACATTTTACATGTGTTTTTGGTGATGGTGGCTGTGGCTGCAGCACTTGATGATAAACAACAGAACTTACAGTTTAATCACAGAAAGAACCTCGTTCGATCGTTCGTTTTGTGCGTGTATCAATTGATAAAATACTTATAAAATCAAAACTAAAATCCATATAACAACAAGAAATACAAAATGCGAGTAAAAATATAAATAAACTAAAAGCATTTACAATCATTGTTAACCTCTATCTGATGTTTATTCCTTTAGGGCGTATAGTTATAACCACATTTATTTTTATGATTTTTTTCTGTTTTTTTTTTTTTGTTTTGCTCAGGCTCCTTTAGTTCAATTTATATTTTTGTTTAAACTTGAAACTTCTTATTCATCTTTTTTTATTATTATTATTATAAAATAAAAATGAGAAAAAAAAAGAAAGGAAAAGATTCAAAATCGCCTGCAGCGAATTTAATTGCGTTTGTGTTATAAATTTGTTGTCCCCTTGTAAATGACGTTTTGTTACTTCTTGATAAACACTGTACATGAATTGAATAAATATTATATTAAAAATTAAATGAAAACTTCAAAATCTGAATGCATTACTTTTCTTAAATCAATAACTACTCAAAAAAGCCTCTTCACACTCAAGGTGTCACATAGTACTTTGCCTTGCAAGTCACCATTTTTATGTATATTCAATTGACCCCTATTAGATTGTCCTACAAGTAATATGATCTGTCAAAATTTTGTGTAAAATAATACTATAGTCTAAAAGTAATATGTAATGAAACCATTTTACATTGAGATAAAATACTAGGTTATTCAATTAATCGGGTTTCTGGTTTATGCGGTTAATCGAGCAAATAATTAATCGGGTAACGTTACTGACTGACTGATTCATCATCGCACAGCCCAAACGACTGAAGCTAGAATCATAAAATTTTAAAATTTTGGTTCCTCCCTCCCCAAAACGATCCACTAAGAAGGGATTTTTGGAAATTCGAACGTTTAGGGGGTAAAAAAGAGTAAAACGGGTAAATTCGGTAACCTTATATCTTCAAAACTAATAAAGATACAAAAAAACTTAAATTTGCATGTTACTCCATTTAAAAAATAAGCTGACAGGTGTCTGGTACTTTTTCGAAATTTGAATCTTTTAGGGGGAAAACGGGTAAAAACTGTAGTATGGTACTTTTTTGGCAACCCACGTATCTTTTAAACCATTAAACATAGAAACAAATCTTAAATAGTATTCTTTACTTTACAAAAAATAAAAAATATAAGTTTGGTACTTTTTGGAAATTCGAACCCTTAAGGGATAAAAATTTTCTTTATTTTTGGTACTTTTTCATAAAACATATTTTTCTATAATTTGACATAGACATACGAATATTTTATTATGAACTCCCAACACGATGCAGATTTTTAAAGGTTCCAAAAAGGGGATAAAATCGGGAAAATATATTTTATTTGAAATTATTAAGCCAATTTTGATAATTTTTTTAACACTGGTTCCTGGATTCATACAAAAATTAACTAACAGGGTGTTATTTGGAACTCGAGTGCCAAGGTGTATATTGGGCCAAATCCGGGTAAACAGATTTGTACTTTTTTTAAAACATATAAACATATAAAGTTCGAACTTGAGGGGGGTGTTCAAGGAAGAAAATGGAAATTGGTACTTTTCTCCTAATGGTACTTTTTTAATATTTTAAATTATTTCACTTATCGACATTAAAGTTAGCTGATATGTATCTGAGTGAAGTTTGTGTTAGGAATAGGGTACAATATTTAGGTACCAAAATGTGAGAACTGAACTATAGGTACTTTTTTATTCATCTAATGATACTTTTTGAATTTTATATGACAATGAACTTAGAAACATGAAATTAAGCATACACGGTCCTAAGTCAGTGAGAATTCTAGGGGGAGACTTTTTGGTACTTTTTCTTTATCGAATGGTACTTTTTGTAATTTTTTCACCAATGAACTTAGAAACATGAAATAAATCTTACATGGACCAGAGTGGGTGGGAATCCACAAGTGACTGCTTTTTGGTACTTTTTCCATATTATAATTGTACTTTTTGAATTTTCTATAATAATGGACCTAGAAATATGAAATTAAGCGTATATGGTCCTATGTGAGTGAAAATTCAAGCGGATACTTCATGGTACTTTTTCTTTATTATAATGGTACTTTTTTAATTTTGTATAACAATGGACTTAGAAACATGATATTAATCATATATGGTCCTAAATGAGTGAGAATTCTAGGGATAGACTCTTTGGTACCTTCTCTTTATTCGAATGGTACTTTTTGTAATTTCCATGAAATTAAGCTTATATGGGAGTGAGTGGGAAACCACAAAATGGGGCTTTTTGGTACTTTTTATATATTCTAATGGTACTTTTTGAATTTGTGAGTGAAAATTCAAGGCCTTACTTCTTGGTACTTTTTCTTTGTTCTCATAGGTACTTTTTTGAATTTACTTTAATGGACCTAGAGTTTCCAAAAAAAACCGAAGAATTTCAAAACCGCGGTTTCGTTTTTTTTTCGGTTTTGTGATAATTTATTAAATATTAATTGTTATAGAAACAAGATTAGTTGATAATATAGGAAATGCTATACAAATTTAAAATTCAAACTTGACGGGTTATGGTTTAGTGAATGCGAATTCAAAAGTGATAATCAATGGTACTATTTGTTTATTGCAATGGTACATTTTGAATATTTTATAATTATAAACCTAAAAATTTAAAATTAGGCACCATGATTCTGAATGAATTTGAATTCACAAAAGGTGACTTTAGTGGTAACTTTCTTTATCATTTTCTATAATATTGGACCCAGAAATATGAAATTAGACATTTACAATTAGATTCACAAAGGGAGACTTAATAGTACTATTACATTCTTCTAATTGGGGTGACGAAGCGCACCGGGTCAGCTAGTCCATTATAAAGGATCTCGTCTCAAATGCCAAGAAAGCAAGGGTTTTGATATGAAAACTGGAGTGAGACAAGGATGTACGCTATCACCAGTGCTTTTCCTCTTAGTTCATCACACAGTTCTACTTCCGACAAACATTGAGGCACCAAATTGAATCCAATGGCAAATAGACCAACGTCTGAAGAAGAAACGTGGAACGACAACGAACAACATGGAGAAGATCTGTAGAAGCGGAGCATCGACAACGGGGATTCACGTGGCCTCAAATACGACATATGGCACAAGATAAAAATAGCTGGAGAGAGTTCGTGAACACGTTCCCCTAACATATGAATATTATGGTCTTATTTTATAAAACGAAACGACAAACGTTAACAAAATTTTGTATTGAAAATATTCAAGTTTCAAACCCTTTTACCAGTATTCTTCATACAAATTGCTTACGTTTCTAAACGCTTCGTTTTACAAAATGAGGCCCTTAATCTGTTTTTATGTTTATTCAATGTAAATAGTTTCCTACGATTGTATCGCTAGAAGTTCCTTCTCTGGAGTAGCACACCCCATCTGTGGTGACTAAATAAAAATATCGTTGACTATAAAATTGTGATACTAGACGGTAATATGGGAATATAAATCTCCAATAATGTAGTCAATCATAAAATAAAGAATCTTGTTAGATGTTCAGCCCGCTGAACATGTTTTGAAGATGTCTTAAAAATATGGCCGCTCATTTAGGTTCTCTACAGCTTAAACAATCGTTGACAAGATAATAATTAATTAATTATAATATCGTCGACAATTTATGAAACTTATCATTGTTGCAATGTGAAGGCCAAGTCGCCCAATAATAATCATTGACGACAAAATGAACCTCATAGTAATATGCTCAACGATTTCCTTTGGCAGTCCCTCATTTGTCGTCGACGATTTGATAAGGTCTTGTTATTTTCGTTCAAAATTGTGGTTATATTGAATCCTTATTCTAGTCCATCGCAGTATAAAATGTTATCCGTTCGTTTTGAAGTGCAACAACAGAATCATGAAAATTATTATTTCGTTGAATGCTTATAAACATTTGCTTGTGAATTTATATTTTAACAACAATAATTTTAAATGTTGTACGATAATATGCGCATCATTGTAAAGCAAAAAACTGAATTGCAAGAAAAAGAAATCTTTTTGTTAAACATACCCAACATAATGCCAATTTATGAGACATGGACTATTGTAGTTGTTCTTAGATGACAAAACCATGTAATTCATTTGCTCCCTACACAAAAAATAAATGTGGAAAATTGTACTTATTTGTTATTTCTTTAAATTTGTTTTTTAGAAGTATTAAAAACATGAAGGCTAAATAACTACATTTGATAGTTTGAACTAAATCTCTAGACCTTTTTGAAAGTGCATATTTGTTAACAAAATAAACAAATTGAATTCGAAAAAACCCCCCAAATATCATGATGGCTTTCATTAAAACCTTAAAAAGTATGTAGTAGTTACCATTACAAGCAAAAACAAAAGACATGTACAAAAATTTAAACACCAAAAAACCACAATATATACAATAATTGTACAACAAAAGTAAATAAATTGTTATATAAAAAAAAAAAAGAAACAAAACCCCAACAAAACAATAAAATGCAATGCAATTATTTAGAATTCGTCGTCGCATTTAAGCGATAAAAACAAAAACGAATCCATTTACAACATTTTCAATTGCAACTGTTTTTTTGTTTTGTTTGTTTTGTATTCACATTATTGATTGTATTGCTGTTGCTTGTTTGAATATTTTTTTTGTTCGCAGCATTTACTTGCATGAGGCAGAAATTGTTGAAATGCAAATGCACCTTGCAGTTTAAACAAATACAAAAAAAATTAAAAGAATCTACCGCAAATAAATTGTAGTTAAAGGACTATTCTTCAATTTTGTAGTTGTATATAGTTGCAAGATTGGCGGCAATTTTTTGTTGTTTTAAGTTTGTTTTCTTTTGTCGTATAAAACACCAATTACAATTGTTTGTTTTTCGTATTCACTTATGAATATTTAAATTAAATTTTTATTTGAAATTTGCCGGTATTTTTTATTTATGGAATTCGCTTAATTTGAAACCTTATGATTTACACGATCAGGAATGGAACTTAACCTAACAAAATTGGAACCATGGAACCACATGTCGTTCTATATCATTTATAGATATATCAGATATAGATGATACGAGTATTATTTCACACCATATTAATAGTCCTTTCTGGAATTTATACATACGATACCTTAGAATGTCGACGAATATAGGAAGGAATTTGTCATTGATACAGTATTAACGACAAGATAACCGACATTGTGATATAGAAGATACGGTCAGTATTTCGCGAATGATCCTCCAAACCTTTAAATACTTTCCGGATTACTAATCTCCACAAAAATCTCTTCCAGCTGAGTAGAGTCACATTGGTGAACTTATCATGATATCTAACTGTTTTTATACCCTACACCACCATAGTGGGGAGGGTATAATGCGTTTGTGCAGATGTTTGTATTGCCCAAAAATATTAGTCTAACACCCACCTTAAAGTATACCGATCGACTTAGAATCACTTTCTGAGTCGATTAAACCTTGTGCGCAGAGTACAGGTCGCAATTTTGAAGATATTTCGATGAAATTTGGTACATATTATTTTTTCGGCTCAAGGACCAAGCCTATTAAAACTGGCTGAAATCGGTCCATAATTTCACCTAGGCCCCATACAAATGTCCCCCCGAAATGGGACTTTATCGGTCATAAATGTTTAATTTATATATATATCTCCACAAATTCCGCTCCAAATAAGTTTTATATACACAAAATTCATGTCACCAAATTTTGTTACGATCTGTCCATAATTAGTCATAGCTCCCATATATGCCCACTTCCGAAAATCATTTTAACGTGCATAAATCGCTTAAAAATGTTGGTATACACACACAATTCAACATAGTTAACTTTAATATAGACATAAATCACACGACCTAATATCATGGTGATCGGTCCATAATTGGTCATAGCCCCCATATAAGGCCCACTTCCGAAAATCTCTCAAAAATATAAATTATTGAAATTTTTAAAAGAAAAATATTTTTGCTCTTTTACTTAGTGTAGGGTATTATATTGTCGGGCTTGACCGATCATACTTTCTTACTTGTTTAGTTCTCAAAACTTTTTTATGTACATTTTCTGAAATCCAAATAACTGATTTTTGTCCGCTGATTACGAATATAACATTAGTTTTTTTCTACCAGCTCTTGTTTTATAGATACTTACTTATTTTAGACCTCTATCTACCTTGCAGTGTAAAGGTTTTTGCAAAAACTTCTCCACTTCGATATATTTTGTGCCGCTGTTTTGGCAGTTCTAAGCTCGATTCTTTGTTCTGTCAGAATATTGTTGATAGTGTCCTGCCACGTTATACTCAGTGTTTAAAAAACTAGACTACAAAAAAAAATTAATAAAAACTCGGAGTCAATTAATTACTACTACTACTGCTACCTTCACATTTTGGTAGCAGTAGTATGTAGTAGTACCAATAAAAGAAACATTTAAAAGTAACAGAGTAATTTGTTTTCTATTGCTACCTTAAAAAAGAAAAAGTTTTGATGTAGCAGAGTCATTTGTTTTTTATTAATTCTGCTACTTTTAAAATTTAGTAGTAATAGAAGTAGCAGTTGAGGTAGCAGTTGACAAAGTAGAAGAAGTAGCAGTTAAGTAGCAGTTGAGGTAGCAATAAAAGAAGTAAACAATAAAAATCTTCAGCCAAAAAAGTATATTGTGTGTTGTTGTTGTGAATGTATATTTGTGTAAGATGGTCGTGTTGTAAAGAAAAGTTCGGCTTTTTTGTTTGTTAATAATTCCCATGCAAATAATATGGCAACGTATGAAATAACTTGTTTGTGTGGATGGTAACCTTATCACACAGAAAACACGATCTTTCTGTTAGCAACACGAACATCTGAGACGAATAAAAACGAATAATTCTTTCAAACACTCTCAAAACAAAAACAACACACAATGTTTATTTTTGTAGTTTTTGGTGTTATGACTAAAGATTTTCTTTTTTGACTACTTCTATTGCTACCACAACTGCTACTGCTTCTTAACTGCTGTCTTACTGCTACTTCTAAAAAATAAAAATTAAAACTCGATATAGAGCAGTAGCAATGATTTGTATTTTTATGCTACTACTCCATTTACAATTCGTGTTTTATTACTACTGCTCTGTTCAGAGTTTTATATATTGAAGGTAGCAGTAGTTTTAAAAAAAACAAGAAAACGAAAAAAGACAAATGCTACTGCTAACGCATTTTTAGAAGCAGTAGTTTTAGCAATAGTTAAAAATTTTTAGTTATCGTAGCTTTTTAAACACTGGTTAGACTTCTTCAGTTTCTAGTATCACTCGGTCTTACTTCTGATACTCATTTCGGCAGGCAGTTCTCTGGCATTCTAGCCACATATCCGAAATACATTAGCTTATTGCGTTCGATTTTATTTTTCAGCGGTTCTTTATTTCAGCTGGCTCATATACCGTCTTAAGTATTTTATTTCTGATGCCTGATTTCTGTTTTGATTTGTTGTTGTTAGCGCCCATGATTCGCAGGCTTATCCTCCTCGGTCCTGACGTGCAGCCTACTGGACATTTGTCAAACGTCTGCAGACCTGGTTAAAAAAACATGTTTTTCTGCACCGCGAATTTTTTTTCAAGCAGGCCACACTAAAACATTTTTAATTAATTTTATGATCAGTTGTTCGTAGAACATGTTTTCTTGAGCACTTAACCATTTCAATTAAGTTTTTAAAGTTGTGAAGTATAAAAACTTCAATAATCAAGGTAAGGTACATAAATGTTCATTAAATTAATTGCTAGACCCTTATTTTAGAATTATTCCAGCACACTGCACATTTGTAACCTATTACGAAAAAAAATGCCAAGGAAATTTACAGAGCAATATTGAAGATATTTGTGATGATGAAGAAAATGAGGTGGAACAAATCTGTTTGGCTTTTGAAGAGGAAATAGCGGAATAATTTATGGAAAGAGAAGAGTCACCACCACCCGAAGTTCTGCCTCAATCACAAGTGAAGCTGCTAGCATGTTTCTATGCATTACAAATGATCGGTGGTGCTTCATGGAGTTCCATTCCTAATCAATCAATTTTCATCCAGGAGTATAATTATTTTTATGAATTTAAAAATAAAAATGTCTAAAAAAATAAGTTTTTTTATTTCATTTTGTTACGAATGTCCAGCTGACTGCACCTACAATATCCCAGAATCCTATAGTCCTTTATGTTCTTGAATAAATCTTTTATTCTATTTTTGAAGACTTCCGACGCTTGGTTTTTCCTTGGGACTGAGGAAGTTATGTAAGGGTTGGTATATACGTAGAGTTGTATACGGTAAGTTTTGTACCCATTGAAACTTCTCTCTTACCAATGAAATTTTTGTTTAACACTCTAATGCTTAAGCATGTCTCAAGGCACTCATCGAAAAAAGCCAATAAATGCAAATATAACTGATAGTTCATTACAAAAACTTTGAAGGTTAAGGTGAAGTATAAATTGGCAGTTGTGTATAAATTGGTATTCTGCGATTCGGATCCTATGTAAATTTAATAATGATTTTTATCGCGGCTTATTATTATGGTTTCTGTTTTCCTTGTATTTATACGGAGGCCTCTTTTGGTCATTTCGTGCACAAGAATATTATGGTTTTGTTGGAGAGATTTATCTCAATGTGAATATTAAATCTTGTGTAACAGAATCTGTCCATCATCATCCATATATTTCAGAAGTTCTGGAGCCATATAGATAGTCCTATTTCGTCGCCTGGTCGTTAATTTATTTTGCGGGCAATTGTCATTTATTTTTCTTTGCTTATTATTTTCTGTATAATTATTTGTTTGAATTTGGAGAAGTCAATAAACTAGTAATTGTTATGGTGTGAAAATCTTTCAAATCGTATTATATTTGCTAAAGTTACATGTTTGAAAATGGTTCTCACATATTAGGTGTTTAAAAGGTCACACTAACATGGATTATTTCGGTTGCGATATTTTAGTAGTTAAATTCTCCTATCTAGAATACTAAATCCCAAAAAACCATGTAAATATAGTGCCTGTCGGTACACGACATGCATGTTGCCAGCAAATAAAAATTTCAAATTCTATGACTCTAAAATAATGTTCAGTCATAAAAAAGGCGGAGTTTTTTTTCGTTCATTCTTCAAAATCATAAAAATCAAACGAAGCCATTAATAGTAAGAGTTTAAGAGTTTTAATGGTTATAATTATGTGTGGTTATTGTTATTTAACAGACCTTTATTTGTTGGTAGCAGTCACTCGACCAACAATAAAAACACAACAACATTTTATGACCAAAATAAAAACGACATCGACGTCAACAGCAGCAACAACAACATCAAGTCAGCAGCCACAAAAAGAGCCCTCAAAAAGTCATAAAAATGTTTGTTGTGTCTGTAAATGGCGCAGTTAAATGAATAAAAAAAATAAATATGGCGATTCGAAATGAAATTAAAAATGTTAAAATAATTACATAAATAAATAAATGAATAAAATAAACAAAACAATTAAAGAAAAACTACACGATCAAAGTAGAATTATAAATTTCTAAATTAAGAAAAATACAATAAATAAACATGACTGTCTGTCTGTCCGTCCGAGTGACTGACTAATCATTGGGGGCTACAATGCAATTCCAAGAATTGAATGTTCACTTTAACATTTTCCATTTGCCAAAACAACACAACAATTGATGGAAGTGTTGAAAAGTTCTTAAACAAAACTAAAGTCGGCCAGCCAGCCATCATCCTCTATCCAGCCAAAAAATGATTGATATTCGGAAATAAATATATATTTACGGTTCATTCATTCATTCGTTTCTATGTTAACACCACATTCATTATTCATCAAATAATTCCAAAATGCATTTGTTTAGAATTTGTCTGGGATATTTGCCTGTAGTTGAGTTTACTTTTGATTTAGCACCATCAATTATTTTTTATATTTATTTTTTGGTGTTTGTTATTCCCCCAAAGTTGTTTTAAAACAAATATAAAAATTCATTAATATACACTATACGAGTATTTACACTGAGAAAAGATTGCTATCACAATCTAAGAGCTGTAAAGAGATAATTTCAATTTATGTTCTTATCAATATAGAGAAAACTTTCTCCAGAATTTCACAAGAACTTGTAAGCCACATGAGATCTATAACATTTCAGAACACGGTCATGGATCAGAGTTCCAATAGACACTTTAAAGATGTTTTACTGTAGAACATTTTTCGAGTTAAGATAAAATCCTATGCTTGTAATTAAAAATGGAAAATGTTAAAAGAATAACAAATTTTCCTCTCAATGTATTTTTCATCTGATTTAAAAATATCTACAGTCAAATACACAAGTGTTAAAAAATTATTGTAAAGGTTAATTGGGCGCCTTTTAGACATCATTTTACCCCACATCTAAATATTACTTCTACATACTTTCAGCTTGCAAATACATTTTCCTAGATTCATTGTATACTTGTTTCAAATTTGAAAACATACAAAATTAATTGAGTTTGAAAAATGAAAAATTTATGTTTTTCTTAACATAAACAAAAATTACCCAAGCATTTTCATAATAAACCACTATCAACACTAGCAGCTCCAACCACAACAAGAACAACAACGTACTCCGCCACCTCCAACGCCATCAACACCACAGGCCATGGCCAATATTTGAAAATTAAGCGCCACTTGCTTGCAGCGTTTTATGGAGTTGGGATGTTTTAGATATTTGTATGTCGAGTATGTATTAGATTAAACAAAATTACATACATTTGTTGCATCTAGTTGTTGGTTTAGTTGCAACCATTGCCACTGCTGGTAGAGTGTTGGCGCCAGCACTTAAATACACATTAATAAATGTGTGGCACATTTGTTACAAATACCTTTCAATGATTTGTTCCATCTTTACAAATAAATAAACAATAATAATGTAAGATTACAATTTTATTAGATACAGTACAATGTTTTAAATACAATTTCTGTTTCAAATTCTTTAATTTATTTAAATATTTTCATTTATGTGATAAAAAGAATTTAGTGCTCATTATATTTGTAAACTTACTAGAAAAATTAATAAAATATTAAGCTAGATTTGAATTAAATATAACACTGTTTTTTTTCTTTAAATTTTCATTGAGCCATAAAGTAGAAAAGGTTTGGTCTTTCCATATGGACAATAATTTACCGACTTATAGCCACTTTCATGTTTTACTTGATTGGTTGAAAATATAAGTGATCACAGATGATCCTTCTTTTTCCACTTGGACCACTATTTACCGACTTAAAGCCATTTTTATGTTTTACATAATTTTCATATAAAAATCGATTTTTGGTTGAAAATACAAGTGATCACAGATGATCGTCCTTTTTCCATTTGGACAAATATTTACCGACTTTTATGTTTTACTTAATTTTCATATAAAAATCGATTTTTGGTTGAAAATATAAGTGATCACAGATGATCGTCCTTTTTCCATTTGGACAAATATTTACCGACTTTTATGTTTTACTTAATTTTCATATAAAAATCGATTTTTGTTTGAAAATATAAGTGATCGCATATGATCGTCATTTTTCCATTTGGACCAGTATTTACCGAGTTATAGCCACTTTTATGTTTTACTTAATTTTCATATAAAAATCGATTTTTGTTTGAAAATATAAGTGATCACAGATGATCGTCCTTTTTCCATTTGGACCAGTATTTACCGAGTTATAGCCACTTTTACTTAATGTTTTACTTAATTTCATATAAAAATCGATTTTTGTTTGAAAATATAAGTGATCACAGATGATCGTCCTTTTTCCATTTGGACCAGTATTTACCGAGTTATAGCCACTTTTATGTTTTACTTAATTTTCATATAAAAATCGATTTTTGGTTGAAAATATAAGTGATCACATATGATCGTCCTTTTTCCATTTGGACCACTATTTACCGACTTATAGCCACTTTTGTGTTTTACTTAATTTTCATATAAAAATCGATTTTTGTTTGAAAATATAAGTGATCACAGATGATCGTCCTTTTTCCATTTGGACCAGTATTTACCGAGTTATAGCCACTTTTATGTTTTACTGAATTTTCATATAAAAATCGATTTTTGGTTGAAAATATAAGTGATCACAGATGATCGTCCTTTTTCCATTTGGACCAGTATTTACCGAGTTATAGCCACTTTTATGTTTTACTTAATTTTCATATAAAAATCGATTTTTGTTTGAAAATATAAGTGATCACAGATGATCGTCCTTTTTCCATTTGGACCAGTATTTACCGAGTTATAGCCACTTTTATGTTTTACTTAATTTTCATATAAAAATCGATTTTTGGATGAAAATATAAATGATCACAGATGGTCGTCCTTTTTCCATTTGGACCAATATTTACCGACTTATAGCCACTTTTATGTTTTACTTAATTTTCATATAAAAATCGATTTTTGGTTGAAAATATAAGTGATCACATATGATCGTCCTTTTTCCATTTGGACCACTATTTACCGACTTATAGCCACTTTTGTGTTTTACTTAATTTTCATATAAAAATCGATTTTTGGTAGAAAATATAAGTGATAACAGATGATCGTGCTTTTTCCATTTGGACCAATATTTACCGACTTATAGCCACTATTGTGTTTTACTTAATTTTCATATAAAAATCGATTTTTGGTTGAAAATATAAGTGATCACAGATGATCGTCCTTTTTTCATTTGGACCAATATTTACCAACTTATAGCCACTTTTGTGTTTTACTTAATTTTCATATAAAAATCGATTTTTGTTTGAAAATATAAGTGATCACAGATGATTTTCATATAAAAATCGATTTTTGGTTGAAAATATAAGTGATCACAGATGGTCGTCCTTTTTTCATTTGGACCAGTATTTACCGAGTTATAGCCACTTTTATGTTTTACTTAATTTTCATATAAAAATCGATTTTTGTTTGAAAATATAAGTGATCACAGATGATCGTCCTTTTTCCATTTGGACCAGTATTTACCGACTTATAGCCACTTTTGTGTTTTACTTAATTTTCATATAAAAATCGATTTTTGGTAGAAAATATAAGTGATAACAGATGATCGTGCTTTTTCCATTTGGACCAATATTTACCGACTTATAGCCACTATTGTGTTTTACTTAATTTTCATATAAAAATCGATTTTTGGTTGAAAATATAAGTGATCACAGATGATCGTCCTTTTTTCATTTGGACCAATATTTACCAACTTATAGCCACTTTTATGTTTTACTGAATTTTCATATAAAAATCGATTTTTGTTTGAAAATATAAGTGATCACAGATGGTCGTCCTTTTTCCATTTGGACCACTATTTACCGACTTATAGCCACTTTTGTGTTTTACTGAATTTTCATATAAAAATCGATTTTTGTTTGAAAATATAAGTGATCACAGATGGTCGTCCTTTTTCCATTTGGACCACTATTTACCGACTTATAGCCACTTTTGTGTTTTACTTAATTTTCATATAAAAATCGATTTTTGTTTGAAAATATAAGTGATCACAGATGATCGTCCTTTTTCCATTTGGACCAATATTTACCGACTTATAGCCACTTTTATGTTTTACATAATTTTCATATAAAAATCGATTTTTGGTAGAAAATATAAGTGATAACAGTTGATCGTCCTTTTTCCATTTGGACCAATATTTACCGACTTATAGCCACTATTGTGTTTTACATAATTTTCATATAAAAATCGATTTTTGGTTGAAAATATAAGTGATCACAGATGATCGTCCTTTTTCCATTTGGACCAGTATTTACCGAGTTATAGCCACTTTTATGTTTTACTTAATTTTCATATAAAAATCGATTTTTGTTTGAAAATATAAATGATCACAGATGGTCGTCCTTTTTCCATTTGGACCAATATTTACCGACTTATAGCCACTTTTATCTTTTACTTAATTTTCATATAAAAATCGATTTTTGGTAGAAAATATAAGTGATAACAGTTGATCGTCCTTTTTTCATTTGGACCAGTATTTACCGAGTTATAGCCACTTTTATGTTTTACTTAATTTTCATATAAAAATCGATTTTTGTTTGAAAATATAAGTGATCACAGATGATCGTCCTTTTTCCATTTGGACCAGTATTTACCGAGTTATAGCCACTTTTATGTTTTACTTAATTTTCATATAAAAATCGATTTTTGGTTGAAAATATAAGTGATCACAGATGGTCGTCCTTTTTTCATTTGGACCAATATTTACCGACTTATAGCCACTATTGTGTTTTACTTAATTTTCATATAAAAATCGATTTTTGTTTGAAAATATAAGTGATCACAGGTGATCGTCCTTTTTCCATTTGGACCAGTATTTACCGAGTTATAGCCACTTTTATGTTTTACTTAATTTTCATATAAAAATCGATTTTTGGTTGAAAATATAAGTGATCACAGATGATCGTCGTTTTTTCATTTGGACCAATATTTACCGAGTTATAGCCACTTTTATGTTTTACTTAATTTTCATATAAAAATCGATTTTTGGTTGAAAATATAAGTGATCACAGATGATCGTCGTTTTTTCATTTGGACCAGTATTTACCGAGTTATAGCCACTTTTATGTTTTACTTAATTTTCATATAAAAATCGATTTTTGTTTGAAAATATAAGTGATCACAGATGATCGTCCTTTTTCCATTTGGACCAGTATTTACCGAGTTATAGCCACTTTTATGTTTTACTTAATTTTCATATAAAAATCGATTTTTGGTTGAAAATATAAGTGATCACAGATGATCGTCGTTTTTTCATTTGGACCAATATTTACCGAGTTATAGCCACTTTTATGTTTTACTTAATTTTCATATAAAAATCGATTTTTGGTTGAAAATATAAGTGATCACAGATGATCGTCCTTTTTCCATTTGGACAAATATTTACCGACTTATAGCCACTTTTGTGTTTTACTTAATTTTCATATAAAAATCGATTTTTGGTAGGAAATATAAGTGATCACAGATGATCGTCCTTTTTCCATTTGGACCAGTATTTACCGAGTTATAGCCACTTTTATGTTTTACTTAATTTTCATATAAAAATCGATTTTTGGTTAAAAATATAAGTGATTACAGATGATCGTCCTTTTTCCATTTGGACCAATATTTACCGACTTATAGCCACTTTTATGTTTTACATAATTTTCATATAAAAATCAATTTTTGGTTGAAAATATAAGTGATCACAGATGATCGTCCTTTTTTCATTTGGACCAATATTTACCGACTTATAGCCACTTTTATGTTTTACTTAATTTTCATATCAAAATCGATTTTTGTTTGAAAATATAAGTGATCACATATGATCGTTCTTTTTCCATTTGGACCAGTATTTACCGAGTTATAGCCACTTTTATGTTTTACTTAATTTTCATATAAAAATCGATTTTTGGTTAAAAATATAAGTGATCACAGATGATCGCCCTTTTTCCATTTGGACCAATATTTACCGACTTATAGCCACTTTTGTGTTTTACTTAATTTTCATATAAAAATCGATTTTTAGCTGAAAATATAAGTGATCACAGATGATCGTCATTTTTCCATTTGGACCAATATTTACCGACTTATAGCCACTTTTGTGTTTTACTTAATTTTCATATAAAAATCGATTTTTGGTAGGAAATATAAGTGATCACAGATGATCGTCATTTTTCCATTTGGACCAATATTTACCGACTTATAGCCACTTTTATGTTTTACTTAATTTTCATATAAAAATCGATTTTTGGTTAAAAATATAAGTGATCACAGATGATCGTCCTTTTTCCATTTGGACCAATATTTACCGACTTATAGCCACTTTTGTGTTTTACTTAATTTTCATATAAAAATCGATTTTTAGCTGAAAATATAAGTGATCACAGATGATCGTCATTTTCCATTTGGACCATTATTTACCGACTTATAGCCACTTTTATGTTTTGCATAATTTTCATATAAAAATCGATTTTTGTTTGAAAATATAAGTGATCACAGATGATCGTGCTTTTTCCATTTGGACCAATATTTATCGAGTTATAGCCCATAGGCTAGAACGTAGGGGTCGCCTTTTTTAAAGTATCAATGTTTTTGAGTTCAAGTATCTCACCCTAATTCCAGAATACTTGAATTGGTAATTTGTTGTTAAACTATTGTATATTTTTCAAAACCATACACCTTAAAAATACTTCACCATGCGAATCTACTTTGTCAGATATCTTAAACAATTTAATCCCTTCTCAATTAACTTCCATTTATTCAATCATTCCCAACAAAATTTAATCAAATCAAAGTAGATACCCTGTGGTAAACTATCTAAGCCTTTCACAAAATTAGTTATTTTTTGATTAATCATTAGAGGGAAATATTGTCAGTTAATGGTGATGATTTGAATCTTGACAAGGGTTTGACAATATTTCTTCAAAATCTAAAAACAAAACAATCTGTGGAAAAAATGAAGCAATATTCGCAACAATCTCATTCAATGAAGCTTAAATACACAAAGGACATTTTTAAAATTTTAATCAAAATCAAACGATAAACACAAAACTAAAAAAAGAAATATCAAACAAGATACGAACATAAATACAAAATCACAGCAAATTTAACAAATTAGTTGTTTGAAAATAAGACAAGGAACATGCAACGAAAATTTTAACAAAAAACCCAAAACAACATACAAACATTCAGGCATACACTGGTCGACCACTCGTACGTACACTTGTTACCAATCACAGAACTGTTTGTAGTTTTTTTTTATTATTTCTTCTTTTAATTTTTTTTTAAGTCTCAACTCTGTCTGATAAAGGACCTACAACGTAACTTGATTAATGCATGCAAAGAGCTGACAGTTTATAGGCTAATTACCCACTTTTAAAATCATTTATATATTAAAAAATAAACAAAAAAATAAAGATCGCCAAATTGAAAAACCCAAACTAAACTGGGGAAAAAGTCAAAGTAAAATCTTAGCAGCACATATTAAAAAAAAAATCAGATCACCCTGATTTTCTTGCTCCTTTTTGTGTTTTTTGTTAAGTTTGTTCATCATTTGGTTTTGTTTCTTGTGGTTGCTCCGAATGTTGCTTGTTTTTATTTTTGTTCAATATAAAACAGAGTTGTTATCTGCGTAGACATAAGACTTTCATCTACAACCCAACACTTAACAATCCTTGAGTCTTTGACTGTATGTAGAACAACAATGGTTTACACGCAAAAGCTTTGTCGGCTTCTTCTTTTCGTTTTGTTTCGATGTGTTTTTTTCATTTTGTTCGTAATTTCATTTCTGTGCCTGATTGAATGAAAATACATGAAGAAATACCAAAAACTTCCCACAGAACAGAAAATCTTAAGCTTACGCGGGAAAGGAGCTGCAGGTAGGGTTTTACATGGCGCCTGAACAGTAGCTGGGCCTTAAATATTTTGCAAAATTTTCCAGCTCTATAGTTTCTATGTATGCATGTGCCATTTTTTAATTAAAAATTTGTTACTCATACCCACTGTAGTCACAAAAAGAAAAATGATTTTGTTATCCTTATGAAAATAAACCTTGGTATGTTTTATGATGTTTAATAATATTTTATGTCACAATATTTTTGTATAAACAATAACTAAAAAAATTGTATGTTATGAAATGCAATTCCATATAAAGTAAACATTAAGTCGTCCAAAGTAAAATTATGTTCTATAAAATATAATTTGATAAACACTCAAACGATTGTTTTAGGGAAATGTGGAAAATTCAAAAGACTCTTTTTAAATCAGTACTTCAAGTTAAGTTAAATCCGATACTAATTGCTCTCGAAACAAATAGTCCATGTATCTAATCCTGTTTATCTAGCAGTTTGATCGCAAGACATTTTTTAATCTCTACCAGTTTAAAGTCTTGTACTCTTCCTTGTAAATGGCTAGAAATATCTTCACAAACATAGATTTGTTTACTGTAACCATATATATGATTGATACAATCATGTGAATCTTAAATTAACCATATTATGGTTACCACAATCATATAAATGGTTACTGTGGCCATAATATAGTTAAAAAAAACTTGTAACAATATTGAAATGGTTACAGTAACCATGCCCAACTATATTTTTTCTCTGCGTGTAGTATATAATGCATATAATGGAGTGAATATTGCTGTAAAAGTCTACCTAGCAGTCCTGTGTTTCGTTAGATCTGTATTTTCAATACATAGGTGCTCCATTATATCATAAGTCGAAATTTTCACTAGTAATCCATGTCTGTCAGAGAACACATTCCCATAATATAGACGAACGTTCGTTGGTACAAGCCTTGATCCTTTGAAAAATAAGAAACCTACTATAAGCCATTTAAAGATATTGTTACGAATTTGCATTAACGATTTGCAACATTCATCATGTTTACAAACATTTCCATCAGTAGAGACTTCTACTTATCAACAATGTAAATACTCGCAGTTATTAACATTGTTTTTAGGTATGGAAACATTAAATGTTAAAGCTCTAGAAATATAACATTCTAGTTTTGGCCATTAAGAAAATTCAGGAAATTGATGGAAGATGCCAGTGTTTATCATAGGCGCTGTTAGAATTAACATCAACTGTATTGCCAGTTTATTATTATACATTATAAACTGTGCAATATAAGTGTGTGTATTAAAATAGAGTGACTATTTAAACTGTTGTTGTGTACATTTGAATAAATAAAGAGTAGTAAAACTACTAAACTGCTTTTATTTGCAATTAAAAGAATTATGTTTATTTAAAGGAAATAAATCACCGTTTTTAAATGGTAAAAACGTAACAGTATATATTAGTACATTAATGTCACCACTGTCAATGACAGCACTCACCCTTATGTCCTTTGATAACATAGCTAGAGCATTTTTAATTTGACTTTCGGATGTTTTACCTGATTAGTTGGTGCTGAAATTGAGAATACTCCTCTGAACGTTGCCATTAGGGGTATATATTCATCTAAGGCGTTTCTTCAGTTCAACTAACATGTTTCCGAATCATTTTAGAGATAACAGATCAATTACCGTTAAAAACTTGTACGACAAACTGACCAAGAGTTCGACGATCTTGACAGCTTACCGTTTTTGCAAAATTTCCTTCTGGATGAAAACACGTACGTTGCTGACTATGTGGTGCCTGAGTGAGCTGATTGATATGCTGTTAAGGAACCCGAATTCTGTTCTGTGCCGTTCTGAATGCTGTTATATTGTAGTTAGTTTTTCCGTAAGATCGTATCAGCTGTTTTTAAAATAATAACCAAAAAAACATCTTGGTGATTTTGTTACTATTTTTAGTGTTTTTTGTATTTAGACCTTCAACATATTATTGTGAACATTTTTATAAATACATACATATATTTTTTGTTAATGATTTAATTTAAACTAATTTTTTTACATACATAGTACATACATTAAAGGAAATTTATATTTATTTTATTAAATTTCAATGTTTTTTTGAAAATATTATATTTTTATTCTTTTGTTAATAATAAATATTTCCCTTTCAAAAATGTTGGCACCACTGCTCTCATATTGTTGTCATTTTTGTGTATATATGATATCAGCTGTTTTAGCTTTCACTTAACGTTGCGGACAAAATTCTGTTTTCAACAGATTCATCCGCAACAGAGCGGCAACGTTACAGAAAAACTAACGACATACACAACTTTCCCTATGCTAAAAACAAAACAGCTGATTCGGAACGGAACGGAACGTACAAACTAACTAGGCCTTAAGTTGGTCATAAACATACTTCCCCCAACGTTGCTATTAGGCGTGTCTCTTTATCTGATAGGTTTCTTAATTTCTTAGTCGGTTAACAAGTTTCCACACAATGCGATATGCGTTGATAGATTGATGTGCTGTTAAGAAATCCAATATTTTGTTTGCATTCCATTCTTCACAATTGTCACCAGCTTGACTGAGATTTGCTATCGACACAAACCTGTGCAACGAAATATCTTTGAAGAGAATGGAGCGAAAGACAGATATTGATTGACCAACGTCATGCGTCCACAGATTGCCTGCGTCTGTGCAGACATCAGATGAACTTAAGTCTTGGCAGTTTCGATTAACATGATAATATACTTAATTGCATTCGAATGTTGCTCAAATTGAGAAAATGACAATGAATTAAGCTGTAAGGATGGACTGCATGAGATGTTTGCCCAATTTCAATGAATGTCTTGATTTATTGCCATACATTCGCACCCTTTAGTTCTATGGGCTAATTGATAAGCATTTGTTCGCTGTACCTCCTCACAAGAGCTACAAGCTTAGTGAGATCCAAGTTGTTTCGGGACTTGGTGTCGATATGAATCTGCACAGTCGAGGTTGGACTGACGAACTTCACAGCAAATATGTGTACCGACATCTTATTAAAAATGTATGGTCATTTGAATGTTACACAAAATTGGAAGGAAATGAATTGAATAATTTAAGTAAGAGATCCAAAGCAAACGTCAAAATTTTAACGATCGTCTTAGATGAATGTCCAATATCGCTACACAGAGTAAACAGATTCGTGATAGCAACCGAATTTGTTGCCAATCGAATGATTCTACCTTAGTGAACAAATTTTACAGTTGTGACTACAAAATTTTAGAATGTATAAAAAAATGTGATTGCATCAACCAAAATTCTTCTTTACCAATGGACATTCTGTTGTTAGAACCGAAAAATTCTATTCATGCAACCGAATCGTTCGATTGGCAACAAATTCGGTTGCTACTACGAATCTATTTTCTCTGTGTACCTTTTATATGGACTAGTTATATAAAGACGTGGATTTGCACAGCACAAACCCCTCTGGTAAGGTTGACCATACCATAAGTGAAATTGCCACTTTGAGACCTATCCAGGCCCCTCTAACTATTAACAACATATTAGGCCCTTTTCCTGCCACACTCTAAAACATTGTGACAAACAAGTTGTTTTCCAGTTGCTTCCTTCTTCTTTTCAGTACCCATTTTGTTTAATATTTGTGATGAGGACAAACCAAAAATAAAAAAAAATAAATAAAAAGAAAGAAGCCTTTTGTGTTGTCGTTATTGTTGACTGCAACTTATCCTTCAATTGGCGACATTATTTCAATCGCAACGATGTGTTTTTGTTTTGTTACTTTGTCATTGTGGCTGGTGATCTTCGTAGCTGCTGCTGTATATAGTTGGCAAGATCAGCCAGCAGTAGCCCAAAAAAGCAAAGAGTGGTGGACATACCATTATTTAAGTGATTGTTGCATTGCAATGCATTGTTGTTGGTATGTTGCATAAAGTACATATAAAACTATATGGAAAATGTATATACAGGTATGTTTGAGTGTGTGTGTGTGTGTTGGTATGTAGTACAATACAATTTGGTGGACCATGTCAATTTTGTAATTCCACGAAATGGCTTGATCTGCAACAAAATAAATACGTTTCATACCAACTTGCAACAACTAAGTATGTATGGATGGATGTATGAATGTTTATATGCATGTATGTATGTTGCCATCATCATCAGCATCATCAACGGCAGGCACAACCATTTCAGTATTTTATTTAACTTATATTTTTTGCGTAAAACAGTAGCTTAGTTTTTTGTCAGATAACTCACAATCCAAAAATATTTATACTCGTACGAGCAACTCTATGTGTGTAGAGGAGTAGAAAAGATGATGTAGGAAATGTAAAAAAAAATAAACTTAAGGCTTTTGAGTTCCTTGCAAGTGTATGTGGTAGTACTTAGTAAGTAGTGTGAGTAGTTGTATGCAACTAAAGGAAAAATGGCGCACATCAACTGAATTTAAGCCGCTTTTTTATTAAACTGAACTCAAAAAGTTTTTAGTTTTTTTTTACCAAATTTGAGCTGCTGCAAAACAAAGCTTAAGGAAAAAACTGAAGAAAAATCTTACAATCGTCGTCTTGGTTGAATGCCGCTTAAAGATCAAAGCAATGCCGTTTCGTAGTTTTTTGCTGCTGCTTATTTGAATTTGAATTGTATGAATGCACTTCATTTCATCTACTCGCTGTATTACTACTGCTAAAAATGTTCAATGTACATTTGTATGAGTTTGTAATCCTGCATGTGTGGAAAATTGCATTGAAATGCAAATTTTCAATTCAATTGATGTTTAAGCAACCTTCACTGGCAAACTACAACAGCAACAACAACAGCAGCAGCGGTGGGAGACAAGCGTATTTACCATGATCAACTCAGAGGATGATTTTTGCAACCAAAAACAGAAGAAAAAAACTAAACTTAAACTCCTAGTGTTCACAGTTTACGAGTTGTACAATGTACAATATTCAAATAATAATGATGGCCGCATTTATTTAGTTTTGTAGTACTTTCCTTGTAGTCATCATCATCATTTTCATCCTCATCATCTTTGCCGGCATCATCATTGTAGTCGTCATGTTGATCACATTGAATAATGCATTCATTCTCTCTGTTATTGCTGTTGCAGTTGTTTCCTTTCTTACATCTTAAGCCGCCAAAGGTTTGTTTTTGTGTAAATGCTTGATTGGTGCACAAATAAAAAAGGAAGAGCGAGCTTTTGTTAAAATAAAATGGTCTTTAAGAGGAAAACAAAAGAAAAATTATAATTCTTGGAATAGTTTTATAAAAGGATTTTCAATGTAATTCTGTATCTATGACGAAACTTAAATGCAAAGTATTAGTTGAAAGTATTTTTAACTAAAGTTGTAATTCTTGTGCTAAAATAATTTAATGTTTAAAACAAAAATAATTATATTATGATAATTCTAAATTACTGCTGTTCCTATGTTAATCACAATAGTTAACAATACTAAAGTCAACGGTAATACATTGGAAAATAATAGATATATTTTTTAAATAGTTTCCAATTGGACTTGAAACTCAACTATAATACACAAAGAAAATTCGTAAATTATATAAGAAACTATTTTGTGGGAAACATTTTCGTTTCGCTCTAAAACTTTTTGGTTTTGATTTATTAACAATATGTGATTTTTCAATGTTTCATACCTTAATATATCATTCTGTATTATGTGTATTTAAATTTAATTTTTAGGTTCATTAATACTAAAAATTAAAAAAGTAGAAAAAACTGTAATATATTGTCCATATGGACATAGAATTTACCACCTTACTTTACTCAAAATCCTATATGTATAACTTAGTCGATTTTTTCGATAGTATTATCAAAGTGAGATTTAATAGAGCTGTACCTAGGAATATATCTAGGTACAGCTCTTTTAAATCTCACTTTGATAATACTATCGAAAAAATCGACTAAGTAATACATTAAAGTGGCTATATGTGCTGCAAATGGAAAAAGGATGATCATCTGTGGTTTTTTATATGAAAATGAAGTAAAAAATAAATGTGGCTATAAGTCAGTAAATATTGGTCCAAATAAAAAAGGGACAATCATCTGTGATCACTTATATTTTCACTTAAAATCGATTTTTTATATAAACATTAAGCTTAACATTAAAGCGGATATAAGTAGGTAAATAGTGGTCCAAATGGGAAAATGACATCAGCAACATCATCTGTGATTACTTATTTTTTCAACCAAAAATCGATTTTTTATATAAAAATCAATTGAAACTTAAAATTGGCTATAAGTCGGTAAATATTGGTCCATATGGAAGAAGGACGATCATCTGTGATCACTTATATTTTCAACCAAAAATCGATTTTTATTATGAAAATTAAGAAAAATATAAAAATGGCTACAACTCGGTAAATATTGGTCCAAATGGAAAAATGACGATCATCTGTGATCACTTATATTTTCAACCAAAAATCGATTTTTATATGAAAATTAAGTAAAACATAAAAGTGGCTATAAGTCGGTAAATATTGGTCCAAATGAAAAAAGTACGACCATCTGTGATCACTATATTTTCAACCAAAAATCGATTTTTATATGAAAATTAAGTAAAAGATAAAATTGGCTATAAGTCGGTAAATATTGGTCCAAATGGAAAAAGGACGATCATCTGTGATCACTTATATTTTCAACCAAAAATCGATTTTTTATATGAAAATTAATTAAAAGGTAAAAGTGGCTATAACTCGGTAAATAGTGGTCCAAATGGAAAAAGGACGATCATCTGTAATCAGTCATATTTTCTAACTAAAATCGATCTTGCATAACAAAATTAACCAAATAATAAAAAAGACTATAATCTGAACGAAAACCTAACTTTTCAAATTAAAATAAACTGAACCATAAACGTGAATATAAATAATAAAAAGGACCATCTGTGGTCATTTTTATTTTCCATCAAAAAACTATTTTTCATATGAAAATGAAAGATGATATTTTGAGATCTCTCAAACATTCAACCATAACTAAAATCGATTTTGCATATGAAAATTAAGTAAAATAAAAAAGTAGCTACAAGTCGGTAAATAGTGGTCAGAATGTAAAAGGGGAATAATCTGTGATCACTTAGATTTTCAACCAAAATTAGATTTTTCATATGAAAATAAACTGAAACATAAACATGGTTATAAGTTGCTAAATAGTGGTCCAAATGAAAAAAGGTGGACAATCTACGATCACTTATATTTTCAACCAATTTTTTTTTCATGTATGAAAATTAAATGAACGCTACAATTTAACGACTTCTAGCCGGTAAATTGTGTTCTACATGGAAAAAAGACAATGACTTCAAAATGCGGAATTTTTTTAAAATTTTAACTTATATTTTGAAACATTTGGACAATATAAATTTATTCAAAGTATTAGCCATTGTTAGCTATGACCAACCCCATATTTCTGGCAACATATTCCGAGCCAAAAGAACGGCTCATCTTTTGAGGCCAAAATAGTTGTCGGACGGTGCAAAGTCTGGCCTGTAAAACGGGTAAGGAAAACATTCTAAATACTTTTTAACAGGTATTGCATCAAGTGACCGAGCGTTGTCATGATGGAATATTTCATTGCATTCGGTACAGGTTCCCTCTGATGGTCTTTTCAGATTTCAGCAGATCATAATAGATAAGACCATTTTGCTCCCACCAAATACAGATTTTATTTAACTTAACTCAATGGATATTTGGCTTTGGTGTCAATTTGGCCGGGCTTCACATATGATATCTTACGCTTTGGGTTATCGTAATGGATCCATTTTCCATCACAAGTAATGAGTCGGTGCAAATATGATTTTCTTTTATAGCGTTCAAGCATCATTTTGGATATGCAACACGTATTTCAAGGTCTCTCTCTCGGCTTCAATTCGTATGCTATGGATGAATTATACTACAGAGAGAGACTACAGAGACCATTTCAACATAAAAAAGAAGTATCATTTACAGGTCTTTCCAAATTTAAGGAAGGATACATTAAAATGTATCCTAATCAAACTTTTTTTATTACCTTTAATATGAGATCAAGGATTTTACTTTAATTTTAGAGAACTTGAAATGTTGTATAGAAGGAGCCGCAGAACAAAAGGTACTTTTTTGAAAATTTTAAAATTTTGGGAAATTGATTTTTTCCTTAAGATTTCAACCCAAATATTATAAAAATACCAAAAAATCAATTTGTAAATAAATTCGAAAAAGTACCTTTTGTTCTGCGGCTCCTTTTGTATACGATTTATATAATTTTAATCTCAGCATCAAATAAGATGGGGGTATATTGATTTTGTCATTCCGTTTGTAGAATCAAATAGTATAAATTCTAAGACGATCTAGTTATGTCTGTCCGTGCGTTTATCTGTCTGTGGAAAACACAATAAGGCACAAACGAAAGGAGCTAGCTGGCTGAAATACTCTCTTTTGATTAGGTTTGGTTGGTATTGAAAATTTGCTTGAAATACTGTTGGAGCGGTCATAAATATATTGATTATGCGAAAATCCTAATAAAATTTTGCATAAATTAGTTCTAAGTACTCTGTAGTTATACCGTAAAGTATGGCCAAAAGCTGTAAACATTTGTACCTAGTCCCCATACAAAGTCCCCTCAGGAAATGTCTTGAACATTCATAATTGTTTTATAATAATTAAAATCGTGATAACATTGGATATAAACAGGTTTTATATGAACCTAAATCTTTTTACCAACCTTTGTGGGGATGGGTCCATAATTGACCCTACCCAGACAAATATTTTATTATCACATGTTGATGGTGGGGTGGCACAGCCAAATAAAACACTTGTTTTTTATATAAAAATAAATTATTAGTGAGAAATATAAATGATCTCGTAGAAATCCTCTAAATACCAACATTAGCAAATAACTCTTCATTTCTATTTTAATAAAAATTCAAGTATCATTTTTTAAATATGTATGTAAACCACATTTTTATAATTTTGACTTTTTTTCTATCCTTAATAAAATTTTCATATTTAGTGCACTTAATTTCCATTATACACATATATGAGCATGAAGTTTTTTTTATTAAAATTTCAAATAAAATTTTATTTGATCTTCACGATCTTGCTCTACTTTAAATATTTGTAACAACAATAAAATGCAACAAAACGATGTATGGAAAACTGTAATGGCAACCTGTTGAACCCAACTACTAAACAAATAACTTGTACTTGGAACGTGCAACGTAGTACCACATACTACTTACTACTGCCAAAGCTACAGCTGTTGCTCGTGGTGGTGGCAGCAGCAACATTAAACAACAACAAAAAACCAACAAACAAATGAACAAACGAATGAACCAAGTAGTGTTTGGTGCTCCATGGAACATAACAATTACCACAAAATGACAATAAAATAGTCACGTATTCACTTTGGCAACGAAAACGAAACACTTGCAACACAGAGGAGCCACAGTTTTATAATGAAGTTGCCAAAAAATCTAAACAAAAATAAAACACTGAAAATAGAAGGGAAAAATGAGATTTTGTTCTAAGCAAATTGCGCAACAAACCATTTATGATTGTTGTTGTTTTTGCTGCTGTTGTTGTTTGTAGCAATTGTGGGGTTTTGCTGTTGTCGTGTTGTTAAAATTATTTTCGGACTATTTTAACAATTGCAAACATTTAGTGTTGCTGTTATTGGCGCTGGTGGAGGTGGGTAGAGTTTTAATAGTTTCATACAACCAAAAAAAAAAAAACAAAATTGCAAAATTTGCATTTAAAAACATTAAACCTGCTGTGTGTGTAGTATATTGGTTGTCTAGGAAGCCAACATAAAAATTTCTTTGAAAAAAAATTCAAGTAGCGCCTTTAACAACATAACTGCTGCAATTGTTGTAGCAGCAACATAATCTCATAGAACACATGCAATCTTGTTGATACAACACACAAAAAAAAAACAAACGAACAACTTGAACAATATACGCGTGCGGTTTGCAACTTCATATTCGCATACTTAGATACAAACATACTATTATTGCAGGCCTCTGTCCCTGCTAGAGGAGAAAACTCCAAAAATATGAGCCTTTTAACAGACTGTGACAGTTACAAAGTGCCAAACAATTGTGAGGCTGTTGAACAGCAGTCGTCGTCGGCAACTTACAGCATAAAATTACAACGAAATTCAAATTTCGTTTGGCAAATGTTGTCAAAGAACTTGGCTCAACATCATCAGTACTTTTTTGTTTTGTTCTGTTTGGTTTTTCTGTTTTTTTGCAGTCACATACAGTTAGTTGCAGTAAACAAACTGTTTGTACCATTAAATGCGAATCACAGTTGCTTGACATGCATGTATATTTGTATATGTATCCAAGCTCTAGATCTATGTACGAGGTTCTCCTCCTGCTGTGCCAACAATTGTCAATACAACATAGTTCTGGAAATAGACAACAACAACAGCAACAATGTAGCGGCTACTCACAACTGCATCATCATCACCTTTATCGTGTTGCCCACAAAATAATAATAAAATGCATTCTAAACCAAAAACCAAAATCATATAAAAACTTTGCTCAAATCAACACAATATTGCAGCTTTAAGCCACAAAAAAAAATATAAAAATGTACAACAATTCATTTCGTCGAGATATTTTTCATTCAAAATTGTATTGAATTAATGAAATTGAAATCTAGAAGACAATTGCTGCTACTGGCGATTACTTACACTCATCTAAGTATATTTATATGCGAATATTTATGTTGCTTGGTTTCGTTCTCTCCTTCCGCCACACTTCTTTCAACGAGCTGTTGGTTGCCAACTGTTGCCGGCTGTTGCTATTGACGGTGACCAGGTAATTGCATTGAGAGCTGACTGCATCATGCACAGCTGCACAACCAATTTTACAAGTGATTGCAATCAATATTAAGTTTTAGGTTACTTACGTGCCACCACAGCAACACACACACAAACACACTCACTCGCAGCCAAAGAGGACTTTCAACGTCTGCTTTGCAGTTTATGGTTAAAAGCTTAAACAGTTTTCAAATAGTTTCAATAGCCGGAAGCTGTTAAATAAAATGTATTCAATGATTATTTTTGGTCTGCTTGTTGTCATAGATGGTAAGATGATGCTCCTCTGCAAGCTTGTGAAGAAGTTAATAAAAAAGTAAATTCATTTCATTTCAGTTTATTTTTTTGTTTTTTTCATTTCCAAAATTATTCTTTTGCTAGGATTTTTATATGTAGACCTATACAGAAATTGAAATGCTGTGAGTGATGGCACTCTATGATTGTCGATATTTCTGTTTTAGACAGGAAATGGGGAGTCTTTCAAGAAGTGGATTCATCATATTTCTTGTATAGTAACATTGCCAATATTCTATCTAAAAACCAAGAAAATTCTAACTTCCGAACAATAGGTGGATCTTTGTAAAGCCTAATATCATGTTTCCACATTCACATTAAGTATACTATTCGACCTATATACAATTTTGAAGATAATTTTATATAATTTGTCCCAAATACATTTCACCATAAATAAGTTTCATCTAAAAAGAAATCACTTTTTCTTACCGATATACATAGATTAAGTTAAATTGATTGCTTCTATATATTATAAAAAATTCTGAAATTTCTAGCTCAGTTAACTTTTCTTTGAAAGCTCGCGAGAAAATAACGAAAGATGTTCTGTACATCTTATAAATCGTAATCGGAGAGACCTTTCGTAGTATGTTAACAAAATGAGATATCGAAGATAAAAATCGATTGATTACACGGTGCTACGATGGAAAAAAACTTGGAAAACGGCCTAGCGTGGGTTATAGGTCTTGCTGAGTATACTACAAATTGTCTCTAAAAATTTCAGAAACACCCTCAAATTCAGAAGTTATTCTGAAAAAACCGTTTTCTGAGAAGTTCGTCGACTATCGACCTGTTGCTTAGTCAGTTTTTGTCCGACTTTATATTTTTTAACGGGTTTGGAAAGAAAACTGATTACGATTTAAAATGACGTGCATTTTTTGATACATCTTTAAGTTATAAGTATTGTTTTTCTTAAGAATATCTAAAAGAAAAACAAAATTTATCAACTTTTTTGATTTTAGTCGCTTTTCATTGCTTACCAACGTATATAGAAAATTTTGTTCTTAACAAAACATGGTTTTAATTATTCAAATCGTATGAAAATTCTAAAAGTTATACAACTTTTAATTAACACCATTTTTAGTATTTTCTACCCCAGCACATATAAATATAAATAAACAAAAAACTGTAGAAAAAAAATATTTGTAAAATTTTTAATTTTTACAATGTATTTTAATTTTTACAATTTTTTCGAACTTTTTTCAAAACAGTTTAATAACTTTTGCAAATATAAACCGATTTTAACAAGTAATATCTAATTTTTTCCCATATAAAGTTGTCTTTAAAACACGGTGCAAAAAAGAATAGGTTTTCATAGAAAAAAATTAAATTAATATGAATATGAAAAATTACAAAAAAAAATAAAAAATAAAGCGAAACTTTTTATAAAAACCTACGCAAGTTTTTTTATATACATTTTGTGCATACATTTGATGAAAGCTTAATTCTTTGTTTATCCATAATTGTTTAAAATTTTGAAATCGGTCTATAAATGTGTGAGTTAGAGGTACTAAAGTACTACGACCTACCCTAAAACAGTTTTTTCAAAATATCTCAAAATTTTGAGGGTGATTCAAAATCTTTGAAAACGGTTTTAGTATGTCCTCACCTAGGCCTACAACTCCCATTATGTCGCTTTTCAAGTTCTGTCAAAAAGTGTCATTTTGTAGCAGTGTGTTATTTTCGAATTTATTCACTCACAATTAAGTGAATTTGCTCATTTTCACAAAATTTAACTTTTTTGTTTGATATACATAAAATTGAGTAGTTAATGTTCTTCTTTCGATTGATTGAATGTTGAAAGCATTTTCCCCATGCTATGTACACATTTTTACGTATATATTGCGTTTTAATCGGCTCAGTAGTTTCAAAGTTATAATAACAAATTAAAGCAAAAATATAATTTTTATGTAAAAATATCGAATTTTTTGGTTTTAAAAAAATCATGAAAAATCGAAAACGGCAGAAATTGTTTAGATATATTGCTTTATCGCAAATTCACATGTAATAGGAACAAAATGATATATCGATCATAAAAATCGATGGATTATTTTCGTGCTTGTACGCACATACATTTTTCTGAAAATAAGCGAATTCTCTTAATTGCGAATAAATTCGAAAATAATCCAGCTATTTTTATGATCAATATCTCATTTTGTTCCTATTACATGTGGATTTGCGATAAAGCAATAAATCTGTTGAGAAACATTTAAAAAAAATCACAATTTTAGAAAAAAATTTAAAAAGAATCTATCCATAGAATTTAAAAATTTTACCATTTTTGTACTACTGGAACAGCAATATATCAAAATTGTGTAGTGATTTAAAAAGCCTCCAACATTTTTTCGATTTTTTTGCCCTGTGTTATTTTAGCTGATGTTAGGACCCTTGGAAAGATGAGATAATATTCATCTCCATAATAAGAATCAGTAACTAATATAGAGTAGTATTACGACCGACTATGTCTTCTTTTTATAGAGTATTTCCATTGCATTATCAATTTGAATTTAATAGTCTGTAACGGTTTCTTACAATATTCATAGTTTTTATAAACATTTCCATCACAATGTTTATAACACGCTGTTATTAACATTGTTTATAAGTATGACAAAAATTTTAAAGGTGCTAACATTAACATTAAAGCTTTAGGTTATCATTGTAGAAATATAACATTCTAGTTTTGACCTTTAGATAATTCCTGAAACTACTAGAAGAAAGATCATAGATTCATGATTTATATATGGGGGATTTCATGTCAAGTGAACCAACTTTTGAAATCGATGTCTTCCGATCGGGATGAAATTTGCACCAAGGTTAGCTCTATTGGATAGTAACTCAGACACAATTTTTCAACAACATCGGTCGAGAACTCTCTGAGTTATAGGGGGTAAAATTTTGACAATTTGGTCAAACAGGGGTTTTTTCTTATCCATGTAACTTATTACCTATTGTTCTTAGCAAAATGTGTTCCAAATAGTATAGATAGCTATTTCTTCGATCTTTCGAAAAAAAATATTTAAAAAAAAAAATAAAAAATTTTTAATATTTTTTTTCCGAAATCAAAAACTTTTTTGACTTTTTTTTAAAATACGCTATTTTTTTTATTTTTTTTTTTTTTTCTTAAAATAAAGTTTAGAAATTTTCCTTGAACACCTACTTGGTCGCTTAGTGGGATGCGAGTGGGATATCTATCAAAATAAATATTTTGTAACTCAAAACATAAAATTTTTGACTTTTTTTGCAAAATCAAAAACTTTGTTGACTTTTTTTTTCAAAATGGACCCTTTTTTTTTAGGTCAAACAAAAGCTTAGATATTATCCTTGAAGACCCTTTTGGTCGCTTAGTGGGATGCGAGTGGGATATCTATCAAAATAAATATTTTTTAACTCAAGACTTACAATTTTTGACTTTTTTTTTGCAAATACGATTTTTTTTCCAAATGGGCCCTTTTTTTAAAATTTTTTTTGTAGTCAAAAGAAAGCTTAGGTCCATTCCTTTAAGATATTTTTAGTCCCTTAGTGGGATGCGAGTAGGATATCTATCAAAATAAATATTTTGTAACGCAAGACATACAATTTTTTAATTTTTTTTTGCAAAATCAAAATTTTTTTCCAATATGGGCCCTTTTTTAATTTTTTTTTTGCTCAAAAGAAAGCCTAGGTCCATTCCTTTAAGATATTTTTAGTCCCTTAGTGGGATGCGAGTGGGATATCTATCAAAATAAATATTTTGTAACGCAAGACATACAATTTTTTAATTTTTTTTGCAAAATCGAAATTTTTTTCCAATATGGGACTTTTTTTTAAAAATTTTTTTTGCTCAAAAGAAAGCTTAGGTCTTTTCCTTTAAGACCTATTTTGTCACTTAGGAAGATGTGAGTAGGATATCTATTAAAATAAAAATGTTGTAACTCAAGACATTCAATTATTGACTTTTTTTTTGCAAATTCGATTTTTTTTTCAAAATGGGCCCTTTTTTAAAAATTTTTTTTTAGTCAAAAGAAAGCTTAGGTCCATTCCTTTAAGATATTTTAGGTCCCTTAGTGGGATACGAGTGGGATATCTATCAAAATAAATATTTTGTAACTCAAGATATACAATTTTTGATTTTTTGGCAAAATCAAAAACTTTTTTGACTTTTTTTTAAAATGGGCCCTTTTTGTAATTTTTTTTTTTGCTATAAAGAAAGCTTAGGCCTATTCCTTTAAGATGGTTTTGATCGCTTAGTGGGATGCGAGTGGGATATATATCAAAATAAATGTTTTGTAACTCAAGACATACAATTTTTGTGTTAAAACATTTATTTTGATAGATATCCCACTCGCATCCCACTAAGGGACTAAAAATATCTTAAAGGAATGGACCTAGGCTTTCTTTTGAGCAAAAAAAAAAAATTAAAAAAGGGCCCATATTGGAAAAAAATTTTGATTTTGCAAAAAAAAATTAAAAAATTGTATGTCTTGCGTTACAAAATATTTATTTTGATAGATATCCTACTCGCATCCCACTAAGGGACTAAAAATATCTTAAAGGAATGGACCTAAGCTTTCTTTTGACTACAAAAAAAATTTTAAAAAAAGGGCCCATTTGGAAAAAAAATCGTATTTGCAAAAAAAAAAGTCAAAAATTGTAAGTCTTGAGTTAAAAAATATTTATTTTGATAGATATCCCACTCGCATCCCACTAAGCGACCAAAAGGGTCTTCAAGGATAATATCTAAGCTTTTGTTTGACCTAAAAAAAAAGATTAAAAAAGGGTCCATTTTGAAAGAAAAAAAGTCAACAAAGTTTTTGATTTTGCAAAAAAAGTCAAAAATTTTATGTTTTGAGTTACAAAATATTTATTTTGATAGATATCCCACTCGCATCCCACTAAGCGACCAAGTAGGTGTTCAAGGAAAATTTCTAAACTTTATTTTAAGAAAAAAAAAAAAAAAATAAAAAAAATAGCGTATTTTAAAAAAAAGTCAAAAAAGTTTTTGATTTCGGAAAAAAAATATTAAAAATTTTTTATTTTTTTTTTAAATATTTTTTTTCGAAAGATCGAAGAAATAGCTATCTATACTATTTGGAACACATTTTGCTAAGAACAATAGGTAATAAGTTACATGGATAAGAAAAAACCCCTGTTTGACCAAATTGTCAAAATTTTACCCCCTATAACTCAGAGAGTTCTCGACCGATGTTGTTGAAAAATTGTGTCTGAGTTACTATCCAATAGAGCTAACCTTGGTGCAAATTTCATCCCGATCGGAAGACATCGATTTCAAAAGTTGGTTCACTTGACATGAAATCCCCCCATCAAATCTCTACATGTTGCGTTGATTTGATAACACTGTGCTAGTTGAAAAAACTGTCAAGCGGGCACCCGGTGGGTTAAACTACTTCGAGTATACTGAGTTCAGTGGTGCTAACCGTTTTTTCATGTTAGCATTGTTTTCGAGATATAACGTTATTTCGAAAATCCAAATTACACAATAAAATTACCCTTAAGGCTTAAAATTGTTTTAATCTGCGCATTCGTTTTAAAATTGTAGTTTTTTTTGGGAAAAAAAATATTTTTTTTTACCAAAATTCCGTTTTTGAATTTTGCGAATATATGTTATGCAACCTCCTCCATTTTCGAAATAACTGTATATCTCGAAAACAAGAGCTAACCTAAAAAACTGTTAGCACCACTGGATTCAGCGTAATCGAATTAGTTTAACCAGCCGGGTGCCCCTCTTGACAGAAAAAAAGTGTCAATTTCGTGCACAGTGTAATTACTCCGTGAATGGAAAAAGTATGGAAATTTTAAATAAGAAATTGGTTTTAATTATTCTGTCATTTATTCTCACTTAGTTAATGAATATTATTTCGTAAACCAAAATATCGAAATTTGTGCCAACAAAGCGTCATATGCGGGAAGTTTTTCTTTACTTCTTCAATTTGAAAAAAGTGCCGCCGAAGCACATACGAATTGAAGACGAGAGACCTTGAAAGACGATTTTGGATGTCAGTATTGATGCGTGAACGCTATAAAATAATATAATTTTTGCACGGAATCATTACTTCCGATAAAAAATGGATCCATTACAATAACCCGAAGCGTAAGAGAACGTATGTAAATCCCGGCCAACCAGCCGAATCGACACCAAAACCAAATATTCATAGAGCTAAGGTAATTATCTGTATTTGGTGGGAGCAAAAGGGTCCTATTATGAGCTTCTGAAATCTAACCAGACCATCACAGGGAACCTGTACTGAATGCAACTGATTCGTTTGAAGCGAGCATTTGCAGCATAATGCCCAGAATATGCTACCAGGCATGAAACCGTAAAATTCCATCTTGACAACTCACGGCCACATGTTGCAATACCTATTAAAAACTATTTAGAACGAAGTGGTTGGAAAGTTTTGCCTCAGCCACTTTATAGTCCAGACCTGGCCCCATGCGACTACTGTTTGTTTCGATCGAAGCAGAACGCTCTCTATGGATTATGCTTCACTATGGAACATATTAGTTAATATTGGCTTGATTCGTTCTTGGCCTCAAAAGATAAGCCGTTCTTTTGGGCTCGGAATCCATATATTGCCAGAAAGATGGGAAAAGGTCATAGCTAACAATGGCCAATACTTTGAATAAACTAATATTGTTCAAATGTTGTTGTTCTATACGCCCACTAGAATAGTAATAAGGAATGTTTAAATGATCATAATAGGTCCTTTTTTCCTTTCCTGAATTCTGAGTTTTCAAAAATAATAAATTTTTTTTAATTTAACAAAAAGTTTAACAATATATTTCACTTAGATATAAGTAGGTAGTTATTCAAAATAAAATTAATCATAAATTACAAACAATTAAGTAAAAATAGTAGCAATTTGTAAAACAAAAATTAACAATTTATTACCAACCATGTTCCTTTTGCATGACATGCTTGTAAATTGTATACGGCACTGGATAAGGTTTTGGCACAGAGATCTTAATCTGTTTTATAATCTCTACCGGATAAGGTTTTTCAACCTCAACGGGATACGGTTTCTCCACCGTAAACGGTATACGTTTCTCCGTAATCTCGGGAACAATACGATAAGTAGGCACCTGAATTTCTTGTTGAACGGGTACATGAACAGCATATGGTTCGGGTATTTGTATACGTATGACATTAGGAACCTTAACCGCTACCGGATGGGGTATAGGCAAAGGGATTTTCTCAATAACTTGTACGGGGACAGGTTTGGAAATTTCCGAATAAGTTTCGTGGGTGTGATGATGTTGGCCGGCAGCTGACAATGACTGATGAGGATCAGATAAGGAGTAATCCTCGCTGCCAATATGAGAACTGATGACAAATGATGCAAAGCACAAATACAAGTAGATGGCAAAACATAAAATCTAAATGAATTGGATGCAAATTTTAAACATATTATTGTACTTAAAAAAGTTCTTGTACTTACATTTGTTGCTGCCATTTTAATTATCTAAAACTGTTTATGATTTTCTATTTATGTTTAAATAAGTTAAATTAATGATTTATGTTTTACTTAGTCGTGGTATGACTTAATACTGTAACTATTTTCTGTCATGGCCTTGGCTTTTATTCAAAAACCTTACTTTAAATCTTCCCCAACAAAAAGTGAAAGATTTGTGTTTATTGTGGTGAATATTTTTTTTAGTTTGTGTTTTTCACCACTACTACTCCAGTGCCTAAAAGGAAAAGTACTTTGTTTTTGGTCAGTATGTTTTTCTTTATATCTCGATGTCTGTCCATAATTATAATGACTCTCATATTGTGCAATCAGGCATTTATTATATCATACTCCAGCAATGCACTAGTGTTTTAAAATGAAAGTACCCTTAATTTTTGTGTTTTAGTCTATTGTCTGCTGTTCATTCATATGGCCATTAGAGCAGGAACTGCACAGTTTTGTAGTCGTTTTTGCATTTCGGAAGAAAATGGATCAAATAACAAGTGGAAGTAAAATTTTCATACAACGATAATCACAGGTAGCGCCCTCTCTTTAAAAAACTGCAACAGTCATAAAAAGTTATAGGAATACTTGCAATGGATTTACAAGTTGAAAGTGGATTGAGTTACATTTAAAAATAGTTAACAGAGTTGCCAGGAATTTTTTGGATGTCGCTTTTTAGGGATAAACATTTTACTCTGGCCTATTTGTTTAAAACGGGCATATGACCTTCGTCATTGCTGTAACAGTTAAAACTAGACAATTTTCCAAACCGTTTCTGAATCGAGGTCGAGGCTGAAATATTAAGCTACTTTTACTTGGTTAGTCCAGAAACCCATTTGATGAAGTAAAGTAGAGTTGGCTGTACAGTTCAATATGTGGAAGTTGTCATGAGGAAATAGGCATTATGCATTTTGCCAACCTCAGCTGTGTCAGAACAAATCTTGTTTTCTCTGTGCCTGCTATGGTGGAAGACATCCAATAAGGAATGCTTCAACTTCGAAATTGATATCGTCTCTACGAATGTTTAAGGCTGCCGTATACTGGCATACATGCTGTGGTTCCAAATTCAAATCTAAATAGCTGGACAAAATAATTTGGTGGCTTTTTTATATTGATTGGGGACTTCTGAAGTCAAACATTATGTTCTGTATTAAGTATTTTTGGAGCTACAGTAGGATCTAGATCAGACGGTTCCATGGGGGGTGAGAAAATTAAATTACCACCAAAAATATGAGCGAGTATTTCTTAAACTTCACGTACTCCTCTCGTGAGAACCAAACGATCAATTAAAACAATTTTTTTCCATTGAATGAGAACACATTGTTAGCATGTAATAAACTATATTTCGCTTTATTCTGAAGACACACATTTGCATAATTTTGTCCGGCTAGATTTTGATTGGAACTAATTGTGTAGCATTGTAGTTGGTAATAATTTCTCTGATATCATCCAAGATGAAACTGTTCTGTCAACATTACATTTTGTTCAAATACTGGGAGATCTTTCGTTTCCTCGATTAGATTCGTATTAAAAATACCACCATCAAAATAGATGGTTTTGTCATTCCGTTTGTAACACATTGAAATATTCTTCGCAGACCCACAAATGCATATTTATTCTGGGTCCTCATTAAATTCTAAGACGATCTATCCGTCCATCTGTCTGTTGAAAACACAATAGGGCCCTAACGAAAGGGGCTAGCTGACTGAAATTCCACAAATACTCTCTGTTGCTAAGTTTTGTTTGGTATTGAAAATGAGCAATATCGGTCCATGATTCCTCCTAGCCCCCATATAAATGTTCCCCCGGAATACTGTTTAAGCAGTCATAAATATGTTGATTTTGAGCCAATCCACATAAAATTTTCCACAAATTAGTTCTAAGTACTTTGAAATTATGGCGAAAATCGGACAGCATTTGTCGCTAGTCCCCATACAAGGCCCCCCACAGAAAATTGCTTAAACATTCATAATTGTCTTATAATAAATAATATCGTGATGAAATTGGACATAAACATGTTTTATACACAGAGAAAACAGATTCGAAGTGGCAACCGAATTAGTAGTCAATCGAATGATTCGGTTGCACAGTTAGAATTTTAAGTTTCTAGCAAACGAAAATCTGTTGTTATGGAAGAATTTCGGTTGAAGCAACCAAACCTTGGTTATCCCTTATGCAATTTTGTAGTCACAACTGTAAAATTCGGTCACCAAGGCAGAATCATTCGATTGGCAACAAATTCGGTTGTTACAACGAATCTGTTTTCTCTGTGTATGAACCTAAATATTTACACCAATTTTTGTGAGAATCGGTCCATAACAGAAAGCATTTGGGCAGCTTTTAATATATATTGACTGGATGTCACTGGTTTCCATACGGCCTTGAATAATCCTTATTGCCAAGTTATTTTAAATCTTGTCAAGCTATTAAAAAATATGTTTTAATTTAAAAGCTTTGCGACTAATGATTTCTGTTTGAAATTGTTACTTGGAAACCAATACACTTTTGATGGAACGATTCTAAACTAGTTCTTCATTTAATGGTATTTTGCTTGAAATTGTAGTTTCCGAAACTACTTCTACGTAAGTATTATTTTATTTTTAAAATATTATTTGTAAAAATACCAAACATCAACAATAAACAGTGATTTTATACTTTCTGGCCATATTTTCTGGGTGTTTTTCGGCCAAAGCTCGCTTCAAACGAATCAGGTTCCCTGTGATGGTCTGGGCAGCTCATAATTGATAATACCCTTTTGATCCTACCAAGAGCATTACCTTAGCACCAGGGATATTTGGCTTTGGTGTCGATTCGGCTGGTTGGCCGGGCTTCAATATCTTACGCTTTGGATTATCGTAATGGATCCATTTTGCATCGCATGAAATGATTCGGTGCAAATTTTGCTTTCTTTTATAGCGTTCAAGCATTATTTCCGACAAATAAATCGGTATCTCAGCATCAATTCATTTGGTACCCAATTTCCCTGCTTTTTGATGAATCCTGCTGCTCGCAAACATTTTGAAATTGCTGCTTGAGTAGTTCCCAATGATTTTGCAAGCTCTTGTTGAGTTTTACAACAATATTCATGGAGTAATGCCTCTAATTCTTAGTCTTCAAACTTTTTTTTTTGCTGGCCTGGGCGATCTTTGTCTTCCGTATCAAAATTACCACTTCCAAACCGCACAAACCATCTCTCGCAGATTGAAACCTATGGAACGCATTCACCATAAGCTTTTGTGAGCAATCGGTGTGCTTTAGCGTCACATTTTTACAAATTAAAGAAGTAATTCAAAACTTCCCACATATGACGCTTTGTTTCTAATTGCGTTTTCTTTTCTGATACAAAATGTTGCCAACATATTTTGTATTATTTATTACAATTATTAATATATTTAACGATTGAAATAGAACACAATTCATTGCCATTTATACAACTTTCTTTTATGTAGCTTCGAAATATTCTTTTTGCTTCCATTAATGCAAACGAACTTCAAAAACAATATTTAGAAAAACTGTTTAAAAAGTGGTGCATTTCTAACTCTTTGATCAAACTGAGGGTGAAACATGTAGCATATTTTCGGGATTTTAGGGCAACATTATTTGAAAATAACAGGTTATATGCTTACTAGGGTATTCATTCGACTAATGATCGTTCGATTAATTGAATAATTTCTTACGAATAATTATTCGAACAATTTAAAAATGGCCATTTTCGAATAACGAATAATTCGAACAATTTTATGTAGAATAATCGAATAAAACGAATGAATGTTCATATACACACCGTCACAAAAGTATACATACGATCGACTTATTTGGCTTTTTGTAAACATCTATTATATAAAAATACAAGGCCTGACTCATTCAATCACTCACTCACCCACTCACTGATGAGTGAGTGAATGAAAGAGTTCGTCTTATACATTATTTTGAACGTCGCGACGTTGAACATCTTTGTCTAACATGGTAATAAACTTTTTGGGTATTTGTAAATGCATCAATCATGCACTGCCTGACTTCAAATTAGCCACGTTCACTGACAATGATATCAAACTTTGGAGAGATTCCCTTTATTGTGTAATTCCCCAAGACCACTTTATTAAGCTAAGATTCTGCAACATCGATAGAGCTTGATGTATAATACAATTTGTTATAAATAATTTAGAAATAGTGAATAATTAATATACTAAAGAAAAAAATTCTTAATACGTTTATATTGTATTTGAATTCAGGATCATGTCCAACTAGCTCAACTTTTTTAAAGCATAGCTCCAAAACGGAAACCAATGGGTTTGCTAGTCAATTGGTTTGTAGATTGTTAGGGAGTTAATCTGATCAGAATATCGCTGTTGAAAATTTAATGATGGACTTTGTTTTTGAATGTTTTTTAACATTATTAATACTTGAATTGTTAACTTTAACGTTATTTTTGTTATTCTTTAACAATAAAATATTAAAAAACCGACATCAAAACTTCATTCTTTACTTTTTTAAAAAAATTTAAATTATTCGAATAATTCGATTAATTTTAAACGTGTGATCGAATTATTCGAACAAGTTAAAATCTCTTAAAAGGCAGAATAAAGGCATGATTTATGCCAGAAAAGAAAACGACATAGGTGAGAATAAATGACAGATATATATCCATGAATATTTTTTTATGGCGCATCAAATGATACACCGCCTTTTTAAGTCATACACCCAATATTTTTCACTGACGATTTTTGCGTATATATTTGTCATTCGGCTTGTAATTTCTAACTTCTATTCAAAATTATAATACTGAAATTTCCTTACCTGGCAACCCAGTTATTTATATTGTAGTTTTAAGCTTAAAACACTTGTGATCTTGTAACAAGTGCAGATCATTGTTTATTTATTTTTTATATTTTCATTCATTCAATATTCAAACAATTGTTACTGTGTCTTGTTGAAAAGTTTAAGTAATTTGATCTGAAAACGTGCCTGAAACACAAATACATAATAATACAATTTCAGTTTCTTTTCATTTGCAAAAATAAAAGGCAGTGTAATTTAAGGTGGTGTGGGGCACAATTAAACTAAAGTTCAATAAACAATAAACAAACTACTACAAGCTTTCGAGATAAATGGAAAAAAGCTTGAATTAAAATCTTGTTAAGAGTTTAATTGAAACAAATTTATTTTCAAATCAAAGTTAGAGAGTACTAGTTACATATAAATAATATAAATTAAAAGATCAATATAAAAGTTATGGTTTTTTATAAGTAGCATATCTTTTGTTAAAGGAAGCCATTAAAAATCTACAGTTTTACATTTCCTTAGATAATTCTGATTCCAAATTTTACTTTGCAATACTGGTCTTTATTTAACACCGACTTTTACTCTAACAAAACTTGTTGATATTCTTTAGGGGTTTGTTTAACACACATTTGCCTCTAATTAAATAAACGTTCTAAACGAACAATAACTTTGTTATTTTTTGGGTCCAAATTCAAAAAATATTTCTTAGAACCATTATTTGCATTTGTTTAAGAATAAAATTCTGTGAAAATCTAAGAAGAGAAAAAAAAACGACAAAATAACAACAAAATAACAACAAAGAGCTATTGCGTAAAACAACACACACTTACCAAATTGAGGACAAACGCATTTTGTTTACGAACGGCCCGGCCCGGCCAGACTGACCGTTCAAACGCATTGTGAAAAGATCAATATGGCTTTGAGAAGATTTCAGCGAAATTCTCAAAGACATGCAAATTAGAAACGCTTAAAGATTTTGCATAAAAGAAAAACAACAACCATTGTTTATGTTTACTTAGCTACACTCAAACAAAAACTTTGTTCCAAATATATTCGAATTTTTAGGCAAATTTTAACCAGCTACTGCCAGCAATTTTAAATTTGAGTGTATAATGGTTTATATTGAAATTTTGCTTGTGCTTTCAAAACAAAACAAACAAAAAAGTATCTAAAGACATTGTATGAAAAGTACAAAGAAATTTTTGTTCTAACTGCCGACAACAAAGACATGGTATGCAAAGCATGAGTTTTAAGTAACAAAAAAAAAACAAAAACAAAATTGTTACCAAAGACATTGGTTCATCTTTTAGCCATCAGTAGTGAAAATAGCAACATCATCAAGCTACAACAGCAGCAGTTTTGTCGTCATCTTGGGCTGCTTAAACACATTTTGAAAAGCTTTGAAGATGCAAACAAAAAAAAAATACTTTAAGTTTATCTGTGATCATTGATGTTCGGCTATTTGAAAGACTTTATTGTTTTTTTGGATTCAAATAGTTATTTAAGTGTTACAGTTACCGATAATAACTCGTTTATATTTTCAAATCACACAACTTGACACATGTTTGTAGCAGACTCATTTGGTTGCCCTTTGGGTTCGATTCCTGCCTCAGATTCGCTGCTGTGTTCGGTAAACTTGGAATATTATTTATTTTCTTTTACTAATAAACTACTAAACAAAACGTATTTCACATTAAATACCCGGTAGGAGTCAAGCAGAAGTATATGTAGGGATCTGAATGCGTAAGACACAATGTTAGTGTGTCTCCTAAGGAAGGCCTACGTTCAAGGTCATTGTCCGGTTGTATTTATGTCCATCTACAGCAAAAGGCTCTGTTGTAATGTGTTCTGTTGGCCCTCATTATTCAAATCAATCTTTTCTTGCAGATGGAAAACAAAGAATTTCATAAAAACATTTTTAAAAATTCAGAACAGATCCATATGGATCTAACTGAAACTTGACAGGATTCCATGTTCCTACCTCAAATATTGAACTAATGGATGATACCTTAGTATTGGGGACTCATGTCCCAAATCGACTGGGGTATCTGGCTCAACGGATGAAGAATATGAGTTATTGGATTCAACGCTTAACATGTAACCGAAAATTTCCAAGGAGACGGATCCACTCCCGAAAAACTGAACCTTCAAACGGGTAGCAAGTGCAGATGCAGTTAGTACATTTCAGTATAAAAGCGACAGTGCTGTTGCTTCTCCCTTACCATCATATAAGGATGTGGAGCAAGATGGAAGACTTTTAATTTCGCCTGAGTTCCCGAAGGAAATATGGTTTGACGACCAGCTGGAGCTGAAAAAGTTCTCGATTATACTGCATTTTGCATGCTGCACATACAAACCTGGGTGGTTCGTATTCAACTGCAATGGCAGTGATTCGGCACAATGGATCTGGGATCATGATCCTATAATAATGTCATTCTTAAAGTTGATTCGGAAGACGTGGTATCACAAGCGGAAATATTCGTAGGGTATTTTCCCGAAAGCCTGAAACCATGATTAGCAGAATGCTTTGACTTGGCTATGGGTAAGGGACAGTCAACAAGGAATTAACAATGATGCACCCAAAAAGTCTAAAGTAAGTGACAAAGCGATGCAGACAACGGTGACCAACCTTCTTGTTCTGGAAGAATTACCAAGCCCGGTGAAGAAGGAAGTACCCACTTTGTCTGGTGTGGTCAGTCTGGGCCAAGCGCACAAAATTGTTAACACAGTCATCGGACCTGAACAAAGCTTCACCTCTCAATATTGACATCTCAATATTGACATCTCAATTCCGGGAGGTTAACCTCATTTCCACATTAGATCAAGCTGCTGCGAAGTAGAAACGGCTCTAGCCTAAAGAATCTATATCGGCTAGCAGCAAGACGAGTGATCGGTCAATAGATAATACACCATTTCCTTTTTGGGTGATACCAATTGGAGAAATATTCAAATCTGACTCAGCTCTCTCACAGGAAGAATGCAAATTTTCTCGAAACACCTTATAAATAAGAAAACAATGGATGTTATGACATTGTTTGACAAGACAGTTTCTCCTGTTATATCATTACAAAACTCTTACTAATGGGAATTGGAGGTCAAACCCCAAACAGAACCGCCACAAGCTGCATACAAATTACCTCAGAATACCATTTGCACGAGGAAACGTTTCATGGAATATAATACCATGTGGACAATTCATCCTGGAATGTCATTGGAGGAGCCATCCTAACCACAACATCATGCAGTCATAGCCCCCCGAGTTAGACTCCAACATACTCCATATTCAAACAAAAATATTTTCCAGATAGCAAATCGTAATTATCGAACGACATTCAAAAAGACATCATCAATTCCACGGTCGCATGAATGTCGTAATCGGAGGTCATCCACTTCTTCTTCGTGTCTGCTTAATATGCCGTCCTTCCTAATTTGTGACCAGCTTGTGGTACTCGGCACAAATTTTGGACAAATATTGGTATTGGGGCCATTTTTGATCTAATCCGAAACCAAATATACACAGAGAAAACAGATTCGTGATAGCAACCGAATTTGTTGCCAATCGAATGATTCGGTTGCACACATAGAATTTTTCAGTTCTAACAACAGAAAGTCAGTTGATAAAGAAGAATTTCAGTTGAGGCAACCAAACTTTAGTTACCCCTTACAAAATATTGTAGTCACAACTGTAAAATTCGGTCACTAAGATAGAATCATTCAATTGGCAACAAATTCGGTTGCTATCACGAATCTGTTTTCTCTGTGTACGGTCGGACTCTAGTAACCAACCTTGATTTTAAGACTAGTTCCATTTTCGTTACTATAGTAACCATCACCGATCTTCTCAAATCCAATTCACTAATTTAATGCTCTGAATAAAAAAATTTGTATGTTGACTACTTATTTTGTTTTGGTTTTTGTGTATTTTTATGTATGTTTTTGCTACTATAAAACAGACAAGTTCGTTCTTTCAATCGTTCGATCGATCGATTCATGCCAGGTCGGCAGGCAGTCAAAAAACAAAAACCTCAAGACTCTAAAAAAGAACAAAACTCTACAACAACATGTAAATATACTCGTACAATATACAGATGAAACATACAACAAACAAACAAATACTTATTTATTTGGTTGCAGCAACAAACAACCTTCCAAAAGCTAAAGAAAAGAAAGAACACAAACTTTATCAAGCAGCGTTAAATTGCCAAATTCAAAATTTATGGTTTAACTTCATGATTTTCATAAATTTTCATTTCTGAAACGTGTCCTTCTTTGTCATTGTTTTTCCATACGTACTGCATCATTTCAAGATCAAGTTAAATCCAAACTAACAATAACTACAACTTGTACAAAGTGGTAACAGTAGCCTTTTTCTTTTTCTGTTTTTATTTTTTTCCTACTTGCAATCATTTTTTTTGGTTCCTTTCTTAACATTTGTGCCAAGATGTATTGTATTTTAAGCTTGAAATGATGGGGCGGCTTAGATTTTTAGCTTAAAGATAAATACGTTTTGCCAACAATTGCAAACCCCAAACATCAACTTTCTATGGTTTTGTTAACATTTTAAATACGAGCGAGGGCAACCAACCAACAAGTAGCTGGGTAGACTTCATAAAAGTTCATGAGTTTTTTTTTATTATTATTCGTTGGTTTATTTGCATGTGATTGAAATGTGACTTTAATATTTGTATTGTGGCAATAAATTTATATGAGAGTTTAGCTGGGCTCCTTTATCGGTAACAATATAAAGAAAATAAAGATATGCAAATTAAGTTTTTTTTACTCCTTTGGAGATACTTTAGTTTAATAAAACTTTTTTTAATGATGTTGAAATCTGTTGTTTAAAGAAAAATTATTGAAATTATAAGAAAAACGTGATGAGATTTCAAATAAAATCATAAGCTTTTGTTTATTATTAGCATATCAAATCTAAACGAAATGCTAAAGTTTTTATATGAACATATGTATGGATGTATGCATAATTCAATAATATGAATGAAATATAAAGAAATTTAGAAATAGAGATTTGGTAGATTATTTTCATAAATTTGGTTTGAAAATAGTAAAATAGTTCAAGTGCTTCTAAAAACTAAAATCAAAGTAATTTAATATTGCTCAGAACGGAATTAATTCTTAAATCTATTTTCGAAATCAAATTAAATTTTATATCTTAACCATTCCTTTAGTGAATTCATTATGAATTAGTGTATAGGCCTAATACTTTGTACTTCAAATATATGGAATTCATTCTTTATAGAATAAATTCCTTATTGAATCATTAAAATTTTCTCGAATTCAAATCCAATACAAAATAAAACTATAAAATTAATTGAATTAATTAATTAATAATTCAACAATGAATGAATTCTATTTAACTAAAAACCTTCGAATGAAGCTAAAGAATAGAAAAGGAATCGATTTATGGAATGAATTGCTGACATTTTTCAATTACGAATTAAGATTTTAGTAAATTAAGCTAAAATTTAATAATGGTATATATGAATCAAATGTCGATGCAGTCGTGATATTTTTCTTATATCTCAGCCATTTGATATCTGATTTCCCTGATTTGAAGTAGCAACCGAACTCGGTACAAAATAGCAAAAAAAAAAACAAATTGAACGAAACCTGATTTATACGTAAAATTTTAAAGGACATCATACATTTATCTATCAAATAAAATCAGATCAGATTTAATGTTGTACATTGTATGGTAATTTTTTTTTTCAATTTTCAAAACGTCATATTTTTAACCGGAAAGTGTCTCGAGAAGAGTTTTTCTTTTCTCGCACTTTTTCATTTCCCGGGAAATCGGAATTGATTTTGAAATTTCCCGGGATCCCGCCTAGAACAAATTAATCAATTTTAAGAATGTAGACTTCGTTAAAAATCTAAAAAATGTCTTTAAATGTAATTGGATACAAATAAACAAATTTAATATAAAGATCAGAGACCGAAAATAACGGGTTCACTTTCATTTCAATGGTAAATTCTCATTCGCAGCCATTTAAAAATAATTTTTTGTGATATATCACTGAGAGAGTGATTTATTCGAGAACAGTTTAGGTTTGGGGTTGAGAGAAACAGAAAAGAAACAAACACAAATAATCTGGATGAGTGATTTATAATTTATTCTTTTCGTAAAGGTCAGCTTGTGACTTTTATTTGCGAACAAAAAGTTTTATAACAAATTAAAAAAAAAATCTCATTTCTGTATTTAGACTTCATTATTTTCATATTCATCATATTCTTTCCATAATTTGTTAAAAATTACTAAAAATATGTTATTGTATGTAAATAAAAGAGAAAGCAACAGTTATTAAGAACAAGAACAAATGAATTTTTTATCTCACATCAAACCATTAAAAAACAACAAAAACAAATAAAGGTCATACCCAACCATTTAAATAAAAATCATTTTATAACTGTTATTTTCAGTGATTTATTTTTATCACATAAATATAAATCACAATTTGGGGTTTTTAGTATATGGACGAATTATTTTCGATCTCTGATAAAGATATAAGCTGACACGATTTGTAATTTTTGTTATATACAAACCTGTCACCATTTGTCAGTTGAAGGGCTTTAATTTTCATTAGATTTTCTTCTACCCTCATTAGATTCTTAAATCAAAAATTAAGTAAAGATGTTAATTAAAACTTGAAGAAAATAATGAATATTTTGAATAATGAACTTGTTATTGGTCTATTTTGGTTAAATCTTTGTTATTGTATGAAACTTCTGCATTTGTTTTGGAGCTTTAAGCTTCTTTTAGAGAAAGTCAAGTTCAAAAAACATCAAATAAAACTAAGGAAAATAATTCCCGGGAATTCTCGAACAATTTCCCGGGATTTCGGGATTGAAAATTTTGCGGAATTCCCGGGAATTCCAGTGGAAAACTCTAGTCTCGAATCAAAAAGTCTATAATTCGAATATACTTGTCTGCTTTGAGATGAATCATCCCAATTGTAATTATTGTTTAGATATCACATTTATATTTTTCTACACAGAGAAAACAGATTCGTGATAGCGACCGAATTTGTTGCCAATCGAATGATTCGGTTGCACACATCGAATTTTTCTGTTCTATCAACAGAAAGTCAGTTGATAAAGAAGAATTTTGGTTGAATCAACCAATTTTTTGTTACCCCTTTCAAAATATTGTAGCCACAAATGTAAAATTCGGTCACTAAGGTAGCATCATTCGATTGGCAACGAATTCGGTTGCTATCACGAATCTGTTTTCTCTGTGTATTTTCTTTATTATACCCTTCACCTTCGTGAGAAGGGTATACATATATAAGTTTGTCATTCCGTTTGTAATTTCTACATTTTTCATTTCCGACCCTATAAAGTATATATATTCTGGATCCTTATAGATAGCGGAGTCGATTAAGCCATGTCTGTTGAAATCAATTTTCTGAAGACCCCAGATATCTTCGGGATCCAAATCTTCAATAATTCTGTCAGACATGCTTTCGAGAAGTTTGCTATTTAAAATCAGCAAAATCGGTCCATAAATAACGGAGATATGAGCAAAAAACCGGGACAACCTCGATTTTTTACCTATTTTTGATCTATATCTGGATTACTAAGTCATTAATATAGACAATATGGATATCTAATGATAGATATTTCAAAGTCCATTGCAACGATGTAGATAACGCTATAGTAAGTTGGACCTACAATGGGTCAAAATCGGGAAAAAAAATTTTTATCATAAATTTTTTTCCAAAAAAAAAAATTTTAAAAAAATTTGGAAAAAACTTTTTTTTAAAAAAATCAAATTTTGTTTACCTAAAAATATTTAAAAAAAATTATTTTAAAGTATAATTTGGTGAAGGGTATATAAAATTCGGCACAGCCGAATATAGCTCTCTTACTTGTTATACCCTTCAGCTTCGTGAGAAGGGTATATATAAGTTTGTCATTCCGTTTGTAATTTCTACATTTTTCATTTCCGACCCTATAAAGTATATATATTCTGGATCCTTATAGATAGCGGAGTCGATTAAGCCATGTCCGTCTGTCTGTCTGTCTGTCTGTCTGTCTGTCTGTCTGTCTGTCTGTCTGTCTGTTTAAAAAAAAATTTTTTAAATTTAAAAAAAAAAAATTTTAAATTTAAAAAAAAAAAATAATTAAATTTAAAATAATAATCGAAAAATTTTTTTTTTCAAAAAATTCAAAAAACAACTGGAAAAAAAATTAAATTTTGTTTACCTAAAAATATTTAAAATTTTGAAGTATAATTTGGTGAAGGGTATATAAGATTCGGCACAGCCGAATATAGCACTCTTACTTGTTTTTTATTATTATTGTGAATTAAATGTTAATGAATTCAAAATTAACTGAAATTTCCATATTGTCGCTAATTGCCAACTCATTACTTTAACGTCAAGCAATTGTCAAATATTCGCGATATAAGAGCTTGAGAAATTTTATAAAAACTGTAAAATAATCGAAATATAAACCATTTTGAAATTAATAAAGCATTCTTGGATTGAATCGAAACGAAGCAAGATTCTGTTTGTTTTATAGTCAGCGATAGAAAACTAAAGTTGTCCAATTTTAAAATCTTAAAAAAGCTTAATGTGCTGTTTTTCTATAGCGAACGAGTACTTTGAGTGGAAATTTAACATGTGTTTTGTTATTGTAACAAAAACAAAATACATGTAAAACGTCCACTCAAAGCAATCGTTCACTATAGAAAAATAGCTTTGAAATGTTTTGAGTAGTACACAAAAGTACTCATATTTTACCACTCATGTTACTCACATTTCATTAGGATGCTTTTTAAGTTGCGTTTGACATGCAAACTCTAAAACAATTTTATAAATTTGTTTAACTAATATTTTTTTACAAATTAAGTAATAAATTTGCCATTTAACAGAGATAAACTATTAATTTTTCTGAGAAGATCTTATCTAATTTAATAAAAGTATTCATATTTCTATATCACCTAGTCTCATTCAATTGCGATTACAAATTACACTGTGCGATAAAATAAAATTGTTGTCGAATCTTTTTTAGAAATTTGGCAAACACATCCAAAATCTTGAGTTCCTGATAAAAAAAAACTAGAGTTTCGTGTTCGGTTTTTTGGAAACTCAAAAAAAAAACCGGGTTTTCGTACCTTTATCGTACTTAGAAGCCAGTAACTTAGTTGAAGATAAACTGATTTTAAGTTTCTGCGAGGATTTAAAAAGAAGAAAATTAGGCCTTTCGGATGTTACATTTCTCCATCAAATATTTTTTTTGGAATTTTTTATAAAATACCATGTAAAAACATCTCCGAATTCAGAAAATGGTGAAATGTTTGCTGGATACACACAGATTTCTCAAGATTTCTTAAAAGGCATACATAACATTTCTTAAGTCCTCCGTTTCTTCTTTCTAAATCTACTGAGAAACTTAAAATCAGTTGATATTCAACCAAGTTACTGGCTTATAAGTACGATCAAGATTTTGTGGGTGTTTGGCAAATTCCTAAAAAAGATTCTTCTTGTACTCGACAAAACCTAACAGAAATGCCTTCCCAGGTATTTCTACTTCACTCTTATTTGCATCACTGTTTTATTAACCCAAATAAAGCTCTGTTATTAATTTCAGAATTTCAAATCATTTATTCACACTCTATCGCTAATTGCGTTAAAATGTCAATTACATGTAAATGTTTTTCCAAAGCATTCAATCTTAGTATCTTTCTGTTCTATACATTTTCAAAATGTAGTTGTAAAACCACAATAACAACAACAGCAACAACAATAACAAAAATTCTTCAAAAAAATAATTACACATCGAATAAATAAAGTAATTAAAAACGTTTTGAAATCGGAGTAAATTGTCGGTTGCCAACTCAAAAAAAAAGAAATAAAATAAACGAAAACATTTCACATACAATGTTAATAAAAACATGAAAATACAGGTAAAGGTCTGCATAAGGAACTAAATGATTATATTAATGGATTCTACAAAAGGATGGAATTTCCAGCTGAAATTTAGAATGACTCATAGTGGTTCAAATGGGAAATAATAAGATAATAAATATAGATCTTTGGAGACTTATAGTTTTGACAGAGTTATAGACAGGGTCTTCAGATTTCGAAAAATTAATTAATCTTGCAACCTGCTAAAATTCAGATCATCAACATAAACCAACTGGAATGTGAATAAGCCTACCCAGCTCGTATCATTTGCAAAAGTTATTTCATTAGTGAACTTCTTACTTCAAAAGCTTTCACTGTAGTCAATCATCTAAACTAAACCAAAAAAAAAGTGTTCAAACTAACGAATCAACAAAACACAGTCGCAATTCAAAAAAAAATAAATAAAAACAAATCTTAAAATAAAAACAGATTTAAATTGAAATCTTTAAGAGTTTGTAAGTTAAGCGAAAAGAAAATTGTTAACTAAACGCGTTTGTGTCTCAACCATTGTCGGAACGTCACATCAAACAAGACCATAAATCTTTAAAAGTGGCCAAAGTCAAATCATTTGCATCCTACTCGATAAATTCGTATGAATTGCAAACGCAGCAAATGCAGCGCACAACTACAGCAACAACAAGAAAAACCTTAAAATTGAAAAGAAATCCAAAAAAAAAGATGAACGAAGAACGGTTGCTTTAACTTTATTTTCGTATTTGGTCGTTTGGATTTTGTAAAACCAAAAATGGCTAAATGAAAATAAAAAAATTCTATAAACTGAAAAAAAAAAAATTAAACTCTCATCACGGCTTTTTGTTGCTGACGCTGCTGCTGGTGATGTTGATGATGTTGATGCTGGCAGACAAATGCTAGAGATGAAAAGGACACACCGATTTGTTGTTTTCTTATATATTTTATTCCTTAGTTGATTCTTCTTCCGATGATGATGATGATGATGACGATGCATTGAACTTGCTGCTTCTCTTCTTTTATTCTGTTGTTTTGCATTTGCAATAAAATGCATGCCTAAAAACGCATTTTGCTCTTGTAGTATTTGTGCAACGTTTAATAAACAAGATCTCATGTCGATTGCCACAAATTAGCGAAATAAATTATAAAAATAAAAAGAAGCAAAATGCTCTCGTATACATTCCCCACCACAAATCTCCAAAGGATTATCAACATCAACTACTACTCTACTCGTACTAAAAACTACTGCAGTACAAAAGAACTTTGTATAAGATCTTTTAAGACATCATTTGTGAAGTAGAAATTGTAATAATTTTGTTTCGTTTTTTTTGGTTTTGTGCTTTGAAAACCTTTAAGCCAAAAAGTGCTTGTTTTTCCTATCATCTGGTTATAAATTAGGGATATTCACTTAAAAGTACGCTGATTGAATATAGTGTGCTGGACTATCAGTCTGAGGGCTGCTCTAAAATCTCTGGGTGTTTCTGCAATAACAAAAGACAAACATATTGAATAAAACCAATGTAATGTAATAGGCTAAATACCAATCAGACTGTCACCGTTAGTATAGACAATTCTGGAAAATCTTATTTATGATCCAGTTTAAGACTCTCCTCTCCTAGACTGTGATACAGTTATTGTTTCCATCCAGGATATGCTTAGTCTGTCTAGGTTCTTCAAAAGTCTGCTTCCTTTAAAATCTTCTTTACCACAGAGCTGTTTTGTATCTTTGGAATTTGTTTGTTAATGGGCGAAGCTTCTAATAGTAGATTCGACGAGATAAACGCTTTGGCTAACGACTTATTATAATGCAAATGCAACGGATGCATTCCAAGGAGATGAATTCGTTGGCTCTATAAGTTAGGACTAGCTACTGAATATAATCCGATGAGATAAATGCTTCGGCACTCGGTCGGCTAACGACTTTAAAAAAAACACAAATACAAACTGCGAAGCGTTTGGCTTGTCTGCAGATAGACCCAGAGTCTCTGGCGGGAATCGAACCCGAATCAGATTAATAGTTCAGCACACTATCGACTGGTCTATCGGTGCATCCATAATTATGGGTAATAGATGCAATCTGATGAGATAAATTCTATTGCTTCCATCGCCTAACTACGACTTATTGACTAAATCTAGCTGATGAATGTTTCGACTCTCGGGCGGCTAACTGCGGATTTTAACTACGGTATTATTACGAAGTAAGAACTATGGCATCGTCTACTTATACTTTGTTATCCGGGAGCAAAGTATAAGTAGATCGGGACTTCGATTCCAGTTCCCCTTTGTTCATATAATTCTTAGATGTGTTATATTAAATTTCGCATAAACTATTTGGGAATTACTAACAACAATATACTAATATACATTGTATTAGTATTAATTATGCTAATTTGATGGATTGACTTTTGTTTGCTCTGCATGTCTTTTTTAAAATACCGTTGACAAGACTATTGTATGGAAGTAAGGATGGGACTAGGGACAGATCAATGGAAAACAAACTTTTTGGGGATTATACTGAAAGGTAGAGCTTTTAATTATAGTGTGAACATAGGCACAGACAATGAAGATTGTTATAAATAGCTCAACCCTACTAAACATGCCCTTAATTCAGGCGCTGATCCAGAGGGGGTGAAATAGGAAATAAAAAAAGGAATGAAATGGAAAATGCTGAACAAATTTTAATTTCACCATAAGCAACCACCCCCTAATGGTTGACCTGGATCCGCGCCTTCCTTAATTAAATATTTTTCAAGTGAAAACATAACTAATATAGTCAAATATGCTTAAGAAATAGTGAAGCAAATCCGGGAACATAATTTGGAGATAACAAACACTCAAGATATCCTCCTCATATCCATTCAGCCATTCACATATCTAAAACAAAAGTCAGCAGACTAGATGGTTGACAAAACTTTTGTATGGAATTATTCTTGGAAGGTGTCTTCAAAAAGTGAATAATATTCTATTTAAGGGCATATCAATGAATAATAAACGTTTTGTGGAACATACTGAAAGCCATACAAGGACAATTGTTATAAGGAGCTAAACCTTAGAAAATGCTCCAAATTAAATACTTTTCAAGTGAAAACAGAACTACAATAGTCAATATATATGCTTAAGAAACAGGAGCTGTAAACCATTCTGGCCACCCTCCTTACTGCCACACAAACTCCAACATGATCCAGCCGGCTTCAGATCTCATCGATCCGGTACTGTCCAAGAATTGGTGAAATTCAGATGCCTTGCTAAATCTTTTGACAAAGAATTTCTCAAAATGAGTGCCTTTTACTGGTATCGGGCCTATAAAGTCCAACATGAACGCATCCTATGCAGGTATTTTATCATAAACAATGGTGTTTATTGCAGTTTAGGATAGTATTCTACACAATAATTCTGCAGACAATCACCACTAGAATAGTGTCATATGAAGTCTGAATGGTCGGCTACAAGATCTCATATTTGTCTCCTCGATCGCAACAGCCAAATTGGAGATCGAATATGACAACATGGTCACCTAAACAAAATCAACTCCTTATAATGTACAACAAATAATGAAACTTTTAGACTTTCTGACAATCATTCTTATATTTGGATTTTACAAATTCTTCTACAGGACAGGATGTTTCAAAACCCATCAATATAGATTAAGAGCACTTTAATTGTGTGGAGATCACAGGAAATTCCATTAAAAACCAAAATCCAGCTTTCTCCCCTTATGTTATATGTTTTGTGAATCCAGCGTAGGATGTGAACGCTGGAATACCTTAGCTAATGACCTGCGATCTTTGCATGTATTTATCGATCGATCGTAACTGAAGGTTTTGAAAATGATCTGGCAGAATCTCATCTCCAAAATTGGGGTTAAATAGATAAGCGAAAAAAGAATTGGAATGGTCTAGTTCCGAAAAGAACAAACAATGATGAACGTAAGATGGCAAATTGAATGAGTGAAAAGACAAGGCAAAGTTAGGAGGAATAACCTGGACTGAAATAAATAATGGATTTGTCATGTTCTGAAAATAACAATCAAAGATGAAGCTAAGATGGCAATACAATGAAGCCATCAATGCTTAGAGAAGACAAATATAATCCGAACCAAATTCAAGAGGAATATCCTGGGCTGAAATGAAAATAATGGCACACAATGAACAATCTGGTAGCAATTAATGCTCTCGTTCTCATGTGTTGAAGTTTAATCCTTTGACCCAGTTAGCGCGTCATATAGAACTGAGCAAGAGACCGATTGGTTATAGATGAAAACGATGATGGTTTATCGACCTGAAGTGGTACTTTTGAAAGAAGAAACAGAAGTGGTCTCCGATTACCACTTGCAGGATATTTAAATGCGTCTGTCTCTTAAGTGCACAAGGCTCTCTTGGCTTCTGACAGAAAATCAATTGCACTTTTCGTTATACTGCCTGGCTTCCTCACGTAATTCCTCGAAAGAACAGGTAATACAATATTATCAGACCAACACTTGTCACAGGAACGTAGACGGGATTATTTTGTATTATATTCTATTCATCTATTCTTTGAGGATAGGTCTCGATGATAAATCTGATGGAATTAATTTGATTAATTTGAATATCCCAAACCAAAATTTATGAGCGACCCACTTAACCACACTACCTTTAGTGAATGTCCTTATTTTATACAATTATTTTTTTTTTTTGTTCCCATATTTTTTCTATAACATCTTGCTATGAGTAGCCAATCAATAGTTGATAATAGCCTTCATTTACTTAATTTTTTAAACCATTTACGATCAATCCTCTCCCATATTTCCTACACTAAAATTCTATGATTTTGTTGTACATTTATTTATTTATTTTTTTGCAATCAGAATCATCATCATCATCACTGCATTTAGTTGCTGTTGTTACAGCATGTAGTGTTGCATGTAACTTGTACACAATGTGTTGTGGTAGTAAGTATTTAGTTGGTAGTCATCGTTTTCCTTTTTTTATTTTTTTGTTTTCTGATTAATTTATAACATTGACTTAATTGCTTGCAATGTTTCGCTGTTTGTGTCTGAATTTTTTCTCTTCATTTTCCTGTTTAAATGCTGTTTGATGATGATTATTTTTGTTTAAAAAAAATACATATAAATCCCCCCATTGAAAGAAAAAAACTACAAAAATTATAAGAAGAAAAATATTGTGTATTGTGATGAAACAGTAGGAGTTTTGTAATCGTTTTACATTCAAAAAGTAATTTAACTTTGCTAAAAGGATTCTTGCATAGTTTGTATTTGTGGCAAGTAGTTATGCACGTACATACATTCACTGTCTGGACAATCAGTTTTACATTTAACCATTCCGCTGATGATGATGATGATGCTGATGATCATGTTGTTTGGCCTGGCTTGGTCTGGCCTAGTGGTGGTGATGATGGTGATGGCCTAAGGTCTTGAGCATGACTTTGTTTAATATGAAATTCAATTTAGTTTTGCATGCAAATTAAATGCAAACTAAAAAAATAAAAGGAAATGCAACTATTCGCTTTTGTAAGAGAGAAATATTAATAGTTTCTCTATGGAATATTGATCGTTTGCTAGGAGTAAGGCTAGCAAAAAATACAATATTTTTTTATTTAAGTTAAAGTTAATTGTTATTTTTGTGGTAATTTTGTGGGCGTTATGTGGCATGAAAATGATGCCAATTTATGATTAATGGTTTTTATTGGCACAAATGTTAAATTGGTGTGAAAATGTAAATGGTTTTGCTAAATTGCTTTTAAAGTATGTAAAAATATCTAATTTCTATTTACTTTAAATACATAAACTCACAGATTTAGTTATATGATTAAGTTTATTTATTTTTATTTGAATATATACAACATTTCAATTATTTTGAAACTTATTTATTAAATATTATCCCTTTTTTATAACCAACAAACAAATATCCTTTGCAAAACCAACCAAAATCCTTTTCATAAATATGTATGAATATCAGAGTGTGTAAAAGCATAAGCTTATAACGGATATGAAGGATATCTCCGGTAAGCAGGCGGACATTTCCGTTTACAACTGTCATCATATCCGTTACAATTTTCCATATGAAATACTTTTTGTTTTTTTTTTTTCATTCAACTGATAGATCTGAAAACATCATCATCGAAACAAACCCTCTCATACATGCTCTCACACTTACGTATGATTCTTCATGTTGATACATGTATAGAAAAGGACAAGTTTTAAACGGATATTACAAGGATAAGCCTCCCACACATACACACATGCATGCATAGCAAACAAATACATTTATATGAATATGGAAATGTACATGTACATGTAAGTGAGTGTTGTACATCCCAGCAGTTCTTGGTGACTGTCCCTTACTAGTGACTACTTTACCTATCACTTATGGTGACAACTAGTTACATAACTAGTAGTTATTTTAACACGTTGAACCTTTTGGATTACAATCAGACTGTCTGATAGCTGGTCGAAAGTAGTCAACGCATTGGACTCAAAGGTTACATGGATTCACCGGTTACATGGTTTCACCAGTTACATAGAGTCAGTTACCTAACCTGGTTACTTGATTAGCTACATAACTATTTATTTTAACAAGTACGGATGCTATTTGACTTCAAATAGTCAGTAAAACAGACATATCATAGACCGTACAATAACCGATTGCTTGTAAGCAAACCTTCCTTCGACAACTCTCCATAACTATAAAATAACTATGTTATTTCTAAAGTGAAGAACAAAATAAAAGTTTAGAGTGACCACACTCTAGATTACTTGGAGACACTTAAGTGACAATTGTCTTCCAGCTAGACTACCTGGGATATATATAGTAACCATTTCTGCACTACAAAGAGCACACACATATCAAATGATCAAAAATATATTAATTGTTTTAGCCAAATAATCAGCAATTAGTGACAATTATTGTCAATAAGGGATACATTGACTACTTGCCCAACTGCTGGGTTATGTATTGCATGATATGTATTTATGATTTACCAATGATGTGTGTTGTTAAACAAATTTTATATTGAATTGTTCAAGTGTATGATTTGCATTTGGAAGGCGGATGAAAGAACATTTGTAATGATATCATCATTGTCACCCAAAAAGGATATGTTAATATTGTAATGAATATTTTTATATTTATAAATTTGAATTCATTTAAATATACTTTTGGACATTATATGTTTAATTTAAATATATAAAAAAGGGTTGATAGTCACTTATTAAATTGATTGGCTGCACTAAATTTTAAATATTGATTTTTATTGGTTATACAAATATGTTGTTGTTCCGAAAATAGAACAGTGCCACTATTATTTATTACCCTTTTTATATATGTATATTATTGTGGCAATTTATATTAGACTGCTTCCAAGGTCTAAAATTGATATCCGACATCTAAACACTAAATGCCGTATAATTGAAACTCTTTCCTCTCTTTACAAAAATTAAAAAATGTTGATTAAAACCAGGAACATTTTAACTTAATATAAATTGGAATTGTTAACTCATAAAGGAATTATTATGGCTTCGAACATTACAACATCTAAGTATATTCATACCATGTAGCCAGCCTAGGACCACATGTCTCTATGTCAATACTATTTCTCTACAGACAATTGCACTAGTTAAAATGTCGACAAACTTTTCTTTAAGCGTCAGAGACATTATCAACGATCGAGTCAATAGTTTGGTTTTTTTTATTATGCTGTGTAGTCAATAGGTATAGAAAATAACTACCTAGTCAATAGTGATAAGTGTCTACTGGTGGATTTTCAATGACAAGCTAATCTTAAATGTCAATAGAAGTTTTCATTGGCTGGGGTACATATGGTAGTAGTGCTACTGACAATATCACTAGTAAATCGGTACAAATTTACTATTGGAATTCCCTGCAGGGTATTTACATAATAAATAAATGAAATAATTTGAAAAATGTCTCTTTCAATTTACGCATATTTTGTAGATTTAACTAATTATTTTAATAAAATAAAAAAAAAATTAGCAGACAAGAGTTTGTTACGTTTTTGACATTCGAACCTTTTGTTTCCCATGTATTATCAAGCCAATTTAGATAAAAATGGTTCCTGCAGTCATATAAAAATTAACTAACACGGAGATATTTGGAACTCGAGTGTGAAGGAGTAGTTTTGCTGGTTAACGCGGTAGTTCGCTGCGAGCGAACAGGCAAGTAGAGTCGAAAGGACCGTGGGTTTGACAAGACCACACCACTCGTCAGATGTATTGTAATTGACATCGTTATGTATGCTAAAATGTCGAAGTTTTTAGACCCAACCTGTTGCCGTGAGATACATCAGTATATATATGTATATCAATAAGTCATAAAATCTAGACCCATCCCAGTATGCAACATTTCGAGTCAGTTCTTTTTATCGAACTTATTTCGAATTAAAATCGAAAATATGAATTTATTATGGTGCTCTATCCAATCTACATTTTTTAGAATATCGTATTTTAATATTTTATAGAAATGGCGAATAATGTTCGAGTTTTTTTTTAATGTCAAATTTTATTTTTGCACAATTTGACAAATTCATATACATACATATTATTCTTTTGTCAATTTGTGAGAAAATAAAATTTTATTTCTTATCCCATCAATGACATATTTATAAATATATAGTTTAACACGAAAAATGGATCGAAGACGTCTTAAAAGAAAAGCGCAGCCAATTATTGATGTTGTTTTTGACAATTCGAATCTCATAATCAGCAAACATCAGAAATATATGCAGAGTTTATTGCATTTGAAAATGAAAACACATCTAACGCAACATTATTGGATAATAATAAAGGTATTGAATATGCATTATTTCAAGAAGAAATTGCTCGATGGTATAAAGTATACGAAATTGTTCATATATTTAATCGAAATCGAATCAATTTAGAACATTTTTAATACCGAAAAAGCTATATTATATCGATAAAAATTAGAATCAGAATAATAAATAATTTTCGACTCTTTATCGCTCTGCACTCTACTTAGGAAAACACGCACATTCTCGACATTATATCGAAGTCGATACCGATAAAATTTTACGAAAAAATGATTCATTTTCGACATAACTTCGAATCATTTTGCATACTGGGTATACCTCTCCAAGATTGGTTAATATGTAGTAGCGCAGTAATCTGAGCCTTTTAACACTTAGGACTGGGAATTCGCAGAGAAGGTGAAAAATCGTTTCGCTATCCTTACAACTACGACAATGGTCCCCCGTTAATACTGCCAGCAACCTTGATATATATGTACCTTCTATTACGGGTTATCAGTTGCATAATTCGTTAAAAGAGTACCACCTACTCCTTATCTAAATTGCGACAGCTATTCTCAGAATGTGTCTGAAGATAATACCTTCAATAGTCCCCAGCGGAATTGCTACTGAAACCGTCTGCCTTTTCATTACCATAGCAGTCCCTATGTGCAGGAATTCTTACATTGTAGAATGAGAGAAGTAGCCGGGAGTATTATGGTCACGTAGAACGAATCCAAATCAATCTGTGATCACATATATTTTATACCAAAAAATAGATTTAGTATAAAAAATCAAATATACTCCAATTTTATGGAAAATAAATTTAATGTGTGTTCACTCATATTTTATACCAAAAATAGATTTTTTGTAAAAGAAACTTAAATATATTTAATCGTTATTAACTTTGTAAATACTGCAATTTTAAACAAATAAACTCAATCTGTGATCACTCATATTTTATACCAAATATTGATTTTTAGTATAAAAAATTTAAATATCTTGTAGATAAAATATTTTTTTTTTAAATCCTTTCATAGTTTTACTATGATTGGTGTTAATACTTCAAATTCAAAACTCTTCTATAGTTGACACAGTCATTCCCGCCAACATTCTTCCATTAGTGGCAATTTTTTTGTTACAAATTGCATTTTATTGTTTGTATATCATTTAATTTTGCTTTACAACTGGCAAGGTCAATTCAAAATAAATTTTTTAATAAATTTTCTCCATCCAGAAGAAATTGTTTGTCAAACCAGCTATATTTTGGGAAATTTGGACTATATTGTCGATCTGGAGCATCAGACAACAATCACTCATTTCAGTTTTTATAGAATTATATGAAAAAAACAATGTTTTTTTTGCTTCGAAAATGTCGAATTTTGTAATTTGTTTAATTTGAAAAAAGTGCCGCTAAAGCACACCAAAGGTCATGCTGAATGGGTTCCATCGTGCGAGAGATGGTTTATGCGGTTCAGCAGTGGTGCTTTTGAAACGGAAGACAAAGATCTCCCAGGCCAACCAAGAATTGGAAGGATTACTCCATGAAGATTATTGTAAAACTCAACAAAAGTTTGCAAAATCATTCGGAGTTACTCACCCAAAAGCAGGGAAATTGGGTATCATACGAAGCCAAGAGACCTTAAAAGACGATTTTGCATATCTGAAATGCTGCCTGAACTCTTTATAGAAAACAATTTTTGTTCCGAATCATTACTTGCGATGAAAAATTGATCCATTGTCATAACCCGAAGCGTAAGAGATCGTATGTAAAGCCCGGAAAATTTCCGTCTTATATATTATGAGCTGCTGAAATCTGACCCGACCATCACAGGGAGCCCGTACCGAACGCAACACATTCGTTTGAAGTGAGAATTGGCCTAAAAACACCCAGAATTCATTCCATCATGAGAACGCTCGGCACCATGTTGCAATACCTGCTAAAAAGTATTTAGAATAAAGTGGTTTGGAAGTTTTGCCTCACCCGCTTTTATTCCTGACCGTGCCCCGTCCGACTACTATTTGTTTCGATCGAAGCAGGACGCTTTCTCTGGTATACGCTTCACTTCAGAACAGTGTATCCGAAATTGGTTTGATTCGTTCTTGGCCTCAAAAGCTGAGCAGTTCTTTTGGCACGGAATTCATATATTGCCAGAAAGATGGGAAAAGGTCATAGCTAACAATGGCCAATATGTGCATTGAATAAACCAAACAATTTCGAATTTTTAAGTCATACCCATACGTTAACTCAATTTAAGAAAGTTTAAGGTTTCAGGATATAAAACACTTAAATACTAATGAACCTAAAAAGGAAAACCAATAGATAAACATTTGTAATATTCATTATATAAAAACATTTTATAAAATATGCTTCATTTGTAATCAATTTATTTCCAAAACTTTAGTCAAAACCTAATAAATCTCTCGGAATTTTCTTAGATAAATAATAAATTGTGCGTTTGTGTGTGTGAGTGTTTAAATAACTCTTGTCCTCCTTCATATCAAATGTCGTTTTAAGCACACTTTAGCTGTCAATAATTCAAGGAGGGGTTAACACAAGTAGAAGTGTCATTGCAACATGAATGAATTGATTTTCAAAAACTGTTGCTGTTGCTGAAAAAAAGAAAAACCCAAACGACGAAAACTAAGGAGAACTGTTGGCAATCAAAGTAACTGTCATTTTTCACTAAATGTGATGAGATGAGATGAATGGACGGACGTACGTACCGGCCGACATGGGAGCAGGCAAACCGCACTCTATAACATTCGAACGAACAAATGACTGACACACTGAATAAACGTTTATCATTTGGTGCTACTAACACCGAAGACTTCACTTTGAACAAACAAATCCCTTTTCAATTTATTGCAGCATTTATGAGCACGCAAAACCAAATTAACGCACCACTGCTGCTGCTGTTTATGATTTTCAATTTTGCCTTCAAACTTTGTAGATTTTTATTTTATTTATTTATAAGCGATTTATATATGTGAAAAGTATGGGAGTACGAATCTGTATGTATGTACGTACCTTTTGGTCATGTCATTGATAATTTATGTCACATAAAAACCAACTGAATTGAATTCAAATTCCTGACATAGCGCGGTAGCTACTAAAAAGGTAAAATCCTAAGGAAAACAGAAACTGAAACACCGGCATATGAACTGATTGTCTGTCCGTCCGTTTATAAGGCTATAAAGATAGATAGAAGCACAGAGAGACGCAAAGCTAAGGCACCACAAAATAATCTCACATTTATTGAAAATATTCACACTGCTGTTGCTGCTGCTGCTTAGGTTCAGGCTCAAGCTCTGCATTGCCCCACTGCCTGGCTGCCAACCAACCACTCACTACTATTCACCCAGTAAATAAATGCTTTTGTCATCAAATTGTAAGATATTTAAGCAACGCTTTTGTTATTGCTGTCTTAAGGGTAAATAAGATTTTTGTACTAATTTAATTTATTCCTTCATTACTCGAACTGAGCCTGAACAAAACTGAGTGTAGCAGATCTTAACGACAACAAAAAATAAAATAAAAAAAGGCAAGAAAAAACAATGTTTCAAATTTTTCTACTTGAATAAATTTCAAAACAAAAATTCAAAACTTCAAAATAAATTTTCAATGACATTTTTAATGCGTAAATGTCCATCACACATTGCTGGTTGGTTGGTTGGTTGTTTGGTTGATTGTTCTCTTTATTGGCCCCAAGAGTGTATGAAAGGAATTCATTTAAATATTTCGTCTCCTTATGTGTTTCCCTAAATTGGTGGAAATAATCCTAAAAAGCTTTTAAAATCTCAGTAACAAAAAAAAAAACACATACACTTTAGTTTGACATGAAGTATTACGGGCGCCATATTGATTGACTTCTGTCAATATTTGTCTTATTTGTCAGTTAAATTTAATCATCATTGAGTTTAACTCATTGTCAAGTGAGTTATCACTGGACTCAGGTAAATGTCTGTCAAATTTAGTTATGTTTATTTCTTTTACTTATTAGTGTCTCGTGTCAGTTTTGTATATTGAGTTTTGGGATTTATTTACTTATAGGATGGGATATGTATGTATGTCTTAATTGTATTTAATGAAAATAATTTTTAAAGTGCAATCAATAAAGTGAAATTATTAAAGTGGTCTGTTCAGTAAAAAAAAAACCTATTTTCATAGAAAAAAATCATAAAAATCTTGAAAATCCAGCTCACTAAATACTGATGACAGGGCAAACATTTTAAGAATTTTAGTTGGGAGCATCGATCCCTTATTTTTCCTCCATACAAGTGTCATGGTCAACAAAAAATTTTAAAATTTCATAACTTTGGCTGAAGAAAACATTAGACCAGAATTGATACCATTCATTCCCCAGTCATTGAACCTCAACTCACCCACATGTGCTTCAAAAGACATCATGAACTGTCTATAAAAATTCACATCATCTATAGAAAATTTGGTACTATTTTGTACTTTTTCACTTGTTTTTGATATCGAAAAATACCTCAGTTCCCGCAAAACATACTAAGTACATTTTTTGAATATATTTGAAGCTTTAATATTTTTTTCATTTATGATTTCTATACAAATTTATAATCCTTATGACTTATTTTTGTTGTTGATGAGTTATTTTATCCATTTAAAATTTCTAGAATTCATTAGAACACTTTGTTACAAAACTTAGTGGCTAGGTATAAGAGTTATTCCGGCTTTTGTAATGTATAATCGAAGGGCTTCTCTAATCAGAGTCAAGTTGGAAAAATTGTAAGAGTTCAAGTTGACAAATTCCTCATCGACATAATGTTTTTAATTCCAAATAAATTTTTGAGTCATGGAAATATAACCATATACGGACACCAAAAAAGTGATCATTTTCTCAGGCTCATATCTTGCAAACAGTTTGGAATTTTGATTTACTCTCTTATACAAAGTTGTAGCCCTTGTCATAAAGAACAAAAATTGTGAACATATAAAACCAAAAAAAACTTCATCTTCAAGATCAAAATCGCAAAAAACTTTAAAAAAATCGAAATAAATTTAGCAATACATTTTTTTAAAGCTGCATAAAATTATGCTTTAGTTTATAATAATTTAATAGTTTATGGCCCAAAACTCTTAATTCCTCTTAATTAGTTTTTTCTTACTAACTTATATTGACCTACCTAAACGGTGTTAAGAATCATTCCTATGAAGTTCATATGTTCTAGAAAGTTGTATATTGAGATCTTAGGTACATTTTTGTAGTTGATTATTTCCTTGAATTTTGAACGGTTCGCTACCTATGGACCTTAACAGGGGAAAAAAGTTTAAAAAAAATCGAATTTTTTAAAGTTTTTTTAAAACAGTACTCCAGATATGCAATAATAAATTTTTACTTTGTATGGGAGGTGCCATGCCCACTGTACCTATACAGGTCAATTGTGAATCTAAACCATTCGGGGACCCACTCAAACACACACAACAAATTTCATCGAAATCGGCTCAGCCGTTAAGGAGGAGTTCAGTAACTAACACACGTACAGAAGAATTATATATATAAAGATAAGAAGTTCGGTAATCGCATAGTCTCGAGAAAGGGTCTGGACAAATGGCAAACCGGATCTTGTGATTTACAGCCGTTGGATTTATTTGGTTTATATCAACAAGCCAACAACGTTATAGAACTTAAGATCACTATTGAATACAAAATTGCCAACATTTATTAATAGTCAGGCAACATGCACTGCGATTCATAGGATCTTTTATGCAGCCTTAAACTTTACCATAACTGGCTTTATATCAGTCCAAAAACAGCCCGCAAAATCTGTCTGTAAATAGTCCAGTATGTAATATCAAATTGGTCTTTCCGGGCGATGAGAGTATTAAATCATGTGGATGGAGTAACAAATCGCTTGGTCTGTCCCTAATGTATCTCTGCAGCCAAAAGATATTTACGACTGAAGAGTGGTGGAAAATTGATTGGAAAGAATTGATCCCTGATGAACGAGATCGAATTTGAGAAAAATCTTTTAATTTCGATAAATTTTCAAACCAATACTGAATCCAATCATAACTTCATTGATCAAATTTGTGATAGAAGTGCCATAAGCTAGTAGCTAGTTATCTTTGGTTCCAAAGAGAGAAACATGGGATAATGCCAGAGACCTGCGCCGACTAAATTTCACGGCGGCAGCGACTGACTCCAAAAATGGTCGGCGGTGGCTTAAAGCCGGCTGTCAGCCGACTAAAGAATAACTACTGAAATTCTAACTAACTAAAAATTTAAAAAGTGAAATTCCGAAAATTTTATGAAATTACTATTAAACTTTTTTCAAGCCGAACAAATTTTCGGCGGCTCGGCTCAGCCGGCTTACAGACGTTTTGTGCAGGTTTCTGGTTGGTGCTTCGCGTTGGGAGTTGAATCCAGATGGAAAGGGATATCGGATTTCCAAATTAGGAACGGATGGTATCAACTCAACACCGATGGGGTGTCAATTCTTCTTTGTCTTATTGACTCCGCGGTATTGATGAGCAATGTGGTCATTGCACCCTGGATGAATCTATTCATTAATATCGTACGGGTACTTTGCAAGAAACAACTGTATTTAGGACTCAAATATAAAATATACTCAAATTAAAGACTTCTAATTTCTAATTTATGCAATTCGAACCACATTTGGAAAAGTTAACAATGCCACAAGATTTTTCACACTAAATGTGCTTGACTTTGACGCTCTGTAATCCAACAAATATCACAAAGGTGAGAATAAGTTTTTGAAAAGTTAGAATCTATATTATTTTTACATACACTGTCTTAGTTTAGAAGATATATAATTACTATTTATATTTATTAGCGAACCTACTGTATGCTGTTGGATAAATTAGATTCCACATTGCCGAACATAAAGTTCTTACTTCTTTAAGCTTACATCTTTCAAATACCCAAACATTTGCAGCTGCCAGTAAAACTAAGCAAAATTTTTCTAAAATAACTGTCCTTCTTTTCAATACAATTTTATAACTTTATTGAATTTTAAAGAAAATAATAAATCTGGCAAAATAATAAAAAAAAAATTGTATTTCTTATCGATTTGGACATCTCTAACCTAATAAAGCATTAAGGAATGCCTCTTATTTTTCATATTAAAAATAATAATACTTGAAGCCTAAAAAAAAAACCATAACAACAGATGACCAGAAATAAAATATAAAATGAGAAAAATACAAGAAATAATGATGATGATAACTATAATCATAAGCTATTGTTTTCCCAAAAAGAAACTAACTCTCAGTTCGGCTAGCAATTGTCTCGAAATCAACTGGAATTGTGGAAGAAAATCCCATTTAAAATCGTGGTTTTTGGGTAAAGATCAAAATAAACTCAATTGAACTGAACTGAAACTAAACTGAAACACATCGTAATAATGAACCCTTCCAAAGGATGGGCACATGTCGCTCTCGCTTTCACAGTTGAATACAACTCGTACTTACTACATAGCTGCTCCAATGCAGTGGAGCAGAGTGTAGTGAAAAAATGTTTTCTTGTTAGTTGTTGTTGGCTTTTCAATCGCAATCAAAATTTTTCTGATCAACTTTTAACTCGTTTTATGGTTCCTTTTTGTTATTTTATTTTTTTGTTTCAATTCATTTCGGTTCGATTTAATATAAAACTGATGATGAAGCCTGATGACGATTCCGCCGCCAAGAAGACATAGACAAGAGTAAGTTTTAAGGGAAAAAAGGCAGAAGGAAAACCTGCAGAAAAAAAATAAGCAAAAATGACTTTGTAAGGAACCGTCCTTGTTGCCATTGTTATTTACCATAGTTTTAACAATTGCAACGTTTGTTTTGTTGTTTTCATTTAATATGTGAATGGAACACAGCTTAAAAACTCTTTGGTTTGCGAACTTTTTTCAACGCTTTTGTTCGTTTTAGCCTAAACTGCGTTTAATCAGATAACTCAGTTCTTTTTTTTGTTCCTGTTTGCCTTTTTTTAGTGAAGCCCCAGCCAACAACCTTATAGTCAGTCGTATTCCTTTTTTTATGATTAAAGTTAAAGTAGCATTTGTCTCCATTGCAGGCGAAGCGATATCGCAGCAATGGCAACAGTAGCCAATAATAATAGTGTGGTGGCAGTCATTCCGTCTGGTATAACAGAAGTTAAGAAGTTACCTTAGTTGGCTGTTGTCAGTGCTCCTTTAAATACACACCCATTTTGGCGGCATTGCAGCTTTTGATGCCACCAGCAAGTAAACTTTATGTTGCAAGTACTCTGTGGCTTCTGTTGCACTTATGATCGTTGTCATCATCTGTAACATCATCAGCAACAGCACGTTATGGAAAAGACAACAACTGGACAAAAAAAACTTTAACCGAATGCAATGTTTTTCTGAACTGCAGTGGGGGAATTTTTGGCACCCTACAATTTATTAGCTTTCAGAAATAAGATCTATTCGTGTCTTAATTCATAACGATTCTTATGTTCCCAATACCTTTCTGCCCTTATTATACATCTATGACAAGAAATGGTCTAAACCATAGGCTTCTTTATTGTTTACACTTATCCCCTGGTATGTAGGTATTGATCCATGTTTTATAACGTACGATCTTCAGAAATCTTTTCTTCGATGAAACTTCTGCGATTACCCTGCTTGGGATATTGTGGGGTGAAATGACATGGACTTTATATGATTACTCTCTCAGCGAGCAAATACTATTGTCAGTGTCAGGTCAATATTGCTTCCTGGGAAAAATATCCAAAGGATCACTTCAAAGAATTTATTTTGTTGTTAAACTACCAACGTATGTCGAATATAATTGTAGTTGGCAATATAAAATGGGACTTAAAAATGGGAATTATACAAATTTAAGCTTTTATTTTGAAATATTTGTACAGTGTAAATTTGTTCAAAGTATTGGCCATTGTTCACTATGACCTTTTCCCATCTTTCTGTCAATATATGGATTTCAAGCCAAATGAACAGCTAGTCTTTTGACGCCAAGAACGAATCAAGACAATCTCCGATATTCTGTTCCAAAGTGAAGCGTATCCCAAAGACAGCGTTCTGCATGGATAGAAACAAATAGTATTCGAGCGGGGCAAGGTCGGGACTATAAAGCGGGTGAAACAAAACTTTTCTACCTCTTTATTCTAAATAACTTTCAACAGGTATTGCAACATGTGGCCTAGTATTGTCAAGATGGAATATTACAGTTTCATGTCTGGCCGCATGATCACTTCAAACGAATCAGTTGCATTTCGTGCAGGCTCCCAGTGATCGTCTGGTCAGATATCAGCAGCTCATAATAGATAGGACCCTTTTGCTCCCACCAAATACAGAGCAATACCTTAGCTCCATGGATATTTAGCTTTGGTGTCGATTCGCTTAGTTAGCCGGACTTTACATACTATCCTTACGCTTGCGGCTATCGTAATGGATCCATTTTCCATCGTAAGTAATGATTAAGTGCAAAAATGATTATCTTTTATAACGTTCAAACATCATTTCGGACATATAAAATCGTATTTCCTGCTTTTGAATGAATACTGCTGCTCTGAAAATTTTTTAAATTGCTGCTTGAGTAGCTTCCAATGAGTAGCTTGAATAGCTTCTCCAAGCTCTTTTTGAGTTTTACAACAATCTTCATGGAGTTCATGGATTCTAGGTTTATGTTACAATAACAAAACACATGTCAAATTTACACTCAAAGTACACGTTTGTAAACAAATACAATTTTGTGAAATGAGCGAATTTACTTAATTGTGAATAAATTCGAAAAGATCGATTTTTATGAGCGATATCTCATTTTGTTCTTATTACATGTGGCTTTACAATAAAGTAATAAAACTTGACAATTTCTGCCGTTTTCGATTTTTCATGATTTTTTTAAAACAAAATAATTTTCTATTTTCACATAAAAAATCTATTTTTTACTTCAATTTGTTATTATAACTCCGAAACTACTGAGCCGATTAAAACGCAATATATAAACCGATTAAAGGCTATGTAAATCTCAACTTTACTATGTTTATTTTAATAACATCGGACTAACCCTTTTTGAGTTATCAATAATTATGTGGAGAAATGTCTAACAAAATTTATAATTTTATTTAAAAATTTTTTTAAAAAAAAATTTATCCATAGAATTCAAAATTTTTACCATTTTTGTACTTAGGTAGCCATGATGCATCAAATCTATATAATGATTAGTCAAGCCTTTTTTTTGCTGTTGACCTGTGTTATCTTACATATCGTCCCCTAAATAAAACAATATTGTATAATTTTGTTTGCCATTTCGAAATAATTGAGTTTAAAATTTTCGTGTTAGTAGACATCTAGATCAAATGTAATATTTCAATTGATCTTTTGACCCACTTTGCTTATACACTATTGTTTTATTGAGGTGACGATTTCATTCATGAGTGTTTGTAATTCTCATTCGCTCTTTAGTTTTATTTGTATAATATCTTTAGCTCTCCTAAAGCCTTTTGGGAAAAGATTTCCTGATAATCTGATCTATGCAACCAGCAATATGCACTTAGGAACTAGTGCATAAATTTTTTATGCACTAGTTATCAAAATATTTGTTTAAATTAATTGAAAAATATCTCGATATAATAAATACTACAACAAAATATGTTTTCATTCCAACATTGACATGTTAATTTTTTATCTTTAATAGTTGTATTTTATAAGCAAATGCCGTATTTCTGGTTAAAATGCAACTCTGAAAGTATTGAGTAGGTACTTTTGAGTATCGAGTACTCAAAAAATCAATAATTTAATATTTATCCAAATAATATTTATAACTGTAAAGAAGCAGGTAATATCTTAAAACCATAATACCTCTCAACAAAGTAGGGTGTAACAAGTTCTAAAGACTTTGTTGGTTGGTTTTCCTGAACTGCTGCTGCTCATTCAATGCAGTTGAAATAGTAGCATTAATTATATCATTATCCTTCATCTGGCGATTTATCTTTTTTGTTGTTGTTGTAGTCATTGTTGTTGCTGCAGTAGACGTTGCAAATATATATGTATGTAAGTATGTATAAATGTATTTTTACAGTAGTTGCAGTTATGACTTTTATTAAAGGAGTAGTAACTATCTTATTATTTTATATATTTTTCTAGTTATATCTGTTAAGTTTTTGTTTCATTTTTCGATTTTGTGCATATGTATTACTTTTGTTGTGCAACTTTATGTTGCTAATATAATGTGGCAACATTTATATTTTATTTTGTTTTTCTTTTTTTTGCCTCTTTAGTTTTTAATCAAATTATTGCATTACTTTTGCTCGAAATGTTTCCATTGTAAACGTTTGATGTTAATCTTAACAAATTACATCTTCCAAACCGTTAATTTCAAAAGTAATTAAAGTCATTATTAAAATTCAAGTTAAGATTTTAATCATGAGTTTTATGGAAGAAAATTATGAACTCGTGACATGTCTGTAAATTGTAATATGTTTTCTCTAGAGCAAATACTTTTGTGACAGATTATAACAAATTTCTAGGTAATAAAGAATAATATTCAAAGTATCCTTTAAGGTCCCAGATAAGGTCCCATCTTGGCTGGTACGTAAATAAGCAAAATTTACGCTTCTGGGGCACTGAAAATCCGCGTGTAACCCACGAAGAGCCATTACACCCGCTTAAAGTCACTGTATGATGTGCTGTTTTCGCTGGAGGAGTCATCGGACCTTTTTTCTTCGAAGACGTCGCGGGCCAAACGGTTACTGTGAATGGTGAGCGCTACAGAGCAATGATCAACGAGTTCTTTTTGCCGCAACTTGATGAATTGGGATTAGAAAACATGTGGTTCCAATAGGACGGTGCAACGGCACACACTGCACGTGCCACAACCGATATGCTGTAGGATGCATTTCCCGGGCGCCTAATCTCCCGTTTTGGCGATTTGCACTGGCCAGCAAGATCGCCTGATTTGACCGCTCCAGACTTCTTTTGTGGGGCTTTTTGAAGTCGCGGGTTTATGTCAACAAGCCTCAGACTCTTGCAGCTCTTAAATACAATATCCGTCAAGAATGTGAGGACCTATCGCCGGAAGTTTTGGCCAAAGTGATGGAAAATGCCAAAAAAGGGCTCAAATGACAATCAACTGTGGCGGAGGCCATTTACATGACATCATATTCTCGACTTGATGTAAAAAAAATTAAAAGACCAAATAAAAATAATCCACAAGAAGAATCAAAGTTTTTCATTTTTCATTTTTTTAATTACAGCCAAAAAACATCGGAAGTTTACTTTTGCGCCACCTTTTACTTCACACTCTCGCATTAAAAGTTTCATATAGACTGCAACCTCAATTCACCTAAGAACATAATCGGAAATAAACATTAAAATAGGAAAAGGAAAGGCTTATTGTTATAACTGTAATCCTTAAAGAATACAATTTTCGGTTCTGCTAACGTTTTTCTCGAAACTTACTAAAATTGTGGAAGAAATCATATTCAAAATCTACAAAATGTCACTTCTATCATCAGGTTTCTTCAGTTAATATTTCACATATTAAGTCAGCACACTTTGACATTATTATGTTTTTAACTTTACTTCTACACTTCGACCACAAACTCTGCCGGAAATATCGTTTGTAAATTTTATAATCTCATCCCCATGTCGTCAACTTTCCAGAGATTAGTATACAAATTAGGGGTTTACACAAGTCTGCAATCCCAAATCATCTTTTCATCAAAAGACATTCATTGATATATTTTCAAGAATTTAGTCATTTATCGCCCTTTTTCATCAATCTGCTTGCATCCAAAGTTATTGTCGAAAATTCTCTAAATATAATCAACAGACCGATGAAGAGTAATTAATTTTTATTCAATATTGTCATGGAAAGACTTACACCGCAACATCATTACCAAATTATTCAACGAAAATCTGTGGGAAACGTTTTTCGTTTTCTGTCAAACTTTATGGAGTTATGTGAATTCAAGACTTAAGGTAGGATTACACGATTGCCGCAATGCACCAATTATTGGTGTACTTTATGCGCCAATCGTGTAATTTCACAATTTATTGGTTCATACGGCAACCATCGACAATATTTTTCTTATTTGCCCCAATCAAATGCAACCCTGGTACGGCAACCGTGTAACCACTCGATAGACAATAATGAGGCAATAAAATGTTTTAATTGCGCCAATATTTATTGGTTTCATGAACGGCAATCAAAGTGGACAATAAGCGCCAATATTTATTTTTTCTTAAGTCGTGGAATAGTATATCTGTAAGTAAAATTAATTTTAACTGTAGTAAATATATTAATTATTATATACTTACACCCATATGCATAAACAGTTTATAAATTTATCAAAGGTTTATAAAACAAAATTTCATAAACCTTTGATAAATTTATAAACTGTTTATGCATATGGGGGTTATAGTGTAAATATGGAGTTTGATGACTGCATAATAGAATTAAATGATTCACTGGACACGGAATTTGTTTACTCCCCTGACCAGCAATCACAAACTCCTTTGCCCAAATGGAAAAAAAAACAAGTGTTAGTTCATCTTGGGCCTACAATACCATAAATGATTTGATAATGGCTGTAGAAGAGCACCCATGTGTTTGGGAGTACTCTTGCTCAGACTTTTTCTTTTGAGAAGAAATCATTTTCACTACAATTAATAAATTCTTTACATATTTATAAGTATTTATTGTATTCTGTGGTATTTATGTTAGCAAAACAAAAAATGCAATTAAACACAACAGCTGTTTCTCAGTGTTGCCGCATTCAGTAACAATCGTGTAACTGGGAGACGGCAATTATTGCCCCTTAATCGTTGTGCGCCAATTTACGGCAACCAAATTTATGAAATGTGAGGTAATCGTGTAACTGCAGAGAATTTGATTGCGACAATCGTTTTATTGTCCTCCAAATTAGCACAATAACAATTGGTACAAATTGGTGCATTGCGGCAATCGTGTAACCCTAGCTTTAGAAGCCAAAATTACTCGCTTAACTCACGAAATTCGGGTAGCAATGCTGAATAGAGTAATGGATAATTGGACAATATTTTAAAGAAATTATTTTTAAAATGTAAACTTCAGAGATTGTTCTTTCATAAAAAAATTCCGGCAACACTCTCTCTCACTCCAGTCTCTTTTTGTTAGGTCTTTGCTCTATGTGGACAGGTCCGAGACTCTGGAAACTCTCAAAGAGAATATGCGAAAAGAAATCCTTAATAATGGATCTAATTACCTTTTACGCATATTTTATATCAGAATTTCTCTTAACGATGATTAAAAATGCGGTAAAAAAAAACTCAAATTGTCATCAACTCTTCACAGAAATTATCTCCAAAAAGTATTGAAAAAATCTTGAAGGTTCAAATCCCTTATTCAGACAGTATTTGGATGAACTATCCTAGCTAAAACATCTATCTGGTCCCTGCTTCCCTTCATCCGTTATTGATCCTGGTTCACGGAAAGGAATAAACAGTTCTACGCCTACTCTTTAAATATGCGGCTTTTCATCTGTTAAGATATAGATTTCTTAACGTATATATAGTATATACTGAAATATCTATCTGAAACATCGGGCAAAAGGTTGGCTCTAATACTCATTTCACTAACATCTAGGCTTGATCTGGTTTCACTGATATCATTGAGTGGTGCGATCTTGTTAAAACAAAATCCGATCGATTCTACAAAAAAACTATGTTGATTAATTTTAAAGATAACAAAACCACTCGGTTCATTATTTTCGAGCCAACATTTTTATCAATTCATATATCGCCGTCTTATCTGCAATCGTAAATTTCACACTGGCAATACAATTACATGTGGAATACTAAAATATTTACCTTTTAACATTATCATCACGTTTTTTCTGTATGTTGTAAGGTTAATATCCTTCATTGGACAAATGTATCTTATTCATTATTAGGTTTTCGACATCGAGAAACTAACAGTAAATCATTTTCATTTCTGTATCAGCAATTGAAATTTTTAATTTCAAAAGATTTTACTTCACAAAAGTTTAGATATTTTTTTTAAAGTATTTTAATATTTTGTTCATGTAATTTCGATTTATAAGAGATTTCATTACCCAACGATTTTGTAGCATCACAGTCATTTATAATGAGATGATAATTAGGGTTTGATGTTACTTTACAGCTTTTATTATTTTATGTTTCTGAACAAAAATATAAGTGCATATTTTTAAATTCTAGGTCATATTATGATTTGTTTAATAATAATAAATGCGTGGAAATCCGCCCTAGTAATTAATAACACTTTTACTAGATATAATTTCTTAGAGTAGATATAATTTCTATTTTAAAATGTCACTAACCTGTGAAATTTTTCACATTTGCTTTATTTTTATTTAAATCATAAAAATAAATTCACACACATTTGATCTAATTTCCCATATCGTAGCATTTATATGCGCAAGATACTCTCCGTTACATGCAGATGAGAGTTCAACACATTTCAAAATGTGTCATATCATTTATGTTGACTAATTAATAAAAATGTTTAAAAAAAACTCCTCGTAACAGTCACATACACAAGAAGCTACAGCAGCAATATTTGCCAATCAAACATCGTTTGGTCGATGGTGTCTTTTATGCGGCCTTAATTAAAACATGGCCTGAAACACTTCACGTATTTGAACGATGGTCGACTCGAAAGTTATTTCAAAAAAAAAATATTTTGGATTAGTTTTTTTTTGGCAAACCTTGATATGGAAATAGCTGCAAATTGTTGCTCATTTTATGAAATTTCGGATATGTAGAATTTGCACTAGCGATTTAAATTTAACGACTGCCAGCAATATTCATCGTGTTTATAAACATTTCCATTATCAACAATGTTGATAGCATGCGGTTGTTAGTATTGTTTGAAAGTATGAAAACACTGAATGTTTAAGCAGCGAATATTAACATCGAAAGCTCTAGAATTAGAATATAGTAGTTGTCCGTTAAGATCATTGTAGAAGGTTCACGAAAGATGGCGTGTGTATAAATAGTGGCAGAGGTTGCAGTCGTGGATGAGTTTATAATAAGCGCTGTTAGAATTAACATCAAATGTCTTGTACATTATAAAGTTTGCCTATATTTCTGCGAATTTATAAACGTGTAAAAAAATACTGAGTGACTATTTAATTCTGTTCTTGTACATTTGAATAAATAAAGAGTTGTTACAATTTTAAACTACTAAACAGCTTTTATTTGCAATCAAAAGTATCCGGTTTATTTAAAGGAAATAAACCAACGTTTTAAAAAGGTTAAAACGTAACAGTATTTTAATTTAATCGAATAAAAGTTTATAATTTTTATATTATTCGAGTTAATTTTTAAAATGTCCATCATTATTCAAATGAATAATGTGAATAATTTAATAAAATACATTTTCAACTAGACAATTTTTAATAATTTTTTTCAACAATGAATAAAAATACATTTGAACAACATCATAAGAAAGATTTGTCCAAATTTTTGTTAATATAAATTTTTTTAAACAATTTATTCAAATATTCGATTAATCGACAATTATTAATCGAATAATTTTTTATTTTTCAAAAATTTCAACTTAATAAATTTATTGATATATTCGATTAATCGATAATTATTAATGGAATAATTTTTTATTTTAAATTACAAAATTCGAATAAAAAGTTATATTTGTTCCTCGATTATTCGAATAATTCTTATTCGAATGACAACCCTAATTATCGGGTCATAACTTTTGAAGAGACTCTTCAGACTGCTTAGAAATATTTGTTTGTACGAATAAATGTGTACGTTCATATATATACGGTGGGAACCCAACAGAAGCAAAATATCTGAAATATATCTACGTATTTTTGTATATAATCCAATGTTTGTGTGTAGGGAATAAAACATGATACTCATACACTACACTAACTGCCTCAAAAAAACACACATCATTATTCAAACAAATTATTATCCAAATTTCCAAGATATGTTGCAGTGATAAGCCAGGCGTAAAACACTTAATGAAGGAGAATTCAACAAACAAACAAAAAACAACTGCAACAAATTTTTACTACTGCCACACTGAAATGCATGAGAAATATAAAAAAAAAGAAAAATTCACAAACAAATATAAAACGCCAATATGTACCCGTAACGACAGCCACACAACAATATTAGTAAAAGAAATGCAGAAGAGGAAGAAGCCTTGCAGTTCAAGATCTTTAAAACCACAAACAAACTACTTGTATAATGAAAACTAAGAACAAATATTTGTTAGAGATTTTATTCCATACTACTTACTTCACCTTCATCATTGAAGGCGGTAAATTTTTAGGTTGACTTAAGAAAATCAACCAAACTCTAAATAAAAACTAAGTTAATGATAAGAAAAGTTAAACAACAAACTTCCCCACAACAAGATGAAACTGTAGCAATATTTGTTAACAAAACTGCAGCAACAGCCCAAAAAGAAAAAAAGATAAACCACTGAAAACCATTTCAAATTAATTTTTACGACTCCCTCACATTGTACGAGTAGTAAGTAATAAATACAATGAAGAAGAAATGTAGGGAAAAAAGTGAATACAGAACGCATACCTCAATATCATTGATGTTGAAAAATGCTCGTGTTAGGTATCTTGTCCTCTGGCCTCATTGCTTGTTAAACAAGGAGGCAAATTTTTTTCACCATCTGAATGCCGATCTATTATCAGTTAAGACAAACAGCAGCAGAAGCAGCTACAGCTACTCCAGCCAACCACCAACAATAACAACAACATTATGCTGAAAGTAAAAAGCAAATCCATGCACCACCTTCAATGGTTTAAATTTAATGCAATAATAACAACAACAACAACAAAACAAATGGAATAAATACACATAGAAAAATAGCTGTATTATAGATAGAGTAAATTTAAACGACCGGTCGAGAGCCTGGCTCTCAACTGGGTCTAATCTCTTTTAAGTTGAGTCAACCGTATTAGTTGCCAATCGCATGGTTCGCCACAAGTGGAAAATTTGGTCATGGAAATTTAATCATTTAATTGGCAACAAATTCGGATATCACTATGAAGCGAATTGCTAGAGACATGGGGCCATAGAGAAATTTACATAGAACGGAAGGAGATAGAAATGTCAATGGAAAAAATTACTCTCTTTTCACACATACGGGTGATACAATAACAAAATACATGCAATACATTCTCATGAATTAGGTTTTTGACAACCTAAATTTTTAGTTCTCAGTTAGGTATCTAGTTGTCATATATGCTTGGGGACTTTTAATAAACGAAACGTTTTGCCAGATATTGTTATGAAAATGACTAGGAGAAGGTTTGAAATTGTAATAATTTCTATTGGGTGTATGACCGAAAAATGCGGGTTTTATAATAGATATCGTTTCTTTTGAAAGCGGATTTTGGTTTTAATAACTTATATGTCATTTATTCCCACTTACTTATTGAACATTATATTGTAAACAAAAATGTTTTTTTTTTATTCAAATATGTCGAATTTCGTGCTAAGAGAAAAGTTTTACTTTAATTCTCTAACTTGAAAAAAGTGCCGCTGAAACACACCGATAGCTCAGCAAATCTTATGGTGAATGTGTTTCATTGGTTTCAACGTTTTGTTCGGTTCAGAAGTGGTGATCTTGACAGGCAAGACAAAGATCGCCCAGGCCAAAAAAAAAACAAAAGGTTGAATACCAAGAATTGGAGGCATTACTCCATAAAGGTTGTTGTCAAACTGAACAAGAGCTTGTAAAATCATTGCGAGCTACTCAAGCAGGTATTCGAAACGTTTGCGAGCAGCAGGATTCACCCAATACAAATTGAAGACGAGAGACCTTGAAAGACGAATTTGCATGTCCGAAATTATGTTTGAAATCATTTTTGCACCAAATCATTACATGCGATGAAAAATGGATCCATTACAACCCGAAGCGTAAGAGATCGTATGAGGAGTCCACCGATCAGCCAAATCGACACTAAAGCAAAATATAAATGACGCTAAGGTTATGTACTTGGTGAGACCAAAGAGGTTGATCTGCTGAAATCTGGCCAGACATAACAGGGAATTTGTGCCGGGCACAACTGATTCGTTTGAAGCGAGCATTGGCCGAAAAACGCCCAGAATATGCGGTCAGACATGAAACTGTAATATTCCATCATGACAAAACTGTTAAAAACTATTTAGAATGAAGTGGTTGGGAAGTTTTGCCTCACCCGCTTTATAGTGTAGACCCTGCCCTGTCCGACTACTATTTATTTCGATCGCTGCAGAACGCTCTCTCTGCGCTACACTTTGGAACAGAGTATCCGAAATTTGCCAGCATCGTTCTTGACCTCAAAAGATGAGCAGATCTTTTTGCTTGGAATTCATATAGTGCCAGAAAGATGCGTTAATAAGTGGACACTGTGTTATACATGTCTGTTATTTTCACAATGGACTAATATGTATGTAAATAGAAGGTGTAGAAGGATTATAGAAGACATAACTGTTCACGAGTAGATGAAAACAAAATAATGTATCAGTCCCACGAAATTGTGGTGGCCGTCCAACACAATTTCAATGCTCGAATAGCAAGGCGCCTAATCGTTTCAGGAGCCACAAATACTGCAGTGGAAGCTAATTAAGTGCTTAGAGAGGCCCAAGGAGTCAACGTCAGTAACAAAACAATTCAAAGATGTCTTAAAAATAACGGACGTAAAGCAAGAATGATTATAAAAAAAAAGTTTATATCAACGGCATCGTAAGGCTCGATTAAAGTTTGCTAAATCGTACAAAACTTCACTATTGACGATTGGAAACAAGCTGATGAAACTAAGATTAATCGGGTGGGGTCAGATGGGCACACATGGTCATGAGTTGATAGACGCGTTGTGGCACAAGATCGCAACATATGTCAAACTATGAAATTTAGGGTTTGGTGGGGATTATGGGTAATGAGCTCGGTGTACTTCAGAGTATCAATGGTATTATACGTGCCACAGACTGTATTACCATATTGGAGGACTCTTATCTCGCGAGTCTGGATATATTCGGTGTTGATCGTTGTCAACAAGAAATTTTTATGCAGGACAATGATTCTAAAAACACCGCGAGAATAATAAAGAAATGGTTTGTCGATAACGGAATCAAACTGTTCGAATGGCCTCCCAGTTCCCAGATTTAAACCCTATCGAGCTCTTTTGGACAATTTTGAAACGGAAATTTTTTGCCGGAAGAGACTCTCCAAGACTCGTAGATTAATTGTGGGAGCGAGCCCTTCTAGTATGGCAAAATATAAGGCCAAACATTTTGGAAAATCGTGGAAATTGAACGGACTTTTGTTTTAAAAGTAGTATATTTGATTCAATAAGTCACTGTATGGTGTGCTGTTTTCGCTGGAGGAGTCATCGGACCTTTTTTCTTCGTAGACGTCGCGGGCCAAACGGTTACTGTGAATGGTGAGCGCTACAGAGCAATGATCAACGAGTTCTTTTTGCCGCAACTTGATGAATTGGGATTGGAAAACATGTGGTTCCAATAGGACGGTGCAACAGCACACACTGCACGTGCCACAACCGATATGCTGAAGGATGCATTTCCCGGGTGCCTAATCTCCCGTTTTGGCGATTTGCACTGGCCAGCAAAATCGCCTGATTTGACCGCTCCAGACTTCTTTTTGTGGGTCTTTTTGCAAGAAGAATCAAAGTTTTTCATTTAATTACAGCCAAAAAACATCGGAAGTTTACTTTTGCGCCACCTTGTACATAGTGAATAATAAAATTCGTATGTAACACTAAAATTTCGGGACTTTTTGTGAAAGCTTTTGACTTCTACTGCATATCGTTTTAAAGAAATTCAAGCACTCTTTTATCACCTAACATTTTTTTCAGTGTACGAGATTTTTATAACTTTTTAAACTACTAACCACCACCAACTACCATTCTTATAGTTCTACTTTTACTTGCAGGCTGACAATGAATTTTTTTATTTCCTTCTTTTTTTTTTGGTTGCTCTCAAACTGCATCGTAGCAAATATTCGTTCGATGTCTTTTAATTTTTTACAATATTTTTTTTGTTTGGGTTTCGTAGCGCCCTTTAGCATCATTGAACATGAGCTTTAAAACAACATGGTACGAGTACAATATGCAACCAGAAAGTACAGAAGTCAACAACTGGTGTTAGTGCCAATGTTGTTGTAATTTTATATTGTTTGTTGTTTGTTTTGCCTTTTTGTCCTCTTCAATAATACGACAAATATACTTTTTGTCTTTTGGGTGTAAAGGACGAGTTGCTATATAAACAGAGTTCCTATGTGTGTTTCGGGCCATGTTATCTAAAATGGAATAACATGGCCAGTAGGTTTAAATTACAAAAGTTCATTCTTTGCGTTTTTTTCGTGGATTTCAGATTCACTTTGTTGAAAGTCTAAACAACTGGAGAGAAAAAGATCCATAAGGTTTATTATGTAGAGTTAAGTAGTGCAAGTGTTGCTTTTGTTTTTCTTTTTTAGTTACTTGTTGGGGAGTTCAGATCGTGAAGGCGGCTTGTGTCTTTTATCCAGTCGAGATTTAAGTGGACAAGTTACATGTTGGAACATGATTTTAGTTTTTTTTCTTCTCAAGATTTAGTTTATGTTTTCTTGTTTCATTAGAAGTTGTAAGGTGGTGATAATTTTTTCGTATTTAGTTGAAGATAAAAAAACCTTTAGTTTCCTTACAATTTACTTTCATAATTAAGAAGAAAAATAAAAAGTGGGGATTATTAACAATCAAAGGATTATTTTAGTAGGAACTGTCTTAAATGCTTAGAAATAACAGTCATACAGAGCATATTCTCCTACATTTTCTTGAATTTCAGCTGGATATAACAAACCTCTACATAAAAAAGCGAATTTTTTAGTTGTGATTACAAAACTATTGTAAAGACAACAAAACATTTTTGATTAACAACAAATGAAATTCTCAAATTGCTTTGCGTGACACCAATAAAACATTATTCATACTGTAACTCCAATTACAACTTTAATAAATAGTTCCACTCTGTTGGTACACTCTTGAACCTATTTCCTTTACAATGGCAGACATCAAGATAATTAGTGCTAAACATCAAAGGTATGGGAAACAACTTGAGAAACTATAAACTAAAAATATTCCAAGTTTAAACGGTTTAAAGAATGAAAGGACTTTTTAAAGACGACACATAACAACATATTGAAAACAACCCAAACTAGAAACCACCAATCGTTTTAATAGTTAAAAAAGCTATCCATGGAACATACCTACATTATTTATCACCATTGGATGGCAATGAGGCAATAAGCCACACATTTTCAACTATCATGACGTCGACGATGCTGATGATATTGATGATGGCTGAGAACGACAACGATGATGCCAAAGGTAAAGCGTAGAGTCTTAAAAAATGGTATGAGCGAACAAACAAAAAAAAGACTCAACTATTGCGTCTCATGTAGGTAGGTCTCATTTGTCGTCGTCTTCCACGTCATCATGGTTGCTGTTCTTGTTGGCGTTTTCCTTAAAAGCCGACTTGAGTTGTAGGTTTTTTCGTTCTCTCCTAAATTTAAACAATCTGCGCCTTATTTTTCCAATAAAGTTTCATGAGACCCAAAAAAAACGAAATACTGAAAGGCGGTCATTACCAATATTTTTATACAATATCTTAGTTAAACTTTAATTCATCCGGTTACCAAAAAAAACCTAAAAACAAATCTTGCTTAAAGTACCAGTAAGTACTAAGGGCTGCAATTAAACAAATTATTTTGACTGGAAATTCTTTATAAGGCTATACATGTCTTCATTTTGTTAATATAGTTGGCTTCCTCTTAAAAATGTTTCTTTCAGTTAATTTCTCTAACTAGCCAGATTGAGATATAATGGACTATTATACAGTATTTGACCTACAAAATTTGAATATACATGGGGTGGCTGTTAAGTTTTCCAATGCACTCAGGAAAGAAACAGATCTCCTATCTATTTCTGCTCAACAAAATATTGAAACGACAAAAAGGCAATGGATATCCAGGAAGACATGGCAATAAATATAATACAGAAGGCATAAATCCAAATCGAATGATGCTAAACAAAGAAGAAGCCAAAATAGCCGGTAAACTATTCGATATCATATTACGAAGAAAATTGGCTCCCGTAACCACAATAATATGATTCCCCTGAGAAACGATCAGGCGAACTGATCTATTGCAAAGATCAACAGGAGATATGTGAGAATTATTACACGATTATTACTCGAATATACTACAATATGTGATGGTGATCCAATGGATCATATAAATCATTTGAATAACGATATAAAAACCTCATACATTATTTGACCTACAAAATTGTTTAGCTATAACTTGATAAATATTGGTACAAATGGCATAAGTAAGATAATCTGTGATCACTTATATTTTCCACAAAAAATCGAGTTTTCAAACTCGATTTTTTATTGAGTTTTCAAACTCGATTTTTTTATTGAAAATATAAGTGATCACATGTTATCTTACTTATGCCATTTTTACCACTATTTATCATCTTATAGCCGGGTTTATGTTTCACTTTATATATAAAACCGATTTTATGATGAAAATATAAGTGATCACAAATTGTAGTAATTTTTCCATTTGGACCACTATTTACCGAATTATATATTTTTATTAATTTTCATATGAAAAAATCGATTTTTAATTGAAAATATAAGTGATCGCAGATGATCGTCCTTTTTTCATTTGGACAACTATTTACCGGGTTATAGCCACTTTTATGTTTTACTTAATTTTCATACAAAAATTGATTTTTGATTGAAAATATTTGTGATCATAAATGACAGTCCTTTTTAATTTTGGACCAATATTTACCGACTTATAGCCACTTTTATGTTTTACTTAATTTTTCATATAAAAAATCGTTTTTGGGTTGAAAAAATAAATTATCACAGACTATCGCCTTTTTTCCATTTGATCCATTATTTACCAACTTACAGCCACGTTTATGTTTCAATTCATATGAAAAATTTATTGAAAGTTCCTTTATATTGGGTATGAACTAAATATGCGAGATTTGTAATAGATGGTATATATTTTTAACGCGGTTTTTGTTTTTTATAACTTATATATGTAGCCTATGTCTGTTATTTATTCTCACTTAATTATTGAACATTATAGTGTAAAAAATTATTTTTTAAATCTGGCCAGATCATCACCTTGAACTTGTACCGAACACAACTGATGCCCAGAATGTGCGCCCAGCAATGAAACCGTCATATTACATCATGTCAACGCTGATCCACATGTTGCAGTAACTGTTAAAAACTATTTAGAATGAAGTGGTTGGGAAGTTTTGCCTCACCCGCTTTATAGTCCAGACCGTGTCCCGTCGACCACTATTTGTTTCGATCGATGCAGAACGCTCTCTCGGGGAAACGCTTCACTTTGGAACAGAGTATCCGATATTGGCCTGATTCGTTCTTGGCCTCAAAAGATGAGCAGTTCTTTTGACTCGGATTCCAAATGTTGCCAGAAAAATGTGAAAAGGTCATAGCTTACAATGGCCAATACTTTAAATAAATTTAAATTGTACAAATGTTTCAAAATGAAAGCTAAAATTTTGAAAAAATTCCGCCTTTTTTAGTCATACACCCAATACATGAATAAACGATAGCTCTAATTTGGTAGGCTAAGACCAACAATGAGAAAGCTTGCTACGATATAATTCCACAATTCATCGAATATAATCCGCAAGGCTCCAGGGGATCTGGTAGACCTACAAACACTTAGAGAAGTCAAACTGAGAACCAGTATCAGGAGCGTAATGTTACTTGCAATGAGATGAAACTAATGTCAATTGATAAATTAAAATGGAAATAAATTTAATTAAATTATTAACTATATCATATATTATTGGCGATAGGAAACTATTTACCATATTAAAACAAGTAAGGATGTATGGTCGGTCAAGCCCGACCATATAATACCCTACACTAAGTAAAAGAGCAAAAACATTTTTCTTTTAAAATTTCAATAATTTATATTTTTGAGTGATTTTCGAAGTGGGCCTTATATGGGGGCTATGACCAATTATGGACCGATCACCATGAAATTAGGTCGTGTGATTTATGTCTATATTAAAATTAAGTATGTTGAATTTTGTCTGTGTACCAACATTTTTAAGCGATTTATGCACGTTAAAGTGATTTTCGGAAGCGGGTCTATATGGGAGCTATGACTAATTATGGACCGATCGTAACAAAATTTGGTGACATGAATTTTGTGTATATAAAACTAATTTGGAGCGGAATTTGTGGAGATACATATACAAATTAAACATTTATGACCGATAAAGTCCAATTTCGGGAGGACATTTGTATGGGGGCTATGTGAAATAGTGGACCGATTTCAGCCAGTTTCAATAGGCTTGCTTATACAAATATTAAACCTTAAATAAAGAGTCTTAGCTCCATTTTCTCATTCTCTGGTTATCGTTTTTCGTAACGATATACTGCCAACTAACTACCGATACTACAATGGTATGTGTTCTGCTGAAATTAGGGAACTTATTCCCGAAACCCGTAGTTTTTTACACAACACTAGCTCTTCGGCAAGGGCACATCAATTCGTTGTCGACTGGACAGTGGATCGCACAACACATTACAGGGAAAATTCGTTCTTTAGCCGTACTGTCCGTATGTGAAATAAGCTTCCTCCTGAAGTGTTTCCTGTCACTTTCAATATAGGAAAATTCAAATCAAATGTCGACAAAGACTACTCCCTCTATCCTCCCGCCCATAACCTATTTTCCTAGTTCTAACACAATGCTTTGCATGAATAGGGGTCATCCCCTGAGTGCTGGTCCAAGAAAAAAAATAGACTTAATCGTTCACCAGTTTAACTTACATCCGTCCTTGATCGTAGAGTTTAATTGAGCACCATTTCTAGATGGTAACCTGAGACTCTTTATGCTCGTATTTATTTTTTGGTGTTTTTTTTTGTGCAGTTTATTTATTTATTTTTTTTCCTCAACCAAGTCTCTAGATGACAATCGCGTTACTATCGGTAATTAGCGATTGATTGATAATTAACAAGATACAATTTTGTAAGCGCTGATGTAGTAATAAGATAAGCATACCAACATCTCAGTCTCACTGGCTGTGTTTTTCGCAAAAAAAAAAAAACAAAAACAAAGCTCTGCAGAAGACGTACCAAAAAAGTTACAGACTTATTAATTTATTTTCCATTGAATTGAACGTTGTGGCAATTTGGTATTGTACAAATATACAGACAGACAGACGGACATGATGATGATAAGAAGAGAGGTCTTCTGGCATGGGATACATACTACTACATATTTGGTGCATATTCCTTTGAGACAATTTTTATGCATAATTGGTGGATAGATTTTTTATTTGTTTTATTTTATATTATGCTGTTGTGACTGGCATCAAAAACAATGTTGCTTGTTGGTGATGTTGCGTTGTTTGGTTGGCTGCATTCGTCTCGAGGTTCGTGAACTTATCACGATCAGCAATAAATCATCTTTTACAAACAACGCGTTGCTGTCAACGATTTTACGCTTTACACCATTTATACCAGAGAGCTATGCAAACATGTAGAAGACGACAATGACGACGACGACGACGATGAGGAGGCTGATGATGTTGTTGATGACGACGACCAAAAAACTCCTCTCGCTGTATAAAACCGTTAAATATACCTATACCAATATTAAAGATCTACAACACAGTATCTAAAAGTAACATTTCAGACAAAAAAAATAAAATTGGACAAACATACAACATGAGTTGATTGAAATGTTTCGTCGCATCTCAAGCCACCAATAATAATAAAAAAAATGCTAAACATGATGAAACTACCAAGTCTCCTCTCATGTATTCTCATCCCCCTTGAAACTGAACGTTGTCGTCATTATTATCGCTTATAAGAGATCACAAAACAACAGCTTCCAATTAATCCATGGCCAAAGAGTTGTCATGAACAATCTGTTCTCTTGTTTGATGTTGTTTATAATCCCAAACTACGAAAGCCAAAGGCGTAAATATATGAAATAAAATCTTATGCCAATTTTATTTAATAAAACACTTTATATTTTTTCCTTTTTTTCCAATTTATCATACATGCATTTATGTATGTATGTAAGTAAGTATGTTTGTGGGTATGTTTAAAAACTTTGTCGTATCATACGAATTCAATATCCAATATTCCAATATGTTTTTGTGTGGAGCGATGGATGGTTGGATGGATGGTTGGTTGGATGTATGGAGTTGTAGTATCATCGTTAATCTTGTGTTTATTGTACATATTTGTCTGAAATACTTATGGTTGAGATTTTGGTGGCAGACCTTCATCCCATTTTTTCCTCGCTTTTTGGTTAATTATTCTTATCAGTGTCGATAATTAGTACCCTGAAAAAGTTTCAAGTAGCTTTGTTTAATTAACACTTGAAATATCCTGGCATTTTTATATTGGTTTGCTGCTAAAACTAAGTAGGCTGTTAGTCATTTTGTGGATACATTTTTCAAGAAATTATTCAGTTTAAATTGTTTTGCTACTTAAATTATTTTCAGGATAATTTATTGCAAAAGAGATGCTACATGCAATTATTGTTTTTGAATTTGAAAATTAGATCTGTTAAATGAATTATTACAAAATTTTTATAGAAATTACTTCAAAAACCTGAAAGAACTATCCGGCAAAAACTTTACTTACAATTTTAAATTTAACTACAAAATAATGCATTAAGAAATTCATTATTTTGTAGCCATCTTAAAGTCAAATATAAATCTAAACAAGAGGTTGGAGTTCAACTCACGCCTGAGTAAGCATTTTTTTATTTTATTTGTAATTGCAATTAAATATATTTAATTAAATTACAATATAATATAATCAGAGCTGTAAATGAATCATTATTTTTGATTCATTATGAATTAGATAAATTTTGAATTAGATAAAAATTGAAAAAATTAATTGAATGAAATTTGAATCAATGCAAACGAATTAGGTAGAAATGAGTTGTAATTCATTTCCAATTCATTTGAATTGAATTGATTTTGAATTAATTTAAATTAATTAGAAAAAAGATTTAGCAATTCAAATGAATGAATCAAAATGAGTTGCAATCAATCAAATTCAATAGCAAATCTCTAGGGGGAATGAAAAATATCTCCTACCAAAATGAAAATATCCAGTTCAAAAATTAAAAAGCCTTGTCCTGTATCCGCGCCTGATCAATGAAAACATAGTGTGTGGAGTTTGTTTCTTCACGAAGAACTGATTTTTGACATTTAATATTCAAGAAGCAATTAATAATTTTTGAAATTTTGTTACCCACGACCACTATTTACCGAGTTAAAGCCACGTTTTTGTTCCAATTAATTTTTATAAGAAAAATTTATTTTTATAGCCACACGTAATCTTTTTTTAATATAAATCTTACAAATTTAAATATTTATAAAATATAATTGTAATATAATAAATTAAAATTAGAATATTTACATATTTTATTATTTAATAAAAAAGTTTAATTAAATTTTTCACACGCACCCATACAAATTTGCATACCTACATATAATATTTATTATCACACTCTCCTTCCAAAACAAAAAAAAATAAATAAAAAACTAACTTGTAAGAACGTTAATTAATCGTAACAGCAACCAACACCTTTTTAACATTTATTTAATTTTTTCACATTTAATAATAATATGTATGAAATAATAATAAAAAAAAAATGTTCGAGTTTCTTATTAAATATTTCCCCCCATTATAATGACACAACATCAGCAGTTAATCTTGTGTTTTCACTTTTGCAAAACATACAAAATTATTTTAAGCCATTTATGTATATGTTTTCGTTTGTTTGTGAGTTAGTGAGTGCATTTATTTGTTCAGAAATATGGAGGGCCCATGTCATGGGAGACATGGTTTTTAATTAATTAACTCGCCTAAAATCAATTTATCAGAATTTATCATTCGCACCGTGTCCTGTCACAAACGACTGCTTATTACACTCTCCAATTCACGTACTTGCACTCTCCTCGTTTTTTAAATACCTGGCTGTTGAGGTTGTTGGTCAATGTTAAATGGCTTTAACAAAAACAAAAAAAAAAAACAAAGTGTTGATCCTGCAACTAAGATAACAACTTCATTAACCAACAAATAATGAAAATGAAACCAACAACTGAAACATCAAAACATGGTTTTTTGAAAGAAATGAAGAAAGAAACATACGAGTTTAATTTATACAAATACAACACAAATGGGGTAGTCATTTATGTTATGTTCACGTGAAGATCATCGTGCCTAACAAGGTGTTGCATCATGGTGTGTTAGTTATTTCAGATCCTTAAAAGATCGTTTTATGTGGAATTTAATTAATTTAAAAAAGTAAATAAGGAATTAATTTGCAGATGGAAACAAACATAATAATTTTGTCCAATTAATTACCCTAGAGGAAAAAATATTGGTTGATTGGTTCATCTGGAATACCGAGTCGGTTCTAGTTGTACTTCTACAGTTTATATGAAAGGGAAGTATCACATTGGCATGCCGTTGACCTGACAGGTTGCGGAACTAACCCAAATTATCGGTTTTACTAAATTTGTATAAAACTCATTGACAAATTATAAACTTTTTTTCATAATTACAATACTATGCAGAACATAAGCAACAAAAGTATGTTAAAAAGCTTTTTTTATTTTATAGATAGAATATCACAATTACAAGAAAGTTAATTTTAGGAAATTATACAGATAATGAAGAATAAACAAAAACATAAACATTAAAAGAATAATTTATATAATTTTTTTACAAAAATAAGAACAAAACACACGCAGAGAAAAAATATAGTTGTGTATGTTTACTGTAACCATTTCAACATTGTTACAAGTTTTTTAACAATATTATAGTCACAGTAACTATTTACATGATTGTGGTAACCATAATATGATTAATTTACGATTCACTTGATTGTATCAACAATATATATGGTTACAATAAAAAAGTATATGTTTGTGACAACCATTTATATGATGAAGGACTTACCATATTATGTTGTACTCGGCATATTGATATCATAATCTGAGAACAACATATTATGATAAAACTATTCATCATAAATATGGTTGTCGCAAACATATACTTGTTTACTGTAACCATATATATGGTTGATACAATCATGTAAGTTAACCATATTATGGTTACCACAATCATATTTACATGTGACTGTAATATTGTTAAAAAACTTCTAACAATATTGAAATGTTTACAATAAACATGCACAACTATATTTTGTAGCAAAAAAATAATACTTTGTTTGAAGTCCTTAATATTTTACCATTTCTACAAATCTTAGTGGTATAGATTCACTAAAGTTATTAATTTTAGTATTCGGAATTAATTTCCAGTTCATGTTCAGACCGCGAAAAGTTTTCAATAGAATTTTAGGTCTGGTAATTGAACCGAGAAATAAATTAATTTCATCCGATTACGTATAATATAATCCGAATAGCTCTAAAGTTGCCAATCGATACCAAATTGAAACTCATAACAAATCCTGATGTTCCTATATATTCACAGAGAAAATACTTTGGTTGTGATAACCGAATTTGTAACTAATCGAATCAATCAGTTGGTTTCACAAAAATTTGGATATTTCCAATTTTCTCAATCGATTTTTTTTAGCTAGAACCGAAAAAGTCTGTGAATTTAATCAAATCATTCGATTGGCTACCCGAATCTGTTTTCTTTGTGTATATTTGGATTCTTTTGTGTTTCTGACATGTTTGTGACATTACAAAAGAAACAAATTTCCATAGATTTTTTGGGAAACGACCTAGTTTAGCTAAATACTTTAGGTTCATTAAATGTATTTGATTGAATTTTTGTAGGAATTAAATACATATATTTTTTGTTCCATTAAGATCCAAAGTTTATCGCAGAAGTCCTATAAAATAAATTCTTATAGATTTATTTTTAAAATTATGTAACAAATTAACAAATGTTCCTGTAAAACTTAAACAAATTTTTGAATACACTAGCATATTAGACGCTACTTCGTTAGGATTCAAATTCGCTCAGGTCCATATAAGCTTTATTTTATGTTCATTGGTGAAAATAATACAAAAAGTACCACTCAAATAATGAAAGGGATAGCAAATTCAAGGGGGATAGCCCTCAGAAAGTATCATTAGAATAAATAAAAAGTACTAAACATTTTTTAAAAAAAAGTTCATAATATCTAATTCTATTGTAGAAAATTCAAAAAGTACCTTTAGAATAAAGTTCATTGGTGATGATAATAGCAAAAGTACAATTCGAATAAAGAAAAAGTAGCATAAAGTCCTTCTTTAAATTCTCACTCACTTATGCTTAATTTCATGTTTCTAAGTTCATTGTTATAGAAAATTCAGAAAAGTACCATTAGAATTAAGAAAAAGTACCATGAAGTATCCCTTTGAATTTTCACACACTTAGGACCGGACCATATACGCTTTATTTCATATTTCTACTTCCATTATTACAGAAAATTCAAAAAGTTCCATTAGAATATATATAAAGGATATATATAATAATATATATATAAAGGATATATATATATAAACATCATTAAGTATACAGTAGAAGCATTAAGCCGAAATGAAACCATTTTTATGATAGGTGATGCTATAATGAACACACTTTATGAACAGCACTTATCTAAAAATTCTACGATTTTTCAAAAAACGGTTCATTCAATAAATTAAACCTAAAAACTTCAACATTATAAGATAAATTATAATATAAAAACACAATGTTAAAAATTCATGGACAGCAAATGTATGAACGTCTATTTGACCACAATGTTCCCTCATCAGTTCAAAGCGTTGATGATGAGGTTTCCGAAGTACAAATTGAGCAAAATTTTTAAAACCAATTAGAATATTCAATCAATATTGAAAAGGAAAGCCCTAAACATAATTCGATTATTTCGGAGAATACATTTTGATTGTCTTTATAATGCTTTAATAACGATAAAGCCAACACATGTTTAAAGCGAAAGAGTTTTCTTGTCGAATGACTTATTGAATGCATTAGTAATTTTGACAAATCAATTTTTTAAAAAAATAGTTCTATGGCGGACATATAACATTATTTTTATGACATAATAGCTGTATTCACAATGTAGAGTACTTTCTATAGCAAAGTAGCAAAAGAGCAGTTTAGCAGAAAACAAAATACATTAGAACTACTTTTTTACTGCTTTACTCTTTTCAAACTATAAGAGGTAATTTTGAATTTCATATTTTTGTTTTGAAATGAATTTAATTTTATTTTAAAATATGTATATTTTATATAAAAAATATAACAGAAAAATCAAAAGAAAGAATCTTAAAAGTGCATTAAAAATCCCATTAACATATTAATCGACATCGAATTATAAAGATACGTTCACAATTTATAAAATTTTGTGGCACTTAGTTGCTCTTTTACTCTACTATATCATGAATACCGCTAATATTTAATTTTATAGTAACAAGTGATCTCCAAATATTTTAACAAACTTTTTTTGGTTTTATGTGGGTACAATTGAATTGAATTGCAATGTATTGTTTTTCTTTTTTTTTTAATAAAATGACACAATTTTATAAAATAATTTTCTTTTTTACTTATTTTTCTAGTTAAAAAAAGGGAAGTGAAATTTTTCATTCCCGTTTCCCGGGAAATTAAATTATCCGGGAAACCCCAAACCCTAATAAAGGACCAAAAAGCAGCCACTTGTGGATTCATTCACTTACTCACTTGGGTCCATATAAGCTTTACTTCATGTTTCTGGGTTCATTGGAGAAGAAATTACAAAAAGTAGTCGTTTCATTGAATTTTCAATTAATTTGTCGGATTATATAAACCCGAAAAATGAATTTTACGCTTAAACTATGCACAATACACTTGTTTATCTATACAAAAGATATGTTGCGGATTTTGTTTCATGTACCTTTATTTCAAACTTTTTATTTTTTTATTGTCAATTGTAAGATAATGATATTTTCTTTATCCACATTTATTTGTACAGAAATAGAGAAAAAATCATAATGAAAACATACACCAATTTGTAACTCTTATAAATTGTTTGCTGGGTTGTTTACTTATTATGATTATACCTCATTTATTCTAATACAAATATTTTTCTAGCATGCTACAAATTCTTTTAATACGGGAGAAAGAGTAACTAAATGAACATGAGTTCATACATATATTTGCATGTAGATATTTATATACGTATGTACGTTTATACTGAGAGTGTTACACTCTAAAAACTTCATTCCTTTTATGGTAATATCTCTGTCTTTCTCCACCTTAAGGCATTTATTGATATTTCCATTGTCATTAAAGTCTCCTTGACAAATATAAAACGCAATTAAGAACAATATTAAATATTTCGATCGTTGTCAAGTTGAGATGATTACAAAGAAAAGTGTGGTATAGTCAACTAGTAATAGTTCATTTACATATGTGCTTAACCATCATATTCTCAAAGTGTTTTTTTTTCATAGTCAAAAAATTAATCAGTATAAAATAGTGACATTAAGTAAATTAATTAAAATTAATTAATATAAATTAAGTAATCAAGCCGCAATAACATAATATTTAATGCATATAGTGATTTTTCAAAAGGAGCCTCTTTTCATACATTTGCGAGCGCTGTGTATCACATCAACGTTATACTGGGTGAAAAAGGTACCACAAATCTACGAAAAAGGCCCCACAAATCTAGTGGTGTTACACACCACCTCGATCTTAACCTAAAATCCCACAAAAGAAGTTGCACACGTGTATTTGGAAAAGCTATATTGACATATATCTATTTCGATATCATTTTTGTATTACATGTGGAACCACGTGTAGGTGATATATGTTCACGTCAATTTGCATAAGCCACATGGTATAAACTGTCCAAAAGTCCACCTAATATTGACCGACACCAACCAAAATTAGCAACTACTACGCATCTATAATTTCATCAAAAGAATAAAGACTATTCCAATATGAAGGGCAAAACCATGTCATCAAATTCTGATTTTCACAAAATTTTCTATAAAATATTACACATCATTATATACTCGTATTTAGCACAAATTTTCTAACATATAAATCCAAATTTATGCAAATTGTCAACTCTAAATCAAAATCAATTTACCTTAAAATGAATTACATTATTGAAATATTTACAAACTATTCTAAATTTGCTAATTAAAAATCTACAATTGAACTATTTAAAATACTATAAACCTATACTAAATTAACTAATTATATCTATTTCATTTATATACAAATGATCGTAAGTTTACTAATTAAAATTATTTAAAATACTTACAACCTAATCTTAATTAACTAATTATAACTATTCTTTATTCACTAATTAAAACTATAAATCATTTATATATCTATTAACATATTATTATAACTATTATATTATTGAATATTAATTATATTTAAATTGCATTTTCATAATTTAGAATTTAAGAACTATTTCAAATCTATAATGATAATCTTATTATAATTACTTTTTTTATATTTATATACACTATTGCTAAATTTTAATGTAATTAAATTTGAATTCAGTATTATTAATTACTAACTATTTTCTCCTAATTTATATAATGTTATAATATTTTATAACATTTCATTATTTGAATTTGAATTTAGTCATAATCATTATTTGCTTTAATTTATGTAATATAATTATAATTAACTAACTTTTCACTTCGAGTGTACAATATATCTTTACTTTTTACTTAAGTTTTTTTTTATTATCTTTATTTCTTTATTTTGTAAAAAAATGTAAATATCATAAAAAACTAATAATTCTTTACAAGTAGCAGAGATCACCATCAACAACAACAACACTCATTGATTGCTGGGCCCATCATCTCAATCGAAGTGGAATGTAATAAACAATGTTTTTGTAAGTGATGTTTCTCTCTATTATTTATTTTTAATTATCTCTTTTATATTATTCCTATTTTGTAAATTCTTATTTTGTCAGTCCGATTCATATTTGTCCCCATAGTCCGAATTATAAATTTAAAAAAATACTCTTTACATTCTAATTAAATATTGTTAATTTAGTATGTACGTTTTACTCAATGAGTAAAGATCAAATGTTTTTATTGTATACCATTATTCTTTTCCCCTTTAATTTAATAAACATTTGTTAATTTTGATTTTTAAGAAAATGAAACACTAAATTATTTAGTATGGGAAAGATAGCTATAGGATATATGTAAGTATGGATTTCAATTTCAGGGTATTAGGTCTGTCATAGGTGTCTGTTTTTGAACAGTTGGGAGGGAACAATGTACCCTAATTGGCATACCATCTCGCCATAGACTCATTTCTTTAAAATTTGTTTTTCTAATTAAATTATTCTCTGTTCAGATTTACATACTCTATGGGTGTGAGAGTATGTTATGTGTTTACGCGTCAAGACTCGGGTTGAGAACCAACGATACATAGTATAGAGCTAGCGGGTTAACATTTTCATGCCCCTTAACCATTGTAGGATCTTGTTCGGTTATGTATGTTTGAATATGCTAGAAATTGTTTGCAATTTTTATTATTCGAGATTCTAGCCGGCGCGTAACATATATGGCGCCCAACGTAAATGCTTTTGTAAGGCCAACAAAAGCATAAAAAGAAAGAGTTTATAATTTTAAAGTGTATATGGCTTAGTTTTTATAGCACCAAAACAAAATCTTATGGTGATAGAATAAACAGTTTTAATTAAATGATATTTCAAGTTGGTTTCAGTATTTAAATAGTAAAGTTCCTGTTAATTTTACTATCAATACTATTTTTTTTATGTAAGTTATAGGTTTCTTATAGATAACAAAATCTCTGAACCTATTTGCGACATTAGAAATTTAGTATTGAAATATATATTACCAACCATAAGTAGTTTGTCTGTTTTAAAGAGTCCAAGTTCTGAATTTATAAATTTAAATCTTTCTGCATTTAATACAGTCAAGCTCTATATGCTGTAAATAGTAGTAAAGTCCGTTAAACTTACTTATATCAGGGTAGTTAATGTTGTAGATTACAATTTATAGCACAGAATATAATTGTGAATAAGTAGATCCGTGATTCTGTATATAAAGAATAGAATCACGCTGCACTTTTTTTCAATTGAGACATGATTTTTAACCTTTATAAACATTATTCTATAGTTTATCTTTCCCATTATTTACATGAAATATTTATCTTAAAGTATCTTATATTTTTTTCAACATATATTGATTTTTTTTTGAAAATTTAACATTTACTTTGATTATTTTTGAAAATTTTTGTGGGTTTTTGTTTTCTTGAAACAAATTTGTTTTACATTTTTATATTTTTTGTAAACTTCTTCTAATTTTTTTTTGTAATAAATTTAATTGCGTGCAATTTTGGTATTTTTATGATTTTTCTTTGTAAAGAACGACTTACGTGGTTTCATTTTTATATCTTTGTCATATTTGACTTAGATTTTTTAAATTTTCTTTATAATCGTAATGAATACGAGAAATACAGCTCGTGGTAATATAAGCAATATTGGTAATCGAGGGCGAAGTGCAAGAAGTTCTTCTGCTTCTAGAAACAACATTTCCATAGAACTGCAAGACACTATACCCAGACCGAAGGTTCTATACTCCCCAAAAACCAATACACCATTGCAAAAAAATCAACCGGTCGAGCAAACTCAGGGCTCAGATAGTTTGAATTTATTCACCGTCAGTAAATCGGCTTCTTTAGAAAGAACACAGAGCTCTAATAGGTTAAGCAATAATTCTGCCAGTACATCTGCACAGAAACTTGTAGAAAGAAGTCAGAGTTCAGGTAGTTTACCTTCATCCTCACTTTTTCAAGACATTGTAATCATGGACAACCCAGAGTTATCCGCTAATGCAAATGTTTTTGTTCCACCTTGTGGAAGAGTTTCGGACACAGTTCCAAACATTGTTACAAATCCCCAATATCAACTACCTGTGGGTCAAGATAACAATGCTCCTATAGTTTCAAACAATAATATAAATTCAAACACATGTACACCTTTTGATTCTCTAATAGCTCTTATGGAACAATCAATGAGAAATACTCGAGAAGAGTTCAGAAAAGAGCTTAGTTCAATAAGAGACAGTATTTCTCAAATTGGCGTCACTAATCAATCAAATGCATTTAGACCACCAGAATTACCGCATAATTATACAAACTCAGGTACACCCATTTCAAATACTAATAGATCTTCGAATAACCAAAGTGACGTATATCGAAATATAGACAACAACGTAAAGCTAGAAAAGTGGAAAATCTCGTACGATGGTTCGGGATCAGTTTCCGATTTCATTTTTAAAGTAGAAACACTTTCTTCCCGATCCAAGTGCTCAGACGAACACTTGTTGTCAAATTTTCATGTCCTTTTAGAAGGAAAGGCTGAAAATTGGTACTGGCTTTTCACCAGACAGAACAGAAGTGTAACATATCCTATGTTACGCCATGCTCTTACAAAAGAGTTTGGTCATTTGGAGTCTGACCATGACATTTTGTTGAAAATGTCTTTACGTAAGCAACAATTGAAGGAGTCATATGATGACTTTCATTCAGCGATTACATCAATGAATCTTAGACTTCAAAATCCCTTACCAGATGTGACAATTATAGATATTTTAAAGAAAAACCTAAACTCCAATTTACGATTTTTGTTGTTTAACGCCGATTCAATAGACATTAATCAATTTCGTGATACAGCTAGAAAGGCTGAGAAAGTAATAAGGGACACTAAATTTCAAAATCCTGCAATATCGTCTAGGAACGTAAATGAGATTGAGGCTTCATTATCCGAGTCGGAGGACTCTGATTTTTCAGACCCTCAAATTGAGGCCGTTACTTTTACACAGAGAAGATCAAAGTATGATTACTCAAAAATTCTCTGTTGGAATTGCTCTTCATATGGGCACTCGTACATTTATTGTCCGGAAGAGATAAAGAAATCTTTTTGTTTCAAATGTGGTAATAAGGGCGTATTGACACCAAAGTGTCCTAACAACCACAATCAGGGAAACAACAAAATGGGCGTACTGGCTACCGGGGACACTCGTCCATCCCACAAAACCCCGAGTTTAAACTAGACTCTAACATTTTAAATTATTCTAATAACATTCCTGAAAATTCTGCAGTAAGAAAAACAAATTGTATATCTACACAAACTGATTTACCTAATGTTAATTTCAAGTACTCGTTAAAAAAGAAAACCAAGCTCAAGATAATTAAATGTAGGCTTCGGTATAAAAAGCGAAGGCATTTTCGGAAAATGTTGGAATCAACCATTATTCATGGTACTGATGACAGGCCTTTTGCGAAGGTAAATGTTTTTAGCGAGACTTTAGTTGGACTGCTGGATTCAGGGGCAAATGTGTCCGTTTTAGGGAAATCTTGCTTAGAATTTTTAAGAAAAATTAATATTTCATACAAATCTATGAATTCATCAATTAGAACTGCTAATAATGCAAAACAGAATGTTATTGGATTATGTACTTTACCAATATATTTTAAAGGTGTTACCAAAAATATAAATTTTTATTTAGTCCCATCATTAAGTCAGGATGCGTATTTCGGAATTGACTTTTGGCGAGAATTTGCTTTGGCACCGGAAATAGTTCCTTGTGTTACATATAATGTTTCCGAGTTGCGTTGTGCTGATTCAAGCGATAATGACAATCTTCATAACCTTTCTGCAGAAGAGAAATTGATTTTCGAAAAGACAATTCTATCATTCCCATCTTATGAAAAACTCGGTTTAGGTTGCACAGATCTTTTGGAACATCACATTGATACTGGTGATGCTGTCCCAATTAAATGTAGACATTATCCACTGTCACCACCGAGACAGGAAGAAGCATATAAAGAAATTGACAGATTATTAAGTATGGGAGTAATAGAAGAGTCGAATTCGCCTTGGTGTTCTCCTGCCGTTTTGGTACAAAAACCGGGTAAGGTAAGGTTGTGTATAGATTGTAGAAAACTGAATTCAGTTACAAAAAAAGACTCATACCCCTTGCCACACATTAATGGTTTGTTAAGTAGGCTGAAAGACACGTTTTTTATAAGTGGGATCGACCTTAAGGATGCCTTTTTACAAATAAAACTTACCGAATCTTCAAAAGAGAAAACGGCTTTTGCGATTCCGGGAAAACCGCTATACCACTACAAGTATATGCCATTCGGGCTTTGTAATGGGCCACAAACCATGAGTCGGCTCATGGACAAGGTCATTCCTTCGCGTATGAGGGAAAATGTTTTCGTATATCTCGACGACTTGCTCGTATGTAGCCCAGATTTTAAATCCCACATGAAACTTTTGTCCGAAGTCGCTTCCTGTTTGAAGACCGCCAAATTGACCATTAATGTCGGTAAAAGTAAATTTTGCCAAAAGGAAATTCGGTATTTAGGCTACATAGTTGGTAACGGATGCCTAAAAGTAGATCCTGAGAAAGTGCAATCAATTGTAGATTTTCCTTTGCCGAAAACACCGAGACAGTTACGTCGATTTATCGGCATGACCAACTGGTATAGGTCCTTTATACAAAATTTTTCGGATCTTGCTGGTCCATTAACGGACTGCTTGAGAAAATCGCAGAAACCATTTCATTTGACAGATCTCGCAGTGTGCTCTTTCGAGAAACTTAAGTCAGCCCTTTCATGCGCACCTGTACTAGCTCAGCCTAACTTTCAGAAGGAATTCATTGTACAGTGTGATGCTTCTAAAGTTGGAGTTGGTGGGGTTTTATTTCAGTACGATGACTATGGTAAAGAACACCCAATCGCATATGTCTCTCAGAAATTGAGCAAATCACAGACTAATTACACTGTTACGGAACTTGAATGCCTGGCCGCAATAGTATGTGTTAAGAAGTTTCGTCCTTATATTGATGGACTCCCTTTCCGTATAGTAACGGACCATTCCTCCTTAAGATGGCTCATGTCACAAAAGGATTTGAGCGGAAGATTGGCCCGCTGGAGTCTTCAATTACAAAGATACGATTTCGTCATTGAACACCGTAAAGGTTCTCTGAATGTGGTACCAGATTGCCTATCGAGAATGGATGTCAACGAGGTGACACTCACTGACATAGCATTTGAAATTGATCTATTGTCCCCAGAGTTCAATGACGAAGAATACAAAAATCTAAGGGAAACTATCTCCAAAAATAGAGACTTACTGCCAGATCTTAAGATTTCAGGGAATCATGTGCTGAAGAGGGTTAAGTTTAGGCAAAGTGGCGAAGAAAGCGAAGATGAATTATGGCGTCTTTGGATTCCAAAATCACTTTCCCAAAATATAATAAGATTAGCACATGACACAAACATTTCATGTCATGGTGGCTTCGCTAAGACTTTGTCCAGAATACGGCAAAAGTATTTTTGGCCCAAAATGGTACAGGACGTTAAATTGTTTATTGAAAATTGTGACATATGCAAGTGTGTTAAATCCACAAATAAAATTTCGAGACCTTATGGGTGAACAATTTGTGACAAACAGACCGTTTGAAAGGTTTTACTGTGACTTTCTTGGACCATATCCATTCACGAAAGCTAAAAACTCAGTAATTTTTATTTGTTTGGACCATTTAACAAAATTTATCTTTCTAAAACCACTTAAATCGGCCACATCTGCCAGCGTTATCCTGTTTTTTCAAACGGAAATATTTCCAACATATGGCGTTCCGAAATATGTGCACAGTGATAACGGAAAACAATTTATATCAAGAGAAATGTCTGATTTTTTTAAGCTGTACGAAATACAACATATTACCACAGGATTTTATGCACCCCATTCAAACGCCTCCGAAAGGGCTAATCGAGAAATTATCACTAAAATTCGATGTTTTTTAAAGGACCACAGAGAACATTCAGATTGGGATAAATTCATTCCCCAGATTTTAGCAATTCTGAGAAGCGACTACCATTCCTCGATTAAGTGTTCCCCTTACTATGCTGCATTTGGTCAGAACATGATTCAGCATGGCTCAGCATATACAATTTTGGAGAAGATAGGATGTTTGACTGGTGAAGATTTTAGTGTGCAACAGAATGTTGACAAATTGACCAAAATAAGAGAGAGAATTAGAGAAAACTTAAACACTGCACATGAGAAAGCCACGAAAACATATAACCTGAGGAGTAGGCCAATAGAATTCCAGGTGGGCCAGACCGTATATAGAAAAAACCACATTCTTAGCAATACGTCAAAGCAGATAAATCGAAAATTCATGCCCAAATTCGTTAAATGCAAAATTAGCAAAAAAATTGGTAACAATCTATATGGCATAGAAGATTTAAAAGGGAAATATGTTGGCAAATACCATACTTCAGATTTGAGAACATGATATTTTACCCGGCTTTTGTGGGTCGTGCCCCACGTGTACAAACGAATAATAAAAATTGCACAAAACGTTTAAACAAAATCTTTTACTGTTCGTCCAAAAAAATAGTATATTTTCGGATCGAAGCAGTTTTGTTGCGGATTTTGTTTCATGTACCTTTATTTCAAACTTTTTATTTTTTTATTGTCAATTGTAAGATAATGATATTTTCTTTATCCACATTTATTTGTACAGAAATAGAGAAAAAATCATAATGAAAACATACACCAATTTGTAACTCTTATAAATTGTTTGCTGGGTTGTTTACTTATTATGATTATACCTCATTTATTCTAATACAAATATTTTTCTAGCATGCTACAAATTCTTTTAATACGGGAGAAAGAGTAACTAAATGAACATGAGTTCATACATATATTTGCATGTAGATATTTATATACGTATGTACGTTTATACTGAGAGTGTTACACTCTAAAAACTTCATTCCTTTTATGGTAATATCTCTGTCTTTCTCCACCTTAAGGCATTTATTGATATTTCCATTGTCATTAAAGTCTCCTTGACAAATATAAAACGCAATTAAGAACAATATTAAATATTTCGATCGTTGTCAAGTTGAGATGATTACAAAGAAAAGTGTGGTATAGTCAACTAGTAATAGTTCATTTACATATGTGCTTAACCATCATATTCTCAAAGTGTTTTTTTTTCATAGTCAAAAAATTAATCAGTATAAAATAGTGACATTAAGTAAATTAATTAAAATTAATTAATATAAATTAAGTAATCAAGCCGCAATAACATAATATTTAATGCATATAGTGATTTTTCAAAAGGAGCCTCTTTTCATACATTTGCGAGCGCTGTGTATCACATCAACGTTATACTGGGTGAAAAAGGTACCACAAATCTACGAAAAAGGCCCCACAAATCTAGTGGTGTTACACACCACCTCGATCTTAACCTAAAATCCCACAAAAGAAGTTGCACACGTGTATTTGGAAAAGCTATATTGACATATATCTATTTCGATATCATTTTTGTATTACATGTGGAACCACGTGTAGGTGATATATGTTCACGTCAATTTGCATAAGCCACATGGTATAAACTGTCCAAAAGTCCACCTAATATTGACCGACACCAACCAAAATTAGCAACTACTACGCATCTATAATTTCATCAAAAGAATAAAGACTATTCCAATATGAAGGGCAAAACCATGTCATCAAATTCTGATTTTCACAAAATTTTCTATAAAATATTACACATCATTATATACTCGTATTTAGCACAAATTTTCTAACATATAAATCCAAATTTATGCAAATTGTCAACTCTAAATCAAAATCAATTTACCTTAAAATGAATTACATTATTGAAATATTTACAAACTATTCTAAATTTGCTAATTAAAAATCTACAATTGAACTATTTAAAATACTATAAACCTATACTAAATTAACTAATTATATCTATTTCATTTATATACAAATGATCGTAAGTTTACTAATTAAAATTATTTAAAATACTTACAACCTAATCTTAATTAACTAATTATAACTATTCTTTATTCACTAATTAAAACTATAAATCATTTATATATCTATTAACATATTATTATAACTATTATATTATTGAATATTAATTATATTTAAATTGCATTTTCATAATTTAGAATTTAAGAACTATTTCAAATCTATAATGATAATCTTATTATAATTACTTTTTTTATATTTATATACACTATTGCTAAATTTTAATGTAATTAAATTTGAATTCAGTATTATTAATTACTAACTATTTTCTCCTAATTTATATAATGTTATAATATTTTATAACATTTCATTATTTGAATTTGAATTTAGTCATAATCATTATTTGCTTTAATTTATGTAATATAATTATAATTAACTAACTTTTCACTTCGAGTGTACAATATATCTTTACTTTTTACTTAAGTTTTTTTTTATTATCTTTATTTCTTTATTTTGTAAAAAAATGTAAATATCATAAAAAACTAATAATTCTTTACAAGTAGCAGAGATCACCATCAACAACAACAACACTCATTGATTGCTGGGCCCATCATCTCAATCGAAGTGGAATGTAATAAACAATGTTTTTGTAAGTGATGTTTCTCTCTATTATTTATTTTTAATTATCTCTTTTATATTATTCCTATTTTGTAAATTCTTATTTTGTCAGTCCGATTCATATTTGTCCCCATAGTCCGAATTATAAATTTAAAAAAATACTCTTTACATTCTAATTAAATATTGTTAATTTAGTATGTACGTTTTACTCAATGAGTAAAGATCAAATGTTTTTATTGTATACCATTATTCTTTTCCCCTTTAATTTAATAAACATTTGTTAATTTTGATTTTTAAGAAAATGAAACACTAAATTATTTAGTATGGGAAAGATAGCTATAGGATATATGTAAGTATGGATTTCAATTTCAGGGTATTAGGTCTGTCATAGGTGTCTGTTTTTGAACAGTTGGGAGGGAACAATGTACCCTAATTGGCATACCATCTCGCCATAGACTCATTTCTTTAAAATTTGTTTTTCTAATTAAATTATTCTCTGTTCAGATTTACATACTCTATGGGTGTGAGAGTATGTTATGTGTTTACGCGTCAAGACTCGGGTTGAGAACCAACGATACATAGTATAGAGCTAGCGGGTTAACATTTTCATGCCCCTTAACCATTGTAGGATCTTGTTCGGTTATGTATGTTTGAATATGCTAGAAATTGTTTGCAATTTTTATTATTCGAGATTCTAGCCGGCTCGTAACAGATATCAGTGTATTCTGTTGGCTAAAAAAAACACTAATGTCTTTCATTATGTTTCAATTGGTATATATTTATTTTCGATTTCTGAAAATTTAAAAATTTGAGTTGTATCACTTTTGAACTGGGTGTGCGATATATACCATTTTTGTATCTAAATATTATCCCCTATTCCTAACTCTAACTTCACTCAGATACATAACAGCTAACTTTAATGTCGATAAGTTAAGTAATTTAAAATATTAAAAAAAGAACCATTAGGAGAAAAGTAAAAAATTGGAAATTTAAAAAATACCCCATTTTGCCAATGTTTGTGCTACCGACATGTCTCAAACAATTAAAATCTGTGTTAATGTGCTCAAGAAAAATTATGTTTTGAAAAAAGTACCAAACTGTTTAGCCGAATTTGGTATTATATAATGTTTAAAGAAAACTCAAAAAGTACCATTAGAAGAATGAAAAAATACGTATAGTTCAGTTCTCATATTTTTTGTATCAAAATATTATCCCATAATCCTAACTCAAACTTCACTCAGATACATAACAGCCAACTTTAAAGTCGATAAGTTAAGTAATTTACAATATTTAAAAAAAGGACCATTATAAGAAAAGTACAAAGTTTGAAATTTAAAAACAATTTTGTCTCAAACGATTAAAATCTGTGTTAGTGTGCTCAAGAAAAATTGTGTTTTAAAAAATGTACCAAACTGTTTAACCGAATTTGGTCCAGTCTATTAGAGAGTTCCAAATAACATTCTGTTAGTTAATTTTAGTATAATTCCAGGAATCAATGTTAAAAAAATATCAAATTTGGCTTCATAATTTCAAATAAAATGTATTTTCCATTTTTACCCGCTTTTGGTACTTTTTTGTATCCCCATAGCGGTGGTAAATTTCAATTCAAATAAATTTCTATATCATGGTGTCTATTTATATGTCTATTTATGAAAAACATATTTTATGAAAAAAGTACCAAAATTAAACACAATTTTTAACCCTTCAGTTTTCGAATTTCCAAAAAAGTACCAAATTCATATTTGTTATTTTTTGATAAGTAAAGAATACAGTTTAAAATTTGTTTCTATGTTTATTGGTTTAAAAGATACATAGGGTGCCAAAAAGTACCAAAATACAGTTTTTACCCGTTTGCTCCCCTAAAAGGTTTGAATTTCTTAAGAAATCAAAGTTTTTATGAAGAAAATAGCTATTCTTTTGATGCAATTTAGGAATAAATCCCTTAAAATACCTGCCTGTCCGAGCTATTAAATTGTGCTTGCATTTATAATATGACACAAATTTAAGTTCTTTAAAAAACAGACCAATTTAAAATTCTTAACTAACAATAACGAACAAGTTAAATTTTGTTGTTTTCTTATATTTTTTTATTTATTTATTCATTTTGCTTTAACAAATAAAACACCAGCTCTCTAACACTTGGTGGCACTTAATAAATTTATTCATTCTTATGTTTTCGTGTCGAATTCTGGCGATTTATTATGGTTTAGCCAGAATTTGACGTTTTTCCATTGGTTGACAGTTCACAAAAAAACCGCAGGCGCACCATTACAAAAGAGCAGTCAGTGGCTTATGCATATGTATGAATTTTGTAGCTGTATGATTCAAGTCCATACTTGCCACCACCGCACCAACACCACCAGCACTGCTACTACCCAGCAGTTCTGCGATACTGTCCCGAACTAGTTATCTAGTGACTAGTTATTTTAACACGTTCTAAGACTCTTTTGGATTACAATGAGACTGTCTGATAGCTGGTCCAAAATAGTCAACGCATTGGTTTAACTTACTAGCTATCTAACTGGTTGCTTGATCAGCTAAATAACTGTTAACATGTACGCGTGCTAATTTAACTCAACTAATCAGTTAAAAAGGCATCTCATAGACTGTCCAATAACTGATTGTTTGTTAACAAACCTTCCTCCTACAACTCTCCAATAGATTACTTCTGGTGGTAAAAATAACTACTTTTTAAAGTGTAGTACGAAATGAAGGTTTAAAGTGACTACACTCTAGATTACTTAGAGACACTTAAGTGACAAATAATATGGGGTGTAAAAAGTAAACAATTGACTTGTATCTGCACTACTACATATATCACATACTTCCCAAATGACCAAAAATATATCAATTGGAGTTAGCCAAGTTATCAGACTTTGGTAACAATTACTGTCTATAAGGGATACATTGACTACTTGCTTAACTGCTGGGTATTTCACCTACTGTTTGTTGGTAAGCAGGTGTTTATCTTGCAGCAAATGAACACACACACACAAATACTTGCAGTTGCAATATGTTGCAGACAAAGTCTTAAGAATTTTTGTGCAAACATTGCACACTAGAGTAGACCAGAGTAGAGTAGTTATTTTTTGAAGTACATTTATGTAGAAAAATTACAAAAAAAAAAACTAAAGTAGATTACAATATGTTGCGCGCTATTGAGTTTTGTTCCTTAATGAAACAGCTGAATTAAGGATAAATATAGAAAACTTTCAACACAGCTCTGCTCATAACTATTTGAACATGCAATTGTAGATATTTGATGTGGTTGCATTCTAAGTGATAACAATTTCTAGATAAAATTCTTTGTCTTGTTCAAAAAAATTCTTTAGAAAAACAAATAGAAGAAATACATAATTAAAAAGAAAGGACATGTTTGAGTTTGTTGTAAAGTTGATTTTAGTAGTCAAAATAAACAGTTGTTCAAATATCGTTGAGGTTGTTGTTAAACAATTTGTTATATTTATTTTATATAAATAACTTTAGGTGTGAAAATTAAATTTCATATTAAATTAGCTTTAACTTACTAATTTAAATACTCTTTCCTTTTATTTATTTTCAGATTATTCAAATTCTTTGAATTTAGCAAATTGTGGTAAGTTTATGTTAATTTCTTGTAATAAATCCTAAAAAACGGTTACCCGATTAAATTTAATACACAATTTATGTATATAACTGGAATTATTTGAAATTGACCAACCTTCAGATTTTTATTATGTTCTAGAAAGTTGTTTATTGAGATCTTAGGTACATTTTTGTAGTTGATTGTTTTCTTGAATTTTGAACGGTTTGCTACCTATGGACCTGAACAGGAGTTTTAGCGTTTTTGATCTTAAGGGTGAAGTTTTTTGATTTTATATGTTCACAATATTTGTTCTTTATGACAAGGGCCTCAAAGAGTAAATCAAAAATTCCGAACTGTTTGCAAGATATGAGCCTGAGAAAATTATCACTTTTTTGCAAAAATGACACCTAGGGCCCAAATCTTAGGGGGCCCATAAGAGGGGGTAAAACTGGTCTTTTTTGGTATTTTATCATGTGGTGCTGTCCGTATATGGTTATAATTCCATGACTTAAAAAATTACACAGTTTCTAACCATTTATTACACTTGTCATGCCCTTCTTTTGGACTTTTTCGATGATCCCAAGGTCTAAAATTGTTCTAAGTCTTTTGCACAAAATCAGACCAATATTTTCAACAACAAAATTAAAATAAAAATTGTTTTCATACTTCATTTAACCATTATAATCTTATAAATAATATCCCACATTTTACTTTTAAAAATGTTTTATTAAAAATTGCGTAGCCTATTTTCTAGAGTCCGATTGAATATTCGGCTGTGGATTAGGCAAAAAATCGGCCTAATACCAGGGCGAAACTTTTATAAGGAAAAAGATTAAGATTGAGTCAGAAAAAACGTATGTATACACACTATTCCAGCCAAAACTTATCCTTGGTCCAACAAATTATTATTTTTTAATTACACTAGCTTTTAAAAATATGTATGTCAGATATGTCAGGTGTGTTCGCGTACTTTCCAGTAAATTACTCTCAATCTGAAAAATTGCAACAAAAAAAGTACGCGAACAACAATTTGTAAAAATAAGTTGTATTTTATTATAAATCAATTCAAAACGTTTGTTTTGTGCTATTTTACATCTTTTCTTTGCAAACTTGTAATTTGTATTAACCCTCCGTTACTCGCAACTGATCTGGTTGATACAGGCAAATATTTTTTTATAGTAAATTTTTTTAAACACCCTAAATTTTAAGTTATTTTTTGATAAAATAATATTTTTTTTGTATTACTCTTTTAAATACATTGCATTTAATATTGTTTTTATGTTTTCGAAATAAAAAGTGAAGAGATTATTTTTGAAACGCGTCTTTTTTATTGATATCAATTTGATACATTGCGACTAGTTTCGATTGAAAATGAATGCGACTAAAGGAGGGTTAATTTTCAACTTTCAGTAAAAATATCACAACTGTCCAGTAAAATATCACTTTTAACAATCTCTTGATCTCTCGTTACAAGTTTTTAAAGGTAAACGAACGGAATCCCGTAACTTCCAGTGATTATTTGTACAAATTATTAAAAATTATCAAGTACGCGAACATTGCTATTATCTTTTCTAAATCATTAATTTTCAACTGTTAATTCCGTCAAAATGGACACGAAAAAAAAGTACATGAACAAATAATTAAAATTTGCATAAAAATCTAATATAAAAAAATAGCAAAAGATCAGAATGTTCATCGTCACACTGTTTCAAAAGCCATTAAACAGTATAAGAAAGACTTGAACATTGAAAGAAAACCTTGATCAAGAAGATAAAAATTTCGAACAGATATTGGTAAGGGAAAATAAGTCGAACAACTCTATCGAAGAGCACCAAACAGTTACAACAGCTCGTAAAGTTAAATGATCTGATTCTTTTGTGAGCATAGCCAAGGCTAATGCTGAGTTGAAGCCGTATAAAGTTCAGAAAGTTCTAGATCGCAAAGAGGTAAAGAACTTAGAAGCAGAAGAACTAGAAAAAAAATTGAGGTCAAAATTTGCAACAAAAAAAATACAACAGTTGTGACATGGGTTATGAAATTTATGTACTGGCAGATCCATCCAATTCTCCATCCAATGGAAAGGAATTAAGCTCTTTTAAAAAAATAATTAAAGAACACAGGAAAGGTATCCCAATTCATCCAAAAAGATAACGGAAGCAACTAAAAAATACAAATTTTGTATGGAAAATATTCAAGTTTTAAACCCTATTCCCAGTATTCTTCATACAAATTGCTTACGCTTCCAAACGTTTCGTTTAATAAACCGAGGCCCTTATTATACCCTACATTACCATAGTGGGGAGAGTATATTGGGTTAGTGCTGATGTTTGTAAATTCCAAAAATATTGTCCCACCACCCACCTTAAAGTATACAAATCTGCTGAGGATCACTTTCTGAGTCGATTTAGCGATGCCCGTCCGTCTGTCCGTCCATGTAAACCTTGTAATCAAACTACAGGTCGCAATTTGAAAGATAGTTCGGCAAAATTTGGTACAAGCTCTTCTATTAACCCAAGGACGAAGCCTTTAGAATTTGGTTATCGGTCCATTATTTCTCCTAGCCCCCATAAATACCTTAGTTATATAGATATCCAAACCAAATACTGCAAAAATAATTTTTATATAAGTCAAACTCGCCTCACCAAATTTTGTGATGATCGGTCCACAATTATTCATAACTACCATATAGACCCACTTCCGAAACTCACTTTAACTACCATAAATATCTTAAAAATATTGGTATTCTAATAAAACTCAACAAATAATTTATATATGTATACATATATAAAAGTCATGTCACTAAATTTTATAACGATCGGTCCATAATTAGTCATACCTACCATATAATGCCCACTTCCGAAAATCATTTTAATGAGTGTAGATTTCTTAAAAATGTTGGTATTCAAATAAAATGCAACACAAATAGATTTCATATATACAGAAGTCATGCCACCTAATTTTATTGCGATCGGTCCATAATTAGAATGGTTTGACCGATTATACTTTCTTACTTGTTTTATTTTAGATCATTAAATTTAGCATTAATTTTTTTTCCATATAAAATTTGTTTAACGTTTGTCGTTGCGCTTTATAAAATTATCTATTGAAAAATAAATGAAAATATCTGAGTATGCGCGCGTAACATTGAATAAATAATTATATATAAATAGGCCACACGTTTTTTTGTGGTACACTTTTAGGTATGTTATTGTCCACCAATATTGAAGAAACATATGTATATGGTTTAAAAGGTTTTTTTCTCTAGATGTGCACAATATAAAAAATATTTAAAAATTCTTTCCATAAAAGTGGTAAAAAGCGTTTTAAAAGTTTATCAAATTTCAAAACTCTAGATGTTTCCTAGGGTTTTTATTTGACTCCAAAACTTCTCATTAAACTCAATATCGATTAGTGATCAGATCAGTAAGTTAATCAGATTTTCCTCATATCTGTTTCAAAGAGAACAATATGTAAGTATAATATGAATGGAGTATTGGACGTCAAACTATAAAGGCCTCATTTTATAAAAGTTTTCAGAAACGTTAGCAATTTGTATGAAGAATACTGGGAAAAGGGTTTGAAATTTGTTTAACGTTTGTCGATTCGTTTTATAAAATGAGGCCCAAAATCAAATAACGATACTTTTATGACATGCTTTATGTGAGTGAAGTTAAATACACCGAGTTAAATATGTTTCGACGTAATTCGTTGCGTCATTACGTATTTGCAAATATCTCGCGCGTATATTTAGCAAATATGTCTACATTTGGGACATATTTAGCAAATATATCTGCTTTTGTGACAATCCTCAAAGAAACGCACATATCACATATCATATGAATTTTTTAAGTTGTGGCCCTACCTGAAAAGATTCCGGGACGGGACATACCTCAAATTAAAGGTAATTGAACCAGCTGACGGAATCCTTAAAACTTTTTTTAAAAATGTAAATTTTTCGATCTTTAACGATTTTTCGAAAAATCACATATGAATTTTTTAAGTTGTGGATTCCGTCAGCTGGTTCAATTGCCTTTAATTTGAGGTGTGTCCCGTCGCGGAATCATTTCTGGTACGGACACAACTTAAAAAATTTAGTAAAAATGTTCATATGTGATTTTTCGAAAAATCGAAAAATTTACAGTTCTAAAAAAAGTTTTAAGAATTCCGCCAGCAGGTTCAATTGATTTTAATTTGAGGTATGTCCCGTAACGGAATCTTTTCTGGTAGGGACACAACTTAAAAAATTCAGTAAAAATTCTCATATGTGATTTTTCGAAAAATCGTTAAAGATCGAAAAATTTACATTTTTAAAAAAAGTTTTAAGTATTCCGTCAGCTGGTTCAATTACCTTTAATTTGAGGTATGTCCCGTCCCGGAATCTCTCTGGTAGGGCCACAACTTAAAAAATTCATATGATATGTAATATGTGCGTTTCTTTGAGGATTGTCACAAAAGCAGACATATTTGCTAAATATGTCCCAAATGTAGACATATTTGCTAAATATGTCTCAAATACGCGTGAGATTGGCGTAACGAATTACGTCGAAGCATATTTAACTCGGCGTATTTAACTTCACTCACTTTTATTAATAATTTGTTTAAAAATACGATTTTTTAATACAACAAATGTTCAATAGTAAAATTTTTACACACAGTTATTGTGCGACCCCTTGAGTTCAGTAGTATAATGAATATTTTGTGGCGATACATATGGTTTGTGACTATACTAAATTAATAGCTGGTAAATTATTGTACTGTTGTCGTTATTTTGTTTACAGCCAGGTGGCGTGTTTGTCATTTAGTTCATAAGAGGTTCACAGTGCCGGGTTAATATATACGGTACACTGGGATATTTGGGCTATAATAAAAATACAATTCGCTTATTGAATTGGGGGATTTATCATTCACACATCGAAATATTGGTCGTAAACCCAAAAAGTATATATTGGTCTCATTTTATAAAACGAAGCGTTTAGAAACGTAAGCAATTTGTATAAAGAATACTAGGAAAAATTGTTTGAACTTGAATTTTGTTCATAAAAAATTTGTTAAACGTTTGTCGTTGCGTTATATAAAAAAGGTAAAGGGGTTTTAAAATATCATTCATACGATCGCATTTTATAACACTGTTTTGGGGCAGTAACAAATAAAATCGAATGCGGTTGTAATTTTTGTAAAATTGTTTCAACAATATTTTTATTTTAAAGCTATAAATTATTTGTTATAAATTGAGATTGTGTAAACGTACTTTAACAATATAAATGATAATAATATAGAAATAGTTAAGTATTTTATTATATCTTTAATGAAATAAGCCCTTTAATTTGTTTATAAACAACAAAATTATCTTTACTTCGATTAAAAAACAATTTCATATAAAATCAATACAATTTATTTTATAAACAGAATTTCCATATCGACAAATTATTTAAATATGTAATGCGTAAAATATTTTCGCTCATTGATAAAGTTCATAAAAGCAAAAACGTGCTCTTAAAAGTGAAATATGGAAAATATGAATAAATAAATCAATGACAAAATTTTATAATTGTTCTGAAACAGATTAATATCTTGTATATATATCAGAAAAAATAAGCAATTTTGGTTTCCCTGGATATTTATAAAAACACGTTGACTAAAAAGGAACATTTATAAACTTGTAGTTCATTATGTAAAACGCAACGACAAACGTTAAAGAAATTGTGGGCCTCATTTTGTAACACGAAACTTTCAGAAGCGTAAGCAAATTGTATGACGAATACTGGGAAAAGGGTTTGAAACTTGAATATTTTCCATACAAAATGTGTTTAACGTTTCGTTTTATAAAATGATGATCTGTGTATGGAAAATATTCAAGTTTGAAACCTTTTTCCCACTATTCTTTATACAAATTGCTTACGTCTCTTAACGCTTCGTTTTATAAAATGAGGCCAGTAAATAATTTGTATGAAGAATACTGGGAAAAATGTTTTAAATTTTAACATTTTCCATACAAAATTTTTTTAACGAAACGAAAAGCTTTTCATAAAATGAGGCCCTAACAGTTTAATAATTTAATATCACATTTTCAAAATTATTTGTATATCTGTATTTTTTTCCAATCTTTATTTATTTGTACATATTTCTCCGCATATGTATTTATTTCATATTTTAATAAGCATTTCAACTGCTGACTGCTAACTAAAATGGTTAAAAGAATTTTAAAAAGTTGAAACCCCAAAAGTTTATAAACCAACCGAATCATATTTAGTGCGCAATAAGAAATTTGTTTTGACTTCTCTTCGTTTTAACGAATCTTAAATTCTTATCATAAATGGCTTATCTTTAAAAAGTAGAGTAAATAATTATTAAAAATAAAAAATAAAAATTATGACGTTGCACACGAATTTTGTTACGTTGCAGTTTGTATGTTTATATACAAAAAAAAATCTTTTAACAATAGCAACTTTACATGATCGTAATTCAATCAGAGACTTCAAAAGAAAACAAGACTTGGAAAATTTTCATATTTATTCTTTTAGCTGAAAATATTGGAAAACATTAAAATTTATATGTATTACATATCCATGTATAAGAGTAAAATTTGCTATTAGTTTACAACAGCTTTTGCACACGGCTCTACCTTAAAATACCGTTAATGGTTTCGTGTGCATTTTATTGGTTCGACAGTACCTAATTACTGTAGTGTGGTGTAGTGTAGTGTGTCTACTACAATATCGTTTCGTAAATGCACACCTCACTACTCAGCTTAAAATTTGTGGAAATATTTTCTAAAGTGGTAATGTGCTGAAAAGTGTTCAACAACAAACATATCTATAAAACCACAAACATTCGAAACAAAATCATCAGTCAGTACTAAAAGTTGCTTAAACAACAACATCTGAAATCTATTTTTCTTGTAAAAAAAAACTAAAAACAAACTATCAAACAAAATGCCTTGCCCCTGCGGAACTGGTAAGTTTTACAACATAAACTAAACAATAATACGAAATTTTAATTTACAAAATATTTTTTTTATTAGGTTGCAAATGCACTTCCCAAAACCAAACTGGCAATTGCGGTTGCGGAACCTCTTGCAAATGCGGATCCAGCAAGTAATAATCTTAGCTGATGCCCGAGAATGTATTTAATTAAGACTCAATTTATCCAACTATTTTTCCTACATATCAAATGTTTTAAATTAATTTAAGAAAAATTAATTTATTTGGCTTTAATATTTTTTGACAAATAAATGAAATAATTAAAAAAAAAACATTAAAAACAAATTCAGTTGTTTGATTTCAAAAAAATATTTATTAAATAAGTTATTTAAAAATTTAGAAACTATTTCAAAGAAATTGGCACTCAAGCACTAAATTTAGATTGAGTAAAATCTAAATTTAGTTTGCAAAGCTATCAGTATTATAGCTACTTAAATACACAGAAAAAAGTTTCAACATAAATATGATTTCATTGATTACAATTCATAACATTAATAAATAATTTCCTAAATATTAAGATTTTTTCATATTTTATGTTTTCAAATTAAAGGCCTCATTTTATAAAACGCAACGACAAACGTAGATCAAATTTTGTATGGAAAAAATTCAAGTTTCAAACCTTTTTCCCAGTATTCTTCATACAAATTGCTTACGCTTCCAAACGTTTCGTTTTATAAAATGTGGCCTTAAATCTAGAAGGCTTGAAAAATATAATATCAATTTTCATTTATATTTCTATGTTGTTGAAAAATATTTGAAATTTTCTTGGAAATTTTTTTATTTATTGATTAAGGGCTTCATTTTATAAAACGAAGCGTTCAGAAACGTATTTCATAAAACGAAACGTTTGGAAGCGTAAGCAATTTGTATGAAGATTACTGGGAAAAGGGTTTAAAACTTGAATATTTGCCATAGAATTTTATTTTAACTTTTGTCGTTTCGTTTTATAAAATTAGCAATTTCTATGAAGAATACTGGGAAAAGGGTTTGAAACTTGAATATTTTCCATACAAAATTTGTTTAACGTTTCGTTTTATAAAATAAGGGCCTAAATTTGTTTAAGGGGATGATATGCATTATGTTTATGGATATTTTATTATATTAAATGATATTTTTTAAGTTTCAGATATTGTTGATTCATCTTGAAATATTGGCCAATATATGGCTATTATGCAAATACATAGTTATGAATTAATTCATTAGATAATACAATTATAATGCAATTTATCATAAAATATTATTAAAATTATACAAAAAAGCTAAAATTAGTTCTTGTTGTTTTCATTCATTAGTCCCGGTCCACACTGAAACATTTGCTGTAAAACATTTTGAAAAAATAGGCAATTTGTATGAAGAATACTGGGAAAACTTGGTTTAAAACTTGAATTTTATTTTAACGTTTATCGTTTCGTTTTATAAAATTAAATCCTAAACCTTCCAAATTTTACACTTTTGAATATTCAAGTTAATGTCCTCATTTTATAAAACGCAATGGCAAACGTTAACAAAATTTTGTATGGAAAATATTCAGGTTTAAAATAAACCCTTTCCCAGTATTCTTCATAACGTTTCGTTTTACAAAATGAGACCCTTATTATTTTCCATATAACTTAGGGCCTCATTTTATAAAACGCAACGACAAACGTTAAACAAATTTTGTATGGAAAATATTCAAGTTTAAAACCTTTATTCTCAGTATTCTTCATACAAATTGTTTTTCGAGTTTTAAAAATTTTCCCAGTTTTGTTTTACAAACTTTTTGAATAAAACAACTAAATTAGTTTTTAATGTTTTTTTACTTATTTAATTTTTTTGAACAAAAAATGTTAAAACCAAATAATTAGATTTTTCTTAAATTAATTTAATGCATTTGATATGTACAGAGAGTTGTTAAACTAAAATCCTAATTAAATACAATCTGGGGCAGCAGCTTATCACTTTACTTGCAGGATCCGCATTTGCATGAGGTGCCGCAACTGCATTTGCCAGTTTGGGTTTGAGAAGTGCATTTGCAACCTAATTTGGTGAAAAAAACGATATTTTGTTAATAAAACTGTTGTATTATCCTTTATTTTATGTTGTAAAACTTACCAGATCCGCAGGGGCAAGGCATTTTGTTTGATAGTTTGTTTTTTTAAGTTTTGTTACAAGAGAATTAAACTTCAGATGTTGTTGTTTAAGCAACGTTTAGTACTGACTGATGATTTTGCTACGAATGTTTGTGATTTTATAGATATGTTTAGTGTTAAACATTTTCCAGCTCACTACTACTTAAGAAAATTAATTCTTAAAATTTAAAGCTTAGTAGTGAGGTGTGCATTAGTCATGCAACTACGCTGGAAGAGGCCCACTACACCAATGCTAATGTTAATGCTAATAAAAGCACACGAACCCTGTATGTTAGCGCTGTTTCGTGTGCAAAAGCTGTTTTAAACTGAATGATTGTAAGATAATCAATCAATTAATTTATTTCTAAACTATTTTTCTCAATAAACAATATTTTTAAGAAAAATCTGAAAGCTTTTCAAGTCATGTTTTCTTACAAATATTTTCTATTTACAAACTTACAAACTAAAACGTAATAATATTCAAATGCAACGTCATAATTTGTTTTTAAATTTTGTATTATTATTTAATCTAATGTGTTTATTGTCGTTAATGATAAACAATGATAACAATTAAAGATTCGTTAAAACGAAGACAAGGCTAAAGAAAATTGTTACTGCGCACTAAATTCGGTTCGTGGTGTTTATTAACTTTTGGGGTTTCAGCTTTTTAAAATATATTCAATCGTTTTAGTTAGCTGTCAGCAGTTAAAATGCTTATTAAAAAATAAATAAAATATATGCGGAGTAATATAAAAATATATTTAGAGTCTAATTTCTTAAAACGAAACGATAAACATATTTAGGGCCTCATTTTATAAAACGAAACTTTTGGAAGCGTAATCAATTTGTATGAATAATACTGGGAAAATGGTTTGAAACTTGAATATTTTCCATACAAAATTTTGTTAACGTTTGTCGTTTCGTTTCATAAAATTAGACCCTTAAACAATGTCAAACAAATGTGTGCCTAAAAAGGGGTTTCGCTTTTTTGAGTAAATATTTGCCATGTATGACCCTACCTTTACGCTTCCAATCGTTTCGTTTTATAAAATGAGGCCCTGAGACTAATCCCATTGTATTGTAAGGACCTTATTTTATACGACGCAACGACAAACGTTAAACAAATTTTGAATGGAAAAAATGCATGTTTCAAACCTTTTTCCCGGTATTCTACATACAAATTGCTTAAGTTTCAGAACGATCCATTTTATAAAATGACGCCCTAATAGTAAACATTTTAAAAATTTAATAATTTCCATATGAGCAATACCACGAGAATAACAACCACAACTGAAAAATCAAAAACCCTTGAAACTTTTTTCAACATGATTTGAATAGTAGAAAACACTAAAATTTTACTTATTTAAAGCTTATTACGACATTTTAAGGGCATAAATAATAGCTTAGGGTCTCATTTTATAAAACGAAACGACAAACGTAAAACAAATTATGTACGGAAAATATTCAAGTTTCAAACCCTTTTCCCAGTATTCTTCATACAAATTGCTAACGTTTCTGAACGCTTCGTTTTACAAAATGAGACCCAATATTTGTTTAACGTTTGTCGTTGCGTTTTACAAAATGAGGCCCATATATTTTTCATTATGTATTTATGAGATCATTTTATAAATCGAAACGTTTTGAGACGTATGAAATTAGTATGAAAGATGTTGGGAAAATGGATTGAAACTTGAATTTTTTCCATACAAATTTTGTTTAACGTTTGTCGTTTCGTTTTATTAAATTAAGCCCTTAAGCATATTTCTCCGCACATGTATTAATTACATATTTTAACAAGCATTTTCCACAGCTAACTAAAATGGTTACAAGCATTTTAAAAAGCTGAAACCCCAAAAGTCTATAAACCAAAGAAATTTGTTTTGACTTCTCTTCGTATTAACGATTCTTAAATTCTTATCATAAATAGCTTATCTATAAAATATAATAAAACATTAGAGTAAATAATTATGAAAAATAAAAAACAAATTATGACGTTGCACACGAATTTTTATACCCTACACCAACATAGTGGGGAGGGTATAATGCGTTTGTGCAGATGTTTGTAACGCCCAAAAATATTAGTATAAGACCCACCTTAAAGTATACCGATCGATTTAGAATCACTTTCCTAGTCGATTAAACGATGTCCATCCGTCCGTCTGGCTGGCTGTCCATGTAAACCTAGTGCGCAGAGTACAGGTCGCAATTTTGAAGATATGTCGATCAAATTTGGTACATATTCTTTGTTCGGCCCAAGGACCAAGATTATTGAAACTGGCTGAAATCGGTCCATTATTTCACCTAGCCCCCATACAAATGCCTTTCCGAATTTGGACTTTATCGGTCATAAATGTTTATTTTATATATGTATCACCAAAATTACGCTCCAAATAAGTTTTATATATACAAAATTCATGTCACCAAATTTTGTCACGATCGGTCCATAATTAGTCATAGCTCGCAAATAGACTCGATTTCGAAAATCACTTTAACGAGCATAAATCGCTTAAAAATGTTAGTATACACACAAAATTCAACATTAACTTTCATATAGACGTAAATCACACGACCTAATTTCATGGTGATCGGTCCATAATTGGTCATAGCTCCCATATAAGACCCACTTCCGAAAATCACTCAAAAATATAAATTATTGAAATTTAAAAAAAAATGTTTTTGCTCTTTTACTTAGTGTAGGGTATTATATGGTCGGGCTTGACGGACCATACTTTCTTACTTGTTTTACGCTGCAGTTTGTATGTTTATATACAAAAAAATTCGTTTAACAATTGGAATTTAACATGATCGTAATTAAGTCAGAGACTGTAAAAGAAAACAAGACTTGGAAAATTTTCATATTTATTCTTTAAGCTGATAAAATTGGAAAACATTAAGAATTATATGTATTACTATACATATCTATGTATAAGAGTAAAATTTGCTATCATCTTACAACGATTTAGTTTACAACAGCTTTTGCACACGTCTCTACCTTAAAATACTGTTAATGGTTTCGTGTGCATTTGATTGGTTCGAAAGTAATTATCGTAGTGTGGTGTAGTGTAGTGTGCCTACTACAATATCGTTTCGTAAATGCACACCTCACTACTCAGCTTAAAATTTGTGGAAATCTTTTCTAAAGTGGTAAAGTGCTGAAAAGTGTTCAACAACAAACATATCTATAAAATCACAAACATTCGAAACAAAATCATCAGTCAGTACTAAAAGTTGCTTAAACAACAACATCTGAAATCTATTTTTCTTGTAAAAAAAAAACCTAAAAACAAACTATCAAACAAAATGCCTTGCCCCTGTGGAACTGGTAAGTTTTATAACACAAACTAAACAATAATACAAAATTTTAATTTACAAAATATCGTTTTTTTATCCAAATTAGGTTGCAAATGCACTTCCCAAAACCAAACTGGCAATTGCGGTTGCGGCACCTCTTGCAAATGCGGATCCAGCAAGTAATAATAATCTTAGCTGCTGTCCCAGAATGTATTTAATTAAGACTTAATTTATCCAACTATTTTTTCTACATATCAAATGTTTTAAATTAATTTAAGAAAAATTTATTTATTTGGCTTTAATATTTTTTGTCAAATAAATGAAATAATTAAAAAAAAAAAAAACATTAAAAACAAATTCAGTGGTTTGATTTGATGGTAAAATGGTAAAATTTTTTAATTCTATGGATAGATTTTTTTAAAATTTTTTTTTCCTAAAATTTTTTAGATGTTTCTCTACATAATTCATGATAAGTCAAAAAGGGTTGTTGATATTATTGAAGTAAACTTAGAAAAGTTCAGATTTACATAACCTTTATTGCGTTTTAATCGGCTCAGTAGTATCGGAGTTATAATAACAAATTGAAGGAAAAAATATATATTTTTAAAATATTTATTTTTAAACGGCTGCGAATGAGAGTTTACCATTGCAATGAAAGTGAACCCGTTATTTTCGGTCTCTGGTCTCTGGCCTCAGGTCACTAGAACAAGAAATGTAGGAACAGAGATAACATATTTTGAGAAATATTAAAATAAAAGATAATTTTTACTTAAAATATATCCATATTTACATGTATTTGAGTTTTTGTCTTCGTAAGATACCGTTATCCTATTCACAGGTATGACCAAAAAAATTGAATTTTTTTAACGGCAGTTTCAAAACTCCATTTCAAATTTGAAGCAATTTTTTTTTAACAAATTTCTGTATTTTATACATATAAAGTAAGAAATTAAGTGTAACTATTTTTTTTAAAGTTCAGTACGATTTGACAAAAAAAACAAGTAAGAAAGTATGGTCCGTCAAGCCCGACCATATAATATCCTACACTAAGTAAAGAGCAAAAACATTTTTTTTTTAAATTTCAATAATTTATATTTTTGAGTGATTTTCGGAAGTGGGCCTTATATGGGAGCTATGACCAATTATGGACCGATCACCATGAAATTAGGTCGTGTGATTTGTGTGTATATTAAAGTTAACTATGTTGAATTTTGTGTGTTTACCAACATTTTTAAGCGATTTATGCACGTTAAAGTGATTTTCGGAAGCGGGTCTATATGGGAGCTATGACTAATTATGGACCGATCGTAACAAAATTTGGTGACATGAATTTTGTGTATATAAAACTTATTTGGAGCGGAATTTGTGGAGATACATATATAAAATAAACATTAATGACCGATAAAGTCCAAATTCGGAAGGACATTTGTATGGGGGCTAGGTGAAATAATGGACCGATTTCAGCCAGTTTCAATAATCTTGGTCCTTGGGCCGAACAAAGAATATGTACCAAATTTGATCGAAATATCTGCAAAATTGCGACCTGTACTCTGCGCACAAGGTTTACATGGACAGCCAGCCAACCAGACGGACGGACGGACATCGCTTAATCGACTCAGAAAGTGATTCTAAGTCGATCGGTATACTTTAAGGTGGGTGTTAGACTAATATTTTTGGACTTTACAAACATCTGCACAAACGCGTAATACCCTCACCACTATGGTGGTGTAGGGTATAAAAACCGGTGACCGGCAAGAAATCCAATTGCTTTTAATTTATAAAATTAAAAATAAATTCCATTGATCATGCCAAAAAATTACAAAAGACGGCAGCTTATGAAAAAATATGACAGATAGAGGACACAAATTTTATAGATGACAGCCAGTTAAAATAGATGATTGTCCTCTAAAAACGAGGACGTATGGTCACCTTAACTTAGGGCCACATTTTATAAAACGCAACGACAAACGTTAAACAAATTTTGTATGAACAAAATACAAGTTAAGGGCCTCATTTTGTGAAACGAAGCGTTCAGAAACGTAAGCAATTTGTATGAAAAATTCTGGGGAAAGGGTTCGAAACTTGAATATTTTCAATAGAATTTTATTTTAACGTTTGTCGTTTCTTTTAATAAAATTAGACCCTAAAATCGTTTTCTAAATATTCTTCATAAAAATTGCTTAAGGGCCTCATTTTATAAAACGAAACGACAAACGTTAAAAAAATTTTGTATGGAAAATATTCAAGTTTCAAACCTTTTTCCCAGTATTCTTCATACAAATTGCTTACGTTTCTGAACGTTTCGTTTTACAAAATGAGACCCTAAGTTTGAGCAATTCAAGTTTTAAAACTTTTCCCAGTTTTTTTTTACAAACTTTTTGAATAAAACCACTAAATTAGTTTTTAATGTTTTTTTTACTTATTTCATTTTTTTTTTGACAAGAAAATATTAAAGCCAAATAAATAGATTTTCCTTAAATTAATTTAATGCATTTGATATGTACAAAGAATTGTTAAACTAAAATCTTAAATAAATACAATCTGCGACAACAGCTAATCATTTTACTTGCAGGATCCGCATTTGCATGAGGTGCCGCAACTGCATTTGCCAGTTTGGGTTTGAGAAGTGCATTTGCAACCTAATTTAGAAAAAAATACGATATTTTGTTAATAAAACTGTTGTATTATCCTTTATTTTATGTTGTAAAACTTACCAGATCCACAGGGGCAAGGCATTTTGTTTGATAGTTTGTTTTTAAGTTTTGTTACAAGAGAAATAAACTTCAGATGTTGTTGTTTAAGCAACGTTTAGTACTGACTGATGATTTTGCTTCGAATGTTTGTGATTTTATAGATATGTTTAGTGTTAAACATTGTCCAGCTCACTACTACTTTAGAAAATTAATTCTTAAAATTATAAGCTGAGTAGTGAAGTGTGCATTAGTCATACAATTACGCTGGAAGAGGCACACTACACTAATGCTAATGTTAATGCTAATAAAAGCACACGAACCCTGTATGTTAGCGCTGTTTCGTGTGCAAAAGCTGTTTTAAACTGAATGATTGTAAGATAATCAATCAATGATTTTATTTCTAAACTATTTTTCTCAATAAACAATATTTTTAAGAAAAATCTGAAAACTTTTCAAGTCATGTTTTCTTACAAATATTTTCTATTTACAAACTTACAAACAAAAACGTAATAATATTCAAATGCAACGTCATAATTTGTTTTTAAATTGTTTATTATTATTTAATCTAATCTGTTTATTATTGTTAATGATAAACAATGATAACAATTAAAGATTCGATAAAACGAAGACAAGGCTAAGAAAATTGTTACTGCGCACTAAATTCGGTTCGGGGTGTTTATTAACTTTTGGGGTTTCAGCTTTTTTAAATATGTTCAATCGATTTAGTTAGCTGTCAGCAGTTAAAATGCTTATTAAAAATTAAATAAAATATATACGGAGTAATATAAAAATGTATTGAAACTAATCCCATTATTTTATAACACGAAAGGTTTTGAAACGTAAGAAATTTGTACAAAGAATACTGGGGAGTTTTTTGATACTTAAGACCTCATTTCATAAAACGCAACGACAAACGTCAAACAAATTTTGTATGGTAAAATTCAAGTTTAAAGCCTTTTTACAAATTTCTTACGTTTCTGAACGCTTCGTTTTACAAAATGAGGTCCTAAATTTACACAAAAAACTATGAAATTGTTCTTCAAATTGCTTACGCTTCCAGGCCTCATAGGTACTCATTTTATAAAACGCAACGACAAACGTTAAACTAATTTTGTATGAAGAATACTGGGAAAAGGGATTCAAACTGGAATATTTTCCATAGAATTTTATTTTAACGTTTTTCGTTTCGTTTTATAAAATTAGACCCTTATAAACCTCAATTATGGAAAGCAACAATGTTCATTTTCATAAAACGAAATGACAAAGGTATGAAACAATTGTTAATGGGCCTCATTTTGTAAAACGAAACGTTCAGAAACGTAAGCAATTTGTATGAATACTGGGAAAATAATTTGAAACTTGAATATTTTTCATACACAATTTGTTTAACGTTTGTCGTTTCGTTTTATAAAATGAGGCCCTATATAAAATACTTGTTACGTATCATAAATTTTCGATTTAGAAAATGATTTATGAAATGGTATTTGCAGTTATTTCGGTAACGTTATTCTAGAGGTACGGTAGTCGAGCAATTTTAGCGAACATAAGGGCCTCATTTTAAAAAACGCAACATTTGGAAGCGTAAGCAATTTGTATGAAGAATACTGGGAAAAAGGTTTTAAATTTGGATATTTTCCATACAAAAAATAAAGGGCCACATTTTGTAAAACGAAACGATTAGAAGCGTAAGCAATTTGTATGAAGAATACTGGGAAAAGGGTTTGAAACTTAAATATTTTCAATACAAAATTTGTTTAACGTTTGTCGTATCGTTTTCTAAAATGAGACCCAAAATTCTATGGAAAATATTCATGTTTCAAACCCTTTTCCCAGTATTCTTCATACAAATTGCTTACGTTTCTGAACGCTTCGTTTTATAAAATTAGGCCCTAACTTTTGTCGTTGTGTTTTATAAAATTAGGCCCTTACTTTTGAATTTCAAGGCCTCATTTTATAAAACGCAAAGTTTGGAAGCATAAGCATTTTGTATGAGGAATACTGACCGGTTTTTGTATGACGGTTAACCGGTTTTAATGAAATATATTTTCTGAAGCTCATTCAAACATATTTATGAAAAACTTTGATCCCATTTTTAAAAATATTGATTTATTTTATAGAAAATCGTAGCATTTGACAACATTTCGTAAAAGATATAAAATTATTGCATAAAGAATTCAAAAATGCTAAATTTCCATTAAATAAAAATTTAATATAAACTGGTTGACCGTTTTTTTGAAGACAAAAACCGAAATCGCTTAACCAGTTTTTTTAAAAGATAATAATCGAAACCGGTTTTTTCAAAATACACTTTTTCGGTTAAACCGGAAACCGGTTTTTTAAATTGCCGGTTTTTTGGACACTCTAAAACGGATTGACAAAATCAATATACCCCATATTTTTTGATAGTGGGTATAAAAATGTTGAGGTGGTTAATGTAAACAAATACAACTAAATTTTTTTCTGCGTTTAAATTACATAATCGTATATTCCATTAACTCTCTATATATAATTTTAAGTTATGAAAATACAAAAATGTAATATTTTTATTTTTTTAAACTTTAAGAATCATTTAAGTCAGCCCGAAATTAAGTCAGCGATAAATTACCGTTACCGAAATAATACAAATTAGCGTTACCGTTACCTTTTCTAACCTTGATTAAATGACACCCATAAAAAATGTTCTTGTATTTTTCATACAAATTGCTGACATTTCAAAACCTTTTGTTTTAAAAAATTATAAACTTATTAAATGCAGGAAAAAAATTTCTAAATTATGCGGTGTGACGACATTGGCAACATTTCTTTATAAAATAATAGATACTCGAAACATTTTCTCCGCATATTATTTTCCATTTTTTAAATACAATGTATCAACTGCTGACAGCCTACTAAACTGGTTCCATACAATTTAAAAAGCTGAGACCACAAAAATTATAAACGAGACGAGACAAATTCAGTGTGCATAGAATTTTCTTTATCATTCTCTTCGTTTTAACGAATCTTTATCATTATAAGCTTATTATCAACAATAAAATAAAACAAGTAGAGTAAATAAAAAAAATACTACAACAAATATGTATATGACGTTGCACACGACTTTTATTACGTAGCAGTTAGTATGTACTTAGTATGTGAGTAATTTGAATTTAATTTCTCAAAAATAAAACCGGACTTGAAAATATCCAGATTTTTTTAAAGCTAAAAAATCTTAGTTATTAGATACTTTTGTAGATGCGTATCTATGTTTGAAGTAGATTTTCCAATTATCTATTTATCAACCCTTTAGCTTACAACAGCATTTGCACACGGCCCATTTCTAAAACTTAGTACGCAGTTAATTTTAATTATGTAGGGGTCGTGTGCAATTTATTGTTACTTACTTACCATAATGTGGTGTAGAGTGGCTACTTCGTAATTGCACACCACCCTACTCAGCTTAATTTTTGGACAAATCTCTGGTAGAATTGTAGTGTGCTGAAAAGTGTTTAACAAAAAACATATCTATAAAACCACTTACACTCAAAACAAAAACATCAGTCAGTACTAAAAGTTGCTTAAACAACAACATCTGAAGTCTATATTTCTTGTGAAAAAACTTAAAAACAAACTATCAAACAAAATGCCTTGCCCCTGCGGAACTGGTAAGTTTTAAAACATAAACTAATCAATAATACAAAATTTTAATTTACAAAATAACTTTTTTTTATCCAAATTAGGTTGCAAATGCACTTCCCAAAACCAAACTGGCAAATGCGGTTGCGGTACCTCATGCAAATGCGGATCCAGCAAGTAAATTTCGTTGCTGCTTTAATTGGACCGTATAACAATTAATTAAAATTTTAATTTTCTCAAAATTTTGTTGTGATCAATCTTTTACATATCAAATGTATTAATTAATTTAAGTAAAATTTATTTATTTGGCTTTAATATTCTTACTTTTTGACCAAATATGAAATAAAAATCATTAAAATCTAATTTAAAGTTTTTAATTTAAAAATGTTTACAAAAATGTTTATGGAACAATTTAAAATTTAGGTCCTCATTTTATAAAACGCAACGACAAACGTTAAACAAATTTTGTATGGAAAATTTTCAAGTTTAAAACCTTTTTCCCCTCCGTATACTTCGTTTTATAAATTGAGTCTCTTAATTATTTAGGTTGGCTAACGACTCGAACTGGATTAATTCGGTAACGGTATGTTGACCGTTTTCCGATATTTGCTTTTATTTCCGTAAATGTATTTTAATATTAGGGTCTTATTTTATAGAACGAAACGACAAACGTTAAAATTAAATTCTATGGAAATACTCAAGTTTCAAACCTTTTCCCAGTATTCTTCATACAAATTGCTTACGTTTCCAAACGTTACGTTTTTCGTTTTTTTATAGACGTTTTGAAACGTAAGTAATTAAGGGCATCATTATATAAAATTCAACGACAAACGTTAAACAAATTTTGTATGGAAAAAAGTCAAATTTCAAACCTTTTTCCCAGTATTCTTCATAGAAATTGCTAACGTTTCTGATCGCTTAGTTTTATAAAATGAGGCCACAAGAATTCTACGAAAAAGTTTTGAAACCAGAATTTTTTCAGAAATAAGTTATATTGATGTTTCAATCATGTTTGTAGGTTAATTGGAGGTTTCGAAAGTTGATTTCAACAGACAGACGGACATCACTATATCACCTACGCTATGTATAACGATGTGTAAATTACTAACATATTTTATGGTGAAGGCTACAATTATATGATTTTTAAAGACCTTACTTTTTTAACGAAATGACAAAATTTTAAAAAAATTTTATCAACAAAAATTAAGGTCCTCATTTTGTAAAACGAAGCATTCAGAAACATAAGCAATTTGTATGAAGAATACTGGGAAAAGGGTTTGAAACTTGAATAATTTCTACATTTTTCATTTCCGACCCTATAAAGTATATATATTCTGGATCCTTATAGATAGCGGAGTCGATTAAGACATGTCCGTCTGTCTGTTGAAATCAATTTTTGAATTATATCTGGATTACTAAGTCATTAATATAGACAATATGGATATCTAATGATAGATATTTCAAAGACCTTTGCAATGACGTATATAAAACCATAGTAAGTTGGACCTACAATAGGTCAATATCGGAAAAAATATTTTTTAACCCAATTTTTTTTTCACCAAAATTTTTTTTCGCTAAATATAAAAAAAATTTAAAAAACAAAAAAAAAATTTTAAATTTAAAAAAAAATGTTAGAAAAACAATTCGAAAATTTTTTGTTCCAAAAAATGAAAAAACAAAACGAAAATGTTTGTTTCCCTAAAAATATTTAAAATTTTTATTTTGAAGTATAATTTGGTGAGGGGTATATAAATTCGGCACAGCCGAATATAGCTCTCTTACTTGTTTACCTTGACAACCATTGACGTGTATCATGATAAAAATTTATCTCGTATAGACAGGGGGTTAATTAATGTTAAATGTTTTTGTCTGACACTGTGCAGAAGGCGCCCTCTATATTTCCATAATATAATTTGAATTTGGTTTGTGACTCCACTTTTAAAATTTCTATTTGATGTTAAGTTTTCAAAACCAGGTGGCGCTCTTGTTCAACTAATTATGGAATTTTACAGTACATATTCCGAAAAATGATAGTTAATTTTTCTAAATTTGTATGAAACTGGAGATTTATTATAAAAATATTTATTAATAACTTGTTTAGATTCCTAATTTAGTTTTATTGAAAGAATGTGTAATTTTAATATAAAAATAATTTCATCCAACTAAAAATTCAAAGTCATCTCGTTATGAAAATGTAGTTGTATCACTCAAATTAACTGTTTTTATAGGTTTGTGATTAATAAAATTTCGTTTAGATAGTAGCCAGATAAAGCTTTAAATAAATAACTACGTATTTATATGTTATTTATAAAATTCCTTCACAATTTATATACATATATTGTTCTTTTTTATATGTCTCAAATGCTGTACAAATTTAATTTCTATTCTACAATCACTTTAGAAAACTATAGATGTCTAACAGCAAATTGATTTCCATATCATTTCAAATAATCCGTATAACTGCTGACAGCAAACTAAAACGATTGTCTAGATTCTAAAAAGCAGAGACCCCAAAAAACTGAAAAACAACACGAAACTAAAATTGTGCGCAATTCTCGTATGTTTGTTGTTCATTTTTATTCAGTATTTTATTCTCTTTGTCACGAACCTTCTATTCTTATTACGATGTGATATCGGCTACAGAAATGAAATTCTTGTTAAAAGTAGAGTAAACAATTAAGAATAAAAACAAATTATGACGTTTAATTATATGAAATTATTGGTATAAACAAGTATACATATTTGTCGTATTATTAAGCTATGGGAATTTCTGTTTAATTTAATGAAAACTGAGACTTAAAAGAAAATCGAAGCTTCGTCATCTCTGTTACATTTGAAAACAACATAGATAGATATTAATTTTCACCGGTAATTGTGTTGTTTTCACATTAAAACCCTCAATTACCTTTCAACCCGCTCGCTACTCTAGCAAAATATTTTTTGCACTCAGCACCACTTTCAAACCTCAGTTGGTGGGTTCGTGCGTTTTATTTTAAAGAAAACATATTTACGGTAGGTAGCCTGCTGGTGTGGTGTAGTGTGGCGACTTCAGACTGTTGTATGTTAAATGCACACCGCACTACACAGCTTAAATTGAAATTGAAGAAGAAAAAAAAACTAAAATTTGAATTTTGTACGAGCAGTGTTGTGTAGAGTGCAAGTGAGCTGAAAAATACCTACTAATCATATCTATAAAAACTCATACATTCGTGGCACAGGCATCAGTCAGTATCTGCAGTTGCTTAAACAACAGTATCTGAAGACTTTCTTTTTGCATCTTTTATTTTTGTAAAACTACTTAAAACAACAATCAATCAACATGCCTTGCCCCTGTGGAACCGGTAAGTAACAATAACAAACATTTTAAATATTTAAATAAAGAACATTTCTTTTTTAAATAAATTTTTATTATTCATTTGTATTGATTACTTTCTATTGAAACACATTAATTAAATTTCTTTTTATTTCTCTTTAACAAAAAATTAGGTTGCAAATGCACTTCTCAAACTCAAACTGGCAATTGTGGTTGCGGCGCCTCTTGCAAATGCGGATCAGGCGGTAGTTGCGACAAGGGCAGCTGCGGCAAGTAAAGTGCATATACTACATTCGTATATTTTGTCTCTTTGATTGGATCGAATTGTATTTAATTAAGGCTAATTTAGTTTATTGTTTAGAATTTTTATTGCATATCAAATGTATTAATATTAAGTGAAATTTATTTGACTTTATTATTATCGTCAATAAAATACAAAAAAAAATACATATGTATTTGAAAACATAAATCATCTCTTTTTTTATTTTATTATGCAAATTGCTATTGGTTTTAAATTAAGTGTAACAAGTATTAGAGCATCTCCCTAATTATATTTCAATTTGACATATGGGCAATTCCACAAGAATGACAACATAATCATTAATTTTCAACTTTTATTTCGTTAAAAATTTTCAACAAAAAAAAATACGTGAAAAATATTTAAAAATTTAAAAAAAAAAAAAAAAAAAAAAAAAAAACAATAAAAAAGTTCATCTTCAAACTGTTTCCAAAGCCATTAAACAATATAAGGAAGTCTTGCACATTGAAAAGAAACCTGGATCAGGAAGGAAAAAAATCTACCAGATATATGTAAGGCAAATAAATCGAACGAACAACTCTTTCGAAGAGCACCGAACACTTCTAACAGAAAAGCAACTCGTAAAGTTAAATTTTTTTTTTAATTTTTTTTTAATATTTAGCGAAAAAAACTTTTGATGAAAAAAAAAATCTAGTTAAAAAATATTTTTTCCGATTTTGACCCATTGTAGGTCCAACTTTCTATGTTTTAATATACATACGTCATTGAAAGGCCTTTGAAATATCTATCATTAGATATCCATATTGTCTATATTAATGACTTAGTAATCCAGATATAGGTCAAAAATCGAGGTTGTCCTGGTTTTTTCCTCATATCTCAGCCATTTGTGGACCGATTTTGCTGATTTTAAATAGCATGTCTGACAGAATTATTGAAGATTTGGATCCAGAAGATATCTGGGGTCTTCAGAAAATTGATTTCAACAGACAGACAGGCAGACGGACATGGCTTAATCGACTCCTCTATCTATAAGGATCCAGAATATATACTTTATAGGGTCGGAAATGAAAAATGTAGAAATTACAAACTTAATGACAAACTTATATAGTATACCCTTCTCACGAATGTGAAGGGTATAAAAACAAACAAAATTCGGCAATCATTTGTGACATCACGAACGATAAACACAGAAATAAATATTACATAGTGTCTTCCTTCATATTTCCGATTTGGCATTATGCCTCTATGGAAAAAAAGTATCCACCCAACAAAAAAGCATTAAACACAGGCAAGATATCCCAGAACATGTCCGATTTTAAGCGTAAGTAGTCCAAAAAGGTAACGGAGGCAACTATAAAATCTTTAAAGGGAGGATTTTTGATAAGAGTAGATAGATTTATAAATACCGAGTAATATGCCAATATTTTAATGTTTAATGAATTTGTACAATATTTGAATACATTTACGTGTTTTTGAGAATTTTTATATTGATTGGTTTAAATATTATTTAACACATAAAGTATATATATTCAAGATCATTATAGTTAGCTTAGTCGATATAGTCATGTCCGACTATTTGTCTGTATATTTAAATCAACATTCCGTAGCCCCAAAATAACTAACATACATGATTCATACATCAGTATATCCGCTATAGACCCGGTTCGGTTTCTATTAAAAATCGGCCCACAATAGGCTGAGATTTTTGATCTATTTATGGATTACTAAGTCATTAATATACACAATAAGTATATCTAATGATAGACATTTCAACGACGTATGTATATAACGCCATAGTAATTCGCACCTACAATGGGAAAAAATCGTGAAAAAATATTTTTAATCCGATTTTTTTTTACACCAAATTAATTTTTTTCCTGAAAATAAATTTTACACAATTAATTTTTTTTGTTTGAACAAAAAAAAATTTCATAAAATTCCGCACAGCCGAATATGTTTTTATAATAAAATTGTTTATAGAATAACGACAACGGTATTTTCCAATATGTCGATATCGGTATTTTAGAGGTAACGGTTAATCTAAATTTATATGTATATGATAATAAAAGTAAACATTTTACAATATATGATTCCTGATCTGAAAAGATATCATTATATAAAACGAAAATGTTTTTAAACGTTTGCCGTTACGTTTTAGAAAATGATCTTCTTACAAACTATATCCTTACTATATCTTATACGACAGTAGATGGATAGGTCCATAATTGATAGCTCCCATAAACGACCTTTTTCCGAACATCACTTTTATCTACATCAATTCTAGTGGTATCATAATAGAATTCAAGGCACATAACAATAATATAAAGTAAAACTGTATAATTTTGTAAGAATCGGTCAAAAATTTCCTATTGCTCCCGGTTTTATATGCCTACAACTCTTACACATATCGGTATTGATATAAAATATTGTATATAAGAATTGGTAAAGGCGAATATAACTTTGATATATTTAATTTATTTCATTAAATGGTCTTTTATTAAATCGTCAATAACAAAATAAAAGATATGTAAATTTTCTTAATACTCATACTACGTAATTAAAGTAATTGATTATATACAATGCAACAAATATTTAATATCTACAATATCAACAATTACACTAGATACTCGTGCATTTATATCTACTAAAAGACAGAATTGACATAATAAAACATATAAATATGTATGTAACATGCGGTACGTTATACATATGTATATAAGTATCTATATACATACAAAAGAACGTATCTACATATGTATCTATGAAAATATGTACATATATCAATTAAATGCAAGAGCACCTAAACTACAGTGCTAAATACAAACTACGTATATGCTAAGTAAATACATATAGTACATTTAGAATAGAATAGATAATAAAAAGGCAAGATACGACATGTGTACCCACTAGTAGTAAAGGTAACAAGAAAACAAATAAATATTTACTAAAACATTTTTTAAACAACAACAAAATGTCATATAATATATCACCGAAACTTTAGTTGGTTTTGTTTTTTTTGTAGGAAATCATCAAGAAAATTGACTTGTAAAAAAATATATGGTGATTTCCATACAAAAAATTATTTTCAACTAGGTTTACAAATCATTACATACACTTCACTTAATGACAATATTTTGTGTAAGACGTTTAACAAAATCCACATTAAAAACATTGGCCAACATGGTCAAAACTGATTTCTTGGGTGGCCGACAATGGCGTAGACCCGCTTCCTGGCAGCAGACATTGGGAAAACAATCCAAAGTAGAAGTACAGGCTTTTGGATGTAAATCAAAGATGGGCGGTGGAGGGGCTGTACATTCCAAATACTCTGATACTAAAAGGCAATAATTATTAAATTGAAAAATTGATATTTAATAATACATACAATAATTAAATGATCTTTGCACTGGTACTGGTACCGTATTCAATTCGGGCTGGGAAGTGCGACAATAACGTCTTCGGCCATCGGGACAGCAAACACGCGGCCAACAATCCATATCGTTTTCACATTCCTTAACTTCCCACCACAATTCGGCTAAAGGTCTGCTAGGACATTTGCGAGCTATAACTCCCAATATAGCTTTATTAGGACAAAATAAATAAAATAAATTATTTAATATTTCTCAAAATTAGCCTCTAACTAAAGAACTTACGTGCATGTGAGGTTTCCTCCAAAGGTTTCGGTATACCCGATACACAACTTTTTGCCCCAAAAATTTCACAACATATCTCCTCTCGATTCCATACCTTACAGTCCTCATCTATTTTGCAAATTTTTGGAAATAGTTGAAATCGTACCTCACTCTCACGTGGGCAATCGAAACGTTCCCTTAAATTACTCTCCTTGTCCACATTTCTTTTACCTTTTTCACCATCATCATCAGTTGTTTCACGCTTTGAACTTAATATATTAAATGTGGGCAAAGCTATGCGAAAAGGTCCATCATCCTTTTTCGGATTATTATTATTATTATTTGTGTGTTCTTTATTAATGAATTCTGGTTGTTTGGTGGTGGTTCTAGATGGAATAGTTTGTTTTGGTTTAACCAGACTTAGTTTCTCCTCCTTGGTTGTTACTTGAGCTGGAGGTTTATATTTTTTGGGCGGTTTCTTAGTTGTAGTCGATGTGGTTGTTGCTTGAATTTTAGGCGCGGGACTAGAGTTGGGATTTAAAAATTGCCAAAATTCCGGTGTGAATATATTAAAGTTGTTGGGCAATTGAAATGGTGGCCGTGATGCTGTAAGAATAGTAAAAATTATTAGATATTTTATTAAATATAAAAAGTTTAAAATATTTTATTTAAATAACAAATGTTATAAACAGCATTAAATTTAGCACAAATCACTGTTTGATTTATATTACCATAGACATTTGGTTAACTGTCTCCAAGTGCCACATAAAACCTATCCTGATGTCATTAAATCTCATAAATTTAATCTAATTCTAATAAATTTCTGAAGGTAAAGCTTAGGGTTCCTAATTTCCCACAGTATTTCCTTTTATTAAACAATTTAAGAGGCCCAAACGTCTGAATCAATCCTAAAAATATTTGTTTATGGGGAAACTCAAACTCATTTCTCTAATCTAAAAACAAGTAAGAAAGTATGGTCGGTCAATCCCGATCATATAATACCCTACACTAAGTAAAAGAGCAAAAACCTTTTAAAATTTCAATAATTTATATTTTTGAGTGATTTTCGGAAGTGGGCCTTATATGGGAGCTATAACCGATCACAATGAAATTAGGTCGTGTGATTTATGTCTATATTAAAGATAACTATGTTGAATTTTGTGTGTATACCAACATTTTTAAGCGATTTATATGGGAGCTATGACTAATTATGGACCGATCGTAACAAAATTTGGTGACATGAATTCTATATATGTATATAAAACTTATTTAGAGCGGAATTTGTGGAGATACATATACATATAAATTAAACATTTATAACCGGTAAAGTCCAATTTCGGAAGGACATTTGTATGGGGGCTAGGTGAAATAATGGACCGATTTCAGCCAGTTTCAATAGGCTTGGAAAAAATATAATATGTACCAAATTTGATCGAAATATCTTCAAAATTCCGACCTGCGGACATCGTTTAATCGACTCAGAAAGTGATTCTAAGTCGATCGGTATAATTTAAGGTGGGTGTTACACTAATATTTTTTGGGCGTTACAAACATCTGCACAAACGCATTATACCCTCCCCACTATGGTGGAGTAGGGTATAAAAAGAGCTTTAGTACTATTTGGAAATTCGGCCGTTAAGCTAGTGCAAATGGTTATAAAAGATATTTTGGTACCATTTTGTATCATATGTACATCTAAACAAGCATTGATTTTAATTTGTCTAGTTCTTTTTTGCATTGCTTAGGGGACCTGGTCCCCTCGGTATCAAAAATTATATTTTTTTTTTCCATTTAAAATAGTTTACGTAAAGTTAGCTTTTCAAAAAGTACAAATTCATTATACATCCCTTTAGAAATTTTTTAGATAACTTAAAAAGAATAAAAGTACTTTTTTCCCAAAAAAAATAGCGAAAAATCGCCTTTTTTAATTTTTTTTAAATTCAAATGCATGTAACTTTGCCCTCAGTCATGATTAATAACATCTGTTATTAATCCTATAAAAGAAAAATGGAGAAAATCGGGAAATACTTGGAACCGCGGTCATCAAAAAACTGGAGTAGGGTGGGTAAAAATGTTGAAAATTTATTTAATCAAATGCGAATATCGAAATATTTGGAACCGCGGTCATCAAACAACTAGAGTAGGGTGGATAAAAATGTTGAAAATTTATTTAATCAAATGCGAATATCGTAATTGAAAACACAAAAAATAACAAAAATGTGTTTTCAATTACGAAATTTATCTATTCAATAATTTTTGTATTTGAAATTCAACCAATAACGAAAATTGTGTATTCAATTGTCAAAATTATCAAATTCAAAACTCAAAATTCAATAGAAAACATCAGAAAATTTAGTTTTTGAGCACATGAATACTTGATTCAATTATAAAATAATTGAAACCAGTTCAATATGTGATATATATTTGAATTGAAACGGTTTAAGAAATAGTTTTTTCTGTGCATTCATTAATCTGTCCAGAAGTAGATTCCAAAAGTTGCTACGAAACAGATTTATTACCACTTCCTTCGATCGATCACACTGTGGAACGTTATAAAATATGAAGAATGTTCAAATTGGATCAAAGAGTTTAGGACTGGCTGACTGACCAAAACCAAAATTAATTTAGCATTTTTACGTCAGTCGCTACAATTATGTTTATATATGTTTTCACTCACTCAACTGATGAGTGCTGTAGTTTATTTTACGGTTTTAATGCTGCAGCAATATCTCTTAGTTTACAAAATTGTTTAAGAGAATTTAAAAAATTACTATTATTAGTACAAAATGTCTGCTTTAAACAAATTACTGCCCGAGGAGATTTATAAATCCATTGGAAATTAAATGAAATTACACATTATAAATTTAAATGGTAAATTTTAAATTAAATTAAAAATAATTAAATTTATGAATAAATTACAATCTAAACAAAAAGTTGAAAAAAAAACTGAAGTTTTGAGATCATAATTTTTAAAACAATAAAACAATTTTACACAATGTGTATTGTTTCATGATAGATAACATTATTATAATAAGTTTTTGGGAAATCTTAACACCAGATGGTGGAGTTTGTAGAGAAAATACACACATAATTATGCAATAATGCAATTACAACTATATACACACATCTAAATAAATAATTATTATACATATATATGTATCTGAGCTGTAAAAGAATGATTTATTTTCTCTTTGATTCATTCATGCAATGAACTGTAATTTTTAGAATGCATTAATTTTGCCGAAAATATGAATGGAATTCAAATTTTAATGAAATCATTCCAAAAATTAATTGAATTAAAATCTTAATGAATGTTATTGACTTTCATTGTAATTGATTCCGATACAAATGACAATAAATAAACTCCGATTCTTAAATAATCGCTAGTCGCAATAAAGCTACTCAATTGATTTGAAAAGACTTATAGGCAGCTTTTTAAATCTTCCAAGAGTTATTCGATAAAAAAGAAGACTATTTTTGTAATCTTAATTTTAATTCAAAAATTGTATGCACAAAATATTTATGTACAATTCCTTTTAATCGTCCATGAATTAATTCATTAAAATTTGAATTCAATTATTTTTTTAGATGAAACGAATTTATTCAATAATTTGAATTAATGAATAACTCATTCAATATTTAACTCAAGTTATATTTTGAAGAAACTGAATACATTCAATAATTTTTAATTCATGATGAATTCAATCATATTTGAATTCAACTCATTGTTTTGGTAAAATTAATGCATTCAAGAATTTTTAATTCATGATGAATTATTCATATTTGAATTCAATTCATATTTTTAGCAAATTATTTTATCCATGGTGAATTAAAAATCATATATAAATCATTCATTTACATCTCTGATATGTATAACTATTGTTTGTGTGTTTTTTTCTTAATTTTAAAACAATAGAATGCATAAACTTTAAATAATTTTGATGTTAGTGGACCAAATAAATTCACACCGTGGGTAGTGTTGGTAAATATGTAGTTTATTTAGCAAAAAGATGTTAAAAATGTACATACGTAACAAAATATATTCATTATTGGTTAGTATCTTTGGTATTGAGCAAGTCATAGTTCGTTTAACTTCATGCTTATAACTTTAAGTATTTGAATTTACAGTCGTACATTGTGCACTTGCAATTAAATGAATGTTCGGACAGACAGTCAACGAATTCATTAAAAGCACTTTTGTATAACAAAGTGCTAAATATTGTATGTAGTTACGTATCTGTTTATTTATTTGCTCGAATTTTTGCATGTAAGTGGATTTAATTAAAATGTATTTTGAAGCATGTGTGTATGTTTTATTAACTCAAAATTTTAAACATATGAAGTTCATGATCATCAGGTCCAAATGTGTTAATTATAAATGTGTGTATCGTCATGTTTAAATTTAGTATGAATTACAACAAATAAGGAAGTCGTGAATGACGTGACAAACTCTTGCACTTTTGACATGATTTTCATAAAAGTGAATGTGTGCTAAATATTTAAGCAAAAATGTATTTAAACATATTTAATAATTTAATTAAGTTTTAAGGGTTTTTTTATTGGTTGGCAATGAAAGTAATAGTGAATAAAAACACCCAGCAAAAACTTGTTAATGACTTGCAATTACTGAACATTTAATTTTTTAATGACTACTTCTTACATAGATATAGTTTGGTAATGTTCGAAAATTCAGAATTACATAGTTCATAACCAAATTCATTGAACATATGAATGATTTTATTTATGTTAGACGACATTTACATACATTTTGATTTAAAGTTATGTCTTTGTTTGTTTCTCTTTTAAAACTTTTACGAAAAGCCCCTTGCATTTGTACGATGCCTTTTTTCAATAATGTTTGGCTTTTTTATCATCTACAACCAATAAGAACAGAGCTTAAAGCAGGATATCAAAAAAAGCCACGAAAAGCAGAAATCTTGCCTTTTTGTCCGCCGCCACAATTTGCCAGTACAAAAAAACCCATGGCTTTAAGTCATGACTTAAAGTCAAATCTAATCCAAATTTATTTAATATTTTTCTTCTTTCAATTGTTTTTTAACTAAATATTAGAAATTAAATAAAGAATAATTTCTTAAAAGCAATTTGTAATAGATTTAATAATAACTTATTTGAAAGTGGGGTAACTTACACCACTTTTGCTCTATTACTTTGTTATATTATGCTCTGTGCAAAGATACATCTGCTTTTTAATATCAAAAGGTGGCTTACTCCACTTTATATTGATAGTTGGTAATGTAAGGAATGTATGTAGCATCAGAATAGCAACCAACAAAAATTGTAGGTTACACCACTTTTGCAATGATGGCATCATATCAACTTTACGATGTGTTACAAATGGAATGACAACATAAATTTTGTTGGTGTATAAATAGGTATTATTATTAAATATGGATTAAGAAAGATATCATGGAATGAAATACATAATAAATCTGCCAATACAACGTTCTTTTTTTTCGAATTTTGTACCAACGAATCGTCATATGCGGGAAGTTTTGCTTTACTTCTTTAATTTTAAAAAAACGTGCCGCTGCACAACACCCACTGAAAACTTTTGCGAACTGCAGGATTCATCCAAAAGCAGGGAAATTCTGTACCATACAAATTGAAGCCGAGAGACCTTGAAAGACGATTATGCATGTCCGAAATGATGCACCGAATCATTACTTGAGATGAAAAATGGATCCATTACAATAAGCCGAAGAAACATAAGAGATCGTACGTGAATCCTAGCCAACCAGCGGAATCGACAATATATCCTATCTATTATGAGCTGCCTGAAACCTGGCATCACAGGGAAACTGTATCGAACACACAACTGATTCGTTTAATGTAAGCATTTGCCGAAAAACGCCAAGAATAGTTGGCCAGACATGAATATGTCATTATGACAACGCTCGGCTTGATTATGCAATGCCTGTTAAATACTATTTTGAATGAGTGGTTGTGATGTTTTGCCTCTCCCGTCTTATAGTTCAGACCTTGCCTCCTCCGAATACAGAGTCTCAGAAATTGGCTCTTGGCCTCAAAAAATGAGCAGTTCTTTTGGCGCAGACCCATATGCTGCCAGAAAGATGGGGAGATGGCCAATACTTTGAATAAATTTATACTGTAAAAGTGATTCAAAGTAAAACCTAAAAATTTTTAAAACAAGCTTTTATTTAAATATTCTAAAAATCTTCGAATTAAATATGTAGAAATTACACTGAAAATACTTTAAAATTAATGAACAGTTTGAATTTTTTTTATAAATTGTTAAGTTCAGAGTAGGAAAATGTAAAAAATTGGCCTCAATTAATCTAAATTTTTTTTTAAGAATCCCCCCTTTAGAGATTATTTTAACATCATTTAAAAAATTTCGAACAAAAGTTCGAATTTTCGAACATAGTATTGCAATGTCATCCGGTTGATGCATGATCTATATTATTTTAATAGCTATAAAAAATGTCGAATGTAAGATCGCATATTGAATTTCCAATCATTATATTGCATTGTCCTCAGGTGTATGCATGAATGCCAAATTTCAGCCTATTCGGACTCGGAGAACCGGTTCACAATTCAGTTAGTTATGTTTTATTTGGTGTGTAATTATTTATTGTCGGTTGTCGGTTTTTATAAGCCAAATTATATAATTAAATCATTCGATTCGCAACAAATTTGCTCATCACAACGAATCTGAATCTAAGAAGAAAACATGTAAAGAAATGCTCTTATTGGATCCTCTGAGAAATTACAACGTTTATCGAAATGTAACTTGGAAACCAAATGTAATACTATTTTTTGTTGTTATTAAAACAAAGTGTTGACAATCTAAATAATATAAATTGTATATTTGTAATTATATACGCCTAAATGCAAAAAAGTCAAGGACAGGTTTATTTAAAAATTCTCGTTCTTGATGAACTTGAACTACTTTAATCATTTTATCTCCACCAATAGAGAATGCATGTACGCAAATGAATTAAAAATCGATACAATATTGAAAAAAATCACAATGGTACACTTACTACAACAAGTGTTCGTATTGTTTCATTATAATTAGCTTATAAATTTCATTATACAATGCTTATAAATTTAAATAGTTTTACCAAAAAATGTATATTTAAGACTATATGGTTCTATTTCGGATGGTGCTCGGTGAGAACGTGGAACGATCGTCACTATCTATATATATAAAAATTAATGTGTGTTTGTTTAATTATTTGATTATATGTGACTTATAGGAGACTGAAACAGTGTTCCGATCCTCTTGAAATTTTTACAGTATGTTCCTTAATATCTGGAAACTTCTCATAAAAATTATATAGTAATTATGAACTGGTAAACTATAATTGTGAATGCCGCAAAACTGAAAATAGGCGGAATTGTAAAAATGGGCGTGGCATTCCAAGTTATTTCCGAATATCTGCAGTGACAGTCTTCAAACTTTATACAGTGCATGAAGTTTAACAAAAATGGGATGGATCAGAACAGGAGGTATGGAACCTCCTATACAAAGTAAATAGTTATTTTCAAATATCTGGAGAACTACAGTATTGTATTAGTGGGCGTGGCACCTCCCATACAATTTAATCCTTAATTTCGAATATCTGAAGAACTGTAATCGTAAAAGAATTTAAACGTTGTACAAATTAATTTGTTATCACAGAGTTTGGCTGAAAATGGGCGGGATTTTATTAGTGGGCGTGGCACCTATTATACAAAGTAAATATTTATTTTTCAATATCTCAGGAACTATAATTGTGAAAGTCTTCAAACTTTATATGAATCAATTTCGAATCAGTGCATGAAGTTTAACAAAAAAAAATATGGGAGGAGTCGATACAGGGGCTGAGTCACCTCCTATACAAAGTAAACAGTAATTTCTAAATATCTTGAGATGATGATTTTATAAGAATGACCTGAAACTATATAATAATGATCTTATATTGTGATATTTTCTAAGCTGAAGCTTGTTTATTGGTTCAATGGAAAGATAAATATCGATTTTTTAGTGGTTACGCTTTTTTCGTCAAATGTTTCAACATTGTGAACGGACCTTTAGAATTGCCACATTACTTAGAAGCCGACGAATAATGACTTACGTATCTGTCATCTGATATGTATATAGCTTCTTATTTATTAACTTCTGTGAGTTTTTACCATCATTGAGGTAATTAATTCGTTAATTGTAACTAGTTTTAGTGATTTAAAAGTGATAACTTATTTAAAAGTGGTTGTGGCAAGTACGTGTCACAAATGACATCACCGTGTTAAAATAATTAGTTGAAATGGTACAGTATAAATAGTAAAGTATCAGAATATTAGCATTTTAACTCACTATTTGGTAATAAAAGTTTTTGCTGGGTACTTGTTGCACATTAAATCTACGTGTTACAAATGGTAGCTCAATGATAGTATAACCTCTATATAAGGTGATGTAATTAAAAAAACGTTAATATATATAGAGCGGGTATTTTGCCAAAAAAAAAAGAATAAAATATCAATAAATTTAAACATCAAATTTAAATGAACATTATTATGTATGAATTGAGGGTTATAAAGACCGTTTAATTGTTGGAGTGACTGTGCTTTAAGACGCACCTCCACCTGTTTGTTGGTAGATGCACTTTTACAAGCCATACAAAAAAAAACAACAGCAACAACAACAATAAAAGTTGTTTACCTTTAAAAATGGTTAAATCAAAAATTTAAGTGGTCATGAGTCGTTGTAAAATTCAAACTTGTGTTTTAATACTTATACAAATACAACATAAATGGTAAAGACACCAGCCAAAGCCAAGAGCATTTTGGCCAGAACAAATCTGTTATTTCAATGAATAAAAATCAAAATCTTATGAATTGAGCAAGAATACGATAAAGTGCACAACTACAGCCAGCTGTAAATATATATTCGCGCTTGAAAATAGTTTTAAACAAAATACCAAAACAAAAAAACAATGAAATTTTTAAAAATGTAAATGACATTGGCCTAACTTACAGGCAGTCATACCGGCTCTTACGTTTTTAAGATAATTATTATTATTATCATTACTTTTTCAATAAAAATACTAAATGCCTGTTTAAATTATGTCTAACTAAATTACAAATTACAAAACTTGAATGAATGGTGTTTATTTACACTATAACAACAAGTTGATTATTTAACACAACTTAATAATTACATACATATTTATATTTAATTTTATTTCGAATGTTTGTAATGTTTATAACGTACATTTAGTTAATAGAACGTAAAAAAAGTAATACACTTTCATGTAGGCCTCCTCATATTTTACCATTCTCTTTTTCATTTTGTTTTTATTATTTAGTTTTTATTGTTTTTTTTTCGAAATAGTGCAAAAACTGCTTTTGAAAATGAAAAATGATAAATAATGGATGGTAATTTTTGTTTTGGAACTTTGATTTATTTTCATTTTTGTAGAAATTGTATGGTTTCACACTAATAATATGCGGAAAGAATGATTTAGAAAATGGTATTCTGTTTTTTTTTTTGCACAGCATAGATTATGTAATCCAGTATTCCATATCATGAAACTTGGGTATCGACTTTTAATACATATTAAGTAAGTAATCTCTTTAATCTCATTAAAGATGTCAAACAGACAGAACTACTTTTGGTAATTTGAAATTTTAGGTTTCATTAAGAATATCGAATAGAATACAAACAAGTATGAGAACTATGTATATTCGGCTGTGCCCATAAGATTGTAGGTACCATTCATTCACCATATTTTTTAAATAATTTTTTTTTCTGAAACAATTGATTAATAAAGAAGTAAGAGAGCTATATTCGGCTGTGCCGAATCTTATATACCCTATTTTTAAATATTTTTAGTTTATTTTGTTTATTTTAATTTTTTGTAAAAACATTTTTTTGAATTGGTATTTAAATTTATTTTTTTAAATTTAAAAAAAAAAATTTTTTGTCTATATTAATGACTTAGTAATCCAGATATAGGTCAAAAATCGATGTTGTCCTGGTTTTTTCCTCATATCTCAGCCAGTTGTGGACCGATTTCGCTGATTTGAAATAGGAAACTTCTCGAAAGCATGTCTGACAGAATTATTGAAGATTTGGATCCTGAAGATATCTGGGTCTTCAGAAAATTGATTTCAACAGACAGACGGACATGGCTTAATCGACTCCGCTATCTTTAAGAATCCAGAATATTTATACATTATAGGGTCGAAAAATTATATTCATGGCTATTCCTGTTCTCACTTTCACCATTCACCCTATTTTTGAAAGCATAATTACAACAATATAATATAAAATAAAATTTCGAAAATTGTATAATTAAGGTTAAACAAATTCCGTGTAAACATTTCTAATAAGAAATTCTGAGAAAATTAGATACCATTGTTGTAATTGTGCTTTCAAATATAAGGTGAATGGTGAAAGTGAGAACAGGAATAACCCTGATTGTTTAAATTACAAACCCTTTTATACCCTTCTCACGAAGGTGAAGGGCACACAGAGAATACAGATTCGTGATAGCAACCGAATTTGTTGCCAATCGAATGATTCGGTTGTACACATAGAATTTTTCGATTCTATCAACAGATAGACAGTTGACAAAGAAGAATTTCGATTAAAGCAACCAAACTTTTGTTACCCCTTTTAAAATTCTATAGCCACAACTGTAAAATTCGGTCACTAAGGTAGAATCATTCGATTGGCAACAAATTCGGTTGCTATCACGAATCTGTTTTCTCTGTGTATAAGAAAATATGTATATAAATTAAATGAAAACATTTTTGGTAAAATAACTCGGGTTAAAAAATATTTTACCCGATTTGGACCTATTGTAGGTTCGAAAGGTCAAAAATGAACGTAGTCGTGGTTACCTCAGCCATTTGTAGGCAGATTTTATAAGAAATCGAAGTTTATAAGAAGTTTGTTCGAGTAAAAGTGATTTTCGGTCGATTATAGACCATCAAAATTTGGTGGTGACATTGTTACGTATATAAGACATATTTGCGTAAATTTTATATAAACAACGACATATTTAAGACATTTATCAGTTTTCTAAAAATCAGTTTTTTAATTACTCCAGTATGGGGTAAATTTAAAAAAAATAGAATTTATTCATAAAATTAAAAAAAAAAATTGAATATTTTTGGACATGCATGAAAATTGCTGATGATACCTTAAAAAATAACCTTTTTATGCTTTAACGCACAGTGGTTTAGAAACTTTTTTTTTTGGAAATAATTCGGTATCTCGGGAACTATTGGAGATATTATTACAAAATTTCACATGGTTAGACCTGAGGTGTTTTTGAGTTGAATTACATTTGTTCAGCTTCCTAGGGGTAATACGGGCCAGTTTGTGCCCCCTCAAAGTTGGTCACCTCGGGTCTCAAAATTTTTAAAAAAATCCCCAAAAATTCGAATGATCCGAATGAGCTGAAATTTAAAATATAAATAGTCCTTGAGAAGATCTACAAAAAATACGCTTACATGTGTAGGTTATCTCCTTCAGTTGAAGAGATATTTAGGTTTATTTATTTATTTTTTTTTAATTTTGCTCGATTTTTGTTTGTTTTTTAGATATTTAATAATAATATCTCCAATAGTTCCCGAGATACCGAATTATTTCCAAAAAAAAAGTTTTTAAACCACTGTGTAACGGCAAGAAAACAAGTTTAATAAATGTTCTCCTCAAGAAAGCAAACTAAACTTTCATTTTAGTTGGGAATATTAACATCATATTTTTCCTGCATACAAATGGGGCCATCCTAATGTACTTACATCGTTAAATGCATAGAGAATTATATATAGAGACGAGACACTCTGTATTGTCAAACAAAAATACAACAAATCTTATGTCTGATACAACATTGACTGACATGTATTTTGTTTTTGGAAGAGTTAGGTTTTGACAATTACATCTACCCTATGGTTAGATGTATAAAATGTTTCAGTTGAGCTTAACTTTTTGAAACGAAATATGTATTTGAAACTGGTCAATTTCTGTGAAAAATACTTGGAAAAGATTTGAAACTTAAATATCGTTACCTTAATATAGAAAGGCCCTAACTCGTGTTTTTTTATGTAAGCCCAGATTTTCGTTTATTTTGATAAAAGGTCCGCTCATATATAATAATTAGCCAAAATAAATATCGACTTAAAAACTGCTATTTTCGGATTTGACATTTTCGATTTTAATGAATTTTACCACACATTACGGTTCCAAGGGTTCCTCAAATCTATGACTATTTCATCGGAGAACCTTTCCATTTCAAAAATATTTTTATATGAATTTATATGAAAATAACGTTATTATTTATAACACCATTTTTATGCACGGATATAGTAAAGAGTTTAGGTGTCCTCATACAATTTTCTTTTTGAATTTTTAACACTGCGATCTTTGATATTTTTTTACATTGAAATATATACTTTGAAATTTGACCTTTAACCTTTTGGAAGTACACAATTTTATTCACGCCATTTTAAGGACAATATATTTGCCTTTAAAATGGAATCAAAAATTATGTTGGACTTGATTAGCTTCGAAGTTATGAGCAATTATGTGTATATAATTTTAGAAAATTTTAACAAATTTTTCAATTTTCAAATCGCGATATTTTTGAAATCGTAAGGCTCTCCTATGAAAAAGTCACTGATATGAGGAACATATTGAATAGTGAATGGTATGAAAAGCTAGAAATCGATTTTCGACTTTTCAATCAACCATTTTCATTTCGATTTTTACAGTCGATTAATCGAACCCAATAATCGATTTTTTAATAATCGACCTGCATTTTTGGGAACTATAGCAAATGACCCATATTACGGATTAAAATCATATTGTGGAAGAATATTATAACTCCTTTATGTTGAGGTGCTCATTTTATAAACCGTATCGGCAAACATTTGACAACAATTTTATGGAAACAATTTCGTAGCACTTTTTATAAAAATTCCTTAAGTTTTAAAAAAATTTCGCATTAAAAAATGAGGTCCTCCGTGAATATTTTCCGATGTCAGCTGAAGATTAACATATTGCAAATTTTAATGAAAGCAAAAAACGTAGGCAATACTAAAAATTCCGGAATTTTATATCTATTTCGATTAATCGTTATCAATAATCGATTTCAGCATAAAAATCGGAGTATATAATCGATCACGAAATAATCGTTTTTAGACCCTGAAAATCGATTTTCGACCATAATCGAAATCGATTTACCATTCACTAATATTGAATATATTAAGTATGTGGTAAATTTCATTAAAATCGGAGATGGTAAATCCGACTGCTGTCCGCTTTGACATGGATCTTCCCATAGGGAAACATAGAGGCGAGAAGTAATTTTTAAAAACCTAAGTCTGTTGTCAAAAAACCTAACTCTTCCAAGTTGTAAAAACAAAATACGTGTTAGTCAATGTATTTTGTTGTTGTATCAGAAATATGAAATATATAATACTCTTTGCCCTAAGATTTAATTTGAATGCTACATAATAATATACATAACTCCGATGATATAGGGTACAATTCTAGCACTTACAAACTAAGTAAAATCTATGAATGAAATGCAAATACATAAATGTAAGCAAAAACAACTTACTAGTTGTTGATGTAGATGGTGGTGAGATGACAGTGATTGTTGTTGATGCAGTTGATGTTGATGTAAACTTTCGAATATGTAAACGATTACTCGTAATATTACTACTGACACTTTGATTCTCTGTTACATTACCTCTTTTTCTATTTGAACTAGTTTCAGTTTTTGTTTGTAGTCCACTAGTAGTAGCAACATCATTGGTAGAAGCTAACAACAATGGTTGTGACTTACTACTAATAATGTTATTGTTTTTGTTGTTGTTTTGGTTGCCACGATGATGACTCACAATAGTTGAGTTGGTCGTTGAATGATGAGTATGAACATTTGCATTACGTGATGATAAAGGGGGCTGGTTATTATTTATAGACGGTGGTATAGTACGTGAAGTTGTTGTCGTTGTTGTTGGCTTACGTTGACGTCTATTATTGTGTGTTGCTGTTGTGGTTTTTATTTTGGCAATATTTGTGTTGGTTTGATTATTTAAATTGGAATATTGTGTGGGTTGCAGCTGCTGCAGTTGTTGTTGTTGAGTTTGTGTGAGAGTATTTGAAGAACGTGATCGATTTGAAATTGCATTTCGTTGTTGACCCACTGTTGGGGTTATTGGCTTATTAAATAATTCACGACTTTTGTGGACGATTGGTATATCATGTTGCACAACCAATTGATTTTGTTGAGATCCACCACCACTATCATAACGTCTGGGAATTTGTGCATTTACTCGATTTGTTGGCAATTCTATACGTTCTACTCTGGAACGTGGCCGATTTGGGGAAACGTGTTTATTTCCCGTTTGCAAGGCTTCATTGACATTGTTTTTATTTTTGTCTAAGGTAGGAGCGGTGGGGAGAAAAAGCATTTCCTCATTTGGTATTTTTTTAGTTGTCTTATCACCATATTTTAATGATCTTGAAGGAGCAGCAGCAACTTGTTGTAAATTCACTTCCGCTTGTTTTTGTTTAGCTGCCTCTGTGGATGTTGCATAAGTTGTTACAACTAAGATGATGGTACATGTTGCTGGCAAAAACCAACTTTTATATAGTTTCATAGTTTTTTTTATGTGTACATGAATCTGTTATTAATTGAAATTTAAAATTATTTATATTATAGATTTTGATTTGATCCCCTCTATTAATACATGTAAATAAATTTATTAATTTGTTTAATGTTACGTTTTAATTAAAACAGTTTAAAACAATTCATACAAAATTTAATACACATTTCAGAGTTTAAAAATGATTCAGTCTTGTTACAAAGTTTGAAATATGTCAAATAAAAATGTACCAAAAAATCTTAGGAAATTATTATTAGGTAACTCGGATCTTAAGCAAATATGAAGTAGAAAATTCCATCCTTTATGAAAAACTATAGGAATCTCTAAAATTATATAAATTTTTTGATTTTAATTCAAAATTATGCAACGAATGGACTTTGAAAGACGTATGAAATGGTTCGAACGAATGACCAGGTTCAGACATAACCGGTTTTCTTCTAAAAAGGCTATTTCAATGCCGTATCTATATGTATTCTCGTGATTTTGTAATTTTTGGGAAAATTTTCAAGTTTTTTTAAAACAGAATTATTTATTGGTTGTATGACCTAAAAATATGGAATTTACAAAAGATTTCGTATCTTTTGAATGCGATTTTTGTTTTTAATAACTTATATGTCATTTTGAAGGGTACAATCTGTCATTTATTCTCACTTAGTTATTAACCCTCCGTTACTCGCAACTGATCTGGTTGATACAGGCAAACATTTTTTTATTGTAAATTTTTTTTAACACCCTAAATTTTAAGCTATTTTTTGATAAAATAATATTTTTACTACAATTTTTTTGTATTACTCTTTTAAATACATTGCATTTAATATTGTTTTTATGTTTTCGAAATAAAAAGTGAAGAGATTATTATTGAAACGCGCCTTTTTTTATTGATATCAATTTGATACATTGTGACTAGTCTCGATTGAAAATGATTGCGACTAACGGAGGGTTAAACATTATAGTGTAAGCAACTTACCCCCATTTTCTCAATATCTGGTTATCGTTTTTCGCAATGATAAACCTCCAATTAACATTTTTTTTGTATGAGAACTGTCAGTTTATCGTCACAATAAAAAAAATAACCAGATATTGAGAAAATGGGGGTAAGTCTTTTTTTGCTTCGAAAATGTCGAATTCTGTGCCAACAAAGCGTCATATGCGGAAAGTTTTGCTTTACTTCTTTAATTTGAAAAAAAAGTGCCGCTGAAGCACACCGATTGCTCACCAAAGCTTATGGTGAATATGTTCCATTTGTTTAGAAGTGGTGAAATATCGCTCAGGCCAACCTAGAATTGGAGTAATTACTCCGGAACCGTAATATTCCATCGTGACAAAGCTAGGCCATGTTGCAATAACTTTTAAAAACTTTTTAGAATGAAGTGGTTGGGATGTTTTGCCTCACCTCAGTCCAGACCTTGCCCCGTCTGAATACTATTTGTTTCGATCGATGCAGAAGGCTCTCTCTGGAATACGCTTCACTTCAGAACAAAGTATCCGAAATTGGCTTGATTCGTTCTTGGCCTCAAAAGATGAGCAGTTCTTTTGGCTCTCAATCCATATGTTGCCAGAAAGATGGGAATATCTCATAGCTTACAATGGCCAATACTTTAAATAAATTTATATTGAACAAATGTTTCAAAATAAAAGCTTAAAATTTGAAAAAATCTTGCATTTTTAAGTCATACACCCAATAATGTACATAATTAGTTTAAATTAATACGTTATAAACCTCATACAAATTCACCGAAACGTTTTTTCCGCTTTTCGAAATTCTGTCTAGTTCGAATTTTATTTGAATTTTTGGAAACATATTTCCTCTGCGATCTGATGTTAGCTATATGTTCATGGCTATATGTTCATTTGTTTGGGGATCCCCCCTAATGTACGTACATATCTAATTGGTAGTAGAAACACTACTTTGGCGCTTAACAAATTATATGCATTGAAAATGAAATCATGGGATTCTAAACAAAATATTACTATTATTTTGTTCAGCTCTGTCTGTTAAACACCTCAATATTTTTTTTAAAAATAGTAAAATGTATGTTATTTTTTAAATTATTATTTTTTTCCCAAAACTTTATTGTCATAAAAACACTTGTTAATTTTGATAACTTTAATATGTTAAAAAATGATTACTATAAACACAAGTTTTGTATTTAAAAAGTTTCTTTGTAGGTCAGTTTGACCTTAGAGCTATTGATCAAACATTAAAAATGTGTAGTATCTTTTATCTCGCTTTTTATTTATTTATTTATTTAACATTCGATGTTTTTATTATTATACTCGTAAATACATTTATTTTTGGAAACGATCTACAAGTTTGTTGATCTCTTTTAACACTTTTATGGTAAAATTTGTTATAATTAATAAGACTTGAAATAAAAACAGTGAACAGTAGTCGTTGATCTAGTTAATATTTATATGTATGTATTATTAGATTTGTTTATTTTTATTTTGCACTATAATACGAGTCCACATTTGCATTCGCAACAACAACTAAACATTCACCTGTTTGTTGATTTTCTATTAAACGGAGTGCGCGTGCTCAACCGTCGAAGTTACACTGTTGACTGTTATTTGATTTCAACTCCAAACAGCTCACTTTAAATTGTGCAGATTCGCAGTTTGGCCATAATAAGTTTTAAAATGCCATTCTGTGTAGTATGCATTCAACAAAACCCAAACCACCAACCGTTTGCTCATAAGTATTTAGCCATCGAAATTCTCTTCGTCTCTCGATGTTGTACTACTTATACTCTATTGAAGTTTAAAGTGCAAACTTTTTAAAATACTCAAGCCCATTTACGAGCAATAGTCATAGTTGAAATAAACCTGCTTTTTTAAGGTGTCTTCAATCCACTACTAAATTGTTAATAGTGGCTTAAGCATTGGACTTTATGATAATGTACTTACTAACTTATTTACTCACTTACATATTTATAGCAAGTACATTAGACCTGTCTATACCTTTAAACAAAATCGCATTGGATTTGGTCTAATAATTGATGAACAATTTGGCACAAATGAGAATATTTTTTATACAATATAAACACATATTTTCCCCCTTATTCATATTCATCAACTTAAAAATTTATAAAAGGTTTATAAAACAAATTTTGTATGGAAATTTTGATAAATTTAAAAATTGATAATGAAAAGGCCTTCATCTTTCCAGATGTATTAATTTATGTAGATTATAAAATGGTTCAAATTTCAGCAAATCTTATTTAAATAGGAACATTTTAGCATAAAAGTAGTACCCAAAGTATAACAAGTAGTCCAACTCTTTGACAGCAGTACCTAACTCTAAACATGTGTTAGTGAAAAGTACCTAACTCTAAACATGTGTTAGTAACAAAAATGTACATGTGTTGGTGCCTTTTCAATTTTCACCAGACCTACAGAGTTCTATAAAATTGTGTAAAGTTTCAATTTGTTTGATTTTCAATACCAAAAATTGAAACTCTGTTCTATAATTGAAATTCTACCATAAATAAAATTAAGTGTCAAAAATTAAAAAAAAATATTTTTTTTTCATTTGTTCAAAATAAACGCTTTTTGGAAATAAATGTGTGCTGCAAATGTTTAAAAAATTAACAAAATATTGTGTAAAAGTGTAATAACGTGGGTCGGCCTTCATTTATCCGGAAAATAGTAGTTAAAATTTCAAGTATTTTGATGTGTTTAATTCTCTCACAAGGGTGTTGAATTCACACGCTACACGTATATGTGAGAGAGTAATTTTAAAAAATTGAGAGTTGGACTACTTGGTATACTTTGGTAGTACCCAAAGTATAACAAGTAGTCCAACTCTTTGACAGCAGTACCTAACTCTAAACATGTGTTAGTGAAAAGTACCTAACTCTAAACATGTGTTAGTAACAAAAATGTACATGTGTTGGTGCCTTTTCAATTTTCACCAGACCTACAGAGTTCTATAAAATTGTGTAAAGTTTCAATTTGTTTGATTTTCAATACCAAAAATTGAAACTCTGTTCTATAATTGAAATTCTACCATAAATAAAATTAAGTGTCAAAAATTAAAAAAAAATATTTTTTTTTCATTTGTTCAAAATAAACGCTTTTTGGAAATAAATGTGTGCTGCAAATGTTTAAAAAATTAACAAAATATTGTGTAAAAGTGTAATAACGTGGGTCGGCCTTCATTTATCCGGAAAATAGTAGTTAAAATTTCAAGTATTTTGATGTGTTTAATTCTCTCACAAGGGTGTTGAATTCACACGCTACACGTATATGTGAGAGAGTAATTTTAAAAAATTGAGAGTTGGACTACTTGGTATACTTTGGTAGTACCCTTTAACAAATTTTATAGCTTTTATTAGATTTTCTCCAATATTACAATATTTAATTGATTTTCAGCATGAGTTCCCATTATAGGAATCACAATTTTGCTTTAATTATTTTTAGATACTAAAGAACAAAGTAACACCTGTATTTTTAAGGGCAGGTCTAATGTACAAACATACATATGACTTAATTTTAGTTTTTTTTAATAGTATATATTAAAATTCTTCTTTTATGTTGTTAAAAATACATTAAAATATATGTTACTTTTTAGTACACAATTTATTTAGTAACTTTTGGCGGTAATGTATGTGGTTTTTATTTATTTCATACTTATTAGCATAATTTTCATTAAAAAAAATATGAAATAAAGTTTCACATATTCTTCAATATTTGTCAATTAAAGCAATATGAAATTGTCATATGCATCCTAAATTTTCAAAAACACCTAGCAAAAGAATTGTTTTTAAAAAACTAAGGGCTTTATTTTTTTAAAACGAAACCATGACACAACAATATAACGTACACTCAGTAGAAAATAAATTCTTGTAACGTCAAACAAAAGAAAATATAAAAAAAATTAAAAAAAAAAACAAAATCAAAGTTTGACGTTATAGGGCTAAATATTGAAAACTCTCCCTAGTGACCTTCTACAATTATTGTATCATGAAACGAAACGATAAATGTTCAAGTTTTTAAACCTTTTCCCAGTATTCTTTATACTTTTGGAAAGTATTCGATTTATAAAATGAACTACATATAAACAATTTCTTTTATTAAATTTAATAAAAAGAAATAATTTAATGAAATTCACAATTTTAAATTTATAAAAGGTTTATAAAACAACATTTCCATACAACATTTCCATACAACATTTCTTTTATAAATCTTTATAACACATTTATACTTAACACGAAATCTGGGGCCGAATTACCGCACTCGTGATCGAATAAACTATCGTATCGAAAAATAATGTCGATATCGTAATTATAACAAAATGTACTACATTTCATGCTCGATACCGAATGCCGTAATCTCAAATGACAAAATTACGATCGATTTTACTCGATATCGAATGCGGTAATTCGGCCTCTGGTTCGAAAGACTTAAAAAAAATATATGTACATATCGTCACCTAAAATGCAAAATAACGTAACTTTTCATAAGTTTATAGGAGAAGCAAAAAACGATATAAAATGAAAACTACTTGAGATATTGAAACAAAATTTTCAAATCTGAATTATAATGACCTAGAAATACATTTTATAAAAAAAAACTAATTTTTTTAAAGCACACTTTAAGATATGTGGCTTACGTTTTTTTGAATTGTTATTATGAAAAAATAAAAACTTAAATAAAAAAAAAATTTTATTTTAAATAAAAGCTGTTGATATATACATTTTTAAATTTTTTATGTTTTATTTATTTTAATTACTAACAACTACTTTTTTAAACTAATCTTAAATTTTCATTAAGACTGCAAAAAATATTTAATTGAAACAAATGTATTAAAAAAAAAATTAGGATATTACCTAAAATAAGGTAAAAACAATTTATTAATTAATTACTCAAAGCGTATATTATTTGCGTTATTTTGTTTAAGAAAATCACGTACTTGATGATAATTTAGTTTCAATTTTGGTTATAACTTGCTTAATTTTGATAGTAAAAGTTTAAAATTTTGTACACACATGTAATATGATGTAGTGTATCGTAATCAATAATAAAATCAATTTCGGATTTTTTGATGATACGTTGTTTTGCATTTTAGGTGACGATATGTATGTATATCATATTTTTTCAATACATCACTAAAGACGTTTCTAAAATTTTAGATGTTTGTTTTATTTGATTTATTTCAATATTTTTGTTCAAATGCAAAATTTCACACCATCCAAAAGACATAAAATAACTATAAAATTTTGCATTTGCAATGTTGCCTGAACATTTACAAGTAATACTGAGTTACGCTTCTGAAAAAAATTACAAAGGCCGAATTACAGCATTCGATATCGTTCAAAACAAATTGTAATTTTCTGATTCGAGATTTTTTTTAGTAGACTTTATTATAATAGAGTAGTTTTGACTTATCTGCCTTTCACATAAGAGCATTTTGCATATAAGTGCATAAAACTTGTGTTTTGTATATTTATTTACCAAACTCCATATAAATTCGTTAATATAAGTGCATTGTTCATACCTGCACATTTAAGATAAGAGCATAATACTATTGGAAGCTATAACTGGTTTTCATGGAAAAAATTAATTTAGCTGCCTAATACAAAATCAAATAAAAACAAAATAAGCAAAATACGAATTTGAATAAAAAATTATTTTATTTCTTAACAATTTTAAAAGTAGCTAAAATAACAAATTTGTCATTATTTTTAGACGGAAAAATCACAAAGCTTCATGTAAATTATTTGCCGTTAACTGCTTTTTGGGCAGTAAACTTAAATGCACTTACCAGCATCAATGAGCCGTTAAGTGCATTAAGGTTAACTGCATTTTTGACTTATCTGCACAAAATATAGTGCAAATTTGGTTGTGCAGGTAAGTCAAAATTATATACATATATGTATGTATATTGTAAAAACTAATCAAATTTTAATAGATTTTGGCAAAATCCAATTATCAAACTAAATTTAGTTTTGTATGCGAAATCTAATTAAAATCTAGTAATATAAGCTAGATTGTGATCGAAATCTCATTTAAACTAGATTTCAATAGCATTCTCCAGTAAATTCAAGTCGAATGTTTTGTGTTTGAAAAAGATTTAAAATTTTCAAATATTTCTCAAGTTTATCATCAAATACAGGGTTTATTCAAGTAAAATGCTATTAATATTTTCAAGTGCTTGATTTTGTTCTTTGGTGCTTATTGGGATCAAAAAGAATATTGGGGAAAAAGTTTAAAAATTTGTCAATAGAAATTGTTTAAATGATTGTCGTGTTTTATAAATTCGCCCCTAATTTGGCCCAAAATCCGTAGTGTATTGCAAAATATGGATAGTTTTATTTGATTTTAATGCTTTTAGCTTATTGAAGAAGAAAATATGTACACTGATGGACAAAATTCACCGCCATTTCCCCTTTAGGATGTGTAAAGGACCGCCACGCTACGTATTTGTAAATTAGGTTAAGTTAAAAAGACTTGTTTTAACTGAAGTATAATTAAAATGAATTGTTTTTGTTGAAAAAATAAAATTTTGTGTTTCAATTATATTTATAACGTGGTAGTCCTTTAAACATTCCAAAGGAAAATGGCGGTGACTTTTGTCCATCAGTGTACATAGTCGATCTTTCAGACATCAACAAAAAAACATTTTAAAACTAGGTACTTTTCCATAAAAAAAACCCAGCGAACGCTTAGTGCCACGTAATAAAATAAGTATGTACTATCCAATATTTTGATTACTTTTTGTATTGAAAATTTCCAAAGATAGTGGAAATAGTTGGAACTAGCCAGTAATAGCACATAAAAAAATATTTTCCAATACTGGTACATAGCAATTGTCCGATTTTTCCCAATTTTAAAAATAGAAATAGACAATACAAACCTAAAAATACCATATCCCCTGAATCTTATATATAAATATGCCGGCCACACGTTTTTTTTTTTTTTTTTTTTTGTGGTACACTTTTAAGTATGTTATTGTCCACCAGTGTTAAAAAACATTTTAAAAGTGGTCGAATTTCTGCCAACAGGCGATCCTAGTACATATTAATTTTACTTCATAAAACATATGTTCATTGAATAAGTTAGGAATTGGGATCTTAGAAGAGCTTTTTCACATCTTACATCAGTTTCGACATCCTACAATTAATTGTACGTATAGATATAAAATGAAATCATCTCCGATTTACTTTTATGAAACTAAAGTTTTGAAATATTACAGAACAAGCGGTAGAAAAACTGTTTATTGCAATACAATTGCAACCATAAATTAAATAACGTAAACAGAAACTCTATATTTTTGCTGTTGTATCAAGCCACAAACCGATTAGACAAGTTTTTTATTCCACAACATACAAGTTACCGTACAGCAACAGATGGACTGAAAAAATATCAAGTTGTTGCGTCTAACATGAACTATAAGACTCAATGCCACATATTGGTGAGTGTTGATTTTTTTCAATGTGTTGCATACAAAAACAAATTTTCCCATTAGCAGGAAGTAACAATTTATCATGTACGGCAACAAATTATGGATTAGAAGCAAATTTTATTTATAGCGGATAACAAAAATATCAAAAATCCGCGAACGTGAAAAGTGAAAAGACAAATTTTTTTTTGATTTTTTTAATAAAATTTTCTTTTTATTTAACCATTGGATAGCTCAAATAAGAGATTCTCCAACAATATGAGGAAAAAATTCACAACCCCTGAAGTAGCAAAGCCTGCTTCCAGATGGTAACAATACCATCAATTTCAGTAAAAAAATTGCTTTACAGAAACATTCAAAGGTTAATCACAGGGGTGTGGTGTTTTATTAACTAAATCATCAAAGAAGCGGAATTAATCCAACTGTAAATAAAAGAAATACACAGCAAATTAGTATGTTGATTTTAACCAAATTTCTTTAAATAGACTCACCTTCTTGAAGCCAATATCATTGGCGTACTCTCTGAAGCATTGACGGCAAATGTTCAAGCCATATTTGCGGATCAAACCATGTCGGTTAGAGCAGGCACGGCTAGATGGATTAAAATAAATTATATGTCAATTAATCTTTTCTTTTATTAAAAAATTTATTTACAAACATTTAAAACGTAACAAATTCAAATTGTCTTTCTCATCACCAACAATGAAATCATCCACATGTTTGATTTCTAGTATGACAGCGACTACAGAAAATGTTACTATTGCCACCCTCAATTAAGGAATTTGCAAATTAATATTACCACAAATTCCGTACTCAACCGGGGGCTATTTTTTAAAACTATGAACTTAACAATACATAAATATCATGAATGAAATTCTTTATATGAGACACAAAAACCACACTAGTGTATCATGCATAACCTCACTTTCATTTTTTACAAATTTTACCAAGATTTTTCACATATTTCAAAAATGGCATTCATAACATTTATATATCTTTTTACAGGGATTTTAATGGAGAATAAATAATTACCAGCATCTGGAGCCTTGACCGTATTTACGTGGATGCGAATACCAAAGATTAGCAAAACCCATGTTGGCTATTTAACTTCGTAAATGCAAAAGAAAGAAAAGATGGCTGCCGTCCGCCGAGGTATAAAATTTACATAGTTGTATGGCAAGTGTAATACGTATAACATAGTTGTATTTTTTAGTATCCCAAAAATTTCATACTAAATTATGTCAACGGCAACATGAGCAAATATTTATGTTATGTTCGACAAGTTTATAATTTTTTAGAAATTATCAAAAATTTTCAATTAGATGGAAAAAAAATCAAAACAAAATTTTAGTTTAAACTTATTTATTTGTTTTTTCTTTTTTAATTTTAATAGCATGTTAATGGTTACAAACAAAAAACATAATTTGGGGACAAATGTTATATTTTGTGTATTTCAATTCAAGAAATATAAGAATATAATACATATAATGAATTTTGTTATTATTTTTTAAAACATCCCTGTATTATTTATACACATTTTTTAATTCAATTGTTTATGAAATATAAAACTGGTATTAATTCATAATTAAATTATTAATTTAAAATTTCAATAATTAAAAATAAAATTTTGAACTTTAAAAAAAAAGTTATTTCAAATACAGTTTTCGTTATTTTTCATTATTTATTTTTCACATTTTAGATTTTTGTGTTTTTACAATTACGAAAAATGTATTTTCAATAAAATGTATTATTAAAATTCAAACAATAACAAATGTGTTATTTTCAGTTATCAACATTTAGACAATTTTGTTTTTGAGCACATTAATACAATTACGGAATAATTTAAAGCAATCGAATGAGTTTAATTGAATCTGTTTTAAAAATAATTTGTTCTGTAAATAAATTTAAACACATATATTTTTTTATTAGAAATTAATAAAAAATAATTGCAAACAAATATTAATTTTATTTCTTAAACTAAATAAAAATTAAAACTTTGTGTGTCGTGTGTATCACCGTCGGTGCACGGCACATATTTTTTATTAATTATTTTAATTTCTTATTTGAAAATTCGTAAAAATTGTCTTTGTAAACATGGTTTATACAATAATGCTATTTTATCAAATGTAGTGAGACTTGGTAACTCGGTTAATATTTAAGGGTTTATTTAATGCTATATTAATCAACTATGTACAAGTCGTGTAGTAACGCCATTTTAAGTGACATTAAATTTGAAAAAAGCGCCCAGGTGAATTTAGTGGCCTTTATTAGCGTATTATTAATTATACCAATGTATATGAATACACTTAAATTATAATTTGTGGTATTAATGCAATTGTTTTGTATTTGAAACGTATTTGTTTAAGTAAGATATTACTGAAATTATGGAAGATATTGAAGAACATCTTCAAATTACAGAAGCAAAGATTTCCAAATTAAATGATTTTATAGCATTAAGTTTGAGAAGAAATAAAATCTCCAGAGAATTAGAGCAACTTACGTTAAGAGCAATTGAAGTACGTGATCTAATGACTGAAGCGCATGAACTACTACAAAAGGAAATCAACACTTTGGAATGTGATTATGATCAGGTAATGTCTGAAATGAGAAGCAAACAAATGTTAGTAATGACGTATACAATTAAAGAAAAGCAAAGAAAAATTAAAGAAGCTGAAGAGGAGGAAAAGAAACTTCAGTTAGTCCTAAGTTGCGGAAAATCCAATGTCAAGTTAAATAGTGCCCTGAAAGTTAATAGCACAGCTTCAAAATCTGCTGTTAAAAAGTTGGGTCACAATTTAGCCAAATTAAATTTAAATCATGCTCTTTCTTCTGTAACACCTAAAATAAAAATAAGCGAATATAAGGATTCTCCATTGGTTAAAAAGAAAGCCAATCCTATATCATTTCAATTTGAGGAATTTGATGTTACTATATCGCAACAACAATTTGACACAATTCCAAAGTAATATTTTTGAATAAAATGCTTAGAACAATAACAAAAAAATCTCATTTTTGCAGATATATGTGTGGCCGTGAAAATTTGGATCAATTAAATTCATTTTTGGAAACAGTTATAATACCTTGCTTTAATGAGAAATATCAATTAATACACAAGGAACGGAGTTGCTTAAGAAATTTAAATGATTTAGAATTGTGGAAATTATACAATGAGCAGTCTTCCTGTTTACCTGGTAAGTTATTGTAAATGTATTTGAATTGTAATCTGTATTAACTTAAAATTCATAGGACGTAACTTTATAACTCCTGGAGATCTAACACGAAAACTGAATAAAATGTTGGATAAAAAGACACAAAATCGAATAGTAATGCTTAGACATATCGGTATTTTACATGAAGTTCGTGTCAAACAAACAGTATGCTACGTTTGGTCATATAATGGTCATCATTAAATATTATTTTCTATATTTAAAAAATAGCATTTAATCAACATTTTATATACATATGAATTTACAAACAGACAACAAAATTTAATAAATGTGTGGAACTTAGTAATAGAGTGGAATGTTGTAACTTATTAATTAAATTATTCCAAATTACAAATGAATTAAACGGAATTGAATAAATAAAATACATTTTTAATAACGCGCGAAAATACTGTGATTTCATTAAAAAAATCAATAATGCCCTTTTTATGATTTTTTTTGTTGACCCGGTTCGCCACTTAATCGTAATTAATGGGTCGATTATGGATGGCAACCGAACATCAAATGCGTTGTCAGAAGACAATCACATTTTCGGTTGCCAATATGGCAACAGAAAATTAAAGCTGTCAGTTGTCATCTGTAATACCATTTTGGAAACTGACAACTCAACTTTAGTTCGGTTGTTTTAGAAAGGAAACTTGATGTATTTATTAAAGATATAGCATTGTATGGTCTCTCGCTATTGTATTGTACGCTACAATTCCATATATTTTCCCATCATTATATCCGTGAGTATGATAGTGGTCTAAATAGTACATGAAGGTATGTGATAGAAAGTGATATACATACATATTTACTATTTTCGTTTTGTTCATTATTTGAACTTTGATTTTGATACTTTTAATTAATGTTAACCATTTTTCTTTCCTACATTTTAAAGTTATTTGTAGATCCATTCTTAGTGGATCTACAACATATTTTCCAAATTTAATGTCTCTACTTTTTGTCAGTTGGGCTGTGTAATTGTTGAATCTACCAGTCATTCAGTAACGTTACTCTTTTATATATATAGAAAGATAACAACTGCTACTAAAATTTAAAAGCGCTATAAATAGGTTTTATTAATAGAAAATTTGATTTAATTGTAATAATATGAAACCAATTACTATACATATGCCAACATATAAAATAGGGAAATATATAATAAATAATAACAACTCTAAATCTATTTAATGAATAATATCGCCCATTATAGACTCAAAAACATTTTTGGAAAAATTTACATTGCCCATCATAAGTATATCATTTAAATTGTTATTCCTAACATAGGAAACCTGTGCAGTGTTATATTCTGGCGGTAGCATATTTTCATTAGTTGTAGACATATCATCCTTAGAATGTGATGTAGTGGCCAGTTTTTGCGAGTCCTGCTCTTGAGCTGCGGCAGCTTCTAACTGTAATTTTTGCATTTGCATCATGAGACGAGCATTGGCATCCAGATGCGAGTGTCGAGCTCGTATATGTTTGTCACGATCTCCACGTTGTCTGAAGTTTTTGGTGCAAAAGTGACAGCCAAATGGTTTTTCTCCAGTATGAATACGTTGGTGATTTTTTAATGCGTCAGCACGATAAAACCGTTTCCCACAAGCATCGCATTCATACCGTCTTTCGCCACGGTGTATTAGACGATGTTGGTAAAAAACGGACCCCGTAAGAAAACGCTTACCACATACCAGACAATGGTAAGGTCTTTCACCGGTGTGACACTTGCGAATATGATCATTTAAGTCGGGACGAATTGTAAATTTTCGAGTACAACCTGGTTCTTTACATGCAAATGGTTTCACACCTTCAAAAGATAAAATATTTTCTTAGATAAATATTTGAACATTTTTCTTTAGCTTACCCTGATGAAATCTCAAATGTTGCCACAAATGACTAGATTGGGTATAAGATTTTCCACATATATCACACAAGTATTGTCGGGTCTTACTTGACCCTTTAGTACCATCCTTATCTCTTTTGTACTTTCTGTAATGTTTCTCTTCATAGTGGATAACACATTCTTGAGCGTTTTCAAAAATACATTCACAATATTCACAAGGCAATTGCAGAGTACCAGTATTTTTGTTCAGGCGTGGAAAGAAATGATAAGAGGTATAACTAGTAAAAAATAAGTAAAAATATATTAAATTAAATATTTACAAAACTTTTCATATTCATGTGATAACAATCAATGTCGAAGAATAATATTTTAATAATTACTATTTGCAAATTAATTTTGTTTCACTTTTCTTTTAAAATTTTAGGATATATTGCGTAAGTTTCATATTTGATTAAAATTGATCGATTTTCCATCGTAAACATAGGGTTATGCTCTGATTCAATTCGAAGGAAATCATTTTTGAAATACAATGTATTAAATATACAAATTCGAAAGATTTTTTCCGAAAGTAATTGCAAAATAACCCTCCTTATAATTATAAAAAGATCTTACCGATGCTCATGCAGTAAATCCATGGATTGGAACTTATTCTCACACACATTACAAACAAAATAACGTTGAGTAGTTGCATGATGAACTTTTAAATTTTCGCGCATAAAAACACATTCAGCATGCCAATGAGTACAGATTTCTTTCGATGTTCTAACATGTATATCACAAGCAAAACACTCAAATCTTCTAAATGGTAAATGACATGCTGAGTGTACAAATAAATAGGACACATCAGAGAATACTAGATCACAAAATTCACATTGCAAAATGCAACTTAATATTACTATTTTAAGGTAAACTGGTGCTTTATCGTCTTCATAGCTTGAAATAGGAGAATTGTAAAATGAAATTCCTTGGGCCTGAAAAATAAAAATTAATTTCTCTTACAAAGATACAACAATTGCATGATTACCTCTGAATTTAGATTATTCAAGGCATCATCTATATAGGCATCGTAAGGTATTTCAGCACAATTATCCACTTCCTTTTCTTCAGCTATGGAGTCCGGAAAATGTGAAAACAAATGCTTCAAAGCTTCATACGATTCAAAGAAAATGCGACCACATAAGGTGCATTTAATGACTACGCGTAAGCCATTTATACCTTGGGCCCCTTGTGTAGCTACATTCTTATTATTAGTTGTTGTATGAGCATTGGGTATTAAATCCAAAGCATGCTTCTCCATATGACGTAATAAACCCGAAGCATGCACAAATTTTCTTTCACATAAGGTACATTCGTGAGGACCATCTGGTTTCTTATTACTAGTTATTGAAGCATTAGATGTGATGGATGAATTTATAACACCAGACGAGGAAGTTGTATTTACATCATATTTTAATTCGTCTTTAAGAAAGCGTCTAATACGTATTTGATTTTCTTTTAGTAAACGTATGCATGCTGGCTCTAGTGGCAATGAAATTTCTTCCTTAATAGGTTTACAAGTGCTATTAATTTTTGTTTCTTTTGGCTTTATCAAATTATAATCATCACAATCACAAACGTGGGATTGAAAATCGTCTATATTAAATATAAAATTGCAGTTCACACATTTTATTATTTTTGGTGCTCCCGATAACGGCAATATTAATGGCTGAGGAACAGTAATCTCTGAAACTAAAAAAACAAGTAAAATTGTTTTCAATATTAGAATCTAAAAACATTAATAAATTTCTTCGTACCCATTTCTTCTTTTGGTTGAGTTTCTAAAAACTTTAATATTTTTAGTACCTCTTCGTTAGCATCAAATGGAGGTGGATCAAAATTAGAAGCATCATGTATAAATGTTTCTACATTACTTGCAACAGGGTCAACTGCCAAAGGAATGTTTTCTACTAAATCAATCAAGTTTCCTTCAGTTTGAGCTGATTTTGTGCGATGTTCTTTTAAAGGCATTTGACTCAAATCCAAAACTTCCTCGTTTATATTATAAGAACCTGGGAAAGTATTTACATTCAGTGCAGTTTCAAAAGAATCCAAAGAAGTTGGCTTTAAATCCTGTAAAGGAATGTCATCATAAACATCCAATAATGGTATGCTACTACCGCAATTCTGGAAAGTATCATTTAGCAAAAAGTCAGTTGAAGTGTTTCTATCTTTATATTCAGAGTTTAGATCCTTTAACTGGGCAAATAATTGCTCCGATAGCCAAGAATCAGAAGTATTAAAATCTTCTTCGTTCAAATTCATGTTGAAAATTATTTAACTATTTAATAAAAAAATTAAAGAATATGGACACTATTTTTTTTTTTGTAACGATTTTTTTGACATTTAAATCAATGCTTACTTTATAAGTGATAGCCAGGGTTTTTACTTTCTCCAAATTGTGTATTAGAAATCGCTAATCGCTTAAATTTGTTAAAATTTTTGCTTTAAAAAAAGTAAATAAATTTTGAGCTTAACCGCTTGTTTTTATAAAATGAATGAGAATCTATTCTATGTTGTATTCGCAACAAATTTATTGTTTTTATAAATCCCAAAAAACATTTTAAGTAAAAATTCGATATGTTCGAAGAAGATAAAGTTTGATGAATTGAATGGTTACATTTTTATAAAAACAGGCTGTAATTTTAAGTTAGCATATTCTATCATGACACAACCTTGTAAATCCCTAAAATACCCTTTTATCTCGATTACCGTAACCTAAATAACGGCTACTTCCTTTACTGCTAAAATACCGTTACCGAAATAGTCGAAAATATTGTATCCGTTATTCAATAAATAATTTTTAATTATAAAAAATACATTTATTGTTACGTGCTGTCACATCAAGGTTAATTTAATAAGGTGCCATCGGCAGCACAGCTGATTATAGAAAAAGCACGCATAAATGTCAAACTATATATATAAAAAATATTCGCCCGTACGCATTTATGTCAAACTCCATATAAAAAATAAGTGAATTCGCCTGTGTTTATTTCAATTCTCCACTGCGGTCACCTTGTTAAATACGCCGGGTGAATTCCAAAATGTATGTATGCAACCTTAAAAAGTCGATCGATACTTAATGCAACCGTGTAAACTTTGATAATGTTACATATTGCAAAATGTATGAAAAAGATAAGTTTTTTTAAATTTTAACTACGCGTTTGCATGCTTTGTCTTGATAAAGATATGACTGCATTGCATACATACATTTTGGAATTCACCCGCCGTGTAGAGTGTAGCTTGAACTGCCGATAGAGCAAATCTACTACTAATTTTTACAGCCATAACAATCAGGTACACTCACCAGTGTTCCTTTATAATTAAATGCTGTTTTAACAATTTGTATCTCTTTTAAAAACGATAATCTTCCGAAAAAAGTACATGTAACTTATATACAATTATTATACTTTAAGTTATACTACAAATGTCTACTATGTATATATTTTTATTTTTTAATTTTATGCAAAAAAATTTTTTCTTGAGTGGAATTTGAATCATATTTGGCCTTAGGGCTTGATTCTGAATAAATGAAATATATAAAAAATATATAAATTAATTATTTTGGCCATTGATGTATTGTATTCCATACTTTTTATTTTTCTTTTTGACTTTCAACTTCACTTATCAAATTAATATAGCTAAATTTAGTTAGAACAACAAAAATAATGTTTTTGTCCAACAAATGTGTTTCTTTAATTATAAAAATTTGGAGACCGAAATTTTGAAAATCGAAGTCCCTAAAAACGTCCCTTATTTTTTGGGTACATGAGACAAAAATTATCTGGCAATACTTACGCCAGCCAGAAAATCAGTGATGCCAACAGGTTATTACCAAAACAAGCCGTGCAGCACATCAAAACGCGCTAAGAAATTTATAAGTAGGGTGATATTGGTATTAACCTGAATATTATGAAAATAAGTTCAAATTTGAAACTAAATTTCTACTAATTTGATTTTAACCACATTATTTTATTGATGTTTATTTATCACAAATATTACTGGCCAACAAGAGAATATTAAGAAAAATTCTCTTAACCCTTATGTGTGTGACAAAAAAAAAACTACTAGGGTTCTATAAGTCGATTGTTCGAACAATCGATTTTTTCCTGAAAAAAGTTTAAAAGTCGAAATCGACTTTTTGGTCGGAAAAAAGTCGGTTATCCCAAAGTCGAAAATAGTCGATAAAAGTCAATAAAAGTCGAAAAAAGTCGAATAGTCGATAAAAGTCGACTTTTGAGATTGTTAAAAAAAATATTTAATTGCAACATTATCTTAAAACTGTTGCAATTTGGTACACTTGCATTTTTTGTAGTGTTTGCTAATATATGTAAATAATAAATAAATGTTTATAAAATAAAGCTTTTTTGTGCACAAAATTCTTACAACATTCTTCTAACAATTATCGCCTTGATAAAGTTCATTTTTATTGCTAAACATTACAAAAGGCGCATCAATAAATGTAGAAACCATATATTTTTTTTACAAGAAATGGTAAAAAGTTGAAGAGTCGATTAACTAAAAAGTCGAAAAGTCGAGTTTTCATAAATTACCAAAGTTCGAAAAGTAGACTTTAAAAAAAGAAAAAAGTCGAAAGGGTACCACACACAGAACAAATGACGTTTCATATTATTACGCAATATATACGAATGCTCCATATTATTAAATGCAAGTACAATGTTTTAGTTAAGCCTAACGCCAATTCAATTAATAGGGATTCCCATTTATATACACAGTCATATGGTAACATAGAGACGAGACGTAATTGTCAAAAACCTTACACAGTACTCAAATAAATTCAGCAAGTAGAAAGACTACTGAATATTGTATTGTGAGCGTATGAGTAATATTCAAGCGCATAAGGAATTCTGCATTCAGAGAAAATTGCAATTAAATTTCAAAGTTACAACAAAAGTAAAACGTAAAAGTGAAACGCGCCAATATAGCTGTGTTTTTCGAAAAAAGCGCAGATTGAAAAATTACACTTTTAATTATTGAAAAGAGCCAAAACCTTCGTGAAAAGCGCTAAATTGACAACGCTGCAAAAAAAAAATACAATTTGCAAATAAACTTGTCTGTATTTACATACTCCAAAGTAAATTTATTTGTATTTGTTCTACAATAAAAGTTTATTACCGCGCTGATTATAGAATTATTAAGTATTTGAACTTGCGAATTTTGCGAATTAACAAGGTACGTGATACTTCACGCAAAAACACATAAACCCAAAAACAAAAAAAAGTATTTTGTAACAACTTACAGAACATTATGCAACGAATTGCAGTAATTGGAGGCACCGGTATGACCGGACAATGTGTTGTCGATTATGCATTACAAAAAGGTAAAATTACTATAACGTTTGGCAAAAATTAAAAATAAACTGAATATGTATTTACAAATATTTATAGGACTTCAAGTACGTTTGTTATACCGTACCGAAAAAACTGTTCCAGAACGTTTTAAGGGTAAAGTAGACATGGTGCAAGGAAATGTTACGAATTATGATGACTGCTTAAAAGTGGTAGAGGGTGTGGATGCGGTATGCATTATTTTAGGTACCCGTAACAAACTAGAGGCTACGACAGAACTTTCAACTGGTACCGCCAACTTTATAAAAGTAATGAAGGCTTTAAATGTAACAAAATATTCAATTATTATGTCTTCGTTTCTATTACGTCCTTTGTCTGAGGTACCGGCAATGTTTCACCGTCTCAATGAGGAGCATCAACGAATGTTGGATCTGACAAAAGCATCGGATTTGGAATATATTGCTATACTTCCACCTCATATAGCTGATGAGCCTTCAACTGCATATACTGTGCTTCATGATGAAGCTCCTGGACGCCTAGTGTCTAAATATGACTTGGCCAAATTTATAGTGGATTCTTTAGAACAGCCAGAACATTACGGCAAAGTGTGCGGCATTGCAAAAAAGGCTGAATAATTGTAAGTTATATCAAGAGAATTTATAAAATGCAGTTAATGCACAACATTTACATAAAAATTCAATTGTGCCTTAAAAATGTATAAGTTAGTAAAATATGGCACGAGCAAGCATTTTTATTGCATTTTTTAACCATTGCAGCTAGAATTTTAAGTAAACAATAATTTTAAATGCTTTGTATTTTTAAATTGCGTAATTAAAAGAACAATTTAGTATAAAAGCAGCTATTTAGAAACAAAATTATGTATATTATTAATTATTGAAACTAAAAAGACCCTGAGTATTAAAAAAATATAAACAAATGGATTAAAATGTATTATTTCAATACATACACTTATAAATGATATACATATATAAAAAATTTAACTTTATAATCGATTTTAAATACCGGTGGTATTATTTAATTTTTAATTATTACATTATATAATACGAAAAAGAAGCTTTTTATTTTGGATTTAATAAGGATCATCTATTTCAGTAATAATCGCCCGTAAGTATACTTCATATTATTTAACGACATCAAGTTTTCATGAAGAAAGTTGCCACCCGATTTTTATGATTTTTGTAAATTAGAAACAGCATATATCTAAACACTAGATGGCGCTAATTTCATGTAAATACGGAGTTGCCAGATTGCTGAAAAATTTACAATATATGCATTTTGTACAGTCTGGCGACCCTATAACGGGCTACAAATAGCGCCATCTATGGGTTGACCATTGGTCTTTTTAAAATGTTAAAAAATAATGTAAATCGGGTGGCATCCTTCTTCAACAAAATTAAACCCCTCTATTACAAATTAAAGCATATTTTAAGGCTGTTTAAATGCATACTTTAGGGAGTTTAAAATTCACGTTGATGTTTATACTATACCTTATCTTTTCATATTTTATTGATTTAAATAAAAAGCGTTTTATTTTTAAAAATAATTTTATTTATTAATTGTGTCTTAAATTAAAAAAAGTTTAAATTTAATAACTTTTATATAAAATAAAAATTCTACAACAAAAATCAAATGGAGTTGTATATGACTTTCTAAACTTTATGACAATAACAATGTATGTAAATAAAAAAATAGTTTTTAATAACATTTGTTTTTAAAGAAAACATGAATTGATTATTCATATTTTGGATTTATTTGTTATTGTTAAAATTGTTTGAATATTTCCGTATTTTCAACGTAAATGTTTTCTTAAAATTGAAATATGTATGTATGTATACATATATTATTTAACTACAATAATTATTTCAAAAACAACTCACTGCATTTTTGTACTCTACATTAAAATAAGGTGGATAACGATATTATGCAAAAACTTACAATAAAATTTATACGTGTAAAATCTTGACATACTTATGTATATCAGTTAACGGCCATTATCAGTAAACAATCAGAACTACCGTAAACATTTTAAGACCTTTATAACGTTTTATAAATTATCTTTATTTGACAATTTCTAGTCGTAGTCTATTCAATTCTAATAAATTCTAATTATTACAAAATAGCCTGTCCATGCCAAGGATAAACTACACTTCCTGTTCAAAATTTAAAAATCTGGGATTTAATTGGAAATATACATAGGTATGCCGAATATCAATTATATAGGTCTTTGAAAGCTCTGAAAAGAAGCGATGTTTAATATAGAAAGGTCGTATCACAACTTTTAGTTACTTTACAAGAGAAGCCAAAAACTCAATAAAATCTGATCTAAAATTCAATTCTATTTTAATTTGTATGCATTTTTATATACTGTGTTTAAATACAATTTTGTTGAAATTTGCGTAAATTTTGTTCACGATTTTTATTTCTTATCACATCTCAGTAACGGTTTTTATGAACAAAATGTAATTTTTCAGTGTGAATTATTTTACTTAAATAAATATAAAATGTGCCGCGCAAAAAAGTGTATTTTATAAACATGTAAGCTAATTATTTCACTTTTAAAGCGATACTCTGTTGTTAATGAGGCACATCTGTTACATACATACATATGTATTAAATGAAACAAAATTCTTTCAGTTGGCTTTATATCTAACTTTGTAAAGGAGCTTATATACGCTGGTCATAAAACTAAAGAAAATTAAAATCACCAAAATTTTGGATTCAAAATTTAGCTCCTCAATAACTGCTAAACAGTTCGTTTATACAACTCTAAATCCAAAAATTAAAATTTGTGGTAAATTTAAAATACATATTGTTGTATTTTCATAATCATAATCAATAAATTGATATACCAATTATGTATGTAGTAATTTGGGGGCTTCTGAAAGTTGATTTCTTTCTTTTGGGTTGCAAATGAAAAAAATTTTAGAAATTAAAAACGGAATGACAAACTTACGTAACCTTAACATTCATGGTGAAGGGTATAAAAATACTGTAAGAGGTTGCCTCAAATCTGACATTGTCCCACGTTGGGAAGCAATGACGAAGCATAGTTTTCTATTTGTTATAAATTTAGAACGAAAACAGACAAATAAGTCTTTGCTAAAAATGCATCTACATACATAAGCAATTTTATTGTAAAAAATAAAAATAATTTATAATTACCTTTAACCCAACAAATTTATGCCAAAAGGGAATGTGCTTTCAGTCGAGCGATGCAATTGTATAGCGATTTAACAGCCAAAAAATATTCTGGTCTATTTTTGGTTTTTTGTTTGCTTGTATGTACTACATCTGGTGACAAAAAGCACGCGATACATTAAGAATTTTTGTTGAAATTTATTTATTACACTTGCTGGGGATCAACATACAGAAATATATAGATCTGCCTTTTAATATCTTGAACTTGATCTTGAATACGGCACCTCAAAAATAATAAAAAAAAAACACAAACAAAACAGTGTGTATTTTTTATTTAGGTTTTTAAGTGTTAGAATTCAAATAATTTCAAAATTTAAATGTGCTGTTGTAAAACTTGGCATCAAGAATATAAAAAAAAATTAACTTTTTGTGCACATTTTTCTAATAGCTTAGAAATTTAAATAAAAACTATTTAATGAACGAAACCAAAATTCTTTTGTGCATTTTAAATGATTTTGATTAATAGCACCAGACATGAGTGTAAATAAAAATAGGAAGTATATAGTATATGTGTTTATTTTGTTGAAAATATGTCATTTTATTAATATTTAATTAAACAAATAATGAGCAAGTTGGGTACAAGTGAGCATTTCATTAAAACTATTTATTCTTAATTTTTGTATTATAATTATGCTTATGCGGAAGTTAAGACTAGATATGCATAAGACTATAATTTATTGAAATTTTCTAATTGCATCTGTATTAAAAGTTTAAAAACATTTCTACATTACTTTTCTATGGAAGATCTATCATTTAAGTATGTTTATCTGATATTTTAACGATTAATATTTTATAAAATTATGATTTAAAACATATACACATAGATTCATCAATAAATACTTAATTAACATTAAAATAAATTAAATATATGAATGTATGTATGTATCTGCTTAAAGCCATACATGTTTGGTAATATAAGTTTATACTTGTTTAGAAATTTATAAACTTCAAAACCAAAAATGTTCAAAATTAAAATGTAAAATTACTTAACATAAGAAACACATAAAAAAATTTTATAATTTAAACCATTAACAGTAAAAATAAAAAAAAAAATCATAAGAAAAAATTAAATTAATTGGAATTTAATTTGCAGTGATATTTTCATAAAATATGTCGTTTTTTATAATAATTGCCTTTTCAGACAGATCTAAATTACTATATATTTCTTATAACCATTTTTAATTCATTAGAATCTTCTTTTAACATATTAGTAGCCATTGTTTAATTTCACAGAAATACTGTTCTAAATAACTGATTAGGCTGCAATTGATATTTATATATTTGATTAACATTTTTAGTTTTTGTAGATGATTTTATTTGCCCAGAATGAATTGAATTTATAATTTTATTGAAAATTCTTACAAAAACACACAAATTTGAATTCGGATATATTAATCCACAATTAAAATTCATATTTTTAACAAATTCTATCCAAAAACTAAATTAAGTTCTGGAAATAAAAAGGAGAATTAATTAATTTATAATAAAATTCAACTGGCGCAAGATTTAAATCAATTACGTTAAAAATTGTTTATGCTATTTTGTGGCGTTTAATTTGAAATTTGTTATAACGTACTGCCGTAGTTGCCTATAAAACTTTCTTCATGTATTTCTTTTTGGCATTTTGCAGACTAGGCAATTCACAATGTCTAGGACCATACATTGAAATTGGTTCGCAAAACTCATAGCCTATTCTTTCATAAAAACCATCTTGATCAATTGTTGATAAATACAAAACATTTAAATCTAGAACAACACGACAATAATCTTCAGCAAATTTCATTATTAATTTGCCAAATCCTTGACCCCGACAACTCTTGTCCACTACCACAGATTCAATAAAGCATGCATTCTTTTTTGACGGTATTGGACTAAGCTTGCAATGGGCTATGACGCGGTTGTAGCCTTCAGTGGTCAAAACCAAACTGCACGGTAAGTTATCGCATGATGCTTCAAGAGAACGCATGCGCGCTGTTTCACTGCGTGGCCATTCAGAATTTATAAGCGCGCATGTATCCTTCATTAGCTCTGGATACTGGTGGATGGGCACCACATTAAAAGGACTACCGGATACATTAAATGGTGGAAGACCCTACAATAAATATATATTTTGACAAAAAGAAATTACATTGAAAACATTTGTTAATTAACTAAAAACTTCTTAAACTAAATATAATTGTACGTATTTAAATGCATATTTATATTGCAACTATATAATATACCTCATAATAGGGTTCCACTTTAATATAGCGCATATCAACTAAAGCTACTAGGAATATTAAAGATGATTTTTAATGTGAAAAAGCTTAAAATGGTCTAAAAAAAATTAAAAAAGAATTTTTTTATAGTTTTCTTTTTTCGAAATAACCAACAGATTGATGCAATACGCATAGGTAACAGATCATGCAACAAACAACATGTGTATCAATGAATATGTATGTCTGAATATGCGTATTTTTTTATTTTTTAGTTTCGAATTTTAAGTGTAAATAGATATTTATTTATTTTTTTTAAATAAATTATAATGAATTTAGTTCTGGGGCCTTATTTTTAATAGTGACAATTAAGCATGGCTACAACTCAGAACAAGTATAAAAGCTTTTGATGTAACAAAAGTTAGAAACATAATTAAAATAATTTAATTAATTTAGAACCTGAAACAGTTATGCATCAATTGTAAATAAGGTAATTCACAATAAGGTATTATTTACGTTTTTATTTTATTTTTAATCATTTAGAAAATTAATTGAAAAAATTTAATTCAGCCTATTTTTAATAGATTTAAATTGAAGAGAATTTGAACATTTAACATTTGAATGGATTTGAATTAAAGAAATATAAATAATTCAATAACGAATTAATTCTATAAGTGAATTCTTAAAGGAATAAATTCAATACGTTTGGAGTACTAAGGAATTAAGACAACGAATTAATTCTTGATGAATGTTTTAATGGAATTGTTAAGAGGATATATTTAATTTGATATTGAAAATTAAATTAAGAATTAATTATTTCGAACATTTTTTAAATACGTAGAAAATAGAATTGAAGTGATTTTGAAACTAATGATTTAGAGAGAAATAATCTAAGAATTACGCATTAAAAATAGTTCAACAATCAACAATATTTTTTTTAATGGGGTTTTTTTATTATGTATTAATTTAGTAGTTTTTTCATTGTTAACAAACAAGTTATTAGAATTTTTCTGGTTTTAAATCGTGGTACAATCAATTTCATTAAATTAATCGAATATTTTTTACTAGAATAATCAAAGAATGTTTAAAAATTAATCGATCACTCGAATAATAAAAAAATTTCAGTTATTCTATTAAAATTAAACTCGAAGTCGTTCGATTTACGTGAAGCATGTATGAATTTTACATTATTAGCGTGTCATTCGATCTATGCTTGTATCAAAATATACGGCGCTTCATTTTAATGATTGCATAGAACCAAGTTCGAAGAATTGACTATGTGAAACACATTTATTGTTGCTCATTTTTAATAGTCCTGCACCTTATAATGATTCATATCTATATTAAATGCATAATCATTAATATATTGAAATGGTTAATCAGATATTACGCATATTTTTATTTAATTCAAGTTTATTTCTACATATTACAATCCATTAATCTTTTAACAACCACTTGTTTTTTAATGAGATTCCAAATTTACGAAACACACACGCACATTCATTAAGTCAACTCATGTCAAATTCGAGGCTAAATTTTCTCGGTGGTTAATGTGAAAATCAAGGTTATTCTGACTATGTATAATAAATAATGCGTGCAAATGAACGTTTTGCCATGATTGTCTGATCTAATAAGTTTATTTGTTTACTAAATAGTGTTATTCATTTTGGTAAAAAGCAAAATGTGTGAAAAAATGGCAAAACATATAAGAAAACTGGATTGTAAAAAAATGCATGATGGAAATGAAATTGCAAGTAATAATATACAAATGTGTTGCATAATAACTAAGCAAACAACTTTAACACATATTATGTATTACATACTAAATTTTTAAGTGTTTACTAAAAATGTTTGTTCTAGATAACCACAAAATAAAGTATGATATTTAATAGATGAATAATTACATAAATAATAGACGGACTATATGTATGTTTTTATAAAATACAAGCACAACTTTAAAATTTATTATTTTTATAAAAATATTTGTGTTACCATGATGTGTTCTCTACGATTCCTTTCTTCCTGAGTAATGCCGCCACGATGCAAAGCACAGAACGAACTGAGACTAAGGAAACCACCAATTGTTGTTCTTAACCACATACACTTCTGAATCGACCTCTAATTTTCTTGTTATATATTTTTAGCAATAAGAAACGTGGAAATATACTAATTTATTTGTTTATATTTCCTTCTTTTTCTTCTTGGTACAAAAATTTATTTTATCATTATATGTTTAATTCTATATACTTTTCGTTTTCTTTAACTATTTGTTTGATATGCTTGCTTAAACACTTTTTTTAATATTAGTACAAAAATAATGTAATATTTCGCGAAACAAAAAATGTATTCTCACGCAAAAAACACACAAGTAAATACAACAATAACAACAAAACTGTCAAGATTTGTCATTTTTGTATAAACAACTAAAATAACGTAAAGCAAAACAAAAACGAATAATGTAACAACAGGACGGAAAACGAGCAAAACAAAATAAATTCATTCAAGTGTTGCCACAAAGGTATATTTTTTTCGAGTCTTTAGAATTGCAAAGGATGGAAGTATTTACTTGGTTGAACCCAGGGATATAAACCCACCAACTTTTTCAAACAATAACTTCTTACAATTTCTGGTCGATCAAGCTGAGAAATTCACATAAAATTATGTATTCTTGGAACAAATCAAGATCTCAGTAACAGTTTATATTTTCATAATTTTTATTCCACAGATCTGGTTTCCTTGGCATATTCAAAGGCCATAATACCGTAAAAATAACTATTTTATTAATCCTTCGGTATCTTACAAATTCAATCGCCTTTTCAATCATGGGCCATGACACAGGTCAGGTCAAATGACACAGGTGTTGATCTAATCAAACCGAGTGCCATTCTCAAGTGGGCATTGTTATTGCTTTGAAATTTATTGCAGTTGTCATCCTCAAGTTTATGAAGGTCCGCCGTGTAAATATTAAATAAAAGGTGGCTCAATCCACAACCTTGCTCCAAACCACAGCTGATTTTTCTTTCCAAATGACCAAACATGAGACGATCCATGTGATCAGTTTCACATTAAAATGCAATTTCAAGAGTTTTTTTCTCAAGGATATGTCAACAAAATGGTTCGGCATACTAATCTCCAAACATATAGCCATTATATTGCGTCTTCCCATCAATTCATTTATATATAACGTAGTAACAAAATTTTTGCGGAAAACAAATGAGCTGTTCGGTAATAGGTTTCCCCGACTAATGTATTTCTCTAATATATTTTTTTTTTTAAAAAGAGAACACTCAATCAATAAATATCTATAATTAATAGTGTTACTTTCTTTGGAAAGGGGATAGTGTAGAAGGAAAGGTGGTGAGATGAGAAAAGCTTTAATTGGACAACTCTTTAATTGCGCGTTATGTTTGTTCTTAGTGCAGGTTGCAGCTACTCAATTAAGCCACAACATCCTCAATTATTAAATTTTTTCAGAAAAATTGGAAGTAAGCAAATGGGTCTGAAATTTGTGATATCCGTAGAATCCTTTATTTTCTGGATGGGGTGAGCTCCAAGAGGGTGGAATATTACCGAAAGTTCATATTATATTTAAAGCATTAAAAAGTATAACACAGTTCTCTTTGGTCAAATTCAAAATCATCCAATAGCTGATGCCATCCAGACCTCTGGCTGAATGAGGATTACGAGATTGAATTTGCGCTGCTATACCATCATGGAAATTTCCATTAACACAAAGAAAAGGAAAAAAACAAATACAAAATAGACTCTGTACGAACAGGGGAACAAAACATAGTGAGAACAAATTTTTTTACACATCCACTTACATACCTTGCTTAATACCGCAATTTATTAATATGGCAACACTGTTTTCAAACAGCTGTTCCTTTTTGACACTGTTATCCGCAAATAATTCTCTGAACAAATTTTTGCTTTATTTTTTGTTTATTTCCAATCACATCTATATTTTAAATATATGAAAAAGTGTAAAGTACACTCAGTTAATTATAAATAACTCAAGAAAAGTGAAATTGAAAAAGTAAACAAACTCACCTGTTTTAATATAGTATACAAACGTCTAATAATGCGATAGACGACAGAAGCGTCATTTATTTTTGAAGACAATTGAACACTAAATTAAAATTATTACACAACATTAAAAAAACAATTAAATTAAGTGTGATAAATCAAAATAAAATACCACAACTAAAAATAATAGTGTACATAAAAATAATATAAACTTTACATTTTCATCAACATTGACCTCTAATTATAGCATTTTAAACAAATTGAGGAAGAGAAAAGTGAGGGATGATGACGTTTCTAAACTATTTTACTTTGTTTAACAACAAACCGACAAATATATAAAAATAAAATAACACTTGTTGAATTTGTCTATTTTCTTGTTTTTTTAGGAACGTGCACATTTTTAAATTTTTTTGAAAATTTAATCAATTAGAAATGTTACCAAGCCGCCAACCAATAACATCAGAAAACCCATTATGGGTATCTTGGCATGATACTCAAATGATGGCTTCATTAAATCCACAAAATGTCATGGATTATTTCTGCCGAAAATCAAATCCCTTTTATGATCGCATGTGTAATAATGAAAATATTCGTATGCAACGTTTGGGCCTCGAAAATTTACAGTAAGTTACAATTTGTTTAATCATTTTTCCAACCTATTGTTTCATTTAATATTATTTTTAGAAATATGGCAGGTTTAGAATATATATTGCTACATGTTCACGAACCAATTTTATATGTCATACGTAAGCAGCATCGACATAATCCTCAAGAAGCTACTCCCATAGCAGATTATTATATTATAGGCGGTACCATCTACAAAGCTCCTGATTTGGGAAATGTTATTAGTTCAAGAATTGTAAGCTATATCCTTTACTTTTATTAAAAATATTTAATAAAAAATATATGCATGTTTCTATTCTAATTTAGCTATCAACAGTATCAAATTTACAATCTGCTTTTGAAGAAGCCAGCAGTTATTCTCGCTATCATCCTAACAAAGGTTATACATGGGACTTTAGCTCTAACAAACAGTGTAAGTAAACATAATTATAATTTGTTGCATTTTCAGTTGAGATCAAATGTTTTTAGTGACCGATAAATCAAAAGCAGCTGCTAAAAAAGATTCATCAACCACCAAAGACGATAATGGTACAGTATTTCAAATGCAACGAGTTGATATGCTACTTGCAGAATTGTTGCGTAAATTTCCACCACCTATACCACCAATAATTCACCAGCAACAAATTCAACAAGGTGGCCAAAATGCACAAAACCAACAAGAAGCAAATGTAAATAATTCTCAAGATGGCAATACGAACAATACAGGAAACAATGGTAATCCCACTGAAACAAGCCCAACAGGGGGTGGAACAAATCAGGGCATAGATATTAAACAGGAGAATGTGGACATGAAACCGCCACCAGAAAAAAAGTCCAAGGCTAATTAGGTGAACAACTATCTCAAAATTATTTTAATCAATTAAAAGCATTACATATTTAAAAATTATGTCTAAGTTTTATTTATATTTAAGCGTATAAATTGTTTAAATAAAAAAAGATGCTTAAAAAGCTGTCTTTCTTTTATCCCATTTACTGCTTGCAGTAAGATTTTCATTAACCTTTTTTAAATTTTGTCAAAAGTAAATTTATTTATTATTTCATTAAAAAACTAAATTTCATATTTAGTTATTAGCATTGTTGGTAGTCCTTACATTTCCATCAACAACAACATCGTTGGCTGTGTCCTCTGTAATACTAGTTTTGTTGCTACCATGAACTGTTAAATTATGATTGGTGTAATCTAAAATACTCTTAAATGTTAGCTTACATAAATGGCAAGGTACTGATTTACTGGGAGTGCGATAAACTCCGGCATGTGCACTTATCTTTTTAACTTTTTGTACAGAACCATGAGGCATGTTGTTTCCATCGACAGTGGTTATCAAATCCGATGTAATTTTTTGTACTTCTGAAATAGTAGTTTATTTTTATCAATTTTGTTTAATAATAGAAGTGTACATATTTAGCTATTAGTGGAAAAATAACTTTGCTTAAAAACATAAAAATTTACTTTAAATTTTGCAAAAATAAAAAATGCTTTAAAAAGCTTAAAACATCCGATATAAGTGATTTTAAATGATATATTACTTTATATAATAACGGCTTGCTTAAATACATGTACTTAATATAATTTAATTTATATTTCACTTACCTTTATGTTCATTTAAAGATTCCGTTGATCTTTTTGGGAATGTCAATGTATTTATATTCTGTTTTAATGCATGTCGTGGTGTAGCATTTGCAGAAGCAACTGTACTTGATACATTACTTTGTAAATTATGATGATGTGCAAAAACATTCGGCAATTGAGCTTTTTCCACATGGTTTAAATCTGTATACTGAAGTTTTCTTTTCTCAGAAGGTGGAATTTTCGAACAATTTTGTAAGAGATGAATATGTAATGCTTTTGTTAAAGCAAATTTTTTATCGCAATATTTGCACTGATTAGAATTGCCAGCTAGACTCGAACTACTCGAATAAATCGTCGTCATAGGCTTCTTAATAAAAGCGGGTGTTACATTATCGCTTTCGTGGGATCGCTTATGAGCATCAAGCAAAGATTTTATACGAAATTTTTCTTTACAAACATTACAAGTATAAACAATATCCGTCTTATTATGTGATATAGCAGCTTTTTCTAAAACTTTTGCTGAAGGATATATAGATTTGCGCTGTGTAGTAGAAGTGGGTTTAGCTGATGTTTCTTGTACTGGAACCAGAGTTTTAGTAATAGCTTTAGTGGTTGTGGAAATTTGAGAAGTTTTCGTTAGCATACTTCTACGAGCAATTACTTCCGGTTTTTTAAGATTGGAAACATCTACGTTAGTTGTTTTTTGTGGAATTACACTTCTTCTCTGAAATGCGGTCATTACACCACCCATAGAACTTTTACGTGCAATTTTGCGAGCGGGACTATTTAATGTAGTTTTAACTACCACAGACATGCGTTGCGTAAAACTAAATGGTCGCTTATCTCCTGCAGCAGATGGTATAAGTGAGGTTCTTGTTTTTATGGATGTCATAACAGAACGCCTTTTTTCAGCTGGCGTTGGTTTATTTTGATCTTTTACTATTTTTTGCGGTTTCTTTACATCGACTTCTTCGGCTTCCGCAGATGTATTAGTAATTTTTAACAGTTTACTCATTAGCAAAGGAATTTCATGTTCAGCATCCATTGGCATTGTCGATTTTCTACATATAGGCAACAATGATTGCCGTTTACTACCAGTATTCAATATTCTAGATGGTTTATTTGCTTGCAAATTCGGTTCGCATATAGAACGTCGTGCATTTCGCGATAAAACGGCAATTTTTGGTTTAGATGAAGATTTCATAATGTTTTTCTTTCCGATTTCCAATTCTTTGACTACTGGAGTCTTTTCGTCTGATTTTTCTGATGATTCTGACATGGTGTCTAAATTATTTTAAAATAATTATTATTTATGCTAAAACTTATGATACAATATGCAAAATAACTACCAAACATTGCATCAAGTCAATAAATATAAATGATTAAGTTCGTAATTATCTCTCATAAAATTATCAAGTTGAAAAACTTACCCATATGTTCTATATTTTCAACCTTAGCTTTGGGAGTTGTTTCAATATTCTGTTTACAGAACTGCACCATATTAGTGGCTTCCTCTTCAACATCGAGAACATTATTAGCATCCTCTAATAATAAAGAGTTATAAGAGGCAAGATTTTTATGAGCGACTTCATCTGCTGACCCCAAAATTTCTTCTACATTTTTCATAATTTTTACTTCTTCAACTGACTCTTCTTCGGTTATGGAACCAACCGTAGATACTGATGTCAACATTTTTCTTTCAATAACGGAAGTAGCAGTTATTTCCACAGAGGAACATGTAGATAAAGTAGATACCTCTTCAGCCTCTGGTAAAGCATTTTCTTTGTTTTCTTCACATAGCTCTACAGGCGGAGGAGGAAAATAAGCTGGCTTTTCATCATCCACACCCAAAAATGCTAAACCTAAATCTATGCATCTAGTGGCATCTGAACCACGTGTCACATCGACTGTTTTTAAAAGCTGGTCCTTGGACGGAGTAGAACATAAAGCTTTATATTCTTTTAAAATATTTTTTGGCAGTGCTCTCAAAGGGGTGTGTAATTTCATATCTGGCATTCCAATTTTCTTAACAGTTTTTAATGGACTCATTATTTGAGAATCATCACGAGCCTCCAATGTACTATTCATGTGATTATCTCCGGTTTTGTTTTTATTTGCCGACTCGTCCATATCGATGGCAGATACAGCTGAGATATCAGTCATGGCTTCCAAAGTTTTGTAACATGCTGTGGACATGGTGGTACTTTCGGCGTCAAATGACAAGTACACTGAAGTAGCTGTATCTTCATTCGATAGACGACGAGAAATATTGTCCATTTTGTTTATTTTAGGCGCGTCTTTATTTAAGCTATTAAATTTTTTATATTTTGTTTAATATCATTAAATCAATGGAAAAAATTTCGTACCTTTCTGGTTATTTTCTTTAAAATATTTTAATTTATTTAATATACTTTTTTTAAATTATTTTAGAAATAAATTTTCCAATTGTCCTTTTTTTGTTCTTGTTCTTGAAAAAACTGCGCTTGGATTTTCTTTTTGAAATAGATAAACGATCTTTTATGTCATTATTCAGTGTTGTATTTTCTAATTAATATCGTAAAAGATTTAGTGTTGATCAATTGGAAATATTTATACGATATTAATTTAATAAACACTAGTTGCTAATTAAATACATGGGGGATTTCATGTCAAGTGAACCAACTTTTGAAATCGATGTCTTCCGATCGGGATGAAATTTGCACCAAGGTTAGCTCTATTGGATAGTAACTCAGACACAATTTTTCAACAACATCGGTCGAGAACTCTCTGAGTTATAGGGGGTAAAATTTTGACAATTTGGTCAAACAGGGGTTTTTTCTTATCCATGTAACTTATTACCTATTGTTCTTAGCAAAATGTGTTCCAAATAGTATAGATAGCTATTTCTTCGATCTTTCGAAAAAAAATATTTAAAAAAAAAAATAAAAAATTTTTAATATTTTTTTTCCGAAATCAAAAACTTTTTTGACTTTTTTTTAAAATACGCTATTTTTTTTTATTTTTTTTTTTTTCTTAAAATAAAGTTTAGATATTTTCCTTGAACACCTACTTGGTCGCTTAGTGGGATGCGAGTGGGATATCTATCAAAATAAATATTTTGTAACTCAAAACATAAAATTTTTGACTTTTTTTGCAAAATCAAAAACTTTGTTGACTTTTTTTTTCAAAATGGACCCTTTTTTAATCTTTTTTTTTAGGTCAAACAAAAGCTTAGATATTATCCTTGAAGACCCTTTTGGTCGCTTAGTGGGATGCGAGTGGGATATCTATCAAAATAAATATTTTTTAACTCAAGACTTACAATTTTTGACTTTTTTTTTTGCAAATACGATTTTTTTTCCAAATGGGCCCTTTTTTTAAAATTTTTTTTGTAGTCAAAAGAAAGCTTAGGTCCATTCCTTTAAGATATTTTTAGTCCCTTAGTGGGATGCGAGTAGGATATCTATCAAAATAAATATTTTGTAACGCAAGACATACAATTTTTTAATTTTTTTTTGCAAAATCAAAATTTTTTTCCAATATGGGCCCTTTTTTAATTTTTTTTTTTTGCTCAAAAGAAAGCCTAGGTCCATTCCTTTAAGATATTTTTAGTCCCTTAGTGGGATGCGAGTGGGATATCTATCAAAATAAATATTTTGTAACGCAAGACATACAATTTTTTAATTTTTTTTTGCAAAATCGAAATTTTTTTCCAATATGGGACTTTTTTTTAAAAATTTTTTTTGCTCAAAAGAAAGCTTAGGTCTTTTCCTTTAAGACCTATTTTGTCACTTAGGAAGATGTGAGTAGGATATCTATTAAAATAAAAATGTTGTAACTCAAGACATTCAATTATTGACTTTTTTTTTTGCAAATTCGAATTTTTTTTCAAAATGGGCCCTTTTTTAAAAATTTTTTTTTAGTCAAAAGAAAGCTTAGGTCCATTCCTTTAAGATATTTTAGGTCCCTTAGTGGGATACGAGTGGGATATCTATCAAAATAAATATTTTGTAACTCAAGATATACAATTTTTGATTTTTTGGCAAAATCAAAAACTTTTTTGACTTTTTTTTAAAATGGGCCCTTTTTGTAATTTTTTTTTTTGCTATAAAGAAAGCTTAGGCCTATTCCTTTAAGATGGTTTTGATCGCTTAGTGGGATGCGAGTGGGATATATATCAAAATAAATGTTTTGTAACTCAAGACATACAATTTTTGTGTTAAAACATTTATTTTGATAGATATCCCACTCGCATCCCACTAAGGGACTAAAAAAATCTTAAAGGAATGGACCTAGGCTTTCTTTTGAGCAAAAAAAAAAATTAAAAAAGGGCCCATATTGGAAAAAAATTTTGATTTTGCAAAAAAAAATTAAAAAATTGTATGTCTTGCGTTACAAAATATTTATTTTGATAGATATAAAACTCGCATCCCACTAAGGGACTAAAAATATCTTAAAGGAATGGACCTAAGCTTTCTTTTGACTACAAAAAAAATTTTAAAAAAAGGGCCCATTTGGAAAAAAATTTTGATTTTGCAAAAAAAAATTAAAAAATTGTAAGTCTTGAGTTAAAAAATATTTATTTTGATAGATATCCCACTCGCATCCCACTAAGCGACCAAAAGGGTCTTCAAGGATAATATCTAAGCTTTTGTTTGACCTAAAAAAAAAGATTAAAAAAGGGTCCATTTTGAAAAAAAAAGTCAACAAAGTTTTTGATTTTGCAAAAAAAGTCAAAAATTTTATGTTTTGAGTTACAAAATATTTATTTTGATAGATATCCCACTCGCATCCCACTAAGCGACCAAGTAGGTGTTCAAGGAAAATATCTAAACTTTATTTTAAGAAAAAAAAAAAAATAAAAAAAAATAGCGTATTTTAAAAAAAAGTCAAAAAAGTTTTTGATTTCGGAAAAAAAATATTAAAAATTTTTTATTTTTTTTTTTAAATATTTTTTTTCGAAAGATCGAAGAAATAGCTATCTATACTATTTGGAACACATTTTGCTAAGAACAATAGGTAATAAGTTACATGGATAAGAAAAAACCACTGTTTGACCAAATTGTCAAAATTTTACCCCCTATAACTCAGAGAGTTCTCGACCGATGTTGTTGAAAAATTGTGTCTGAGTTACTATCCAATAGAGCTAACCTTGGTGCAAATTTCATCCCGATCGGAAGACATCGATTTCAAAAGTTGGTTCACTTGACATGAAATCCCCCACATATAAAAATTATTTAAAAAATCGATTTTTTGAAAATTAGTTTTATAAAAAATCAGCTGTTTGCCAAAAAAATCCATTAAATATAAACAAGGTGCCTGGTTAATGTTAATGAAAAAACGATAATTGAAAATTAAATAATTTGAAAAATTTAAGTTCTTTATAATTGTTGTGTGTCAAAATGAGGAACTTTCGACTCAACTTGACTGTTCGCGCGCAGGAAAATACCCCGTAACCCAACTATTTATAATTGTTATAACGATAAATCTGTTACCAAAAAGGAATTTCACTAATTTGAATAAATAAATATTAATTTCATTAATTATCACAAATATTTTGACCCTTTTCACACTAGGCAGAAGGCTGGCAATACAGAAAATGTGAAAACTAACTGAATAAATATTATGTAAATATAAACAGTTGCCAGGATTTTAGAGTATTTTTGAAGGGTAGTACACTTCCACTGGAAGACCATGGCGATTCCGTTTAAGAAGGAATGAGGTAAGTATAGGAAAAAATGATAGATATAGAAGAGAAATAACTAATTAATAGAAATTAAATTTCCAGGTAATTCCCTAGGAATGAACATATAGAATAATAAACATAACATCTCTAACATAAATTATCGTCCATAAAGCTACTACAATCCCTTAATGAAGCCGAACAAGTCATCTGACCTACAGCCTAACATTTTCTAATCCTTCATGGAATTGCGGGGATCTTTATTTGTTCCCTTTTTCTGCTAATATTAAACTTAAACCCAATTTAAAATATGATTTCAACGATTTATTTAAAGTAAAATGCCGTTCATTTTATTTTTCTTGTTTATAAATATGACCTATTTTCTTTCAAAATCATATGCCAGTTTTACCCACTGTACTTATGTATTCATGTTACTTTCCAACACTATTCTCTATTCATGTCACCAAGAAAACAGCTGACAGCAAAGTAAATTAATAAAGTAGACTCAGTAGAACAGCTGACAATTTTTTTTACTTTGGTCTGAACTGTCAATTCACTTGTGGTTGTTGTGGCGAAAAATACAACAAGCCCAAAAGCAAAACCAACAACAGGCAACTTTGACAGCTCAGACCTTAAACCAAAAACAAAATTGCTTGTGGTTTTTGTAAATGTTGTATTTGTTGTAGTACTGTCGCTACTTTATTAATTTACTTTGGCTGACAGTAAATTTTTGTAAGTCATTGCATTTTATATTTACCGGCAATTACTCGCAAAATTAGAGATAAATATACGATTTTCTGCATAATTCAACTTAGACAAAGTTTTATTTCCATTTATCAAAAGGTAAGCAAATATGTTTGAGTTTTTGTAAATGTATGTTGTGTTTATGCCTAATAATTGAGCAGATGCGTCAATGATTCGTGGCAATTTTGTAAAATCCTTTTCTTCCCTCACATAACCTTTAAAATGTTAATTTAAACAATTGGTTGTGATATAAATGAAGATAATTCGGAAAAATAAAAGTTTGATACGTAGATAAAATATCTAATCATTTTCTATACAATAAAGTAAACAAAGAAAATTCCACTCATAAAGATATATGAGTACTTTATAAGTAATCTACATTTAAGAACGTATATCAAAAGGGGTGACTTCCAGCAATACACCTGAACAAATACTGTGACAACTCAAATATGTTGCTTATATATTACACATTCCATTGCATTTTTATGTTGGCTTTTAAAAACTGCATGTTTTTGTTTTTCATTTTATAAATTAAAATTGTTTTTAAATTTTATTTCCTTATTTCAGTTTTATTTATTTTTGGCATTAAATTATTTAAAAAATAAGTACAAAAACCCTAAATAGTACAAATGTAAGTAATATTTTCTTGTGTTTTCCAAATTCTACTTTAAAAATAATATAACATGTAATGGTCAACATTTTCTTGCAGACGCAATCAGTAAATATCTAAGAAATTAAGTCCCAGAAACAAAAATTAAAATGTTAAGTTTAAGCAAAAATATGTTCAAAGCACCATTGAAAATGGTCTATCGCTTACAAAATTGCCAATTAAGGCAATTAAATTCTAATATGGCCTACATTAGGACCTCAAACAAATCTCAACAGATAAAAAAGTTAAATAGTTTATTAATATTTAATCGACAAAGTTTAAGGTATATTATTTGTTTCACATTAATTAATTAAATAATACTGATATTTTGTTTTTGCTTATAGTCAAGCTATCATTGTACGCACTATGGCATCTGCTAACGCTGCTCATTTTGTTTTACCCAACACTCAACCCATTGCTGATTTAGAATGTAAAAATGCATTTGAGAATCTTACGGAAAAAGAAAAACATTATGCCCATTACTATAGCAAAGCATCATGGGATGGTGGTCTTATTTCTTTAATACAATCCAGCCCATCGTATTTTTGTTGCGGAACCTTTGGAGGATTTTAAGAAAAAATGTTTATCGAATGGCTTAACAGAAGAGGAATTTACGGTAAGTTACATTTTATTTTAATTGAAATAAAATCAAGCTGCCAGTTGCTATCTGTAATACCATTTAGGCATCTGACAACGCAACTGAAGTCGGTTGCCATCCATAATCCACCCATTAGTTAAATATTTATTCATATTTTTAAAGAAAAACTTAACTACATTTTGATTAATTCGATTTTCTTTAAATGAATCATTAATTTCTTGTATTAAAATGGAAAGAAAATTACAAATTGTAATTAAAAATTTGAAATAAAATTTCTAAAGAAATTGTATTTACTAATTTTTTATTTCTTACAGGCATTTTTAGTTTATGCCTGCGGTGTATTTGCCAATGCTGGAAATTACAAGGGCATGGGCGATAGCAAAATTCTACCAAATTTGAGCCAAGAAAAATTTGAAGAGATTGTTAAACTATCAACGGCATTTAGCAAGGATTGTCAAGTTCCTAAAGTATTGAACAAAGTTATTTCTCTTATTTATGCTTTAAATCCACGTAATGAAGTTTTGGGTTTTGCGCCAAACGGCATTACTACGTATTGGTCAGATAATTGCACCAAGGAAGATGCAGATATTGTTAATGATTGGCTGACATCGAAACGTATGGAGCCCTATATGTGTCGTACTTTTAAAGTTGAGGAAAACGGCGAAGTCATATACGACATAAAACTCGCTTCTGTGCATACTGAACACGAAGATGGCATTACGTTACCTATAGAAACATACAAGGATAACAAGTTTCGTGTAACTCGTGGCGATTACAGTAAACTATTGGCTCGTGTTGATAAAAATCTGGAAGATGCTAAGAAGTTTGCCGCCAATGAAAATCAATTAAATATGATTGAGAGTTATATAAAATCTTTTGAAGAAGGTACTTTAGCTGATCACAAAGACGGGTCCAGACATTGGATTAAAGACAAGGGCCCAGTAATTGAAACTTATATTGGCTTTATTGAAACTTATCGGGATCCTGCTGGTGGACGTGCTGAGTTCGAAGGTTTTGTTGCCATGGTTAATAAGGAAAGTTCGGCTAAGTTTGCGGAACTGGTTGCTAAAGCTGAGAAATTGCTAGAATATTTACCTTGGACTAAAGAATATGAAAAAGATTCTTATTTAAAACCTGACTTTACTTCTTTAGATGTGTTGACTTTTGCTGGTAGTGGAGTGCCGGCTGGTATAAATATTCCAAACTGTAAGCTGATGAAATGTTTTTTCTTTTTATTTCTTTTACTCGATAATTATTTATTAATTTTTAGATGATGAAATCCGTCAAGATGAAGGCTTTAAAAACGTTTCGCTTGGTAATGTTTTAGCGAATATCAACCGTAAGGACCCCATACCATTTTTGTCCGATGAGGATCAAACACTAATGAAGGAATACAAAGTAAAATCATTCGAGGTACAAGTTGGTCTCCATGAACTTCTTGGTCACGGCAGTGGCAAACTATTCCGCATCGATGAAAACGGTAAATTTAATTTTGACAAAGATACCACAAAGAATCTTATTAATGGGGAGCCCATTACCACTTGGTATTTGCCTGGAGAAACTTATGACACAAAGTTTGGTGCAATTGGTTCTTCATATGAAGAATGTCGTGCCGAAGCTGTAGGCCTTTATCTATCATTACAACGTGATATATTGGAAATCTTTGGCTTTAAAGATCCTGCTGAACAGGATAATATAATCTACATTAACTGGTTGTCATTGATATGGAATGGTATGGGCGTAGCGTTGGAAATGTACAATCCACAATCTAAACAATGGATGCAGGCACATTCCAGAGCCCGTTTTGTAATTATGAAAGTATTATTAGAAGCTGGAGAAGGCTTCGTTACTATCGAGGAATGTGAGGAAGGTAAAAATTTACGTCTTACCGTAGATCGCAGTAAAATTGAGACTGTTGGTAAAAAGGCAATGGAAAACTTCCTAAAAAAATTGCAAGTATACAAGTCGGCGGCCGATATTTCAAGTGCTTCCAAAATGTATGAGCATTATTCAGAAGTCAATGAAACTGGACCCCATCCATGGGCAAAATGGCGTGATATATGCTTAGCCCACAAAAAGCCCCGTGTCATTTTGGTACAAGCAAATACCAAAGTAGAGAACGATAAAGTCCAACTTCTTACTTATGAGGCATCACATGAAGGTTATATCAAGTCTTGGGTTGAACGTTTTCCTGAAACCGATATTGATGACATCTTAGAAGAAATTGTAGAAAACGATAAGAAATATTTCCCTTGTGCCTTTGGTAATTGAAGTAAAAGTATAAACTATAAACTATAATCCACTATAATGCAATGTGAAACACACACATTTTGTTTGTAAAAGTTTTGAGAAAAATAATAATTTATAATTTTTTTTAACAGAAATTTTGAATGTATTTAAAAACTTTGAATGTATTTAAAAACTTTGAAAAATGCTTTGTTCTTATAGTTAAAATACTAAGTCCGTTTAGTTTTCTTTTTTAGTTTTGGTATACATTAATATTTGTAAACTAAACTTTACGTACTTGGCAACCTACAAAGTTATAAATGTTTTGTTCTCCTTTTGGTGTTGGGGGATCTATAATAAAGCGTGCAAAGGTTCCACCACTGCAGTCGGCCAAACGTCCTGGATTAATGGCTAGACAGCCATTAACAACCTGTGATTATTAAAAATAAGTTATTACCTTTAGATTATTTAATAGTTAAGATATAGAGATCAAATTAGAGCAGATTGTATTGCAACAAAACAATTTTATTTTGTTCATTTTAATAGTATTTTTCCTGAGTGGTTTTCGGAAGTTGGCTTTGTACGGTATTTCAGCATGAAACTTATTTCTGTTGAATTTTATGTGGATAACAATATTTTTAAGAGATTTGTGCTCGTTGAAGTGATTTTCAGAAGTGGGTTTGATATAGGAGCTATAACCAATACTTTTCCTTATTTCGGTAGAAAATTTGGGTGGGGGCTAGGAGAAATAATATACCGATTTCAACTAATTTCAATAGGCTTCGTCCTTGGGACGAAAAAACGCATGTAAGACCTAAACTTTTCCCACAAGTTGTACATGGACAGTGGGTGGAGCGAATTTTGTTTTTTTCGCAATCGCTTTGGAATACCTATTAAAAGTTGCTCTTTTAACTCCCAAATATACACAAAAAATTTCATATGGTGGATGGTATATATAGAGGTGCCCCAACATCATCATAATAATAAAAAATAAATGGCTCTAGAAAACGGGGGGAGTATTAGTCCCCAATGCCCTTCTTGTGTCTAGTAGTCTTGGATGTCCTCTATCAGTAAAAAAATAACCAAGTGATTAGACCCACTTTCCTAGCTACAAGTACGATTTTGTGGATTGGGTATAAAAATACCCACTTCGGCATATGTGGGTTCTAAAGCATATGAAATATGAATTTAATTTTTCATGTAAAAATGTAGTTTTTTTAATTATTGGGTATAATTATATTGACCTAACAATACAGAAAAATATTTATATTCCACATAAACTAAAGTTTATAAAGTACAAGGTTGTTTGATGGCAATATGAAAAATAGGTACGTTTTCTGATTTTCAATAGTGTTGGGGAACCTCAAAACAGGTAAGTACGTTTGAAAACCGTTGAAAACAAAAATGGCATACATTATCGCTCCACCCTAATGGACAGCCATCCAGACGGACATCGTTAAATCGAAAGTTATTATGAGTCGATCAATATACTTTAAGGGTGGTGTTAGGCGTTCCCACTATGGTGGTGTAGGCTATCAGGCCTGTTCTGAAATTCACGTGATTTCAAATTACTAATCGTTTTAAAAACGATTAAATTAGTAAATATATTATAAATTAATTATATTTTTCGTCGAATGAATTATATTTATTACTCTGGCAAGTAGCTTGGTATTCTCCAACAACTAAATCAGAAATAAAAAATCACAAAAAAACTAAGGCCCTAATTTTGTATATCACGTCAACAAAGTGATATTTACGTGGAAAACAAAAACAAAATTTTAAAAATTAGTCATTTTCCATATAATATCACTTCAAACCACTTTTATAAAAAGTGATTTGCAGAACATGTCTGTATATACATATATACGCCGATGTTCTGGAAAACGAGCTTTTTCAAATCGTTTACGGTTTGATAAACGCAAATCACTTTGTTTTCGAAATCAAGCAAAGGAAAACTCTGTACATATCGATATGAAATAATTTTCACTTTTGGATAATAATTATCACTTCAGTTGCAAAATAACAACAGCTCTACAAAACTGATCCATTAGTATAGAAAATGTGTTATATAGACTTACCCTTAAAAAGCATTTTTGTGAACTTGGCAAAATTAATATATTTGGAATCTGGTCAATGTTAGTAAATTTGTTAGCCAGATAGCTGTCGTAACACATTTCATCTTCTTTGGGCGGACTCAAGGGATAAAACGATTTTTGATTTAATAAATAATTAACCGCACGTTTTACTTTGTCACCAGCATTTCTAAAATTAAATAAGAATAAGTTATGCAAATATGTAATATTAAAAAAAATGTCTTATAGCGATCACGCAATTAGCCAATACGCTTGACACATAACAAAAGCATGCAACCAAAATGTCTGTTTTATATTCTAGCTAGTTGTTATGCTTATGACAGGGCACATGAGCCATTTTGTCACAAACATGACATCTATGTTATGTTAAAGAATGTTTGTGGCAAAATCTTAATTGTAAACTTACATCTGCAACTCATTGTAAAATATGTGATCCAAGATATCTGTAGATGTCATACCAATGGTCAAGCCATTTAAATCAATTAATGAAGGATCTGGTAACATGCGAACATTTGGAAATATTTTCTTAAGACTTATTGGCATTGTTGGATACACACAGTCTGTATTAGCGTCACGATGAGATGCAACAACTAAAATTGTAGTATCACCACCAACAGCTTCAACAATGCCTGTAATCATCTTCTCAAAGAAAATTTCAAATGTTTCCGCTAATGTTACATTATCGCTAATAAGTTTATGTTCTGCTTCCATAAATGGTCCGCACAGAATTAACACATTCGGTTTATGATCTTTTAGATAAACCACCAAATCTTGCAGAGGATCATAGACTAAATCATCATCTTGGGTGTAAGGTCCGGCAGCAATAACAAAACATAATTGTTCGGCAATAGATGGTGGTGTTGGTGGCTTAAGATCTTGTTCTGTAAACAATTCTTCAACCATGAAAATATCTCCTTTCGGATTCATGCCAGAGACCATAACAACTTGTCCGGGAAAAACACCCACTGATTTGGTTTTAGAAAAATTTAGGCGCACTGTGCGACATGACATTTCATCGGAGCCCACAAGCAGAGTGGATGAGGGATCCAAAGGACCATCGTAGTCGCTAAAAATGGTACCTATAGTTTTTATCGTATCCTTAAGTGAAAAAAAAACAAAACAAATTAATAATTATAGTATGTAATATTTATAGTTTGAAAAGATTTCATACATTTAAATAATATGTAATGTATTAAAAAGCTCTAACATTGTATGTAAATTGTAAATAAAACCCACCTGTGAGTGCACATCCACTTGTGCTAAGGCATAATCTTCAGCATCTTCTCCAAACACTTTCTGGCACAAACTTCTGCCAATATTAAAGACACGATCCCCCGCAATTTCTGCTTTTTCACGTAGACTATCAAACATATATCTGCCATTCGAGCTCATGCCCAGACATTCTCCATTATGTTGCAGCAACTGCTTAACATATATTTTTGGTTTTGTGCAAAGCGACCATTGAGTCTTGCTGATTAACGTTGGATTACCAAAAGTGTAAACGACTTTACCAGAGCCTGGAGCAGCTGTATGAGTGCGTGGTGTGCCACTAAAATAGAAAATAAATATAATATGTACAAGTATTTTAAATTATAATAGTATTAAAACAGTGGTGGGTGTTATAAATACTGGAGTTTTTTAAAAAAAATAATGGATTGAAATGTTTTTTTTATTAACTTTAAATTCAATAAATGTTTTTTTTTTAATTATGAAAATTGTAGTTCTTTGAAAAAGTTTCGGACATAAGGTTTCGTTCTAAAAAAACCGGTTTCGGTTGGACTCTAAAAATGTATTAAGTAGTATATTTTATTAAGCTATTTTGTAATGGATTTGAATTAGAGAAAACTTGAATGATTCAATAAGTGATTAATTCTATAAAGAATGAGTTCTCAAAGGTATGAACACAATACGTTTGAAGTACTAAGGAAATAAGCTTTTCAATTAATTCGAATGGAATGATAGAAATGATTAATATAGAGAATGATTAAGTGATTAAATTTAATTTGACATTGAAAACTTAATAAAATTTAAGCTTTAAAATCGATTTTTTTAATAGATTCGTGTTAAGCATGTCATAATTGCATTACATATTTGAAAAATGCTGTAAAATATTTTTATCAAATACAATGCTACAATTGACCCTATTCGAGAAACGTGCATTGCGTTTGCGAATCCATAAATCTCTTAATGCTTATTAAATAAAGTTTCTAAAGTTATATATGTACATAATTAAACATTTATAATTAGAAATGCTGAGGAAATTACATAATATTGTTGTAATTAGCTTCCAAAAATACGTCAAAATGGTGAAAGTGAGAACAGGAATAGCATTGATTAACAAAAAATTATGTAAAAAGCGGATAAAATTAATATTCTTTGTTTAAACCTTGCTTAAACTAAAATTTAGTTTTTTCACTTATTGTTGATTTAGTTTATAATCTAGGTTTAACTGAGCATTATTGGTCAGTTAAACCTAAGTTAGAACTGTCAAAACACAAACAGCTGAAAAAATAAAATGAACAATTCAGCACATCAATTTAGTTTTGATCGTTATTATTTGTATACCCTTCACCATGAGTGGCAAGGGTATATATAAGTTTGTCATTCGGTTTGTAATTTCTACATTTTTCATTTGCGACCCCACAAAGTATATATATTCTGAATCGTTATAGATAGCGGAGTCGATATAGCCATGTCCGTCTGTGTGTCTGTAACTTACATACACAAATGATACATCAATATCTCCGAAATTCTTCCGGCTCGGTTGCTATTTAAAATCGAGAAAATCGGTCCAAAAATGGCTGAGATATAAGGAAAAAACCAGGACAACCTCGATTTTTGACCTATTTTTGACCCATGTCTGGATTACTAAATCATTAATATAGACAATATGGATATCTAATGATAGATATTTCAAAGACATGTGCAACGACGTATATAAGACCATAGTAAGTTGGACCTACAATGGGTAAAAATCGGAAAAAATATTTTTAACCCGAATTTTTTTTCACAAAATATTAAAAAAAAAAAATTTTAAAACTAAAAAAAATTTTTTTTTTTAAATTAAAAAAAAAATTTAAAAAACAATTTCGAAAAAACAGCTGGAAAAAAATTTAAATTTAGTTTACCTAAAAATATTTAAAATTTTTATTTTTAAGTATAATTTGGTGAAGGGTATATAAGATTCGGCACAGTCGAATATAGCTCTCTTACTTGTTAATATTCACTTTATTTAATTTCTTTTAAATTTTTGTTTTACATAAAACAAGTAAGAGAACTATATACCCCCTTCACCAAATTATACTTCAAAATAAAAAAAATTGGGGTTAAAAAATATTTTTTCCGATTTTGACCCATTGTAGGTCCAACTTATATGGTCTTATATACGTCAAAGGTCTCTATTAATGACTTAGTAATCCAGATATAGGTAACAAAATAGGTAAAAAATCGAGGTTGTCCTGGTTTTTTCCTTATATCTCATCCATTTCTCGATTTTAAATACAGCCCAATTATGAATAAAAAATTCCCCGGGAGTTTTTTCCCATTGAATTTACATAGGAAAAATGGAGAAAACTCCCATAAACTCTCATAATTGGGTTGATAGCAACCGAGTCGGAAGAATTCCGGAGATATTGATGTATGAATCTAAGTGTATGTAAGTTATTTGGGGGCTTCGGAAAGTTGATTTCAACAGACAGACAGACGGACATGGCTTAATCGACCCCGCTACCTATAAGGATCCAGAATATATATACTTTATAGGGTCGGAAATGAAAAATTTAGAAATTACAAACGGAATGACAAACTTGTATATGTATACCCTTCTCACGAAGGTGAAGGGTATAAAAATATGGACGCAATTGCTTTTTTTAAATTTTAAGTATTGTCATATTTATTGACAAAAAAGTATGGCAATGTGAATAAAATTGACAGTTCATAATTAATTAATTAAAAACACAATCAAATTTTATTTAAGGTTTAACATATAAGCGTGTTATGCTACGTTTAACTAATAAGTAAAAAATTAGATCATAGTGATCTATTTGGCATCAAAAACTCATTATACGTAATTTTGTCTTACCTGCACAACCAACTTTGCACGATATTTTGTGCAGGTAAGTTAAAAATACATGAAGGTTAACTTGATGACTGATTGATCATTGATGCTGGTAAGTGCATTTAAGTTTACTTAAGAGCATTTTGCAAAGAAGTGCACATTTTTAACTTACCTGCACAAAATATCGTGCAAAGTTGGTTGTGCAGGTAAGTCAAAACGACTGTATAAAATTCGATTTGACATGTTTTGAATATAAACTCTCGAAGCATGCTCCGATTATGACAGGAGTCAAGTACCTTAAAACATTTATTTCTAAAAGGGTTTTCCTCGCCCATTGTTTTTCTTTACAAGGTTGATCCAATGTCATGAAGTTGACTTAAACTAATCATAAAAATTAGTGCTTCGACTAAATTCAAGTTTAATTTAATGTGGTGTTAAAGTAAATAGCAAATAATCTACAAAAAATATCTATGAATTTAATGTTGTTTTTCTTGTCTCGTTAAGTGAACAATTTGTTAGATTTAGTTGGTAGTTGATAATTTACAAAAATTAACAACTTTAACAGCAAAAATCGATTTGGAAGGAATTTTTGCAGCAGTTTTATGGCAACAAGAAAACAAAAATGACTGCAGCCTTAAATAGACACAATGTGTAGGTGGTACGATATGGAATGAATTTTAAAATATTTTGCAAATAAACGAAGATGATGAAGAAAAACACAAAATAACTAAAACTAATAAGTCAAATGTCATCACAAATACGGTTTCACATCTCTCTACACGTAAAAACACTATGAGGAAAATGAAGTAAGTATTTTGTATTGAATATCGAACATTAGATAAATTGAATTTTTGCAATTTCATATAAAAGGCAAACAAATTGAAAATGAACCAATAAAAAATAGTGCTTAAATTTATTTATTTTCATTTATTTAGCTGACAACACATTTTGTTGCATTTTAGTATTGGCATCATGACTTATTGTGAGTCTAGTGATTTTATTTAAATTTCTATGTGTCACTAAACTTTGTGACCACTAAAGTCACTTAAACACCACGATTATTTATTTAACATTTCGTTATGGCTGTTGTTGTTGGTGGCTGATGATGTTGCATTTGTTGTTACTGTTACTTGTGTCTTTATACCCAATTGCATCCACAAATTATAATCATGATATGATGACGATGATGACGACTACGACGACGACCAAGACGTTGTTGTCGAAAACCAACTTTATATGTATTTACGTGTATGTATCTATGTATGTATGTAGGCATGGCATGACATGGCATGGATGCAACCAACCAACCAAGCAAGCGCTTTAATAAAAATACCTCCAACTCCAACTTAAACACCATAAAGGTTCAAAAGATCGCCTTAAGCTTTCTCCCCCTTCGACTACACTAAAAGGAAAGCAAGCAGCTACAGATTTGTGTTTCTTTCTATTTGGCTTGCTTTCGTTTTGTTGTATGCATAAATGGATCTTTATGAACCTACAACTACAGCAGAAAAACTTTTGGAATTTTACAATTTTAACTACGACTGCAATTGCATAATGCCTCTAACCACTAACACTACATTTTTGGTTCGACTTTTTTTCTATTTTACTGTTTTTGATTTGGAAAACTGTAATGTAGCACACAACATGAGGCAGTAATCACGTTGTGAACACGATTCAACACTCTGGAGTGTAACATACGTGCCTTCCATACTGCCAAAATGTTTAACGATACAAACAAAATTACCAAAAAAAAAATTAAATTTAGTTTGAAGAACTATTGAAAATGAAAGAAAAACTGTTTTCTTTTTGTCGAACAAAACACAAAACCCCCTTAGGTTACTCTATTTTACACTCAACACAAAATGTTGATAACGGTAGAGTCCGACAGAAAGCGTTTTTACAGTATAATTCTTCGATTTTATTTTTTAAACGATCTTCTATGACAAACTTCCATCCCTATATATTATTTTGCAGATAATAACAACATCTCTCATTCGTATTCATTCACCTACAGGCCAAGCCTGTCAGAGATTTGGGAAATGAGGTAAAACATGAGAGACAAGCTTAATTAATATCTTGTGACCATATCAGAATTGACTTCTGCGAATAGTCTAGATTTTAATGCACGTTAAACTCAATGATGTATGTATGTTAATAGATTATGTTCTCTAGATACGAATATCCTTTCTTTAAGAACTTAAAATTTCAATGTTAGGGGACTGCTACGTTCAATATATATTGTCCGCGATCCAGTATAGCGATATTTATTGAACGCATAGCATGTAGTATTGATGGACTGCAGAATAGCCTAATATTGTGAAATCCAGAAGGGCATTGCTACACGTTCAATATATATTGTGATATTTGGATCGCGATCCAACGTGTAGCAATACCCTTAAAACACGAAAAAAAATTACATTCTAAGGGCACTGCTACACTATCGCGATATTTATTAAACGTGTAGCATACGGTATTGATGGATCGCGATCCAAATCGCAGAATAACCTCATTTTGTGTGATCCATTTCAATGGATCGCGATCCAAATATCACAATATATATTGAACGTCTCAATATTTATTGACCGCGATCAGTATCTCGATATTTATTGAACGTGTAGCATGAAGTATTGATGGATCGCGATCCAAATCATAGAATAACCTAATTTTGCGTGATCCATTACAATGGATCGCGATCCATATATCACAATATATAGAACGTCTAGCAGTGCCCTAAAATAAACATTTTAATTGCCCAATTCACAATTGGTGTCGTAGCGTTGTATCGTTGTATGTCGTAAATTTTTTATTAATGATTTGTTTTTGTTTCGAAAAATTAGTTTGAAAAATATTTATGACATACAATGCTACAACACTACGACATCAATTGTGAATTGGGCAAAAAAGTTGTGTAAACCGAATTTGTTGCAAATTATTCAGTCTTAATGACCGCATTTTCCAGTTGTGACTGGAATGTTTGTAGGAGTGACAAAAAACAATTGTCAACAGACTTGCTTTAGAACTGATAAAATCTATGGATTCGATTAACAACCTATTTGAATCCCACAGATTAAGAAGAAAACCCATACACAAATTCCCCAAATACTTATTCCGACAAAAACTTTTGAGAACATTTTCTCCTGTTGGAACCCTTATTCGGAAGCTATTGATGCCCTGTGCATGAAAATTCAAAAATGGTTAATTAATATCCAATATATTCTTCCAATGGATCTCTAACCCTTCAATACACTTTGTAAGATTACAATTTTAGTCAAACTCTTTAAATTTAAAATAACAATTCGAAAATTTTTTTTTCCAAAAATTGAAAAAAACAACTTTGGAAAAAAAATTTTTTGTTTACCTAAAAATATTTAAAATTTGTATTTTGAAGTATAATTTGGTGAAGGGTATATAAGATTCGGCACATCCGAATATAGCTCTCTTACTACTTACTTGATATCACTAAAATTTGTGTTTAAATTTTAACTTTTTAGAATGAAGTGTTTAAGAGCCCTATATATGTAGGTAGATTAATGGACTTGTTTGGCATATAGAACATTATAGTGTTATATTCGTGCCAGTTTATAATATCTGTCTATAATGGCAGTCCAAAAGAAAAAAATCTAACGGGGTCAGGCACAGCTCCAACGCCTGATAGAACTCGCACGATATCCAAAATATCGATTGTTTGATGAGCTGTGTAACATGGCGTGCCATCCTGCGGATACCAAATATAAAATATGGCATTATCGCTTAAGGGTCCTTCGAGAGTTTTGGGTTTCACTCTCGCATTAGTTAATGTTTGGCGTCGTCTAACTGTATATCAGAGGTGCGCAAAAATAAATTCTCTCACCAACACATTCAATTCTTTATTTTATTCTGTGCACCTACAAACACACAAATACGAAAACTGAAAAAATAAAGAAAAAGTCATACACCAGATAACATTTCAGCCCTATCGTGTTTTAAAAAGACGGACGGATATAGCGATTGTATTATATATACTTTTGTGGGTCTGAGACCAATATTACGATGTGTTAAAAACGAAATGACAAAATCAATATATAGGCCTCGATTTTATATTCGCTCTGAAATTACTCGAGTCTCATTCAATCAAAGATCTCAATATTGCGACTGTTGCATTTTGAACGAATATTAATGTTGAGTGTATTAAAAAGAAAAAACAAAATAATAATACAATAAATATTGACAACAACAAAATCATTTTGTTTATGATGTACTTTTATATATATTTTTGTTTGTTGCATTATACGAGTATGTTTGTATGTATGTGTACAATATGCAACAATTTATAATAATGCGCGGTATTTTAAAGACTTTAAACAAAACTACTAGAAACAAAAAAACAACAACATAACTTTAACAAAAACCCCCAGAGTGTTGGTTGGATATTATTGGTATCTAACACCGAACATATTTATAAAGCGGTGCAATAAAGCATAACCTCCCAACATGGAGTGAACCAAAAAAATAGTAATAAAAAAAATATATTTTTTATAAAAAAAACAATCGCAAAATTAAAAATAGTAATTTTTTTATTGCGATTAAAAATACTACCAAATTTATTACAAAGTATAAATGAGTCATCAGCTCCATATAAATATATGAGATTTTGAATAAAAATTAAATTTTTTTTATATTTTAACATCGCAAATTTTAAAATTTTAGTTAGATAACTAAATTTAACCTGCTTTCCAGCTAGAACTTCCTTTACTAAGTAATTGGATGGAATACTAATTTAATTAATTATTTTATCAAACACGCTTACAAAATATATTAAAATGCTAATAATAACGCATTTATCGTAGAGACTGACATAGGTCGTTATTGGGATCGAAAAGGGAAGTCAGTAAAGTCAATACAAAGCTATACTAGTAATACTGACCTTTTGAGGATATATACCGGATGTTGTCTGATTTCAGCAGGATGGCGACTCTCTTGTTGATATTTTGTGAAATGATTTTGGCAATCGTATTTCAACTGTCTTGGCGATGACAATATGGCAACTCAAAGCTACGATTTAACACCATTAGAATTCAGTACCCTACTGTTAGAAGATTCAAAACTATTTAGCGGTCATGGTCATCAAATTGTTTTTATACTCTATGCGTTATCGATTGGTATTGATATTTTCCTTGTCTGCACAACCCTACTGTAAAAATTTATAGGTAAACTAGTCTACAATAAATGTTCTGTCGTTTAAAAAAAATGTACTTAAAAAACAATGCATTCTGTAAATTATTTAAGTAAGTATGTGCCTTGGGACACATATGTATTCTTTCGCAAGACTTGTGATTTTCGTCCTACATTTGGAAAAGAAATCAATCACTTTGTGTATTGTAGAAATACATATTTTTTATAATAATATAAATTTATGACCATAATTTGAAGAAAAAAATATTATTTTTACCCTACATTGAGTAAAAACGAAATACGATTGTTGTTTTTTGTGAACTTAATTTAATGTGAAAGTCAGGCTGTCGGATTTTTTTGCGAAAAATCAATTAATATCTCTCATTTGAAACTCTTGCCCAGTTGTATTATGCATTAAATTAAAGCTTAATATCTTGGATATACGCCACATTTATTTAGATACTTATATGGTTTTTTTTCAGATTTTCTTCAAAAAGTGGAGAAAAAAATGTTTTGGTCGAAATTAAAAACTTCTCTATCAAAAAAGTTGCGTTATACTTCATTGGAAATGACTTTTTTATACTTACCACCAAAAAAAATGGGGTGTATATTGAAGTTGTCATTGCTTTTATAACACATCGAAATTAAAGTATATCGAGACATAAAATTAATAACGTAACATCACTTTTCAGAAGTTTAAACCATAAAAACTTAATGAAACGTTATTTTGAGTTTCGGTTATAATTTAGTTAATTTTGATAGCAGTAGTTTACAATTTTGTACAATAAGATGTAGTGAAACGTATTCAATAAAAGAACTCAATTTCGAATTTGTTGATGATACGTTTTTTTGCATTTTAGGTGCAAATTTTAAGACGATCTAGCATTGACCATCCGTATGTATGATAAAGGCCTATCGTGTATAAGGGAATGCAATTTTAAAACAATTAAAATATGATTGGTTGAACCAGTAACTAGTTTTGCATCTAAACATATGAAAACAAGTAAGAAAGTATGGTCGGTCAAGCCCGACCAAATAATACCCTACACCAAGTAAATGAGTAAAAATATTTTTCTTTTAAAATATCATTAATTTATATTTGTGAGTGATTTTCGGAAGTGGGCCTTATATGGGAGCTATGACCAATTATGGACCGATCACCATAAAATTAGGTCGTGTGATTTATGTCTATATGAAAGTTATTTATGTTGAATTTTGTGTATATACCAACATTTCTAAGTGATTTAAGCACGTTAAAGTGATTTTCGGAAGCGGGTCTATATGGGAGCTATGACTAATTATGGACCGATCGTAACAAAATTTGGTGACATGAATTTTGTATATATAAAACTTATTTGGAGCGAAATTTGTGTATATATATATATAGATTAAACATTTATGACCGATAAAGTCCAATTTCGAGAGGACATTTGTATGGGGACTAGGTGAAATAATAGACCGATTTCAGCCAGTTTCAATAGGCTTCTTTCTTGGGCCGAAAAAATTGCGACCTGCACTCTGCACACAAGGTTTACATGGACAGCCAGACGGACATCGACTCAGAAAGTGATTCTAAGTCGATCGGTATACTTTAAGGTGGGTGTTAGACCAATATTTTTGGGCGTTACACACATCTGCACAAACGCATAATACCCTCCCCACTATGGTGGTGTAGGGTATAAATATAGTTCGGACTTACCACTATATATAGTCGCCGATAACATTTAAAAGCATGAATGTAGTAAGGTGAAATGGACCACTGATATTTTCTATTATACAAAAATATAAAATTAACCAAATGTGGTGTACCAGAAATGTGCCCGTATTATATTGGTGGTTTTTTTTTAAGATTCGACACAGTCGAATATAAGACTCTTACTTATCGATCAAGTCAATATATACAGACTCGAAATTCTGCGTTGCCGATAAATTTGTATATTCTATAACGATCTTATATCCTGCAAGCCGCCTAGTCCAGCAGAGGAATATTATGTTCAGTAAAAAACGATTTTGATTATATTGAAACGTGATTGCAGCATTGCCTGGTTGAAATATACAATTTTAATCCATTTTTTCCATCAATAAATGAGATAAGAGCATCTTCTAAAATTCAATATACATAAATTGTACTGATCCACAGAAATTGCATTTGTAAAAAGATCATACAGCTTTTTCTGCTATTGAAACAAGGATATATTTTGTTTCAACCAAAGTGAACAGTACAATTTATGTATATTGAATTTTAGAAGATGCTCTTATCTCATTTATTGATGGAAAAAATGGATTAAAATTGTATATTTCAACCAGGCAATGCTGCAATCACGTTAAACATAATGAAAATCGTTTTTTACTGAACATAATATTCCTCTGCTGGACTAGGCGGCTTGCAGGATATAAGATCGTTATAGAATATACAAATTTATCGGCAACGCAGAATTTCGAGTCTGTATATATTGACTTGATCGATATTGACTTGACGCTATTGAAACAACAAGGATATATTTTGTTTCAACCAAAGTAAACAGTACAATTTATGTATATTGAAGTTTAGAAGATGCTCGATATCATGGCAATAACATTTTTCTCATCTGAAGAAAGTAATTTATTAATTATTATTAGTAGGATTTCATAGTTTCTTCTTTCTAATATAATTTTTTTGATACCATTACCCAATTTTGTATAGATCATTGAAATTATGGGAAATGAAGCGAGAGAATGATAATTTTTTTATTCCCTAATCCGCTTGCTAAAAAATTAATTGAAAACAACAATATTCGAATATTTAAATATTGAAATCCTTTTATGTGAATTTATAATTCTCCTATCAAGTCGTTTAATGACGACTTAATTTTTAAAATAAATTTTGATTTTTCCATAAAATGTTTATAAATTACTGCTAAATCGCATTAAAAATCAATAACATGTTAATTGAACATAAATTAAACGCAGTAAACATTAAATACAGCAAATAGCAACAACATGGAATACAACAAAAGTAATATTTTTATAAATTATACATTGATAGATCGTGCTAAGTAAACAATAATAAGAAACACTGAAAATAAAACAAATGGCTGTTTGTTAATACAATCTCCTATTAAAGTAGATATATTGCACAGTGGGAAAACAAACAAAAATGTGTGCTTTAACAAATTGTATTCAAATGTTAATACAAAGGAAAGTTTTCGGTTTCACAATAGATTTTAAGAGCCCTATATTTTCTCCTAGCAGTCTAGAGTTTCCAAAAAGCAGAACAAATTTATAACAGCGGTGGCGGTTTTTAAAAATTTGGGTTATTATTTGTTAAATATTATGTATGATATTATAGACATTTAATTACATAATATGACAATTATTTGACAAATGATATTAGTTTGATATTTTCTGGCAGTCATAACTCATATTGTAGTTTAATTTTCAGGAGATATGATCACTTTTTTAAATGAATTGGCTACATTTTTCAATCAAATATGGCTTAAAGGTTTCTTGCTTCGCATATAAAACCCTGCATACTACTTCATACGAAGCAATTATTGTAAATCAAATAGGTACATATTCTGAAATAAACAATTTTGAAGACATTTTTCTCTTACGTCGTTAATTTTAGAGAAATTGAGCTCACTGAATTATGAATAGATTGTCCCCTTTAATTATCTGATGTGTGTTAATTACACTCTGCTACAAAATGACACTTTTTGTCAGAACTTGAAAAGCGAACTAATGGGGGTTGTAGGCCTAGGTGAGGACATACTAAAACCGTTTTCAAAGATCTTGAAACACCCTCAAAATTTTGAGATATTTTGGAAAAACTGTTTTAGGGTAGGTCGTAGTACTTTAGTACCTCTAACTCACCCATTTTTATACAATTATGGATAGACAAAGAATTAAGCTTTCATAAAATGTATGCATAAAATGTATATCGAAAAAATTGCGTAAGTTTTTATAAAAAGTTTTGCTTTATTTTTTATTTTTTTCATAATTTTTCAAATTCAACAATAGTTAATTTAATTTTTTCAATAAAAACCTATTCTTTTTTGCACAGTGTTTTAAAGACAACTTTATATGGGAAAAAATTAGATATTACTTGTTAAAATCGGTTTATATTTCCTAAAGTTATTAAACTTTTTTTAAAAAAGTTCAACAAAATTTACCTTGTTAATTCAAAATTTTACAAATATTTTTTTTCTAGTTTTTTTTTTTTTTTTTTTTTTTTATTCATAAGCGCTGGGGGAGAAAATACTAAAAATGGTGTTAATTAAAAGTTGAATAACTTTTACAATTTTAATCTGATTTGAATAATTAAACTAAATTTCCTATATATGTTGGTATAAAGTTTTATAAACTTTCATATCAAAATAAGCAATGAAAAGCGACTATAATCAAAAAAGTTGATAAATTTTGTTTTTATTTTAGATATTCTTAAGAAAAATAATACTTATAACTTACATATGTATCAAAAAATGCAAGTCATTTTAAAGCGTAATCAGTTTTCTTTCCAAACCCCTTAACAAATTTAAAGTCGGACAAAAACTGACTAAGCTACAGTTCGATAAGTCGACGAACATCACTGAAAACGGTTTTTTTTAGAATAACTTCTGAATTTGAGGGTGTTTCTGATATTTTTAGACACAATTTGTAGTGTACTCAGCAAGACCTATAACCCACGCTAGGCCGTTTTCCAAGTTTTTTTCCATCGTAGCACCGTGTTATTAATTGTTTAAAAATTTAAAAATATGACTCGAGAAAATTATATTTTAAGAATTTGGTGGATGAAAAACAACTATCCAATTGACCAACTAGTCTGCCGAGAAATACATTTATTCATAAAGAAACAAATTTATATTTATCAAACTTTTTTCGCTTTCGGTTCACTGTGCTTCGTTAGCAGTAGTTACTGTATCAATAACAACTCTGTGTAGTGCAGATACCTCTGGTCAAAACAGAAAATGAATAATGTTTTCCGTTTTTAATACAACATTAATAAATATTTTATAACATACCAGGTATTTGTTACAGATTTAGGTGTAATTTTTATGCTTTCAAACATATATTATTATTTTTTTTTTTACTTCTACATACCACCTTAACATCAGAATACAAAATTGCTAGAACGAGTAAGTACATCAACGATAAGCATACTATTTATACATAGACATAACTACATAAGAATCTAGAGATCTAGTAATAAATGTTAGATGAAGAGGAAATAAGAAATTAGAGATATTATTGGGGCAACATGTCTGCACACTTGTAGCGATTAATTTTTGAAAAAACATAAAGATAATCATAATTATATTCTTTTACTAATGTCCAATTCAAATTATTCCACTATGGATTATATCAAATTTATACGCTCTTTAACACTTATACGACTGCTGTAAGATCATTGAAGATTGAAACCAATACTCAAACAAATTGAAAATTTATTAAAAATGTAATAATGGTAGAAGACGATTTGTAATATATACATTAGGGTGGGTCAATTCTACGAAAAATTCTAAGAAAATTTCCCCAAGAAACTATGGATCTAAAATCTAAACCTAGAAAGGCATGTTGTGTAGCTCAGTTTTGTAGAATAAATTTATAGTCCACCTGGTCTGAATTTTTTTTACAGTGGGTGAAAGTGTTAATTTTTTGAACGAAGGGAGCATAATACTAAGTGAAAAAAAATGTAAGTTAGTGTCTGAGAGATTCTTATAGTCAAAGTTATATCGTGGAGTTTTATGGGGATGTCCTTTAAAAAAGGACATTTAAGGATTAATATATTCTACGAAAATGTTTGCCGGAAAATTTTAGTGGAGGTCACCATAGATACCAAAGTTCTCTTTACGCTTAATTATATTTTAAATATCAGCTCATTCGGATCTTAAATAGATTGGAGATTTTTTTTAAAAATGTGAGACCCAAGGTGGCGTGTAAATTTGCTAATTAAGCGTAAAGAGCTTTATTTACAACTTTGATATCTTTGGTAACCCAAATTTGAATCCTTAAACGTAATTTTTTAAAGGATTTTTTTTTTATTTTCTCGAAAAAGTGGAGATAGAGGGTTAAGATCTTCCACATAAAATTCCACAATATAACTCTGCCAATAAGAATTCTCTCAGACATTAACTTACAAAATTTTTTTTCAAAATTAAAACTTTGACTCACTGAAAAAAAAAATTCAGACCAGCTGGACTATAAGTTTATTCTACAAAAATTATCTACTCAACATACCCTTTCAGAATTATAGGGTAGCTATTCTGTTCCAATCAAAAAGTCTCAATTTGTTGGACAGTCAAATTTAAACGTGTATTTTGAAGTCTCTCAGCGGGAGCTAGGTTTTGATTTTAGACCCATACTTTCTTTTGGTAATTTTCTTAGAATTTTGTGTAGATTCCGATTTTGCTATACGCCTGTCAGGTTTTTTCACGCTCGAACAAATTGACCCACCCTAATATACATACATACATAAGTATTGGCATACATTTGTTCTTGATGCGTGTAAGTTTGGCATAAAACGATTTGGCTCAATCTTTCAGCACTGAAATGTTTAATATTTTTTCGTATAAAAGAGGGAAATCTACATATACAGTGACGGACAATACAATAGAATCACTACATATGAATTCGATCAAAGCGGTAAAACTACAAAATTTGATTTTAAAATTTAAAATTTGTTCATAATATATTAATGCTCATAACGTAAAGAATAAACAGACAAAAAATAAAATAAAAAAATAACACATTCTTATGTTAAAAACGATGTCAAATCTAAAAGACTAAATAAAATATGCGACATTCAAATAGAATCAATCAGTCTTAAAATTATTAAAAATAAAAAATCATCATAAGAACTCGTAGTTTTCTTAATATTTTGTTGCATATCAATTATTTCTAATAACAGCATCAAATATTTTGGGGATTGAATTTAACAAACTTTCGCATGTAGATCGGGAAATTGCATACCATATTTCCTGAATTTTCTGCCAAAGTTCTTCCTTGTTTTTCAATTTTTCAGGTCCGAGTTTGACTTTTACTATTTTCCATAGGATTTAAGTCTGGTTATTGAGACGGCCATTCCATAACATGAATTTTGTTATATAAAAACCATTTTTAGGCCAGACTTGACGTGTGCTTTGGGTCATTATCTTGCTGGAAGAGCCATTTTAAGGGCATATTCCATTCTGCATGTGGCTTTATAACATTCTCCAAAATATTTACATACAAGTGCTTATCCATATTTTCTTTAATCCAACAAATTGGACCAACGCAATACCAAGAAAAGCATCCCCATATAATAATATTTCCCCAACCATGTTTAAACGTTTTTGGTTTTTGCCATTTTTTGGACGTCTAACCCATGTCTTATCATCACTACCAATTAAATTAATGGTCGTTTCGTCCGTCCACTACACATTTTGCCACTTTTTTATATTTTCTGGCCCACACCAATCCTTATGATTGCTCCTGGTTTTAAATGAAATATTGGTAGTGATTCTATTGTAATGTCCGTCACTGTATCACACATAATTAAAATTTTAAGCTAAAGTGATTAAATTTAGATGATAGAAATTCGTTTTATTTCATCGGTCTTAATTTAAAGACTTATACACTTAAAAAATTTAATGTTATTAATTTCTTTCTTATACAATTTGTATTTGAATTTTGAAAATTATGTAATTTTAAATAAAAGCACGCCCAAGCGAAGTTTATATACTTCCTATCTAACGGCTAACGGATGGCGGTGTCATCAATATTTGTTAGAACTTTTTTTCTTTATGATCCAAAAAACAATTTTTTTTTCCAAAATCGAGATTGTCCTGCTTTTTTCCTCATATATCAGCCATTTGTGGACCGATTTTGCTGATTTTAAATAGGAAACTTCTCGAAAGCATGTCTCGATTTGGATACCGAAGATATCTGGGGTCTTCAGAAAATTGATTTCAACAGACAGATGGACATGGCTTAATCGACTCCGCTATCTATAATGATCCAGAATATATATACTTTATAGGTCGGAAAATTATATTGTGGAAATTAAAAACGGTAAGGGTATAATAATAGTTTGTTGGACCAAGGGTAAGTTTTAGCTGGAATAGTGTGTATAAGTTTCATCTGACTCAATCTATATACAGATAATGCATTCTTAAAGGAATTAATTCAATTCGTTTCAAGTACTATGCAATTATTTCATTATGAAAGCTTTAATGTAAGCTTAAGTGATCAAAATAGATTTAAGTATTCTCCCATAAAACTACAAAAACTTCTACACTATATTGTACTTATTCATACAAATCCTAGTCTAATGTTGTAACATTTATGATCTTATGCAGAAATTCTTGTGTCTTAAACTAGATACCATTGATGATGATAAATAACATAAATGGAGTGTAATAATAAAGATGTCTGATAATTCACCATATAAATTTAGTAAATATAAATGTATGACTGGCCAACTGGCTGGCTACTGTCTGTTTTATAATTATTACCAAAGAAAATCTTTAAGAATTTTTATATTTTGTTGCCATTAAGTAATGTAAAGTAACTATGCATGGAACATATAGATAGGATAGATACATACCTACTTACCAATCTCCGGAAGTAGCAAATCTAGTCTATAACATGTATTTCTGTTATTTTTACCACGTATTTAGTAAAAGAAGACAAACCACAACAACAGCAAAATAGACAGCATCTTTTTAGTTACAGATTTTTATAATTTTTATACTCGTTTAATAACAACTGACTGTCTGACTTCTGGGAGTATTTTTATTATTATTATTTTACTTGGTATGATTGCGGGCACGTTTTAATGAAACATGTTTTATAAAGGAAATAGATTTTATAGAAAAATGTGTGTGACTTTATTGAAGAGTGGAAGTCTTAAGAATGTTTAAAATTTTGAATATACATATTATTGAGACTAATAATAATAATAAAAAAAATAGAAATAGCGGATGTTTACTGTGGTGTGAGACCAAAAATGTTTCTGGATAATATGCTAAGATGATACAGTTTTAATAAGACATATTAAATAAGAACAGAAAATAATGTTGTGAATGAATTTAAATTAAACTTATCGATGTAAAATAAATATTTGTAAATTCAAGTAATTCCACAGAGTAAATAGGAAAATTCAAATTCATTTTTTCGAATAACCGATTAGGACACTTATAACATAAACTCTATTAAATTTCATTATAATATTTTGTTTGGTTTTTGGACAATAATTACAAACGATTTTCCAAAATTATTATCAAGTCTATTGCTAATAAACTTAATAAGTTTAAAAGTCCAAGGGTAAGTTAAGCAACAATTTCATAAATTATGAAGTTTCATATAAATCTACGCAAAATAAAAATCAATTGGCCATTGTATAAGTAAAATAGCTTTCAATATTACAATGATTCGTTTGTTTAAAAAATTGTAGAAGAACTTAAAAGATACAAAATACAATGTAAACACTTTTTACTCGTACTATAAACAATAATTCATTGATAGAACAGCACAAATATAATGAATGGAACAAGAAAAGAATAAAAAAAACTTATATCGTCAAAAGTTATTGCAGAAAAAGAAATATAAATATGTTGACTAGTACTGCTTCATTTTTCATAATTTTAACAGTTCTTAAAGGTATTCATACAATAGCAAAGAAAAAACCTAAGCATACTAAATATTACTTTCATACCCTAAACCACTATATCTATATAGAAAGGGTTAATGTTTGGTGTCGCCCAAAAATAATAGTCCTTTACACACCTCCAACTATACCAATCAATTCTGAATCACTTTCTGACAATTAGGCTCTATATATGACTATATATATGCACTTCCAAATTTGTATACATTCCAATTTAACGGCCATTTCCGAATGGGAATGGAAACTAATTTGCACCAAGTAAGTTTCTAACAAATAAAAATCACCATTACGATTTTTGATCATGATAGGATCCATGATGCCCAGTTCCGAAACTGACTTTAATGGCCATAAATCTCTGGTATCTAGGTTAAGTTAGTTTTAAGTTAATAAATATCACATTATAAGTTAATATAAAGATTGATTCATTACACAGTGCAACAGTGAAAAAACACACGATCATGACTATATAGGTTCGACTCTACTACCAAAGGGTAGTAAAACCCTATACTCAGTTTGTCCATTTTGGTGACCTATTTTTTTTATGGGCCCCCAAAGTTTCTGAAAATAGGAGACCAATTCGAGTGACTAGATTTTAATCGTTTTGTTTTTCAATACTAGAACTGCACATTGGAGAAATTAAATAAAACAAATAAAAATGCTATATTCATAAATATTAAAAATAATTTTGGTAAAAACAAGTAAGAGAGCTATATTCGGTTGTGCCGAATCTTATATACCCTTCACCAAATTATACTTCAAAATAATAATTTTAAATATTTTTAGGTAAACAAAATTTATTAACCCTACACCACCATAGTGGGAAGGGTATAATGCGTTTGTGCAGATGTTTGTAACGACCAAAAATATTAGTCTAACACCCACCTTAAAGCATATAAGATCGACTTAGAATCACTTTCTGAGAGGATTAAACGATGTCCGTCCGTCTGACTGGCTGGCTGGCTGTCCACGTAAACCTTGTGCGCAGAGTACAGGCCGCAATTTTAAAGATATTTCGATCAAATTTGGTACATATTATTTATTCGGCCCAAGGACCAAGCCTGGCTGAAATCGGTCCATTATTTCACCTAGCCCCCATACAAATGTCCTTCCGAAATTGGACTTTATCAGTCATAAATGTTTAATTTATATATGTGTCTCCACAAATTCCGCCCCAAATAAGCTTTCTATATACAAAATTCATGTCACCAAATTTTGTTACGATCGGTCCATAATTAGTCCTACCTCCCATATAGACCCGCTTCCGAAAATCACTTTAACGTGCATAAATCTCATAAAAATGTTGGTATACACACAAAATTCAACATAAATAACATTCATATAGACATAAATCACACGACCTAATTTCATGGTGATCGGTCCATAATTGGTCATAGCATCCATATAAGGCCCACTTATATGGATGCTCGGGCTTGACCGACCATACTTTCTTACTTGTTTTTTTCCATTGTTTTTTTAATTTTTTGGAAACATTTTTTTTTCGAATTGTTTTTAAAATCTTTCTTTTTAATTTAAAATTTTGTGAAAAAAATAATTCGTGTTACAAAATATTGAAGGGTATAAAAAGAAAATTTGAAAAATAAAAGTTTTTTTTTCAGCTGACTCAAATTTGAAATAGCACATTAACTTATGAGGGTTGCTCACAACAGCCATATTTTTTCGTGTTATTATTTTATGACATACGACTTTATGACTACCGTGTGAATAACCTAATATGAATTATTTCAGTAAAACATGTTTCTTAGTGTCAATGATTTAATTATTTTAAAGTCCTGACTTTAACAAACATCATATATTGGCATGTATAATATGCTGTTCATATATTTATGATCAATTGTAAATTTATGATTTAATGTACTACTAACTGTAGGCCATTTTAAAGTTTTTTTTTTATTCATCTATGCACGGATACATATGTGCAACATACAATTCATAAGTATTTTAGAAAAATGAAATAAATAGTATTTATTTTATTTATCTACGAGACAGATAGACAAACAAACAGATAGTCAGACTAAATATGTTTGTATCTATACTTACATTGGCGAGTAACTAGCAGGACTGAAGAGGGCATCATTGTGGCGAGCAGGTGTTCTGGCCAAGGCACTTTTAGCCTGTAACGAAAAAAATTCAAAGCGGAAAAGAATTATGAAAAGAAATATAGAAGACAAAAAATACAAAAACACAATACAATAATATTAAAATATGATGTTGATGTTGCACATTCATATACTATTTACAACGTTAAAATACATTTATTGTATAATAATCGAAAGGAAGAGATGAAATAGAATTGCTAAATAAAATAGAATGTACAAATTCAAGACATTATTACCACATACTTTTAGTTCTATTAAAAACATAAAATATGAATAAATGCGAGATGTGGTGGAAAGGTTTTATTTAAAAAAAGGAAATGCTGTTTCCACTTGGAAAATGTTAGCAGCTGTTATTTGGTGGCAGAAGGAAAAAACAACAATATTGATTATGTTTCTTTTTTTTCATGTTAGTAAATGTAAATTGTTTGTAGATATTTACAACTAACAACAACATCATTATAAATAGTGATTTATATGAATAATATAATAAATAATAAATAAGTTTATTTATAGATTAGGTTATAAAAATGGTGGTATAGAAAATAATTTACTACAAGTTTTATAGAACAATTTAAAAATTATTCGTATTGAGAAAATTACACAGTGCTACAAAAGTGAATGAGAAATATTTGCAGGGATTCTCATATAGGAATTATGTTTTGTTGGAGTCCATAGACTACGAAAATACTTATAGTTTGTCTCGATCACTTCGTATTAGTGAAATAACCGTAATGTTAACTAATTTTAAAATTGTTTCTTTTGTTTAACAGATAAGAGCTTTACCTTGTAAAAATCGGAAAATGGCTGAGTTACGGTAGATTAAAGTCAGTATGCGCCCCTACTAAAGCAAAATACTGTCAGCTTAACCCTCTAATCCGCGAAGATAGTTTGCACCATCTTTTTTGCCTAACCAGATGGCTGAGTTACGGTAGATTAAAGTCAGTATGCGACCCTACTAAAGCAAAATACTGTCAGCTTAACCCTCTAATCCGCGAACTTTAAAAAGCTAAAAAAAGTTAGTTTGCACCATCTTTTCTGCCTAACCAGATGGGAAAGTGGTCGATATTGTCATAACGAACGTCATTAACCCATTTCGCTCCGCTGTTCGATTTTTCGAACAGTAAAAATAAAATTTTTAAAAAAAATGTGGAATTTCTGAAAAATTTTGGTATGAATGTTAAGTCTCATCTTTTAGCTAAAAAAAACTATATCCCTGCAATTATATTAAATTAAAAAAAGTGTCTAAAAATAGACATTTTTTAAATTAATTTTTAAAAATAGTAAAATAAAATAAAATTTAAATAATAAACATGAGGAATTATTGCCAACATATGTAACTGATTCATAAAACATAAAAATCATGAACACATGCAAATGCGGGACATCACATATGTGTAAACTTAACTGTTCGAAATTTTGAACTGACTTTTCTAGGAAAACGAAAAATCGGAAAATTTTGTTGACCAGATATTTGCAATCAGGGGGTCTTAATTACCCTAAAAAAGTTTATTTTTTTCAAAAAGTAAATAAAAATTTTATCTCGGAGCGAAATGGGTTGACTGGATGTTTTGCTTTTTCACCAACTTTTGAACTTCCTGGCTAGGATCTTCTTGTGGAGTACCAAATGATCATGAGTCAAGGCGGATAATTTAATCCGTCTGCGGTCTCTATCGCCACGCAGCAGTGCCCTGAGGCACTGTGTTCTCAGCACACTTTTTGTTAATTGTTTAATATTTACAAATTCATAGACTGAAAGAAGAATAAACAACAAAGTTTTTTTTCTTCGAAAATGTCACATTTTGCTCACCGAAGATTGTGTTAAATGAATTCCATCGGTTTCAAGGTGCGAGAGATTGTTTGTACGATTCAGAAGTGGTGATTTGGATACGAAAACAAAGATTGATCAGCTTATCCAATACAGTTTGAAGATCAAGAATTGATAGCATTACTTCATGAAGATTGTTGTATAACTCAACAAGAGCTTGCAAAATCATTGGGAGCTACTTCAAAACGTTTGCGAGTAGCAGGATTCATCCAAAAGCAGTGAAATTGGGTACCATACACTTCGATGCATCGAATTATTACTTCGATGAAAAATGGATATATTACGATAACACGAAGCGTAAGACAGGATACCACACGAATTTAAGTCGAGAGACATTTAAAGACGATTTTGCATGTCCTAACTGATGCTTCTTGAACGTTATAAAAAAAATCATTTTTGCACCGAATCATTACTTGCGATGACAAATGGATCTATTACGATAACCCGAAGCGTAAGAGATCGTAGACGAATCTACACCAAAGCTAAATATCTATGGTGCTAAGATAAATCTCTGTATATGGTGGGAGCAAAAGGGTTCTATCTCTTATGAGATGCTGGAATCTGACCAAAAAATCACATTGAACCTGTACCGAACAAAACTGATTCTTTTGAAGCGTAAATTGTCCGAAAAACGTCCAGAATATGCAGCCAGACATGAAACCGTAATATTCCGTCATGACAATGCTCGTGCACATGTTGCAATATCTGTTAAAAAGTGTATAGAATGAAGTGGTTAGAAAGTTTTGCTTCAACCGCTTTATAGTCCAGACTACGGGGCATAGTCTGGACTATAAAGCGGTTGACTACTATATATTTCGATTGATGCAGAGCTCTCTCTGGGATACACTTTGATTCATTCTTGGCCATAAAAAATGAACAGTTATTTCGGAATCCATATGTTGCCAGAAAGATGGGAAACGTTCATAGCTAAAAATCGCCAATACTTTGAATAAATTTATATTGTACAAATGTCCAAAAATCCAAAATTTAAAAATAAAACTTGCATTTTTAAGATAGAACATTAAAACCAGTAAAATTTAAAATTTTAATACTCTGAAATTGAAAACTAAATTACGATTTACATAAATATTCGTTTGAGTATTTGATATTTGTGAATAAAACTTTAATTTCATGTTTTTAGTTAAAATGTTGGTAAAAAATTTACACAGAATACAAAAAAATTCTACACAATCATTCCTGTTGCCGAATTATGTTTGAATCCTTTACAAATGTGTAGGTTTCTAAATATTAAAGTAAAAAAAGCACTAAGGAAATATATAAACTGTCACAAAAAACACTTGTTTAACTTTTCCGTAGAAGTTATTTAATTTTTGTCAGTTCAACACTTAAACATCTTAATATTCAAGTGTGTACGTACAATCGAGTGCAATGAAATATTTGAACTTTGTAAAGTCTTACCAATTGTAGGAAGCATAAAGGAAAAACTAAAATTAAATGCTTTTGAATACACATTTTGAAAGTCATTGTTGATCAGATATAAATGTAAACGACGACTCGAAATATAGAGGAAAAAATAAAATAACAAAATTCAAACATCTACACACACACACAGATGTTTATTTACATATTAAAATGTACGTACATACACAATTTAAAGGTGACTTAGGAATTTTCACTAAACTGAATTAAATCGTACAGGGGAACAGGAGAACAGACAACAACTACTCGTACTTAGTGCTACTGCTTTCAACAAACAGATTTTTGCTCTTGTTGCATACAAACATTCTAATGATTGGCATCACCAACCAACATTTTCAACATAGTTTTTGATGTTGTTTTGTTGTGTTTTTCTACTACTCTACCTACCATTACTACTGACTGCTACTTTCAACAACTACTACTTGCTGCAAAAATTTTGCCAGGCCTGATGATGTCGCTCGCTGTTCATTTGTATGGTTGGCCTCAAGTTGTGCAACATCATCATGCAGCAGCATAATGGAAAATTGAAATAGTTAAAGCATAAAACTGATTCAAAATGATATTTGCTCCCGCACTCAACATTAACATGAACAGCAACAACAACAAACACAATGACTATGACAATAGCAACAAACATCTATCTACAAATGTGCTGCAAAAACACATCAGGTCCACTACATATTTCATGTGTAGTGTCTGTTGCAAGTTGTTGGTATCTTCAATTTAATGTTAAATATCTACTTGTATGGAAAAAAAAGTACTTGTGTATGTGAAGTGCCGAAGTGCAGTTTTATTTATTTTTTTTGTTTTGTTGCATTTCAAAAAGAGGTTGCAAAGATGTCATTAAGTTGCAAACTAAAATATTCGTAAAGTTTAAAATCGTAAATCCAACGGAAATGCGTTACATTTGTTTGCAACAAATAAACAAACACTTCATTGTAACCATATTTGTTTAGATATGCGCTGCGATCAGAGTTTTTAAAGAATGCGATTCTTTTTTGGAGAGTTAAATGTTGTGGTTGTTGTTACTCTTATACTGTGGACTCAACGTCTAAACAAATACGTTGGAATATGGGACTAAATTTATCTGTAGAAATGCTTAAAATGTTTATTCTATTAGGTTGCATTTGCTTGGAACGTACCTGATATCATACTTGACTCCTTCAAAAGTCAAATGTGACATTTATATAGGAAACAATTATATTTTTTTAAAAGTATATCTATGAAAAATTAGGTTAGAGTTGCGAAAGTAGAATGTAAGGGGTTCTCGGTACTCAATACCAAAAAGTAACTACCCGATACCTTCAAAGCTTAATTCTTCAGTAGAAAAAGAGAACAAACTTGAATATTTTTCAATAAAAAAGTGCAACTGTGTTTTTGAATTTTTAAATGTTAAATACAGATCTGAAAAGTATTGAGCATATCGAGAACCCAAACCAATGTATTGAGTATAGTATTGACTAGCAAAAAAAAAGTCAACAAAACCCAACTTGGTTCTACAAAAAGTTGGTCAACAATCAAAAGTCTGCGTCAAACTAATTCCAATGTTATTAAACAGTATAGGGAGAACTTGTCTGTTTTGTCAAATATAATTCGACAAAATTTGGTTCAGGCTTTTCTATTGCTCCAAGGACGAAGTCTATTGAATTTGGTTAAAATCGGACAATTATTTATCCTAGCCCCCATATAATTGCCTTACACGATTTCGTTACATCATACTTAAACATCCGACGGTAAATGCAGACTGTTCTGCAGGTATTATCGAATTACATACTTCGTTAGAAAAAGTTTAATGATTTCTTGCGAACTTCAATTTTCTGGCATTAGGGTGGTAGTAACAAAGATCCGGTGGATAAATACTAGAACGGTATACTTGGGGTCAATGGCCCTTAGAGCAAAACATTGGTCTTCCCGAGACATTGATATATCATACTTTAATATTCGACTGCAAATGGCAAAGATATAACGAAAAATGTAAAAAGTCGACCCCTACGTTCGGCAAAAAAAATATTTTTTTTGTAACTGCCTTGCAGAAATACATAATATTAGAGGATGTACGGGGAAATTTGTTTTTGAGATACGGTCTAATGTCCATCAGTAGAAGCTTCTACTTATCAACAATGTTGACAGCATACAGTTATTAACATTGTTTGTAAGTATGGCAACACTAAATGTTTAAGCTGCTAACATTAACATTGAAAAGCTCTAGAATTCGAATATTCCAGTTTTGTCCGTTGCTTTCTAGAAGCAACTAGATGGTAATGCAGTGTATATAAATTGACCGATGCAAATTAACTGCCTTAAAGTGTGCTGTATAAGTTGTGAATTATAAATGTTGTGTATATTTGAATAAATAAACAGTTGTTACAATTTTGGTACTAAAGTATCCGGTTTATTTAAAGGAAAGTACACAACTATTTACAACTATTTACTACACACAATTTTGTATATAACAGTGTTTTGTACAGACAATTTTCAGTATAACAACGTTTTCTACAGAAAATTTAGCGTATAACAGTTTTTTCTATAAAAAATTTGTTTATAATGTGAAAAGAATACACTCTTTCAAATCTTGTTAAGCTGCAACGTATTTTTAATTCAAATCGTTTGTTAATATTGAATGTGTAGATTTATTTATTTTTATTACTATTTTTCCTTTATAGGAAACTAAGGAATATAATTTTGTTTTTGTTGTTGTTTTGTTTACTTTATCAATGTTTAGTTATCTGTTTTTATGTGTGTAGCAAGTGACAGCATTAACTTGCAACAGGTGGAATTTTACTTACTAATATGTTTTTGTGTTGCGGTTGCAACAATAACAGATTGTGTTTTCCAAACCCCCTACACAATATGCTACTGGTAAACAGGTGTTTTTCAAATAAATGTGTGTACTTAGAATTTCTAAAAATTTAAAATGCTAAAACTTAACAAGTAAGTGTAATATTTGGCTGTACCGAAACCATTTCACCTTAATATAAAGAAAAAATTATATTCTAGGTTTAAAACAAATATTTTAATTAATTTTTTCAGCTACTCGTAATAATTGTTGCTGGAAACTGTTTATAGTAAAAATGTTTCCTGCAACATGTTTATAGTAGAAATTTTGATGCAACATTTTTATAGTAGATATGGTATAGAATGATATAGAATGTAAAACTATATTTTCCTTTTGTAGCGCAACTAAATGTCCAACATTACCTCTACTCATTGTAAATATAGCTTGTTTTAATTCATCTGCTTAAATTGTGGGAACACTGGAGTAAAGTCTACTGACAGAGTAGAGTGTATGCAGAAATGTAACAAGATTGTTAGCATAGTTTTTCAATTGACAATTATATTTTTTACGATCGCTTTTTAAACATTGTCTGTTTGTTAAGCTGTCCGACTAGGCAGGCTGCTGGTGTCATTGAAGATCAAACATATTTTGATTAGATTTATATTGCGGAAACGTTTCGATATTAAAAAGCCATGGTAAAAATAGAAAATTTATGATTTAAAAAAAAAAACATTTTAATCTTTTAAAAAAATGTGTGAATTTATTGCTGTAAGAGATTTGTGAACATTCAAGTTTTTTGCTAGAATCCATTTTGGAACGATTTTCAGCCGAAAATAAAACTACAAAAAAATAAAAATTGTTTACCAATATTCAAAAAGAACTAAACACGTGTTTAATATTTTGTTTATTAGAGAAAAAAGTTAGATTTTGTAAGAAAATAAAAAATTGTATATATTGAGATACAAAATATTTATTTTGATAGATATCCCACTAGCATCCCACTAAGCGACCAAAAAGGTCTTCAAGGAAAAGACTTAAGCTTTCTTTTGAGCAAAAAAAATTAAAAAGGGGTCCATTTTGAAAAAAAGTCATAAAAATTTTTGGATTTTGCAAAAAAAAGTAAAAAAATTTAAGTTTTGAGTTACAAAAAATTTATTTTGATAGATAGAATAGGTCTTTAAGGAAAATATCTAAGCATTTTTTTTGAAAAAAAGGGACCACTTTGGAAATAAAGTCAAACATGTTTTTTGATTTCGGAAAAAATGTCAAAATTTTTTAATTTTTTTTCCGAAAGAATGAAGAAATTGTTATCTAAACTATTTGGGACACACTTTTCTAAGAACAATAAGTAATAAGTTACATGGATGAGAAAAAAAACATGTTTGGCCAAAATGTCAAATTTTGACAAACTCTAACTCAGAGAGTTCACGACCGATCTTGTGGAAAAATTGTGTCTGGTGCTAATTTCATCCTGGAAGACATCGATTTCAAAAGTTGGTTCACTTGACTTTTTTATGGGGGATTTCAGAATTTTTAAAATAAACTATTTATGTTTTATTTAACTATATGAGTGACGACTTTTCTTCATGATTCTATACTTATTTTTTTTTTAATTTCTAATATTTCAGCTTTCTATAATACATTTCTTGGTTATGATAATTATTTAAAGATTTTATCTTTCATGTTAATGACTTTACGTAAATCAACTTTAGATTGTGCAAAACTTATTATGAGAAAATGTCTTTATTAAAAGATTTAATTTTCTCGGACATACAAATCACCCCAATGTACTAAAATTAGTAGCATTTAACATTTACGCGTATAATTTCAGTACATGTTATTTAATTTTTTTGCATGAAAAGCCAACGAACTTTTAACAATTTGCCATAAATTATCAAAACTATGAGTATATTTCATAACATAACTATGGTTTTTTAACAATTTTATTTAATTTTGCTGTTAAATATGTCATTGAACTTGATTAAGTGAATATAGTATGGTAGTTATAGTCGTATACATAGTCTCGCCATGAAATTAACCTTTAACTTGGGTAGAAGTTAAATACAAAATTGTAACCACTGAAAAATGATCTAAACATTATGAAAAAAAAAAATTATAAATAAACTGAACAAAAAAAAATAATAATAATAATACAATGTAATTTGAAACCAGCATTAAGCACAGCAGACCTACATACAAATATTTTTAAAAAGCTACAGAAAAAAAAGGGTAAATATGTATCTAAGAATATAGCAAGTATTATGTTTAGATTAAGAAATACTAGTAGTTAGCTGGTACCTACTACTTTTAAAAGTAGTATCGAGTAAATATACATAAATTACTATGGCAACAATGTTGCAACATTCAACATTGGTAGCTGCCAACAAAAACAACAACATTACCGGAATAATTCAAAGTGTAAATTGCCTTAAGGATGCAAATAATCATACTTAATGAAAAACTGGATAAGACTTAGGCAGGCATTTAGTGGAGTTAAATTTGTCATACCCTATAAACCGCAAGAAATTATAAATTTTGAAACAGAACCTAACCAAAAAATCCGAAACAAACCGAAACTTTTCAAAACCTACTACATATTTATCTTGTTTTTTTTTCGCCTTGAACTGAACATTTTTTTGCGGATGTTTGGACGTTTTAGTACATATAAGTTTTTGTATTCCAATCATTATATTCAAATATTCGTTGTTTTTTCTTTATAAAAATTTCGGTTTCGGTATCGTCAAAATTCGGCATTTGAATACTGGTATATGCCGATTTTTGGCCTATGATTTAAGGCTTTCCGTTAATCAGGATTTATTGATCTTGTCAAACTTGAGAAAGTCCAACAGATTGAATTTCTAAAAATGTAATCAGTTATTTCAATATTGCAAATTGTTACAAACTTTATCTGCATATTAGTTTACCACCCAAGTTTGCAGTATAGGGTAACGTAATAAAAATTATGATTATGAGCATATGGTTTAAAGCTTAAATAGCCATAATAAGCATTAACTCTTTAAAGAAAAAAAAAAAGAAAAAACGAAAAGAAACAAATGGGGAATAAATCTGATGTTAAGTGATATAATGGAAAATTAAAATTACCAGTAACTCATGTACTGAACACTGTGCCAAATTGTGTCTTTGAAGTTGTATGTTTTAGAAACATTAAATCAAAGGAATTTCAAAATAAATGTTTGAATTTAAAACTGGCTAAAAATTTACTTGTTTTTGTAAGAAGGTATACAAAAATTCCATTATTTATATTGTATATATAGGAGGAGGGTTATTCAAGTCAATTCGGTTTAATACGAAACAACCCGAAACTTTTGAAATGTAACATTAATTTCTGGAAAAAAATAATCATTTTTATTTTAGAAAATTGTTCTGCTCATTTTTAGGTGCCCTGTAGCCGTCAAACCGAAAAACTGTTTTTGTTTTTTATACCCTTCACCATGAGTGGCAAGGGTATATATAAGTTTGTCATTCCGTTTGTAATTTCTACATTTTTCATTTGCGACCCCACAAAGTATATATATTCTGAATCGTTATAGATAGCGGAGTCGATATAGCCATGTCCGTCTGTCCGTCTGTGTGTTGAAATCAACTGTCTGAAGCCCCCAAATAACTTACATACACGAATGATACATCAATATCTTCTTCCGGCTCGGTTGCTATTTAAAATCGAGATAATCGGTCCACAAATGGCTGAGATATAAGGAAAAAACCAGGACAACCTCGAATTTTGACCTATTTTTGACCCATATCTGGATTACTAAATCATTATTATAGACAATATGTATATCTAATGATAGATATTTCAAAGACCTGTGCAACGACGTATATAAGACCATAGTAAGTTGGACCTACAATGGGTCAAAATCGGAAAACATATTTTTTAACCCGAATTTTTTTTTCACCAAAATTTTTTTTCACTAAATATTAGGGTATTCAATTAATCGGGTTTCTGGTTTAATCGGTTAATCGAGCAAATAATTAATCGGGGTTAAGATTTAATCGGTTAATAATCGGTTAATTTTAAATTAATCGATTAACCGAATAATTTCGTTTTAAATTTTAAACTGAAAATATATCCACGAATTTTCTGTAATTAAATACAAAATAGCCGAAACATAGCAATTCAACCAAAAAGTAATTAATTTTCTTTAGTTTTAATAAAACTCGACTTGGAAAAAACTCTCTCGCTGTTTGTATATATTAGTGAAATCGAAAGTAAGGCATGGTAAAGAATATCCAATATCTCAGTTATTTTTCTAAGCATATAAAATCTCCATTATACCATTGAAGTCCTTTTTGGATTTTTTAGAAATACTTTTACTAATTTCGATAATTTCTGATAAAAACTTATTTCCGTAGTGTCTTCAGTTTTGTCTATTATCATGTTCCCAACCGACAAATACATGTAAATTAAATATGTCAGTTTTTATACTCATTAAGGTATTTATAGACGGCAATACTGAGTATTAACACTTTTCAAATTGAAAATGAAAAAAAATGTGAAATTTAAAATAGTTAATACCCTCTTGTTGATCAAGTGCAATATCCGATACATATGAAAATAAAAACTTTTTTAAACAAATTTTGATACCGAAAATCTAATCAAATTTTGTTTTGACGATGAAATTGTAGTATGATACTTGAGTTTCTGACAAATATTGCCGTTTATAAATACCTTAAACATGATTCTTGGATGTTCGAACAAATATGTAATTTTACTTTGACATTTGAATTAAAATTGAAAAATAAATACAAAAAAGTGAAAAAATAAATTTCGGTTAATCGACACAAATTAATCGGTTTATTTGTTATTTGAAAATCACCAATTTTGAATTATTCGAACAGTTAACCGACAAAAATTAATCGGTTAACCGATTAACGGTTAACCGATTGAATGCCCTACTAAATATTAAAAAAAAAATTTAAAAACTAAAAAAAATAATTTTTTAAAATTAAAAAAAAATTATAAAATTTAAAAAAACAATTTCGAAAAAACAACTGGAAAAAAATTTAAATTTTGTTTACCTAAAAATATTTAAAATTTTTATTTTAAAGTAAAATTTGGTGAAGGGTATATAAGATTCGGCACAGACGAATATCTTACTTGTTTTTTTTTTTTTTTAATTTTCCGGTTTTTTAACCGACTTTTACAAAAGAACGGTTTTCGAGTTATTGGACAAACCGGATTATTGAATCAAATTATTTGACAAAATCGAATATTTTTGTTTTTATTTATTTTTAGATTTTTAAGCTTCATTGGCATGATTGGTTTTTGCCCTCAAAAGATGAACAGTTCTTTTGGCTTGGAATCCATATGTTGCCGGAAATATGGTAATAGGTCATACTTAACGGCCAATACTTTGAATAAATTTATATTGTTGTACGGAAATGTTGATTTTTTTTTACTTTTATCGACTATTCGACTTTTGTTTAGTTAATTGACTTTTCGACTTGTTTGGGATAACGTAATCGATTGTTCGACGTTATTCCGACCAAATAGTCGTTTGTTGCAACAATCCAATAATTGACTTAAAGAACCTTAATCCACTTGTAGATGTTCAATGATCAATTCAACGACCTCTGTTTACTGTGCTTGGTCATTAGGCTTCAGTTCTTAATTCAATTGAACTTTGTAAGCTTGGAGACGCAGATCTTCAGTGAGTGAGTTTACGCTGTATAAACCTTTTCACAATTCATATCCACGATGCCAAATTGATGTTCCTGGACTTTTTCCATCATTCTTACATTCTTCATTGTATTTAGACGACCAGTGTTTTTAGCATCACCAATTGATCCAATATCTAGAGTGGGTTTCTAACTTAAAAAAACCGTTTCGGTTTTTTTTATTTTCAAGGTTGGCTATCGATTCCAAACGGTTAAAAGGTAATGGCAAAGCTGATTTGGATTATTTCGGTAACGGTAGCTTAGCAGTAGTTGTACTGAAAGGTAGCTGTAGATAAGCGGTAACGGTAGTCAACATTAGAAATTTTCAATTAATAAAAGGGTGGATACAATTTCAACAGTACTTGTCGCTTTTTATTTGCAATTAAAAAGAATCCGGTTTATTTAAAGAAAATAGATCAAAGTTTTTATACCCTACGCCAACATTGGGTTAGTGCTGATGTTTGTAACGTGCTAAAATATTGTCCTAAGCGATGTCCTTCCGTTCGTCCATGTAAACCGTTTAATCAAACTACAGGTCGCAATTTTATAGATATGTAGCTGATCCCGGTCCGCGTTGCTGGCCCTTACAAAACATCTGTTTTATATTGTATCTCGATTTTAATATACAGTGTCGGACAAAGTCGGTGATCCAACCTTCAATATTAATACATGTAGTGGCATTTCGGCTGGTTTCAATGAATTCAAAAATTTAGTATGGAAATTTCTTATTCATGCACCTAATATGCATGAGTAAACAAAATTATCACAGTTTATCACAGACCGAAAATCAAAAATCTGACTTTACACTGTTACCCAAAAGGCTTTTCTGAAGATTCCGTGAAAATTTCATCAAAATCGGTCCAGCCTTTTTTGAGTCTATACGGAACATACATACACACATCCATTTTTATGAAATATAGGGCATTAGCGGTATAATGTAAAAATTGGATTTTTACACGCCCCTCCGCCCACAGACTATCAAAAATCTGACTATACAATGTTACCCGCTGGGGTATTCTGAAGATTTCCTGAAAATTTCATCGAAATCGGTCAGATTTTACAAATTTAAAATGATAAATTAAAATTTTGAGAAAAAATAACTATTAAAACGTCCCTCGTACTTTTCACACATACTTATAAATTAAAGGTATTTTCATTTTGTACGCGTTGCAAGTTATAAGTTACTATTATCATTATGATTATTATTAAAATATTATTCCCATAAAGAATCATAGTTGTGGCCGGCCAACACATCTCACAATCGGTCTTACATACATATATGTATGCAAGTAGTACATTTATATAAACCGAATACAGACCAAAGAGCGGGACATACAATGAAAGACCCCCCAAGTGCGTGAATGACTTTGTTGTATGTGGAAAATGCAACAATATTTTTTAAGTTGAGTAATTACTGCTCATAAACACACATACAGACACGTAAATACAAATCTATCTATGTGATCTAAAAAACAGCAACAAATACTTACGGTTACAAAAACAAAAAGAACTACAATTAAGTATAAATAATAAATACAAGTAAGTAAGTATGTCTACCAAGAATTTGGAAAGGAAATCAAACTGTATAGTGGAACTTTAAACACAGATATTTCTGGCTTTTTAGTTATGTTTTTATAAATAAAATAGACCCTAAAAAATGCAGTCAGGTACGGATGACATACAAGTATTTTGTTTTAAATTAGTATTAATTAGGTTTTTTTTAAATTGTGGTTTTTCCTGGTACATATTTATTAACTTATACATTTCTATAAACATTTGCTGGAAGGAAGGTAGTAAATTTAAACGTAACGGAAATAAATGAAAAACTAAAAGTAGATTTAAATTATTATTGTAGCAATGTAAAAGAAATAATGGAATTGTTAATAAGATTTACATAAATAACTAACCAAAAAAGGTAAGGTTTTTATTTCATAATCTTACAGAGTTCATTTCACATGCTCATTTGGAGGGTGTCCCAAAATTCAGGCAACACTTTTTTTTTAAAAAAAAAAACAAACTGCGAAGAGTTTTGCTTGTCTGCAGTTACACCCAGAGTCTCTGGCGGGAATCGAACCCGCAACCCTCAGAGAAATAGTTCAGCACACTATCGACTGGTCTATCGGGGCACCCATCTACTTCAAGCTACAGCCATTTTCTCGTTTTGTACTTTCTCGTTTCAGTGATCTGAATTGTCCCCCTAGGTCGTGGAATTCAATACCATTAGTATTTACCAACAAACCCACACCCCCGTGTATAACGAAATTCAGACAAATTTATACAAAATGCTAATGAAAAATCGTTTGCGGTCAAAGAAACCTCATGTGATCTGCCTAACAGCTATACAGCCCGTGAAACTCTCGTGTACTCTCTCTTGTTTCAGTGATCAGAATTGGCCCCTAGATCGTCTAATTTAACACCACTGGATTTATTTTTATGGAGGAGAAAATACAAATCTGCATCATTGAAATTCCATTTATGCAAAATGAACAGGGAAACTTTTGAAAATTAAAAGTTTGATTTAATTCTTTAATATGAAGAAAGTACCGCTGAAGCACACCGATTGCTCACCAGAGCTTATGTTGAATGTTATCCATCGGTTTCATTGCACGAGAGATAGTTTCTTTGGTTAAGAAATGGTGATTTTGATACGGAAGACAAAGATCGCCCAGACCAGCCAAAAAAGTTTGTAGACCAAGAATTGGAAGCTTGGGAAATCATTGGGAGTTACTCAAGCAGCAATTTAAAAACGTTTGCTAGAGGCAGGATTCATCCATTCGAATTTAAGCCGAGAGACAGTTTGAAAGAAAATAATTTTTAAACAGAATCATTACTTGCGATGAAAAATGGATCCATTACGATAACCTGAAGCGTAAGAAATCGTACGTGAAGCCCAGCCAACCAGCCGAATCGACACCGAAGCCATATATCCATGACGCTATGTATTTAGTGGGACCAAAATGATGAAATCTGACCAGACCATCACACGGAACCTGGGCCGAATGCAAATGATTCGTTTGAAGCAAGCATTTGCCGAAAAACGCACAGACATGAAACCGTGATATGCCATCATGACAACGCTCGACCACATTATGCAGAACCTGTTAAAAACTATTTAGAAAGAAGTGGTTGGGAAGTGTTACCTCACCCGCCTTAGAGCGCAGACCTTGCCGAATACTATTTGTTTCGATCGTTGCAGAACGCCCTCTCCTTTGAACAGATTATCCAAAATTGGCTCGGTTCGTTCTTGGCCTCAAAAGATGAGCAGTTCTGTTGACTCGGAATCCACATGTTGCCAGAAAGATGGGGAAAGGTCATAGCTTACAATGGCCAATACTTTGAATAAATTTATAACCCCGCATTTTTAATTCATAACCTAATAATATTCCAACATAACCCTATAATGTGTACTTTATGATTCAATAAAAAATAACAATCTAATGTAAAAACAAATTTTTATTTAATACAAATCATCCCTAAATTTTACAACACCCTGTATTGAGTAATGACATGGTGCCTGATAGTTCATGTTCATATGTATAGAATGAGTTCTTAATGTCTTAACTAAAGGAATAAATTACATTTTTAAATCTACTTAATAATACAAATAAGTGTTATTTTACTGCTATAATAATTATAATTTTCGAAATTAATGCGTAAAAGAACGATTCACGAAAATTCACAATATTAAGGCATAACAGCGACTGTTCCAAAACCAAATTATATGTTTAAGGCTGTTAATAATTGGAATAATTATAATACTCTCAAATACTCATTGAGTGTTAAAAGTCAGGATTTGAACAAGAAAGAAACAAAAATTGTATTGGCTTAGTGTAAGTATGATTAATGAAGAAAATGTTAAGAAATTTTACGCATAATGCAACAAATTTCATTATAAGTATTACTCCAAAACAACAATAGCAAGCTGGGAAAAAAGAACATTAATTAAAACTATTGAAATGTTTTGGAAAAAAAAATAAAACACAAAGATATAAAATTATAGATAAATTGTAAACCACAAAGTGCGTACGTACATGCTACACGTTGCACATCATCATCATCATCGTGATACTAAGCAATATTTTTGAATACACTATGAATATGCTGTAATTTTTGTTGCTTTTTGTTTTTAGTACATAATATTTGTAAAAAAAATTAAAACTTTACAAAAGGAAAAACTAATTTTTCTTTGACGTAAGGTAATTTTTCGTTGTTTTTAGTTTTTTCTATTTTTTTGACTGGCAGCGTATAAAATGCAACAAAGCGTTAAGTGGCAAAGACGCATAACAATGTGGTTGCTACATGTATTCAACCATCAGTGTATAAGTATGTGTGTTTTAATGTATGAATGTTTCAATGTATGGTGAAGAAAGGCAAATGAAAATTTAATTTACAAAAAAAAACCAACTGCCTAAACCTAAAACAAAATCATTTTTGTTTAGTTTTTGTTTTGCCTTTTTGTGAGTGTTACAAATTCAAGCGAAAAGCAATTTAACGTTAGGTAAGTTGGTTAAACTCTTGTTAACCGAAACACCAAAAAATAGCTGGCTTTAACCAAGACACTCACATGCATTTAAATAAAGCAACATTTCCCAGCAGTTCTAGGAGACTGTGCCAAACTAGTGACATTTCCTATCATTTAGGGTGACAACTAGTTACATAACATGACCCCCTGCATGTTCCAGGCAGGGAGTTAGTTGACGCTTTTGGATTATAATGAGACACTCTGATAGCTGGTCCAAAGCAGTCAACGCATTGGATTCACTTACCGGTTACATTGCTAATTAACCTTTGATAGTCAGATAAACAGACATCCCATAAACAATCCAATAACCGATTGCGGTGGAATGTTTGTTTAAAACCTTCCTCCGACAACTCTCCAATAGATTTCTTCTGGTGGGTAAAATAACTAGTTTTTAAAGTGCAATACAAAATAAACGATTAAAGTGACTACACTTTAGACTCTGCAGTGAGAATTGGCTTCACGCTAGATTACATGGGTGGTATAATGTAACCAATTGACTTCTCTCTGCACTACAAAGAGCACATACATACACAGAAAGAAAAAAGCACTTCTAAATTTAAGTTTATTTTACTCAAATTTAGCCAGAATTGTACTTAAAAATTTAAGTACGATTCATACTCATTTGTACTTAGAATAAGTATAAACGGGATTGATTACAAAAATCAAACGGAAATTTTCTTAAAACAAGAACGAAATTCTTGAATTATGCAAGAAAATCTTGTTTTAAGTACAAGTGAGAAGTTAGATCAAGTAGTTAATTCTTAAACTTCAAATTAAGAGTAAGATAACTTGAAATAAGAAAAAAATTCTTATATTGATCCATAATAGAAAAAGAGCGGTATAAACTTTACTCTCTGAGCTATTCTCAAAGTAATTTTCTACTCGCGCTGTCGGTTAGTTACATGAATAAAGAAGCAATTTCATCAGTCTGTGTTGTGCGTTCCGTGTTCCATGTTGTTCTGTATTGTTTTCGGTCTTTTGTGTTTTTTTGTTTTGTGTGAAAAAAATATGAGTGAGGCAGAAGGAAGACACCCTCCTGCTCCAGCTTCTCCAGGAGTTTCATCAGCCCAGTGTTTATGGGTATTTAAAAGGTAAGTCTATAATTTATTTATTATTGTGATTTATTTTTAAATAATACAGTTATTCTATTTATAAAACATAATACAGCAAGTCAATCGAAAACTTTGGATATGATTCTTTTTACATGTTTTCTTTTGGCTTACTATATTATGTTTTATAAATAGACTGTTGAATTTGCAACAAATTCTTTAAAAACAAAATAACGGTACAACGTGGTATGTACGTACAAATTTTTTCAATAAGAAATATTTTTTCATTTGTACTAACACACACATACATACATATGTAGTTGCGCATATCGTTTAGAAACAGGTTTTTAAAGACGCAAACAACAAAATTTGCACTTGTAAACAAATAATACAATTATTTTGTTCTTAGTTTAAGAATTCTCGTGCTTGATGTTTGTGTGTCTATAATATAGACTCTATATTATAGACACACAAACACCTATATATGTATTGACATGTGCACAATTTGTTGTTTGCGTCGTTGTGTGTATTAGTATAAATAACTGCGTTTTGTCCATGAACTGATGGTATTTTTGTACCACAAATGAAAAATATGTTTCTTATTGCAAAAATACAAGTACAGTCACTTAGAAAAAATATAAAAATAACTGTACGATATTAATGATTTATCCTCATATTAATAAATAATTTTTAAATTTATCAAAGTTTTATAAAACGAATTTTGTGTGGAATTATTGTTTTATAAACATTTGAAAATTGTTTATGAATATGGGGGTAAATCTTTAATATCGTATAGGTAGTTAATATTATAAATGAATTTATAAATAATTTTCTTATTATAGCATTTGTTTGTACATTTTTAGCTTCTCAGGTAACATACAACAGCTTGCAATGGTGAAAACATTAAGGAAGCAGTACCTCCTCTTGGTCTTCGAATCGAATTTAGGAAGAAGCTTTTAAGTGGACAAAATTAAGGTAAGAATTTAACAATACAGATTTTTCCAAATATAATTTAACAAATCTTAATCTTATTCTATAGTTTGGCGTTGATGACGACACAATTTCTGTTGAATCCAAAGTTGACAACTGGCTAATTGAAGAAGATGACTTCCGTGGCAAACGAGTTTTAAGCAAGGTAATAATTGTTAAATTGTATTAAATTTAAATTAAAAAAAAACAAAATAAAATTTATTAAAAATAAAAAATAATGTTTTTCTTAAATCAATCTTAGTTTGGCTTACATCAAGTACGAATTCGGGCTTAAAACAATCCTATTTTTGGATTATATCAAGTACGAATTCGTGCTTAAATCTAGTTCAGAATTCTTGAAACAAGCTTATTTTGCGATTAATTCAATCTCGGACATTCTTAAATCAATCCGATTTTTGGATTATATCAAGTACGAATTCGTGCTTAAATCTAGTTTAGAATTCTTGAAACAAGCTCATTTTGGGATTAATTCAATCTCGGACATTCTTAAATCAATCCGATTTTTGGATTATATCAAGTATGAATTCGTGCTTAAAACAAGTTTAGAATTCTTGAATCAAGCTCATTTTAAGATTAATTCAATCTCGGTCGTACTTAGGGAGAGCTAAAATTAAGATTTTTGGGATTGATGAATCCGTACTTGAATCAAGTATTATGTACTCGGTTTAAGAAAATCCGTACTTACCCTACTATTGACACCGCTCCGGATTGATTTAAGTACGGATTACTCAATTTTTTTTATGAGTGTACGTGTCAAACGAAACAAAATATGTAAATTGGAGTAAGCCAAGTGACAATTACTATCTATAAGCAGGGGCGGATCCAGGTCAACCATTTGACGGACGGGGGGGTAATAAAATGAATATGTTCTAAATTTTTCTATTTTTTAAAATTTTTATATGATAACTTTTCGGTTTTTTCCAATTTCACCTCTTCTGGATCCGCGCCTGCTATAAGGAATACATTGCAACTACTTGCTTAACTGCTGGGTTGTAATAATAATTGTTAGAATGTAATGCCTTCCTTTATTTGGTTAGTGCCTAGTGTTACGATTTCTGTTGAAATGTCTTCTGGCTTAATTTTGTTACTACTGCGGCGGCTGGAAGTTTCAACAGTTTCAAGAATTTCTCATAAATCTTAATCAAAGGCCATTTTGCCATAAACTTTTTGGTAGATAGTACATACATTTAAAAATAGGTCATTTGTGATCAATCAACATAAGGAAACAGTCCATAGAATTCAACGAACTCTCTTGTGACAACTGAACTTTGTAAGCATGGAGAGTGAGTATTCACTGTAGAGAGAAATTTAAAATTCTTGTCCACGACACCGAATTGATGTTACTTGATATTCACCAACACTCTCACTCACAGCTTCGATATTGACATTTGAATGGCTCGTTTTTTGGACGACCACTGTGTTTAGCAATATCAATTGATCTTATCACAATGATCTTTTCAATTACTTTTTTCACAGTTTACGAAGTTAATTCAAAACCTAACCGAAATTTTCCGACTGTGCCCGCCAAACTTTCAATATTTTTGAAATATTGTTCTATATAATACTCCATTTTTATACCCTTCACCTTCGTGAGAAAGGTATATATAAGTTTGTCATTCCGTTTGTAATTTCTACATTTTTCATTTCCGACCCTATAAAGTATATATATTCTGGATCCTTATAGGAGTTGATTAAGCCATGTCCGTCTGTTGAAATCAATTTTCTGAAGACCCCTGAAATCTTCGGGATCGGTCCACGAATGGCTGAGATATGAGGAAAAACCAGGTCAACCTCGATTTTTGACCTATATCTGGATTACTAAGTCATTAGACAATATGGATATCTAATGATAGATATTGCAAAGACCTTCGCAACGACGTATATAAAACCATAGTAAGTTAAACCTACAATGGGTCAAAATCGGAAAAAATATTTTTTAATCCGAATTTTTTGTTCACCAAAAAATTTAAAAAACAAAAAATTTTTTTTAAAATTTAAAAAAAAAATTTTAAAATTTAAAAATAAAAAATTTTAAAAAAACAATTTGAAAACTTTTTATTTACAAAAAATTAAAAAACTGCAAAAAAAAAATTAAATTTTGTTCACCTAAAAATATTTATAATTTTTATTTTGAAGTATAATTTGGTGAAGGGTATATAAGATTTGGCACATCCGAATAGCTCTCTTACTTGTTACTAAACCAAAACTGTCAACTGTCAAACAGTTTTTTTTGCAGCACTTTAATGCACAAATAGTGCATGAATTTTGAGAAAGCCTTTTCCAAGTTACTTGCGTAGTAGCAAATTTTTGAAAACTCTTGAAACTACATATTAACCCCAAAAATTAAAAAAAAAATACGAAACCAATATTTTCTGTGTTAAAAAATTAAGTAGCAGTAAGCGTTAATAGATTTTACACAGCGATAATGATAAATAATGTTATAGATTTAAAGAAAACAAAAAAAAAAAATAAACAATTTTAACGTTCACAGTTTTACAAAAATTTCAAGTCAAGATAAGAAACAGAGAGAGAGAGCAATGTTACTTTCATACAAACATCCAAAACATGAAGAAAACATTGATCACCAGCCATTTAAAAACTAATAGTAATTTGGCAAAAATAAATGGCTGAAATGTTCCAAACAAAGTGAAGTAACGAAAAAATGAACGTTATAATTACTGCCTTGTAAGGTAAAAAAAGTTTATTTTGTTGCTGGTAGAGGATGCTTGTTAAGAAGGAGTTTAAAATTGTACGAGTTTAGATATTTCTGCTAACAGTTTTTCTAGGCTTGTAAACACCTTCTTTTATTCTTTAATTTTTTTTCTTTTGTTAGCAAACATTTCACTAAACTACAACTATATACATACATATATATAAAATAAGAGTATAAAAGTATTAAACTAAAAAAACATTAAATTTAAGTGTATCTAAACTCTTGTCACTATCACCTCACAAATACTCACAGCTACACAAACAGCAGAAGCCTCAATAGAATATAGTATATGGTCATGGTTTGTTTCCAGCTTTAGTTTTAGAGCCTGAAAAATCTCAGTTAAGGCACTCCTTCACATCACAAAACATTAAACGAATGAATAAAAAAAGGCTGGCGTAGTAGTTGTGGAAAAACGTTTCTTTTTTGCACATTTAACTTAAATATGTTTTAGTTCTATATAGTTGGCTATAATCGTTATTTTAGATTAGAATCAACCTAAAATAACTAACGTCTTTTAACGTTGACGTCTAATTCAATGTGCTGTAGTAGTGTGTCTCTATGTTTATACTTTGGTTGGCTGTTAGAAATATTGGTTAAGGGTAATAGTTGTTGCTTGTGTGCTTAAGATGTAGAGATCACAAATTTCTCGGTTAAACACATAGACTACAACAGGCCACCGACTACAATCTACCAAAATTTATATACACACGTTTATATGAGAACGATTATTTTGACGCCATCACAGCTAACGGCTACACGACCACCTTACCTTTGTGGCTGTAGTCAACTTAAGCTAATTTATATTTTCGTAGGCGACAATGAATAACATGTAAGTATGTCAGCTGGTTACGATGTTGCTGTCATTTTCAATATACAGTGCACTCGCGATAATGTGAACTAATTAAAACCAGGCCAGTTCAGTTTTGCAAGATTGTTCATATTTGCGAATGGCATCTAATTCCCATCTACAGCTAGGGAAGTCCAAAAATTATTAAGTTGATTTAGATTACAACTCTGTATAGATAGATAAAATACGTTAAAAAAATATTTTAAAATGCTTTAAAATATGAACACCTTAGTTTACTAAGTTCATATTTTTGAGTACCCTATGGAAGTGTTCAGTGTTGGGGTGTTTATATTATCGAGAGTGCACTCTAATTAAGTAGCTGTATACAGGGCGACGATTTCTGCCAACCTATCACTTAAAGTTCACTTTAATAATTTTCGTCCCAGTTGCAGATAATAAAATAAATTGTGTATATTAATTTAAAGTTCAATAAGGGGAATTCAGAAATAAAAGTAACTGAGAACTGAGGCCGCCAAACTTTCATTGTTTTTTAAAACAGTGAAAACGTGTTTAATGTAATACACCATTTTTACTAATCGTCAACTGTTTCAGGAATTTCGAATTTATTTGACCAAATATCGAAACCGAATCTTTTATAAAGGAAGCCCTTAGATTATGGAATTTTAAAGGAGAAACTATTTTTCTCTTTTTCATTTTAAAAGTTTCGGATTAAAACGACCTGAAAACCACCCTGTTTCGGTCGGAATCTGCTAATTGAGAAAATATAATTTTTTATTTAAATTTTCACTTCCTTTGGATCCCTTTCATATTAGGCAATTAGTTTCGCAAGTCTTCTGGGTAATTTTTGTGTTTGTAGATGTCAGATGTTAGGTCGGGTTAAGGAGAACAGTTTTTTTTAAATTTGAGTACAGAGTACAGCCTCTAGCTTTCATTGGTTAATCAGTGATCAATCAAAATTAAGCTTTGAATATAAAGTCAATCTGTATGGGATCGTTTTTAAACCAATTTGGACGTATGGGGAATGGCTAGCAACACCAGTATTGATCGTATACAGAGGGCCCAATCAAAAAATTCTTAGGACCATGACGGAAGCACCATGGTATATTAGAAATGAAAACATCCATAGGGACTTGAAGTGCCATTGGTAAAGAAAGAGTGAAAAATATATTGTAAAACTGCAAAACCATCCCAACCCGTTTGGAAAGCTACTTGCGCAGAGCCAAACCCGATCAAGGCTCCGTAGAGCAGATCTACCACACCGCCAAGATAAGTGCCATTTGTCCATGAAGGCTCTCTTGTTAAAGAGCAGCTAGTTTTAATTTTAGTTATAAGATTTAAATACTTATTGTTAGGCCTATAAAAGGCAGATTCAATAAACAGAGCATAAACAAAAAAAAAATAAACTCAAACATCTGTATAGGCTTGAATTAGGTTGTACATCAGATGTTAAAGTAATCATATTTCAATCAAGGTTGGCTACAGAATCGCAACGAATAAAAGAAAACGATTTGGATTTGAGAATAATATTTTATATCAAGTTGAGCAAATGCCATTTGTCAAATGTTTTTCTTAAATCGGACTTAAACTCAATTCAAATTTCATACTAAAACCTCAGTCTAGGCTTGAATTAGGTTAGAGTATCGTGTTTGACATCAGATGTTAAAGTAATCTTATTTCAATCAACGATTTGGATTATTCCCGTAACGAAATATTAGCGGTAACAGTAATTGCTATTATTTCGTTAGCGGTATATTAATGCTAATGGTAATTTGGGTCTGACTTAAATTTATAATAAAATTTACCAGCATTACAATTAAGACGAAATAGGTAAATTATATTACATTTTAAATTCTAAAGAATTCAATACATTATTTTATTGAAATCTATTGATATCGGTAACGGTAATTGCAGTTATTTCGGTAACGATAGCTTAGCGGTAAAGGTAGTCGCGCTGAAGAAGATTTAACCATCCTTGATTTCAATACTTATAGCGCTTATGTTCTAGTTGGTTGGTGGACTTGTTTATTTCGATCATTCGAATGAATGTCGAAACAAAAACTTCTTTATTTATTATACTACCCAATAGTTTTAAATGTTTTTAGTTGTAATTCTTAATCTAATGCACAAGTTCATTTTCGGTGAAAGACAACTTAACAGTAACGATGTAACTCTTTTATGAAAATAAGATAGAAGTAAAAGGGCGACATGAATTTGTAAACCCCTACGGCAAAAGTGTTTCCATTTAAAAATTTATTCTGCCATATATTTCAAAAAGTTCTTTGTAAGATTTTCAGTTTTTCTTTTTACATAAAAAAATAACAACTGTAACTTTAGCTTAGAACTTCAAAAAACGTGTCATTGCTACCCTTTGCATTAAACTGTTGAGGTGCAACAAATGCACTAACGAAATCATTATAACCTACGAAAGGTACCCAGAAACTAAAATTTGCCTCATCATGTACACCATTGCAGGCAGAGCAGTGGAAAAACGTTTTTCTTTTTGATTTTTCTTTAGCACTAAAGATGGATGGTTTTACCACAGATGACCGTGATGAAAACATATACATATGTACATTCATACATAAGATATAAGATATTATTTTGCTCTTCCATATATCGTTGACATGGTTTAAGACGATACATCCAGCCAGCTCTGATGGTGGTTGGTGGTTGTTTAAAAAAAAGAATCATCCATCTAAAACCTCATCAAATCAACTTATCACAGATCAACTTTGGTTAAAATATCTTATCTGGCATTAATGTCGTAATTTGAGGTACGAAAAAAAAAAACTCATAGCAGATATACAAAGACTTTTTTATGGCACAAAAACTAACTTTTATTTACATTTAACATTATACGATTTTATACTTAAACAAATAATAATATTAAGCTTAATTTTATAATTTGCATTAAAGATGCTTAAAGTATTTACTTTTTAAGAAGAAAAAAAACATAAGTTTTCAAATTGTAAAGATACTCAAGTGGGCAGCAAGCACTCTTTGATTTTTACCATAGTTGCATTAAAGTTGTATGAATTTATGTAGCTTTTTTCTCTATTAAATAAACTGCTAGTAACTCATAGAAAAGATTATCTATCATATTGCTGCCTTTATTATATTTTTAATACAACAAATTAAACGGTTAGTTTAATGATTATTATTATCATAACGGTTGATCGCAACAATTTTTGATAGATTTCGTTTTTTTTCTTCTAATTTTGATTTGAATTATGATTTTCAATTAAAGTAATCAATCAAAATTGCAAAAGAGAGTAGAAGAAAAATGGCTTTGAAAATGAATTTATTTATTGATCGTTTAATAAAGTGATTTAATGTATAATTTAGATTTATGATTTGCAGTTACATTTTACTGTTAAGAAGCTTATGAATTAAACATTAAAAGTTTGGTGAAAATAATGAAAAGAAAAAAATATTGAGAAGAAATAAAATGTTAAAGCAAATAAATTAATATTTTGATAAAACACACAGAAAGAATTAAATTTCTGATTCAATCAAGAAATTTGCTCAATCAGACAAAATTTTGTTTGAATTAGGAAATTGGTAATAGAACCAATAAAAAAATTGGTAAAAAAAAGTCAGAAAATAAAAAAGACAACAAATAAAAATAAAGAAAAAAACGACAAATAAGAAAATAAAGAGAAAGAAAAGTAAAGAAAAAAATTAATAAATGAACATCTAAAAACATTGTTTAATGCTTTAAGATGTTTATCATACAAATAACATATTTTTGCAAAACCTTTGACAAAAACAAAACTACTTATTTAAAAAATATTTTTAATCCAATGAGAATTATATCAACTCATGATAAAAACACACATGCAAAAGAAATTACCGAATGTGAGCATGATAACAACAAACACGCTTATTTAAATGCTTGTTTTGTTGTTTTATCCCAAGTGTGGTATTAAAATAAAAATCAAACAAAAATATTAATAGAATCTATAAAAATATTTATACAAAATAAAATTAGTTTCAGACAGGCGTTTGTTTGATAATATTTTAGCAATAATTCTTTCTGTGCAGAGAATCATCATAATTGTTCAACATATAGTCCGTGGACATACAATTCGTAATGAAACCCGACAGTGAGGTAAATGAAACTCACAGAAAACTAGTAACTTGACTATTTCTTCGCGGTAAAGAGGATTAATATTCCGGATGGCGAAAATCCACGGATTTTTTGGGATTAGCAAATGCCGACAAAAAAATATAAAATTTGATTTAATGTAAAATTTTAACTGTTATAGATATCATTACAAAATTTTTAACTAATATAAACTCAAATGTCCTTAAATCAATGGCATTATAATTTTAGAAATTTTTTTTATTTTCAACACCGAAATTCCTATAACAGGGAAAATGTGTTCCAAAAAAATGAGTTCTTTTACAGAAGTGCCTACTGTGACCAATTTTGAAAGGCCACGCACTGGTCTCCGTTAGCTGGACAAATATAAATCAACTCGAAAACACCTCAGCTCCAACCAAACACGTAAAATGTCGTAATAATATCTCAAATAGTTCCCGAGATACCGAAATATTTCCAAAAAAGAAAACGTTTCTAAACCACTGTGAATTGTGCCAAAAATTAGAGAATTTATAATCAATTATATTTAAAATTAAAAAAACTAAATTATGAATGAACAATATCAGAAATTTATTTTTGAAAAATAATTTCTTTCGACTACATTACGGAAGTAATGTTGGCATCCAAATCTTGAATCGTAGCTGACTTATCGACGAAGACTTTCGACATAACCCCAAAAACATCCAGATGTTTGATATCGTGTGTTAATATAGGCGGCCAGTTGACAGTCTCGGAAAGCGAATTTCTACAACTCAAATAAATAAATCCTCCAAATGAATCACACTTTAATATACCTCTTACGTGGAAATATAACCATATACGGACACCACTACGTTATAAAAGACAAAAAAAAGACCCATGTCTCCCAGTTTTGCCCAAAGTCATGCACTTTTTTTTATTGGCTCCCAAAAATTTGGGCCCTCGCACAGTGCGGCCAAAGGCTCCTTCGTCTGGCCAAAAGTCGAAAAAACAAGTTTTTAATTGGGGGTTTTTTGTCATTGGGTTGGTTAAAGAAATGCTCTATTAGATAAAAAATTATCATATTAAGGACCCTTGCCTCATATGCCATTCATAATTTCAGTTTGAAAGTGGCCTTCACACGAATGGCACACTACCGTAGGAAAGATCGACTAGAAGGAGTTTCCGTTAAACAGGTGTCAAAGTTTTTGTAATCAAGCAAATCAAACGAAACAAAATGGATTCTACAGCTGAAGGTAAGTATAATACGTAAAATCAAAATCTGAATGTAAATTTCTGAATAGTAAATTGTTAGAAAGTGATATGTAAGGATTATTTTTTATTTTTAATTTGTTAAACAAAATTGATGTGATTGAGCGAAATTTTTTATCTTGCTTTTTCCTGCTCTCTAAGCTATTGAAAGTAATAAGTCAAAGTATTATTTAACATATAAAATAAAATTTAGCTGCAAGTATTTGCAAGTTGCCCTACGTTCGGCAAAAAAAAAGTATTTTTTTTTGGTAACTACCTTGCAAACAAACATACTTACTAGAGGGTTTGCGGCGCATTTTTTTTGCTTGTAATGTTGCACGGTTTAATGTACATGAAATAACATAAAATACAACACCACATTTATATATAGAAATATACAGTAAACTCTCGAAAACGTGAACTAAGGTAGAGCTACACAAATACTTATGAATGTATTTGTTGAATGCACTCTAACATCGCCATATTGCATTTCACCATTGTAAATTGGTTAATTTTTAATAAATTTTCAATTATATACCCTAATAACATCAAAACAAAAACTTTTAATCAATTAGAAAATTAATTTAATTTTTTCTTCGTATGAAATGACGACATATTAGGTCAGTCATTCTAAATTCGGATTCGTAATCAGTGACCCCAAAAACCCCCATATACAAATTTGTGGATCATTTTGTACCATTTTCGACTTTTGGCCGCACTGTGCCTCGGTGTCATTTTTGCAAAAAAGTTATAATTTTCTCTGGTTCATATCTTTCAAACCGTTAGGAATTTTGAAAATTTACTCTCTGAGGCAAAGTTATAGCACTTGTCATAAAGAACAAAAATTGTAAACATATAAAATCAAAAAACTTCATTGAAGATCAAAATCGCAAAATCAAATACCCTCATAGAGTAGCAAACTGTTCAAAAAAAAGGAAACAATCAACTACAAAAATATACCTACATACATACATATATATACATATTATAATTTGTATTTTCGTATGTTTCATAACCGGTGCATATGTAACTTTTATTCATATTTTTATATTATTTTTTTATTTGTATCTGTCAAATTTTACATCTACAGTGCTGTATTTTTTAGTCCATTATTAAGAAATTCACGGTTGCATCACTTGGTACTGAGTAGACTTGATTAGATTTCCCCAAAATCTAGTCCCGAAGTAGATTTTATTTTGTATTGGAAATCTTGTCCAAATAACTAGATTTGGCTCGAAATCTCATATGTACTAGATTTCGCTTCGGTGTAAATGCACTATAAAGGAATTAAGTGTTTAGAGTCATAAACTATGAAATTATTATAAACTTAGCATACTTTTAGGCAGCTTTAAAACAATTTATTTCTAATTGTTAGAAGTTTTTTGCGATTTAGATCTTGAAGATGAAAATTTTTTGATTTTATATGTTCACAATTTTTGTTATTTATGACAAGTGCTACAACTTTGCCTCAGAGGCTAAATCAAAGTTCCGAACTGTTTGCAAGATATGAGCCTGAGAAAATTAACACTTTTTTTTGCAAAAAAGACTCCAATGCCCCAAATCTTTTGGGGCCCATAAAAAAAGTGCATGACTTTGGGCAAAACTGGAAGACACGGGTCTTTTTTTTGGTGTTTTATCACGTAGTGGTGTCCGTATATGGTTATATTTTTTTTCGTGTTATTGTAAATGCTATTTTTTGCACGTTGTAAAAGATTCATGATTCGTCTCCAGTTACGATCTTAAACTTTACATGATGTCTAATGGGGATCTATCTATTCATGGTCAAATGATCATGCCAAATGTAATGTGAATGGAACTAAACATGTTTCAATTTCCTGACAAGAAACATTATGATCAATTTCTGTTTTCAGGCACAATAAACGATAATTTCAGGAGATAACAACTAACATGATCGATTTCTGAAACCCAGCAAATCACAATTATCCGGTATAGAGCTAAATCTTCAAAAGTCAATGTAAGTTGATCGACATACTAACACTGAGTTAATACAAATCGAAGACTATTAAAAAATACCCAATTTAAAATTTTTAATCTACTTCAAGCAAGACTTTAAGCCTCTAATCTGTTCTAAAAACAGTAGTAGGTTTTTATATATTGTATTACAACTTTTTTCCTAACACATTCAATAAAAACTGTGTGTGTGTGTTTTTTAATTAACATTTTCGCATTATAAAACAGCAATTTAAAGTCTTAAAAACAATTTCATGACAGCATACCGAACAAATTTATCAATTAAATTTTATATATTCATTATAAAGTGATTTATGAGCAAGACATTTCGAAGGCTATTAAAATCTGCTAAAATCAAACTAAAACTAACTCAAATTACAGCAAAGAATTGATCTAAACAAAAATGTTAATAGATGAACAAAAAAAAAAAAAAAACACAGAAATTGTTTTGATAAATTTGTGTTAAATTTTTTGGATTCATTTGAGCGACAAAAAAACTTCAGACGTGAAACAATTCAATGCAATTATATTGGTGCAACAAAGAACTACAAAAAATGAATTGAATTATTCTACCTGAACAAAACTATGCTGCACAGATGATGATGCTGATTATTTTAACAACAGATTAAACTGAGAAAGAAATAAAATATTTAACTATACGATTTTACGTTTAACTACAGTGTACCAGTGTATTCGTACATAGTTATATGATAAACGACATTGTCACTTATGCCAGTATATGACCACAATTTAGTATGAAGTATGGAGAAAAAAAAAAGATCTATTCTATATTTTACTAGAAATAAATCTATTGTTTGAATAAAAGAAAATCAAAAAGAAGTTTAAGATTATAAACGTATGCTGTCGTCTTTAAAATAATATTCAATAAATCAGCACTTTGATGTTTGAGAGTGAGTAGTAGTAGTAGCAGTTGCAGTAGATGAGTTCGTATACGAGTATAAGGAAAACTAACTTCCTCATCCTCATCATCGTCAACATTCATTCGACATCATCAAAACATCATAGAAAACTTCTAAAGTTTCACCTACAAGGGAATGGTGGCCAAGAGGAATACTTATGTGGGTATAGTGGAAATAAATCAAGAAATGTGTCCTGATGCGTTAGACGACCAGATTTTTATGCGCTTTTTGACTAAATATAATAGAAATTAGCCCATTAGAATCCTAATTTATGAAATGCTAAAAACTATATCTGATTGTATATTGTATGGAGATTCAAATTAAAGATTTTTTCACAGGTCATGTGTCATACTGTCATCTTATTTTTATTCAGTACTAGTTGACCGCCCCGGCTTCGTCCGGTAGCATTTACTAATGTTAGTTCTTCAAGTTTCTCCAACCCACATACCTGCCTGTTCTTATTTATTTGCAAATAAAATATCAAAATTTGTACTGCATACTTTAGGGAGCTTTTTTATTACAGTTGACTGGACTCATAAAAAATTTCCTAGTTTTACTCGGAATTTTTTTCTTTATAAACCATCTCCTGAAAATTTCGAAACGAATAAAAACAAGTAAGAGAGCTATATTCGGCTGTGCCGAATCTTATATACCCTTCACCAAATTATACTTTAAAATAAAAATTTTAAATATTTTTAGGTAAACGAAATTTAAATTTTTTTCTAGTTGTTTTTTCGAAATTGTTTTTAAAAATTGTTTTTTTAATTTTAAAAAAAATTTTTTAATTAAAAAATTTTTTTTTTTTAATTTTAAAAATTTTTTTTTTTAGTTTTAAAAAATTTTTTTTTTAGTTTTTAATTTTTTTTTAATATTTAATGAAAAAAAATGTTGGTAAAAAAAAAAATTCGGGTTAAACATTTTTTTTCCGATTTTGACCCATTGTAGGTCCAACTTACTATGGTCTTATATATATCGTTGCACAGGTCTTTGAAATATCTATCATTAGATATCCATATTGTCTATATTAATAATTTAGTAATCCAGATATGGGTCAAAAATAGCAACCGAGCCGGAAGAATTTCGGAGATATTGATGTATCATTCGTGTATGTAAGTTATTTGGGGGCTTCAGAAAGTTGATTTCAACACACAGACGGACATGGCTATATCGACTCCGCTATCTATAACGATTCAGAATATATATACTTTGTGGGGTCGCAAATGAAAAATGTAGAAATTACAAACGGAATGACAAACTTATATATACCCTTGTCACTCATGATGAAGGGTATAAAAAATCAGCCAAATCGCTTCAGCCGTTCTCACGTGATGCCATTACATACATGGACCATTTCATTTTTATATATATAGATTATTTGACAATTCATCATGGAGAGACCCACAAATCTTAAAATTATTCAGCAATATTGCAAAAATCAGCGATCTCTGGGAAATATTTTTCGTATACTTCGAGCAACATTATTGAGAAATCATTTTAGTGAGCACCTAATTTCGAGTTCCAGACCTGTCAACTGTTATTATATATCGTGTGATATCACATCTAGGATATTTTACTTTGGGGTTATGTGGACTCAAAAGTTTTCGACGATTTTTCTTTTGGGTCATACAATTATTTTTTTAGTGTTTATTTTAATTAAAAAAACTTTACACACATCAATCATCCTATATATAAAAGTGGGAAACCAAATATTTTAGTCTTCAACCCTTAAGGTCAAAGATTGTCATCCCTTACAATTTTTGATTTTTTCAGAATATCACTGTTTTATGCCGATCTCTAATTGTTGTAATGGATAACTATTGTATGGTTTCATTTCCTTATTTCAACTTTTGTCAATTCAAAGTTGGTCTGATTTACTAAAAAAAAAAACAGGGCACTATTTGTTTCGAAGTCTAATTTCTCTAAGACCTATACTGACTTTATACGACTCAAACCTAGCATTAGCTTTGGCTCTGAGCACAACAAAATCAGAGAATCATTTAATTTTACGAGCTGTTTTTCTGATACTTCGTTGCTCTCCGAAAGAGTTGTTCGATTTCTTTTGCCTTACCAATATCTTTTAGACCTTTTTTTCTTCCTGATCTAGATTTTCGTTCAATGTTCAAGTCCTCCTTATACTGTTTAATGTCTTTTTAAACAGTGTGACGATGAACCTATAGAGCTTTTACTATTTTTTTGAAAATCCATATTCGATTTTTTTTGAAAAGTGTCTTGAGGAGAAAGCATTACTTTTTGAGGAAAAAACGTCTCTCAAATAAAGGCTAAGCTTGATAAATACTATTGTAACTTATCAATTTCAATAGTAAGAAAGTGGTTTACTGAATTTCGTTGTGGCCGTATAAGCACGGAAGATGCCGACGTCTAGTTGAGGTCTATACACCCGAAACAATTGAAAAAATGAAAGTGCGATAGACTGTGGAAACCATAGGTATCTCATATGACTCAGTGGTTTAAATTTTAAATGATCACTTGAGTACGAGAAAGCTTTCCGCAAGATGGCTGCTGGATTTGCTAACAATCTGGTGCACATGACAAAAATCCAGGAATTAGTTTACGAATTGCTTCCTCGTCCACCATATTCTCCAGATTCAACCCCTAGTGACTATTTCTTGTTTGGAAACTGAAGAAATGTCTCGAGGGAAATAGGTTTGGCTCACGACAAAAAATACCTATTTTGATGACATCGACAAATCCTATTTTTTGGAAGGGATAAACAAAATTGCAGAAACGCTCAAAGGAGACTATGTTGAAAAATAAAATTATTTGTTATCCAAAAAACTGTGTTTCATTCAAAAAGTCACTGATACTTGTTATTTTTTTATTTTTTTAACCTAAGAGATTGAAAATTGTTTGAGAGTAAGGTAATTCGAATATAAGTTTTGAAAAAAAAAATTTCCCACTGGGCATCATTCTCTCGTTGCAATTCTACATTTCTACAAGATATTCAAAGATTTTTGCTTTAATCTCAAGTTTTCTTGAATAGTTTTTAAATGCTAAATAAACAATCAATGAGTTTGAATTTGATTTTGTTGTTGTTGCTGCTGCTGTTGCATTCGATTGTATTAATTTAACGAAATAGAAAAACTTTGGATTGCTCTTGGTATTGGAGACACATTCACATCATTCTTAACATCGTCAGCATCATAGTCATTCACATCGTCATTATTATTATTAAAATAACAACATAGAAGAAAAATACTCACTCATCAAGAAACTACAACAAGAACAACAACAACAATAACAGCAACCACGACGTCAAACATCAACATTAACATCACATCAAATCAAATCGAATTGAATCGAAACGAATCATTCAACATCATTAATGTTTTCTTTAAAAAGAAAGAAAGAAATACGAAAGAAATAAAAATGAAAAAATCAAAGCAGTCACTCAGCCACCATTCAACTCTTTCTTGGACCATACCAAAATCTTTTTACTTTTCCATCCTCATCTTTAAGTACAATATAAAAAGCATCTGTCTATAGAGAGAAGAGAACCAAAAACAGCCGCTTTCCTAACAGCCGCTTTTTTCCTTCTTCCAACACCACACAGTACTACATACAAGAATTCTATAAAACTCCCCTCGAAGTAGTTGGGAAAAAAACAGAACTATTTGATTGTTTTCAAGTTTTTTTTTTGTTAAAGGAACAAACAAATAAATACATACAATACAAAGCATTTGAAAGCTGCATCCGCTCAATGTCCCCTGAATGCGATTAGTTGCACATACGCCTCATTTTTTTTGTTTGTCTGTTTCTTGGTTGTTTTTTATTTTTTATTTTTGGTTTTCATCTAAAGGTTCTTCTACTAAACTCTATTCATTCTTCCACTTACAATGTTTAAGACAATGAATACAAACATTTAGCTCCTTAGCAGGCAGAGCATGTAAGGTATTTATTCTTTTTGTGACAGGAATTTGAATGCTTAACAAGAACTCATATTTAATTAATTATTTTAATTGTCTTGAGAATCTTCTTGTTTTTGTTTAGCAAAATCATAAAGTTCAAGATGTTGTAGATTTTTTTTTTAATGAATCTTAAACTTGAAAGATTGACAATTACAATTATTTATATGGTAAATGATTTTGTTGAATTATAAGGAACTTAAGAGTTTTATTTTCATAATTAAAAGTCGGTATGTACATTGTCTGGTTGCAAAACACTAACAGGAATTTAAATTTCTGACAAACAAATGTGTAGGTTTTGCTAAACAAAGTTTAAAGCAATATTTTTTACATTATCAGAAGTTGCGCGAAAGTTACTACTTATGTTCTGAGAAATAATAAGCCAAAACAAATATGCATGATTAAGATGGATTTATTATATTAGATGATCAATGCTAGAGTATCAAAACCGAAAACCGGTCAACCGGTCAACCGGTTTCTTCATCTTTGTAAACTCCACCGGTTTCGGTTTTTTTATTTTCGGTTTTTGTAAGACGGTTAACCGGTTTTAATGAAATATATTTTCTAAAGCTCACTCAAACATATTTATGAAAAACTTTGATACCATTTCTAAAAATATTGATTTATTTTATAGAAAATTATAGCATTTGACAATATTTCGTAAAAGATATAAAATAATTGCATAAAGTTAGAGCCGTAAGACTTGAAAACTGCAAAATTTCGGAAGATTTAGTACATAATTCTTAACACATTTTCTATTAGCGTCCACAAATAAAAATAAATTTTAAACCGGTTAACCAGTTTTTTTGAAGACAAAAACCGAAACCGTTTAACCGGTTTTTTTAAAAGGCAATAATAAGAACCGGTTTTCAAAAACACACTTTTTCGGTTAAACCGGAAACCGGTTTTTAAAATTTGCTGGTTTTTTTGGACATTCTAATCAATGCACTATTGTATTGCGAACAAATTATTTTAAAATTCTTTTATTTTGAAAAATTTTAAACATTTGTACAATAGAAATTTATTCAAAGTATTCTCAGCTAGGATTTTTTCCCATCTTTCTGGCAACATAAGGATGGACTGGATGGAAGCCAAAAAAACTGCTCATCTTTTGAACGAATCAAACCCATTTAGGATACTCTGTTCTGAAGTGGAGCTTATCCCAGAGTGAGTGTTCTGCATTGGTCGAAGCAAATAGTAGTCGGCGTCAAAACTTCCCAACCTCCTCTTTCTAAATAGTTTTAACAGGTATTATAACATGTGGCCAGGCGTTGTAATGATCTGAAGTGGAGCTTATCCCAGAGTGAGTGTTCTGCATTGGTCGAAGCAAATAGTAGTCGGCGTCAAAACTTCCCAACCTCCTCTTTCTAAATAGTTTTAACAGGTATTATAACATGTGGCCAGGCGTTGTAATGATGGAATATTATCGATATTAAGGTTTCATGTCTGGCCGCATATTCTGTACATTTTTCGGCTAATGCTCGCTTCAAACGAATCAGTTGCGTTACGTACAGATTCTCTGTGATCGTCAGCAGCTCATAATAGATAGGAGCACTTTGTTTCCACCAAATACATAGAATTACCTTAGCTGCTTTGATATTTAGTTTTGATGTCGATTCGGCGGGATTTCACATATGATCTCTTACACTTCGGGTTATCGTAATGGATCAATTTTTCATCATTTGTATAGCGTCTCTCTTCTTCATCTCGTATGGTACCCATTTCTTGATTTTGGAAGAATCCTACTCCCAATAATTATGCAAGTTCTTGGTGAGTTTGACAATAATCTTCATGGGGTAATGCTTCCAATTCTTGGTCTTTAAACTGGTCTGGGCGATCTTTGTCTTCCGTGACAAAATCACCACTTCTGAACCGCACAAACCATCTCTCGCACGTTGAAACCGATGAAACGCATTCACCACAAGCTTTGGTGTGGTTTTGTGGAACTTCTTTTCAAATTAAATAAGTAAACCAAACCGATTTGACCGTTCTCTAAATGCTAGGTTTCTATAGTAGAAGGCAAACATTTGCTTATAAATGTTAAAAAATATGTATATATTTTGTTTAAGCCGAAATGTGAGAGCTTTCATTCTTATGTTGGATAATGATCCATTTTGAGATGATTTACTCATTACCGCGGATCCATTTCATAGGTTTTGGGGAACCATGACTGTTTGATATTTATGTTTTTTGTTTCTGTTACACTGCAACTACAAAATATATTTAAACTCAATTAACCGATCAGAGTAACGGAAAATAACAGCATCGATCACCAACGATCTTATCAGAAACACTCTCTAAAGTTCTCAAATTGCTAGCCGGCAGAACTTGGGTGGGGATGAAAAATCTACAAAACTTTGGTCATCTTCGTGGAGTGATACTGTCACAGACTGAATGAGACTGAAAGATTTTCCCAGTCATGCAAGTCATTCAAGGAGTCTGTAATACTAAAACATCATAGCAATAGGAAGGGAATATTCTCCCATTAATGGAAGTCATTGGAGTAGTCATCAGTAGTCATATAAGTCTCCACATGTATGTCAGGAAGAACCTTCGTATGTACGAGTAGAACGTACTGAACTATGTTGTATCCATTTGATTTCCAAGACCTTGCAAAATCATTGGGAGCTACTCAAGCAGCAATTTCAAAACGTTTGCGAGCAGCAGAATTCATGCAAAAGCAGGCAAATTGGGTATCATACGAATTGAAGCCGAGAGTCCTTGAAATAAGATTTTGCATGTCCGAAATGATGCTTGAGTGCTATAAAAGGAAATCATGTTTGCAATAACTGTTAAAAACTATTTAGAATGAAATGGTTGGGATGTTTTGACGCACCCGCTCTATAGTCCAGATATTGCCCCGTCTGACTACTGTGTGTTTCGATCGAAGCAGAACGCTCTCTCTTGGATACGCTTTACTCTGGGACAGATCCGATATTAGCTTGATTCGTTATTGGCCTCAAAAGAAGAGCAATTCTTTTGGCTCGGAATTCATATGTTGCTAGAAAGATGGGAAAAGTTCATAGCTAACAATAGCCAATACTTTGAATAAATTTATATTGGACAAATGTTTCAAAATAAAAGCTAAAAAAATTGTTTGAGATAAAAATATAAATAAGAGATTTTGTACTACAAAGAATTTGGGAAATATTGAAGATAAGAGTTCAAACTAGGGTTCCTAATTTCCCAGACTTTTTTCTTTCCCGGGAGGAAATTAAAAAATCTTTTCGTTCCCGGGAATTCCAGGGAATTTTTAACACTTAATTAAACCAAAAACCAGAAATTTTTTTTCGAATAAATTGACGTATAGTTTCACAAGGGTTTTAAAATAACTACATTTGGTTGTACAATGTTGGTCCATCCTTTATAAAGGTTTCTAATTTAATAGTGACATTTGATCGGTATTGTCACAATCATAGCTTTAATCACGTATTAAATCAATAAATTCTTTGTTTAATTAAAAAACTTAAGAATGTCGACCATGTTAAATCTATAAAACATGCGTATCAAATCTGATTGTAGATAAACAATTTTAAACCACTTATCGTTATTATTTTCTCTAAATATGAATAATACTTATTGAATATCCCTAAAAGTTGTAATGTTAGGTATCTTAATAATTCCTTTATTATATATATTATATAATTCGGTTATTTTAACAGTAATACTTCATTGCCAACTGACTATCTGTTGCTAGAACCGAAAAAATCAATGGATATTATAAAATAATTCAATTAGCAACAAATTTGGCAATCGAAACGTATCTGAATATTGATGAAGAAATTTCCGAAAATTCTCGACAAACATTTCCCGAAAATTAACAAAAAAATATTCCCGGGAAATCTTTCCCGTGTAGGAACTCTAGTTCAAACTCTACCAAATCAGAATGATGTGTAAGAAAAAATAAACGGTTTTCACTAATAATTTCATTATTTTAGAAACTGCAAACAAAAAACAACCATTACAACATATTTTCATATTTGCTGTATTTAACTCCAGTCCAATCCAATCCACTTCATTCGACTTGATCTTGATTTTTTTTCTTTTGTTTGATACTTTGGCATATAAATAAAGTTTATTTGATAGATTTTTTGTTTCTTCCTCCTTGTATGAGAATAATTTTGTTGTTGTGGTAGGTCCTGTCGTTTATTTACAACCATGTCAATCTGGTGAAAGGGATGTTTTATTACAAGACATTTCAATATTGTTTGATTTTGTACATATTGTTTGGCTGGATGGATGATTTTCTTTTCTTAAAGACGTTTGTGGGTTGCTAAGAAATCTTGTTTGTTGTTTGATGCTGTTGTTTTTCTTGTTGGTTTAATAATGACATTGATCAACTAGTGTTTCAGCTGAATTTGAACTTTGTTTATGGTGAATTTGACTTACAGATAGATAAAATCGAATACAGGATTTTTTTTCTGAATTAAAATTATAGTATGAAATGAATGAGGTAAACTTAGACACTGGAAGAAATAGTTTTAAACTTTTTTTCATCAAGTTTCGTCTAATATTACAATGGTGTAAGAATTGGCTGGTTAATTTTTCCCCAAACTCTGTTACTGTTCATTTTACATGACCTACAACAATGCAATTACATTAATTTCTTCATGTACAAAAGATATGGTCACAAGCGTAGTAGATTTCTGGCCGGTTCATTATTCATTGTTGGCCACTACTCTCAGAAGCTACAATGGAAATTGCTAAGCACACACACACTTAAGATGCTTGATTAAATTTTACAACTAATCCAATTTGTTGCCATTATCATGGGACGTTCTTTACATCGTCAACAAAACAGCAGCGTACAAAATTTCTTTGTATAAATATTTTCTAAATGGGACAATTTCTTAATCGCCAACAACAAATCATGCCAACTACTACTGTTAAATCTTGCTAAATTAATCAAAATTTCAAAAATATCTACTAAATCAAAATTTATGCGGTTTAGCAAAAGAGTTTCTTTCTGCCAAATGCAATGTAAAAAAACAGCAAAGAGCTAGAAAAAAAATATTATCATACAACATAAAACGGATATAAGATAGAAATCAAAATATGCACACCATTAACATTAATATGCTTGGAATACATACATATATAGAATCAACAACAGCTAAAGCAACAACCTCAGAAATATTAATATGGTAAAAACATATTTCATTGCCTCCAATAGTAGTTGCAAGTACCTAGATACAGAGTGCTGTATGAGGATGCTGTATGTATGTTTGTATATATGTATGTAGAGTGTAGTGGCTGCCACAAATATGTAAATCAAATCAAGAAATGAACATAATTTTCAAATCAAATGCATCGGCAAATGCAATACATAACAAATTATTTAAACAGATTTAAAAGAAAAACTAACAACAACAAATAAATACCAACTAGCAACTACTGTATTTCGAATGGCTTTTATATTCATCTTCTACGACTACTATTTGCTTGCTACTACTTTTATTTCTTCTACGGCTTAAAACATAATAACCCAAACCCACTTTTTACGACAAACTACCAAGAAACATACTGAACAGAATAGAGTAGCAACAGCAGGCTTAGAATGATAAATTACAATGGCAACGTCAAAACACAAACCACAAAGTGTAATTAAATAAGCGACAAAGAAAATTGTTACAAAAACCGTTTGCAAATAAGTAGTGATGTATTTTATATACGCCACGAAAAACCATAAGCATACATAGCTTAATGATATAAAAAGACAGCAATGAAGAGGAACCAAATTGAATTTATTAATACAAACATGACGAAATAACCTAAGCATACCCTTTTTAATTAGGCGAAATTGAGTGCAGAATATTTTTTTTCATTCATCTGATTAATTTTTTACTTTGGACTGAAGTCCCCCGGAATGCATTAAATTAAATATTTAGAGAAGCGTTTAAATGAATTTGGTGCAAAGCTTTTCTCATCTAGGTTGTGTCAAACATTTTCTTCGCTTAGTAAATATTTCTTAAATTGCCGGTCGAAAAGATTTTGGGTGAATTCCCAAGACAAAGCATGCAAACGCGTAGTTAAAATTTAAAAAAACTTCCTGTTTTTACTTTTTCTGCCTGTTTTTACTTTTTCATACATTTTGCGATATGAAACATTATCAAAGTTTACACGGTTGCGTTAAGAATCGCTCGACTTTTTAAGGTTTCAGGAATTATTCGATTTTTCTTTTGTTCGAATAAGAGATTTTAACTTGTTCGAATAATTCGATCACACGTTTAAAATTAATCGAATTATTCGAATAATTTAAATATTTTTAAAAAAGTAAATAATGAAGTTTTGATGTCGGTGTTTTAATATTTTATTGTTAAAGCAAAACAAAAAATAACTTTAAAGTTAACAATTCAAGTTTTGATAATGCTAAAAAACATTCGAAAACAAAGTCCATCATAAAATTTTCAACAGAAATATTCTGATCAGATTAACACCCGAACAATCTACAAAACAATTGACTAGCAAACCTAGTTTCCGTTTTGGAGCTATGCTTTAAAAAATTTGAGCTATTTGGACATGATCCTGAATTCAAATACAATATATATGTATTAAGAACTTTTTTATGTCGTTCATTTATTCGGGGTTTAAATTGAGTAACTAATTCTTTAGTAAATTAATTATACACTATTTCTAAATTATTTATAACAAATTGTATTATACAACGTTGCCGAATCTTTACTTAATAAAGTGGTCTTAGGGAATTGCATAATAAAGGGAATCTGTTAAAAGTTTGATATCATTGTCAGTGAACGTGGCTAATTTGAAGATATACAAAGATGTTCAACGATGTTCAAAATCATGTATAAGACGAACTCCATGCTTTTCTTGCAACAAAACGTTAGTTTGCAATATTTGTGTTTATCATTCGATTTATTAAATATTTTGCAACACTACGTACGCGGTTAATAACATCACTATATGTATATTAGAGTGCTCCAAGATTGTATGGACGAAAAAAACTTTCTAGGTACAGGCCGTCCCCCCCTCTAGAATTGTTCTATGTATTGTAGAAACACGTTGTGTAAAATATTAGGATGATAGGATAACGTTAACTGGTGGCGCAACGACGCTGAAGTTTTGAGGTGCATTTACAAGGGGAAAATATGCAATTTTTTCAGTTTTTGTAAAAATTTTGCCATTAAATAATGACTTTTACAATTTAATTTAAAAGAATCGAAATGTGTACGTAATTGTCGTTATAATAAGATATAAAAGATAAAAATTGGTGAAAAAATGTTAAAGTTATTAAAAAATCGCCAGGCCATTAACGTGTCTCAGGCCACTAGAACAAGAAATTTATGAACAAAATTAACATATTTTGAGAAATATTAAAATAAAAGCTTATTTTTACTTAAAATATATCCATATTTACTTGTATATGAGTTTTTGTCCTCGTAGGATACCGTTAACCTACTCGCAGGTATGACCAAAAAAATTAAATTTTTTAACGGCAGTTTCAAAACTCCAATTTCAAATTTTTAAAAATTTTGTTAAACAAATTTCAGAATTTTTTGATCATCACATGGGGATTTATTGACAACATAATAGGGAATAAAAATGTGAAAAAAGTATGTCAATACCTCCTATAGTTTTTCCGTACCTGCGATATAAATTTTGCGATTTTCGAGAAAAAATAATTTTTTGGCCATATTTTGGGGAATGACCAGAATTTCATTACTGTAATGATTTTTTAGTAAAAGCTATTCAGAATAATATAGTCCAGGTAATTTTAAATATAGTCTGAAAGTTTTACTAAAATCGGAAAACTTTAACCCTTAAATCGTGAAGGTCAAAGGTAAATTTTTTCAATATTTGGAATATCTCATGGAAAGATAGCGAAATATTATATATTTTTGGGCCGATTTTGATGAAACTTAAGAAAAATATAAAATGAAGTCTAGTATTCACAATAACAGTACAAAAATGGAAATTAACCCTTAAGAGTACCCAAAATTTAAACCACTGAGCATGCAAGATGTCCTTGGCTTCCACAATCTCTCACACTTTCAACCTCCGATCGGCCAACACTATATCGTGAATTTGTTTAAATAGTTTCGTCTGTACATACATCAAATTCAGTAAACCACTTTTTTACCACTGAAATTGAGTTTCCAAAGTATTTATCAAGCTTAGCCTTTATTTGAGTGATGGTTTTTTTCCGCAAAAAATAATGCTTAATGAGCAGACGAAATTCACTTCTTTTCCAATTTCATCTCACCTCACAAGGTAGTCTGATATCAATGTCTGTCTAACACAAACTAAATAACGCAACTTGTTCATATTTTGACAGGAGTCAACTGACAAATTTAAAAATTCGCGGACGTATTGACTCATTCTAGTATAACCTTAACTAAACTACTTTTTATATTCATGATTTTCATTTTGTATGCTTAGGTCATTTCGTTTGCAATATCTACAGTTTTCATTTGCGACCCTATATATATTCTGGATCGTTATAGATACCGGAGTCGATATAGCAGTGTCCGTCCCTAAATAACGGTTGCTTAAAATCGAGAAAATCGGTCCACAAATTGCTGAGATATAAGGAACAACCTATTTTTTTATCTATATCTGGATTACTAAGTCATTAACATCAACAATATGTATATCTAAAGATAGATATTTCAAAGTCCATTTCAACGATGTAGTATATAGGCTATCGTAAGCTGGACCTACTATGGGTCAAAACTGGGAAACATTTTTTTTACCCGAATTTTTTTTTTGACAAAAAAATTTTTGTCCTAAATTTTTTTTTCATTAATAAAATTTAAAAAATTTGTAAAAAAAATAATAAAAATAATTTTGGAAAACAATTTAAAAAAAAAAAATTTAATTTTGAAAAATAAAATTTTAAAATTTGTTTACCTAAATAGATTTAAAATTTGTATTTTAATGTATAATTTGGTGAAGGCTATATAAGATTCGGCGCAGCCGAATATAGCTTTCTTCTGCTTTAAAACTTATATTTTAGATAGACAATTTTAAGAATTTATTCATGCGATATTAATGTTACTCTTAAAAGTCTGTCGCCCATTGCTCTAATTCTAACATACGAGTATATACGGCTTTCGAAAAACTATTTAAAAAGCCTTGGTTTTACCAGTTATTCTGTCTGATAGTAAAATGGATGATGATAGTGATGGATATAATGGTTTATTAGTGTCGGCATTGATACGCAACAACAAAACAAAATCTCTCTCTCGCTCTCGATTGAAGAAGCTAACGAATATGAAATAAAAAAGCCGCTTTTCCAATTTTGTTTTACTTCATTCTTTAGATTTAGATAAGCAATCTAAAATTAATGATGATGTTGTTGTATATCAAGAGGAATAGAATAGTATAGAATACAACCAACCGAGCTCATTGCTTTTTTAGTAAACATTTCATTAAATAAAGCTTTTCAGGCAACGTTTACAAAACGAGAAAATAAATAAGAAAATTACGTTTAGTTTTTATTTTTTTTAGATTAAAAAATTCGTTATGCTAGAGAAAGAATGAAATTGCTAGAGAAATTTAAATATATCACTAGTGAAAAATCTAAACAAATAACAAACCACATTGAGCCATTCTTTATACAGCTAAAAACCATCATCTATCAAACATTTTCAACTGAAATTATCAGCTAAACGAAAAACCAAAACTAACAACAATATTCAATTGTCTATTGTTGTAGTATATTACTTTGTTGTTGTTTTATTATTATTTACGAGCATTATGTTTATAAATAAGCATGAAATTAACAAATTATAAACGAAATTTACATGAAATAAATCATTATTTATGGAAATATGTATTAAGTCAAGTATAAATCTTTCGTATTTGTATTTTCTTGCAAAAAATTTAAAAAAATGGAAAATCATTTAACAAGAAACAAAAGATTTATGACACGAACACCATGGCTGATTATGGATGTTTTTTTTTTGTTGTTGTTTGATTTTAAAACATATTTTAACAAATATTTGGATTTTTAATAATATTACTGATAAACAAATATACAGAATTGAAATGATACAAGAACAGGTTATATAATATCCACTAATTAATAGGAACGAAATAACTTAAGCATACAAATTAATATTCCGGAATTGACTGGTTTTTATGTCAAAATCGTTGCATATAGGGAAGAAACAAAATTTACAACAATAAATCATATCCTGCCATTTCCAAACTGTTTAACCGCTTATCCAATTTTTACACAGTAATGTACCCTAGATTAAATAAACTTTCCTAAAACGCATTTTGGATATTGAACCAAAAAAAACATCTTCCATTTTCTAAAGAATTTCCTCAATTATAAGACATTGGATGGTTAACAATACATAAACATGTGAAACCATGAGGGATCTCGAGATAATAAACATTTAGTATAAATTTCCTAATATTTCGAAGAATTACACAGAGAAAACAGATTCGTTGCCAATCGAATGATTCTACCTAACTGACCGAATTTTACAGTTTTTAGAATGGGTCAACAAAAGTTTGGTTGCTTCAAGCGAAATTCTTCTTTGTCAACTGACTTTCTCTTGATAGAACCAAACAATTGTATTTGTGCAACCGAATTTTTCGATTGGCAACAAATTCGGTTGCTACTATGAATCTGTTTTCTCTGTTTGGTTGTTCATAAACTTAAGGTAGGGTCAGGTCACACATGGCAAATATTTGCTCAAAAAAGCGGAATCACTTTATAGGGTATATATGTAAGATTGTCATTCCGTTTGTAATTTCCACATTTTTCATATATATTCTGGATCGTTATAGATAGCGAAGTCGATATAGCCATGTCCGTCTGTACGTCTGTATGTTGAAATCAACTTTCCGTAGCCCCTAAATAACTTACATACATGATTCATACATCAATATGTCGGGAATTCTTCGGCTCGGTTGCTATTTAAATCGACAAAATCGGCCCACTAATGGCTGAGATATAAGGAAAAAACAGGGAAAACCTCGAATTGTGGCCTATTTTTGATCTATATCTGGATTACTAATGATAGATATTTTAAAGTCCATTGCAACGATGTATATAGTTGGACCTACAATGGGTCAAAATCGGGAAAAATATTTTTTAACCCCAATTTTTTTTTTATCAAAAATCTTTTTGTCATAAATTATTTTTCAAAAAAAATTTTTTTTCATTTTTAAAAAATTTAAAAAAAAATTGGAAAAAACTTTTTAAAAAAAAAAATAAAAACAATTTCGAAAAGAAAAAAATTTAAAAAAAATTTTTATAAAAAAATATAGCTCTCTTACTTGTTTTTTTTTTAACTTATATGTCCTTTTGAAGGGTACATATCTGTCATTTATTCTCACCGAGTTATTGAACATTATAGTGCAATTATGAAATTAATTGCAAATTCTTTGGGATCTAATCAAGTAGCAATTTCAAAACGTTTGCGATCAGATCAGCAGGATTTATCCAAAAGCTGGGAAATTAGGTACCACACGAATTGAAGTCGAGAGACCTCGAAAGACGATTTCGCATATCCGAAATTATGCCTGAACGCTTTAAAAGAAAATAATTTTTGCATCAAATCATTACTTGCATTATAATAACACGAAGCGTAAGTGATCGTATGTAAAGCCCGGCACAGAGTATCCGATATTGGCTTGATTCGTTCTTGGAACTATGAGCAGTTCTTTTGGCTTGGTATCCATATGTTACCATTATCCATATGTTACTTTGAATAAATTTATATTGTACAAATGTTTCAAAATAAAAGCTAAACATTTGAAAAAAGACCTCATTTTTAAGTCATACACCCAATAACATAATGGAAACCTCCTTCTGCTTGACTGAAATTTTACTCAACAAATTTGTAACTTAAAATTAAAATCACCTTTTCTCTGATTTTTTAGTTATGGAGACAGTTTTATTCATCTTTAACTTTTAAGTTAGACATACTATATACACAATTTGTATAACCACCATCAACAAAGATGGGGGTAAATTGATATTGCACATCGAAATATATATTTCTGTGTTAATCGTGCCTGATGTCACAAATGATTGGCTTCTTTTGCCACAACTGCAAATGGCTTGCCAAACAAGAAACTTCTTGGGGAATTTTGTTTGTTTTTTTGTTTGGTATTGTTCTTGAACATTTCCTTGTCCATCAGCCACATAAAAATCTTGTCCCGGAAGTTGTGAAAAGTTCATAAGTTTCATCTTCCATTTTTTTTAATAAAATTTTACCTTAATTTTGTTCCATATTTATTTTGCTTCTAAGTTCTTTAACGATGACGATCTGTAACTTTCTGAACTTTATACGACTTTATACCCAGCGTGAGTTTCCGCGCAGAAAAGAATCATTTAAATATACGAGCTGCTTTTCTGATAGAAGTGTTCGGTGCACTTCGAAATAGTTGTTCGACTTTTATTGCCTTTTCCAATATCTGTTAGACCTTCTTTTCTTTATGATCCAGGTTTTCTTTCAATGTTCAAGTCTTTCTTATACTGTTTAATAGCTTTGAAGACAAGGTGACCATGAACCTTCAGATCTTTTGCTATTTTTTTTTTGAAAAGTTTTAATTATTTTTTCACGTACTTTTGTTCGGTGACTATTTTGACCGAAATATCGGTTGTAAATAAATGATTAAGAAAAGGAAATATCTGACATATTTTAAAAGCTAACGTGATTAAAAAAATTATAATTTGTTGGACCAAGGATAAGGGTTTTCTGACTCACTCTTTATACTAAATAAAAATATTCTTTTTAAGTAAAACTTTATTAGAAAATATGCTATGTAGTTTGCAAAAGTAACCTTTATCTTATGACATCCTTAGAATATCATTTGAAATTTTTAACACGTTTTTCCAAATAGTTTTAACAAATTTGTGTGAAAACAAAATTCGAAAATTAAACACATGAGTTTCAAGATATCCTTCTTCAAGGACCCTAAATACTTTTTTTTTATGAATAAAAAACATTCAAAAATATAAAATTGTTTCTAATATTTTCAAACTTTTTTTGATATTCCTGGAGAGTATTTCGTTTTTCTATAGATATTTGCTTCAATTTGTGCATTCCCAAAATTTTGTTTTTAAAATTATGTACATATTTTCCTTGTTCAAAAATATTTGTATAATGTACATATGTATTATAATTCTTGTAACACTTTATACATTCAACAACAACAAAAATAATCTGGTAATGTGGTAACAATAAAAAAACAGCCAAAATAAAATAATATTTTGTTTCTTATCGATAAAATCTAGGATTTTTTTTAGATTTTTTTTTGTATAGAAAACAGAAAATAAAATAACATAAATCGTTTAAACACGATTTCACGATTTTTCATAAATATATACTTAAGCTAGAGAGCCAGCTCAGCTCGCTCTTCATATTGTATAGACATAAAAATATGCACGCATAAGTCATAACTATGCGTTTCTTGGCTTTTCTATAATCAAGTTAAAAATATTGTTGCCATCATATTTGAAAAAGTAAATAATAAGTGAAGTTTGTGAACCCTTCAATTGAGACAGAGGAATATAATAGTAAATAAATTTAATAATTTATGCAAAATTTTATAGTGTACTTCAAGCTACTGAATATAATAAATAAAAATATTTTGCTGGCAAAATTTGTCATTCCCACTGTAAACATTAGAAAAAGCAGCTGCAAACTATAACTAATGAAAATTGCATATTTAAATAATATTCGACCCAAAATAGTATGGAAAAACAAAAAAAACTTTCTCACACAATCACACTTAAATAGGCTCCCGTGTCTATCTCCGGCAAGTTAAACCAAAAAAAAACCCTTATTAAAATAAGATCTATAAAATGCAAATTAATTTAAAACCGTTATAACAATACCAACCAACTGCAACAAAATGTGGTAACACATACGAAACAAAACAAAAAAAAAAAAAGAATTGTTAACAAACATTTCAATTAAATTCCTTAACATGGCATGAAAAGAACATTATAAAAATAAATGAAAAATAAAATAAATAGAGGCAAAAAAAAAAAGATAAATACATGTCAGTAAAAAGTGTACGATTATGAATACACTACAAAGTACGTACGTACTCAAATGTATAGTGTTCCAAACAGCCTACATAATTCTTTATTTGTTTTTTTTAACTACAAGAACCCACAACACCTACACACATGTTGCAATAAAAAAAAATTAAACACAATGAAAGAAAAATAAAATATAAAAATAGTTGTAGTAACAAAATAAAATGTTGAGGGCGTGTAAATTCCATGAAATGCGTTTAATGCATAAGAATGATTTTTCCGCTTTTATAAATACAGAACAAATGTACTCAAAAACAATAGTGCACTATGGGACTAGGGTTATAAAATTTTATAACGTAATATAGTCAAATTAAACAAATAAGGTCAAGTGAATGAATAGAGATGGGATTCTACCCAGTATTTACCCATACATATGGTAAATACCTTTTTTGGGTATTTATAAAAAGCTTGTAATGCTGCATGTTGCAATATCTGGTTGTCAATCAGCTAAAACATTATTTAAATTGCTCATTTGTTTTATTGTTTTCAACAATACGTGTGTACTAATTTGAATATAAAAACAGGGGCGGACCTAGCGAGCTAAGCTGCTAGAGAGGATTTGTGGTCTAAACATTTTTTGTAGAGCTGTATAGAAGATATCTCCTTCGACATGGTGGAAAAGTATATGCGCGTCCACAGAATTAAGCCGAATCGCGGTTCATATATTGACTCCTCCATGTACTTCAGCTGCCACAGAACGCTCATTCAGCACTCAAATTTTCATACACTCAAAACACGAAACAGATTAACTGCAGGTAACACCGGAAAAGTATGTTATAGCACATAATTGGAATCTCGTCAACAAGGACATACGACAAAAGGATACTTCTCTAAACATTATACCGGCTGAGAAGAAATCATCAACTCTGCTAATTCTTTTGAGGAAGCACTTTCCACTTCAACTAGTATCTCCCAATCTACTACTCATTCATCTTTTAATTATTTTCGGAGTGAAACTGACTATGGGTAATTCAGCGACAGTGATTACCAGTGCATAATGTTATGTTGCAAAAATAAATATATATAATAAAGGTATTGTCTTAAATTGTTATTTTTCAAGTGCTCTGTAAGCATTTCAATTTCTATTTATTATAAAATTTATGATGATTTGCTGCACAACGTGTTTGTTCACCAATTTTCAACAACATAGTTTATACCCAGCTTTTGTGTAAATACCCGGGTATTTACCCATTTTTACCCAATTTACCCATTTTACCTGGTATTTACCAATTGGGTATTTACCCATTTCCCATCTCTATGAATGAATGAAAAAATGTTGCAGCAACAAGTTTAAATGAAAAATTATGCGTTTGTGCAGATGTTTGTAACGCCCAAAATATTAGTCTAACACCCACCTTAAAGTATACCGATCGACTTAGAATCACTTTCTGAGTCGATTAAGCGAAGTCCGTCCGTCCGTCTGGTCGGCTGGCTGGCTGTCCATGTAAAACTTGTGCGCAGAGTACAGGTCGCAATTTTGAAGATATTTCGATCAAATTTGGTACATATTATTTTTTCGGCTCAAGGACCAAGCCTATTGAAACTGGCTGAAATCGGTCCACTATTTCAACTAGCCCCCATACAAATGTCCTCCCGAAATTGGACTTTATCGGTCATAAATGTTTAATTTATATGTATATGTATCTCCACAAATTCCGCTCCAAATAAGTTTTATGTACACAAAATTCATGTCACCAAATTTTGTTACGATCGGTCTATAATTAGTCATAGCTCCCATATAGACCCGCTTCCGAAAATCACTTTAATGTGCTTAAATCACTTTAAAATGTTGGTATACACACAAAATTCAACATAGTTAACTTTAATATGACATAAATCATACGACCTAATTTCATGGTGATCGGTCCATAATTGGTCATAGCCCCAATATAACCCCACTTCCGAAAATCACTCAAAAATATAAATTATTGAAATTTTAAAAGAACATTTTTTTTGCTCTTTTACTTAGTGTAGGGTCTTGACCGACCATACTTTCTTACTTGTTGTTTTTGAAAAAAATATTTTTTTTTTGGAAGTTTGTATTTTTTGATTAAAGGTGTTAAAATGGAAGCAAAAATTATTATTTTAGAATATTTAGAAGCTTTATAAAAGAAAATTGCAAAAATGGCAATGATGTTTGTTATTTTGTGATCGTTTAAAATGTAACACAACCTTTTGTCAGAAAAGAAAAAAATTTATGTTAATATATAATGTATCTTTCTGGCAACGTATGGATTCCGAGCCAAAAGAACTACTCATCTTTTGAGGCCAAGAACGAATCAAGCCAATATCGGATACTGTCTTACAAAGTGAAAAGTATCCCAGAGAGAGCGTTCTGTCTTACGCTTCGAGTTATCTTAGTGGATTAATTTTTCATCGCAGGTAATGATTCGGTGCAAAAATGATTTTATTTTATAGCGTTCAAGCAGCATTTCAGACATACAAAATCGTCTTTCAAGGTCTCTCAGTTTGTATTCGTCTGGTACCCAATTTCTCTGGTTTTGAATGAATCTACTGGTCGCAAACGTTTGATAACAATCTTCCTGGAGTAATGCTTCCAATTCTTGGTCTTCAAACTTTTTTTGGCTGGCCAGGTTTGCCTTCCGTATGAAAATCACCCCGAAAACCACCACTGAACCGAACAAACCATCTTTCGCACGTTGAAACCGATGGAACACATTCACCATAAGCTTTGGTGATAATTGGTGTGCTTTAGCTGCACTTTTTTTAAATTAAAGAAGTAAAGCAAAACGTCCCGCCTATGACGCTTGTTGTTTACACTATAATGTTAAATAACTAAGTCAGAATAAATGACAGATAAAAACAAAAACCGCGCTCAGAAAATACTCCATATATTGTAAATCCACCATTTTTAAGTCATTCACTCCATAAATACCTGATGTCGCAAATGTTTGAATTAATTTGCCGAAACCTCATTCTAATTTTCTAATTTTTATGAACTTCTTTGACACTTGTATAGGTAAATAAACGATTATGTTCGCCCAATTATGGCTATTAGTCCCCACCACTGCTCTAAACTATTGCTATGCGTATCATATTTATAGCATTTTAAACAATCTGAAACATTATTCAAGCTATTTACACCCATAGTGCTTGGAGAAAGAACAAAGAAATTTTTTATAAACTCAAGTACAGTAGTATTTAAATGGCTAAAAGTGAAACATAGAAGTGAACAAATACTACGATGCCATGTGCATATTTATGAAACAAATTAGAAATGCAAGTTTGTTAATGCTGCTGGTATTAGAATTTTACTTATATTATTTATATATATTTTTGTAGGACAACAAAGGCAAATAAATAAATTAAAAGGGTAACTTTGGCAACATATTATTAATATTAGTATTTATTTTAGAAAACATGTTGAACTATTTGGAAATTTTCAACCCTGCACTGGAATGGGGGTTGATCAAAGTAAATTCTCACGCTTTAGATTCACACATTAATTAATTTTACTTTTGCCCTTAAACTGAAAATGAATTAGCAATTTATTAGTTTAAGTTGTTTTACCTTTTAGTTTTAGTGCGTATTTTGTTTGTTTAATGATTATTAGGGGTTAATTTTAATATCAAGCTGAAAAAATGTATTTTAAAATAACTATGCATGGATAATTATTTTTCATTTCCGTGAATATGTGAACTTATTAAAACTAAGATTAATAGAGTTTTGGGCATTTAAAATTTATGAATTTAAGGACTAATAGTTGATTCCACGAAAACTGTAAAATGAGTCATATTTCTTTTTGTAATCTTTCTCATAATTATTGTAGTTTAAAAACTATAAATTGTTTGGATATAATTTTATTTGCTAAGGTATTCATTCATTGTGATTTTTTTGTTTTAAATTGTCGATTACGAAATAACTGATGTTTTCAATATAAATGGATCTTCGTTCTGGAACGATTCAAGTCACAGTCTGCCAAAGATTTTTTTTACATTGGATGACGTATCTTTTGAACGCGGTTTTTGTTTTTAATAACTTAATGTCATTTTTAATGTTACATATCTGTTAGATATTCTCACTTAGTTATTGAACATTATAGTGTAAACCACAAAGTTTTCATTGCTTCGAAAATATCGTATTTTGTACCAACAAAGCGTCATATGCGGGAAGTTTTGCATTACTTCTTTAATTTGAAAAAAGTGCCGCTGAAATACACAGACTGATCACCAAAGCATGTGGAGAATGTGTTCCATCGGTGGTGATTTTGAGATCGCCCAGACCAGCCAAAGAAGTTTGAAGACCAAGAATTGGAGGTATTACTCCATGAAGATTGTTGTAAAACTCAATAAGAGCTTGTAAAATCATTAGGATCTACTCAATCAGCAATTTCAAAACGTTTGCGAGCAGCAGGATTCGTCCAAAAACAGGGAAATTGGGTACTATACGAATTGAAGCCATGAAACGAATGACGATTTTGCATGTCCGAAATGCTGGTTGAACGCTATAAAAGAAAATCTTTTTCGCTCCGAATTATTACTTGCGATGAAAAATGGATTCATTACAATAACCCGAAGTGTAAGAGATCGTATGTGAAGACCGGCCAACCAGCTGAATGGGTTGCTGAAATCTGGCCAGACCATCACAGGGAACCTGTACCGAATGCAACTGATTCGTTTGATGCGAGCAATGGTAAAATATGACCAGACATGAAACCGTAATTTTGCATCATGACAACGCTCAGCCATATGTTGCAATACCTGTTAAAAAGTATTTAGAATGAAGTGATTGGGAAGTTTTGCCTCACCCGCTTTATAGCCCAGGTCGTGCCCCGACCGACTACTATTTGTTTCGATCGATGCAGAAAGCTCTCTCTGTGATACGCTTCACTTTTGAATAGAGTATCCGATATTGTCTTGATGCGTTCCTAGCCTGAAAAGAGGAGCAGTTCTTTTAGCGCGGAATACATATGTTGCTCCGCATCGATCCAAATCACGAACGGTGAAAGATGATCGTTCAAGTCGCCGATAACTTTATTAATCGGAATGTTTTCTCTAGGATGGAACATCAGAAGACATGTTACAACAACAACTAAATAAATTATAATTAATGAAGACTTCTGGAAGTTTGAAATGTTAAGATTTCAGAACCTATTTTGAAGGATTTCGAAACTTTCAAATACGATCTAATTTATTTACACTAACAAGTAAAATCCAGAAACAAAAAGTTAGCTCAAAAAGTGCATCGAAACTAAATACAACGCGGGAGGTTTATAATAAATTTTATAATCACCATTTTTAACCAAATTTCTAAAACGTGAATGTTTCAAAACTTGTAAAAAAAATTCCTCAAAACTTTCAAATGTCTAAACGACAAATTAAGCACACAAAAAAAATTAATTAATTTTAATTATACAACAAAAACATACTCTGAACTTTGCCAATAAGGATCAGCTTGTTGCATTATTACTTGTACCAGCATCTTCGGAAAAAAAAGTACGACAACTCCTCAACTTAACTATTAATTGTTTGAAAGAAACCCAAAACAGTAGTTAATGTTAAGTGCCAAGTTAACGAGGAAACTATTAAACATCAAAAATTACAAATACACAGCAACAAAAAAAAAAATGGAGAAAAAACTTAGAAGACCAAAGTCTATTTAATGGCAAATGTGGCCTTAGGTCGCGTGTTATTTGTCAATAAATTTCCAATGTTTACATTATTAACACAAAAAAAGTTTTTGCTCTTTTTTCGAATGGAATGGATTGGTATGGGATGAAATGGTTTGGTGTTTAAATGCAACGGTTAACTGTCGCATTACGATAACAGCACAGCAGCTTAGAAAGAAAATAACCGTGGGTTGTTTTTGTGAGAAATACGAGAAGTTGGGATGTGATGATTAAAAAAAAAATGAAAATCGTAATGTTGGTGGTTGGCATAAGCTATCTGGAACATCACCAGCAGCAGGAGCAGCTACTGCTAGAGCGCTCTAGCATTAGTTATAGTATGTTGCAGTAATTACAATCACACTAAAATACTTAAAACATTTTGGCAGTAAGTAGAATGTATGCTATAGCCTTTATATGTAAGTTTTTACAAAGTACGAGTAGCATTATATATTAAATGGTTTTCTTTTTTCTTTATTTTCTGTAAATGACTAGCAGCCTTAAGAAGCTGCTGAACAAAAAGTCACTGCTGTTTGTTGTTTACTACTACTGCACAGTGTGGCACAAAACTCTTTTTACGTATTTGGATAGGGGCAACATTTTGACATGCATGCACTCCCATCATCGTCATTATTATTGGGCGTGTGGCAATCGACTTTTTTTTCATTTGTTTTTTGTTTCTAGCAATGCTAAACAAAACTATATGTACAATGGCAGTAACAAAAACATCAGCAGCTATACAAAAAAGCAATAATAACATCAGCAGTTTGGCAATTGATGGCACCACTATGTTCGAGAGTGACTATACAGTTGGCAATAGAAAAAAGTTGTTGTATTTGAAGAATATTTGGGAAAAGTTGGTAAAACGTAAAATATAAATTTGTTTAATATGCATAGGTAGAACCCTTTCAGCTCCGATTTAGACAAATAGGTTGCGGTTGCTCTAGAATCTAGACATAGATATTAATTGATATTAATATTAAATTCCTATGTGTCTTTATAATCTAAATCTAAATATCTCTGATCATCTCAGAAATCATTAAAATTTCTAATTATCTAATTGAGAATATTTTAAATTATAGGCTTTTCCATTGCACAGTGGGGCAGTATCAACATTTTTTGGAAATAAATCTGGCATTTCTAAACGGCTGGTCCAAACGCGATAAAATTTGACGTGGGCGTAGCTAAGGAGTATTCAAGTTCAAGTTATTAATATTTTTGAAGGACGGAGCATATTTTTGAATCTAACTGAGATATTGACTTGAAATTTGTTTTGGTAAGACCAAAAATTAACTTATCTAAACGAATCAATGTTGATACAATTTGCAATCGTATTAAAATTTGGATACAATTTTTTGTTTTAGAAACTTAAAAAATGTATATAATTGGTCAATTCACAAGGTCTCTTATCAGTCATATTGTCATAATGTCTTAATATATCTCGACTCGGCAGCTCGGCTTAACCGACACTTAGGCATTCGGCGAAGGTCTCTACTGGTTGGTTACGATAACACAATAAACATAGCAAGCATACAGAGTACTATTATTTTAGGACACTTTTTACTTGAAAAACAATAAAAACCATTGTGAAATATTAAGACATTATGACAATATGACATGATAAGAGACCTTGTGAATTGACCAAATATTTAATAAAACCTTAATTTATTAACAAAACTCAATGCAATTTTAATTTTTTTTTTTAAATTTGACATTCTAAATAACAAAGTGTAAAAGAACTTGTCAAAGGGTCAAAAGGCAATTCCACAATTCCAAAAATGTTATTTTTTACAATTTTGCCCATAGGGTCCAGATTTCCTTCGGGGCTAGGAAATACTTTGGGGATAAATAGGAAACACATCAAGGTTTCAAAAGCAGCTTTTCGTTTTCTGATCTCAGCATTGCGATTTTAGAACATGTGTCCCAAAGTTTAAATTTTTATAAAAAAATAGGCCAAATTGCGAAGGGCGAAAAATAGGACATGTTTTTTTTATACCAAAATGTTCTCCGTAAAGATACCTTACAGAAAAACATAAAATTGTTATATGTTCTTAAAGAAAGTTTTTTTTTTAATAAAAAAAGAGTTAAGTCACCTTTACGCCCAAAAAACAGCATGATGTTTTAAATTGAAAGTCGTTTAATTTTGGATCCATAATCGATATTGCTCACAAATCTTTTGTATATTATTGGTAATTTAGTTGGAACATTTGTGGGGTCCATTTTAATAACTTTAACTCGAATACGCCTTGTTTACGCCTACGTCAAATTTTATTCCGATCGCACCAACCGTTTAGAAATGCCAGATTTATTTCCAACAAATTTTGATTCTGCCCCACTGTGCATTTTCAAGCGTTTGATAAAGATTTGCTAAACATTTGAGAATGAAAAAGATGAGTTTATTCTCAACTTTAGATATAGCTTTATTCTTGAATTGTTCTCAAACCTTATGCATCTCAAATTTGAAAAATAATTTGTAAATAAAATACAGTGGTGGGCCTTGTAATTAGAAATGATGTTTTAATTTACACTGTTTTTAGACCAACACTGTAAATTGTACCGTTATTTAACGACTAGACAATCAATATTGTTGTGAATGCAAAAAACGCGGAGTTCAAAGTTCACTTATTAAAAAATTTTGATTTTTTCCAAGTAGTTGCTTTTGGCTGGCCACGTAATTAGAAACATGAAATTTTTATTTTAAATTCTGAACATATCGTATTATTAGTGACAAAGTGAGTGTAGTTTGAAAAGCAATAGATTAATTGGTAATAATTTTGAAACGTTTTAGTTTCTAAAATGGGAAAACACAACTCATGATGGAATTATTGGGTGTATGACTGTATTGGCCATTGTTAGCTATGATCTTTTCCCATAATTTTCGTCAAGAACTGCTCATCTTTTGAGTTAAAGAACGAATCAAGTCAATTTCGGATAATCTGTACTGAAGTGAAGCGTATCACAAAACTTCCCAACCATTTCATTATAAATACTTTTTTTTAACAAATATTACAACATGTGGCCGAGCGTTGGCATGATGGAATATTACCGATTCATGTCTGGCCGCATATATTGAGCGGTTTTCGACCAATTACCGCTGCAAACGAATCAGCTGTGTTCGGTACAGTTTCCTTGTGATTGTTTGGTTAGGTTTCAGCAGCTCATAATAGATAGGTCACACCAAATACAGCGCCATTGATATTTGGTTTTGGTGTCGATTCGGCTGGTTGGCCGGGATGCATTTGCATCGCATGAAATGATTCGGTGCAAATTTTCTTTTCTTTTGTAGCGTTTAAGCAGCATTTCAGACATACAAAATGATCTTTCAAAGGCCTCTTCGCTTCAACTTGCATGCTACCCATTTTTCCTGCTTTTGGATGAATTCTGCTGCTTGCAAAGGTTTTGAAATTGCTGCTTGACTAACACCCAATGATTTTGCAAGCTCTTGTTGAGTTTGACAATAATCATCATGGAGTAATGCCTTCAATACTTGCTCTTTAAACTTTTTGGGCTGGCCTGGACAATCTTTGTCTTCCTTGTCAAAGTCACCACTTTTGAAAAGCACAAACCATCTCTCGCACATTCACAATAAGCTTTGGAACTTAAAGAAGTAAAGTAAAAATTCGAACATATGAAGATAAAAGTTCGAATAAAAACTGTTAAAAAGAGAGCCGTCTAAAACAAAACTTTGAGGAGTTTTATTTTTCCCGTCAGAAAATAAAACTCATTTCCTTTATTTTCTTCTTTTTTTCAGTATCTTTTATTATTGAGTTTATTGTTTAAAGTTCCACTTGTTTTATTTTAATGGCGATATATTTAATTGCAATGCAAGGTGCTTTACAAATTGTAATGATCTGACAAGCGGCAAGCTCTAGGTGGCAATTTATCTAAAATGAGTTTTGTTTTCAGACTTAAAAAATAAAACTTCTCAAATGAGTTTTATTTTCTGAAGTGAAAAATAAAACTCCTTAAAAGAGTTTTATTTAATGAAGGGAAAATAAAACTCCTCAAATGAGTTTTATTTTGTGACTGTTATAAAATAACATTTTTGATATTATTTATAACCGTTGCGGTCCCTGTGTAAGTAGTGAATTGCCAGAAGTTAGCAATTTTACTTATTACTTGGTAATAAATGTTTTTACTGGGCTGTTTTCAGAAAGCAACGACTTCAAGTCTTTTTTAGTTAAACAAACTTACCTAGTATGTAGTAGGATGTAGTTTGGAAAATATATAGAAAAATCTTACCTGTAAAGATAGAAAATAAAATTGTGGTTAATAATTGTGAAAATAATGTATTTGAAACAAAAAGTCGACTTTAATAAAACAGAACAAACTACCAAATATTAGGATTATAATATAATTTAAACAATTTAAAATCGTAGGAAGACATTTTTTACTTTACAAAAATGTCCCTTTTTTCTTTTATCTCCTGCAAGGTTACAGACAAATGTAGCAATTTTATTTGTCATTGAGTGTATAAAGGCTACTTTAACAGTAACATTTTTGACTACTTGCAGTCATAGCTAGATAAAACTACTAAAATAGTATGTATGATGTATGAGAGTACATATCTAGCTATTGATTGCCTGGTGTATGTACCATCAGCAATTTATTAAAATTGCGATTACATCGGGTGAAAGATAATATTTGCTTGTTGCTATTGAGTTTTATCATTGTATGATTTTAAAATGTTATTTTTTTTTATTTCGAAAGCATCTCAATAACTCTGCAGGCCATAGCAACTATGTTTTTATTTTTATTACGATTTTATTTCATTTCTCATTTCAATTGTCCTACCTTTGCAACCTCCTGCTCCACCCTAATATTTTTTTGTGCAACAAAAACTACATGGTTTTATTGGTTTATTAGAAAAAATCCGTTACTATTTCTGTTCAGTTGTTTAGTTTGTCTTTCTTTCTTGATCAATGATCATCTTTATGCGGGTCAATTGTTGTTGGTTGTTTTGGGTTGGTGATGATGGCGATGGTGTTGTTGTAGTTATGTAGATGTTTGTTGTTATTATTGTTGCCATTAGTAAAGCACACCATGCATCATGCATGCAGCATGAAATCGTAGCAAATCAAAATAATTTTTTTTTCAATTTTATAATTAATTTTATATTATCAATATGGGTTGGTAGACGAATGTTGTTTTTGTTGTTGTTAACAAACCAAAAATCTTTGATTATGATGGTTGTTGTTGTTGGAAAGTATTTGTTTTAATTTTGAATGAGATTTATTAAGGCGAATGGGTGGGTCAGGTTGGTTCATTTGATTGCGGCTGTAGTAGGTGTTGCGGATAAATAATTGGAATTTATTCATTTTCTTTGTACGAGTCAGTATGAAAATATATTTGATTACAAATTTTATTAATAACAATAAAACCAGTAGTAAATTATGTTTGACCTTTTCGAAATTTAAGTGGATTTCATGATTTACAATGATTACAAAGTGGACGAAATAAGCGTACCCACTTTTTTCAGCAATTAATTTACGTATGCGGAAAAGAATTGCAAGACACACATTTTGAAGCTGGCCAAAGAAAAAATATTTTAGCAAATAAATTTTCAGGATTCATTTTGAATGAAAACATTTGAAAACAATAGTCTAAAAGGTTTTTGTTCATGATGTGTAACAATATGGTTTTGTTATTTTATGGCGTCCAATTTCGGTAAAATATTGAAAAATATACAGGACATCAAATTTTTGAGATATTTATTTATTAGGAAAGAAAATGCCAAATTAACCAGTGAAATGCGCATAGGAACTAGCGCAATAACTTTCAGTGAATTTATCAATAAAATTGGGAATTTAGAATATAAATCTTACTAAAATATTTAAATAAAATCGAACAAAGTTATTTCCGATTTTAAAAATATTTTGATTTGCCTCCCAATAATTTCCTGGATTAAATTCTCATAATTCCTTTTTAAATCCGGCACAGTGGTGTAGATTGGAAGAATAGTGGTAATAAATCTAATACTTAATTTGGAGACCGTAAGGTCCATTGTGATTCCCTTCAAGAGTCATATATACAGTAGAGAATATGAAGAAAAAGGAATCCAAATCCGCACAGGGAAAGAAAAAGAAAGATTTTGTTATGGATTTGGAATAGCTGTAGAACGTCCTTTAAATAGTCAATCTATTCCCCTAATAAAATCTAGTATGTTACTCTGTATACAGCCAGCAACACTACCGATTTCATCCAGAAATCTGTTTCCTAGCCATTTAAATCTATGACCCTGTATCTCCTCTACATCCCCACACACCCTAAACAAATCTTGTATGTCATTATTCCATTTACCTTACCATGATTGTATCAACCATATATATGGTTACAGTAAACGAATATATGTTTGTGAGAACCATTCATATGATGAATGACTTATCATATTATGTTGCTCTCGGCTTAAGGCTTATCATAATCTGAGAACAACATATTATGATAAAATTATTCATCATAAATATGGTTGCCACAAACATATATTTGTTTACTGTAACCATATATATGGTTGATATAATCATGTGAATCGTAAATTAACCATATTATGGTTACCACAATCATGTAAATGGTTACTGTGACTATAATATTGTTAAAAATCTTGTAACACTATTTAAATGGTTACAGTAACCATGTCCAATTATATTTTTTATCTGCGTGTATCCAACTCAATCAGTGTTTTGGTAGCATTTGCATTCAGTTTTGGCCAAAATACCCTGGACACATTGCAATTCGTCCTACTGCTCAAGGATTGGTTGGTGGAGTCCCGGAGTCTTTCAAATATTAACCTGTAGTAGTGACATATAGAAGGTTTTACACCATGATATAAATCAAAACCATGTCTGACCAGTTCTCCTGCTACCTCATTTCCCTGTATATCACAGTGCTCCGGTACCCAACACAATCTTATTGAGTAGTGTACCAATAACTACTCGAGAACTCTTCTACAGTATTCCACTAAGCCGGAATGTATTAAATTACATTTCAGAGCCTTAAGTGCCACCTGACTGTCCACGTATATAGTCACTACGTGTGCCTTATTCAACTCTGTGGCTTTCCAGATCGCGAAGATCTCTGCCTGGAAGACGCTGCACACGTTAGAGAGTCAGTATGAGCGTTTGATATCTTTGTCGACCAAATAAACCCCGTCCACTGTACCAGAGTCCATCTTGGATCCGTCAGTGGAAACTGCACCCCCATCAAACAGTTGATCAGATCCAACCCAATTATCACTACTGGGGGTGAGGCACCGAAGTTGAAGGTCGCGACCCTATAATCAGAAATTCCAGATGGAATGATGTCCTGACCAATAAGACCTGCCTCATAAAACTAATAAGTTCTCTAAATTCATCAGAACACATTTGATTGTAGTACTGATAGAACAGTGAAACGCTGTCCAATAGAGTTGGATACCCTACTGTCACCAATAATAACATTCGCCCTCTCCTGTATGGAGTGAAATAATTCCTACACCGTTTCAGAAAGCCGATGCTTATTTCGACACTTGAATAATGTATTGTATGCCCAGAACATCAAGAGCGTTTGATTTCACAATATTTACACCGTCCGTCGATCGTTTTTGTGTCAACATGCAACACTGAGTTGAAAGCGACCCTATTTGCACGATCCAATTCAGAGATTGTCAGAAGGCTTGGTCTATAACTGAATGAATATTTTAGAAAAATAAGCAACAGAGTAGGAGAAAGAACGGAGCCTTGTGGTACCCTTTAATTTATATTGAACTCTGTAACAACTCTTATAGTGCGATCTCTGAGAAAGATCGACAGAAGTTTTTACCGAAGTTATTACCGACACCAAATCAATAAGTTTTGATATTCGATGCTACGCTCTATCGAGTTTCTTGAGCCACCATTTTCTGAAGGCTTATGTTCTCCTGTACCAATTTTTTAAACACTTTTGACACAGTTGAACCAGACGATTTTGGTGTTTTTAACACTCTTAAAATTCCATGCATTTCTTAAGTGAAAAATACTCCACCAATTGCCAATTAAAACGGGTTTAGGGTTATTTAACATTTTTAAATAGAAGAGAGTTTCCAGATTATTTTAAAATAAACAAGTACGAGAGCTATATTCCAAATTATACTTCAAAATAAAAATTTTAAATATTTTTAGGAATATTTTTTTTTTTAATAATTAGCAAAAAAAAACTTTTGTTGAAAAGGAAAATTCGGGTTAAAAAATATTTTTTTTTCTGATTTTGACCTATTATAGGTCTAACTTACTATGGTCTTATATACGTCGTTTCAAAGGTCTTTGAAACGACGTATATATTGACTTAGTAATCCAGATATAGGTCAAAAATCGAGGTTGTCCTTGGTTTTTCCTTATATATCAGCCATTTATGAACCGATTTTCTCGATTTTAACCGAGATATTGATGCATGAATCGTGTATTTAAATTATTTTGGGGGCGTCGGAAAGTTGATTTCAACAGACAGACGGACATGGTTTAATCGACTCCGCTATGTATAAGGATCCAGAATATATATACTTTATAAGGTCGGAAATTAAAAATGTAGAAATTACAAACGGAATGACAAACTTATATATACCCTTCTCACGAAGGTGAAGGGTATAAAAACTCAAATAAGAGCTCAATAAAGAGCGATCTTCGGTATTTTTAAATCCTTCAAAACTGCCACAGAAATGCATGGATGTGATCCATTTGGTCTACATTAAATTAGTAGGTACAATAAACTATTTTATAAAGGTTTTTTTATATTATTGGGTTAAACGTTGGAAACAAATATAGTGTATTCTGTTTTGTTGCAATTCTTTTTCTGCATACGTTATTTGAACTTACATGAATTACATAAGTCAGAGAAAACAATGTCAAGCAAGAATTAACTTATTTAATTAATTTTAAATGAAAGACTCTAAATTCACATGGCTATTTAACAAAATCATTTTTACAGATTTCTTTGATGTTATTTCAAATATTTGTAAATCTCATAAATTTTGTGATTACAAGCTAACAATCTATTTTTAATTATAGAAAAACTATAAAATCCTAATCTCTTCCTTAATTACATTTAAACCAATGGCTGTAAATATTTTTAAAAAAGTACTACTAACACATTTTCACCCATTAAACCACATAATTGGTAAAAACAAAAACGGGGGAAAAAGAAAACTCAATGCAACATTTACTGCCTCTACCACAACTACTTAAAACTCCAGTCAATTAATAAACTGAAACATACTTGGTTGCAACAACAAAATCAAAATCATCTTAATATTAATATTCATTAAATTTAATTGAACATCGATAAAACTATAGAAAATGTTACAACAAAAAATAGCACACAGAGATTCAAGTGGTGATTGAATGAGATTGAATGGTCATACTCCATTACATTACACTACACTATTTAACTCTCTTACTTGCAACCAAAGAGGAAAAGAAACACTTCCAATACACAATTTACAATCAATTAAATTAAATTAATTAAATGAAGTAGAAAAAAAAGCAGAGTCTTTAAATAGAAAATAATAATAATAAAAAACCGATTTAGGTTGCCATACAAATACTTAATGCGAGAAGAGATTGTGGCCGTAATTATTCTACGTAGCTGTATAAGTTGATTCGAAGGCACAAAGGTAAACTAACTGCCTGCTGTTGAATGTATTAAATATTGGAAATTTATGCCAATCGTATCTCATGTTTACAATACAGTAGTGAGCAAAATAAACTGACTAAAATTATAAACATAAGACTTTAATTTTTGAGCCAAACTGTATTTATAACAATTGATGTTGCATGTAGTAGTGATGGTTTATTTTCAATTACGAACACAAAACTGTTTACAAAATTTAGTGCCACTTCGAGAAAATACTGTAAGGTATCCTTACAAGAACTGCTGAGTTGTGGTTAAAATTTAAAATGGAAAAAAAATTTAAAAAAGCTGTAGGAAAAAACCTAAGCATACATAATACAATTTTTAAATAAACAAAGTAGTTATGATCAACAGATATATTTATTTTATATTCTTATTCATCCGTTTTTTTTATATTTGTACTTTTCGGTTTTTTGACAAACCGAATTTTAATTTGCCGGTTTTTTGGACACTTTTGTACTAATTACACTATGCAACAAATGAAGATTTTTGGAAAAACACAAGATCATGACAGTATAGGTTCGACTCTACTACCAAAGGGTAGTAAAACCCTATACTCAGTTTGTCCATTTTGGTGACCGATATTTTTATATGGGCCCCCAAAGTTTCAGAAAATCAGTGGGGTCTCTAAAAAAGGTGTCATCAGTTTTTGGTTAACAGCTAATTCAGACTTTGTGATACGGCTTAACTTTATATGGCAATAATATAGCTAAGAGTCCGCTAAGAGCTTTTTCGTGCACTTTTGTTGAACAAATATAGGAAGAAAAAATTTTTTTTTTACTTTTTTTTAGAATAACTTCCAGGGGCTCCTAATTTTTCAATAACAATATTTAGCAAAGTTGTAGCTACAGTAAATCTGAATAACTCTTGTGAACATATCAATGCAATCCGAACATATCTAGGCATTCTAAATAGCTGTCAAAAATTACTTTGTAGCTTAAAAATTTTATTTTTTTACTATTTTTTGACTCTAAAACAAAAATTTTTTGTTAAAAATGTATGTTAGAGTGTATACTTCTCTATTGTGCTGGAATAGCGAAGAATGGGCATGGTATGATCGGTATGATCCGGGCGCATAACTTTATCCAATCTTGATCACGCAAGACCGGCTTGATGCCAGATATGAAAAAACATCAACATTTTTGAAGGTGGGCAAGGTTATATAAGTTTTTGATATCGATGGAAACCTTATGACTTTTAGATTGACATTTTAGTAAAATTAATAAATTTTGTGTTTTTTTGGACGTATTTAACCTTAAAAACTAACTATATTATAAAATGGTGATTTTCCATCAAGACAAATAAAAACTTTGAATTAATGTAAAATTTGAACAGTTACAGACATCACAATAAAATTTGGAAGTAATATAGATCTAAATGTTCTTAAGTCAATGGCATCACTAATGTTGCCATTCTTTGTTTTCAAACATCGAAATTCCTAAAGCGGGGAAAATGTGTTCCAAAAACTAAGTTTTTTTTAGAAAATAGCCCACTTTGACGTTATTTACAGTATGATAGAAAAAACGTTTTGTATGTATATAAACAATATATAGGGCTATACAAATATGGCGAGCTTTTGAGGATAGGTGCTTTGCGTTTTTAGAATTTTTTACTCAAACATAAAATTTTGTTTCAAAATTGGCCAAGTTTGGATCAAATTTTACTTTATACGTTTTTGCATTAAGTTCTCTTTCCAGATCATAAAATGTAGCTAGCCACGAAGAAAATTAGTTTTTTATAAAAGAAAAAATATGGGAACTTTTTTGTGTAAAAACTTAAAAAACACACGCATACAAAGTTGAAATATATAAACAGATACTTCAACTTTGGATGCGTGTAACTTTTTATAGGGACGAAATAATTGTTATCAGGTTTATTTTATTTTCTTTAGAATTTTATCGCAAATATACGTCGTATATAAAAAACAAATTTCGACCTTTCGTAGGGCCATCATATATAAAATACAAAAACAAGATCGAGCAAAATTTAAAAAAAAATTAAACTTAAATATCTCTTGAACTAAAAGAGATACGTACAGATAAAAGCATATTTTTGTTGACCTTCTCAAATACTATCTACTGCCCTAATTTTGTAATACGTAACGAAACGTTTTTTTCGAATAAATTTGTCATTTTTGAATTTTCATATTTTTCAAAACGTATTTTTCGTTTCTGTATATAAAATTGAATTTTATAAAACAGAGCAAAACGTTCACAAGCGCTTGAAACATCAAAATCAAACGTTGAGAATTTCTTTTCGTTTCAATATATTTTTCATAGATTTTTAAATTTTCAATGAAAAAATATTTTTTTGAGAATGTGTTTTTTCTTTTTATACATAAAATATACAACAACAAAAATTTGTTTTCCAAATAAATGTAAAAAACAATCAAAAATTTCAAAATTTTTTCAATAAATTTTATTTGTTGGAAAATAAATAAAAATAATTTAATTTATTTGGCAGAAAGTTGACATAAAAACGATGTTTTCAAATTTGGTACCACATCAAAAAATTGACTTGAAACGCAAATATCGTTTCGTTTTATAAAATACTAAAATTTTTATTTTTTCGTTCCAAACGGCAACGCAAACGAAAATTCGTTTGAAGATACAAAATGAGGCCATACATTTCATTTTTTCTGCTCATTCGGATCATAAATGGCTTTTTGGCGATTTTTTTTTAAATGTGTGACATTGAGGGTCCACTTACTGATCCCCATTCCGAACACCTCAGCCGAGTAAATAATACAGCACAACATACAAGTGTGGACTTGATCATACTATTTTAACAAAAAATCTTTGTTTTAGAGTAAAAAAATAGTAAAAACGAAAATTGTTAAGGTACAAAGTGATCTTTATGTGCTATTTAGAGTGACTAGACACGTTCAGAATGGATTGATATTCTAAAAAAAGTAAAAAAAAAAAAATTGTTCTTCCTATATTTTTTCAACAAAAGTGCACGAAAAAGCTATTTTTTGGAAAAAAATTTTAACAAAATTTATTTGGCGGAATCTCAGCTATATTATTGCCATATAAAGTTAAGCCGTATCACAAAGTCTGAATTAGCTGTTAACCAAAAAACTGGTGACACCTTTTTTTAGAGGCCCAACTGATTTTCAGAAACTTTGGGGGCCCATAAAAAAAATCGGTCACCAAAATGGACAAACTGAGTATAGGGTTTTACTACCCTTTGGTAGTAGAGTCGAACCTATATAGTCATGATCGTGTGTTTTTTTCACTGTTGCACTGTGTTATTAACCGAATAAATCGAAACCTCGATTAACCGATTAAACCAGAGACCCGATTAATTGAATACCCTAATCGGTACTATAATGGAATGTGTTCTGATGAAATTAGGGAACTTGTTTCTAATACCCGCAGAGTTTTACGAAATACACGTTTATCATCAAGCACACATCCCTTTGTGGTGGATTCGGCCGATTTAGCCGTACTGTACGTACGTGGAACAAACTTCCCATAACCTATTTTCCTAGTTCCAAAACAATGATTTGCATGAATATAGATCATCCCCTGATTGCTGGTCCAAGAAGAAAAAAAAAGTTATTTTTGATGATTATTATGTGTACAACATGTGGTTTCAACAAGTCTGAACTATAGCCATACTGCATTTTGTGTACTTATTCGGTGATCTAAATTGTATCCCTAAGTTCGTATGTTTTACCACGATCGTTTGAAATTAAAGATCAACCATATGGGAATTGAAGGAGGAAATTTAACATTGCATCAACGAAATGCAGTCATATTTATTTAAAATGGTCATGGAATTTTTCTACAAAACAGTATATGACCACAAAGCCGGGGAGGCCATTTTTGTCAGATTGAAAATTCCACGAAGATACGGTTTAAAATAAAGAAATATGATATGAGGACCTGCCAATGTTGGAAATATAGCCTGGTAAACATTGGACAGATATTCATGTATTGTGGCTTAGGAGCAATTCCCCTCCACATATCGCATGAGTTCTATGGGTGGATATAACGATTAGTGCGTGTATGATGCTTCCACTTTTAAATGTTTAAATTTATTCCATGATCATCATTATGTTTTGCTGCATGGATTTTGTATGCAGGTACTTGCGAATAAATAAATAAATGTGTAAGTTTGTGTATTTTGTTATATATGATGGGATGCGTTTATTACTTATTATTGGTGCTGTTGTAGTGGGCTTGTTTCCATTATGTATTACTGATGTTGCAGGCAACTAAATACAGATTGCAGTTTGTTTGTTTGGTTGGTTAGTGTTGTAAGTGCAAGGTGTTACAAATGATCAAGTATTTTTACACATACAAATGTTGTAATTGTGGCTACGTATTAATGTTTTTTTTCCTGTAATAATGTACTCGTAACTCGTAATGTTGATTTCTTTTTTGTGTAAAAATAAAGTGTTTCTCTTTACTCTGTATCTTCAGTTGTGAGCATTTATTTCTGTGAAATATTTTTTTGTTTTTGTTTAGAACATTATAACAAAATCGTTAAATGCTCGTCATTTTCAATATTTCAAAACCCTACTTCTGATTCTTATTGTTATTACTGTGCTGTTAAGGTGATATAATAAGAATATGTACAAGTACAAGTATAAGTATAAGAACGTTTCTTTAGCTTCCCTCATTAATATTGCTGATCACATATTGTATACAAGTAGTGCGTTGTGGTGCTTGTTGGCTTAAATAATTCATTCTTTCTTTCATTCTGTTATTTTCTAGGTATGATTTCTGTTCTCAACGTATGTACATACAATCTTCTTTCAATAGATATTATTACCTTGTATTTTATATTTTATTAATGGTTTTACAGATGGACGTGTATTGTATGAGTTTCTGAGTCGTTTCTTTTTTTTTGTTAGAGTACAAAGAAATGTAAATGAAAAAAATCAATTGCATTGATTGTGGTTTTTTATCACCATTTTGTATGAGGTGTTGCATGTGTTCTTTATTAATTCTTTAGGTTTTTTTTTATTATTTTTTTCTCTCCCAACTATTACTTTCCAAATCAACATTCAATTGAAAAGTAAATTGAATTCGTTTCTGGGGTTTTGTTACTCACGCACGAGTCTTGGATTTAAAATAAGAAAAAAAATAAATAAATAAAAAAACAAAATTAGAAAGGTGTTAATAAAAAAAAACAGCTTTTAATTAAGAAGTTTTAATACATGTAAACTTTTTACTGTTGCTTAGAATAATTTTAATTAATTGAACAACTCTTTACTGTTATAAACTTAAATAAAAATTACACTGTGGTTACAGAGGTTTCAGTTATACTATTCAAACGATCTAGTAAAGGTTATTGATCTGGTAGTAGATATATTTTGCATCAAAATTCGATTAATAGCAATGGCTCTTAGTGTCTGCACGAGAATTTCATACAATTTGTTGACTGCCAAATTCCACTTAAATTTGAACTTTTTTTACAGTTGACACTGCCATTTCTGTTTATTTTTAAACTTCCTTTTATAAATGATCTAATGGTAGGAACTCTGCACAATTAGATATCATTTTTTATGGTATCGATTTCGTTGTTTCTATATCATGCAACTTAGTATTTAGAACCTTCTGGTCCTACCAAAATTACGAATTAAGGGTGTATGATATTACATGAAATATCCATTTCCCTCGAAGGGAAAAATTGCTATCGTGATATTCCCATGACAGCTGCTTTTTCTTTACAAAATTCCATCTAAAAATTTCACAACATGGGGAATTTTTTCACGTGAACAAAGTTGATGAACGAGAAATGGGAACAGGAAACATATTTCATGTGAAATATTGATTCGCGATAGGGGTGAATATTTAGGTCCTTATTTGAATATGAGGAGGAAAAGAAGACTGCAGATATTTCACAAATCATCATTATTCTATATCATGAAAGAAAAAAAATATTTCCGTCCGTCAAACCAGATATTTGTTAGCAAATATTTCTACTCAAATAGATGTTTGGAAGTTCTTAAATCGGTTATATAATTGTTCAGTCGGGAGTGTTTTAAACTAAGCAACTACACTTTTTTGATTCACATTATTTGGGTACAAAAAATCACACAACTTTCTGGATCTTATATTGATATTTGGAACCGGTTGTTTTCTTGCACTGAATTGCTAATGTTTTTCTATTCACAAAGAAAAAATTATTTCTTAAACAGTTTTAATTCAAATATTTATCACACATTGAACTGGTTTCAATTATTTCATAAAGATTGAGCCAGAAAAAATTAATACTTGTATTAAGTTAAATAAAACTCAAACCATTCGATATAAAAATTCTCAAAAATACGTAAATTTATTCAAATATTGTACAAATTCATTAAACATTAAAATATTGGCATGTTACTCGGTATTTATAAATTTATCCACTTTTTCCGGAAATTCTCCCATTAAAGATTTTATAGTTGCTTCCGTTAACTTTTTGGTCCATTTACGCTTAAAATCGGACATGCCCTGGGATACCTTTCCTGTGATCTTTAATTCTTTCTTCGCTAGAGCCCAATATCTTTCCACAGACCGATGTTCTGGATAATGTGGTGGATTTGTGTCCCGTGGTAGAAAATTTACATTATTGTTTGAATACCACTCAAGGGTCTTTTTTCCATAGTGACATGATGCTAAAATCGGGCCAGAAATATGAAGGCACTCTATGCTGTTTTAAGAAAGGTAAAAGCCGGTTTTGTAGGCACTCTGTAATATATATTTCTGTGTTTATCGTGCCTAATGTCACAAATGATTTTGCCAGAACTATAAATGGCTTGCCACATGAAACTTCTTGGGGAATTTTGTTTACATTTTTTCCGATATTGTTCTTGAACATTACCTCGTCCATCAGCCACATACAAATCTTGACCCGGAAGTTGTGAAAAGTCTGTCACTACATAAGTTTCATTATTCATCACAAAACAGTTGTGTGATATGTATCGCATTCCGATATGTAACTTTCTGAACTTTATACGACTTCAACACAGCATTAGCTTTGCCTCTTCGCACAAAAGAAACAAAGCTTTTCTGATAGAAGTATTCGGACATCTTCAAAAGAGATGTTCGACTTCCTTTGCCTTACCAATATCTGTTAACCTTTTTTTCTGATCCAGGTTTTTTTCAATGTTCAGTTCTTCCTTATACTGCTTCATGGCTTTTCAAACAGTGAGACGATGAACTTTCAGATCTTTTTTTATATTTTTTATGCCCAGTCAGACCGAAATAACAGTTGAAAATTAAGGATTTTTTTCTTAAAACTTTTAACCCAAGTATTATTTGATTTTTTTTATCATGTTACCTTTGAAAAATATGTCAGTTATTATGTTTAATGTCAATTATGTTCATTTTTTGTTAATCTGATTAAAATGAGTGACGAGAAAAAAGTGCGTACTAAAATTGTTAAATATTTTCAACAAAACCCAACTTGGGCCTACAAAAAGTTGGCCAAACAATCAAAGGTCTGCAGTCAAACTGATTCCAATGTTAATAAACAGTAGCGGGAGAACTTGTCCGTTCTCCCGATCATCATGGTCCACATAATGTTTCTAAAGCAAATGAATGAAAAGCATTTTAAGAGAGCTCCCAACACGTCTAATTAGCTCAGTAATCGGACTATTTGGTACGAAAAGTTAAAGCTAATGCAGGGTTAAAAACATACAAGGCTCAAAAAGTTCCTGACAGGAACTTGGCTAAAAATTTAGATGCCAAAGACAGAGCACGGAAATTGAAGTAAACTTTTATAAAAAAAATACATGCTGCATAATGGATGACGAAACGTATGTTCTGGAACATTTTTCGAAGCATCCGGGTCAATATTTTTATGTTGCTGATGCTCAAGGGAATGTTGTAGAAAAGCTTGGGATCAAAATCAGAAAATTTTCCCAATAATATCCCAATACCGAAATTTACATCAAGGAATGTTTACAAAAGAGGATTTTTCCATTCATAAGACTTATTAATGTGTCCACTTATTTTTGGCCTGATTTGGCAAATCCTCTAAACTGTCTGGAGCTAAGGCCAGTGGAGAGATATTGGGATTGAAGAGCACAAAAGAGGTGTTTAAAAGTGTGGTAGATTTTAAACGAAGATGGACAGAAAGCCCTATAAAAACCTTAATGGAAGGGATTCCGCAAAAGGTTCATAAATTCATAACTATTGATTAGAACTACAAAAACATAATTTTTGTTTAAAAAAAATCAAAACTGTAGGATTAGTGGTTTCTTTTTTATTAACATTTATGTATGTTAAGATTTTTTCGATCTCACTCCTTAATATCTGACATATTTTGAAAAACTAATTAAAAAAAAGAATAACTTTTGGCTGGAATAGTGTGTATACGTTTTTTTTTGACTCACACTTTACCACTGATCTGAAGTTTTTTGCGAACCGGTTAATTTAAAATGTTGATTTTCGGTTAACCGGTATATCCGGTTTTTATCACTCGGTTAACCGGTTTTTAAAATTTGTGACTAAAATTAACAAATCTCACGTTTTACTTCATTTTTAATATTCATTGTATACACATTATTTGTCTGACTTGAAACCTAAACTGCTGATTTACAATACAAACCTCTTTAGATTAATATTTTTAATAATTACAATGATTCTAAATAGTAGAGGACAATGAGTTTACCTTAAAACTTTTTCAGAATAAATTTCACATAATGAAACTATTAAAAATTAAAATTAAATTTCGCATAATTGTATAAATTTTGGCTAAATCTTACTAATTATTCATTAAAACCTTAGTGATGATTTTACCAAACGTTAAATTGAATTCGATGTACATACCTTCTTTCAATAAATTTGATTTCATTAGTGTTAGGGAGACAAAAAACGTTCTAAAATCCATTATTTGAAATATTTATGAAATCTGATAATGGAGTTTTTTTATAATGACAAATAATCACAGCTAAGAGGAAGTGCGTTTACATCTTATAGGTGTTTTTTTGGGACTTGTAACATTTTCTGTTTCATATCAGAAAGTCGAGGTGATAATAGATTTCAAAATTATGAAATATTTAATTAAAAAAATGATTTACATTTTTTGATTGAAATTCAATGAATAAACCAATAATTTAAACAAGTATTATATATTTAGTAACATATTTATACTCATTTGGCTGAGATAATAATTTTGAAATTTTTACAAAATAAATGGACTTAGCACTTTTGTATATTTATAGTTATTTAATATTAACAATTCCTAACTACTCAAAATTGCAAATTTTGAAGCTGTATATACTTTATTGGACATTTTATGTTTTCTACACATATATAAAGGTTAACCGGTTTAACCGGTTTTTTCGATGTCGGTTAACCGAAAAACCGGTTTTTTCAAAAAGGCCAATTTTCGGTTAACCGACAAACCGGTTTTTTAAAAAGTCGGTTTTTTATAAACACTAGTTCACATACATTTGCTTTGAAATATTTGGTAGCATTATGGCTAGATTTGAAATACCCATAGAGTCATGGACTAACGTCCTTTGAAACACACCGATTTTTGTTTTTCATGATATATTAAATTTATGCGAGTAGAATTCATGATCATAGAATAGCACTTCCCGCACATTATCAATGTTTTCTGCTACCAACTACCATTTTTAAATGATCTTAACGAACTTACCTACTTTCTATTTTTACAATTTATAATAGTTACTATAATTTTACATAAATATCTCTAAAGAAAATCAAAATGATACAATTTTCAAAACTCATATCATTCAATAAATCTAAGAAGAGTTTCTGCAAAATGATATTGATTATTACTATTAAAGCATCAATAAGCAGTTACACTTGAAACATGAGAGAAATACGTACATAATATTAATGAACTTTGATCTGGCATAATTGTGCCGACATTTATAACCAAATACGTTGCTCTTAACTAAATATGTACATCTTGGCAATATAATAATTGTAATAAGTATTAAAAACTCATGCAAACAACATCTAAATACAACATACTATAGACTAGGAAATTTAAGACAATCACCGGCAATTGCAACATTATAAAACAACTACGAACGCGTACGATTATTTAGATACACTCAAGAATTACTTAAGAATTATCAAATACATAATCGTAACTACATACATACAGATGTATATGAAAACTAAGAGAAATCAGTTTGTATGGATGTATGTACTTCAGTAAGACTAGCTTGTACTTATAGCTCTTTTTACCTTTATGGGTTTTGTTTTTTTTTTATAATAATCATTGTTATGAAACTATTTTTATTACTAAATAGAAAAAGATTTATTACCACCATGCTACTGCCAAAATAAAAACTTAAATAGACACTGACTCTTACAATTGAACGAACAAACGCCTTAAATGTATTTGAAAAGTGTTTTATCCCAGCCAGCCAGCCAACCATCCAGCCATTATTATTATTGTTGCTATTTCCCCAGATACAACTCTCAGGATGCACGTTCAATAGATGTGGTTGTTACCAGCAAGTACTTACTTCAAATGTTAAGACCAAAACAAGAAAATAAGGAGACGACCCTTCCTTTTAGTTATGTATTTCCTTAATAATATGACGCTCTAACTTACAATTGATAGGATGCCTGGCTAGCTGGCTGTATTGAAGCAGAAAGATATATTTTTTTTTATTTTATAACTAAAAGAAGTTTAAAGAAATTACACAAATCCAAGTATAGTGTGTCTATCTGTCTGTCTGTCCGTCCGTCTCAGTGTGTAATATTCAGCTTGTATTGTGCTCATGCGCGCAACATTTAAAAAAGACAAAAGAATCAGAAATCACTATCGCAAAACACTAAGCACTTAAAATAGACCTTTATCATCATCACAACAGCAACAACAACATCATGTGGTTGGTACGAGCGCAAGGGTGCAGCCAGCCAGCCATCCAGCACAGCCAGCAGCTTTGGGAAAATATTGTTTTTAATAAAAGCAACAACAAACTGGATAAAATAGGAGAATCGTAAGCAAACAACAACAACAACAAAAATACAACAACGCAGAAAAAAAAGTTGAAAGAAATCCTAGAATGATAATAATAGAGTACAACCAACCAAACATAGCGTAAAAATGGAAAATCTCTGTTTAATATAAATAGTCGTCGTATTGGAAAGAACAAAACAAAGAACTTTTCCTTAAGCATATTTCTAGGATAATAAGGCTGTTCACTTAAGGCTGAACAATCCTGTATTAGTTTTCAATTTTACTTAAATTTTGAAATAACAACAATGGAACCACAATGATCCGACAAATTTTTGTGTAGAAGAGTAGGAATTAAGGCTGTTGAAGTACAGCCTTAAAAATTATTCAAATAATTGATAAAAAAATATTTTTTTTATTCGAATAAATAAAATTTTGCAATTTAGATTCGATCAATAATTGTCGATTAAGCGAATATTCGTATAAATTTATTTTCAAGTTAAAATTTTTTAAAATGTTTTACTTTTATTTTGAAAGATTTGTATAATATTGTTACGAATTTACAATAGCGATTTGAATTTAACGGTCTGCAACGACTGCCTGCAACATGCATAATGTTGCATGTTTATAAACATGTCCATCAGTTGAAGCTTCTACTTATCAACAATGGCCCATAATCATAGTCAAAAATAAAGTACATTTTAAGAGAATTAAACTCGACTTTACTTAAGAGTGGACTTTACGTCTATCATAGACAAGTTAAAGTATACTTCTGACGCTGAAGTCGACTCTAAATATAAAACTAGCTGAAGTTGGTTTTAACTCGTTTGACAACAGCATCAGCTGTTCTTCGCCGAGTAAAAAAGTTCGTCACAAAGTAAAAAATGTTTAAGGTACAAGATATTGGTAGAGATTTTGCAATTATTGAACAGTTATCAATAAAATTAGTACCAAAATGTCGTAATTATGATATTAATCTTACTTTTGTTTACATTTTTTTGATTTTTTTTAATTTTGTATGTCAGCTGTTCAGCGTTGCCACTTGTCTGTTTTTTGTTGTATATTGTATGAAAACATTTTCTACATTTGCGGTGGCACCCAGTTAAAGTCGGTTCAATTTAAAACATACTTTAATTTTGACTATGGTTGCAAATTAATAAAAAGCAGGTTTTTATTTTAAAGTTGTTTTTAAAAAGAACAGACTTTAGTGTTTGACTATGATTATGGGCCAATGTTGATAGCATGCGGTTGATTGAGATTGTTTTTAAGTATGGCAACACTAAATGTTTAAGCTGCTAACATTAACATTCTAAATAAATAAAAAGTTGTTACAAAGTTTAAACTACTAAACAGCTTTTATTTGCAATCAAAAGTATCCGGTTTATTTAACGGAAATAAACCATCGTTTTTAAAAGGTAAAAACGTAACAATAGCAATGACATTTTCCCATCTTACTGGCAACATATGGATTCCGAGCCAAAAGAACTGCTCATCTTTTGAGCTAATCAAGCCAATATGGGATACTCTGTTCCGAGTGTTGTCATGATGTAATATTACAGTTTCATGTCTGGCCGCATATTCTGGTCGTTTTTCGGCCAATGCTGCTTCAAACGAATCAGTTGCGTTAGTCACCTTTTACAATGCAGAAATTGAACTAACTGTGTTTCGCTTCTTCACTCCTCGCAATTTTCATGTTGTTGCTTGACAATGAAAATATTCATACGCATCGAAAAAGGGAAACGAAAAATGTCTTACAATCTTTTGCGATTGTAAACAGTTCAGTCAAGTTGCAAGGAGATTGAGAAAAATATCTGCCTCTCAATTTCTGTATTGTTAAAGGGGACTTAGGTACAGCGAAGTTCTGATCAGATTTCAGCAGCTCTTAATAGATAGAACCCTTTTGCTCCCACCAAATACAGATAATGACCTTAGCGCCATAGCCGGGCCTCACATATGATCTCTTACGCTTCGGGTTATCGTAATGAATCCATTTTTCATCGCAAGTAATGATTCCGTGCAAAACACATTCATTATAAGCTTCGGTTAGCAAACAGTGTGCTTCAACTGCACTTTTTATACCCTTCACCTTCGTGAGAAGGGTATATACATATAAGTTTGTCATTCCGTTTGTAATTTCCACAATATAATTTTCCGACCCTATAAAGTATATATATTCTGGATCCTTAAAGATAATGGAGTCGTTTAAGTCATGTCCGTCTGTCTGTCTGTTCAACTTTCCGAAGCCCAAAATAACTTATATACACGATTCACACATCAGTATCTCCGGAATTCTTCCGGCTCGAATGCTATTTAAAATGGCTGAGATATAAGGAAAAAACCAGGACAGCCTGAATTTTTGACCTATATCTGGATTACTAAGTCATTAATATAGTCAATATGGCTATCTAATGATAGATATTTCAAAGACCTTTGCAACGATGTATATAAGACCATATTAAGTTGGACCTACAATGGGTCAAAATCGGAAAAAAAATATTTTTTAACCCGAATTTTTTTTCACCAAGTTTTTTTTTCGCTAAATATTAAAAAAAAAAATTAAAATTTAAAAAAAACAATTCCAATCATTTTTTTTTCAAAAAATGAAAAAACAGCTTTGGAAAAAAATTTTTTTTTATCTTATTTGTTTTCAAATTAAATAGGTAAAGCAAAACTTAACGCATATGACGCTTTGTTGGCAATATATTTTCGAACCAAAAAAAAATTTGTTGTTTGAGATTGAAAATGTGATTGATTTTGGACGATGTTTGTAAAAACTCTAACGACAACTATATTAACCCAGATATGCTTCCAGCAAATATTATTTGCTTCCCAAATAATATAAAAGTACTTTTAAAATGATCAAGCTCAAGCAATGTGCGGGTTAAGATAACGATGAGTAAATATATATACATAAAATCTCCATAATATAGTCATGGAGCTACAACCATAATATGGTCATGTCATCTAATTGAGCTGATCATAATATGGTTGGCCTTAACTATAATATTATTGTGCTCATATTAGCAACAATGTATTGATATAACCATATTATTGTTAAGCTGGAATCATAATATGGTGGAACACTATTATTATTATATTTGCCAATAAACAAATAACTATAAGTATATTATGGTTAAGTAGGATCATATTATATTTTATGATGCTACAGTTTATTGATAATATGGTCATAACAAACAATATTTCAATATTTTATACAAGTCCAAAAATATATACATACGCAGGTAACTTTATATTAAGAAATAATAGTGAAGTGATCATCCTTAATTTATAGCACAAGAAGATCTTTGCCACATACATACACACATATCTGCTGTCTATTTTATTTGTTTGTGTATTTGTTTAGTATTTCTCTGTGTATTTACTACACACGTTCAGTGAACGTAACTTTAGAACATTCACCTTTAAAATGAAAGGGTTTCAGTTTATGCCATTTTTGTTCTCTCCTATTTTTCATTCTATCTTAAGTTTATCACAATACGAGCGAGTCTGAATGTTTGTGCGATTGTGTTTATATGTCCATTCTTAGATTGTTGAACATACAACGAAGTTGTAAGTACGTCGTTGTGTTGTAATGTTTTTTCTTTTCTTTTTAGCTATCAAAACTACTCAGTCGTTTGTTGTGGATAGAAAGATAGAAAGAAAAGAAAAATCCTTTTGCTTACGCTTTAGAAGAAATTAAATTTTATTACCAGTTTCCTAGCCTTTTATGCCTCTTAAGCTCACATTTACTAAAACCCATTATCATCATCAGCATCTTCGTAGTCGTCTTCATCTGCTGCATCTGCATCTATGGCCGGCCTCATCTATGGAAACTCATCTTTTGATAGAGAAATGAAGCAGAAGAGAACCATAGTTATGTATTGTATTTATACATGTATTGTACATAAATAACGAAACATTTGCCTTCTGTTGGAATAGAATATTGCCACACGAAAATACGAGTTGCTAGTGAAGATCAATAAAGGAATGAATTCACTGCAGGTTTTATAAATAGTTAAAACTTTTTGAAATGTTAAATAATGCAGCATATGGACAAACATGAAATCATTTCAAAATGTTTACAAGCTTTTGAACAATATTATGGTCACTGTTATTATTTATATATAGCGGTAACCATAATATATTTAAGAAACTATTCATATAATTGTAGCATTCATATATGTATATGACTGTACTAAATAAGTATGTATATGTTTTTGACAATCATTTTTATGATGACGGATTTACCATATTATGTTGTTATTTTCTATGGATATCATAATCTGTGAACAACATATTATGTATGATATAACGATTCATCATGCACATTATTGCCATTAATATTTATATGGTTACAACAATCATGTGAATCTTATTTTTACCATATTATGGATACCACAATCATTTTATTTTTTAGCATTGGCTAAACAATGGAAACTTTTAACTTCAACAAGAAATGGGACTAAAAAATAAAAAATAATATATAAGAAAACGATCATGTTTTTCTGTTTTTATACCCTACACCACCATAGTGGGGAGGGTATTATGCGTTTGTGCAGATGTTTGTAACGCCCAAAAATATTAGTCTAACACACCTTAAAGTATACCGATCGACTTAGAATCACTTTCTGAGTCGATTAAACGATGGCCGTCCGTCCGTCTGGTTGGCTGGCTGGCTGTCCATGTAAACCTTGTGCGCAGAGTACAGGTCGCAATTTTGAAGATATTTCGATCAAATTTGGTACATATTACTTTTTCGGCCCAAGGACCAAGCCTATTGAAACTGGCTGAAATCGGTCCATTATTTCACCTAGCCCCCATACAAATGTCCCCTCGAAATTGGACTTTATCGGTCATAAATGTTTAATTTATTTATGTATCTACACAAATTTCGCTCCAAATAAGTTTTGTATATACAAAATTCATGTCACCAAATTTTGTTACGATTGGTCCATAATTAGTCATAGCTCCCATATAGACCCGCTTCCGAAAATCACTTTAACGTGCATAAATCGCTTAAAAATGTTTACATAAATCACACGACCTAATTTTATGCTGATCGGTCCATAATTCGTCATAGCTCCCATATAAGGCCCACTTCCGAAAATCACCCACGAATATAAATTATTGATATTTTAAAAGAAAAATATTTTTACTCATTTACTTGGTGTAGGGTATTATATGGTCGGGCTTGACCGACCATACTTTCTTACTTGTTTTAATATTAATTTTATTTATCAAATTGTCCAAATGGCTAGAGTCAAGATTTGTGAAAATAATAAATGATTTTAATCCTGGATTGATAAATTGTCAATTAATAAATCAGCCGTTTCAAAAATAGATAGGTCTGCAAAAACTCCATATTTGGAATCTACTCCAAGTTAAGATAATTTAATAGCAATTTAATAGTGAGTTCTATCAATAATCTACACTTGAAAATTGGTTCTCGAACTGTTAGCTGCGAACTATTGGTTCGCGATCCAAAACTCTAACTTTTAAAAAACCGCATTGCTCGTATACAATTTCCCAAAGAACATTTTAACTGTTCGAGGCAGACATTGAAAACGTTTCTATATTCGGATGAATCGAACATTTGTTAGGCGGCCAAAGGGAAAGAGATTGAACCCAAGTACACAAATAAGACAGTCATGTTTGGCAATATTATAAAAGATACTATGACTGGAATTATATACATATCCATTTAAAACTATGTTATGTATCCATATGCTAATGAAAATACAACCCTAGTTCCGAAGCTTCCAGCACGATAATGACCCCTAACACATTTGAAGATGTCTGTCCAATCGTCAAATCTCAATTCCAGAGATAACTTATGGAAAATTGTAGACAATGGAATCGTTAATTGGTTGGATGTATCATAGCTACGAAGCAGTAATAAAAAAATATATGACTCAGTATATTTGTGTATGAATGAAACAGAAGTGAGAAGCCATAGACATCTCACATATCTTAGTGGGTTCAATTTCGAATGATCACTTGAGCTTTCCGCAAGATGGGTGGCGCGTTTGCTCACAATCGACCAAAAACGCAACAAGTTCGCTGGACTGTTTGGCGTTGTTCAACCGCAATATGGACGAGTTTTTGCGCCGTTTCGTAACACGGATACACCACAACAAATCAGAGACCAAACAGCAGTAAAAACATTTGGTCTCTCGGGGTGAATCGGCGCCAAATAATACAATATGTGTTTGTCAACCAATAAAGTCATGTCGACCATTTTTTGGGATGCACGCGGTATAATACACATTGACTACCTTCAAAGCGGTAAAACAATTCATGCGGAACATAATGCCAAAATTTTGGGTCAATTTAATGAGGATTTAAAGAACAAAATTCTCTTTCACAAGGACAAAGCAAAGGTGCACACATGTACAGTTTCCACGGCAAAAATCCATGACTTATGCTATGAATAGCTCCATCATCCGCCATATTCTCCGATTGACTATTTCTTGTTTCCAAACCTGAAGAAATGGCACGGCGGAAAAAGATTTGACTCCAACGATGAAATCATCTCACAAACAAATACCTATTTTGATTACCTCAAAAAAACTTATTTTTTGTAAGGGATAATAAAAATTGGAGAAACGTTGGACAAACTAAGGAGACAATGTGGAAAAATAAAATGATATTTTATCCAAAAACCTGTGTTTAATTTAAAAAGTCACGGACTTATTGACCCGTCCTAGTATATTAATAAAATACAATAAAAAAAAAATAAAAATTTCAAAAGAATATTTTTTGGATTTTGAACTATTAGTTAAATATTTGAAAAAGTTTCCATTATATTGCCATCCACTGTATTTTACAGACCTTGTTCAATACTAGTTCATGGCAGTTCATTCTCTAAATCCAAACATAGTCTACGTTCTGGCGCGATTATAAAGCTATCCAGAAAGCTTTGCAAATAAGCAAACATAAGTAGATACATAAAAGTGTTTAGAGCTATAAATAAAATTTTTGAATTCCTTTATAACTCTGCTTAACTAGTTTTTGTTTTTCCTGGTGGTTTCCTATGGCTTTCTTTTCAATGACTTTAGCGATCAGTTTGTATGTAAGACTGTTCAGATTTTGTATTGGTATTGGCGGTGATGCTGCTGCTGGTTTGAATTGAGTTCAGTATGGTTTGACTTCAGCTTTAGTAGCAACATCATCAGCATCGTCGTCAGCAACATCAACATTTACCACTTTTATCTTCTATCGTGTTTGGCTGTATTTTATTTTTATGTTTTGTCATAATTTTTTTTTTGTATACTTTTTCGCTTATTCTGCATTTGTTTTTTTTTTGTACTGCGTTGTTTTGATTATCATTTTTTTATGAATGTATTTGTGTATCTATGTGATTTTTGCAATTGTAGTTGTTGTTGTTGGTATTTAAGTTTAAGTGAGGATGAACACTCATAATTTTTCTTATTGTCAATCTAATAGAAGCAATTTGATACTTCGAAAGTGGTCTTTAATGTTAAAATGATTATTATATCTGAACAGACAACAGCAACAACAACATCAGTTTGTGTCATACTTTAATGTGTGTGTGTTTGTGTGTCTACTTGGTTGCTTGTTTTCCAGATTGGAGCACAATGTACATAAATAGTTTTTTCTTTTTTGCCTTCTTGCTGCAATGAACCCTATTCAACTAGAGGGAAGAATGCTAATTCCATGTGATCGAGGGAATGAAACTTGAAATCAAGCCAAAATTCCTGAAATCTCTTTTTAAAAATTCGTACAATAATGATGTTTGAACTTCTTTCTGAATAACGAACTCATAACAATTTCAGATTTTTTACATTGATTTGTTAGAGCATATTTTTTTCCTTTAAAAGCTTATTTATGCATACCTTGGACTTAATAGCATATTTAAGGAATGATTTTAAGTTTTTTTTTGCGCATTTTTGTTGGTATTTTCCTAATTTTATATTTAATTATAAATAAATTCGCCGTAACAGACTGTCACACTTCTTAGGCAAACTGAATAGGGATATCACTTGCGACTGCCAATAATATGACAAATATTATTATTTGAATTCGAAATCCAGCTATCTTGGAAACAAATTAATCATTGGAAAATTGCTTGACAATTTGACAGTTCTTTGAATATATTAGATGTGAATGTGTTTAAAAATGACTTTGTATTACTTTGGAAAAAGTATTGGTTAAGCATGCAGTACTTTAAATCAAATAATCAATAAATGTTCGAATATTTGAATCTTCACCTTCCGTATGTCTGTTGAAATCAATTTTCTGAAGACCCCTGATATCTTCGGGATCCAAATTTTAAATAATTCTGTCAGATATGCTTTCGAGAAGTTTCCTATTTAAAATCATCAAAATCGGTGCACAAATGAGGAAAAACCAGGACAACCTCGATTTTTTACCTATTTTTGACCTATATCTGGATTACTAAGTCATTAATATAGACAATATGGATATCTAATGATAGATATTTCAAAGACCTTTGCAACGACGTATATAAGACCATAGTAAGTTGGACCTACAATGGGTCAAAATCGGAAAAAATTATTTTTAACCCGAATTTTTTTTTCACCAAAAAACAAAAAAAATTTTAAAATTTAAAAAAAAATTTTAAAATAATTAAAAAAAAAAATTTTCCAAAAAATTAAAAAAACAACTTTGGAAAAAAAATTAATTTTGTTTACCTAAAAATATTTAAAATTTTTATTTTGAAGTATAATTTGGTGAAGGGTATATAAGATTCGGCACAGCCGAATATAGCTCTCTTACTTGTTATTCTTATTTTTGTTATTCAGCGAATAGTTTATTAGATTTTAAGACAGATTTCAAAAAATAACACAAAAATGTAAATTCTAATCCAAAAAATTTTTGATATGTCCGGCCACAGCGGCTATTCTTGACGAAGCGCATTCCGGATGCCCAATATTGGGCCACTTTTTCGAGCATTGTTGGCCTCCAAGACGTCTATTGTGACTTCACGTGGTGCCACAGGAAAAAACCGAGCGTTGTGAAATCGCACAAACTTGGAGGTCAATTGTCAGATCCATTTCTAGAAATAAAATTTTTATTTAAATAAATCGATGGTTGTGGTCCCCGTATGGCACATGGAGCCATCCTGTTGAAACCTAATCTCGCCCTGATCAATGTCATCCATATTTTCAAATAAAAAAATCATTGATCATGATAACGATCTCCTTTGACCGTAACGAGAGCTCCTGCTGAATTTTTGAAGAAATAAGGTCGTGTAAACCACACCAAACGGTGCATTTTTCTGGATCTAATGGAGTTTGTAGGGTTTGTGGATTGTTCTCACATCGGCAATTTTGTTTATTAACAAACCCGTTAAGCCAAAAATAAGCCTCATCGCTGAACACAATTTAGCAATAAAACAGTCGTATATAAGTTGCGCGAATCGATGATTGTTCAAGCGTCAATCTATTCACGATTTTTTTTTATTGTATCTAACATTTTCCCTGGTTCACTTGGCAACATATCCTAAATTTAGTTTTTAAGAGGAGAAATCTTATAACATGACCATCGAATTCATGTGAAATGAGCTAGTTCAGTTAGAATTCGTACCTCCATATATAAATACACATAGAGCGGAAATTTAAAAAAAAAATAAATAACTCAAATAAATAACACATACAAGTGTTGTTCTGTATTCAAATAGTTTTTTTAATAATACATTCTCACCGCTTACGTTTTTGGCAACTGAGTTAAGTCTTTGACAGTAGAGTTTCCGATCTATGTGTATTTATCTATATTTACTTCTAATAAAGTCTATAGTTGTGAGTACAGAAAAATAAACATAATTTATAGTATGTTCTGTACGCAGACAATATAATTTATATATCAAATAAAAGGTATTCGAAAGGTATTTCCAACAAAGTCTAACCAAACTTATAAATTGACAATGGGCCAATATTGCGAAAAGTTTTCTTTTACCCGACTTTTTGGAGAAAGTCTTGAATACAGAAAGAAAACGGACTTTTTATTTGAAGTTAAATCAGCACAATGTTATGATTCCATATTCAATGCAACTAGAAGTCAGACTTTGTTACTCCATAAGAAATACCTAATTTCAAGTAAAATTATTTTGAGTGGGTCAGTTAAGTGCCACTAAGTAACAAGTACTACAATTTAAATATAAAAAAACGATTATTTAAAATTTTGTCAAAAGATAATTTTATTTTTATTTAAAATACATTTATTTTTAATTACATTAATGAGCAGAAATTGATACTTTGTTGCTAAAACTCAGACAACATTTCCATACAAACCTTTTTGTTGCTCTTGTTGTTGTCAGTTGTTGTAAAGTACGAAATGTTGTTGTTGTTGAACAAAAAATCTAACAACGACATGTTGCTGTTTCTCTCCAAAAGTTTTTGTGGGATTTTTTTTTTGAAATTTTAACAAAAACCTAAATAAATGTAAGATGCTGTTTAGAAATGAAAATAATGACGTTAACTAACAATTTTTTTTGTTGTTTTTCGTTGGAAACAGAACTGGAAAAAATATTACTTTGTTGTAGAGGCTAAAATATTGTTGTATGTAGTTGCTGCTGCTGTATTCGTAGTAGTTTTTATTGTGTTGCTTGCAGTTACAGTGTTGTCGTTGTATCATTTTTAACGTGACACAATCAGTTGTTAACGACAAAGACACAGAAGACATGACAAACAAAACAAAAAAAAAACAGTAATAATAAACAAAAACCACCAACAACAGATATGTTGGAAAAACTAAAACATGAAAAATAATAAAATTTTAGAAAAAAAATTATAATAAACACTGAAAATTATGTGATACATTTGGAGACAGATTTTCTTACACATATTATTCATATGTACGTTTAAATTGAAAGAAGAAAAATGTTACAAAAATGTACATGCGACGCTACACAATGCGGATGGATGAAGCACAGTGGCTTGGGTTCCTAATTAGAGAACATAAATTGTATTGGTTTTCGAATAACAATTTAACAAAATTCTTGAATACTTAATGCTCATTTCTACGATTACCACTGCTTATAAATAATAGGACATTAGCCGATATGAAAGTGTTTTCAGCAATGTCATTCATCAGCATTCATCGGGCCAGTTGTAAATGTTAGGTAAGAACTGAAGAAACCCCGAATTTGTCATTCGAATGAGAAAGTATATTGAAATACATTTTACACGAAACTGTTTATGTTGTTATACTTAGCGATTACCGATTGTTCGTATGTTAGTTGAGATCAACTTTCGGAAGGCCTCAGGTTTCTAAGATGTTGAAAATCAGTATAAAATCGGTCCATAAATGTCTGAGGTATGATCGGAAAATCACGACTATCTTGATTTTGTAATAGTATGTCTTTAAAAATAATTATTTTATAAAGCATACAAAATTTGATAATTTCAAAATTGTATTATGAATAAGGATATAAAAGTAAGGATCAACTATTCTGTAATTCCGCCATTTGCCTTCAAGAATGATCGAACTCTGATGCACATCGGTCGTAGGACGTGCGCACATAAATCTTGCTTGTACAAGTACACACATAAAGGGTTCTTTGATGTCGTATATTTCTCATAAATTTAAAGCGTGCAAGAAGTGATGATTTTGATATGGAAGAATTGGAGGCATTACTCCATGAAGATTGTTGTAAAATTCAGCAAGAGCTTGCAAAATCATTGGAAGCTACTCAAGCAGCAATTTCAAAACGTTAGCGAGCAGCAGGATTCATCCAAAAGCAGGGAAATTGAGTACCATACGAATTGAAGCCGTGACACCATGAAAGGCGATTTTGCCTTTCCGAAATGAAACATAATTTTTCCGAAATGATGTTTCAATGCTATAAAAGAAAATCACTTTTGCACCGAATCATTATTTGCCATGAAAAATGGGTCCATTACAATAACCCGAAGCGTAAGAGATCGTATGTTAAGCCCGCCAAACAGTCGAATCGACACCAAAGCCAAATTACAATGGCGCTGAGATAATTCTGTGTATTTGGTGGGAGCAAACGGGTCATATCTATTATAAGCTGCTGAAATCTGACCAGACCATCACAGGAAATCTGTACCGTAGTCAACTGATTCGTTTGAAGCTATCATTGGCCGAAAAACGTCCAGATTATACCATAATATTATATCATGACAACGCTCGGCCACTTGCCGCAATACCTGTTAAAAAGTATATATTCGATCGACGAAGAACGCTCAATCTGGGATACGCTACATTTTGGAACAGAGTATCCGTATTGGATTGATTCGTTCTTGGCCTCAAAATATGAGCAGTTCTTTTGGCATATGTTGCCAGAAAGAAAATGTCATAGCTAACAATGTCCAATACTTTGAAATAAGCTAAATATTTCAAAAAAATTGTGCAAAGATGGACCCATTTTGCCCTATTTCATCGACTTATTTTAAGAATTTCCACCTGCAAATTTATTATTACGATTCTAAGACATTTGGTATAATTTGTGACTATTATATCCATATGTTTGTCATGGTAACTCAGTTGTAATCCAAAATCGAAAAAAAATTCAGCTCATTGGAGCTAGTTTGACGGAATTTACATTAAAATATTTATCATTTAGATTTGTTGACAGTTTAGGCAAAGTGTTCTATGTCAGAACTGCTACAAAACATTTAAGATTATTTTTTTTCAATAATCCACGTAGATACGAACTATTTTAGATCTCCTCAGGTTGTTAAGTTAACTATGTTAACATGTACTATAATATTCAGTGAAATAAGCTAGGATCTAGTCAGAGAAAAATTTAGTTTCAAATTTAATTTTATTTTCCTATTAATATTAATTTTAACAAACGATCCCATTTAAAAGCAGTATTCAGTATTTTTGGAAGCGTTGCACGATGCGTTTTGGTTTTGGATTTATAATTATATTAGTAATTTCGTCAGTCTTAAGTTCATTAAATTTTTTAGAAAAAAAACTTTTATTGAACAAATAATAAAAGCGATTTGTGAGCATTGTTTACTTCCAAAATAAACTCAACCTAGAATTGATCTAAAGAAGCAAACAATTCATGAATAAATAGTGAGTCAGAAAAAACTTATACATAATTCTCAAAAATACATAAATTTATTAAAATGTACAAATTCATTAAACATTCAAATATTGGCATTTTCCGGAAATCCTCACTTTAACAATTTTATAGTTGCTTTAAATTGGACATGTCTGGGATACATTTCCTGTATTCTTTAATTCTTTTTCCACAGGACGAAGTTCTGGACAGTTGGGTGGATTTCCTTAAATTTTTTCGCTCGTTCTTTTGCTTCAAAGTTCTTTGCCGAATTGTGATCTGGAACTTTCTTTATACGACTTCAACCTAGAGCATTTAACTTTACGAGCTGCTCTTCGAAAAAATTGTTCGGCCTCTTTTTTTACCTTACTTAATATCTGTTAAACCTTTTGTTCTTCCTGATCTAGGGTTTCTATCAATGTTCAAGTCTTCCTTATACTGTTTAATGGCTTTTGAAATAGTGTTACGATTAGCCTTCAGATCATTTGATATTTTTTTGAAAGTTCATATTTGATTTTTTTAAAAGTTTTAATTGTTTTGCTAACGTGATTAAAAATATAATAAGTCCTGGCTGGAATAGCGTGTATATCTTTTTTCTGACTCACTCTTTATGCATAGATGAAATCAAAATGTAAAATAAATTTTATTGTAATAATTGATGTAAAAAAAATTATTTTGTAAAAAAGGCTATATCGCCTTTAAGTTTCATATACAGTGCACTCGCGATAATATGAACACCCCAAATTATAAACACTTTTTACTTCCATAGGGTACTCTAAAATATGAACTTGGTGAATTAAGCTGTTCATATTTTAAAGCTTTTTAAAATATGAACAGCTTATTTTTGTTTTTTTAACGTATTTTATCTATCTACACAGAGTTGAAATCTGAATCAACAGGGTAGTGACTAAATTCTAATTCAACTGCTTAATAATTTTTGGACTTCCCTAGCTGTAGATAGGAAGAATTAGATGCCATTCGCAAATATGAACAATCTTGCAAAAGTGAACTGGCCTGGTTTTAATTAGTTCATATTATCGCGAGTGCACTGTTTATAAGTTATGGCGTCCACAACCAATATTCGATGTTTGGTGGTATGTATAATAACTTAACCCTTCAATGCATATTGTTGAAAATTGTCAACATTCCAGTTCCACTTAGTTTTAGACGAATATAAGCTTGATACTAAATAGAGTACGAAAACTTTCAGCTAAAGAAATTCTAAATCAAGCTAAATGAAATATAATAAACAAAAATCAACTAAATATTTGATACTTTATAGAAAAATAATAGTAAAAATCATGCATTTAAGGGTTAAAGTCATATTTTCTTTTAAAAAAAAATTATAGTTGACTCGTGTTATATGCAAATTTTCTTCTAAAAACCTGTAAAATATGGAAAAACTTACTTTTCTAGCAAAATGCTATAAAAAACTTCATAATTTTTTTTATTTATATACAAATACATCCCTGATATAATGAGAATTGCTTGCTTTTCAAAAATTACAAAAAATGAAGAGTCAAACGGCTGTCAAATTTCCGTCTGTATTTTCTCTGCATATCAAAGACACATTTTATACATAAAATATATCTGCTGCATAATGGATGAAGGAACGTACGTATGGAACATTTTTCGCAGCTTCCGGGTCAATATTTTTATGTTGCTGATGCTCAAGGAAATGTTGTAGAAAAATTTAGGAGCCAAAAGCAGAAAATTTTCGCAAAAAGATCTTGGTATGGCAAGCAATATGCAGTTGCTGCAAAATAAGCCAAACATTTGCTCCAAAGGGCTCTATAAATATCGAAATTTACATCAAGGAATGTTTACAAAAGAGGAAGCTTCCATTCATAAGAATTCTTAATATGTCAACTTATTTTGGGCCTGATTTGGCATCCTGTCACTATTGTAAGCAAGGTCTTGAGTGGAACAAGAACAATAATGTGGTATTTGTACCAAGAGAGGCAAATCCTCCAAACTGCCTGGAGCTAAGGCCAGTGGAGAGATATTAGGAACTTGTTAAAAGAGAATTGAAGAGACCAAAAATGTGGTAGATTTTAAACGGATATGGACAACCTGTACGAACAAAGTGACAGAAAGCCCTATAAAACCTTAATGGAAGGGTTTTCGGAAAAGGTTCATAAATTCATCACTATTGATAAGAACTATAAAAATAATATTTTTGTAAATTGTAATAGCAATTTCAGTCAATTAACATTTATGTATGTTAAGATTTTTTCGATCTCAGTCCTTATACAACATTTTGACAGATCATATGACCTGTGGAACAATGCAAACTGGCCTTTAGAGATGTTATTATTGTTGAGGCATTAATGTATTTTTCCATTGATTATTACTTTCTTTGCTGCATATGTATATTGCAATATTTTAAAAATCATTTAATTTTAATAAACCCACTGTGCATAAAAATAAAAGTAGTATGTATGTACATATAATGAAAATAAATAGTATGTAATGTAATTTATTAAATTTAATATTAAGAATAATATAACGCCGCACATAAATGTAAAGAATACATTTTACAAAAATAAAAAAAAAATGGAAAATAATTTCACCTTAAACTAAAGTAGACAACAAAAAATGTGTTGTCGTTGAGATGTTGTTGTTATTGTTGCTGCTGCTGCTGTAGTAGTACTTAGTAGTAGCTGTTGTAGTTTTTGCTGATGTTGACGTTGACGCTGATATTGTTGTTATTGTCGTTGTAGTTGCAGAACTGACCCAACTTAATAGACGAGCATGAAATCTAGTCACGAACTTGATTATGAATAAACCGTGCACTAGATCCATGTTCGCCGACAAAATAGAGTCAGATTAATGGTTTTGGAACAAAAAAAAAATAAATAAAATACAATTCCAAAAAAAGAAGATCACTTAGCTCAGTTTCTTAAATTTCTAAAAGGAAAACTATAAATGTAAAAAAACTAGCACCTACAACAAACAAATAAGAAGAAAAAATAAACAACAACTGAGATACAAGAAAATGTATAAAACTAAATAAGCACAGGGCCTTATTATAACATTACTTGGCAGTTGTTGTTAGATATTTTCTTTCTTTAATTTTTTTAACGCCACAACAACAACTTAGCAATTATTGTTGTTGTTGTTTTTGTACTGTAACTTTTAGCTAAACAAAGTTTTTTTTCTTCATCTTTTCTTTATTTTTACAAGCTTCTGATGTTGCAAAATGTTTGTTTTTTTCGAGCTGTTTTGGTATTGTGTTGTAGGTGAACAACATGTCAGGAAACTCTTAATTTTTTTTTTCTGTACAATTTTAAGTGTTTCTTTCTGGTTCATAGATTTAAACTTTGTGATCTTTTTTCTACAGAAAATACACAACATTTGTTGCTTTTAACAATTTTGAAGTCATGTTAATGGCTGTTTTTTTTTTGTTTATATGGCAAGTTTGGGTTTAAAGTTGTTACTTTGATAATGGACCTTTTTTGTGTGTTTGAATAAGTGTAATTTGAGTAGTCATCAACTAAGAGAAGAATTAAATTTAAACAAAAAAAAAATAAAAAAAAACCTAAACATGGCGATAACTCAGGAAAATACCATTTAAAGATTTAAATTACATTTAATTAAGCAGCGAGAAAACCGTTATATACAATTCGTTTTATATGTTTTTTTAACTTTGCATTTTAATAGAAGAGGAAATGAAATTTAATTTCAACATAGGATAAGTTACAGTGCGTCAAAGTGGACCATTTTGAGTGCCACAAACTTTAGGGTTTTACAAAGATTGTAGCTCTGAGAGTTTCGAATTAATTAATTCAATTTGAAATTAATTCACTAAAATCTTAATTCGGAATAAAAAATATCAGACATTCATTCCATAAATCCCTTGCCAACATCAAATTATTTAGCTTCCTTTAAAGGCTTTTATTTAAATAGAATTCATTCAGTGCTGAATTAACACATAATGGAATGAATTCATACCAGATTTCATTCTACCTTTAAATGATTCTATATTTGATCATTTAAATCTAATACAAATTGAATTAAACTATTTTTATTTATTTAGTTTTGCTTCTTTTTTGCTTCTCCTACTCCTAAAGCACTAGAATTCGAACATTCGGTTTTGTCCGTTAAGATCATTCATGAAGCTACTGGAAGGAAGATGGCGCTATGTATAAATAGTGGTAGAGGTTGCAGTCGGTAATTAGTTGTATAGAAACGCTGTTGGAGTTAACAACCAAATTCGAGGGGCCACGAATTGGCCCCCATTAGCACTTGGAAGCTGAACAAATGCAAATCAACTCGAAAACACCTTAGCTCCAATTTTCGTAAGAAATTTTGTAACAATATCTCAAATAGTTCTCAAGATAACGAATTATTTCCAAAAAAAAAAAGGTTTCGTTTCTATACAACAGTGTATGTAAAGAGGGCTACAAAATTAGTTTATTTGTCAACATAGTCTCCTTTGAGCTCTAGGCACTTTGTCCCACGTTTCTTCAATTCGTTTATCCTTTCCAAAAAACAAGATTTGTCCAGGTCATCAAAATATGTATTCTTTGTGAGATGGTTTCAATTCTCTTTCCGCAGAGACATTTCTTCAGGTTTGAAAACAAGAAATAGTCACTGGGGGCTAAATCCGGGGAAAAGAGTGGAAGAGCGAGTATTTCGTAACCAAATTCATGGATTTTTGCCATGGAAACTGAACAATTGTGTACCTTATATTGCGGAAAGCTGTCTCATTTCCAAGTGATCATTCAAAATTGAAACCACTGAGCCATGTGAGATGCCTATGGCTTCCACAATCTCTTGTACTTTCAATCTCCGATAACCCAGCACCATATCGTATTTTTGTTGAATTGTTTCGGCTGTGGAGACCTCAACTGGGCGTTCAGAACATTCGGCATCTTCCGACCACAACGAAATTCAGGAAACCACTTGTTTACCATTGAAATTGATGGTGCACATTTCCCATAGTATTTATCAAGCTTAGCCTTTTTCCGAAAAAAACAATGCTTAATGAGTAGACGAAATTCACTGTTTTCCAATTTCTCTTCAAGTCACGAGGCATTCTGCTCTCAATGGCTGTCAAACACAAACTAAATGACGCAAATTGTTCAAATTTTGACTGGAGCCAACTGACAGAAGCCTGTTGAAAGGAGCCGTGTTGCCGGGAAATTCAAAAAGTCGCAGACTCGTTTATACTAATGTGGGTATGTGACAAATATTTTGATGTTTTACAAACGAAGTGACAAAATCAATTGAATAAAGAAAAACTAAAGTTTTAAAATGGTTAAAAAGCTACAAAATCGAACAATTATACAAAAGCTAGTCCTCTTAAAACAGCTTAAAAAAATGTATTCAAAATTATAAAAAAAATTAAAGGAAATTAATTTCTGAAACCAACAAGTTACACCCTTTTGCATTTCAATTGACGAACTACTTACTATGTATCATATTAAAACGTAATGAGATTAAAATTCCTAAAGACCCAACCCCTCTTCAGACATACACAGTTATTTTCACCACACCTGTGATAAATTCTGTCCGTTATTGCCAAAGACCCTCAACTTTAAAATTTAAATTAATATGCATACTCTTTGAAAATTATTTAAATTTTAAAACAACAAAAAAACTAATACAGATTTTAACGTGTGATAATAAACAATGATTTGATCTTTCCAAGTTAGTGGCATTATCGCACGTTAGACCAGACCACAGACAGACAGACAGACAGACCAAAAAACTATACACACCAATTGCATTATAATTAACTAAATAAAAATAACACAAATTTTAAATAAAAACTGAATGTATGCCACAGTATGTAGGGGTAGAGTGCAGTTATGTGCAAATAAATAGTGAACGTACTAATGGCTCAAAAGGCAGACAGACATAACTATGCACAAATACTTTGGTATTCCAAAGTATTTGACGAGACTACAAAACTATTGGAGAGATAAAACATAAATTTAAAACACAACCATAAAAGAGTGGGTTTTAATTAATTCCATACAAAAGCTAAAGTAATAAACAAAACAGGAGCGTTAAAAAAGGGGTAACATGCACCGGATCTCCTTAAATATACCGGATATAGAATATTAATTAAACCACTTGCTAATTTGATCAAAATACCCTTTAAACTATTTTTCAAGTTTTTTCATTTCTCCCCTATTTAAGGTTCCTAACCTACATCTCTGCTGTGGGCTTTGCGTTAGTCATACATTTAAATATTTTGTTTTGTACTAGATTAATTTTTTTTATTTGTATTTTAATTATTACTAGTGCTCCAGTATCATGGTTTTACTGGTTTACCGGTTTTTGTTTTTGTACTTTTTATGACATGTCTATTGCAAAACATAATTACACTTAAAACAAAAATAATGCAGAAAAAAAAAAACAAAAATTATTTTGTATACTTTACTTGCAAATAAGCAAACCACCCAACTGGAAATAAAAAAGTCGTCTTTTGGACTTTTTCAACTTTTGAAAAAGTCGACCTTTCGATTTTAATAAATTTTTGAATAGTCGACTATTCGATTTTTTATCCAATTTTAACGAGTAAAATTGCAGTTTTATAAATAAATATTTAAAACTATTTTTTTGGTAAAAAAAAATTTTAGTGAAAAAAAATAGACTTTTTGAGGGTAAATTTTCTCGATTTTAAATAGCAACCGAACCAGAACTGTACCCGACAAATTGATGTATAAATCATGTTTATAAGCAATTTAGAGGATTTGGAAAGTTGAGAGAGACAGACATGCCTATATCGACTCTGTGATCTACAACGATCGATTACATTTCATGGTAGTGCTTCAGGATTTATAGATGATAAAAATTTATATTTTTTTAATTTTTTTTTTTTTTAAAAAATTGGACTTTTTTCAATTAGACTTTCTTGGGATTGTTCGACTTTTTTCCACTCAAAAAGTAGATTTCGATTTTTTTCAACAAAAATGCGATTATTCAAACAATAAATTTTTAGTACAACTCACAGTATTTTGCCTCAACACTTAAAATCTTATTTCACTTTTCTTTTGCCAAATGTAATACTAAATTTAGAGCTGAAATTGGCTGCCAGCAAAACGACGCAATGAGTGTTTAAGTCATTTTCTGAGGTGTTACAAATGGAATGACAAATTCAATATACCCACAAGGAAAATTACAACCCAAAAAAAAAGACTAATTTAGCAAAAATTTAAAGAAAACTCAAAAATTTCTTTTATATTTATTTAGATTCCAGCATGTTTAATGAGTTCTTTAGAAGCATTGTCGCAATTTATTAAAAATGTTTAGTTATTGTGAATAATAAGATCTCTGATTTCAGTTATAACTCATTGCAACGATGCTTCAGTGAATCAATTTGATTGGATACACTACTATCAACGATAAACATCTTCGCCATTTCCAGTACGAGATTGAGAAGCATGTTACAGGATCCTGTTTAAGCGGATAATTTTTGTTATAACTCATTGCCCATTATCTGATATGTTTGGCCTATAATGAAATGAATTTTAGCCAATTAAATGAATTAATCTTGTTTTTTCATCTTAAACAGAAAAGCATTTTTGAGGGAACGGTTTTTACTTATTATTTTACAATTAATTATAGTCAAAACTTGCTACTCCTTTAAAATTCCATAATCGCTTATAATTTGATAAATAATCGTTTAATCGATAATAGTAGAAACAGAAAAAAGAAGATGGCTGGTTAATCACTCATATTTCAGATCAAAAACCGATTTTTTTTATATAAAAATTAGAAATATCTAAGATCGCCAATTAATTGGTAAAAAAGCGTTTAAAAAGCGAGAAAAGCAGATCGTTCTGTGATCACTCATATTTCAGACCAGAATCAGAATTTTTTATATAAAAACACAAAATATCTAAAATCGCTAATATTTTGGTAAATAAGCGTTTAATCGAGAAAATCAGCTCGATCTGTGATCACTCATATTTCATAAAAAAAAAAATATATCAGACAAAAATTCGAAATTTTTATATAAAAACTCAAAATATCTAAAATCGCTAATAACTTGGTAAATAACCATTAAATCGAGTAAAGAAACTCGATCTGTGATCTCTCATAATTCAGATCGAAAACCAAATTTTTTATATAAAAACTCAAAATATTTAAAATCGCTAATTTAAATTTGGTAAATAGGCCTTTAATCGATAAAAGAATTTTTCCTTAAAAAAATCTTTCTTTTTTGGCCTAATCCAAAACCACAACGACTCTAGTATATACTGATCGGACTCTAGAGTATACTGATCTGCCATTATAACAATTGGAAAAATATATGATCTAACAACTTAAATTATTAAATTCTAACTTTTATCTTATTGTTTTGTACAAAATTTATTTCTGTGAGTGTAAGGTTGGCAACCGTCTAAGTAAGATTACTAATCTATTATTTTTGCAATGCAATTGTTTAAATTTAAATATATATTTTTCACTACAATTCATAACATTTATATTTAAATAACGAATAAATAAAATAAACAGCCATAAAACCAAAGCCAATTAAATAATATTTTTTTCATTAAGAATTATTTTAATATTTTGATTTAATGAGTTTATGTTTTTTGCCACTAATGAGAACATACATTTATGTATATCTAAAGGGGATAATACATCATTTCATTAAATAGTTTCTTTATATTAGTTAAATCTACAATAAAAAATCTAATTCCTGGTATTAAATAGACAAGCTCATATTTCCTTGTTATTAAGCGACTTATTCAATTTAATTCAATTTTCTTTTCAATTTAAATTGAAATAAATCTGGGTATTAAATAAAAAAAAAACAGATTTTAACTAATTTGCTTTGTTAGCAACAATTACTTTTAATACAATTCTTGCCAAAATAAGAAAACAAAGAAACCACTACCAACCACTCCTCAACTTAACAATAGAGTTTAAGTTTTTTTTTTTCTAAACATCACTTTAACAATGTTAATGGCCATTAACTAAATGGCTCAAATAACAAAACGTGATCACTTTAGTGTATAAAAACACCCTCCACCTTCTTTTTACTCCTCTTTTGCTGCAATAACTTCCTATAATATTATGGAAATAGTTAAATGTTGTATTCATTTAGTTGTCAAAAGTAAAAGACATGCCACAAACTTTACAATGTTGCAAATTAAAAGAGGAGGTTAAAATGTTATTTCTACTTTGGCTGAAGTAACAAAAGTTTAGCTATTAATTTTCTTTACATCAATTTGTTGTCAAATAAACGTGGCCTAAACTATTGATTAACAAGCAAATAAATTTGAAAAAAAAACAGTTAAAATTTTTTAGAAATGGTTAAGAAAGTCATTAATAAGAGTTTTGCACGTTTCTTTAAAACAATTTACAAATTACAGAGACATTTTTTAAGATTTTGGTTAATAAATACATATAACAATAAAAAATGCTAATTTTATTTGAAAACATTTTTGCAAAAAGTCTTCCATGAATTTTTTAATTATTAAAAATGTTTTACATTTTTGAAAAGAAGACACAATTTCCTACACTTAGATATATAGTATGTCTATTTTATCTGTTTCACTAGTCTTATTAATGGCTTCAAAATACACAACTTGCAGTAATTAGCTTTAACGTGTACTTATCTTGCATGTTTGGTAATGCAGTAGTAGGTAATGCAGTGACAAAAATACATATTAAAGATTTTTAAATTTCTTGTATGTTGTTGATTTTAAATCCATTAATTTGACTAGTGGAAAAGATTAGATGGTCATATTATATATCAAAGTGTAGGAAATTGTGTCTTCTTTATAAAATGCTTAAAATTTTAAATAATTATAAAATATATGGAAGATTTTTTGCAAAAACAAGACAAAAATATTTTCAGTTGACTTTTTAAAAATCCCAAAACTTAAAATTTTTATATTTTTGCAAAAACAAGACAAAAATAATTTCTGTTGAGTTTTCAAAAATCCCAAAAATAAAATTTTTTATATTATTGCCAATATTTGCATTGTGTGCTTTGAAATCTTCTTTCTTAAAAATTTAAAAGTTTTGGTTGTTCGAATCTATTTGATTCGATTATGTCTGTTGTTTTTCCTATACAACAAATCAGCTGGACTAATAATACCAAAATGTTGAATATGCATAGACAGACAAACGCCATTTTGTCTGTCTATGCAGTTAGCTAAGACACAATAAGCCAGTTAGTGAAGACACAAAACAGTGTTGATTACTCCCATATTATTCGGGAATATCATAATTGTTTTAAGAATTTAATTCATATTAAAGGCACGGTTAATAAATATAAAATTTATAACAAGTTTTTTTTAAAGAACCTGTTAACAATTTATGTTGCTAATCCGTTTCAATGGAAATTAGAATTTTTTTTCAAACAAATTTAAAGTGATTCAGCTCTAAAAATAATTAATACTCGCACATATAGTTTAAAAATTTCTTGGAAAAAAAATCAAGTCGTTTCTCATATACTAGAATTTATTATCATTTGATATTTATCTTAAAAAAAATATTTAATAAACAAACGGATTCATAAGAACTCAAGGTTTTTTGTTACAATTCTATAAAAAAAAAATGAATAAAAAAACTAAAAAAACAAATTGCGTGATTAAATTTATTGTGTATCATATAGATACGATTTATTTCAAATGACAATTACAGAGCAAAATAAAACAGAAACAAAAAAACGCAAGATTTTTCTAATAAAGCCCAAAGCCATTTTTATGCAAATAATAAATTTTCTATGACGTTGTTAAATTTTTAGCAGCTAAATTATTATAAAATCCAATAAAAAAGAGCACCTACAACTGATATTTATGTAAAGTAAAGTTGCAGTTTTATTTTTCAATAAATTATTTTAGTTTGAAACTGGGTTTTAGTTTTTTCCATTATTGGAAAAAAAAAATCTTGATAGCATTGAAATATATTGAGTCAGCTTTTTTAAAATACATAGAGGTATTGTTTTAGCTAAAATTGATTACAATTTTCCAATTCAATTGCAATGTCTATGAAAAAAAAATCAACTGAATTTTGTTTAAACTTGGTTTGCCAAGTAAACTATTTAAATCATTTGGCACTAAACAAGGTCTATTGTTTTATTTAGCTAAAAATAGCGAAAATTTTTAATTAATTAATTTATTTACAGCCATGAGGATTTTAATAAACTCAAAATTTACAGTAAATTTGAAATATAACTATTTCATATTTCAAGAAATATTTTAAAATAAAAGAAATACAATTTTGGCAATTACTCTTTAATAACCACCATCAAAATTTATTTATTTTGACATTCCGTTTGTAACTCATCGAAATATTCATCGCGGACCCTCTAAACTATATAGTATGTTCTAGTCTAGTTCTAAGTACTCTGAAATTATTCTGTAAAGTATGGCGAAATTTGGGCAACATTTGTATCTAGTCCCCATACAAGATCCCCCTTAGAAAATTACTTGAACATTCATAATTGTCTTATAATAATTAATATCTTGATGAAATTGGACATAAACAAGTTTTATATGAACCTAAATCTTTCTACCAACTTTTTGAGGATCGGTTCACAATTGATCCTAACCCCATATAACCCCTATATCAGAAAAATATTTTATTGTCACATATTGAGGGGGGTATATCAGATACGGCACATCCGAATATAGCCCCCTTACTTGGTATTTATTATTTTTAATCATCTATATATATAAAAATTAAATGGTCCATGTATGTAATGTGAGAACGGCTGGAGCGATTTGGCTGATTTTTTTTTATTCGATTCGAAATTTTCAGGAGATGGTTTGTAAAATTAAAAAATTCAAAATTTCCGGGTAAAACTCGGAAATTCTTTTTTTGGTGAGTCCAGTCAACTGTAATAAAAAAAGCTCCCTAAAGTATGCAGTACAAATTTAGATATTTTATTTGCAAATAAAAAAAGAACAGGCTGGTGTGCGTGGGTTGGAGGAACTTGAAGAACTAACATTAGTAAATGCTACCGGGCAAAGCCGGGGTGATCAACTAGTATTTTAATAATTTTGTAAACCTTTAATCCCTGCCCTTACTTCTAACACCGACAGTACCTTCCCATATCTGTTTGAAAGTACATGTAAAACCCATTATTAACAAAAAATTCTAATTAGTTTCTAAACACTTGATATTTTATTTATAAGTAGAAGATATGTTGTTTTTTTTTTTAGCAGTGAAATGAAATTTTATTTCATTATTATTATTATTTATATGTATTTAAAATAAATACTGTCTGGCAAAATCAATTGATCACTTGCATACATAAAAGTTTCTCACGCTTTATGGCGGCTACTAAAACAGCAGCTTCTAACATACGTTAGTTGCTACAACAAACAGCTAACTATTTGTGTTTTTTATGGCATTAAAACGTGTTCATTTTTCAAATATTTTTTTTAAGAGACAAGTCTGTTGTAGTTTTTATTTTTTTTTTATTTCAAAGAAAAATCATAAAAACACACAAACATTATAAACATTTTATTTATTTTACTATTACAAAAAAAAAAAAATAAAGCTGTTAGTAAAATAGGTAATAGTATCCACTACAAAATCGTCGTCATCATCATCATCATCCACATGATCATCACAACTATTTTTATTTGCAGTCGTAAACATTAAATCAATGACTGACGACTGACCGTACGAGAGTAAATAGTGTCATGTGAATGTGGATTTTAGAAATGAAAAATAATATAGAAACAATTATAAATTTATAGTTTCTTATTAAGAGATTATAAATACGATTTAGTAGTTTTTTGTTAGACTTAGTTTTGGACATTTAATATCAAGATCGTTATCTCTTTTTTTAAAAATTAAAATGTTGTTTCGGCTATCTTCTTAAAGTAAACCAGTCAGTAATTTTTTTCTTTTGATAAATGTGTTTTTTAAACTAATAAATTTACAATTTTCTGCTTAAAAGTTTGGGAAATTTAATATTGAGAAAATGTTTAGTCTCAAAATGAAAATGTTGTGTTGAAAAGCTTTAAAATTAAGTGAGATCTTTTTACTCTGCAGCCATTATAATATATTTACACTAAAATCAAAATATGTAAGTTGTTTTTAGCAAATCATGTTAAAGTAATTCCCCTAACCCCCATTATCACAATTTATAGTTAAAGTTTAACCTAAAGTTAAACTGATAGTATTCATAAACAAATTATTTTAACTGACAGTGATTAATTATAAGTTAATACATAACCAGACTTTGTGTTAATGAGGGTAAGTTTTTTTTTTGAGTTTAGTTATTCGAATTTTCAAAGTTAATTTAGCATGATTTAAATATGTTAATTGCTGACATTTTGTTTTCTAATGTGACACTTTAACTTTAATTCTGTACACTCTGGTCTCGTTTTGTGCGGATTTTTTTTTATTCGGATTCAAATTTATGCGTTTAAGACTTTTAGCTAAGACACAATCAACTAGTAAGCAAAGACACAATACAGTGTTGCATAGGTAATGATTTTGAGATGAATTCCAACAAGTCGTGTTTTGTTCATGTCATGAAATATATAGGAAATCATGTGGCAAATTACCGATTTCAGCAAAATAATTTGGTTGGTCCAAAAAAATACAAAAGAAAGAAATATACAAAACAATTTTTATTAATGTTTGTGAGTCTCCTGCAGGAAAGATATAAAAACTTTGTATAAGTATTTGGTAATGTTGAAAACTTTTGAACTTGGGGATGTATTTCCACAATAACATTTATCATAAAAACTTGAAATTTCATGAAAAAGTTATTTTTAGTGAAGAATAATTTAAAATTCGATTGCGATATTGTAAAAGATCGAAAGATTTTTTAATTTTATAGCTTTTACCATTGTATTAAATTAAATAGCGTTACTCCTAAAACGGGAAAAATATGTTCCAAAACTTTTTATAATCGGGACTTTGACCTTTATGATTGCTAAAATGGGGTGAATTGTAACATAAACATATTATGGTTACCGTAATCATATACATAATTACAATGACCATATTGTTAAAATAAAACTTGTAAAAATCAAACCAGGAATATTTCCTTTGAATATAATATCATCTTCTGTACTTCTTTAAGATCAATGAGTTATTATAGTCATTATGTGAATCTAGTTTCTTTGTGTATAAGCTTAAAATCAAAACAATTGCATTTTTACTTCAATCAAGGTTAGTTTTTTATAAAAAGTAAGAAAAAATAAATCAAAACATAAAAAAACAAACCCGTTCCAATGTTTTTTGTGGAGTGGGGTGGTTAGTTTACTAACCACCCTGGCGGTTCGCAAAAAAATAATGATAAACATTTTCGTTTAGTATTTTCGAAATAGCAAAGTAACACTGAATACGATGAACAATAAACACTCTATGCTTTTTTTATTGAATGCGTGAAAGTCTCTTAAAGAAACTGCGGTTTACAATATTTTCAAATTAATATATTTATCTAACCAGAGTACCCAGAAGGCAAAACTTTCCAAAAAAACATAAACGATGACTTCAAAAAATATAATTGTTTAGCAAAATGGCAATAAATGCCAATAAAACTATGTTTAAAAGAATATACAAAAGGTGGTTAGTAAAGTGACCACTAAACCGCAACGAGTTAATACCTGTTTGGATTTTTCGACTTTGATGATTTGCCTGGAATGGACAGGCTTTTCAACTAATATAAAATATAATTTTCTACATTTTGATTAAAGATCATTTTTGCATATCATCAACAGTTTTCGAGTTATAGCCAATTTTTGTTCATTAGCAATGTATTTTTGTAACCCAAAAATATTAGATAATAATAAAGCTTGTTTGCTTATGGCAAATCCAAATTGAAACATTTCTTTTGAACTGATAACAGCTGCTGTAAGTCCTTACGATCAATGAATTATTATAGTCTGTATATGAATCTAGTTTTTTTTTAATGATAACAATATAATGACTTATTTTACTGTAGTACTAGTTACCAATGACATTTGAAACATTTTCTCAAATCAATCATTTGACATTTCTAAATAAAAAGTACAAGATCAAATACAGTTTGATCAAACAGTTTAAAAAACAAGTTTTTAACAATTTAATCTAAACCACTGAAAAATCAAATATTTTTTTTTGTAAAATTCTTTTAAGTAAATCAAATTGCCTGTCATGGCTAACAATTATTTTAGTTGTCACATTTTAAACTATAAAATTTAATGTAATTACTATGAAAAATGTGCTTTAAATTTGATTTAATAAAAATCTTGTAGTCACCACCTCTACAAAAAAATGATCAAAAAATCTAAAATTAATTGTAACACATAAACGCTTTTAAAAAGCAAAACTAGTTCAATTATATAGCTTAGATTTAAGCAAAAAAAAAAATAATCGAAAATAGCTTAAACTAACAGCTAAAGTGTTAGAAACAAAACGTATTGTAAAGATAGATAAAATTTGTTTAAGACGAAAGACGAATTGAGGAAAGAGATTAAATTAAAGTGGAGCATTATTTAAAAGTGAAATATTCTTAACTTAATGAGAATTATATTGTTAATTTATGGCTTTATAACATAACATTTATAACATATTCTCAAATATACAGCCCAATTATGAATAAAAAATTCCGCTGGAGTTTGTTCCCCGGGAGTTTTTTCTCATTGAAATTGAATAGGAAAAATGAGAAAAGGGAAAAAACTCCCGCGGAATTTTTATTCATAATTGGGCTGATAATTTATTTTGAGTTTTATAACAGTTACAAACTTACTCAATAAAGAGTCTACTAATATACTTGTTCTACTGTGTAGCAAATCAAATTTGTGAAAGAAAAACCATAGAAATTATATTATTAGCAAAAATTTTTTAATAATATGACATTGCTAATTAACATACCTTGTAATGACTAACGCTTACATTACTTATAAATAGTTAGCATATAATCTAGTATATTATAAGCTAGACATTACAGAACTACTTCTAGGTAATGTAAGCAGTATGTGGTAGTCATTAAAAAGTATGTTAATCAGCATATTATTGTCAAATTCATGCTGGGAATATTTTTTTGTTTTATTTTTGCACTAAACTCAGTCCTTCTAAAATATCAAACAGCAATTATATTTTTGTATAAAATACTATGTATGCAGCTCTGTTAGTTAGTGAAGTTAGTCATTTGGTCGACAGTGTTTGTTTTTTCGTTAGTTTTTTTTTTTAATTTTTTTTTGTTAATGACAGGTGTCACAACATTTTTAAGGCAATAAATTTTCTAGCAATTTAAAGCTAATTTAACATACATTTCAAACAAGTCCACGATATATACATATCGTCACCTAAAATGCAAAATAACGTAGCATCTCGTTTCACAAGTTTATGGAGAGAAGCAAAAAACGATATAAAATGAAAACTACTTGAGATATTGAAACCAAATTTTTAAAACTGAATTACAATGATACTAGAATATATTTTATAAAAAAAAACTAATTTTTTCAAAGTGTCTTACGTTATTTTGAATTGTGGTTTTCAATAATAAAATCAATTTTGAATTTTTTGATGATATGTTGTTTTGCATTTTAGGTAACGATATATGTGTTTTAGTAAATATTTAGCTAACAAAAACTACTGGGAAATATTTTTGCAACGAGTTGTAGCAAAAAAAAAAAACAGCACCACTATTTTTCTGCTTCACCTGTTGCTTGAAAATCGTGCTGTATGAAAAAAAATAACATTTGTTTCGAATAAATTTAAACAACGATTAGTGACATTATTTTCTGCTTTTATTATTTTATTTTTATTTTTATTTTATTATTGTTACTGTTACTATTTACTTTCTATATTTTTTTGTTTTTGTTTTAGCTTAATTTACAAACTTTTTCTTAAATTGCCTTTAATCACGTAATATTTATGAATGACTCAGTTTGTATTTTATAAGGTCTTGTTTTTTTTTGTGCACTTTTTCATCATTAGCGTAAAGTGCAACATGTAATACATTTTACAATAGCAACAGTAACAACAACAATTATAATAAATAAAGTTGTAAATGTTAGTTGAAAGTTCCACTTGAGTAAAACATGTACGGCAACTCTACAGTACACTCATGCACAAAAGTATGTAGAAAAAAAAAGAAATAAAAAAACCTATTTCTTAGTATTTAGTTTAGTATTTTAGCAGTTGTTGTTATAATGAATGATTTTGCAAACAAAAGTTTTCGCTAAGAAAAAACTGAGCTCCCCCCATCAATTGTTAAACAGCGATAGTGTTTGAGTAAAAGGAGAGTACAAAAAAAGTTGTGCTTTTTTTCTGTTTAAATAAATTTGTTTATTTGTTAATGTTAAGAATTATCAGTAAATTGCTTTTTTTTTTAAATACAACTTAATTTTTGTGTTATGAATTATTAACCCTTTAACCTAGATAGTTTTTTTTAAATAAATCCGGGTAGGTCGGATAATTCGCATTTTTTTAATTTTTTTTTGGATAATTTTTAGTTCAATTTCCCACCCTGCATTGCTTAGAAGTAGAGATGATCGATCCCGTGATTTTTGAAGATCGTAGTTCGCAGTGATCACGGTCAATGTTCTTTAAACGGTGATCGTGATCAGAGTTTGTCTATGTGAAGCAAAATAAAGACAATGTTAAGCAAAAGACAGCTCTTATGTTAATCAAAATCTAATATTTACTGTTTTTATACCCATCATCAATATAACATATTGAAATATTGGTAGTAGAACCTAAAATTGTATATATCCTGGGTCCTCATAATATTCTAAGACGATCTAGCTATGTCCATTCGTCCGTCCGTCTGTCCCTCTATCAGTCTGTTAAAAACCCGATAGGGACCAAACGACAAAAGCTAACTTGCTGAAAAATACTTTCTGTTGAAAAAAATGTCATTTATTCTCACCTAGTCATTGAACATTATAGTGTAAACAACGAAGTTTTTGTTTGCTTCGAAAATAACAAATGTTGTGCCAACAAAGCGTCATATGAGGGAAGTTTTGTTTTACTTCTTTATTTTGAAGCAACTGCTGTTCATCAAAGCTTATGATGAATGTGTCCCCTCGGTTTCAACGTGAGAGACATCGTTTGTGCGGTTTAAAGGTGGTGATTTTGACACGGAAAACAAAGATAAGCCGAAGCGTAAGACATAAGACGTACTTGAAGCCCTGCCAAACAGCCGAATCGACACCAAAGCCAAATAACCATTGCAACCAAAAGGGTCCTAGCAATTATAAGCTGCTGAATTTGGTCAGGCCATCACAGGAAACTTACGAACGTATCTAAAACGACCAGAAAATACGGCCAGACATAAAACTGTAATATTCCATCACGACAACAATCGGCCACATGTTGCAATACCTGTTAAAAACTATTCGGAAATAAGTGGTCGGGAAGTAATTGTAATTTAAGAGCTCTAGGTGAGATTATTCATGCGACTTCTAGAAGATGACGTTGCGTGTATAAATAGTAACAGCGAATTGTGAGTCAGTCAGTAGGCGCTGTTATAATTTACATCAACCGTATTACCAGTGTGTTTTTTTTAAGAGTTTAATATAAGTGTGTGTTTTAAAGAGACTTATTATTTAAACTGTTGTGTAGATTTTAATAAAGAGTTGTTACACATTTTTAAACTGCTGGTCGGTTTTATTTGCAATTAAAAGAATCATAAACCGGATTATTTTAATTTGATGGAATTAAAGGAAATAAACCACCATTTTTAAAAGGTAAAAACGTAACAATAACGTACATTTTAATTTGTATGCATCTCCATTACTTAGAATTAGTTTAATAATGGCTGAGATATAATATAATATTTCAGCAATACAGGTGACATAAAATAGATTCTTAACTCACATTAATGCAAAGCACTTGAATGGGTATATGAATAATTGTAACGTATCAACACAAATAGTCAATACAATTCTCATTTAGTTAAGAATATTTTATATAGAATTAGTTATGATTTTTTCAAAAGCCAGGGTGCTGTTACTATTAACATAACTATATCTTTCCCAAAATACAAAATCAGCCATCGTCTGATCGGTTAACATGATATACCCAGAAGTATACGATGGCGGTTTATAGTGTTTCGTTGAAGTGATTTGATCGTCACACTGTTGCAGAGTTTGTATAAGTTGTTCTCTAATTTTCCCGAGATAAATTTGTAGTCTCTGTTGAAAAAACAATTGAAATCATATGACATAACATTCTGAATATTTTTGAAATACTTGCAATTACAACATTTCACGAGATAAACATATTTTTGAGCATTTCATTAAACTCAATATTTCCTAACTGCTTATTTACCTAAATTAAATTATTTTTTCATTTGTTTTAAAATTCTCTATACAATTTCCTTTAAAAATATATGGTCATCATCTGTTTGCTGTCTGTCTGTCATTATCACTAGTGCGTAACATGACTATTGTTATTATTCTATTTTTTGTTTTCTTTTTTTGTTATTTCGCAGACATAAATAACAAATAAATGAATAAATTCATAGAAAAAAGTAACTTAAAACAAAAATTGATATGTTAATTATTGTACGAGTAATTACAACAATAGTATTTTTGCATATAAAATAAAATTCAATAAACAAGCCAAAAAAAAGAAAACCTAATAGAAGGGGTACGCATAAGTAGCTTCTATGATCGTAAAACTGAGTGAACATATTTAAATATAATAACAATTATTATACTTTAGAATGTATTTGTAATAGAATACTACTTTTACTTAGTTTTTAATAAATTTTAATTAAATGTCTGCCATAATAATGTCATAAATATAATAATTACATGCTAATTTTTACACATGCTAGGCAATGAAAATCATATTGTTGTCAACTCAATATTTTGTGTCATTTGTCAAAGAGATTTAATGAATAAAAAAGGCTTTTAAGGAGAAAAATATAAGAAAATGATTCGAATATTTCTTATCAGGTTATGAGGCCTTCAGCAGTTTGTTTTCTCAAAACATATAAAATACTTTTAAAATTTATATTTTTGGTTAGGAGAGCCTTAATTTACCCATTATTTCTCTCAGTGTTGCTACAAAATTCTCATTTTGTAAAGTGGTTTTATTACATCAGTTTTTTTTTCTTATAAATTTCAATTTCTAATTATTTCCTTAACTAGTCTGAGACTGTTTATATTAAATCGATATAGTTAGTTACAATTTAAAACATGTTTTTCTAAATGGATCTTCTCTTGAAGATCATTAATCACAGCTGTATAAGGCAATGTAGAAAGAAGAAGACAATTAAGTCATTAATATTGAATAAATCAATAGTAACAGAATTATGGTTGTAAATGATAGAGTCTATAAAGCAAGAGTTATTTAAAAGAAAACGATTACAAAATGAGGGTAATTAATAAATGATGGCTATAAGAAAAGCTAAAAAGGGAAATCAAAGAGGTTAATCACATTAAACAAAAAACTAATAGGTTTTTATTGAGATGTATTTCATTATTAAATAAATGAGAGTGACTTTTTCAAAAGTTTTATAAAAAGCAGGAACAAATCTAAGCATACAAAATAAAAAGTAAGAAAAATAAATGGTTTAAATTTGTTGTTGAACAATTTACCAAAAATATTTACCCCCTTATTCATAATACATTTTTAATTTTATAAGAGGTTTATAAAACAGAATTTCCATACAAAATTTGTTTATAAACCTGTAATAAATTTAAAAATTGATTATGAATAAGGCCTTTACAAATTTGAGAGTTAATGGCATCAGAACGAAATAAACTAAGCATACAATTTTTGGTAGCATTAACAATTCTAGTTTATGTTAATTTTTTTTAATTTGTATCAAGTAAAAAATTCAGTAATTTTGACTTAGAATTTGTTTTCGATCTTTAATTGTTATTTTGTATGCTTAGATTTCTTCGTTTAGTAGTAAACTTATGATAATGACATGCCAGGTTTAAATTAGCATACTTTGTAATGAGCCTGCTTAATTTTTAAGAAGTTCATTAATATCTGCCATAATAATCAGTTCAATATATAAGTACGTATTTATTAGGTATCTCTATACATTCAATATATATTGTGATATTTGGATCGCGATCGATTTTCATGTTCAATATTTATAGCGTCAGTATTTACATTATTTTTGTGCTGTACAGGTCGGTCGTTGACTAGAAATCCAATGTATATCCAAGGCATCGCGAGTTGATATCACGAAATATGATAAGCCTTCATTATACAGTGGTTGGCAAAACAATGGAAACTTTTCCAAATATTCATTAGTGGCCTAAAATCTGACATATACTTTTATTAACTTAATTTAACAAATGACATAATTAATTAAATTCTAAAAAAGAGAAAACAAAATTAAAAGATTTCTTTATTACGGCATTGACAAAACAATGGAAACTTAGGTATTATTTTAACAAATATGGTCTAAACTTTGCAATAACTCACTATTTTGTTGGGTATCCCTTATTTTTTATAACTGCTACACATCGACGATGCATTGAACCAATTAAAGAGTCAATGGTCTCCTTTGAAATATTTAGCCATTCCCTTATAACCGCCTCCGATAAATCTTCCTTCCTGGTGTAATTTTGGGTCCTTATTTTACGATCTATAATTTCCCATAGATTTTCTATGGGATTGAGATCTGGCGATTGGACAGGCCACTTCAAAACACGTACCTCGTTGGATTGTAACGTTGTCGTGTTGGAATCTCCAAACTAGGGGCATATTTTCCTCAGCGTATGGATACATAACATCGTTTAATATGGTTCTGTATCCTATACCTGTTATGGTATCTTTTATAATATGAATTGGGCCCATACCTTGCCCTGAAAAACATCCCCATACCATAATATTGCCACCGCCAAACTTTACAGTCTTATTTGTGTACTTTGGATGTAATCTTTTTCCCTTTGGTCGTCTTACAAATGTTCTCCCATCACTGCCTCTTAAATTGTATTTGGATTCGTCGGAAAAGAGGACAGTATTCCATTTCTGTATCGACCAGTTTAAATGATCCCTGGCAAATTGTAGACGAGCAGAACGGTTCTTTTTAGAAATGAGTGGTTTTTTCACAGGACGATAGCAACCAAGACCAGCCTCATTTGCCCTGCGACTAACTGTTCGGGTAATTATTTCTAATTTTAGGCTATTAACAACCTCTCGAGGAGTTATTTTTGGGAATTTCTTGAACTCTCTCGCTATTAAATTATCTTGTCTAGGAGTAGTCTTACGAGGTCTTCCACCTAAATGTTGAGTTTTTACAGAACCGGTCTCACGAAATTTCTTTATAATTTTTGAAACTGCTGATTTATTTATTGAATATTTGTCACAGATACTTTTTTGTTTTAAACCAGCTTTAAAATCGTTAATTATTTTATTTTTTAAGTCTTCACAAATCTTAACATTAGCAATTTTCGGTAACTTTGAAAAGAAAGCAATTATGCGAAAAACTTAGAAAAAGAAATTGAGAAAAATTACCAGAATATAAAAATAAAATAAAATAGCTTGTTACATCTTTCTTTTAAATATTATTTTCGTTTTACACTTCTTTCTTGCAGAAGTTTAAAAGTTTCCATTGTTTTGTCTGTAGCGAAATGTGAATATTTTTAATTTTGTTCCCATTTTTCAGAATATAATTAATTATGTTGTTTGTTTTTCAGTTAATTTATATAAATAAAGCAATACAAGTAAAATACTAAATAAAATTTTATTTTAAAAAAAATATTTTAAATTTTGGTCTACATATGGAATATTTGGAAAAGTTTCCATTGTTTTGTCAACCACTGTATATCAGGTGATCTTCAGGAAGTCTTAACAATCAATGAGTAATAAGCTATTATAGATCTTACATGTAACTAGTTATTTAAGTGATACCAAAGTAATGACTCAGTTTAGCCCCGATTTGTAAGCATGCATGGTAAGTAGTTGCCTGCTTACCGCTCTAAAATAATGAGTTATAATACCAATGTATAAGAATTTTAAATTATTTTTGACAGAAATTTAATTTTAATTAGTTGTTAATGAATGTTTTTTTCTGAGACAATTCTTCATTTTGCTTTAAATTTGTTTTGTATCAAAATGTGTATAAATTTAATTTCTCTGTTCTGTTTTATTATACCATTATGCAGCTGCTCATATTAATTTAAATTCAAGACATTGATAATTTGAATATTTCATATAAAACAACAACAAAATTTGTATACAATTGTATTCGAACAATAATGAAGATTCGTTGAAGATAGAATACAAAAGAAACACCTGTAATCACAAACTCAAACAAATAGTCAGAAGCAAGAGGGTAGTTTTAATTAATTAAAATGATATTTAAAATATATGTACTATATTGTAATAAACATTTAAATAAACAAATTACAGTTTAGAATAAATGACATATTGATTCAATGATGATGATACCAACCATATAGTCTAAAGCTGTGGTCGGCACTTAGAGAACAGGGGCCGAATATTCAGATGTACACAACACGAATGTTAGCAAAATTATAGGTTGACAGTCAAGGTTACGACTAAAATTCAGCTATCATCAAATTACTTTCAAGTGACAGATAAATCAATTATTAAAAAACTTTTAAAAATTTATTTTTTTTTCTATTTTATACCAATGCAAACAAGTCATTTAATCTAAATGGTAAATACCAGTATTTATTTATTTCTATATTAAGAAAATTAATAAAAGTAACAATCTAATATATTTGAGAAAAATCCGCCAAATTGCCAACACAGTACAGTGGTTTAAAAATTTCAAAAGAAGACTAGGTTTGTAAGACTGACAGATATAAGCATTTAGAACAAGTATGTAGAATTATTGAAAACTTTAGATCTGTAGGATTAACATTTTAAAGAAAAATATATCCTATCAATTTTCAAAATAAAATTTGCCATAAAAACTTAAATATTTATGATGTGATTTTTCGTGAAGAAAAATTTAATATTCAAATTAGGGTATTACAAAAGCTGGCGTATCTTTTGAACACGGTTTATATTTTTAACAACTTATACGTCATTTTGAAGGGTACGTATCTGTCATTTAATCTCATGTAGTTATTGAACATTATAGCGTAAACAACGTTTTTTTTTGCTTTGAAAATGTCGAGTTGTGTGCCAACAAAGCGTCATATACAGGAAGTTTTGCTTTACTTCTGAAAGTGGTGCTGAAGTACGCCGATTAATCATGAAAGCTTATGGTTAATGTGTTTCATCGGCTTTCAGAAGTAGAGATTTTGACAAGGAAGACAAAGATCACCAGGCCAGCAAAAAAAAGTTTGAAGACCAAGAATTGGAGGAATTACTCCATGAAGATTGTTGTGAAACTCAATTAGAACTTGCAAATTCATTGGGAACTACTCAAGCAGCAATTTTTAAACGTTGGCGAGCAGTAGGATTCATCCAAAAGCAAGAAAATTGGCTACCATACGAATTGAAGCAGAGAAACTTTGAAAGACGATTTTGTATGTCTAAAATTATGCTTCAAGGCTATAAAAGGAAATAATTTTTGCACCAAATCATTACTTGCGATAACCCGAAGCGTGAAGCCCGACCAAGCAGTCGAATCGACACTAAAGCCAAATATCCATGGCGCTAAGGTAGTGCTCTGTATTTGGTGGGAGCAAAAGGGTCCTATCTATTATGATCTGCTGAAGTCTGATCAGGCCATTACAGGGAAACTGTACCGAACACAACTAATTCGTTTGAAATATTGGCCGAAAAAAGCCATGAATATGCGGCCAGAAATGAAACCTTAATATTCATGACAACGCTAGGCCACATGTTGCAATACCAGTTAAAACTATTTAGAAAGAAGTTGTTGGGAATTTTTGCCTCACCCGCTCAGTCCAAATACTATTTATTTCGATCTATGAAGAACGCTCTCTCTGGGATACGTTTCACTTTGCAAACAGAGTATCCGATATTGGCTTGATTCGTTATTGGCCTCAAAAGATGAACAGTTCTTTTGGCTCGAAATCCACATGTTGCCAGAAAGATGGGAAAAGGCCATAGCTAACAATGGCCAATACTTTGAATAAATTTATTTTGCACAAATGTTTCAAAATAAAAGTAAAAAATTAAAAAAATTGCGCATTTTTAAATTTTTAATTTTTTGACTAAATTTGAGACTAAATTACGATCTCATGTATATGCTAGTGAACTCGGAAAGATCTTTGTTCTGATTGTGTAAAATTTCATTTCATTCAAATTATTTCTTAAAAATAAAATGTTTCTAAACCACTGTGTACTGCCTAACAAGCCGGTACAATGACTTATTTGAAAGTCTTCAAAAAATACAAACAAAAAAAATCAACCAAATGTTACAGACCGCTCCATACAATGTTGCTGGTTATCTTCCATTTCTGTTTAAAATTGTTTCCATCTAAAGTTTTTAAAATAAACACATCTTTGTCCAAATTGAAAAATATAAACAACATTTTCAAATCAATTTTTAATGAACAACTTTAATTCAATATGATGATAAAAAAAAACACTCAAAAACAAAATTGAAATGAGGCAAAAACTGAAAAAAAATAAAATAATCAATCTGATATTATAAAATTAACTACAATACATAATGTTGAAAGGCACAGAACAGCCAAGAAGGAAAACAAAAACTACTATTAAAATCAAAATACGGAATCGCGCAATCGGCGTTTTTTTTTTGTTGAAAGAAAGATACACAGCCAAAGGCTGAAAAAAAATCACAAACACCCAACAAAAAGCCAAACAGACAGATAAAGAAATCAGTTGGAAAAAAAATTACAAAAAAAATATAAAATGTATGAAAGAAAAAACTTGTATGTGATTGAATCATGAAATGAAAGAAAGTCAGTCAGTCAGTTAATGATAAAAAAGTATTTCAAATAAAACAAAAACTGAGAAAAAAAACTAACAACGTAACAGCAGATTGTAAACATTTAATAATAATAATAAAAAAAAATATTGAAAGAAATACAAATAAATCTTGCATGAATGTTTCTTTTTGCGTTGAAAAGCAAACTTAAAAGACTACACTTAAACTTAAAATTAAAGGTACACCAGAAATGTAATACATATATATTTGTTTAAAGAATTTACAAAATTGAATTCTGTATTTGACGAAAAAAAGTAACCACTTTTATCAATTCTTTCTTATTGGATATTAGATGATTTGTTTAAGAGAAAATAACGTCAATTGACTTAAATATTGGTTTAATGGAAAGAGAAATATCGATTTTTTAGTGCTTACGCTTTTTTCATCAAATATTTTATTTTTCCCTCATAAATAATGCCTTTATTCTGCTTTTCTGAAAACAAATGTACATAGTTTGGTAAGCGCACAAAGTGTTCTTTTCAAATAATGTTGCCCTAAAAACCCGAAAATATGCTACAAGTTTCACCCTCCATTTGATCAAAGGGTTAGAAAGGCAGCACTTTTTAAACAGTTGTCTTTGATGTTCGTTTGTTTAATGAAATAGTTTTGGCAACATTTTGTTTCAGAAAAGAAAACGATATTAGTTTCTGTATTAAACATGTTGGAGCAAACAGTTTGTTTAATTTTCAATTCTTATTAAAAGTTTTTTCATAAAGTGTATCTATAAATAGAAGAGGGGAGTGTTAATATTAAAACACATTCAATAATTATGTACATAATGTGCTATATAAGTGAAGTAATACAAATATCAAGCTTATAAACAACTTAATAAAGAAATATTATAAAAACACACCAGAATCATTAACCGCTTAAGGATCGAGGATCGACAGGCAAACATATTTAAACGATATTTCTTTTAAACATTACAAGCAGTTAGCTCCATAATTTAAATTGTTTTATTTGGAAATTTTTCTTCAAATAATTAATTCTTCAATACTTTTTGTTACATTTGCTGAAATGTCAGCAAGACAAACTACACACTGAATAAAAAACATGGTTCGGCATGTTTGTCCTTTGTAACAAATAATTGTTATTTTAATATAATTTCCACAATAACCCGAAGCGTAAGAGATCGTACGTGAAGCCCGACCAAGCGGCCGAATCGACACCAAAGCCAAATATCCATGGCGCTAAGATAATTCTCTGTATTTGGCTGTATAGAACGCAACTGATTCGTTTGAAGCAAGCATTGACCGAAAAACGACCTGAATATGCAGCCAGACATGAAACCGTAATATTCCATCGTGCAAACGCTCGGCCACATGTTGCAATACCTGTTAAAAACTTTTTAGAAATAATTGGTTGGGAAGTTTTGCCTCACCCACCTTATAGTCCAAGCCTTGCCCCGTCCGAATACTATTTGTTTCGATCGATGTAGAATGCTTTCTCTGGGATACGCTTGATTCGTTCTTGGCTCAAAAGATGAGCAGTTCTTTTGGCTAGGAATCCATATGTTGCCAGAAAGATGGGTCATAGCTAACAATAAATAAATTTATATTGTACAAATGTTTCAAAATAAAAGCTAAACATTTTAAAAAACACCCAATCATAATAAGTTTGGACTACAAGCATAAATCATAAAATGTTTACCATAACTATGTTTTTTCAATTCATGTAGTAGTAGTGTAGTAACTGATGACATTTTTTTATACCCTTCACCATGAGTGGCAAGGGTATATATAAGTTTGTCATTCCGTTTGTAATTTCCACATTTTTCATTTGCGACCCCAGCGGAATCGATATAGCCATGTCCGTCTGTCCGTCTGTGTTTTGAAATCAACTTTCCGAAGCCCCCAAATAACTTACATACACGATTCATACATCAATATCTCCGAAATTCTTCCGGCACGGTCGCTATTTAAAATCGAGAAAATCGGTCCACAAATGGCTGAGATATAAGGAAAAAACTAGGACAACCTCGATTTTTGACCTATATCTGGATTACAAAGTTATTAATATAGACAATATGGATATCTAATGATAGATATTTCAAAGACCTTCGCAACGACGTATATAAGACCATAGTAAGTTGGATATACAATGGGTCAAAATCGGAAAAAAATATTTTTTAACCCAAATTTTTTTTTTATCAAAAAATTTTTTTTTGTCATAAATTCTTTTTCCAAAAAAATTAATTAAAGAAATTTAAAAAAAAAAATTTTGAAAAAAAAAATTTTTTTTAAAAATTTTTAAAACTTTAAAAAAAAAATTTGATTTTGTTTAAATAAAAATATTTTTAAGTATAATTTGGTGAAGGGTATATAAGATTCGGCACAGCCGAATATAGCTCTCTTACTTGTTTACTCTCGAGCTTAAAAAAATTGATGAAACAATTTCATTATTTTAATAATTTATAATCCTTTTTGAGCAAATCACTGTTATTTAAAGATATTTCATCAATTTTACCTTAAAAAATCCCTTAAAAATTATCTCAGTTCATAATTGCCAACTGGTTAGTAGACACATTTTCTTTTTTACATGTTTGATTTACAACTTATGCCTAGAACTTCCGCTTGTCAACAGAAATTAGTGGACATAACCATCCCTTTCTTTAATTTAAACATATAAAGGAATTTCTACAAGTCACTTTAATTCCTAATAAGGGTGTTTTTATTTTTCACACAACACAGTGATGCGATTTCTTTAGAAATTTTCATTTAAATGTAACATAATTTTCTTGCTTGTTTAAATAATTATAATAACATTCCTTAACAAACAACCCTTAACTCGTACCAAATGATCTTTTAAATGATAATTATGGAAGTTCAAGAATTCAAATGAAGAAAAAGAAAAAACTACCCTAAAGAGGTTCAAACGCTTTTCGTGGCAGACGCTATTTATATAATTTATGCAATTTTCTACTCAAATCTGTTTCCTGTTTAAGGCAATTCTTTAGTTACTACAGTAATTTAGAGTTACAGATGTTGCAGTAAGAAAAACAAATTACTGAAGCATGACACCGAAGACGGTGGTGAAAAACCAACCAACCACCACCATAAGGGATCTGTGCTTGAAAACACCTGCGCTATTTCGGTGAATTTTGAAACAGTATTACAGATTTGGATTTTGTTAGCGCGGTATTGTTTGATCTTGCAACAAGTCACATCGATTTGGGTTATTGTACGTAAGAGTTTATAACATTGTTTTGAAAATAATCCAAAAATTTTAGATTTCTAAACCCTATTAATAAAGTATGCCAAACTTAGTAAAAAAATTAATAAAAATCCCTCGGAAATTTGTCAATTGTTTTAAACGTATAATAGGACATAACGTTAGTGCTCTAAAAGGGTTGAAATTTTGACAATTTAGCGGTGATTATTGTTAGATCCAAAAGGATATAAGTTTTAGGATAGATAAGAAAATGAAATTTTTAAATGACAAGCCAATTCGAGAAATCAATTATGGGGCTTGTTATCTATCAGTTCTCTTCCCTTAGAGATGTTCGATAACTTATACTGGAAGAATAAAAAAGAAACATTATACAAAACTACCAATAGTTGAGGCCAATCGCTTTTTTTGTAATGTATCTTTTAGGACTTCACAAATTTAAACTTCTTTCTATCATGATGGAAAACGGGGTGATCTATAGATTATCAAAGTTGACCTAATTTAGAAAAATTACATAAATTATGTAGCTATTTTTAATGCAGACCGATATTACGGAATTGCTACATGCTTATTTATTAGTGCTGGTCCACACACGTCAAAATTACTTGAACAAGTCTTGAGTTTATAGAAGAGAGAGGAAGAAAAGAGGAAAATCTTTCCAATCTCCGTCATCTACAAACATAAGACTTGCGCAAGTAAACTTGACATGTTTGAACCAGCACTAAGCAATGAGTTATTATTACATTCCCACAGAATATTCGGTTTCGAATTAAGCACACAAATGAATAATATAAAGTTTCGTTTTGCTTCGGATTAGGCCGATTAATGATCAATTGGCCGATAATTAAGTTTGATTCGGTATCGACTTTAAAATACCGATTTCGATCGGTCTTAGATTCTTCCTATTTAAGAACTTGTCTCCAATGATATCCCCGGTATAAAACTAGAAAAAACGTACAATAAAACCTTATTTTTTAAAGCAAAATTATAGCGATTGATTAAAACTGATCTAGTGATTTAAAGCAAATGTATCCAGTATTAAGTTAAAGCTTTAACAGCAAAAATTGTGCATGAGGGCTTTTAAGGAGCCTGACGCAGTTAAAGAAACTGAAACTGTAGTGCAAATTTATAATTTACGAAATGTTTTGTATATTTCGCCAGACGACACGATTCCGTTTGTTTAGATTCCACTTCTAAAGGGATTTAAAGTATTTTGGATTTCACTTTAAAGGTGCTTGAAATACAGCCCTTCTGTCCAAGATTACAATCGTGGACATTGGGTCTTCAAAAACCTGATAAAAAATGTGTATGAGTTAAGTCTTTAAAAACAGCCTCCATCGCAATAGGTACCGAATTCCCTCTCGTGTAGTTTACAAGACATGTTTCGACATGTTCAGAAAATTTAATTTTAAAAACGTTTTTAGTTCTCATTTGTTAAATTTTAATAAAATCTAACAATAATAAAAACATTTATAACGATTTAATTCTGTACACTTTGTATTCAAAAATTTTGAAAAAATTAACAAAATTACAAAACCTAGATTTTTAAGAGTAGACTTTTTAGTGCATCCCAGGTCCAGCATTGAGTAATCTAAAGATGATTTTGAACTTTATTAATATGTTTTTGTCCAAATTGGTTTAGACTTGACAACAAATTTAGGTCACATTTTTCTATTTTAGAAAACTATTCAGAACAATTGCAATTATATTGCTTTAAATTTTGAAAAAAAAAAAATTTAGTTTATTTTCAGTGAAATTTAAGGCAAATGTTTAAATAATTATTTTTTGATTGCACTAAACTTTCAACTGGACAAGAGAGCAGTACCTCATTTCTCATATTGTATGTGAGAAACTTTTAATTCGAAATATTTAAAAAAAACTCTTGTTAAACACAAAACCAGTAAGAGTAAATCATTTACTGTGTTTGTACTTTCAATGTATTCAGTTTGATATATTATTCTATATTATTATGTTAAAAACATAATGACTACTAGAATTATTAACATTATTTAGATTCGAAAACTTTTCACAAGTTAAAGAAACGAGATATAGACTTACTGAAACTCTTATACAGGTCTAAAAAATTTAAAAATTTTAAATAATATCATTTTTACAATTTTTTAATATATTAAGACAAAATAAATGTCAAACAATTAACAATTTAAATTTTTTTTAAAAAATTTTTTAAATATTTTAAATAATATCAGCAGATTATATATTTACCAGAAGCCACAATGATAAATTTAGGTCTCAAATTCTACAATCTTATCATCATCATAGATAAATACACAAAAATCGGAAACTCTACCGTCAAAGACCTAACTCAGTTGTCAAAAACTTAACATTTCAAATTTGTTATAAAATTAAAATTGACGTATGTATTTCCTTTTCAAATTTAGTTTTCTTTAATGAAATATTTTTACTTTTTGAAACCTTTAATAATTAAAATACCTTTACAATATCTCTATATTATCAACCAGGGAGTACATAAAACACACGACTTCAAAATTGTTAAACGACGATTGAGTTATTTTAAAATTTCCTACTGTCAGCAGATTTTATATTTAGCAGAAGCCACAATGATAAATTTAATTTTAGGTCTAGAATTCTATAATCTAAATGCATCATAGATCGGAAACTCTACCGCCAAAGACCTAACTCAGTTGTCAAAACTTAACATTTCAAAATTTTTATAAAATTAAAATTGAATTTTTGCCTTTTCAAATTTAGTTTTCCTTAATGAAATATTTTTTTGCACATTTTGTTTATGAAACCTTTAAGTAAAATAATTAAAATGCCTTTACAATACCTCAACATTATCAAACCAGGGTGGCCATAAAACACACGACTTCAAAATTATTAAACGACGATTGAGTTATTTTAAAATTTCCTATTGTTTCTATAGTTTTCCTTTAAAAAATCTTTTTCAAATAAAATAATTAATTATAAGCCTAATTATAAATTATAATCCAATGTAAAAACAACCGTTTTTAATGAGTGTGGATCTAGTCACAATATCTAAATTTAACAAATGTGAAACACTGGACCCTCACTCACTAAAAACAGCAGTATGGTATAAAGAATGCATTTATAACAAAAAAAATCATTTAAAAAAGCACTTTGTTCGTTTAAAAATAGGAAATAAATATTAAAATATACATACAGTGAGTAACAAAATAGTTGCATATAAAAAATCAACAATATTTTCAGGGATAATAAACAATTAGCTGGGGATTAAATATAATAAAAAGAATTTGTAATACCTATTTTTTACCCACTGTTTGTGTATTACAATAACCTTTAAATATTTATTATAAATAAATGTTTCATCGTTTTGTTTTGCTATATAAAGTATAATAATTAAGTATAGTTTAGTAAATAATTTTAAACTTTGTTCTGTTGTGTTGTGTTCTTTTTTTTTTGTTTTTCATTTAAATTGAAAACAAACTTTAAAAATAATTTATTTATTTATTTTCATTTAGTAACAATTATGGGAACAAAAAAACACTAGTTTCTGATAAGATTTTGTTGTTTTATTTAGCGTGTTGCTTTTTTTCATTTCATTTCAACTACAACAATAAAACAAATAAATTTCAAAAAAAAGAACACAAAAACATATTATCAGTTAGTATTTAAAATAGTGACACAAAGTAATATTATTAAAATGTTTCAAATTATTCTATTTGTATTTCTTTTTTTTAATGTTTACTGATAATTTTAATGTATAAAAAAAAACACTTACTTGAAAAAAATAAATAAATAATGGGTGGGAATTACACAAAAAAAAAGAAAAAAATAAGCATTGTTATTAAGGTAATAATGTTATAAAGAGAGTACAGTACCTAATCATAAACATAATTAAATATGTATTAAAACACAAAGAGGCGGAAATAAACTGAAATTCAAAATATGTATGTTGAAATGATGAAATAAATAAAACAAATTATGAAATAAAATAAAGCCTAAAGGTAGGCAAATATTTACACAAAAAAGCTTAATCACTTTTTTTAGCACAAATGTTAGTTTGACTTTGTTTACTCTTACAAGGATTTTGTAAGATCAAACAGATTGAAATAATATAAACTAAATATTTGCTTTGAATTGTTCTAAGTTCAAAAGGAGTTTTTGAAATAAATAAAAGAATTCAAATAATATTTGCTTTAAAACATTTGAAAATTTAAATTTAAATTTTTACTGACAAAAAGTTTTGAAATAAATACTCATAAAAATAACAAGTACAAGTAATTTAATTTCAAACAAATATTTTTTATAACTAGTTCTTTTTACATGTTTACCACAACCATTTTAATATTTTTACAAATTTTTTCAAACAATATTATGGTCACTGCAATTATGTATATGATTGCGGTAACCATAATTCAATTATACTAAAATTTAATTTTTCAAAATTATTTTTTCTATTTTTGATTAAAAATATAACAAATCTTTTTAAATTTCATACATATTTCAAAAAAGTAATATGTATGCATGATAGTAGATGAAAAAAAAATTTAAATAAATTGTTCCTAAAATTGTGAAAAATACATGTTTCATTCAATCAACAAAAAAGTAATATTCTTTTTGTAAGCCTGTGTTAGTTATCCAAACTTCCATTAATTTAACATTTTGGCAATTGCAAAAAACAAAACCATAATCGTAGTTCAATAAACTTTAAATTATACAAGTATAATAAACAAATTTATAAAAAATTAAATAAAATAAAAAAACATGTTTGATAAATATTTGCTAATCAAATAATACGAGTATAAAATACTTATTCAAAACAAATACAAAATAAAACCAAGGAAATTTGATAAAACAAATTAAATAAAATTCATTTATTTAAATAAATGAAATAAAAAAGTGTTAAAAAAAGTAAATATCATTTCATTAACGTTTTTAAGCGGAAAGTTTTACAGTTTTCAAATGAAATAAAGTGGAAAACTGGAATAACGTTTGAAAATTAAAAAAAAAATATTTAAACTACCATCTCGGATGCAATACTTAAAGAATATAAATAATGTTTTTATATTCTAGATTATGTAATTTTAAGTAATTGGAATATAAATCTAAACAGTGCACATGATAAATTTAATTGTTCTTTTGAAATATACACAGATTGTAGGTACAAAGTATTATTTTTTTCAAAAATCAAAATCATTCTTTTACAGCAATTGTTCTATTAGAGCATAAGTCTCACAACATAAGGTAGTTTTAATGGATGTACGAAAAAATCTAAGCTTACAATCATACTATTTCATTTCAAAAAAACAATAACGAAATAATCTAAGCATACAAAATGCATTTAATACACAAATAACCCTTTGATCGTTTGATCCTGAATTAATATCAACTGATATTAAAATCAAAATTCCACGAGTCCTTGTTTGTTTATAAGAACATATACATATATTTTTGGTCCTTATCCTAAATATCATAGTGTATTATTATCAAATGCATCAGTACGTTTCTTTAATCAAATAGTTTTTATTTTTATTTTCAATTTAATTTCAATTTAAAATTTATCAAAAATTGCTATGAATCTCTCAAAAACAATCAGCCTAACCACAAAAGCCTTAAAGTTGACTATTATTTTAAATTTCTTACCATAAAACAAATTTCAAATATAATTTAAAATTTTGTTTTATTATTTTAAAATTAACTTTATGTTTTGAACATTTATGTAACATCATGTTTTTTTTTTTAATTTTTAGAAATTTCTTTTTGTTTATTTACATTCATTGAAAAATATTTATATTTATTTGAATGTATGAGTTGGAAAAAGTTTTGTAAGCTTTTTTAAAATATTTCTTATGGTACAAAAGATCTATTTTTAAATAAAGTCGACTTTCTTTTATAGTTAGGCTGAATGATTATAACATGAAATAAATCCAAAAATAGGAAAAATAAAATAATTTAGATTCGATTTTTAAGCTTAAAACATTATGGAAAATTATGCAGAATATTCGTGTGTTAATATTATTCTGCCTCACTTTATATGCATATTGACTCATATTTAATCGATATTCAATATTCAGTCAAATGCTTTTAACAATTATAGTCTAATTAAAATGTATGCTTAGATTATTTCGTTCCTAAAAAATGTTTCATCATTCTTCTGTTTTTTTCATTTAAAACTTACATTAAATAGTTTCATATTTATGCACTAAATATATTTTTATTTTGTATGCTTAGGTTTTTTCCTATACAGATTTCCATGAACTGGCTGTTAAATCAAAATCAAAATCACAATAAACTTTAATTCCATGAAAATTCCAAATTTTATTTGCAACGAGGAGTTTTTCTAGATTAAAGATATACCATTAATTGAATCTATATTTTGTTCATGAAGAGTTTAAAAAATTACAAATAATGAATAGCGAATATTTGATCATGTTTATATGGATAACATGGTACCACTGTTTTCGTGAAATATTTATTTGATCTAACATGATATTTGTAAGAGCAAACTCTTACAAATTTTTTGTAAGAGCAAACTCTTACAAAACACTTGAACATTTTGTTGGAATTTGACTTGAATGCAAGTGTAATTATGTTTTAAACTTGAAAAATAAATTCAAGTACTTGAACATTTTGTTGGAATTTGACTTGAATGCAAATGTAATTATGTTTTAAACTTGAAAAAATTAAAAACAATTAGCATATGGCTTGAATTTATATTTTCTTTCACAGTGTAATACAACTGTAATTCCATTGCTTGACTTTAATTCAAGGCTTGAATTACACTTGCTTTCAACTTGAATTGCAGTAAATTGCAGTAAAACTGCTTATATAAAAACTGCTTATATATAATAATTAGCTGCTATTGTGTTTTTATTTTTACAAATTAAAGCTGATTTATTTAAATAAATATTTTCCAAAGCAAATGGAAATATGCATCCTAAGTATGAAAGAAATTTTAAAGTTAATTTTTTGTTAAAGTCGACTTTATTTTAAAATAGAACTTTTGTTTTTATTTGAAAAAAGCTTCAAAACTACATTTAAATAATTGAAAATATTTTTCAATGATTGTAAATAAAAAAAAAAATTAAAAAAACAGCCTAACTACAAAAGCCTTAAAATCGATTTTAAATCCATAAAGTTGACTATTATTTTAAAGTTCGTACCATTAAACAAATTTTAAATATAATTTAAAATGTTTTTTTTTTATTATTTCAAAAAAAAAGCTTTTTGTTTTGAACTTTTATGTACATTTTGTTTTTTTAATTTTTGGAAATTTCTTTTTATTTACATTCATTCAAAAATATTTTCAATTATTTGAATGTATATGTTGGAAAAAGTTTTGAAGCTTTTCTCAAATAAAAGCAAATGTTCTATTTTAAAATAAAGTCGATTTTAATAAAAATTAACTTTAAAATTTCTTTCATAGTTAGGGTGAAAATGTATATAAAAGTTCAAAACAAAAAGCTTCTTTTTTTGAAATAATAAAAAAAAAACATTTTAAATTATATTTGAGATTTGTTTTATGGTACAAAATTTAAAATAATAGTCAACTTTATGGACTTAAAATCGACTATAAGACTTTTGTAGTTAGGCTGTTGGATTTTTTGTGATCACACATATTTTGGCGAATATTTCCTTAATAATTTTTTGGATTTGAAAACTAAAGTTGATGAAAGTAATAAATTGCGTCATATAGAATTTGTGAATATGTTGTTATTCGGAAAGAAAGAAGTTTGGGGAAAAAAAGTCATGATCAATTTATAATATTTATTAAAATGATCATGACAATTATGAATATCTTTATTCTGTGTATTAAAATTGTGGAAATGAATTATATTACAGCCATATTATGAATTTGGGAAGAAAATTCTGAAAAATGTTTGAATGATCTTTAGTAATTCTTAATGTTTTTTGGAAACTTATTTTAAGATTTTTTTAAGTATTTCATTATCTCGAAAATGAGATGAAATATTGTGCACTGTTCTAAAGTATGTATTCAGTTCCTACTATAAATATTAATTCCCTAGACTTTATAGATCGTATTTTACTGTACTTAATAAATAAATAACAAACATTATAACAATAAAAAATTTATCTTTTCTAAATAAAAATTTTTGTTGCACATAAATTTTTGCACTATACATACATAATTTATTTCCTCATAACAAAACACAAACGATGAAAATTTCTTTATAATTAAATTTAATAATAATACAAAAAAAACACATAATTAAAACGTATAATAAACACTTCACAATAATAATAATAATGATAATGATGTAAATTAAATACATATGTATAAAAAAACAAAATTAATTAAATTACAAACATAAAAAATGCGGCTTAAATACAGTAAAAAAGGGTTACCAATTTATCATTTACTGCTGGGGAAATTCAGCAAAAACTACAACAGCATTTTGCAAAACAGCTCACTACACTCGAAGAACTCTCTGAAAGAGAGCTAGCTAGCTGGTGGTTTAATGGAGAATTTGCAGAGAATAAAAACAACAATGGAAAACAACGCCAACTAATGGGGAGCAATAAATGTCAGTGTATTTGTAACCAGAAAAAGTCTCCAAAATGATTTTGTATCAAAAATAAATAAAAAAAAAGATCGCACCATCATAGTTAGTTTATTTTTCAAGTCGTTGTTGTTGTTGATCGTTGTTCACTTTATTCCAGTATATTTTTTGTTGTTTTTCTTTCACTATTTTCATAAACGGCGTTATCTTTAGAATTATTGTTGTTGCTTTTATTTGATTTTAAATTTTTGTTATAAATTGTTAAAATGTATTACAAATTTAGCGTTTTTTTATTTATTTATTTTTATTAGTTTACAACAATTTATTTATCTAGCTTTTTTGTTATAATTTTTTTGTAAACAATTGTTTTTGCTTGTCATTAACTTTAGAAATTTTAATTATTTTTTTCCATTATGAAACAGTTTTTTTTTTTAAATTTCTTGGACTTCTAAAAATGTTTCACATTTCGTCAAAACAATTTTTAATGGCGTTTTTTCCTACGTCTTCTTTTGAGAAAAATGATCATGATTAAGTTTAAGAGTTCTTTTTTTTTGTTGTTTTTTTGCAAGAGTATAAGTTTCATTGTGTGTTTTTGTTGTATATAATAAAAAAGCACGAATTGAAAACAATTTTATATATATCTATACATTTTATAGTATATGAAGAAGGTACATATATAATATTAAATTTCAACGCACACATTAGCAAAAGGCGGCAAATTTTATTTATTTTTTTATATTTCCAACGTATATTTTTCGGGCGTTTTTAGGCTGGCAACAAACGGAGCAGGAGAAGAGTGACATATTTCTCATTTCATTTCACAAATATAGCGTGTTCTTTACATTTAATTGAATACATTGTTTGAAACTTAATTACATTTTTTTTTTGTTTTTTGAAACAATTAAAAAAAAAATTAAACACTTTGAACCAAATTTCTTATTAGAAACTATCTGCTTTACTTTATAAAATTTCAAACAGTTCTTTTTTTTGAAGTAGTCCACAAATAGTTTTCCAAACATTTTCCGTTTTTATTTCTCAAAACCGTTTCTTTTAAACATTTTCTTTTATATTTGGTATTTTTTTTTTGGTATTCATGTTTCTTTTTTTTATTTGAAAATTTTCCTAAAAAACCGCCGTTAATTTAAAACGATCGTTGTTTACCTTAGCGTTACTCTTATAAGACTAAACTCTAGTTTTAAAAACGATGTAGCAACAAAGCGAGCGTAGAGCATTTTAATGATGGTTTGAGAGTTTTTTGAGTGTGTTTTTGTGAGTGTATGGCAACCCATGGCTGATATTTCATTTACTACTTACTGCTCTAATCGTACAATAACAACAACAACAACTACAACAACGCATTTACTATCACAAATATCAGAACAAAAGACAGCAAGTACAACAGCTAAAACGAAAACAACAACAGCAACAACAAAAATCAACCACTACTTAGAAACCTCTTGTACACTTACAATTCCAAACAATCATTACGAAAAGATCGGGGAGCAAAAACAGCCAAAGCCGGCAAGCTAATTTAGCGATTTTGGGAGATGATAAATGTCTGTTTAAATTGAACGAGTTTTATTCCAGATGAAATAAATTTTTAGCTTTTATTTTGAAGCATTTGTACAATATAAATTTATTGAAAGTATTGGCCATTGCTAGCTATGACCTTTTCCCATTTTTCTAGCAACATATGGATTCCGAGCCGAAAGAACTGCTTATCCTTTGGGGCCAAGAACCAATCAAGCCAATTTGGGATACTCTGTCTTGAAATGAAACGTATCCCAGAGAGAGCGTTCTGCATCGATCGAAACTAATAGTAGTCGGATTGCCTCCAATTCTTGGTCTTCAAACTTTTTTGGCAGCCTTGGACATCTTTGTCTTCCGTTTAAAAATCACTACTTCTGAACCGAACAAACCATCTCTCGCACATTGAAACCAATGGAATACATTCACCAAAAGCTTTAGTGAGCAATTGGAATTGTGAGAGGCTGCACGTGGAGCGTTGTTTACAACATTTGCGATCAATTTATTACTCTTGTTTGTATGAAAATTCGAATGGAGACATCTATCGAAATTCTTCAACAAATTATATAGAAAATGTTGTCTCCTTTTAGGGGAGACTAAGAATTTCTAAAGAAAATGTTGTCTCCTTTTAGGGGAGACTAAGATTCTCTTTAGAAAATGTTGTCTCCTTTTAGTAAAGACTAAAATTTTCTTGAAAAATTAGTCTCCTAAAGAAAATCCTATAGAAAATCTTAGTCTCCTCTTAAAGGAGACAAAAAATCCTATAGAAAATCTTAGTCTCCTCTTAAAGGAGACAAAATTTTCTATAGAAAATCTTAGTCTCCTTTTAAAGGATGCAAAATTTTCTATAGAAAATCTTAGTCTCCTATTAAAGGAGACAAAAATTTCTATAGAAAATCTTAGTCTCCTTCTAAAGGAGACAAAATTTTCTATAGAAAATTCCTTAGTCTCCTCTTAAAGGAGACAACATTTTCTATAGAAAATCTTAGTAATGGTGATGCACTAGCATATTCACAAACTCTCGGGCGGTACTTATGTCACTTAAGTCTTATACTAGGTCGCTAGCTCGTCTATCTGAAAGCACTCTAGGAACTACTAGGTCTTTTAATGTCTAAATGGGACCATTAAAAAAGAAATCTTCACACACTACATTCAGAAAGCTAACAACAGATGGAAACATAAAGATTGCTAGAAAATTTTGTCCTACATACAATAAAAAACGCAGTACAAAATTCTTCAATAAGAACCGTATGGTTATTTCGAAACTAATAGCGGTGTTAACGGATCACTGCACTATCGATAAATATGCAAGCAGACTTGGAATCCCCTTCACCAATTATTGTCTCAGTTGCCTGGATACAGGAAAGGGGGAGATCATCTTTCACCTCATCCGAATGAATGGATATTCAGTTATTGAAATATAAATTTCTGAGACAGACTGTTTGTACCTAATTGGATATCCGAATGCAAAAGGATTGGATTTGGTACTTTAGCATCTGGACTTGATTTAGTTTTTCACCCAAGAGTGTTGAGGACCTATCGGAATGTTAAAGATTCTACAGGAGTGCTTGTGTACAGCGAGCCACCACGTAAATCAACCAACATATATGTGGGATGTTACAGAGGTTGGAATTTAAGTTCAGTAGGAGGAAATACAGAAAGAGTACTTAGATGTTGAATGTTACGGAGGCTAGATTTGGGGCTGTGGTATTAGACATAATAAATTGATATGCAAATTATTTATGGCTTTACTCTATCTGCTAGTAGATTATCATATTGTTTTCTATGTGGTCGTTCTCAATTTATGAGGGTTAATGGTTTGGTTATTTGCCAAAGAATAGAAGTATTTCGCAGTGATCAGTACTATCTTCTAAAGTCTAGTTTCATGATTTCTAGGATTCGTGGTTCGTGTTTTCCATTTATGGAGTATTCATGTTGAGAGACATTTCTCTCTTTCATTAAGGGGGTTTCCAAGATCAATTACAACATTGCAAGATCGTCTTGCGTCTCAACGTTAAATTTAAACATTCTTTGGCTATTAATTACAAGCTATAGATCAAGGTTATATTCACATGATCTTGAAACAAAGCTGCAATAGACAGCGGGCAATTTAACATGGGCCTAATTCATCAAAATATCACAGATATACATCACTGTTGTAGTTTGAATTTTGAGCCTGTTTAAAAAAAGCGACACAGTTGGCATCACATCTAAAAAAGTAATCGTTTTAAATATACACACACATTCAACTTACACACAGATACATCCATACATACAACGTAAAATGTTTCAACTCTGGTACATATGAACGTACTACGTAACGTACTCTTATGTACATCAAATCATACATACGTTTTTGTTTTTTTTTGTACATAAAAACACAAACGGTACAAAACAATCGATCTTTTTCTTATACGTATATGTATGAATTTGTATGTATGTTGCTTTAATATTTTTCTTATTTCGTATTTATTTTCCAGTATTTTTCTTTTCCTTTCTATCTTTTGTATATATTTCTTTTACAACTACGACTACTTACTTGTCAGTCAGTAAACCTAACGACGATTTTGTTTTTGTTGTATTTGTGTGTTGTTGCTGTAATTTAAGTTTGAAAATACCTTGTGATGATCATTATAATGATGATGATGTCGTTGTTGTTGTGGTAGTAGTTATATTAAAGTTCAGATCAGTACACTTACGAACAGATACGACCTCATCATGATTGTTTTTTTTTCTTTTCTTTTTTGGTTCGTTTTATATTTATTTTGGGCAGAAAGATTAATGACAATAGCAATAACAACAAGTGATCGTCGTCATCATCATCATTAGTAGTAGTATTTACTTATACTCTGATTACACTTTGAGTACGCAATTTTAATAATAAAAAAGTCTCTTTCATCAAAGAAATTATAGCTACTCGCAAAACGGTGCAAACAAACATTTGAGAATTTATCTAAAACAGATGTGTTCATTTTTAAACTGTGTCTTACTTAATTGTGTTCCAGTGTTCCAAAGTTTTGGAATCATTTCCTTAATTCATTTTATGTTTTTTTGAAACAGTGAATTTGACCGTGTTTCTCTGGATTTCGAATTCAATTCGCGATCGTTGTTTCAATCTTAATATTGAACCAGTATTGAAATGCAGCGGAATACAGAATTCTTCTAAGCTCACAACCCGCAACTAGCACCAACCGGCTCATGGGGTAACGCTCTACCAAATGGTCAAGGGAGATAAACATCAAACTCCTAACATCTCATCATCAAGCAAAAATTCCATAGTAAATATAAGATTATTTGGGACATGGGTAAGGAAACCATGTTGACTATCTACAAGACAATTGGTCGATCAGTGGTCAATTATGCTTCTCCCGTATTGTTATTGTTTTGAAGCCCTTTGGGGCATGGTTGTACATCTACGTGAAATTCCTCACTTTGATGTTATGCTTCAAAGGTAAATATGGAGCGAAACCGGGGTACCGAGGTTCCGAGGTGCACGAACCTTATTCCTAGCTGGAGTCTCATCTAGTTCACGGGAGTCCTGACCTGGCTATTGGTGAGGTCTCTTCGGTGAACACGTGGTGACTGTGGTTTAAAACCCAAAGCGGGTAGAAGACCGTTGGAGTCAGAACCACACACTTTGACTTTTATAGGCAGGGAGCTTTTGAAGTCAGAGACCATATGTCGGAGGGATCATTTAGACCAAGTTAGCTGGAACAAGGAACTTGTGCATTAAGGTATGCAGTTAATGTACGTGCAGGCAGTTAGCACTCGAGATATTCTGTCAATTTTCTTAGAGATACCTAATGGAGTTTATTCAAAGCTGTCAAAATTTTAAGCCTCAATTTTGACAGTCACAAGATGCAAGCTAATTATCTCGGAGAAAACGAAGGTTCATCAGGCCAAGGAGTATAATATCACGATAACAGTTACTTCGGAGATGTCATCGGATGAGTCATTAAAACTACAACATCATTAGTTGAAGTCTTTCACAAGTTTTGCAAACATTCACTAGATTCAAATAGCATAGGAGATAATTCAGTTTATGATGAATTTTTAAAACTGAAAAAGAATGGATTCAACTCTGTTGCTAGTTTTCGAATTCATCTCACGATAGTTGATTTCAAAGTTTCTCAACAAGATTGCAAAGAATAGTTTTTTGTTCCTGAAAATACCATCAACTTGTGACTTATAGTGAAATTTTCGTTTCACTTAATTTTATTTAAAAGTCAGCGATATTCTCAAAATACCAACTTCTTTTTAGATCATGGCAGTCTCAAAACAGAGAATATATGCATTAATCCCTAATTAGAACCTAGTGACTTGTTCATAATCCATAACTTTAAAAATATATTTCGAGGATCACTCATATCTTCGGAGTCGAGAATGGTTATCAATCTTGACTCATTTTTTTTGGGCAGTGCATTTTTCTAAAATCCAGTAAACTAAATTCAGGAAATTAACTGGAGAAAGAAGAATAAAAAAAAATGAAAGAAAGAAAGAAAAAATGAACAACAACTCTTTTTTAAACATGAGATGATCGTACACTATAAACAACAATATCTTCCTTCTTCGTTCGTATTTCTACATTTAATGAGAAGAACAGAAAAATAATAAAACTTGTATAATAATGAGATGACAATGACGTAGATGAAATAAATACAAATTTAAAACAACAATAAGAACAAAATATCTAGATCGATATAAAAAAGACAGTACTCTCCTCATACGTACTCTCTTTTTCACAGTGGATTTTCTACTAGTAGGCTGTCAAATAGCACATTTAATACTCAACTTAATTTAATAAAGAAAGGTGTCAGTTTTCTTGGTGAATGTTGTTTGGTAGTAGTGCCAGCGATCACAGACGGGGGCTAAATATAATAGAGAAATGTAGCTGATCACAGCAGAGCCGCGTATGGTATGGTTGTTTTTGCTATTGCTTTTATTAACTTTATTCGCAATTTAATTTGGTATCTCTGCTAATGTTTTATAGATAGTGGAGTGAGTATATACAAATAATTGTACTCATATGTATACAGAAGATGCTAAAACCGATTACTACTCACCACTACTACCAGTATTATTTTACTAACTACCGCGTTATGTATTTGTACTCACGATTATTTACTTTTAATGACTATTAAAAGAAAGTATGTGTCAGGGAGAGAGAGCAGAGAGAGAAATGATCAAGAGCGTTATTATAAATATATCACTGCTAATATGTTTTTGTTTACAACAAAATATATATCGTAGATCATAATAAATATTATTTTAATGATATTTGTTTATTTTCATTTTACAAATTGTGTAACATAAGCTGCGTGATTTTATATAGAAAATTTTATTAATAAATTAAAATATTTGAGAACCAATTTTTTTTTTGTTATTTCAAAACCTCACGCGAGTTATTAGATTAAAATAGATTACGAAAATTATCGCATTACTAAAATAATAAACAAAATGAATGAAGTGCTTTATTTGCTTTATAGTTTTTAACTCACTTTTATTATATTTGGTGAGTTTCCCCGGCAGATAATTCTGATACTCCACCAGGGATGGTAAACTTTTAATGATTTTGATTTATAAATATATCGCGCACTAATAGCGAAATTATCTTAACCAACAGAATATTCTATATTAAGTTTTTAAATGCAAATCGATAATTCGACATGAAATGACCCCATTCGATGTTAACCCGATATGTGTACAAATCGTAGACGGATAGGTTAATTTGACAACAAGGACTTGGCAGACATCGCACTAAGATCGACTGTTTTTGATTCGGAATGGCGTAATCTTGTCCCTTTCATAATCCACCTTAACACTTAAAGCTATTGCAATATATTATTAACAATAATTTCACTAAATTCTATCACTTTAGTCCATTTTTATTAAAACTGATTAAATAATGCTCAACAAAATAATTGGGTCGACTGATAATGAGATAAGTGGAGACTAATATTAATTCAAAATAGATATTTTCGAAGTGATCTCAATCGTTTCGATTTTGCAACGTTGATTTTCGCTCAGTACACATATGTTCTTTGGGCATTAATCTTCCTGAATGCAGGCGGATCTCCTCAGTTTTGAACTATTCTAGTATAACCCGCATTGTACACTTTTATGGTATCAAGTTCTAAATCCAGTGCTATAATTCCTGGATTGTGATGACTGTACATTTGTTTCCAAATGAGATGGAGAAGATTTAAGATTTATTCATATGAATCTAAAAAAAATGTTCCACTCTTAGGAACATACGAAATTTGAGATAAAGCTCAAACTTCTTAAACTTTTCAGCTCATACCACTGCAAAAGCCGTCCAGCCCTTTGAGAATCTTATTTTCACTGCATTTGGGAAATAGATAAAGAAACTTTGTTAGCTACAAGACAATTGGTCGGTCAGCTGAAAGATAGCCAGGGGAGAAACGTACAAAGGTGCCAAAAATTAGACTTAAGAACAGTCGCAGGATGCAAGCAAATTATCTCGGAACACCATATAAACGAGAAAACAAAGGTACATGGGGGTATCATCAGATCATCCATACTACAATATCATCAGTTGAAGTCTTCACCAAAACGAGAAAGTAAAGATATGCCGACACAACTGTTACTTCAGCGATGTCATCGAGTGATTCATTCAAAATACAGCATCTTACAGTTGAAGTCTTTTCGAAGACATACCAGGCAAGATCTAAAATCTGATCTAAACAATGAACAACAGATGAAATTTTTTTGCTAATGATTTGCTAGTCAAGTCTTCCCACCTCTTTTTCTATCAAATCCGGTATTTCTAATTCCTAATTTTATCTACAACTCAAAAAACGGTACTCCAAACATCCATGATTGTATGCTTATGTTTTGCACCAAACTTATTATTTTGATCCTCATATCCTACTTTAATCGGGGAAAAACACATTTGAATTCTTCTTATATCGGTCTACAATCTGGACTTGGAATTAAAAAATGAATTCACTTAGAGCTTAATTACTAAAATCTCAATTCAGAATGAAAAAAATTCGAAAAAAACGAACATATTATGTATGACATAAAAATGTGAAATTTTTTCAAATTTCATTTGGAACTATTTTCCCATCTTTCTGGCAACATATGGATTCCCAGTTAAAATAACTGCTCATCTTTTGAGTTAAGAACGAATCAAGCCAATATCGGGTACTCTGTTCCAAATTGAAGCGTATCCCAGAGAGAGCGTTTTCATCGGTCGATACAAATAATAGTCGGACGGGGCTATGAAGCGGGTAAACAAAATGCTCTCTTCAAACGAATCAGTTGTGTTCGGTACTGGTCCCCTGTGATGGTCTGCTGCCCATAATAGATAAGAACATTTTGGCCCAACCAAAGCAATACATTAGCGCCATGGATATTTGGCTTTGCTGTCAATTCGGCTTGTTGGCCGGGCTTCACATACGATCTCTTACGCTCCGGGTTATCGTGAATGTATACATTTTTCATCACAAGTAATTATTCGATCCAAAAATTATTTTCTTTTATAGCATTCAAGCATTACTTCGGATCTGCTTTTTGGATGAATCCTGCTGCTCACAAACTATTTGAAATTGCTGCTTGAGTAGCTCCCAATGATTTGCAAGCTCTTGTTGCGTTTTACAACAATCTTCATGAGATAATGGGCGATATTTGTCTTCCGTGTCAAAATCACCACTTCTTAATTCACAACGTTCGAAGTACTAAAGACTCTGGATGACTCGTTTGAAAATTTAACAATGGATTTAATTATGTGAAGGAAACTTTTCTTTCAAATATTTATATGCTGCTGATCTATTGCTGTCAATATATTGATGTTTATTGATAAAAGTTTTATTTCATAAAACAATTTTAAATATAAAACAACTATTTTTATATGAATGGTATAACAACAAATGATACTAATCTTTAATATTATTATGGAGCTCATTACCAGGTAATGTACAGGCAGATACATAAACCCCATCTAAACTAATGAATTACATTAGCATCGACTAAATATAAACAATTAAAGTAGTAATAAATTATATACAACTAATTTTAAAAACCATTAGCAGTTCAATAATATTTACACTAAAAACAAACAACAAATTAACAAGTCAACCCCAAAAAAAAAAAAAACTCAGCGACTTACTCGTAAAATAAAAGGCAATAAATTGATCAAAAATTACAATAAGGATTTATGATCACTTGGAGAATTTAAACAGAAAACAAATAAATTAAACAAATTGCTAAAGACCCGCATCTAGAATAAGAAACAAGAACCCCTTTCTATGAGGAAAAAATAAACAACATTTGTCACATTATTGACATTCCCATAAGAGATCTTTAAAAGTGGGATGACCGATCAATGGAAAATACGTATAAAACAAGGAAGAAATACAAATAAAACTAACAAACACTGCATTTGTGGTTGTTGATGTCAATCATACAAACGCACAGTGTGTTGTGGCACCAAATGGTGGCACAGTAGCAGCAGTAGAAGTGGTGGTGTTGACTGATGATTGACTGCTTGCCTGGCTGCCTGCCTGGTGATGATGGTGGTGGTGGTGGTAGTAATGGAATACTATTTTGAATTACAAAAAGATGTCTCTACTTTTATTTAATGTATTCCCAACTAACCAACCAAACAGTCAACCAGCCAACCATCCATTCATTCATTAATTTCTCATCTCTTCTGCAAAATGCAAAAACAAAAAAAAACGGCAGCAACAACAAGGTTGAAATACATAAAGTTGATGAATTCAGTTGAAAATGTAATTCATAAAACGGAGCAAGTTTTTACATACTTTTTGTTTTTGGTTTTTTTTTTTGATGTTTTATGAAATTTCGAACAAACTGCGGGTTTAACGCACGCGTCAATGACTTTTTGTGTTTTTATTGTACGATTGCATGAAATACGAATGAAACCAACCAACAACAACTGCAACGACAACAAATACACCAGCAATACAGGAAGAGAAAAAACATAAACAACAAAATATGCTAAATATGCATTTAAGAACATATATATGCAGTTTTTAATTTTAGGTTTATTGCTCTTATGCTTTAAACACATAGACTACAGCGGGCTATCGACCGCAATCTGTCAAAATTATAAGACATACGTTTATATGAAGGCGATTACTTTGATGCCATCACTCGGCTACACGACCACCGATGCTGCTGAAGCCAACTAAAGGTAAGTTCGAAACGACAAACTTATGACATTGAAGTTTGTCGTTTCGAACATAGACTACAGCAGGCTACATAGCTACACGACTACAAATTCCGTTGTCAGCAATCTTCGCTCTGTAGTCAGCAACATAATTATATTGAAAACAACAGCAACATCGCTGACATTGTTGTTGAGATACATATTTCAGGGTCCCACTTTCAAAAAATAAAATATTTTTAAGCTGTCATTTATTTTACATCTATCATTATATTGATAGCACTAGATCTGTTCATTGTCGCCTGCGAAAATAGAAATTAGATTAAGTTGACTACGGAGGCATCAAAATAATCGTCTTGTGGTGTCAATCGTGATTGTGGATTGTGGTGATTGTGATATATTGCTGTCGTTTCCATAATAATTAAGTAGCTAACTACAGGGCGATGATTGCTGCCAATAGCATTTGTAGTCGTGTAACTTGTTGAGTGTTGTAGTCTATATGTTTTAAGCATGAAGCTAATTTTTATTATCGTAGGCGACAATGAACAATATGTATAGAAACCTTAAAATTCAACGGCAGCTGGTTACGACATTGTTGTTGTTTTTATTATAATTATAGACGCCAACAGCATTTGTAGTCGTGTAGCTATGTAGCCTGTTGTAGGCTACACGTTTAAAGCATCAAACGAAACCATCTAATTGAAAAATAATATTCAAAATAATTTATATTTATAACTAAAACCTAGTTATACCTGGAAATATTTTTCTCAAGATATAATAAAATACTTCTTAAAACTTAATCGAAAACAATTTGAAAATCATCTGCTAGGAAAATTGTTTGTTGAACTCTCTGCTATTGTAAAAATTCCTCATAATCTTGTCAGCAATCAGCAAAGTTGTTGTCATTCGAGTTGTTGTACCTACATATACTTAATAGTTTTCTTCTTTTTTTATGTTTGCTAGAAAAACTACAACAATGAAAAACATTTATCTAATTGTTACTAATTGCTTTTAAAGCTTAAGTAATTGCCAGCCTATGTCTCTTTTCGAATACAACAAAAACAAGTACTTTCTCTACTTTATTTGACATTTTACAAGTATGTTTTGTACATATTTATGTCTAATTGTCTGTCTCCATCAGTCGTTGTTGGTTTTGTTGTTTTGCTAATTCTCTGTCGTCATTTTCTACAACATCATTATGCAATTCTTTAGAAAATAAAACATTTTTATACTTGTACTTGTCTAAGTATAATTTGTGTTTTTGTTTTCTTGTCATAATTGCACATTTTTATCACTTGCATTTTTCTGAAAATTTACGAAAGAGGAAGGAGAGCAATTGTTTTGGAAAATAGTTGATAATAAACGAAAACTAAAAACAAAGTATTTCAGCGTTCTCAAATGTGTACTCAAACATATTCCAGAACGAAATAATCTAAGCATACAAGTAATAAATATTCATGGGGTTTTTGTACCAGTGTTTTTACAACGATCTATATCATCCATCATGGCCTGGTTTGTTAGATCAATTTGATCTGAAAGAAAACATTTTCAAATTCCCATGTATAAATTATACAAATTCGAATGATATTCTTTTCGACTTGAATTACAAAATAACCATCTAGAATCGTGGTACATTCCAAGAGAATGGACTGGAATGGGAATGGAGGTGGTATTTCTTTCCAAAGCGAGAAATATAAACCACAATATCGAAATGTAAATAAAAAAGGCACAGTGATTGATAAAACAATGGAAACTTTTCCAAATATTCCATAAGTAGCCCAAAATTTTAAATATTTTTTTAAAACAAAATTTCTTTTTTAATATTTTACTTGTATAGTTTTATTTATATAAATTAACTGAAAAACAAACAACATAATTAATTATATTCTGAAAAAAGGGAACAAAATTAAAAATATTCACTATTTCGCTACTGCCAAACAATGGAAACTTTTAAACTTTTGCAAGAAAGAAGTGTAAAACGAAAATAATATTTAAAAGAACGATGTAAAAAGCATCCTGTTTACAATTATTTTATTTTATTTTTAAATTCTGGTAATTTTTCACAATTTCTTTTTCGCATAATTGCTTTTTTTCAAAGTTAACGAAAATGGCTAAAGTTAAGATTTGTGAAGACTTAAAAAATAAAATAATTAACGATTTAAAAGCTGGTTTAAAACAAAAATGTATCTGTGACAAATATTCAATAAATAAATCAGCAGTTTCAAAAATTATAAAGAAATTTCGTGAGACCGGTTCTGTAAAAACTCAACATTTAGGTGGAAGACCTCGTAAGACTACTCCTAGACAAGATAATTTAATAGCGAGAGAGTTCAAGAAATTCCCAAAAATAACTCCTCGAGAGGTTGTTAATAGCCTAAAATTAGAAATAAGTACCCGAACAGTTAGTCGCAGACAAAAAAAAAGTGAAAAATCCACTCATTTCTAAAAAGAACCGTTCTGCTCGTCTACAATTCTCCAGGGATCATTTAAACTGGTCGATAGAGAAATGGAATACTGTCCTCTTTTCCGACGAATCCAAATACAATTTAAGAGGCAGTGATGGGAGAACATTTGTAAGACGACCAAAGGGAAAAAGATTAGATCCAAAGTACACAAATAAGACTGTAAAGTTTGGCGGTGGCAATATTATGGTATGGGGATGTTTTTCAGGGCAAGGTATGGGCCCAAAAAATGTTAAAATTATTTCAGATTGTAGGCCACTAATGAAATATTTGTAAAGTTTCCATTGTTTTGTCAACCACTATATATATCCTTAAAGAAGGTCAGTGAAAACAGCATGAATGATGTTGTCGGTACTATCGAGGAAATTCTTGTAATAGGCATATTTGCTAGATATAATGGGTGCCATCAACATCAATAGTCGGAGGCCTCAGAAACATAAGGGTAGACCAAAGAATAACGAATTGGGTGGGAAGTATACTAAAGATTAGCGCATCATTTGGGCTTGGGCAGAACAATGAATGTTGTAACTAGAGTCACATCGCAAGAGTGGCTCTAGTCTGCCAGTGCTCAGCCACTTTTTAAGCCGCTCTTTTGGATCCATTCAAAACTGATCCCAATGTGATAATTGCACCAGTTTTAATGAAAGGTTTTAATTTTTCCCCACAAAAAGAAATTGCTTAGCAAACCTGTTACTTTTAGGGAGATGTGGACTTTATTTTGATCTCGACCATCACCACGTAAAGTCTTGTTCTGCAACGTACCAGAAGTTTACAAGGCAATATGTTTCGTCATTAATTATAACAAAAATATTTGTCTAACTGGAAATCCACGAGCCTATACCATATTTTCTGGTGTTTTTTCAAATTTTTAGCTTTTATTAAAGGTATTGGCCATTTTTAGCTATGACAATTTCCCTTCTTTCTGGCAACCACATAGATAGGACCCTTTTTGCATCCACTCAATACCATGAATATTTGGCATTTGTGTCGATTCGGCTGGTTGGCCGAGTTTCATATATCGAGCCCTTAGCGCCAAATTATCGTAAGCGACAAAACACAAATTTTACAGGAGAAGGTTTTTTTGATTATTTAGAAATTTATACATAGAATTAAAAATGTTATGATGCGATATAATATATTTTCGTTCAAGCTATTTGTCTATTTTTCAAAAATATTTATAACTATTGACAATTAAAAATTCATGGAATACTTAATATGACATAAAATGTTTTTTATTGAATTTTTGCATAGATACAAATTTTTCGAATTGAATTTAAAATTTTATTTATGAATAGTTTTTAATGAAATTTCACAGATATGTAGATTTTTCTATTTAAAATGGATAAATAAAAACGAATTTTGAAATTTATTATCAGCAATCCCGCAATTCCCAAAAAAGTGTTGAAAAAATCCAAAAATGGGAATTTTTAGTTTTTTGGCTATAATATCCATACCAGGGTCGGGGTTATCGGAACCTTTTACAAAATAATTAGAAACATATTAGGCCACCTAAAATTGTTTACTATATTATGATATCGAATATGCGATTTTAGAATTTTTGCCCTAAAATTTAATTTTACATAAAAAATAGGTGTTTTTTGAACGGACCTGGTCCCCTCGGTAACAATTTTTTAATTTTTTTGCACTTTAAAATATTTTATGAAAACTTAGCTTTCAGAAAGTATATATTCCTTATACATCCTCTTAGAAAATTTTTGCGATTACTTAAAAAGAAAAAAGAACTGAACTGAAATATTAGAGTTGCAGAGAAAAAATCAAATCAAACATTTACCTCATCATGCTATTTCTTCAAGCCAAACTGCTGTGGATTTTATAAATGAAAAAAATAAACATTTAAACAAAAATAAAACAATAAATAATTTATGCATACATCAGTGTAATTGTAGAAGATTTATGGCAAAGTAAAAGAAAAAAAAAAGAAAGAAATATGGTTCAATTGCATTCATACCAAAACAAAAAAAAAAGTGAAATGAAGAAATAATAAATAAACATTCATTCATAGCAAAATAATACATACAATTAAATAAATCCACACAAATATAAAATAAATATATACAGGGAAAAAGTATGTTACAATAATTATGATTCATTGATCGATTGATGCCACATTTATCGATAATTGCAAATGTTTGCAATTTACATCAACATGACGGTTTAGCATATTTATATTTGTGTTGATTTCCTAACTTTAGTTTAAAAGCAATTTTAATATGATTTTAGGTGAAATTGTAGTTGAGCGAAAAAAAATAAAATAAATTTTGCACACATCAACTAAAAAAAAAAACAGAAAAAAATTCAAGCCATATTTGTGTTATTTGCCCTTAATTTTCATCAAATTACCGGTATGATTATTGGTTTTATTTATTCGCTCGTTATTTGTATTTAAATGGTGTAATAATCGTCAATGTAATTTTTTAAGTTTTCTCTTATTATTGTTATTGGAATTCAATTCAATTGAATTGAATTTGAAATTTTTTAGTTTAGCGGCAGTAAATAGCTAAACAGGGTGGTCCAAACAATGATGTTATATTTGCCAAGAATATAGTAAAAGTCTGTGCAAAATCTGTTTAATTTAAAAATTATTTCATATTAGTAGCAAAATTAAGTTTCTAAAAGTATAATTTTTTAACCGAATGTGCAGTATTTAAACTTGATATTTCTGCAAACAATATTACCAAAGCTTAGTTTTAATCTACTAAAAGTTTGGTTGATATCGAAGTTTGGAAGTTCTATATTTGCGGCCGGCTCAACGTATTCTCGACATATATTTATATTTATGTGATGGTTATGTATAGACATGATCTCAATATGGTTGCAGCACAATCATATTATGATTGAGTCCAACCATATTATGATTTCAGCACAATCATAATCTCATTATTATTAAATCTTTTACATAAATATTTTTAATCAATTTTTAAACCACCTTGTCTTATAAACTCTACTTAGATACTAACTACTTTTTAGTCTCTATTTATATATTAGTTTTCTTTACTAAATTAAGTACTCGTTGCTTTATACTAAACTTGCAATATTGTAGTCGATTATTTTTTTTTTTTTGCTCAACATTTTTTGTTTAGTATTGTGTCGTTATAAGTCACGATTTTCTACTGTAATCTAATGAAATCGTTTAAGCATTTTTTTTGTTCAGGTTTGTTTTTTTTCTCCACTTTTTTCCTTTTTTTTTTAAATACTCGTACTCGTATTGTAGCTCCAGAATGGAGGAAAGAAAAGAAAAAGGCTTGTCAATGTTTATTATATTGTTATTTTTATTTCTAACATTATAGTGACTTTTTTAGCTCCTCTCTATTTCTCTTAAATATCTTATTACTATTTTTTATTATTATCATTAAGTTAAAATCACATTTTAAAGATTTTTAACAGCAAAAAAAAACAAAATAAAAGACAGCTAGATTTGAAAATTATTTTTAATGATAGAGAAACGACATTTATACTCGTATGAAATCGTAAATTTTTGTGAATACAAATCTCAATTGAAAAATATAAATGTGGAAAATTCAAGTGGGTTTTGTAGGAGAGGGAAGCCAACTTCCCCATAACTAGTTATGTGACAGCGGGGTAGGTATCGGTTTTATATTTGTTACCTTAACAAGGCGAAATATCCCGAACTAATTTATTTGAATTCAATAGAAAACTCAGTATTCTCTTTAGATTGTTTATTTTTTTATACTCTTCACCTTCGATAATGGTATATATAAGTTTTCCATTCCGTTTGTAATTTCCACAACATAATTTTCCGACTCTATAAAGTATATATATTCTGGATCCTTATAGATAGCGGAATCGATGTTGAAATCAATTTTCTGAAGACCCCAGATATCTTCGGGATCCAAATTTTCAATAATTCTGTCAGACATGTTTTCGAGAAGTTTCCTATTTAAAATCAGCAAAATCGGTCCACAAATGGCTGAGATAAGAGGAAAAAGCCAGGACAACCTCGATTTGTGACCTATCTGGATTACTAAGTCATTAATATAGACAATATGGATATCTAATGATAGATATTTCAAAGACCTTTGCAACGACGTAAGACCATAGTAAGTTGGACCTACAATGGGTCAAAATCGGAAAAAATATTTTTTAAACATTTTTTTTTTTTAAATTTAAAAAAAAAATATTTAAAATTTAAAAAAAAATATAAATTTAAAAAACAAATTTAAAATAACAATTCAAAAAAACTTTTTTTCCAAAAAATTAAAAAAAAAATTTTTCCAAAAAATGAAAAAAACAACTTTGTAAAAAAAAAAAAATTTTGTTTACCCAAAAATATTTAAAATTTGTATTTTGAATTATAATTTGTTGAAGGGTATATAAAATTCGGCACAGTCGAATATAGCTCTCTTACTTGTTTAGAATAATAAAGTACATAGCATATTGGGTATGTTAAACTAAATATAATGACTTAAAAATGGATTTACAATATCATTTGAACGCGGTTTTTATTTTTAATAATTTTTATGTCAATTTGAAGGGTACAAATCTGTCATTTATTCTTACTTAGTTATTGAACATTAAAGTGTAAACAACAATGTTACTTTTGCTTAGAAAATTACGAATTTTGTGTCAACAAAGCGTCATATGAGGGAAGTTTTGCTTTACTTCTTTAATTTTTTTAAAAAAAGTGCCGCTGAAGCACACCGACTGCTCACTAAAGCTTATGGTGAATATTTTCCATCGGTTTCAACGTGCTAGAGATGGTTTGTGTGGTTCACAAGTGGTGATTTTGACATTGATGACAAATATCGCCCAGGGCCGGCCAAAAAAAATTTGAAGACCACGAATTGGAGGCATTACTCCATGAAGATTGTTGTAAAACTCAACAAGAGCTTGCAAAATCATTGGGAGCTACTCAAGCAGCAATTTCAAAACGTTTGCGAGCAGCATGATTCATACAAAATCAGGGAAATTGGGACCCATACGAATTGAAGCCGAAATTATGTTCCAGCATAATTTAAAGAAAATATTTTTTGCACCGAATCATTACTTTGGATGAAAAATAGAGCAATTACGATAACCCGAAGCATAAGAGATCGTATGTGAAGCCCTGCCAACCAGCCGAATTAACACCAAATCCAAATAACCATGGCGCTAATTATCTGTATTTGGTGATTGCAAAGGGGTCCTAGGGCTGCTGAAATCTGGCCAGAACATTACAGGGAAACTGTACCAAACACAATTGATTCGTTTGAAACGATCATTGACCGATAAACGCCCAGAATATGCGGCCAGGCATGAAGCCGTAATATTTCATCATGACATCGCTCGGCCATATGTTGCAATACGTGTTAAAAAGTATTTAGAATAAAGTGGTTATCCAGACCGTGCCCTGTCCGACTACTATTTCTTTCGATCAATGCAGAAAGCTGTCTCTGTGATACGCTTCACTTTCGAACATAATTCCGAAATTGGATTGATTCGTTCTTAGCCTCAAAAGATAGCAGTTCTTTTGGCGCGGAATCCATATGTTGCCCGAAAGATGAGAAAAGGTCATAGCTAACAAAATTTATATAGTACAAACAATTCAAAATAAAAGCTAAAAATTACTTATAATTTTAAAATTAAATTCTTTGAACATTCGAAACAAAACAAATTTTTCTGTTTTATAAAAACCAAAGTTGTAACAAATTCGAATCTTTCGTTTAGATGTTCATTAATTTTATAAAAACTGTCTGTCAGATTTAAGTTAAAAACTTTGGGACATTTTTTTCATTTGAATGAAAAACACCAAAATGGTCTGGGCGCGACAATTGAATGTTCGAACAGTTAAGTTGTTTCTATTCATGAAATTACTCACTTTATCTAAACATTTCCTAATATGTATATTAGTTATGGGTAGGTCACACGGTGTGTATTGGTACATTTTCTCACATCTAAACACATACATACCGTGTGATCCCTATGAAAGTTTGTGTATGTGCATGTAATTTTGAATTATTGTTCAACGATGAAAGAACATTGTTCTCTCGTGTAATTCTCCAGTTTAACTAACCGTAAACTGTCAGCTGTTTGGACGCTGGGTAACTAATTATGGAACGGATTTCAAAATTAGAATCAAATTAATTCATTATTTTTATATCAAAATTAACTCATAAAGATATGCTACTATTTAACACTAGAGCTATATTTGATCTATTATCTAAGTCGTTGCACAGAATTATACTGCTATAATTCTCACCAAAACTGTATGAAACTATTGCAGAAAAACTAAACTATTTATTTAAGCGAGTGCTTACACATGTATTTATATACATAATTTTTCTTAATGTGCACATTAAAGAATGAAAAAATGCAACGATAGTAGATTTTTTTAAATTCAATATTTTTTAGTTACGAACATAATAATTTCTTTTTATCTTCATTATACACTTACAGGAAAAAGTGTACGTACAAAATTTTCATTAACTGAAAACATCACAAGAAACATTCTAAGCATACAAAACATAAAGTAAGAAAAGCCAAATAGTTCAGTGAGGCAAACTCAAAAGTCTGGTCCATAGAGAAATATACATAGAGACGAGACACTCCAATTTGTCAAACAAAAATACAACAAATCATATGTCTGATAAAACAACAAAATACATTGACTAGCATGTATTTTGTTGTTGCAAGAGTTAGGTTTTTGACAACAGACTTAGGTTTTTAACAATTACGTCTCGTCTCTATGTTACCCTATGGTCTGATCCCCAAAAATTAGTTGTTGTTTGAAATTAGCTTGAGTTGTATAAATTTTTGAAATTTTAATTTTTTAAGTTACTGTATTTTAACATTTTTCTACTTACATTTTATCATTTATAAGATTTTCTTATTTTTCTTTTTTATGTCATTGTGGCATGTACTACTTACAGTAATTTTATTATCATTCGTTATGATTAGTTAACTAAAGAGAGATAGAGAGAGAGAGAAAATCAAGTGTCACTGACTTCTGTGCCCAGAAACCTACATAAATATTCTTACTCGTGCTAGCAATTTATGATCATCACTATTGCATATTTCACTTAAACACATTTATTTGTATGAAAGAAAATTTGCATTTGTAAGTACTCTTCATTCAATATTAATAGTGACTTTATATCGCTTTTACATAGTGATTTTTACTATTAACTATTTTATTGGCAGAATATTATTTTCAATGCAAAGATAAGTCAATTAAGTACTTTACACATTCCAGGTAATCTAGCTTAGAGTCAGTAGTTACTTTACTGTCCCTAAGTAAACTGGGGTGTAGCCAGTTTCAGTTTAAGAAATCTCTTAAAAAATTGTGATTCTCTAACCAAAATCTAAGCATTTATAATCTTTATTATCTTTAATATATAAAACTAGTTGATCGCCCCGGCTTCGCCCGGTGCCATTTATTAATGTTAGTTCTTCAAGTTTCTCCAACCCACATACACCTGCCTGTTCTCATTTATTTGCAAATAAAATATATAAATTTATACTGCATACTTTAGGGGCTTTTTTTATTACAGTTGACTGGACCCAAATATTTCCGAGTTTTACCCGGAATTTTTTCTTTTTTTTTTCTTTAGAAACCATCTCCTGAAAATTTCGAATCGAATAAAAAAAAATCAGCCAAATCTCTCCAAATACAGTTACAATCTCTTAGTTTTATATAAAAAAAATTGATTTGCTCCAGGTCATTGAAAACTGAAAATTAATTCCAAATTTATATTTTCCTTTATGGACCAATTTTTTTGTTTACATCAAGTAATCTACATTCAATTGTGTAGAGGAAACCAATAATTGGTTTGTCTCTTGGCAGCTGGTATCCAATTGGGTTGAATGTTATAAAAAAAAACATGGGCCAAAGGGAAGACTTGGGGAATTACTTCCCAGAACACCAGAAATGGAGGTTGAGTCCATACTAATGTTGGAATTTTACGAACTGAGGCACTTATAATTACAGGTATACCAAAGATATGAACCAAACTATCGAAACCTCTTTTTGTTATGTTCGACTGGTTGCCTTCTGATGTTATGGCCAAAGGAGTTGCTCTCAACTCTGCTATTAGAATCAATGCTACGAGAACATGAAGTTGGCTAAAGTATTGTCAAGCGTTTGTGCTTAAAAATCATGTGACAAAACTGAGTTCTGCACTTCCAGACACAGGGACACAGGCTTTTCTATGTTTATCGCAAAATAAAGGGGTATATTCCTCACACCAAAGTACATTTGAGCTCTACACTAATGACCCAATGACAATGTAGGGTGTGGGAGTAGGCATTTCAGGCTTCCGGACCAATTTAGTGTTACAAGCTGAGATTTTGAGTATCAAGAGGACCCTGACCTGGTTAAATTCCAAAGACGATGAAGGGTGTGGGAGAAGGAATTTCAGGCTTCCGGATCAATTTAGTGTTTAGTGTTACAAACTGAGATTTTGGCCATCAAGAAGACCCTGACTTCGTTAAACTTTTATCGAATAAACGGGGTTGATATTCGAATCTATATGTACAGCCCTATCTATACGACATCAAATATGAAGCTAGAATTAACGACTCTTTGATTTTACTAGATTCCTTATCACATTACGAATTGTGGCAAGAAGGAGAAATTTATCAATTTGGCGAGATACCGAGATATGATTCTGACAAGACTCCACGATTTTGTACAAACGATAAGGTTTACAGTGACTACATGTAGGAAGGCAGGCGCGACATGTTCAGAATATAATTGTCGTTAAACGATTGCTCTAATAAACATTCTGCGGGCTCAACTTCGGCATCTAGTAGTGATGGTCGTGCTCATTGTCAATACTTCTTCAGATTGCATGCCGCGCTATTGAAAGTACCATATCATGGCTTCTGTAGAAGTTTTCGGAATGAGGAAGATGAGGAGCATTTGCAGACCGCAGAGAAGTCGTGTTGCCTATTTTTACCCGACCTGACGAATCTCGACGGTAGTCGAACCTTTAAATTAGGCACTTAGAGAACTCCTGAGGTTGCTTGACACACGTAGACTATTTTGTTATTGTTTAGTAGAGTCTCTCTTATTAACTACTGAAGGGTCAATTGATTGTCTCCAAGAACATGTAAAAATAACTTGTCATATAGCCAATTTGGAAACTAGTGATGCCCCCAAAGGTATGTAAAATCCCTTGTTTGGTGACAGTTCCCTGAACTGCTGGATATGAGAAAACGTATAAGTTTGTTAGCGATCGATGATATCAGTTATATTAAAAAGTAAAATAGATGATTTCTAACAATGCTGATGCAACGCCAACCGTTATAGTTCAATTCCGATCATGAAATAGTTAATATTTTGCATGAGTGAGGACAACATTGAAAAACACTATGACATTTCTTTTAATAAAATAAACTCTCTTAATATCTTCCGATTCCAATATTAAAAGAAAATCACATTTTTCAACATTATTAAATGCCAAAGTTCAAATAAGTTCAATCACATTTTTATCACAGTTTACTTTACAAAAAAATCACGAATAGAAAGAATTAAGCAAAAGAAATAACTAATATTAAAAGAGAAGGTGGTTATTTTTACCATCAAAAAGCTAGAAACTTAACTTTAAAAACCTCACCTTAATGTTATGGCATTAAGGATGAGGAAGACGATGCTGCTGATGATGACAAAGATGTAGCCTGGATTTACACATGTAATTGAAACATGGAAAATTTTGCCAACACAAAAAATGGAAAGAAAGCCAACAAAATCTAGCAAAAAAGATCTAAACAAACATAAATTCAGAAAATACAATTCCATGAAATAGTTACAACAGCAACAAGCCATTGCTAACAAGTATTAGAACACAAACATTTATCTAATACTCGTAGCTGTGTAACAGCAGAAAAACGTCCAAAACTATAGAGAAAGAGAGCCGGATAACAAAAATAAAAAAAGGTACATGAACTACAACTAAAATGTTGAGGTGGTAGTTGTACGATAAATTAACAACAACCACAACAAACTCAAAAACCAATCGTTAGAATAGAATATAAAACAAAATAAAACTTTGCTGATCGCCCACTTCCTCCTTTTTAGAATTTTGCTAGTTTTTTTTTCGTTTCGTTTTGTTTGCTTTTGCTTAACGATTTATAGAAAGAAAAAAAAACTGTAGCAAGAAAACTTAAAAAAAAACTTCTATAGAAATCTTGCTTAAAAACCAAGTCAAAGGCCTTTTATTTCGAATACTCCCTCAACCAATGTGGCAAACGAAGCTTAGAAACAACATTCAAATGAATGAGATTGATTTAAAAGAATGAAATCCTTGAGGTTTTGGCTGAGAAGAGATTGACATACCAGAAAAGTTCACCATTTGCACGTGTTATTATTGAACGCTATATAATGATTTGGAAAAACAAACTGAATAAATGACAGCCAATTCTACAAATGTAGCTTCAACAATATGGACGCCATCAACTGTTAAACTTCGGATAGACGGCTCGATTTGGGCCGAGTCGATTTTAAACATACATCAGAATAGAAAATTATTGGGACAGTCGACGAATCATGGAATTATGCATATGATCCCAAAATCTTTCAGGACCAGTCGAATCCAAGAAAAATTTAGTTAGTGGAGGTATCACTTCACAGCAATTTAGACTATTTCGGTAACGGTATTTTGACGGTAATAGTAATTGAGCTGAAAGCGTATTAGGGTTAGCGATAGTCAACCTTGATAATACAACATCGTTATATTAACGAGTCTTCTGCCCGAAGTCGTGATTTACTAATTTGGTTTCCTGCTCATGAAAAATTCGTAATGAATTGTTTTTTTTCTGAAACCCACTTTAAAGAATTTAACATTTAATGCCTCTGCCTTAACAAAAAGCCACAATTTCAAATTTGAAAATAAAACGGTCAAAGTCGAATCTAAGTAAAAAACAAAACAAAAATAAACAATCAAATCATCAAGAATATAAAACATAAAAAAAAAACGAAAAAAAATTAAACAACCAAAAAAAACAACAACAAAGCTGTACTTAGAGACTGGCAACAACAACAGCTCTACAATAATTTGTAGTAGGAGAGTAAGAGTAGGAAGGAATTGACTCAAAATTTAGAATAAAAACTAACAGCAACTAAAACAAAAATATTAGTTTTTTTAAAAAAAAACTTTAATCAAAGCATATACTCAAAATTCACAAAACAAAAATAAGAAAACAAAGTTTCAATATTTCAAACTGTATCTATAGAATTTTTTGGTGTTTGGCTCGTTTTGTTCTTTTTTTTTCTTTCTTTAATTTATTTACATCAAAACAAAATAAACGAAAAAATCTTAAAACCAGTTTGTCCAAAAAAGACACAAATGAAACAGCAAAAAACAACGAGCAGCAGGAGCAAAAAAGCAGTCAGTCAGTAACAAAACTGCCAAACAACAACAAACAGCAGCAGCAGCCATAAACCGATCAACGAAAACTTACAAACCAAAACAGCAAAAAAAAAAAAACTTAGACTTAAACTGAAAAGGCTTCAATAGATTTTTTAAGATGATGAATACCCAGTAGGAATATCTAAAGGGTGTATCATTAAGCGCTTGCTATCTTTAAATATAACTGTGAGTAAGATAGCATAGACATTTTTTATTTGTTTGAAAGGCCTATCGATGTCATTATGTATCGTATAAATGGCTGAATTTGACCGAAGTGGTTTGTGGCTGATTCGCATTGACCTGCGACATAAGAAAGCCCCACAAGAAAAAGTCTAACAGGGTCAATGCACGATCAGCTCCACGTGAGATGACCATGCCCTAAAATCGCTCATGAACAATGTCCAATGTGGCATTTATGGTCTTGTTGAAACCACATGTTATTAGTATCCATATCATCCAATTCAGGCCAAAAGATCTCCATGTCGATCTCAAAGAAATATGGACCGATGTCGACGCCAACTTATAATCCAAAATCGGGATGCATCGGACGCTCTTGGATATCATGTGGATTGGTATCGTTCATCCAGAAATGGGCCTCAATATAAAAAGAGCTCAGCGTTCGCAAAGTTCATCATTTGCAGGTGTTATTGAACGCTATATCTATCCAATTACAAATGTAGCTTCAACAAGATGGCCGCTATCACCTGTCAAAGTTCCGAAATCCCTATTGTTTAATAAGGGATAGGTCGTTGGAAAAAAATAGTTAAAAAAACAAGTAAGAAAGAATGGTCGGTCAAGCCCGACCATATAATACCCTACACTAAGTAAAAGAGCAAACACATTTTTCTTTTAAAATTTCAATAATTTATATTTTTGAGTGATTTTAGGAAGTGGGCCTTATATGGGAGCTATGACCAATTAGGGACCGATCACCTTGAAATTAGGTCGTGTGATTTATGTCTATATGAAAGTCATTTATGTTGAATTTTGTGTATATACAAACATTATTAAGCGATTTATGCACGTTAAAGTGATTTTCGGAAGCGGGTCTATATGGGAGCTATGACTAATTATGGACCGATCGTAACAAAATTTGGTGACATGAATTTTGTGTATATAAAACTTATTTGGAGCGCCATTTGTGGAGATACATTTATAAATTAAACATTTATGACCGATAAAGTCCAATTTCGGAAGGACATTTGTATGGGGGCTAGGTGAAATAATGGACCGATTTCAGCCAGTTCCAATACGCTTCGTCTTTGGGCCGAAAAAATAATATGTACCAAATTTGATCGAAATATCTTTAAAATTCCGACCTGTATTCTGCGCACAAGGTTTACATGGACAGTCAACCGAACTGCCTGTCAGCCAAACGGACGGACGGACATCGTTTATCGACTCAGAAAGTGATTCTAAGTCGATCGGTATACTTTAAGGTGGGTGTTAGACTTATATTTTTGAGCGTTACAAACATCTGCACAAACGCATTATAGGAGAGACACCTTAAGAAATTTAAGTGTTGAGCAATTAGGAAATCCGTTGGACGGGAAACAACCCGAAAAAATATACAGTAGCCCAAGAAAGTCTACATACAGGAGAAATTATTATGTCACTTTAATTTAAAGCAGTTTTTTTAGTTTTGTCTTATGTCGATTTTAGCAAAAATAATATTTTGTAATATTTTGAACATAAAAGCCCAAAAAAAAATCGTTATTTGACTCAGAATCAAAAATTCTAATAACGGTGAAATTTTGGACGTGATAGGAAATGTTACTAAACCCGACTTAAGTGATGTTGTTTTAATTTTTTTTAGTGTGAATTTATTTTTTTAACAAATATATTTTATTACTTTTAACTTACAAATACAGCTTTCAACGAAAGAAATTTAATTTGAATTCCTGTATGTAGACTTTATTGGGCTACTGTACAAAAACTCGGCTATGGATTCTACATGGTAAGTTAGATGTTGGTTAATATGTGAACGCTTATGTATCAAATGTGGTTAATCTTTAGGCTAAGTCCTACTACCACCGAAAAGAAAAAACGATTGTTATGGGCAAAGGAACGACAGTCCTGGACACAAAGGCAATGGGACTCAGTAAATTTTAGCGATGAATACAAGTTTGAATTACAAATAGGAGATACTCGAATTAAAGTTGTGCGCAAGACAAAAGAAGCCCATCACATAGATTGCCTAAATCGAACAGTTATGTTCCCAGCCAGTGTTATGATTTGGGGCTGCATGTCGGCTAAAGGTGTTGGACAACTCTGTTTTATTGAAACACTTAATTCAGCACGATACTTAAATATACTTGAGGAACATTTGATGGCATCAGTTTAAAATCTTAAGCGCTCATTTTGTAAATCACGTCACCAAAGTGATATTTATGTGGAAAGCAAAAACAAAATTTCAAAAATTTTGGTAACTTCCGCATATTCCGAGCATTTTTCGGTCAATTCTCGCTTCAAATCAGTTGCGTTCGGTACAGGTTCCCTGTGTTGGTCTGGCCAGATTTCAGAAGCTTATAATAGATAGGACCATTTTGCTCCCACCAAATACAGAGCATTACTTTAGCGCCATGGATATTTTGCTTCGGTGTCGATTCGATGCTTTGGTACGATCTCTTACGCGTCGTGTTATTATAATGGATCCATTTTTAATCGCAATTTATGATTCGGTGGAAAAATTTATTTTCTTTACTATAATGGTCTCATAGTAATGATATATTTTCATAAAACTTCATAAACATTTTATACAAATTTCCTAATATTTCGATGAATAAATCAATAAACATAAAATACATATATATTAGAAGGTTCCATTCGAATTTAGTAGATTGGTTTTGAATGTCAGCCCAATTATGAATAAAAATTCCCCTGAAGTTTGTTCCCCGGGCATTTTTTCCCATTGAATTTGAATAGGAAAAATGTGAAAAGGGAGAAAACTCCCGGGAAATTTTATTCATAATTGGGCTGCATATTAAAAATACATTTCATATTTTTTTAACTCAAAACTCCCTACTGGGTCTTATCGATTATTTTTTTTTTGTTACTTTGTATTTATTTTTATTAAAAAAGAATAAAAATAAAGTTTATTTTAGCTGTAAGCATTAAAACTACATACAACTGTGCTCTAAGGTTGTTGTATTTTGTTCAACTCACGATTTTTCTGTGTCGAGTTTTGTAAAGGCACGAGCTTGAGTTTGGCTAAGAGTATTTTAGACATCAGCACAACATCGCAATAACTCTAAAACATATAAACAACAACAACTCCTATTATACTCCTCATAATCTCTGCCATGCAAGAAATAAAACCAAAACTCTAATGACGCATGCAAACGTTTGGGATATAGTGGGTATTATTTTGAAAGCAGGACACTTGAAATGGAGTAACGGTTTGAGGGAGAACAAAGATAAAAAGAAATGGATATAAATAAGTACAAGAAATTGATTTTAGGAAAATTTTATTAAAAAATTTATTACATGGTTGCACATAAATTTTGTAAATATGAATTAAAATTTTGTTTAAGCTTTAATTAACTTTCGTTTTAAATAAATCAAATACATTTCAAATAATATTGTATTGTCACTCTATTATTTTATTAACTTCTGTTTAAAATTAACATAAATGTCATTATGAATGACAACAACTGAATAAATTATGACAAATATGGAAGAACATCAGTTTTAATTGTATGTCAGACAAAAAATGCTCGCGTATTTTATTTAAAATAATATTCCAATTAGTTTCAATAAATTGATCAATAAATGTCTATAAATAAAAAAAAACTCCAACGCATATTAACCCATTATTAAGCAGCAACATTAATTCATAGCTCAATTATGCCAATGATTTGCTACTACTTAATTAAATACTTTTCAAAGCCTACCACATACCGTCTACATTACTTAGAAGTAATCGAATAATGACTTATTTATTCTCTATAAACAATTCATCCGCTGATCACTTTCTGTTTCCCCTGTATTTTAGCTCTTATTTTGACCTTTCTCATCTTTATGGCAACATATTTATTCCGAAAGAAAATAACTTCTCATCTTATATCATCAGCCAATATCGGATACTCTTTCCTAAAGTGAAATGTATACCAGAGAGAGCGTTTGGCATCGATAGAAACAAATAGTACCGGACGGGCCACGTTCGGGGTGAGGCAAAACATCCCAACCACTTATTTCTAAATACTTTTTAACAGGTAATGTGGCCGAGTGTTGTTATGATGGAATATTAAAATTTCATTTCTGGCCAGATTTTCAAATTAATATATTTATCTAACTGACGGCAAAGTTTTGCAAAAAAAAGATAAACGATGACTTCAAAAAATATAATTGTTTAGCAAAATGCCAATAAACAATGTTTTAAAGACTATAGAAAAGGTGGTTAGTAAAGTGACCACTAAACCGCAAAGAATTAAACGAATAAGTTGAGTTCAGTACAGGTTCCCTGTGATGGTCTGGTCAGAGTTCAGTTCTCCCAATAAATACAGAGCATTACTTTAGCGCTATGGCTTTGGTATCGATTCAGCTGGTTGGCCGGGCTCTACGTACGATCTCTTACGCTTCAGGTTATCGTAATGGATACATTTTTCATCGCAAGTAATGATTCGGTGCAAAAATAATTTTCTTTTATAGAGTTCAAACATAATTTCGGGCATGCAAAATCGTCTTTCAAGGTCTCTCGGCTTCAATTCGTATGGCAACCAATTTCCCTGCTTTTGGAAGAATCCTGCTGTTCGCAAACATTTTGAAATTGCTGCTTGAGTAGCTCCCAATGATTTAGCAAGCTCTTGTTTAGTTTGACAACAATCTTCATGAAGTAATACCTCCAATTCATGGTTTTCCAACATGTTTGGCTTGGGCAATCTTTGTCAAAATACCACTTCTGAACAGAACAAATCCAACTCTCGCAAGTTGAAACCGATGGAACACATTCACCATAAATTTTGGTGAGCAATTGGTGTGTTTCAGCGGCACTTTATTTCAAACTAAAGAAGCAAAGCAAAACTTCCCGCATATGACGCTTTGTTGGCACAAAATTCGACATTTTCTAAGCAAAAAAACTTTGTTGTTTACACTTTAATGTTCAATATCTAAGTGAGAATAAATGACAGATATGTACCCGTCAAAATGACAAAATCCGCGTTCAAAAGATACGACGTCTTCCAGCATATGACGCTTTGTTGGCACAAAACTCGACATTTTCTAAGCAAAAAAACGTTGTTGTTTACACTTTATTGTTCAATATCTAAGTGAGAATAAATGACAGATATGTACCCTTCAAAATGACAAAACCCGCGTTCAAAAGCTACGCCATCTATTGTAAATTCCACATTTTTAAGTCATACACCCAATATTTTTCAATGACAACCACATACCGTTTACATTACTTAGAAGTAGTCGAATAGTGACTTATTTATTCGCTGTTTTATAACTGATAATAAATAAGTCATCTGCATGATCACTTTGTGTTTTTACTAATTAACGGCTTCTGTGAGTTCTTACGATCAATGAGTTCTTTAATAACTCGTTACTTGTAACTAGTTTTTCTGATATCAAAGTAATGACTTATTTATAGGTTTTCAAGGCAAGTACTTGCCTCCAATGACACCAGTTTTAAAGTGTAAGCTTATTAACATTTTAACTCATTACTTGGTAATGGAAAGTAGATTTCAAATAATATTCGAAATTTAACATAACATATTTATATCTAAAATTGAACATTCAATAAATATGTATGAAATTTAAACACAGTAATAAATGTGTTGCTAATTAAAGACAGTGTGCAACAAGTTGCATTAAATTAAGTAATCAACACTCAATGCCTGCTGGAAAAATATAAAATCATAAAATTAAATCAAGCTTAAACGTTTTTAATTCAATATTTAGATACACTCTAAATAAATTTTGCAGCCAAACTAATGACTTGATCTTTGATTTCTTTACTACACATTACATGCTAACAATGTTTTTCAGTTTTTTTTTGTTTTTTTTTTTTTGGTGAAAGAGGATTTTTATCACCGTTAAGAGCAAGAGAATGCATTAAGGTGACACCTTAGAGTGTCAGAGAGGTACTTGTATGTTAAGAAATTCAAAAAAATAAAATAAATGGGTTAAAATGGAAATAAATATACGACGAGGTATAAAAGATCTTAGGCAATTCACAAGAATTATGACTTACAACCAAACTAACAACGCCACACACCAAATAAACGAATAATATTACAACAAAACACATAATAAATCAAAAATTCAAAGAAAAAACTATATATATATAACAAAAAATACAAATTTCGAAAGGCTGGCCTAACTGAAATGTAAGGCAGGCTGATAGAAAGACATACAGACAGAGTGTGACTGAGAGACTTTATGCTAAACAAATCTATGTATGAGTAATATTTAAAGTCATCAGTTATGGACCTAATAATGACAAGAATTCAAACAAAAAAGATAAATGGACTATAAAAGAAACAAAAACCATTGTAATAGTTTTTATTTTTTTTCAGTTTTCTAAAATGTTTTCGTTCAACTGAACATGAAAAGTAATTATGTCTAGAATTTAGACAGAAAACAGTAATTAGAAGACATAATACGAGAAAATACTTACTTGTACAGGCCAAATGACGAACCAGACTTGTGTGTTTTTTTATATGGACAATTTTACTTGGCAACAGCTAACAACAACAACAGAAAATGATAGAAATGACAGAGATCATACCAATGATCGTACCTCTACTTACTACCATTTGCAGCTTAACGAACATTTTATTTTAAGTGATGAATAATAACGAAATCTTTACAAAAAATTTTCCACCAAAAAAGAAAAAAAATCCAAAAAGAAAAAGTTAAATTATTGTATACAAAGTTTAACAATAACTTCCAGCTGGATCAAAGTAGTGATTAAGGCTGATCTAAATGGAATTTACAACACCTTACACTCTAAGTAAATATATTCATTTGGAAAATTTATTCAGATTCTATGCTAATTTTCCTATAAAAACAAACCTGTTAAAATTTCCTAATTTTTCTATAGAAAATTTACTTAGATTCCAATATAAAATTTCTTCGGATTTCTATAGATAATTCGCTCAGATTTATGTGGAAAATTTGTTCAGATTTCCAGGTTGTTCTCCCCTTACAGAGGAGACAGTCATGCACCAACTCAATGGCTTGTCTGATGTTACTGTTCTCATTTATGGAGAGAGCCTAAAGTGGGCCCTGAGTATCTTTGAGCTTTGACCTTTATAAATCCCCGTGTCCCGACGGTATCATACTAGCAGATCTTCAATGAAAAGCAGTTCTGATAATGCCCTGTCTTTTCTGAAATGGTCTTAGATTCCAGAATCATGGACCAAGCTCAATGTGGTCTTCAACCCTAAGGCTGGAAAGACATTTCATATCCTCATTTCCTTTGAAAACTCTAGAGAGAATGATTCTTGTCCATCTGAGAATGTCGATTAGACTCAATCTACTATCCTCTTCTCAATATACTATCCATATCAATATGAAAGAAAATCGTCGCTTCAGTTACATTGTGACTTTCTTGGACATAGAAAGAGCCTTCAATAATGTCACCCCAAATTCAATATTATCAGCTCTACAGGGACTTGAGTACATTATTGCCATCATAGAGTTACTTCTGATCCGAAGGGTCATTACCTATACTCTGTGCTATTTCACTAATCGTGCAACTCGATTCTATTGTCTCCGTGGAAAATATCTACACACTATCTCGCATAGAATAGGACCAGCACTTCGGACATGCTCTACTTGGAGCACCTGGGGTGAATATAGTGGGAATTCCATGAAAACTGATCTTGTCCTCTTCTCGAGGAATTACCAAATCCCCATATTTCCACTCCTTGGCGCTAACTTATTCGATATCTCAATATATCTGGGGGTTATTATTGATTCGAAGCTAACTTGGAATGAGATTAATAAATGGCTTTTCGATATGCTGGTAAAGCACATACGTATGATTCCCTTCTTCGGTGGACGTCTCTTGACAATAAAAAGTTACTGCAAATCCTTTAACAGGATCCCAGATACGTTACTCGCCACTGATGATCACAAAAGTCATTCACACTACACCCTATAATGTCCCCATGCAGAACTGGATTTCAGTTGACTTTAGGAACGTTTGACCCTAAAGCTGCCTTAATACTCGATACTATTATCGTGTGAAACCGAAGTAACTTCGGAAATTCGACTCCCGGATAACTTTACCTAAAGCTCTCCCAGATCTTTCATCGACATGGGCTTCATTGTGCCATTCGCGGATTGAAAGACTGAGATCTGGTATCAGGAAAACGAAGGAGGGTGTGGAATTACACCTTTATTCAGTACAGACTGGGACGCGCGTGTCTTTTAAATCCTGGTCCAATCTGGTCCTGGAATGCCGGGCATATCCGAACGAGATATCGCGATCTTTTGGATTTGGAGTTGTCTGGGTTCCGGTGACACCAAAATGTGTGGAAACTCTTTTATTAGTAATGATGAGGTGCAAACGATGGGTAAAGTGAGGACTCTATGAGAGCACGCGGACTAGATGTCACTTGAGGCAACTTGTGCGACGGCTTGGGCCCAATGGTCTAAGTGCAAAAATTATAAATAATCTACGATATCGAATGTGGATTTGAACACCGTCAAACCTGCAATGTTGATGACTTAAATTAGTCTGAGTAAGGAAATTGCTTTCCTCTTTCTACCAACGAATCACAAGCTTAACAATGGAGGACTCACTGCCAGTTTAGCTTAACCTTTAGACAATTTGCACAAATTCTTATAGAAATAATCTCAGATTTTGTTAAACTTTTTTATAGAGAAAAATAGCTTAGACTCTGTTTTACCTTTTCTATAAAGAAAGTAAGTTGAACATTTTTGGCATATTCTGAGTCAACATTTTCCTTTGTAGAACATATGTATTTGATTAAAATCGTACAAAACCACTGACAAACTAATAACATCAGCAAATTAAACCGCCAAAATGTACATGTACTCAACAGAAAAATTGAACATGAAATAATTTTAAATAGCCTGTCAAAATGTAGATTGACACCCAAATGACACAGACAGACAACGCTAAGACAGACAAGACAATCTTGTCACACAATACAACAAATCCGAAGAAAAAAAAACATTACAAAATTACAATAAACTACAATGGTCACAAACGACGACAACAACACTTCACAGCCAACAGAGACAAGGAAAGACTGAACTTTAATTTTAAATTGAAAATCAATTAAATTTAGGTTTTGACCATATTAGGAGGAGGGTAGACAGACGTAGACATACGAGTACAAGAAAAATCCAATTCAATAATGTAATGTTTAGTTGAGCTGCAGCAGCAGTTTTAAAACTGTTAAAGTAATTTACTAAAACTTCAAATTCAATTTCTAAACAATTTTCAAACAATATTTGGAGTCTATTATTGTCAAGACTAATTTTTGATTAGTCTCTGGAGCCAACAGAAAAACTAGATTTTGTTTTTTTTTAAATTCGTTATTGTTTTTAGTTTTCTAAGCAACATGAACAACAAAGCGCCCACAAATCAATTATCCAATAGATTACATTTCGTTATTACAATTTTTTTTCTATCAATTTCATTTTTTTTTTCAATTCTTAAAGACAATGAGATGGAATAAAATATTGCGAAAAGAAAACAAAAAAAAATGGTTTAAAAATCATACAACCAAATAAGAAACTGTTGGCAGCAGCGGCACATCGTGAGAATTGTAGCAAAAAAAAAAAAAAGAGTTACTAAAATTAAATTAAACTAAAGTTAAAAACAATAGACTTTATTATTCAAGCAAATGTAATGAACCAAACAAAAATCATGTCTGATAGACAAAATAACTTAAAGGGGATATAATTAACCCATTGTTGGCAATGAATTTTCTAACAAAAATGTTGCCCTTTAATTGCATTTTATGTGTTCTTTTCTGCAAAAGAGGCAACACAAAGTGTAACATTTTGGCCCATTGACAGTAAAACTTACTATGTTGATGACAGTCTACCCAAGTGATGTCATACTCAAAACATAAATAGTAAACCACGTATGTTTTTGTATGGTTTGAGGCCCGTAAACATACAACTAATTTCCTTTAAAATATGCAGTTTAGCTAAACCAACCATTAAACCAAGTTTAATCTACCATTTCAATATTGTTGAATCTCTCAACTCTCACACAGATATAGCTGTGTTAAATCTGAATGGAAATCATGGAAATAAAACATACGCTTTCTACGCGTTAATACATTAAACCCATGAATGGATGATGTACAACTACAGATCAATGTACCTTCTTACATAAACACACACATGAAGAACGAACCTCATTATCATCAGTACATATTATTATTGAGTTGATTACAATAATTACAAATCATCTACGCGCGCGATTGAACACAAAACATTTTTTTAGTTTTATTTGGCAGAATATGGAAAAGACTCTAAAGGAACAACTGAGTTCAATTTATGTAATTCGACTTACAACAAAATAAATTTAAGAAAAATTTACAAATATTTCGAATTTTTATTACGGCCTCGTCGTCTTTGTTTAAAACACTCATTCGTCATCCACAAAATTCTCATACAAACCGGGTACTCTTATGTATTAAACATCAAACGTCATTTTAAACATTAATTCAGGCATTCAGCCGTTAAGAGAAACACAAAATAAATTGGTAAACAAAACAACAAAACACTGAATGGCAAAACAAATTTACGGATGAGGAAGGAATACAAAAAAAACAAATTCAAAGGTTCAAATACTTTTACATTCAAATTCCAAACTTCAAACTTATAATAGTTGGCAATTTTCAGTATTCAAAAACCTCGTCAATAACTTTGTGAATAAGAATTTAATCAAGAATATTTCTTCACTAAAACCGATTATATATATGTATGTATATGAAAAATTCAAAAAATCTTAATTTGTCAATAATCTTAAATAAGCGTTTAATCGAAAAAAGTAACTCGATCTATGATCACTACCATTTCTTACCAAAAATCGATTTTTATATGAAAAATTCCAAAAATCTTAATTTGTAAATAACCGTTTAACCGTTTAAAAAAGAAACTCGATCTGTGATCACTAAACTTTTCTTCACAAAAATCGATATTTTTTTAAATTTTAATTTGTCAATAATGTTTAATCGAACAAAGAAGCTCGATCTGTGATCACTAACATTTCTTACCAAAATTCTACTTTATATGAAAAATTTCAAAAATCTTAATTTGTCAATAACTTTGTAAATAAGCGTTTAATCGAAAAAAGAAGCACGATCTGTAATCACTAATATTTCTTCACAAAAATCAATTTTTATATGAAAAAATTAAAAAAATCTTAATTTGTCAATAACTTTGTAAATAAGCGTTTAATCGAAAAAAGATGCTCGATCTGTGATCACTAACATTTTTTACAAAAAACTACATTATATGAAAAACTCAAAAAATCTTAATTTGGCAATAACTTTGTAATTAAGCGTTTAATCGAAAAAAGAAGCTCAATCTGTCATCACTAATATTTCTTCACAAAAATCAATTTTTATATGAAAACTTAAAAAAATCTTAATTTGTCAATAACTTTGTAAATAAGCGTTTAATCGAAAAAACAAGCACGATCTGTGATCACTAATATTTCTTACCAAAAATAAATTTTTATATAAAAAATTTAAAAAATCTTAATTTGTCAATAACTTTGTAAATAAGCGTTTAATCGAAAAAACAAGCACGATCTGTGATCACTACCATTTCTTCACAAAAATTGATTTTTATGTGAAAAATTCAAAAAATCTTAATTTGTCAATAACTTTGTAAATAACAAAGAAGCTCGATCTGTGATCACTAATATTTCTTCAGAATAATCAATTTTGATAAGAAAAATTCTAAAAATTTAAATTTGTCAATAACTTTGTAAATAAGAGTTTAAATGAACATAGAAGCTCCATCTGCGATCACTAATATTTCTGCATAAAAATCATTTTTTATATGAAAAACTCAAAAAATCTTAATTTGTCAATAACTTTGTAAATAACAAAGAAGCTCGATCTGTGATCACTAATATTTCTTCACAAAAATCAATTTTTATATGAAAAACTCAAAAACTCAATCTTAATTTGTCAATAACTTTGTAAATAATCGATCTATGATCACTAATATTTCTACACAAAAATCAATTTTTATATGAAAAAATTAAAAAAATCTTAATTTGTCAATAACTTTGTAAATAAGCGTTTAATCGAACAAAGAAGCTCGATCTGTGATCACCAATATTTCTTACAAAATAATCGATCTATGATCAAAATTCTTAATTTGTCAATAACTTTGTAAATAAGCATTTAATCGAACAAAGAAGCTCGATCTATGATCACTAATATTTCCTCAAAAAAATCAATTTTTATATGAAAAATTCCAAAAATTTAAATTTGTCAATAACTTTGTAAATAAGAGTTTAAATGAACTCCATCTGTGATCACTAATATTTCTGCATAAAAATCATTTTTTATATGAAAAACTCAAAAAATCTTAATTTGTCAATAACTTTGTAAATAACAAAGAAGCTCGATCTGTGATCACTAATATATCTTCACAAAAATCAATTTTTATATGAAAAACTCAAAAAATCTTAATTTGTCAATAACGTTGTAAATAAGCGTTTAATCGAAAAAAGAAGCTCGATCTATGATCACTAATATTTCTACACAAAAATCTATTTTTATATGAAAACTTAAAAAAATCTTAATTTGTCAATAACTTTGTAAATAAGCGTTTAATCGAAAAAACAAGCACGATCTGTGATCACTAATATTTCTTACCAAAAATAAATTTTTATATAAAAAATTTAAAAAATCTTAATTTGTCAATAACTTTGTAAATAAGCGTTTAATCGAAAAAACAAGCACGATCTATGATCACTACCATTTCTTCACAAAAATCGATTTTTATATGAAAAATTCAAAAAATCTTAATTTGTCAATTACGTATGCGTTTAATCGAAAAAAGAAGCTCGATCTGTGATCACTAATATTTCTTCACAAAAATCAATTTTTATATGAAAAATTAAAAAATCTTAATTTGTCAATAACTTTGTAAATAAGCGTTTAATCGAAAAAAGAGCTCGATCTGTGATCAGTAATATTTCTTCACAAAAATCAATTTTTATATGAAAAATCGATTTTTTCGACGTTTTTAAATAAACGTTTAATCGAATAAAGAAGCTCGATCTGTGATAACTAATATTTCCTCAAAAAAATTAATTTTTATATGAAAAATCTTAATTTGTCAATAATTTTGTAAATAAGCGTTTAATCGAAAAAAGAAGATCGATCTGAGATCACTAATATTTCCTCAAAAAAATCAATTTTTATATGAAAAAATTAAAAAAATCTTAATTTGTCAATAACGTTGTAAATAAGCATTTAATCGAAAAAAGAAGCACGATCCCTAACATTTCTTACCAAAAATCAATTTTTATATGAAAAACTCAAAAAATCTTAGTTTGTCAATAATTTTGTAAATAAGCGTTTAATCGAAAAAAGAAGCACGATCTGTGATCACTAATATTTCTTCACAAAAATCCAATAATTTAAAAAATCTTAATTTGTCAATAACTTTGACACTAATAACTGTGATCACTAATATTTCTTCATAAAAATCAATTTTTATATGAAAAATTCAAAGAATCTTAATTTGTCAATAACTTTGTAAATAAGCGTTTAATCGGAAAAAGAAGCTTGATCTGAGATCACTAAAATTTTTTCACAAAAATCGATTTTCTTCACAAAAATCGAGCTGTGATCACTCATATTTCTTTTAAAAAATCTCAATTCTCAGCCTACCCACGTCATCTGTTGCTTCCTTATGTACTCCCAAAAATGCAAAACACACTGTTGATTATTTTGTGTATACTAATACTTATACTAATGTGAGTGTAAATAAAGCCTCTCTTTTCAAAAGAGTCCTCAGTAAAGGCCAAGAAAATTCAACAAAATTCAACATGGTAACAGTTTTAGCATTTTTGTTTGTTGTATCAGTAAAGTTTGATTACTTAACGAAATTTGGAGAATTTCTATCTGATTGTTGTCGTTTATATAAAATATAATAAATTTATGTTGTTGTGTATGTGAGTTTAATAACTAAAAAGGGGAATTGATCGAAGCTTAGTTTTTAATGGAAACAAAAGTGGAGAGTTTCTCTCTGTATATTGAATGGCAGCAATTGAGCAGGGTTTGAAGTAGATTTTATTAAAATTATAAGTTGAATGATTTAATGACAATTGATTGATTAGTTTTATATTAATGATGATGTATTAAATTGCTGTCAATTATTTAAAAATATTTGAATTTCTATTTAATTCAAATCGATTCTAAAAGAAAGCAAAGTGCCCACAAAAAAAGATTTGTCTCGATATGAAAAGCAATAGGCATTATTTATAATAAAGAAGTCTTCAAAGGGAAGAAGAAACAACAGCATTTATAGGTCCAGAAGATTTTAAAGTTGTTAGATTCTTGATTAAATTTATATAAAATATATGAATCAAGTCTTCAATCTAAGATAATATTTAATTGTCAATAACTTTGTAAATAACCGTTTAATCGAAAAAAGAAGCTCGATATGTGATCACAAATATTTCTTCATAAAAATCAATTTTTATGTGAAAAATTTGAAAAAAATTAATTTGTCAATAACTTTGTAAATGAGTGTTTAATCGAAAAAAGAAGCTTAATATGTGATCACAAATATTTCTAATATAGAAATGCCAGCAACACAAAAAATTTAACGTTTAAACCAAAATGAATGTAAAATATTCTTTATCTCCCTCTAAGCAAAATAGATCTTAGGAATCTGTAATTTTCTTTAGACATAAAAACAATTATAAAAAACAATATTTCTACATACTTTGTCTTCGTGGAAATTCTTAAACAACAGAATTAACTAATTGAAATGAATTTTTTCTAAAGAATTATGATTTCTTTTTTTTTTTTTTTGTGATTAGAAGTGATGATTAAGCAGATTCTTATAGAACCGAACGAAACACAAATGTAGATTTGAAATACTCGTAAATAAACCAAAACACAAATCATTGAGACAAATTCTATGTTACAAAACTAGGAACGGAGTAAGACAAACCAAAAACAGCTTAGTTTTGCTATATAAAACGAGTATGTACAATATAAATAAAATATCTAAAACACAAGATCTATCTCGTCGATTGAAGAGAAAAAGTCATGCAATAAAATTAAAATGAACAAGAGAATCAACAAAAACAAAAGCGAAAAAAAAGAACTGAACAGAACAGAAAAAGGAAATATTTACGTTTAAAAATGTGCACAATAACAACAATTTATTGTAAACAACGGTCAAAATAAAAACAACAACAACAACAACATCATCATTGGAATAAACAGTCATTAAGTGCCTCAGCAACAACAACACATTCGCCAAAACTTATAAGAAGGACGGATGCAAAAGGAGCCAACTAACTGGCAGCAAAAACGTCATCATCAATGGATACAGATACACAGCCAGAACCAGAGCCAGATCCAGAGCAGCAACAGTAGTAACGATAATTCCTAAGAGAATTTGAAATCCTCACAAGAACAACACACGACATACACACACATGTAGCCACCAGTATTGCATTATGTTTATAATGAATTGTGCTTAGCTAAGCATTTTTGATACGATACTACTGCGCTTGACTTCATCTTCATCTGTTGCTTTGGCTCATCTTGTGCTCTTGATGATGCTGACTTTAAATAAACTTTGTCTGTACACCATTCATCGTCTCCTTCTCATCATATTCTTTTCAAATTCTTCTCGTACTCGTAGTTATGTTTCTTTATTTTGTGTACGATCTATGAAGAGGCAGGAAGATGCCTGCTGCAGCATGCAAGCATGTTGAAATAATTTACTGTACTATTAACACTACACTACAACGACAATACTAAATTGAAAGGGAAGAAATAAAGGGAGTAAGGAGTATGAGCATATGACAGTTCTTTAAAGATTTGCATTCGTTTAAAATACTTTGCACGAAAAAATCTAAGCATACAAAGTAGTTTTTCGCATATTTTCATCAAATCCTAAAGGTATTTTTACAAACTCTAGTTCGCTTTTGATGTCTAAATAAAGTGTATATGCTTAGAATATTTCTTTCTTTTATTCCTGAACAAGTTGAGTTCAGGAATGTAGCTCACAAAATCGTTTGAGGTGGGAGATTAAAAACAATATTTGGATCCAATATGGACCCTCCAAGAAATTGCGTTCTACAGATCTACGGGGAAGTTACAGAGTATATGCTCTGAAGTGTCGACCCACAGAATTTTCACAATGGATTAACAGGATTACCCAAAGCGAACTGATGTATCTAAGACCATAATGTCTAGTAAACAATCTGGTAAGTATCCTAATTTTCACCGTTTTTGTTTTGTTTGTCTGCGCTCATATGAAGTTCGCCAATGTGGATCAACTCCAAAAGGCAGATATAAAATTAACTTTCAGATAGTGCCGGATATTTGACTATTTCAGTTTAGTCAGGAATGATCCCAAGGTATTTAACCTTTGGCATGATAAGGTGCAGCAAGTCTAGGTCGGGTTAACTGTCAACCATCTGTCCTCGCAACATTTGAAGATTAGATTCCGAACCTGCTGCATACTTTCCTATACCGTTCGCAAATATAATCAGAATGACGCTGTAAACCTAAGTCATTAAGTTGCTCTGGATTTAATAACAAGCTCAGTTATTTTAAAATAGTCAAGCCGCAATAAAATCTCTGATAGGCGTGTGCACAAGAACGAACATTGTCCAGTAATGCGGCGCTTGATGCCTGACGGAGACATAGACTTCCTATGCGGGATTCCATTATCTAATTAAAAGCAACGAATTAGTAGCTTTTACTCTTCTGTTGAAGTTGTCAAAATGAAGAGAAAGATGAAACCATTTTTCATCTTCTTTGATCTCCATTAGGAGATCTACGCATTAGGTTTCTGGGACATCATTCCTTAACACATTGACTGCCAAGGCACTTTCAGCAAATAAGATGCTGGGGGCCACAGCATTTTCTTTGCGTAATCTCTTCGAAAACGTTAGTATTGGAATTTAGGCTACTGTCAGTAATATTTACTGCTTAGAAACAGATTTTTTTTTTATAAATAAGAGGGTTTTACGAAATGGCGAAAAGGAATTTTTTATGGGAAAAACTACTCCGTACAAGTACAGAAAGTGATGAAGAATGTGATGAACAGTTTGGCTAGAGATATGGCTAGAGAGAATAAAAGTCGTGTCGGACATATGTGTCCGACGTGGAGTAAACCGCATAGTGCAGTGTCACACATATGTGTCCGACGTGGCAGTGAATGTGTTAAATAGACTTTCTGAGTTATGCCTTTGTTAAGAATAACAATTGGCTAATCAAGCCAGACACGGGAATCTCCATGTAGTGATATAATATCCGTCAAATACTCCTCACTTTTCTTCTTCTGACCATCTTCCTCTTTACTTCATCTACTCCTTTATTCTATCTTTTCCCTTCTCTCTTCAACACTAACACAAAGGGACCTACTGTTTGGACCCAAGTGAGCTGTTCTCTTTCCTTTCCTCTACATGCGGCTGCCTATAACCTTACCTAACCCATTTGAAAATAAAGGCTGTGACCTTAATATCTTGAGTAACAGAAAGGAGACAGAGTTCTAGGCTTTATTCAGAACATGTCATACGAGAGGTATGTATCTAACCAAGTAGATTAACCCAACAATGGTGTGCCGATCAACTCTTTTTGACATTGGTAATCCATTGTTTGGCAGTCATAGATATTTATATAGTCCAAAATCGGGTGTATTTTTAACTGGTTATCTTTGATATTTAAAGTAGAATATCTGTACAAAAGTGATCTTCATGGAAAGTAGCAGAAAAAACAAGTTCACATTTTCTCAAAATCTATGTCAAGAGAAGTGAAGGACTGGAAAAACAAGATAAGCTCTTAGAAGTAATTAGTTTCTGGTTTCATATAATAAAGATTGTAACCTAAAAATGCACTACTTATTTGTATTCCAACTGTTCCCAAACGAAATAACTCCTTTCCAGCTGCATTGTTTATAGTTCAATGCTGTGCAAAAATAAGAAATTAACGATCTTTATATTGAATGTTATTTTCGTCGTCGCACTGTTTTAATGGAGTAAAAACATGCTTTAGCAGAAGACGAAACGAAACAAATAGGAAGGAAAAAAAAAACAACAAAATAAACAACTACTTAAACTTCAGCTGATCAAGAAAGATATAAAAACAACAAAAAAAAAAACGGACCAACAAAAATAAAAGAGGAACGATACAAACACAAACCAAGAACACTGCATCATGCTAGAGTTGAAGTTAATTATGATGACGTTGATGTTCTGCAGCATGTTCTCGTACGAGAGTGGTACGTACGAGTACTTGTATGCAACTGTTTTCATCTATGGCCAAAAAGAATCAAGAGATGAAAAACTTTACAACAGATATGTTCAGGCTATAGTTGTTGTCGTTTTATTAAAGGAAGTTTCCAAAACAATGAAGGAAGGAAGAATTGCATTTGTTAACACCACACAACAACAACAAAACAAAATAAAACGCCTTTGGATATGATGCAAAAATGGTATGGACAAAAATGGTCAGAGGTTTAAAGGTAGTAAAAGTTAGTTTATTATCAAAAATGTTTAAAAATTTAAATCAAATCATCATTTTAAATCCATTATAGTTACATACTTTCTTCTAAACATATACGAGTGAGTACACGCAGAAAAAATATAGTTGTGCATGTTTACTGTAACCATTTCCATATTTTTACAAGTTTTTTAACAATAATATAGTCACAGTAAATATTTATATGATTGTGGTAACCGTAATATGGTTAATTTACGATTCACATAATTGTATCAATCATATCATATATATAGCTACAGTAAACAAGCATATGTTTGTGACAAACATATTTATGATGAATCATCATATAATATTTTGTTCTCAGATTATAATATCCATAGGCTAAAACTATATTTTTTCTCTGCGTGCACATTTGCAACTTCAGCATGTACAACTGCATCTTCAACCACACACTTCTGTTTTTTTCGTTTTGTTCGTAGTTCATTGGAGACGTTGAAAATTTTAGTTTTTACAAATGTTCATTAGATTTATATACTTGGACATGAATGTTTTTGCTTTTGTTGTATATATTGTATGTTGTTGTTGTTGTCAAGTGTGTATATATTATATAAATGCATCTATTTAGTTAGTTTGTTGGTGGATGGTACATTTCTTTGCACTTGGATAAAATCTTAAACAGTGGGCTTTTAAGCACTCAAAATTGAAATTCAATTTAAGTGTTCCGCTAACTTCGATATACCAGACCAAAAGAAGTTTCGAAATATATCAAAAGTTTCAATAAACTGATATTGCATCATATCATATATTGCATATGTCATGTGACATATCTTAAAATTGAGACATGTTTTACCATTGTTTCTCTTCGCATAAATTTAATACTACATGAATTTTTGGTCCTTAAAAAGGTTTACATGCGGTTTCAAATCGTGGATCTATCGATATGTACCTCAAACTAATAAACAAAACGATTTTAAAAATAAGTAATTCCCGTATATCAATGGTTTTTGCATGTCGCTTAAATTGGGAATAGATCTCCTGGTATTGTGGCCGCAGGTTAATTACGTACAAGTCCTTCAAATGTTCTGAATACTACGATTATTGCACCTAACTTCAACAGAATTACATTAATGGATATACACCAATAGTGTGGCGATACTGTCTTTTGAATGCTGGAGATTATGGATTTATGGTAGGTTGTTCAGGTTTTTTTTCTACTAGATAACACTGATGGTTCTAAGTTTAAGCGTGAGGTTCTAGGTTATTTTCTCCTTCTTCTTGGTCAGAGAGGCACTGTACGACAGAAACATTCCAGAAAAAGGAAGAAACCTAATAATGTATATACAAAAATGGTTCTAAGATGGAATATGGGGTTCTAGGTCAGGAACTCCGGATCCTTTTTCTAGATCAGAGATTTTAGGTCCCTCAAATCTTACACTTCTCTTTAGTCACAATGGTTCTAAGATGAACTTTGTTCTGTGGCTCTACATTATTTTCTAGGCAACTTCTTCTTCTAGATCAGAGATTCTAGATCCCTCAAATCTTACACTTCACTTTAGTCAGCCAGTGTAAGGAAGAGCTATGTGGAATCACCAGGTAGTGTCGTGAATACTGAGGGATCTGTTTTTCATATAACCAAGGAGTCAGGAACTAGTCTTAGTGAAGGAATCATATCGATACAACGGAACTTAACCATCCTACTTCATATGTTGGCATTCGGTATTCGTGAAATAAAGAAAAGGAATTGGTAAACAAGGATCTTTATCTACTATGGTAATATGGGTCATACACATAGTCCTGGCTACCCTGAGGCAACGGTTGAGTCGTTAAGGCAAATTTTTAGGAGGTATCTCATTGGTAATGGTAACAATATCAAAAAAGGGTGGTTTTATAAAACCAACTTCAGAATTTTATAGATGCTCAAGTCTAGAATTGTGCCATTTAGTGTAAAAATACGATTGTCAAAGTTTTAGCTCAATCGGAATTTGCCTTCCCGTGCCGAAAGTGCCTCGAAGTTTTAAAATGACTACTACTTTTTCTCATTTTGACCTCACTTATTTTCTCAACTATTCTGGTATCTCTTGAACTTTACGCCATTTTGCAACACCTGACATCTACTAGTTAATTTTTCATTACTAATCATGTATTACAGCAGAAAGTAAAAATCTGGGAATCCCAATTTTGGTTTTGACTTGTCGCTTGTAAAGGTACTTACTGAGAAATATTAATTTAAAGTGTGTTGTTGCAATATTGGCAAGCAAAGGAGATGATGAACAACTTCTGGGAATCTCCGCTTCAGAGAATAGCACTAATCAGCCTAATACCAGTAAAGTAACCGAAACTTTAATAAAGAAAAAACAAAGATTATGGAATTTTAAAGAAGAAAAATGTTTTAGATATAATCAACAAAACTTTGTATTGTAAAATGTCTAAGCATCGTGTACAGTTCCCTCATAACAACTTTTCAGTTTACGGCGAATAAATAAGGCTAATGGAGACTACACAATGTAAAGTGGAAGCTGCATCAAAAAAATAGCTCCGACAGCTCCAAAATTAAAATAATTTTTTTTTTAAAACCAAAAGAACATTTGAAAAGTTTCGAATTAGGTCATATATTAAGTTCAGTTCGGTTACGGCCTGAAAACCCGGTTTCGGTCTGACTCTATTAGAAAGTTATTTTTACAGCAGAATTGGTCAAGAATGCATTAAGAGTGAAGAATCATTCAACGACAATGTTTGTTTATATTAGATTTAATTTTTATATTTTATTTAAAGAGTCAAGACTAAAAACATTAATAACGAAACTCAACTGTTAATGCCAGACTTTAAGAACTAGGAATTTAAATAAACTAAACAAATTTTAAGTTTAAACTTGAAACACCTCAAGAAACAGTGTAGACTCTACCATATATTATTATTTCATTGTCTCTCATTTCATTGCCGTCCATATGGTCAATACATATAAAATGATCAACAACAATTTGTTGGATGACTCTTTTACAGCAAATACTTCATGTCTTTATTCCTTCTACAGAGTACAACAGTGAACAAATATAAATCCTCTACTCAGCATCATCTGTTACCAATTGCTGCGTCTGTTTTAAAGATGTTTCATTAATGTTCAATGTTTTCTCTGTTTTTGGTCTACAACAGCAACAACAACAACATACATATATCTCTTTCTATATATGAGTTTGTGGCAATTTAGCTTAAAAAGAATATTTTGTACGTTTTTTTTACTACCACTACAGACAGCAACTTGTTGAATATTATTGCAGTTGGTTTTTTTTTGTTGTTAGCCAACTTTATTACCTTTTGAGCTGCTTTTGGGTTTTTGTTACTAGAACGTTGCAATGTTGATGGGGCAATGAATGGCAGGCACATGGAAGAACCAGAAGAAGAAGAAGGGTCATTGCTAAAGCGGTAAAGATCGGTTTGATTGTTTGTTGCTTCGGTTCGGTTGAATGGTTTAGTATTCCACGTATTGTATGTAGATGTGATGTGATGTAATATACATAAATATTTAGTAGATGTATTGCAAATTTTATGTTTATTGTACGAGTGCTCTCTTACAAATATAGTTTCATATTTATGATTTCTTTTTCTTTCATTTTTTTATACGATTTTTTTCAGTTTTTGTTGCTTCCATGTACGAGTATTTACATGAACATTTTTGGTAGTTTATTCTTATTTTTTTGTTGGTCCAAAAGTTATAGCATTTTTTTATATCAATCTTAAACTTTAGCCTTGAATTTATGGCATGAGTTTTTGTTGGTTTTATTTTTTTGTCGATATTTAAATAACTTATTATGGCACAGAAATATTTGTTATGTAAATTTGTAGTTTTAGGTTCAATTATAAATTGCAATTACTATCGAATTTTTAAAGAAATATGGTCAATAACATATTTCCTTTTACATTTTAAGATTTGTTTGATGGTACTTACAATATTTGGTATGATTCATATTTATTTAAAGTGAAGTAGTATTGACTTACCTAAAATGAAACAAAAATAATAATAATATTAGATATTATAAAATAAAGAATATATCAAATAAAATAGTGCGTACGTTGCAAGAAAAAAACTAAGCATACAAATGAAAAGTATAATAATGAAAATAGTTTAGTGATGCAAGCATTTGAACCATATCAACCAACAGAATTTGGGAAAAATATAAAACAAAACACTGAACTAAAATGAAAAATGTTGCAGGAACATGTTTATAATACAAATATATAAACCAGCTTCCTGTTTATTGTAAAAAAATGTTTAAGCAGCATGTTTATAGTAAAAATGTAATGTTGCAGCAACATGTTTACAGAAAAAATGTTGCAGAATGTTTATAGAAAAAATTTTGCCGCAACATGTTTATATAGAAAAAATTTTGCCGCAACATATTTATATAGAAAAAATTTTGCCGCAACATGTTTATATAGAAAATGTTGCAGCAACATGTTTATATAGAAAATGTTGCAGCAACATGTTTATATAGAAAATGTTGCAGCAACATGTTTATATAGAAAATGTTGCAGCAACATGTTTATATAGAAAATGTTGCAGCAACATGTTTATATAGAAAATGTTGCAGCAACATGTTTATATAGAAAATGTTGCAGCAACATGTTTATATAGAAAATGTTGCAGCAACATGTTTATATAGAAAATGTTGCAGCAACATGTTTATATAGAAAATGTTGCAGCAACATGTTTATATAGAAAATGTTGCAGCAACATGTTTATATAGAAAATGTTGCAGCAACATGTTTATATAGAAAATGTTGCAGCAACATGTTTATATAGAAAATGTTGCAGCAACATGTTTATATAGAAAATGTTGCAGCAACATGTTTATATAGAAAATGTTGCAGCAACATGTTTATATAGAAAATGTTGCAGCAACATGTTTATATAGAAAATGTTGCAGCAACATGTTTATATAGAAAATGTTGCAGCAACATGTTTATATAGAAAATGTTGCAGCAACATGTTTATATAGAAAATGTTGCAGCAACATGTTTATATAGAAAATGTTGCAGCAACATGTTTATATAGAAAATGTTGCAGCAACATGTTTATATAGAAAATGTTGCAGCAACACGGGGGTTTATATGAACAAGTCACAGACTCCGGAAGCTAGCAATGAGAATAAACGAGAAATAGTTATCTCCAAAATGGTTAAAAATTCGGTAAAATTATCAAAAATGACATTGATACAAAAATCTATTCCCAGAAATAGCTGTACTACTTCCACAACTAGTTCTAGAACGTATGCATATACGCAGACCAATGTTTGTTGTTTGAAATTGCCAGATTTAGAACAAGTTCTGCAAAAGAGTCATGAAGTAATTACCTCTTTTTTGCTTAAAATTTACCGCCTCGGAACTTTCATCGTTTGACAGTAATTAAAAATTTATTTATAACATTTTTCAAAGTATTTATTCAATAATTTAAAATTTGAAAAAAAAAATTATGGAAAATAAAACCGAAATTTATATTATTTATACGATTTTCTTTTTCAAAACTTATTTCTGAGCCGTAATTAATTTACTTCAAATCATTCTCAAAACATACATATTTTTTTTTGTCATTTTCATCCCATAGTCTCGTATTGTACCGAATAAATTACACCCCAATACTGGGTATGTCAAATTTTATTATCATATCTCCAAATGATCTCGAGCTATATTTAAAAAAAAAGTTAAAACTTATCGATTGCCATATTCAATGATCCATTATGAGTTTTAGTTATGTATTTCAGATTTTTAATTAGTGTCTTTCAAAACACATTCAACACATAGAATAGTAGTTTATTATTGGGTCGAATATTTCTCTTTTCGCTATTTATGATCCGCCAGATTGCATCGATCATATTCACTATTTGTTATACAATTGCCACATGTAGTATGTTTTCTATTTAAGATCAAATTGCAAGGATAGATTTTTCTATAATTTACCCCAAAAAAAATGTTCAAAAAAAGGGTTTCGTGATTTACGGCTTATAAACTAATGAAAATATTTAATATCTTATACAAACAATCTAAGTACGAGTATACATATTTTAAATCTTACAAACATTCAATCATTATTTAAGTAAACTCTTAATTATGTAGCAAAATAAAAAATACTGTTGCTATGTGCACGCAGCAACAAAACCATAAACTTTACTTAGCAAACGACTAAAAACAAAATATTAGCAAATTTTTTTGTCAAGATATTTTATCAAAACTAGCATAAAATTTATTTGAATACATTCGATATTGTCAACGTATCGAACGTACATACATAAAAAAAATATTTGTATTTGTGCATGATTGTTTTGAAATTCAATACTATACTGTGCTGCCACATGCATACAACGAGTCGATTAAAACCACACGAGCATGCGCATTCAGCGAGTGCGATATCGACTTTACTCCGGGGTTTGCATTTCTATAGATGTTTTTTTTTTTCTTGTTGCCATATTTTCGCCAAAATCAATGATTTATAACATTTCTACATATGTAAGCATAAATTATTAAATGTTGGTTGATTTTTTTTTGTGAATTTTCCAAAGTATTTTTCATTTCTAACAGGTAAAAAAATAAGAAAAACTAAGAAAAAGTTCAACGAAAATGCTGTACAACATACTCCGTCGTAAGAGTAAAATGCATATTAGCGCAGGCAATTTTTGCCATACAAAAAAATTTACTCCCTCAAGACATGGCAGCAAGAAAAACAACAGCAGCCCAACAAAAACAATAATAAAAGAAACATTTCAACGGCATCTCTGGCACATTATAAAGTATGAATTCAGACAAAAAAAAAATGAAAAAATATATAGAAATACATATTTATTTGAAAAACTAAAGAAAAATCAAACCGAGAAGAGGTTACCTTTGGTTATATGGAAATTTTTCTTTCAAGGAAAATACAAAAAAAAAGTCATAATAACATATTTGAGTTAAACTCAAGTTGAAAAGAAATATAGAAAAACGAATACAAAACAAGTAAGAAAGTAAAGTCGGTCAAATCCGAACATCTAAATCCCTTCACTGAGTAAATGATCTAAAACATTTTACTGTTATATTTGTAATCATTTATTTTCGTGAGTGATTATTGGAGTGATCCTTATATAGAGCTATTACCAATTATGGACCGATTGTTTTCAAAATTAGTTCCTGTGATTTAGTTCTATATGAAACTTATCTCTGTTGAATTTTATTTGCATACCAACATTGTTAAGAGTTTTATGGGGGTTATGTTAAATTATGGATCAATCGAATGAAGTTATTGGGTGTATTATTAAAAAATGTGGGATTATTTTGAACGCAGTTTTTGTTTTTAGTTATTCAACATTATAGTGGTATCAACAAAGTTTTTTTTTAAAAAAAAAAGTACCGCTCACTTGCTCACCAAAGCTAATTGTGAATGATTTTGAAATGTTTTTTACGTGTCAAATAAATTAGGGAAAACTTAACAACTCGCTGAGAATTTACCTAGCACTGTTATTTACATTCATAAAAATGTTATTATAAAGGCAACATGCTTTTTTATGAATTTCTATGTTAGGTAAATTCTCAGCGAGTTGTTTAGTTTTCCCTAATTTATTTGACACGTAAAAAACATAAGGTAGACATGTTATATATCAATGGATAGAGGATTTTGTCTACTTTTCAAAAATGTATTAAAAAAAGCATGGAATACTTTTTTGAAAAATATGACAAAAAATGCTTTTTATTGAATTTTGCATAGATAAACATTTTTCAAATTGAAATAAAATTTTTATTTATGAATATTTTTTAATGAAATTTCACAGTTATGTAGATTTTTCTTAAAATGGAAAAATAAAAACAAATTTTGAAATTTGTAATCAAGTATCCCGCAATTCCCAAAAAAATCTTGAAAAATCCCAAAAATGGGATTTTTTCATTTTTTGGCTATAATATCCATAATATCGGAACCCTTTACAAAATAATTAAGAACTTATTGGGTTATCTAAAATAGGTTACTATATTTTGATATCGAGTATGCGATTTGAGAATTTTTGCCCAAAAGTTGAATTTTACATAAAAAATAGGCATTTTTTGAATGGACCTGATCCCGTCGGTATCAAAAATTATAAATGTTTTTTTCATTTAAAATATTTGGCGTAAAGTTAGCTTTTCAAAAAGTTCAAATTCATTATACATCCTCTTAGAAAATTTTTAGATAACTTAAAAAGAATAAAAGTACTTTTTTCCCAAAAAAATTGCGAAAAATCTTTAATTTTTTTATATTCAAATGCATTGTACCTTTGGACTCACTCATGATTTTTAAACACTTCTTTCTTTATTTAATATATAGATCTATTGTTAATCCTATAAAAGAAAAATGGATAAAATCGGAGAATATTTGGAACCGCGGTCACCAAAAAACTGGTGTAGGGTGGGTAAAAATTTTGAAAATTCAATTTTCAAATGCGAATATCTCCTAAGCTATAAGAAATAATTGAATTTTTTTTAAATCGGAACACAAGCGAAGAAATAGGATCATTTTAAAAATTGAACATACCCGAGGTGTCCTACTTTGCGAACCCCTGGTCCCGCTCCTGGTGGGGTCATGAAGTCCAAATTCAAAACTTAAACTCGACAACACTTCCTCTTTGCGCATGTGAAATTTCACTCAAATCGGCGTAAGGGTTTAGCAGTTACAGATTTATTTCCCTCTTTTTTTATTCTCATACCATTGTGCGTGCTAGAGATGGTTTGTGCGGTTCAGAAGTGATGATTTAAACATGGAAGACAAAGATCACCCAGGCCAGCCAAAATAGTTTGAAGACCAAGAATTGGAGGCATTACTCCATGAAGATTATTGTAAAACTCAACAAGAGCTTGCGAAATCATTAGGAGCTACTCAAGCTGCAATTCCAATATTCATCCAAAAGCACCATACAAATGGAATTCGAGAGACTTTGAAAGACGGTTTTGCATGTCCGAAATGATGCTTCTTGAAAGCTATTAAAGAAAATAATTTTTACACTGAATCATTACTTGCGATGAAAAATGGATCCATTACGATAAGCCGAAGCTGAAGAGATTGTATGTGAAGCCTGGGCAGCCAGCCGAATCGACACCAAAGATAAATATCCATGGCGCTATGGTATTCTATTATGAACTGCTGGAATCTGACCAGATTATCACAGGGAATCTGTACAGAACGCAACTGATTTGTTTGAAGCGAGCATTAGCCGATAAATGCCCATAATATGCGGCCAGACATGAAACCGTCCCGACAACGCTCGGCCACATGTTGAAATACCTTTTAAAAAGTATTTAGAATGAAAGTGGTTAGAACGTTTTGCCTCACCCGCTTTATAGTTCAGACTGTGTCCCGTCCTACTACTGTATTTTTCGATAGATGCAGAAAGCTCTCTCTAGGATATGCTTCACTTTGAAACAGAGTATTTGCCTCAAAAGATGAGCAGTTCTTTTGGCTCGGAATCCATATGTTGACAGAAAGATGGGAAAAGATCATAGCTAACAATGGCCAATACTTTGAATGCATTTACATTGTACAAATGTTTCAAAATACAAGCTAAAAATCTTACTTTGCGAATAAGTTTACATGGCCAGCCAGACAGACGGATGGATTTAACATAGTTCGTTAAATCGACTCCGAAAGTAATTCTTAATCGATCCGTATACTTTAAGATGGGTGTAAGACTAATACTTTTGGGCGTTACAAACATCAGCACAAACACATGATACACTCTCCACTATGGTGAGGTAGGGTATAAAAAAAATAGAAACCCATAAGATATTTTTCCAAGAAGCATAAGAAATATATCTACAAGGAAAACTTTACTATTTTTTGCATTTTTTTTTGTAGGTAAGTTTTACAAAAAAAAATGCAACAACAGCAAAGTTTATGTTAAAGTTGCAGCTTCTTTTAGCCTCCAGTTGGTAAGTTGGTTAGTTGGTAGTTCATATACAAAGTGAGGTAGGTAGGTTGCTATGCAGCAGCAACAACACTAGCACCCAACAACAAGTACAGTACAAAGAAAAAAATAAGTATTTCTTTTAAATATACATGCTATTTACATATATTTATGTATTTGCACATACAAACGTACATATATGTATGTAAATAATATACTACTGGCACTAAATATAAAGAAAAGTTTAAACACAGTACGGTGGCTGGATATTAAAACGATTCGGAAAATACTTTATTTTCTATCAATAGACAGAATTTTTTCAGATTTTATAAGAAAATGTCCGTAAGCCACTGTCCCGGTTTTATAGGTCACATTGTAATTTAATGAAAGGTATATAGAAATAGAGTAATAACTATTTTAACACTTGGACGAAAGAGGTAAATCTCTATCTTGACGTCGCAGTTGATGGAGTCCGAATTCCATAATCGTATTTCATGAAATTTTAATACATTTCTAGAACAAACACTGGCACATTTCGACCCATCTCCGCCCTTAGACCACATACAAACTTTTTTATTTGCCACAACTAAATCTATAGTAAAAGTAACCAAATACTTGGAGTATTAGCATATAACTTTACTCACATACTGTTTATATAAAAACATTATTTACTTACGATTACAATATTTACATTGAACTATCAATTCTATTTTTTTTTTTGTACTGCAACTCTTAACTTGCTCACATACAAACATTTACAAATATATTCTTAAATTCTACTTTTTTTCTTTTACATCTCTCTCCCTTTAGAGTTTCTTTTTCGGTATTATTAGTAGAAAAAATAGCCAAAGATGGTAATCATTTGCATCATCATGCATTTTGGCATGAAAACATTCTTCCATATGCCTAAACAACAACATCAATAGCAAGCAGCAACCAGCAAAGACGTAGGTTTACAATAAGTTATAGGATCCTTTAGTTATTTTTTTAATCTTCTTCTACAACTTCGTCTTGTAACTATAACGAAATCTAAAATTTTCTCAAGCTTAGTTTAGCGTTTGGAAAATAAGAAATAGAGTCAAGGGTATCAAATAAACACAATATTTATTTAAAAAGAATCACCGATGCATTAAATAACTTTCAAATGCAATAAAAATCAATGACAGCAACCAGAAACCATTGCGGATGAAGTTCAATCAAAGAGTTTAGCGAAATTATTTAGGTGAAACACAGATTATAGAAAGCATTCGTAATGAAAAGTTAGATAGTTCAGTTCAATTCCAGTTCAGTTCTAGTTCAGTTCTAGTTCAGTTCTAGTTCAGTTCTAGTTCAGTTCTAGTTCAGTTCTAGTTCAGTTCTAGTTCAGTTCTAGTTCAGTTCTAGTTCAGTTCTAGTTCAGTTCTAGTTCAGTTCTAGTTCAGTTCTAGTTCAGTTCTAGTTCAGTTCTAGTTCAGTTCTAGTTCAGTTCTAGTTCAGTTCTAGTTCAGTTCTAGTTCAGTTCTAGTTCAGTTCTAGTTCAGTTCTAGTTCAGTTCTAGTTCAGTTCTAGTTCAGTTCTAGTTCAGTTCTAGTTCAGTTCTAGTTCAGTTCTAGTTCAGTTCTAGTTCAGTTCTAGTTCAGTTCTAGTTCAGTTCTAGTTCAGTTCTAGTTCTAGTTCAGTTCTAGTTCAGTTCTAGTTCAGTTCTAGTTCAGTTCTAGTTCAGTTCTAGTTCAGTTCTAGTTCAGTTCTAGTTCAGTTCTAGTTCAGTTCTAGTTCAGTTCTAGTTCAGTTCTAGTTCAGTTCTAGTTCAGTTCTAGTTCAGTTCTAGTTCAGTTCTAGTTCAGTTCTAGTTCAGTTCTAGTTCAGTTCTAGTTCAGTTCTAGTTCAGTTCTAGTTCAGTTCTAGTTCAGTTCTAGTTCAGTTCTAGTTCAGTTCTAGTTCAGTTCTAGTTCAGTTCTAGTTCAGTTCTAGTTCAGTTCTAGTTCAGTTCTAGTTCAGTTCTAGTTCAGTTCTAGTTCAGTTCTAGTTCAGTTCTAGTTCAGTTCTAGTTCAGTTCTAGTTCAGTTCTAGTTCAGTTCTAGTTCAGTTCTAGTTCAGTTCTAGTTCAGTTCTAGTTCAGTTCTAGTTCAGTTCTAGTTCAGTTCTAGTTCAGTTCTAGTTCAGTTCTAGTTCAGTTCTAGTTCAGTTCTAGTTCAGTTCTAGTTCAGTTCTAGTTCAGTTCTAGTTCAGTTCTAGTTCAGTTCTAGTTCAGTTCTAGTTCAGTTCTAGTTCAGTTCTAGTTCAGTTCTAGTTCAGTTCTAGTTCAGTTCTAGTTCAGTTCTAGTTCAGTTCTAGTTCAGTTCTAGTTCAGTTCTAGTTCAGTTCTAGTTCAGTTCTAGTTCAGTTCTAGTTCAGTTCTAGTTCAGTTGTAGTTCAGTTGTAGTTCAGTTCTAGTTCTACTTCAGTTCTAGTTCAGTCTTGAGAATTCAGATAGTGTAAAGTCATCAGAAGAGACGTTGTACAATTTATCAGGTTTTGACATTTTGCGTAAGGCGTTTTCATGACTTTCGAAACACATTTGTATGGTGTATCGAAAGACTTCGAAATCTTAATCACTTATCATGTCAAAATGTATGTATATTGGGCTGTAGATGTTTAAAAAGATTCAAATCTTATTAATAAATGATCGTTGTGGTAGGTCGCAATTAAATAATAGTATTATGTTGAACAATAATAATTGAAATAATTGAATTACAATAATACTAAATAAATTGACCCCATTGTCAAACGAAAAAAACCAACTCGTTTCTGACATTTTGTAATTGGTTGTTTTCAAATAAACATAAAATCATTATTAAACCAAATCAAATGATTGTTAATCTTTATGTTAAACAAAATCACGATTAAAAAATTTCGATTTTTATCTTTAACACAAGAAACTAATAAACGAATAAATGAATGCATTTGGAGGAGGAAAGAAATACTTAAACAAACTAAAACAAAAACCCCAAAAACAAAAATAAAATAATAATAAACATTAAAATAGATTTTATGGCAATTTAAACTAAACTTTAATAATAACATGAATTGCATGAAAAACAAAGGAAACCACTTCAACTTAAATGTTAATTTAGGCAAATGTTAATAAACATTGAACATTTCACTTTATGATCAAGAAATTACAGAAAAATAAAATAAGAAGAAACAAAAAAAAAAATAACGACAACAGTAACATTTCAAATAAAATAAAATCAAACTAAACCATTCCATACCATAATTGAACTTAAGGCAATTTTAAATATGGTACGTGTATGATGATCATGCTGATGATGTTGATGGCGATGAGGACGGCGACGGCTGCCATGATATTGGCGATGTTTGAGACCATCTAACTCTAAACTGTCTGTAAGGATTGTTATTTGCGAAATATAATATAGGAAAAAAAAAAAACAAAAACTAAAACAAAACCAAATCAAACAGATTTTATTTCCACACAAATAACGTGGGAACCAAACAATTTTTTTTTCATTATTTCGCGCTCCAAAATTGAACCACAACAGCTAGTAAGCAACCAACTAACTATACACATTCACAAACCTTTTTTTTTACAAAAAAATAGTCATTTTAAGGAAGATAAACAGTAAGAAAGCAGCAAAGAAATTATTACCAAACTCTAAATCTCCAAACATGGACCATATAAAATTGTGTACTGTATACAAAAAATTATAAAGCGAAGAAAAGAAAACAAAACTTTGGAAAAACCAAATAAATTTTCCAAACAAATAAATGTATTAGAAGAAAAGACCAACAATTGATGATGGTATTGTTGTGTACGATTCTCTTGTACATAGATTTGCTAGTGCCAACAAACAACATGTAAACCAAATTTAGTTTGAGACCAAACCGCCAAAACCATAAGTAAACCTATTTTTTATTGACCTCTCCTTAAACTCGCATTTAAAAACAAAACGAAGCCATAAGAAGAATAAAAACACGGCTTAAACAAATAGAAACCACATACTATAATCCTAAATATATAATAGACAGTTTGTATTTTTATTCACGCAAATCCAAAATCTATGATAAAGTTTCTTGTTTTTTTTTCTTTTTTTTGTACTTGTGATCTGTGTTAACTTAACAGTATATTAAAAAAAATATATTGACAGTGTTTAAGTGGTGGGAAATTTGTTTAGCTTAAGATATGATCTCAAGTTTGTTTAAGGAAAATCTAAATCAATAGCAATTTAAAGGTTTGACCAAGTTTGTTAGGAGTAGAATAGATAATTTGCAGATGATTGGGATGATTGTTCGAATATTGAATCATCCGACTCATGTCGAATATACAAGATTCGGCCAAACCGAGATACCGGTAGAAATTCTTGAAAGTGCGATGGAAAATTAGACATTTCTTTAAATAGTAAATGTCAGAAATTGTTCTTTCGGTTCATAACAATGTTCGTATTTTTATATACTGTCACCACTAATTGATAAAAAACCAAAAAAAAAAGACCCTTGTCTCCCAGTTTTGCCAAAGTCATGCACTTTTGTATGGGCCCCCAAAGATTTAGGGCCTCGGTGTTATTTTTGTAAAAAAAAAGTGATAATTTTCTCAGGCTCATATCATGCAAACAGTTCGGTATTTTGATTTACTCTCTAAGGCAAAGTTGTAGCCCTCTCAATAAACAACTTTCTAGAACATATGAACTGCCTAGGAATGATTCTTAACACCGTTGAGGTAGGTCAATAAACAGTGGTTGACAAAACAATGGAAACTTTTCCAAACATTTCATTAGTGGCCTAAAATCTGAAATAATTTTTTAAAAAATTTTAACATTTTTGTAGTATTTTATTTGTATACTTTTATTAACATAATTTAACAAAAAAACAAAGGACATAATTAATTAAATTCTAAAAATGAGAAAACAAAATTAAAAGATTTCTTTATTACGGCATTGACAAAACAATGGAAAATTAGGTATTATCTTAACAAATATGGTCTAAACTTTGCAATAACTCAATATTTTGTTGGGTATCCCTTTTTTTATAACTGCTACACATCGACGATGCATTGAACCAATTAAAGAGTCAATGGTCTTTTGAAATATTTAGCCATTCCCTTATAACCGCCTCTGATAAATCTTCCTTCCTGGTGTAATTTTGGGTCCTTATTTTACGATCTACAATTTTCCATAGATTTTCTATGGGATTGAGATCTGGCGATTGGGCAGGCCACTTCAAAACACGTACCTCGTTGGATTGTAACCACTCGGTTACAAACCTAGAGGTGTGTTTCGGGTCGTTGTCGTGTTGGAATCTCCAAACTAGGGGCATATTTTCCTCAGCGTATGGATACATAACATCGTTTAATATGGTTCTGTATCCTATACCTGTCATGGTATCTTTTATAATATGAATTGGGCCCATACCTTGCCCTGAAAAACATCCGCATACCATAATATTGCCGCCGCCAAACTTTACAGTCTTATTTGTGTACTTTGGATCTAATATTTTTCCCTTTGGTCGTTTTACAAATGTTCTACCATCATTGCCTCTTAAATTGTATTTGGATTCGTCGGAAAAGATGACAGTATTCCATTTCTGTATCGACCAGTTTAAATGATCCCTGGCGAATTGTAGACGAGCAGAACGGTTCTTTTTAGAAATGAGTGGTTTTTTCACAGGATGATAGCAAACAAGACCAGCCTCATTTGCCCTGCGACTAACTGTTAGGGTAATTATTTCTAATTTTAGGCTATTAACAACCTCTTGAGGAGTTATTTTTGGGAATTTCTTGAACTCTCTCGCCATTAAATTATCTTGTCTAGGAGTAGTCTTACGAGGTCTTCTACCTAAATGTTGAGTTTTTACAGAACCGGTCTCACGAAATTTCTTTATAATTTTTGAAACTGCTGATTTATTTATTGAATATTTGTCACAGATACTTTTTTGTTTTAAACCAGCTTTAAAATCGTTAATTATTTTATTTTTTAAGTCTTCACAAATCTTAACTTTAGCCATTTTCGTTAACTTTGAAAAAAAGCAATTATGCGAAAAACTTAGAAAAAGAAATTGTGAAAAATTACCAGAATTTAAAAATAAAATAAAATAACTGTAAACAGGATGCTTTTTACATCGTTCTTTTAAATATTATTTTCGTTTTACACTTCTTTCTTGCAGAAGTTTAAAAGTTTCCATTGTTTGTCAGTAGCGAAATAGTGAATATTTTTAATTTTGTTTCCTTTTTTTCAGAATATAATTAATTATGTTGTTTGTTTTTCACTTAATTTATATAAATAAAACTATACAAGAAAATATTAAAAAAAAAATTTTTGTTTTAAAAAAATATTTAAAATTTTGGGCTACATATGGAATATTTGGAAAAGTTTCCATTGTTTTGTCAACCACTATATGTTAGTAAGAAACAAATTATACTTAAAAATTTTAAATATTTTTAGGTAAACAAAATTTAATTTTTTTTCCAGTTGTTTTGTTATTTTAAATTTTTAAAATTTTTTTTTTTTTAAATTTAAATTTTTTTTTTTTAAATTTTAAAAAAAAAAATCCGATTTTGACCCATTGTACGTCCAACTTACTATGGTCTTATATACGTCGTTGCAAATGTCTTTGAAATATCTATCATTAGATATCCATATTGTCTATATTAATGTCTTAGTAATCCAGCTATAGGTCAACAATAGGTCAAAAATCGAGGTTGTCTTGGTTTTTTTCTCATATCTCAGCCATTTGTGGACCGATTTTGCTGATTTTAAATAACAAACTTCTCGAAAGCATATCTGACAGAATTGTTGAAGATTTGGATCCCGAAGATAGCTGGGGCCTTCAGACATGGCTTAATCGACTCCGCTATCTATAAGGATCCAGAATATACATATATACTTTATAGGGTCGGAAAATTATATTGTGGAAATTACAAACGGAATGATAAACTTATATATACCCTTCTCACGAAGGTGAAGGGTATAAAAAGGGAATTATAATTATAAACTAAAGCATATTTTTATTTGAGGCTGAGAAAATGATTAGTTTTTTTTGCAAAAATGACACCAATGACAATCTTTGAGGGCTCATAAAAAAAAGTGCATGACTTTTGGCCTTTTATATCGTAGTGGTGTCCGTATATGGTTATTTTGTTCGTGTTGCACTGTGTAATAAAGAACTTCGGCAAAACTTTAGAAAATTATTTACTGAGATGTAATGAAGATATTTCAATCGATGTTTAAAACCTGTGACCTGTGGATGTTAATGAAAGTTAAAGAAAAATCGTATTAAACAATTAAACATTTGCAAAATTCATTATTTACAACGACAATAAGAGATAGTTTCTTACTTGTCAGTTAAACTCAGCTTAACACGCTGTTACATTAAACCTGATACATATTTAGCCAGGATTTAACCAATGATTGTGTTTTTCACTAATGGATTAATTTTGTTAGCATTGCCATACTTTTCAGTCAAATCACATGTGCATTCCTCAAAATTTTTCATATAAATATGGCAATACTTTAAATTTTATAAGAACCCGCGTACATAAGTTTTTTTGTAAATTTTAACTTTGTAAAGGAAAAAGTGACATTTAAGTATAAAAATTTATATTAAAAATTATATTGATGTTAGACCCCTTTCACACTAGGCAATTTAGTTGCGCAAGTCTCTTGTGTTTATAGATGCTAGAGGTAATGTCGGATTAAGGAGAAGAAAATGTTGCATGCTGAGACTTGCGCAACTAAATTGCCTAGTGTGAAAGGGGTCTTAATAAAGCAAATCAAAACAAAGAGCTGCTGTGCTGAATTGTTTATTTTATTTTTCATCTGTTTGTGCTTTAGCATTTTATACTTAGATGCTGAGTTACACCTAGATTATATAGTAAACTAGTTGACCGCCCCGGCTTCGCCCGGTAGCATTTACTAATGTTAGTTCGTCAAGTTTCTCCAACCCTGCCTGTTCTTATTTATTTGCAAATAAAATATCTAAATTTGTACTGCATACTTTAGGGGCTTTTTTATTACAGTTGACTGGACTCAAAAAAGCGGGTTTTAGCCGTAATTTTTTAATTTTTTTTCTTTACAAACTAAAAAAAATCAGCCAAATCGCTCCAGCCGGTCTCACGTGATGACATTACATACATGGACCATTTCATTTATATATATATAGAAGCTAGATAGATAAACAATAAGTGGGAAACACAATTTTTAGTTTAATATAGGTTTAAACAAAAAATGTAGATCATCTTTATCCCAGAAACTAGCTCTAAGTGTCATGCCCAACATTATTAAGTATTGACATGCTCGTCCTGACATTAGAATTAAATGGCAAACAAATCTTAAGCAAATTATAAAATCTTCTTAACAGTGGAATATTAACGAAGAAAAACTACATCGATGGTCATAGGTTGAAACCTCCTAACTAATATTATTTTTACAAGATTAGATAATGATGCAAACGATTCATCCATCACACAGATTATTGTCTCATCATTGAACAAAATTGTTACTTATGAGTTGTCAACCTATGACCATGATCAGCATGCTTTTCATTGATCATCACAGCTAAATGACACGTGTGACACATGTTCTGATGGTCACACTATCACATCTGATTAATATTATTTATTGGATGCACGCAATCAGAAAGTTTAGATCATGCAGCTGACCTTGAGTACGTGATTAATAATAGATTTTATAGAATTTCTTTTGAAAAGATATATGTAAAAGAATGTGGATAAATACAGAACTTGTATTTTTATTTTTTATTATAAATTCGCAACACTAAAGGTGAATTCATTCCATGTGCTTGGAAAACCACAAGCAATTCAAAGACAATGCAATACAAGTTCAATACACAATTGAAGGTAACAGATAATGTCTAATTGTAAATAAAATTAGAAACTTCTGAAATAGAATTGGAAATGGTGTAGATGAGGATGAGGATCAGTAACATTTGGCCAATAGAATTTGCATTAACTTGAAGATTTTAAAACTGATTTATTTTCAAACTTATATTTTCTCCTCAAACTTTTATTCTTAAAAATCACTGTTCGCTGCAGTCAGTGTCTTTCAAACATTTAAAACAAAGAATCTACCAGTACAGAGAAAAACAAATCCGCAACATTAAAATAAAGAAACCTTTTGTAGTATCCCTACAGACATAAACTAAAAACCACAAATCGTAAAGTGTGTAAGTTTAGAGCTAATAATTCGTGTGTTTTTTGGCTTGTAGTTTCTAGCTATGGTTTGCAGCGAAACCATACAACAAAGAGAGATTTGGAAAATTGTAGTTTTACCTATTTTGAATGACATTTATTGCAATATAATCGTTTATTCGGGCTAAACAAAACTAAAAATTGCCAACAAAAAACGCTCTATGATTTTTGGTCATGTTTTCAGTTTTTCTTTATTTTTCGGGGGGCATTTTTACATCTTCACATGCTCTACTAAAACTAAACTAATGATTTGCCTTAGAAATCATTATGGTTAGCTGCTGTTAGTTTTGTTAGTGTCCACCACCATGCTTCTTCTCATCATGATAAATGCTGTTGAATTTGCCTTTTTTAATTTTTTTTTTGGAAAAACGAAAAAGTTCTTCATTGCAACTTGTTAACATTTATTTTAGCAGTTGTAAGCATTAATTTTCAGCTTTACAATTTGCTGTTAAACTAACTAAGTAACCAAACAATTCAAACATTCTCTCCAGTATAGTATTATAATGTGTTTCATACTCGGAAAGCAACAAATAAAATAAAACTAACATACACTCAAATCACCACTTACTTCAATTTACACTCAGGGGAAAATGTCCATTAAAGGATATTATGCATAAAGTTACGTGAAAAACTTGTTAATTAAATAGATTTACTTATTTCTGTTCATACATTGTATGAATTGAATGAAAGTGTTTATACTTCTTGAAGTGTTACTTGAAGTCTGAAAATGACCTAAGTAATCAAAGAATATGAAAATTTAGATGTAAATCAATACAAAAATGATATCTGCGCATTCACCCTATGAACCAAAGAAGTGGTTCATGGATTCCACAGATCAAAAAAATTTGTCCGGTTGTGATAATGGGGGTAGGAGTGCTATATTTGACTGAGTCGAATCTAGTTGGTGTCAAAAATATATTTTTTTTTATAACATCTATTCTAATCTATTTTTAAAATTTGTGGTAACGGGATTTAAAAAAAATAAAAAAAAGTAATACAAATTTTGGTGGCAAAACCAAGCACCCCAGGTTCGATCCCTGGCAGAGGACAAAAAAATTTCATATTGGTTTTCGAGTTTTTAAAATTAACCCACCTCTAAACAATCCATCCAAGAAGCCCCCTGACCACTCCTCCCCCTGGAAAAGAGGATAACATCATGGTAAAGGTCAGTCCGCCACCTCCTGTGAAAAAGGTAGGAATCAAAGACCTAAGTTCCCCACCACTACACCAAATACACAGAGAACGTTGTTACTAGACAACGACAGATGGCAGCCTCATTATCCTTGAACCGGCTAACAGGAACAAAAACTGTTTAACGAAACTGATACAAAAATAACAATAGTCTGGATCTAATGGCAACATCGTACATGGAGACGCACGATACTCCAAAAACTAGGAGTGCAATCTTACATGGGAAATATGCGAAAAACAATTTGCAAACAAATCGTATAAAATGGAGATGCTTTGTGGAAGCCAAATGCTCCCAAGACACTGTGGTTCCAAATCAATATCTAGGTGGACAAAATTATTTGGCGCTCTTTTTATATAGAATTGGTGTCTCCGATTCCAAAAAAAAATGTTTCAAAGATCAATTATTGTGAGAGTTTGGTTAACAATGGTCTAGATATATAAAAAACATTAATAAAAAAATTAAAAAAAATACGTTTTCATGTGTTTCTGAAACTAAATTTTTAAAAAGATCTATATTTACTATATTTCATGTTATATCTAGACCCTGATATATAAAAATCAATAATAAAAAAAAAAAATATTTCTAAAAATTCCATTCCATAAAAATTCAGTATTTCGGCCGGTGCTGGTGGCTACAATTTTTTTATAGACATTCCCCAGAAGTTTCTTTAAATAATGTATATAGTCATTGCACGGGCTTCGACGGTCTTTTCTTTTGGCAAGCAATAAAATATTGTTACGTTTTAACCTTTTCAAAACGTTGGTTTATTTCCTTTAAATAAACCGGATACTTTTTATTGCAAATAAAAGCCGTTTAGTAGTTTGAAAATTGTAACAACTCTTTATTTATTTAAAAAATGTACAACAACAGAATTAAATAGTCACTCAATGTTTTTTTTATACACGTTTATAAATTCGCAGAAATACAGACACACTTTATAATGTACACGAATTCACTTGAAAAACACAGCACACGTTAAGGCATTCAGTTGATGTTTATTCAAATAGCGTCTCTGATAAACTGACTAACGACTGCAACCTCTACCACTATTTATAACACTGCCATCTGCACTCTAAATTGCTCTTTAACTGTCTAGAGCTTTCTAATACATACGCCATCTGTTCTTTAGTAAATATGTTTACAATGTTCTTTAACTGAATATTCGAATTCGAATATACGGTCGCAGCAAACAGCGTTGCCATACTTACGATTTATTCAATGTTAATAATGCCCACAGATATGTTACAGTTTGCTATTACAGCACTGCTATTTGAAAGCACTTTTAAATCAGCCGTTAAAATCGTTATATTTGAATTCAATTACAATTTCGTAACAATAGTCTAAATATAGTTAACCCTTAAATCGTGAAGGTCAAAGGTAAATTTTTTCAATATTTTTAATTTTTAATGGAAATAGAGCGAAATGTTATATAGTTTTCCGCCGATTTCGATGAAACTTAAGCAAAATATAACATGAAGACTAGTATTTATAATACCAGCACAAAAATTAAACCTTAATAGAACTTGTGGTTAAAATTAGCCTCAACTTTTAAAATCACAAAAAACTCAGACATTATGAATAGTGCTAATTTTAATGTTTTTCAGAATTAAATAAACTGAATCATTCAAGTTATTTTTTAAATTTAATAGATTAAAAGTACAGTTACAAATACTGAAGAAATTTCTGATTTCAGTTAAACTCTCAGACTATATTTACACACAGAAAACAGGTCGATAGGAAATCGGTTGTCATTATAAAAATTCGAAATGGTAAACTGAATGTTTGTAATTATCATTGAAAAACTATTAAATTAATCAATTTTCTATATTCATATTTAAAAATCCATTATCGTAATCGAATTATGGTTTCAAAAATTGTAAATTTATTTCATTTACCCAATTCATACCTTCACTACAACTGTATGCTTAATTCGGTAATGAAAACGAAATTAAATTTAGTATTTGTTCATCACAGCTGCTATTAATAGTGGTTGTAATCGAATAATTGTTTATGTTATACTATTTATAGTTAAACATAGAATTTCAGGTATTGTAACCAATAATTAGTTATAAAACCGTAAAAAATTCGATTGTGATATGAAAATTCAATTCGATGTTCACAACCTACAAAAAATACAAATTGGTAATTTCAGTTGACATTTAAAATAAATAAATTAAATAAACAAAAAATCTCATATATTTTGCAACAATTTTTAATAAAGGGAAACAATTAGATAAAACGCTGATTATTGCATTATACTACTACTATAAATATAAATGTTCAAGAGTTACGAAATGGTAAGTTAAAGATCATTGCATACGAGTGTGTATTTACAAGATTTCTATAATTTTAGAAGAAATATATTGAATCTCTTCCAACATGAACATATGTGTGTACATATCCGTTCACAAAGAGCAAGTAAGTGTCTTCTAAATCGAATTGGACATCGTTATTAACAGCTTTCAACGTGTATAGTTACTCCTAATGCGTATTTTATATTTCGCAGCGCTTTCGGTGAAAAACAATTGCCCTTTTCGCTATTATGGCATTCAATAAATTAAGAACATGGAATATGACAAGAGAATAAAGAAGATACACACAAGAAGAAAAATTTTAAAATTTTTACTGCCCAATAATGTATTTTTGTAAATTTAAGGAGAAATATAAAATAAAATTTATTTTTAATGCGATCCACAAATATATGTGTAATAAATAATATTTCAGTTACACGTACTGATAGTTTCAGTTCTTTCAGCCGAATTATTATTTTAAAATGGTTACATGATTTATATATACAGTAATATAAATCGAATTATTCAGTTATTGCAATCGAATCATGCGATAGTACCTGGAACCGAACGAATTCGATTGGCGACAAATTCGGTTGCCACAACGAATCTGTTTTCTCTGTGTAAAATTACCTGGACTATAATATTCTGAATAGCTTTTACTTAAGAATCATAACAGTAAGGAAATTAGGCTCATTCGCCAAAATATGGCCAAAAAATTTGTTTTTCTCGAAAATCGCAAAATTAAAATTAAAACTATAGGAGGTTTATCATAATTTTTCATATTTCTATTCCCTATTATGTTCACAATAAATCCCAATGTGATGATCAAACAATTCTGAAATTTGTTTAACAAAATTTTTAAAAATTTGAAATTGGAGTTTTGAAAATGCTATTTGGTCATACCAGCGAATAGGTTAACGGTATCCTACGAAGACAAAAACTCTAAATATGGATATATTTTAAGTAAATATAAGCTTTTATTTTAATATTTCTCAAAATATGTTAATTTTGTTCTAACATTTCTTGTTCTAGTGGCGATTTTTTAATAACTTTATAATTTTTTATCATTTAAGTGCAAAATTTTTACAAAACCTGAAAAAATTAAATTTTTTCCCTTTGCACCTCAAAAATTCACTCTAATGGAGACGCACGATACTCCAATAACTAGGAGTGCAATCATACATGGGAAATATGTGAAAAACGACTGCAAACAAATCGTATAAGATGGAGATGAGATTCGTGGAAGCCAAATGCTCCCAAGAGAGGTAATGGTGAAAAAAATTAAAAATTTTGACTTTTAAAAATCGGTGAGGTTTTCATTCCAAAATGACCCAAAAAAATGTTTTCGTAAATAACACAATATTTGTCATCTCGTGGTTTGGTTATAGCCCTATTGTACAATATGTAGTTTTGGCCTTCTATGGGGGCTTGAATCAGTTATGGTCCGAACTGTACAGAATTTGATAGTGATTAATTTCTAAAAACTTTAAATGATTTATGTCGAAATATTTACAGACAATCAAAAATATTTTTCTGAAATTGAGGTTATATGGTCAATTATGGACAAATCCTCACAACATTTTATAGAAAGATTTAGGTTCATATAAAAATTGTTTATGTAAAATTACATCTCTATATTAATTATTATAAGACAATTATGAATGTTCAAGTCATTTCTTCACAGTATAATTTCTGAGTACTTAGAAGTAATTTGAGCAGAATTTTATCAGGATTGCTGCATAATCAACATATTGTTACGTTTTTACCTTTTAAAAACGATGGTTTATTTCCTTTAAATAAACCGAATACGTTTGATTGCAAATAAAAGCAGTTTAGTAGTTTAAAATTGTAACAACAGTTTAAGTAGTCACTATGTGTTTTTAATACACAAACACACACTTAAATTACATTTTATAATGTAAAAGAATGCAGTTAATGTTAACTCTAACAGAGCCTATAACAAACTACCTACTACTGCAACTGCAGTCACTATTTATAGACAGTGCCACCTTCATTCCAGTAGTCTCGATTGTTCATAGCGGACAAAACTAGAATACTCGAATTCATACTTACAAGCAATGCTAATAACTGCATGCTATCAACATTGTTGATAAGTATAATGGTGTTTTCTTTTCTGACACAAAATGTTGCCTATATATTGTGTACCATTTATTAAATGTTACCCATACCCTCATAATGTGTTGCATTTTTAACGATCACAATAGAACAAAATCATTACCATTTATGCAATTTTCTTTTATGTAGCTACTAAATATTAAAAAACTATACTTTTTGCTTACAAAAAAAGTGCTGCTTTTCTAACCCTTTGATAAAATTGAGGGTGAAACATGTTGCATATATTCAGGGTTTTAGGGTAACATTATTAGAAAAGAACACGACCAACCTACCTTTTTTTCAGAAAAGAACACAAAGAAGGGTAAAAGGCAGAATTAATGCAGCATTTATGCCAGAAAAGTAAACACCATAAGCTTCTACTGATTCACATGTTTAAAATCATGATGAATGTTGTAGACAGTCGATACAGACCGTTAAATTCGAATGGCTAAAGCTCTCCACACACGGAATGATCTGTTCGCCTGATTTGTGATTGAAAATGTTCAATTACTTGTGATTTTGTTCGCGCACAGCCCCATTAACAAGTCGAACACGAACAAATCGCACTCACAAATAACCCGTGTGTGGGCAGCAAATTCGTAACAATATTTTTGACTGCTGAAACAGTATTCCGGGTGGACTTTTGTACTGGGGCTAGGTGAAATCATGGACCGATATTGACCATTTTCAATACCAAACAAACTTTATGAGCAGAGGGTATTTGTGGAAACTTTCAGCCGATAGGGCCCAAACGAAAGGATCTAGTTTCGTTTTGGACCTATCGTGTTTTCAACAGAACATAGCTAGTTTGTCTTAGAATTTTATAAGGACCCAGAATATATACATTTGTGGGTCAGTAATGAGTAATTGGATGTGTTACAAAAGGATTGATGGTGGGTATAGAAAAGGTACTCTAAAATTTACATTATCGATGTTTCATAAAAGTTTCTGTTTCGGTTGGACTCTAAAAAATAAATTTTTTTTATTGCTAAATATATTCTGGAAATTTGAACAAAATTAAGCAACTTTAACCCTTCTTTGTTTTCTTAACTAAATTTCTTTCACTGCATTCAAAATGATCATTTAGCTTAAATAAAACAGTTTTCTCTGTGTATTGAATCACATTTTCTTTAACTTATACAACTTAAATACCTATTTAAACGATCAATTTAATTTTTGTGAGTATATAAATTTGATGCCATTTCATCGTATGAGAATTAGTGCAATTACATGTTACATTGTCTTTAAAGCTTTTTTGTTTTACTTCTTACGTTGGACTTTAGGCCTTTTTTATTTATATATTGTATATATTTTTTTGTTAAGATTTTTGCTGGTATTGTTGTGCTCTTGAATTTACGTTTATTAAGCTAAAGGAAAAAATAATCTTTTTGTTGGTCTTTATTTGCAGTACAGATTTCTAAGCAAAAGCGTTTTTCTTTTTATATGCGATCGTGTTCGAAAAACATGAAAAATAAATTAGATTTTTAGATTAACGTGAGGATTTAAATTTTTAGTATAGTTTTCGGTTTTTTCGTATCAGCCTTTTTTCACTTTTTGGTTTTTTATGTAAAAGTTAAATTATTATAAAATGTTAAAGATTGTTTAGACTTTTTTTTGTTTGCTTTAAATAAAATACATTTTATGTTGCTGTTGTCTTTGTTTCAAAACCATAAATTACAATTAATGTTTGATTTAAATGTTATACGTTTTAAATTACATTTTTAGGTTAATTTGCCAAATAAATCAAAATTTTTTTTCAGATTATTCCGTTTTGTTTTTCTGCTGTGATGTTTTAGATATTTACAAAATAATGTAATCAGAATAGATTGTTTGTTAGGTTATTGTAATGCAATGATTGATTGTTGTTAAATATTATTGTTTTTTTGTTGTTGTTTCTCATTATGTTTAGTTTTGAAAGTTAACTTTGGCCAAATCTCTAATGGTTTAAGCTTGTTTTAATTCGTTAGGTTTTTATTTTATGATTATTAATAACCTGTGGTTTTTTTTTAACAAGGATCTAATTGCTTATAATTAGTGAAAAATTATTCATTAAAATAATTTATGTAGAAATGTTTCCTAGAACAGTGAATAAAACTTTAGAGCCGGATGTCTTACTGTGATTTAAAGTACAATATAAACAGAAATAGAGCTATAGACCGGATATTAAGTTTAACAATCATCAGCAGCCCTGTAAAATTGGAAAAGAAATATAACAACATGTTTGTCTTACTTACTGTTTTGACAATACTACAGGTGTTAATGGTCAAAGGTTAACCTAAATTTATATACTTCATTTTAGGCCCCAAATAGTCAGTTCAAACTGCACTTAAATCACATTATATATGTACATTTTTAAAGCCTGCTGAGATCTTCATTATCTATCACGTAACCACTTTATACAGTGGTTGACAAAACAATGGAAACTTTTCCAAATATTCCATATGTAGCCCAAAATTTAATATATATTTTTAAAATAAAATTTTTTTTTTAGTATTTTACTTGTATAGTTTTATTTATATTAATTAACTGAAAAACAAACAACATAATTAATTATATTCTGAAAAAAGGGAACAAAATTAAAAATATTCTCTATTTCGCTACTGACAAAACAATGGAAACTTTTAAACTTCAGCAAGAAAGAAGTGTAAAACGAAAATAATATTTAAAAGACCGATGTAAAAGGCATCCTGTTTACAGTTATTTTATTTTTAAATTCTGGTAATTTTTCACAATTTCTTTTTCTAAGTTTTTCGCATAATTGGTTTTTTCCAAAGTTAACGTAAATGGCTAAAGTTAAGATTTGTGAAGACTTAAAAAATAAAATAATTAACGATTTTAAAGCTGGTTTAAAACAAAAAAGTATCTGTGACAAATATTCAATAAATAAATCAGCAGTTTCAAAAATTATAAAGAAATTTCGTGAGACCGGTTCTGTAAAAACTTAACATTTAAATGGAAGACCTCGTAAGACTACTCCTAGACAAGATAATTTAATAGCGAGAGAGTTCAAGAAATTTCCAAAAATAACTCCTCGAGAGGTTGTTAATAGCCTAATATTAGAAATAATTACCCGAACAGTTAGTCGCAGGAAATGAGGCTGGTCTTGCTTGCTATCGTCCTGTGAAAAAACCACTCATTTCTAAAAAGAACCGTTCTGCTCGTGTACAATTTGCCAGGGAACTGGTCGATACAGAAATGGAATACTGTCCTATTTTCCGACGAATCCAAATACACTTTAAGAGGCAGTGATGGGAGAACATTTGTAAAACGACCAAAGGGAAAAATATTAGATCCAAAGTACACAAATAAGACTGTAAAGTTTGGCGGCGGCAATATTATGGTATGGGGATTTTTTCAGGGCAAGGTATGGGCCCAATTCATATTATAAAAGATACCATGACAGTTATAGGATACAGAACCATATTAAACGATGTTATGTATCCATACGCTGAGGAAAATATGCCCCTAGTTTGGAGATTCCAACACGACAACGACCCGAAACACACCTCTAGGGTTGTAACCGAGTGGTTACAATCCAACGAGGTACGTGTTTTGAAGTGGCCTGCCCAATCGCCAGATCTCAATCCCATAGAAAATCTATGGGAAATTGTAGATCGTAAAATAAGGACCCAAAATTACACCAGGAAGGAAGATTTATCGGAGGCGGTTATAAGGGAATGGCAACATATTTCAAAGGAGACCATTGACTCTTTAATTAGTTCAATGCATCGTCGATGTGTAGCAGTTATAAAAAATAAGGGATACCCAACAAAATATTGAGTTATTGCAAAGTTTAGACCATATTTGTTAAAATAATACCAAAGTTTCCATTGTTTTGTCAATGCCGTAATAAAGAAATCTTTTAATTTTGTTTTCTCATTTTTAGAATTTGTTAAATTAAGTTAATAAAAGTATACAAATAAAATACTACAAAAATGTTAAAATTTTTTAAAAAATTATTTCAGATTTTAGACCACTTATGAAATATTTGGAAAAGTTTCCATTGTTTTGTCAACCACTGTATGTCTAACTAATTGCCCATAATTTTTATAAAACTCAACTCTCTATTTCGCGCACTTTGCATTTTGTAAATACGAGAGCAGGTCATTAAGTCTGAATATGTTTTGAATTTCTCGCCTCTTAACACTGCTCCTGTCAACAGGCATCTGTCTAGCACTATCAACTTCGAGAAACCCACAATGGTAAATTGAGAGTGCGAGAGATTATGGAAGCCATAGGCAAATCACATGGATCAGTTGTTTAAATTTTTAATGATCATTTGGGTATGAGAAAGCTATCCGCAAGATGTTCAATCGGAGTGTTTGGCAACACAACAGCAGTCAAAACTATGGGTTTCTCGAGGTGAATCGGTCATCAAACGCCTATTATGATGAGCTCGACAAATCTTATTTTTTGGAAGGGATACAAAAATTGTTACGTTGAACAGTGTGGGCGACTATGTTGAAAAATCAAATAAGTCGCCGACTTACTGAACCGCCCTCGTAAACTCGCATGTGGATTTAAAAAGAAAAATCAGAACAGATCATAAAAAAATTAACTTTTCCTACACAGTGGGTAGAAAATTCTAATAATAGTTAATAAAAACAGCACAATAAAAATGAAGAGGAAAACTATGGAATATGTTCCAGTCATATAAAGATTTTTTTTATCCTAAACATTAAATAACAAAAAAAGTATAGAGTAGAAAAATAATGGCATAACATTAGAGACTTAACACTGTTTTTAATTATTTTTAATTTACATAGACAGACATACATATGGATGGATGGTGGTAGGATGGATGGATGGATATAAATAGACATGGAGAGAGAAAAATAGACATAACAATGATTTACATTTATTGTTATGGTTATTTTACAATATATGTAGTAAATTTCCATACGAAAGAGTTTTATTATAGTTTACAAGTCATATTAAGCATACACTCTCATAAAAACTAAAATGGTTTATAGCAGTCAAGTCACTGACAGGTCAAGACGAATTTATGATACCCTATAAATCGTTATTATAGATTTATCAATGTCCTAGCCATGCACAATGGGTCAAAGTGACAAAATGTTGATCTTTAATAGATTACATATATTGGTTACTATATTGTTGATTACTAATTTGGTTTTTAAAATTTTAAATATCAAATTTATAAAATCTAAAACGGCAAAGAAAAATTCATACGATTTTACAATTGAGCGATAAGAAATATTCTATTTACAAGTTAGAAATTTAAATTGTAGTAATCAAGATGGATATCAAAATGTTTTAAACATCATCTAATTATATTTTTGTTATCAAATCAAGCTTTTGAAATTAAAAGGTATGTTCAAAAAGGCTACAAACTTTTTATTTTTTACTTAATTAATCATTTCATAATATTTCAGAAGTGTTTTTCGCCAAACTAACTAAATTATTGAATTTTTGTAGTCACTAATCTCTAATCTTTTCATTCACATTCATTATACATATCATTGTGGGATTTTATCTACCAGAACATAATTTGGAATTTTATTCTATGTTCTAAGAGTCTTTCCATTGCCGGGAAATAATGCCAAAAGCGGTTCAAAGATTTAATTTCCTCAGGAATTGCAATGTTAAGCACTACATTAATCACATTAAGAACTTTCAGTTTGTATTAAGTCGACCTTCTAAAATCCATTTTTCGTTTACATTTTTTTGCCACACAGAGAAAACAGTTTTGTTGTGATCGAATGATTAGTCTAATTTACCGATATTTTCTGGTATAGCTGAAATTTGGTTATAGTAATTATATTTGTCAACTGAGCTTCTGTTGCTATTAGCTGAAAAATCTATGGATATAATCAATTGGCAACAAAACACAACAAAAATGTGCAGAAATGAAAAATTACCCGACTAACCTTTTCCAGGAATCCTCCTAGTTCAAAATCTTAGTTTGTTTTAATATTTTCAAAGACTTCTCTATCCCATTCTGTGGAAACATATTGTGAAGCTCTAGTAATTTCATAAAGAGTCTTCCAATAGGGGCTTTCGAACTTTGACAGTTGACAGCGTCCATATTGTTAAAGCTGCATCTGTCGAATTGAATGTCATTTATTCAGTTTGTTTTGCCAAATCAACTTGGACATGAAGGTAAACGACAACGATGTGTGTTTGGTCCTGGAGCAATTTTTATCATAAATCATCAGCGATAAGGCTAGAGTGTCCAAAAAACCGGTAAATTTTAAAAACCGGTTTTTGAAAAAACCGGTTTTGATTTTTGTCTTTTAAAAAAACCGTTTAACCGGTTTCGAGTCTTTAAAAAAATCGGTTAACAGGTTTATATTTAAAATGTTTGATTCTTAAGGCTCTATCTTTATGCAATTATTTTATATTTTTCACGAAATATTGTCAAATGCCACAATCTATATATGTATATAAAAATGAAATGGTCCATGTATGTAATGGCATCACGTGAGAACGGCTGGAGCGATTTCGATGATTTTTTTTATTCGATTGGAAATTTTTAGGAGATGGTTTGTAAAGAAAAAAATTCAAAAATTAGGAAATTTTAATTTTTAATATATTGCCTTCTTTTCACTTCTCACTTTTCTTAATAAGAGACATTTTTTAGAGAAACTTGAAGAACTACATTAATAAATAGCTACCGGACGAAGCCGGTCATCTAGTTTTCTATAAAATAAAACAATATTTTTGAAAATGGTATCAAAGTTTGTCAAAAATATGTTTAAATAAGCTTTAGAAAATATATTTCATTAAAACAGGTTAACCGTCTTACAAAAACCGGTTTCTCAAAAAACCGAAAAGTTAAAGAAAACCGAAACCGGTCGAGTTTACAAAGATGAAAAAATCGTTTGACCGGTTTTGAATACTCTAGATAAGGCCCATTTCTAGAAGAATACAACAAGATTTTTCAAACGAATAAAGAATGCCGATGATATTTCACACACACTTTTTAATTTTATGTAGAGCTATTCGCACAAAGTTTAAATAATCTCGTAATTATAGTTCTCAAGATATTTAGAAATAACTGTTTACCTTGTATGTGAGTGATTCGCCCCTTTACCAATCTCTCCCATTTTTTGGTAAAACTTCAACTGTGTTACGAAGTTGATATTCATATAAAGTTTTAAGACTTTCACAATTATAGTTCTCGAGATATTGGAAAATAACTACTTATTTTGTATGATAGGTGACACGCCCACTAATACAATCCCGCCCATTTTAAGCCAAAATCCGTATAGTGATAAGAAATCAATTCCTACAAAATTTAAATATTTTTACGATTATAGTTCTCAAAATTAAGAATTTACATTGTGTGGGTGCCATGCCCACTAATACAAATTTTCAGCCAAACTAGAATAATAAATGAGATATTCTGGAAAAATTGAAAGACTTCCACAACTATAGTTCTCCAGATATTCGAAAATATATATTTAGAGGAAATATACGCCGTCCCATTTTAGGTAGAACTTCATGCACTGATAAGAAATTGATTTGTATAAAGTTTGAAGACTATCAAATTATAGTTCTGCAGATATTAGAAAATAACTAGTTAAATGGTATGGGTGGTGCAACGCCCATTTTTCAAATTCCTGCCATTTTCAGCCAAGAAGCGCACTATGGTACCGAACTAAATTTACAATTATAGTTCACCAGATATTCCATAATTACTATTTATTTTATGGGAAGTGCCACGCCCACTTGAAATTTTAAAAGAAAAAGCATCCTATTGTTCCTTCCAGATATAGAGAAATTTACAGTAGCTCCAGTGATTTAAACAGACATACATTATTTTTTATACAGTGGTTGACAAAACAATGGACACTTTTCCAAATATTCCATATGTAGCCCAAAATTTAAAATATTTTATTAAAATAAAATTTTTTTTTTTAGTATTTTACTTGTATAGTTCTATTTATATAAATTAACTGAAAAACAAAAATAATTAATTATATTCTGAAACAAGGGAACAAAATTAAAAATATTCACTATTTCACTACTGACAAAACAATGGAAACTTTTAAACTTCTGCAAGAAAGAAGTGTAAAACGAAAATAATATTTAAAATAACGATGTAAAAAGCATCCTGTTTACAGTTATTTTATTTTATTTTTAAATTCTGGTAATTTTTCACAATTTCTTTTTCTAAGTTTTTCACATAATTGCTTTTTTCAAAGTTAACGACAATGGCTAAAGTTAAGATTTGTGAAGACTTAAAAAATAAAATAATTAACGATTTTAAAGCTGGTTTAAAACAAAAAAGTATCTGTGACAAATATTCAATAAATAAATCAGCAGTTTCAAAAATTATAAAGAAATTTCGTGAGACCGGTTCTGTAAAAACTCAACATTTAGGTGGAAGACCTCGTAAGACTACTCCTAGACAAGATAATTTAATAGCGAAAGAGTTCAAGAAATTCCCAAAAATAACTCCTCGAGAGGTTGTTAATAGCCTAAAATTAGAAATAATTACCCGAACAGTTAGTCGCAGGGCAAATGAGGCTAGTCTTGGTTGCTATCGTCCTGTGAAAAAACCACTCATTTCTAAAAAGAACCGTTCAGCTTGTCTACAATTTGCCAGGGATCATTTGAACTGGTCGATACAGAAATGGAATACTGTCCTCTTTTCCGACGAATACAAATACAATTTAAGAGGCAGTGATGGGAGAACATTTGTAAGACGACCAAAGGGAAAAATATTAGATCCAAAGTACACAAATAAGACAGTAAAGTTTGGCGGTAGCAATATTATGGTATGGGGATGTTTTTCAGCAAGGTATGCCCCCAATTCATATTATAAATGATACCATGACAGGTATAGGATAAAGAACCATATTAAACTATGTTATGTATCCATACGCTGAGGAAAATATGCCTCTAGTTTGGAGATTCCAACACGACAACGACCCGATACACACCTCTAGGGTTGTAACCGAGTGGTTACAATTCAACGAGGTACGTGTTTTGAAGTGGCCTGCCCAATCGCCAGATCTCAATCCCATAGAAAATCTATGGGAAATTGTAGATCGTAAAAAAGGACCCAAAATTACACCAGGAAGGAAGATTTATCGGAGGCGGTTATAAGGGAATGGCAAAATATTTCAAAGGAGACCATTGACTCTTTAATTGGTTCAATGTATCGTCGATGTGTTGCAGTTATAAAAAATAAGGGATACCCAACAAAATATTGAGTTATTGCAAAGTTTAGACCATATTTGTTAAAATAATACCAAAGTTTCCATTGTTTTGTCAATGCCGTAATAAAGAAATCTTTTAATTAATTTTTTTTCTCATTTTTAGAATTTAATTAATTATGAGCTTTGTTTTTTGTTAAATTAAGTTAATAAAAGTATACAAATAAAATACTACAAAAATGTTAAAATTTTTTAAAAAAATATTTCAGATTTTAGGCCACTAATGAAATATTTGGAAAAGTTTCCATTGTTTTGTCATTGATTTTCATCAATTTCTTTGAAACTTTTTGAGTTTTTAATGTTTTAATTTTAACATTGGCTTCTGCCAAAAATGTTTAGTTAAGTCCTAAAAGGATAATCACTTTTTACGGTTTGGGTTATTCTCAATCATTTGATCTTTGATGGAATTTATCAAACCAATCAATTATAAAAACGCGGAAGAAGTATTTAATCTCTCAAATTTCTTAAATATACAAGAAAAAATAATTTAAAAAAAAATGGATTCATATCGTTCAGGTTATTGAATTTTTATGTTGAACTAGCTCATGATTGGACTTTCCTTTGTCCAATCCAAACCAACTATTATGACCCACTCTACTCGTTAGATATTTGAATAATAGACCGTGTTTCTAAGTTCTTAATTCTCAGAGTATACTAGTACTAAATTAAAATTTTTTAAAGTTATTTAACCAAATAAAAATGATGTTGCAAATGATTGAACAAAATGATTAATCCACCTTAAGAGTACATACAAAAATAGTGCAGTAAAATTAACAAATGTAATAATCATCATTACAAGTATTTTTTCCTATGGTTTTCTTTTATTTTTTTGTTACTGTTACTTTAACTTTTGGAGCATATAAACTCTAATTTAGTTTGGTAATTATTACTAAATATAACAACATCATTTTTATACACTCTACACAGCCAAAGTGGTAAATTAATGGAGTACAAGAGTTCAAACTACATTATTTCTATTTCTATTTTTTTTTTTTTTGGAAAAATTAAGAAATGTTGTTTTTCGTATTACCAATTGTTGCTGCTTAAAAAAAATACAAAAAATTGTATTGCTGTATTTTAGTTTTTCTTTCGGTTGTTATTGCTGTGTTTTACTTGTTATTGTTGTTGTAGGTAATTTTTAGCTGTTTCATGGTAATGCGTTTACGCTTGCGCACTGATGCATAATTCCCCTCCAACACCTGAAATAGTTGAACAAACACACAAAACCAACAAAAACAAAAACTATATATTCAGATTTTTGTTATGTTTTTTTGTATTTTTTTGTATTATTTGTTCAGTTCCTAACACTTTATATGGATTGTATTTATTTACAACCACCTCACTCACTCCATTAATGTCTATAAAATACTATTTAAACCAAACTTGTCGGTTGTGGTAAAATATAAAAAAGAAAGATAGAAATTTCAAAATAACAATAACAATAACAACAGTTAATTAGTCATTTTTTTTGAACTATTAAAAAATCATCTTCTATTGTGTACAAATACTACAGAATACAACATTTACCTACTCGTAATCTACCATGAGAGATTTGCTACCATCTTTATTCGATACCGCCTGTAGCTAACATTTTCAAAATTTCTTTGACTCTTAATTTTTATTAACGTCTGCAACTACTACTGTTGCGTAAAAATTTAAATACAGGCTATTACAATTTAAATTTGTTTGCTTTTTTGTTTTGGTTTCGTCCAACAAAAATTATAAAGAAAATTATGTGTTATTTTATTACAAGCCTCCACCTTTTTAATAGGCTTTCCAATTAACTAAAGAACACTACCAGAAATAACTTATTATTCGAATCTGATTTCTAAGAGTTTTTTTTTAATGATACGTCTATTATTATTGTTTTAGAGGGGAGCTTTTTATTATTATGACATGTTGGCAGTTAAATGTTACTACTGTAATACATTGGACTTAGAATAGAATCAAACATAAAATATTTAAATATTTTATGGTTAGATATGAAGTGTTAAGATTTCCACTTAGATAAACATTTAGTTGTTACTTACTAAAAGAAAATAGTTCACCCTTTTTGTAATTTAATTGCGTTTTTATACTGTTATAGCTACATTACTAATCATTTCTTTAAAATTGAAATGGTATACATTCGACTGGCCCTTATTTTGCGTACCCACCCATGTGAAAATAAAATATTTTTCTGATATATGGGGGGTTATATGAGAGATAGGGTCAATTATGGACCGATCCTCACAAAAGTTGTTACACAGATTTAGGTTCATATAAAACTTGTTTATGTCCAATTTCATCACGATATTAATTATTACACTATACAACAAAATCAAATTTTTTCCAAAATTACAAGGTCCGACCAATAAATTTTGATAGAGGAGACAAAAAAAAAAGACACGTGAAAGTTTACATCTGAATTTCATTTGAGGGGGGGTTAAAGTTTCCCAACTCTGGCACATTCTTATTGTTAATCTTCATAAGAAACCATATGATCCTTACAATTTAGGTATAAAATGTGTTCAGCAAAGTTATGTAAAATGTTACGGAGAACATTTTTGTAGAATATGTTAACCCTCTAATAAATGCGAAATTAACCCTAAGCTCTCCTTTGTTGTGTCTTATTTCTGACTTTCTGGTTGATTTTTCCGTTTTGGTGTATTTAGGGACTTATAGTAAAATTTTCCGGATAATATTTTTCCGGAACATTTTAACCCCTTAAATCCCTGTTTTAATGGTGTTTGTTGCTCTTTTTAAAAGAAGGACAAAAAAGACCCATGCCTTGAGGATTTAGAGGGTTAACATATTCTACAAAAATATTCTCCGTAACATTTCACATATCTTTGCTGAACACATTTTCGGACCTTGTAATTCTTTTTGGTGTTGTGCTGTGTTATCCCTACAATTTTGTAGGGACAAATGTTGCCCGATTTACAGTATAATTTCAGCGTACTTGGAACTAATTTGGGCAAAATTTTATCAGGATTATTGCCCAAAACAAACAGAGAGTATTTGTGGAAAATGTCAGCCAGCTAGCTTCTTTCGTTTGGGCCCTATTGTATTTTCAACATATAGACACACTGACGGATCGACGGACATACATATATATGGGGGATTTCACGTCAAGTGAACCAACTTTTAAAATCGATGTCTTCCGATCGGGATGAAATTTCCACCGAGGTTAGACCTATTGAATAGTAATTCAGACACAAGATCGGACAAGAACTCTCTGAGTTATAGGGGGTCAAAATATGACATTTTGGCCAAATATGTGATTTTTCTCATCCATGTAACTTAAAATAGTTTAGATAGCTATTTCTCCAATATTTCGAAAACAAAAATAAAAAAAAAATATTTTTAATATTTTTTTCCGAAATCAAAAACTTGTTTGACTTTTTTTTAAAATGGTCCTTTTTTCTCTTAAAATTAAGCTTAGATATTTTTCTTTAAGACCTATTTGGTCGCATAGTGCGATGCGAGTTCGATATCTATCAAAATAAATGTTTTGTTACTCAAAACATTAAATTTTCGACTTTTTTTTCTAAATCAAAAACTTTGTTGACTAACTAACCACTAACCACTAAGAGACCAAAAAGTTCTTAAAGAAATAGACCTAAGCTTTCTTTTCAGCTAATAAAAAAAAATTAAAAAGGTCCCTTTTTGGAAAAAAATTCGATTTTCTCAAAAAAAAAAATAAAAAATTGTATATCTTGAGTTACAAAACATTTATTTTGTTATATATACCACTCGCATCCAACTAAGCGACCAAATAGGTCTTATAGAAATAGACCCAATCTTTCTTTTGAGCAAAAAAAATTTAAATAAGGGCCCATTTTGGAAAAAAAGTTAGATTTTGCAAAAAAAAAAGTAAAAAATTGCATGTTTTGAGTTACAAAACATTTATTTTTATAGATATCGAACACTCCCACTACGAGACCAAATAGGTCTTCAAGAAAAATATCTAAGCTTTATTTTAAGAGAAAAAAAGGCCCATTTTAAAATTTAAAAAAAAAGTCAAAAATGTTTTTGATTTCGGAAAAAAAATATTAAAAAATTTTTATTTATTTTTTTAAATATTTTTTTCGAAAGATTGGAGAAATATCTATCTAAACTATTTGGGACACATTTTGCAAAGAACAATAGGTAATAAGTTACATGGTTGAGAAAAATCACATGTTTGGCCAAAATGTCAAATTTTTACCCCCTATAACTCAGAGAGTTCTTGACCGATCTTCTTGATAAATTGTGTCTGAATTACTATCCAATAGGTCAAACCTCGTTGCAAATTTCATCGGAAGACATCGGTTTTAAAAGTTGACGTGAAATCCCCTATATACATATAAAGAGTGAGCCAGACAAAACTTATACTTGCATTAAGTTAAATAAAACTTAAACCTTTCAATATAAAAATTCTCAAAAAAACGTAAATTTATTCAAATATGTATTGTACAAATTCATTAAACATTGAAATATTATCCACTTTTTCCGTAAATCCTCCTACTAAAGATTTTATAGTTGCTTCTGTTGCCTTTTTGAACGAAATGGTCCACTTACACTTAAAATCTTAATATCCTGGGATACCTTTCCTGTCTTCTTAAATTCTTTTTTTTATAAGAACTCAATATCTTTCCATAGGCCGAAGTTCTGGACAGTTGGGTGGATTTGCATCCTGAGGCCCACTCAAGGGCGTTTTTTCCATAGTGACATGATGCCAAATCGAGCCAGAAATATGAAAGTACTCTGTGCTGTGTTAAGAAAGGTAAAAGTCGTTTTTGTAAACTCCGTAATATACATATATTCGTGTGTTTATCGTGCCTGATGTCACAAATGATTGGCTTCTTTTGACACAACTGCAAATTAATTGCCACGCAAGATACTTCTTGGGGAATTTTGTTTGTTTTTTTTGTCCGGTATTGTTCTTGAACATTAATATAATAAAAATCTTATTTAAAAATTTATTTTTTTATAAAATTTAACCTCAATTTTTTCGCTCGTTCTTTTGCTTTTAAGTTCTGCGATCTGGAATTTTCAGAACTTTATACGACTTCAACCTAGCATTAGCTTCGGCTCTGCACACAAAAAAATCAGAGCATTTAACTTTACGAGCTGTTTTTCTGATAGAAGTGTTCGGTGCTCTTCGAAAGAGTTTCTTTTGCCTTAACAATATCTGTAAGATCTTTTTTCTTTCTGATCCAGGTTTCCTTTCAATGTTCAAGTCTCCCTTATAATGTTTAATGGCTTTTGAAACAGTGTGACGATGACGATATTTTAAAGTCCATATTGGATATTTTTGAAAAGTTTTAATTATTTTTTCAAGTACTTTTTTTTCGTTGTCCATTTTGACCGAAATAACAGTCGAAAATTAATGATTTAGAAAAGATAATATGACATATTTTGAGTTTTTGTAGAGCTAGTATACAAAGTTTTTCAAAGAGGTGATCAACTTTGATAACCTTGTATTTTAACAGGTTGGTCACAAGTTTAATTTTCTGAAATCTTATGTCCTCTTCAACTGGAATGATGTCCCCATATTAAATTCAATAGCCTTGCTCGTGGGTTGAAAATTCACTAGTAATAGTTCTCAGTGGCTAATTAATTCGACGTAGCGGAACTAGTTCAATGAACTGCAGGAATGTAAAACATAATGCGGGTATGAACAACCTTTTATAAATGGTACAAAATATGTTGGAAACATATTGTGTCAGAAAAGAAAAATTCACATCAAGTTTTTTAAAATTTCTTTACAAAGTATAATAAAAAATATTTATTGGAATTGCTCTGACCTTTAAACGCTACCCGTCCGCTCAAAGACATGGGCAGGGGAACATATTTTGTAAAAAAAAATTCAACTTTTTTTCAATTGCAGATTTGTTTTATTCAGAGATCGAAAATAACTCGTCCATATACCAAAAAACCCAAATTGTGATTTATATTTTTGTGATAAAAATAAATCACTGAAAATAACGGTTATAAAATGATTATTATTTAAATGGTTTGGTATGACCTTTATTCGTTTTTGTTGTTTTTAATGGTTTGGTGTGAGATAAACAATTCATTTGTTCTTGTTCTTAATAACTGTTACTTTCTCTTTTATTTACATACAATAACATATTATTAGTAATTTTTAACAAATTATATAAAAAATAATATGATAAGCATGAAGTAATGAAGTCTGAGTAACAGAAATGAGAATTTGTTTTTAAATTGTTATTAATCTTTTGATAAATTTTATATATTTAAGCGTTGATTTGCATCAAAAGCATTTTTGCGATTTATTTTTCATGTTCGCAAATAAAAGTCACAAGCTGACCTTTACGAAAAAATAAATTATACTCATCCAGATTATTTGTGTTTGTTTCTTTTCTGTTTTTCTCAACCCCAAACCTAAAATGTTCTCGAATATATCACTCTCTCAGTGATATATCACAAAAAATTATTTTTAAATGGCTGCGAATGAGAATTTACCATTGAAATGAAAGTGAACCCGTTATTTTCGGTTTCTGGTTTTATTATATTATTTACCCCCAGTAACACGAAGTCTGGTTATGTTTTAACTAATAGTTATACTGACAGTTTTCATACAAAAATAATTTTAACCGACAGTATAACTATTAGTTAGTTATTTTTCCAAATTATTTTTGCTGGTGTTCATTAAAAACATAACAAACTTTTTAAATATCAAAAGTTATTACGATATCTTAGACGATCATATGTATATAAGGGATTCAAATCCAAAATTTTAAATTTAGTAAAAGTCAAATCATATGTCCATAAACGCTACATTTTTATGCTTCTTCCCATAAACCTATTTTCCTTGCTCCAATATAATGCTTTTATTTTTTATATAAACGAAAAAAATCCCAACAAAAATTTGCATTACCAACTAATGAGTTAAAATGCTAAAATATGTCAATTCACAACTAAAACAATAGCATTTACTACTACCGCTTATAAATAAGTCATTACATTTATAACATTAAAACCAGATACAAGTAATGCTTAAATCTCATTAGTTGGATCTGACAAAAGCCGTTTTCAGTAAAAACTGAATATGCTTATGCAAATGATTAGAAAGTAAGCAGTTATAAAACAGATAATAAATAAGTCATTCCAAGACAGCTTCTATGTAATGCAGGCGGTATGTAGTAGTCATTGAAAGATAAGATATTGAGTAATTACAAGTCATGTTTTTTATGGGATACACTTATTTCACAAAAAATAGCCATTCACAATAATTTGATTAAACCCGCTTATGGAATTTGTAATAAATAAACATATCGTATTCTAATATAACCCAAATGACGAAGTTATTTTAAATAGTATAAAAAAACACCCCCTATAAACAAATTTAGCTTAAAATTAAATCTATTTAAAAACTTATAGAAATCAGTAGTGGGTATAAAACGAAACCAAAAAAATAACAAAACAATAAGAAAGAACATATTTAAAGCTTGTTTTATTTACGCTTCGCAACCATTGTTAAATACGCATCAAATTTTTACTCTAAAGATCAAAAGGCATTTACGAAAAATTATTACAGCATAGAAAAACAAATTGGTAGATTGAAGGCTTTTAATATAAAACAGTGGATGGATGGATGGATGGAATGGTTGGTTAAATATTGCCGGTACATAGTATGTAAGTAAGTGGAGGTATGGTTGTATGAATGATGATGATCAGTCGGCGAAAAAAAAATATACATAAAGTACAGAAAAATAATAGTAAATATGTAGTAGTTTGGTAGGTTTAATATTATTTTTGTTTGTTTAGTAGACAAAAATTCAACAGATAAAATGCGACATACAACATTTTACAATACAGCAACGACGATCATCATCGTCATCATTTTACATTTACACAAACGGGTAAAAGGTAAAAAATTAAATTTGAACAAAAAAATTGAAGGAAAAACAAACAACAATGACATCTCGTTCACGTTCATGTCATTGTCGTCATCGTCATTATTATTGTTATTGCTAGTTGTTGTGTTGTAGATGACGCTTTTGTTGCTGATGTTGTTGTTGTTGTTGCTACGTATTGTTGGCTGTTGGACGGTTGTTGATCATTACATGAAAAAACGTCAAGAATGACAAAGAATACAAAATGTTTGTAAATTGAAGAAAAGACAGCAAACTCAGCCAACAAGAATAGAAACAACAATAACAACAGTAACAGCAAGAAAGATGATCATCAAAAGCTGCGCGTCATCACCAACATCATTTTCGTCGTTTTCATCGTCATCATCCTCATTATTATCACCACCACCACAACCACCACCAACTACCGTACGAAAGTATTGAAGTGTAGAAAGAAAAATGGCAAAATTTCCAAGAAACATTTTCAAGACAAGGGAAAAAGTTTCCTATATAGACACACTCGAATAAGACTGTATATCGTTAGGTCCGTCCGTCAGTGCGTTCGTCCGTCCGTATGAGAAGAAAAACCTTTAAGTTACAAAAATTGTTCAGTTACCAAACAAACAGGCGCAACAACATCAAACAAAAATATCACAGCAACAACACACCAATAACAACAAACTGCAATATGTGCCAACTAAGAAAACCATCTATTAATGCGACTGCATACAGTGTTGCAAATAAATAATAGGAACGACCGAAAATTTCAAAATTTTCTAAAAGTATTTGTATCTTTGGTGACCCCCACTGAAATTTTCCTTTATGAAAGGACTTTCTCGAGAAAAAAAAGGTCAAATTGACCACTAAAGAGAGGAGCTAGAGGGTTAAGGTCTTCGTCAAAAATGATCCCCATAAAATTCCACAATATAACTCGGACAATAAGAATTCTCTCAGACATTAACTTAAAACATTTGTTCAGTTAGTATAATGCTACCTTCGATAAAAAATTAAAACTTTGACCCACTGTAAAAAACAATTCAGACCAGCTGGACTATAAGTTTATTCTACAAAAATGATGTACTGAACATGCCCTTTAAGAATTATAGGGTCGCTATTCTGTTCCAAAAATGCTGTTGGACTGTGAAATTAATGCATTTTGTTCTTCCAATTTAGAAAATTTGAATAATAAAAGGTATTTTTTAAAGAGTCGGAAAACTTTAAATTGAAATAAAACAGAGAAAAACGTTTTAAATATCCATCGAATTGACATTATTAATTAGATCATTTTTTTGCCACCGCGCGTACATGGCGTACCCTGTAGCTCCAATTTTCATACACTCTTCGCAGTAAATCAGATTGTATTTCGGTAATAACGCATAGAATAATCGCATCCAAGTTCTCGATCGTTTCTGGTTTATCTGGGACTTTACATATCCCCAGAGAAAATTATCTAATGGCATCAAATCACATGAACGAGGTGGCCAGTTAATAGGTCCATTTCTGGATATTATTCGTTCGACAAATGTTTCTCACAGTAAATTTATTGTATCGATTCCACCGGCCCATAAAGCGCAACAAACAGTGTGTTTTTCTTTTTGGATGTAATGGTGTTTGGACAATGATTTGAGGATTACAATAGCTCCAACTGCGGCAATTCGGTTTATTGCCATTATGGTTTTTAATTTCCCGACCTTTTTTGATTTCCGGGAATGGGGAAGTTTTTTTCTACATTCCCGGGTACCCGGCTATTCCCGAAATATATAAAGATACTGTAAATTAGGAATACTATAGCCAAATTTCACATAAAAACTTAGTGTTATAATTATTAAATATCAGAGCTTCGATTTAATTAATAAAATTTGAGATTAATTCACTAAAATCTTAATCCGTAATTAAAGAATGTCAGCCTTTCATTCCATAAATCCATTTCTAATATTTAATTTTTTAGATTCATTCCAAAGCCTTTGTTTAAACTGAATTAATTTTAAAGTTAATTAATAACAGAATTTATACAAACTTTTAATGATAAAATTTTTGTTAAATGAAATCATTTCCAAAATTAATTGAAAAAATTGTCTTAATCTTAAGCCTTTTTGTACTAGATTTGAATCGAAGAAAAATTTAATTATTTAATAAATTTTTGAAGCTATTTTCTTATGGATTTGAAGAAAAAATTTAAAGATATTGGAATGATTCAATAAGAAATAAATTCACTTTTTTAAATTTTCATACGAAAAACCCCAACTAAGAGGTCTATTATTGCCGAGATATAAGCAAAAAACTTTAAAAAACTTTTCACTGTTTTTTGGTGAAAAAATTTAATTCTAACTTGTTTTCTATGTATTTTTGTCCGTTTTTAATTCCCGGGAATTCCGACTAAAATTCCCGGGAATCGGGTAGTGAAAAATTGGCAAAATTCCCGGGAAATTTGTACCGGGAATTCCCGGGATAAAAACCCTAATTGCCATTTATCCGAAAGTGTACTCATCACTGAACACAATTTTCAAGTGAAATTGTGAATCAATAGCAAAATTTTCTTCGGCCCATTCATCAAATGTTTGTCGCGAACGATGATCGTGAAGCTTCAATCCCAATCACAAATGCAAACCAAGATTTTTCATAAAGTGATGGATACAAGTTTAATTGTTGAAGACAATGACGAATTGACACATTTGGATCATCATCAACACTACGCTGCAAATCGCTAAGAGTAATCGTATAGCGAAAACGATCCATATTTTCTCGAATTATTCGCTCTGATCGACGATAATGGTCACTATAAAATACATCGGGTATCAGTTTGTTGAATTGAATTAAAACAAATTTGAATAATTTGGCGTGAGTCTATTCACGATAAATTGCCAAAATAAACTAATCTCAAAACAACCGAAAAGGTCAAATTATCTGTCAACTATCAACAGTGCAGCATATTTAAAGTTCTCCGCCTCTAAAAAAACATACCAAAACAAGTAAGAATCAATATGTGACAATAATCCATTTCCCAGATATAGTGTTTATATGGGGGGTTTGGTCATTTATGGGCCGATCTTCTAAAAAGTTGGTAGAAAGATTTAGGTTTATATAAAACTTATTTATGTCAACTTTTATCACGATATTAATTATTATCAGAAAGTATTCCAGGTGGACATTTGTGGAAAATTTCAGCTTCGCTTGTGGGTCTGCGATGGGAATGAAAAAATCAATATAATGTAAACGGATAATAATACCAAGCCGTTTTTCAAATTATCTCACTGAAGGTGCCAACAAAATATCAGGTTTACAACATTTCTCTTAGAAAAAAGTGATTGTGTCCTTAATATTTTTTCCAACACTGTACATACGACTATGAGTTTATATAAATATGTCGCTTTTCTATGTCTGTCCCAACGTCGGTCTTTCTGTCTGTCCATTCGTCTGCATTAACAATGATATAAAGGGAAAACTTAAGTGTAATACACACATAAATGCAGCAACAATATTGAAGGAAGAATAAGAAAACTATGCAGCAACAATGCACTAAACAATTCTTAAGCCCATGCTTAGTGTCGCATATACATGCAATATTCTTTGATTAGTTTGAGTAACAAAAAAAAAATAAAAAATTAGAAAAAACACAATAAGTGAATACTGATCTAAGAACTGTGGGTTGTTACCACACAACTTCACAGTCTTCTCAATTTCAATTTGTCTTTCATTTTTATTTGGATTTATTATTGTTTCAATTTCAATTGAAAATATTTATTTAGTTGGCATGTCTAATCAAAATAACTTCTAAATCAATTTAAAAATGTTCGCTCCAAACCACTGTGCTGCATAATATTTACAACAGAGTGCGTTTGTTTAGCTCTGAGCGCGTATTGTTGCATTTGTTGTAGTCCCAGCTTTATGCATGTTATTGCAATTGCAAATTGGAATTGAAATAATTATCTGATGTAACTTTGACGCTTTGACGATTAACTTGACGAATTACGAATTGTTTATTTGTTCGTTCATTCGTTTCATTTCTTTCATACAATCTAGCCACAGAAATACAAATAAAAGTATTTTATGCGGCTGGATGCGAATCTTTTATACACTTTACATTTTTAAAACGTATCTTGGAAAAACATAATTGGGGATTATTTGAAGAAAAAACATAATTTCACGAAACTTAACCAATAATTATTTTACTACAAGAACTTATTATATAGAATTTGGCTAAAATCAGTCCATGATTTCACTTAGTTTTTATACAAAAATCCTTCCGAAATTGGCATTTAATGCTCATAAATGCCATAAACAAATTGGTCTGAATAAAATCTGAAGAATCTTACAATTTCTGTATGTAATTGATATTGATACAAAGCGTCATATGGGAGAAGTTAGCTTTACTTCTTTAATTTGAAAAAAGTGCCGCTGAAGCACACCGATTGCTCACTAAAGGTTATGGTGAATGTGTTCCATCGTTTTCAACATGCGAGAGATTGTTTGTTCGATTCAGTAGTGGTGATTTTCACTCGGAAGACAAAAAATGTTTGAAGACCAAGAATTGGATTCATCAAAAACATTGAAATTGGATATCAACGAATTGAATCCAAGAGACCTTGAAACACGATTTTGCATGTACGAAATGATGCTTGAACGCTATAAAAGAAAATCATTTTTGCACCGAATCATTACTTGCGATGAATTACGATAACCCGCAGCGTAAGATATAGCATGTGAAGCCCGGCTAACCAGCCGTCCATGTCGATAAGGTAATGCTCTGTATTTGGTGGGAACAAAATAGTTCTATCTATTATAAGATTCTGAAATAACACAGGGAACCTGTACCGAACGCAACTGATTTGAAGCGAGAATTGACCGAAAAATGCCCGCAATATGCGGAGAGGCATGAAACTTTAATATTTCATCATGACAACACTCGGCCACATGTTACAATACCTGTTAAAATCTATTTGTAATGAAGTGGTTGGGATTTTTCGCCTCACTGCTTCCCTTTGCAACAGATTATCCAAAATTGGCTTGATTCGTTAAATTGCTTGAAAAGATGAGCAGTTGTTTTCGCTCGAAATCCATATGTTGCCAGAAAGATGGGAAAAGGTCATAGCTAACAATTGCCAACAAAAACACGAAAACAACAGGCCATAAAAATCAAATAAAAGCTATAAAAAGCGCTAAAATTGATATTTTAAACCACTGTAGATAAAATCCTTCAAATACATTTTTTGAACATTTTCATTAAGCACTTTTACACAACATATTTTCTGAAAATTATGTATTTTTACTTATTCTATCAGCCTGCATTTGGCAAAAATATGGACTTAGTTGCATTTCACCTAAAGCTAAGGAGTTATCGCCGCTGCACTTACAAAAAGAGCCAGGAGTAGATCGTAAATGATGTATATTTGTTCAGAAGACGTTTGTTTTATTCTAATTGGATTTTGGTAAAAGAAAAGATAAGATGAGAATTATTTTACGATGCGATTTTCTGACTTTTAAAAGAAAAATTTATCCTTAATATAAGTCTGTAAATTATCTAAAGGCTAAGGAAAGTTGATTTCAACAGCAGAAGAAACAGTCAAATAAATATTTCAATCATTACAAATGGCATGGCAAACTAATCAATATGGTATAGTGTACAAAAAATAATAAAAACAAAACTATTTCGCTTAGTATTGAATGGATATGGATGATGACTATGACGACGACGATGATGACGCCGTCAGACCAACAGAATTCAACGTCATACATGTCACTCAATATAACTATCGAGTGTTTATATGTATGTTTTCCTTAACTAAACTCGTCGCTGGGAAGGTAATGTACAAATAAAAACAGCAGACAATTAAAATTTGTAAATTGTTATCAAGAGTCTCTTAAAGATTTATGGTAAAATTCATAAGATTGAGTGGGAAAAACTATAGAAGAAAAAAGCTACAATAAACTTATAAATTTTATGATGATGTCTCAGCTCAGAAAAAATATGTACATATATAAAAATAATACGATTTATTCTTATTAATACTGTAAATTAAATGTTTGTGTAAACGTAATTAATGTTGTAATAAGCAGACACATCAAACGCCAGTAATTAGCAGTCTACAATGACGTGTTATGTTATTGGATGGTAACAGGGGATATGTTTGTTTAGATTTTTTCTTTAATTAGCAATTATTTCTTAATATTTATCTAAAGACTTTTTTCTTATTGTAAATACATTTTGCAAAACTATTATTATTTTTGTGAAAACTTAGAATTTTTGTGTAAAATTAACATCTTGTAATAACACCTTTAAAATTTAATTATTTCTTTAAAAACAAAAGTATTATCATCACTCACCTTAGGAGTATGCAAAATACTCGGTGTGCTCGGAACGGTTTCGCTTTCATCTAATGTTATACTACTGCTAGTGCCGGCCCCAATCATATCCGGCATATAATCATCTATCATATCATCCTCAACACCGTACATGGCCAGAGGATTGGCACTGCTAGCCGAAATGGCATTTAAATGTGTAAGATTGGCAATGGCCGAAGGCAATTTGTTAGCTTTTTTCTTGTTAGCAGCAAAAAGTTCTTTTTCACGTTTAGCTAGGAAAACTTTACGTTCGAATTCATTAAGATGCTCTATAGTGGGTTCGGCACCATTCAAATGGGAAATGCTGAATGCCATCCATTGCTCAACAAATTCGGCCGCATCATCAATATGATAGGTAATGCAAAGTTCGACAGCTATAAAATAAACATTAAAATTTAAGCATTTAATTTCACAAATTATTCAATTTTGTTTAGAATTTAAAACCTACATCTGTCCACCGCATCTTGTGAGGGCTCAACACCCATATCATCATATTGTTGCTTTAATTCGGCATCCATTTTAATTAATTCTTAAGAAATGGTAAGAGGTAATGTTTTCTAACAATTTATACTAATTTAAAACACTTTTTATTAAATAAACACACACTTTTTGCGAGAAAATCACTCTGTTTATGGAAAAACACGATTTGTTTAAACACAATTTTGCAAGCTTTTATTTGTTTACAAATAAATGTCAACCAAAAGCGCGCAAATGATCAACAAGTAAGGCCAAGTTCTTATAAGAATTGACTCAAGCGACCTCTATATGTCAAATTTGTTCTAGAAAAACTTGGCACCACTTACATTTTGCCGTAATACCAGTCAGCTGTTTGTCAAATTTAACAAACAGATGTTGTTGGAGAAAAAATATATCATCAACATCGCCCATTTGTAATAATCCAACAAAAGTAGCATTTTTCGTTTAACTTTTAATAAATTGTATTAAATTCAACACGCCATGGTTATAGGCGCCTTTCCAGCAGCCAAATTGGGTGTCTTGGCTATAAAACAAATAAGTAAACCCATAGCAAATATAATTAAATCTAAAGCCAAAGAACATCCATTATTTCGTAACTATGTTTGCATGCCACCGGCTCAACGTAAGTAAATTTTAGGAATATTCCTGTCTGTCAGGATTACTAATGCCTGAATTTTTGTTTATTCATTAGTGTACAATTGGGTTGAGGTTAAAACGAAAATGTGGGCCTTAAATTTGGGTAAACCCGTTAATGTACCACCACTAACAGAAGCTATGGCTGTGGAGCTGGGTGCCAATCTGTTGGGTGAATTTATCATTTTTGCCATTGGTGCTGGTCTGTTGATATTTGAATATGCCAGGTAAGTTGGTTGATACAGATTGTGAGTGTTGGATGTGTAATTAGTTTTATAAAATGTCGTGGTTAATAGAAAATGCTTGTCTATATAGAAATATAATCTTTGGTATAGAATATTTAGTTTAAAATTATATTAAACGCTATTAAACGTTCTACAAATCTTGGAAATAATTTATGGTATGAAATGTTTTTGCCATTCTGTTTAAAAACTAAACACTGTCCATTTGACAGTGTTTTTTTTGCCCATCACTTTTAGAATTGTTGAAATGTTGTTTTGCATTTTTGGTGACGATATGTATGTATCTATCTCGATGTTGTATTGTATGAGAAAAATTTTATTCGATGAAATTGTAGTCCTCTTTTTCAACACAGGATGATTAATAGTAAACAGAATATCTCCGGATTATATTGATTTAGGACGCTTTATGAAAATATAATAAACATTTCTTTGCTGATTTTAGAGAAATATGCAAAATTCAATATTTATGAATTTTTAATAAAATTATGATCTTAAAGTTAATTGTATAGGTATTATTTTAACGAACTTAATTATTTTCTTAATTAAAAAGGAATTTTTATTTAAAAAAAATTGAAAATTAAGATACATTTCGATTTAATTTTGATTTTTTAAAATGTTCATAATTTAAATTCGAAATTTTTGATTTTAAAATATTAATTTCGAATTTTCGAAGTTAAATTTTATGAATGAGGTTTGAATTATTTAAATTTTATTGCAGTTTTCAATCATAATTCAAATGGGAAAGCTAAATTTATTTTAAATTTTTGAAGATTAATTATAATGTTCGAATTTTGAATTGTGTGAGAATTTTCGAAACAAAATTTCAAAATTAATTTAAAAATTTTCTAACATAAAATAAAATTGCCCAATTCACAATTGATGTCGTAGTGTTGTAGCATTGTATGTCATAAATATTTTTCAAACTAATTTTTCGAAACAAAAACAAATCATTAATAAAAAAATTACGACATACAACGATACAACGCTACGGCACCAATTGTGAATTGGGCAAATACGTATTTAAATTTTTTAAATAAAATTTGGATTTCTAAATTAAATTCGAAATTATGTATTTATTTTTTTCGAAATTAAATTATAAACTGTATTGGAATTTTTGAAAAAAACAAAATTTTCAATGTTAAGTTTTTTGAAAATTTCGAAATTTGATTTTTTTTTTAAATCAATTTTTTATTAATTTTCCTACATTTCCGAAGCAAAACTAAATTTTATATTTTCCAAATTCGAATTTTTGAAAAAAAATAATATTAGAAATAAAAAGGTTTATAAAACAAAATGTACATAAAAAATTTGTTTTATAAACCTGTAATAAATTTAAAAATTGTTTATGAAAAAATTAAAAAATAATCTTTTATTACATTTTAAACATAAAACATTTTAATCTTCAATTTCAGACAAGTAAGCAATGAGGCTAAAAAGCAAGAAAATGCTAAACTAGAAAAAGATGAACTAACTAATCGTTTGGCTGAAATGACATTCCGTTTGGAGCGTCAAGATGCCCAATTAAGAGAGATGACCAGAGTTTTAGCAGATATTGGTGAGTTTATTAAAATTATAAAACAATAGATTAATGAATAGTTACTAATCAAAAATTCTAAAATCTAAAGATGAATTAAAAATCTCTTGCTACAATGTGCTAGAATATTTAAAACAAGTAACTCTAGAAAATAATAATCAAATTAAGGAAAAAGCTACTTGAGAAAGAAAACTCTAGAAATCAGGAATAGAAGATCAAGAATCAAGATACTAGAAATTTTAACTGATAAGATAATTTTGTTTAATTTATTTGATTGATTTTTTATTAAATGCTTTTATTTTAATTATACACATATTTTATTATAAAATTTCATTTAAATTTTTATAACTTATTTAGTGGACTTGATTCAGTAATTCGTTCAAGAAAAAAACTTTTTGTAATTCATTTATACAAATCAATAGCAATTGTTTTTCATATGTGTTATTGAATCAGTTCATCTTACATCATTTTATGGTTTCCTTTTGTTCCTCATACCTATTTGTTTTTCTTCATTTTAATCATCCTCGCTTTTACTTTTTCCAGAATCACGTTCAATTTTCAGTTGGACCAAAGATAGAATACAAGAATATCAGCCATTCAATCCAGACACACCAAATCAAACACCAGCATCTCATTATAAAAAATCACCCTATAATCCCGAAGGTGGTCTTGTCATGAGAGCATTATATTTCCTTGAAACCCAAGTGTTCACAAATTTCAAAGCACAAACGGTGGCTGTTTTACCATTAGAAAAACAACAAGATTTAACACAACTCACAGAAGCATACTTGCACACCATGACACAAGACATTGAAGTTAATAAAGCTGACGATGAAGAATTAGTTGTTAAGGCTACCGCAGGACGTCCTACCTTGAAACAGTGACTACCAGAGAATATTGAGCTTACGAATGCATTGGCTAAACTAAAATATGAAATTGATTTAGCTGCCTCTACTTTAAATACGGGAAGAGATTAGTCATATAGTTTTGAATTGAATATTGTTGAACAATATTAAACAGTTTTATACTTGGTACTTAAGTGGTTTAACAAAGCATTTATTACAACATTGTATTATGTGTAATTAAGTATCAAATATAAAATTTTAATATAAAAATGCTTTGTAATTTATTGTATTTTCCTTTTTTTAATTAATTCATACAAAACCTGTTGAAATATAAAATAAAAGTAATTCTATGTTACTGTGTATTAAAAAGTTTTTGTTTATTGTTTTATTTTCGTTATGTTACTTATGGAATTCTTTTATTTCTCTTTTCTTTAACTTTTGTAGGCGCTCTTAAAAAAACAAATTCTAAACTGTCTGAATTGGCTACTATGCCACCACCTGTAACTGTGCCACAAACCACCGTCATTGTTGTTGAAAGCAAAATGTTAAAGGATGATACTCCTCTTAGAATTCAAAAAATGTCTTATTACACTAGAGGATTTTAAGGAAAGAGAATTAAGTGAAACAAATTGTTAAATTTAGTATTTAGTAGAAATTCATAAACCAATTTGTAATATTTATTAAGAAGGACAATAAACAAAATATTCATCAGTCTTGTTATGAAATAGTGTTTTTAGTTAACCAACATTGCCCGCCAGTTCCGGCTCCGGCCGAATGCTAGCTATAACACTTTTCTAGAGAAACTGGAATCCACTTACACAATAGTTAGAATCTATTGAAAACCTAATAATATGCAGATTTCATTCGTTCTTTTTGAATTGTATTGAAAATCAGCAAAATCGGTCCATAAGTATTTTTTCACAAAAAACACATTCTATAATCTAGAGACTTGGTAAATTTTAATTTAAGGCAATTTTTTAAACACAATTTTAAATTTCGAAATAAAATTCGCAACGGAGTTTGATAGTTGAACGTCTGGGCATCCTATTTAATGTGTCGATTATGGATGGCAACCGAACTTCAGTTGCGTTGCCAGAGGGCAACCACAAATTTCTGGTTGCCATTTATCAACAGAAAATGATGCTGCCAGTTGCCATCTGTAATACCATTTATTAATACGCAACTGAAGTTCGGTTGCCATCCATAATCGACCCATAAGATTTGTGTATATTTTATATATATTTTAACAAATAAACCTCTTAAAATGTTTAATTTTTGTATGAAATGCATACCTATTACAAAAATCCTAAATGAAAAAAATCTCATTTATATTCTTAAATTTTATTATATAAAAATACATTTTTATTTTCTTAAAGAATTTTTTTGAGAGATAATGCAGAAACGAAACACTTAATTCTAATAAAATTAAAAAAGAGAAACTTAACATTAAATTCACAATTAAGATTTAAAAAAAATATTTTAAATAAAAAACTAATATTAGTATTTAAATATAAATTTTCAGTATCAAAGAAAAAATACAAATAATATTGAAAAAAAAGTACTATAAATTATTAAATATCCTGGTAATTTGTAAAACAATGCAAAGTGCGTATTTCCAAGGGATCATCGAACAGATCACGCAAATAATCACCAAATACTGAGGTAATTTGGTATAGACTACGTTTAACGGCATTCTTTAAAGTAATCAAATTTCTATCCAGTTTTTTGCCATTCAAGTTAACATTATTCAATTTATCCAATTCACCTTTGAGTTTTAACAAGGCTCTAATGATTTGTGGCAAAGCCACTTGTACCACACCATATTTATCTTCGGTTATTGAAGCTGCACAAATACCAGCAAGACCTTGTGTCAGCCAGACAATCATTTGGGAATTGGAGAGTAAAAAGGCAGTTTTGGCACCATCCGATTCACCGAACATGTAGAATAACCCTGGTATAGTACGAAAAGCAGTATTGAGTGCCTGTTCCAGTTGCTTGGACATGTGTTCAAATTGAGCATTGATGCGTTGCACAGCATTAGAAGTCTTTGGTGACATATTTGAGGGCGCCGATGAATCAATGTTAGTTGTAGGTGTCTCGGCTGCCATTCTGCGTATACCATAGGTTTCATTGTATTGTCGCAAAAGAATTTTCTCAGCTGCTTCGGTTGCAGTAGGCTTGTCAGCATGACAAAACAGGGGTGAAGATTTCATGGTTGAAATATTTTTCACCGAAGCTGTTAGTTCCTCAATAAAGGCATTAATAAGAGTCATGCATTGACCAGATAGCTGATTCCAATTGTAGGGATGGCCACCTGTTTAGAACGTTTCGTGTTAAAATTGTTGTATCAAAATATAAAAGCTATTTAAAACTTACCTGGCACTGAGAGAGCAAATATTTCCTGCCTTTTGCTTGGCATGTGAGATGAAGCTAATGTTGACAATTCCAAAGCAGCTAAATTTTGAACTACCGGGACTTGAGACATGCCCAAAGCCTCCACTAATGTAATCTCTTTTTGACCATCTATAACTACTGGATTCTTTTCAATCACAAAATGCATGTCCTCGGCCAAAAATATTGAAAAGAATTTTTGCATTAAATTCATGTTGCTCAGAATTTGTGAAGACAAGATCCAGGCATAAAACAACAATCTTAAATTTGTAGCCACACCAAAAAATGAGACTATACTTTCCTCCAACTCTACGCCAAAAAAGCGGGCAATACGATGATTTAATAGACCGCCCAATAGGCAATAACCCAACGCATAACAGAGTGTAGGCACAAATGATTTCAGCAATGAGTTGTACAAAGTGTAATACAACAAGGAGCGTATTTTAACCAATTTATTTTCCTGCAAAATGGGATATTCTACCTCGGGTTCTTGTCGTAGATTCTCCTTGAAGAAATGATAACAACCCGCCGATATACCAGCACCCATAAGGAATATATAATACGAGTTTAAACAGTCCATAGCATAACATTTGTATAATAGAGATCTGTAATAAATAATAACTATAAGACAAATAACAAAAAATTAATATAAAATAAACCCACCTATAATCCATATGCAAGTACCTAGCATATAGCCAAGTAGTTAAAAATCCCATGGCTATGTGAATGAAAAAGAAAGCTAATTTCCTAACAGCTGTACCCAGCAGCCAGCGGAAGCGCGTAGTATAATATTTCTTGACTGCCAAATGCGATTTTCCCAATAAAATGCCATAAATAATTACCGCCGATATTAAGGGCATTATGGATAGCCAGGTGTAAAACGAGAACATTAGACCGACTGTTTCAGTAATCCACATAACCGGGTGCAACACATGAAAGTTGACAAACAGCAAAAAGATGGCCAAAAGAATAAACTGCATGGATATGCTTAAGGCTACCGCCGACAGGCATCTGTATAGGCATAGTTTTTTACACTCCAAAATTAATGAAGACATTTTTAAAATGTCTTTAATTTCAATTTTATACGCAAACTTTAATTTCTAAACCGGCTTCTTTATTTTGAGGTTAAGTTATTTGCTGCAAACTTTAACAACATTTATTGCGCGAATTTGTTATTTATTTTAATAGTTATGAAGTTTTTAATAACTTAAATGTTTTGGCACAATTTTTTTATTATTTGCCAACTAATACTTAGCATTAAATGCATTAATTTTCCAGTTTTTAGCGCGTCTGGGCAAATTTTAAAACATAGAAACAATAAACTGTCAAAATTGACTCGTACAAAAAATGTAAACAAAAGACGAATGTCATTGGGCACCACTGTTTTTTTAACCTTAACTACAGGGTTGTATTGGTTGTACACGTGAAAAAATGGTTTATTCGAAGCTTTTTTAAAAAAATTAGATATAAAAGCTTAAAAAAATGAGAAGAATAAAAAAAAGATGTGTGAATTTGTGTTTTATGCATAGACAATTTCGCAGAATAAAAAATAAATTTTCCAGGGAAAAATAACAATTAACAATATAAATATACAACAAAATGTTTTTAGAGAAATCAATAAACAAAATTTTTTTAAATTATTTAAAGAAACGAAGAAAATGTCGAAAAAAAAATATTTAAACATTGTAAGAAAATTAAAAAAAGTTATAATCCATCTTTAAAGAAATAATAGCTAAGAAACAATCTTGTTTATGCAAGGTTCAGCAAAAATTATTGTTTTCTAAAAACTTGTGAAATACCTTAATTTTCAACCTAAAAGCTTTAAAAACTTGCCGTTCTTATAAATAACCGAAATAGACAGTTGTTTGCTTATGTTTTCTAAGATAGAGTGTTTTGAATATAGTCCCTCGATATGATTCTTATTTAAAAAAAAACTCAATTAATTCAAGCATTAGTTTAAATTTTTCCCACCTTCAACGACATCATAAAAAGTACTTACAAAAGTACTGCCCAGTTTCTTGTGCAACTCTACCAAATATGGCTTTTTATAATTTGGCATCACTTTAAGTTTCTATTAGTTTCCGTTTTACTTTACACGTATAAATTATTAGTCCGTTGTCCGACTCGTTTAATATTAATAAAAATAGTGTTATAAATTAAAAAACATAATAAAAATTTGATTAAATACATAATTAATCTATTAACAATGAAATAAATGTTGTACATTAAGTTAAATAGTGAAATAAATGTTGAGTATCTTCTGCAAAAGTTTTCTTCATCTTCGTTAAGACTTCGTGATCGTTGTTGTTTTTGAGACTTCCCTGGCTTAAGCATAATGACTGTCAAGTTAAAGTGAAGGATGTTAAGCTTGTTGTTTTTGTTGTTGTTAGTACGTTTTTCGCTGTAAAAGTAGAATGCAAGTGTTTAGGAAGTTAAGTGCTTTAAAAAGTATGCAATGGTTTTTTATGTTATTTTTTCTTATCAGTGCGGTTACGCGTGCGGTTGTTTTTTCAATACGTGTGTGTTGGTGAATATGTGTGTTAGCTTAATATAACGGAATATGTTTCAAATAAAAATGTATGCAAATTAAAAATTTAAGAAATAAAAATATATTAATGTAATACATACATATGTATTTACTAATATGGCCTTTTTTGTATAAAAATATTTAATAAAAGTGTGTTAAGATTAAAAATTAATTAAATGTAAAAAAGTGTTATTAAACAAATTTAAATAGCAATAATATCATATTTGGCTGGAAGTTAGTTATAAAGGTGAGTTGAATGTAATTAAATTTTAAAATTTATATAAAATGAAGTCTATCTACCACCATATTCATAATCAATTTTTAAATTTATTAATGGTTTATACATACATAATGCAAAATATCAAAATAAAATTTGTTTTAAAAACCTTTGATAAATTTAAAAATGTATAATGAATAAGGCCTAGCAAACTTCTACCAGTTTATTTATGTATGTATGTATGTATGTATGTCATTTCAATTACTATTAATTTATAACCCCCTGTCTATACTTGACAAATATTCATCATAACAATAAATGACATTTGTTGTCAAGACAAAGTTGTCTAAGCAAAAGCACTAACAATTTTATCATAACGAAGAAATAATACTAATAAATGGAGACTATATCTAATAATTTTTTATTTAGACAACCATTTTGAAGTTTATCGTAATAAAAATTGATCAGGTATAACCAGGGGGTAAACTGCAGGCTTGGCCAAATACATATGTATGTATAATTAAGTAGAAGACATAATGGTTACATATAGACCAACTTATTTAAACAAATTGAAAAAATTTTATTAACTAAATTAAAAACCAAATAAAAAAAAATGAAATTAAATTTACATTATTTGTAATTTTGTGTAAAAATAAAGTTTTTAAAATTTTGATTAGCAATTTCCGTTGCAATTGTAATTTTCTGGCTGATTAGAAAAAAATTCTGTTTCCTCTTAAAAAATTTTTTAGCACACTGAAATATTTCCTCTTAACTTGGCATTACTTTTGAAAAGTCTTTTCAATATCCGTTTCTTTATTATGAATTAGCGATAAGGCAGTTAAGAACTGCAATACAGTGTTACTAAGGAAGGTAGTGCAGTACTAATTTTTCCATATGTTTACATTCTCTTAATAAATTTTTACATCTCTTTGAACTGACTTATGCTCTCTTGCGAAGGAAAATCAGTGATGAGAATTCAGGCACAATTGTGTAGTTCTAACACTTGTCATATATTTTCATTTAAACATTTTTAGTTCCGCCTTATTCGTCCCCCATTGTGAAACAAATTTTTGCCAAAATAAATAGAAACTGTTACTTGAAGGATTTATATATACCTATACTAAAAAACTTTTTTAAAATAAATACATACTATTAAATTAACAAAGCCTGATATATTACGTCATTGTCGGTCATAATATTTAATACGTGGTTGGAAATTTATTTGAAATGGCTTTCATATGATATGAATCCATATTGTCTATGTACATGACTTAGTACTTGCGATATACATATGTAGGTAAAAAATCGATATAGTTTTTTCGTATCAAACTCTAACAAAATTTTTATAGAAATAAATAATATTTAAAATATAGCTTCGCTGAATGTTTTTTCAACAATTGCGTTGTTGGTTAAATAGTTGCCACAAACATATACTTAATTACTACAATCATATGCACGATTGCTACAATTATGTGCATGGTAACTTAAACATATTATGGTTGCCGCAATCATAATGTACATTTACAACTATATTTTTTCTCTGGGTGTTGTATTAGATAATTTTAATTGAGTTTTGTTAGATAACTTACGAACAAAATTATGAAAAACTGATTTTAAAGGATCCTTCTCAAGAATACCGCTTTCCTTCATAGAATATGTTGTAGCCGGCATTGACCTTAACAACATTGCTGGACATCACTTTGGGTTATTCGGACATTTAGATGGGTATTTCCCCTATACAATACTTCCTGACTTCAAATATTCAGAACCCCCGCCAATTTGGGATGTCGCACAGTGTAATTAGTTTAAATTTTCAAAATTTAATCTATGTAGAATTTTAATGGAGCTTTTCGAATATTTGAATGTCTGATGTTAGCTATAAGTTCAACCCACAAACTTTTTATTTATAATATCTGTAATGTCGTAAAACAATGAATTTTCTATTATGCAATTACCAAAGTTTTTCATATATTGCTTAAAATAAGCTACAACAAACTGTTAATCACAAATAAATCATCATAAATCCGGTTAACCGTTTTATATCAAACTTTTATTTAATATGAAAAAGGTCTCCTTAAATTTATTTTTATTTGTGGACGCTAATAGAAAATGTGTAAAGAATTGTGTACTTAATCTTTGGAAATTTTGAATTCTTAAGGCTCTATCTTTATGAATTTATTTTATATATTGTTACGTTTTAACCTTTTCAAAACGTTTGGTTTATTTCCTTTAAATAAACCGGATATTTTTGATTGCAAATAAAAGCCGTTTAGCAGTTTGAAAATGGTAACAACTCTTTATTTATTCAAATGTACAACAACAGAATTAAATAGTCACTCAATGTTTTTTTTATACACGTTTGTAAATTCGCAGAAATACAGACACAATTTATAATGTAAATGAATTCACTTGAAAAACACAGCACACTTTAAGGCACTCAGTTGATGTTGATTCGAAAAGCGTCTCTGATAAACTCACTAACGACTGCAACCTCTGCCACTATTTATAACACTGCCATCTGCACTCTAGATTGCTCTTTAACTGTCAAAGTTCGAATATTCTAGATCTTACTAATACATACGCCATCTGTGGTGTACTTTCTACAATGTTCTTTAACTGAATATTCGAATTCAAACAGCGTTGCCAACTTACGATCAATGGTCAACTGAAGCTTTTATTTAATAATGCCCACAGATATGTTACAGTTTGCTATTACAGCACTGTTATTTGAAAGCATTATGCTACTTTTAAATTAGCCCTTAAAATCGTTATATTTGAATTCAAGTACAATTTCGTAACAATATTTTAAGAAATATTGTCAAATGCTATAATTTTCTATAAAATAAATCAATATTTTTAAAAATGGTATCAAATTTTTTTATAAATAAGTTTGATTGAGGTTTAGAAAATATATTTCATTTAAACCGGTTAACCGTCTTACATAAACCGGTTTGTCGAAAAACCGAAAAGTTAAAAAAACCGGTTGACCGGTTTTCGGTAAAGAGGTAAAGAAATTGAATTTCCTATTGGGGTTCTTTTTCTCCTGTACTTAATAAAACTAAATAATATAAATTGTTTATTGGCACTGAGACTAACATAAAAATTTCCAATCAGATTCCAATTAGCTGCTGTCTCTATAAAAAAGCATGATTGCCTGTCGATTCAAAGCGGTAAAAAGGTAAAGGTATTTTAATTTTAATGATTTACAAAAATTAAAAATATTTTAAATTCTGTAGGTTTCATTTATTAAACTAAAAAAATTATATATTTAGAATTTCAAATTATATATAGAATATGGATTATATCGGTAACGGTATTTTAGCTGTAACGGTAACAACAATTACAAATTTCGGTAACCGTAACGGTAGCCAACTTTGAAATAAAGACAAATAGTAGTCATGTCCAAGCAAAAATCGGCACTTTGTTATTTTTGAGTTAAAAGAATCGGCAAATGATATAATCCACCTGATAAATGTAGTAGATTTAAACTCTAAACAATTTTTCTCTGATATTCGAAATATATTGCTTTCGAAAACTTTACACATTATTTATTAAAATAAAATAATCCTCCGCTTATTAATAATAATTAAATAAAAAAAATAATGAATTAATTAAAACTAATAGCCATACAGTACTTTTAAAACACTTGATATCATTTTGGTACTTTTTCGGTTTATAATTGGTACACACACTCTAAATACCATCACTGAGCCGCTACTAAACAATTGTATACACTTGCACTAAAGCTCTCTTAGCTCTTTAGTCATATTCGCTGTGAGTTTGCTAGAGTGCGGTCGTGAAGTGACTAAACGCGGACGTTCAGTTAAAAAAAAGTTGTTTTTACCGATTTTAATAAATTGAAAAAAGAAAAGAAATAACGTTTAAAAAAATAAATAATTTTTGAATATGTAAAGAAGAAATTAAGAAATGAAATATCTAATACGAAAGCCAGAATAGAAAGTGCAAAAGAATATGAATAAAATATTGTAATAAATATTGGTGTTTAATTAAAAAATAAAAATATACATACCTATATGTAAAAGAAATAATAATTCATTATGTGAGAGTATTTTTGGTGTGAAAGAAAAAGAGTCAAAAGAAAAATTCGCAAATAAAAATCAAAAAAATATTAATTAAACGTGTGTGTTTGTTGGTGTTATTTTGTTCATAATATTTTAAATAATTGAGAGCTAGTAAAGGAAGAAGAAGTGTGGCAAGAGAAGTGCGAAAATCATAATACAAGTAATTTGTGTTTGAGAGCTCCACTAATTAAAATCAATTTAAAAAATATTTAATATAATAAAAAAAAGTAGAAGAAGAATATACACAAAATATGTGAATGAAATCTAGCAAAGAAATATTTGAGAAATCAATCAATAAATAATTGTAAATGAAATAATAAAATAAAAAATAATATTGTTTTTATTAAAAAAAAAACCTAATTTACGTAAAAATAAGCTACATAGTAGGTACGTGTAATAAGTGTGTTTGTTCAAAGTTTGCGAATATTAGAAAAGAAAAAAAATATAAACAAAAACAACAATAATGTTTTGTGTGTGCTTTTGTGCGTAATATTGAGGTCATTCATCAAATATCATCAGAGTAGCAGAATAATAATAATAACAACAATTTCTACATCAACCACAACAACAATAAACAAATATACATACATATGTATAAACAAACATATTTACAAGTGTAATTTCTAATACAATTTTACTAATGTTGTAATGTAATGTTGTCGTTTTTTCTGCCGAGTTCCGTTATGTTTAGTTCAATTGTTGTTGGGTGATGTAAAACCAAATAAATACATAAGAGAAGAAAACAAAAAAATACTTAGTGGAATTTTTGTTTCGGAATCAAAAGAGAGTGAGCGAGTGTGAATAATTGTGCGTGCAAATAACAACAACTAAACAGCTGCTTTTGCCCTTAAATAAAACACAACAACAAATAACAACAAAAACATTAGCAGCAACAACAACGTGAGCTCCAACTAAAACTACGTAATCAAATTTTAATGTGAAATGAAAGGTGTTATTTTGATAAATTAAGCTGTAAATAAAATAGACATTTATTTGTGAGTAAAACAAAACGAATTGAATCGAATCGTAAAAACAGGTGTAGAAAAGCAAATTAAATTAAATATCATTTAAAAAAATTACTACCATCCCCAAAGTAAATAAATAAATATGTAAACAAAAATAAAGTGAGATAAAAAAATTGTTTTAAACACATGTGTACAAAAAAAATACAACAATTGTTTTATTAAAGAAAATAACACTAACGAATTAATTAATTAATCAATCATTAAACAACTTTGTGTCAAATACCTACTTTACATATATTATTTGTATCTTCATCTCTTATAAACTGACTACATATACTAAAATTCAAGGTGTGTATATTTTTTTCTGTTGTTTTTTTTTATATTTTATTTAACGAACAAATTTATATATAAATATTCTTGTTGTTGTTTTTGTACAATGTATATTTTTATAATTATTACTCCATTCACCTACTTTCGTGTTTAATATTTTTCAAACTCCCCATTCGCTTTCTTATCATTGAAGAAAAAAAAGAAAAGAAAACACGAGCACAGAAAAATAAAAATAAAATAAAAATAAAAACTTAAAAAAGCAACAATACAAAGCAGGGATGAAAAAGTTGGTACATTTGTACTATTTTTGGTACAATTTTGAGAGTGCAACAGAGATTTCAATTAATAAATATTTGTATTTAATTTTTCGAAATATTCTTTATAAAATTCATAAAAAATTTTAAAATTTACAAACCTAAATGGCTGTGATATTTTTAATTTCCGATACTAAAACAAATGGTCTCTTAGTTTAGTGTCGGTTTATGCCCGATTCATGTAGGGCATGAAAACGACTTCGTTTGGCCTAAGGCTTTTCAACATAACCAAAAGGTAAAATTCCTTATTTCTTAAAATTTTTTCAATGTTTTAAATAATATCAGAATATTTGAGACCGATTAATTATTTTATGATTATTGAGTTCTTAAGTCTGTACTCGGAGTCATTAGCAAAACTATAGGATTTTTTTAAATAAAATTTAGTTTAAATACAGTGGTTGATAAAACGATGGAAACTTTTCCAAATATTCCATATGTAGCCCAAAATTTAAAATAATTTTTTTTGTATTTATTTATATAAATTAACTGAAAAACAAACAACATAATTAATTATATTCTGAGAAAAGGGAACAAAATTAAAAATATTCACTATTTCACTACTGACAAAACAATGGAAACTTTTAAACTTCTGCAAGAAAGAAGTGTAAAACGAAAATAATATTTAAAAGAACGATGTAAAAAGCATCCTGTTTACAGTTATTTTATTTTTAAATTCTGGTAATTTTTCACAATTTATTTTTCTAAGTATTTCGCATAATTTCTTTTTTTCAAAGTTAACGAAAATGGCTAAAGTTAAGATTTGTGAAGACTTAAAAAATAAAATAATTAACGATTTTAAAACTGGTTTAAAACAAAAAAGTATCCGTGACAAATATTGAATAAATAAATAAGCAGTTTAAAAAATTATAAAGAAATTTCGTGAGACCGGTTCTGTAAAAACCGGTCTGGAAGACCTCGTAAGACTCTCCTAGACAAGATTATTTAATAGCGAGAGATTTCAAGAAATTCCCAAAAATAACTCCTCGAGAGGTTGTTAATAGCCTAAAATTAGAAATAAGTACCCGAACAGTTAGTCGCAGGGCAAATGAGGCTGGTCTTGGTTGCTATCGTCCTGTGAAAAAACCACTCATTTCTAAAAAGAACCGTTCTGCTCGTCTACAATTTGCCAGGGATCATTTAAACTGGTCGATACAGAAATGGAATACTGTCCTCTTTTTCGACGAATCCAAATACAATTTAAGAGGCAGTGATGGGAGAACATTTGTAAGACGACCAAAGGGAAAAAGATTAGATCCAAAGTACACAAATAAGACTGTAAAGTTTGGCGGTGGCAATATTATGGTATGGGGATGTTTTTCAGGGCAAGGTATGGTCCCAATTCATATTATAAAAGATACCATGACAGGTATAGGATACAGAACCATATTAAACGATGTTATGTATCCATACGCTGAGGAAAATATGCCCCTAGTATGGAGATTCCAACACGACAACGACCCGAAACACACCTCTAGGGTTGTAACCGAGTGGTTACAATCCAAAGAGGTACGTGTTTTGAAGTGGCCTGCCCAATAATCGCCAGATCTCAATCCCATAGAAAATGAACCCTTTTCATGCAAATCATTGTGTTGGAAATAGGATATGGAAGGAAGGAAAGAGTGAGTAGTGTTTGGGGACATTCGATTTAAACTTTTCCACATTGAAAATGACCGGAAACATTTTAGCGGGAAGTTTGTTCCACATACGTACAATACGGCTAAAGAAAGAATTTTCCCTGTAGTGCGTTGTGCGGTCCACTGGCCAATCGTAAAAATGTGTATTACGATTTCATCAGAACACATTCCATTGTAGTACCGTGGAACAGTGAAACGCAGCCCACAGTGCGACGGTGCTCCAGCGAATCAATAGAGTTGGATACCCTACTGTCACCAATAATCAACTTCGACCTCTCTTGTATGTGGTAGAGAAGCTACAAAATAGACTTTGAAGCACCGGCCCATACATGGGAGTTGTATTTCAATTTCGGTCGGATATAGGTGGTGGAAATAGTGAGGAGACACCGTTTCAGAAACACTTGATAAATGTGTTTACACCAGCGGACATTACATTGTATTATCATGTCCAGAACATCAAGTGCGTCTGATTCCACCCATAAATAGTGATGAAGCGACATGGTCTGTCGTTCGTTTTTGTGTCAACATGCAACACTGAGTCCTGCAAGCGTTAAAAGCGACCCTATTCGCACGACCCCATTCAGAGATTGTCAGAAGGTCATGATTAAGGGAATTATTCATGTTTGCCTCATTATCCCAATCTGCGACAGACTTGGTCTATAATGGAAGTTTGACGTAGAAGGTCGTTTAGAAAAATAAGGAATAGAGTAGGAGAAGGGTACATATCTATCATTTATTCTCAGTTAGTTATTGAACATTATAGTATAAACAAGAACGTTTTTTTCTTTAATTTGCAAAATAGTGCCGCTGAATCACACCTATTGTTCACCACAACTTATAGTGAATGTGTTCCATCGGTTTCAACGAGCTAGAGATGGTTTTTGCGATTAAGAAGTGGTGATTTTGACACGGAAGAGTCAAACTCAACAATATCTTGAAAAATCATTGGGAGCTACTCAATCAGTAATTTCCAAATGTTTGCAAGCAGCAGGATTCATCCAAAAGCTGGGAAATTGGGAACCAAACGAAATGCTGATTGAACGCTATAAAAGAAAATCATTTTTCAACCGAATCATTACTTGCGATAAAAAATGGATCCATTACGATAATCCGAAGCGTAAGTGATCGTATGTGAAGCCCGGCGAACCACACTGAGAATACTGTGTTGTCCAAACTTTTATATAATAATAAGAAAATATGTTCCGAATAAAGCCCTTATAGAGGGTCCTGTTTAAGGTACTATAAAGGTGCCAGCTAGAGCACACCTTAAAAAAATTGCCAAAATATTACTCTGAGATGTTGCCAGTTTTGTATAGTGTTCCCTGGTACTGTTCATGATAGAATTTCAATACCTAAGGAAATATTTTTCCATTTTTATCGATACAACTATGTATACATGCCTCCAACATGCTATAAGATCAAAGCAGTGCGTTCAATTTGAAATGGTATTCCACAATTTGATATCTAAAGTTTTTTTTTATTTCTTTTCTTGAACCAGGGGATGACCCCTACTCATGCAAATCATTGTGTTGGAACTAGGAAAATAGGTCAGCCATAAAGGTAGGATACAGTAAACCTTACAAAAGTACAATTTTCTTCTATGTTTAATTGGTAAAATTAGTACTTTCCTCTTTGCATAGCTGATACAAATTGAATGTAAAGTTTTGTTACGCTCTTTGCTTTAGCTCTCTTCTAACTCGTCGTCTCTCTTTTGATTTACTAAATACGAAATTGGACAACAAAATAGATTCTCTTATAAGAAAAATAAAAAAAAGAAAAACATTCTCTTCTCATTCCATGCTCTCGCTATTAACTAAAAAACCGACACGAATTGCAATTGATTTTGTAAATAAATATAGAAAACATCAAAAATAAGTTAAAAACTCAACAAGAAAACTTATGTAAATATTAAAAATTGTATTAATTTGTATCTTGTAAAAGATACAGGTAAAAGTTTTTAACATTAATAGCAACAATAAATCAAATAGGAATTTTGTCAAGCCACAGAAATGGAAAACTGTGTCAAGTGTTTATAATAAGATTATCTATCTTCTATTTATCATACCAAAATGCTACAAAAGAAGAAAAGTATTTGTGGCATGAGTGTGTGTATTTTGTGCGTGTGGTGTTTTTGTTCGTTTTGGATTCATTCATACTTTTTTTGAGTTCATTTACAAAATATGTACAATGTTGGTTGGAATAGTGAGAGTTTCATGTTGTTTGTTTTGTTCCTACATGTGGTTGGTTGTTGTTTCAAATAACAATCATTGAATATTTATGGTAAAAATGTTTGTAATGAAAGAAAACAGCAACAACAACTATAAGTTGATTTCAGTTGGTGCAGAAACAGTAGAACGAAGGTGTTCGAATGGCATAATTAATGGATTTATTTAGTGTATTAATTCAAGGGTATTTGTTAGGGAAGAAATAGTGCTTGACTTTTATTCACCCCAATTAATTTTCAATTACTTATCAAAATTTGGCTATTATAGGTGTTTTGTTTGTAAATGATTGAATTGTAAGGGGCGATAAAGTATTTTATTTATAGAATATAAAACAACTCAATTGAATTAAGAGCAATATGTTTATTATTTTGAGGAGCTTTCTTTTATTTATTCCACATTTTAAGAATATAAAAATGTGGGCAAATTTGAGGTCAAACGATGAAATGTCAATAATTGAGATGTCATCCTTTGACATTTATTTAGTATATACTTTGGACATTTTAACCATGGAACGCTACATTCGTGATCAACGAATTTTAATTGTGAAAATTTACTATCTAAATTTTGAAAACTTAACAATATAACTTTGTAAAATTCGAGGAGCTCGATTGTATTTGTATTGTAGCCACAATTGGCTAATATTGAAATATTTTGTATATACAGTGTCGGACAAAACATATTCGACTGAAAACAATTTTAATTTTATTTTCAACATTTTTTTTCCAAATTGTTTTTTAATTTTTTTTTTAAAAAGTTTTTTCCAATTTTTTTTTGTTAAATTTTAAAATTTTTTTTTTAATTTAAAAAATTTGGGAAAAGATTTTATGACAAAAAATTTTTTTTGATGAACAAAAAATTCGGGTTAATCAATATTTTCTCCTATTTTGACACATTGTAGGTCCAACTTACTATAGCCTTATAAACATCGTTGCAATGGTCTATCATTAGATATCCATATTGTCTATATTAATGACTTAGTAAAGATATAGATCAAAAATCGAGTTTGTCCAGGTTTTTTCCTTATATATCAGCCATTTGTGGGCCGATTTTAAATAACAACCGAACCGGATGATTTCCCGATATATTGATATATGTTATGTTATTTGGGGGCTACGGAAAGTTGATTTCAACATACAGACGGACAGACGGACATGGCTATATCGAGTTCGCTATCTATAACGATCCATGTGGGGTCGCAAAGGAAAAATGTAGAAATTACAAACTTATATACATATACCCTTGTCACTCTGGTGAAGGGTATAAAAAACAAAATTTGTCAAAAATTCACTCGGCAAAACATATTGCACAAAACATTGGGATCAATATTTTGTGGAATACCAGATGTTTTTAAGCATGGCTGCACATCTTTTCGTTTTTCTATAGCAAACCAAACAGATTTTAAAGCATAAAATAATTTTTTTTTATCTCTTCCTACACCTTCTCTATTGATCATCTTATTTACCATTTTCCAAAGGTACTCAATTGAGTTAAGGTGTGGAGATTGGTCTGTACCTTAGAAGATCGTAACTGAGATTTTATTATACCCTTCACCATGAGTGGCAAGCAAGGCTATATATCAGTTTGTTATTCCGTTTGTAATTTAAAAATTTTTCATTTGCGACCACATAAAGAGGAGAGTCGATACAGCAATGTCCTTCTGTCTGTTAAAGTCCCTAAATAACTTAACTTTCCGAAGCCCCAAATAACTTTCATACACGATTGATACATCAATATATCTGCTATAGTCCAACATCCAGAAAATCGGCCCACAAATAACTGAGATATAAGCATAAAATCGTGACTACCTCGATTTTTTCACCTATTATTTACAAACATTTTTTTCACAATTAAAAGTGCTTGATATTTCAACATTTTCGATGGATTTGACGTAAAAACAAGTAAGAGAGCTATATTCGACTGTGCCGAATCTTATATACCCTTCACCAAATTATACTTTAAAATAAATATTTTTAGGTAAACAAAATTTAATTTTTTTTTAATTGTTTTTCAAATTTTTTTTTAATTTTTTTTAAAAAAAGTTTTTTCCAAATTTTTAAAAAAAAAATTTTTTTAATTTTTTTTTATTAGTTTTTAAATTTTTTTTTTTTGGAAAAAAAATGTATGACAAAAAAAATTTGTTGGTGAAAAAAAAATTCGAGTTAAAAAATATTTTTCCCGATTTTGACCCATTGTAGGTCCAACTTAATATAGCCTTATCTACATCGTTGCATGGACTTTGAAATATCTATCATTAGATATCCATATTGTATATATAAAAATAGGTCAAAAATCGAGGTTGTCCCGGTTTTTCGCTTATATCTCCGTTATTTATGGACCGATTTTGCTGATTTTAAATATCAAACTTCTCGAAAGCATGTCTGACAGAATTATTAAAGATTTTGATCCCGAAGATATCTGGGGTCTTCAGAAAATTGATTTCAACAGATAGACGGACATGGCTTAATCGACTCCGCTATCTATAGGGATCCAGAATATATATACTTTATAGGGTCGGAAATGAAAAATGTAGAAATTACAAACGGAATGACAAACTTATATATACCCTTCTCACGAAGGTGAAGGGTATAATAAGGGCAATAATTCATTTTAATACGGGAAGCTTATTTATTTTTTATTCAAGAAAATAAGATCGATTTTTTGAGACAAATTCGATATTTTTAACGCAATGTTTGTTGCAAGAAACCTCTCGGTGGAATAATAATCTTCGCAGTATATGTTAGTTTTAGGTAATTTAATGTTACAACATTAGAACGAATTCTGACCGGCAATGTCTCGGTTCAAGCACTTCTTCAGTTTTAGCGTATTGATGGAATTTTTCTCAGATTCCCTTTGAGAATCTGAGATTTCGACTTTTCGAGTATTTTCAGCAAAAAGTCGATAATTCGACTTTTAGAACCCTAATATATAATGAGTGTCTATTAGGGTTCTATAGTTGAAACAATAAGTCGACTTTTAGAAGCCTAGTGTAAAGTGCAATTGATATAAAGATATACATTTATTGCCCGACACTGGACTCAAGGCCGGAATTAAGCTTGTTTTCAACTTCAATTCCAGTTAAAATGCTCATTCTTTGTTCCCAGCAAAAATAGGATTCAAAAAGAAAATCGATATGGACGAAAATATGCTAAAATGTTATTCCTTCAGATGAAAAAAAGTCCATTAAAAATACAGGCTTTTAGAGAACGATTTGAACTAGCATGATGGTATTGATCCACATTCAAATTTCTTTGGTTAAGTGTATTGAATCTAATACGATTTCAAGCTGTTCATTTGATTTATTTAAATTACAATGGTTCAAATAACAAAACTTTATAAAACTCCAAAAAGGAGATTACAAAGTATAAGCGCTTGATTTCTGGGAAAAATATAAAATAATTTTGCATGGCTGATTTGTATTTCAGATTGCAAACCAATTGAATAATTATGAGGTAACCACAACTCAAAATTCCGTTCTCATCAATATAAAGTGAACAGTAGCCATATGGCAATTACCAACCTCCAATTACAATGGTCATCATTGTATGTACTCGTATAACTCTCTATTTATTATCCATCACATTAACTGCAACCAAATTCTAATTAAAATTTCAAACATACACCAGGAGTTAAACGAAAAACACACAATTCCTCATAAATCAAAGTAAATGGGAAATATTTGTGTAAATTCATATTTTTAATTAAAATGATTGTGTTTTAATAAAGGTAATCATGGCTTGATGACACTGACAGTGACGTTTTCATTTTAAATTAAAATCAAATACAATCAATAATATACAGACGACAACAACAGACCCTTTAAACAAAACAGAAAAACAGAAAAAAACGTTCTACACAATACAAAGTACTTGAAATTGTCAACACGTAACTCCTCAACAACACATCCATAATACACACAGAGATATGGTGTATCTGAAAAGGAGAGTGAATCAAAAGGAGGCACATAGAATTGATTATGATTTCATATGTCAGGAATATTGAAGTGACTCAAAAAGATTGTTTTGTTTTTTTTCTCTCTTCACACACAATTTCTTTAGAAAACCAACAATGTTAATGCTGCCAAACTAAAAAATCGAAATAAAAACAAAATTGTACTCAGATGATCTAATCAACACTTAAGGAGCATGAAACACACAAAAGCTTGTGAAGCAAAGCAAACATAAAAAACTTTCCACTTGTGTGTCCCTTTCAGTGTAAATAAGCTGAAATTCAATAACCCACGTACACAATTGTCACACCTTTAACAACAGAACAAAATTGTTTTTTAAAAAAAAATCCCAAAATAAAATAGAAATAGATAAAGAGGGATAAAAGAAAAGACACCAACCAATAAATTGATGTAGATAAAGACAACTTAGTGAACAAATCATTTACGATGAAAACAAAAAGAATTTGTGTGCCACACCAAATGTGTTAGACAAAAATTCCTTTTCAGCAACTACGATTGACTGTTGACTGAGTCATTCAATAGTTGAGTTGTCTTATATTTGGGTATTTCCCAAAAATCAAGTATTCTTTACCTGCTTGCTTTTTTTCTTTCCTTTGAAATAACTTTTTTTTTGCAAATTCTCGTAAGTTTAATTTTAAGGCTCCTTTTTTATGGCTCATAATCATTTAAAGTTTATCGTTTATTTGACATCAAAGGCTTTCATAATTTTATTAATGACTCTTAATCACATCAGTTTATTATGAAGATTCTTTTGTTAGAGTTTAATTATGTGGAAAATATTGTTATTGATGTCTATTTTTATTATCTTCAATTAGATTAGTGAACTATTTCATTAAAATTTTGTTTTTTTTGGTTGTTTCATGCACATTTTTTACTTAAATGTGTTGTTGACTCAAAATGTTCGCAACATGTTGTCAGCAACATTATTGTGCAGTAAATCTTTTACTTTTAATTTATGTAACTTAAATCTGTGCTTAAATATTATTTAATTCTTTATGAATTGATTTTCTCGCAACATGTTGCAGCAACATTTTTCGAGGGTGGATGTTGCCATCTAAAATTGAAGTTAAATTCATTCTATGATACTGTTTCTTCGTCAGCATTTAGTGAGCAATAAGTTCAATTTTCAGATTTTTATGATTTTCTTCATATTTTTCTCAAAGTTGACATATGAAATATCGCTATCATGCCTGCAACATTTTTAAAATGTCTGTGTGTTTACCGCACACAATTAGCTTTAATGTAAATATTAATTTAATTAAAATGTTTTCATTATTAACAATCATATTGAAATCTTGCAACATGTTGCTGCAAACATTTTTTAACATACATATTAATATTATTTTTTTTAGCTAATGCTTTAAAATTAAACGTGCTTAAACATGTTGCTGCAACATGTTTTTTTATTGATCAATATTAAACTCAAAATTTTAATAAATTTTTTCCTACAACATGCCAGAACATGACTTTCTATACTAATAATGTTCGCAACATTTTGTTGTATTTATAAAATATTACGGAGGTCATGCTCATCATGTTGCTTCAACATGTTTCTTTTATTGAACAAATATAAACCAAAAATTGTAATCAAATCTTTTCTCACAACATGACAGAACATGACTTTCTATATTAATTATGTTCGCAACATGTTGTCACTAACATAATTGATAAATTAAATCATTTTGCAACATGTTGCCATTATTAATTTCATTATATCTTTTCAACATGTTTCAGCAACATGTGAATCTTCCTATAAACATGTTGCTAACAACATTTTCTTTGCAACATGCTTATATTCAGCATAATTTTTTTCCTATATTTACCAGTTGTTGCATTTTGTACAAATTTGTTTATATAAAATGGCAATTAATGCTTCATGTCTTTTTAAGTTCCGTACAATAGGTTTCTGCAACATGTTTTAAAGAAATCCAAACTGTTCTAAACATTTTCCGCCTCCTGGCAAAAATATTGTTGTGAACCAACACAAAGTTTTGCCATAAAATAGGATATATTTTGGAGATTTTTATACTTTCAACATGTTGCTGCAATATACTTTGAAATCACCGCTAAAAATAAACAATTAAAAAACTTGTTCCTACTTTTAGTTTTAAAATACATTTAGAAAATGCAACCTTATGTTGCTAGTAACTAGTTAGGCATATTTTCTACAAGATGTTTCTGCAACATTGTCTTAAAATGTTCTCATTTGTTTTCATAGTTGCCGTCAACATGTTGCTGCAACATTTGTTTAAATATTCATAATAATTTTAATATTTTACATATCGAATTAACCTTTTTCAATATAAGCACACAATGTAAATATTAAAACTTTTGTCAGCAACATGTTGCTAAGTACCCTTGTGAAATTCATTTAATACTGTTCAGATTTTTTTTCTTATTTTTACTAAATTTAACTTAATATGTTTGTTTTTTACTTTCTTTTTAGACTAACTTGTTAACAATTTTAACAAAATAAATTCATCACCTGAATATAAAAAGTAAAATACAATGGCTGCTACTAGTGCTGGTCATTTACAGCCACAACAACAGCATCAGCCTACACAACAGCAGCAACAAAAAATTAATAACGCTTCTACTGCAATGAATAACAATATGGCTAGAAATTCGCCACAGCAGCAGCAGCAACAACAGCAGCCACAAATACATAATTTACAACAACAGCAACATTTAATGCAGCAATATGCATTAAAACAGCAACAACAGCATAACTACAATATGCAACAGCATATGCATCAACAGCAAATGATGCAGCAGCAGCAACAACAACAAATGCATCAACAGCAAATACAGCAGCAACAACAAATGCATTTAAAAATGCAACAACAGCAACAGCAAATGTTTCAAAATCAACCCTCTCAAGATGCTGCTACAAATATGATGCCTTGTCAAAACTATATGACACCCATGCCACAAACTCAAAATAAATTTGCTGGCAGCGGGTCGTATAACAATAATACAGCAAATGCACAAATGCCGTCGCAGCATTATCAAAATCAATTTTCCAACACTCAAAGAGCTATGCAACAGAATGGAAATTTACCAGCTGGCTTGGTAAATGGTAATAGTAGCAGCAACAACAGCAGCAGCAATAATATTAATAGTCGAGCAACTTGTATACCACCCAATGTTGTAGCTCCCTCGGCAAATCAAAATATATATCCACATCAAAATATGCAGCAACATAATCATAATGTTAGCAATAACAATAATATGTTAAACCAACAACACCAATCCTCTACACATTTTACCCAACAACAGCCGCATCAGCAGCAACAAACTCAAAAGTTGCAGCATCAACATAACCAATCTGAATTGAAAAATGTCAGCCACATTAATGCTCGACATCAATTGCAAACTATGCATGCAAATACTAAGCAACATGTTGCTAATAATAACAACGATATTAACAATTGTAATACCAATTGTAATGCTAATTGCAATACAAATACAGCCAGTAATCATTTCAATACAAATGGATTAAACTCAAACTCCAATTCAAATTCAAATGGAAATGGATTAAATTTAAACGGCAATGGCAGCAACATGAACAACAATCACAATCATACAATGTTAGCGGGAGTTAAAGCAAATATACCACCAGGTTGGCGTCGTCTTACCAACAATAATAATGAAATAGTTTATATAAGGTAAGTTCATTTATATTTTAAATACATACATAGATTTTCCAACGTTTTATATTGACCTTTTTTTTTGTTTTGTATAACAAATAACATATTTTGTTTGCTTGTATTAATGGTTGGATGGTTGGTTGGTTACCTTAGGATTTAAGCTCTCAAAATCTGCTTAGGTATTTTATTTATTTAACTACAATTCAAGTTATAATAGGATTGGATTGTTTATATAGGTGTGAGGGGGGTGGATAGAAAAGTAAGGTGAAAAAGGGAAAACTTATGTATTAACCTAAGTAGCTTGTAAGTAGATGAAGTGATCAGTCATTCGGATGACTTAATGCTTGGGAAAATAATGTACATATTTAGGTAATATGAGAATTAGGAGTGTTAGAAATATGTTATATATACAGTGAGAGACAATACAATGGATACGTTTTTTAAAAACTCAAAACTTATTTAAAAACTGAGTGATTTTCACACAACCATTTTAAAATAATTTTCCTTTCGTGTTTCTGAATCAGCCCAGCTTATCTATTTGAATATATGAAAAAAAACAGTTGTTTTTGTTGTAACAGTTCGACTGTGGCCGATTGTTCTTTCCTGGGGAAAAAACTTTCGGTTTGTACAGCTGTCACTGAGTTGACTATCTTTGGCTGAATACAATTCGGGTCGTTCCGGAACAGAGATTGAATTGTCGTGGGAACGAATAAGACAGTCAAGTTTGGCAGTGGCAATATTATGATGTGGCGCTGTTTTAGGGCAATTATGACTGGAATTGGATACAAATCCATTTATAAAAATGCTATGAGTCCATACCTGGAAGAAAAATATGTCTCTAGATTGGAGATTTAAGCCTCTAGGGCTGTAACATAATGGTTACAATCCAATGAGGTATTGCGGGATTTACAATAGATAAATAATTTTGAAGGGTAGGTACATATCTGTCATTTATTCTCACTTAGTTATTGAACATAATAATGTAAACGAATCGCCATATGCTGTAAGTTTTGCTTTACTCCTTTAATTTAAAAAAAAACGATGCTGAACAACTCCGATTGCTCACCAAAGCGTATGGTGAATGTGTTCCATCGGTTTCAACGTCCGAAAGATGGCTTGTGCGGTTCAGAAGTGGTGATTTTGACACGGAAGACAAAAAAAGTTTAAAGACCAAGAAGATTGTTGTCAAACTCAACATGAGCTTGCAAAGTCATTGGGAGCTACTTCAAACCAGCAATTTCAAAACATTTGCGAGCAGCAGGATTCATCCAAAAAGTAGGAAAATTGGGTTGTATACGAATTGAAGCCGAGAGACCTTGAAAAATGATTTTGCATGTCCGAAATGATGCTTGAACTCTATAAAAGAAAATCATTAATTGCGATGAAGAATGGATTCATTACGATAACCTGAAGCGTAAGAGATCGATCATATGTGAAGCACGGCCAACCAGCCGATACCAAAGCCAAATATCAATGGTGCATGCAAAAGGTTCCTATTTATTATGAGCTATTGAAATCTGGAACCTGTACTGAACGCAACTGATCCGTTTGAAGCGAGCATTGGCCCAGAATATGCGGCCAGACATGAAACTGTAATATTCCATCATGACAATGCTCAGTGCTACATGTTTCAATACCAGTTAAAAAGTGTTTAGAATAAAGTGGTTGGGAGGTTTTGCTTCCTTCGCCTTATGCTTCACTTTAGAACAGAGTATCCGATATTGGCTTGATTCGATCTTCGCCTCAAAAGAACAGTTCTTTTGGCTGTTAAAAAGTGTTTAGTATGAAGTGGTTGGGAAGTTTTGCCTCACCCGTTTTATAGTCCAGACCGTGCTACGTCCGACTACTATTTGTTTCGATCGATGCAGAATGCTCTCTCTGGGATACACTTCACTTTGGAACAGAGTATCCGATATTGTCTTCATTCGATCTTGGCCTCAAATGATGAGCAGTTCTTTTGGCTCGGAAACCATATGTTGCCAGAAAGATGGAAAAAGACCATACCTATCAAATTGAATAAATTTATATTGAACAAATGTTTCAAAATAAAAGCTAAACACTTGAAAAAACTTAATTTTTAAGTCATACGCCTAATACGTATTTCGAAGTGGCCTGTACAATCGCCAGATCTCAATCCAATAGAGCACCTAAGGAAAATTAATGATCACGACACAAGGACTCAAAACTATTAGATGCGGTTATAAGGGAATGGCCATTTTTTTTTCAAAGGATACGATTGATAATTAAATTTGTTCAATGCATTGTCGCTGTGCAGTAGTAATACAAAACAAGAGATAACCAACAAAATACTGAATCTAAGTTTCCATTGCTTTAACAATATCATAATAAAAAACATTGTTTAGACTGGTTTCTATTTTCAGAATTAAATTAATTATATTCATAATTTGTTGATGTTAATAATAAGTAAACAAAAGTATATATTAATTAAATACTAAAAAAATAACAATTTCTTAAGAATTGTTTTGTATTGTCAGCCATTAATTGAATATTTCGAAAATGTTCCATTGTCTTGTCGACCTCTGAATGTTGTTGGAATCATGGATAGAAAACAAAAACATATTTAAATGATGCCAGTAACATTTGCTTTAATTCATTAGAATTAAATTTTTATGTAAATAGATTTTCTTTTTTGTTATTAAAACATGAACTTATCAATTAATCCACTTAACTAAACTCAAATTATTTGTTTATTAAACATGAACAACAATGGTTAATATTAATAACAATACAACAAGAAATTACAATAATTCCTTTGAATTATCCATAACAATGCCTTCACCTCCCCCCCCCCAAAAAAAAGAATAAAAATGAAAAACTACTTTCTTATTATGGTTAACAAAATTGTTGAAAAGCTAAATAAAACATATTTTGGTTTTCATTTCCGTTTAAAGCGAATAAAAATACAAAGAATACGATGAAAGTCAACGAAAGGTTTCCGGGTATGAGTTGGTGTTTAAAGTTCAACAAAATTCTATACAAACTGCGTCACTCACAATCCCTGCTCTGCAAAATAAAAAAAAAAAACAGGATAATATTTGATGAAACCATAAAAATTGTATAACTATGCGTAGCATACTGGTTTATACAGTATTTTTTTATATTCCTTTATCCTTGAAAGGATATTATTACTGCTTTTTTCCATTGTTACAAAATTTGTTTTGGGGTTGTTGTTATTTTGCTTTTTTTTTGTAAGTGGTATTACTCAGGCTGTTTTTCCTTGGGGTTAGTGTTGTTTTGTATACATACCACTTTTTTTATTATTTTTTGGTTTGAAATTCAAATTCTTTTTCCTTGGCCTGAAGTGTTGTTTTAGTTCCTTATTTTTTATTTCTTTATTTGTTAATAAGCTTTAGGTTTATTTGCAAAATTTTTCTTCCCAAATTATTTTTGCATATTTTTTTTCTCGTTTTTCTTCATTTATTTATTTCCTTGATTTTATTCACATAAAATTAGGTTAATTTTCATGGTTAATATAATGCCACTTTAAATGTCAATAGCTATTTTATTTGCATAATATTTGGGAGTTTTACTTTTAGTTTTTCTTTCAGCTACACAACTTGTTGAAAGTATATTGAAGAAATTGCTGCTGGAGGGAATTTTTTTTTAGTTGATTTATTAGCATAATTTTTGGGTTGATTACTTGCTTACCTTTGCCTTATTATTAATGTTTAATGCATATCTGCAGAAGTATTTGTCCTTTTTCAATCAAGTTTAAAAACAAATTTAAAAAAGTTGTAAATTCGTTTTCATAATTCTTTTGAATCTTAATGTAGGACTTGGGATTATGTGTAATAGGGTGAGTGGATGAAAAGGATTTACTCAAGATTTGAATTACATGGAAAACACACATTGAATCATAAAGTGCACAGGATAGGATCTCCACTAAACAACTTTGCTGGCACATACGCACTCATTTGTCGAAATTTTCCATGACCATTTTGCATAAATGTGGCTGAATTTCATTAATGCATCGCTGAATATCCTCCTTCAATACACGAGTGGTTGTGAACTTGTTGGAATAGACCTTTTCCTTGAAATAACCCCATAAAAAGAAATCCAATGACGGTCAATTCTGATCAACGTAAGGACAGAGTACACGATCAGGCATGGTATGGCATGTGACACCAACGAATATCATCCAATGTAGGCAATCATAGCTCTGTTATCATGTCGAGATATCGAACACCAGTAACAATCACTTCTTGACGAGTCTCATTTTCGAAGGCATCCAATGATGCCTTCAATCCAAAATCCACACCAAACGGTAACACGTTCCCTGAACCCCAAATGAGGCAACTTTGCCAACTAAAAAATCCATTAAAGTGAAAGTGTGCTTCATTGCTCGAAACTGAGTCCGCCCAACTTTTATTTTTTTTTAAATATTGTTCAACAATGACAAGGCGTTATATTCTTGTGTAACGTTCTATATCAACTGACAGCTCCCAAACAAATTCAAATATGATGTGAATTTGGATAACAATTAAATGCTGAGCAACTTCCCAACTGTCAAATGGACCTGTAATTGAAGTTCAATTGGCCGACTTTTACTTTATTGATTCATAATTACGATATATATATTAGGGTATTCATTCGACTAATGATCGTTCGATTAATCGAATAACTTCTTACGAATAATTATTCGAACAATTTAAAAATGACCATTTTCGAATAACGAATAATTCGAACAATTTTATTTAGAATAATCGAATAAAACGAATAAATGTTCATATATATTTAAATTTATTAAATTGCTTAAAATTTTTCATAATTTTAAATTTAAATAAGTAATAATGACTCACAAAAATTGTATTGTTTCTGAAATTCGACAACTAACTAAAGACAAAGGGACTTTCGATCACTGTAGATGAGTGTTCCGATAGCTCCTTCTATAAATATATACATATATATTACTACAAGAAGTTACAATTCTAAAAACAAATCTTTCAAAATTGTTAACTTATTACTTGAACCAATGAAAATAAAAGGTACGAAATAAAATATTTGTAATTTAGCTGGCGAAATAGTAGAAGAATTGAAATTAATAATCAAAATTATAACTTAGATTAAAGAGGAGTTGAATGTGATTTTGAAACGGTCGTCGAAAGTGATATTGAGGATGACATTTATAATGATTTCATTGAAATAGATGAAAGCCATGATCTTAAAATATATGTATATAAGTGATGTTATTAACCGCGAACGTAAGTGTTGCAAAATATTTAATAAATCGAATGATAAACACAAATATTGCAAACTAACGTTTTGTTGCAAGAAAAACATGGAGTTCGTCTTACACATAATTTTGAACATCGTTGAACAGCTTTGTCTAATATGGTAATAAACTTTTTGCGTATTTATAAATGCGTCAATCATACACTCTCTGACTTCAAATTAGTGATGTTCACTGACAATGATATCAAACTTTGGACAGATTTCCTTTATTGTGTAATTCCCCAAGACCACTTTATTAAGCAAAGATTCGGTAACGTTGACAGAGCTTGAGGGTATAATACAAATTGTTAATAATTTAGAAATAGTGAATAATTAATTTACTAAAGAATTAGTTACACAATTTAAAACCCGAATTAATGAACGACAAAAAAAAAGTTCTTAATACGTTTATATTGTATTTGAATTCAGGATCATGTCCAATTAGGTCAAATTTTTTAAAGCATAGCTCCAAAACGGAAACTAAAGGGTTTGCTAGTCAATTATTTTGTAGATTGTTCGGTAGTTAATCTGATCAGAATATTTCTGTTGAAAATTTAATGATGGACTCTGTTTTAGAATGTTTTTTATCATTATCAATACTTGAATTGATAACTTTTACGTTATTTTTTGTTTTTCTTTAACAATAAAATATTAAAAAACCGAGATCAAAACTTCATTCTTTACTTTATTAAAAAAATTTAAATTATTCGAATAATTCGATTAATTTTAAACGTGTGATCGAATTATTCGAACAAGTTAATATCTCTTATTCGAATTATTCGTTTTATTCGAACAAGAGAAAAATCGAATAATTCGAATACCCTAATATATATATTAATTCCTTTTCATGAGGTTTCGGTAATCAGTTGGTTTAAGATGAGTAACTGATTGGGCTTCTGCATCTTATCCTGAAACTGGGGCTGCCAGCATGGCCTCCAGGCTGGCTGGTTAAAAGCCTTACATAACATTTATATAGCCAGCAGCTTGTTACAAGATCCAACGACCGCTTTCATCCGCCTCTAAAATGAGGGACAGTCGCTGACAGTTGTTGGCTGTTGGTTATTTGAAGGCACCAATCACTCGCCTTGATGTTCCAAGTATCGTCGGTACTCAGAACTTGTTAGGAGTCCGGCGCCACCCGGAAACACACTGAGACTCTCCACTCGGAACCGCTGATTATCCACGACTGCTATGGTAGCTGCTCCGCATTTTCATGGAAATTTCCACTAACCGCAACCTGTGGACGCGGCCGGTAGCATTTAGCTATGCTTCCTTAGGTCGTGGCTCGCTTGAACAAGACCATAAATCTCATTTTCGTGCATTGTTCAATCCATTCCCGACGGCGGAAAGAATGGATTGAAAAGAAAACTTTTTTCTCGGCCAAATGCAGTATTTTTTTCTTTGAAATCCTCATTAAATATGCCAATAAGTTGGCATAATATTCGCCATTGATTGTTTCACCCCTTTAAAGGTAGTCAATGTGGATCGCCACGACTTTATTGGCTGACAAACCCACCTTTGCCTTCTTTGGCGCCGATTCATCCAGAGAAACCCACTGTTTGGTCTCTGTTTGTGAGCAAACGCGGCACCTTGCGGAAAGCTTTCTCATTTCTAGGTGATCATTCAAAATTGAAACCACTGAGCTATGTGAGATTTCTATGGCATTCACAATCTCTCGCACTTTCAATCTCCGATCGGCCAGTTTTTCAATTGTTTTGGGACCTCAGAGACCTGAACTGTGACAAGCCATTTCATATTGTTTCTGGCTTCCTCTATCTGGCACCTAAAGGTCAGCGGGTCTGCCAGGTCGTCTTGAGACTAGAGTATTACAATCGATTATATGTTTCGGTAATCCCCAAAAGGCATCGACTGACCCAGACAATTAAATTTATGTGGTTTAATTACCGTTTCAAATGGGCTCTGCTCGATTATGTTCTAAAATTCACGTTCAGAATATTCGATTGATTCGGCGAAGGCGAAGTTGTGGTCCACTTCCCAGTCCAGATTTTTAATTGTTATTAAGAGAGTGTGATGTTTTGAGATTGTTCTGCTTGGTTCGATTTGCACATTCTGTTATAAATATTGATGTCTTTACTTGTTCATGTTAAGCTTCCCAGTTAGCAGAAGCTTTGTAAGTCTTCAATGAATTTCGCCACTATTTGAAGTCGGTGGTTGTGTTGTTTGTCTCTCATTGACTTTGTCTTACGATACCAGACTAACTAAGACACAGCAGAGATCAATGAATTTTTATGTCGAATTATAAAATATGTCTAAAACAAGCAAATTTTAGTTTTTGTTTAATTAATTTTTGTTTAGCTCAAAACAATTGAAACCAAACTATAACATATTAAACACTAATCTATTCAGAGAAGGCATAAACATGTCATCATAAAAATATGTACTAATTAAAGCACACTTACCAAGATAAGAACTCCTCAAAATACCCTGCTTGGCAGCATGCTTGCTGCACAACCAACAAGACTTCAATCAATTTGCGGTGACAACATGATAATCAAACACTTTTAACATTTGATCACACACGCACTCACTCACCCCTACTTATGGCTGTACAGCTACATATCTCTCTGAATGAGTATGACCTAATTTGAAATTAATTGTGTAATTAAATGCCAACATTAACTAAGTACATTTAGACAAAGTACAAACAGTCAGTCATAAATTATATTTTCTTTTCAGTTTTATGAGCTCTTAACAGCAAAACGGACGCATTAAAATAAACTTAAAACGACTAAGACGGGAGGGAAAAATAAATTACTAACAGCATAATAATTTAATGGTAAAAATAAATATAAACAGAAATACAAAAAAAAAGATTAAAAACACATAAAAAAAACCTAAAACAAATAATACAATATAAAAAATAAACTTGTACAACATGACTTTGCGCTTGCGCTTTATTTGAACAGCAACAACGGCAGCAAAGAAAAAAACACTTCATTGAATTTAAAACTGTCAGAGAGACGGACGGACGGAAAGACAGACAGACAGACAATAAAGCGGTAACAAGTAAATAAAATAAACCAACTGTTTATAAATATTATTGTCATTTACTCTAATGTAACGAGAGCGGAATGAAAAGTCCTTTTGTTAAGTAGCATTATAGTTTTAAAATGTTCTTGATCAAATGTTTTTTTAAACCTTCCTTCAGTTTATTTAATCCAAGGCGTAAAGGGTATTTCATTAAGCGTTTTCTATCTTTAAATTTAAATACAACAAAGTAATCGAAATGTTTTATTCATTGGAATGGCTTATTGATGCCATGTGGCGGAATGTCTTATCGATTATGTATGTCGCGTATCCAAAATGTGCTATTGTCTTTTAAGAAAACCTCACAAGAAACAGCCTAACGGGGTCAAATCGCACAATATCGGTGGCCAGTTAACATCATCTCCACCTGAGATGACCATGCCCTCAAATGGCTCGTGCAGAGGGACCCATGGCACGTAGCGCCTTCCTGTTGAAACCACATGTTGTTGGTGTTCACATCATTCAATTCAGGTTAGAATGAGTGGTTAATCATCGTTGTTAAATAGCGCACGCCGTTGACGGTGAAGGCCTGGCCAACGTCGTTCTAAAATAAATATGGACCGATGATGCTGCCAGACCCAAATTCACACAAAAGAGTTTTTTAAGATCTCATGTGGATTGGTATCGTTCAAAATTCGACAATTTCTTTTGTTGACGTAACCGATAGACTAGACGTTATTGTGCTGGACTATCAATCGGGGGCTTGCGGGTTTGTCCGTCTGCCTGTCTGTCTGTTGAAATCAATTTTCTGAAGACCCCAGATATCTTCGGGATCCAAATCTTCAATAATTCAGTCAGACATGCTTTCGAGAAGTTTGCTATTTAAAATCAGCAAAATCGGTCCACAAATGGCTGAGATATGAGGAAAAAACCAGGACAACCTCGATTTTTGACCTATTTTTTACCTATATCTGGATTACTAAGACATTAACATAGACAATATGGATATCTAATGACAGATATTTCGAAGACATTTGCAACGACGTATATAAGACCATAGTAAGTTGGACCTACAATGGGTCAAAATCGGAAAAAAAATTTTGAACCCGATTTTTTTTTCACCAAAAAAAAAAAATTTAAAAAACAAACATAAAATTTAAAAATTTAAAAAGCTAAATTTAAAATTTAAAAAAAAATTTTTTTAAAAATTTGCAATAACAATTAGAATTTTTTTTCCAAAAAATTAAAAAATTACTTTGAGAAAAAAATAAATTTTGTTTACCTAAAAATATTTAAAATTTTTATTTTGAAGTATAATTTGGTGAAGGGTATATAAGATTCGGCACTCTTACTTGTTTAATATGGACTTTAGTGAAGAGCTGCTGTCAATCTGCATTCAAATTTAAAGAATGGAATTCTCCGTTTTTAATCAATACTTCAAAAGTGGCCTTTGTTTCTTCATTTTAAACCTTAACCTCAAACCACGTTCAAATAAAAGGTGAACAAATTTACCTAATTGCATGATTATGGCTCTACACGCAGAGAAAAAATATAGTTGTACATGTTTACTGTAACCATTTCAATATTGTTACAAGTTTTTTTTAACAATATTATAGTCACAGTAACTATTTATATGATTGTGGTAACCATAATATGGTTAATTTAGGATTCACATGATTGCATCAACCATATATATGGTTACAGTAAATAAGTATATATTTGTGACAACCATATTTATGATGAATAATTTTGTCATAATATGTTGGTTTCAGATTATGATATCCATAAGCCGAGAGCAACATAATATGTTAAGTCCTTCATAATAAAAATGGTTGTCACAAACATATACTTGTTTACTGTAACCATATATATGGTTGATACAATCATGTGAATCCTAAATTAACCATATTATGGTTACCACAATCATATAAATAGTTACTGTGACTATAATATAGTTAAAAAACGTGTAACAATATTGAAATGGTTACAGTAACCATGCCCAACTATATTTTATCTCTGCGTGCAGATACTATTATTTGATTCTAAACCTGAAAGGATTATGCCAACGAAAGGGAGTTTTCGCCGATGATGAAGTCATATCAGAAAAGGATGACTATTTTGAGGGGTGCATAACTGAATAAAAATTTTTAACAGATGCCTTTTGTTAGAAATAAATTTATCTAAAAACGGCATCTCCAGAGAACTTTTCAGATTTCCTTCATCTACGTAAGAAGCACAAAGACTTTTTTTCTGTATTTTGTCAACATTAAGCAGATGTTTAGCAGCAAACAGTAAGTAGTACGAGTATCAACATCAGCTCAAAATTTAATACTATTCTTAAATTCATGTTAAAGACAACGTCAGACGACATTAAATGATTTAAAACCAACCAAACAAATAAATAAATAAACAAACAGAGCATTTAATACAACAATTTATTCATTTATATTTATTTTGTTAAATAAGAAAGAAAAAAAAACGACATAAACATTTAGAACGACTACCATTATGTTGTTTGAAGTATTACGAAATTTATGCAACAATAACTGTTTATACAACATCAAAGTGTTGCAAAGAGGAGTTTTTTTTTTTTTTTTGCTGTAATGAGCCTCAAGTTAAAGCCGCTTGTGTTTGTCTATCGGTCGGTCTGCCTAGTTGTCTGTTTGTGTAACTCTTTATGTATTTAATAATGCCAGTACAACAACGGCTACATTTTGTAATTACAGTCAATATCAGTGAAATATCAAATGTCTAAAACAACACTTAAATAAATATTAACATTATGCAGCAGTTACTTACCGTACAATTGTTGTATAAATACATAAATGGAGACCCAAATGGAAATTTGAAGACTTAAGATGATGATAAGAGCGGAGATACTTTAGATGAGGATTAACCTTTTGCCTGAGAAGTACTTTGTGACATTTGGTAGAAAATTACTTGGTTTATTGTTGCCGATTGTATCTACCAAAGCAACAAATCCACAATATGCCGTAACTTGTAGGGGACGACTGAATCGCATGTTTATTTCACCTATCCTAACCATTTTAAAAATCTGATGGAACTCTTTTTCTCATAGTATGAAAAACAATTCATGAAATACAATAATACCCCGGTTTGTGTCGCTTCGTTCTGCGTAGTTTCGAAGTTGCGTCGTTTTTGTTCCAGTTTGCGTTGCAGAGCTTCGAAATTGCATCGTTAGTTCTTCGATTTGCATCGTTTTGTTTCAGTTTGCGTCGCATGCCTTCGAAGTTGCGTCGTTAGTACTTCGATTTGCCTCGTTAATATGAAAATGTTTGTATTGAAAAATCTATTTTTTATGAATCAAGGAACCAATTCAATGAAAATCAATACAAATGTATGGAAAATCGTGCTTCGTTCTGCGTCGTTTCGGTTTGAGTCATGTTTAGTGTATCAGTAAAAGTTTTAACGACACACAGTGGTTTAGAATTTTTTTTTTTGGAAATAATTCGGTATCTTGGGAACTATTGGAGATATTGTTACGAAATTTCATATGGTTTGAGCTGAGGTGTTTTCGAGTTGATTTACGTTCAGCTTCATAGCGCTAATGGGGGCCAGTACGTAGACCCTCAAATTTGGTCACCTCGGGTCTGAATTTTTTTAAAAAAATCGCCAAAAATCCATTTATGATTTGAATGAGCTGAAATTTTGAGTATAAATAGTCCTTGAGAAGATCTACAAAAACTAGTTGAAGAGATATTCAGGTTTATTGATTTATTATACCCTACACCACCATAGTGGGGAGGGTATTATGCGTTTGTGCAGATGTTTGTAATGCCCAAAAATATTACCGATCGACTTAGAATCACTTTCTGAGTAGATTAAACGATGTCCGTAATGGGCTGTCATCAGTTTTCTGTCCTACAAATTTCCAACTAGCCGCTAACTTTTTTTAATGCTACTTAATATTTAATTTTAATTTATGTTTCTTTGTTGTAATGAAGTTTTGGTAGACCCCAAGTTTTTATTAAATTTATTGCTATATGTACATTGTTTGTAAGTAGAAAAAAATTCTAACATGCAAAATACATTTTTTCAATTAACAACTTTGGGGTTGATAAAATCAAATGTATTTATTATCTTGAGGCCATTTAAATTTATTTAAATCTTTTAGATAAACAACAATTTACAAAGTCAATAAATTTGTAGTTAAATTTTGTGGTTACTTTGAAATATTGAAGTTTTTTATTACAAAAGAAATAAATTTTAAATGTAAATTTTAAAGTAATTCCTAGAAATATATTTAGCTACATGTGTAGATAAGAGTATTTTTTAAGAATTTTACAAGGAATTTAACAAATATGTATTTAGTTATCATAAAAATTGCCAACTAAAATGCAAATTCAATAGTTTTTTGTAGATTTTTGAATAAATAAGAACATGTTTCGCTAAACATGTTGCTAAACAAATACAAAGCAACATGTTTTGTTTGTAAACTTAGACCTGTGATTACGAATCAGCCTAAATTATGTTTATAACAGATTTTTAAACAAGTATTTAATATGTAAATAGCATGAAAATATCTCTGCTAGTTTTGAAGCAACATGTAAAGACTAAATTTTAAAATTAAACAAGAATTATATACAATTTGAAGATGTTTAAATGGATGCAAACACTTGCCAAATGTTTATAAACAATGTTGCAGCAACATATACCTATTGGTTATTTACATACATATGTATATTTTTTAATAAAGGAAATGCTGTTATATATTCATGACAATATTTTCTAATTAGTTTTACAATAATAAAATTTTACAAATATTTTCCAGCAACACGAGTTGCTAGCAACAAATTAATGCTACTTAAAATAATATTAATAACACAGATGTGATCTTAACAAATAAAAAAGACCATAAAACAAATAACAACAATAATTATTTTACTCTCAGACATTATTTAATTTGTCTGACATTTAACATAAAACATATTTTTTAGGAATAGCGCAAAATAAACAAAAGAAAAACAACTTTAATCATAAAAATCTAATTAATTACAATCGCACACAATAACGGCAACAACAACATGTAAAACAATGTAATTTACATTAACAACCAGCGACAAAATCAACAACAACAATAATGTTTAAAACAGTAAAAATAAATTTAACAAAAACAACAACAACTTCTGGCAACATTAATTTAAACATTTATTTGAAAACCTCATACTGCTCGTACTTGCGGATAAACAAACAAACAACTGTAAAAACGACGTCCTTGACTGAGTAACTGTGAATGTTGTAACGGAATGTGTTGTTTCAAGCCAAAGAGAAAAACAGAACCTCTCAGAGTTTGTATTTATGTATGTGTGTATGTGTTTTGTTTATTTTTGTTTACATACAACTTAGCGGAACAAAATTCTAGGGCTTCACTATGTAGGCCTTCTAAAACACATATTTTTACATTTTAAAAGATGCGATACTCATTTTAGATGTTTTAGCAGGTATTTGCTTTTCCTGCTAAAAAGTGTAATACACATTCAAAATAGCATTTAACAATTAAGTCCAACAAATCTTCAAAACATGATTGGTTTTGCAATTATTCCTATATGTTGTTTTTTTTTTATAAAAAACATGTATTTTGATCTCTTTATTTTAATTGAATCCATTTAGAATATTTTCGCTAATAATACTCTCACAGAGAAAACAGATTCGTGATGGCAACCGAATTTGTTGCCAATCGAATGATTCGGTTGCACACATAGCATTTTTCAGTTCTTACAACAGAATGTCAGTTGATAAAGAAGAATTTCAGTTGAGGCAATCAAACTTTAGTTACCCATTCCAAAATATTGTAGCCACAACTTTAAAATTCGGTCACTAAGATAGAATCATTCGATTAGCAACAAATTCGGATGCTATCACGAATCTGTTTTCTCTGTGCTTTAATAGCTTGATGCAGTTCAAACTTCAATTAGCTTTAATTTTCTGGTTTTTTAATAGAAGTTCCTATGTAGACATTCTGTGAGGCATTACGCGGCCGGTCTCCTTACAGACCTGCAATGGAAGACCTTCATAGGCCCTCCAACTGAACTAAGGCCTTGTCGCCCAATGACATGCCGTGTAAAATTTAAACGATTTTGCAGTGCGAATAAATGTCATTGTGTCTGCATAATAAGGCCTTCAGGTAGGCCTCTTTAATTCATACTTTTACCGTTGGTAATAAATGTTTTACACAAACCATTTAGAGAGTGTGTGTTTAGTGCAAATGCCTAAAACTTTACACCTACAGTGTGGATGACTTGAATAGGAAATCAATTATTTTTCTTTTTAACAAAGAGCGAACCTAGAAATAGTGGAGGCGTGACCCGTGATAAACAATGTCTTATTTAAAATTGGAAACAGAGATTGTAGGAAATTGGTGAAATAGATTCGAATCAGAGTAAATCCATTCTTAAATATAACCATATCGGACTGATAATCGTGGCTACCAAAAGAGATTGGTGGAAATAGATAGTGAAGGAGTGACCAATGATCAATAAAAAAGTGAAAACAGACATTGAAGGAAATTTGTAAAACAAATTCGAAATAAAATTAATCAAAAACTTTTTTTCAAAAAGGAAAATTGACTAGGGAGAACAAGCTTTTGAACTGTGACAAATAAATATCGTCGCAACTTAAATGCTTTCAACAAGAACACTAGAAATCAGAATATGGAATAATGGGAAAGTGAAGGTATCAACTATAAAAGTCCTTGTGAATTTGTGAAACAAAAAGTGAGACAAAGTATCCAGGATAGGTTCCTCCTTAAAAACACTAAGCATTTCAAAATTGATCACAAGAAACAACATTAAGTCAACTTTTCTAAGAGAGTACCATAGAGGCATCACACCGATGAAAGTTATTGGGTGTATGACTTAAAAATGCCGTATTTACAATAGAATTATAGGTCATTTTGAAGGATACATATTTGTCATTTATTCTCACTTGGCTAGTGTAAACAACAAAGTTTTTTATTGCTTCGAAAATATAGAATTTTGTACCAACAAAGCGTCATATGCGGGAAGTTTTGCTTTACTTCTATAATTTGAAAAAAAATGCCGCTGAAGCGCACCGATTTCTCACCAAAGCTTGTGGTGAATGTCTTCCATCGGTTACATTGTGCGAAAGATGGTTTGTGCGGTTCAGAAGTGGTGATTTGGACACGGAAGACACAGATGGCCCAAGCCATTAAAACATGTTTGAAGACCAACAATTGGGGGCATTACTCCATGAAGATTTTTGTCAAACTCACCAAGAGTTTGCAAAATCATTGGGAGCTACACAGTCTTCAATTTCAAAAAGCAGCAGAATTCATCCAAAAGCAGGGAAATTGAAGCTGTGAGACCATGTATATCTGAAATGATGCTTGAACGCTATAAAAGAATCATTACTTGCGATGAAAAATGGATCCATTACAACCAGTCGAATCTACACCAAGCGCTTAGGTAATGCTATGTATTGGGTGGGACCAAAAGGGTTCTATCTATTATGAGCTGCTGAAATCTGACCAGACCATCACATGGAACCTGTACCGAACACAAATGATTCGATTGAAGCGAGTATTTGGTGAAAAACACCCAGAATATGCGGCCAGACATGAAACCGTAATATTCCATCATTACAACGCTAGGCCACATGTTGCTATACCTGTTTAAAACTATTTAGAATAAAATGGTTGGGAAGATTTGCCTCAACCGCTTTATAGTCCAGACCTTGCCCCGTCCGACTACTATTTCTTGCGATCGATGCAGAACGATCTCTCTGGGATACGCTTCACATGGGAACAGAGTATCCGATATTCGCTTGATTCGTTCATGGCCTCAAAAGATGAGCAATTGCTTTGGTTCGGAATTAATATTTTGCCAGAAAGATGGATAAAGGTCATAGCTAACGATGGCCAATGTTTCAAAATAAAAGCTAAAAATTTAAAAAAAATATCCAAATATTTAAGTCAGACACCGAATATTATAGACTGATACAAGCGCGCTATTTTTGATTTGATACTCACTTTGTTAATTTGATGAATGTAAAAGTATTCTCTCTATATGCAATTCAAATATGCTACATAGAAGATAAATAAAATTCAACTTATGAAAATTGTCCACCATTGTCTCTAGTGGAGCAAGAAGAGAGGCTGAGTAATGGAAGATTAACTTAGTTTACATGTTAATTAATATTTTAAATGAAGAGATGACAGGCGGGTATTTGGAGTAATGGGCTCACGAATAAGGCCTTAAATACTAGCGTGGTGATAGGATCGATATGCATACACTCTGTTAGTTTGCATCGTATCCGATTGCTTTGGTATATGATTTGAATCCGTTCGATTTACAGAGCGACTTTTACATTCCTTTGTTTGAACTATTGAATATGATCGAGGAACGGGAAGAAATTTCGTAGATGATTTTCTAACCATGTTAGATAGCTTTTAGTTTGAGTATCATTAAAAAAAGGCAAGTGTCGACCAATCGAAAGTAGGAATATAATATAGAGAACAATTGTATCTCTAGTCTCAAAAATCACCGTACTAGGAATGATCATACAAGGAAAATTTCATATTGTCATATTTTCCTTTTTAAAACATAGTAAAAAAGAAAATGTTCGCTCTACTTAATAAACTGTAGAATGATCTAAAAGTTAGGAAAGGTTTTCCATGAAAAATATTTAGCTTATAAGACTTCTCCTTAATATATAATTAAAATGCCTTATTCAGTTGATACGCACTGTTTGGAGGACAACAATCCAACAACTAACCAACCATGTTGAAGTGTGAAAATAAACTCATTAGTGTCTAAATGCAGCAAAAAAAAAAACATAAAACGCGCAAACAGAATTCTAACAACTAAACATGTTTACCGTGAATGAGGGCATACATGAGTAGTTTAAAATGAATTTACTAATGTGTTGCTGGCATTGTTTAAATATAATTTATTAACAAATGTCATTGTTGTAGCTGATAAACATGAATTTTACTGGGTTTTTTTGAATATTCCAGTATCTATACATCATGTCTTTTGAACAGCCTACGCAAATAATAAACAAACAGAATGAAAAACAATATTCCTCTATTTACGTATTGGATGAGTTGCATTGTAAAATGTTGCTACAACATTGCAAACAGCATAACGAAAAAAAAGAGAAAAAAAAAATTTAAAAAAAGTTTCAAACATGATGTCTGAACATCTGTACACTAAAGACAAAGCAACAACTCCAACACTTACACTCACATTGTTTCCTTATTTCTATACATTCTACATTATTGTTGTTGGCTGTTTATCTTTTAGTTGTTGCAAGTGATGTTGCTGTTAACTCTACTCGTCATGCCTACTACCTTGCCAAAAAAAAAAAATCTGAAAAAAAGGAAAGAAACTGCATCCTACTCATATGAAAGTAGTGTGTGCGGCTGCTGTTGCTCCATTCTTTTTTAATCTGTGTGTCCGTCTGTACTGCCATCCATCCGTTAGTTTATTTGGGTAGAAATTTTTGAAGTTGAAGTCATCTACTCTTATATTGTTGTTGATTTTGATGTTGCTGCTGTGAGTTATGCAGTTTAGTTTGTGCTATTCCGCATTCTTGAGATTTCTTCTATGTTGTTCTTTTGCTTGAATTCATTTTTTATTACTTGTGCTACTTTTTTTCTTTTCTGTTGCTGCTGCTTATTTATGTTTATTTTGCGCTTAAATGTTGCTGTTGTTGTTGCTGCTAAACTCTGATTGTGTTTGTTACTTGACCTGGAAAGTCTTTTAAAATCCAATTTTTTTTCTCGATATTTTTCGTTCGCTTCAAAAGATAAATGCAATAAATTTGTATGCCATTTGTTTGTTCTCTCTCTACCTTGTTTGTTCGTATTCTTACGTTTGTTTGTAGTGGATATTGGAACTCGCTAATTGGAGAAATAATTTGTTTAAAATTGTCTGTCTTACGGAGTGGAGTGTCGTTTTAAGTAGAGCTGAGGTAAATCTTTCTCCAAAGAAAATGTATTCGAAAGTTATTGGCAGTGAGAATGTAATTGAAGTAGTTTGGTATTTATTTCTTTATTTCTACCTTAGGACAGTTAAAACAATTTTTAATTGCCTGTATATTTGCTTGAATTCAAACGAGGGTTTCTATTTATGTTTTGAGTTGGATTAACAATGTAAACGTTACATTCAATCTTACACCAGAATGGTAAAGTTTGAGGAAATACGATTTGCTTTTACAATGATTTGAGAAAGACTTGTTGATTGATAAAGTCATTTGAAGTATTGGTGATTAAACACTATTATGATCTGCGTATTTTCCGAATAAAATCTATAATTGCCTCTGAACTCGGCGATGAGTTTTGTGAAGGTACAAAATCCGTAGTATCAGGTGACTTATCGTTAAATTGAGATATGCTGAGGAGTCCTATAGAGCATTTTAAAAAAATGCTAGTTTCTATTAATCTGTCAAATAAGATCGTATTCCTTCACATATCATTATGACCTCCAATTAGGGGTCAATTTCAGTCGTGGTTGATTGTATGGAAAAGTCAGATATGTCGCCACCGACCATGTAATTGGAACAACGTAATCCGAAACAAGGTAATCAATCATTCAAACAAATGACTTTTAGAGCATCCATAAAATCAAATTGATGGGTTATTCGCAGTGCTGAACATCAGTGTATGGTTCAACCTCCAGCTGTACGATTCATAGCACCAGCAGAACATGGTTTGCCGAGTTCAATCTTTCGTTTTTAGTTCCGGAATGTAAAAGTTACAAAAAGTTTTGTTTCTATTGATGCAAGTAAATATTTAAACAAATGGGATCGTAGTACTTCACATATCATTATGACAGGCGACACATCATTGATCAATTTAAGAAGTAGTTGACTGACTAAACAGCTGTGTATGCTTCAAATCTCAATCCTTCGTGATTCATAGTTCCTGAATTCAATCATCAGTTCCTTCGGATCTGTGAAAATAATCAACCATTCAAACAAGCATCGTTTGGAGCGTTCACAAAATCAAATTAATGGGTTATTCGCAGTGCCCAACAACTGTGTATGGCTCAACTCCCATTACCAGCGTAATATGGTTTTCCGAATTTAATCGTTCATTGTTAACTCCAGGATGCAGTTTGAAAAGGATCAAAATTGTTTCAAAAAAAAGTATTGTGTTGGAACTAGGTAAATATGTAATGGGAGGGATGAAAGAGGGAGTAGTGTTTGCTGTCATTTAATTTGAATTTTCCTATATTGAAATTGACATTAAAGACTTCAGCAGGAAGCTTATTCCACATACGGACAGTACGGCTAAAGAACGAATTTTCCCTGTAAGGTGCTGTGCAGTCCACTGTAAAAAACTAGCACTAGCACAGCACTTACTATTATAATATCAGTAGAACAGTGAAACCCAACCCACATTCCAGTGAGTCAATAGATCTGGATATTCTACTATCACCGATAAGCACTTCGTCCTTTCCTGTACGTGGTCGAGTAACTTCAAAATAGTCTTCGAGCACCGGCCCACCCATGAAAGATGTATTCCATTTTGGGTCGGATATAAGTAAGGAGATCAGATGCAGTGCACTATTTCCTACACCGTTTTAGAAAACCACTTGAAAAATGTGTTTTGTCCAGCGGAATCATGCCTAAAATATCAAGAGCTTGTGATTCCTTAATATTTACACCACCCATAAAAACAGATGGAACAACATGATCTGTTGTGCGTTTGTGTGTTAACAAACAACATTGAGTCTACACCCTTCTTGATTCATAGTTTTTGAATACAATCGTAGTCCTTCTATGCAAATTATTTACATCGGATGTGTGGAAAGTGATTCACAGTGAAATTGAGACATTCTAGAGAAACTTTATAATTTGAGAGTCGTTTAAAAAATGGCTCTCGATCCAAGAAATACATATAACTATTGTATCGTGGTGTTTCAAAGGACTACGTGGCAAACGATTAAATATAAATCGTTTCATATAAATTCAAAACTAAAAAACCATAACATGGAATGGTCTATTTCCACATGTCATTATAGATATATGGATTCTGCAACACAACAATGAGGGCAAACTAATAGCGGCAGGAACAAATGATTTTCTGAGTAATTAATACATAAGTGATCTGCCGTACGAAATGGGGATTTTGCCACCCCAATGAATTATTTTTATTCCTGGACGTTAAAAATTAATTGACAGGTCAACGTTTTTCGTCTCCAGATGTACGCAAACACTTTCGCAAAATAAGTTGAAAAATAAGCAACACTGGTACCACAAAATATTCGCATCGCAATAGAGAGTAACCCCCCAGAGAGCAGTTTATAGAAATCATTAATTAATGATGGTAATAATTCAAATAAGAATTTGTAATTAGTTTTGTTATCATGACCGATCACCATGTTTTATATTTAGTAATCATACGATATTGCGTCAATAAATCCACGACTTTTTGCAATTCCTGGCTCTTAACTGAAAGAGTAACATTGCTCCTGTCAACAGGCATCTGTCAGTTGACTCCTGTCAAAATTTTAACAAGATGAGTCATTTAGTTTGCTTTCGACTGCCATTGATAGTAGACTACCTCGTGACTTGAGGAGAAATTGGAAAAAATGGAATTTCCTTCACTCAAATAAAGGCTTGATAAATACTATGGGAACTCTGCACCATGAATTTCAATGTTAAAATATTGGATTACTGAAATTCGTTGTGGCCGTACAAGCACGCAAGATGTCAAACGTTTTGGACCCCCAATTGAGGTCTCTACACTTGAAACAATTAAACAAAATTCCGATATGGTGTTGGCTGATCGGAGATTGAAAGTGGGAGAATGCTTAGTGATTTCAATTTTGAATGATCACATGGTTATAAAAAAGATGGCTGCCGCGTTTACTCACCATCAGGTTAACACGTGTGCAGTAATCCATGAATTAGGCTAAAAAATGCTTCCTCTTCCGCCCTGTTCTCAGGATTTAGCCTTGAGTGAATATTCCTTGTTTCCAAACCTGTAGAAATGTCTCGGCGGAAAGATATTTGACTTCAACGATGAAATCATCTCAACAAAAATACCTATTTTGATGACCTCGACAAATCTTATTTTCGGGAAGGGCTACACAAATTGGAGAACCGTTGGACTAAGTGCATAGTGCTCAAGGAGACTGTGTTGAAAAATAAAATAATTTTTTATCCAAAAGCCTGTGTTTCATTCAAAAAGGCTTGGACTTTTTGAGCTATCCTCGTATGTCTGATTAGTTTCTTACTATAATTCAATCCCAAGCCTATCTCTCTCTCCTAATAATAAACTCAAGTCTGTCACCTTTAAATATAAATGCAAAACTTTTATAATCAAATACCATTTAGTTTTTCTATAAATTTATATCTATAATTATAGACTCATTTAAAAGGTGTCATTAATTCTCATGCCCATCATAATGTCCATTATGACATGTTGTAATGGAAGAGCGGATTATTATCATTAATGTAATCAGCAGCAGCAGCAGAAACAACCACAAACAGACTGTATCTTATTAATAATATATTGTTATATTTATAATGTCGACTCCTCTCTTTAAGTAAGAAGACGAAGAAGTTTTCTGGGATTTTTTCTTATTCTAAAAATAAAAGAACAACTCTTCAACACACACGTGTAGCGCATTGTCATCCTCCAATGTTGTCAACGTCATCATCGTTATCAAAAAACATTATCACAATATTCATTATAAGGAATATGATGATTTGTGGGTTTATTTTATACTATTTTTTGTTTTTTTTTGCATACATTTCATTTTTGTATCTCTCAACCTCTTTATAAAACATGACAACAGTGACAGAAAATAAAGGACTACAACCAACATACATTTACATACTTACTAACGGACAAGTAAAATGAAAAAAGAAACAGCACACAACTAGATACAATATTTACTTAAATCCAGACATACAAAGGAATAAATACGAATGAAATACATCATCATATAAAAATATGATGATGTTGCTGCTGACGACGACTATGATGATGATGATTATGAAAATGAAACGTACATATTTATGTAAGAAAAATATTATGTCATGCATTTTAAAAGACATATGAAATGTTTTTTCTTTTTTTTTGGTCTATTTCTGCAGTAAACTTTTTTCCCATTTTCCTGCTTTTTTTTAAGCAGACAAAACGAGAATGATGAAAAATACATTTCACTATTTGAATGTAAAATGTGTGTGTGTATGTTTGTTGTACAAATGTATAACAAAGAAATTATATGTAAGATATGCAGAAAAATAAACGAAACAAAAAGGCCCATATCATAGAAACATATATAAAACTCTATGACCTTTAACTTTTTGTTCATGTCTTTCGTTAGAAACTGAAAAAGAAAACTTTGTTACATTCATATCAAATAATACACGTACTAAAATATGTAATTATACACTCACAGGGAAATATTAGTTAAGAGGAATAGTAGAATTTTTAATATACTTTATATATGTATATACAGTATTCCAAGCAACATTATAAACATGGCTAAGAGGAAACTACATTAAAGTGGAGAGTAGTGGGATTAAAGCCCTTTGTTCATATTCCTCGTTTAGAGATATGGCTCTTCTAGACCCAGAAACAAAATTGATTACGAGTGCGTGAGAAACGTATAGTATTTTGACGAAACACTCGATCAAAAGAGCGATCTGTTTAACCCTTTCACGAGCATAAGACTATTTGAATAAAATTAATCATTTTGTCTATTTAATATGAATCAGTTAGCGCCAAGAAAACATATTTTTAAATTAAAACAGAAAAATGTTTAACTGATTTAATGGAATTTTGATCGTGAAGTGCAAATGTTCGTTCCACATACTTATGGACTACATATAAATGAACGGAACATGCATAATGATTTTATAACTTTTTATAACAAAAATGCACTTGCCAGGCCTAATATATATCGCAATATAAAATTTAAAAAATCAGTTTTACGCTTAAAATTATTTTTCCACCATTCTTGAATACAGTACCAAAATAAAACTCAATTTTCAAAGCCAATAAAAAATAAATGTTGTAACCGAACTTACTTTACTCTAAACCCATGGTAGGCGTTCATATTGTTCAGGTTACGATGATTTTCGTCAAACAATCCGAATGTGAACAAAAAAGCGTAATAGAGCGTAAAAATACACACAATTCATTCAGTTTCTTGATATTGTTGTGTATATTTAATTTTTTACACAAAAGAGCACACAAATTAAATGCCTCTTTTTGCCTACCAATGCTCTAAACACATTAATAAGAGAAACGTTTACGAACTAATTAAAATTAAAATGGCATCCATTCTTTTTTTCGTTATTTATTTATTCAATATTTTTGTGAAGGGACACCGGTGTCCCCGTGGTCGTCAAAGGGTTAATGAGATCGCGAAGTGCTAGCTTGAGGAGAATACATAAGAGTGTTAGACGACATGTTAGATATCCAAACTCCTCCGACCCTCTGACATATCATTAAATGATCTGTGTAGAATTTAATAGGGAATTACTTGCGCCTACATGGACATATAAAACAATATATTTTTAAGGGGAAATGATCACAGATTATCTTTGTTTTTTCATATAACTACATATTTACATAGTCAGGCAAGGATCCACGTCATCCATTTGGGGGTGGGGCTGTTAAATAAAGAAAAATTTATTAAAAACAAATTTTTCATTTTTGTATTAAAACTTTTCGGTTTTGGAGGAAATTTTCCTTTCTTCACGCCCCTGGATTAGCGCATGTACCAAGTTAAGATTTTCATGTCCAAAAACCTAGATTTTTATTAAGTTTTAGCAATAAAAATTTGATTTTTGGTGAGAAATATGAGTGATTACCAGCGAAATCTACATGACCATAATATTTGCGGTAGTATTGCTACTTTTGTCGACATTCAGGCGAATGCCTTTATAACTTCATCTTCATTAGCCAGGCAATGAAAGCCAGGATCGTCTATCTGAAATTACTTTAGTTTGCGTCCCTGCGCATAGAGATTACTATGCATTGAGCAGGCAGACGAGTTAGCCAGAAAGGGATCTGCTATGGATATTTCTAATTCGATTTCAGTAGCAATTCGTCTGCGGACTAATAAAAGTACTAGACAAGCATGCAAATCGCCTTGGACTCACTCCCCTTTAACGACCTTTGCCGTAACTGTAAGGATAGGGAAAAAGAGGAAATGATTTTTCACCTTCTCTGCGAATGCCCAGCTCTGAGTGTCAAAATGCACAAATTCTTGGGCGAGGTGTCTGGGTCTAAACTTAATGACCTACTGAAATATCTCACGGCTACAGGTTGGGTTACATTACGATGTTAATGAAACTACATGTGACGAGTGGTGTGATCTAGTCAACCCTAGCTCCTTTCGACTCTACTTGACTGTTTGCGCGCATGGAACTACCACGTAAACCAACCAACCAGGGAAACCGGAAACATTGAACTGCTTGTTTTTCCTCCACGTCATCTGGGTGTAATCAGTGTATAATGAATTTCAGAAAATTTTTGGAGCATATCTCTAGGACGCGCTTCCGATGCTTGTACAGGTATTTCTCCAACGTCAAAATTGTCTTATTTGTAAACTGTATTCTCCCATGGTTGTTACTTGAGTACTGCCGAAACCGTGCTTTTAATTTTTGCTTGTGTTTCTACTTCAATGCCACCTCAAGTATACATATGTCCGATATGTCTTTTGAATGCCGCAAACCTAAAGCCATATTTAATGATGAGAGAAAGGGATACGTTTGATATATTAATTTCTTGCTGCTACCGGAGTAGATTTTTTCGAACTTGGTTCCCCACAGCTTTAATAGCTCTGTCTGTTCGCACGCTCTGGGAGTTGTCACTTGTCGTGTATGATCAGTACATTTTATACAGTAAGTGCCATAATAACTGCACCAGAACTTATGAAAGTACTAAGTAAATGGATGGCTTCAAAACCATTTAATCTATCTAACATTTTAGTTCATGAGTCCCCATTAGGGTTCCTATTCGGGAAAAAATTCCCGGGAAATCCCGGGAAATTTTTTATTACAAAAGTCGGGAAATTTTCTTCGGGAATTTTCGGGAATTTTATGTCAACTTTCAGGATTTTACTTATTTTTTACAACTCTGTTGATTGTTTATGTACGAAAAAATCAACGCTGTTTCATAGCAAATAATTTTTTCAACTCTTGTTACAAATGTATTAACAAACTTTTCCGCGTAAAAATTTAACTTTTATTCTATTTTATCTTAAAAATTTATAAATTTTGATAATATGGACCGTCTTCAATCTCCAGCTTGGAAGTATTTTTTAAAGAAAAACAATTCTGCGCAATGTTCTCTGTGCCCAAAAATTCTAAGTTATAAAGGTGGAAGCACAAGTGGATTAACAAGACATTTGGAAAAAGTCCACAAAGTCAAAATACAACCTGATACCCCGACATCTTCACAAAAAGCTAAACCAGATGAAAGCATTTCCAAATTTCTGCAACCAACTCAATCAATGGCAGAGATAGTGGCTCGAATGGCTGCTTTAGATGGAATAACAATCAATGCAATTACTGAAAGCGGTTTCATTCGAGAATCATTACAACAAAGAGGCTTTAATTTACCAAAAAATGTTACATCAGTAAAACATTTAATTATGTCCTTTTTTGATACAGTAAAACAAAAAATGATAATTGAAATACAAGAAATTTTGGAGCAAAATGGACGATTTTCTGTCGTATTGGACGAATGGTCTAGCATAAAGCAAAGACGATACCTAAATATATTTTTGTTTGGACCATCAGAAAAAGTTTTTAACCTGGGATTAGTGTACATACCCGGAAAATGTGGTGCCACAGAAATAAGAAATATGGTAGAGCAACAATTAGAAGAATTTAACATTTCTTTTGAAAAACACATTGTATGTACAATTTCTGATGGCCCAAATGTTATGAAGTCGTTTGTCAAAAATAGCCCGGTTTTGGGTATTTTTTGTTTGAACCATGGTATACACCTGGCCGTTATGGATGTGCTCTACCAAAAAAGAGAAAATGTAGAAATATTTGATGAATCAGATTTTTCTGACAACGAAGAAATAGACTCTGTTTCTAATTATAATTTGGTTTCCAACTATTATGATGTTTTAGACAGAGCAAGGAAAATAATAAAATTATTTAAAAAGAGCCCTTTAAAAACAGCTTCACTGCAACAATACGCTAAAAAAGAACTTGGAACAGAATGTAAATTATGCTGCGATGTGAGAACACGCTGGAACTCATTGGTTGTAATGATTGAAAGTTTTTTAAAATTAAAGAATGCTATTAAAAAGTGTCTAATAGACTTCGACTTGGCTCAGATGTGGAATGAAGATGATGTTCCAATATTAAAAATGTTGGTTGATGTTCTACATCCAATAAAACTAGCTGTAGAGGCACTTAGTTGCAGAGATTGTAATTTAGTCATTGCCGAAATTATCCTTTCTAAACTATTTGAAGAGCTCCAAAGCAAAAAAAACACATTGTCAGTTAAAATCTTGACGTCATTAAAAGCAAGAGTACATGAAAGACGAGACATAGACACTTATTCTTTAGTTAAATATTTAAAGAATCCCGAAGACTACCAATCTAATTTTTTCACATATGCTACAAAATCAAATATTTTTTTAATTGCTGATCGAATTTTTAAAAGGCTATATGCAGAAGAACCACTTATGGACAATGAATCATCAGCTGGCGAAGAAAACGTATTGGTTTCATTTGAAGATGAGCTTAAAAAGGCTATTTCTAATTCGAAAATCGGAATAAATAAAAAAAGAAATCCAGTTAATGTTTTAAAAAAAGAACTGAAAGTATTTGAAGCCACTGGTAATAGATCTGCCAATTTGGAAAATTTATATAAGTCCCTAATAACTATAAAACCGACATCTGTTGAAAGTGAGCGGGTCTTTTCTGTAGCTGGAAATATAGCTACAAAAATAAGAAATAGAATGTCTGATGATCTATTAAATGCATTAATAGTATTAAAATTCATTTTTTTACAAAAAAAATAATATTTTTCCATTAAACAATGTACAAATTTTTTACTACTGAATCTCATTATTTACTCTTATTTACATTATATGTTATTTTATACCAATGAATTGTTATTTTTCTTAAATAAATATTAAATTTAATTTTCTGTTAATTTTTTTTAATAAATAAACAAAAAAAAACGTTGATGTGAGTTTATTTAAAATTCCCGGGAATTCCCGGGAATGAACTAATTTATTTTTCTTCTCCCGGGAATGGAAAAAGTCCGGGAAATTAGGAACCCTAGTCCCCATGTTTCATGACCCATAGGATCTTTCGTGCAGACCTTATCTTCACTACAACAGGTGCAGGCTTCTTATGGAGCCTCCAGTATGGTAAGAGATCAGAAAGATTCTCGGCAGCATTAAACCCTTGCAGACTTGCTTTGGTTTGAACAATCCTAATATAGATTAATCAGAAAGTACATACGCTCAGTGCTACTTATTTTCTAGGACAAACACATATATTTGTACAGCTTTCGCTGGGCTGAAACTTGTGGCGGCAGATTGACTTGTATGATTTTGGATTGAAGAAAAAAACATCTATTCAGAATCCTATGCAATTGTAACAATTTGTTGACCCGTTCATTCGAGTGTATAACAGAAAAAACATATTAAATAAACAAAAAATAATCTAGTAATGTCTCCACCATACATACCGAATGACTGACAAGGAGTTCTTCACTTCCAACATGGTTTATATTAAAATGTTCCATATGTTTGTTAAAATGTGTCTAAAACTTGAAGTCTTATATGAAAGACCAAGCTGGGGGAATTGAAATTCTTACAAATGATACATGATCTGTTTTCTTTTGTTAATGATTTGTAAATGTTAAAGATGCAAAAGATATGAAGACTTTCATAACAGTATTAATTATTTAAATATGAAAATTTTACACAACCAGATAAAAGTCTAAGACTCTATTTTATGTTGCAAAATAATAATATACCACCCCTTTTCCTAGCAGCCAGAAGTGTGTATCTGATTTGCTATTTAACCAGAAAATATGCCAACACTCAATGGTTGCTTTCGCATTTGGGGTTTTCCCAAACAGTCAGCTTCAATCTCAATCTTTTTAAAATGTTTTTTAAGTTTTTTGTTTTTTTTTTCATTTAGCTTTCAACTCTTTGTGTAATTTTACACTGTGTCATGTATTGTGTGTTGAAGATAAAATAAAGTTTCTATTTCATAGAACATCAACGTCTTTAGGTCTAATGTCTGTTCATATATTATTTTTCCGTTTTGTTTCTAGCTTTCTTATGTTTTTTTTTTTCTTCTGTCTGTTTTACATTAGAATTTCATAGTTTTATGTAAGTAATATAAATCTTAAGTAGTTCTTGTTGTTGCTTGTTGGCTGGTTTTAACCCCTTTAAGTGTTTTTCTTTTAAGTTTTTCTAGTTGTTTTTTCCTGGTTAGACAATACTTTATTTGCCATTGTGAAATCAGCACACATCTAAAAGTATATTAAGGGTATGCACTTGAGGAAATATTTAAAAATGTTAAAAATTTTTTCAAATCGTTCAAAATATATAAATAAATAGTTTAAGAATAGTTGTTTATTTATTTGTTTGGGTTTTTCTTTTTTAAAAAAATTTAAGTGAATAACCTTACTGTTATAGATATATGTACATATGTAGGTATGTCTTTATATTCATATGTATATCAAATATCATTGTATCTCTATACAAACTGCATCCTTAAGGTTATGTTAATATAACCACAAGTCAAAAACTTAGAATAATATTACATTCCTTGTACTCATATCTACTTATACTTAGAGATACATAGATATGTATACATAAGCATGAGTTTTATTTATTTATTTATGCTTGTAAGTACATATTTCATGTGTTCAAATGTTTATTGGCAACATGACAAGAAAAACATTTATTTCTCTTCGACGTTATTAAGAAATAAAAGTTTAGTTCATAAAAATAATACCATTTGTACCAGTGTACGTACACATAAATTTAGTTCAAATAAAAAACTGACAAATCCTTTTAGGCAACCGTCTGCCGACAACAGTCTTTGTTTACGGGGAAAAAATTACTATTGCAGGCTTTAAAGTCTTGAAGTTATTGAATTTAGAATAATATTTAATGATGTTTATGATAGTTTAACTTTTATTTTGCATTAGAAAGGAATTAATTTAATTGATAACACAGAAAAACAGTAACATATTTCAGGTTTAATATTTAAATATAACTAGTACATTCATAAATTGTAAATATAATAACGAATGCGGAAAAAATTGCAAATTTTAGAATATAAGACAAGTAATGTTATTCAAAGCGGCTGTTGTTAGGCTTCCAACACGACCCAGACATCGGCCAACTGTCTATCTCAGTATGCGCCAAATCCATGGGAAAATTATCAACCGCCTGGAAAAGGATACATTTTAGTTGTTCCATATTCGGTGACGAGTAATGCATATCATGCTCTGTAAAACAGACCAAACATTCAGTTCTGGCCTTTTAATCATCAGTACAAATAAAATTGGTGAAATAGTTTTTTAACCTGGTTTGTATTGGTTTTGCTTTATATGCAAAGTTCCATGATTAATTTTTAAAAAATTCTTTATTTCTCTCTCCAAAATGTCAGGTAGGTACACAATTGCTGAAATTTTTCTAATTTTTGGAAGAAATGCAGCTTGTTATCCCATCATGTGCGAATTCATTAGGAAGCACTTCCGATGTTTGTAAATTGAATTCTCCTATGGTTGTTAATTGTGTACTGAAGATTTTTGCTTGTGTTTCTACATCAGTGCCTCCTCAAGTATATGTCCGATGTGTCTTTTGAATGCCGGAAATCTCAGGTCATATTTAATGATAAGAGAAATATATAAGTTTGATATATTAATTTCCTGCTGCTTCCGGAGTAGATTTTTTCGAACTTGGTTCCCCACAGCTGAAATAGCGCTGGACGTTCGCACGCTCTGGGAGTTGTTACTTGTCGTGTATGATCAGTACATTTTTCAAAACTATTCAATGTGGTTTAACATTTTTGTTCATGAGTATACATGTTTCGCGGACCATAGGATCTTTCGTGCAGACCTTAACTTCACTACAACAGGTGCAGGCTTCTAGTGAAGCCACTAGTTTGGTAAGAGTTTTAAAATAGACTCAAACAACATCATGAAAGCATTTCAGACTCACTTTCCTTTGTACAATCCTAATATAGGCTAATCACATGTACTCGCAAAATAGGTTAGTCTCTACATTTTCCAAAACATACTGCGAAGAATTTAGGCTTGGCTTGAATCAAATCCACAAACTCAGACTGATAGTCCATAATACTTTAATCTAGGTTATCGATGCACCGGTAAATAATCCGGTAAAACGTACTTTAGGTACTCTTCGAGTGATATCAGCTTCTGGAATTTACCCCTGGACAGAGTAATAAATCCGTAGCATATGGAAGCTCTTCGGTCCCCTCTTTTGGTCACACAATCTTTTGGTCCTCATTACCAGGCACCCGCTATATGAAGGCAATCGACCTTATTACATAAGAAGATAAGGCTCTAAGAGCAGCCTGGTTATCCTACATCCTCAAATTCCTCAATCTCTTCCTCAAAAACTCAATAACACAAATGAAGATTACAGATGCCCTAAATTAAGGGTCTTGAAAATTCACATTTGCCCAACCAAGACGCCTGATTTCGCATCAGCCATTCCCGGTAGTGTAAATATTTTGTAAAGTTGCGTAAAACGAATGAATATTCTGATAGTGCTTTGATTTTCAATCTATATTTTGTTTCTGATTTGATTATTTTAAATAGTTACGTTCACATTCGTCCTGTGTACATTTGAATAGTCGATAGGCGTTAGACCCCCGGTGGTTATAAATGCAGAGCACTGGTCTAAACGCGCTTCTACAGGATTTCTTATTTATTAACTAATGTACTAAATGTGTAATAGAGCATAACACAGAGGATCGATAGAATTTATCAATCAGATTCCTCTCAGTCCCCGTTCCACTTTATAGCTCCATACTAAGCCGGCATATGTATGTATTAGTTCATAGATCATTCTCGGTTTGAAGCCTCACGTTCCAACTGTGCCATTACAAGTGTCCTTACAAGAATAGCTTGGTTGGTTTAAGCTGTAGGTCCATTTATACATTTAATGAAGTAGAATCGATGTAATTCTACCACTCAATGAGATTGGTGAAAACTAGATCAGGATAAGATGTTGGTGACAACCTGTCGCAATAAGGTCACACCGCCAGATATACGATGTATCAGATAAATCGTTCGTCAGCTTGATATTCGCATAAGAGGTGAACAACTTTTGAAGCGAAATCTACCTCAAAATGTCTTTTCGATTCCTATTGAAGAGCTATGTACTGAGTTTATTATTGTATGCGAGCCAGTCTTGCATGTTTCTATTTTGTGCCACCTATTGTCAGAATGCTGAAGATTTCCCTCTTAACAGTCTTAAGTGGTATTTGGACCTGTCAAGTATAACCACAATGTACTCCACATTATTAAGATCAAATCAATGGTTGTGATATTCAGAGACCTCTCAATGAGTCTCCGAACTCTTCGTCTGGTAAATAGTACAAGAAGAGTTTAAGTAGAGCTTTCCCCGTACCAATTAGAGGTTAGATTCAATGCAACTTGTATCATCTTCGATATAATCACATTTTCTCAGCCCGTCAAAGATGTGATCAGGTTGTCTATAGAAATTTATTACGGAATTTTAGATCATAACATTTTACTTAAACGATTTGTCTGATTTAAAAATATGAAAAAATAAAAATGACTCATAAATTTCGGTTTTATATTTTGGAAGTGATCATGCATCCAAAGAAAAAATGTAGTTGGACATGTTTACCATAACCATTTCAACATGTTTACGAGTTTTTTAACAATATTATGGTCACTGTAATCATATATATGATTGCGGTAATTATAATATGTTTAAGTTGCTATTCAGATCATTCTAGCAATCATATATATGATTGTAGTAAATAAATGTATGTTTGTGACAACCATTTTTATGATGTATTACTTCACAACATTCATCATGAACATGATTGCCATAAACATAGTATATTTATTTACTACAATCATATATATGATTGCTGAAATGAAGCGAATGGTAGCTAAAACATATTATGGTTACCGAAATCATATACATGATTACTGTGACAATAATATTGTTAAATAACTTGTAAACATGTTGGAATGGTTATGATAAACATGTACAAATAAATTTTTTTTCTGCTTGTGTTTTACCACGACTACGGGTCCATAATACTACACATGACACTACACATGGAACGACAATCTCTTTTTTACCCTAATTTACCACGAGTGGTAGGAAAAGACTATACAAAATGATGGGGAAATATTGAATGTATGATTTCTTTAAACAAGATTTATGAACATTTAGAGAATTTATGAAACCACAAAATGCTAGCAATTGAAATATCAGCACAAACAACTAAATGGCCAAAGGCCAAACAAATGAACATAAAACTCTACAAAATTATGACATGAACTTGAGAGAGGGCGGTGAAAAACTGTAGACAATTCAATTGTTTCTTAAGAAATTTTGTGAATATAATTGAATTAAAACAAGAAATAACAAAGAAATCGACCCAAAGTCTTTACTAAAAAAAGGCACGTCTTTTTTCTTAGTGGTAAATGCTACTTGCTCTTGATGTTTATTTAACAAGAATACTTGAAAAATACTTTTGTTTAATTTATTTATTGAATCATAAAGCAAAGAAGGGTTATTTTGTGGCATACAATGAAAGAAAAAACAAAATAATAATTTTTTCGTTGCCTCAATAAAAAAAAGATGGTAATTGAAAATACAACAACTTAAAAGTTCATAATTTTTAATGGCAACCTTCGTTATATTTCGAGAACCTCCAAGAAGTTATAATTTTGTACGTATTTGTATGATGTATGTAGTCACATACAATAAATATTTTTGTTTTCTGAAGTACGAAAAGTACATTGAATTCTTTTCATATTTAAAAGTCCGGTTTTATGATTTTTTTGTAGCCCTTTTTTAGCTTTTTTTTTTGTAAGTAGTTGAAGAAAATATTATAAGAAAATAAATGTTGAAATACAAAACACAATTTATAATAAAATGATCAAAAGCATGTGGTTGTTTGGCTGGTATGTTGTGTGCATCAAAATGTTGTACGTTTTTTTGTGCATTGTCTTGTTGTTGTTTTTGTGCTTGCCAGAAACATGCTCCAAACAGAAGCTTGAAAGTCAGTAAATAATAAAAGAACGAAAAAGTAAAATATGTATACAAACATCACTTGGCATAGAGAAAGAAATCAACTGAAATCAGGGGACTGTGGGTTGAAGTAGTCGGAAATGAGGTGAAAAATTAAGTTGGTGTATAGCTGTTTCTATACCCAACACCTCACATAGTGGGGAGGTTTACCGATCGACTCATGATCACATTCTAAGTCCACCTTCTACGCAAAGTACAAGTACACAGAGAAAACAGTACCTAATAAATGCATAGTAAAATAGAACAACATTTATAAGATTTCTCTATGGTTTTTTTTCAAGAAGAAATTCTTATTATTTTTATAAGGAAAACCTTTTTTAAAAAATCAAGAAGAAAACTTACGATTTTTACTAGGCTTTCTTATTGTTTTTTTCAAAAATGTTTTCTTCTTGATTTTACTAGGCTTTCTTATTGTTTTTTTCAAAAAGATTTTCTTCTTGATTTTACTAGGCTTTCTTATTGTTTTTTTCAAAAAGATTTTCTTCTTGATTCTGTAAGGCTATCTCTTTGTTTATTTAAATAATACTTCTTGATCTTGTTTGATATTATAATTGAATTTTTATTCATATATTTACTTATTCATATGTTTACTTAGAAATAAAAATTAAGTATTATTAACAGTATATTTTAAAAATATAATAAAATATATTTACTTAGAAAGTAATTTAATATAAAAATAAAAATTTAATATTATTACCAGTATTTTTTTACTCGAATAACTTTAAGTCCATTGTTCAGTAAGTAAAAATGGATAGGTGGACCGTCTAAATCGAGCAAGTCAATGACATGAAATGTTTCTGTTTCATTTCCTATCAAATAAGATTGAAATCTTTGAGAAAAGTTCAGGTTTATAAATTTCTTACCAACCATTTTTATATTGTCTTCTTTGCATAAAAAGTCGACAATTTCATAAATATTTAGGGTATCGTCTTTAGTTACAGTGACTATATAATTAACTTTAAACGTTTTTCCACGAAAAACTATTTTATTCGTTCTTTTATACAAATGAAGATCGGTGAAATTTACTGAATACTTAACTGGTTTAATATTCTTCACTTCTTCAAAATAGAATTCATGCTGAAAGAATTCGTTATTCAAAATGAAATTTGCAAATCTTAGAGAGGACTTTATAGCTAAGGTTAGTGGGACATTTGTTCTAGAAGTAATGTTACGTACATATTGCTTGTGCAATTGATGTTCAGCCTCGAACCTAAATGACCATAAATATTTAAGAGGACCTAACTTTTTAATTATTGTAGGATAATGGACAAGATTGTGGTATTTTGGTTTCAAATGTTCTTTAAATAACTCTTGATACATTTCATTATGTTGTTTAATTAACAATTCCAAGTTATTTAAGGTTGTATCATTGTAATTCGGTAATAGCAAAAGATCAAGCAATTTAACAAACAAAATTAAGAATTTATTTACCATATCCTCAGGATCTACTAGATCCCCTATCATTAAAAGAATGAGATGGAAAAATGTTTTCATCTGCTTTGCGTTCATTTTAAAAGTAGCGTTATCTATATGATGTTTCTGAATGGGTGGACTTATATTTCCAATTTCAGTTTCACCGTACTGAAACATCTGCTTTCTATAATTTAAGGTATCTATACAAAAATTTTTTTTGGTATAAATAAAATAATTTAAAATTTGCGAGAGATTGTATTTACAAACTCCAAGAAATATATCGTGCATTATATCACACGCAATATTATCAGTAATATGAAAACATGGCAAGGAATTGAAAATTGACACATTTTTTATACCAGTAATATCTGGACTATTTAATAAAACATCGCTATTATAATTACTTATATTGCGCAAAGAAGAAGGAACTTGAAAGCAATCAGTACGAGTGTGATGTTTGTTCCTCTTGCATACCCTACAAAAATAATTTGCTGAAAACGAACTGACATAACCTAATGCAGTATTAAGGCCAAGATTATCACCTAATATTTGTGCCAACTTAAAAAACAATCTATAATTAGTTCCATCTACATTGATTTCTAAGCCATCAACTTCTAATGTCTTCAATATTTTTATAAGGGGAGTTAGAGAAATAGTGATTCCATTATCACGTAAATCTTTACTTTTTATAAATCCTGCAACAAATACATTTGCAAGTTTACTTATTTGAAAGTGTGGTACGATTGGAAAACTGTAGTATATGCCACAAATTTTTTGTTGTCCGGACTTTGAACCCAAAGGGTCATTTACTTCAAAATCGTCAAGATACAAAAATAATGGAAATGTTTCATTGAATTTACCCTTGTTTGAATTTTGCCAGAAATCGCCATTAATAAAATGTGAATAAGAACTACTTTTTAAATATTGTGTAATATTTAGAAGCGATGCTTTAAGAACTCCTTTGCTTTCAAAATATTTTTTTATTTGAAAAGGAATGTCTGCAAGCGTAATTTCTGTTTTTGCTGATGTCAAAGTGGGATTGTTGTTTACAACGACTTCAGAAAGTTCTTCGCTAAGAATATATTTTTGTGGGTGTTTATAGAGATTAAGATTTTCTAGTTTTTTTAAAAAATTGTATTCACTATTTACACTAGAGAATGGCTTAGAAAATGCATTGATGGCTTCGACTAGCGAAGAATTCCCATCATCGATTTTAAGAGATGTTGTTATGAAATTATAAACTGGTGTTGTGATACACTGTGTAACTGAATTTTGAATATCAATTATGTCCTTACGAGAAAAATTTTTGTTAGAGTGAAGCTTTAATAGAAATGATATTATTGATTCTTGATAGGAAGAAGTGAAGTTTTGTACAAGTTGCATTTGATTGTCAGAAAATGTATTAGATTCAGAATTCGTCAAAGCTGGTACATTTGGTAAAAGTTGTAGTTGATTTTCAGAAATTGCTTCAGTTTCACAACTCGAAAGTGATGAGTTAACAAATTGTTTACTATGTTTTTTTAAATGGTTCTGGTATCTATATATATTAAGAAAAATCTGATCGCAGTTTTGTTGAACGCATCGAAATTCATATATTGCTGGTGTCCCATGAATTGATTTTAAATGTTTTATAAGATCATTTGAAGTTGAATAACTTTTTGTACAAATAAAGCAAGCAAGTAAAGTCATTTTTGAAAAAACGAATGTAATATTACTGTAATTTGCTTAATAAATTTGCAACAGAAGAAAAATCCTCAGACTTCAAATCAAAAAAATACTGCTCTAAAAATGACCATACTTGCTTGCTTTTCGGGGAATATTCAGTATTAAAAACGTAGGATAACTTTATAATAATGTCTATACATTTCATGTAAGAAGGACACTTCCACTTTAGGCCATCACAAAATACGAAAAAATCAGAGATTTTGGAAAAATCTGGTCCAACAACCATTACTCTTGGCTGAAGTCTTTCTTTTCTTTCTGCATACATTTCAACAATTTGCAGGATTCTTGGTTCAATATCATTAAGAGTTGGTACTAAAGTGACGAAGTCACATTCCCTCCAGAATGAAAGTACCTGATCCCTTGGACTGCAATTGTGCTGCAGCCAGCACTTTTGCTCGAAATATTTATCTTTGAGGGAGAAAGATAGATGTTTAAAGATTTACATACATATCTATATTACTTTAAGAAATTTTATATATCCATACCGCTATCAAAATCTTTAAAAGTTTCCTCCACAGTACTGCCACTATAGTCATCGAATTTTCCTTTTTCAACATTAGTCCATCGAGAAAATAATTTTCCTGTTGGATTTTTCTTCCCGTCTTTCCGTTTCAAAAAGTATGTTTCCTAGAATAGCCAAAACTGTTAATAAAAATATATGTACATTAAATAAAATTTCTTTCAGATTTCTTACCGGTTTTTCTTTAGGAAATACATCACAGATAGCATAAGACCATTGCTGCATTTCTGCGTATGTTAATTTGGATCTTGTGCCAATATATTTCTCAATAATACAGTGCACTAAAGTCTTCTGATTTTTTGAGTCAAGATAATTATTTTTTTAATTAAAAGTTAGTACTAGCTGTCCTTTCACGGTATTTCTAAGGAGGTTTGTAAGGCTAGTACCACATATAGAATTGTCTCCTGACGTTTGTGTACTGAGTGGGCAGTCAGAATATCCTGAGTTACTGAGTTTCTCTGAAATTTTTTCCAACCAATCCAATATCCGACTATTTGCCGATAAAGTTTCTTTTTCACATATGAACGGTAGGTTCTGAAAAGATGCCTAAATTAAAATATTTTTTTTATGAACATTATTTTGCACGAACAATATTTCTTCTCCATTCCCTTAGGCCTGCTTTAAATTTAATCAACTCCCCAGTATATTGTTTGTCCAGTTTCTTGAATAAATTTTCAACGTCTTCAATTTCCATTTTTTTTAATATGGTTGTTGATGTAATTCCAAAATTTAAAAGAATGTCACACGTTTCATCACATAGTTCCCAGGATTTATAAATTGGAAAAATGTCTATATTTTCCGTTAAGCTTTTGTGATCTCCCATTATTCAAATTATTATTGTTTATGTTTTTTTATGTATTTTTTTTTTGTTGACATTACATTCAAATGTAACACTTTTCAATAAATAAACAAAAATAATTTTTAATTATTTAAACCACATCCACTGTCAATAATTCAATTTTTTATTTAAATTTAATTACATTTTTTAGAAAAAATGTTTTATTATCTCTTTCCACTTCTTTACTTGTCACTTGTCAACTTTCAACTTTGTGTTGATTTGTATGCATTCATGAAATAACAAGCCAGCTAGTATAATCAAGAAGATATTCTTATTAACAAATTCAATAAGATAATTTGCACATGATCAAATAGAAACCTAATAAAATCACTAAGAATACCTAATAAAAAACAGCTTATTAAGTAGCCTAATGAAATCTATAAGAAGTACCTATTGGAAAAAAATTATTATTTAGACTAATGAAATTAATAAGAAATTCTTTTTTCATGCAATTCATAAGAAAACCTAATAGAATCAAAAAGTTGTTCTCTATGGATTGTGTTTTTGTTGCCAAAAATTACGGAATTTGAGTAAAAACATTGTAAATAACAAGCTTTTCTTCTTAATTTTATGTGTTTTACTTATTGAAAAAATTAAAAAGATTTATACCATGAAAATAATAAGGAATCTCTTTAAAAAAATCTTCGTTTCTTTCTGCCGGAATACTCCTCACCCCAAAAGCGTTTCATAGAGAACATCTTCTTGATTCTACTAGGCAGTTTTCGCTCTGTGTAGCAATTTTGAAGATATTTCGATCAAATTTGGCACATATTTGGTGTATGACTTCAGAATGCAGATTTTTTTTTAATTTTAGCTTTTAGCAAGTATTGGCCGTTGTTAGCAATGACCTTTTTGGTAACATATGGATTCCGAGCCAAAAGAACTGCTCATCTTTTGAGGCCAAAAATGAATAAAGCCAATGTCGGATACTCTGTTCCAAAGTGAAGCGTATCAAGGTGAGAGCGTTCTGCATGGATCGCCTATAAAGCGGGCGAGACAAAACTACCCAACCACTTCATTCTAAATACTTTTTAACAGGTATTGCAACATTTGGCCCAGCTTTGTCATGGTGGAATATTACGGTTTCATGTATGGCCGCATATTCTGGTCGTTTTTTGGGCAATGCGCGCTTCAAAGGAATCAGTTGCTTTCGGTATAGGTTCCCTATGATGGTCTGACCAGATTTCAGCAGCTTATAAAAGATAGGACTCTTCTGCTACCAACAAATACAGAGCACTCCTTAGCGCCATGCATATTTGGCTTTGGTATGGATTCGGCTGGTTGGCTGGGTTTTACATACGATCTCTACCGCTTCGGTTTATTGTAATGGATTCATTTTTCATCGCAAGTAATGATTCGGACTTTCTTCTGTAGCGTTCAAGCATTTCGGACTTGCAAAATCGTATTTCAAGTTTTCTCGGCTTCAATTCGTATAGCACCTGATGATTTCCTTGATTTTGGGTGAATCCTGCTGGTTGCAAACGTTTTGAAATTGCTGCTTTGAAGAAGCTCCCAATGATTTTGCAAGGTCTTGTTGATTTTAACAATAATATTCTTGGTCTTCAAACTTTTTTTGGGCGATCTTTGTCTTCCGTGCCAAAATCACCACTTCTGAATCGCGCAAATCACCTCTCGCACATTGAAACCGATAAGTCACACGGCCTAATTTGATGACAATCGGTACATAATTGGTGATAGCTCCCATATAAGGCCCACTTCCGAATATCGCTCAAGAAATTCTTAATGTATTTTCAAATATTACCCACTTTGTCCCCACTGTGTCATCCGTAAAATTATGTACTCCAAGTGCACACCAAAAATAATAATAAAAGAATCTGATGAATATATAAAAAACAAAAATATATAAAACGTATGTATATCAATAAAAACCAGAATTAAAAGAAAATTCATAAAAATATTCATGCACACTCACACTCATACCATAAAAGATCTATAGAAAACAGGTCGGTTGCTCGGTCAGTCATTCCCTCGTATGGGCATTTATTTTAAACAGCGAATTTTGCAGCGACAGCAACCAGCTGATGATGACGTTGATTTGAGTTGAAAGGCATGTAAAAGGGAAAATAATCATAAAAAGAAATAACAATTTAATTTCGTGTTTAAGTAAAAAACAATAAAAACGCTATTGATTGATTTCGAAACTAATAATTTTGAACAATTTTATTTTGAGAAGATATTTCTATTTATTTTTGTGATGATGGGCTTGAGGACTGAGGACAGTTAAAGAAGTTAACATGCAGCACTTTGAAATGCTAGAATATATAATTGTTTATTTATTTTGGAGAAACAAATAATCACATTTAAAAATTTCTTGGGGATCATTTCATAATTGACCATAGCTCCCACATAAGACTCACTGCCGAAAATCACTTTAACGAGCATAAATCTCATACAAATGTTGGAATCCAAATAAAATTTAACAAAAATAAGTTTCATGTAGAATGAAATCATGCGACATAATTTCATGGCGATCGGTCCATAATTGGTATTAGCTCCCATATAAGGTCCTATTCCAAAAAGTATTCAAGAAAAAAATTATTTGAAATTTTTAAATAAAAATGATCATAAGGTATAAATGTTTTAAGGAATATTTTGTTGCACATATTAAAAGTTCAATTCACTGATATGTCTATCTTCGGGAACGGACCATAAACACTAACTAGGAAATGTTTTCATTCTTCCCGTGGGAAAATAATTTATATATATTTCTGATCATCAATAAATATATATATTGACAAACAGCTTTAAAGCAGTCATTACTTAAAGTATGTAATAGCTGGTCCAAAGTCCAAGTTTGTAGTTGTCTCACGGAGCTTAAGGTTGTCTTGATAACTGACAATATTATACTATCCTAGAACTTGACAAAAAAGTCTATAATGTATCATCGGAGTATGCGGTGATATATTTTAGGCAAATTTGGTCTAGTTAAGAATGTTAGTATACCAAACAACGGATTACAATACATTATTTCTGATTACTGCTAGAGGCAAGAGCATTTTGCATAAATTTCCCGGTTGAACACTAAGTCTTTTGTTCTCTGGGCAGATTTGAGCAGAACTACACTCTGCATACTGGCTATTTGAATCTTATGTATAACATCGAAATCACACCCCATGCTTTATTGTAAATTAATGAAGGTGACTTTATTGTTCAGCAGAATTCTGTCCATGACATTCAAAACTCATCAATTTCATCACACAGCAAAACACGCATCCAATTCTTATTGAAACTCCGAAATACCGTGATCTCTATATTATTTTTTTTTGGAATAAGACTAGGGTTCCTAATTTCCCGGACTTTTTTCTTTCCCGGGAGGAAATTAAAAATTCGTTTCATTCTCGGGAATTTTTTAACACTAAATTAAACCAAAAACCAGAAATTTTTTTCGAATAAATTGACTTATAATTGTACCAGAGTTTTAAAAGAAGTATAAAATAACTATATTTGGTTGTGCAATGTTGGTCCAGCTTTTATAAGGGTTTCTAATTTAATAGTGGCATTTTATCTGTATTATCACAGTATTTGTTTAATTAAAAAACTTAAGAATTTCGACTATGTTCAATCTATAAAACATGCGCGTAATTAGAGACATTTTTCATATCTGATTGTAGATAAACCAATTTGAACCACTAATATTGATATAATATTCTCTAAATATGAATAATATTCATTGAATATCCCTAAAAGTTATAATATTAGGCATCTTAATAATTCCTTTAACAGCATAAACTTTAAATTAGATTCATTCTTAATAACCAAATTTTTCTGCTATGTCTTGAGTTGAGTGAAAAAATTCGGTTATTTCAACCGTAATATTTCTTTGCCAACTGACTATTTGTTGCTAGAACCGAAAAAATCAATTGATATAATAGAATGATTCAATTAGCAACAAATTTGGCCATCGGAACGAAACTGAAAATTTTAACTTTTAGAAGAAAACTTATGGAGAAATTCCCGACAAACATTTCTCGAAAATTAACAAAAAATATTCCCGCGTAGGAACCCTAAATAAGACACATCATTCGATTCGAAAACAGTACAAATTTGGAGTGATCAAAAAGTAGTTCATCCGTATTTAGTGGTTGCTCTTTATATCTCCAAAGGATTGAAAATAATTAGGTTTGGTTAAAGGGAAGATCACACAGTTAGCAGTTTGAATTTACAAGATTAAAATTGATGATACATATTAATTCCTCAGAGGATTGATCAAATTCACAGTTCCACAGTCATTCTACGTGCTAATATTTGGACTGTCTTATATAGCTTTGTAAATTTTAAAGTATTCAGTTGATTCACTTCCTTCAATTCCTCTAGATTCTGGAAGAATAAAGAGCAAAAGGCAAGTTACTCATCCTCGATACACCAATTGCAAATATCATCTGTATAAAATGCCTTTAAACATATACATTTTAAAAGTATGCTGTCGCGAAATGTATGTTTTTTCGCGAGGAACATTGTCCTGGTACTTAGTTACGCCCTAGTGTGAAAATATCCATGACCATGATCTTATGGATGTAATTTGAAGCAACATTTCTTTGCACTAATCGAAGGAAACAAGCCTTTTAGAAGGAATATCATATTATCTGGAAATATTTTTAATTCTAAATATTCCAGCAAAATATGAAATATAAATGAGTAAAACTAGAGGCCAAGCTAACTTTAATTTCACTATATATTTATTACAAAGTGATCTTGAAATATCGGTGACCTCATGACACCGATATTGTCTCTCAAAATACATATCAAATTTTTAACGGCTTTCATGAATCTCTACAATTACGATTAAATACACTCAGATATTACAAAGAAACACGGAGGACTGGAACAGTTTCTCATTGTCACTGTAAAAAAAAATCGTATAACAAAATGACCTGAGTATGTAGGCCACTAAAATAGTCAAATTTACCAAATTGTAAAACATATTTTATGTTTTTTCACTGAAAATGGCCAATTTGATCGGGGATTAAATTTCACAACTCCGACAACAATGGATTGGACAAGTAAAGGGTGTTTTTTTAGAGGTTTAGAACTTTAACTTTGCCAGCACTGTTTTCTGTGACAGATGATTTGATAGTTTCGTTTTGAGGTTAGTTTGGCTTGACAATTTTTCACACAATTTACTCACGCCAGAGCAACGTTTGCAAATTGTGCAAATTTATTTTAAAAATCCTTGTTTATTTCGATATGCTCATCGGGAATTGCTTTTTCATAATCGTACATTAGAGCGACTAATTCGAAATTTGCTCTTAGCGATAATACGTATACCGAAAGACACCGAACAAGTGATTGATGAATGTGTTAATTCGATAATTTCATGTTCATGACGTTCATGTGATTTCGCGCCATTAGATTATTTTCTCTGGGGATATGTTAAGTCCCAGGTCTATGCAGATGAACCAGAAACAATCGAGCACATCGAGGAGAATATTCTGAGCGTTCACACTCCGTTCATTTACTGTGAAAGGTGTGTGTAACTGTAGCCACAATATTCTTGTTTAACTGATCTCACTCCCTTCAACAATTAGCAACAAACTTAACAGATGGCTTAAACTAGTTTTAAACCGAAACAAACCACAAATATTTGATTTGCTTGCTTTTGTTCTCTCTTCTTTAAATCCAAACAATTCTGCTAAGATTTTTTGTTTTCTTTGATTTTTCCTAAATTAATTGTAAGTGCGAACAATTTGAGGTTTTTTTTTTTAGTTTTATTTGTTGTTGCAGCAGCATCTGAATAAAATCGATTATGAGGCAACAACATACTTGTTTTATTTCAACGGTTGGTTGGTCCGTCGGTCTTGTTACACTGATTGTTGAAATGCTCAACCCTTTTCTTACTTAAATAATAAGCTGAAAATAAAGTACTGTGTAATCATCACTTTGTTATTTTTATTCCCTGCTTGTTGGATGTTTTTTTTTTGGACTCGTAGCCTTGATTTAGGTTTTTTTCTTTATACGAATGATTTGCTTTTGATACTTCTTTATTTTGTAGGGATTCTGGTTTATTTTGTTGACGATGTTCGATTCGTTGTTGTGGTTATTTTCTTTAAAACTTGTGAGTTTTTGTAGTTGTTGTTGTTCTTGTTCATTGTGGTGATGATTAGGATGGTGTTGTTGTATTAAATCGTGTTTAAATTGTCGGCCGTTAATGTTACATTAAACATTCATTCAGTCAGTCAGTCAGACAAGCAGTTGCGCAGACAATCTGCCTAACTTGCCACACGGTTCTGTGTAGCATACAACATTGTGTATGATGATCATCATGTTGTTAATGATGTTGTTAATGATGTTGTTGTGTTGTTATTGTTGCGGTTTAAGCCCATAAGGGTTTTGTTAATGTTTATTCAAAACCTAAATGATTTGACACAAGGCTTGATTATGGTTTATTTTATTTATCTCGTGTTTTGCTTTTCTTTTTTTTTTCTTTTTGTTATAGTAACAAATAACATTTTTATTCATTTCGTTTTCATGAGAATGCTAATTTGATGTAATTTAATACCTATTTAGGGATTATTAAATTATAAATAAATGCAGGAGCAGAAAAGAAGTGTTAAAGTATTTGATTCATAATTAGCCTAAATATAAAGTTTCAAGTTGGTTGTATTAAATTGGCAGGGTTGTACTTTTAACCCTAAAAGTAAAACCTAAAGATTATTTAAAACATTTCCTAATAAATTTAGTTTTCTTCTTTTCTGAAAAATATTTCAGTTTGTGTCTGCCTCTTAAAGAGATTTATTTTGTTGATCCCTTTGCAAGTCTTGGGAATTTGACGAAATCCCTCTTAATTATATGTGTGTGAAGTTAAATTCGAATCTAACTAGCACAGACAAAAATCACATTTTTTAACATTGATACACAATTCCCAAAATGGACACTAATCCTCTCCAGCAATATTACATTTTTCAAGTGGAAATTTCTCAAATCCCAAGATTATTTCAGATATCCCACCACCACAGTTCCAACAAGTACCTCTTGGACCACCATATCTATATAGTGTAATATGCGAACCTTCCACACAATTCCAAAAATGTACAAAAATCCTCTCTAGAAAATTTTTCAAAAAAAAAAATAAAATTTTTCAAGTCGAAATTTCTCAAAACCCAAGATTATTTCAGATATCCCACTACCACAGTTCCAACAAGTACCTCTTGGTCCACCATATCAATATAGTGTAATATGCGAACCTTTCACACAATTCCAAAAATGTACAAAAATCCTCTCCAGAAAATTTTTAAAAAAATTAAATTTTTCAAGTCGAAATTTCTCAAATCCCAAGATTATTTCAGATACCCCACTACCGCAGTTCCAACAAGTACCTCTTGGACCACCATATCTATATAGCGTAATATGCGAACCTTTCACACAATTCCAAAAATGGTCACAAATCTTCTCCAGAAAATTTAAAAAAAAATACAATTTTTCAAATCAAATTTTCTCAAATTCCAACAAGTGCTCCTTGCATCAACACTTCCATATACTATAGTATGCGAACCATTCATCCAGTTTCCAAAATGGTCACAAATCCTCTCGAGCTTTTTTTTCAAAAAAAATCTAATTTTCTCAAATCCCAAGATTATTTCAGATATCGCACTATAACAGTTCCAACAAGTGCTCCTTGCACCAACATTTCTATATAGTGTAGTATGCGAACCATTTTCCCAGTTCCCAAAATGGTCACTAATCCTCTCCATTTGTTTTCAAAAAACTCAATTTTATTTAAATTCCAATATTACTCGTCATATGCGGGAAGTTTTGCTTTACTTCTTCAATTTGTGCCGCTGAAGCACACCTATTTCTCACCGAAGCTTACGATGAATCGGTTTCAACGTGCGAGAGATGGTTTGTGCGGTTCAGAAGTGGAGATGTTGTCACGGAAGACGGAAGATCGCCCAGGCCAGCCAAAAATGTTTGAAGACCAAGAATGGGAGGCATTACTCTATGAAGATTATTGTCAAACTCAAAGAGCTTGCAAAATCATTGGGAGCTACTCAAGCAGCAATTTCAAGTCGTTTTCGAGCGGCAGGATTCATCCAAAAGCAGGGAAATTGGGTACCATACGAATTGAAGCCGATAGACCTTGAAAGACGATTTTGTATGTCCGAAATGCTGCTTGAGCGCTACCAAATGTACATAGCGCTATATTAACTTTCTGTATTTGGTGGGAGCAAAAGGGTCCTACTTATTATGAGCTGCTGGTATCTGGCCAGACCATCACAGGGAACCTTTACCGAATGCAACTGATTCGTTTGAAGCGAGCATTGCCGAAAAACGCCCACAATATGCGGCCAGACATGAAATCGTAATATTCCATCATGACAACGTTAGGCCACATGTTCCTAAACCTGTTTAGAATGAAGTGGTTGGGAAGCTTTGCCTCACCCCCTTTATAGTACAGAGCGCTCCCCGTTCAACTACTATTTGTTTCGATCGATGCAAAATGTTCTCTCTGGGATAGGATTATCTTTGGAATAGAACTCCGATATTGGCTTGATTCGTTCTTGGTCTCAAAAGATGAGCAGTCCATTGGCTCGGAATCCATATATTGCCAGAAAAATGGGAAAAGGTCATAGCTAACAATAAAAATTTTAAAAAATCACACATTTTTAATTCATGCTCCCAATATTATAAAGATTCTTTGGGTCATGACGATGAGAAACTGCCACACCGTGACTAAGAGTCACTCATATCTGCTGGTCGGTGCTTTATTCTTCATTTAGAGACTATTAGAGACATTAAAACCATGAGGTTGATCCCTTAATTAGCTTAAACTCCTTAATTACTAAAATTAGATGTTATTAAAGACAAACAAAACTAATATGAAGTTGAAAACAGGTTCTTTATTGAAAAACTTCAAAAGTAATTATTTACTCTAAAAGCACTCTAAACTCCTCTATAGTTTTTCGCAAAACGCCATAAAAAGACACTAATTTAATGTCTCTTTTTTTATTTCTATAATTTAGTTTCTTGAATACAAGCACATGTAACTTAAAAATCAGTTTAGTGTATTCGTATTCGCTTTTTCATCTTTTAAGTGGCGTATTAAAAATTTATGGGAATCTGGTAATGAAAAAATTAAACTACAAGCAGACATAGACACCAGTCCCCATACAGCTCCATCACAGAAGCCCAAGTATTAAAATTACAACAAGATATGACGACGAGTAATTAAAAAAAACAAAACAAAATCACTATCATCTCACCAATGGGGCAAACAAAACTAAGGAACCAACCAACAACCCTTCTTTTTCCATTCGTGTTCGAGTACGAGAAACAACAATATTGATGTCAATGTTGTAAACACTGTCATCGTCATAAACGCCTCTAGTTTTTAATGCAAAAACACAGAAATATCAATGAACATTTTGCATTCATTTCCATTGCCATGACCATCAATGTTTGCCTAAGAGTCTGTCGGTTGGTCCGTCCTTGAGTCTGGCAAACATGTGGATTGTCTCTTGGGTTATACGTCCCTTATTCCTTTTAGTCAGTGTAGTGCCCTGACTTTGGGTCCGTCTACATGTCTTACTACATATACATATGTTTAGTGTTGATGAGTTTTCGTATCACTAAATTTATTTTTTCACTCGTTGTTGTTTCTTGAACTATACCCATCATCTAGAGCAGACATCCTCTTTATAAGTCTCTTCTTTTTTTGGTTTGTTATTTAATTTTTGCCTTCTTGAAGCAGTTTTTTTTTAGAGGAAGACGATGACGACAAACAAATAAATGAAGTATAAATTTATGATTCTCATGATTTAATTTTTTTCTTTTGCTGCTGCTGTTGTAGTTCTTGTGTAAGTTGTTTATTCTGTTTAAAACTGATTTGCAATTGCTGATGTTCTATTAAGTGTGTGTATTTATAAATGGCAGGTGAGGGAAGGAGTATTTTCATTTCTTCCAGAATGAAGAAATTGAAGTGTCAACATAATGGGTTGCGGGTTCGATTCCTGCCACAGACTCTGGGTGTTTCTGCAGACAAGCAAAACGCTTCACAGTTTGTGTTTGTTTTTTGTGTAAAAAAAACTACTCGCGAACGAGACACAGAAGAATTCTCTTAAATTAGGAACCAAACCATATAGGGCACTTTTTATTCGATTTTTGAAATATCAAGGATATATCAAGCTTAATGGAGTGCTGTGATAGGTTATAAAGAAGGACTGGTTTCCTACCCTAACAACGGTTAGAGCGGATACAAATTTCGAGATTTGTTCTGTTTTAAGACGAGATATGTATCGTTCATGCTAATGCCTTAGGAAAATTGGGGCATTTGCATTCAAATAACTTTTCCAAAAACTTATTTTCTAGATATGTCTTTCTACTACTGCTGCACAGTGGTTTAGAAACTTTTTTTTTTGGAAATATTTCGGTATCTTGGGAACTATTGGAGATATTGTTACGAAATTTCACATGGTTTTAGCTGAGGTGTTTACGAGTTGATTTACGTTTGTTCAGCTTTCTTGGGCCAATGGGGGCCAGTACGTAGGCCCCTCAAATTTGGTCACCTCGGGTCTCAAATTTATTAAAAAAATCGCCAAAAATCCATTTATGACCCGAATGAGCTGAAATTTTGAATGTAAATGGTCCTTGAGAAGACCTACAAAAACTATGCTTACAAGTGTAGGTTATTTCTAGTAGTTGAAGAGATATTCAGGTTTATTGATTTATTTTTTTTAATTTTGCTCGATCTTTTTATGGTTTTTTAGATATGGCGGGCCTACGGAGGGCCGAAATTTATTTTTAAAATATCAGCTATATTGTCGATAAAATTTTAAATAAAATAAAAACAACTTGCTAACAGTTATCTCTTCCCTATAAAAAGTTATACGCATCCAAAGTTGGAACTTGAAAAAAGGGCCGTATTTTTTACGTTTTTTCCCAAAAATTTTTTTCCCATGTGAAATTTCGTAACAATATCTCCAATAGTTCCCAAGATACCGAATTATTTCCAAAAAAAAAAAAAAGTTTTTAAACACTGTGTGCTGTTACATTCAATCTTAAAAATATGGTTGCAGGAAAACCCTTTTTACACAAATAAAAAACTTAAAATATCAAAAACTCGGAAAAATTAATGTAAAATGAAGTATTTTATGTTCTATTTTAATCTCCATAAATATTATGGTGGAATTGGAAAGGAAATGGATTTAACGATTCCAAATCAAACAAGTAAGAGAGTTATATTCGACTGTGCCGAATCTTATATACCCTTCACCAAAATATACTTAAAAAAAATTTTTTAAATATTTTTAGGTAAACAAATTTTTTTTTTTTCAAAAGTTGTTTTTTTTTTTATTTTTTTGGAAAAAATAATTGTTCGAATTGTTTTTTAAAATTTTAATTATTTTTTTAAAATTTAAAAAATTATTTTTTTGTGTTTTTTCATTTTTTTTAATATACAACGGAAATAAAAACTTTTGGTGAAAAAAAAATTCGGGTTAAAAAATATTTCCGAGTTTGACCCATAGTAGGTCCTACTTACTATGGCCTTATATACGTCGTTGGAAAGGTCTTTGAAATATATATCATTAGATATCCATATTGCCTATATTAATGACTTAGTAATCCAGATATAGGTCAAAAATCGAGGTTGTCCTGGTTTTTTTTCCTTAGATCTCAGCCGATTTTAAATAGCAACCGAGCCGGAAGAATTCCGGAGATACTCATGTATGAATCGTGTATGTAAGTTGTTTGGGGGCTTCGGAAAGTTGATTTCAACAGACAGACATAAGAACAGACAGGCAGGCAGACAGATCCAGAATATATATACTTTATAGGGTCGGAAAATTATATTGTGGAAATTACAAACGGAATGACAAACTTATATATACCCTTCTCACGAAGGTGAAAGAATTTATAACAAAAAAAAAAATTATTGATGAAAAAAAAATTCAGGTTAAAAAATATTTTTTCCGATTTTGACCCATTGTATGTCCAACTTACTATGGTCTTATATACGTCGTTGCAAAGGTCTTTGAAATATCTATCATTAGGTGTCCATATTGTCTATATTAATGACTTAGTAATCCAGATATAGGTCAAAAATAGGTCAAAAATCGAGGTTGTCCTAGTTTTTTCCTTATATCTCAGCCATTTGTGGACCGATTTTCTCGATTTTAAATAGCGTCTGAGCCGGAAGAATTTCGGAGATATTGATGTATGAATCGTGTATGTAAGTTATTTGGGGGCTTCGGGAAGTTGATTTCAACACACAGATGGACAGACGGACATGGCTATATCGATTCCGCTATCTATAACGATCCAGAATATGAAAAATGTGGAAATTACAAACGGAATGACAAACTTATATATACCCTTGCCACTCATGGTGAAAGATATAAAAAGAGCAAGGGCATGGAAATATTAGATGGCAGGGAATTATTTAAAAGATATACCAAGGAATCATTGAATTCATGAAATACATAAACATGAATTAAAACCTACTAAAATCTATGCTTGAAAAAATTCATAATCTGTGGTAAATTGCAACATTGATCAATGATCAGTCGGATCAACTAAACCATTTTTCATAAGAGGGAAGCGAGGAGTACGTTAAACGTTTTCGTCATGGTATTAAGTATCGATTCCAAATGAATAAATACTTTCAAATTCTGGTTTAAACTCCTGTGATCTTTTTCTCAATTATTTACAGTTTTTCCCCATTTTATCGACAACAATGTTGTTGACATTATTTGTGTACTTTTTTTCATGTTGCTGTTTGCAATTTATTTTTGCAAAAACTCGTATGAATTTGGTTGCTGTTGTCACAACGCATCACCACATCAACATCATTATGGCAAAAGTACTTACTAACTAACACACACTCAATATTCCGTTCATGGTAAGTGAATATTGTTGCACTATAAAGATGACATTTAGTGCGCAAAAGATGCATTTAACAAAAGAAGAACAAAAAAAAAATCGAAAAATTAAATAAAAAATTTTGCGCTGTGAAGCGAACAGTTTTTTTTGCAGTTTGATTAATATAAAAAGGAGAAAAAAAAAGAATCTGAAAAAAATCCATCTTATTAAAAGTGTCCCTTAATGACGTTTTTTTGTACATTGTGTATGTAGCTGTCGTAGTTTTTGCTGTTGATATTTGTTGTTACTGTTACTTTGGTGTTCAAGTATGCGTACTTTAATTTGTACTCCTCGTACACTGAAACTTATGCATGATCCCTGTACTTTTACTTCAGAGTATATTCGTATGTACCAGTATATTCATCTTAATGAAACTGTTGTTGCAACTTGTAGAGTGTGTTGCTAAATGTCGTTGCTGTTAATATGTAAGTATTGCTGTTGTTGCTGCTGATTTTGTTGAGTGTTTTGTTGTCATGTTTGGTGTTTTTATTATGACATGATTGGGCGTGGTAATACGTTGTTATTTTTTTTTTGTTCCTGCAACATTTTTCTGATGAGAAAGATAAATTATTTTATGATTGTAATGGATTTTTCCTTGAGATTTTTCTTAATAAAAAATGATTTGTGATACAGAAGATTAAATTGGAATTTTTTTTAATTGTTATGTTTAATAAAAATGTTATGTGTCGTGGAGGGTTAAAGGTTTGATTATGTAGTCTTAAAATAAAGAGCGTCACTTGTCGAAATTTTCATGATAATTTTGCATAACTGAATGGCTGAATTTTGTTGATGCAGTGTTGAATTTCATCCTTCAAATAAGCCCATAAAAAGAAATCATATGGTGTTAAAAAACATAATATAGAGTGGCCAATTCTGATCTCCGAAACGAGAGAGTTCACGATTAGGAAATGTCGCATGCTGTAATTACACTCAGGTCTCGTTTTATGCGGATTAAAATTTATGCGGTTTTTAAATTAACGATTTTTTTGGAATTTTAACAGATTGTAAAATTTTAGATGTTTTTTTTAAATTCTAGTGATGAAAATGATATTTTACAATATGATGACAATATGATTATATCATCTAGTGATGAAAGTGACGTTAGGAATTGGTTCACTAAACGATGCCGACAATTATTCAGTCATTCAGATTGATCATACATATTTACAGAATTTCCTTAAAGAATGTTTTATCTTCATTTTTGGATCATATTCTGTTTTTTCTGTGATTAATGAATTAATATTACATTTTTGTTTATTTTTAAAGGGTTTTTGTTTTTACTGTTTAAGTAAATGAAATAAATATAGTTTTGTTGATTTTTTTATCCGATTTTGCTTTGGTTTTTTAATTAAAATTTGAATTTATGCGGTTTTTCAGAATTTTGAAACGAATCATTAGTTTTTATATGAAGCTAGAGTATCGTTTTATGCGAATTCAATTTATGCGATTTTGTTTGGAACGCATCTATCGCAGAACGAGACCTGAGTGTAATCACCTGTAATCCTCATCAATATCATCCAATTAAGAAAGAAAGAAAGAACTCTGTTATCATGTCGTAATATCGAACAGTAGTAACAGCCACTGCTTGGCCTCATTTTCAGAGAAATATAGAAACTGTGCACCTAAATGTGACAGGTTTGAGAACACATTTATTTTTCGAAAAACACATGTGAGTTTCCTGAAACACAAATGCCGCAATTTCGACGATTAACAATGCCATCATGGAGAAAATGTTCTTCATCGCTTAGACTGATTTTAAGGTCATCTCATCTGGTCATCTTTTAAGGCCAAGAGCAAATCAAGCCAATAACGGAGCTTTGTTCCAAAGTGAAGCGAATCCCAGATAGAGCGTTCTGCATCGATCGAAACAAAATGTAGTCGGATAGGGCAAGGTCTGGACTGTAAGGCGGGTGACGCAAAACTTCCCAACTACTTAATTTTTAACAGGTATTGGATAATGTGGCCGATCGTTATCCTGACTGGGCGCATATTCTTGGCGTCTGGCCAGATTTCAGCAGCTCATAATAGATATGACCCTTAAGATCCCACCAAATACAGAGCATTACCTTAGCGCCATGGATATTTGGCTTTGGTGTCGATTCGACTGGTTGGTCTGGCTTCACGTACACAGAAAAAAGAATATTTCAATTCAAATATTCAAACTGGTTTCAATTATTTCATAATTGAATCAAAAACAAAATTTTCTGATATTTTCTATTGAATTTTGAGTTTTGAATATACAATTTTCGTTATTGGTTGAACTTTAAATACAAAAATTATTGAATAGATAATTTTCGTAATTGAAACACACAAAAAATAACAAAACTCTTTACGAATTCTGACATAATTTGCAGTCATTGAAATGAACTGTTAAGCACAAGTGTTTCAAAGTCTCTTGGCTTCAGTTCGTATGGTACCCAATTTCCATGCTGTGGATTACTGCTTGTGTACCTTCCAATGAACTCTTGTTCAGTTTTACAGCAATCTTCATGGTGTAATGCTTCCAATTTTTGGTTTTCAAACATTTTTGGCTGGTCAGGGCAATATTTGTCTTCCATGTTAAGATCAAATCTTTTGAACCTCACAAACCATCTCTCGCACGTTGAAAACGATGGAATACATTCACCATAAGCTTTTATTTTCGAATTAAAGAAGTAAAGCAAAACTTCCCGCATATGAAGGCACAAAATTCGACATTTTCAAATCAAGAAAACTTTCTTGTTTACACTATAATGTTCAGTAACTAAGTGAGAATAAATGACAGATATGTATCCATCAAAATTACACATAAGTTATTAAAAACAAAAACTGCATTCAAAAGATATGCAATCTATGGTATTGAGATCTGGCGATGGAGGAGACCACTTCACATTGGAATCATTATCATATTTTTCTCAGCGTATTGATACATAACATCATGAAAAATGGATCAGTATCCGATGCCAGTCATAGTAACTTTTATGATATGAATTGGGTCATAACTTGCCCTGAAGAACAGACCCACAAAATATTACCACCGCCAAACATGACTGACTTGTCTCCTTCCCTTTGGCCGTCTTACAAATGTTCTTCCATCACAGCCTCTTAAATTGTATTTGGATTTAATCGAAAAGAGATGATTCCGTTTCTATCTTGAGTTTAAATGTTCTTTTGCAAATTGTATACGAACTATAGCAATCAACAACGTTCTAGAACTAATTTCCAATTTTAAATTATTGATAAATTTTTGATTTAATTTTTGGGAATTCCTTAAAATCTCTAACTATTAAATTATCTTGTCTAGCAGAAGTTTTGTTTATGCAAATACTGCTGATTTATTAATTTAATATTCATCACCGATAGTTTATTGCTAAATCGAGCATTAAAATCCTTTATTATTTTGGATTTAAAATTTTCGCAAATCTTGACTCTACACATTGTACTATTTGAAAGACATTTTTGCGAAAACAAATTCAAAAAGAAATTATCAATATAAAATAAATATTGAACAATCGATAAAACATGATGCTCTTTACATCGTTTTCTTACCTATTATTGATTTTGTCATTCCGTTTGTAACACATCGAAATATTCGTCGCAGACCCACAAAAGTATAAAAATATATTCTGGGTTCTTATGAAATTCTAAGACGATCTAGGTATGTCCGTCCTGCTGTATGTATGTTGAAAACTCGATAGGGCGCAAACGAAAGGAGCAAGATGGTTGAAATTTTCTAAAAATTCTCTCTGTTAATAAGGATTGCTTGGTATTGAAAATGGGCAATGATTTCACAGAAAGTATTCCCGCCGGAATACTGTTTGAGCAGTTATAAATATGACGATCATGTGGAAAATAGAATAAATGTGAAGATCATGTGGAAAATAGAATTTTGTACAAATTAGTTATAAGTAATCTGAAATGATACTGTAAACTATAGCGAAAATCGAGCAACATTTGTCCCTAGTTCCCATACAAGCCCCTATCAGAAAATGACTTGAGCATCCATTCATAATTGCAGTATAATAGTGATAAAATTGTAAATAAAGTTTTATGAAGATCGGTACAACTTTGGTGAGGATCGGTCCATAATTGACCATACCCCCATATTTCCCTATATCAAAAACATTTTTTATTGTCACATATTAATGATGGGTATACAAGATTCGGCACAGCCAAATAAATATAACATTCTTACTTGATTTTGTATTCTTACTTGCAGAAGTTTAAAAGTTTCCATTGTTTTTCCACTAATATAAATGTATTTTTTTAACATTAATGCTAACAAATGCTGAACTTGACTTTATTTTAATAGACAAGTTTCCATTGTACTGTCAATCATTGTGTAAAGCTGACAGAAAGTTGTGGTGAACAAGACCAGAGTCTCGGACAGTTATCGAATCCGAAACCTCTAGACTTTCAAACTAACCCACTATTGACTACTTAGCTATTCATTCATTATCTATTAGAGAAATATTTAGACAGCATAGAAACACAATAGTAATTACGACATGTCAACGAATAGAGACACACGGGAGTTCAACAGTTTAGCTACACTTTTTGTACGTTGTAACATTAAAATTCCCCAACCATATGGCGAAAAAGCCAATAAACATCTTGCATTTATAATAAAAACGTCTAGGTCTATTCTTCGTCTTAATATATTTATATTTAAATAACAGTCTCCCCATCATGAAAATACAAATGGAAAATTATACGCAATTTCAACATCAATGTTGAATAAAAACTGAATAACAATAAAATATATTTATCAAGCATAAAAACAGCTATAGAAGCGTCTATACACGTATCCTTTAAGGATAACAATGAATTGAAAATGCTTAAAATGAAACGACACACACACTCATAAAAAAGAACATAATGTTATTTTAATAAAATATAACAAAGTCGCAAAAGTATAAGAGAAAAAACTCTAACAATATAATAAAAATAAAACAGACGACAATTTATTTAAGAAAATAAAAGCAAAAAAAAAATAGATATTGACAAGGATTCAGGGATACATATACACTTTCAAATAAAAAACAACCCTTAACTCTTTCTTTTACCTTTATCCTTTGGCCAAACATCACTTAAAGTTGTGTTTGTCTTTATTGAAAATAATGGCAAAAGTTTGCTGGCTGAAAATCTCAGATTGCTTAAAAACCTGGAGGACAAAAACACATTGTGTTGGTAGTTTGTTGCAGGAAATTATATTAGATGTTGCTGTCTTTATAGCTTAAACACCAAAAAAGGAAACATTTTAAAAGGAAATCAAGTTGTTTTTAAGAACATTTGAGTTTTTTTTCTTACCCCTGTGTCATTTGTTGGCTGCTGGTGGTTGATTCAACTGTAAAACAAAATTAAATCAAATTTGTTATTGTAGCGATAATGTTATTGTTAGTGTTACTGTTATTGTCAATGTAGAGTTTTGCTGTGCCAAGATAACAACAACAGGATATTCAATTTAAATTTTGAAAAACTCTCTAACGCCAAATCATATAAATACAGCATTAAATACTTAACAAACAATATACATAAGTAAATAAATAAATAAATCCATACAACAATTTGAAATACATTAAACAATACGCCTATGAAATAATGATAAAGGATGTGATGTTTTGCTTAAAATGCAAATACTCTGGCAGATTATTTTGTATAATTGCAGACGTATTTTCAAGGACTTTTGTTTTGCTAGGAAGATTTAGAAGGTTGTTAAACAAGTTTGTGTATGCAAATTCAGTTTGTTCTTTTGTGGTAATGGTTCATTGTTATTATTCTTAGAGTTTCTTGAGATGCGTATTAAAGTTATTTGAGATTAATTGAAAACGAAATATGAATGAAATTTTGTTTTAACTATAAATTAAAACTTTTTCAGGCTAACTATAAGTTTAGGTCCACATTTATTTGACTAAAATGAAAATAAAAAGAGGACATAAAAATGCGGGATTTTTTCAAATGTTTGGCATTTATTTTGAAACATTTGTACAATATAGATTTATTCAAGGTATTAGCCATTGTTAGCTATGACCTATTACCATCTTTCTGGCAACATATGGATTCCGAGCCAAGTACGAATCAACCCAGTATGGAATACTTTGTTTCAAAGTGAAGTGTATCCTAGAGAGAACGTCTTGCATCGATCGAAACAAAAGGTATTCGGACGGACAAGGTCTGGACTATACACGCAGAGAAAAAATATAGTTGGACATGGTTACTGTAACCATTTCAATATTGTTAAAAGTTTTTTAACTATATTATAGTCACAGTAACCATTTACATGATTGTGGTAACCATAATATGGTTAATTTACGATTCACATGATTGTATCAACCATATATATGGTTACAGCAAACAAATATATGTTTGTGACAACCATATTTATGATGAATAATTTTATCATAATATGTTGCACTCGGCTTAAGGCTTATCATAATCTGAGAACAAAAAAAATTATTCATCATATGAATGGTTGTCACAAACATATATATGTTTACTGTAACCATATATATGGTTGATACAATCATGTGAATCATAAATTAACCATATTATGGTTACCACAATCATGTAAATAGTTACTGTGACTATAATATTGTTAAAAAATCTTGTAACACTATTTAAATGGTTACAGTAACCATGCCCAATTATAGTTTTTTTCTGCGTGTAGGCGGGTGAGGCAAAACTTCCTAACCAGTTCATTATAAATAGTTATTTTTTAACAGGTATTGCAACATGTGGTCGAGCGTTATCATGATGCAATATTACGGTTTCATATCTGACCGCATATTCTGGGCAAATGCTCGCTTCAAACGAATCAGTTGCGTTCAGTACAGGTTCCATGATTTCAGCAGCTCATAATAAATAGGACCCTTTTGCTCCCACCACATACAGAGTATTACCCTAGAGACATGGATATTTGCTTAGCTGGTAGGCTGGGGTTCATGTTATCGTAATGGATCCATTTTTCATTGCAAGTAATTATTCGATACACAAATAATTGTCTTTTATAACATTCAAGCATAATTTCGGACATGCAACATCGTTTATCAAGGTATCTCGGCTTCAATTCGTATGATACCCAATTTCCCTGCTTTTGGATGAATCCTGCTGCTCGCGAACATTTTGAAATTGTATCTCAAAATGATTTTGCAAGCCAGGCGATATTTGTCTTCCGTGTCAAAATCACCACTTCTGAACCGTACAAACCATCTCTCGCATGGTGAAACCTATGAAACACATTTACCATAATCTTTGGTGAGCAATCGGTGTGCTTCAGCTTCACATTTTTTTTCAAATTAAAGACTATTTAATATAATTAATACTGCTAGCAACATGTTGCCAACGAAATTATTAACTAACAATTACATTATTACATAATAAATAAATTGTTCGTTATTATTATTATGCTAGCAACATTATGGAGAGAAAAGGTATTATATTAATGACACAGACATAAGGTTATGCTTTTTGTGATTCAAAATTTACTAAATAATATAATTTGTTATAAATAATTGATTTCATTATTATGTTACAGAAACAAACTCTTAAAAATTTTTTTCTATGAACTTATTTGTAAACAACATGTTTCCGATAAGGTATTACGTGACATTTACTTATTTTTGTGCTTGTTAGAACAAAAACTTAAGGCAAATACTTGTTTCATATATGATAATTTCTTAGCAACATGTTGCGGAGAAATATTTTACTATTTTCAGAGTATTTCACGGAATAAACTATGCTAAATTTAAGGTTTTCATATAATTTGTTGGAAAAATTTCAGGATCAATATAATTTTCTCATTTTAGGTATTTTCGACTTTGTTTTATAGCATATAGATAGCTAGCAACATGTTGCAGAAAAATTATATATCACTTTCCCACTTAAAAACATTTGAAATATTTTATGTACAAAAATTACAAAATGTTTCTAACTATTACAATTTTTGTATATATCACATTATTTATCTTAATTCTGTTTCATTATTCTCTACGGCTTATTTATTACTATTTTGTCATATTGCGCATAATTTGTATTTTTCCAAAAAGCAAACAAAAAAAAAATCATTACGTTTTACTTAATTGTCTAACATTACAAGAAAGAAAAGAAAAACTTCCACAACCTTCCCTTCTTAATGGTTTTCATACTTAAAAAAGAAATTCAGACAATTTTCTTCTTGAAATAACTGGCAGGTAATTACCAAGTTTATATTTTTTTTTAAATTCTAACACATCTTAGATGACAGCCAAGCTAAAAGTATGGTATTGTCATTTACAACAGTTTTCTTGCTCCCTTTTTCTTTTAAGAAACAGCGATTTGATCAAGGTAATAAATATTTCTGCTTACAACATCAAAAAGTAATTGCATTTCTTATATTTTACAATTTTTTTGTATTAAATTATACGTTTTTTTTTTGTTCAAGCAAGCATACATACGTCTTATGTTTTAGCTGAAGTTGGGCACAGTAATTTTTGTTTGTAAAAACTACCCCTCATATTTTCACAAAATAAAAAAACTTACACTCTGCTTAAACAGGATATTATGAAATTTAAGAAAATTTTAACCTTGTGTATTTATTTCCTGTTTTTAATAATAATCACATCCTTTTATATATGAATATTTACATAATTTCTCCCATCTTTATGTTAACTTTTGTTTCATTTAATTGTGTACGAATTTTTCAGCAAACTGCTAAAGTTTGGCCAATATCAATCATCATACCTTAGAAATAACACCCACATTTCTGCCATAACTTCTTTATGGGACTTTCTTTTTTATGACTCCCTCTCTTTTTTTTGTTTTGCTGTTAAAACATTTATGATTATTTCCTTTATATGAACGTGTAAGGTTCATGAATTTCTTATAGATTTTATTATATTATATTTAATTTTTTTTTGTTGTTTATGTAGACAGGGTTGTTTTTGGTCTTTTGATTTTAGATGTTAGATAAGGGAAAAAGACATTGTATGCATTATATCGTCATTAGTTTTATGCTGTGCTTTGTTTTATTAACAGCAACATGTTGCTGAAACACATTTTATACTACCACAAAATTTCTGCAAAGAAAAATCAAACAAATCAATGATTTGACACCATTTATAATACTAGCAACACGTTGCCGAAACATCAATCGTTCTAATTACAATAGACATTATCAAAAAACAAAAACTTATTATAAAATTTTTACTCAAAATTAATTTGCGCAGAAAATAAACTAATTATGTATTTATGTTTAAATATTTTTATGACAACATGTTGTCATAACATCAGACATTTTAGTTTTATACTGTCTATCTATTACCAACGGAAAAAAAGTAGAACTGACTGTTTAGTTTCAAGATTTTCTACAAAAATATTTCCGACAATTGAATTTTTATTTAAAAAATAGTGTAAGTTTTGCAACATGTTGCTGAAACAGCTTACATCATGTTAATTTTAATTTCCCTATAAAATTTTAAGAAAAATATCAAGATTTTTAGTTTTAGATGTAAATAAAATTGCTAGCAACATGTTGCGAAAGAAACTATATATTAACATTGACAAGGTTTTATATTTTTAATTCTTTTGGTAGAAATATTTTGCAATGGATCAAATCTAATTAAAAGTTCAAGATCTTTTTTCAGTATATAAATTGTTGGCAACATGTTGCGGTTTAAACAAAATCTTTGATTGTGTTTTTCATAAGAATTAATTTTTTAGCAATGATTTTTAAGAAACCAAATAAAAATCTGAAAAGATGTTGTCTGGGACATATTTAAAGGATCAATAGCATTTTTCTAGTATATCAATTGTTAGCAACATGTTGCAGTGGTTCTTGAAAGATATAGATTTAGTTATTGTGCTTTTTTTATCAAAATTCATAAAAAGGTTCAAGTCTTTTTTCAGTATATAAATTGCTGGCAACTTTATTTATTGTGCTTTATTTAACAAAATCTTTAAATACAATTTTCATAAGATTTCATTTGGTAGCAATGTTTTGAAAGATAACAAATTAAAGGCTAGCAACATGTTGCAGAACTTATCTCAGCATGTTGCTTGCTTCCTCAATATTTTATTAGTGTCTTTTAATCAGTAACATCTGTCAAACTAAATTAAAACTGAAGTAAAAATAATGTTGCTAGCAACATGATGAAAAACAGAGTACTTCCATGAAATTTTTTAAAACAAAACTCCACAAGAATTTCTTTGTTTGTTTATTTCCCCATGAAATATAAACAAATTGTTTAGCAACATGTTGCTAGGGTATCAATTTCGATTAGAAAAACAGTTAATTTTTCAGTCTGAATCTTGTTTCCCTCTAAAATTTCTTGCTCTACCCCAATATTTGTGACAATTTTCCAAACCTTATGCCGCCATCTGTTCTGGCGTCATGCCTGTCCTTCCCGTCTTTCAGTTTAAATAAGTATTAACATGGCATTCACAATGCATGTGAGTATAAATAAAATACAAAATAATGAAATAAATTAATTCTTCTATTACAAGTTTATCACTCACTTAAACAGGCATTCACATACATTCAGTCATACAAGTACATGAACAACTCATGAACATTCATTCTTCACTTCTTATTCATTCATTCATTTACAATACAACTTCTTGCAAAGTTCGTTTTTCATTATTTTGAGTTTTTTTTATATTTTTTTTTATTATTTTGTTACAAAATTTATGTAGAAAATGTGCAAATATGTTTGTCTAGAGTGAAAAGAAAACAAGTGTTTTATTTTATTGCCATTAACAATATTTCTTGTGTTGGAAATGTCAGTAAAAAGTCTCAGTGTGACTCCCTGACTGCGACAATGACGACTTTGACTGGGACTACCTTGAAATTTTAAATTATTTATTTCCTCTGTGTTGTTATTCTATTTTTTTTAAGCAGACAATTACACAGTCTTGCTATAAGCTTTGGCTCAAATTTCGTTATTCCTAAGAAAATTTCTATCAGTTTGTGTAGTAACGAGTTTGAGTTGAGCAAAATATCTGTCTGTCTGTGGTAATTATTGAAATGTCTGTTTGTTGGGATTTAGTAATTAATTAATTGATTTATATTACATTTTACGTTTTACATTCTACGTTTTATTTCATTTTGTTGTTATGTTTTATTTAATAAATTAATTTAAATATTTAATTTGTAATTGGCAACACCTACTTGTCGTAACCAGTCTCCGGGGCAGATTGTCGTTCGTTAAATAAATTATTTATTGAGCATTTATTGAATTTGCTGGTTGCTGGTCTGTTGTATGTTTGTCTCCTCAGTGTGGTTTTTATTACTGTTATTAAATATTTTGTTTTATTTATTTATTAATCAATACAATTGTAAATCTGTCTGACAGTAAGAGTTTTTTGTTTTTTGTAAAATTAGTTACTTAATTGCATTGTTTTGAAATTAATTATTTTACGGTTATTGTTTCTATTTTAATAAGGTTTTTATTAAAATAAATTCCAAGTCAGCGGATTTAATTACATACAATTCATCTTGTCCCTTTGGGCAGTAAATAACACTATTTGTTTCCAATCAAATAATCAGCAATTATTGCTGTAGTACTAATAGTTTAAAACAAATAGTAATTTCTAGCAACATGTTGCAGAACAATATTTTGAAATCCTTCCCTTTGTGTGTTTCATTGAATAAAAATTTAAACATTTCCAAGAAAAATACTGTTAAAATTAAATAATAATAATTTCTAGCAACATGTTGCAGAAACTTTTAATTTTACCTTTATTTGTGTTAGAACGTTGTTAGAAATTTCATTTCATATAATGAATTCATTAGCAACATGTTCCTGCAAAATAAAATGGTCTACAGCCATAATGCATTTCTTAGCAACATGTTACTTAAATATAAATTATAAAATTATTTACTTACGAAACAATTTTTCATTAGGACAACATATTCTATTAAAACGCAATAATTACCCTTATATAAAATATAAAATTCATCCATTAGCAACATGTTGCATCAACAAATAAAAAAAAAATAATTGATGGTTTGGGAATTTAAGCTAGGAAATCTGTTCGAAGTGGTGAACAAATGTTTTGAAAAAATAAAATTAATTTATTTGAGCAACATATGAAAATTTTAAATATAAAAAATAACAAAAAAGTCAAAACAAAACTAGAAAATTCTTTTTATTTTTGCAAAAGTATGATTGTTTTATTTATTTGTCAAATTTCTACACAAATGTTGCTACAAAAATTTCACGATGAAAAACAGGGTACTAACTAGAATGAATTTCATTGATAGTATCTTTGTATGGATTTTGACATATTTTTTCACATGAAATCGAACAGAGTACTGAGCTTTTTATAAAAATTTTGGTTTTCATGCAAATTTGTTGCTAGAAACAACGTACTTGAGTACCAGACACACGTTATAAAGCTAGCAACATTGTGATGAACAAATTTTTAATAGCATTGATTACAATTTTGTAATACAAACTTGTAAAATTTACTACTTAAAAAACTAAACTGAGAAAAAACAGTTATTTAGTTGTCTGTACAGTTCAAAGAATGCAGAAAATAATGTTGCTGGCAACATGTTTATGTCATTTATCGATTAATAACAAAGTACTAATTTCAATCAAATTGTTTTCACTAAATTTTAAGACAATTTCACTGATTGTTTTTTATAAAAATGTTGACACAAATTTTTACATTAAATCATTTCAATATCTTCATTTCACTAATAAATGGCTATTTTCTCTCTTCTTTCTTTGCAGGTAAGACTTTATTTAAATTCTTAATAGTTAAGCAAAATTGGTAAGTTTGAAAGATATAAAATTAACTTGCAAATTGTTCAAATACTCTTCTATATAGGAGGGAATTCATACAAAAATTTTGGAAATTCCAAAACCATATATAAATTTTAATAATTACAATCCACAAAAACTTAACTTTAGTAGATTTCGGAGTAAAATTGTCCACGATATTTCAAAAATACTGCACGTTTAGAAAAAAATATGAAATTGAGGAATTAATAAACATGTAATATTCATATCGCAATGAAATTTACGTCGGTTCACTTTTTGATGGTAAATGTAAAGGTTGGAAACAAATATATGATTTAGGAAAAGTAAATTCCGATCGTAATTTTCTGTTTTTATACCCTTCATCTTCGTGAGAAGGGTATATATAAGTTTGTCATTCTGTTTGTAATTTCCACAATATAATTTTTCGACCCTATAAAGTATATATATTCTGGATCCTTATAGATAGCGGAGTCGATTAATCTGTCCATCTGTCTGTCTGTCTCTTGAAATCAACTTCCCGAATCTCCCAAATAACTATTGCTATTTAAAATTGAGAAAATCGGTCCACAAATGGCTGAGATATAAGGGAAAAACCAGGACAATCTCGATTTTTGACCTACAATGGGTCAAAATCGGAAACAAAATTTTAACCCGAACTTTTTTTTTTTCACCAAAAGTTGTTTTTTCGCAAAATATTAAAAAAAAAATTAAAAAACCCAAAAAAAATTTTAAAATTAAAATTTTTTTTTTTCAAAAAAATTGAAAAAAAATTTGTTTACCTAAAAATATTTAAAATTTTTATTTTGAAGTATAATTTGGGGAGGGTATATAAGATTCGGCACAGCCGAATATAGCTCCGTTACTTGTTTTTTTCTTTAATTTTGCGGTCCATAAAACAATATTATCAATGATTTGGTAACGTCTTCATAATTTCGATACAAAATAGTTTCAATTCGGAAGGACTTAGGGGAACTGCTATTTGCATCTTTTAGGTTCTTAATACTTGAGATACCTTTAAAAAAAATATTAAAGTTGTAAGTTCCTTAAGAAACTTTTTATGTAGGAAGCAAAGAGCCATCGTTAGCTATGACCTTTTCCCATCTTTCTGGCAACATATGGATTCCGAGCCAAAAGAACTAATCATCTTTTGGGGCCAATACAGAATCAAGCCAATATCGGATACTCTGTTTCAAAGTGAAGCGTATCCCAGAGAGAGCGTTCTGCATCATTCGAAACACAATAGCAAATTTGCAATAACAAAACGAATTATTGGAAAATAAGAAACAATTTCAACAATTCAATATAAAAACGTAAAAATAACGACAAATAAAAAGAAAACATACCCAAATTTCATAATTCAATTCCTTCCACTCCTCATTCAATTCTGGTATATGACGGTTTCATGTCTAGCCGCGTATTCTGAGAGTTTTACGGCAAATATTCCCTTCAAACGAATCATTCGGTGCAGGTTCCCTGTGATGGTCTGGTTTAATTTCAGCAGCTTAGCGCCATGGATATTTTTCTTTTGTATCGATTCGGTTGGTTGATCGGGCTTAACGTACGATCTCTTACGCTTCTGGATCCAATGGATCCAATATTCATGGTAAGTAATGATTTGGTACAAAAATAATGTTATTTTATAGGGACCTAATTTCCCTGCTTTTGGATGAATCCTGCTGCACGCAAAAATTTTGAAATTGCTGCTTGAGTAGCTCGCAATGATTTGGCAAGCTCTTTTCTTGAGATTTGCAACAATATTCATGGAGTAATGCCTCCAATTCTTATTCTTCAAACTTTTTTGGCTGGCCTGGGTGATCTTTGCTTTCCGTATCAAAATCACCACTTCTGAACCGCACAAGCCATCTCTCGCACGTTGAAATCGATGGAACACATTCACCATAAGCTTTGGTGAGCAATCGGTGCGCTTCAACGACACTTTTTTTTCAAATTAAAGAAGTAAAGCAAAACTTCCCGCATATAACGCTTTGTTGGCATAGAATTCGATATTTTCGAAGCAAAAAAAAAAAACTCTAATCTCAATTTCCCTTCAATTTAATTTTTTTCTCCCAGTGTAATTATAAACAATTCCAACTGTCATATTCTACAATTAATATATACTGCCAGTGAAATGTTAATTTTTGCAATATAAATAATTAATTACCATATCTCTTTTTAATAAATATTATTAAAAGCCGGATTATTTATAACTTTTTCTATGGATTTTATATTATATAGATCTGATACTAAAAGATATAAATACTACTTGTATATCTAAAATATGCACACAAATATGGAGATAGATAGTTTATTTAATACATTTAATAAATACAAATGATTAAAATAACAAACTAACTCTAAGTAATCATAATTATAGTAATTTATTAAGAATAAAAAAAAAATAAAACTTAAACAACAGAAATGTTTCTACAACAAATTGTTAATGTAACTAACTAGTAGTTATATGGACAGGCAAGAAAAAGTATAATTTGCATTTTTTACATCAACACTTTTGTCTAGCTAAACTATTACTCTTGAACTAAACATAGACAGACAGATACCAAGTAGTAGAACGAACATGCAATTAATTGTCAGTCTTTAACTAGTTGGAACACTGTGCAATTATTAGTGTAAACAATTCATTACAGTAACAATATGACTAAACTAAACACAGGCATCTTGTTACAAACTAAACTCCTGGAATAAATTATTTCAAAGTTTCTTTTTTTTTGTTTGGTTTTGTTTTCTAAATATTATCTAATACCAGAAATAATTGTTTTTGAGCAAGACTAGATAGAGAACAGGAAATTATAAATAATTTATGCCACAGGCGTAGTTATGATAACAATCTATTTTTAATGTTCTTTTTTAATATTTTCATTGTGTTTTATACAATTTGCTAAATTTTATTAACGATTAATCAATCATAATTATTGGAAATTGTTAAGATTTTCAATATTTCAAGGCACGAATTGGAAATTATTGTTTAATTGAGTCAATTAAACAGGTGATTAGTCAGATAAGGTTTTGAAAACAATTACAAATATTAGCAGAAAAGAACATCGGAGAAATAATGATTTTATTACATTAAGAGCCCAGCTACCGATTCAAGAGAAGAGTAATGGAAAAATAAAAACTTATATCTGTATAGGTCAGGGCTAAACGCACTGCACTGCACTATTTCCGAACGACAAATTATACTAACTTTTTACGGATTTGATTGGGCCAAAAACTAGTTACAAAAAATCCAAATTTTTATTCCTACCATAAACAATATCGAAATATTCATCGCAGACCCAAAAAGGTATATATTTTGGATCGTTATGAATATCTAAGACGATCTAGCTATGTTCGTTGATAAGGTTTGTTTGGTATTTAAAATGGGTAATATCGGTTCATGTCACCCCGGAATACTGTTTAAGCACAATTTAGTTCGTAAATCGGGCAACATTTATCCCCGGTCCCCATACAAGGTCCCCCTCAGAAATTTTATTTTATGTATATCAAACAAAAAACTAAAATTTTGTGAAAATGAGTGAATTCACTTAATTGTGAATTAATTCTAAAACAATCCATCGATTTTAATGATCGCTATCTCATTTTGTTCCTATTACATGTGGCTTTGCGATAAAGTAAAAAACCAGAACAAATTCTACCGTTTTCGATTTTTCATGAGTTTTTTAAAACAAAAAAACTTTGCTATTTTCAAGTAAAAAATTTACTTTTTGGCTTCAATTTGTTATTATAACTCCGAAACTACTGAGCCGATTAAAACGCAATATATGTGTGAAAACTTGTAAATAGCATGGGGAAAATGTTTTCAAAACTCAATCATTCGAAAGAAGAATATTAACTACTCAATTTTATGTATATCAAACAAAAAACTAAAATTTTGTGAAAATGAGCGAATTCACTTAATTGTGAATAAATTCGAAAATAATCCATCGATTTTAATGATCGCTATCTCATTTTGTTGTTATTATATGCGGCTTTGCGAAAAAGCAATAAATCTGAACAATTTCTACCGTTTTAGATTTTTCATGAGTTTTTTAAAACAAAAAAATTTGCTATTCTACGTAAAAAATTTACTTTTTGGCTTCAATTTGTTATTATAACTACGAAAATACAGAGCCGATTAAAACGCAATATATTTATGAAAACTTGTAAATAGAATGGGGAAAATGTTTTCAAAACTCAATCATTCGAAAGAAGAATATTAACTACTCAATTTTATGTATATCAAACAAAAAACTAAAATTTTGTGAAAATGAGCGAATTCAATTGTAAATAAATTCGAAAAGAATCCATCGATTTTTATGATCGATATCTCATTTTGTTGCTATTATATGTGGCTTTGCGATAAAGCAATAAATCTGAACAATTTCTACGTTTTCGATTTTTTATGATTTTATTAAAACAAAAAAATTTGCTATTTTCACGTAAAACTAGGTTTTTGGTTTCAATTTGTTCTTATAACTCCAAAAGTACTGAGCCTATTCAACCCCAATATATGGAACGAATTAAAGTTTATGTAAATATCAACTTTCCTAAGTTTATTTTAATAATATCGGACTAGCCCTTTTTGAGTTATCATTAATTATGTGGAGAAACATTTAAAAAAATGTACAATTTTAGAAAAAAATCTATCCATAGAATGGAACATTTTTACCATTTTTATGCTTAGGTAGCCATTTTGCATGAAATCTATATAGTGGTCAGTCTTGTTTTTTAATGCTATTGACCTGTGTTATCAATGAACTACCGAATTAGTGAACAAAAAAGTTCTAGTCCGATATAAAAAATATAAAACAAGTTAGAATTCTATATTTTCCTGATCCAAATCTTAAATATCCAACAAGTTTAACTTAAAGTAACACAAATTATACTCGTTTCAACATTTATGCACCTTTCACACAGACATACACGTATCATCATATCATCACCTAAATTTTACAGGAGAGACAAAGAACTTAATAAAATGAAAAGTGTTGTGGGTACAAATATGATCTTCTTTCTTCAATAAAGTCGTCATTTTTATACTCTTCATACCCCAGATATCTTCGGGATCCAAATCTTCAATAATTCTGTCAGACATGCTTTCCAGAAGTTTCCTATTTAAAATCAGCAAAATCGGTCCACAAATGGCTGAGATATGAGGAAAAAACCAGGACAACCTCGATTTTTGACCTATATCTGGATTACTAAGTCATTAATATAGACTGACAAAAAAAACTGACAAAAAAATAAATTTTGTTTACTTAAAAATATTTGAAATTTTTATTTTGAAGTATAATTTGGTGAATATAGCTCTCTTACTTGTTAAAAATAGAAAACTACAAATTTGTGAAGACGTGTGCCTCGACGTGCTGTACCAATTCCCATCAAAAACTAAATTTTTTGGTTGTTTCACCCTTCTGATATACATAAATACTTTTTCTGTATTAATTATTGTTTCGAGGTGGTCTTACATATTGCTCTATAACTTTTTTTCTACTGAACCGATTTTGCTGATTATCAATAGCATACAACTTAGAAGTATTGTTAACGTTGTGGAACATTATAGTGTATTTCGGTGTCGTACTTTGTACATGAGCATGTTTTACACACACTAAATCGTATTCAAATTTAATACTTGTTTGTCTAAATATTTCCTAAAACATTCAATCCCATTAGGAATTCTCTGTTTTGTTTTAATATAAACACAGTTAAACAAATCAATTAAGTAGAAGTAAATTTTTCTACTGACTCTTCCAAGTATCATTCAATTTCACGCTCTAACCAAATGACAAGTTCAGTTCATGATTAAATACAAAAATCTTTGGCGCATATAAAACAGTGTAAAACAGCAATAACAATAAAACATATTTAATTTACTATGAATAATTCCATTCAATAACAAACAATTTAATGCATACATACTGTTTTTTTATAAAAAAATAAAAAAAAAAATTAACAAAACATAATAAAAAGTTTAAAAAATTAACATTTATAACAAAAAAAAAACAAAATGTGCAACTGACTACAATTTATTATTATTGCTGCTGCTAAGTGAGTGCCAATATTTATTGCTGTTGTTGTTGTTGTTATTAATACAACAACTGTTGCCGCCTTTAAATATGAGACAAATATAAATTTAATGGATTTTGGTTTTTTATTGTTAATTTCTATTATTTATTTATTAAATTAACAAGTATTTGTTTTGGTTTTTAATAGTTGTGGTAAATACAATTTTATTTAAAAAAAAATCTCAATTTATTGCTAAATAAACATTGTATGGAAAATTAATAAAATTTTTAAATTAATATTTTTTGCTAAAAGATACGCTACACTTGGTGTATATTTTGTAGATATAAGAATATAACAATAATGGAACGAAAATTAATCGGCTTTTTACACAAGATCACAATAAAAATTTAAGGCTGCGTTTGCATTAATATATCAAATTGTTATCTCCTTATTGGAAACCTTCATAATGCTGTCCTAAAATCTATAAATATTATAGCTTGTTCTTTCAAAATATGTCTTATTCATGTCATCAAAATGACTACACACTATTTCGTTTTAGTTTTTTATGCTATTTTTAAAACCCAGGAAATTGTTAATCAATATTGATTACAAAATAAAACGTTTAAGAGAAAAGCAAGACCAAAAAACTAAACTTTACTATAAAACCTGACAAAAGCATTTGCTACACTCATAGAAATAATACAATTGTACATAATCACCGTAATAATTTCAAAGATTTTTAACAATAATATGGTATAATCATTCATCGTAAACATGATTGCCACAAAAATATACTTAATTACTATTATGGGTATAATTTAAAAATGCGAGATTCACAACAGACGGTGTATCTTTTGAAAACGATTTTTGTTATACCCTGCACCACCATAGTGGGGAGGGTATTATGCGTTTGTGCAGATGTTTGTAACGCCCAAAAATATTAGTCTAACACCCACCTTAAAGTATATCGACTTAGAATCACTTTCTGAGTCGATTAAACGATGTCCGTCCTTCCGGTCGGCTGGATGGCTGGCTGTCCATGTAAACCTTGTGCGCAGAGTACAGGTCGCAATTTTGAAGATATTTCGCTCAAATTTGGTACATATTATTTTTTCAAGGACCAAGCCTATTGAAACTGGCTGAAATCGGTCCATTATTTCACCTAGCCCCCAAACAAATGTCCCTTCGAAATTGGACTTTATCGATCATAAATGTTTAATTTATAAATGTATCTCCACAAATTGCGCTCCAAATAAGTTTTATATATACAAAATTTATGTCACCAAATTTTGTTACGATCGGTCCATAATTAGTCATAGCTCCCATATAGACCCGCTTCCGAAAATCACTTTAACGTGCATAAATCGCTTAAAAATTTTGGTATACTCACAAAATTCAACATATCAAACTTTCATATAGACACAAATCACACGACCTAATTTCATGGTGATCGGTCCACTTCCGAAAATCACTCAAAAATACAAATTAAATTTTAAAGAAAAATGTTTTTACTCTTTTACTTAGTGTAGGGTATTATATGGTCGGGCTTGACCGACCATACTTTCTTACTTGTTTTTAATAACAAATATGTCATTTTGAAGGGTACATATCTGTCATATTTATTCTCACTTAGTTATTGAACGATATGTAAACAACAACGTTGTTTTTTGCTTCGAAAATGTCGAATTTTGTGCCAACAAAGCGTCATATGCGAGAAGTTTTGCTTTACTTCTTTAAAACAGTTCCGCTGAAGCACACCGATTGCTCACCAAAGCTCGTGGTGAATTTGTTCCATCGATTTCATACTGCGAGAGATGGTTTGTGTGATTCAGAAGTGGCCATTTTGACACGGAAGATAGAGGCAGCCAAACAAATTTGAAGATCAAAACTTCGAGGCATTACTGCATGAAGACAAGAGCTTGCAAAATCATTGGGAGCTACTCAAGCTGGATTCATACAAAAGCATGGAAATTGGGTACCATTCGAATTGAAGCCGTTCATTACGATAAGCCGATTCATAAGAGATCGAATGTGATGCACGGTCAACCAACCGAATCGACACCAAAGTCAAATATCCATGCCGCTAATGAAATTCTCTGTATTTGATGAGTGCAAAAAGGTCCTATCTATTATCAACTATTATGAACTGCTGAAATCTGACCAGACCATAACAGGGAACTTGTACCGAACACAACTGATTCATTTGAAGCGAGCATTGGCCGAAAAACTCCCAGAATATGCGGTCAGACATGAAACCGTGACAACGCTCGGAAACATATTGCAATACCTGTTAAAAACTATTTAAAATTAAGTAGTTGGGATGTTTTGCCTCACCCGACTTATAGGCGTAGCCTCGTCCGACTACTATTTGTTTCGATCGATACAGAACTCTCTCTCTGGGATTCACTTCACTTTGGAAAAGAGTATCCGATATTGGCTTTTGACTCGGAATCCATATGTTTCCAGAAGGATGGGAAAAGGCCATAGGTAACATGGCCCAATACTTTGAATAAATTTTAAAAAAATCCACCATTTGTGAGTCATACGCTGCAATCATATCATGGCGCAATCATATAAATAATTACTATGACCGTAATATTATTAAAAAAATTGTAAACATTTTGAAATTATTACCGCGGTCATATACAACTATATTTTTTCTTTGAGCGTAACAGCAACTACCATTTGTTGTTCGTCTATAATTTTTTCTATAGATTTTTTTTATGCTTAAATAACTCATAAAACATTGATGGAATTTGTATGTAGTCGTCTGTATGTCTCTCTGATTCTCTGTATCTCTTACAAAGTATATTTACGAGTAAATATTTCCAGATTTATTTAGCCATGAAGTTTTTTCTATGTATAATACTGCTTGCAAAAACATACTATAATATAAAAGAAAATAAAATGGAATGGAAGAAAAAAAACTAGATAAAATACTGTTAATATTGTCACGATTACAAGTTTACCGTAATTGCTGTAATGTTTTGTAATTTCTGTAGCTCAGTGTACGCTACTAGAAAAAATGCAGTGCTAGTGGATTAAGAGTTATGTAAGAGACAGATTTATTTAAAAATTTACTTGTAGTTCAGTAAAGACATTGAAATATTCATCACAAAAGTATGTATGTATATTCTAGGGCCTCATAAGATTCTAAGACTATCTAGCTATGTCCGTCTGGCTGTAGAAATAGGGCTGTTGATAGGGCTTTCTGGCTGTTGATAGGGCCCAAACGTATGGAGGTAGCTAGATTAATTTTTCCACAAATACTCTCTGTTGAGATTGTTTGTTTGGTATTGAAAATGGAGAATTTTCGTCCATGATTTCATACAAATATCCACATACAAATGACCCCAGTAATACTGTTGGAGCAGTCATAAATACTGTTACGAAATTGCACTATCCATTTGAATTTAAAGGTTTTAACTTTGGGTTTCCACATCCACCATCTTTTGTATATCAATTGTATGTAATAAGTGGATACTTCTACTTATCAGCACAGTGCTGCCAACATTAACTCTTAAAGTTGTTAACATTAACATTAAGGCTGCTGAAAGCTCTAGAGATAGAGCATTCTAGTCGTGTTCGTTAGATAAAACTTCTAGAAGTAACAGCAAGATGCAATCAGTCGGCCACCGTTTTTAAAAGGTGAAAACGTAACAATATGTGGATTATGCGGCAATTCTGATAAAACTTTGGACAAACTAGTTCTAAGTACTTTGAAATTATAGTATGGCGAAAATCGGGCAATATTTGTCCATAGTCCTCATATAAGGTTCCCCTCAGAAAATGACCTGAACATTCATAATTTTCTTAAAATAACTAATACCAAGAAGAAATTGGATATAAACAAGTTTTATATGAACTTAAATCTTTCTACCAACTTTTGAGAGTATCGGTTTATAATTGACCCACCGCCCACATAAATTCTATATCAGAAAAATATTTTATTGTCAAATATTGACAGTGGGTATACAAGATTCAGCACAGATGAAGATAACACTCTCACTTGTTTTTTTTTGAGACTACAACAGAGAAAGAAAGTTGATAACATGTTACTATTAATCATGTTCTCTTAATGCCAACCACTGCTGTAGAGTGTCTTCGCTTAAATGTCTAAGCTAAATGTCAACAAAATAAAAACAAGTAATATAGCCATATGTGCCGAATCGTTTATAGCCTTCACCAAATTATACTTAAAAATTTTAAATATTTTTAGGTAAACAAAATTTAAAAAAATAAATTTTTCAAAATAGTTTTTTTAATTAATTTTTTTTTTTCAAAATAGTTTTTTTATTTTTTTAAATTTAAATTTTTTTGATGAAAAAAAAAATCGTGTAAAAAAAATATTTTTCCCGATTTTGACCCATTGTAGGTCCAACTTACTATGGCCTTATATACTTTGAAATATCTATCATTAGATATCCATATTGTCTATATTAATGAGTTAGTTATCTAGATATACATCAAAAATTGGGAATCGAAATTGTCCTGGTTTTTTTCTTATATCTCAGCCATTTGTGGACCGATTTTCTCGATTTTAAATAGCAACCGAACTGGGTCTATAGAGGATATATTGATGTACGAATCATGAATGTAAATTATTTGGGGGCTAAGGAAAGTTGATTTCAACATTCAGACGGTCAGAAGAACAGACGGACATGGCTATATCGACTCCGCTATCTATAACGATTCAGGTCGCAAATGAAAAATATAGAAGTTACAAACGGTATGACACTTGGTGCCACTCATGGTGAAGGGTATAAAAATTGATTCAAATAAAATTTATAGTCTAATGAAAATAGAATATTTTGAACAAGTAGAAACCTAAACTTTTTAAACTTCCTATAATAAGCAATAAAATCTCTGGCTTTTAAAGACATTTTATGTTTACGTGATATTTAATATCATCCAATTAACTCATTAAACACTCACTAACTCATTAAACACATTTCACATAATTCTCACGTATTTTGTAGCTGCAAACAACATAACACAACATTTCTTTGCGTGTATTTAATAAAGCATAAAAACTAATTAAACATTTCCATTATCACACTTACTTAAGCAAATAATAATAAAAAAAATTATATATATAATAACTATACATAATAAACATATTTAAATAAATATTGTATCTTAAGAAAAAAAGGCAAATAAGTGATAGGTTTATTATTCAAACACATTTCCTTATTAGAGAAAATTATTATTATAAACAGCCATAAACATAAAGCCAATTACCACAAACGTATCGCCACGTTAAAACAAATTTATAAAGAGGTAGAGAAAAATAAAGTCTTGAAACTATTGAAGTTGCGGTATAAAAAAATCTAGTTAAGTAAAGTGTTAATTTTAAAATCGTGATTTTATAAATTATCTTTTACTCAAAAGTATAGTGATTTTTCAAATTAAAAAAAAAGAAACGAAAAACGTTTAAACAACAAACTTGTTAAAAAATGATTAAAGATAATCACAGCATTCATTCATTTAAACACATTCTTTGCTTTGGCTGTATGAAAGAAAGATGATAATAATGATGATAAAGTTGGTTGGTTGGTTGCTGAAATCACTGCTTACCAAACAGATAAAAAAAGTGATAGAGATTTTGTAGGTAAAAAATATTTATTACAATGTTTTATGCAGTTAAAATGCTGTTAATACAAGTTATTTTATTTATTTATATTACATGTACTTTGGCTTTTTTTAAACTCTTTATAATGATTTCTGTTAATATAGATTTTTTTTCAAAATAACTTTGATTTATATAACAAGATAATAATGGGAATATTTTATATACACCAAATTCAAACCTGATTTATTCATCTTTCTATTACAATTTTACAGAAATTTTAATCAGCTTTTAAATGTTGCCTTTACAAATGTAGTTCAACATGTTTATGACCTTTTAGTAAAGCACATTTTATTGTGTAATAAATAATACTCAAAATATTAAAATTATTAACACCTTTGGAGCGTAGCAGAAAAATCTTTCATTACCATTGACATTAAGTTATTGGTTTATGACCAATAGCGTTAGAAAAGTTCAAAAACAATATCGAACGCTTAATTGTCAACATTCCTGCCATTATTTGTTTAAGAGTTGTGAAAAATTGGCTCTAAATAATCTAATGGTGCAAAAGTACTCCTGTGACCCAAAATTCAAGCAGTTTTTAGCGCTAAAGTGTTGCCAACTACAAAAAAAAAAACAGTTTGACAGCTGAGAGTTTAGGGTTAGTAAATTTCGATTACAACTCGCTTTCATTCTCGAACAATGTTTTAAAAATAATGAAAGTTGGGCGTCCATAGTATAAACCATGATACAATAATTGTAGAAGGTAGAATCACTAGGGAGAGTTTTCAATATTTAGCCAATTCTTGACGTTACAAGAATTGTATAATTGAGAATTTATTTTCTACTGAGTGTAACTTATATTGTTGAGTCATGGTATAAACAAAATTATACTATGCGATGAAGCACACTTTCATATTGATGGCTTTAGTAATCGTCATATTTCCGCATTTGGGATTTAAAGAAGCCACATTTGATTTGAGAATTTTGGGATTTAGACAACAATGGTGGGTCAAAATCGAAATATTTTGGTAATAAATCTGCCATTTCTAACTGGCTGATGTGATTGGCAAGAAATTTCACATAGGTACAGCTGAGGAATATTACGCGACGAACCCCAAAAGTCGTGGACTGGGTAATTCTAAATATTATTATTTGACACGGAAGACACAGATCACCCAAGCCATTTAAAAAGTTAAAAGACCAAGAATTGGAAGCATTACCCCATGAAGATTGTTGTAAAACTCAACAAGAAATTGCAAAATCATTGGGAGCTACTCAAGCAGCAATTTAAAACGGAAATTGAGTACCATACGAATTGAAGCCGAGAGACCTTGAAAGACGATTTTGCATTTCTGAAATGATGCTTGAACACTATAAAAGAAAATCATTAGTTGCGATGATAAATGGTTCCATTACAATCGACACCAAAGCCATATATTCAAGGCGGTAAGGTAATTCTTTGTATTTGGTGGGAGCAAACGGGTCCTATGAGCAGCTGAAATCTGACCAGATCATCACATGGAACCTGTACCGATCGCAACTGATTCGTTTGAAGCGAGCATTTGCTGAAAAACACCCAGAATATGCGGCCAGATATGAAACCGGAATATTCCATTATGACAACGCTTGGTAACTTGTTGCAATACCTGTTAAAAACTATTTAGAATGAAGTGGTTGGAAAGTTTTGCTTCATTTGCTTTATAGTCCAGATCGTGCCCCGTCCGACTACTATTTGTTTCGATCGCTGCAGAACGATGTCTCTGGGATTCGCTGCACTTTGGAACAGAGTGCCCGATACTGGCTTGATTCGTTCTTGGACTCAAGAGATGAACAGTTCTTCTGGCTCGGAATCCATATGTTGCCAGAAAGGTTGGAAAAGGTCATAGCTAACAACGGCAAATAAAAGCTAAATATTTGAAAAAATCCAGAATTTTTAAGTTATACAACCAACATTAATCTTTGGTTTTAGAAGAACCATAAAAATAATCGTTTAAAAATGTTGCATGTATCCCCACTTTGAGACTAAACAGCACGGATCCTAAGCTGCTTTTGGGGCCCTTCTTAAAAAAATGAACTCTAATACCTCTGCCAGGCCTACATTAAATTTTATGCTAAACTGATCAGCAGATTTATATCCAGAATATGTTGATTCTGCCCCACTGTGCATTGGACTAAACTTCTTCGAAAATGAGGCTGATCAACATGATAACAAAGTTTTTTATGCCTAAAAAGTAGACATCATGTGGTTTCACGAAGACGGTATCACATGTCATGCACAGGGTTGTCAGATTTTTTTTACCTCCATCGCCAAAAGCTAAACGAAAAATCGCCAAAAGTCGCCAAAATATTTTTTTTGGAATTCTACATACATATTTGGTTGGTAAAATTAACATGTTTAGAACGGCCAATGCTAAGCCTTTAACAATTCCAGCTGCATCGGATCTAAGTTTAATTGATATATGCTAATTTTGAACATTACAATTCATATTCCCCTGCAGATACTTTTGGATTTAAATAAAGTTAATGAATTTTGAACTACCGACAATTTCCAAAATGTCTGAGTTTGAGTATTAAATGAAATAAATACACAAAAACATTCATTCACTCCCAGATTTCAGTTTGCTTTTAACAATTCCAGCTGCATCGCAATAATTGTAAACTTGTGGCCAAAAATCTAACAAATTTGTTGAAATTTCACCTTTAAAGATCTAAGTTTAATTGATATATGCTAATTTTGACCATTACAATTCATATTCCTCTGCAGATAATTTTGGATTTAGATAAAGTTAATGAATGAATTTTGAACTACCGAAAATTTCCACATTTTAATATTGAAAATTCATTATATACTTTAAAAAGAGTTATATTTTCTGGAAACTGTTTAAGCATTTCTTTTAAAAGTTTTTTAAGTACAAAAAACCATTTTCTTTTAAAATTTCTACATCATATTCCTCCATTTTTATATTTTGTAATTCCGTTCCAAATTCTGTGCAAAAATCGATAGATTATAATGGCAGAAAAGAATCCGGCGAACCAATAGCCAATTTTAATGAGTATATTAAGTTATTAAGACGGCTTAAATATTTTAGAAGAAAAAATTAATATTGTTCAAACTATTTGATCGTGTATGCTACCTGCATCCATATGATCAGATAATACGTGATTAATTTTAATTATTAATTATTGGGTTAATAAATATCAAAGAAATGAAATTATTTCAAGAAAAACAATTAATTTGTTAAAAATCGCCAAATAAATCGCCAACTAGTCTGTAAATCGCCAAAAAATCGCCATGTCGCCAATTGGAAATTTTGGTCGCCAAAGGCAATGAAAAATAGCCACGTTTGGCGAGAAATCGCCACATCTGACAGCCCTGGTCATGCAGTCCATGAAACAAGTCAGTTTCTGCATGAGATATGTACTCTCTCATTTTGGTGATCAGAATTCGCTCTTTTGATCATGTGAACACCTTTCGATTTATTTTTATGGGGTTATTTAAACTCCATGATTTCTGCCAACAATCCCACAACCATTGAAGAAGGAAATTCATTAACGAAATTCATACACATTTATGCAAAATCGTCATGAACAATTTCGACAAAAGAGTGCGTTTGTTCCAGCAAACCCGTGGATGCCATTTGTCTGGTGTGGCATTTTATATATAGAGAACAACTTATGATTTTCATACATCATCATTATCTAAGTAAATGATCCGTGCTACCCAGTTTATGTCAGATGCTTTTTCATGTCGTTTGTATTGATTGTGTGATGCAAACATTTATTTTTAAAGAAAGAAGATGATAGTTCGATATACCTGCCTAAGTAGCGATTTGTAATATAGTTGATAATTTCTATATTCAAAACAGTTGCATTGATAATACAGTCTGACTCCTATGAATACTTATAGTTGTGGCTCATTTGACACCTATATGACATTTGAAATGCAAAAATTATCCAATTTATTGAATTAATCTAAGGTACAAGTAATTGTCACTTTACTGTCCCTAAGTAATCCAGAATGTAGTCAGTTTGTAATTCATAGTAAAGTTTGTTTTGATTCCTCCTTAAGGACAAACTATTTTTTTTCACTACAAATCATATATCATTTAGACTATTGTCATTACAATCGCCTCCCAAAAGGTTAAGCCACATTTTTGTATATTACAAAATATGCACAAAAACTGCAAACTTAATAAATTTGGCAATTTGCCCAAACCAAATAAAAAAGAAGCCGAATAAAAAATCATATTCATAGAAAATGTTAGTTCATGTCATCATTATGGATTATTATGCAAGATTTTATGCCAATATTTAATGTACAACCCAAAAAAAAAAAGAGAAACCCAACTAAACTGACAAAATATTAAAAATGGCAAGTAAGAAAAATAGCAAAAAAAACATATTTTATGCATTTATGCATGAAAACATGCATAATAATGTATAAATGCATTTTACTAGCAGCTCCCTGCTGCATAAATGCCAAATAACTGCGGATATTAATTAAAAGCAAAAATATTTTTTTTTTTTTTGCACTTACATGAATGAAATTGAACATTTTGGGGGAAAATTTTATAAGCATTTGCATAATTTATTTCGGAAAAAATATAAAATAACAGCAACAACAAACAAATTTGAAAATAAATGTTGCAAAATACAGCTTAAAGGCCTGTTAAGGCCATAAACATTTTGAAATGATTAATTATTTATCAACTGAAAAGTACAAAAAAAAACAATGTTAAAAAATCCACCAAATAAAATTATTCGTTGTTGGAAAAAAAAACAAACAAAAATGTTCATTTTGCTTGTTGTATCTATCATTTTACATATTTACTGCCGGCATAATTAAAATGTGGTAAATTGTTAAAATTTATCACTTTTATCACCAAAATGCACTGTGGTACGTGTTGGGGGCAAGGTGGTAAAAAAGGTTTGCTAGTGTTAGAGATTTTACAGTCGGGGTATTTATATGAAAGTAACCAGCAGTTCTGGGTGTCAGGCCTAAACTGATTTTTTAGAGTCACCACTGGGTACCTACATGATTTTAGTTATTTTAACATGTGAGTGTCCTAAGCAGGAGGTCAATTGAAACTACATACATCACAAAGAGATTGTCTGATAGCTGTTCCAAATTGACTACTTTGGACACATGGGATTCATACATAACTGGTTACTTGACTAGCAACATAACTAGTTATTTGTCCAAAAGTAAAGCTAATTGGCTAAAAATAGTCAGTATGAAAGACATCTCCTAATACGCATCCCAACCATAAAGCAGCTACAAAGAGACATTAATTTAGAGTCATCACTGGTTACCTACCTATGGGTTAATTGACCCCACATAGTTTACATAGAAGCTGCCTGATAGCTGGTCCCAATTGGGTGCTCCGACTAGTCGGAGATATTCCCGTCACAGACTCTGGGAATATCTGCAGACAAGCAAAACGATTCGCAGTTTGTGTTTGGTTTAAAAAAAGAGTAGTCAACGCATTGGACGGTATCATGGTTGCCTCAAACATATATTTGTTTACTGTAACCATATATATGGTTGATACAATCATGTGGATCGTAAATTAACCATATTATGGTTACCACAATCATGTAAATGGTTACTGTGACTATAATATAGTTAAAAAACTTGTAACAATATTGAAATGGTTACAGTAACCATGCCCAACTATATTTTTTCTCTGCGTGTAAGAGGAAGCTAATTGCCTCAAATAATCAGTCTAATACTCAACCCATCCAGATACCAGCTACAAAGAGACAGTATAATGGTATGTTCTTTGTAGTTTGCTCATTTTCGGGGAACTCACGTATTAGTGACAAAGATACAGTTCAATAATCCATTTCTTGTAAACAAACCTTCCTCCGACTACTATATACGGACCCCTAGAGGTCCGTAGACCCCTGTCTGAGAACTCTTGACTTAGAGACACTAAAGTGATAATTGATTTCACGACAGATTACCTGGGATGTATAAAGTGGACAATTTACTTTCCTTTACAAAGACAACAAAAAGTAAATATTTTTCGTGAAATCAATTATCAATTAAATTGGAGTCATCCAAGTAATCAGACATTAGTGAAAATTACTGTCTATTAGGGATACATTGACTACTTGCTTAACAGCTGGTTGGTTGAATAGTAAAGCTCCGACTTGATTTTTGGCAAAAAAATAAAATTAGTCATGTATAAGTAAATAAAAAATCTGAAATTGTATCTGTAAGCTTTCCCTGTGTCATAAACTTGCAGACTAATTAAATCTTTAAGCGAAATCTAATTAAAAATAGGGTTCCATGGCCATCATATTGAGCCACTGTACCTGGTGTTGCCTCAGAGTACCTACTGCATTATGATGATGTGTTGTGTGATGGTGGTGTGTTGTTGCTGAATGTGTGGTGTGGCCTGGTGTAGAATGGAGACGGCATTCAAGCATCAAATAATGCATGACATGGCATACATTACTCGAAATAACATTTTATACTTTTTGTCTCCGCAGTATGACGAACATGTGTCTGTCCGTCCGTCCGTCTGTCTGTGTCTCTATCTGTCTACAAACTGAAAATTAATTGCATTTGAATGCAATGCATTAAACAGAAAAATTTATAACGTTTTTTTTTTTAAATTTTTTAATTTGTGTGTGCTGTGTTGTTTTAACATTTTCGCAATATTTTCCATTTTTATAAATTTTGTGTGCTGACTGCCGTTTGTTGTTTGCGATTTTGTTTTGTTTTTGTGTTATTGCCATTTTCATTGACACAATGTATGGCGATGACATCGATATTGTTTAATCATATAAACACACTCTCTTGCATACGTCTAGTACATTCATTACAATGACAGACATTCATAGATACAAAAACACACATAGACACACTTGCCCCATTACCATCAAAACCATTCAAGAACGTTTATATTTCTGTATTCAATAAAATCGTTTATGCAACCCACCACTGTTCTCATCATCATCATCATCGTTATTATTAATTTTTATTGTCATCATCATCATTATTATGATCAGATAGTTACAATTTTGTGTCATTATGTTCGTGCCTGCCTGCATAGAATAATGGAACTACATATTCAGCAATGTCATTTACTTGTTTGTAATATTTTGAATTAATGTTTGAGTTTTATTTTAATTTTGTTGTACAGTGTCTGTATATTCTTTATTAATACAGACGTATAAAATAGAATAATTTTAATTAACAAAAAATAGATTTCAAGCAGTAGCATACAAATTATTTAATAATTCTGGAAACTATATTCAATATATAAAAATACTTTTTCGTTTATTTAAAAAAGTCAGAGATTTCATAAAGGGCGCCCCAAAATTCCAAAGATTCCATGATTATTGTGCATAAATGAGTGGCTGAATTTCGATGAATTTCTCCTTCAATACACTGGTGCTTGCACTGGATTTGTTGACGATAGACTTTCGACTTCAAATATCCCCACATTGACAAATCTTTGATGTTGACAACTACTTGGAACAGCTTCATTACTATGGATAGAAGAAGTAAATAGAGAATACAATGATAGTTTATTTGTTAATAAAAAATACTCAACGCACTACTTTACATGATATTTGTGGACACAAAAAGAACTAGTAACACATCTAGGAAACGATGGAGGTAGCTTTATGTTGGCATTAACTACTTTTTATATATGCTAGATCTAAGCAGTTCCTTAAGGACTTTCCCAGAATTGTTATTTTAACAACTGGTTACCAAATTTGCCATGTGCGTGACTAGGAAGAAATCAATGGACCATGAATAGATTACAAAACTACATTGTCAAATCTAGTCAAAAGTTTTCAACTTGTAAGATACTAATATATAAGGTTGCCGATCTTAGCGGCAACGTCTGCATTCTGAGCCAAAAGAACTGCTCATCTTTTGAGGCCAAGAACCAATCAAGGCAATATCAGATAATCTGTTCCAAAGTGAAGCGTATCTAGGGTGTCCATAAAACCGACAAATTTGAAAAACCGGTTTAATTAATTTTTGATTATTGTCTTTTAAAAAACCGGTTAAACGGTTTCGATTTTTATTTAATATGAAAATGGACGCTAATAGGAAATGTGTTAAGAATTATGTACTAAATCTTCGGAAATTTAGCATTTTTGAATTCTTAAGGCTCTATCTTTATGCAATTATTTTATATCTTTTACGAAATGTTGTCAAATGCTATAATTTTCTATAAAATAAATCAATATTTTTAAAAATGGTATCAAAGTTTTCCATAAATATGTTTGAATGAGCTTTAGAAAATATATTTCATTAAAACCGGTTAACCGTCTTACAAAAACCGGTATGTCAAAAAACCGAAAAGTTAAAAACACCGAAACCGGTGTAGTTTACAAAGATGAAAAAACCGGTTTTCGGTTTCGGTTTTGGATACTCTAAGCATATCCCAGAGAGAGTTTTCTGCTTCGATCGAAACAAATAATAGTCAGAAGGGGCACGGTATGGAATATAAGGCGGGTAAGAAGAAATTTCCCAACCACTTCATTCTAAATACAGTTTAACAGGTATTGCAACATGTGGCCAAGCGTTGTTATGATGGAATACTACGTCTTCAGTTGCATTCGCTACTGGTTCCCTATGATGGCCTGGTCAGATTTCAGCAGCTCTTAATAGATAAGACCCTGTTGCTCCCACCAAATACAGATAATTACCATGGCGCCATGGATATTTAGTTTTGGTATCGATTCGACTGGTTGGCCGCGTTTCACATATGATCTCTAACGCTTCAGGTTATCAATTCGTATGGTATTCAATTTCCCTACTTTTGGATGAATCCTTCTGCTCTCAAACGTTTTGAGATTGCTGCTTGAGTATCTCCCAATGATTTAGCAAGCTCTTGTTGAGTTTGACAACAATCTTCATGGAGTAATGCCGCCCCGGTGATGGTTTCTGGTTCCCCAGTATAATTTATTAAAAAAATAGGGACCTATAACTCCAACAGTCATAATTTCACTGATTCGCTGATGCACTGCTCTAGGATTTTGGGTACCCCAAATTAAATGGTTCTGTTTATTAATATATCCATTTAATCTCTATGTCAACGGCAACATACATGGGTATGTTTTGAATTTTTAAAATGCTGTAGCTCTGAATTGGATAATCGCCTATTTTTATGTAAAATTCATGTTCTCAAATCGCAAAGTCGATATCAAAATAAAGTAAACTATTTTAAATAGCCAAATATGTTCTTAATTATTTTGTAAAGGGTTCCGATGACCCCGCTCCAGGTGTGGATATTATAGCAAAAAAACTAAAAAATCCCATTTTTGGGATTTTTCAAAATTTTTTATAAATTTAAAAAATTGTTTTTATTTTTCTATACCTAATAGAGAAGTCTATATAACTGTAAAATTTTATTAAAAAAGTAAAATTTCAATAAATAAAAAAATTATTTTAATTTGAAAAATTTGTATCTTTGCAAAAACTCAATAAAAAGCATTTTTTATCATACCTATACAACCCCTTTTTTAAAAAAACAATGATTAAATGTAATGGTAAAACTGGTTATCATAAAATTTTTGAACCTTTTGTCCATTTCTAACAAAATAAAAAAAATAATACAGAAATTCCAACAAACGAGTTAGATATTTTTATGCTAACCGCAGCCATTCACCATACAAAACGTATGAACATACCCAGGTATGTTGCTGTTGACGTGTGTAAAGTAGATTCTCTGTAGACATAAAGTTTAAATGAAAATTGGTTTCGTCGCTCATAATTATATTGTTCAAAGCATTTTCTCTCGCAAGCAAAATTCACAATATTTTACACGTTCTTGCGTGGAGTATGATTTTATTTAATTGTTTATTATCAAGATTAGTTCTACTAAATAGAGAACTGATTCTGAACTAGGCTAACAGGGATGTGTAAAGTAACCTATTGACAACTCTGTACGTTACAAAGGATACAGAAGTAAATAATGAGCTCTAAATGTATAAATTGAAATCAAAGAAGTAACTACTTACTAGTGAAAAATTATTACTAAAAGGAATGCATTGACACTGAAGGAGTAAGGAGTGAGATCGAAAAATTCTTAACATACATATATGTTTATAAAAAAGAAACCACTAAACTTACAGCTTTAATTTTTTTTTTATTTGATTGAAATTATTATTACAATTTACAAAAAAAATTATTTTTATAGTTTTAATCACTAGTGATGAAATTTTGAACCTTTTTCGGAAACCCTTCCATTAACGTTTTTATAGTACTTTCTGTCACTTTGCTCGAACATGTAGTCCATCTCCGTTTAAAATCTACCACACTTTTGGACACCTTTTTTGTACTCTTCAATTCTCTTTTAACAAGAGCCCAATATCTCTCCACTGGCCTTAGCTCCGGGCAGTTTGGAGGATTTGCCTCTCTTGGTACAAATACCACATTATTGTTCTTGTACCACTCAAGGGCTTGTTTGCCATAGTGACAGGATGCCAAGTCAGGCCAAAAATAAGTGGACACATTATGAAGTCTTATGAATGGAAGCAGCCTTTTTTGTAAACATTCCTTGATGTAAATTTCGGTATTTATAGAGCCCGTTGTAACAAATGAGTGGCTTCTTTTGCCGCAACTGCATATTGCTTGCCATACCAAGAACTTTCTGGGAAATTTTGTCTGCTTTTGGGTCCTAAACTTTTCTTCAACATTCCCTCGAGCATCAGCAACATAAAATTTTTGACCTGGAAGTTGCGAAAAATCTGCCAGAACATACGTTTCGTCATCCATTATGCAGCAAGAATATTTTTTTATAAAACTTGACTTCAATTTCCGTGCTCTGTTTTTGGCCTCTAAATTTTTAGTAGCGTTCCTGTCAGGAACTTTTTGAGCCTTGTATGTTTTTAAACCTGCATTAGCTTTAACTTTTCGTACCAAATAGTCCGAGCACTGAGCTAACCGGGCTGCTTTCCTACCGGATGTGTTGGGAGCTCTTTTGAAAATGCGTTCTATTTTTTTGGCTTTAGAAACATCATGTGGACCATTCCTTCTACCTGAACCAGGTTTTCTATCAACTGACAAGTTCTCCCGGTACTGTTTAATAACATTGGAAACAGTTTGACGGCAGACCTTTGTATGCTTGGCCAACTTTTTGTAAGACCAAGTTGGGTTTTGTTGAAAATATTTAATAATTTCAGTACGCACTTTTTTCTGGTCACTCATTTTAATCAGATTAACAAAAAAATTAATATAATTGACATTACACATAATAACTGACATGTTTTTCAAAGGTAACTTGATCAAAAAAAAATTCAAATAATACTTGGGTTAAAAAATGTAATGAAAAACGTGTGTTAAGAATTTTTCGATCTCACTCCTTATATATTATCTCAAACGTGTGACATTATAATTCTAATAATATTTTTCGATTAAGTTATCAATTGTTTATTTTGTCAACTATTTTTCTAATAAAGTGTTAAAAACGTGATCACTTTTAATTTACAAACTTTAATGTTCGCCTTAAAAATATTTGTGTGGCATGCTAATAAAAGCTCTATTGTTTTCTAAAAACCACTTCATTTGCTGGAACAAAAACACAATGGCACTAACAGCAGCAGCACATACCAAACAGAAAAAAACTAACGCACGAACAGAACAAATTAAATGTCAACTGCAACACATAGACGCGCATTCAATGACAATGACGCCGCTATAGCAATATTCTGCATAAATAAGTTTTGTTTTGTGTAGGCAAAAACCAAAGAGTAGAAAACTGGCATAACCATCCACCACGTCAACTGGAGATAAACCAATAGATAACGAAACATAAACTGGCAGAAAAGACATGTAAATGGTGTTGTAAATTGTTAAATTATGAGACAATTTAAATGCGTAAATAAAGGCAACACCATCACCAACCAACTAGCCGGCAATAAAAGCAACACCATTCTCATCAATGATGATCAGCGGCATCGCATCATCATGATTTTAGCCATCAACATTTTTATTTTATCAGATACAACTGGCAATTCCCAAATGCAGGAGCAGCAACATAAAACCAGCAGCAAGCACCAGTGACACACACACTCAGCGGCCATGAGTAAAATATGCGCTAATTGTTTTAAATAATGGCAGGCAACCAACCAGCCCCGGCACACACAGCCAGTCAAACATACCAGCCTGCTATTTTATTGAAAATAGAAAAAGCTAAATGTAAAATGTAAAATATACAGCCATTGGAGCCTCATAAGTAACTGAGTAGTATTTATGTACGCATTTATGTGCGCCACATTTTACCCAAAAAAGGAAATTGGAAATTCATTCAAATACATTCGAACTCACTCACACACATCATACACACTTTGTAAATGCTTTGCAAGTAAATAGCAGCAGTAACGCCATCGAAGCAAATAAAGTACTTAAAACCTAAAATAAAATGTGAACTGAATTAATGAGAGAGAAAAGAAAATAAACGATTTACTTACAACACACAGATACTCCTTATACGCTCATAATGATGTTAAAACTGCACAGTGGATACAAATATATTTTGGAAATGTAACTGCCATTTAAAAAATAAAAACTTAATTTATCTGTTTAGACTTCATTGACTTTTGGGAATCTACATTTGTTTAGTTTTAAAAATAAATGTTAAAAATTTATAAATTATCTTCATTCCAACCCACTGTCTCAGTGCTGGTGCTAATAATGATGACGATAAAATCAAACATTTTGCCTATTATTGTCAATGAGTTTTATATAGTAGGAAGTGTTTGTTAGCCGTTGCATTTACCCTGCATTTTTTTCTCAATGTGCAGCTAATTTTGTGTGTGAGCTGCTTTTGGTTATGGGTACTTAAGTTAAAAAAAACTTAAATGCCGGAAAAATCATAAACAATTGTTGTTAATAAAATCAACAACTTATGTATGTACATTATGTTTGTATAGACAACGACGTCATACCAACCAATTTTATGGTTAAAATCATAAAAAAAGTAAAACTGCATTCATGTAAGAGGACTTTGAATGTAGGAAAACTGTTAGAGATTTATTTTGGTATTGGTGCCACAAAAGAAACTAAATAAAATGACAAATATTCAATGGAATTATTTCCTTGTTTAAGTCTTAACGTTATTTGTACATTGCTATTACTAGGAATCGAAAGCCGACCTTAACCCTTTGTCGACCGACGGTACTTATTGGTCCATAACAATAATAAGCTTACAAAATAAAAACAAAACATATTTTGACACTTTTTTCCCAAAAGTACTTTGAAGTGCACTATCATCTTTGGAATAATATATTTTTTTTGCCTATTGGCAAATTTGCTTACCCAGAATAATTTATGTTGTAATGACAAAAAATACTGTTTCGTAAAATACCATAAAATGGACTTGTAATAGAAAATTTTATAAAAGTTACAAAACTAATCAATATATTAATAAAATGTAAACAAAAATCTATGAGTTTTTTTTTATCTTTTGGCTGATGCTGACCCAACGGTACCAGGTCCCTTTCGGATCCATGCAGTTCCTCCACAAAGTTAAAATTTTGTAAATGACTTCCTGAAGTCCTTATTTTCAATATTTCATAAAAAAATAAAAACTTTTTCAAGGATTTAATGTCTTGATCCACAAGGGGTTAAACGAATGACTTAAGTCTCCAATTTTCCCATGAACCGATTATTCGATTAATAATCTTTTATATTGGTAAATTTGTTTAGGTTTTCTATATCATTATTGACTTGTAAACAAATTTTATGAAATGTCTATATTCGAATTTATGATTATTCGAATTTAAAATTATTAAAATTGGTTAATCGAATAACATCTAAAGCAGTAATTGTTCATGTTTATTGTCTTTGTTAGATTTTACAATTGCCTATGATTATTTAGTTGATTAATTTCTTTCGTTTATCCCATGATTCTAGTATTCTATTCGATTTTTTGCTAATATGTATCTAAAATTAAAAACTTTCAAATGACTAGTGCGAATAATCGTTTACTCGAGTAATTTTGAATAATCGTTTCTTTTAATTTTTCAGTGAAATTAATTTATTTGCATAGAAATTTAAGAATATATAAATTTTCATATTTAACTATTATTCGAATAATTTAATCGGTTATTTTAAAATTATTCGAAATTTCTTATAAAAGAATAAATTTAAGACTCTTAACAATTCAAGGTAATTTTCTAAGACGAATAATTTTTACTCGAGTAATTTTAATTTTTTTTTACGAAAACTCTATTTTTTTTAACAATTTTTTTAATTTTCAAAAAATCATATTGGATAATCGTTTTTACGCACGATTTCTCTTAGTTTTCCAATATAATTATTGATTTTCATACAAATTTGAAGAAATATAAACTTTCAGATTTAACATTATACGAATAATTTAATTTCTTATTTGAAAATTATTTGAAATATATTATAATATAATAAATTTAAGACTCTTAACAATTCTTGGTAGTTTTCTAAGACGAATAATTTTTATTCGAGTAATTTTGATCGTTTTTACGATTATTTTGGACCAAATTTTTTAATTTTCAGTAAATTATATTGAATAATCGTGATTTCTTTTAATTTTCCAATATAATTATTGATTTGCATACAAATTTGAAGATATACAAATTTTCAGATTTAACTATTATTCGAATAATTTAATCGGTTATTTGAAAATTATTCTAAATTTCTTATAATATAATAAATTTAAGACTCTTAATTTGTTGGTAATTTTTTAGGATGAGTAATCGGGTAATTTTAATCGTTTTTGGGAAAACTTGATTTTGGGCCAAAATTTTTAATTTTTAGTAAATTATATTGAATAATCGTGATTTCTTTTAATTTTTCAATATCATTATTGATATGCATACAAATTTGAAGATATATAAATTTTCAGATTTAAAATTATTCGAATAATTTGATCGCCTATTTTAAAATAGTTCCAAATTTCTTATAATAGAATAAATTTCAGACTTTTAAAAATTTTTGATAATTTTTTTAATACGATTAATTTTTACTCGTTTTTCCGAAAACTCAATTTTTGGACCAATTTTTTGAATTTTCAATAAATTATATTGAATAATCTGATTGCTTTTAATTTTTCAATATAATTATTAATTTGCATACAAATTAAAGGATATATAAATTTTCATATTTAACTATTATTCGAATAATTTAATCGCTTATTTGAAAATTATTCCAAATTTCTTATAACAGAATAAATTTAAGACTTTTAACAATTTTTGGTAATTTTTATAAGACGAGTAATTTTAATCGTTTTTGGAAAAAATTAATTTTGGACCAAATTTTAAAATTTTCGATAAAAATAAATTTTAAATTGATTTTATTGGTGAATTTAATAAACTACAAGTTTTCTTATGAATCTATAATTTTTTTTTAGTCGGTTTAACGAATAATCGTATAAACATATTTTTTGTTTTAATTTTTCAATATAATAATTGAATACAAATTTAAAGATTTATACAAAATCAGATTTAACAAATATTCGAATAATTTAATAGCTTCTTTGAAAATTATTCGAATTTTTTTTTCTTTAATAATAGATTTTGGACTCTCTAAAATTCTTAAGACAGACAACTTTCCCGAATAATCCATTATTTTTTGTCCAATTCGGTAAAAATTTAGCCATTTTTCAAACTCATTTCTTAATTTGGACTTTGATTTTTTTATGAATTTATTAGAAATAAGAGGAAGATGTTAAAAACATATTTGGACATCCATTATGAAAGATATTGGCAAAAAAAAATAAAGTCAAGGTAAAAACTGTAAGAGAAATAAACAGGAATCTTCTTTATTTTATCTAACCATTTTATTACAAAGTTTCATTCATTGAAATATGTCCATCAATTTGTTCGGGTGAGAAAAAGCATGACAGGCGTATAGCAAATTCGGAATCGGAATTATAAGAAAATTACCAAAAGAAAGTATGGGTCTAAAATTAAAACTTAGTTCTTAGAATTTTTCGTAGATTGCAAGATCTACAAGTTACAAGCTGTAAAACGTTATCTTAACCAAATTTAGTCGACTGTAGCTAGAGTTGTCAAATATTCGACATATTCTAAAAACCGGTTTTCGAATAATTCGAAAAAGCATAATTTTTAAAAACCGGTTTTCGGTTTTTTCTATCAAAAACCGGTTCGAATAACCGGTTTTTAGCCTTTTGAATTTTTTGTCATAAATTATTTTTCCCCAAAAAAGATTTTTTAAAAATAAAAAATTAAAAAAAATTTGGAAAAAACTTTTTTTTAAAAAAAATAAAAAATTATTTTTATGTATAATTTGGTGAAGGGCATATAAGATTCGGCACAGCCGAATATAGCTCGATTACTTGTATTAAAATTATTAAAAATTGTCGCATAAAATCGTAAAATAAATTTTAAAAAATATTCGATTTTATCGAATAATTCGCGACAAAAAAACCGGTTTGTCGAATAACACGAAAACCATCCTTTTGTAAAAACCCCCATTTTGTTTCTCGGCATATTGATATCATAATCTGAGAACAACATATTATGATTCAACACAAAAATGGTTATCACAAACATATACTTGTTTACTGTAACCATATATATGATTGATATAATCATGTGAATCGTAAATAAACCATATTATGGTTACTACAATCATGTAAATAGTTACTGTGACTATAATATTGTTAAAAAGACTTGTAACAATGTTGAAATGGTTACAGTAAACATGCACAACTATATTTTTTCTCTGGATGTACCAATAGTTATGTGAATATCGAAACACTTTAGCTCTGGCATATTTACAAGACATGGTTAATCCAATGGTTTTTAGTATTACAAATTTACACAAGTGTAATTGTAGATTTATGTATATTGTTGAGAGGGTTTTGAAAACTGTTGGCTTTTTGCTACCTTTGCATATTTGCTATGAATTGTAAATTCCACTTATATCTTATTTTAAACTAGCGAAGTTATTAGTAAATTATTACTGAACTTTACCATAGTTTTAAGTGCCAGCATTTTATTAAGATTTTTTTATAACCCCTATTATTATATTATTAAGTATGAATGCCAACATATGTTGGACTATAAAAAACACTGCTGGTATTTATATTTAACAAATCACATATAATTTATTTAATAAAATTCCAAACAATAAACATTGGTATTCCTTCTAAATGACTAATGGAACTGAAGGCGATGGCAGTGTTGCTATGTCCATTTAACTTTTACCTTAGCTTTTATAACAAATTATACCACAGACCTAAATCCTTAATAAAATATTACTTCTTTTATTGTCTTTTGTTTGTTTCTTTCTTCATTTTGTTAGATGGTCGCTCATGCCTTTCTGCAGCTATTTGTTTGTTTTATTTCCTTGAACTTTAATTGCTTGTTAGTGGGTTTTTCGTTTCCTTCAAATACTTCACTTGGTTGGCATTTGGTTCTAGTAAAACTTTTTCTTTTCTAAATGAACGTTTATATTTATTAATAAGGGGTTTTGAGTGGAAAAACATACATTTGTTTTGTCTGAAAATAAATAATGGAACATGCAAAGTTTATGTTGGAAATTTGTTTAAATACTAACTTGGAATTGTTACTATTTTCAACCTTTTAATTAAGTTTAGTTAGCTAGAATTTGTGGGTGTGTTTCTAGCTTTCGTTTTTTTCCTTTTATTTGATTTATAGTTTTAGTAAATTTGGCTTAATTTTAGTTGCTACTTAATTGTAGGAATGTAACAAATTCTTTATTTGTTTGTCAAGGGAATTTAGCGATTATACAGCATTGTTATATAAAACAGTAAATTAATGCTTTAATATTTTGTATTTCTATTAGTTTATTAAAATTATTCAAAATCCATATGAAAGTATCGATTTTATAAAAATAGTGCAAAAATATCGAGTTAATTTTGTAGCTATTTCCCATCCTCAAAGTTATTAATAATAAGAATTGGCAGACGTCTTCAAAAGTTTTGTTCTTTTTATAAATAAATGTTTTTTATAAACAAACTCATGCAAAATCATTAATCTAAGTAGAATTTCATTGTTTTTCATTCACATCACCACAAATGGAATGAAGTCGAATAGAAACACAGTGGGTGTTGTAATGGTCATTGCTACCCAAGTACCCACTCTCGGGTGGCTAAAATGACCATAAATATGAATTTACACAAACAAACGAAACTGATTATTAGTTATTTGTATAGAAATAATGAATGGTGGTGGAGTTGTTGCCTGGCCGGCTGAGTTAAACAACGTATAAATATCAATATATTATTACTGCTGGTAGTGGAAGAGTGCAGTAGCAGCTGCATTAACACCATCCAGTAACACATTAAAACACTCCTTGCCAACTTGAAAACTTGTTTATGCTAACAATCCTCAACACCATCGTTATAATCATCAGCACCATTTCCACCACGACTGCCTCCATCAGCATCATACTCATCATTATTGTCAGTGAAATCTCATTGTAAAAGAGAGACAAAAAAAAGAAAAATAAGAAAAAAAAACTACATTGCATGGCTTGGACATTATATACATTATTATTGATTACCTGTCGACAAGTTTTAATGTCTGCCACAGTCAGTGAGTCTACCAGCCAACCAACCAGCAAACCAAGCCAACCAATGCAAACATTCATCTAGCCAACATTGATGAATGACAGCTACCACCCCTGTTGCCTAGAAGTACATAAAACCATTTATAAATACAACTGTTTGTCAGCCAGTGTGTAACACTAACGATTTTCTATAATGCAATTTTAAAATTTCCACAAAAAAATGTTTATTTTGTTGTTTGTGGCCATTGTAAAATCTAAACAATATGTGCAATTTAAATTACACTGTACCGAGTAATATTGATAGAAGTGCGGTATATGATGTAAAGGGATTGGATTATTTAAAATCTTGTTGTTTAGACTTGTATATATCCAAGTACAATTTATACCAATTTCGTTATAATAACTTTATTGAAAGTTAGTTTATGCACCTAGAGAAACATTTTAAAATGAAATTAAAGTTATAAAATACTAATCTTGAGCTTCTATTATAATAACCTTCACCATGAGTGGCAACGGTATATATAAGTTTGTCATTCCGTTTATAATTTCTACATTTTTCATTTGCGACCCCACAAAGTATATAAATTCTGGATCGTTATAGATAGCGAAGTCTATAACGATATCTTACATACATGATTCTTACATCAATATATCGGGAATTCTTCCGGCTCATTTGCTATTTAAAATCGACAAAATCGGTCCATAAATGGCTGAGATATAAGGAAAAAACCGGGATGTCCTTTATTCTTGGCCAATTTTTTATCTATATCAGGATTACTAAGTCATTAATACATACAGTGGTGGCCACCAATTTAAGACAAATACTTGAATTTTTTTCATCAACTGAATTTTAAGTGCGTTAGAGCCAAAATAATATCCGCTGTTAATAACAGGATATGACCGAAACTAATGGAACTAAAAATACGAAATTTGGTCCGAATATTTTATAATAATAGAAAAATCTTATGAGTTCGTGGTGAATATGTATGAATTGTTACAGTCGAATAAAACACACTTGTGTGTTAAAACAGTCCTCATGCATACATATTTGTGGAAGTATTGGAAAAAATAATTGACAATTACATGGAATTTAGCAATTTTTGTCTTAATTACCTGGCCAATGGGTGAAAATCGGGAAAAATATTTTTTAACCCGAATTTTTTTCACCAACAACATTTTTTTCACCATCAAAATTTTTTAAAATAAATTTTGCAAAAAAAAAAAAATTCCCTATAAGCACCAAAGCCCCAAAAATTCAAGCACTTGAACATTTTTGTTGGAATATGACTTGAATGCAAATGTAATTATGTTTTAAACTTGAAAAATGTTTGAAAAAATTAAATATTTTTCAAACAAAAAACATATGGCTTGAATTTATGCTGCCTTTTTACTGGCAAATGCTATTGAAATAAAGTGTAATACAACTGTAATTTAATTGCATAACTATAATTCAAGGCTTGAATTATTCTTGCTTTGTCGTCGTTTACACATGCAGATTTTCCTCGATTTTCCTTTACTTTATAGGCAAGAGAGGCAAGAGGAATAGAAAGGGGTACACACTCTGATGTACTTGAAATTCGTTTTGTGTTTTCGTTCGTAATACCTACATACACACAAACATGCACATTAATGTGCAAACTGTCTGCAATAAAAATCTTTGTGTGTAAACGCGAATGCAAGTTTAAAGAAGAATAATAAAATCTTATTTGCGAAAAATCTTACAGTGTAAATGGGGACATTCAACTTGAATTCCAGTAAATTTGTTTATTGGGTTGTTTCCCTAAAAATATTTAAAAATTTTATTTTAAAGCATAATATAACAATAAAAGGTAGAATCACTACAAAATATGTTCTCAATTATACATGCCTTGAATTGTCAGACTAATATAAAATAAAAAATAAAAGTACAATTGAAATAAAACATCAAAAATTAACTAAATTGTAAAATAATTTAAATTCAATTTAAATGTTCATTTGAACAAAATCTCGTAAGATTTATAAAATGTCCTGCAAATAAAATTAAAGAATGGAGTGCAGCCTGCGGTGTTGAGCTGAAGAAACACTCCCGGATTTGCATGCATCATTTCAATGACTCCGATTATTTGGAACTGCATCAAGCCACAAAACGTGCACGTCTAATGCCAAATGCGACACTTTATCTTGAGCCAGTAAAAGGCGTAAATGATTTTTTTCTCAATTTTAATTTGTTATTATTCGTATTTTTGGATTTCTGCTTTTTTATTTTTATTTGACGTAACAAGGCATAGCATTTTAAACTCTCTCCCTAGTGATTCTATCTTCTAATGGTTGTATCATGATTTTAAAGTATAATTTGAATTTTAAGATTTAATTTAATTCTAGCTGGATACAAGTTCATATTTAATAGAAACTTATTTTATTAAATTAAAAAAAGTTTGACAAAACATAAGAGATTTTATGAAAATATTATAAAAGCTCTTTTTTATGAAAAAAATATTTTGATGCCAATTTTTTTTATAAAAAATAGTTTTTCAAAATCGCTTTTTTGAAAAAGCTTGCTGTTGTACACAAAAGCTTTTTTGTATAAAATGCTTTCCTATGAAAAGCGTTGGAAAATTTGGAAATTAATTGGGAAAACACCCGTTTTAGTGAAAAAAACTTTTTATCCAAAAATATTTTTTTCCAAAAATTTCCTTTAATGTTTAATCGATCTTATTCATAATAAAACTAATTTTTGTGTGGAAATTTTTGGAAAAAATATTTTTTGTTAAAAGAAGTTTTCACAAATCAATTTTTTATTTTTTTTATTTATTATTTTCAACAACCTAGCACATTGGCCATAATCTACTTAATAAAATTTTTAAATTTTGTTTAAAAAGCTCTTACCCACTACAGCAAGCTTTTTCCAAAAAAAAAAAAAAACAGCAAAGTATTTTATTGCTTCGAAAATGGCGAATTTTGTACCAACATCCCTGAAAGGCGATTTGCATGTCCGAAATGATGCTTGGACACTATAAAGGAAAATAATTTTTGCTTCGAATCATTACTTGTGATGATATCCATTATGATAACCTGATGTGTAGAGATCGTACGTGAAGCCCGACCAACCAACCGTATCGACACCAAAGCTAAGGCAGGCGCATTAGCAAACAAATTAAAATTTGTTCTACATTTTTCTTTTTTCCATTTCGAAAAGCTTTCAGGTTTTGAGGGGATCCTCTGGATTCGCGCCTGCGTTAAGGTAATTCTCAGTGTTTGATGAGAGCGAAATGGTCCTATCTATTATGAACTGCTGAAATCTGATCAGACCATCACAGGGAACCTTTACCGATCACATCTGATTCGTTTGAAGCGAGCATTAGCCGAAAAACTCCCAGACATGAAACCGTAATATTCTATCATGACAAAACTCGACCACATGTTGCATTACCTGTTAAAAACTATTTAGAATGAAATGGTTGGGACATTTTACCGAACACGCCTTATAGTCCAGTCCTTGCCCCGTCCGACTACTATTTATTTCGATGGATGCAGAACGATCACTCTGGAATACACTTCAATTTGGATCAGAGTTTGCGATATTGGCTTGATTAGTTTTTGGCCTAAGTGAAGATCAGTTCTTTTGACTTGGAATCCATATGTTGCCTGAAATATGGATAAAGATCATAGCTGCAATGGCATTGAATAAATATATATTTTACAAATGTTTCAAAATAAAAGCTAAACATTTTAAAATATTTCGCATTTTTAAGTCATACACCCAATAATTTTTTTTGGGAAAGATATTATTTGTAATGAAATTACTGAAAAAAAAAGTTTTGAAGAAAACTGTTTTTATAAGACTTTTTATTACAAAAAATTTATAAAAACCCGTTTTGGAAACATTAAAAAGATTTTTTTCATAAAAAAAGTCTTTTACATTTTTTTTTTTAAATAACGCTGAATACATTTTTCGTTACACTGTCTCTCACAATAATCTTTCAACAACAAATACATCTATTAAATTGTAGACAATGACTTGTGTTGCTACAATAAATTTGCATAATTTAGTTCAAGTCTTCTTTACAACTTACAACTTATAACTTTATTTCTATTACAGTGATTGTTTTTATGTTCCAAAACACTTTATACAAAAAGAAAGAAGATACTTTTTTCCTTTCCATTTTTTAGACTTGTATAAAACCTAAATGTATTTTTATACATTTGAATATCTGTATTGAAGTGTGTTAAATTTTCTTTTATTTTGCTAAATTGACAGTAATTTTCAGTTATTTTTACAGTTCATTGGTTTTGATAATAAATACTGTTACTATTGCTGTCGGTGGTTGCGTTTATGGTTTTAGATGTAAATTTACAAAAATAAGATACAAAAACCATATGCTAATGTGGATATACAGATACAAATCTATGTTTTATATGATTGAAAATAAAGAGTAAACATTTGTATTTATTTTATATGAATGTGTTTTAATTTACCTTTACATAGATGTAAATATGTGTTAATTTATTTGCTGTTTAGTTTTTGCTTAAAACAACGTATGTGGCATTGGAAATTTGTTTAAAATTTTCAATTTATGTAAATTATGAATCAAATATGCAAATGAAATGTATTTTTTATGTTAATGCTTATAAGTGTTAAATGCGTTTGATATGTAGGAAGATCATATCTATTTATTAGAGAGATTTTCTTCTACTGGAGATGTAAACTACAACAATTGGTAAACGGTTTAACGCTCGAGGGTTATCGAAACTGCTAAACGACCATAGTCGTTAAATGTTATTTATTAATTAAAATATAATAAAAAACTGAAATAATAAATCCTGTTAGCGCTTTTTCTTACAATACAAGAAAGTTATAAAAAACTGAACATTTTTACTCATTAATAAATAAGGCTTTTTTAAGGGCTTCGAGTTTTTTTTTTAACAAAAAGAGGTTTTTTCTTAATAGTACCTATCAAGAAATTTTTAAATATATATTTTTAACGATTATTTTTATGTAAAATTTACGTTTTTAAATTTCAAAATAATTGTATGTAATGATTAACAAATTCTTGTTTTTTCTTTCGTTTTAGGTGAGCAATTAATCGATAAAATCAATTAAAATACTGATAAAATCTCTGCTCAACAAATCGTAAGTAATACATAACGTATACGTAATATTTATTTTAGACAAGATAAATATTAAAAATACGTTACCTCACTGCGTATACGTAATATGGAATATTTTTAAAATATTTATCATACGCCTCAGTGACTTTGTTTTACATAAACAAATGTTATTTATTTTTAATACATAAACTTCTTTTATTAAATCTGTTTTAATGGTATTACTTTTAAAGCAATTTTAAAAAATCCATATTAAATATTGTTTAATAAAATTGATGGAAAACGTAAATACAAACAATATAAATTGCATAGCAATTCCCTAATGTATGAATTGTATCCGTTAAAAAACACCAGTTACAACTGCAAACAACTCCCTACATCCTAGAAAAAATGATTGTAAAATTGTTGTGTGATCATATACATATGTATGTATACATTAGGGTGGTCCCTAAATAATGGATGTTTCCAAATAAAATAAAATTTGTATTCATTCTCAGATATCATTACTCACAAAGTTTATTCTGGCATCAGCAATTGGTGAGCTGGATCAAAGGATAAAATCGTAATTTAATTTCATGTTTTTGTTTCATATTACTCCCAAAGTAAATATGAAATATCATGGGAAAGGTATCAGAAATTATCATGTAAATAAAAAAAATATTCGAACTTTTGTATATATTGCTAACAATTTTAAGTTTTTAAAAATGTTTGATACAAGTATTTAAATAAATACGTTATGAATCTTATATAATTTTACCGAAATTCTGTCTACCTATTTTCTTCTTCAAGACACAAACTTTTTCTTTAAATTATATTTAAAGTCGTAAAACAATAAATTTGCTATTATGTGAAAACCAAATTTCTTCTTTTATTGCATAAAATAAACAGATAAAGCCTGACAAATTATCCACGTTTGTTTTGCGTGAAATGTTGCAAGCATTTTAGTTAAGCTTTATAATCCAATTCATTATAAAGTGTTATATATCAGTTTTAAGTTAGTGAAATTATGCTTATTTATTGATTTTGTATTGTGATTGTCTCGAACATATAGCTAATATTAAAACTAGAAGAAAATAGGTTTCGAAAAATTCAAATTGAATTCAGATTGAATTTCAAAAAACTAAAAATACAGTTTTGTTGAATTTACATGAGGTTTGTAATATTTTAATTTTAACTAAATAATTTTAATAATTCTATTTCTAATTTTGAAAGAAACAAAATTTTTGCCAAAAATTATTAGCGTATTACATAAAAATGCGAGATTTTTTCAAATGTTTAGCATTTATTTTGAAACATTTGTACAATATAAATTTATTCAAAGTAAGGGCCATTGTTAGCTATGACCCCTTTACCATCTTTCTGGTAACTTTTAAGGCAAATATAGGATACTTTGTTCTGAAGTGAAGCATATCCCAGAGAGAGCGTTCTGCATCGATCGAAACAAAAAATAGTACGAACGGGGACTATAAGGCAAAACTTCCCAACTACTTCATTCTAAATACTTTTTAACAGGTATAGCAATATGTGGCCTAGTGTTGTCCAGATGGAATATTACGGTTTCATGTCTGGCCGCATATTTGGGGCGTTTTTCGGCCAATGATCGCTTCAAACGGATCAGTTTCGTTTGGTACAGGATTCATGTGATGGTCTGGCCATATTTCAGCAGATCATAATAGAATACAGAGCACTAACTTAGCGCCAAGGATATTTGGCTTTGGTGTCGATTCGGCTGGTTGGCCGGGTTTCACATACGATCTCTTATGCTTCGGATTATCGTAATGAATTCATTTTTCATCGCCAGTAATGATTCAGTGCAAAAATGATTTTCTTTTCAAGCATCATTTCAGACATACAGCATCGTCTTTCAAGGTATAATTGGGATAAATTCTGCTGCTTGTAAACGTTTCGAAATTGCCGCTGGATTAGCAGCCAATAATTTTGCAAGCTCTTGTTGGGTTTGACAACAATATTCATGGATTAAAGCCTCCAATTCTTGGTCTTTAAACTTTTTTTTCACTTCTGAACTGCAAAAACCATCTCTGGCACGTAGAAACCGATGAAACACATTCACCATAAGTTCGGTGAGCAATCGGTGTGTTTCAGCGGCACTTTTTAACCTTAACTCTTTACGGTTTAGTGGTCACTTTACTAACCACCTTTTCTTTTTCTATAGTCTTTAAAACATAGTTTATTGGTATTTTGTTTGCAAAACTTTGCCATCAGGGTGCTCTGGTTAGATAAATATATTAATTTGAAAATATTGTAAACCGCGACTTTCACGCATTCAATAAAAAAACTACAGAGTATTTATTAGACTGTACAACACCAAAAAAAATTACGAGGTCTGACCAATAAATTTTGACAGAGGACACAAAAAAAAGACACGTGTATCGGCGTTTTGAAAGTTTACATCTGAATTTCATTTGAGGGGGGTTAAAGTTTCCCAATTCTGGCACATTCTTATTGTTAATCGTCATAAGAAACCATTTCATCCTTACATTTTAGGTATAAAATGTGTTCAGCAAAGTTATGTAAAATGTTATTGAGAATATTTTTGTAGAATATGTTAACCCTCTAAATCTTCAAGGCATGGGTCTTTAATGTCCTTCTTTTAAAAATGAGCAAAAAACACCATTACAACAGGGATTTAATGGGTTAAAATGTTCCGCAAAAATATTATCCGTAAAATTTTACTATTAGTCCCTAAATACACCAAAACGGAAAATTCAACCAGAAAGTCAGAAATAAGACATAACAAAAGAGAGCATAGGGTTAATTTCGCATTTATTAAGAATTTTATTTTAAAGAACATTTTAGGTATAAAATGTATTCAGCAAATTTATGCAAAATGTTACGGAGAACATTTTTGTAGAATATGTTAACCCTCTAAATCCTCAAGGCATGGGCCTTTTTTGTCCTTCTTTTAAAAAAGAGCAACAAACTCCATTAGAACAGGGATTTAAGGGGTTAAAATGTTCCGCAAAAATATTATCCGTGAAATTTTACTATAAGTCCCTGAATACACCAAAACGGAAAGTTCAACCAGAAAGTCAGAAATAAGACACAACAAAAGAGAGCTTAGGGTTAATTTCGCATTTATTAAGAATTTTATTTATTCATCAAATTCAGTGTTACTTTACAATTTCGTTTGTTTGGTAAAATTTGTCAAAATATTCGATTTCCAAAAAAATATACGAAACGAAAATTTGTATCATAATTATTTTTAATGCCAACCGCCACGGTGGTTACTAAACTAACCACCTATCTCCACAAAAAACCCTGGAATAGTGTGATTTTTTATATGTTTTGATTTATTTTTTCTTACTTTTTATAATAAATTAATCTTCATCAAAGTAAAAATGCAATTGTTTTGATTTTAAACTAACTTTCAGTTTAGTTGGGAACATCGAGACCTTATTTTTTCTCCATATAAACGGGATAACTCTAATAAATATACATATTTAATTGTTAAACATTATGTTTTCATGTATAAAGAAAGAAAAAAACAACCTGAACATTATTGCTACACATATGATGTTAAAAAAGTTTATTTTGTTGTTACGTTTTCGAAAAAGGTATTCGGAAATATTGTTGAACAAAAGGTATGACGACAACAACAAATGACTCCATACAACAGTTTTCTGCTGAAGTAATTTTCCGCAACGACATGCAAGAACTGTTGGGAGACACGTGTATTTTGTGTTACGTTTTCAACAATAAAACATGCATCATAATTTCAGTATTTTTAAACGGAAAAATATATTTATTTTATTCTGTGGAAATGAAATTGAAAAAAATATTTACAAATTAAAAGATTTAACTTGAGTTCTAATGAAAAAAATATAAATAAAAATACAATTCAATACAAACTTTCTGGACCTGAATCAGAAAATACAGCAAGCATGAAAAGAAGCTTTGGTTGAACATAGCAATTACTTAGATAGAATTTGTATAAATGGATGTGTGCAAATTGCCATAAATGTTGAAACAATTTGTGTAGGAGTTAAACCCATTATAACTTGTATTTACTACTGTTGTATTTGCTATAAATACTTGTTTTATTTCCATTTAAACTCTAAACCAATTAATAATGTTATATTTAATACCTTAATAAACCATTTACTATATCGCCATATATTTTCAATTAATTACGCAACTTAATTAAAATTAAAATTTCCATTAAAATGCTACAATTTTAATTAACTAATTACCATGAATACTTATGACAACAGACCCTTGAAATGATTGTCTGTGTGTATAATTCATCAATATTCAAAATTGCTTTCCTTTCATTTTACATAATTAATTAACACACATACTACATGACGTATGAGTAATTTTAAATAAAGTGATTTATAATAAAAAATACAAATTTCAACATGTGTTTTTTATCATTTATCTGTTAATCATACTTAAAATATGAGGAACATTAAATAAAAAAAAGAAACTGAAAATAATTCAATTATTTTGCTACTTGTTTGCCGAAACAAAATTTGAAAAGAATTTCTGGGAAAAATCATTGGCAACAAGAAATAAAATTGTATTTTTTGAAAAAAAAAACGACCGGCCATAAGGTAAAATAAGAAGAGTTATATGAAAGATTAATAATGAATTGCTATTAACGGCAACAAAAATAAACTCATTGTAAACAATACAACAATAATGAACCTGATGCATTAATGAAGGCCGTACTGTAACAGACAGAATCGAACCGAACCGAACCGAACAGAACCTATAAATAAATAAAAAGTAAATATAATTGAGAAAGAGAAAAAATATGGAGAACAAAAAAAAAAACTGAATGAAGAATCAATTAAATCAAATGATAATGAACACATGTCTCACTCATTCCAAAGGTATACAAAACATAGCAATAAAAAGTGATAGAGTAAATATAGAGATAAAACGAGAGAGAGAGAGAGAGTAAGAGTACCAGCAATTCAATCAATAGACCAGGCAGGCTATAATAAATTGAACTGAATGTTAATTAATTGAATGTCTGTTAACTTTGGAAAATATTGAAAAAATAAAATGAAATAGAAACAAAAGAATAACTTGAAATTAAGTGGATTGTTAGAGGTCGGCCGGAGTTACATGTGTGTTTTTCATTTGCTGATTGCATGAAAAATAAAATTATAGTAGATGTTAAATAGATTTATACGGTTTAGAGGAAAACATATATTCAGCACATTGGACTTGCAGTTTCAATTTGTACAAGAATATAAATTTACAAAATATCTGATGGCAAAAATTAAAGTTATTACAAATTTTCGTATAATTTTGTGTGTCTTAAACAGGCCGCAAATAACTCGCTCACACATCAAAATATTGAACCATATGACTTCTTTTCATAATCAGGCAGCCGTCCAATACATTCGTCTCGTACAGCTCACTTGAGTCCAATAATAGTTCCCTTTGTTATAAAGTGTTAGTGTTTTTATTTTCCCGGACTTATTTTCTGGAAATATTAGACAAATCTGTTCATTCCTGGACATTTTTTTTTAATACGAAATGGCAGTTTTTCAAAAAAAAAAATTCGACAAAATTCAAAAATTTATTGGGTGTATGACTTAAGAATGCCGGACTTACAATATATGGCGTACATTTTGAATTCGTTTTTTGTTGTTAATAACTTATATGTCATTTTGATATTATAGTGTAAACAACAATGTATTTTTGCTCCGAAAATGTAGAATTTTGTATCAACAAATCATCATATTCGGGAAGTTTTGCTTTACTTCTCTAACTTAAAAAAAGTGATGCTGAAGTGCAGGTTTCAACGTGCGATTCAGAAGTGGTGATTTTGATATTAAGACAAAGATCCCCCAGGCCAGCCAAAAAGGTTTGAAGACCAAGACTTGGAGATATGTAGATTGTTGTCAAAGAAGATTGTTGTCAAACTCAACAAGAGCTTGGGAGCTACTCAGACAGCAATTTTAAAACGTTTGTATTCATCCAAAAGCGACAAATTGGTACCATACGAATTGAAGTCTAGAGAACTTTAAAAACGATTTTGCATGTTCGAAATGCTGCTTGAACGCTATGAAAGAAAATCTTTTTTTCACCGAATCATTACATGCGATAAACAATGGATCCATTACGATAAACCGAAGCGTAAGAGATCGTAAGTGAAGCCCGCCTAACCAGCCCAATCGACACCAAAGCCAAATATCCATGACGCTAACGTGATTCTCTGTATTTGGTGTGATTAAAAGGGTCATATTTATTATGAGCTGTTGACTGCCTGACTATCACAGGGAATCTGTACCTAAAGCAACTGATCCGTTTGAAGCGATCATTGACCGAAAAATACCCAAAATATGCGGTCAGACATGAAACCATAATATTATATTTTCACAACACTTGGCCATGTTGCAATTACCTGTTAAAAAGTATTTAGAATGAAGAGGATGGGATGTTTTGCCTCATCCGCTTTAAAGTCCAGACCGTTTCCAGCCCGACTACTATTTGTTTCAATCGATGCAGAACGATCTCTCTCTGGGATAAGCTTCACTTTAGAACAGAGTATTCGAAATTGGCTTGATTCGTTCTTGGCCTCAAAAGATGAGAATTTCTTTTGGCTCGGAATCCATATATTTCCAGAAAGATAGGAAAAGGTCAATGCTAGCAATGGGTAATACTTTGAAATAATATTGTACAAATCTTTCAAAATAAAATCTGAAAATTTAAAAATAATCCAAATTTAAACTAGCCGGATCTCCTAAAAGATTTAAGGAAAAAAAAAACTGTTTTGCCAGGTAATGAGTTGAAGTGCTTTGCTAAATTCTGGAAATCACAACCCAGAAAAAACTCTATTTACTAGAGAAAGTACTAATTTTTGTTCGCGGTGTCCCGAAAGTAAGCGATTTTAACTTGTCTGCAATAAAGTATTTTGTAAGCGATTTATGTGATTTTTTTTTTGGCTGAGACACGACTCGAACTTACGAACATCAATTAACATCGTTAATTAAATAAGTCATTAATTGATAAGGCTACTTCTAAGTCATCGTTGAAAAGTATATAATTGCCACCTTAGGGTATACCGATAGACTTAGAATCACTTTCTGAGTCGATTAAACGATGTCCGTCCGTCCGTCTGGTTGGCTGGCTGGCTGTCCATGTAAACCTTGTGCACAGAGTACAGGTCGCAATTTTGAAGATATTTCGATCAAATTTGGTACATATTATGTTTTCGGCCCAAGGACCAAGCCTATTGAAACTGGCTGAAATCGGTCCATTATTTCACCTAGCCCCCATACAAATGTCCTTCCGAAATTGGACTTTATCGGTCATAAATGTTTAATTTATAAACGTATCTCCTCAAATTGCGCTCCAAATAAGTTTTATCATATAGACCAGCGTTGCCGCTTTGGTCTAATTGGACCAAAATTGGTAGTTTGAAGTTAACAAATTGACTTTTGGTAGTTTGGTTGGTTTGTTCCGATATTTGTCGTATTTTGGTAGGCTACGATATTTCTGAATACATAAGTATTTTTAAGAACAAAATAATTAAAATAATAACGAAAAAACTGCTTATGTTATGTCAAAATAATAAAACTACATATTTGCAAAATATGAAGATAGCATTTTCTTAAATATTTAGTTTAGTCAGGAAAATGTGTATTTATTTAGTAGTCTCAAAACTTCTATTTTCTAATAATATGTGTTAAACTCTGCTTCAATATTTCTGTTTCATCTGACACTTTAAATGTCCAATTATGGAAATTAGGACACGTAATTTATTTCTTTATGAAACTTATTTGTATTGAATTTTTTCGGGATACCAACACTTTTAGGAGTTTTATGCTCGTTTAAGTAATTTTCGGAAGAGGGCCTTATATGAAAGCTATGATCAATTATGAATATAATTTTTTGGTGTAATTTATTTGTAAAAATGTTATTTAATATCTATATATATCAAGCATTTATGACGGATAATGTCTTATTTCTGGAGGACATTTATATGGGGGCTATGTGAAATACATGGACAACCAGCCAGACAGACGTACGGAAGGACATCGTTAAATCGACTCAAAAATAAAATCTCGAAAACTGAACGATTTTAACATATTTATGATTGTAGTGTTATTTACTTTCGTCCTCTGGGTAATTTTATAGCAGCAATAATATAATTATATAGTTAACTATTAATTTTGAAACGAATCCATATAGCATTTCTCAAATATTTTAAATTTGGTAGGTTTTGGTAGGCTTTGGTAGTTTTTAATTAGAAATTTGGTAGGAAAAATATTTTATGAGTGGCAACGCTGATATAGACATAAATCACACGATCTAATTTCATGGTGATCGGTCCATAATTGGTCATAAGGCCCACTTCCAAAAAGCACTCACGAATATAAATTATTTATATTTTAAAAGAAAAATGTGTTTGCTAATTTACTTAGTGTAGGGTATAATATGGTCGGGCTTGACCGACCATACTTTCTTACTTGTTTTCTACTGAGTCGATTTCGATGATTTTCAAAACAAAGGTGCTTAGTCCATTGCTATACCTTCTAAATGAAACTCATTTAGTTTGCTGTTTTTTTTTTGTATGATTGTGTTTTATACTAACAGAAGAACTTGGAATTTCATAGGAATCAATCAATGTTTTGTGGTCTAAAATTCATTCAATCATTCTGGCTACGATACCCAGGAATTACAGTCATTGTAAATTTCACTAATGTCTGAACACTTGTCTGACTTCAATTTATATATTTTTAGTCATTTGAAACGTATGTGCTATGTGTAGTGCAGAGAGAAGTCGATTGGTTTCTTTATACATCCAAGGTAATCTAGCTTGGATACAATTGCCATTTAAGAGTCTCTAAGTAGTCTTTGCTTAGGTCATGCACGTGTTAAAGTAACTATTCACGTAGCTATAGCTACATAACTAGTTGTCACTGTAAATGATAGGTAAAATCACTAGTTTGGGACAGTCTCTTAAAACTGCTGGGTACTTATATTGCAAAGTAACTTTGGTTTTTGTTACAAAAACTTTAAAGTAATTTGTTAAATGAACTTTAGTTATAATTAATTTAAATGCCATTTAAATGATTTGTAACTCATATAACAAAACCTATACCAAAACTAAATTAAAAAAAATATTGAAAAATTACTAAAATTGACATTTGTGGGTTTGCAAAGATATTTTTTTTTCAAATTCACATCGGTTGGACGGTCATTATTTGAACTGTGTGTTTATGTCAAACATTAATTGCAACAAATTACCCAACTAATGACTTTATAAACGTTGTGATACATTCATTACTATCAATACAACAATTGAATAATAGACCTCATAAACTAAAAAAAAAAAATAACAGTCTGAGTATATGTATCTAGCGAGACTACAACTGTTTCATGATAAAACAATTTTACAGACGGAAACTACAAACTAAAAAATTACTTTAGAAAACAAAACAAAATAAATAACAACAAATTAAATTCAATTATGCAAACTCTGTAGAAAAAAAAAAAACAAATTGAAAAAAAAATATATGAACAACAACTGAAATAAATTCGTGAGTGACACATGACAGCAAAATAATAATAATTATAATGAGTTAAACAATAAAATTTAATATAACAAAAAAAAAAAAGCTACAGAAAATTTTAAATTTTCACAAAAAATGGGTATTATAAAACAACAATGACACCATGATTTGTTTGTAACAAAATAAAGATTGTAGTCATAAGTAATTATTGTAATTTTATATAGTTTTTTTTGTATTTTTAATTTTGTTATCTTTTTTAAGGAAATTTCAAATTATATTAAACAATTGTTTTGTATTTAATGGACTAGTTTGTTGTTGTTGGTACTCGTATTTCAAATAAATATATAGCAAAGCAAGTTCTTAGAAAACACTGGAGTTGTGTTGCAACGACCTAGCCATTGTTACATGTAATTTGTTACAAAAAACTTTAATCTTAATCTGGGCAAAGAAAAACAGAACTTGATAGAACCAACTATTTAAGTTAAATATTTACTATAAGCTTTATAAAGGGTCTTCCAATAGGGTCTTCGCAACTTCGACAGTTGATAACGGTCATATGGTTGAAGCTACATCAGTCGAATTGTAGAATTCGGGACGATACCAATCCACATGAGATTCAAGAGCGTCCAATGCATCCCGAAAAAGTCACTGTTTGCTGTGGATTTTGGGCTGGCGACATCATCGGTCCATATTTCTTTGAGAACGACGTTGGCCAGGCCATCACTGTCTTTTTCTTGTAGGTTTTTATGCGAATAAGCCACAAATCACAGCGGCCATTGGTCAAGTTCAGTAATGAAAAATTGGACATTTGTTTGGCCGACTGTTTGAGTTAATGTTCACTTTGTGCCGATTAATGGTATTTGGGATCAAAATAAAAGCTATTCATATATTTTAAGTCATTGAAATTTATCTTTTTCAAATAAAACATCAAAAATACTTAACTATTCAAAGTTCGATATTTCACCTCAATTGCTCCACTTTAAACTATTTGTTCTTAACATTTTTTTGAATATTAATATTATGAATTTGAATACAATAAAAAGTCTGTCACTAAACACGTAACAATATTATTGTAAAGTTATCTAGAATTATTAATGGAATTTTATTATTTATTTTAATTAAGTTTAAGTACTTGTGTTCTATAGAGGCACAAAACAATTACGAGTATTTCTAATTGAAGTAATGACAATACAATAAATAATGACTGTCTTTTGTTTGAAAAAAAAAAATTATTAAACAAAACTTTGAGTGCTTAATATGAATATGTACAATATTTTATAATTACAATATAAACACAAATAATTAAAATCATCTAATTGAACCGTTAACGGCAAAAATTGGGCACAAAGTAAGGTAATTTCATACATACTATTTAGATTAATTTGAAATTCAAAAAAATAACATAGGGAATAACTATTTACTTTATCCATTGTCTATTTATGCCATGCCCACTAATTTGATCCCGCCTATTTTCAGTTAAATACACTACATACACTGAGAGGAAAGTATTACTTACAAAGTTAAAGGATTCTCGCATAGTTCTCCAGATATTCAAAAATAACAAATTAGTTTGTGTGGGAGGTGCCACGCCCATTTTTAGTCATAATAAGTTTAAATGCCTTTACAGTTGTAAATCTCTAGAAATGTGAAAATAAAATAATAATATATTACAATCCCGTCCAGTTTTTTGTGTCAAACTGCCTGTCCCAAAATTCACAACGCCATTTGGGCAATAAAGTTTGCAACACAAATGGGCAAAAAAATATTTAACATTTTTTTTAAATTTGTTAGCGAAAAAAATTTTATTGCAACAAATTTTTTTTAATTTTTTTTTTAAAAAAATTTAATTTATTATTGCAAAAAATTTTATAAAAAAAATAATTTGGGGGAAAAAAATTCGGGGTAAAAAATATTTTTCCCGTTTTTGACCCATTGTAGGTCCGATTTACTTTGACCTTATATACGCCATTGCAAAGGTCTTTGCGATATCTGTTCTTGAACATCCATATTATCTATATAATTGACTTAATATTATTCCAGATATAGAAAAAAAATAGGGCCGGGAGAATTCCGGCCCTATTCACATATAAGTTATTTGGGGGTTACGGAAAATTTATTTCAACATACAGACGGACATGGCTGTATCGGCTCCGCTATCTTTATCGCGAGAAAGGTTTCCCGAACAGAACAGCCATTTTGATAAAACTATTTTATCGTTTTTCACTTGCTGTTGAACAAACTAAATAAATGACATCCAATTTAACAGATGTAGATTTAACAATATGGCATATCTCAACCATCAAAGTTCAGAATCCAGCTGTCTTCTCCATGTGTGGGCGGGTCTTCCTCTTCTTCTGTTACCCTGTGGGTTTCACTCAATGGCTGCCCGTGTTAAGTCATCTACGGGTTTACGTAGTGTGTGACCTATCCAGTTCCACTTGCGTCTCAAAATTTCGATACGCAAAGGGACATGGTTTGTGGTTGTCCACAGGTCGCAGTTGGATATGACATTTGTCCAAAATATTTTTAAAATTCTCCTCTGGCATCTGTTGTCAAATACTTGGAGTACGTTTATATCGCGTGCAGCTGCATTCCAAGTCTCGCAACCATACAATAATGTTAACTTCACGTTGGAATTAAATATGCTGATTTTCGTCTTTCTGGAGATATGTGTAGCCTTCCATACAGGACTTAGAAGACCAAATGACCGTCGGGCACGCTTGATGCGGTTTTCGATATCAGCACTAGATCCTCCATTGTTGTTGATAATACTGCCGAGATAGCAGAAGCTGTTAAAATCTTCAACCATGGTGCCGCTCAACTGAAGGGGCCGCCTGTTGTCGGTGTTTACACGCATGGACTTAGTCTTGTCTAAGTTTATCTTTAAACGTGCTTTCGTTGTCGCTGCTTCTAGGAGTCTTAATTTTTGAGACATGTAGTTGATCGTGTGTGATAGTAGGCAAATGTCATTTATTCAAAGTATTGGCTATTGTTCGCTATGACCTTTCTGGCAACATATGGATTCCGAGTAGTCGAACGTGGCACGGTATGGACTTCCCAACCACTTCATTCTTAATACGTTTTAACAGGTATGGCAACATGTGACCGACCGTTGTCATGATGGAATATTATATTTTCATATCTGGCCGTATATTCTGTGCATTTCTTGGACAATGCTCGCTTCAAATGAATCAGTTGCGTTCGGTACTTGGTCTTTTGATAGATATGATGCTTTTGGTTCCACCAAATATATATTTGGCTGTCGATTCGGATGGTTGGCCGGGCTTCACATACGATCTATATTCGGGTTGTTGTAATTATTCAAGAATCATTTCGGACATGAAAAATCGTCTTTCAAGGTCTTTTGGCTTCAATTCGTATGGCACCCAATTCCCCTGCTTTTGGATGAATCTTGCTGTTTGCAAACGTTTTGAAATTGCTGCAATAATTTAGCAAGATCCTCAAATTCGTGGGAGGCCTGGGCGATATTTGTCTTCCGTGTTAAAATCACCGTTTCTGAACCGCAAAAATCTTAGTTTTAAAGAAAAAGCGTTTCTTAGGTTATAACTTATTATAGCTGCACAAAGGCTCTTAAGAATTCATTTATTTTTATCCCTCATTCTGCATATAACTGCTGTTTTCAGTTACCGTTTGTATAAATTAACTCAACGTTTATTTATTTTTCTATTTTTATACTTTTATTTGTAGATTTTATTAAAATTTTTCTGACATTTTAATAATAAAATAAAAAATTTTCTCGTAATATATACACACTCATGTGTATTAACTGCATCTCTATAAATCCCAGCAGATTTATATTGACTACTGAAAAAGTCAATGCATCCCTTTTAAACAGCAATTTTCCCTAATGTCTAGTTATTTGAAAGACTCCAATTTATATATTTTTGGATAATTTAACACGTGCTCATTGTATTACAAATATAAGTCAATTGGTTACTGTATACAAACCAGGTAATATATCGTGAAGACAATTGTCACTTAAGTGTCTCTAGGTAATCTAAAGGGTGTTCACTTAAAGCATTTTTTAGAAAGTTATTTTGTTTTATCTATCATTTGGATAAGTAAAATCCCTTGTTCGGGTCAATAAGCCACAACTGCTGGGATGTATATGAAACACAGTAAATGTGTACATACACGTAAATACAATCCCCACAATTTTAAATACTTTTCTAATTAAATATTCCTCAATTCATAGAATAAAAGCGCTGTTACAATAATAATAATAAAACTGGATATAATAAAACGAAAACAGTTTAAATAAAAACAAAACAAACATTTTCACCGGGTTATTTTAAAATGAAACAAATATTTGTATACGTTGATGACATGTTGACAATAGCAAAATAAAAAAAAAACATTTAAAAAACTCTGACACAAAAAAAACAACAACAAAATTATATAAAATGCAAAAATAAAAAAGCTTGAAACAGATGTAAGTAGTAGACTACTACTTCAGCTACTATGTTCAAAGTTATTCCACAGAGATACACAGAAATTTACAACAAATAATGTTTATTATTGTTGTTGTTGCTATTAACTTGCAACACAATATAACTTAAGTTACAAATTTGTTAAAATAAAATTAAAAAAAAAACATTAACGTGTAGCAAATACAGCATAATTGTGAGAGAGCGAGCACTGTGCACGGAGTATCTACAGCAGCGAAATGCAAACTCACACCACTACAGTTTTTAGATATTGTAGTTGTATGAGTTGAGAATTATTCTCTGGCAAAAACAAAAACAAATAGCTGAAATAATGAAATAAACAAGCATAAAAGCGTAACACAACCTGCTTCTATCAATGCTCATGCGAGACTGACTGTTTTTATACAATGTGTGTGCTTGCGTACATGTGAAAATAAAAACAAGAGAGCTCATTTGAGAGCTCATTGCATTTCGCTGATCTACAGAATACACAACGTTTTTTAGTTAAATTTTTTGTAATACACACTTATTTTACTGTTTCATTATCATCACAATATTTATATTTGTTTTTAGTTTTTTCTGTTCTCTACCCAACCTGTAAGTGAACGTTCAAACCTTTTTAAATTGCGCTTTAGAAGACACAAAGTGCAGCAGAAGTCATAAGTAATTTTAAATAAAGTGAGATTTCCAAAATTAACAAAAATGCTTCATATACTCAGGCTCTGCTTTGTTGTTTCGACTCAAATGAGGTGCTATGCCGACCTACAAACATTCTGCCATTGTAAGCTAGCATTGCCATAGGATCAGGATCGATGGGAAAATGGGAAATTTAACGATTACAATATCAAATGACGAGAAATGTTTTTGTTGATCTTCCAGTAATTAGTTCTAGTGCAACTGACGACTATTAAATTCAGAAATTCAATAAAATAAATGCCACAGAATCAGGAAAGGATTTTCGAAAAGTGAAGAGCTGAAATTTCATTCTTTAAAACTAATATTTTGAGAACAAAAAATGTATGCATACAAATTTGAGTTTCCTGTTCGGTTTTAATCGAAGCCGCGGTATTTCATTGCATTGGTTTTTTCTTTTACAACTATTTTCAGTGAAATAATTTGAAATTTACAACTTTATATAGCTTTTATAATAATATAAAGTATTTAAACAAGTAAGAGAGCTATATTCGGCTATACCGAATCTTATATACCCTTCACCTAGTTATACTTCAAAATAAAAATTTTAAATATTTTTAGATAAACCAAATTTGTTTTTTTTCCAAAGTTGTTTTTTAATTTTTTGGAATTTTTTTTTAAATTTTAAAAAATGTTTTTTGTTTGTTTTTAAAATCTTTTTTTTTGTTTTTTATTTTTTTTTAATATTTAGCAAAAAAAACTTCTGGTGAAAAAACAAAAAAAAAAATCGGGTTAAAAAATATTTTTTCCGATTTTGACCCATTCTAGGTCCAACATACTATGGTCTTATATACGTCATTGGAAAGGTCTTTGAAATATCTAGCTAGATATCCATATTGTCTATATTAATGACTTAGTAATCCAGATATAGGCAAAAAAATAGGTCAAAAATCGAGGTTGTACTGGTTTTTACATTATATCTCAGCCATTTGTTGTTCCCGAGATATTGATTTATGAATCGTGTATGTAAGTTATTTGGGGGCTTCGAAAAGTTGATTTCAACAGACAGACGGACATGGCGTAATCGACTCCGCTATCTATAAGGATCCAGAATATATATACTTTATAGGGTGGGAAATGAAAAATGTAGAAATTACAAACGGAATGACAAACTTAACGAAGGTGAAGGGTATAAAAAGAAAACTAAAAATGAGGTAATTGATTTTAGATCTTGATAATTCATCCCACTAATTCATTATTTCACCTAGCCCCCATACAAATGTCCTCCCGAAATTGGACTTTATCGGTCATAAATGTTTAATTTATATATGTTGCTCCACAAATTCCGCTCCAAATAAGTTTTATATACACAAAATTCATATCACCAACTTTTGTTACGATCGGTCCATAATTAGTCATAGTTCCCATATAGACTTGCTTCCGAAAATCACTTTAACGTGCATAAATCGCTTAAAAATGTGGGTATACTCACAAAATTCAACATAGTAAACTTTCATATAGACACAAATCACACGACCTAATTTCATGGTGATCGGTCCATAATTGGTCATAGACCCCATATAAGGCCCACTACCGAAAATCACTCAAAAATATAAATTATTGAAATTTTAAAAGAAAAATGTTTTTGCTATTTTACTTAGTGTATAATAACATATAATAACGGTCGGGCTTGACCGATTATACTTTCTTGTTTTAATTAACTTTATTTAACATAAAAATTCGACAATGTTGGTAACATGTTCTTATACAATATTTATAATTATGACAACATTATCTGTGACACCGCTTTAAAAGCTGATCACTGTGGAAATAGATAATACTGGAATTTACTAGAAGATGGCGCTGTGTATATAATTAGTAACAGCAAGTAAAAGGGAGTGAATATTTAAAATGTTGTATACATTTTAATAAATAAAGAGTTGTTACAATTTTAAAACTACATGGCGCTTTTCTTTGCTATTTAAAAGAATCCGGTTTGTTTAGAGGCAATAAGTTACCGTTTTTAAAAGGTAAAAAGGTTACCATTTTTAAAAGGGGCAGAACGTGACAGATGTACGAAACATGGAACTCGTTCAAATTATCAAAAGATAACTAAATTGGATATTGTGTATGAAAAGCACAATCAAAATTATTCAATACTAGTTGACCGCCCCGGCTTCGCCCGGTAGCATTTACTAATGTTAATTCTTCAAGTTTCTCCAACCCACATTAAGCTGCCTGTTCTTATTTATTTGCAAATAAAATATCTAAATTTATACTTCATACTTTAGGGAGCTTTTTTATTATAGTATTATATGGACTCAAAAAAAAAAAAAATTCCGAGTTTTACCCGGAATTTTTTTTCTCTACAAACCATCTCCTGAAAATTTCGAATCGAATAAAAAAAAATCAGCAAAATCGCTCCAGCCGTTCTCACGTTATGACATTACATATGTACATGGACCATTTCATTTTTATATATATAGATTACAATACATTTACTAATGTGGCATGTTACGTTCGTGCAGACCACTCCTTTTTACAAGTTACCATTACCGATATTTTATAAATAATTTGAATTATAAAAATACAGAGTTTTGATTTCAATTATTGAGTTTCTTAAAATCTACAAAATTAATTAAAATATAATAAAATATCATCTTTGTCAACTTATTTTTATTATACCTTTCACAGTGACTGGTAGGGGATGTTATTGCCTTAGTCATTCCGCTTGTGGTTTCTACATTTTTCACCTGCGACTCCATAAAGTATATATAGTCTGGATCGATTTAGATAGTGGACTCGATATAGCCATGTTCATGTAGCCGTCTGTATGTTGAAATCAACTTAAGGAAGCCCCCATATAAGTCCAGGTTCGGTAGCTATTTCGGTAAAATCGGCCCCGAAAGACATTTCAAAGACCTTTCCAACGATATAAAATAAAAAAAAAATTTCCCAGGAAAAAAATTGTGTTTAAAATACTTTGCTGAAGGACAATTGATAATGTTATTCAAAAAATGCTTTAACAAACTCATAATTTTGTCATCAATTATGGATCCAAAAATAAACGATTTTCAATTTAAATATTCAAAAAATAGTTGAGTTTTGATGTTTTTTGGGCGAAAAGGTGACTTAACTCTTTTTTTATTTAAAAAAAAACCTTCTTTAAGAACATATAAGAATTTTATGTTTTTCTGAAAGATATCTTTACGGAGAATATTTTGATATAAATAACATGTCCTATTCTTAAAATATGTCGCCCCTACGCCCCCCAGAATTTGTCCTATTTTTTTTTATCAAAAATTCAACTTTGGGCCACATGTTCTAAAATCCCAAAGGCGGGATCAGAAATTACCATTATCATTTTAGTGGATGATAATGGTAATATCCGTCTGATTTAAATTTCAATAAACACGCTTTTCACAAGTTAGGATCATTTATAGATTAACGGTAACGGCATTTTCGAGGAAACGGTAACTGGAGTTATTTCTGTAACGGTAGTTGAACTGAAAGGGTATCTTAGAGATAACGATAACTTAGCAATAACACTAGCCAGTTTTTATTTAAAAACATTTATAAAACTAAAACAAATGTGTGTCTGTCTCAAAAGAAAACATTTGGATGAAATTTTATAAAAAATCCCTAACAAAACGAAACTTTTCCCCCACGTTTTGCAACACTGAATTATGGTAGAGTTTTTCAAAGATGACAACCATCAGACAATTAAACTTTTATTACACAAACCATGAATTGAATACATTTCAGCAGCAGGTATAAATGTTGACAACCATTATATTTACATTTGGATGCCTAATACGACAAAGTGATTAACTATACTTTCAGTATTTTTTTTAATTTAATTCCAAAACATTTGTTTAATTTGTTTTGACAAAAAATAATTAAATTCTTTTAGCTTACCAACAAAAACCTGCTAATGTAATGACAAGTAATTATTGAATAACGTTGTTTTCAATGATTACTGCAGGCCATCTGCATTACTTTGAAGTAGTTTAGTAATGACTTATTTATTATCTGTTATATAACTGCTTATTTTCTAGTCATTTACTAGTAACTAGATTTAGGGATATCAAAGTAATGACGTATTTATAAGCGTTTGTGGTAAGTACTTACCATATTAAAATAATAAGTCAAAATGCTATTTTACGAGTACTTATAACTAATGACGTATCAAATATTATCATTTTAACTTACGACTAGTTTTTCTGGATTATATTTTTCTAGGCAGTTAGCCGTGTTGTTAAATAAGGCTTTCATTTATATATAAAAATTTTCACAATCTTTCCATATGTTTTTGTATAATTTTATATTGTACTTTTTTATTCATTTTCATTTATGTGCTGTTTGCAACATAAAATTACTGTGTAACAACTAAAACAATTGTGGGCGATAGAAATGAATGCTGCTATTGTTGGTTCTTTATAATTTTTATTGGCATTATTCGGGTAAAATAATAAAAAAAGAAGTCTGTTGTCATGTTTTCAAGAGCAGACACTGAAATTTATTTATTTAACGTTTTGTTTTTACTATTGTCATCACATATAAACGTTAAATTACATTTAAAAGGCCCTTTAAAAGGAAATTATTACTGTTCAGAAAGGGGTGTTTAAATTTAATAACAACATTTAAAAAATTTTGGCTGCTACTTACCATATACATTACTTAGAATTATTTTAGTAATGACTGGCTTATAATCTCATATATAAGTGAATATTTATTAGACAATCTTTACTTACAAATAAATTTAAGCTATTAAAGGTTAACAGCCGTTTTTTTTGAATGATAACCATTTATGTTAATACAGCTGCAAGCTGTTTAAAATTAATAAAAAAAAAACTTAATTAACTAAACATTTCATTAAGCAATTTGTCTTGTTTGCCAAAGATTTCTTTGTTTATATCTTATTTTATTAATTAAAATAACAAAGACAAAGGCAGAAAGAAGTTGAAGTTAAAAATATCTTTATCTTAATAAACACAGTAGCTGCCTTCCTTCCGTACTGCCAACATTTATAATTTTGCTTAAATGTTTAAACAGTTAAAGACTGAGTGGGTGTTAAAACAGACAAACAAAACTCAATAGAATACGATTCCAAAACAATACTCAAACTCTTACAATGGCAAAAATAATAATGAAATGATAATTGTGTCTGTCATCAGCTGATGATGAGATGTCGCTCGTTATTATTTATATGAAACAACATTTTGTCGTTATTGTTAGTAGACATTTTTTTTGACAACATTCCAATAATAATTGCCCGTATACTTATGAACAATATATGTATAAGCATAAATAAGTTGGCATATACAGAAAAATCCATGTAAATAATTATAATAATACACCAATTCCAGAAATACTTTTATGTCAAATAATTTGTATACAATATACATATGAGGCTATCAGCGCAAAAGTGGTGTAAACCCAAACCATTTATTAAGTGGTATATTAAACTTACATCACTTTTGCTACATTCGTTCGTTATAATATGCTTTGTGCAAAAACTATTTTTTCTGCTTTTGAATACCGAAAGGTAGCTTACCCCTTTGTATTGGATGTTTTGAATGTAAGGACTGTGGGTTACACCACTTTTGCGCTGATGGTCTCATATTTTGCCTGCAAAAAGGCTTATGTGCAATTTTTTTAATCTTCTTATTTGAATATTTTAAAACCTTATTCGCCATCTAATCAATTACCAATACAGTCATGTTTTCGAATGTATCACTACTAATTCCGAAATTTGCCAAATAAGTTCTGACAAAGGATCATGTGAAAATGTATATGGATTTTATATAAAAAATTGCTCTTTATAAAAGGCAAGCAATACGATTATCAACTTTGTTTATTAGTATACAATTGATTTTTAAGAAAGCTTATTTTAAATCACTTTAGAAATGGTGTAGTACTTGTTCATGTTTATGGTTGTATTTTTTTTTTTGAAGGAAGGCAAAAAAAGAATGGAGTTTATTGTTGAAAATATAAACTATAACAATAATAACAACAACATCAGCTATAATGACACTAACAACACCACCACCTTCTACATAAACAACTTGTCATTATTGCTGTTGTCTACAGCAACATACTTATAAAGTATTGCTGGTAGAGATGTTGTTTGTAATGGTGTAAAAAAATAATACTCATACTATGGTCATATACATACATAATTCATACGAGGTTAGTAGGAAAAGTCCTTTTAAAACAATACAATGCCAATATTTTAAAGTTTTTCAGCGTAGTCTTATTATACCTGGCAAGTGACTTGACAAGGGTTTCCTAGCTGATCCATAGTAATTCATAAGAGTATTATTAGACTTCACCGTATCTTGCCTTCCATGGTCTTCTTTGGCCATCTCTTATCAAATATATCATCAGCACAAAGTCGCAATACACCAATACCGCGGTTTTCGTCGCTAATTGGGACCAGAGAAACGCGGCGCAAACCGAAGCACGATTTTCCATACATTTGTTTTGATTTTCAGTTAATTGGATTTATAAAAATATACCATTTTTTTTTTTTAAAAAGGTTTTTATCGAAATAAAAATTTAACAATTCATGAGAAAAACGAAAAAAAACATATCAAAAATATGCAAAATATTTAAATTAAACTTCACTTCAACAAATGTAATTTATAACTACACGCAGAGAAAAAATATAGTTGGGCATGGTTACTGTAACCATTTCAATATTGTTACAAGTTTTTTAACTATATTATAGTCACAGTAACCATTTACATGATTGTGGTAACCGTAATATGGTTAATTTACGATTCACATGATTGTATCAACCATATATATGGTTACAGTAAACAAATATATGTTTGTGACAACCATTCATATGATGAAGGACTTATCATATTATGGTGCTCTCGGCTTAAGGCTTATCATAATCTGAGAACAACATATTATGACAAAATTATTCATCATAAATATGGTTGCCACAAACATATATTTGTTTACTGTAACCATATATATGGTTGATACAATCATGTGAATCATAAATTAACCATATTATGGTTACCACAATCATGTAAATAGTTACTGTGACTATAATATTGTTAAAAATCTTGTAACACTATTTAAATGGTTACAGTAACCATGTCCAATTATATTTTTTCTCTGCGTGTACTAACGACCTTCATTAGACTTAAACGGGAAATGCCCTTTTTCTGTTTTAGCTTTGTACAAACATTTTCAAACGAAGCCATGCAAATCGGGTTATTGATGTATACGAGGGCGGGTTAATAAGTGCGTGACTTTTTGAATTTCCCTCCTCTTTACTGAAAATTTGTCAATGCTCCTACCAACAGGCATCTGTCAGTTGACTCTTATCAAAATTTAAACAAGCTGCGACATTTAGCTATTGACAGCAGAATACCGCGTGAATTTCGTGTGCTCATTAAACATTAGTTTTTGCAGAAAGAAACCATCAAATATTTATTGAGGTCTCTAAACCCGAAACTATTGAAAAAGTTCACGTTATGGTGTTGGCCGATCAGAGATTGAAAGTGTGAGATATTATGTAACCCATAGGGATCTCACTTGGCTCAGTGGTTTCAATTTTGAATGATGACTCCTCGTCCGTCATATGCTCCGGATTTAGCCTCGTGTGACTATTTCTTGTTTCTATTCCTGAAGAAATGGCTCGACAGAAAGAGATTTGTCATAATAGTGGCTGGGTTATCCATGTGTTTTTTACAAGGAGTAAAAAAAACTAAAACTGGTGCCAGTTTATTGTTTCAAACATCTGTATAAACCGCAATTCCTTCGGTATTGAGATTTTCAGCCAACCCATTTTGCTCCTGATATAATGAATTTGAGACGTCAGTTGCAGGTGTATTTTGTTTGTTGAGCTTTGATTTAATGCACTTTGATGATTTAATAGGCTTATACCGCCCATGGTCGGTTGTGATATTGGATTTGTTGTTTGACGTCAAATGCTAGGCATTAAGTGGGAACTCGAGAGACCCTGCGAGACACACCACTTCTAATCGCCGCTACTCCACATATCAGCGGAAAGTACCACTATCCGCAACCTGTAACGCATGTGGTAACACTTAACTGTGTTTCTCGTTGAATTTACATCTCCTTCTATATCATAAAAATTAAAACTTTCCAGTGTCTATGTTCATGTTTCTTACGATTACAAAATTCAAGTTTTTTACACGATTGATAAGCCCAATTCTTAAATCAACTTCTTAAATAATATACATAAATCGTCGTGCTTCAAAATCAGAGCCAGTTCATAAAATTAAGCGATAAAAATTACCATGACTGCAAATCTCAAACGTTTGAGAATGTTTTCTATAGCTTTTTTAAAATTGTTTGGAAGATTTTAAGAAACCCAAGCATTTAAACAGATTGGCCCATAATCATAGTCAAAAATAAAGTACATTTTAAGAGAATTAAACTCGACTTTACTTAAGAGTGGACTTTAGGTCTATCATAGACAAGTTAAAGTATACTTCTGACGCTGAAGTCGACTCTAAATATAAAACTAGCTGAAGTTGGTTTTAACTCGTTTGACAACATCATCAGCTGTTCTTCGCCGAGTAAAAAAGTTCGTCACAAAGTAAAAAATGTTTAAGGTACAAGATATTGGTAGAGATTTTGCAATTATTGAACAGTTATCAATAAAATTAGTACCAAAATGTCGTAATTATGATATTAATCTTATCTTTTCCATTTTTCCACAACAAACAACTTTCTTTCTTTAGATGTCCCGAGTACTTTTATTACGTTTTTTGGATTTTGTTTTTAATTTTGTATGTCAGCTGTTCAGCGTTGCCACTTGTCTGTTTTTTGTTGTATATTGTATGAAAACATTTTCTACATTTGCGGTGGCACCCAGTTGAAGTCGGTTCAATTTAAAACATGGTTTAATTTTGACTATGGTTGCAAATTAATAAAAAGCTGGTTTTTATTTTAAAGTTGTTTTTAAAAAGAACCGACTTTAGTGTTTGACTATGATTATGGGCCATTATTATCAAGTACAGTTTTCGATCCATGTTGTTTTAGTTTGCTGGGTATTCTTTGCATTCCCTCGTATGCTTATCATTATAATTATGCTGCTACCATTGTTTTTAATCAAGTTTGTTTAGGTCTCAAATTATTACTTTTTAAGCAGACTTTTTTTAAAGTTTACCCAGTCTTTAATAAAACGTTTACTAACAATTGGTTTATGCACACGGTATGTCCTAATATATTATGATAGTTTATTAAAATTTTTGTTGTGTTTCAAATAAAGATGACAATATGACTAAGAGCAGACCGTGTGAATACCCCAAATATGTTTTTATTAGCAAGAACTTCTTTCTAATAGCTTTTATTTTTGCAATACTTTAATACATCACTTTGAAATCAAGCTACGATTAGTTCTTAAAGTGTACTTTTATTTATTTATCCTCCTTAACCTTTTGACAAAAACTTTTAACTTATTTTCTTCTTATTTTAACATCGTATTATTGTGTAGTTGTTGTTGAACATGTTATGACATGAATGATGTCTTCATCATTTTATTTTGACATTTTTGGTATTTTGTTTATGTTGCCTTTTACACCTTGAGGGCCCATGTCAGAAGTTAAATTTGAATGTTTAGTTTTGGTTATTTTTTGTCTACCATGTTTTTGTCTTCTTTTTGGTTGATTATAAACATGCAACATGATTTTGTTGTAGCTGTCAATGTTGCTGGTTTTTTTTTATTATTATTATTTATGATGTCTTTAGTTTTAAAAGATACATATTTGATGATATTTAACGAAACTAAAGATGTTGATTTGTAAGGAATGTCGCTAATGAAAGTTTGCACAGTATCATATTATCATACCATTCACCATAAGTGGTAAGGCTGCATAATTACCCTTCATTTTACAATTTCCACATATTTCGTTTGCTTCCCCATAAAGTATATATGGGATCGTTATGGATAGAAGAGTCGATATTGCGATGTCCGTCTGTCCGTTGAAATCAACTTTCCAATATCTCTATATAACTTACAAATAAAGTCCTGGTTCGCTGGCTATTTAAATTCGAAAAAATCGTTTCACAAATTCCTGAAATATAAGCAAAAAACCACGAATATCTCGATTTTGTTTAAAAAAGAGATATCATTATATTGACATTTTAACACAAGTTTTAGTTGGAACATTTTATTCACAAATGTGGGTGTATTTTCATTCATTTTTTTCCACTCATAATTTAATGATAATTATTTCAGTTTTTTTGTTGCTGTTTTTATAAGTTGCTGTCATTGTTTGTAGTCATTTATTTAAAATAAATATTATTTTTTCAATCAATGAGTCACTTGAGTTTCCATTAAGAAAGTACGCAAAACAAACAAATGACAGACGTTCCGCTTCACTCCACTGCGCTCCACTTAATTCCCATTTACTTTAGTTTCTTAATTTACATTTATTTTCTTGTTTTTTTTTCATTAAGTAATTTATTGAAACAGGAATTAAGATAAGACAGTTACAAAAACAAAATAAGAAAAAAAAACATTAAATTGTGTTTAATTTACTACTAAATTTATTATAAATAAGTACGTTTTACACTATAGTTTTTTTTGCAGCCTTTTGTTTTTGTAATTTTACACCACGCGATAAGAAACTCAAGAAAAAAAAACAAGTAAGAGTGCTATATTCGGCTACACCGAATCTTATATACCCTTCACCAATTTAGCTTATATCTCAGCCTATTATGGGCCGATTTTCTTGATTTTAATTAGTAACCTAAGTTGGACTATTGCGGATATATTGATGTATCAATCATGTATAGGGTTTTTAATTTCCCGACCTTTTTTGATTCCCGGGAATCTTTTTCTCTACTTCCCCGGGTACCCGACTATTCCCGAAATATATAATAATACTGTAAACTATGAATATTATAGCAAAATTTCATATACAAACTTAGTGTTATAATCATTATATATAGAACTTCGTAGTAATTAATTCAATTTGAGCTTAATTCACTAAAATCTTAATCAGTAATTAAAAAATGTCAGCCTTTCATTTCATAAATCCATTCCCAAATCTAATTCTTTAGCTTCCTTCCAAAGCCTAATTTAAATTGAATTAATTTTGAAGTTAAATAATAACAGAATTTATTCATACTTTGAATGTTTAAATTTTTGTTGATTCAGATCTACTTCAAATCCTTTTAAGTAAAAGGAATCAATTCAATACCTTTAACTGAATAGTTAAGAGATAAAATTTATGTTGATCTCGAAAATTTTAAAATTATTGGATTCAAAGGTGAATTTTTATAATACATCTGCAAAAGACACTCATTATAAAGCTGACATTGTTACCAAGGACTATTGCTGTGTTTCCTTTCAAGACCAAAATCAATTCTATACTTGAAAATAACTAATGGTGTGCCGCGATCAAAAGTAGGGACCTTTGTTCTACTAGTGCTTTCTGGAATAAGGAATCGAACCCGCAACCTCTGGATTGATAGTCCAGCACATTATCGTCTAGTCTATCGGGGCACCCATTCGCACCGGCCAATCTTGGCATTGATGATTATTCGCCTTTAATTCTAGATCGTGCAGTTTTCCATATGCTTATTTAAATGTTCATTCGAAAAACCCCAAATAAATAATAATAATACTAATTTCCGGGAAATTTGTCCCGGAAATTTGTTGTGGAAATTACAAACGTAAGGACACACTTTTATACCCTTGCCATTCATGATGAAGGATACTAAAAAATAAAAAAATAATTGATGACCAGTTAGTGTTAGTTATATTTGATATTTCAACAAGTACAACAACATAAAAATTACAACAACATTCTGGTTTTTACCCTGGTATACACATAACAACAACAAACTTCAAATCATTCACATATTTTCTTGGTCGACCCACATTTTGATGCATATCTTTTTATGTATTCAACCGATTTTTATGATTTCCATTAGTAAACTGCTTAGGATAATGATATATATTCTAGATAAATATCTTTGCTTTAGGTTTTATAATTACGACATAAGAGTGTTTTACACACACACCGAAATGGACTTAGCTAAATCGATTTAGAATTTCAAGATTACGAATTTGGGTTCTTTATGGGATCTTAGATGAATCGATCTGGCTTCTTTATGAAAGCTTAGATGAAATTTCTAAGTGTTACATACAGAACGACAAACTTATTAGCTCCTTATTTTATCACAAGTTTTATTGGCGGGTATAAAATCAACATTTAAAGTGTGAAAACAAATAAATTTTAATACTAGAGTTAAACAAACTACTTGTAATTACTTAATGCGAAAACAAACTTCTTATAATGGAACAAAAAATTATCAAATATCATTTGCATAAGGGAATATATTAGTTCTTGTTTCGCAGCTGACATTAAGGCTTTATAATTTGTTTAATATTTTGTTGATAAAATTGTATCTTTGTTTGGTATATTTCAAAAGAAAGGACCTCAAAATTTACCCAATAAAATAACTTTAAGTGGAGATTGCATTGTGTCTATTTGTGAGTAAAATTGTTATAGGATATTCCAAAAATATACTTTTTATTGAGTGGTAATACAAACATTTTGATGAGATATTTTAGTTGCCAACCTTTCCGACAAGAAAAGATATCCCCCAAAGGTATCTATGCTTATTTGATATCCTAAAAGCAAATAATAATTGAACTGTCTTCGGAACTCAGTTTCCTGCTCCTTAAAATTGAATTCCCATTTTAAAACTTTCCGTTTCAATACAATTAACTTCTGCTATAAGAATGTTTTCTTATTATTGAAACTTTTAAGCTACTTTAGAAAACTTCCTAACAATACCTTTTTTAATCTATGCCAAACAATTGTTAATGTTTTCTTAATAAAATTTAAATTTCATTTAATTTACTTAATTTTGAGGTTTATTATTGTTTATTTATGGTGTTTCCGGAGTAAAATAAACCACTAAAACGGCTGCTTCCTTTTCTCTTTTCAGTTACAAAATTCATACTAAAATGCCGCTTTAGGCATTTGTTTATCTCTTAATCTTTCAGTTATTTGGTTTATTTTCTCAGTTTTGGTATTTATGTGTTTATAGGGGGGTAAAAAGGGTGTGTTTACTTGATAAAGTTAATTTCTCTTTGATTTAATCATCTTACATGATTTTTCTGTTGTTTGGTTTGTTTTAGTTTTCTAAAAGTTTTTGTTTAGTTTTTTTTTAAGGTGTTTTTAATCTTGGGAAAACGTTTGAGGACAAATTGTTATATTAAAGCAACGAGTTGTTAGTTAAAAAAAAGAACAAACCTTTTTGCAGAAAGTTAATAGTTTCAGGTATCGTTCTACCGAGTGATGTACTCAAATACTTTATACTCTGCTATGTTGTGATGTCTCGAATGTGGTGTTATGCATTGCTATGTCGTCAGTCCAAAGACATTGTCATGTCATGCCATTGCATTGCATTGTTGTGCTGTGTCATGAAGAATAATAGCTACTGATGTGGTGGAACATTAAAACTGCATCAGTAGTTAGTATTCTTCATGACACAGCTCAACAAAACAATTTTTGTGCCCTGAAAGAAATTTGGTTGATCCGAAAGTTAGCTTTGGGCTCTTTCAAGAAACTTTAAATATTCGTTATATATAATATGATGGTTGTTATTTAGCAAAGAAATTTTCTACTTACGTAGACTGCAATTCCAAACAGTATTGGGTGTTTGCGGTTTTTGTTTTTAATAACTCATATGTCATTTTTATGGGTACATATCTGTCATTAATTTTCACTTAGTTATTGAACATTATAGTGTAAACAACAAAATTATTTTTGCTTCGAAAATGTCGAATTATGTACCAACAAATCGTCATAGTTTTGCTTTACTTCTTCACAACAATTACTCACCAAAGCTTATGGTGACTGTGTTCCATCGGTTTTAACGAGAGAAATGGTTTGTGCGGTTCAGAAGTGGTGACGGAAGACAAAGATTGCCCAGGGCAGTCAACCATTTGAAGACCAAGAATTGAAGGCATTCTTCCATGAAGATTGTTGTCAAAATCAACAAGAGCTTGGAAAATCATTAAAAGCTATTCACCAACAATTTCAAAACCTTTTGGGTAGTTGGGTTCCATATAAAGCCGAGAGACCTTGAAAGACGATTTTGCATGTCCGAAATGATGGTTGATCGCTATAAATGAAAATCATTTTTGCAAAGAATCATTACTTTCGATGAAAAATGGATCCATTAAAATAACCCGAAGCTTGAGAGATCGTATGTGAAGCCCAGCCAACTAGCTGAAAATACCAAATATCCATGACGCTAAGGTAATGTTCTGTATTTAGTGGGATCAAAGGGGTTCTATCTATTATGAGCTGCTGAAATCAGGCCAGACCATCACAGGCCACCTGTACCAAACGCAACTGATTCGTTTGAAGCGATCATTTCATGACAACGCTAGGACACATGTTGCAATACCTGTTAAAAACTATTTAGCAAGATGTGGTCGGGATGTTTTGCCTCACCCGCCTTATACTAATAGATGCAGAACGCACACTCTGGGATACACTTCTCTTTAGAACAGAGTATCCGAAATTGGCTTGATTCGTTCGAGGCGTCAAAAGATGAGCAGCTCTTTTGGCTCATTCAAATTATGGCCAATACTTTGAACAAATTTATATTGTACAAATGTTTCAAAATAAAAGCTAAAAATTTGAAAAAAAATCTCTTATTTTTAATCTTTTCCAATATTTAATCTTCAAAACCTTAATGTCTACATAAATAACTAAACATTTATTCAATTCATTAGTGTATTTTCAGACAATTTCATTAAACATTTCCGTTTTACGAGTTCTTCTCTTTCTAACTTAACGAAATTCTTCATAATTGTATTAAACTCAAAAGCTGCTCCTAAAGCAAATTGATTAAATAAATAACATTATTAACGCCTACAAAAACAAAACATGAAATGTATCTGAAATGTTGTTGTGTTCAACATTAAATACACCTGCTTAAAGTGGAAATCCTAATAATCGTCATTGGCTTAAGCAAATACCAACTCTGTTCGTTTAACTTTGGGTTCCTGGTTGTTTGAGTTTGTTTGTGGATTTTTGGTCTGACGTCATGGTGTTGTTGTCGTTGTCATTGTCGTTTTTACTTGACTTAATTAACCTTCATACAAGTAATTAATTTAAATTGTATTAAAATTTAGCATAAACGTAAGCTAAACAATATTGTTTCAATGTTTTTCGTTTTTTGTTTCATGTAAATTGTTTAAAAAAAAAACATTTTCCTAAACAACATGATACAAATAATAGGTAACAACAATATGCTTAACATGCTTACACTCCTTAAGCGGTAGTCGGATATTGTATGTTAAGGATTGTTTATAGAAGAAAAAGTAAAGGGTGGAGTTTGTTTTTGCTGACTTTATCATTAAACTTAAATCGATGTATGTACAAATTTAAAACTTCATGAATGAATGAAAAAAATACTGAGTGTAACGCACAGGAAGAATGATAAAACAAGGCAAAACAAATTAATTAATTTTACATTTTTTATCCACAAGTTCTATTTTCCCCCTTGTTTGGCCGTTACAACTAGCAAAACATGAGCAGTTTTTTTTTGCCATAATTGTTATTGAATTTTAACTTGACCCTTTTTATTGTCATAGTTTCTTTATGTTTTTTCTATCTTTTTTCATTTCAGTCCAACTGGTTCTACTTTGCGTTCACCATTTCAAATAAAGGATTACTTATTGTCACCGGGTACCTGTAAATGTGGTCTACCATGTCCATTGCAACCAGAATATTTCTTCGATTTCAATGTTCAGGTGAGTGGAGGCTTTATTTTTTTTTTACTATTTTCTCTTTTTCAATCTAGTTTAATTTAATTTTTTATGATTGGTATTTTTTGCATGTTGTTGGCTGAATATTGGAAATTAAATTTTAATTGAATTTTTTATTAAATCCTTTAGGTTTTATTATGTAATGAAAGCCTGAAAATATTTATTGTTGTGGTATGTGGAAAGCTAGAAATTGGAGAAGGGTTGTTCTTAAATACCCTTCATCAAAGTATACTTTAAGATAAAAACAATTTTATAAAAAAATGTTGGTGAAAAAAAACTCAGGTCGGTCCGAATTATTATGGCCTTATATACATCGTTGGAAAGGTCATTGAAATATATATCATTAGATATCCATATTGACTTTATATGACTTAGTAATCCAGATATAGATAAACAAATAAGAGAGCTATATTCGGCTGTGCCGAATCTTATATATCCTTTACCAAATTATACTTAAAAATATTTTTATTTAAACAAAATCAAAATTTTTTTTAAAGTTTTAAAATTTTTTAAAAAAAATTTTTTTTTCCAAATTGTTTTTTAAAAAAAGTTTTTTCAAATATTTTTTTTTAAATTTCTTTAATTAATTTTTTTGGAAAAAGAATTTATGACAAAAAAAATTTTGGATAAAAAAAAATTCGGGTTAAAAAATATTTTTTTCCGATTTTGACCCAATGTATGTCCAACTTACTATGGTCTTATATACGTCGTTGCAAAGGTCTTTGAAATATCTATCATTAGATATCCATATTATCTATATTAATGACTTAGTAATCCAGATATAGGTCAAAAATAGGTCAAAAATCGAGGTTGTCCTAGTTTTTTCCTTATATCTCAGCCATTTGTGGACCGATTTTCTCGACCGAGCCGGAAGAATTTCGGAGATATTGATGTATGAATCGTGTATGTAAGTTATTTGGGGGCTTCGGAAAGTTGATTTCAACACACAGACGGACAGACGGACAGACGGACAGACGGACATGGCTATATCGATTCCGCTATCTAAAACGATCCAGAATATATATACTTTATGGGGTCGCAAATGAAAAATTTGGAAATTACAAACGGAATGACAAACTTATATATACCCTTGCCACTCATGGTGAAGGGTATAAAAATAGGTCAAGAACTTAAGTAGTCGTGATTTTTTGCTTATATCCAAGAACCGGAACTATAGCGGATATATTGATGTACGAATCATGTATGTAAGTTATCTATAATGAGCCATTATATATACACTAGCCTGGAATTGTATGGCCGTTAAAAAAGTAAAAAATCGTATAGCAGAAACGTAATCTACGGAAAATTCTAAGAAAGTATCCTCAAGAAACCATAGGTCTAAAATCAAATCCTATCTTGCGCATTTCGTATATTATCAAATAAAAAAAAAACTATTAAAAAAATAAATATTGCAGATAGGATATCATTTTAGACCTATGGTTTCTTGTAGAAAATTTCTTAGAATTTTTCGTAGAATGAGTCTCTGCTATCGACCCACCCTAATATACCCTAATATACACATTATGGGGTCACAACTGAAAATTGTATGCCATGTGAAATGAAAGAACTTGTCCTTGTAAAACCCCCTTTTTAATTTAATTTTGCTTTAACATTATTAAAAATAATACGTGACCGCAAATCGCAGATGTACACGTTTTTTCGTCGCTAAAATACATAGAGAATTCAATCAGATTAATGTTGGTTAATTGTGTCGTCAATACAATGTTTATGCAACATGCAATAGCAGAAACTAGAAATAAGAAAACAACATGAACCTATTTATTGCAATTGGAAATAGATAATGACTACAGGAACTGCACTTAGAGAATAAAATGATTAAGAATTTTACAAGTTACAAGAATATTGTAAACGAAGTACAAGTAAATCTTAAACTATCTGTAAAAAGTATGTTCATGTATCAAACCAGTATCTATAGGACCTTGACTTTTCGTTGTCGTTGCGAGGGGTAACAATCTATTTTAATCCGCAATAGCCCTACAATGAGCTGAAACGAGTTAAACGATTCATTACTCTGTTTAAACAAAGAATCTAAAATATCCTATAGCTCGGAGATCTATAGCATACTTACTTGAAATGTCCAGTATTTCTGTGCAGAAGATGCTCGATAAAATCTCTAAGTACGTATTTTGCGACTTTAACTCTTGCAGAGCGAAGTGGGTTGGAAGGATGGTTAGGAATTCGAGCGTGATCTGAGACATTCCGAAGGACCTATAAATCCGTTCAATCAATCGGGGTCTATCATTAACAGAAAGATAATTAAAAAAACGAACATCCCAGTTAAGGTATGGTCTCACTTTACTTCCAGACCATGAAAAGTTCATGGAAGATGTGTTATACAGTGATCATTATAAGAAAGTTCCAAGCATCTGGCATGTACCCCAAACCTCCAATATTCCGTAATCACTAAAGGTGTACAGTTCACACCGAATTTAGTCGAGGTCATATGACCCTTGTAATAGTGTATATTGACTTATTTGACCATCCTGAGCCTTGACTTATCCTGATCCAAGTCATAACAAACGCTTAAGCGATTCGCAAGAAAAGAGTAGGATGGCACAGATGTTATCAGTATCAGATTGTCCTCAATATTCCCGTATCCTCTCAGAAATATTGTTGAATATCTTGCCATTTTATTTAGAGACGCCCAACATTCCCGGACCTGTATTGGTGTGATATACACACTACTCATGTATTTAATAGCAGCTTGATTATCAGTGTAAATCAGGGTTTACAATTGCTACTATATTAGCCGTCAATTGCAGTAAATATACATTTTTATCAATCTGCATACTAAAAATATAGTTACTATTATAATTTTGTATAACTCTGCTAATATAAATTGCTGTTACTATTCATATATTACTATACAAATTGCAATGTTAGTTTGCAATTTCTAGTAGCAGATACAAACAGTTGTCAACTCGTTATTGTAGCACAACAACCAAAATATATGTTCGTGCTATAGCAGCATACACACTTTTTTGCCGAACTAATATTGCGCGTCAGCATTCGTTTTTGTTTTGTTGTGCTAGCAATTTTCTCTGGCAGCAATTTACATTTCTTTGGTTGCTCTGCTATGGTTGCATTGATATTTCTTGTTTTTTGGCTATTTGGATGCTGCTAGTTATTTTATTGTCAAGTATGTAATACGAAATAACGATTATTCATTAGTGTAAATATTTTTGAATCTAACTGAGATATTGACTTGCATTTTTTTGTAAGACCAAAAATTAAAATATCTAAACAAGAAAAAAAATCTTCGGAATAAATGTGGATCAAATTGTTCCTAATATGTATTTGCAATCCTATTAAAATTTTGATAAAAATTTTAGTTTTAGAAACTCAATAAATATGTAATATGTAATAAAATCTTTATTTATTAGCAAAACTCAATGAAATTTTCAACGTTTTTTAAATTTGTCATTCCAAATTACAAAGTGTAAAAAACCTTTTCAAAAGGTCAAAAGGAATCCCACAATTCCTAAAAATGTATGCGAAAATCCCGAAAATGGTATTTTTTACAATTTTAACCATAGGGTCTACATTTCCTCCGGGGCTGGGAAAATACTTTGGGGATAAATAGGAAACACATCAAGGTTTCTAAAGCTGCTTTCCGTTTTTTGATCCCAACTTTGGGATTTTAGAACATGTGGCCCAAAGTTGAAATTTTGATAAAAAAATAGGTCAAATTCCGAAGGACGAAAGGGCAACATGTTCAAAAAATAGGACATGTTTTTTATACCAAAATGTTCTCTGTAAAGCTACCTTACAGAAAAACATAAAATTGTTATATGTTCTTAAAGAAATTTTTTTTTTAATAAAAAAGAGTTCAGTCACCTTTTCATCCAAAAAACAGCAAAAATCTACTATTTTTTGAATTCTTAAATTGAAAATCGTTTATTTTTGGATCTATAATCGATATTACTCTGAAATATTTTGTATATTACTGATAATTTAGTTGTCTAACTAACAAAAAAAATCGAGCCTGTTCGGTACAAAAGTACGACATATATTTTTAAAAAAGCGGACCAAGGTATGGCAAAATTTTAAAATTTCAATTTTGAAATGCTTATAACTCGAAAAGTATAAGAGATAAATAGCACACGCAAGCATATTTTTTCAAGACATAGGCGAGCGCTTTCTAAACATATAAAACTCTTTGAAATCGAGTGGGAAACAAAAAAAATGGCACGTGTTTAAAAATTTTGCATGTCGAAGGTACCTTATTTTGAGCCCCCATAGCGCCGCCCCTGGGGCATTTGTTGGGCCCATTTTAATAATTTAAACTCGAATACTCATTGGCTACGCCCGCGTCAAATTTTATCCTGATCAGATCAGCAGTTTAGAAATGCCAGATTTATTTCAAAAAAAATTTGATTCTGCCCAACTGTACATTGGGTGTGTTTACTGATATGTTGTTATGCACTTATCAAGAACAGCAACTGATAGCATCAATTGCAGAAATGTCAATTGTGCTATAGCACAACCACAGAAGTGTGTATTTTTGCTAGAAAAGTTTGACAGCACAACAAAATAAAACGAATGGAGTGCAATATTAGCACGACAAAAAAACTGTGTGTGCTACTAAAGCACGAACATATATTTTGATGGATGTGCAATTAATTGTGTTTGCTACTAAAAATTGCAGACTAGCATTGCAATTTTAATAGTAATACGAACGAACAGTATGAATATTTATATTAGTTGATTGTGATGAAATGAGATAATTTCATATTTATTGCATAGTCAAATGTAAGCAATATGTTGCTAGAGCTGAATATCTAAACCCTGGTGTAAATTCGAATATCACTGTCAGATGTACTACGTTAGTGCCTTAGTCAGTTTGTCGTCTGAAGAATAATACATTCTTCATTGAGTCTAAAGCTACGTTTCCGCATACACCGTAATCGGCTCCGAAAACGAAATTCCATACATTTGCACCGAAAAAAGTACATTTCAGCAATCGGCAACGAAAATTGGGAACGAAACGGCACCGATCAGTAACGAAAAACCTGTCATTTGGTGCCGGAACGAAAACAACTTCAAGTAGGTTGTTTTCGGTGCTGTAGCAACGAAATTATTTTAATTATTTTTTTATTTAAGATTTGAAGAAAATCAAAATGAATAAAAAAATAAATTGTCTTTATTAGAAGAGGAAAAAATAATAGATTTTGTCAAAAATAATGAAATTCTATTTAATTTTCAAATGACAACTTAAAAAATAATTTCGTTTCTGTTTTATGCCGCAACCATAGGGTAACATAGAGACGAGACGTAATTGTCAAAAACCTAAGTCTGTTGTCAAAAACCTATCTCTGGCAACAACAAAATACATGCTAGTCAATGTATTTTGTTGTTGTATCATTGTTGTATTTTTGTTTGACAAATTGGAGTGTCTCGTCTCTATGTATAATTCTCTATGGCCGCAACGCTCCCAACTGAAACGAAAACAATTCAGAAACGAGACGGTGACGAACAACAACGTTTTTCAGTTTCAGTTTTCGTTATCGGCGCCGATTACGGTGTATGCGGAAACCCAGCTTAAGAGGATTTTTTTCCCTACTATTTGGGAAACTATCAGAGATACTGGCCACTTTTACGGAGTTTGCACTTAATATCCCTCAGAGATTAATAATAAGGGTGTAATTCGGAATACAATAATCAATATTATTACAGGAAATAGGAAGGACCCCAGGTATCATTGTATGTCCCTTCGTTCAAATATTCCATTTGCCAATAGTACTAAGTCTGGTTGATCTCAAGAAATATTAAAGGATCTTAATAATTTCTCCAAGCACGTATAAATGATTGTATTACAAAACTGCTTTCAGCCAGATACATAATGCAAACTGATATGTGAATTTCCATGTATGAAGCACACAAATTCGAATGATTTTCCGTTCGAATTACACAATAGCTGTTCAGATTTCGATGAATCATATGAGTAACTTGAGGTAGAAATTCAAAGCTTTTAATGGCCGGAATTTACACTCACAGAGAAAACAGTTCGTAATAGCAACCGAATTTGTTGCCAATCTAATGATTCGGTTGTACACATAGAATTGTTCGGTTCTAGCAACAGAAAATCAGTGGATAAAAAAGAATTTCGGTTGAAGAAAACAAACATTTGTATAAAATTTGGCGACTAAGGCAGAATCATTGGATTCTATTACGAATCTGTTTTCTTTGTGCGGCCATTAAAAGCTTTGCATATTTAATCGAAAATGGGAACGAGAGAAACAAAATTCAACACATGTTACTGAACTTGAATACATCAGCTAATATTCTCACAAGGGGGCTCCACATCATTTTTCATTCACGAACGACATTCACAGAGACACTATCAATTCCGCAGTACGACCGTATGAATGTCGTACCGATATCAAATGCCGAGAAGATTCTGCCGTGTAACACAAGTGTCGTTCTGGCACAACTAATATCAGGATGGAGCAAGAGGCTTAATGCCTTTTGGTCCCATATAGACCGTTCCGTCCTTAACTTATGCCCAGCATCTGGTAAGGGTCTTCATGACACCCTCCCTACACATATTCAACTGTTCAGCCAATCCTACTTCACTACGCATTATGGATTTATGGACTCATCCTGTTGAAGTATCACAATTTCTTGGACTTGAACAACATGCAGAAACCCCAGATTGAATATTGTAATTGTTTATGCTGCTACAACAACAACATAATTTTTCAACCGTCAGTGAGAGTTTTTGAAAGGATCTCCAATATTTTAAAATTTTGTAAAACAAAAACAAATTTTTAAAATGTGTGAAATGCAAATAAATATCATATGATTTACAAAATTAGGGCCTTTGTCTTCTCTAAGAGAGAGAGTGTAGGACCTAAAACATATTGTTTAAGTGCTTCGAAAAGAAGCTCTATTTTATACTGCGATAATAGGACATGATCTCATATGAAAATTACCTTAATCTATCTAAATGTTGGTCATAGTCCAGCTTAGGTTTTTACGGAACGAAAAATTGACCACGCCCACTTTTACACCCACTTTTTTCGATTTATCTAAAATCTGAAAACGGCTACACCGATTTGGATAATTTTTTGCTTAAATGTTCGTAGTTATCCAATTTATGTTTTTACTGAAGGAAAAATTGACCACGCCCACTTTTACGCCCACTGTTTTCGATTTATCTAAAATCGCCTAATTTTTTTTTTAAATATTCGTAATAAAATTCGTAAGAAAAATTTACCACGACACTCTAAAATTGAAGAACGCCTGGACCGACTTGGCTATTTTTTTAAAATGTTCGCAATAATCCACAAAAGTTTTTTACGCCCAATAATACGTTCACTAATACGACCACTTATCAAATGTTTTAAATATGTGACCAAAGGTAGTGACATGGCATCTGGAAAATGGTTGATCGATTTTTTATATAAAAACTCAAAATATCAGCTCGATCTGTGATCACTCATACATCTGAACAAAAGTCAAATTTTTATATAAAAACTCAAAATATCTAAATTCGCTAATAGCTTGGCCAATAAGCGTTTATCAAGAAAAAGTGCTAGATCTGTGATCACTCATATTTCAGACCAAAATTCTATTACTTATATAAAAACTCAAAATATGTTCATTGATTTACATGTATGCTGTTGTTGCTTGGACAGGACAACGTCTGTCGGGTCAGCTAGTAATTAATATAGTTTTATATCAACCATTACCAAACTTCAGCTCTGTGATTAGAAAAACATGTATAATTTTTCTCAGTGTATTGCACCTCTTGTTTTTTCTAAAACGTAAACACTTTTGCAATTATTGTGGAAGGGAGAATAATTGCAATAAAAAAGAATTAATGTCATTATATATAACTATTATTTTTGCTATAGATTTCTATACTATACTGGGGTATTTTTTTGTTTTAATTTGCCTGTATTTTACTTGTTATATTCGTACATACACATGATCATTGAGCTGTATGTAAAAGGGGGTTTTTATATAGGCGGAGAACTTTAAATTGTAACAGAGTAAAACGTTTTGAATATCCATCCAATTAGCATTATTAATTAGATAATGTTATGACATTAATATTTAAATATGATTTCGGTCATGTGTCAGCCGCGGTTATCGTGTATATGCCGAAATCTAGAGGTCCAATTTTCTCAAATTTTTTTCTTCGCCTCCATAAAAATCACCCTTTAGTATTAACATCATAGACGTATATAGAAAAAATCCATATATGATTTGATATGTATTGAATTGGAAAAGTTAAAAGAGACACTAAAAAAAGAACTGACGACTGTATCTATCCTTATATGACTACTAAAAATCTTTGTATCTTTTTTTTGTAACATAGGGAATGTAACAATTTTTGCTGCAACTCCAACCAACAACGGACGACTACTAACCAATGAATGCCATTTGTTATTAAAACTTTTGTAGGTACTTTTTCTAGTCATATCTTAAAGGTATGAGAGCAGCAGAGTGTTTTTTTTTTGTTTTAAACCAACTTCTTCTTTTACTGTCAATGATTTATTTGAACATTGTCTTAATACTTGCAACATGTGTACTAAATATATGTTGTATGTGAGTAAGTATGAGAGTGTGTGGTTTAAATATGATCATGATCCATGGAGCAGGTGCTTTTTGAAGCGTGTTTATTTTAATTGATGAGGGATTTGTTTGTTTTCTTTCACTCTTTTTTTTATTTGTTGTTCTTTCATCTTTCATTTACTTCATGTATTTTTTTTAACTTTAAAAATTCCTGGTAATTTTTTTTAAGTAGACATATTTTGTTGCAAAAAAAAAATTAAATAATTTTTTACTCTTTTGCATGTTTGATTGTCGGTCAAAGTAAAGACAAGCTTTTAGCTTTACTGGCGGTGAAAAATAACAATAATACTTAATAATGAAAGAAGAAGAAAAAAAGTAGCAACTAAATAATTATAATTGCACCTGGGAGGATTATTTATTGTTATAATTGGAGTTTACCTTCTTTGGAAGTACTAACTCTAACCATTTGATGTAACAAACAGCGAGCTCCTCTTTGTTCTTGTCGTAGTTGAAAACATTATATATTAAATACAGTAGTTTCTGACAATTCTTTATGTTGTTGTTTTTTGTATAATTAACCAGCACTGTAGTTTTATATGGCTGCATTTTCTAGTAGAGAGTGTAGCAAAATAATAAATGTGTTTTTAAAAAGAGTTAATGATTTTAATGGAATGACAAAGAACGGCCTTATAATTTAACAATTATTATTTCTTTACTTCTTTGTAGTACTAATAAGGAATAATTTAATAGTTAAAGTATTAATTAAACTGGTATAAAAGTGTTTAAATGAGAAAAGAGTAGAGACACCCCCTGTTATCAGTGTAACACATTAAATTAGTTTTACAGATATTTGTTAGGAATTTATGTTTCGGTATTATCTATTTGTGTGCAAAAGTTCTGATGATAGTTTTGAGTTTCCAACAGGAGATCAAGTCTATGTATCAACAAATCATAATCAGAATTTGGTCCTTCTGAAGACTTATATTCGTTTAATAATACGTTCTTCTTTAGCTTTTTCCTCCATTGCTACCCAGGATAATATAACTCAGTATATCTATATTTACATTCAAGTTGTACAAATGTTGAATTGTTTAACATGGCGACAAGGGTCGCATCAAACACTCTCAAGCCATGTCATGCTCTACAAACATGTTCGACATGACATATGAAGGCAATGACGAACATAACTCAAGTTAACTGTAGCTTTTCTTTAACCCCCACAGAACTTACGAAAGGGTTAGCTGTCAAACGAACTGCCATACTGCGCTAACTGGCAAATCATTATGAAAACGATACCAATTTATCCAATATGTAGTGAGGCCAATCCACAACAGACTCCATTATATCAAGAAAAATGCACCGTTTGATGCGATTTACACGCTGGTGGCATAATCGGACTTTATTTTTCAAAAATGAAGCCGCGGCTCGCGGTTTCAAAGGGATGGCGCTACGTAGATAGGACCCTTTTGCTCCCACCAAATACAGAGCATTACCTTAGAGCCATGTATATTTGGCTTTGGTGTCGATTCGGCTGGTTGGCCGGGCTTCACATATGATCTCTTACGCTTCTGGTTATAGAAATGGATCTACTTTTCCTCGTTCAGTGGAAAAATGATTTTCTTTTATAGCGTTCAAGCATCATTTCGGACAAGCAAAATCGTCTATCAAGAAATCTCGGCTACAATTCGTATGGTAACCAATTTCCCTGATTTTTGGATGAATCCTGCTGCTCGCAAACGTTTTGAAATTGCTGCTTGAGTAGCTCCCAATGATTTTGCAAGCTCTTGTTGAGTTTTACAACAATTTTCATGGAGTACTGCCTGCAATTTTTGGTCTTCAAACTTTTTTGACTGATCTGGAAAAAATCTCCATTTGTGAACCCCACAAACCATCTCTCGCACGTTGAAACCGATGGAACACATTCAGCATAAGCTTCGGAGAGCAATGGTGTGTGATCGGAACCATTCTTTGGTATCTATAATGGCTTTGTTAGAGAGGAAACCAGTTTCTGGCCTTAGTGGAAATTTGTTCTTCTATAAATAGAGATGTCTTGAACACAAATTGTTATGGTAAACTAAACGGGGGCACAAAAGATCAGTTGGGTCTTCACACAATTCAAATGCACACAATTCCACTCATCTCACTCATGATAAATGCGATTAGTCCGCTGGACGTTAACCAATCCCAGAATATCAAATGTTTCGGATTCCTTTATATTTGTGGCAACAATAAATGCAGATGAAACAATTTGATCCTTAGGTCTTAGAGTCGTTGAAAGGACGTCTATATTTTAGATATTGCCAGTACTTGTAATATGATTGTAGGTAAAACCGGAATCATGATTTAGAAAATACAAAAAATAAAGACTGATTCAGTGACTAGTTATCAGAAAAGAGGAACTAGATCTCATAGAAAATTTAGGGCAGGTTCTCTAGCTTCCGCGATCGATATGCAAATGAGGTGATAAACGAAAAAGACCTAGCAGTGTTTCAACTACATCTTTAGAGAGTATATCAATGACTAATAAAGCATTATAGGTTTTACTCCTCAAATATCTATCGGCAGGTATAAAAAACCTTGATATCCTTCCTGATTATGCTGGACATGTAAAGATTTCAGTTGAGGGATTTGGCAAGAATATTCCAAACTTTTTTAGCCTCTTCAGAAGAACTTGATTACTGACATAATTTGTTCTAAATTCATTGAGCATACTTCTCTATTTAACACTTCTTAATTGAAATTTCTATAATTGTTTGATTCTTTGAAAGTTTTTGTTTTTAAACTGGCAAATTAAGTCTCCCAATTTTTTCAAGTTTCTTTTAATTTCTTTAAGTGTACGACTTCTTAAAGCATGTAAATTTGTACAACACATTCTGATTACTATTATTTAAAGAAGCACAAACAAATATCCTACTCCTATAATTTATCTCCTCAACAAAATAATACTCTCCTCAGTATCATCATAATTATAATTACCTTCTTTATGCTAAAACTTGTCAATTAAAAAAAAGTTTAATGAACAAAATCAAAAAAAGCAAAAAATAAAACCTACAAATGAATAATTTAATGTTGATATAGAATCCAAAAATAAGTAGAGAAAAAAATGACAGAGAATCAAACCCGTTGAAGGACAGGATATACGCGTTTTACATTTTTGTTTGTTCAATAACTACAAGTATGAATTTATGGGAATTCATGTATGAGGATCTGGGAATGCAGTGCAATGGGTTTGGTTGGTTTATAGGAGTTATGTATCTGTGTGAGTGAGTGTCTACATAAATTTTATCTTATGATGGGTCTTATAATCATTAAAAATCCAAGTGTTGTGTTCAAGTTATGATGGCTAAGGGAATTACGCATTAAAAGGTAATAAAATTCTTTTTTATAATCGAGCATCATTTAAAAGCATTACGGATGCATAAATACACATTGCTGCGTTAATTGATTAGGGTAAGAGAGGTTTTGGGTTGAAATGTTAATGGAGGATTATAGAATTCGTTTAGTTAGTTACCAAATAGATTAAATTAATGAGATCAATGATCTGAAGGATCTTATGTTTCCTTTGCACCTGATAACGCAACAAATCGCATCGTCTCTCTATGATACGAGTCAATAGTTTTGGATTCCCTGCTGTCATCTTTGTGATCTCCTGTAAGTTTAGCAATTTACTTTTAACAACTTTTCCATACATGAGCATTGTATTCCCTTTTCATCCGGATTTAGGGTTAATTTCAAGGAGGTTAGATGTACCAGTTTTTGCACTACATACCTGGTCATATCACTGTTGAATCCCAAGGGCTGATTGTAGAGGGATCTACGCATTTTTATGCCACTGGAAACTTTCTTTGGTATCTGTAATGGCTATGCTAGAGAGGAAAACTATTTCAGGGTTGAGTCGAAGTTTGTTGTTTTATATTAGTTTTCGGGAGTTTTATGACAATTTCACAGAACTGTGATTGTAATTGCTCTGTAATTGTTATTGTTATATACCGTGAGTTTTTTAGTGGAGTCACATTGGTTTCAATTTCCTTCCCTTGTTTTATCCCATAATATATGTTCATTTTCCGAGTATCCTTTATATGATAATAAGGACCTGAGAGAAGCCAGACTATAAGATTTCACAATAATTTGAGCACGCCCTTATCATCTTCTCAAGCACTCTGCAGAATATTTTAAGATGACTTAAATTTCCGCCTAAAATATAAGGGAATGCTTTCCGATGGGAATGGTCAACACCTGCTTAGAATTTGCGAACCATACTTTATCAAGTATTTGATGCCACCAAGTCTGGTTATTCTACTGCTTCCTGTTCGGTATAAGTACTTCAAAGGTCCTGTATCATATTAAAACCAGTAGCCTACAGCCTGGCAAATATTTTTGGAATACTCATATGTTCATTCAAGTCATTGACTTTAATGCCGACTATCCTCGTTAAGAATAGTCGGATAGCTACTTTTGCCACCACTCCAAGGCGGCGTTGATCAGTAATGATATTGAATGATCAGTATACGATTCTAGGTTTTACACTGCATGTCTTACCAAAGAGCCGTTGGCAGATGCTTCTAGCGGATCTCAACATAAATAAGTCTCCTGGGGCGGATGGTTTTTGAAGCAGTACTCTTCGGAACTAGCTCGTCTAGTAGTTAACCTCTCCTGCTCTTTATATCGTCTTTCCTATGTGTTGGAAGATTGCTAATGAAACGTCAATTTCTAAAACACAAGATTTTTATAATCCAAATAGTAATTTGCTCTGCTCTTTCTAAAGTTATGGAAAGTATAGCAAATTACTTATTTCGTTTCTCTCGAGCTTCCTCAGAGTTGCGATGACATTTCAAGTGCTTTGATTTTTTAAAACTGTGTAAAAAATTCATCAGTTCATCTGATCTGCTCTCCTTACTATTTACTCCACCTATGACGGTTCTTCGAGTCTATTTTGAAGTTACTCGACCGCCTACAAGAGAGGGTATCCAACTATATTGACTTACTGGAACATCGTCGCTATGTGAGTTGTGTTTCACTGTTTATCTGTAGTACAATGGAATTTCTACAGCTGAAACTAGGGAACTAGTTCCAGATACTCGTAGGTTTCTGCGCAGTACTCGTTCTTCACCAAGGGCTCAATCATTCGTTGTCGATTTGAGAGTGGATCGCCCAACACATTACAGGAAAAATTCGTTCTTTGGTCGTACCGTCCGTATGTGGAATAAACATCCTAGAGAAGTATTTCCTGTCACTTTAAATGTAGGAAAATTCTAATCTAATGTCCACAAAAACTACACTCCCTATTCTCCCTCTTATTAACCTATTTTCATAGTTGGAAGACAATGCATTGCATGGGTAGGTGTCACTGCTGGCCCAATCAAGAGAAAAAAATCTTAAGAGATTTGAGTGATCAATCCATTCAAAATCAGCGTCTTCCGAAATGCACAATGATAGTATTGGACGAGTTAATTGTCAACCATATTTCCTCGCACCGTTTTGGAGTTGGAGAAGAATTCAAATTTGCAAACAATGTCAACCATCCAATTGGAGTTTGGTCATACTTTTTATATAGTTTCGTGGATATTATCGTAACTAGGTTTACCACAGTTAAACATTACGATGAAGTTGTTATATATTCAAGGTACTGCAGAAAGTTAGGAATAAGATTAGTAAGGAATTCTGTGTTGCTATTATTAGCGAGGCCTAATGCACTACGTCCCATAGGATCTTTTTTACAGCCTTATAGTTTCATAATTCGATTCGACGAGAGATCAATTACATTCCCTGAGGCCTTCAAGGGCCTTCCGAGCCATATAGCGTTGGGCAGTCGCATAGAATATGTTCAGATGTTTCAGATTGGAGTTCACAAAACCTTCACTTCTCATTCGCAAAATTACCTAAAATAAATTGGTGATACCTAAAGCCACAGTGTCCTGTGAATACTCCACTAAGTAATCTTTCCGAGCGATAGCAACCAGATCAAATTCGTTCCATAGTGTATCCACGTGGGATGCCAAAAAATGGGTCAGGGCCTATGAATATTAGCCAAACAATCAGCACGTTCATTACCAGCGTGGCCTTCATGACCAGCTACTCCGCACAATGTGAGTTCGTTGTATGTGCCGAGTTCATTCAATGATGTCCAGCAATCCATAAAAACGCCAGATCTTACTTTATATGAAGATAAGGCTCTAAGAACAGCTTGGCTATCCGACATAACAAATATCCTATTATTCCTTACTATCCTTATACATTCGTTAGAGCATATAGGGATGGCCTAAATTTCCGCCTGAAATATAGATACGAATGTACCCATTGGGATGCCGCTTTGAAAATTGGGCCCATAAATACCAGCCCTAGTAAACCACACTTGGCAATACTCTGGCAGCATGTCAGATTTAACCACTCATCCCTTTCAGGTATAAGGACCTTAAACTTCCTATGTAACACCAGAGTCGTTAACATATAGGCTGACACTGCAATACTATGATCATTCTCAAAGATGACTAGAATGCGCATGAGCCCAATCAGATCACCCGGCATTAATAGGGATATCTCCGGTAATCTGGATGCACTCCTATAGGCCTCCTCCATTACCAATAAATTTAAGTGCTGGATGTGTAGGATTGCACCCAGAGCATGAGTGAGACAGGTACTCATGGACCCAGTAATAGAAATACAGATGAGCGATCTCGCAGTCACCTATTCCACTTTATTCCACCATGCCAAGGCAGATTCTATGAATTTTGTCCCAAATTTTCTTCTCTCATTCCATATTCGAATAACCTACAGTATAGTCACGGCCCTTTAGTTTTATTAAACCTTTGCTACAATAAGATAATAACGACAGCAAAAACAGCAACAAAAAATAATAAAAAACCGATTTTACACATAAAAATCAGTTAAACCAGTTTGTCAACCAGTTGAAGTTGAAAAAAAGTTTATTTTTTCGCTTCAATTCATGCTACAAAACATGTATAAAACATTCTGTGCTGTTGTACGAAGTAAACGAACTACGCATAATTTTCAGTTGTAGCTGTTTTTTTTTTCTTTTCTTTTCAATAACAACTTGCAACATGATGTGTGTACTGTGTTGTTGGCTCTATTTAGAGTGAAAAAAGCGCGTTTTGCTTGTAGTTTCAACGATCGATACAAATATACAATTTGTATTTTTCAACATCGTGCAACACACACTCTTTATGTTTTAGTATCTGCTGCTTTAATGTTTCAGTTTTTTGCGCTCTCTGCTGTGGCTGCGGCTGTGCCTGTCCCTAACCCGGTATGAGTACCCTGATTTAGTTTTATGTGTGTCTTTATTGTCTTTTAAAAAGCTTGTTTTGCTTTCATACTCCTCTTTTTTTTCCAAGCTTCATTTGGGATATTCATTTTGTCTTGTGTTGCTGAGGAGGATTGGGATAGTTGCTTGTTTGTTTGTTTGTTTGTGTGGTTGGTTGATGCTACAAACGCGTTCTTTCATTTCATTGACAATTTGTTAGTTTAACATAAATTGCATTGGAATGAAGAGGAGCAATATGAACAAGAAGTCTTTGGTCTTTTTTTGTGCTTTTGAGTGACTGGCAGGCAGGCAGAGGCAGTCAGCCTGTTAACCAGGTTGCGTGCCTTCTGTTGTTGCTGCGTTTCTTTTTTTATTTACAAGGACTACTGCCTTTATAATGACTTGTTTTAAGCGTTGACAAAACATAAATAAATTTTAAAATTTTCTTTATTTTTTGTTTGTTCGTTCGTTTGTTTGGTTTTCCTTTGTAATCCATACCTTTTTTATATCTGGGGTTTTTATTTGTTGTTTTGGAGATTTTGATTGAAATTTAGTAAAGTTTTGTTTTCTGTGTAAGTAGTTTGTTTGTGCTTCTTTTGGTTGCATATATGGGTGTTAAGATAATTAAAAATTGCAAAACACAAAAGAAATCATGTTATTTTAAAAGTTGTTTTTTGTCATTCATTCGATGTTCTGTATTTTTTTTTTTTTTTGGTTGAAGTTTTTTGTTTAATGATGTTACGAGTGAGTACCTTCTTGTCATGTGGTTTAATATATTAACACTTTTTATGTGTGGACTATATATTTATCTTATAATATTTATGTTGTTTTAAAAGTGTCTATAAATTAAGCATTGTGGCCTGTGAAGTTTACTAGTAAGTTCTGTTACATATTGTAAACATTACAAGGAACTTAATAATTTTGTAGAGAAGTGGAAAATATAAAGGGTCTCTCATTAAGCTTTAAATATATCTTTAAAAATAAATAAAACAGAGTGCGAGTGAGATATCATCGACACTTTTTATTTGTTTAAAAAGCCTATCGAAACCATCCAAAATCCCCAATTTTCCATGACTCTAGCGCATAAATCAGGCTGAATTTGTCCGATGGCATGGGTTATGTTGGTTTTGAGCGCCGCTATGGTTTGTGGCTTGTTCGCATAGGACATCGACTTAAGAAAACCCTACAAGCAAAAGCCTAATGGGGTCAAATCGCACAATCTAGGTGGCCAGTTCATATCACTTCCATTTGAAATATAACTCGTTCAAAATATCCAATGTGGCATGAGCTGTGTGGCTCGTCCTGTTGAAACCACACGTCATTGATATCCGTATCATCCAATTCAGATCAAAAGAAATTGGTAGCAATCGACCTATAGCGCTCATCGTTGGTGGTGATGTCATGGCCAATACCGTTCTCAAAGAAATATTTACCCTTTCATCCAGAAATGGATCTCATTTGGTTAAATGTGTGAAACGCGCTTAATGTTGCCCGAACAGAATACCCTTGTAGATAAAACTATTTTACCAAATTAATCCATGACCATATTCCCATCCTGAACTGCACAGTGGGTCAAAATCAATTTTTTTTGGAAATAAATCTGGCATTCCTAAACGGCTGGTTCGATCGGGATATAATTTGACGTGGGCTTAGTCAAGGAGTATTCGACTTTAAGTTATTAAAATGGGTCCTACAAATGCTCCAGGTGTGGTGCTATATTGGCTCAAATTAAGGTACCTTCGAAATGTTACATTTTTAAACAGGTGTAAGTTTTTGGTTCCCATCCGATTTCAAAGATTTTTATATTTTCGGCTCGTCTAAGTCTTGAAATAACTTGCTTGCGAATGCTATTTATCTGTTGTAATTTCGTAGTTATACACATTTTAAAATTGAAATTGCAAAATTTTGCCATACTTTCATCCGATTTTTTAAAAATATAGGACTTACTTTTGCTTCGATTTTTTTGTTAATAAGACAACTAAATTACTAATAATATACAAAAGATTTGAGAGCAATATCAGTTATGGATCCAAAAATTTTCAATTTAAAAATTAAAAAAGTTGTAGATTTTTGGTGTTTTTCGGCCGAAAAGGTGACTTAACTCTTTTTTATTAAAAAAATAACTTTCTTTAGGAATGTATAACAATCTTATGTTTTTCCGTAAGTTATCTTTACGGAGAAGATTTTGGTATAAAAAACATGTCCTATTTTTCGAATATGTAGCCCCTACGAACTTTGGAATTTGACCTATTTTTTTTATTAAAATTTCAAATTTGGGCCTCATGTTCTAAAATCTTAAAGCAGGGATCAGAAAACGGAAAGCAGCTTAGGAAACCATGATGTGATCCCTATTTATTCCGAAAGTATTTTTCCAGCCCCGAAGGAAATGTGGACCCTATGGGCAAAATTGTAAAAAATTAAATTTTTGGGATTTCTCTAAAATTTTTAGGAATTGCGGTATTCCCTTTGATCTTTTGACGAGTTTTTTTACACTTTGTTATTTAGAATGACAAAAATTAAAAACTGTTGAACATTTCATTGAGTTTTGTTAATAAATAAAGATTTTATTACCTATTACATATTTATTGAGTTTCTAAAAGTAAAATTTGTATCAACATTTTAATAGGATTGCAAATATTAGGAACAATTTTATTTACATTTATCCGAACAAATTTTTTTGTTTAGATTAGTTAATTTTTAGTCTTACAAGAATATCTCAATTAAATTCTAAAATATGCCACTTTAAATCTTTGCACTTTTTCATACTAAAAATTTTGTATAAATTTCCCCTGTAGCATTGTAGAGTCAATTTAAATAACTTAAATTCGAATACTCCTTGTCTACGCCCATGTCAAATTTTTTGCCGATCTATTTCCAAAAAAATTTTGATTCTACCCCTTTGTGTGTCATGGCTTATGTTGACTTTGAGGACCCAGTAGTTTGTGGTTTATTAACAAAGACTGCGACTTAAGAAAACCCCACAGGCAAACGTCTAACGGGGTCAAAGACTCACGATCTAGGTGCCCCGTCACCTGCACATGAGATGACCATGCCCTCAAATCGCTCTTGCAGAATGTCCAATGCGGCATGGGCTGTGTGACACGTAGCGCCGTCCTATCATTGGTGTCCATATCATCCAATTCTGGTTAAAAGATCACCCCTGGCTGTGATGGCATGTCAACGTCGTTCTCAAAGAAATATGAACCGATGATGCCGCCAGCCCAAAATCTACATCAAACACTGACTTTTTTCGAGATGCATTGATGTTTTTTATTATTATTTTATAAGACTTTTGACCAACTCTATCACCCCTATCGCGAATCAACATTTCACATGAAATATGTTCCCTTTTCCCATTTGTCGTTCATCAACTTTGTTCACGTGAAAAAATTCCCCATGTTGTGAAATTTTTAGATGGAATTTTGTAAACAATAAACAGCTGTTACGAACAAAATCAACTATTGTGAATAAAAAGTTCATGGGGAATTTCACGATAGCAATTTTCCCTTCGAGGGAAATGAATATTTCATGGGAACAAAATTTCACATGTTATTGCCGATAGGGGTGTATGTGATGCAATAAACAAAAGAACAATCTAGAGGAAAACTTGTGTAATCTTTTAAATTAAAGTCTGGTTTAAATTTCGAATCACCCTATAATGTATGTATTTATTTACCGGAAATAATGAACTAAGCATTTTAGTTTAAAAATTCATTAAAAAACAAATTTTCCTTTCAAACAAATTGAATTTGTTAAACCATTTAAATAACAATAGCTCCATGGTTAATAAAAAAAAGTAGCAAATAATTTTAAATTAATTTAATAACGTTAACAAATTATTTCATACTTCAATTACCACAAAACACGCTACATTAAATAGCGGCAATAGAAAAAAAAACTAACTAATCATGAAAAATGATTAGTCTAAATAATATAATGATAAATTAAAATTTGTTCTACTAATTAAAACATTAGAGTATTAAAGGAACTAAAAACACAGTCTATTTTAATTCATCTACAACAGCAGAAGAAATTAAAGCCTTTTGATTATATTTTTGCTGCTATTGTTGTTAATAGTTAACGATTAACAACCTAACTAACCGTATAGCAAAAACAATATATTTTATTTAACACTATCTAACTAACTGCCAGTCTTTGACATGAATGTTACTCTTTTTACTCTTTGTGTTTTTAACTAACAAATGACACAACAAGGAAAAGGCAAAACAAAATTAAACACCCACCCCTTTTTTACTGTTTGGAACATACGTTAATATATGTAATAGCAAGAACAGCAGCAGCAGCAGCCACCACAAACAATACTGTCATTAATTACAATCACAATCCACGTGTTAGCTGCCGTTTTAATTAAAATAATCGTCTCACAAAAACAAAACAAAAAATACTGGGGAAAAATATTTGTTGGAAAATATACTACTTAAATGCGGCAACTGACACATTGGTTTGCAATGTGAAAATTTTCTTGCCGTTGAAAACGGTTTTAAAAAATGCACATGCGCCATTGCGTAACTAAACACCGTTTATTTATTAGTTTAAAACGAACTGGCTCTAGTAGCTCAACTCACACTTTTGTAGTCAGGAATTACCTTGTGAATGGTTAAGACACTCATAGAAATATGTTAGGTAATAATAATCCTAATTGATAATTAGGCTGATACAAATAGTGGTCTACATGTTAGTCTATTATAGTGTAAACAACAAAGTTGTTTTTAGCATCGAAAATTTCAAATTTACTTACTCACCAAAGCTTATGGTGAATTACTCACCAAAGCTTATGGTGAATGTTTCTCGGTTTCAACTTGCAAGAGATGTTTTTTTCGGTTCAGAAGTGGTGATTTTGACACGGAAGACAAATATCTCCCAAGCCAGTCAAATAAATACCATGAATTGGAAGCATTACTCCATGAAGATTGTTGTAAAACTCAACAATAGCTTGCAAAATCCTTGGGAAATATTCAAGTAGCAATTTCATGATGAAAAATGGATCCATTACGATAACCCGAAGCGTAAGATATCGTACGTGAAACATGGCCAACAAGCCGAATATCCATGGCGTTAAAGTAATGATCTGTATTTTGTGGGACCAAAAGTGTGCTATCTATTTTGAGCTGCTGTAATCTGACCAGATCATCAGAGGGAACCTGTACCGAATGCAACTGATTCGTTTGAAGCGAGAATTGGCCAAAAATCTGGCAAGACCACAACATTGAACCTGTACCGAACGCAACGGATTCGTTTGCAAAAAAACGTCTTCCACACAAAAAAAAACTATTTCTTAAACCTTTCAATTCAAATATTTGTCACATATTGAACTGGTTTCAATTATTTCATAATTAAATCAAGTATTCATTTGCTCAAAAGCAAAATTTCTTGATATTTTCTATTGAATTTTGAGTTTTGAATTTGATTATTTTGACAATTGAATATACAATCTTCGTTATTGGTTGAATTTCAAATACAAAAATTATTGAATAGATAATTTTCGTAATTGAAAACACATTTTGTTTCTATTATAGAAATGTTTCAAAATAAAAGCTACAAATTTGAAAAAAAAACCATTAAGAACCTGCCAAGACTGTAATTATTTGTTGTAGACCCCAGAACTTATAATTATTTTGGGTTCTAATGAAACTTAACGACGATCTAGCTACCAAAAAAGATGGGGGTTATATTGAGTTTGTCATTCCATTTGTAGCATATCAAAATATTTGTAGCAGACCCATATCAGCATATATACTCTTGATCCTCATATGATTCTAAGATGATCTAGCTATGTCCGTCTGACTGTCTGTTGAAGACACGATAGGTCCAAAATAAAAGGAGCTAGCTGGCTCCTTAAATACTCTTTGTTGATAAGGTTTGTTTAGTATTCTGGAAATGGGCAATATCGGTCCATGATTTCAACTAGCCCCCATATAAATATCGCCCGGAATACTGGTAGAGCACTCATAAATATGTTGATTATGCGACAATCCTTATAAAATTTTGCATAAATTAGTCTTAGTACTTTGAAATTATATTGTAAAGTCCCCATACAAGGTCACCTTCAGAAAATGACTTGAACATTTATAGTTGTCTTACAAAAATTAATATTTAGGGGATTCAAACGGTCTCCTATTAGGTCGTAAAATATTTTTTTAGTTAAACAAATTTTTGTTGGGTTTCAAACAAAAAATTCATAAACTAATAAGACTTTTTGAACTATGTTTATTGGTTTGTCATAAAATAACACTTTTTTTGTTTGCAGCCCAACAAGAATTTGTTTAAACTAAAAAAATATTTTACGACATTATGACAATACGACCTAATAGCAGACCGTTTGAATCCCCCAATTGTGAGAAAATTGGCCATAAACAAATTTTACATGAACCTAAATCTTTCTACCAAATATTGCGAGGATCAGTACCTAATTGATCCTCCATATAACCCATATATCAGAAAAATATTCTATTGTCAATATTGTCGCATAAACTTCGACATAAGTCATTTAAAGTTTTAAGAAATTAATTCCACTTATCAAATTCGGACCATAACTGAGTCAAGTGGGTATACAAGAATTGGAAATTCAAAAATGTTTTCTTTCCAATCAACTACACAATAACGCTCCTGATTTATTTATATACCAACCATGTTCGTAAGATACATGGGGTTTTAGAAAGTTGATTTCGGTCAAGCCCGACCATATAATACTAATAAGCAGGGAAACCAAAATATGCAAATGCATGTTTTTTCTGGTGAGTCTAATGAGCACATGGATAAGATATTTACACGTTTCAGAACTATTTAAGAATTTTGGCATCGATTTGTTAGTGCATATTTTTGCATATTTTACCCATAAATACATATTTTTGCATATATTTGTTTTAAGAGCATATTTATGTCATATTTTGCGTTTTTAGAGCATATTTTACTGTTTAATAGCATATTTTGAGTTTATCAAAAACAAATATTGTCTTACTTATTTTTCGCTGTTGTGTTACAGGTTTTTACTTCCTTTGTTTAAAATTCAAAATTGAAAAATAGATGGCTTTTCACCAAAAAAAAAATTTAAAAAACAGACATTTTTTTAAAATTTTAAATAACAATTCGAAAAATTTTTTTATCCAAAAAATGAAAAAAACTGAAAAAAAAAATGTTTGTTCACCTAAAAATATTTAAATTTTTTATTTTGAAGTATAATTAGGTGAAGGGTATATAAGATTCGGCACAGCCGAATAAAGCTCTCTTACTTGTTTTTATATAAAATAAGCACTATTTTAATAAGAGCTTCATCTAAATATCAAATTTTAGTTCTAATTCAAACTTAACCGTTCTAAGTGTTAAAGAAATATTGTCTTTTAAATTTGCTCCTGTAACATCAGTTGATGTCGAAAGAACATTTTCTATGTTTAAAAATGTTTTCAGATCCAATAGACAACGATTTTTATTTGAAAATTTAAGTAAATTTTTTTTGGTTAAAAATTTTGTAAAAGTTTGTTTTTTTAAGAGCATATTTTTTAAATTTTAAGAGCATATTTTAAAGTTTTTACTGCATATTTAAAGCGCCTAAAACGCTTTTTTTAGAGCATATTTGCGGTTTCCCTGCTAATAAGTAAAAGAGCAAAAACATTTTTCTTTTAAAATTTCAACAATTTATATTTTTGAGTGATTTTCGGAAGTGGGCCTTATATGGGAGCTATGACCAATTATGGACCGATCACCATGAAATTAGGTCGTGTGATTTATGTCTATATTAAAGTTAACTATGTTGAATTTTGTGTGTATACCAACATTTTTAAGCGATTTATGCACGTTAAAGTGATTTTCGGAAGCGGGTCTATATGGGAGCTATGACTAATTAAATTATAACCAAATTAAATTTGGTGACATGAATTTTGTATATATAAAACTTATTTGGAGCGCAATTTGTGGAGATACATTTATAAATTAAACATTTATGACCGATAAAGTCCAATTTCGGAAGGACATTTGTATGGGGGCTAGGTGAAATAATGGACCGATTTCAGCCAGTTTCAATTGGCTTGGTCCTTGGGCCGAAAAAATAATATGTACCAAATTTGATTGAAATATCTTCAAAATTGCGACCTGTACTCTGCGCACAAGGTTTACATGGACAGCCAGCCAGCCAACCAGACGGACGGACGGACATCGTTTAATCGACTCAGAAAGTGATTCTAAGTCGATCGTTATATTTTAAGGTGGGTGTTAGACTAATATTTTTGGGCGTTACAAACATCTGCACAAACGCATTATACCCTCCCCACTATGGTGGTGTAGGGTATAATTAAGGTAACGGAAGGCATAGCAAACATTTACTAAAAAATTGTGACAACTACTTTTACAAAAATTATGATTACTAAAAATAAAAAATAAAAAAAAGAATAGCTGCTGCAATTTGGCTAAGTAAAGGATTTCAATTTATATTTTTTTCTTGAGTGTATTATACTACTTTTCTTCAAAGGTACTTGTATTTAAACATTGAATAACAACAAAGTGCAACATTTACAATAACTAATCGTAGCAATTTGTAAAAATGTCAACTTTGTCTCTTTTTATATTTCGGATAACAAACAACTACAGACACTAAGCTACGAATACTTATCCCATCCATACAGCCAAAATACACCAGTAACCAAAACGATTTAATACATATTATGCACCCAAGCCAAGACAAGTTGGAACGCAAAACCCGGCTAGAATTAAACATACAGCTCATACAAATATAAATAGATACATACGTAGATGTATGTGCTTCTTTGTTGGTACTGGTATAATTTGTTAACAAATACATATTTTGGGGTTTTTAAATTGCATGTAAAAGTAAACACCTTCTTTTCATGACACATTACATATGTATTCTTACATAAATACTAAATACTCATACATACAGACATATCGTCACCTAAAATGCAAAAGGCCTTATCAATACAGGAGAGACAAAAAAAAAAACATAAAAAAAATTTAAAGTGTTGTGGTTACAAATATGATTTTCTTTCTTCAATAAAGTCGGTATTATTAAAATTGCAAAGCTGCCTAGATGCGCTGTACCAATATCCATTAAAAGCTCAATTTTGATTTTTTTGGTTGTTACGATCTTTTACATTTCAGGTGACGATATATAGTATTCATTCATATGTATAGTTGTAAAGTATCTATTATTTCGTTTGGATGGAAGTGTTTGTTCTTTGTTTGTACTTGCTTAGACTTGTGTTATGTATACATGTAATATAACAATCTAAACAAAGCGAACTTGTTAACCCAAACACCTTTTTTTTATTATTTTTTTTTTTTGGTTTTTAAAAGAACTATCTAAAAACCGTAAATTCCCAATATGGTTCTTGCAACAAAACAGCCAGCAACAGCCACGACAATAATAAACTAATTTACATAAATTTTCAACTTGAATATACACATATTCAAGTCATTTATTATGGCTTTTTGGTAGTGTCTCCTTAAATAAATAAAAATAAGTCAAATAAGCCGTAAATAGTATAAAAGTAATCACGAATTAGTTAACATAAGATAAAATAAACCGAAAACTTTAACTGTTATACACACACAAAATAATGTTCTTAAGTTTGTTTAAACAAATTTGTCGTATTTATTTTTGTTAGATGTTAGAAGAAAAATTTTCCACACACTGATTTTTCATTTTGGAAATTTCCTCAGGTTTTTATATATGGGGCATTTCATGTCAAGTGAACCAACTTTTGAAATCGATGTCTTCCGATCGGGATGAAATTTGCACCAAGGTTAGCTCTATTGGATAGTAACTCAGACACAATTTTTCAACAACATCGGTCGAGAACTCTGAGTTATAGGGGGTAAAATTTTGACAATTTGGTCAAACAGGGGTTTTTTCTTATCCATGTAACTTATTACCTATTGTTCTTAGCAAAATGTGTCCCAAATAGTATAGATAGCTATTTCTTCGATCTTTCGAAAAAAAATATTTAAAAAAAAAAATAAAAAATTTTTAATATTTTTTTTCCGACCTTTTTGGTCGCTTAGTGGGATGAGAGTGGGATATCTATCAAAATAAATATTTTTTAACTCAAGACTTACAATTTTTGACTTTTTTTTTTGCAAATACGATTTTTTTTCCAAATGGGCCCTTTTTTTAAAATTATCCAAAAAAAAATTAAAAAATTGTTACAAAATATTTATTTTGATAGATATCCCACTCGCATCCCACTAAGGGACTAAAAATATCTTAAAGGAATGGACCTAGGCTTTCTTTTGAGCAAAAAAAAAAATTAAAAAAGGGCCCATATTGGAAAAAAATTTTGATTTTGCAAAAAAAAATTAAAAAATTGTATGTCTTGCGTTACAAAATATTTATTTTGATAGATATCCCACTCGCATCCCACTAAGGGACTAAAAATATCTCAAAGGAATGGACCTAAGCTTTCTTTTGACTACAAAAAAAATTTTAAAAAAAGGGCCCATTTGGAAAAAAATCGTATTTGCAAAAAAAAAAGTCAAAAATTGTAAGTCTTGAGTCATCCCGATCGGAAGACATCGATTTCAAAAGTTGGTTCACTTGACATGAAATGCCCCATATACATTAGGGAGGCGCTTTATTGGGCTAAAAAACTCAACAAATTATCTCTGTCATCCTGCAGAAAATTTGTGCAAAACAAGTTTCAATATTTTAAAAAAATAAAAAAAACAAGTAAGAGTTTTATATTTGGCTGTGTCGAATTGTGTGTTTATGTATTTATTGACAATCAAATATTTATACGGGGTATAGGGTCCGCACCGATCCTCACAAAAGTTGATAGAAAGATTTAGTTTATATAAAACTTGTTTATGTCCAATTTTATCACGATACTAATTACACTGTCCAACAAATTGAGACCTTTTGATTGGAACAGAATAGCGACCCTATAATTCTGAAAGAGCATGTTGAGTAGATCATTGTTGTAGAATAAACTTTCAGTCCAGCTGGTCTGAATTTTTATACCCTACACCACCATAGTGGGGAGGGTATAATGCGTTTGTGCAGATGTTTGTAACGCCCAAAAATATTAGTCTAACACCCACCTTAAAGTATACCGATCGACTTAGAATCACTTTCTGAGTCGATTAAACGATGTCCGTCCGTCTGGTCGGCTGGCTGGCTGGCTGTCCATGTAAACCTTCTGCGCAGAGTAGGTCGCAATTTTGAAGATATTTCGATGAAATTTGGTACATATTCTTTTTTCGGCTCAAGGACCAATCCTATTGAAACTGGCTGCCATCGGTGCATTATTTCACCTAGCCCCCATACAAATGTCCTCCCGAAATTGGACTTTATCGGTCATTAATGTTTATTTTATAAATGTATCTCCACAAATTCCGCTCCAAATAAGTTTTATATACACGAAATTCATGTCACTTAATTTTGTTACGATCGGTCCATAATTAGTCATAGCTCCCATATAGACCGACTTCCGAAAATCACTTTAACGTGCATAAATCGCTTAAAAATGTTGGTATACATACAAAATTCAACATAGTTAACTTTAATATAGACATAAATCACACGACCTAATTTCATGGTGATCGGTCCATAATTGGTCATAACCCCCATATAAGGCCCACTTCCAAAAATCACAAAAAAATATAAATTATTGAAATTTTAAAAGAATAATGTTTTTGCTCTTTTACTTAGTGTAGGGTATTATATGGTCGGGCTTGACCGATCATACTCTCTTACTTGTTTTTTTTTTACAGTGGGTCAAATTTTTAATTTTTTGAACGAACGGAGCATTATACCAACTGAAAAAAAATGTTAATGTAATGTAATGTAAGTTAAAATCTGAGAGTATTCTTATTGTCAGAGCTATATTGTGGAATTTTATGGGGATCATTTTTGTGGAAGATCTTAATCCTCTAGCTCCTCTCTTTAGGGGTCAATTTCACCCTTTTTTCGAGAAATTCAAAAAAGTCCTTTAAAAAAAGGCATTTATAGATTAAAATATTCTACGAAAATTTTTGCCGGAAAATTTCGTTGGGGTTATAAATAAAGCTCTTTTCACTTAATTGGCAAAATTATATTCCAACCTAGGGTCTCACATTTTTAAAAAAAATCGCAAAAAATCGAATTATGATCCGACTGAGCTGAAATTTAAAATATAAATATGTATGTTATCACTTTTAGATCAAGGGATATTTAGGTTTATTTATTTATTTTTTTTAATTTTGCTCGATCTTTTTTTGATTTTTTAGATATGGAGGTCCTATGGAGGCTCGTAAATTTTTTACAAAATATCAGCTATATTTGCTATAAAATTCTGAATGAAATAAAAACAAACTTGCTAACAGTTATTTCGTATGTATAAAAAGTTACATCAAAAGTTGGAGCATATAAAAATGGCCTTGTTTTTTAAATTTTTTCCCAAAAAAGTCCCTATATTTTTTCTTTTGTAAACAAAAATTTTCTTCGTGACTATAAAAAATTTGTATCTGATTCCAAAAGATAACCTAATGCAAAATCATGTCGGTCATGATTTTGAAGAGCAAAACATTTTTCTTTTAATTTTTCAATAATTTATATTTTTGATTGATTTTCGGAAGTGAGTCTTATATGGGGGCTATGACCAATTATGGACCGATCACTATGAAATTAGGTCGTGTGATTTATGTCTATATGAAAGTTTACTATGTTGAATTTTGTGAGTATACCACATTTATAAGCGATTTATGCACGTTAAAGTGATTTTCGGAAGCGGGTCTATATGGGAGCTATGGCTAATTATGGACCGATCGTAACAAAATTTGGTGACATGAATTTTGTATATATAAAACTTATTTGGAGCGCAATTTGTGGAGATACATTTATAAATTAAGCATTTATGACCGATAAAGTCCAATTTCGGAAGGACATTTGTATGAGGGCTATGTGAAATAATGGACCGTTTTCAGCCAGTTTCAATAGGCTTGGTCCTTGGGCCGAAGAAATAGTATGTACCAAATTTGATCGAAATATCTTCAAAATCTGCTCACAAGGTTTACATGGACAGCCAGCCAGCCAACCAGACGGAATGCCGGACATCGTTTAATCGACTCAGAAAGTGATTCTAAGTCGATCGGTATACTTTAAGGTGGGTGTTAGACTAATATTTTTGGGCGTTACAAACATCTGCACAAACGCATAATACCCTCCCCACTATGGTGGTGTAGGGTATAAAAACATTTTTTTTGGTTTAAGTAAAAAATTCTAAAAACTCAAAGCATCGATATGCAAAAACACTCCACATTTGTAAAACCCTATATGTTATTTAAATACATACAAAGCTGTTTTTACTATCACTCGGTAAATAACGTCACAGTGGGCATTTTTATAAAAAAACTCGGTTTGTGGAACACATTTCCCCGTTCTAGGAATTTCGGTATTTAAAAACAAAGAATGGCAACAGTTATAATGTCACTTATTTAAGCACTTTTAGATCTATATTTGTTTTAAGTTTTTTTTATGATATCTGGTACCGTTAAAATTTTACATTAATTCAAAATTTATATTTTTCTTAATGGAAAACGCCATATTATATTTTTTTTAGTTTTAAAGTAAATGACGTCTGAAAAATTTTTAAAACTATTTAATTTTACTAAAATATCAATCATAAAGTCCTAAAGTTTTCACCAATATCAAATACTTATATTAAAAGCCTATATGTACTCTTCAGAAGCTCCACAAACCTTGATACCTTTAAAAAATTGTAACCTTTTTTTCATATATTGCATGCAAAAACTTATGAATTTAAACATATATTGATTTAAAAGAAAGTTTGACCCGATGTGACCAACTTTGAGGGGGATTCACTGGTCTCCATTAGCGCTATGAAGCTGAACAACTGTAAATCAACTCGAAAACCATGTGAAATTTGGTAACAATAACTCCAATAGTTACCGAGATCCCCAAACTCGGGAACTACTATCCAGAACTAAGCGCATGAAATTTGAGCTAAACATCTTTACTAGGGATGTGCGATTAATCGAATAATCAAATATACTGATTTATCACTCAATCGATTAATCAACACTGATTAACTAAAACTATGATTAATACGAATTTTTTCATTTCATTTGTAACATATCGAAATATTGGTCGTAGTATCACAAAGTAAATATTTGTGTGTTAAAAACGTGATAGGGCCCAACCCATGGATCTAGCTGGCTGAAATTTTCCACAAATACTCTCTGTTGATAAGGTTTTTTTGTATTGAAAAAAGGTAATATCGGTCCATGATTTGAATTAGCCCCCATACAAATGTCCCCCAGGAATATTTTTTGTGCAGCCATAAACATATTAATTATACGGCAATCCTGATAAAATGTTTCACAAATTATTTCTGCATTTGGTTATTACACAGAAAAAATTATATTTCAATTCAAACATTTATCCCATATTTAACTGGTTTCAATTATTTCATAATTAAATCAATAATTTTCGTAATTGAAACACAAAAAATAACAAAAATGTGATTTTTTTTTGTATTCAATAGAAAATATCAAGAAATTTTGTTTTTGAGCAAATGAATAATACTTGATTTAATTATGAAATAATTGAAACCAGTGCAATATGTGACAAATATTTGAATTGAAACGGTTTAAGAAATAGTTTTTTCTGTGTAGATGATAGAGAATAATTTTTTAAAGGGCCAACCATATATAAATACATAAATAATCATTGTTTGAGCATTAATTAGTTTTATTTTGTTTAACATATTGAATTTTAATGATTTGTAGAAAAAGGCCTTAAAACAAACAACTAATCCACCTGATTGGTCTGACCTAACTTTGCTAAATATACAAAATATTTGGTTACTTTGGCTTGGAAAAATATGAAATATCAATTTTGCACACCTATTCCACTGTAAATTAATTCTCTATTTATTTATTCGATTCTAAACGCTCTTCACATTAAATGTCAAAATTAATTTGTATTTTTCATAATATTATTTAAATTATCTTTTATTTTCATTATTTATTTAATATAATTTTGTCTATAGAATAATTTTGTTATTATTTCTTGTTTTTTTTTTTTTTAAATTTCACGAGTGCATGCAAAAATACAATAAAATACATTTTTAAAATAAATTATTATCACGTTTATTGTTTTAAAATGTTGAAAATTGCACATCAAAATAAATTTACATTTAATTTGGTGTATAATTTAAAACTTAAAGTTAACCATTAATTATATTTTGTTTAACAAAACGGCATTATTTTATTTTTTAATTAACATGAAATTTATATTTAATGAAAGAAATATTTAAATTTTGTTGCAAAAAAATATCAAGTTTACAGATTTTTGTTTAAGAAATATGGAACAATAAGTGGAATTTATATAAATTAAAACAAATTAAGTGAAATTGTCTGTAACAGCAAGATGGTGTGAGAAGAAGTGTTAGAATATTAAAGAAATAGATAAATAATTATTGGTTGCTGTTAGATTATGTTTCCAACAACCATGTTTTTTCTCTGTGTGTACTTGGTTTTTTAAGTTTATGATTATTTTCAGTTATTTAACAAATACTCATATGCTTATGTTTGCTTAAAAGACGCAAGCAATATCTTGATTTCCATAATTTAAGAAACAGCAAACATTTTAAAAGGTTTTCTATGCAACATTACTTCCATAACAATCTCTCACACCACACACCAAAATCAATAATCAAGGAAAATTGAATAGACTCCACATCTATACATTAAATGTAGTTAACAGTGGCTTGGAGGCAGAAAAATGTGAACTAGACTTTCATTAATTTACTCTGTCACTTTAATATTCTGTAGTATTACAAAATATTCAAAGGTATCTCTTAGAATTGTCTGTTATTTACATTCTTCATGCATGCAATATACAGTGTTTTACTTTAATCAACTCTTCTAATCTTAACTTCAAAAAAACTTACGTTGTTTACCCTCGTGTGTTGTTTTCCACACACCGGCAGTCATAATCCAAATCATTTAAATGAATTGCTAACATTCTTTATTGGATGTTTTCCAAATATGGTTTAAAAAGATTCTTGCCTCGCACACTAAATGCTTCATTAGAAGCTATTACTGAGAAACAAACACATATTATATTATGAAAAGCTATTTCTTCCCCTTTTTATACCCTTCACCTTCGTGAGAAGGGTATATATAAGTTTGTCATTCCGTTTGTAATTTCCACAATATAATTTTTCGACCCTATAAAATATATATATTCTGGATCCTTATAGATAGCGGAGTCGATTAAGCCATGTCCATCTGTCTGTCTGTTGAAATCAATTTTCTGAAGACCCCAGATATCTACGGGGTCCAAATCTTCAATAATTCTGCGAGACATGCTTTCGAGAAGTTTCCTATTTAAAATCAGCAAAATCGGTCCACAAATGGCTGAGATATGAGGAAGAAACAAGGACAACCACGATTTTTTACCTATATCTGGATTACTAATGCCCGTAATTTCAACAAATAGATATCTAGCAGTGCTTAGTTACTTATGGAGTAAAAATATTTGATAATTTTTACCCGTAGATATTGATATGAAATTAATGTCAAGTTACCTTTCAGATAATTTTATCTGCTGGGTATTTTACACTATAGATATTGTTACGTTTTAACCTTTTTAAAACGTTTGTTTATTTCCTTTAAATAAACCGGATACTTTTGATTGCAAATTAAAGCCGTTTAGTAGTTTGAAAATTGTAACAACTCTTTATTTATTTAAAATGTACAACAACAGAATTAAATAGTCACTCAATGTTTTTTATACACGTTTATAAATTCGCAGAAATACAGACACACTTTATAATGTACACGAATTCACTTGAAAAACACAGCACTCAGTTGATGTTTATTCGAAATGCGTCTCTGATAATATAGACAATATGGATATCTAATGATAGATATTTCAAAGACCTTTGCAACGGCGTATATAAGACCATAGTAAGTTGGACCTACAATTGGTCAAAATCGGAAAAAATATTTTTTACCCGAATTTTTTTTCACCAAAAAAAAGTTCAAAAATTTTTTTTTAAAAGTAAAAAAAAAATTTTAAATTTAAAAAATTTAAAATAATTGGGAAAAAAAATTTTCAAAAAATTAAATAAACAACTTTGGAAAAAAAATTGTTTAACTAAAAATATTTAAAATTTGCATTTTGAAGTATAATTTGGTGAAGGGTATATAAGATTTGGCACAGCCGAATATAGATCTCTTACATATTTTATATGATCTGTATCAAATTTACCATTACTTGTTTCACTACATGAAAATACGTCTTTAGTAAATATGTCTTTTGGAGAGACAGCACATTTGACAAAACAAAAATGGTATTCATAGTGCAAAATACGTAGAAGTTACATATGTGTGGTAAACCACGCTACAGGATAAGCAATGTAACTTTTGAAATATCACGTTATTAGATTAATTAATGGGGTTTCTGGGCAAAATTGAAGCGACAGTAAATGCCAAAAAATTTCATGAATATCAAATATTAATATTGTGTGGATTCCCACACAAGGTGACGATAAGGGTAAACTCATAATAAATTGGGTTACAAAATGTTTATTTCTTTTTCAATTCAAGAAAGATATAATAACAAATGATGAACTATGTTGTAAACTTTAAAATTAACACTTCTATATAGTTAGTGCTAAGTAGAATCTGAAATGATTTATTTTGCGACAAAAGTTTTTCTTTAGTTTATTAGGGCACATAATAAAAATGTCTTCGTTTTTGTTAGTTTTGTCTTAATGGTTTTCAATTTCAAAATCGATTAACCTTTTCTAGTCACTGTGCCTCAATTTATGCATAAATATACATATTGTATTGTCTACGTTTTTCAAGTCGTACACAAAACACTTTTAACACCAACCAAATACTTGAAAAATCGTTGTGCACAATACTGCTAGTCTATCTATCTGACTGTCTGTCTGTCTATATACTTTACAGTGATAGAAATCAATGACTTTTTTTTACATAGCACTCGCTGCAACAGATCGTCTGAAGATCTTTTTTATTCACAACTGCTCATAACAGTGGGTGTGTGTTAAAAAGTTTTTATTAAGAAATAATTGTGAAAGTTTTACAAGATAAAATAACGTGGAGAGAGAGAGAAAAAAAAGGTTAAAAGCTTAAAATGTTATTGACTGCTTGCTTTGCTTGTTTCTTTTGTTGGAAATGTTGTTGTCATGGTTGGTCATTGATGGCGCGGCAATTAAAATATTTGAGGTGTAAGTATCTGTAGACTGTGGTAAAGATGCTGTAAATATTTGTAAAATGCCAAGCCTATAATTAATGTTCAGATAAACAAATAATGTGAGAAAAATTGAAGTTTATTTATAATTAATTAGTATTTTTGTTGTTTTGTTTGTTAAATAAATAAAATTGACAGACTCATTAATTGTGTGGTCATTTTATTTAAAAAAATTATTTTGTTATTAACAAAACGGTTTACTATATTTTGCAACAGATAGTGATGTAGTGAAAGAAAACAGTCGCCCAATTATTTAATTTATTTAAAGTTATGCTTCTGTTTGAATCACTAAGGAAAGAAGCGCTTCTTAGATGCAGTAGTGTAATGCAATAAACGAGAAAACAAAAGCAATGATTTTAACAGAACAAAACAAACACAAAACCTGCTTCCAAGTGGGAACTCTCCAAACAAAATTCATGTCTTCTGTAAAGGTGAGCGCTGCGGATCCTGCATAGCAGACGTAGCGAAAAAAATACTTTCAATTTATTCCTAAAATGTGTAAAATTTTTTACTCTGGTTTGTAGGTGTGGTAACACAGTGTAATTACATTTGATTAAAAGAATCTGTTTTTCATATGTTATTTATGTTCTTCTCTCTGATGTTTATGGTTTTTTATGTTCTATTTTACCACAATTTTCCTAAATCTGGGTCATCGTTTTTTGTTTGAGTTTGTTTAGGCATGTAGTCTGCTTTTGTTTGCAGACTTCTAGACTTTGCAATGTTTGTTTGCATTTCTTTTATGCTTTTGTATTTGCTGTTCTTTTTTACATTTTTCTTCTACTTTAATAGATATTACTCTAGTATATTTTGTCTGTACTATTTTGTACAACAATACAATACAAAATTAGTTTGTAAAAAAAAGTTTATTCAACCTACAGAGTATGTCATTGAAAGGAAAAAAGCAGGGTTTTGCATGAACTTCGGAAGGAGCCCTTCTTGGAATTAATTGTGTAAAGAATTAAATGATCAATTGAAAGAGAGAGAGAAAGGGAGCTACCATTAAAAATTGAGGTTCCTCGAAAAAAGCGCCTTTTAGGGGAAGTAAATGCAGAAGTGTAATGTAATAAACAATCAATTGTAATGCTGAAAACAAAAGCAGTGATTAAAACAGAACTAAATGCTCGCAAACCAACTTCCAAGTGGGAAATTACCATACATAAATCATGTCTTCTGTATGGTAGAGTGTAACAGCTGCGAAAGCCGGAGAGCTATCGTGTATTCCCTTACACAACAGCATCTAAGAAGTACCTTCTTCGAAGTGCACATAAAAGTTATTTTTAACCTTTTTGGATCGATGTTGCTGAAAGTTAATAAGAAGATTTAAGAAAGTATAACCGACTGATTGATATATCATAATTCGATTTAAACAGACTGATGGAAGGATGAATTCGTTGAATTCATTGTTGGAATCAGAAAAAAATATATTATAGGAAAAGATAGAAACGGCACGACAAATTTAGGTTTGTGAAGCCTTGCCCTGCATAATTAGTCATAGCTCCCATATAGACCCGCTTCCGAAAATCACTTTAACGTGCATAAATCTCTTAAAAATGTTGGTATACACACAAAATTCAACATAGTTAACTTTAATATAGACATAAATTACACGACCTAATTTCATGGTGATCGGTCCATAATTGGTCATAGCCCCCATATAAGGCCCACTTCCGAAAATCACTCAAAAATATAAATTATTGAAATTTTAAAAGAAAAGTGTTTTTGCTCTTTTACTAAGTGTAGGGTATTATATGGTCGGGCTTGACCGAATTTCCCCAATTTCATTTGGAATTCTCAATTTTATTTGGAATTTTCTCAATTTCAATTCGAAATGCTAAAATTTTTTTGAAATTTTTGGAATTTGAATTTAAAATTCTCAATTTCAAATGGAATTTTCTCAATTCTAATGAAAAATTGTGTAGTTTGTGTAAAATAACGCTTAAATGAGAACATAATTTAATTAACGAAATATCCAAAGCATACAATTTCTGATTAGGCTATAATTCTCCAAAATAGTTACCCCCAGTAACACGAAGTCTGGTTATGTATTAACTAATAGTTAAACTGACAGTTTTCATACAAAAATATTTTTAACCAACAGTATAACTATTAGTTAGGCCATAACCAGGCTTCGTGTTAATGGGGGTTAGTCAGCATAAGTGTAAGCATAGAATGTGGATTGATTATATCTGAATATGCTATTAAGAGCATTATAATTTGTATGCTTAGGTTATTTCGTTAGGAAGGTATAGTGTAGATCAACATTACTCTGTTTTTATACCCTTCACCATGAGTGGCAAGGGTATATATAAGTTTGTCATTCCGTTTGTAATTTCTAGATTTTTCATTTGCGACCCCACAAAGTATATATATTCTGAATCGTTATAGATAGCGGAGTCGATATAGCCATGTCCGTCTGTCCGTCTGTGAGTTGAAATCAACTTACTGCAGCCCCCAAATAACTTACATACACGAATGATCCATGAATATCTCCGGCTCGGTTGCTATTTAAAATCGAGAAAATCGGTCCACAAATGGCTGAGATATAAGGAAAAAACCAGGACAACCTCGATTTTTGACCCATATCTGGATTACTAAATCATTAATATAGACAATATGGATATCTAATGATAGATATTTCAAAGACCTGTGCAACGACGTATTTACGATCATAGTAAGTTGGACCTACAATGGGTCAAAATCGGAAAAAATATTTTTTAACCCTAATTTTTTTTTCACCAACATTTTTTTTTTGACTAAATAATAAAAAAAAAAAATTTAAAAACTAAAAAAAAAAAAAATTATTAAATTTAAAAAAAAATTAAAAAAACAATTTCGAAAAAACAACTGGAAAAAATAAAATTAATTTTGTTTACCTAAAAATATTTAAAATTTTTATTTTATAGTATATTTTGGTGAAGGGTATATAAAATTCGGCACAGCCGAATATAGCTCTCTTACTTGTTATAATTAAAACTTAAATTTTTTAGAGTAACTTAAGATTTTTTACATGCTTTGAATTCTTCAATGGACTATTATCTTTTAATATTCATAATTTTTAATCTTTCCACTATAATCCAACACATAACTTTAATGCACGTAATTTAATGACTTTAATGTTTTGGTAAATTCGATGGTTTAAAGAAACATTTCATAAAGCTTGTAAAATTTTTTGGCCATTTATGGTCTGGACACCAAACAAACAAAACAAATTAAGTATAATTTTTTTTGTACAAAAACCATAATATGACTTTTATAGCAGTTTTAAGAAATTGTAATTTTACTTCAACTGGCTGACTGACAGACACCTGCATTCATTCGCTCTTGAGTTCTATTAAACCGTACAAAATGTTTAAATGATGTTTAACTAATCTCGAACCAAATTTCTGAGGGGATTAAATTTAACTGTTTGTTGTTGTGTTATGTTGCATTTGCTTATTTATTTGTTTTTGCATGTTTAACGCCAATCTTGTCGCTGTATTCAAACAGACGCGAACTTCAATCAAGTCGTGCCAAACAAAAATTGCAATTTTAATTTTATTTTGTGTTTTTTTTTTTTTTTTTTGGGAAAAATTGCGTAATAAATTTTATCTGTACAAAATATTTACAGTGAGTTATTTATTGATATTTATATGAAAGATATAAAATAGACATTGAAGAGATAAATGCCATAAAATTGACTGTATGTAGGTATCACGGATATTAGCAGTTTACTAAAACTGTGTCTGCATAAATTTTTTAGCATTTTGTAAGTGGTTTTTATTCCATAATGGTGGTGGTCAGTTCAGTCCAGTTCATAAAGCGCCACAGATTGAATGTATTTTGTATAATTTTAAAATTATAATTAGGCAATTATGTAAAGAGTTTAAGCGACGAACACGTTTGTTAAGCTACCATTAATATGGTTTGTATGAATTTTTAATAAATGTTGTCGGGTCTTATGTTGAATGTTGCATGGCTAGTGGTGGCATGCTATAAATGTATGATAATATATACGAACAGTGTCAATGTTTGGGTGTGTGAATTTTTTCAATTGTTTTATAAAATTAAAATAAACAACACAAGTAAGAAATACTTTATATATTTATTTATGACCAACTGCATTAAATTAAGCAGTAATCATTTTTGCAGCCGTCCTTGGATTCTACATCCTAAAAAGATATTTTTAATTTTAAAAATTTAATTTCCCTAGTGAATACATTTTAAATAAAAATGTTGTATAGTTCGAACATTAAAAGTTTGTCAACATTAACTTTTAATTGTAAAAGTAGTATAATGTTGCTCGTTAACATGAGTAAAACATAATACCTTCCTAACGAAATAACCTAAGCATACAAATTACATTCATCTTCAAGACATATTCAGTAACAAATCAAGCCACATTATCTGTTTACATGTAAGCTGGCTAAGTATTTTAGAGAATTAGAACCTTATTAGTATTTGTATGCTTTGGTTATTTCGTTAGCAGCTTGCTAATTAACTAAGTTCTTATTTAAATGTTATTTTACATAAATTTGTTTTTAATAGAATAAATATTTCTTAGTTAGTCAACCAAGAAAGTTCTAGAAAACCATTTTTAGGGTACTATTTTTCTAAAAGTTTGAAGTTTTCTCGAACAATTTTTAATAAAATTCAAAATTTAATTCCTTTCTTTTTTTTTATCCAAATATAGTGAAGTACATTAGCAGTTTTATTAAAATAACCTAAATATTATTAAAATACTGTACATTGTACCAGAGTCTGTTAATATTCCATTATAGGCATACAAAATTAAGGTTTTGAAATTTTAACTTTAAATGTATACTTGTTTTGCATATAACTTAACAATATAACAAGTAAGAGAGCTATATTCGGCTGTGCCGAATCTTAAATACCCTTCACCAAATTATACTTCAAAATAAAAAATTTAAATATTTTTAGGTAAACAATATTTATTTTTTTTTCCAAAGTTGTTTTTTTAACTTTTTGGAAAAAAATGTTGTTCGAATTGTTTTTTAAATTTTAACAATTTTTTTTTTTTTTTTTAAATTTAAATTTTTTTTTTTGTTTTTTCAATTATTTTTTTAATATTTAGGGAAAAAAAAATTCAGATTAAAAAAATATTTTTTCGGATTTTGACCCATTGTAGGTCCAACTTATATACGTCGTTGCAAAGGTCTTTGAAATATCTATCATGAGATATCCATATTCTCTAAATTAATGACTTAGTAATCCATATATAGGTCAAAAATCGATGGTTTTTTCCTTATATATCAGCCATTTGTGGACCGATTTTCTCGATTTTAAATAGGAACCGAGCCGGAAGAATTTGATGTATGAGATATTGATGTATGATTCGGGTATGTAAGTTATTTGGGGACAGTTGATTTCAACATACAGACAGACGGACATGGCTTAATCGACTTCGCTATCTAGTAAAAGGATCCAAAATATATATACTTTATAGGGTCGGAAAATTATATTGTGGAAATTACAAACGGAATGCATTTTATTACTTTTGGGCTTAGAATGAGTTTTCAGTTCTTTCTGTGTCCTGAAACAGATTAAAGAAAATATTTTAAAGAATTGGTCCTTGATTAAACTCTAGAAATAATAAGAGGAGATATTAATTGAACTATTTTGTAAATAATTTTCATAGATTTGTATAATAATTGTTTAAGACAAAGTAAGTTGTTAATTACTTTAGTGTTTCAGTACGAGGGTTATTCAATAAGTCAGCGACTTTTTGAATTTCCCGGTTCTTAACTAAATGATCAACACTGCTCCTGTCAGCAGGCATCTGTCAGTTGACTCCTGTCAAAATTTGAAGAAGCTGCGTCATTTAGTTTGTGTTTGACAGCGATTAATAGCAGACTACGTCGTGACTTGAGGAGAAAATGGTGAATTTCTAAGCTTAGTAAATACTATGGGAACTATGCACCATCAATTTCAATGGTAAAAAAAATGTTTTACTGAATTTCATTGTGGCCGTACAAGCACGGAACATACCGAACGTTCTGGATGGCAGTTGAGGTTTCTACTCCCAAAACAATTGAAAAAATTAACGATATCGCCGATCGGAGATTGAAAGTGCGAGAGATGGTAGCCATAGGCATCTCACTACTCTCACTGGTTTAAATTTTTAATGATCACTTGGGTATGAGACAGCTTTCCGCAAGATGGCTGCCATGTATGCTAACAATCGGGTGCACAAAAAGGCACACACATTTGCAGTTTCCATGGCAAAAATCAATGAAATCCACATCAGCCCTATTCCGGATTTAGCACCGAGTGACTATTTCTTGTTTCCAAATCTAAAGAAATAGGCAGAAATAGATTTGACTTCAACGAAGAAATCACCACACAAATCTTATTTTTTGGAAGGAATATTTGTATTAATTAATTTAATACATCCTATGTAATCTAGCGTGAAGACATTTGTCACTTAATTGTCACTGAGTAATCTAGAGTTTAGTACATGTAAATATTTAATTCGTAGAAACTGGTTATATACAAATTGTGTTGATATAATTCTCATACAGTTTATTTTCTTTTTGCTGGCATTCCATGTAACCTAGCCTGAAGTCAATTGTCACTTTAGTATCTCTAAGTAACCCAGAGTGTAGTCATTTTGAACTGGAGAGTTGTCAAAGGAAGGTTTGTTTACAAGCAATCGCTTATTGGACAGTCTATGAGATGGTTTTTTAACTGACTATTTGTGGTCAATTAGCACCATTAATTACATGTTAAAATAACTTGTTATATATGTAGCTGATCAAGTAACCTGTAAGACAACTGTCTCTTTGTAACCGGTATGTGTATCCAATGCATTGAATACTTAGGACTAGCAATCAGATAGTTTCATTTTAATCAAAAAGGGTCAGCGTAAGACATTCACGAGTTAAAGCAACTAATCACATAGCTAGGTATGTAACTAATTGTCTCCCTTAATGATAGGTAAAATGACTAATTCGGGACAGTCTCCAAGAATTGCTGGTATGCTAATAAAATCTATGTTCTCTATATGGCCGACTACTTGTCTAGATGTATAGGTGCTGTGAAATAACACAAAACTGCTGCTGACAGCCCATAAAATATTCAATGACCTCGAGATCCGATTAAAAACAATCATGCCATTGGTATCAAATACTTATTAAATCAACTATTAGTTTCATTTATAAAACAATTTTTGTTTACAATAATCTTCCAAAGCTCATAACAAAAACGTGATGAAACTGTCCATCATCACCACCAATTGTATAAGTGACTCATATCACATTGCAGGCAATCGGGCAGGTAGTAGCTAATTTTTCATTATTTCACATTATCAATTTCAAATCACACCTTATTTTCTGTTTTGTTTGAGCTTCACTCGTTTTTTTAATTCAGAATTATAATGCAAAAAACACACACCTCATTAATTTATTGCTGTTGTTTGTTAAATGTTGTTATTGTTAGTTCCTTAAGCTTTTTTGAATACGACGTTTCAGTTAACAAATTTGTTGCTGCCACCAACCACTGTTCCCAGTGTTACCGCTTGTTGGGTATTTTGAAAATTTTATGCCAAATTGTTTTCCATCATTTTTCATTATTAACTAAATTGTTTCTGACACCACCAAGCATGTTTATAAATATGAGTTAAATCCTTATAATGACAACAAAATATACATAACTACAACATTATTAATATTGAACACAAAATATTCAAATATTAAAATGCCAGACATGTTTTGTTGAAAGTTTCCTCCAAAACTCCAGTCAGTCTTGGTAACGATTTCTTTTAGCTTTCAACACACTATATAACTGAATGAATGAATGATCAATGCCATCCTCCTCATCATACAATAATATGGAAATGATGTTGCCCGTAATAATATTTAATGGCCCCCCTTTTTTGTTGGCATGACTCTCAACAAAACTTTTTTGTTAGCAGCTTCGTATTCGTTAAGAAGCAACAAACAAAATGACGAATCAATAAAATAATTATTATAATTTACTACTGCTGCTGTTGCCGTTGCTCTGACAGTCAAGTCACTTTTAGTGGCATGATTATTTTATTTACTTTTGTTTTCTTGGTTTTATTTTAATTCTCAATGAATACATATACTCGTAAAAATAATACAAAAAAAGGTGGCAAAACTGAAACGACTTCCCATTGTTTTCGGGAGTAAAACAGAAAAAAAACTCATAAAAAATAATTAAAATATTTATTGACAAAGTTTTATTCGATTTTTATGCAAATGTTTGTTTGTGTCTGCATACGTTTCTTTTAATGGCCGCCATTTATTTGAATAAGTAAATTTTATTTTTTTATTGATTTTATTTATTTGTTTCTTTTTTTTTGTGGTTTGTTTTAAATAATAAAAACCAGTAAAATTTGTAAACAAAAATAAAACTATTAAAAGTATTTCTTTGTAAGTTGATACATTGAAAATTTTTATGACGGCAATTAAATTGTTAAAAGAGTTTATAATCTACGATTTATTACAACTCTAATTAAGATGTTCGAATAAAATCTTTGGTAACCATAAACATTTTTAATATGTTTCGATTTGAAATAAACAAACAAATTCTAATAAAAAAGAATTACCAATCAAATGAAATAAATTTAAAACTAACAATGTTTAATGAAATATTTAAGAAAATATATATTCCCCGGGAACTAGTTCTGGAACTAGTGTAATCAGATCTAAATCTGATTCTTTAAGGGCTGCCATGGAATAAGTCTTGTCTCAATTACTTCTAGAACCAGTTCTGCTAAACACCAATGTGAGCACTTCTATAGAGTCTTCTAGGAACCAGTTCTTTTGAATTTGGTTTCTATATACCACTAATTAGATCTGAAACAACTTTATAGAACTAAATTTATTTTGATTGTCAGGTCAATTATTTGACTGCCTTTTCCAAGATTGAAATTGCCACAAAAATCACTGATTTTAATTATAATTTATTGAGCTTCAGGTCGGATTTATTTCCAATATTTCGCTATTCCATAGTGTAGCTGAAAAATCACTGATAGAATAGCTAATCCCAGACCGAATCCTAAAATCTGATTAGCTTCAGTAGAACTAGTACCGAGGATGATAATGTCGAACAAAAATCACTGATGAAGGAACTGGTTCCAGAACCATTCCAAATAATGTGGTTCCAACTGCGTACAGCTTCTCTAGAACTAGTTCTGAAGGTCAAGCGGATCAATCTTGATCGTATATAATGATGGCTGGACAAATTTATTTGCCTGATTTCGCCGCTCATAGATAAGGCTAATTGTATAAACTATTACTGGATTCTATGCTATGAGTCTGAACCTGCCATAATAAGTAAGAGATGGTGTCTCACATATTCAATCAATATCCGTCATTGGACACTCTTCTTTTACGAGGGTGTGTCAATAAGTCCGTGCCTTTTTAAATGAAACACAGGTTTTTGGATAAAAAGATTATTTTCTTTTTCAACATAGTCTCCTTTGAGCTCTATGCACTTTGTCCAACGTTTATCCAATTTTTGTATCCCACCCAAAAATTAAAAATTTGTTGAGGTCATTCAAATAGGAATTTGTTGCAAAAAGATTTCATTGTTGAAGTCAAATCTCTTTCAAATCATCAAGTTTGGAAACAAAAAATTGTCACTCGGTGCTAAATCTGAAGAATAAGGAGCATTACATAGCCTAATTCATGGATATTTGTCATGGAAACTGCACATGTGTGTACCCGATTTTTTTTGTGAACACGATTATGAGCAAACGCGGCAGCCATCTCATAAACAAGTGAACCAAATTGAAATGTCTAGGGCTTCCACAATCTCTCGCTCTTTCAATCTCCGATTGGTCAACATCATATCGAGGTTTTGTTCAGTTATTTTGGGTCCTCTAGAACGTTCGACATCTTCCGTGCTTGTACTGCTACATCGAAATTCAGTAAACCCTTTTTTACCATTGAAATAGATGGTGCAGAGTTCCCATTCACGTTTTTCCAATTTATCCTCAAGCCTGCTATCAATGGCTGTCAAACACAAGCTAAATGAAGCAGATTGTTCAAATTTTGATAGGAGTCAACTGAAAGATGCCTGTTGACAGGAGTAGTGTTGCCCTTTCAGTTAAGATCCGGGAAATTCAAAAAGTCGCGGACTTATTGATTCACCCTCTTCTGTAAGGGAAATGGTTTGCGCTCACCAATCGTCGGTTCTTATAGTCCCAGGGGGAGAATTCAATCGGTTATTTAGCTGTAATCAACACAAATATCAATGAAGTTCATACAAATTATTAATAAAGAAACAAACATCACAACCAATAGCTGGTCAAATTACATCATAGTTATAAACTCCACAATATGTTAGTATAATCCATATTCCAAGCTTATGCAGACTTCTGCTCCAAACCTAAACCTAAACGAATTTGAATACCTTCGGTTTCAAAACATGATGGATAAATTGATAAATTTCAAAACGTTGGTTTATTTCCTTTAAATAAACCGGATACTTTTGATTGCAAATAAAAGCCGTTTAGTAGTTTCAAAGTTGTAACAACTCTTTATTTATTTAAAATGTACAACAACAGAATTAAATAGTCACTCAATGTTTTTTATACACGTTTATAAATTCGCAGAAATACAGACACACTTTATAATGTACAACAATTCACTTGTAAAACACAGCACTCAGTTGATGTTTATTCGAAAAGCGGCTCTGATAAACTCACTAACGACTGCAACCTCTGCCACTATTTATAACACTGCCATCTGCACTCTATATTGCTCTTTAACTGTCAAAGTTCGAATATTCTAGATCATACTAATACATACGTCATCTGTGGTGTACTTTCTACAATGTTCTTCAACTGAATATTCGAATTCGAATATACGGTCGCAGCAAACAGTGTTGCTTACGATCAATGGTCAACTGAAAGCTTTTATTCAATGTTAATAATGCCCACAGATATGTTACAGTTTGCTATTACAGCACTGCTATTTGAAAGCATTCTGCTACTTTTAAATCAGCCGTTAAAATCGTACCATTTGAATTCAAGTACAATTTCGTAACAGTATGGTAAAGTTTTTGATGCACAATCTCCAATTTGTTAATTTTAAAGAATTTCGCTCACATTCATGTTCGGCCTCAGGTGGCTATATGTGCCAATCGCTGGTTTAGAACAATTCATATAAATTTATCGCCTTTGTCTCATTAGTACATAAATTACCCTTGAAAGAGAGTAATTTGCTTTAAACTGGAAAACATTTTTCAACATTTGGAATATTTGATATATATATGTATGTGTAAGTAATACAAAAATATTGAAAAATGAATTCAATACACATGTTTTGAATAAATTTTATTTTCAGAAAATCCCTTAAATAGCAAAAATTTCCACAAACGATCTTAACAAATCAATCAATTTCAAATCAATCAAAGGAACATGATTTCTCTAACACAACAAAATAAATCATTCAAATGTCAACAATAATAATAGAATGCCTTCAATTCAATTATAAATTTTCATCAAACTGACATCATTCGTTCGTATGCGAAAATTATGGCAACGAGTGTTGAGTTGCTGTAATTCCCCAGACAATCCACTGTTGTAATACTCGTATATTGATTATATTTATTATTTTATTTATTTTTTATTATTTGTAGATTTGTTTTATTTTCATTTCAATGCAAATTGAATTTAACAAACAATTAGTTTGTCATAAATTAGCAAATTTACGAGCTGCAGTTTAAAAAAAAGTTTATAAGAATGTGTGACAATGCTCACCTAGTTTTTTTCTTCTCTTCTTTGATTCTCATATATACAGCCATGAACACACAATTTAGTGCAGAGGCTTCGTTCGTCTCTTAAGATTGCTGTGCAAAAATAAATAGTATTTTGCTGTCATTAACAAATATTTACGATGACAGCCGTTTAACAAATTGATTGACAGTTTTTGTTAAAATAACAAACATCCAAACAAGAAACAATAACAGCCATCTATACATAAATACATACAACACATATATGAGCTATTCACGTATCAAGTAGAGGAGTCAGTCAGTCAATCGTTACCATAATACACCTCTGCAACATAAAAGGCAAGAGCAACAATAGCAAGCAACATTGGCAGAAAACATTATTAGCGAGAATTTTCAACAACATTTTCTTATTATAAACAAAGACATTTTGCCATCAAACAATACAACAAAACACAATAAGAGTACTTACTGTACACTACGTGTACACTGAATGTACACTACTAAAACACTCACATGCCAAGTTGTTTGGCAAAGTGACACCGCATCTTAAGGTAGGTTTATAGAGTTTTAGGGGAGGGAGGGGAGGGTGATTTAGGTAATGAAATCAATATGTTTGTAGTGCAGTAAAGTCTTTAAACGGTCTTTAGTTTTTCATAATTCCTTATTGGTTTTTATGGTTGTTTAACCGAGTACACATGGCTATTGCATTAAATTTCCATTGTTTCGGATTTTACATCGACTATTGATGTAAAGTTTTTCTTTTTTTTGATTCAGCGTAATGAGTTTCGTTAAGATTTTTTAGTGCACCTAAAGAAAAGTTAATTTTTCAATTGAAGTTTAAACATTATAAATTATTTCTGACTGAGGTTTTGAAAAATAAATTTCGTTTCTAACCAAAAAGTAAGGTTAGTGGGTCCATCCCAAACTGATCTCATTGAGATACTCAAGGTATAAATGGACCCGGTTTTTCCATAACAAACCAAGATTCATCCTTGACAACAACTCCATACTCCCTCAATTTGCCCTAGAAATAAGATTAACAGAATGGTGAGACTTCTGTGAGCTTCTGTAGTAGTTTTTGAATCAAAGACCCAGTCTCACACATTGTGTTCATAAGATGCAGTTATCTACTCGATACGAAATCAAGTATGACAATTCGTCCTGGACCAGATCAACCTCGGTGTAGAATAAGTGGTAGTCTGAGCAATCCCAAAAATGTTTTGGTGAACAAGCATTTTACAGTTTGCATGAGGAATTCCAACCGATTCATCGTCCATCATCGTACTCCAACTGACCATTTAAATCGGATTACATATAAACGTCGCGGTGTTTAGTAGCCAACATTTCCACATATAGTCCTATTGTAATTCAAGATTCTGCTGTACCCAGAATCCCAACTTCACGGCAGAGTTGAGTGTTAATTGTATCGCCATCAAAGCTACCGGCAACTTTACCGCCCCGTTTTCAGAATCTCTACAGTTCAAAGAACACATTCAACGAACTTCAAGTGGGAAACATGCCACCATATCATCACTCTCCATAAAACAAGATCCAATTTATTCCCCTCTGACCGCTACCCCAATTGCAATTTTTTAGTAATATTTGGCTCATATTCCCTATAGGAGATACCAAGATAATTTTCAGTTTTCAGGGAATAAAAGTTGTCAATCCTATTCGTCTTTGCAAAGAGCAGCAGTTTCGTCTTCAGATGGTATACACTCAAAGCTGACTCCATACAACATTGCTCTGTATCCAGCGTCCTACGCGATAGTTTGAATCTTTCTGCTTTCCATTTAAACCCAATTTTCACATAAGAAGAGATAATTAATACTCCTTTTTGCAGAGTACCACGATTTGCCAGTTTCACGATTTGCCCCTCACAAACTAGAAAAATTACCCTATTTCCAAGTATCATGTCGACGACCTGTCGTATACAAAGGTCAACTCCCAGCGTCTCCATTATACACAGTATGGTCTTTAAAGTACCTTCTATGCCCAAGAAAGCAACAAAAGAATAGCCCATATTTTTTAGCGATTCCATCAGTAAACAAATAGCTTGCAATTGCCGTTTCCAAGGTCTTTTAGAAAAAGAATGCTAGACTGCTCTCTGGTTCGTAGTCCTTTGTTTTAGTGTACATTGCCTTACGCTCTTTAGGGATAAAGACAACAGCGCATCTTGTCCATCATGTCGGTATGGAAGTTCATCACGCTCTACATTATATTAGTCGACTATGTTTTGCGGCAGTGTCAAGTAAGGGTCTCCCCATTACTCAGGTTCAGTTACCACAGGGTATCTGAATATAGATTGGTACAACTGGAGATGTTGCTAACATTTTATGTAATCAGAGGAACCCTCCACGTCTTTAGACAAGTTCTTCAAAGCTTTTCTCTTCCAAATTTTATTAAAATTATTTACTGTAGTTGACCAGTCCTTTTTTGTCTGGCATGTGCTATATTAGAACACCATCAAGGGGATTTAGTCTTAACTTTGTAGATAATAAGCCTACAAGCCATCGGCATGTATCTCCCAAGTCGACTTCCTTCCATTTAGATCTAATAAAACGATACCAACAGTAAAATCAATCAATCATCAGCATGATGATCAGAAAAAGAGTTGTCATTAGAAATCGGCCAATCTGCAATGATAATGTGGTGATCAGCATTCATTAGAGTTAAATTAAGTCTCACTTCATTTTGAGAATCTTGTGATATTTGGATCGCGATCCACTATAAGGGATCACCCAAAATTAGATTATTCTGCATTTTGGATCGCGATCCATCAATACTACATGCTACACGTTCAATAAATATCGCGATATTGGATCCCGGTCAATATATATTGAATGTGTAGCAGTGCTCTAAAAGAGAGGAAATAATATTAAGAGATTTTAATGAGTGGCGCCTCATTATCTCTTTCTCTCTTTAATATTCTACCAACTTTTCTTGCAGTGCAATTAATTCAATAGTGATTTTTGTCATTTTTTCCGATTTTTTAAAAATTTTTGTTTATTTCTTTTGAAATTTTTGGTGGCTGTTGAATTTTATGGTTGATTTAATTTGTTTGACGAGTCTTGTTTAACTCAAACTGAATTTGAGCTGCATACAATGATGTCGACGACAACGACGAGGAGTATCTGGGAAAATGATCAAACTATTGTTTGTTTAAATTTAATGTGTGGTTTACAATAAATCACATTTTTAAGACACAAATAAAGAAAAAAAAAATCAAAGTTTTTCTTTTTTGTTTAAGATTTCTTTCATAGCTTGTCGATGTTGTAATGTAAAAGAAGCCGTAAAATTAACAGTTAACCTCAATTTAGGTTACTAACTGAATGAATGACTGACAGAGTGCATAACTGACTGACGGACAGACAGACGGAATGGCTGCACTAAACAAATGAAACATAAATGGTAGTTTATGGCTGACTGCAGTTTCACGGCAATTGTATAGTATTCATAGGTATATTGTAGCTGACGCTGCTGTTAATATAGCAGTTGTTACTCAGTTATTTAGTAAATGGCTGTAGTATGGGTTTGGCTGAACAAAATTCTTATATGGATGGCATTTTTTACTTCCATTATGATTTCCTAAGTTACGTACATACGTTTATAGCAACTTAAAAGTTGTAAAATCATTTATGTGTGCAACACTAAAACTGCAGTCAGCATTGCTAAGTCTAAGACTCCAATGCCTGCCACTTTGCTGCAAATTCAATTAAATGCATGCGTATGGTGGTGGCATTCAGTTACTCACTCGCATTCGTAAAAGTTAGTTTGAGGTATTTACTTATGTATTTTTTTTCTTTTGTAAATTGTTCATCATATTTATTGCTGTCGGGTTCTTCTTGGGTAAAATCTATTGTATTTTTTTTCTTTCTTTTAGTCTAGTCGAGATTGGGGTCATAGTTTACTGACTTGTAAAGTTTTTAGTTTTTCATTTTCATGTTTATCATGTTAGATAATTGTATTGCTGTTAATTTTATTTAAAAGATAATTGTCTGTTAAGTTTTTGTAAACATATTTTTTAATGGAAAATTAATTTGAAAATTATTTTTTGTTTATTTTAGGTACGTGTTTAATTAAAATTTACTTTGTTGAAGTGCTGCAAAGGTTATTGGTAAGTTTACTTACGTTAAGGTAGATTAATGAGAGCAATGAACCATGAGCTTAATTAAAAATAGGAACATTTTAATATTACTCAGCGGTACAGAAGTATTTCATAACACATTTTACATGATCCAATTGATACCACTCTGACCGATATCAAAATTGGAAGTTCTTAATAAGTATATAAAATGTACCAGTTTCGTCTTCCTTACAACACGACAAAAGTATATGGCACATTTCCAACTAACCAGTGATGCCTGTTAGAAGATTTAAAGATTTCGTAAAGTCTGATCATATAATGACATCGTTGCACCTAAAACTCGACTATGCAAATGTAAACATCTTAAAAAACCTCTAAACCATCTTATATCTAGCGGGAGACGGATTTGATCGGCTTTTTACACGCAATAAACAATCTATATATATAAAAATGAAATGGTCCATGTATGTAATGCCATCACGTGAGAACGGCTGGAGCGATTTGGCTGATTTTTTTTGATTCGATTCGAAATTTTCAGGAGATGGATTGTAAAAAAAAAATTAAAATTCCAGATAAAACTCGGAATATTTTTTTTGAGTCCAGTCAACTGTAATAAAAAAGCTCCCTAAAGTATGCAGTACAAATTTAGATATTTTATTTGCAAATAAATAAGAACATTCTGGCGTATGTGGGTTGGAGAAACTTGAAGAACTAACATTAGTAGATGCTACCGGGCGAAGCCGTGGCGGTCAACTAGTTAACAATAAATTCAATCGACTACTTTTTTTTAATAAAACAGTAAAATTACTTAAACATATTCCTCATGCTCTCCTAAATTTCTTAAATTTCAATATTTAAATTTTTAATATAATTTAGTTTTTAAGCAAATTTCATTATCACCATCATCAACTGTTAAAATTTAACATTCATTGTATAAACTTAAAACTTTTCTTTAAACCACCTAAATTCAATTAAAACACGCAATTGACTTTCTATATGTATAATGAGATTTTCTCTGGCTAGAAAATGTCAATCGATGACTTTTAGTTTTTGTCAAAAAGTAATGTAAACAAAGAAACGTGATAGAAACTAAATAAAGAAATTCTTATATTGTGAGAACCAAAAACCAAAATTACCATAAATTAAAATTAATGATGGTGAAAAGCGTCACCATAACGAAAAGTGTTTCTTTGTGAAGAAAGAGAAAGAGGGAGAGTTGGAAACATTTCAACAAGTATACTAGGGACTAAGTACCTTTGTAGCTTATTTAGTACTTTTAAGTTTTGAAGATGCTGCATTATCTCTGCAAAATACTTTATACCTTTGATTGAAGTTATTACTTTAGGAAATATGGATTTGAAAAGTTTTAATACCCTTGGACACTTCTGGAATGCCGCATCAAAGTCGTCGCACAAAATATGATAAGGTTGTCATGTTCTCATCAAATCTCCGAAACCACATTATTACATAATACTCGTAATTAAAACCATCTTTTGTTTGATAGTTATTGTATTTTGTTCAAAAACTGATGATTTTCGAGCAATGCTTATTGTAGGGCGTACTTCCAGGGCTTTCCAAAATTTAACTAATAAAAGTTTTTAAGACTTGTTCTTTCACTTTTAAAGAATTCAAGAATTTTGTCAAAAATAATTTTTTTATCGAAGGTTCCAGGTATTTTACACACCGTGGAGTCAGTTCAAAATAACAGATATATTCTGGTATTTAAAATCAGAAAAATCAATCTAGAAATGGCAGATATTTGATAAAAAAAACCACCACTACATTGATTCTTGGATATATCTCGGATTCCATGTAGATAATATGTATATAAAATGAAAGATCCTTCCAAGTGAAATGTCTGGTCGTTGTGATTGAATTCAGATTACATTTCTAGCCCACCACCGATGTGGACTATCAATCTGAGTGTTGCGTGTTCGAATTCCATCAGAGACTCTGGGTGTATATGCAGATATGCAAAACATTTCGCTGTGTTTTTGCGCACAACGATTGCTCACCACAGCTTACGGTGAATGTGTTCCATCGGTTTCAATGTGCGAGAGATGGTTTGTTCGGTTCAGAAGTGGTGATTTTGACACGAAAGACAATGAAATATCCTGACCAAGAATTGGATTAAGATTGCTGTCAAACTCAACAAGAGCTTGCAAAATCATTGGGAGCTACTGAAGCAGTAATTTCAAAACGTTTTCTAGCAGCGCGATTCATCCAAAAGCTGGGAAATTGGGTACCATTCGAAATGAAGCCGAGAGACTTTGAAAGACGTTTTGCATGTCAGAAATGATGCTTGAACGCTATAAAAGAAAATAATTTTTACTTCAAATCATTACTTGCGATTGAAAATGCATCCATTACGATATCCCGAAGCGTAAGAGATCGGCCAAACAGTCGAATCGACACCAAACCTGTATTTGGTGGAACCAAAAGGTTCTTATCTATTAGGAGCTGCTGAAATCTGGCCAGACCATCAAAAGAAACTGTACCAAACACAACTGATTTGTTTGTAGCTAAAACTGGCCGAAAATTGTCCAGAGTGTGCGGCCAGACATGAAACGCTCGGCCACGTGTAGCAATGCCCGTTAAAACCTATTCAGAAGAGGAGTTTTGAAAGTTTTGAACGTGCCCCGTTCGACTAGTATTTGTATCGATCGATGCAGAACGCACTCTCTCTGGGATACTCTTCACTTTGAAAGAGAGTATCCGATATTGGCTTGATTCGTTCCTATTCCTATTTCACCCCTTCTGGATCAGCGCATGATGTATCATGTATGTAAATTTTGTGGGCGGCTTCGGAAGGTTGTTTTCAACTGACAGACAGATATGTTGAAATTTTACATTTTCAACATATTTTTAACCGAAATTTTGACTTCTCGAATTAAATTGCAAATTTAAATACATAAAAAATGTGGCGGCATGGTGTAGTGGTTAAAGTGCTTGTCTACAAAACCAAGCACCCCAGGTTCGATCCCTGGCAGAGGACGAACAATTTTTCATCATGATTTTCGATTTTTTAAAATTAACCCCCTTCTAAAACAATCCACCCAAGAAGACCCCTGACCACCCCTCCCCCTGTAAAAGAGGATAACATCATGATGAAGGTCAGGCAACCCGCTACCCCCTGGGAAAAAGGTAGGAATCAAAGAATTAAATTAGCAAGATTCCCCACCAATACACCGAATACACAGAGGGCGTTGTTTCTAGGCAACAATAGATGGCAGCACCATTATCCTAGACCAGCTACAACAGGCCAATCATATACTTAGTTGGAACAACAACCGATTAACGAAACTGACACAAGGCAAAAACAACAATAGGCTGGATCTTATGGCAACATCATACATGTATCCTTGGACCCGCTACAGTAGACCAATCACCTACTTAGCAGGAACAACAACCGTTTAACGAAACTGATACAAAAATAACACCAGTCTGAAGTACATGAAGACTCACGATACTCCAATAACATGGGAAATATGCGAAAAACAACTGCAAAATAAATCGTATAAATGGAAGATGCTTTGTAGAAGAAAAAGTCTCCCAAGAGGAGTAATGGAGAAAAAAAATACATAAAAAAATAGTACTTTTATACTGCAATTAGGTACTTTTTCCTTTGTTTTTATGTACCTTAACAATATCTCAAACATTCTTCACTGATTTTGATTCAGGCATCCAAAAAGTGCTTACAGAGCAATTAGTGGTTTATATAAAAGAAATAACAGCAACATGAAGATACAAATACACACATATAACAGGACATGCAGGACTACAAATGGTTTCTCCAATAACTAAACCCAAACCTATACACTCACCAACTTTGTGAATGTGTTAAAGCGTAACACAATTTATTTTCATACCAAAAAAAAAACACCATAAAAAATGTTACTTTTTCGCAAAGGATACAAACAAGTATCCTATAAATGTAGTTGTAGTTGTACCACCACTACTACAACCGTTCTTTTTATGACAAAGGATCTGCTGTGTGGTTTTCATTTCCAACTTTGTAGTGGTGGGAGTAGACGTGTATGGTTTTTTTCTCAAAAGGTTATAAAAATATGAAAATGGTTTTCATATGGAAATGTTTTTTTTTCATTGTTTAAATTAAATTTAAAAATAAGATATTTTTTTTTTATAAATTTTCAATTGCAGAAGTTTTGGGGGTGGACGTAGAAAAATTTTCGTTTTGTATTGTATGTTGAATCTTATTTGATTTAGCTATAAAAAAGAGAAACATTCTTTATGTTTTTTAAAAAATAACTGCCAAAAGAAGATTCAATGAGGCGTAACAAATTGTAACAAAGGAACAATTTGTAACAACTCATATACAGACACGCATGTAAAAAAGAAACACTGGGGTAGACGTTTTTTTATAATTCTATTAACCATAATTTTTGTTGGAGTTTTGCCTACACTTTAAGAAATTCTTTTAGAAATTATCTTATTATTATTTTAACAGATTTTTAAAACAAAATTCAGCTTTTAAGCAGATTATTGGTGTTTTAATTTTTGTTTCTAGCTTTAATATCTTTTCAAATCTAAATTTAAATCATTTCCAAACAACTTAACCCCAAGTTTTCTTCAAGTGTCAAAATAACAAACCACTTGGCAAAAGTTAAAGAAAATCAGCATAGCATATTTCCCCCTAATTTAATGACTACAAAATAAAATCGTTAAAATGATTATGTACAACAGCCAAATAAAAGCTAATTGTCTGAAGTATAATCAAAACATTTTATTTAAAAGAAATATAAAAACAATCTTTCTTTCCATCAAGTATCATTGACCTTTTTTATGCATCCTTAATCTTCCAACAAATAACCAAAAAAACAAAAGTAGTAAATATCAAAAACCAAACGAAACTTTTTGAACATCTTACAAATGGATCCAGTTGAATAATTTTCATAGACAAAAGCACACTTAAGTGGAGTAACGTAATAAAAATGAAAATAAAACAAATTATTTATATTTTTATGCTGTTTTTTTATTTTTGCAGTAACTCAATTTTTATATTTATTATCATTATTTTGACATGATGTATAGTTTTTGTTAAGGTTTTTGTTATATTTACTGTGACGTAAAGTTCATAATATTTTCAAATGATATATGATGCTTAATATTTATTTATGTTTAAGGGTTATATGCATAGACTTGTCAATTTTAATAGGCATGAAAATTGTTTATTTTTAAGGGAAGAAAATAATCCTTTTTTTTGCATACCCTACATTAGACATCATCAATCTAGTGTGAAAAATTGCCTTGAGATTTTTCATGAATACCCAGTTACCATTACAAAAGAAAAAGTACCATTATGTTTCCCTTTGAATGCTACTGAGTTCATTGATTTGGAAGAATTAAAAAGTACCACTTAAATAATAAATTTGTGCCAGTTAGTCCGTGTTTGTCTGGCTTTATTCACACATAATTTTTATTGCTTCATTCATTAATTTAAAACAGTTATAAAGTACCATTTTAATAAGCAAAAAGTACCACTAATTGTTAATTTAGGGTACTTAAAACAAAGGGAATAATTTGCATTTTCATATTTCGTGGTTTAATTATTTTAAAAAAATTAAAAGTACTTTAAAAAAAAGTACCATTTATTTCCCGTTTGTAGGTTCTTACTACAGTGAGGAGAATTTTAAATGTAATTTTATTTTTCTATATTTAATAGTTTAAAAAAGTGTGGCAAGAAATGCAGAAGTACCTTTTGAAGATACAAAATGTACCATTTTCCTGTTTTTCCCCAGCGACAATTTGGTGAAACTTTATGCCACTCAAGCATAAACTAAACAGTTTAGGGTAGAAATTTCCAAAATTATTTTTTCGAATCTTCAATATATCGAATCGTAATAGTGTATAAAGTAAATTTCTTTTAGTATTTTTACTGATTAATTTATTTAATTTATATTCAAATCCTAAATGGCATAAGTTCTTAGTAAGATTTGATAGGTTTTGGTCTAGGTAGGCAAGAATAGAGGGTAGAGTCATGGTATTATTGGGTGAATGATTTAAAAATGCGATTTTTTTTTTTAAATTTTGAGATTTTATTTTCAAAAATTTGTACAATATAAATTTATTGAAAGTATTGGTATTTGTTAGCTATGACCTTTTCCCATCTTTCTGGCAACATATGGGTTCCGAGCCAAACAGCAAATCTTTTGAGACCAAGAACGAATCAAGTCAATATCGGATACTCTGTTCCAAACTGAAGCATATGCCACAGAGGGCATTCTATATCGTATAAGGTCTGGACTATAAGACAGGTTAAGCAAAAATTCCTAGATTTTAACAGGTATTGCATAATGTGGCCGAGCATTGTCATTATGGAATATTACGGTTTCAAGCCGCACATTCAGGGTATTTTTCGGCCAGTTATCGCTTCAAACGAATCAGTTGTGCTGGTCTGGCCAGATTTCAGCAGCTCATAATATATAGGACCTTTTTGCTCCCACAAAATATAGAGAATTATCTTAGAGCCAGTCGCTGATCCAGGGGAGTGCAAAAAGGTTTTAATGCTGGTCAAATGGTTGACCAGCATCCGTGCCTGGACTAAAGAACAGAACAGGAAGAACATAAGAAGTGGATCTACAAGCGCTCTCTCCGGAGAACCTGAACAGTACAGGAGAAATGTAAAACGCTCCTCTCACTCCGGTTCATTTGGATTTTGCGCGTTTGACTGCCATTGAGAAGCCATTCATTGACTGCCATTGAGAAGCGATCTCTACAGCCAGAGCAATTGAGCATTTGAACGAGTTTTTCCACCAAATTACGTTTCATCCAAGATTGTTTTAGACAAAAAGCTTATTCCACCCAAACAAGCGTTTTCACATAAAAAGCTTTAACACCTAAAATATGTTTCACCTAAAAAGCTTCTAAAAAAAAAGCTTATTTTACCAAAACGAGTATTTTTTTTAAAAAAAATTAACAAAAAGCTTTTTTCAAAAATGCTTTTATATTTTTCACAAAAATATTTTCTTTTTCCAAAAAATATTTGGTCAACTTATACCACCGAAGAATTTTTTTTATCAAAAAAGGTTTTGTTCATCAAAGCTTTGTTTATTCAAAATAGTATTTTTAACAAAAACAAAAACTGTTTTCATGCAACAGAGAATTTTCAATAAAAAGCCTTTTCTGTTGACAAAAAAGCTTAGATCGTTTCAAGAAAGAAAAGCTTAGTTTCTTCAAGATAGTATTTTTAACGAAATATAAACAATATTCACACAAAATAGAATTTTCACTAAAAAAGCCATTTCTTTTCTTCTTTTTTTCAACCAAAAAAGCTTGTTTTAGACAAAAAACTTAGATCGTTTCGGTGGAGCATTTTCACAAAAAAAAGTTTTACACCAAAAATATGTTTCAACTTCTTTTGTTTAGAAGCTTTTTTCATAAAAAAACAAGTAAGAGAGCTATATTCGGCTTTTTATTTTTTTTTTTGCAGTTTTTTTATGTTTTGGAAAAAAAAATTTTTTTTTTAAATTTTAAAATTTTTTATTTTTTTTTAATATTTAGCGAAAAAAACTTTTGGTGAAAAAAAAAATCGGGTTAAAAAATATTTTTTCCGATTTTGACCCATTGAAGGTCCAAAGGTCTTATATACGTCATTGCAAAGGTCTTTGAAATATATATCATTAGATATCTATATTGTCTATATTAATGACTAGTAATCCAGATATAGGGAAAAAATCGAGGTTGTCCTGGTTTTTTTTCTCATATCTCAGCCATTTGTGGACCGATTTTCTTAATTTTAAATAGCAAACTTCTCGAAAGCATGTATGACAGAATTATTGAAGATTTGGATCCCGAAGATATCTGGGGTCTTCAGAAAATTGATTTCAACAGACAGACGGACACTGCTTAATCGACTCCGCTATCTATAAGGATCCAGAATATATATCCTTTATAGGCTCGGAAATGAAAAATGTAGAAATTACAAACTGAATGAAAAACTTATGTATACCCTTCTCTTGAAGGGTAAAAGCTTTTTCGAAAAAGATTTTGATTTAACAAAGATTTTACATTTTGTTTTCATGCAGAAGAGAGTTTACACCAAAAAAGCTTTTTCATCCAAAAAATTATAATTTTCACGAAAAGAACGTTTGTCCCCAAAAAAATAGTTTTAACAAAGAAACTATCCACCACAATATTTTTTTTTTTTAAAAAAAGCTCCTTTCTCAAAAACAACCATTTTCACCAAAAAATCTTTAGTTGACATAAAAGATTCTTTCACTAAACAACTTTTTCCCCAATAAATTAAAGAAACAATTTTTCTTACAGGGATGTTCTGAACCCTTCTTAATTCTTCACTATAAAGAGCGCTTTCTTTTTATTTTTGGTTTTTGAAAAGGGTTGTTTCAATAGTTTTTCATATATGTTTGTTTATGAACATGATTTTATTTATATTCAAAATATTCTCCTCATCTTTAGTTTTTTTTGTAGTTGGTTCCACAATTCTGTCCTCATTTTTCAGCAATTGTGGTAAATTTATGTGGAAAAGATTTCGCATAAAAGGAAAGAGGTTTTTGCAAAAGTTCTTAAGAAAAAGAAGTTATAGTTTTTTGTTTTGTTCATTGTTCTCATTGTCGAAACCATAATTTGAACAAGAACCATAAAATTCAAGTGCTTCTTGTAATTCTTATGTTCGAAACATGTAATATTTTGTAAATTTTATATTGTTGTGTCATTGTCATTGGTATGAATGAATTTAAATTTTCTTATTTTTGATTATGATTTATGTGTTCTTTGCAAATATGTACTTGCTAAAGGGTATGAGGTTTTCTTATGGGTGTTTCAAAGGATTAACAGACTTTTTAGTTGTTGTTTGAATAATAATAGAATTTTATTTCAGCATTTATTTATTCATAATAATATATACAAGGTCGTATGAGTAAAACAAAGTAAAATTTATTATGGATGATTAAAGTTTGTAAGGTTTTGGGGTTTGACATTTTGAAATTGAAAGAAAATGCCAGGAATGATAACGTTTGTAGCCTTAGGGTTATAACAAGAATATATTAAATGCACATAAATAGCTAACAACTCTTTAAAGTTTAAATCAAAAATGAAAAAAACCTTTAAATAGGGATTTTGTTTGTAATCTGAAAATCTTTTGAAGTGCAAAAATTACTTGCCACCATTTGCGTTATTGACCCATAACTGATTATCTGCACTTTAAACAACAAATTTAAATAATTTTTGTCTAACACCCTGTTAAAAAGACAAAGAGTGTAAAAATCCTCAACATTAGCTAAATGATAATCACTGAATAATGATAATGCCTGCGGTGTACATTACAGTCAGTGACAAACAAAAACACCAAAAACTACAGGCAAAATGGTAAAAGATAACAGGAGTAGAAAGAACACAAGTTTAAATAAAGATACAAATCTCAAGCAGCAACACAAAACCACACGAACAAAAAACCAACCAAAAGTTTGTTTGTCTTGAGTTTTAACTTTGTCGGATGCCTGACCAATAATAAATACCCAACCAAACACCAGCTATGTCATTAAGAATATTTAGCTTAAAATGAACTAAGCCAACAAAAAAAAAAGAAAAAAAGCAACAAAATTCCAAAGACCTTAAACAAAAATCACCATAAATAAAACTTTTAAGCAGTTCCTTTGACTTGCTTAGAGAACTTAGAGTAGTGTGGCATGGTGTGTTGCAGTCAGTAGCTGCTTACAGAAGCACAAGACAGGATAAACATGAAATTCAATATGTCATGGTAATAAACACTCATTCATTCCATTCATTCATTCATTTATGTACTTCACTCTATGTATTTATTTAGTATACTAAACAAACGTCTTGAATTCACTGGCCAAATACATAAATAATTTAAATTAATTATGATGCTTAAAGGAAGTTCTTGAACATTTTTAAAGTGTAATTAAATAAAAATATTATTAACGATTTTAGTTACACATAGATTAGATGCTTAGTGTGAGTTCAACAAGTAAACAGCAGTATGAATTCATCAAGTTAGCGGAGAGGAACGCTGTTGGATTTCATGGCAACATCGGAGGTTAAATTGTAAGAATAGACCAGCCTTAATTGCTAGAATCTCTATCTAAAATACACCACATTGATTGTAGAGCCTTTTTCTATATAGGAGGACTGAGATAACAGGAGAGTACTCCACAAACCACACGATGTTGCAAGATGTAGTGCAACCTGAGCAACAGTTAACGATCTTCCATTATTCAGGAATACCATTTCGAACATCAGGAGACAGACCACAAAACTATAACATCCTACACCAAACACTAGCAAATTTTAAATATGTTAACAGATGAATGACAGTCAAGAATTGTTAACGTCCACAGTGACAAGGATTTCTGAGCTGCAATTTTTGTAAGAACATACTTTAAATGAATGTCTGCTAGAAATACATTTCATTGATACCGAAAATTTCTTGACATAGAGGGATTGAAATGTCTTGTGTACCTCTTAAACCGATCAGCATAGTTCATGAATGCCATTTCGAATAAGGAGTCCCGCAACGTTATATAGACGTTCTTGCATCCATTCTAAACCTTCAGTACACAGAATGAGCGCAGTTATTTCAACTCTAATGTGAAGTAGAACCTTGACTAAAATTAAGGAACTCAGCAACATCTCTTTCTCTAACAAAAGAATACCATTTCGAATACCGAGTCCTGCAACATTATCGGCATCGTATGGAGACATTCTTGCATATATTCTGAACCTTCAGTTCATAGAATGCCCGCAGTTATTTCAACTCCAATTCGAAGTAGAACCTAGAATAATTGCCTCGAACTCAGCTCCACCTCTTTCTCTATTTTTTCAGAGTTCTCCAGGAAACAATAACCCCGCACAGAAGAATCGGGTAGTAAATAGCAGTGTAAACCTAATGAACGATCTTCGGGGCCAATCCTAAGGTCCCTTCAAAGGCCCTATTGCAGCAATCAACAATGATTGTCGCCATCTTCATCCATTCTATGATATTCAAAATGACATCAAGATATACTATGAGGTTATAATGATTTGAACTTTCTATGGAGGGAAGAGTCGGAAGACAGGTATTTTGCACTTCCTTGAGTCAAAATTATTGATTTTTTGTGTAATCAGTAAGAATCGTGTTCGCCATGAAAAATTGTCTTCCTTCAAAAAGACTATCCGATCAGGATAGTGCAAGTTGTAAAAGTTAACTCTTAAAGTAATTCCATTTCGAATACTGAGTCCCGCAACGTTATCAGCGTCGTATAGAGACGTTCTTGCATATATTCTGAACCTTCAGTACAGAAAATGACCGCAGTTATTTCAACGAGTAGAACCTTCTCGAACAAAGTCAGTGTCAACGCACTCTGCGGTGTAGTGCCAACAGCATTGACAAGAATTGTGTGATAAACCGCAGTGTAAACCGAATGAACGATCTTCGAGTCCGATTCTAAGGTCTTTTCAATGGCCCTTTTAGTAATCAACAATGACTGTCGCATCTTCATATGATATTCAAAATGACATCAAGATATCCTATGAGGTTATAATGCTTTGAATGTATTTTGAAGCGATGAGGTGGAAGACAGCTATTTTCCATTTCCTAGAGTCAACATTATTTATGTTTGTGTGTAATAAATAAGATTTGTGTTTGCCATGGAAAATTTTCTTCCTTCAAAAAGATTTTCTGGCTTCAGAAATAGATTAGCGACAAATTTGTAGGGGACAGTGAGATTTACTATCTTAGCAGTTCTAGGAGATTGTCCCGAACTAGATATTTTACGTATCATTTAAGTGATTACATCGATACTGTCTGATAGCTGGTCCAAAGTAGTCAACGCATTGGATTCACATACTGGTTACGTAGCGTCAGTTGCCTTACTAGCTACCTAACTGGTTAATTGATCAGCTTGTACCAAGCAGTTTGTACGAACTACTACCAAAAAAGTCCAGTACAAATTAAATTTTTAAAGTGACTAAATCCTAGATTACTTAGGGACACTTAAGTGACAATTGTCTTCACACTAAATTCCATGGGATATATCAAGTAACCAATGAACCCAAATTATATAAATTGGAATCAGCAAACAAATATTAATGACAATTACTGTCTTTGACTACTTCCTTAACTACTGGGAATATTCTGCTTTATAATGGACATAAGACAGATTGAAAACTCGCCGTTATTATTGCACATTTCATATGCTGCAGTCAGGCCATTTGAAATTATATTTATTTGGCCAAATAATTTCATTCTAAAATTATTCACTGTACAGTTTTGTAAGATACCCCACTTTTTCCTAGATGTCTGAGAAACAACTACCAAATCCCAGAAATGATTGATGTTGTGCTAATTGTTTTCTTTTGCTTGAACTTAAGACAAAATTTGGCTAAGAATCCTTATTTTTTTTTTTACAGACATCAGATGCAGTAGGAAATTTTCAGAAAAAATATGCTAATGATCAAAATGTCAACACATGTTTAGAGACTATGGTTCAACAAATAAAAATAATTAATGAATTTATTGCTTGTTAAAGTAACTAAGAAGCGTTAACTTAATTTTTTACAATATTTCTTGAAACAAATATTTTTTTCTTCAAAAAAAGGCTTATATCATCAATCATTAGCATAAAATATAAAAAAAAAGAAAATTTGTAAATGCTGGGAAAAAAAGGTGGCTGGCTGCATTACTCAGCAACATTGTTTGTAAACAAATCGCTAAAGATTTGAACATAAAAAAGCTAACTTAAGCTGCTTAAAGGTGTTTAACAGTACACACAATCTTTTCAACACGCCACAAAAACCAAATACATAAATGTAAATATATAAAGACAGTTAACTGAGCGGGCTGTGGGGGGAAATAACAAGTCACATTTGTTTAAAAGATGCTAAAACAGAAAAACTTAAGAAAAAAAAACAACCTATTGTAGAAAACATTAATCAATGTCATGTTTTATGAAAGATTTCTATTGACACAATGACAGCTTAGAATTAAAAGAGATGAAAAACAAAACAAACAAAAAAACCTTAAGAAATTTATACATTTGTACAAATAACATAAAATAAATAAACATGTATTTATATCTACAACTCCTTCCTATAATAATGCCGATATATGACTATTTATAAAAAGCTAAACTTTTCTTTTATATTTCATACAGTATAAGACAATGAAACAAGAAAAAAAAGAAACCTAAACACAGCTACTAGACATTGTGGCAACATTATGTACAGTGGAACGAGTTTCGTAGAAAGTGTTAAGTTTAATAAAGAGTTTTATACGAATACATCTATCCTGAAATTTTTTAAACATTTATTTAAATATCAAAGATTTACAATTAGTATTGAAATGTTGGCTAATGTTAACCAATTATATTCATATCTACACAGCACGATGTTTTGTAACTGTTAATATTTCAATAGGAGATAATGATGTCAAACCTTTCAGAAATGATCAGCTATGAAGTTTAACATGAGACATTTGTCATGCTACATATGAGTTGTTACCTTTCAAGTTGTAAAGCTCTCGTTGACCATTCCGAAACAATTGTCGACATTCTGTAGCTTGTTAGTTCATATCGCACTGTTTTTATAACTAAAACCGATATGATCTCTGAGCACTGGAGAAAATTTCAGTTTAGACATTCAAATTTCCCACTGGATCTTAGTTGGCATTTTCACCTTGAATCAAAGTTAATTTTTACCCCCATCTGTTCTACTGTCTTTGCTAAATTATAAATACATTTTTCTCTTTTCTACCTCTTCATCATAATTATCTTCCGTTTTTTTTTTCTAACAAGAAAAAAACTGAAAAGAGAAGAAGTCAAAAAAAAAAATAAGGTTAATGACTATTATGGCCAATGCAGTATTTCCAGACATATTGACAACCTCTTTTTATGTTGTGTCAACATACTGCTAGGGTTTTTTTCTTTCACTAATTTCAAAAAGACAAACAATATTGTGAGCAACATCATCATGATGTGTGTAAAAAGGAAAAGATGAAACAAAGAAAAGGTGGCAAAGAATGTGCGACAAATGTTGCTTATTAATTAATACAGGGTAATTAGTAGAAAATTAAATTTATACTTTGGATTTGCAATCTTCTAATCTTAGAATTCCTACTTTTGGAAAAAATAAAAACTGATTGAATTAGAAAAAATACATTGAATTGAATTGAGAAATTTGTCAATAGCTTTTTAAATGTGAGTTCGTATACATAATCGTGAATCGAACGATCATAAAATAGCTTTCTATATAAAAACCCCAAAATCAATTATTAAATTGAGATATTTTTTGCCCAGCTTACTAACATTGAGTATGTTATTAAGAAAGGACGATCGCCTGTGATCACTATATTTCTGATTAAAAATCTATATTTTTTATGATTTGTAAATATGATTTAAATAATGAAAAAGAACGCGATCTGTTATCACTCCTATCTAAATTAAAATCGAATGACTTAAGTATTGTGATCACTAGAGAAACATAAAGCAAAAAACAAAAGCATCTGTAATATATTGAAAAAATTTCAACATCCAACGATCAATTACGGTGTTAAGGATGATCTCGTAATAAATCTTAAAATAATTTGATTCAACGATTTTTGAGAGTATGTGGTACAACGCTTCTTTTAATGTAGGATGTGGAATAGAGTTGTGTAGCTCATGAATGACCTAGTTCAATTGAGCTATTCACTCAACTGAGTGAAGTGAATCATTAATCATACTGAGCGATTTCAGCTCAGCACTGAGCGTTTTCAACTGAGCGCTGAGCGGTTTCAGTTCAGTGCTCATGAAAGAGCTGCAGAAGCACATTCATTTGTCGTCTTCAATGTTTCAGATGTTTCACATGTTTCACTTTACTCGTCAATGCTCTTACATTCTTTCGCTCACTGACATTGAAAAGTGAGTGAGTATTCTGTCCTACAAAAATAAAACGATCATTCGAATGTATATATTTTTGTTTCAAGAATTATTAGAGTTATTCAAATTGTTTTTGTTTTCATGAAGGAATTTTTATATGTGTGCTATTGAATGAATGTGAATTTATTTATGGTATGGTGATGTAGAATGAAATAAAGAAAGAATATTGCTACAGTTTGTAAGTAAATTTCATAAAAAAATAATGAAAAAGGCAAATACATAATTGTTATTGTTAAAATAATAATTGTAATTGAAAGTATGTAATTAGTAAAAAATGCTATTTCAAAAATACATTAGTGGGATTATATCTACCAAAAAACATAATTAAAAAAATACAAAGTACTGATATTCTTAATTAAATTAGCAATATTATTTCAATCACTTTTTTTTAGAAAACATATGTATATCTTATGCACTTTTTTACTACACTGCTACATCAACAGAACATTTGTCAGCTGCCATGAGCGACCTATCGTGGGTTTTTCGCTGTTTTTTGGAATGACAGTTTATGATTTAATTCACTACAAGCAATTCTCAAAATGAAATGGTCATTATACAACATACTGAGCTAAAAGAGCGACCTAGTTCATTTCAGTGAGCTGAGCTGAAAAGAGCGGTCACTTCACTGAGCTAATAAACCCAACTCTAATGTGGAAGTTTGGTATAGATATTACGGATGATGTCCTCTTCCATCGTAATATGTTGCGCATAAAGGGTGTATTTGGAACATTCTAGTGATCACTTATATTTCTGAGCAAAAATCAAGAAACTATTATATCACCATAAGATCTGTAATAAGTGTTTAATTAAAGAAACTTATTTAAAATGTGATCACAAGATCATAAATGTGATCACAAGATCATAAATCAATTTCCTTGTGAAAATCTCTAAAAATCTTTAATCTTCAATAATTTTGTAAATTTTGCGTTTAATTAAGAAAAGAAACCGAATTTTGGATAAATCTACCAAAATATTTATCACATAAATAAACGTTTAATTCAGGAGATAAATACGATCAGTGATTACATACATCATAAATCGATAACTTTGTAAATAAGCGTTTGATTGATAAAAGGATCACGGATCGAGAAAAGCTTGATCACAAATTTTGCTGGCCAAAATATTTTTTTTTATTTAACCCCGTTATAACTTAAAATTGTAAAAAAGCAACACAAAAAAGTAAAAACGAAACAATTTTTTTATTCTAAATATCAATACATGGCATTAACATTTGAAAATAATTTAGGGCATGTGGCCCCTGTTCTTGACGAATCGCATTCCGGACGTCCAATTGTTGGCCGTATGTCACAACTTGTTGCTGTTATCAGCACAAACTAATGATTTCATTTGGCCCCACAGGAAATAATCGAGATGTTTTAAATCACACGACCTTGGAGGCCAATTGACAGGTGTATTTCACGAAATAAAGTTATCGGCAAATTTTGTTTCAATAAATCGATGATTGCGATCGCAGTATGGCACGTAGCGCTATCCTGGTGAAACCATATCTCGCCCAGGGCAATTTCAAGCATATCTTCAAGCAAAAAATCATTCGTCAAGGTGCGGTAACGATCTTCATTGATACTAACATGAGCTCCAGCTTCATTATTGAAGAGGATGCCACTGCGTGTAAACTGCTCCAAACTGTGCTTTTTTCTGGATGTAATGGAGTTTGACCAAAGAAGCCAAAAACGAGCCTCATCGCTGAGCACAATTTTGCTATAAAAAAATCGTCTATAATTTGCATGAATCGAAGATTGATTTTCAAAGTAAATTTGGTAGCACTGTGCAAACGTCAATCTATTCATGATGATTTGTCGAAGTGTACTTATTATAACTGTCAAAAAGTGAGCGCAGTGTGACAGTTAATCTTTTCATAAGTTCTGTCGGGATTAAAAAACCCCCTTTACTAAAAACATAAATTTCTTAAAACGTTACCAATTTTGTGAACAGGCTTCTAATTGAGCAAATGAGCGCTCTTTGATCATATGGAACACTATATCGATATTGTAAGTAGTCCATAATGTTGTAAACTTTGCATTTGATCGTGAAAAGGAGTTCAACATGTGATCACTTTTATATCTGACAAAAACTCAAATTTCTTAACGTAAAGCTCAGCGAAAAACATGAAAATCTTGGAACGTCAACAATTTTGTAAATAAGCAAATTCACAAAATCTTCAGTAATGTTGTAAACTTTGCGTTTGATCGTGAAAAGGAGTTCAACCTGTGATCATTTATATTTCTGCCAAAAAACGTTGTAAATAACCCAAAAAGGAGAAGACTACTGATCTACTAATGATCACTGACATATCAGACCAAAAATCTAATTCTATATGAAAAACTTAAAAAAATCCTGAAACATCAATAACTTTTTAAATAAGTGTTTGCTCGATCAAAAGAGGTTAATGCGTGATCACTCATATTTCTGACCAAAAATCGATTTGCATATGGCAAACTCAAAAATCTTATATTGTCAATAGATTTGTAAAAAGACGTTCAATCGAAAAAATTAATCTGAAACGCGATCACTTGTGTATCTTACAAAAATCGGTATTATATAAAAATCTTGTAAATCAGCATAAAATCTAGAAAATGTCATCTCTCTTTCATAAATTCTCACATAATGTAAAATATTTGTTAAATTCATTGATCGTTAATCTGCGATCACCCTAATTTCTAGCCAAAAATCTATTTTAATAAAACAAGTTTTAAATAAAAGATCTTTTGTTTTATTTTCTTAATAAGCCCTTTTCTATATAACACCTTGAATTGAGTACATGTTTAAATATAGCCAAATTACAATACCGGTATAATTTGTGCCTTATAAAGTTAATCATGATGATGTTTGTGGCGATGACATATAGAACTGTTTAGAATTTCAATCATCTACACTCCTGAACTCATACTTTTAACTAAATGTTGCTGGCAAAGACAAGAAAGAAAGGAATAAAACATAAATTAACTAAATGCAAAAAAACCAAACAAAATGTTAAAGAACTCTTATGGTGTTTCATAGACCCCCAATAAAGAAACTCTTCATGAAAACAAGATTTCAGGGGGATAAAAATGGGGGGACAATAAATAATTTTCTCTATAACAAAGACATGTGAGAAGGAAAAGTGGTTGGGGTAAAAATCGAAAACAAAAAGATGATGATGGCAAAAACACGTAAATTAAGTTCATTTTTAACCTACAAATTCATACACATTCATATATAATACATTGTGTGTTTAGACGAGATTATTTCTTTTGTTTTAAGTAAAACATAAATATACTTTTTCATTAAAGGATTCTTTCTATATACTTTCTCGTTTCGTACGTGTTTATAAGTATTTTTTTTGTATGGAAATGTGTACACATCTCTTTATTAACGAATGTAAGAGTAGTAGAAAATGTATGAAAAGAAAAAAATGTTAAGTACATTTTATACAAGTACAATGTATTCTACTTCTTATTATTATATATTTTTTGCTTCTGTTTAATTCTATGGCCTTTCCAGCTACTTTCAACATATTGCCTACATTTAGCTCTGGTAGACATTGTTACAATAAGAATTCTACAAAATTATCATCGTTAACAATCTGTAAACATGTCATACTCGACACATGACACTTTTGTGATAATTTAAACGTACAATATTGTATGTATAATAGAAATTTAAGTACCTTTACACTGCACTGTACATACATACGTATGAGTGATATTAATTAAGAAAAAATATTTATTTTTTGTTTCTTTCCCTTTAACATAAGTTTTTGTGAATGAGAAAGGATATTTAAATATGGTTGTCTATACAGGAAACCAGTTGAGAAATGGGGTTATGAATTGAATTGTACTGCACGCAGAGAAAAAATATAATTGGGCATGGTTACTGTAACCATTTAAATTGTGTTACAAGATTTTTAACAATATTATTGTCGCAGTAACCATTTACATGATTGCGGTAACCATAATATGGTTAATTTACGATTCACATGATTGTATCAACCATATATATGGTTACAGTAAACAAATATATGTTTGTGGCAACCATACTTATGATGAATAATTTTATCATAATATGTTGTTCTCAGATTATGATAAGCCTTAATCCGAGAGCACCATAATATGATAAGTCCTTCATAATATGAATGGTTGTCACAAACATATATTTGTTTGCTGTAACCATATATATGGTTGCTACAATCATGTTAATCGTAAATTAACCATATTATGGTTACCACAATCATGTAAATGGTTACTGTGACCATAATATAGTTAAAAAACTTGTAACAATATTCAAATAACCATGGCCAACTATATTTTTTCTCTGCGTGTGGCTGATTATATTTATGTAAATGAAAGGGATTTTAATATAGAGTTATCATACTTTTGTGAAAGATAAATCTATGTCTTGGTAGGAAATGCTGAAATAAGGTTTTATAGTTAATTAGTTTATAGAAGCGTTGTATTGAGAAAAGCGGCTCAACCTTTGTACAGTAATATTTTTTTAAAACCTATACTTTTATAAATAAAAGTACAATGATCAGTGCTCAATCATATTTCTGGCTTTAAAATGGAACACTATCAATCGTCAATAACTTTGAAATTTTGTTAAATCTAGAAAAAGACAATCTCCATATATTTAATAAAAATACCAAAATATCTTTAACAATCAATAAATTTGTAAATATGCTCTTAATAAAAGCTCTCAATCAGCTACAAAAATGTAAATTTTACATGTAAAATTAAAAGAAAATCCAATCGTTAACAACCTTGTACACACTCGAATATGTTAAAGCAAGAAAAGGAGATCAATTTCAGATCACTATATTTCTAAAAATATATCGATATTTTACTTCAAAAATCCAAAAAAAATCGAATTTAACATAAAAAATCCCAAAACAAAATAATTCATCGTTAGTAGCTTTCCAAACAAAGAGAGCAAGAGGAGATTCATATATAGCTCATATTGCTAACCCAAAATCTCTAGACAAGACAGAAGAGATGAGCGATCCCGTGATTTTTGAAGAACGTCGTTTTTATTGAACGTGATTTATAAATCACTGTTCTTTTAAACAGTGACTGTGATCACGTTTTGTCTATGTTAAGCAAAATAACAATTATGTTAAGAATATATTCACCCCTATCGGCAATAACATGTGAAATTTTGTTCCCATGAAATATTCATTTCCCTCGAAGGGAAAATTGCTATCGGCAATATCACGATGAACTTTACATTCACAATAGTTGATTTTGTTCGTAACAGCTGTTTATTGTTTACAAAATTCCATCTAAAAATTTCACAACAAGGGGAATTTTTTCACGTGAACAAAGTTGATGAACGAAAAAAGGAAAAAGGGAAAATATTTCATGTGAAATATTGATTCGCGATAGGGGTGATTATGTATTATTTTCATTCTTAAATCTGATCTTATGTTAACGAAAAACTAATATTTGCTGTTTTAAAAACGTCTGTTAAAAAACAGGAAAATAACAGATATATAAAATTATGCAGTAACTAAAATATGCAGTAACTGTTGTTATCAGTGAATGTTGAAAAATATAAAAGAACAACATTTAACAGTTTGTTGAAATACGTAAAAGAACGACATTAAAAGTACCAGTTACTTTCTCCATTTGTTACCAGTGATTTTTTAAAAACGTTACCAGTGACTGTTGAAAAATATAAAACAACGAAAAATGTGAAAGAACTATATTAAAAGTACCTGTTACTCCAGTTGTTTCAGTGATTTTTCAAAAACGTTACCAGTGAATGTTGAAAAATATGAAAGAACGACTTTAATGTACCTGTTACTTGCTATAATCAGTAACTGTTGTTACCAGTGATTTTTCAATCACAGGTATGGAAATATAGCTCATCTCTACTAGACAGTAGTGTGCTGGACTATCAATATGGTGGTTACGGGTTTGATTTCCGCTACAGACTATGGTTGTACACACAGCCTCAAAAGTGAGTAAACACCATCGAATTTTTTGATTTTTTTAAGATCATGAAAATCATTATAGTCCGCCTTAAATATTTTTTTCACAGGATTTTCATTATCTTAAAAAAATCAAATAATTGTTGGTGTATACTCACTTGTGAGGCTCACTGTATTTGCATACACTTAAAACAGTTCTTATTGAATTCTAGGTCGTCCTATCTATGTCATCTGTTCCGTTTTTTGTATGTGGAAAACACGGTCAAAACGAAAAAAATATTTTTCCAGAATTTTCAAAATTAATCCCAGCTGCTTGGTATTCAAGATTATAAAACTCTATTCAATAGAAACAAAGTTATGATCCAGAATTAGTAACAGTCTAAAAAAAATTATGCTTGGACCAAGAACGTCTTGCACCAGACATGCTGGACTTAAAAATTCAGGATTCACAATATATGGCGTATCTTTTGAACATGGTTTTTGTTTTTAATAACTTATTTGTACGATTCAGACAGAAGTTTAAAAACCAAGAATTGGATGCATTACTACATGATGATTGTTATCAAACTCAACAAGCGAGCTACTCATGCAGCAATTTCAAAACGTTTGCAAGCAGCAAGATTCATCAAAAAAAAGGGTAATTGGGTTCCATGCGAATTGAAGCTGGGTGACCTTGAAAGACGATTTTTGTATGTCTGAAATGCAGCTTAAACACTATAAAAGAAAATCTATTATGAACCGTATCATTACGATAGCACGAAGAGTAAAAGTTCGTATGTGATTGTAGCATGTCCAATCAACTCCAAAGTCAAATATCCATGACGCTATTTTAATGCTCTGTATTTAGTGGGATCAAAGGCTCCAATCTATTATGAGATGCTGAAATTTGGTCAGACCATCACAGGGAACCTGTATCGAACGCAACTGATTCGTTAGAAGCGATCATTGGCCGAAAAACGGCCAAAATATACAGCAAGACATGATAACATTCAGCTACATGTTAAAAACCTGTAAAAAGGTTTTAGAATAAAGTGGTTGGGAAGTTTTGCCTCATCCGCGTTATAGTCCAGACAATGTACTGTCCGAATACTATTTCTTTCGATCGATGCTGAATGCTCTCTCTGGGATATGCTTTACTTTGAAACGGAACCTCAAAAGATGAACAGTTCTTTTGCCTCGGAATCCATTGATGCCAGAAAGATTGGAAAAGGTCTTAGCGATGACCAATGGCCAATACTTTGAATAAATTTACATTGTACAACTGTTGAAAAAACCTAAAAAGTTCCGCATTTTTAAGTCATAAACCCAATATATACTTTTGTGGTTCTGTGATGAACATTTCGAAGTGTTACAAACAGAATGACAATCTTTTTAGAAGAGTAATACATACATATCTTCCAACTTAAGTACTGATTTTCCGAATGTTTCGAACAGCAGAAAGTTAAAAGCAAGTAAGAGAGCTATATTGGGCTGTGCCGAATCTTATATACCCTTCACCAAATTATACTTTAATATAAATTTTTTAAATATTTTTAGGTAAACAAAATTTGAGTTGAAGTTCTGTGATATTAGTATTAAGTTTGACTTATAGTATATGTTTGTGTTGTAATGATTATTTATTTATTTATTAATTCTGTGTCGTGAAGTCCAGTTTTTTAAATAATAAGTTAATTGACAATGTAAACAATAGAATTTCAATTCAACAATATAAGAAAACCCCTGAAGAAGTTTGAAACAAACAAACGAAACGTTGGGTAAATAATAATAAAAATGAAAATACTTTGATTTTTATTTACACATTTGGTAACAAATGATTAGTGTTTATAAACCGGTTAACCGGTTAACCGAAAAACCGGTTTTTCTTCGAAATCTCGGTTTTTTCGGTTAACCGGTTTATCCGGTTTTTATCACTCGGTTAACCGGTTTTTAAAATTTGTGACTAAAATTAATAAATCTCATTTTTTTTGTGCATTTTTAATATTCATTGTATACACATTATTGGTCTGATTTGAAACCTAAACTGCTGATTTATAATACAAACCTCTTTAGATTAATATTTTTAAGAATTACAATGAATCTACATAAGAGAACACGATGAGTTTACTTAAAATCTATTTCAGAATAAATAATAAATAATAGTGGAACTATTAAAAATTTAAATTAAATTTCGCATAATTCTATCAGTCTTATGCAAAAAAAACCTTATTGTAGATTTAAAACACAATTTTGTTAACGAACACTTTAGTTTTAAAACCCATTTATAAAAGTATTGTATGCAAAAGCGTTTGTTAAAGGCATAATAACTAATGTATTGATTTTTGTCTAAGCTGGCAATGCTTCCCATTTATTTCCCCTTTTTCGTTGTTAGTGTTGCTTTCTAAATTTTAACAAAATTTTATGAATTTCTAACAACGGTTAGTAAGCCTGTTGTAAGTTTTCTTGCATAAGACTGTATATGTTTAGGCAAAAACTTACTAATGATTCATGAAAAACTTAGTGATGATTTTACCAAATGTTAAATTGAATTCGATGTACATAGATTCTTTCAATAATTTTGACTTCATTAGTGTGTTTTGTTCTTAAAATGTATTAATCATTTCGTTAGCTTTTCAGAAATATTACAGGTGAGACAAAATTTAATTTGATTTGAAATATTTTTGAAATCTGATAATGGAGTTTTATTAATTATTTGGTATGATTTATAATGACAAATAATTACAGCTAAGAAGAAGTGCGTTTGCATTTTATAGGTCCTTTTTTGGGACTTGTAACATTTTCTGTTTCATATCAGAAAGTAGAGGTGATAATAAATTTAAAAATTATCAAATATTTAATTAAAAAATTGATTTACATTTTTTGGTTGAAATTTAATGAATAAACCAATAATTAAAACAAGTATTATATATTTAGTAACATAATTATACTCAATTCCATTTGACTGAGATAATAATTTTGAAATTTTTACAAAATAAAATGCACTTAGCACTTTTGTATATTATTAACCATTCCTGACTACTAAAAACTACAAATTTTAAAGCTTTATATACTTTATTGGACATTTTATGATCTTTACACATATATGACGGTTAACCGGTTTAACCGGTTTTTTCAATGTCGGTTAACCGAAAAACCGGTTTTTTAAAAAAGGCCAATTTTCGGTTAACCGACAAACCGGTTTTTTAAAAAGTCGGTTTTTTATAAACACTACAAATGATTGACCATAAATAGCCCGTAAGATTGGAATCTTAAAAACTAAAAAAAAAAATTTAATTTTTTTTAAATTGTTTTTCAAAAATTTTTTTTTTGAAATTGTTTTTTAATTTTTTTTAAAAAGTTTTTTCCAAATTTTTTTTAAATTTTTTTTTTTTTAGTTTTCAAATTTTTTTTTGGAAAAAACATTATGGAAAAAAAAAATTTTTTATGAAAAAAAAATTCGGGCTAAAAAATATTTTTCCCGATTTTGACCCATTGTAGGTCCAACTTACTATAGCCTTATCTACATCGTTGCAATGGACTTTGAAATATCTATCATTAGATATCCATATTGTCTATATTAATGACTTAGTAATCCATATATAGATCAAAAATAGAGGTTGTCCCGGTTTTTTGCTCATATCTCCGTTATTTATGGACCGATTTTGCTGATTTTAAATTACAAACTTCTTGAAAGCATGTCTGACAGAATTATTGAAGATTTGGATCCCGAAGATATCTGGGGTCTTCAGAAAATTGATTTCAACAGACAGACGGACATGGCTTAATCGAGTCCGCTATCTATAAGGATCCAGAATATATATACCTTATAGGGTCGGAAATGAAAAATGTAGAAATTACAAACGGAATGACAAACTTATATATACCCTTCTCACGAAAGTGAAGGGTATAATAATGAATTCAATTGCTTGAAGTCTATTACTTTGTAATTTATGTTAAATGTTCATACTTCTCTGCCCTCTTTTCACATAAAGCACTGATGAAAACATTTCATACCACAACTACATCGACTTACAATTCATTGTTGCAGCACATGTTGCTAACCTTATGCTTGCTCAACATGATCTGTTGAATTCAATGAAGATAATTCACTACAAATAAATGAGATCATGCTCAGGGGTTAAATACAAATCGAATAATTTATGGGTGAAAGAGTTTAATGAAAACTGAAGCGAAACGCACACAATTAAATAAATTTACAGACATTTAAAAAAGAAACAAATTATAAAAACAATGGAAATAAGTGATTAAATACACTGGAAATTCTACTTAATTTAATGAAATAATCTATTTAATTTAAAAGATAATTAAATAAAATTTATTTAAAGCTTCCAATAATTGTAATTATTTCTTTTTGGAGTCGTTTAAATGCTTATACATTAAATTATTATACCCACCATCCAAAAACGATGGGTTTTGAATTTTTCATGCCGTTTGTAACACATCAAAATATTCAAAAGTATATATATTTTGGCTCCTTATGCAATTCTAAGACGATCTAGCTAATTGAAAACTGGACAGTTCCCACACAAATGGAGCTATCTGGCTGTTGATAAGGTTAGTATGGTGTTGAAAATGGCCAATATCGGTCCATGATTTCACCTAGCCCCCATACAAATGTCCTCCCGGAATACAGTTTGAGCAAAATTCGACACAGCCGAATATAACACTCTAAGTTATTTAGTTATACTCTTATTTTTCTCACTGTATAACAGATTTTTGCACATTCCCTACAATAGTGTTTGATGTCATCGATTTTTATTCTCTCATTTTTCTTTAGCTTCAATAAACTTTTAACAAATGTCGCTGGCTGTTTGGCTCTTGTGCCAATGACATGTTGACGTTACAGTTTATTTTCATTTAGAGCTGTGAGGCGAGAATAAGTACTTGAGTATTTAAAGACACTCGAGGTGAATGATCATTTTGTTGTCTTTTTCAACTTTAGTTTTGGCAATATTTTGTGTTCATTTATATATAACAGATGTTATTTATTTTCAAAAATTTCAGTTTATTTTTATTCTTTGACCCATTTAAACTGAGGCAATCAGAAAATAAACGTCATTTGATACTTAATTGTATCAAACAAAATTAAAAAAATTTTAATCGACAAGATTTTTTCAAACATTATTTTGTTTACAATTTTTCTTATATACAAAATTATAAATTTTCTTAGTAATTTTAACATTAGCGCAGCCATAAATCAGTTTGTTGCCAAAAAATTTTCAAAAATTTAACAAGTAGCAGCAAAAAAAAAATCTTTCATTTTCAATATTTATTTAAATTTAATGAAGCATTTTCTTTTGCCTTAAATTCAATTTTTAATTTTAATTTGAAAATTCCGTTTTGTTTTTTCTTAACATCATTTTAATTTGAATTGTGTATGGCGTAATTACATTTGATTGTAGAGGGAGATTTATTGGCAGAGAAATTTGTTTAACAAGATTTTAATGAAATTTTTAATTTTCTCAAATATTTTCTTTTGGTTATTGTAAATTGTATTAATAAAAATTAATTATTTAAAGGAAACATTTAGATACATGCATTTTTAATTTGAATATTTTGTATTCTTGAAATGTATTTTTTTAACAATATTTGGTTTCTGTAAATTTTATATTCAATTCATGTTACGCATTTAGAAATTAATTGAAGTTTTTAGATATTTAACCAGGCATTAGGTTGGAAATGTCATGTCATTAAGAGAAAGTGAAAATTTTTGGTTCCGAGCCAAAAAACACTGCTCATCTTTTGAGGCCAAGAACGAATCAAGCCAATATCGGATACTCTGATCCAAAGTGAAGCGTATCCCAGAGAGAGAGCGTTCTGCATGGATCGAAGTAAATAGTAGTTGGACGGGGCAAGGTCTGGGCTATAAAGTGGGTGAGGCGAAACTTCCCAACCACTTCTTTCTAAATAGTTGTTGACAGGTATTGCAAGGGTTTTATATATGGCCGCATATTCTGAACGTTTTTCGGCAAATGCTCGGTTCAAACGAATCAGTTGCGTTCGGTACAGAGCTTTACCTTAGCGCCATGGATATTTGGCTTTCTTGTTTTTATTGTAGTAGAGTGAATTTTACAATATTTAATATGGGGGTTGTGCAAGTAGATCAAATCCAAGAAATTGTGCTACTTGGGTCCATAGTTGAATATGTAGAGGGTGTCATGGGGACCCTGACCACATGCTGGGCATAAGTTGAGGATGGAATGGTCTATGCGGGAGCAGAAGGAATTAAGACAGAACGACTCTTGTTTTACGCGGCAGAATCGGCAGAATACGCCGGAATTGATGGCGTCTCTATGAATGTCGTTCATCGATGTCCTGATAGACTAGACGATAGTGTGTTGGACTATCAATCGAAGGGTTGCGGGTTCGATTCCTGCCATAGACTCTGGGTGTTTCTGCAGACAAGCAAAACACTTCAGTTTGTTTAAAAAAATATATATATATAAAAATATAGCTGCGATATGCGATGAGACTCCAACTGTGTGATGTTGAAGTTTAGATGACTCCTCCGAAGGAACTATTGCATGACGTTATGTTACCTGACCGGTAGAACCTTAGTTTCCTCTTGAAGGTGGTGTTTGGTGGTAATTTGGGGGCAGCCTGTGACGGTCCTTATGGCTGCATTTTAACAGCTTGGAATATTTCTCCACTGAGTATCACTTAACGAAGGCGATCACACTGGAGCAGCATAGTTAACCACTGACCGGCCAATCGTCTTTTAGGTTACTAGAAAGGTTACTTTGTCCATACCCCATGTGCTGCCGGCTAGTGCCTTGAGGACCTTGTTCCTATTTCGCAGTTTATGAGTGAATGCAGTGACGTGTGCTGAGGATGTAAAAAGGCTATCAAAAGTGACACTCAAGATTTTCAAGTAGTTCACTTTCGGAATTTGTCGACCATGATGCCTATGTTGAGTTTTACCTCCTTCGTTCAGGAGGCGAAGAGTGTTGCCGATGACTTCGTTGGTGATAGCTGTGGATTTCGTTGAAATAACCATTTACCAAAACGCAAAGCTCATCAACGTTGTGACCTGTTGTCAAGATGGTGCAGTCGTTCGGATAGCTGATTACCTACACATCCTGTGGGGCCACTGGGAGTTTAGAGAGGTAAAAATTAAACAGGAGCGGTGACAGGACCTTACCCTGAGGGACTCCTTGTTGAACTCTATGGGGTTTTTAGCATTTGGCTCTAAACTCCACGAACGACTGCCTTCCACTCAGATAGTTGGCTTTGTTGTCGATATTCTTACGCTTAGTGTTTGGATGGCCTGGGCGATGTTTGTCTACCGTGTCAAAATCTGACATCTGACATCTGAACCGCACAAACCATCTCTCGCACGTTGTAACCGATGGAACACATTCATCATAAGCTTTGGTGAGCAATCGATGTGCTTCTGCGGCACCTTTTTCCAAATTAAAGAAGTAAGGCAAAACTTCCAGCATATGACGATTTGTTCTTCAAAATTCGCTGAAAAAAAATAACTGTTTTTACACATAATGTTCAATAACTAAGTGAGAATAAATGACAGATATTAAAGACAAAAACCGCATTAAAAAGATTCGCCATCTATAGATACTTATAAGTATATTTTTGATCTATCTTTGGATTACTAAGAAGCTAAACATTTCAAAGACATTTTCAATGAATGAAACAATGAACGCCAAAGATTTTCAAAATGTGGAATATTTTTTAACCCGAGTGAAATCAAAAAAAACATTTTCACCAACCTTTTTTTATCCAAAAAAATTGCACTCAGTCTTTTACTAAAAGTGAAGGGAATATAAAGGAATTCGAATAGATTTCATACCTGTTTTATCTATGGTTGTTCTCTCTCACTTGAATTTCATATATGATTTATTGACAAATAAAATTATATAACCATATTCATCTTTAAATGGAAGGCAAGCGATCCGATCTAGCTGGTCCCGTGATTGGGTGATAAGAACCACTTCTAGTACTAAAAGGTACATGTGACTTTAACATATCGTTGGACTAGTAGTAGGTAAATTAGCTCTGTTTTCTGTCCATATTCCTACAATATCACTTACTGTCTAACAAAAACCTTAAAAATTTCACATTTTATTCTAAACTAAATCTGATTTCATCTTTCTAATCCCAATTTTAATTAAATTTGTTTCCTAAACTTTTGTGATTAAAACTCTTTATAAAAATCCTCAAGCAAATTAAAAAAAAAGTACATAGTTATAAAATTGTCTTATAACAACATAATACACAAAATGAGTTAATGCTCAGCTCTTTCAACTAAATCTTGCTGCAGACACGACACATTTCTGTAACTGCAACATGTTCATCTTATATTCTAAACTACAGTTTACGTCTAAGTATTTAGTACTTTACTCTTTCCAAATGCAGCAAGGAAATATAAAAACTCCACTGAACTTGGCAGCTAAAGCAATTTTTTCTACTGTTAACTAAGTAAGCTAAGCATTATAGAACTGCCACCACCTACCTTGCCTTGGCTTTGCTTGCAACACAAATATTTGTTGTAATATGAATAGACGAAATAAAAGACTTACAAATGTATGATGCTTGAGTTAAACTCCTTAAGCCAAATGTTACTTTGCTTTACTCTACTTTATGTACTTATTGTTGCAACTCTGCGTGTGTTTCTGTTTTTGTTTTGCAAAAGTATTAGCATAACTGCATGTTGTAGTTAGTTGCTACTCGTATGTGTTTAAATAAAAGGAGTCGAGCAAGGAGGATAACATGTGGCATTTGAATGCCATTGTGTTTGCTTATGGGTAACAAACACAACAGCATTACAACGAACAAATTTCATACAAGTTTTCCTAATGTTGCACATTACTTGCTAAAGTGAAGGAAATAGTTGCAGGTGGATTTCATAATAGAATATTACTAACTACTAATTTTTAACGCTTAGAAATAATGATCCTCTTTATCCGTTCCAGAGTCGATTCAACGATGTCCTTACATCTGTCTTACTTCTAGTAAATCCATCCGAAACTTGTAATCAAATCATTGGTCACAATTTTGAAAATATCTAAATCTTATTGAAATTTGCTCTTCATTCCTTTCCGCTCTGCTAGTGTACCTAATTTTAGTTTATGTACTTTAATGTACTGAGTTATAAATCCAACATGTTACAAAATAATTTGTACAAAAATTACTATTTTACACCAGTTCCAATTTGTTCTATAAAATAAGTTAGTTTTGAAACAAAAGCAAAACTATGTCCATATCTTAACAAAGGTGATGATGCAACATTCACCTAAAAAACGTAATTTTTATTTGGAAACAGTGTAATTGTGGTATTCATATATGAAAATCTTAAAATATTTTCCTTTTTCGTTGTATGTGTAGGTGGATTAAGTTTTTTTTTTGTTATTGTTTCTGTTTAGACTGTCTTCCTTTAACACAATCACAAATGTGCATACATAGACTCAGACTCAGTTAAAAGCTTTTCTTTTAAGCGGATGAACTTTCTCTATTACCATGACTGTCTGTCTATGCTATTTTTTTGTTGCTCCCTCTTCTTGTTGAGTTTATGAATTTTACATCTTTGTTGCACAAAACTAACAACGACCGAGTAAGAAAAATCATTAAACATGCATCTGGATTGTTTGATTGCAGCAGCAGCAACAGCAGGCAGCAAACAGTTTCAGCAACAACAGCAGTTATGGCAACAAAATAGAAAGAAACGGAAAAAAATCGATAAATAAAATTGTGTATAAGTTAAATGAATTTATCTATTCGTTTTTTGGTTTATAGTTGTTGCAACTTAAATGTTATTTGCAACTTGGCATCGTTTAAAACAAATCTTTACACTAGTTGGGGAAATGTTGGTAAAATTCGATTTTTTTTCAGAATTTTTGAAGCCGAACTCAAGACGGATTAATCGTAACGGTAACGCTAAGGTGGATTATTTCGGTAACGGCTATTTTAATGATGCCGCTAATTCCATCCCAAGTTAAATTACACTGTGTGTAAGTTTATGAGTCATGGAAATATAACCATATACGGACACCACTACGTGATAAAAGACCAACAAAAAAAGACCCGTGTTTCCCAGTTTTGCCCAAAGTCATGTACTTTTTTATAGGCCCCCAATGATTTGGTGCCTCGGTGTTATTTTTGCAAAAAAGTGATAATTTTCTCAGGCTCATATCTTGCAAACAATTCGGAATTTTGATTTATTCTCTGAGGCAAAGTTGTAGCCCTTGTCATAAAAAACAAAAATTGTGAACATATAAAATAAAAATAAAACGGTAACGGTAAATGCTAACCTTTTAAATAATTCATTATCGCTAAAGTGATCGAAAATCAGTTAAATAAATTTGATATTTTTCAAATTTTCACTAAAAAAATGTTTCAAAGACGTGAAGAAGATTTTTTCACAAACATTTTTTTCACTAAAAACATTTTTTCACTAAAACCTTTTTTGTATTTAAAAACGTTTTTCATGTTTTTCACGAAAAACTGTTTTTTAGTAAAAACCATAAACTTTTTTTCACCACTATCGGGATGTTTTGCTTTACTTCTTTAATTTAAAAAAACGTGACGGTGAATGTGTACGATCGGTTTGTGCGGTTCAGAAGTGGTGATTTTGACACGAAAGACAAAGATCGCCCAGGCCAGACAAAAAAAGTATGAAGACCAATAATCGGAGCCATTACTCAATGAAAGTTGTTGTCGAACTCAACAAGAGCTTTCAAAATCATTGGAAGCTACTCAAGGAGCAATTTCAAAATGTTTGCAAGCTGCAGATTTCATCCAAAAGCAGGGAAATTAGGTACCTTTCAAATTGAAGCTGAGGGACCTTGAAAGACGATTTTGCATGTCCGAAATGCTGCTTGAATGCTATAAAAGAAAATTATTTTTGCACCGATAACAAATGGATCCATTACAATAACCCGAAGCGTAAGATATCAAATGTGAAGCCCGACCAACCAGCTGAATCTACACCAAAGTCAAATGTCCCTGACGCTAAGGCAATGCTTATAGTTTATATAGCTTATACCAGCTTCATAGTGGCCGTCTGACAGCTATGTGTTTCGATCGATGCAGAACTGTGATACGTTTCACTTTAGAACAGAGTATCCGATATTGGCTTGATTCGTTATTTGCCTCAAAAGATGAACAGTTCTTTTGGCTCGGAATCCATATGTTGCGAGAAAGATGGGAAAAGGTCATAGCTAACAATGGCCATTAATTTGAATAAATTTATATTGTACAAATGTTTCAAAATAAAAGCTAAACATTTTAAAAAATACCGCATTTTTTAAGTCATAAATAAATTTTTCTCCAAAATGGTTTTTTTACGAAACATTTTTTTTTTAATTTTTCACTGTTTTTGCATCGAAAAAACACTTCTTTAGAAGGGTATATATAAGTTTGTCATTCCCTTTGTAATTTCTACAATATAATTTTCCGACCTTATGAAGTATATATATTCTGGATCCTTATAAATAGCGGAGTCCGTATGTCTGTCTGTTGAAATCAACTTACCGAAGCCCCCAAATAACTTACATACACGATTCATACATCAATATTTCCGGAATTCTTCCGGATCGGTTGCTATTTAAAATCGGTCCACAAATGGTTGAGATATAAGGAAAAAACAATGACAACCTCGATTTTTGACCTGTCTTTGACCTATATCTTGATTATTAAGTTATTAATATAGACAATATGGATATCTAATGATAGATATTTCAAAGACCTTTGCAACGACCTATATAAGACCATAGAAAGTTGGACCTACAATGGGTCAAAATCGGAAAAAATATTTTTTAACCCGAATTTTTTTTCACCAAAAGTTTTTTTTCGCTATATATTAAAAAAAAATTTAAAAAACAAAGAAAAATTTAAAAATTAAAAAAAAGACAATTCGAAAAAATTTTTTTTCCAAAATATTAAAAAAACAACTTTGGAAAAAAACAATTTTTGTTTACCTAAAAATATTTAAAATTTTTATTTTGAAGTATGATTTGGTGAAGGGTATATAAGATTCGGCACAGCCGAATATAGCTCTCTTACTTGTTTTTACTGAGAACGACTTTTGAACAAACACGTATTTTCAAGAATATCCAAAAACGTTTTTGGAACAAAAACGTATTTCTCAACAAAAAACAAAAACTTTTTATCACATTTTCAAAATTTTTTACTTCAGATGTTCTATCTATTAAAAGGTTTTGCAAAATGTCATTTCACTAAAAAACATATTTTTTTTTTTAAAAAATTTAGTCACTGAAAATTCTTTACTTGTTATACCCTTCCTTCACCTTCGTGAGAAGAGTATATATAAGTTTGTCATTCCGTTTGTAATTTCTACATTTTTCATTTCCGACCCTATAAAGTATATATGTATATTCTGGATCCTTATAGATAGCGGAGTCGATTAAGCCATGTCCGTCTGTCTGTCTGTTGAAATCAATTTTCTTAAGACCCCAGATATCTTCGGGATCCAAATCTTTAATAATTCTGTCAGACATGCTTTCAAGAAGTTTGCTATTTAAAATCAGCAAAATCGGTCCATAAATAACGGAGATATGAGCAACAAACCGGGACAACCTCGATTCTTGACCTATTTTTGATCTATATCTGGATTACTAAGTCATTAATATAGACAATATGGTCCATTGCAACGATGTAGATAAGGCTATAGTAAGTTGGACCTACAATTGGTCAAAATCGGGAAAAATATTTTTTAACCCGAATTTTTTTTCATCAAAAATTTTTTTTGTCATACTTTTTTTTTCCAAAAAAAAAAAATTTAAAAAAAAAATTTTTAAAATTTTTTTTTTTTAAAAAATAAACAATTTAAAAAAAAAATTTTAAAAACAATTTAAAAAAAAACTAAATTTTGTTTACCTTAATAAAATTTAAAAAAATTTATTTTAAAGTATAATTTGGTGAAGGGTATATAAGATTCGGCACAGCCGAATATGTTCTCTTACTTGTTTTTAATTAAATTTATTTTACAAACTTTTACTGACATTAACTTATTGAGTGTCAGTTTGTGTAACTCCTGCTCGAATTTGTATCTAACTCTTAGTATTTAAAGGTGATAGATGCTTAATGTTTGTTTGATTGTAGAAAATTGTAAATATTTGTTGTCATTGTTGTAGTAGTTGTTGTTGTCATTTGTCTCGTATGCTTTTTTACCTATTAGTTTGTTTAACATGTTCATACATGCATGTAACGTGTTTTCCAGACAAAACTTTCAAGGAAGTATGAATTTGGTTAGCGGAGTCTGAGAGGAAATTTAGAGGAATTATAAACTTTTAACAGGGAACAATTTTGATTACCAAGTAATGGGTTAAAATGCTAATAATATGATATATTAACACTTTATCAGATTACTTTAGTACGAATTATTTCAAATGGGTTGTTAAATAAGTCATCTCTTTCATATTACCTAAATAACTAGTTAAATGTAAGGACTATAATGACTCAATGCTTATAAGTACTTTCAGAAACCTTTATCAGTAAGAAAGGAATTTGATAAAATTTTGCTAATAAATAACTACTTATATAAGTCACATTATAAACCAGCCATTACTTAACTACTTCTTATTAAGGGCTCCCTTAATTTACGATTTTGTTTAAGAAATTTTTATTAACAATTTTCCTACTGGGTTGCCTTCGAAATACGAGTACCTATGTATGTTATGATGTTGCTTGTGTGAAGGAGTTAAGCATTGAAGTTGTTTTATTATGAAATTTTTACTTGTAAAAGTATCTATGTATCTATCTCTATAACTATCATAGTTACTCGTAGTAGTTTAGCATGGAAAAGAAAAACTTTTTTTAAATGATTGCTAAGCTGAGTATATTCCATCTAACTTTATATTGTCATTCCTTTCTTTTGATGGGAACAAATTGCATTTGTTAAGTTTATTTCGTTTCGTTTTTTTTTTCAGCCATTCCTTTCCTTTCTCTCAAGACTACTATAACTAAACTAAAGATTTCGATCGTATAGTTTTGATATTTATTGTTGTGCCATAAAAGACATTTACAGAAATTGTGGAGGGTAAAGAAAATAAAACAGATTTAGATTAAATGTTAGATTTTAAACATTTTTGTATGATGAGTTTTCCCTGATTGTCGTTACAACATTTTAACATGAGTTAAGAGTGTATGTTGAAAGATAGTAGGATGCAGCCAGCTAGATTTCATTTATTTTTTGAATGTCAAAACTTTTGTTTTGCTTGCAAAACTTTGAAATAAATTTTAGTTGTCTGCATATTTTTCATTTAAATGATGAAATGCATGATATTTGATTATGAGAGAGATTAACAAAAAATATATTGACAAATTATAATTGGAATTGCTTTGTGGAAGTTTGATTTTAAATTTTATTCGTAAATTTTAATTGTGAATAAACATGATACACAGAGAAAACAGATTCGTGATAGCAACCGAATTTGTTGCCAATCGAATGATACTATATTAGTGACCGAATTTTACAGTTGTAACTACCATATTTTGGAAGGGGTAACTAAAGTTTGGTTGCCTCAACTGAAATTCATCTTTATCAACTGACTTTTTGTTGTTTGAACTGAAAAATTCTATGTGTGCAACCGAATCATTCGATTGGAAACAAATTCGGTTGCTATCACGAATCCTTTTTGCCTGTGTAGATATCTTAATTAAATTATATTTAGTTTTTTTCGCTCCAGATTTAGCGCTTTTCAATCTGCTTCTTTTTAGAAAAAGACAGTCAGCTCTTTTGAGTCATAAACAGTTTTGCTTATAAACATTATGCCCCCACTACAACAATTGGTAAAGTAGGAAACACTATTTAAGAATTGAATTTATTGTGTAAAATATAATATTTCGGGGTTGTTGCACATCTTGCCTTATAACTTTGTTTATGGTAAACCGATTTAGTTGATTTTCATTAACAAACTACTTAATAGAATGAAAAGTCTTCTGGAAAACAATCATTTAATTCGGTGGTTTACTTTAGAAGTGAGTATGTTTTCTACACACTTATAGGCTGAGTAGGGTATACAAAAATCATTACTAAAGTTTTCAATTTCTTATATATACACAACTCTATAGCCAACTATTTTAGGAAACTTAAACAAGTTATTATCTTTAAAATACCATTTCTAGTCCTCGTCTAAACACTTCTTTCTATATCACAAAAGATAATTGTGCAGAAATTTTCTCATGCGTTCGTGTTCACAACTCACAATTATTGCAACTTAGCAGAGCCATTAAAAAATCACATCTCCTTATGTGCCAATGTAAATAATATTCAGTTTTCTATAAAGATTTAAGCAGACATACACGTATCATTGACAATACAACAGACACTTTAACAATAACAATTTAATGTTTATATTTACTTTGTCAGTTTGACATAACAGAATGACAACTTCTTAATAACGTTAAGTATCATTTTATTCTCCAAGTCTACACAAAACAAAACCTAAACATTAACAGATTCTTTTTTATTTTTTTTTTGCTTAAATATATAAACTCCACAATCAAAAGCCAGCCAGCACATCATACACCAACATACTTGTATATGCTGCGTGTTTTGCATCATTTAGAAAATAAAACCTACAAAAAAAAAAAAACTGAAAAAGAAAACTTAAATGCAACCAAGCGTTAATTGTACCCCAAATAGTTGTTTGTTGCAAAGAGTAGAACAAAAAAAAAGAAGAAGTAGAAATCTAAATTGGAAAGACTAGAATGAAAGAAAAACAGAAATGTATTCACTCGTACAAAGTATCATTGAGTCCAATTCTAGGCTAAAGCATGTATGAATTTGGTCATACATACAATACTAATGGGTTTGAATGACTAAGAGGGAAGGTGTGGTGATGTGAGCGAAATGCTGTTGCGAAAATATACTGTATAAACATTTCCTTTTCTGTTGTACGCAAAAAAAAACGAAAAGATTTTTTTCCTATTTGTTTAGAAAATATGGGTCATTCCATATATTGGGTGTATGACTTAAAAATAGCGTATCTTTTGAATGCGGCTTTTGTTTTTAATATTTTATATGTCATTTTCAAGGGCACATATCAGTCATTTATTCTCTCTTTGCTTCCAAAATCTCGAATTTTGTACCAACAAAGCGTCATATGCGGGAAGTTTTGCTTTACTCCTTTAAAGTTAAAAACAGTGCCGCTAAAGCACACCGATTGTTCACCAAAGCTTATGGTGAATGTGTTCCATCGGTTCAACTTGCGAGAGTTGCTTTGTGCCGTACAGAAGTGGTGGTTTTGACACGGAAGACAAATATCGCCCAGGCCAGCCAAAAATGTTTGAAGACCACGAACACAAAGTATACAGAGGCGTCACGAGACAGAAAATAATATAGTTCCATATTTGTTTAATTTTTAGTAACTGCCCTTTTCATTTTGTTTTAGTCTTAATTTTCTGCCGCAATAATTCAATTTCTTTCCGATTTAGTTTGATGCAAATTCGTGTTGTATATAGCGTTTTGCTTTAACACATCACTGATATTGTAGTACAAAATATATTGCTATCTCTTTTTATGAGAACTGCCCTAACATCTGATTTGGCGTTTTTTAAACGTCAAATTTGACACTTCTGTATATTCTGTGCCACGAATTAGAGGCATTACTCTTCTGCAAAATTATTGGAAGCAATTTCGAAACATGAAGCAGCAAATTCAAAACGTTGGGGAGCAGCAGGATTCATCCAAAAGCAAGGAAATTGGGTACTATACGATTTGAAGCCGAGAGACATTGAACAACGATTTTCCATGTCCGAAATTAAGCTTGAACGCTATAAAAGAAATTCTGTTTTACACCGAATCATTACTTGCGATCAAAAATTTATCAATTCCGATAACCCGAAGCGTAAGAGATCGTATGTGAAGCCCAGCCAACCAGCCGAATCAACACCAATGCCACATATCCATGGCGCTAAGGTAATGATCTGTATTTGGTGAGAGCAAAAGGCTCAAATCTATTACGAGTTGCTGAAATTCAACCAGACCATCACAGGGAAGCTGTACCGAACACAACTGTTTCGTTTGAAGCTACCATTGGCCGAAAAATGCCCTGAATATGCGGTCAGACAAGAAACTGTAATATTCCATCATGACAACGCTCGGTCTCATGTTGCAATACCTGTTATAAACTATTTAGAATGAAGCGGTTGGGATGTTGTGCCTCACCCGCTTTATAGTTAAGGCCATGCCCCGTCCGACTACTATTTGTTCCGATCGAATCAGAACGGTCTTTCTGGGATACGCTTCACTTTGGAACAGAGTATCCGATATTGGCTTGATTCATTCTCAAAAGATAAACACTTCTTTTGGCTCGGAAACCATATGTTGACAGAAAAATGGGGAAAGGTCATACTTATCTGATAATGCACAGTGGGGCGGAATCAAAATTTTTTGGAAATATATCTGACATTTCTAAACGGCTGGTCCTATCGGGATAAAATATGACGTGGTCGTAGACAAGGATTATTCGAATTTAAGTTATTAAAACGGGACTTACAAATGCTGCAGCTGCGGCGCTATGGCTGCTCAAAATCGGATGGAAAAAAATGGTATGTGTTTAAAAATTGTACATGTCGAAGGTATCCTAAATTGAGCAACCATAGCGCCGCCCCTGAAACATTTGTAGGCCCTGTTTTAATAACTTGAACTTAAATACTGCTTGGCTACGCCCGGGTTAAAATTTTATCGCGATAAGACCAGGCGTTTAGAAGTGCCTGATTTATTTCCAAAAAAAAAATTCATTCTGCCCCACTGTGCAGTGGTCAATACTTTAAATAAATTCTTATTATACAAATGTTTCAAAATAAAAGCTACAAATTTTAAAAAACCCAGCATTTTTACACCCAATAGATTGCATTTTTTTTTTTTTTTGGAAAATCACCTTTTCTAGTTTTGTTTAGAAATAAAATTTTCCCATGGATGCTCCCATTTACTTGTACCCTGTTTATTTTCTGCTTGGCTTTTTATTTCTGTTCGTTTTCTATGCTTAACTTTGACAAAACAATTTGTACTATTTTGTTGTAGATTATTGTATGTGACACAGTAGTTTAGATGTAATTATTTTTCGTTTGCTAAATTATCTATGAAAACCAACAATAACAAATGCAAACAGATACAACGACAACAACAGCAACAACTAGAACGAACAACCAAAGGAATGTTGGCAACATCCTCTTGTTTTAGCCAGACAAAAACGACTTTCGAAAAGCTGTACAAATGAGTAAAAAATTATGTTCAAATTTGTATTAATTCAAATTTAAATTGTCCATAATCGTCACCTCTGAGGTGATGATTTTGATTAATGATATAATTTTTAATACTCAACATGTTTTGAGATTCTCATTTATTAGAAATATGAGATCTTTACTTAATTTTGATCACAAAAAATCCTCTTAACCTGATACCAACAAGATTTAACTGTAGCATACACCTGGCTCAATTGTAACTGACCCTTTATATTTTGGATTTTATTTCACAAAAAAATTTTACAAAAGTATTGTGAAATAAATTCAAAACCAAATGTACGAATACTTAAAATGTCATTCACTATTTGGAAATGTACTCGTAGATGTTTTGTAAATGTTCAGCTTCAGTAATTTTTCTAAATGTAAAAAAAACTAGAAAATTTTATGAAAATGTGAAACAACAGTGGAAGGGTTTAATAACCAGCAACATGTTTCTTTAAATTTCAGTTCAAAACTTAATTGCTTTTATTTAGTTTTTGTTATTGTTTGAAAACGACTCTCCGCACTCAGTGTATGCAAATTTTAGTTGCCACTGTTTTGAAAAATACGAGGAGACATTACAGTGTGTGTTCCTACTTTTGCCATCATTGCTATTTAAATTGTTTTATGAATATATATTTTTTTAATAAAAAAAACAATTGTTTAATTTTAAGTGTATTTAAGGAGCGGTAGCAATTATTTTCAAAAATTTGCATTGCAAATCTAAAGTAGATTTATTAATTGAGATATTAAGACTTCATTAAGGCAACCAACCAAGAGCATTAAAGCAACATACGAGTAAATAATTACAAAATGTAATATTTGAAGAGGGGTTTTATATTTTGTTTTAATTTTATATAATGTTGGAAAGAATTTAATAATTATGTTAAAAAATGTTATTGTAATTTGCGACTATTAAGAAAATTAGTAAAAAAAAAATGTACAACATTAATTTCACATTATAGAATTGTATATAGGGGATCATTTGCCTTTAGGGGCACCTGAACCAACTACAGCCATTAAACCAAATTTTAAAGAGTTTGCTTTTAGAAAATTTTAAAAAATATTGACTGTATGTAATTTTTCCAGGGACACATTCGACACTCTTCATATCTATGGTATTTTGACTGACTACACAGGTCTACAAGTCGCTACCCTGATTTTAACGATATATTTATTTTTTTTTGAAACTGCCAGCATTGTTCATCGCAGCGATCATGATATCTATCTTCCAACACTTCTAAATCTTGATGGAAACCATCTCCTTTTTATTCTCCGAGATTTTCAGGAAACTTGTCTAAATTACTGTTTAAGACACTGCGCAGTAATTTAGAAAAGCCTTAAACAAGTGGAATTTTTTAAATTTTTAGCTTTTATTTTGAAACATTTGTACAATATAAACTTATTCAAAGTATTTTACCATCTTTCTGGCAATATATGGATTCCGAGCCAAAGAACTGCTCATCATTTGAGGCCATGAACGAGGCCATGAACTTCCCAACCACTTCATTCTAAATACTTATTAACAGGTATTGGTACATGTGGCAGTGTTGATTGAATATTCTTGTTTTTGGCCAATTCTCGCTTCAAACGAATACAGGTTCTCTATGATGGTCTGGTCAGCAGCTCATAATAGATAGGACCCTTTTACTCCCACCAAATATAGATATTTACCTTATCGCCATAGATATTTGGCTTATGTGCCGATTCGGCTGGTTGGCCGGGCTTCACGTACGATCACTTACGCTTCGGGTTATCGTAATGGATTCACTTTTCATCATAACTAATGATTCGGTGCAAAAATAATTTTCTTTTATAGCATTGAAGCAGCTTTTCAGACATACCAAATCGTATTTCAAGGTCTCTCGGCTTAAATCACTTTCTGAGTCGACTAAACGATGTCCGTCTGTCCGTCTGGTCGGCTAGCTGGCTGGCTGTCCATGTAAACCTTATGCGCAGGGTACAGGTCGCAGTTTTGAAGATATTTCAATGAAATTTGGGACATATTATTTTTTCGGCTCAAGGACCAAGCCTATTGAAACTGGCTGAAATCGGTCCATTATTTCACCTAGCCCCCATACAAATGTCCTTCCGAAATTGGACTTTATCGGTCATAAATGTTTAATTTATATATGTATCTAAACAAATTCCGCTCCAAATAAGTTTTATATACACCAAATTCATGTCACCAAATTTTGTTACGATCGGTCCATAATTAGTTATAGCTCCCATATATGCCTGCTTCCGAAAATCACTTTAACGTGCATAAATCGCTTAAAAATGTTGGTATACACACAAAATTCAACATAGTTAACTTTAATATAGACATAAATCACACGACCTAATTTCACGGTGATCGGTCCATAATTGGTCATTGCCCCCATATAAGGCCTACTTCCGAAAATCACTCAAAAATATAAATTATTGAAATTTTAAAAGAAAAATGTTTTTGCTCTTTTACTTAGTGTAGGGTATTATATGGTCGGGCCTGACCGACCATACTTTCTTACTTGTTTTCAAATTAAAGAAGTAAAGCAAAACTTCCCGCATATGATGATTCGTTGAAACAAAATTCATTGTTTGATTCGTAGAAAAAAAACTTCATAGTATAATATTCAATAACTAAGTGAGAATAAAAAACAGATATATACAGATATGTAAATCCTGCATTTTTGAGTAATAAAATGCAAGACTTTTTAAAATAGTTTCTAAAAATTTTCAGCATTCTGCTTTCCAAAAAAAATTTTCACAACTTCAACAAAAGATTTCTAAGCCACTGCTTCTAAATCATTAATTGATTGTATGAAAATACCAGCTTTTAGTTATTCTGTACTCAAACCTGGAAACTGTCTTGCAATAAAGGCAGAACATGGACGAGTTTTATCTAGTGTCTTCTCATACTGCTTCATTAGTCCCAATTTGATGTGTAATGGAGGCAAGATGATCTTATCAATGGAAAGCAAAGGTGGTTTTGAAATAATTTGTTTTTCAACCGCCATTTTTGAATACAGTAGAGGACTTTAGCAGGCAGTAAATCAGGATATTTCATTTTCCTTTTATTCATATCATGTAATTTAGCAACACAAAAATTTCATACATTTTTTTTGGCTTCTGCCCAAATCTCAGATACACCAAACAACATCAAATCACTGCGTGTATCGCTTTCCCACTATCTTAAATGTTCACGTCTAATTCAGGTCCTTAATTTTCATCTTGACTGGTGTTCACCACAAATGTAACAAAAGACATTTGCGGGAACTTTTGCGCGATGAGGCCATAATGTTAAAATCAATTTATTTATATAAATGTACATGTTAGATTACGTAACGGGCACAAGAATTTACTTATGACAGCCAATATTAAAAATTGAAGACAGATCAAAAGCTACACGTAGGAAAAAAAATTAAAAACATTATTGGTGTTATTAAGGCATCAAAATTTTATTATTTTTTTAATGAATTTTTCCAAAAAAACAACACACTTTAAGGCACTCAGTTGATGTTCATTCGAAAAGCGTCTCTGATAAACTGACTCACGACTGCAACCTCTGCCACTAATTATAACACTGCCATCTGCACTCTAGATTGTTCTTTAACTGTCAAAATTCGAATATTCTAGATCTTACTAATACATACGCCATCTGTGGTGTACTTTCTACAATGTTCTTTAACTGAATATTCGAATTCGAATACAGCGTTGCCAACTTACGATTAAATCAACTGAAAGCTTTTATGTAATAATGTCCACAGATATGTTACAGCACAATAACAGCACTGTTATTTGAAAGCATTATGCTACCCTTAAAATCATTATATTTGAATTCAAGTGCAATTTCGTAACAATATTTTATTTCTGGTAATTTTAATTCCACCCCTTTAGCCAATGTAATAGGAATCCTATCCTATAAAAAACGGGAATTGACCCGTTAACATTAGTGCTATTTACAGCTAAACTTCTGATCATGTTCGGCCCCTGGTAGCTATGATTACCGATCACTGCTTTAAGCTAATATGTAATATTAAATTTCTGAATTTATTTAATAACATAAAACCTTCAACTAATACAATATTAAAAAAAGAACTACGAGTATAAAAGTTCTTCCCATCAAAACATTTCAATATAATTTCCAAAGAACTATTTAAGTGCACCAATTGCACTATAATAGCTTTATATACTTTACCAAGTATTGAAGATGATTTTTCTTAGAAAAAAGTTAAGCAGTAAATAGTTTAAAGTTGTATATATGTCTCTTGCAGCATTGTAGAGAGCAGCTATAGATACCAGTATCTGGATTTTTTTTGCAAAAGTATGCTAAATATGTTTTCCTTAAAGTTTTTTTTTCTCGCATAAACTTTGAGTTACTGCTAAGTTTTCCTGCATTTTGATTTATTTTAACACGATGTTGTATCTTAAACTATTTGTACTATTTTTTCTTTTTTTATATCGATGTTTTTCTACCTTTTACTGCTAACTCAAACACATGAGTAAGATTTTTCTAGGATTGCAAAAAAAAAAGTTATTTGATACTTTATAAGATTTAAAGTTTGCTTTGCTGCAGCAAGCAACCAGCCGGTCAGGGAAATTGACTTAAAGATGTATAAGCAATATCAAGGGAAATATAAAGACAATTTGTTAAACTATTAAATTATGCATAGATAAGTACTTGTCATCATTTGCAATCAATAAATATGAATATTTACATACTTATGTTGGTAATTTATTGTTGTGATGGTAGAGATAATAAATAATTGCAATTTATTAGGGGGCCTTTAAAGAAATAAATATGAAAAGGATTCCTTTTTATTGTGTTATCCATTAAACCGAACTCGTACTATTTCACTATAATGAATATTGACTTGTAATTCGTGTAATAAAATGGTCCATAATGTGATGGATCGTAGAAAAGATTTACAAAAGCATTAATTACTTTGTAATCTTCCACCTTTCACAACTTTGATAAGAGTGTCGTAAGCATATTTATACCCTACACCACCATAATGCGTTTGTGCAGATGTTTGTAACGCCCAAAAATATTAGTACCCACCTTCAAGTATACCGATCGACTTAGAATCACTTTCTGAGTCGATTAAACGATGTCCGTCCGTCTGACTGGCTGGTCGGCTGGCTGTCCATGTAAACCTTGTGCGCAGAGTACAGGTCGCAATTTTGAAGATATTTCGATCAAATTTAGTACATATTATTTCTTCGGCTCAAGGACCAAGCCTATTGAAACTGGCTGAAATCGGTTCATTATTTCACCTAGCCCCCATACAAATGTCCTTCCGAAATTGGACTTTATCGGTCATAAATGTTTAATTTATATATGTATCTCCACAAATTGCGCTCCAAATAAGTTTTATATATACAAAATTCATGTCACCTAATTTCATGGTGATCGGTCCATAATTAGTCATAGCTCACATATAGACCCGCTTCCGAAAATCAGTTTAACGTGCATAAATCGCTTAAAAATGTTGGTATACACACAAAATTCAACATAGTTAACTTTAATATAGACATAAATCACACGACCTAATTTCATGGTGATCGGTCCATAATTGGTCATAGCTCCCATATAAGGCCCACTTCCGAAAATCACTGAAAAATATAAATTATTTAAATTTTTAAAGAAATTTTTTTTTGCTATTTTACTATTATATGGTCGGGCTTGACCGACCATACTTTCTTACTTGTTTTGTAGTCGATTTAACAGTGGAACGTTTGTTCCATCATACATGTCATATTTGTATTTGCTCCACAAATCAGTCGGTTTGAATGGGAAGCATGTTGAGATAATTATCGAAAGCAATCTTCGTATTTGATTTCGTATTTGAGCATTTGACCGAGGGTGTATTGCCAATGAGCGTCATTCTCTAACAATCGGAAGTGTAGACACGCTTCTCTATACGTGTCACTCAGTTCACCATTTATCGTTCGCAAATCTTGGAATGATGTTGGTCCACGAACTTTGCTTAATAGCAAACACAAATTGAAACACTCTTCGTTTCTTGGATGCGACCTAATGCGGGAAACCTGGAACTGGATTTCCTTGTTTCCGCCGTTGAATTTTTTTCCAAGTAAATCTTGACCTTGAGTATAGTAGCGTTTGGGAAAATTCATCATTCCATCACATTTCAAAAAATCTGGTCAATAGATGAATCGATCAACTCATTGTAATATATTCTCCTCAGTAAAGTACACTCTTTTACTTTGACACCAGTTGGATTTCATTTATGAATGGCATATAGGGTTTTTAATTTCTTGACCTTTTTTGATTCCCGGAAATCGGGAAAATTTTTCTCTACATTCCTGGGTACCCGGGCAAAATTTCATTTAAAAACTTAGTGTTATAATTATTATATATAGAGCTTCGTATTAATTAATTCAATTTGAGCTTAATTCACTAAAATCTTAATCCGTTATTAAAATATGTCAGCCTTTCATTTCATAAATCCATCCCCAATATCTATTTCTTTAGCTTCCTTCAAAAGCTTCATTTAAATTGAATTAATTTTGAAGTTAATTAATAACAGAATTTATTCAAACTTTGAAGGATTAAGTTTTTGTTGATTCAAATCTATTACAAATTGAGTTAAAAAATATTTTTTCTTCATTCAGTTTTACTTAGCTTTTAATCGTTTACAAAATGAATTGTTGTCATTGTTACCAAGAACTATTGCTGTGTTTCATTTCAAGGTCAAAATCAATTCTATACTTGAAAATAGAGTTTTGTGGCATAATTCCCATCGGTCCACATTGAAGATTATTTACCTTTATTTCTTTATTTTCCATGTCTTTTTAAATGTTCATTCGAAAAACCCCAAATAAATAATAATAATAAGCGGTCTTGCCGAGATATAAACGAAAAACTGTAAAAAAAACTTTTCACTTTTAAAAAAAAAAATTAGAGTTCTAACTTGTTTTCTTTGTAGTTTCGTCAGCTTTTAATTCCCGGGAATCCCGACTAAAAATCCCGGGAATCGGGTAGTGAAAAATCGGCAAATTTTCCGGGAAATTTGTTCCGGAAATTCCCGGTATAAAAACCCTAATGGCAAATTAAAAAAAGGGCCAAATTGCTAAGTTACTGCTAACATAGGCTCTTTCGAAATTGAATGACTTCATCGTTGGATCTTTCCGCAATAGCTCCAATCACAGCCATGTCACTGCGTATTGGTGCAAAATCTTTTATGGACTATTGTGGGCATTTAAACAAAAAAATAGCCAAATCGGTCCAGGCGTTCTGCGATTTTAGTTATATCGAAAAAAAGTGGGCGTCGTCAAATGTTCTTTCCTTAAAAACTTAAGTTGGACTATGACGACCATTAAAAAGTTTTCCATATCTGTCCAGCCGTTCTCAACTGATGCAATTACCAACGAACGACATTTGATTTTTATTTACATACAATAGACTCCCAAATCAATAAAGATTTCAATCTACAAAGTATTTTTATTCCAATAATATTTTGTTTGTTAATTCCAATTTTCTGTTTTATTTCGATATGCATGACAATTGTCAATAAATGTCAAATATAAACTATAACGACAACAAAATTCAAACAAAATTTCTTAAAACATTTTCATATTTACCTACGACAGCAGACAATTTACACAGTAATAACAAGCAATTTTCAATTATATGGACTATAAATATAAAACCAAAAATGTTGAATTAAAAATTATTCTGCAGAAAAAAATAAAAACACAAACAATTACATATTTGCATAAAAATGTTAAATAAACAAATGAATATTTATTAATTTGTTTAAAACTAAAAAACATATAAAATTGTTAAAGTTAACAATACAACTCAATGAGCAACACAAATACAAAATGAACAAAAACTGCAAGACATGACTTTAAGGAAATCCAAAACAAACTTTTTTCCACATGAATGGTGGCAAAGACCCACCAAATAAAATACAAGTATGAGTTCCAAACAACTCCCATATAAAATTAAGAGAAAAACAAAAACAAAAAACATTTTAATGAATTTATTTTTGCACGGTTTGATAGAGACAAATAATGATTGCGTGCGCGTATGTTGTACACGATCTTTACGATTATTTTGTTGCTGATGTTGCTGTTGTTTTATTGTACATCGACAAAATCTGTCTGTCTCTGTGTCCTAAACGTGTATTTTTTTCTTTGTTGTATCTGTACAATTGTTTTGTTTTAAATAATTTTCAAAGAGGTAAAAAACAGTCCCAGTATTTGGTTTTATTTGTTTGTGAACAAAGCATGCGCGACCTACTGCACTCCAATATTTAATAGGATTTTATTTTTTGCTCACATTTCATTTTGTTTTGCCAAGAACTCTAAACTTAAGAAACAATAAAAACACGCAAAAAATGCTGGCTGTTTTCGAATGCATAAACACATTTGGATCAATTTTTAAGGCGTTATATGCACGACAGTTTTTTGTGTGTTTTAGGTTTTATTTGGCTGTTTTTTTTTTAGAAAGAGAAACAAAAAGAGGAAGGTTAAACCAGGTCAATTGGAAATTCGTTTAGAGTATGAAATTATACCAAACAAATACACAGAAAGGAAAATTTTTTAGTTTATAAAACGTTATCAATTTAACCGCGAGTCTCGAGAAATCTAACTTCACTCTCAAAAAATTGTATCATGGCCTCCAATTTTATACCTTAAATTCTTGATGAAGTGATTGCTCTCATGGCTCCCATTAGATCTGTAAAGGATTTACATCTGGGGAAGCAGTGACTTCAACTATAGAGATGATAATTTCTTTGACTTCATTAACCTTTACAATCTGACCATATGTAACTCTGGTACTAGACGGATATTTACTGAATATGTTGATGGGTGGAAGAAGGTGCTAGACATTGTAATTCTAAATGATAAATCTGAATTATAAATCGATAAATGCAGAGTATCGGATAAGAGTTCTTGTTCCATAATAGGATACTCTTCTAGTAAGAACCAAATCATAATGAAAGTGTATGCTTAAGCAATCCAAGACCAACTAACAGTTGCTTTATAATATCGGGTAATCTTGGTATTGTCAAAGCTGTATAAATATCCTGTCTTCATGTTGGAACATGAAACTTTCCAAACTATGTAAAGAAACATATATTCACTATAATATATTGCATATAATGGGAAGGTTAAAACTTTGCAAGGTTTCATAAATCAATGTCTCCGAAGAGTTCTACGAATCTTCTGGCCACGAACCATTTCAAACAACAATCTCTGGGCTGAAACACATCAAATACCGTTGTGTGTAGATATACAGAGAAGAAAATGGAACTGGATTGGATACACACTCCGTAAGCCACCGTCCGATCTTGCCGATCTTGCACTCCAATTCAAACTATGTTATAAGGATTGATGACTCCTGTTTATAATCATCAATTAAATCTCTGGTCATTCTACTCAATACCCATTTTGCAGGCTGCGGAAACGTGGCTGATGGTGGATAACATCACAGTGAATAATATTACGAATCAATGAAAACAAAATCTCCCACGATAGAATTTCGTTTTCTCTTTTTAAACTAACTGAACCTGATAACATTCGGGCACTGGTGTTGCAGAGCGCAAATAAATCCATCATTCCCTGCTCTTCTCTCGACATTGTTTCGTTTGGTTGGAAATTGATACAGATTTTATCCATGTAAAAGAATAACAAAATAAGCCACGAGAATGCGAAAGACTTCCATCCAATAAATTTATTGTTGAAAACCTTGTACTTATAAGGCCAAAGCTGGAGAACCCTTTTTATTTCATATCGCTTGATGATATGGATCTGTCATCATAGATAAAGCAAAAGCTGGAAATCTCCTAACGATCCATGAACTGCCAACGTGCATAGCTAAAGAGTCGATCAATGGATATTGCTGAAGCTGTAAGGCTTCACTTGAACCATAAACTTGAGATAAATGAAAGCCTTTCTAGCAGGTGGATAGTGATCATGTTGAAATCGAGAGTTATCTCTGCAAGAAACATCGAAAAGTCAAAACAAGTTGAACGTGGAACACCAATTACCTGGTGAGTTCTTCTCTGCTGTGTTAACAATTCTCGTGCTACAAATGGTTCGTGGAATTAAAGAAAATTAAAGGAACAGAAATTAAATATGTTTTTGATCAACAGTAAAGATTGGCTTATATCAGGATTCTACCTGAAAATAACATTCGTGCGATCTCTGGCATCTTTGTCGACAGTCTGGCAAGAATTATGTTATACCTCATTTTCTTTCTTAGTCGGCAGATTAAGAATATACTACTATGTTTATAAGCAGGCTGACGACGAGCTTGCCATATCAGGATCTGCTATATGTATCAGATGCATTATCTATCGATCATCCGATTGGGACTATTAAAAGCGAAATCTAGACTATGCAGCTCTAGAAAATGTACCGCAATGACATTTCGAGGCTACTGGTAGTGTTAACGGTTCACTGGTTGATCGTTAGGTACTGAGCTGAGTTTAAATTCCTTTAAATAGTTACAGTTAGTTGCAAGAGATTCGTTGAGAATCCTTTGAGATTTGAAATTCCTTACAACTGTTACCGTTAGTTGTTAGAGCTTCTTTGGGAAATTTTGGCTCATTATTTATCAAGGTATATATTTCTGATCGAACATATGTGATTTAAACGATCTATCTGAGGTATAGGAAACCAGAATTCATTACATTATTGGTTGCCAGCATGAGACAGTTTGGATCTAGTACTCGTTTCAATAGCTTTTACTCATGATCCAGTTCATCGATCTTATTTAGTGGTGAGGCCTTGTGCCAACGGAGTCATATCGATTCTACTTGATTGCTGGCAGGCATCGAGCTACCACGTAAACAAATTGGAACCAACTGATGATGTGAAAACATGTACTTTGAAATAAAAATTATTTGCTTAAATTTTCAAACAAATATGATCAGTAGTTCATTTCTTTTGCCATCGATGTCACTGTATGTTGCAACTCAACCGGACTATAATTCATTCTTTAGTTTTTTTTCAGTGTATCCTACTACTGTATAGAATCGAATATGCAACTTAACAACAAGGGTGAAAGCCTACCATAATAAAATATTCCATTTTTTTTCTTCATACAACCATTGTCCAATTAGTCATTGTTTTTGTTTCTGAAACCCTCCAAAAAACACTAAAATTAAAATATTGAAAAAAAACTCCACGAATTTGTAATGCCCAGAAGAGGAGGCAGCAATATAAGGTGTATAATCGTAAAAAATAAAAAAATATTTACAAAAATAAAATAAAAACCCACAAGAATTTGTTCAACATATTCATGTCTTTATAAACGAAACTGACTCACAGCGGGTGTTTAAACTCTAAAAAGGTGTTTTATTTTTGTTAAACCACAAAAATAATAAAAAAAACTAAAGAAGGATTCACTGGTCCGTAGAGGACTACATTAAATGTAAACAAACAAAAAAAACAAACTCTCACAACACTTTAGTATTTAAAATTTGGAAGATCATTTTCATATGTGGCCAAGTATATCGAAAGAGGCAAAAAATTAACATAATCACATGCGTTGTTTCGTTTTATAACTTGCAACTTGTTAAAATACATTTTTTTTTTTTTTGCAAAAACGAACGTATGTATATTTTTTTTAGCATAAAGAGGCCTTCTGTTATTTTACTGTCTATTGGTGTAAACAAACCATCAACAATTTTTTTTGTCAGTTGTTTTGTTATTGCCATTTTTATATTTTGATGGTCTGCCGAAATGATGTTTAAAGGATTGTGTTGACATATGGCAGCTGTTTCTCAAAGCGAAGCCTAAATTTTATACAATACAAAACAACAACATGTGTGCTTGATCATGAAGTGCATTTTGTTGCCCCAATCTTTTGTTAAAAAACAAACTTTGACAGTTGAAAAATTTTAATTTTATTCCCTGCCCCACACTCGGTTTTTTCCCGCCAAATATGTCAGTCAAATTTGAAATTGTCTGTAAAGCAACAAAAACCAAACCAAGTAAATATATTATTTCAACATGTGAATTTAAAATCCTCGAAATATGTGTATAAAACATGTCTTTGAAATTGTTAAAATTGTTTGTTAGTCTTGTTTTCTTTTGAAAAGAGAAAACACAAAAAAAAAATACAATTGATGCGTCTTAAGAAGAAAATGACAAATTGTCCGTCATTGACATTGAGATTAATTTTGTGTAGACAATGGAGACGTTGATTGATATCAAGTTGCATAATGTTTCGTTGCAAAACTTTTAGCAAACTTGCGACAAAGTTGCCAACATTATACACAAATGGGGGCATGTTGTTGATGTAGCAGATGATGTGGTTTTGATGCATTTGCTGTTTACCATTGAAAAGGTTTTACAACAGCTGCAGCGGCTTTGAACTCCTGCCACTCACTCATTTGTTGATTTTGCTTAATGATGCATAGAAAACGATCCAATTAAATATGCGAGTTAAATAGATGGTTGGTTAGGATTATAAATAATTTAAGGCTTTAAAAAAAATTACACAAATATAGAGGTAAGCTAAACATTATAAATATTTATTCGGCGTTTATAAAAGAATATTTCAAAATGTTGATATATGTTGGCCTTCCCCGTGAGAAATTTGTGTTAATTTTTAAAACTTACTATTCCCGTGACTTGTTGAAATGATACATATCACATAACTGTCCAAATATCATAAGAATTTGACAATTTATCACTGAATTTTAGGCAAATTTGATAAAGAAATGTTACCAAATTTGTGATCTTTGGAATAGTATCCAAAACATTTCGTTTACATAAGTTCAGAGACATGTCACAGAGTACCTAAAATAAGTTGATTTACATTTTCCTAGTTCAAATTGACCATTATTCCAAAGTATGCATTTTTATTGTTGAGCTAAAATTATGAAAGATTATCACGCAAAGAAATGAAGAAGAATTTTGCCTGATGGCTTTGTTAATTGCCAAAATTGCCGCATTTTGAATTCAAAGAAGGAATGTTTAAAAACAAATGACATCGTATCAAGTTTGGTGCTGATTTTAGAGGCATCATTGGACCATACTTTTTCGAAAATAATGCTGGTCAAGGAGTAACTGTTACCGTTGCCACTTGCCATACAGCTGCGTAACATTTCAATTACTGCATGATACATTTCCTGGTCATGTAGTCTCACGTTACAGTGATCAGAACTGAACCTGCAGATCGTTTGATTTAACACCATGGAATTTCTTAGATTAATTGGATTATTGTCGAAGGTTCACAACCACTCGTGCATTAAAGGAAGAAATTTAACGCTGCGTCAACGAAATTGAGCGTCATTTATGCAAAAAGGTCATGGATATTTCGAAGCTATAGAGAAAAAAAACGGTGTTTTTTATTTAAATTTTTATAGCATTTTCAAACTAATCCACACGCAGAGTAAAAATATAATTGGGCATGGTTACTGTAACCATTTAAATAGTGTTACAAGATTTTTAACAATATTATAGTCACAGTAACTATTTACATGATTGTGGTAACCATGATATGGTTAATTTATAATTCACATGATTGTATCAACCATATATATGGTTACAGTAAACAAATATATGTTTGTGGCAACCATATTTATGATGAATAATTTTATCATAATATGTTGTTCTCAGATTATGATAAGCCTTAAGCCGAGAGCAACATAATATGATAAGTCCTTCATCATATGAATGGTTGTCACAAACATATATTTGTTTACTGTAACCATATATATGGTTGATACAATCATGTGAATCGTAAATTAACCATATTATGGTTACCACAATCATGTAAATGGTTACTGTGACTATAATATAGTTAAAAACTTTTATCTGAGTGCAATTAGTTAATAGAGATTGATACCCTAATGTCACGGATAAGTACCTTCGACCTCTTCTCTACTCGAAAAAAAATACATTCTGACACACAGACTCATGAGTGTTGTATTCAATGTAGTAGTAAGAAGATCAGATGGAGTTAAAATAATTTTTCAGTGAACATCTCACTGTTCTTCATCTAATGGGTCTAAAGGCCATAACATGAATATTTTTTGTTTCCTTAATATGTATTCCAAATGATCCATAACAATATGTCCGGTCATTCGTCTCCATTCGTAGGTCGAAACAAGATCTTTGTTAAGGGTATGTTATATGTTTCATGGCCACATGTTTTATCTGTAATAAGATACCTGCGTGCGGGAAAGGGTTAACGAAATTTGTGTAAATTGTTTTTGTTGAATTGGAAATGAAACGTAACTTTAACGGCCTGTCACAGGGTGTCTAAAAGCTGGTAACTTCTCTTTCCTAATGCAACTCCATGATAAAATTACAAGTCCTCTTTATGTGGAATGCAACCCTTTTATCTAGGGATTAGGAAGGGTTATAGTAGAAGACATAGAGAATTATACATAGAGACGAGACACTCTGATTTGTCAAACAAAAATACAACAAATAATATTTCTGATACAACAACAAAATACATTGACTAGCATGTATTTTGTTGTTGCAAGAGATAGGTTTTTGACAACAGACTTAGGTTTTTGACAATTCCGTCTCGTCTCTATGTTACCCTATGGTAGAAGAAATAATGTGGCATTGCTAGAGTCTTAAATTAATCACAAACACAATTACCATTTTTCGTTACCGCTTTTCTACGAAAGCCATACATATTGACGATTGTTTAGTAATTTGCTACTTAACCAGATATTAGTGTAAGAATTATAACTTTGGGATGTACTGAACACATTGCTTTTGGGTGGGTCAAAATATTGTCTAACTCAAATCTTAAAACCCTTTTAGAGATAATAACTTTCACAAATTAATTAAGGTCAGTTTGGTTGATTTTTAAGTTTTTAATGAGAGTCCTGCCGGAAATTTGTGTCAATTGTTTAAATCAAATAATGATTATCAAATTATACAAAGACAACAATTAGTATGACAAATAAAGTGTCAGATTAATTATCAAATTCGTCAATACAATTAATTGAATCCCATTGAATTTGAACAACTGAAATTGTTATGTAAATTAAATTAAAAAAAATAATTGAAAATTTATTCTTATCACATTTTTTGTGTATGACCAGTAGGGTATTCTGGTTTAATCGGTTAACCGAGCAAATAATTAATCGGGGTTTAAATTTATTCGGTTAATAATCGGTTAATTTAAAATTATTCGATTAACCGAATAATGTCTATTTTAATTTTAAATTGAAAATACAAATACGAATTTTGTGTACAAAAACATAAAAAAAAAAACAAAACATAACAGTTCAACCAAAAAATAATAGCAAATATAGCATTTGAGATCCTTTTTGTATACACATTTGAGTTTTTTTAGGATTTTAGTGAGATCTTCTGAAATAATCTTTTAAAAAAAGAATATAATTTATTTTTTTTCCTTTTAAACGATTTTTTTCTTTAGATTTAATAAAACTTGACTTGGAAAAAACTCTCTCTGATTGTAGATGTTGGAGAAATCGAAAGCATGATGAAGAATATTCAATATCTCAGTTTTTTTTAGTTTATTCTAAGCATATCATTGGTGTCCGTTTTGGATTGTTTTAGATATTGAATACTTTTGATAGTTTCATTAAGTTCAACAAATGCAAACAAATCTTCAAATACATTTAAATTAAATATGTCAGTTGTTATTCTCACTAAACATTTTTCTTGGATGTTCGGGAAAATATAAAATTTTAATTTGAAATTTGTAATTGAATTGGAATAATAAATACAAAAAAATATGTTAAAGTGCAAAAAAAAAGAATTTCGGTTAATCGGTTAATCGAAACAAATTAATCGGTTTATTTATTATTTGAAAATCGGCAATTTTAAATTATTCGAACAGTTAACCGTTCAAAATTAATCGGTTAACCGATTAACGATTAATCGATTGAATACCCTAATGACCAGTATTATAATATCTAAAACAGAAAAAGTGATTTTGGGATATTTCCGTAACTAGAGTGTAAATTTAATCCCTACTAGGACATTGCCATGTTAATGCAGAGACAGATCCCTTCAATATAAAGTGTTAAATATCACTGAAATGTTGTACTACAAAAATGTAAAATTCTTCAGCAAGCGGACATTTTACTAAACGCGAAATTATCTTAATTGAATTGTTTATATCTAATATTTCTTATGTACATCCTTATTAATAAAGTATTTATTTTTTTTTTCTTCTATTGCAGGTAAATCTTTAATTTTGTTTAAACTTGGCTTCGTGTGAGTAAAATTGGAATTTTTTAAATAATTATACAAAGTCTGACAAAGGCTTTATAAATAAGTTAATTTTAGCAGATTTAAAAAGAAGTCCTTATAAATTGATACACAATATGAAAATGAGAGGATATTTTACCAGTTTCTTTTCTGCAAGAAAATGTTGGGCTTTTTCTGAGCACGTTTTTAAATTGTAATTTTGGTGGTGTATTCGAAAAAATCGACTAAATGCATTCTTTCAATAGATTCCCAATTCATCAGAAATGGTAAAAGCAGGACAAACAAAAACAAATATATCGAGGGAAAATATTCAATACCCACTATCTTAGATTTTCTTGACATTGAATTTTTGATCGCAAAATATTCTGCAAAGTCTATGGTATAAACTTCAAAGCAAAAAATATTTTTTTGAATTTTATTGACGGTTTTAAAAAATATTTATTTTTAAATGCAAAGTCCTCTATCATTTTAAATAATTATTTTTTAATTAAATTATTTTGTATTGGGTGTTATGGATATTTGACTTTGGTGTCTTACGCTTCGGTTTATCGTAATGATTCAATTCCTATGGAAGTAAAGCAAAATTTCCCACACATGACGCCTTGTTAGCACAAAATTCTATATTTTCGAAGCAAAAAAACTTTGTTCATAACTAAGTGAGAATAAATAACAGGTAAAAACTAAAACCATTTTCAAAGCATACGTCATCTATTATAAATCCCGCATTTTTAAGTCATAGACCCAATAAATCTAGACATCGAATTGGAATACCTAGAATATACAGGAGAATAATAATAACAAATATTACAGTATTTTGAGAGAGAAGAGCATGATAAAAGGAATCACAATGAACCGCTTTGGCCTCTATGGACACTGGCTCTTAATTGAAACAGTGTCATCCTTATAAACTATTGAATTTATTAAAGTTTATATTATACTTTTACTACTTTACTCTATCGCTTCTTAGGAAGTTCTTTTATTTCACCAGTAATTCAAACTTACCATTTTATTTCTCCAAAATTCCTAAACGTAACTAATAAAGAAAATCGAGACACTTTATGTTGAACCTTAACACACCCACCACTTTAAGTTAGTTCCCTTGCAAAGTAATTCTCTTTCTAATTTAATTTTAACTACATATTTTATATTTAAAGTCATTGCCATTATTCTTTGACATGTACATACCTTTTGGCCACCTCTAAACAAAATTACCATTCTAAAAGACTTTCATTATTCATTCCTTTAACGAAAATGCAAAAAAATTTAAGAAAAAAAAAAAAGAAGAACTGAAAATTTGCATCTTCAAAGTCATTTATCTCAAAGCGAAATTTAAAGGTCGTGAGTATGAAAACAGCATCAGGAACAGCAATGGCAACGGCAAACACAATAATGGGGCAACTAAAAGCCAACCACAAAATGTGATGTGACATTATAATGTTGTGACTGCATTTCACCTCAAATAAATTGATGTCGCGTTGATGTTCGTTCCTCACCGAACAAATAACCCAATGAACATTAGAAATAGAAAATTCAAAACTTCCAAAATTTTTTTAAATTTAATTTGAGTTTTAGTATTTCAAAAATACCTGTAAAATTATTATTAATGTTATAGAAATAAAATGAATAACACTTATTTGCAACTTGATTGCAAGGAGAAATGTTTACTGGGTTAATCCTTTTACATTATTCTCTCCTTATTTTTCCTTATTTAATTCCCCGTTTGTGGCATGCTGCATCATGAGCTTTTATCATTAACATTGCAGTCGCTGTTACGTTTCAAGTTTAAGTTTGCTGAGACAGTCAGTCGGCGAGGTTGAGGTTACTTTCTATATTGTACCTCATCTACTCGTACCTCCTCATACTTTGAATATTTGAACATAAAGATGTATGTAAATAGAGAATTAACTGTTATTGTTGTGTGTTGAATTGTTGCTGGCTGCATTTGCCTTGAGATATTTATAAAACAATAATCAACAAGCCGAGAAGTTGACAACACAACCATTCAGCCATTCAACCAGCCAAACAAAACAGTCAACCCACAGTCATGACAGTATGACTTTTTTTTAAGCTCTATGTTGCTGTTGTTGCAAGTTGAAGTGTACAAAAAAAATATCTTCCTGACAAGTTTTGTTTTAAACCATTCACTTCGTTGCTGGTTTGTTTTTTTACATCAATTGTATGAAGCGTTTTTCTTAATTTATATATTTTTGAATTGCCGCCCTATGTAACATAACGTAACTAACATGATGATGATGACAATGATTTTTTTCATATGGGGAGTTTTACATGTTTCCTTTATATATTTTTCCTTTTAAATGTGAAATATTAGTGAAAGGGTTTAGATTGATATAATAACTATTCAAAAAAGCATTTCTAACGAAGATATAAGTCATCATACTTCACTTGTCTGTTATTCAGTAGGTTGAAGGTCAAAAGGTCAAAGAAATAAAAGCGCTTTAACTTGAAAACCGTTGCTTGTACATAAAAATTAGCTGTAAACAAAATGTAGGGGAATTTTATTGACTAAAAATTGTTTAATAACTCCTAAAGTCACACTGAGCATAGTAGCCGAGATATATGCAAACAACTATTGTGACCTTTAACCTTCAGTATACAAAGTATCGAGAATGTTAGTTTGTATCACCTTATTGGGAGCATGTGATGATTATATACATCATACATGACTATTTAATGACAAATCAAGGACTCTGCCGACTTTTTCACTACCTATATGTAAAAATCCTGATATCGCTATGTGAAAGTATGGGATTTTTCCATATTTTATGAAGATAGTCAGACGGCATTGAGGGCTTTGACATATCATTGGGCAATTCCACGAGAATCGCTACCACGACTGAAAACACAAAAACCCTTGAAACTTTTTTTCAAGATGATTTGAATAGAAGAAATTTATATATTTTATTATTACAAAATTTTAAAGACAAAAATAATAGTTTAAACTGATTATATTTAATTATACCCTACACCACCATAGTGGGGAGGGTATTATGCGTTTGTGCAGATGTTTGTAACGCCCAAAAATATTAGTCTAACACCCACCTTAAATTATACCGATCGACTTAGAATCACTTTCTGAGTCGATTAAACGATGTCTGTCCGTCCGTCCGTCCGTCCGTCTGGTTGGCTGGCTGGCTGTCCATGTAAACCTTGTGCGCAGAGTACAGGTCGCATTTTTGAAGATATTTCGATCAAATTTGGTACATACTATTTTTTTGGTCCAAGGACCAAGCCTATTGAAAGTGGCTGAAATCGGTCCCTTATTTCACCTAGCCCCCATACAAATGTCCTTCCGAAATTGGACTTTATCAGTAATAAATGTTTAATTTATAATTGTATATCCACAAATTACGCTCCAAATAAGTTTTATATATACAGAATTCATGTCACCAAATTTTTATACGATCGGTCCATAATTAGTCATAGCTCCCATATAGACCCGCTTCCGAAAATCACTTTAACGTGCATAAATCGCTTAAAAATGTTGGTATACTCACACAATTCAACATAGTAAACTTTCATATAGACATAAATCACACTACCTAATTTCATGGTGATCGGTCCATAATTGCTCATAGCCCCCATATAAGGCCCACTTCCGAAAATCACTCAAAAATATAAATTATTGAAATTTTAAAAGAAAAATGTTTTTGCTCTTTTACTTAGTGTAGGGTATTATATGGTCGGGCTTGACCGACCATACTTTCTTACTTGTTTTTTAATGTTTTAGGTATGTTTCAGACTAAAATTGCGGCAAAAACTAGCCTCCCAATTAGCTTGTAGTATGAAATGAATTTAACTCTTATTGTTTTTTTGCTATTGTCAAATTGTTTATTGAAACCGAATGTATATTTTCTATTCACTTTTTTAGTTTTTGTATACATATATTTACAGAATATATATTGTTTTATTATAACAGAAAAATCTGTCACATACGGTATGTCACGTACGATATTAAATTTTATTTATCATAAAATCATCCAAAGATTGTTTTTATTTAAATATGACGGATTGTAAAGGAAAACTATTTCGTTTAGTGTGAGAAATTAAAAGAAAACATAACACCTCTCGCGATTCGAATATTTTCGCATATTTCTACATGTTCCTCAAAATGAGTTCCGTTTTATTTCGCTCAATATTTTGGACAACAATATTTCGAAAGAACTTTTTATTATTTTAAAATATAGTACCCTCTGAATGGAACATAAAGACCAAATTATTTTTCAGATACTCTTATTTTTGAAAAATCTATTCCACTCTATAGGCGTACAAATTTCACGTACGATGATATGGAATTGCCCATATGGTACACTCGAGCATAGTGTTGGACTGTAAGACGGCTCTGGGAGCGTAATTGGAACTATACGCAATCAGATTCTGTTGGGTAAAAGGTCACTGTAACATACAAAGAAATGAGCAGGTGAATAGGCCAGACAGGTTTCGGATCTGGATTATATTAATAGGGACTGGGAGGTTCAACCTCATATAGGATGATCTTCGAAAGATTCCGGGACTATACGAACCAAGCCTGGTGTAGTAGGACTGATTGCAGGGTATTCAGGGTTATCCGGCCAAAGTTGGATGCAAAGGCAACCCGAATAGTAATAGAGTTGGATAGGAAAAGTCTCAGGTCTTTAGTAGCAGTGATAACCGGCCACTGCTCAATTGGAGCCTTCATTGGTAAATTGGATGGGCGCACAGGACTTCTATAGGATGTGCGAGTGTATTGATGAACTAGAGGCAGTGGAACATATTATGTGTAATTGATCTAGATTACAGGCTCTTGGGCAAAAATGGCTATGTGAAAGATTCCATGATGAACTGATCCAGATAATCTTTTAGGCTTTATCAAGGGAATAGGCTGGCTATTTTAAGCAACAGGACTCTAAGAAATCCAGTCTATACTTATTTCCTGTACTTTTTGGACTGGGTTTTCAGTTTATTTCTCTTTATATCACCTGACTTTTATTTTCCTTACAATTTTATTTTTTTCACATCTATTTATATTTCTAAAGGGTATATCAATGGATCATATGGGTCCCCCAGTGGAAGTGTACTTCTTATAGTACACACCTCTTCAAAACTATTTACCTATCCATATTTTTAATTCCGCATTTTAAACATTAAAACTTAAGACTGTTTTTAAAAAAAGAGAATAATTTAATTCGTTTCTTATAAAACTTTTTCAAATCAATTAAATAGTTTTACTTTTCAATATGAAATACCCCCCTTATGTTGATAGTTTCTTTCATTGGGTTTGCTTTTAGGTTTGAGTTTTTATGCATGTTTATATGAATATATTGCAAGAAATATATTTTAAAAAAAAGTTGTTGTTTGGCATTGTCACGTCATTATAATTGCTTTATTCCGACATCACGATAAATGACATAAAATTTAATATCGATATTCATATGAAAATGCAATACACGTCTAAATGTTGTAGTTTTGATGGGAAGAGAAATATTTTATTTTTAAATAACTTTGTAAGTTTATTATTCAATATACTTACAGAAATATTTTGAAAATTGTAGACAGTAATTTAAATGCTTTAAATTTTTAGATTGAATCGATCATTACTTAATTACTTTGTTTTATACATTTTCCCATGAGTGGTTTGTAATTGCTTTGATGGTTATGGTGGTATGGTTGCTATTGAAAGTCGTTCCATAATTGACTGATGTAGGATAAAAACCAACAGAAATACTTTGTTTCAAAATCAACTAATCGCTCTCTAAATGGCTGAGATTAAAACGAAAACCCATAAAAGTTCATTGATTTTTGATTTTTACTTATTCTTAAGTTTGCTTAGGAAACTCTAACATGTTTTGTTTTTGCATGTTTTGATTATTTCGTGCAGTGTAAAAACTATGTACGAGTTTCTATATAGGCCACATTTAACAATGGAATCATTTAATTAAATTTAGTCATCAAATCTATAGTTTTTTTTATTATTTATTCCCATACAAAAAATTATTACAAACGAATTATTTGAAATGTATAAAACTACAGTCATTGCAGTCTAAGCTGACTTAGAATGCGGTTTGGTTTTAATGCCAGCAGCATTATATTCATATATATATTAACATTATTGTAAAAACTGTAGTAAATGTAGTAGTAAATAATAGGATGGCCCGCCGAAAAAATGGTGGTGATATTCGCAATATAAATAAATATATTATCATCATGATTAGCAACAGTTATCGAGTGTATATAAATAGTGTTTAACATTATGTTGCTTGTATATACTATTGAGTGTACTTATGACTTTTTTTTCAAATTTTTAGCTTTTATTTTGAAACATTTGTACAATTTAAGTTTATTCAAAGTATTGGCCATTGCTAGCTATGGCCATTTCCCATCTTTCTGGCAACATATGGATTCCGAGCCAAAATAACTTCTCATCTTTTGAGGCCAAGGACGAATCAAGCCAATATCGGATACTCTGTTACAAAGTGAAACGTATCCCAGGGAGAGCATTCTGCATCAATCGAAACATGTAGTAGTCGGACGGGGCAAGGTCTAGACTATAAAGCGGGACTTCCCAACCACTTCATAATTTTAAACAGGTATTGAAAGATGTGGCCGAGCGCTGTCATGATGGAATATTACAGTTTTACGAATCATTTGCGTTCGGTGCAGGTTCCCTATGTTCGTAATAGATAGGACTCTTTTGCTCCCATCAAATACAGAGAATTATCTTAGCGCCATGGATATTTGACTTTGGTGTCGATTCGGCTGGTTGGCCGGCTTCACTTATGATATCTTACGCTTCGAGTTATTGTAATGGATCCATTTTCCATCGCATGTGATGATTTGGTCCAAAAGTGATTTTCTTTAATAGCGTCCAAGCATCATTTCGGACATGCAGAATCGTACTTCGAGGTCTCTCGGCTTCAATTTCCCTGCTATTGGATGAATCCTGTTTTTAAAATGCTGATTGGGTAGCTCCCAATGATTTTACAAGCTCTTGTTTAGTTTGACAACAATCTTCATGGCGTAAAGCCTCCAATTCATGGTCTTCAAAATTTTTTGGCTGACTTGATCGATTTTTGTCTTCCGTGTCAAAATCATCACTTTCGAACCGCAGATACTGATGCAACACATTCACCATAAGCTTTGGGGAGCAATGGGTGGCAAATTTTTTTAAAATAATGAAGTTAAACAAAACTTTCCGCATTTGACTCTTTGTTGGTACAAAATTCTATAATGTTCAATAACTTAGTGAGAATAAATATGTTCCCTTAAAAATGACATATAAGTTTTTCGAAACAAAAACCGCTTTAAAACGATACGCCATCTACTGTAAATCCCGCATTTTTAAGTTATACATCCAATATAAACAAAGTTTAACAACATATTGCTAGTTTATATTAGAAACAATGTTTAGTTACATGTTGCTAGTTAATATTGTATTTTAAACAATGTTTACCATCATTTTGCTGGCAACTACTATACACAATATTTAACTACATGTTTCTAGTAAATATTAAAAACAATGTTTAGCATCATCATTATAAACAAATTTTAGCAACATATTGCTATTTTATATTATAAATTTGTTTAGCAATATGTTGCAAGTTCTTATTATAAACAGTTTCAAGCAAAAAGCTAGCAACATGTAGTTTATAACAAAGACAGTGTTTAGCATCATGTTGCTAAACAATATTTATCAATATGTTGCTAGTTAATGTTACATTAACTCATGTTGCTGGTTTATATCATAATCCGTATTTAGCAACATGTCGCTAGATCATATTATAAACAATGTTTGGCATCATGTTGCTTATTCATAATATACAAAATGTTTAAATTTTACAATGTTGCATACTATAATCCAATACAAAAGGGGCCTTCCTATTGTACAGAGTGTGGTAGTAATTGCAGTTGTATTTGTATGAAGTTTATAACAAAGCCCCATAAATCTATGGATATGGATTTTGACTTATTGCTGTAAAAATAAATACACAGTAATAAAGTTGAATGACATACAATGGAATGTTAATGGAAAAAATATTAAAATCTATGAACATATTCTATAGTATTATAACACTAAATTATCAGTTTAATTATAGTAAATTTTATTGATTAATTGTTGTAAAAAATTATTTAATTATTAAACTCAAGTTAATTTCGTATTTACAGCACACTGTATTTTATAAAATTGCTGAATATTTTCTTTATTAAATAGATATATATCGATTCCAGTTGATTTTTTTCCTGCTGAAATTTAGAAAAATTCAATTCAATTCACCCCAAGTGACATTCTGGTTATGAAATATATAATTTCTACCATAAGTATTTGTCATATCAAATCATAATTACTAGCTCCTTAAATTTATATGCGAGTACTTCAACCAGCAATTCTTTATAATTATTTCTTAATTATTTTGCTCTTACAAAACAATTGTGGCGGTCTTTGGCTGTTTGAAGTGCAAATAAACTTTACACTGCAGCACGTTGCAATTGTAAATATATAAGGAAATATTGTGGCACATAGTCTCTAAAGCATTTATTCCACAGCTCATTATGTATTTATGCTTAATTCCTATTAAATTGCTGTATTTATTTTCTATGTTTATTTCACTCATCCATGGCTTTTCATGCCTGTATGTTTGAATTTAGTTGTTATTTGTAATGTTTTATTTTTTTTTTAATTATTTTCTAATCAATATTCATTAGTTATTCATAAAATGTTTAGTTTTCTCGCTCAGCTCAACACACAACATACAACACTTGTGCTTTCATTCTGTGCATTTTGTATTTGCAACACTTGGCGAATGCATTTTTCTATGCAGCACACATTTTTCCATTGTTTGTTGCTGTTGCCTCATTTGGCATTCAATTGTAAATTCATGTGTTGGATTTTGGTTTTTAATTATTTAATTGTTTTTAGATGGTAGGCAATTAATGAGAAATTCAAACAAAACTGAAAAAAAAGAAATTAGAAAGAAATCACAGAATGAGGAATAAATGTTTGGAAAACCCCATTGGTAGTGGAGTTTGTACTGTATTTTATTGTAAAGTATGTAGTAGGAATTTGAATTACCAGTTGGAAATTTATAAAATATTAATACAATTTTTACAATTTTATACAAAATACTTATTTAGTATCGTGTTACTTGTGGGAATTATAAAAAATGTTAAGCAAAAAGTTGCCTATAAATGCTATAAACAGAATTCAGCAATATGTTGCTTGTTTATATTATAAATAATGTTTAGCAACATGTTGCTAGTAAATACTATACCTAATGTTTAGCAACATGTTGCATTATACACTTTTTTAAGCAACATGTTACCAGTAAATACTACAAAACATTATTAAGCAACATGGTGCTTGTTTATATTATATATAATGTTTAGCGACATGTTGCTAGTTTATATTATTTAGCACCATGTAGTTCCTTCATATTATTAATAATATGTAGAATCATGCTGCTAGTATTTATCATCATGTTGCTTGATTATATTATAGAAAACATAAAAAAACTGTTAGCAACATGTTTGCTTATTCATATTAAAATTAATTAAACATGTTGCTACTTTGTATTATAAAACCATTTAGCAACATGTTGCTAGTCACTATTATAATCAATGTTTTACTTATTTATGTTATACAACATTCAGCAACATGTTGGTAGCACATATTTTAAACATTTTTAAGCAACATGTTGCTAAGTTAAATTATAAGAAATCTTGCTAAACATTGTTTATTTTATGAACTAGAAACATGCTGCTAAATGTTGCTAGTTCATAAAATAATAATAATTTAGCAACATGCTGCTAACTTATAAAAATGCTTATAAACATGTTGCTAGTAAATACTACAAACAATTTTTACCCATTTTTATATTTTGAATAAAACGTTTTTATTAGTTTTTACAAAACATAAATCAACATTTTGCTATTTCGTGTTATAAACAATGTTTAGCAACGTGTTGCTATTACAGAACATGTTTAGCAACATGTTTATATTGTGACAAATGTTGCTAGGTAATATTATAAACAATATTTAGAAAGCTGTAGCTTTTGTTTTAGTATTGAAAAACTCAGCAACAAATTTTTAAGCTCCCCTTACATTCAGGGTTTTTACAGTTCGTTTTTTCCCCATTTTAATATGGTATTTAAAATATTTGCTCTACAAAGTCATTTGTTTTTTTACTCAATTGAATGAAATCATCACAAATTATATTACATATAAATTGTTTTTATGCCGTTGACAGCTTTATTTTGATTTTGAAAAAATATTTCTAGCCTTTTTTTGTCTTTAACTCAAATCCAACCACACTCAAATCTAAAGCTAAGTGGAAACATATTATGTAGGCTAAACAATTTATTTATTTGAAATGATATGAAAAAATGCTTAACAATTTATTAAATTTATAGCAAACTACTTACTACTGCAGTGCACAGTACTCGTACTACTGTAATTATAATTGATATTTATTACAAGTGAATGCATTAAACCAATGTCAATAAATTAGAGGCAGCAAACAACAGCAGCAGCTAGAAAAACGGCAACAACTTTATAAAACATTTTGTTATTTATAAATAAATTAATTATATGTTTGTGTACGACTAAGTATGACGAAGAGTTAATGTTTGAAAACTTTGCTGGCTGCTTATTTAATTTTTATTTTTCAACTCAAACACTGATTTGTAGCGAATAATGAATGCAGTGTGTTGGCATCGAATTTTGAATGCCGTGCAACATTTAATTTCAAATAGAAAACTTGTTGCTAGCAACTTGCTGGTATAAGGCACAATGGATTCACATTCTTAGCAACATGTTGCCAAACAATAAAGGACTTTTAATGCTATAGTCTTATTTTTCTTTTGTATATAAAATCTTAAAAGAAATTTGTATTAATTTAAAATGAATTTAACAACATGTTAATTATGTATGCTAGTTTATTATTAAGCAACATGTTGCTAAACAAAGTTTTGTAACATGTTGAAGTTTTATATTATACCGAATTACTTAGCATTGTTTATTAAGATTTGTATTTATATTATGATAAATGTTTATATTATTAAAAATCGTTTAGCAACATGTTGCTGGCTTTTTCTAAAGTTCTTTCACACTTAGGGTTGTAGTTTCATACAAAGTTAGAATGAATTTGTTTTTATATTACCGCTACTAATTGGACAACATGTTGATAACTACATTTTCATCTATTGTACCTCAAAAAGTTCTACTTATGCTGTCTACTAAAATCGTCCGTCATTCTGTCTGTCACCTTTCCTATGACAAAATGTCATAAAGACACAATGTATGTATTTGAGTAATAAAATTGCGTGTTTATTATTAAATTGCAAACAAAAAAAATGTTAAAAGATTATATTACTATTTTTATGTTAGAAAAAATATACACACAAACAAAAAAAAACATTAAACTGAAAAACACACGACAAAAAGATGTCAGGGCCAGTCAATTACTTGTATTTCGCATAACAAGTGAGAATGTGTTTAAACATAAATAAAAAATTAAATAAATAATAAAAAAATCTAAAACATGCCTTCATTTTAGAGACAGGTATAATAGATTTATTTATTATTTTGTGGGCAATTAGTAGGGGTAATCATAAATGAAATAAATATTTGCTATAAAACTGTTAGAACTCGAAAATTAAGCAAATTCTTGAACAATTTTAAACGAATTTGAAACATTGAATTGAAATTTACTTAAAACTTATTTTTGTTTAGACCCCCTATTATATTTTCTAAATTTATTTTTATTTCAATAAAACACTTTTAATTGTTTACTTTTTGTGTTTTCAAAGCAAACAAAAAACTAAACATAAATAGAATCTTTTTTTGTTTTTTTTTTGTTTTTGTAGTTAATTGATTTGAAAACAAGAAAATTAAATACAAAAGTGAATTTTAATTGTTTAACACATTTGTTGTTGTTTTCCTAAAACAAATTGAAAACATTTTAATTAAATGTTTTTGCACAAAAAATTAATTTAAAAAACCTCAATATGTACTTAGAAATTGAAATCAATACAGCATGTGTGTGTGTCGAAAATATCAATAGTTGTTCATTTTCAACAACATTAATCGACAGCAACACAATTTGTTAGCAAAACAATAGATTTGTATTTTTATTTGTTTGCAGTTTGCATTCGGTATAAAAATCAATTGTTATTATTATTGTTGACCCAATTCAATGATCATACAATTTGTGCAATTGAGTTTTTGTTGGAATTTTTTTCTCTTAAATGTGGGAAAAATAAATAAGAAAATATGTGGGGTAATGTACCGCATTGCTAAAGACTCATAATGAACATATATGTATGTATATATAATTTCAAAAATATTTTGTTGTCACATGCTTCTGGCCACAGTTTTCTCACACATGCTTACAATTTGTTTAGGTACATGTTACTAGCAACACTATTGTTTCTGTCCACATGTTGCTAGAAACGCTGTTATATCTATCAACATGTTGCTTTTACTATTTGTATATACTAGTACATTGTTTTTGGTTTTTGTTAGAGATTTTCTATTTACGTTTATTTCAATAAAAGCTATAAAATGTAGTTCTGCAACATGTTGCTAGAAATAACATGTGTTTAAAATAAAACAAGAAAAACCTTTATATTTTTACAAATCTGTAATTGTTCCATTTATTTGTAAAATTTCCTCACAAATTTAATTTTTTTTGTGTAGCTAGAGTACCTTCGTATTTATTAATGAAATTGCTGTGAAATTTATTAAAAAAATTTCATTCAATTTAATACTCGTAAAATGTTGATAGAAAGATTTTTTTCTAACAAATTTAAAGTGTACAAACCATTTAAAATGGTGATGAAATTTAACAAATAAATAAAATAAAGAAACATTTTGATAAATAAAAAGCTATTAAATGTTGTTCTACAACATGTTGCTAGAAAAAATATGTGTTTAAAATAAAACAAGAAAAGGCTTTTGTATTTGTACAAATCTCTAATTGTTCAATTTATTTATCAAATTTCCTCACAAATTTTGTGTAGCTAGAGTACCTTTGTATTTATTAAAAAATTTTCATTCTATTTAATACTCGCAAAATGTTGATAGAAAGATTTTTTTTTACAAATTTAAATTGTACAAACCATTTAAATTGGTGATGAAATTTAACAAATAAATAAAATTAAGAAACATTTTGATAAACAAAAATATATATCTTGATTGGTTTTTGACATTTTTATATTTTCAAATTTCCACTTGTTTCGCATAAAATTAAAACATTTGTATCTGCAACATGTTGTTATAAATACTATGTGTGTAAAATTGTTTTAATAATATTTTAGCTTAATATTAAATATCATAGCATAAAAATATGAATATATGATTTGTTTCTCTTGCAACATGTTGCTACAAAAATATTTCAAAATGTATGCATAACAGTTTTCTAAAATATGTTGCTAGTAAATACTTTTAATAATAATGTAGGCATATAAAAATGAGTTCTGCAACATGTTGCTAGCATCATTACCTATGTTACATTATATTTCATGTTGGAGTTTAGTGAAACTTTCTATTTTAATCAGTTAGAAATTCATTAACTTAATCATATTGCTACAAATAAGCGCTGTTTCCTCCTGAAAACAATGTTGCTGAAACATTTTCATTGCATTTTACAATAAAAAACGGAATACTAATTTCCATAAAACGTATCCAAGTATTTTTATAAATATTGCATTGATTTTGTGAATTGCTACATGAATTTTCAGGTTCAAATGCACTTTGTTCGTTTCCTAAGTATGCTTAATCAGTAATAATGTTTTACTGAAGGCTCAGAGATTGACAATGTTTAGTTCTGGCAACATATTGCTGTAGACAGGCAACATGTTGCTAACAATTTTATGTTATGGTTAAATGTTTAATCCCATTAATTTTCTGCAGCAATATGTTGCTAACAATTTAAAGTTTAAGTTAGTAAGTATTAGGTATTAGTCATTAATATTTTAAAAAAATAAAAATTAAATTAGTCTCAAAATTTTTAATCATCTTGCTAGCAACATATTTTTAAAGCATCTCTACTTAATACTTTTTTTATGGTAATTTGTTTTCACATAGATTTCAAATAAAAATGTTGTTTATCTTGCAACATATTGTAATATTTTCTATTCGATATTAAACCAATTTTCTATTATCATTTTTTTTTCTAACTAGAGGCATTAGTAAACTGAGTATTATATTTCACTGTCTCTGAACGATTTCAAAACCACATGCAATATTTATGTTTTTACATTTTTAAATGATTTATAAGGATTTTTCATATTAAATTTCATACACATGAAGGGCTTTTCCCTCACATATGTGGTAATTTTGAACTGTCTGTAGTCATAATTATGATTAAATTCAATAGACTTTATTGGAATTAAAAAAAATACTTTTTATGAAACATGAAAACAATGTATGTATGTTTATCCAATGACATTATTGTCATTCACAATCATTATGAATATAAATCATGAAACTGTTTATTAATCATGACATAATTACATTTTTATTAATAAATAACAATTTTAATACGCTTTGCACAGTAATACTAAAGGATATTTAATTGAAGGCACTGGGAAATAAAAATATGTGTATACGAAGCATGTATTTCAATAAATTTATGCCTAGCAACATGTTGCCAATAATAATTTAAAATTTTTTGAAATCTAGAATAAATCCATGCTAGTTGGTTAATATGCCCTTACTGTTGTAGTTGCATATACACATAATAATGTCTAGCAACATGTTGCTAGAATTTTTTAATTTTTTCAAAATAATTCTTATTTGAGATTTTTTCCATATATATATTCTTCTCATTTTTGGAAAATATCCCTCAAATTGTGAAATGTTCTTAAAATATAAAATTTTTTTAGAATATACATATTACTTTAATGTTGAGAGATCATACATGCTTTCTTAAATTGTTAGCAACATGTTGCTGGCTAGTTTGGTAGAAAGGTGTTTCTTATTAAGTTGCCAGAACCAAGTTAGTTTCATGTTGCTCTTTACATTGTATCAACATGTTGCTCAATAGTTTCCAAGCTACATGTATCTGATTAATTTTCTGGCCATGTTGCTAAATTGTTTTTTTGAAACATGCTGCTGATTAGTTTCCTAGATACTTTGATTATTGATTAGTTTGCAAGAAGCTTGCTGGTATTTTTATAGCTAGCAACATGTTGCAAGTAAAAAATTTACATTAATAATGAGAAATCCCTACTTATTTAACTTTATTTTGACAAGGCTAAAGAAAACCCTAGAACATTGTGTGCTTTTATTCTAAAAACCTGAACTGTATGATAATGCCTACATATAGTTTTGTCTTTTTTTCCCTGAATTTCCGCTTTAGTGAAGCCAATAAAACATATTTTCAATGTTTAAAGTTTGTTTGTTTATTGAAATGCAATAAATTTCCATTCCAATTGAATGATTTTTTGTTGCCGCTTATGATGTTATTACATTTTGTTGTTGATGTTGTTGGGATTTTGCTACCAAAACCATAAATTAAATAAAATTAATAACATTGATGTTCGTTCTTTTACACTCCCGGCCTGTATGTTTATATAAAATGTGTCATACGAGTCTTCTGTACAATAAACAAATACAACAAATGCTACCCAACAAAAAAAGTTCGAAGTGTAAATATTCAATATAAATATATAGCCATTTAATATTCAAATTAAAATGTTGATTTTTCGTTGTTGCACATAATAGTGTTATATTAATATCATCATGAAAAATAAATTAAATTTGTGAAAAAAAATCACAAACTTTTTTTTCGTTAAATAAATAGAGATAAATTTAATATTCATGTTAAATTCAAATGCCATTATAATAAAAATATAGTTATGCGCATTTAAATGAAATGTTACTCGAATATACTTAAAAAATGACTATGTTTTTGAATTTGTTTCAAAGGATAATAAACAAAATACCTGCAATCTTAAGTTTTATACAACATAAACATTTGAAATGTATGTGTAGTCGTTTGTACTTAAAAAACTTATTTAGATATTTATAGTTAGGCGTAAATTAATAGCAAATTTCAGGTGCTCTTTTTCATTATTTCATTAGATGAATAAAAATATAGCAATTCTAAGTGTCTCTGTTTTGTTCAACATGTTCCTAGCAACGAAATCCGCATTCTGTTGCTAGCATACTAAAAATCAATATGTTGCTAGAAAAGGAATTATTAACATTTTGCTAAATATATTGTAACCAACATGTTGCTGTTTAGTTTTATAACAACATTTTGCAAATTATTTTTCTAACAACATCACAAAATTATCAGATTATTTCAGAGACCGAAAATAACGGGTTCACTATCATTTCAATGGTAAATTCTCATTCGCAGCCATTTAAAAATTATTTTTTGTGATATATCACTGAGAGAGTGATTTATTCAAGAACATTTTAGGATTGGGGTTGAGAGAAACAGAAAAGAAACAAACACAAATAATCTGGATGAGTGATTTATAATTTATTTTTTTTCGTAAAGGTCAGCTTGTGACTTTTATTTGCGATCATGAAAAATAAATTGCAAAAATGCATGTGATCAACGCTTAAATATATCAAAAGATTAATAACAATTTAAAAAAAATTCTCATTTCTGTTACTTAGACTTCATTACTTCATACTTATCATATTATTTCCATAATTTGTTAAAAAATTACTAATAATATGTTATTGTATGTAAATAAAAGAGAAAGTAACAGTTATTAAGAACAAGAACAAATGAATTATTTATCTCACACCAAACCATTAAAAAACAAGTAAGAAAGTATGGTCGGTCAAGCCCGACCATATAATACCCTACACCAAGTAAATGAGTAAAAACATTTTTCTTTTAAAATATCAATAATTTATATTTTTGAGTGATTTTTCGAAGATGCCTTATATGGGGGCTATGACCAATTATGGACCGATCACCATAAAATTAGGTCGTGTGATTTATGTCTATATTAAAGTTAACTATGTTGAATTTTGTGTGTATACCAACATTTTTAAGCGATTTATGCACGTTAAAGTGATTTTCGGAAGCGGATCTATATGGGAGCTATGACTAATTATGGACCGATAGTAACAAAATTTGGTGACATGAATTTTGTATATATAAAACTTATTTGGAGCGAAATTTGTGTAGATACATAGATAAATTAAACATTTATGACCGATAAAGTCCAATTTCGAGGGGACATTTGTATGGTGAAATAATGGACCGATTTCAGCCAGTTTCAATAGGCTTGGGCCGAAAAAGTAATATTTACCAAATTTGATCGAAATATCTTAAAAATTGCGACCTGTACTCTGCGCACAAGGTTTACATGGACAGCCAGCCAGCCAGCCAACCAGACGGAAGGACGGACGGACATAGTTTAATCGACTCAGAATTCTAAGTCGATCGGTATACTTTAAGGTGGGTGTTAGACTAATATTTTTGGGCGTTACAAACATCTGCACAAACGCATAATACCCTCCCCACTATGGTGGTGTAAGGTATAACAACAAAAACGAATGAAGGCCATTTAAATAAAAATGATTTTTTAACTGTTATTTTTAGTGATTTATTTTTATCACAAAAATATAAATCACAAATTGGGTTTTTTGGTATATGGACGAGTTATTTTCGATCTCTGGATTATTTTGTCAGCAATTTGCTGCTGATTGTGTTGAAAGCAACATATTGCTAGTTTGTTTGCCAGCAACATGTTGCAACTAAACAATTTAGCATGTAAATGAGTGATACTTTTGCAAGAAATATATTTTTAGCAAAACACTTCTGTTTAAAAAAGCTAATCAGCAACATGTTGCAAGAAAAAAAACCCAGCAACATTGCATGAATACTATGCTACATATTGCTAGAAAACGAAACAGTAGTTTGAAAAAGAATCTGCAACTTGTTGCTAGAAAGCTAATAGTAAGTAACATGTTGCTAAATAGTTTAATTAATGATTATTTTGCCATAAACAAGTTTTTAAATTCTTATCGACATATTGCTGAATATATTATATTCAACATGCTGCTGGCTAAAAAAACATCAACATATTGCTAGAAAATTATTCAGCAACATGTTTCTTTCAATATAATCTGTAACATGTTGCTAGGAAATTATTAAATAAGCATGTTGCTGATTAGTTTGTTAGCAACAAACATCAAACTAATGAGCAACATGTTGCTAACAAGCTTCTAAGTAATATGTTAAAAAAACAATTAGTCAGCAACACGATACTGGTAAACTATTCAGAAACATGTTGCTAGCAATATTGAAGTTTTTTTGTTAGCAACATGTTGAAATTATTTTCCTTTTCCTAATGAAAGATATAAATTATAGAATTTTAGAGTCCATTTCCAATTTAGTGCTAATTTGTATACCATTACTGTATATTTATTGTTCAGTATGCATGAGTATTTAGTTTTTTCAACATGCAAAGTGTCCGTGTTGTTATATTTATTCTATGTTTTAGTATGCGTTACATGATAAACATATTTTAAAAGCCTTATGGCCTACTTTTAATGTACACATGTATGTAAATACAAAAAAGTACATGTACATTATGTTGGCCCTTATTTTGAAATTTTTGTACTCCATCATTTAATAATCAAATGTTGAAAATTTGAGCTAAATTGGATAAGGTTATCATTTTATTTGAAGTTGCTACTTTGAGCAAATTTTCAGCACTTAGACGGAGAAGAATTAGATTTTTTGATCATTGGAAATTTATACAGTGCAAAATAAGCGCCACCCTATTATGCATAAGTGAAATGTTTAAAAGTATTTGTTGTTTAAAGCATGAGCATGCATGCCAAAGCGCCTTAAAGTACCCTCCAACAAATAACACTAAAAAAAGCACATTATTATTTTAATTTATTTTCCTTTTAGAGCGTTTCTATTTGTGTAGCATCGTCAAATAAAACAAAGAATTTTTCATAATTTAAATAAAAAAATTCTGTGCTGTTTGATGTCATTTAAATTTTCATTTTGTCGAAATTTATGCATGTTTTAGAACATGATGAAAATGACAGTCGTGTTGTACATGTGTGATGTGAATACGTATAAATGTAAATTGTTGTATATATTTAAGTGAATATGACTTCACATCATTATGATGACAAGACAATACATTTGTGTATAACATTTAATTTTAAATTAAAATTTTATTTAAACAAAATTATGATTATTGTCACACAGAGTTGTGATAAGTATTTTAATACTTTATTAGATGGAAGTGGAAATAAGGGACAGGGATTTAAAGCAGGAATATAAATTTCGGGAATGTGGCCACCTCACTAGCGCATACATGACATAACTTGGAGGTTCAATTTTTACACACCCTTCGCAATTTAATTTTTGAGCACAGTGACGAATTGACACATTTCGATCACCATCAATCGCTTGTTATGCGTGCACTTTCGGGATGCATATTATCGTTACGAGTAAACGTATTGAAAACGATCCATAGTTTCTCGAAGTAATCGCTCTGATGGATGATTAGAAGCACCATAAAATGCCCGATGAGTCTGTCGAATAGCATCATGGTTGTCAAAATAAATTTAAACAATTTGCAAACGTTGCTCTGGCGTGAGTCTACCAAACTATCCTCAAAACAACACAGAAATGTCAAACCAGCAGTCAGAGAAAAGTTAAAGTTCTCCGCCTCTAAAAAATAAAAATACCATTTTAAACTTTTAACAGTTTTTATATTCAAATACTTTCAGAACTTAGTTTTCTGTTTTTTTCTTTAATTAAATTTTTACGTATGTCTATGGCTGTTTGGCATAATTATACCCTACGTGGTGTGAGGAGGGTATAATGCGTTTGTGCAGATGTTTGTAACGCCCAAAAATATTAGTCTAACACCCACCTTAAAGTATACCGATCGACTTAGAATCTTAGATTAAATGATGCCCGTCCGTCCGTCCGTCCGTCCGTCCGTCCGTCCGTCCGTCTGGCAGGCTGGATGTCCATGTAAACCTTGTGCGCAGAGTACATGTCGCAATTTTGAAGATATTTCGATAAAATTTGGTACATATTATTTTTTCGGCCCAAGGACCAATCCTATTGAAATAGGCTGAAATCGGTCCATTATTTCACCTAGCCCCCATACAAATGTCCTTCCAAAATTGGACTTTATCGGTCATTAATGTTTAATTTATATATGTATCTCCACAAATTCCGCTCCAAATAAGTTTTATGTATACAAAATTCATGTCACAAAATTTTGTTACGATCGGTCATAGCTCCCATATAGACCCACTTCCGAAAATATAGACATAAATCACACGACCTAATTTCATGGTGATCGGTCCATAATTGGTTATAGCTCCCATATAAGGCCAACTTCCGAAAATCACTCAAAAATATAAATTATTGAAATTTTAAAAGAAAATTTTTTTGCTGTTTTACTTAGTGTAGGGTATTATATGGTCGGGCTTGACTGACCATAATTTCTTACTTGTTATATTATATAATTATCAATCATAGAAGTGAGAATTATTTCATGCACTACTCTCGATTTATGACTAAGAAAAACTGAATTTATAAAGAAGAAAACAAAGCATACAAAACAATAATATTTGATTCATTTAATACAACACTGAAAAAAGCTGATAAACCTCGATATAACTCAATAAAAAAGGACAAAAGTACTTTATTTATACCTATATACCGGCCAGTTAAATACTTGCAATAAATTTGCACTTCGGGAACCTTATAGCGATCACTGGTCTCTAAGTGGCTGCACTCAAAGGCTGCGATTCCCTTACAATGCCGTTTGTAGAAGCTGCAAAGACAGGGAAGTCCTAAAACTGGAGACACAATTACAAAAAATAAAATACAGAAATCTCCTTTCAGATCTATTTTCTCAACAAATCATAATCTAATCTACTTAAATACTCTGCAGTTTCCAGCAATATCTCCTCTTCAAAGTCTACTTTTATGATTTCTATGTGTTCTCAACTTTTGTAATAAATACTTTTTTAATTTTTGTTTTATTGCCTGATAATTAATCAATGTCAAAAACTTTGCTCAACTCATCCATAATCATAGCAAAACAGATAACTTATTTTCCCGATACTTTTACAAATGTTTGATTGTCATAGACAAACAAGAATTTACAATTATCAATGAATTGTCAGACATTATAAATTCCACACCAAAACTCATTTCATTCACTCACTCAGCAACTTACTGACATTGCCAGCATTGGAGTAAAACTATAGCATGGCCGTGTAATGCATGTAATGGCAAATTGTTTGTACATTTTACACAAAATTAATTAATTTTAAGCCTTTTATGTTACAAAGTAATAACCCCATAAAATCTCTCTTCAACACATAATAATATCAATACTTATGCATTTAATAATGATTTAAAATTCCCATGCCATAAAGGAAACATACACACACAAACATGTACGTTGCCGGTTTTGGTGTGTGAGGAATGTGGTCTGGAGTGGAGTGTCGAGCACCAATGTCACTAAGGCAACACCCCAGGGTATAGTGGTAGCAGGAGCAGGAGCAGCAGCAGCAGTAGTATGTAGTAGTAGTCAAATAATAAAGGTAAATGATGGTAAACTGAGTGTGTATAATAAATGTACAACAGTAAGTGTTTTTGTGTTTTTCTTTCCTACGGAAATTGTTAAATTATAATCATTACAAGAGTCTCTCTGTACAGCACACAACGTAAAACTTCAAAATAAAACAAAAAAAATGTAGGAATCAACACATAAAATGGTATGAGTTAAGTATTTTTGTACGTTTGACATTATACTTTAAATATAATTCATACATAATTTCATTAAGAGGATCCATGAAAAAAAAAATCCTACATACATACATTCATTTATTCATTCGTACAATGATGCAGTGCATACGTTTCGCAAATTTGCTGCTGCCATCATACACTCACTATAGTACATTGTTAAGCTATGCTTTATGCTGCATGGTTGGCTGCATTGCAACAGCAAAAATCTATAGACTGTAATAATTTGCATTATGTATAATGCGTACAAGTGTTGGTTGCATATGGCTTGTACCTCTACCGAGTCACACAAACCCAGCCAAGTCAACCAACCACATTGTGCCATGCACTCATAACACTACTTTAAAAGTGTGAATACCACACTTGAAATGTGTTGCATTTTGTTATTATTATATAATGTGCATATTACACGTACCGCACCGAAAGAAAAATAATACCAAAAAAGTGCAAATTGAAAAAAAAAATCATAATAATAAATCCATAAGAGAAGGTCATTGGTGTTTTGTGGAAAACCCTACACAATACTTATTGAAATGTTTGCTGTTCATAGGCTCAATTTTTTGAGATTCATTCACTCAGATGAAAGATTTAGTTGTATACATTTTTACTGTAACCATTTCAACATATTTACAAGTTTTTTAACAATATTATAGTCACAGTAATTATTTATATGATTGTGGTAAACATAATATGGTAAAGTTAAGATTTACATAATTGTCGGAATCAAATATATGATTGTAGTAAATAAATATATGTTAATGGCAATCATGTACATGATTAATCATTATATCGTAATATGTTGTTCTCAGATTCTGATATCCATATGTCGAGAACAACATACTATTGTAAATCCTTCATTATAAAAATGTCACAAACATATACTTATTTAATGTAATCATATATATATATATATATGATTTCTACAATCATGTTAATAGTAACTTTATCATATTATGGTTACCGCAATCATATAAAACATTACAGTGACCATAATATGATCCAAACACTTGTAAACATTTTGAAATGGTTACGGTAAACATGTTCAACTATATTTTTATTATTCTATTCTTCTGTAGTATTCTCCACTTCCGTAGTGTTTGGCTGCTGAGTACTGGTCTACAACATTTTTATGATATTCGATGCTGATTGATTCAACAATACTTAGCCATTCAACGTATTTCATAATTTAATGATGATATCGATGCTCTTGCAACATCTTAATGTGACTTATCGTAATTGTACTATCGTATTGCAATCAAATATTACGATCCATATATTAAGGGACGAGTCAACATCACATGGATTGCATTTAGAGAATTTCCTTTAGACTGCGATACTATTGCATCAGAAATCAAACCGAAATAAAAATGTATTATCTGATATTAAGATGATCATTAGAACCCTAGAAAATATATTGATCACTTCACAAGTATTTCTCCTAAAGTGTATTGAGGAGATAGCGAGATATCATCAAATTGATCTCTGGACATGAGTATATAGAAAATAACTTACTTGATAAATGTTTTTCATGATAGTCTCCATTATCAAGTCTAGTCTCCATCTATTAGTGCTATGACAAAATTGTTAGCACTTCAGCTCAGACAACTTTATATTGCCAACAAATGTCATTAATAGTTATGATAAATATTTTTTAAGTATAAACAAGGGGTTATAAAAAATCAAGCAGTGGCATGGCCATTTCTATCAGAAAGAATAATTTTCTTACGGCTTAAAAAAACATGTTAGGTGGTAGTAAAAGATAGATTCTCTCAAATTTTCGGGCCAATATTTATTATATGATATGAACTGTAATAATGAACAGGGGAACCAATCAGCATCTCATTTGGCAATGTCACTCTCTGATAATGGGATAAACATGAGATTCTTTCGCTACTGGTATCTCACCGATAAGACCTATCTCTTTACTAACAGCACAGGTTCGAATAACAAACAATAAAGACATGAGAATAAGACCAATAGTACGTAAACCTGTAAATGTTGACCTGAAAAATATACAGCAAACTAGAAAAGCTCTTAAACAGCCGATAACACATATTTGCAGTTTAGTAACAGTGCTAATGGGGGATTGGTTTCTAGGTTCATACACTCGCAGATTACGACTCTCATATGCAATAATGAAGACCAGGGAGAGACGGCTGAAAATTTCCTCTTCCCAAGACTGGTTTTCAGTGACATCATTAGTCTTGTAATGTACACCCTTATCAATTCAGCTGGTTGGTTGCATAATATGGAGGCCGATCGCAGATTCAAAATATAAAATACGATTCGAGAGACATACTTGGTTCCACTCGCATATATTTAATATTGAATATACACATTGATCAAAATGAGTTTTAGCTATTACTTAGATATCAATACAATAAGTCTTGTGTTGATTATTCCTAAGAATATTGAAAAACTAAACAGAGAAATAGTTTCGATGTCACAACCGAATTGAGCCAGTGATCTGTTTATGACTCCAACTTTTATTCTCGCAATCACAATTTATATTTATCAACTGACATATTGTTGCCAAAATCAAAAAAATGTTGCTGCAACATGTTTACAAAAAAAATTTAGCATTGACGACTTTACAAAAAATGTTGCAGCAACATTTTTCAGAGTTTAAATAAAACTTATTCTGCAGCATAGAGAAAAAAGGATAGCAAAGGATAATGTTTTATGTTTTAAAAAAGATGTTGCAGCAACCTATTTATAGATAAGACGTTGGAGAAACGAGTTTACAGAAACTGTCTTGCAGCAACATGTCTACAGAAAACATTTTACAGCTACAAGTTTGCAAAAAAGCAAGGCAAAGCGTTGAAGCAAAGAAAGAAGAAACGTTGCAACAACATGTTTATTAGAAAAGTTGTTGCACAGCTTATTTACAGAAAATATTTTTCAGCAACATGTTGACAGATAACATTTTCCAGCAAGGTGTTTGCAGAAAATAAGTTGAAGCAACGAATTTACAGAAGAAATGGTGCAGCAACATCATATATTTTTACAGAAACAATGTTGCAGCTAAGTTTTTATGATTAAAAAATAGTTTACAGAAGAAATGTAAAAGCCAAGATTTTATTTTTTTAATGAATATTAATTGAATCATAAGATTTATTAATGAGTTTTGATGACATTTCAGCCTCAACATTCCAACGTGAAAAGAAAGTAGACCAATGACCTAACCTTTACTTAATTGTTTACATTAAATAAAAGAAATGCCAAAAAAGCGTTCTCCAAAAAATCTTTCTAAAATCTTTGAATGATTCGGATTGCAGGAGTTGACGCACAGTAAAAGCAGCTATGTTAGTTCCATTAATTTGTACATCTCTAGTTCATGAACTACCCACAATTATGAGTTTAACGCTTTTTAATTTCTACCAAATGTTGCAAATCATTGAAAATAATCAACATGTCTCCATTTAGCACATGCTTCAAAAAATTGTTTCTTCTTGCAACCTTTTACTTTTATGTTTAATTTTCAAATACATATAATTATTCATTTGTTTGTTTTTTTGCATTTCTTTTATTTTATAAAAAAAAATAATATAAATATAAAAAGAAATCATAGAGATTTTTTTTCCTAACTTCCTTTCATTTAGTATTTGTAATTGTGTATTTCTTTTGAAAGAAATTCCTCTTTCTTAGTCATTATACATCCTCCTTTCTAGCTTTTAGTACTTTATATTTTTATTTTGTTTGTATTCTTTTGTAAGACCATTAATCTAATTATACTAATTTTCTTTAATTTATCCTTTAATTGCATTTTGTCTTGCATGCTTATCTAACAAACGTTATTTTATAAATATATGTATATGTGTGTGTATATTAGGGGTATTCTTATTTTACACATTTTACATTTTGAAAATACAATATTTGGGCGTTGGGATATGCATGAATTTTTAATTTTTTTTGGAAAATATAAATATTGATCATTTGGTTTTTATATGACACAGAGAAATTTATACCTTGGGATTATCAAAAAGTAAAAAATGAGAAGCACTCTAATGTACGTGTTAGTTTAATAGAAAAAACACCTTATTGGATACCCAGCAGTTTGAAAACTGAAAATTGGATACCTTACCCTAGATATATTACTGCTTGTTGTACTTGTACAACAAACTAGTTCGCTGTGGCTGGTTATCATATGTTCCACATTTCCCCAGGATATTTACTAATAAGCCCGCAGAAAATGTCAATAGTGAAACTGTACTGACTTACAGTCACCTGTATTAGTGACTTATACTATTGAAAATCTACTACTGCCAATTGTACTATTGACAAGTTACTTCTTTTGGGACCACATGTAGACATTGACACTTGAGACTTACTAGTACATTTTAGTAATTCTAGTATACACTTTTAGAACTTTTCTATTATGAAACTGAATATTTTTTTTAACATTTGACGTTTTATTAAAAACAAGTAAGAAAGCTATCGGCTGTGCCGAATGTTATATACCCTTCACCAAATTATACATCAAAATACAAATTTTAAATATTTTTAGGTAAACAAAATTTATTTTTTTTAATTTTTTGGAAAAAAAAATTTTCGAATTATTAAATTTTTTTTTAGTTTTAAATTTAAAATTTTTATTTAAATTTATTCGGGTTAAAAAATATTTTTTTCCGATTTTGACCCATTGTAGGTCCAACTTACTATGGTCTTATATACGTCGTTGCAAAAGTCTTTGAAATATTAGATATCCATATTGTCTATATTAATCCAGATATAGGTCAAAAATAGATAAAAAATCTAGGTTGTCTGGTTTTTTCCTCATATCTTAGCCATTTGTACATCGATTTTGCTGATTTTAAATAGGTAACTTCTCGAAAGCATATCTGACAGAATTATTTAAGATTTGGATCCCGAAGATATCTGGGGTCTTCAGAAAATTAATTTCAACAGACAGACAGACATGGCTTAATCGACTCCGCTATCTATAAGGATCCAGAATATATATACTTCATAGGGTCGGAAAATTATATTGTGGAAATTACAAACGGAATGACAAACTTATTCTCAAGAAGGTGAAGGGTATAAAAACAAAGTGCATTTTATTACTTTTGGGTTTAGAATAAGTTTCCAGTTCTTTTGAAAAGGTATTCTCTGTGTCCTGAATCAGATTAAAGAAAATATTTCTAAGAATTGGCCCTTGGTTTAAACATATTTCATTAGTAGTATAAATTACTATTGAATTTAATAGTGAAGTTTTAAGCAGGGTATGCCAATCTGCCAATTGTAATGACAAATCCATATTAACCAGCAGTTAAGCATGTTGTCAGTCTATCCCTTATAGACAGTAATTTTCACTATGTCTAACCACTTAGCTGATTCCAATTTCTATATTTTGGGTCATTCGACTCATATAAGCTATTTGTAGTGCAGAGAGAAGTCAGTTGGATGTTTTACTCATCCAAGGTAATCTAGTATGAAAACAATTGTCACTTAAGTGTCTCTAGGTAATCTAGAGTGTAGTCACTTTATGCCCGTAACTTCAACAATAAATTTACCTAAAAGGTAACTTGACATTAATTCCAAATCCATCTCTACGGGTAAAAATTACCAAATATTTTTATTCAATAAGTAACTAAGTATTTATACATATCTGATTGTTGAAATTACGGGCATTAAACGTTTATCTTATACTGTATTTTTTTGTGAGTAATTCGTACAAACTGTTTTTATACAAATTGTGTCAATAAGAATATTAGCTTTTTACTTAAGTATACTGACGTTTCATGTAACCTATCGTGAAGGCAATTGTCACTTTAGTGTCTCTACGTAACCTAAAGTGTAGTCACTTTAAACGTTTATTTTGTACAGAACTTTAGAATGTAGTTATATTTATCACCAGAAGTAATATATTGGTATGTCTTTTTAACTGTCTATTTGACGTCAATTAGCACCCGTACATGTAAAAATAACAAATTATGTTGCTGATCAAGTAACCAGTTCGATAGCTAGTAATGTAACTGGCTCTAAGTAACCGGTATGTGAATCCAAAGCGTTGACTACTTTGTATCAGCTATCAGGCAGACTCATTGTAATCCGAAAGTGTCAATTGACTCCCTTAGGACATACTTGTGTTAAAATAACTAGTCACGTAGCTAGTTGTCACCATAAATGATAGGTAAAATCACTAGTTCGGGACAGTCTCCTAGAATTGCTGGGAAACGTTGCTCGTGGTTTGAATATTCACTAGTAGTAGTTGTTAGTAGCTAACTAATTCGACATGGATGAACTAGTTCAATGAACTGCTGGGTACTTTCTAATACATTCTCATACATAGATACAACGTAATGGAAACTTATTGTATTGGTGTACAGTATAAAGTACTTCTTTGTTAAGTTGATTAATGTAATTTTCTTTAAGTGGTAAATGTGTTTGTGTTTCTCGAAGGATATTTTCTATTTTACACATACCATTGCAAGTAAGGATATTACAATAGATACATAATATTTTGCCTCTTCGTCTTCTTCTTATTTTACTATTAAGTTCCTTTACCTTTTAAATATTTTCCCTTACTCTCTCTCTCTTTTTACTGTAACTTACTCTCATTCTCTCTGTGTTTAATAGGGACTAATGCACTATATCCTTTTAATCCCCTACTCTATTTTACTCTCTATTCATTAAATAAAACTCTTTTCTAATTCTGCTGCTGGTCTTTATGTATAAATATGTATGAATTTTACAAGTATTTTGTAGTTTTATACTCTCTCTGTGTGTGTTTTAAGTTGGTAAATATTTATATAGAATGTTTCATTAATAAATAATTAACTTAAATTGTAATTGAGGTTAGTTTAAGGCTAAATAGTATAATTAAACGAGGTGTTAAAAGGTTTCTAACAACAACAGCAACTACTTACCACTTCTATGAATACTACATAAATTATCCACACACAACCTACATCTACTGCTAAACTGATGGCCATATTATACAAATATTTGGCGAAATAGTCGTAAACACTAATTCTATCAAATAATTATTGATGCTAACAAGACTTTAAAAATCTCCATAAATTTTATATTGAGATCTAGTTTATGTATGAACATTTGTTTAAAAAGTGTTTTCTGCTCTAATTTATTACCACAAATATTTTATTTATGTGCAAATACATACCTTAATTTTACTTTAGTTTTATTTATAATTTATTTAAAAAGTTTATTTCTTTATTTATTTGCCCATTTTATGGTCAATCTTAAGAGCGAGCTTCTTAATGGCTGAAACATTTTTAATTGAAATAAATTGTTGAAAATGTTATTATTTGCCTGCTATTCTAAGTTTTATTTGAGTTTTCAAGTTGTGTTTAGAGTAGAATTACAAAATTTATGAAGTGTTAATTGTTGATGTTTAAATAATGTTTTGTTTGGGAAATTTACCACATAAATTTTGTTGAGTTGTTTTAAAATTTACATAAATTAGTTAAGCAAACATTTTAGTGTTTGAGTTGTTTTTAATTCAAAACAAAACTAAATAAATGCCACAACTTTTTAAGGCTAGACAGAGATTTTTAAGATTTATGTAGTACATTATGTAGAAAGACATAAAACTTCATTTTTTTTTCATCGTTGCTGAGTCATGTCAAAGGACAAAAACATCTGAAAGAACAAATTTCATTTATTATCTACTAATTTACCGGGCCGGCTTCGCCCGGTAGCATTTACAAATGTTAGTTCGTCAAGTTTCTCCAACCCTGCCTGTTCTTATTTATTTGCAAATAAAATATCTAAATTTGTACTGCATACTTTAGGGGCTTTTTTATTACAGTTGACTGGACTCAAAAAAGCCGGTTTTAGCCGTAATTTTTAAATTTTTTTTCCATACAAACCATCTCTTGAAAATTTCGAATTTAATAAAAAAACAAGTAAGAGAGCTATATTCGGCTGTGCCGAATCTTATATACCCTTTAGTGTTTATAAACCGGTTAACGGTTAACCGAAAAACCGGCTTTTCTTCGAAATCTCGGTTAATTTAAAATGTTTTTATCACTCGGTTAACCGGTTTTTAAAATTTATGTTTAAAATTAAGAAATCTCATGATTTGAAACCTAAACTGCTGATTTACAATATAAACCTATTTAGATTGATATTTTTAAGAATTACAATGATTCTAAATAGTAGCGGACGATGAGTTTACTTAAAAACGTTTTCAGAATAAATTGCACATAATCAAACTATAAAAAATAAATTCCGCAGAATTCTAGAAGTTAAGCAAAATCTTAATAATGATTCATTATAAACTTAGTGATGATTTTACCAAACGTCAAGTTGAATTTGATGTGCATACCTTCTTTCAATCAATTTGACTTCATTATTGTGTTTTGTTCTTAAAATTTTATTTTATTATTCATTTCGTTAGCTTAGTTCCAAACGTTCCAAAATCCATAATTTGAAATATTTTGAAATCTGATAATGGAGTTTTATTAATTATTTGGTATGATTTATAATGCCAAATAATCACAGCTAAGAAGAAGTGCGTTTGCATCTTATAGGTCCTTTTTTGGGACTTGCTACATTTTCTGTTCCATATCAGTAAAATTTAATGAATAAACCAATAATTAAAACAAGTATATTATATATTTAGTAACATATTTATACTCAATTCCATTTGACTGAGATAATAATTTTGAAATTTTTACAAAATAAAATGGACTTAGCACTTTTGTATATTCATAGGTATTTAATATTAACCATTCTTGACTACTAAAAACTAAAAATTTTAAAGCTGTATATACTTTATTGGACATTTTATGTTTTCTACATATATATGACGGTTAACCGGTTTTTTCGATGTCGGTTAACCGAAAAACCGGTTTTCTAAAAAAGCCCAATTTTCGGTTAACCGACAAACCGGTTTTTTAAAAAGTCGGTTTTTTATAAACACTAATACCCTTCACCAAATTATACTTTAAAATAATTTTTTTTAAATATTTTTAGGTAAACAATTTTTTTTTTTTTTATTGTTTTTCAAAATTTTTTTTAAAAAAAGTTGTTTCCAATTTTTTTTAAAAAATTTTTTTTTAAATTTTTTTTTTTTGAAAAAAAAATGTATGACAAAAAAATTTTTTGATGAAAAAAAATTCGGATTAAAAAATTCGGATATTTTTCCCGATTTTGACCCATTGCAGGTCCAACTTACTATAGCCTTATCTACATCGTTGCAATGGACTTTGAAATATCTATCATTAGATATCCATATTGTCTATATTAATGACTTAGTAATCCAGATATAGATCAAAAATAGGTCAAAAATCGTGGTTGTCCCTGTTTTTTGATCAATCTCGCTGATTTTAAATAGCAAACTTCTCGAAAGCATGTCTGACAGAATTATTGAAGATTTGGATCCCGAAGATATCTGAGGTCTTCAGAAAATTGATTTCAACAGACAGACAGACGGACATGGCTTAATCGACTCCGCTATCTATAAGGATCCAGAATATATATACTTTATAGGGTCGGAAATAAAAAATGTAGAAATTACAAACGGAATGACAAACTTATATGTATATACCCTTCTCACGAAGGTGAAGGGTATAAAAATCAGCCAAATCGATCCAGCCGTTTTCACGTGATGACATTACATACATGGACCATTTCATTTTTATATATATAGATTGTCTATGTGACTTATAAAAAACTTCTGGTTAAAAAGTATATTTTACGAAATTAACTCATGTTCTGTCCGTATTTCTAAAGGTAGGGTCACTTATGGCAATTTTATATTTGCTCAAAAAAGCGTAACCACGTTTTTTTATATAATACATTTCTGGATCGATTTTCCAGATTTAAATTGCTCATCTAGCTCATCTTTCATTAAGCGCTTCCTATTTTTACAATTAAATAAATGCGACGTCAACTTTCCGCCGCGGATTCAGTGGTTATTTCCCATCCAAATGTCCGATAGCATGGGTTATTTTGGCTTTGATTTTCGCTGTGGTTTGTGGCTTATTCGTATATATAACTTAAGAAAACCCCACAACAAAAAGTCTAACGGAATCAAATCGCATGATCTCGGTGAGCAGTTCACATCACCTCCACGTGAGATGACCATGCCCTCAAATCACTCATACAGAATGTCCAATATGGCTAAACAGTGTGTACGTAGCGCCACCTATTGATGGTTTTTATATCATCCAATTCAGACCAAAAGATGATGGTAATCATCGACCTATAGCGCTCGCCAAAGTAATATGGACCAGCCCAAAATCCGCACCGAACAGTGATTTTTTCGGAATGCATTGGACGCTCTTGGATCTCATGTGGATTGGTATCGTCCCAAATTCGACAATTTTGATTGTTGACGTAGCCATTCATCCAGAAATGGCCCTCATCGCTGAAGATTATTTTTTGATGAAAATTAGGGTCAGTTTCCAATTGCTCCTGGGCCCATTCAGTGAACACAGGTCGTTGTATATGGACGTGTACCTTCAGCTGCTGGGACAGTTTAATTTTTGCTCAAGTCACGACAGTAAATACGCCAAGTCATAGTGTGCGAAAGGCCGAGTTCATGTGAGCATAGCGAAATCGACTGCCTCGGATTCTCCTGCATGTTCTCAGCAGATCTTGCATTTTGTTGACATTGGTTCATTATTTATCCTCCATACTGCGAATAGTCCTCTCAGTAGGAAGATTGTGGAGACTGGAAAATGGACGAAGCGCATGGTACTTTGAACAAACAGAACACCCATTCTGATAAAACAAGTTCATCGTTTGAGCGTTTGGTGATTTAACAAATCAAACTGAATAAATTACAGCCAATGTCACATGCAGCTTTAACATTATATCCAACTTTTCTGAATTACAATTTTCATTTTCTCAATTTAAATTTTAATGTTTTGAGCATTGATAAATACACATAGATCGGAAGCTCTCCTGTCAAAGATCTAACTCAGTTGTCCAAAACCTAAGTGGTGAGAATTTATTCCTGATTTTTCAGGAATGTGAAAACAAAAACAAAAATCGTATGTGTGATTATCTTAAGTAATTTGTATATCTGAGTTTTTTTCTAGTCCAATATTGTTTGTTTTTTAACAATACAGATTCAGTTGTCAATCATGTACATAGTTGGACCATATCTATAAGACGTATGTATGTTATAAATTCCATTGCTTCTAAAAGTCAAACAGAAACATCTAATTGATGTTTTACGGCTTATTTTTTGCAACACAATTTAAGTTAATTAATTATGTTTCTAAAGTGTATTTATACTTTTATTGTTTGCTAAATTCTTAAACAATAAAATCAAATAAAGCAACAAAACTCTCTTCCCCATTTTAGTCTGTCTGCCTGCCAGTCTCTATGGTTTCATGCAGACATTTTTTTTCTTCTTCGTATAATTGATACCCAGAGTGTGACCGCAAGGCAAATGAAGAAGTCATTTTGAAAATATACTTTAATTGAAATTGTTGTTGAAACAACACGTTGTTGTTTTGTGGGTTTTAACATGGCACAAGTTTATAATGTTTTTTTTTTTAACAATTTTCATATTTATTTATACTCGCAATTTACTTTTATTATGTAGATTGTTGTGTCTGGCTGGTAAATAAATGCCAAAAAGTTTTGTAAAAAAGTTTTACATAAAATGTCTATCTCTTTTTTTCATTATTATGAAAATATAATAAGATATTGTGATAACAACTTACAATTGTTTTAAAAAGTCAAAACAAAATCTGTATGTAGTAGATTTTTTAATGAAAGAAGTTAAGATAAACAAATAAGTAATAATAACAAATATAGCTTAAGGTAGGCAGGATTTTTGATTTATTTAATTCGCCTAAAAGCAGGCCATAATTTTCGTTTAAGAGAATTATGGTTTCTAACTATAAAAGAATACTTATGAACAAAATGGTATGAGCTATTGAAGATATATTTAATATTAAATCTCTATAAAAGCTAAAAAATTAAAGAAGCTTAAAAACACCATCTTAAACTTCTTGTATTTGATTTGTCTTGTAAAGTTGAATTTAAAAAAAAATAATTTTTAAAATTTCTCTGAATTGTATTTTATTTGTTTAGTGAAATAATAGGCAATTTTTAGTTCAAACAAACAATTGACTGATTAAAATATAATTCACAATAATGTATTCAATATCAGTAATAATGTGTCTCTACAAAAAGTAATCAATGGAAAAATGGAATGTTGTTCATAAATGTAACATAACATTTGTTATACCAAATCCAGCATTCTTACTAGGTTTCCATCATTAACATAATACCACCCAGAAAGTAATTACTAGTAGTATTTTTTTTATTTTAAAACAAAGTATGTATTTTCTTTCCTTCCCATAGACGCTACAGAACTGAATGAAGTTATACATTTTCAAATCTTTTTAAAACGCAAAAAAGTTTGTTAATTTCCAGCTAAATAAAATAATAAATGATTTGTGAAAATAAAAGACAGAAAATAAACAATAGCAACACCAGCTTTGTTATGTAACTAATGACCCTTAGATTTGTTTTTAATAACTAAAAATGTAAGTACATGAAAAACGAACAACAACAGGTGAACCTCGTTAAATAGGAATTTGGAAAATTTTTTAATAAAATTAATACTTAAACAAAAATGCTTAGCTTTATTATTATTACCACCATTTCTGCTTAAAAAATAAAAAAATTTTCATGATGTGATATCCAGGTTCACCTGTTTTTTTTTGTACAAAATGCCTTTATAAAAATCAGAAATAAAGAGCTTAATGAAGTAATTAAGCTTAAATACAATCAATGGTCTTTGATGCTGCTGTACTTTGCTGCTATGTTTCGCAGTTGAGATTTATGCTCTTTCTTCTATGTTTTTGGGTTCTTTGTTGTTTCAAATTTGCTCAATAAAATTTACATTCTTAAAAATTGTGTATCTTTCTTTTGTATTTTTATATTTTTTTTTGGGGCGATTTCGTTTCAAAAATAATTTGTTCTTTTGTTTGTTTTGTTAAGTTTTTTTCACGTTTCTCATTCTTTTAATTTTTTTTTTTATTTTTGTAAAGTTTTCTTAATGACCTTAACTTCTTTTGATGTATTGACCTTTTTTTTGCTTTTTTTCTATTTATTTTACAAACAATTGAAAAAGGTTTTCGCTAGAAATTTGTTCTATTGTTATTGCTTTTCCTGTTTGCCCTTTATAGGAAGCAGAAAAAAAAGTTTTCAAAATCAAATGCTTGATGGATTATTAATGACTTTGAAAAACAAAAATAGAAATTTTGTACAATTTGTTTGTGTTCTTAGAAATTGTTTCCTTAAATTATAAAACAGATTTACTAAACTTGTTAATTCGCTTAATTCCACTCACAATACAAACTAAACTTGATGTTAGCAATAAGTACAGGCGTTCATTTTGAAAATATTGACTTAAAAATTAAATCGAAATAAATTTTGTGGATAAATTGAAATGTTGAAAATTAAGTTTTCCTGTGCCCTAGTAAAAAATTTATAATTAACTTAAATTTTCAAAAACAAATACTGTATGACTTTATTTTCTTTAAAAATTTCAATCAGAAACTTGAATTTTCTAAAATAATTGACTTAAAAATACGGAATTTTTTTTAAATTTTTAGCTTTTATTCTAAATACTTTTTAACGGGCATTGCACGTGGCCGAGCCATATCACAGTTTCATGTCTGGCCGCATATTCTGGGCGTTTCTCGGCCAATGCTCGCATCAAACGAACCAGTTGCGTTCAATACAAGTTTCTTGTTATGGTCTGGCCAGATTTCACCAGCTCATAATAGATAGAACCCTTTGGGTCCCACCAAATCGTCATGAATATTTGGCTTTGGCTTCACATACGATCTCTTACTTACACGCAGAGAAAAAATATAGTTGGGCATGGTTACTGTAACCATTTCAATATTGTTACAAGTTTTTTAACTATATTATAGTCACAGTAACCATTTACATGATTGTGGTAACCATAATATGGTTAACATACGATTCACATGATTGTCTCAACCATATATATGGTTACAGTAAACATATATATGTTTGTGACAACCATTTATTAAGTTAACCATATTATGGTTACCACAATCATGTAAATGGTTACTGTGACTATAATATAGTTAAAAAACTTGTAACACTATATAAATGGTTACAGTAACCATGCCCAATTATATTTTTTCTCTGCGTGTACGCTTTGGGTTATCGTAATGGATCTTTTATAGCGTTCAAGCATTCAATTCGTATGGTACCCAATTTCCCTGCTTTTGGATGAATGCTGCAGCTCCTGAAATTGCTGTTTGAGTAGTTGTGGAGTTTTATAACAACCATCATCCAATTCTTGGTCTTCAAACTTTTTTGCCATGCCTGGGCGATCATAGTATTCCGTATCAAAATCAGCACCTCTGAACCGCACAAACCATTTCTCGCATGTTAAAACCGATGAAACACATTTATCATAAGCTTTGCTGAGCAATAGGTGTGGTTTAGCGGTACTTTTAGCAAATTAAAGAAATAACGCAAAACGTCCCGCATTCGTTGGTACAAAATTCGACATTTTCGAAGCAAAAAATGTTGGACTCTTTAATTCAAATGGACTTTTAAACTTTTGCAGTTGATTATGGCCATATTATTGAATTTACATCTGTCGAATTGGTTGTCATTTATTGAGTTTGTTTTTCCAAATCACTATGGAAGGATATAGCGTTCAAAAACTCGTGCAAATGATGAAATCGTTTTATTTTATGTTCTGTTCGGGCAACGTTCCAAGCTCTTCACCCATTTTACGGTGATGGGCATTTCTGGATGTTAACTAACAAAATTGTTGAATTTGGGGCAATACCAAATCATATGAGATCCCAGAACGTCCAAAGTATCCCAAACAAGTCACTGTTTTAGGTTGGGGGCATCAATGGTCCATATTTCTTTGAGAACGACATTGGCCACACCATCACCTTCAACGGTGAGGGCTATAGGTTGCTGAATACCAACTTCTTTTGTCCTGAAATTAATGATATGGATACCAATAACATGTGGTTGCAACAGGACTGCGGTAGGTGCCATACAGCTCATGCCACATTGGACATTCTACTTTAGCGTTTTTAGGGCAAGGTCATCTTTATTGGAGGTAATGTGAACGTGTCACCGAGATCATAACTTTGGATTATCTATGTTTCGAAAATTTTTATTATTTAGAAAAATTTTATAGATATTTAGAAAAATCGATTGATAATTTTATTGTTTTATTGGAGGCTAATCAGATTATTCCTCATGTTTTAAAATTTATTTTGAAGTTTCTAGAACAACATTATTAGCCATAATAGTTTTCTGTAATAACTACCATTTAAGTTAAAACTAACTTACAAAATTATGCAAATTGTTGAATATTTGGTGCTAAGTGGAACGAATTACCCTTCAGAAAAAAACAAATAAAGTTAAATGGAATAAAAAAATGTCTGTTGATTGCCAATACTCCACTGAAACCAACCAGTCTTTCAAACTCTCTACTTTTATAATCTTATAACCTTTTTTATTTTGCCTCAAGGTATACAACATTTTTTTTGTATATTTTTTGGTTACATTTTTTTGCACATGCGATTACACTCAATAAAAAGATCCTTGTAAAACTTCCACTTGATTTCTTTAGCCGTATAACATTTGTTTTGACACTTGAATATTGTTTTTGTAGCAGCTTTTTTGCTGTTGTTGTAGTAACGAGTGTTATTTGCTTGACGTATTAAAAAACCTTGACTTGATATTTAATTTAATTTGGTATTAAAACAACTTTGTTGCTTTTTTCGTCTACAAAAATCATTCTTTTGAAATGAACTACTACAAGAGCAACAGCAGTTACTTTTGCCCCAACATATTTATTTGACATAATCATTTAACAACACTTGTTAATCATTTCAAATATAAATATATTATATATAACAAGAATAAAATAAAACACCCAAATATACTAATAAAAAAATACAAAAAGAACCAGACCAAAGCCCAGTCATGTAGATACAGTCATGGAGCAACTGTTTGGTCAGTTGAGCAGCTATTCAAGCAACCAAGTAGTATTAAGTCTTATAAGCAGTCAGACCAATGTATAAATATTTGCTTGCAACAACAAAACTGACCAGACAAACAGACAACAAGAAGCTTAACACTACTTATCTTTACCCTTAAGTATAATTAAATGAACATGCTAAATATAACAAACACTATGGCTACATGCACACTTAATGTTTTTGTTGCTGTTGTTGTTTCTGAATTAAACAACAAAACATACACAATCATTTAACAAATAAATACACATTAGTTTTATAAAAACAAAACTGAAAAAAAAAAAAATAACGTACAAGAAATAAACGTTAACAATAATAAATATAAAAAGCATAAATGCACCTGCTTACCTATACAAAGCATACAGTACAGGGGCCGGCCAATTTATAAGAAATAAAGTATACTTTGGGGGGTAATTAACAAAAACCTATTTCTAAAGATAATTTAATATAAAACTTATTGTTCAATGAAAAAATAGCGGTATTTATAATTTTGTATGGAATGGAATTTAGCATTAATTTTAATAAACTTTACAATATTTGGTTTTCAAGGTCTCTCGGCTTCAATTCGTATGGTTCCCAATTTCTCTGCCTTTTGGGTGAATCCTGCTGCTTGCAAACGTTTTGAAATTGCTGCTTGAGTAGCTCCCAATCCCTAGGGTAAGCTTTGTCTTTTGTCGATAACTTTAATTGACTGTAGAAAATTTATCGATAATTTAATTTTCTGTACAAAATATTTCGATAACTTAATATTCTTAGACATTTTTTCGATAACATTAATTTGCTAGAAAAAGTGTTTAAATAATTTTAATTTTCTGTAGAAAATTTATCGATAGCTTTAATTTCTTTAGAAAATTTATCGATAACTTTTATTTTTTATAGAAAATTTATCGATAACTTTAGTTTTCTGTAGAAAAACTATCAATAACTTTTTCTGTGAAAAATTTATCGATAGCTTTAATTTTCATTAGAAAATTTATCGCTAACTTATAATTTCTATAGAAAATTAATCGATAACATTAATTTTCTGTGCAAAATTTTCGATAACTTAATTTTCTTTAGTAAACTTTTTCGATAACTTTAAATTTCTTTCGAAAATTTATCGATAACTTTATTTTTCTATAGAAAATGTATCGATAACTTTTATTTTCTATAGAAAATTTATCGATAACTTCAGTTTTCTGTAGAAAAACTATCAATAACTTTTTCTGTGAAAAATTTATCGATAGCTTTAATTTTCGTTAGAAAATTTATCGATAACTTATAATTTCTATAGAAAATTAATCGATAACTTTAATTTTCTGTACAACATTTTTCGATAACTTAATTTTCTTTAGAAAAAATTTTCGATAACTTTAATTTTCTTTAGAAAATTTTCGATAACTTTAAATTTCTTTCGAATATTTATCGATAACTTTAAAATTACTATGGAAAATTAAACGATAACTTTTATTTTCTGTACAACAATTTTAGATAACTTAATTTTCTTTAGAAAACTTTTTCGATAACTTTTATTTCCTTAGAAAATTTTCGATAACTTTAAATTTTTTCGAAAATTTATCGATAACTTTAAATTTCCATAGAAAATGAATCGATAACTTTAATTTTCTGTACAAAATTTTTCGATAACTTAATTGTTTTAGAAAAAATTTTCGATAACTTTTATTTTCTTTCGAAAATTTTCGATAACTTTAAATTTCTTTCGAAAATTTATCGATAACTTTAAAATTACTATAGAAAATTAAATGATAACTTTAAATTTCCATAGAAAATGAATCGGTAACCTTAATTTCACAAGTTTATCGATAAATTAGGATTTGTATAAGAAATTTGTTGGTAACATTTAAATTTTCTATTGAAAATTTAATCATTTCAAGAACAAATTTTTTCAAAAAAAACAAATTTCACCTGTTTTTAATCTTAGCAAATTGAACTAAAATAACAAATCACACCCCTTCACCTGAACATGTACAAATTTTCAGATTTCCTTCGTTGAAACAAAATGTTAAACCTTTTAGTAGAAACAACAACTTTTAAAAATGTATTCAAAAAAACAGGATTAAATCGCTAGTTAATAAAAAACAAGTCAAGAAACAAAAAAGCTTCAATTACTCAAAGCCAAATATAAATACAATAAATAAAAGGCACTACTTCAACTGCCCCCAGCAGAAACCCCTTTGATTTTATTTCTTTTTAGTTGCAGGATTTTTTTTTGATAAACCTGTCCAAAAATGAAATGGTAACACTTTCTTGTTCTGTGAATGAAAACGAAAAAATCTTCTTTATTTTTTGGTTAAACAAATGGCTCAAATGGCTTACAAACAAAAGCAGAACAATCAAGTGGTGCTGCTTTTTATTTTCTTTTGGTTCATTTTAAAGAGAGCCTTTTGTGCACAAGGTGCGACTATAAGTGTTTATATTTTTTTATTCCATTTATTTACCCGAGGATACAACAAAGTCAGGAAACCAGCAACAAAGTGAAACATTTTATCTGAAAAATCAAAGGGGTTAAATGGTAAAACAAACATGCTTTATTTCTTATAATTTATATACCTTCAATTTAACACTATTAACCAATTATTAGTTTGAATTTATTGCCGTTGTTTTTTTCTTAAGTTTTAACAGGGACTGAACAATATTATATGGACTTAAAAATAAGCCAACATGAACTCAATTGCTGCCAATGCTAATTAGTATAACAACCTACTGATCATTATTTTTAACAATTTTAGTTTAAATTTGGTAGTATTTTAATCAAGTATTTAAAAAACTTTTTATCTCAATTTCTCAATTACCCAAAATAATCTACTAATAATACGTTAATGCTTTTCGTTACAATTGTAAACCAAATCTACGAGTAAATATCTGCATAAAATCTCCCAAGTTTTGTTAAAAAATAAATAAATATATAATTTTGAATGTCTACTAGTTAGTGTAGTAGTTGCAATTATTTCCTGCTTTCTCTTCCATTCACCTTTATTAATGTTGCCACTACTGGCACAAACAGCTTTACACTCATTTATACATGATGCAACAACACCAGCAAAACACACAGTCCAGTCTAAACATTATTTGAGACAAATTTACGATTGTAATGAAACCAAACCATACACGAAATACAAAAAAAAAAACTCAAAAAAATGTTAAAAAAGTTTAATCGAAAAGATCAACATGATCTTTAACAAGCATGTTCAGCGTTGCATTAGTTTTGTTGTATGTTTGTTGTTGCCAGGTTTATTTCTGTTGTGTTGTTGTGGTTTCTTGTGGCAAATGTATAAATAAATGCAATTTATTACACAAGGAAGAGAAAACTAGTGTAACTAACGATGCAACAAACTACTGCAACCATTATTTCGTTGCCTTTAATATTAATCTTGCAACTATTACCACTACACAGCAACTGTTGCCACAAAAACTACTGCTGCGATAAGTGGAATAAAAAATTTTCAGATTTGAAAGATAAGAAAACTCCAATATTTTCTTTTAATTTTTATATTTTCTTTAGACCTCATGATTAATGTTTTTCAATGCATTTTATAAATCACTTAATCAATACAAAGAGATGGCTACTTCCCTCCTTTACTTTTCTTTTTTTTTTGTGGAAAACAAACACTATTTATTTATTTTATTACAGCTCAAAGGCATCAATTCTGACACACACACTCTCAGTCAGACAACCGTTCAGTCGTTGATGATGTGGATATCCAAGAGAAGTTTGAGGATGATGTGGACGACGACGACAATGACCAAGACAAAATTCAAGACTGATGCGAATGAACGACAAAAACCATCTGAAATATAAAACTTTTAATTAATCTTTTAACTAATCGAGACATACATATCAGTTTATTAGTTTTTGCTTTTGCCCCATCTATCTGACTCTTTTCTTTGTCTGGCTGTTTTTGTTTATCTATTTATTTTTTGTGTAAAAAGTTTTTACAACTGTAACCAATACTATCACCACTACTATGCATTCATTCATTTAACAGACTTTGAAAATCTTTGATAGTTGCAAACCATCAATAGTTAGTGCCACTAGGCATTTGAAAGTTTTTCTTTTAATTGCTTAAACAAGAAACTAAATAATGTAAAGCAGCATATTTGGGATATGGAATTAAATATTTAAATCTATATATATAAAAATTAAATGATCCATTATGTAATGGCATCACGTGATTTGGTTGATTTTTTTTTATTCTATGGAAATTATTACTATTCATAAATTGTCTTTACAAAATTACGATAAAATTTCTGTAGAAAATGACTGCTATCTATTTTCTATCGGTAAATTGTCTATCGAAATGATTGCTATCTATAAACTTTCATTAAAACAATATTGCTATCGATAAATTTTTAATGTAGATTATTGTTATTGCTATCGATCAGTTTTCTATGAAAATTATTACTATCGATAAATTTTGAATAGAAAATTTAGTTGAAATTCTTGCTATCCATAAATTTTCTATATAAAATTATTACTATCATAATTTTTTATAAAATATTTTTACTATCGATCAATTTTGTATAGGAAATTAATGCTATTTATAAATTTTATCGATACATTTGCTATAGAAAATTAGATATTTTGTGGAAATTATTGTTATCGATTAATTTTTAATAACAAATTATTGCTATCGATAAATTTTCTATGTAAATTCATAAGTGAGCCAGAAAAACTTATATATGTATTAAGTTAAATGAAACTTAAATTGTACAATATAGAAATTCTCAAAAATACGTAAGTTTATTGAAATATTGTACAAATTTTTAAAATTATCCACGTTTCACTGTGGTTCCAAATCAAAATCAAAAACGCCCAAAAATATTAGTCTAAGACCCACCTTAAAGTATACCGATCGACTTAGAATCACTTCCTGAGTCGATTAAACGATGTCCGTCCGTCCGTCTGGTCGGCTGGCTGTCCATGTAAACCTTGTGCGCAGAGTACAGGTCGCAATTTTGAAGATATTTCCATCAAATTTGGTACATATTATTTTTTCGGCCCAGGGACCAAGCCTATTGAAACTGGCTGAAATCGGTCCATTATTTCACCTAGCCCCCATACAAATGTCCTTCCGAAATTGGACTTTATCGGTCATAAATGTTTAATATATAAATGTATCTCCACAAATTGCGCTCCAAATAAGTTTTATATATACAAAATTCATGTCACCAAATTTTGTTACGATCGGTCCATGATTAGTCATAGCTCCCATATAGACCCGCTTCCGAAAATCACTTTAACGTGCATAAATCGCTTAAAAATTTTGGTATACTCACAAAATTCAACATAGTAAACTTTCATATAGACAAAAATCACACGACCTAATTTCATGGTGATCGGTCCATAATTGGTCATAGCCCCCATATAAGGCCCACTTCCGAAAATCACTCAAAAATACAAATTATTGAAATTTTAAAAGAAAAATGTTTTTACTCTTTTACTTAGTGTAGGGTATTATATGGTCGGGCTTGACCGACCATACTTTCTTACTTGTTTTTGTGACCAGTTTGTGCGAAATAAAAGTTGAAAATTAATGATTTTGCAAAGATAATATCTCACATTTTTGCACAGTGGCGCCATTTGTTGCAAAACTCATAACTTTTGAACCAAATAAGGTAATCAAAAAATGATATACAATTGATCAGCCTATGAAATAAGTGTTTGAAAATCGTTTTACGCCTTTCAGGTGCCTACTTATGGGTTGAGGAAAATTTGTGGAAAAATCAATTTTATGGGAAGTAAAATAAATTATTTTTTAAAATTCTGGATTTTTTATTATTGTTTTTACAAAATGGATAGTTGGTAAATATCTATTTACCTGGACAAGTGCAAAGAAAACCGTGCAATTTTTTTTATTCTTTTCTTAATAAATAAATCTATCAACACAATCAAATAGAATGACGATCCGTTATATAGTTTTCGATATATTGCACAGAGAAAACAGATTCGTGATAGCAACCGAATTTGTTGCCAATCGAATGATTCTGTCTTAGTGACCGAATTTTACAGTTGTGGCTACAATATTTTGGAAGGGGCAACTAAAGTTTGGTTCCCTCAACTGAAATTCTTCTTTATCAACTGATTTTCTGTTGTTAGAACTGAAAAATTCTATGTGTGCAACCGAATCATTCGATTGGCATCAAATTCGGTTGCTATCACGAAACTGTTTTCTCTATACACACAGAAAACAGATTGGTTGGGAAACGGTTCCAATTATCAAAATTTAATAAGCTAAACTAACATTTTATTGTATCCATTAAAAAACGATCAACTTAATATATTTTCTGTGTTAAGGATGGTAAAAACATTATTGCAATTGAATTATGATTCAGACTATTCTTATATAAGTTGCTTTAACCGAATTGTCTATTTATAAATTTGTTTCTATTAATTCGATACACACAACTTACTTAAATTATGTTAATTTCGGAATATTGGTGACTATAACCATATTTTTCGGCTGTGATATAAAAAGTTCAATTCGATGATCACAACCGAATGAAATTTTCAATTGGTAAATTATTATTTGAAGTTTGTAAATAATAAAACAAAAAAATTTTATTAAAGAATCAAATAAATTACGAAAAACAAGAAAGAAAAGGTTAATTTAGAAATTCTTGGTAAGAATAATATCTTGACAAATATGTATTGTATGTACATTAGCATGTGGCCAATAACCAATACGCGTCTGCATTTTTATGTGCCTACATACATACATATGAATACATGTATGTATGTAAATTTTATAAAAATATAATATTCTATTCTTCATAGGAATCTTGTCACAAATCAGTTGAGATTTTGTAATGACTGGTGCCAACACTACAAATCCATTTTTATCATCTTCTATACGTTTTTGTCCACTACGCGTTGGGTAAATATCCTAAATCCATGTAATCTTTCGGCTATCATCAGTTTCTGTACGACTTTAATTGCTGATCCATCCGTACAATTTATCTGAAAATAGACCTGACCACTGAAAAAATTTAGCTGCAGAGGTGTGCAGCATATCTGAAAATTGTTTATGTTTAGTTTATTTTTTAAATTTAATTATATTGCTTGTTTTTTATTTGATTATGTATATATTTTTTTTGTTGTATTTTAAATAAAAACAATTGAAAGAAAGTGTCAAATAATTCACAATAGTAAAATATATTTTATACTGAAAACAGTTGGGTGCACCAATATCATAAAAAAAAATTCAGTAATTACAATCGAATTTTGCGATAGTACACACAACCTCATAAATTCGATTGGCGACAAATTCGGTTGTGATCACAAATCTGTTTTCTCTGTGTATGTATCTGAAAGCGGACCAAATTACCTAAAAATGGCCTGTTTTATGAAAACTGAAGGTCTATATCTTCTGAACCTGAATCTGATTATAATAAGAGCAGCATATTTGAAATCGTTTACTATAAAATAGGTTTATTCAATATTTTTTCGACGCTGCTGCCATGAACAAAAGTTGGGGAGAAATAAAATTACTTTGCCATAATATATCACATTGGAACATGTTTGTTGTGGAAGTTCTCGATAAATTGTATTTATTACATTAAGTTTTAAATAAAGGTTTCATAGAAAACAAAAGTTATTAATAAAAAATTTAATAAAAATAAAGGAATTAACTTAAGTATTATTAAAAAGCAACCACTGATGATCTGATTAAAACCTCGATTTCTGTAAAACCGCAAACACTTGTCCCATAGCATTACATATAAATGAAATCATTTTAAAAATTCTAGGAATTTTCTGCAGAAAAAAAACCATACAATACATTGCTGTAGCGCAAAATTAATAAGCTTAAAATAGCAACTCACGTCAAATAAAATTACAAAATTAATTTAATTTTCATCTACTTAACCGCAATGTTTGGATCTAAAACATTTTAAACACTTTTTATCTTGTGCGGTTGGCATAATTTGTTGTTTTTTTTTAGCGTAGCTTGAAAAAAGTACTGGTTTTTGGTTTATTTTAAATTGCCACAACCATGTTGGCCTTAACAAATTATTAATTTATCATAATTTTGTTGTTTATTTCTTTTGGCTGGCAGTTTGGTTGGGTATGTTGTGTCTGTTGTCTTGATAAAATTTGCTAAACCAATTTTATTTTAAAATATTTATTATTAAAGAGTGGGTGTTTCTTGTATTTAAAAAGTACAACACCAACAAAATAAAATAAATGTTTATGCTTCGTTGCTTAAAGGTTTTTTTTTGAAATAGAAAAAAAAACAAACTAACAAGAAATAAAAGGAGAGATGAAAAAAAAAATGTTTATAAATTTAACATTTTTATTAATGTGTGAAAAGTAGGCGTTTGAATTTGAATTTATTGAAACATACACTCGCGTAGTGTAAAATGAGCTTAATTATGTGTTAGTTATTTACGTTAAGGTTTGTGTGAGTGGAAGTGTGTAAAATGTTTAATTTCAATAAATTTTAATTAAAATTAATGAGGTGTTAACAAATATGCTAAATAAAGAGCAGAATTTGCATGCATACTAAAGAATGACCATAAATTTGAGTTGAATTTTTGAGTAGGGTATAATAATGGATTTATGGCTAAATTTATTAAATTTGTATGCTCAAATTAATCTAATATGTACCCACTGTTTAAAAAGCCATACATTTGTATTTAAAAAGGTGTTCATTTCAGTTTTTTATGAAGATAATGAAGCATAATGATTAATGTCTTATTTGATTTAATTGTACTAATAATAACCGCTAAATTTAATTTATTATTTTCAAATCAAAAAAATAAATATGACCCTTAGTTTTTAAAGACCATTTATCGATAGAGCTTATAATTTTCTAAACAAAATTTATTAATAACATTAATTTTCTATAAAAATGTGAAATGTGAAAGTCTGTGGATTTTTGACAAAACAACTTAATAGGAATTTTCAAATTTTTCTGGAGAGCGTAAAAACTGTTGAATTAAATTTCGAAAGTTTTGTATAATTCTTTGAGAGCTTTCAAAATTCTTTAATGAGAAAAAAATTTAAAATTCTAATTAAGTTGTTTTGTCAAAAGTCAGCAGAATACAAATTTAACTAGCACAGACATAAACCACATTATTTTTAGCACAACACAGCAGCACAATAATAAACGAAAGTTGGATTTTTGCAAGTAAGTTTGGTGAACATTGGTAAAAAAAATCATCCTGAAAAAATTTTAGGTAAATCGGTTGGGGTTAAGGCGTGCACAAGCCCTCTGAAATTTTGAGATGCATTTACAAGGGGAAAAAATGCAATTTTTACAGTTTTTGTAAAAATTTTGCCATTAAAATGTTACTTTTGCAATTTAATTTAAAAGAATAGAACAGAAATTGGTCAAAAATTGTTAAAGTTATTAAAAATTCGCCAGGCCATTAACGTGTCTCAAGCAAATAGAATAATAAATGTAGGAACAAAATTAATATATTTTGATAAATATTAAAATAAAAGCTCATTTTTACTTAAAATATATCCATATTTACTTGTATATGAGTTTTTATCTTCGTAGGATACCGTTAACCTATTCGCAGGTATGACCAAAAAAATAAAATTTTTTAACGGCAGTATCTAAACTCCATTTGCAAATTTTTAAAAATTTTGTTAAACAAATTTCAGAATTTTTTGGTCATCTCATTGGGATTTATTGGGAATACAATAGGGAATAAAAATATAAAAAAATATGACAATACCTCCTTTAGTTTTTCCGTACCTGTGATATAAATTTTGCGATTTTCGAGAAAACAAATTTTTTGCCCATATTTTGGCGAATGAGCCCAATTTCTTTTTGGGGGGTGATACTGGCAAAACTTGGTGGGTGATACTGGCAAAAATCCAACTTTCGTTTATTAAGGGCCAACCTAATATAGTACCCTTTTGCTCCCACCTAATACAGATAATTACCTTAGCGCCATGGATAGTTGGCGTCGATTCGGTTGGTTGGCCGAGCTTCACATACGATCTCTTACTCTTCGGGTTATCGTAATGGATCTATTTTTCATGGCAAGAAATGATTCGGTGCAGGAATTATTTTCTTTTATAGCGTTCAGCTTCAATTCCTATGGTATCCAATTTCCCTGCTTTTGGATGAATTATACTGCTTGCAAAAGTTTTGAAATTGCTGATTGAGTAGCTCTTAATGATTTTGCAAGCTCTTGTTGAGTTTTACAACAATCTTCATGGAGTAGTGCCTCCAATTTTGGATATTCAAACCTGTTTTGGCTGGCCTGAACGATCTTTGTTTTCCGTGTCAAAATCACCACTTCTTAACCGCAAAAACCATCTCTCGCACGTTAAAACCGATGGAACACATTTATCATAAGCTTCGCTGAGCAATTGGTATGCTTAGAGGCATACCTACACCACCATAGTGGGGAAGGTATTATGCGTTTGTGCAGATGTTTGTAACGCCCAAAAATATTAGTCTAACACCCACCTTAAAGTATACCGATCGACTTAGAATCACTTTCTGAGTTGATTAAACGAAGTCCGTCCGTCCGTCTGTTTGGCTGGCTGACTGGCTGTCCATGTAAACCTTGTGCGCAGAGTACAGGTCGCAATTTTGAAGATATTTCGATTAAATTTGGTACATATTATTTTTTCGGCCCAAGGACCAAGCCTATTGAAACTGGCTGAAATCGGTCCATTATTTAACCTAGCCCCCATGCAAATGTCCTTCCGAAATTGGACTTTATCGGTCATAAATGTTTAATTTATAAATGTATCTCCACAAATTGCGCTCCAAATAAGTTTTATATATACAAAATTCATGTCACCAAATTTTGTTATGATCGGTCCATAATTAGTCATAGCTCTCATATAGACCCGCTTCCGAAAATCACTTTAACGTGCATAAATCGCTTAAAAATGTTGGTATATTCACAAAATTCAACATAGCTAACTTTGATATAGACATAAATCACACGACCTAATTTCATGGTGATCGGTTCATAATTGGTCATAGCCCCCATATAAGGCCCACTTCCGAAAATCACACAAAAATATAAACTTTTGAAATTTTAAAAGAAAAATGTTTTTGCTCTTTTACTTAGTGTAGGGTATTATATGGTCGGGCTTGACCGACCATACTTTTTTACTTGTTTTCAAATTAAAGAAGTTAAGCAGAGAAGTTTTGTTGGCTCAAAATTCGACATTTTCAAAGCAAAAATAAAACTTTGTTTTTTACACTATAATGTTCAATAACTAACTAACTGTAAAAACAAAAGATACGCCATCTATTGTAGATCCCACATTTTTAAGTCATACATCTAATATTACTATATATAAACAATTCTATGGACAATTGAGGCCATCAGCGCAAAAGTGGTGTAACCTACAATTGTTTGGTTGCTGCTCTGGTGTTACATGCAGTCCTTACATTATCAATATCAATATGAAAGTTGTTTAAGCTAGCTTTTGGTATTCCAAAACAGGTGGAGCTGAAAAATTCGTTTTTGCACAGAGCATAATATAACAACGTTTTGTAGCAAAATTGGTGTAAGTTGAATATACCATTTAACAAAATGTTTGGGGTTACACCACTTTTGCTCTGGTAGCCTCAATTTATCGATTACTTTAATTTCATATCGATATTTTATTATTTACTACCTCCTCAATCTTTAAGAATGTCTGCCTTCTTTCTTTATGCTTTAAAATATTTGATTCACCAACATCACACAACATTAAAACTTCACCCACAAATTATAACATAATCACTCTTCATTTTTCCCTCAATTAATTTTAACATTCAAAACTGCCATCGTAAATTAAATTCTTTTATCAAAACACCATAAAAATTATTACAACTCATATTATTGTAGGATTTTAATCTCAGCAACTTTAAGTAGAAAACAGAAACGCTAAACATAATGTTGCCTGTCAAAATAAATTTATATTGTTAATGTTTTGCTTTTAATTAATTGAATTAGAGACAGCTAGCACAAAAAAAGTCATATTACTTTAAGAGTATTAACTTGGCTAGCATTGTTTCAATAATAAATTAAGCCAAGACAGATGTGTAAAGAGAACTAAATGAGATAAAAATCAACATATATTTGCAATAATTTAGATAATAAAACGTAATAAAATAAAAATATGAAAACAAACATTTAAAGAAAAAATGAAAATTTTGAATAAGATTTATGAGAATTGATGTTTGTAGTAAACATTAATTTATGTTTTATTTGGCTTTTAAACACTTTATATAAACTGACATAAGTCAGCATAGAGTGGGCGTTTTAAAAATATAAAAATATTAATTATAGTTGGAAAGAAAAAAAACAAGAGATAAAAGATAAATCATATTTTAAGTACAATAAAAATGTATTCTTATACAATATACTTTAAACAACATAATTTATTAATTATAATTTTTTATTTCGTTTATTTACAGGTAATTTCCCATATTTCTTTGAAATATTTCAATATATACTAGCTCATCTTGTAAGTATCAAATGATATAACCATTTCAAAGGAAACCTTAAGTTTCCTTTCCTAGTGTTTTCAATTATAACTTAATTTCGTAGTTGATCAACAATTAATTTGAAGATAAATTCCTTTTTAAAATACCTAACATTTATGAAATGTTTTTAACCTCAATAACATCTTTAAAAACACAAGAAGGCAACATACTTAGGATACAAAAGGAAAAAGAAGAAAAAACTAAACAAGTAAAATTTAAAATGCGTGTTTACTTTATGTTTAACCACAAACAAAATATTTACGAGTTGGTAGGTAAACCATAAAGTCAACAAACACTACAACTATAAACAACTCTATCAGCAGCTGTTTAAAGGATTAACTTCATGCTAAAAGTTACTAACGTAATTATCCACTAAATGCAATAAACTCTTTTAAATGCTGCTTTCAAAGTTCCAAAGGTTTGTTAAGTTCAGCATGTAGCATTTCTTATGTTGTTGGTCCATAATCAACCACAAACATGTTTTTTGTTGTTGTTTCTTTAAAAGTATCTTCGCAACCTAAAAAATCATGTTAAAAAAACGTAAGAAATAACGATCGTGCTATGATAAAATAATTGAGCATACACTTATTATATGACCATTAAGGGTTTTAATACACCATTCAGCTGCATGCTGTAAATGCAGCATCACCATCATGCATTGCTACCATTAAGAGCGAGTGCTAAAAAAAGGAAATGGAAAAAATATGTATTAATGCCTGCTGTAGCTGACATTAGCGCAAAACGTTTGCGAAACCTTTTATGGCGTTGGCAATTCAATTGCTTTTACATAGTTCTCAACATGAAAGTCAAGATATAAATCTAAAGCTGTGATCAAACTTTTTAATATGCGCGAGAAAATTGCAAATGAAAATGCTGCAACTGCCATGTAATCAACTTACCTGGATTTCAAGAAACGTCAATAAAATAACTGACAAAATCATAGAAAAAAAAACAAGTTGTTGCTTTGTCGCATAGGGAATAAAAGAAAACTGAGAGGAAACTGTTTGAAAATCAGAAAAAAAATGTATGTCCTTTTTTGTGTAACTTAAAATCTCCAAGGGAATTGCTATATCGCACTAAAGCCAAATCTGGTTTAGCAACATTGTTACTGGCAACAATGTTGTTGATTTTTTTTTTGTGAAAAAATTGAAAATATTTGAATTTTTATGAATTTGTTTAAAGGTAGAGCAACACAAATATGTTGTTTGATACAAGTATTTTCAAATTTTTATTGCAAAATTATGGATGTATTCAGGATTCAATTTTTAAATTTATTACTGGTTTATAAAACAAAGTATGGAAATATTGTTTTATAAACTTTTTACAAAATTACAAATTGATTATGAACAAGTAAGAGAGTGCTATATTCGGCTCTGCCGAATCTTAAATATTTTTAGGTAAACAAAATTAATTTTTTTTCCAAAGTTGTTTTTTTCATTGTTTGGAAAAAAAAATTTTCCAATTGTTATTTTAAATTTTTTTAAAATTTTTTTTTTCAAATTTAAATTTTTTTTTTTAAATTTAAATTTTTTTTTTGTTTTTTAAATTTTTTTTTTGGTGAAAAAAAAATCGGGTTCAAAATTTTTTTCTCCGATTTTGACCCATTGTAGGTCTTATATACGTCGTAGCAAATGTCTTCGAAATATCTATCATTAGATATCCATATTGTCTATGTTAATGTCTTAGTAATCCAGATATATGTAGGTAAAAAAATAGGTCAAAAATCGAGGTTGTCCTGGTTTTTTACTCATATCTCAGCCATTTGTGGACCTATTTTGCTGATTTTAAATAGCAAACATCTCGAAAGCTTTTCTGACAGAATTATTGAAGATTTGGATCCCGAAGATATCTGGGGTCTTCAGAAAATTGATTTCAACAGACAGACAGACGGACATGGCTTAATCGTCTCCGATATCTATAAGGATCCAGAATATATATACTTTATAGGGTCGGAAATGAAAAATGTAGAAATTACAAACTTATATATACCCTTCTCACGAAGGTGAAGGGTATAATAAGAGAGATACAATAATTGATGTAGTACATAAGAATGAAAAAGTAACTGATTTCGAGGTGTCAAATAGGTTGTACTTAAAATCACCGACAATAATTACCTTGAAATAAATAGAAAGAAGTTGAAAATGTCCAGACTCAAAAGTGTCCAAACAAATAACTCACAAGAGCCAGCTACAATTTACTTACAAGGAAATTCTATGGATAACTTTAATTTTGAACAGTAAAATTATCGATGAAAAGAATTTCATAGAAAAAATTTATCGTTAGCCATAATTTTCTATATAATATTCTCAAAAGCAATAATTTTTGAAAAAAATCGATAGCAAACAGTATTTGTAAAAAAATTTTCGATAGCTGGCAGATAATTTTGTATCCATATTCTACAGAAAACTATAGCGTGCATAACTTAATAATGCGAGATTTACGATGGATGGCGTATCTTTTGAACTCGGATTTTGGTTTTAATAACTCATTTTGAAGGATACATATCTGTCATTTATTCTCACTTTGTTATAGAGCATTATAGTGTAAACAGCAAATTTGTTTTTTGATTCGAAAATGTAAAATTTTGTACCAACTTCTTTAATTGAAAAAAGAATGTGCCGCTGAAGCACAGCCATTGTTCACCGAAGATTATGGTTAATGTGAGAGTGATAGTTTTTTGGGGAGAGAAGTGGTAATTTTGATACGAAATACAAAATTCTTTCAGCCCAGCCGAACAAAGTTTGATGAATAATTGGAGGCATTACTCCATGAAAATTGTTGTAAAACTCAATAAGTTCTTTCTAAATTATTGGAAGCTCTCAATCAGCAATTTCAAAACGTTTGCGAGCAGCTGAATTCATCCAAAAGCAGCGAAATTGGGTGGATTTTGTATGAAAGATATTTTTGCATCGAATCATTACTTTCGATGAAAAGTGTATCCATTACGATAACCCGAAGCGTAAGTGAAAGTATGTGAAGCACGAACAATCTGCCAAATCGACACCAAATACAGAGGTAATTCTCTGTATTTGGTGTGAGAAAAAGGGTCCAATTTATTATGAGCTGCTGAAATCTGACCAGACCATCACAGGGAAACTGTACCGAACGCAACTGATTCATTGGGCGTGATTATTGGCCAAAAAACGCCCAGACATGAAACCGTAATTATGCAATACCTGTTAAAAATTATTTATAATGAAGTGGTTGGGAATTTTTGCCTCACCAGCTTTCAAATACTATTTGTTTCGATCGATGCAGAATGATCTCTCTTTCGGATACCCTTTACTGCAGAACAGAGTACCAGATATTGGCTTAATTCGTTCTTGGCCTCAAAAGATGACCAATTCTTTTGGCTGGGAAACCATGTGTTGCCAGAAAGATGGGAATATGTCATAGCTAACAATGGCCAATACTTAGAATAAATTTATATTGTACAAATGTTTGAAAATAAAAGCAAACAATTTCAAAAAGTCTCGCGTTTTTAAGTCATAACCCCAATAAATTAAAAAAAAACGTATCGATAGCAATAATTTTGTATAGAAAATTTAAACAATTAAAAGTTTTTAATGAAAACTTACCGATGGAAATAATGATTTAAAGAAAATGTATCGATAGAAATAGTGATGTATAGATATTTTATAGATAGCAATAATCTTTTTAATGTAAATTGATTGATAGCAATACAAAATTGACAGACAGCAACAAATTTATAATGAAAATGTTTCGATATCAATAATTTTTTAAAGGAAGGTTATTGATAGCAATAAACGTTTAAAATATTCAAATCCATAGCAATGATTTTAAAAAACAAATATCGGTAGCAATAATTTTCTATAGAAATTTTGGTAGCAATAATTTTGTATTAAAAAGTTATCGATAGCAATAATTTTCTATAAATAATTTATCGATATTTTGAAAATGTATCGATAGCAATTTTTCAATTCAATAGTTTTCTATTAATTGATAGCTAAAATTTTCTAAAAACCCTTGTCCTTCACCAAATTATATTTCAAAATACAAATTTTTAAAATTTTTAGGTAAATAAACACTTTTTTTTAATTTTTTTTTCAAATTGTTATTTAAAATTTTTTCTTTCTTAATTTTAAAAATAATTTTTTAGTTTTTTAATTTTTTTTTTCGAATTGTTATTTTAAATTATAAATTTTTTTTTAAATTTTAAAAATAATTTTTTTTTTGTGAAAATTTTTTTTCCGATTTTTACCCATTGTAGGTTTATGTCGTTGCAAAGGCCTTTGAAATATCTATCATTAGATATCCATATAGTCTATATTAATGACTTAGTAATCCAGATACAGATCAAAAATAGGTCAAAAATTGAGGTTGTCCTGGTTTTTTCCTCATATCTCTGCCATTTGTGGACCGATTTTGCTGATTTTAAATAGGAAACTTCTCGAAAGCATGTCTGACAGAATTATTGAAGATTTGGATACCGAGGATAACTGGGGTCTTCAGAAAATTGATTGCAACAGACAGACAGACATGACTTAATCGACTCCGCTATCTATAAGGATCCATAATATATGTCGGTAAATTATATTGTGGAAATTACAAACGGAATGACAAACTTATATATACGCTTGTCACGATGGTGAGGGGTATAAAAATTACTGAATGCAGTAATTTTGTATAGAAATTTGAGCGATAGCAATGATCTTTTTAAGAATCTATTAATAGCAGTAATTTTCTGTAGAAAATATATAATATCAATTAATTGTTGAAAACAGTTTCTATGAGAGTATTTTAAATACTGTGCAATGAGACAAGAAATCACTAACAACTTCTTCCATATTATATATTTCAAATAAATTAGGTTTAAATATTTCCTATGTACTCATTGCTTTTCTTATTGCATGTTGCTGCAACATTTCTTTGTTGTTGTTCGCTTTAAAGTTATTTTCTCCTTATACATAAATAGTTATTAACATTATTATCGTTTTAAGTAAATACCGTCAAAAATTATTGTACTCTCTCTGTCTTACTTAAACATGAACATGTTTGGAAATGTTAAAATGTTTACAAAACAATTTAAAAAGGTTAAATATCCACAAAATATGTAGCAAGTACTAAAAGTGTCAAAAGGTGTAAAATAAATTAAAAACATACCAAAAACAATTTCGCAACATGAAGTCGCAAGTAAAAAGCTTCAAATATTTTCTGCAAACATGTTACAACAATTTTAATGAGTCTTTTGGTAGCAGTACTTTCGTGAGGAACTGAAGATACAACTACTTAATAAAAAAAACTAACAACGGCAACACAACTTCAAAAATAACTTTTTTCATTGGGAATAATTTTGAAAGAATCTTACACTGCAGTTAAGCAAAGTGAAAGGGAAAGATAGCCAACAAAAGAACAGATTTAATTAAACAAAATAAAACTAAGAAAAAGGTTTTGAATATTTAAATTTCATAAAAACTGCTTGCAGTATTTTTTCATTTATCCATATATTTCTATTGCTTTTGTGCGGCATACTTCTCCTATATTTATTAAAACTTATCAGTTGGTATTTCTCTTTAGTTAATGTTAAGACATTTACCTCCTCTAAAAGTAACTTAACCACATATTTCTCCTCCTTGTTTTCTTATTTCAATGTTATGAAAGTTTATACGAAGCAACCACATGTGTTTATTAGCCCCCAGCCTATAATGGGCAAAAAAGAGATGGCTCAGTTTGTCTAAACACTATGTTAAATCGTTCAAACACAAGTCTCAATACTAGATTTGGTTTGATGTAATAAAACTAAGAAACACATTATATAGCAGAATACATGTGTAAGGAACATAAACGTTGTACAGTAGTTATGTTTTTATTGATCAAACAACTAGTGATCGCAACTAGTTATCAGATTCTTCTATAGATAATGGTTTTTAGATAATTGGTAAGACTTTAAAATTAAGAATAATATAAATCATTAGGTTAAGATGCAAGGGTGACACTATTTGCAGAACTTTTTTCGTTCAAGGGAAATAATAAAAATTTTATCATTCCCGGGAATTTCCGGAATCATTTTTTAATACTAACTTAAGCCAAAAACTAGTAAATTACTTCGTATAAGCAGTTTTAAAAGGTCTATACAATATATTACGTTTCCCAATGTCGATCCAACGTTTTTTACGGGTTTAATAGTGGTACTTGATCTGATTCTTGTCTATTTTAAATCCGGAAAAATATGCGGGAAGTTTTGCTTCACTTCTTTAATATGAAAACAAGTGCCGGTTTCAAATTTCATCGGTTTCAAACTGCAAGAGATCGCCCAGGACACCCAAAAAAGTTTGAAGATCAAGAAAATGAAAATCCATGAACATTTTTGTTGAACTCAACAAGAGCTTGCAAATCATTAGGAACTACTCAATCAACAATTTCAAAACTTTTGCAAGCAGCAGGATTTATCCAAGAGCAGGGAAATTGGGTACCATACGAATTGAAAGAGGATTTTGAATGGCCGAAATGATGCCTGAACGCTATAAAAGAAAATAATTTTTTGACCGAATCATTACATGCGTGAAAAATGGATCCATTACGATAACCCGAAACGTAAGAGATCGTATATGGAGCCTGGCCAACCAGCCAAATCGAAACCAAAGTCAAATATCCATGGCGCTAAGGTAATTCTCCGTATTTGGTGGGAGCAAAAGGGTACTATCTCTTATGAGCTACTGAAATCTGACCAAACCACCACAGGGAACCTGTACTGAATGCAACTGATTCGTTTTAAGCTAGAATTGACCGGAATACGTCTTTCTTTGGAACAGAATATCCGATATTGGCTTGATTCGTTATTGGCCTCAAAAGATGAGAAGTTGTTTTGGCTCGGAATCCATATGTTGGCAGATAGATGGGAAATGGTCATAGCTAACAATGGCCAATACAAATGTTTCAAAATAAAATCTAAAAATTGGGGAAAAAAATCCCCCACTTTAAGTCATACACCAAAGAGTTTAAATTTGTTTAATTTTTTTCATTGATATTTCTCTCTCCTACCATTCTATGTATTGATTCTATCTTTAAATCCATCTACAGGTATTATCCTCAATTATTCCTAATCTCATATTACCTGTACTAAAATTAATAATCATCCTTAGTAGCCTTTTATCCATTTCATACAGTTTCGTACTGTCTTTGACATTTGTTTCATCCCATAAGTATTTTGTTTGTAAATAAATGCACTCAGACTCTTTTATCCATTTCAACTTGGACTCCTGCCTTATACATTTTACAAAATTAAGGAGCGTCGGTTTCTGCATTATCTAGTGGAAGACTTTCATCTTTCCTCGCAAGTTAGTTAGCTTTCTCGTTACCCAGAAGATTTGTATATCCTGAATCCATCACGCTCATTGTAATAGATGACCTAATATAAACTGTATTTACTTCCAAAAAATCTCAACAAAAAAATTGGTAACATTAATATTCGGGGTTGTTAATCGATAAAGATTGGATTCCATTGTCGGAATCGGTGATTGGATTCCATTGTCGGAATCGGTTTTGAAAATGACAGACAAAGTACATTGGTCTCGTGAAATCGAAAGTTATCGGTTTTATATTCGATTTAGAATTAAATTCTTTATCGATTAAAGAAAAAATTACATTGGATTTCATAAGACAAATGTACCTTTTTTGTCGTTTTCAAAACCGATTCCGACAATGATTGGATTCTATGACAACCTCGATTAATCTGGATGCCAAAGCAGTCTGTTTTCAAACGATAATATTTTTTGAATTCAAGTGCTGGGAAAATTTCCCAATTATACAATAAACACGGTTCATGTTTCCAATGATCTCTTTATTCTCATTATATTGAGCTTTTAACAGTTTCTTTCAAAATATGATTTTCATCAATAAATTTTTTCCTACTTTTATTTCCACAATTTTAAATCTGCTTTATTCTAAAGTAGCTTAAGATTGTAATTTTATTTAAATTTTATATATGACTACATTTAAGACCAATAAACTAGTTAACTAGTTTAAGTTTTTAAGTTATTAAAGCATTTAGAAATAATTTTCACTATAAATTTCCATAAACACTATTAATCCTACACATATTTATTTTAACAAATTTCTCAGAAAAATAAATTACACTTAATATCTGGCATTAATTAAATTTTCTTGGAAATGTAATTAAAACGAAATCATAAAAACCCATAACTTATACAACTAACTAACTTTTTTATAAGGCTATTTGATCCCCCTACATTTTTGGTTGGAAACTAAACTACACAGTTTTTTTTGCAAACTATAGTCTAAATAAATTTTAGCAACAAATTGAATTATTTGTATACATGAATACGAATCAACTTAATATGTACATAAATGTTAATTCTCATGCAACAACAGCAATAACCACAACTCTAACAATAGTAAAAGTAACAGCCAAAACATAAAACTTACACTTTTGTTGCAATAACAAACATCAAAAAGTTGAAAGTTTAAAAAACCATGGATAACGCAAAATAAAAAAAAAAAAACTAAAACAAATTACTACAGAAATCATAAAATTTATACTGCATACTACTTACTTGTTTAAATATAATCATTGCATTTGGAACATCAGCAGCTTAGCAACAATAAAATTGGCATAGTAAATGAAAATCTCTTATTTAAATGATTTCAAATGAAAACTGTGGCAGATGTAAGTAAAAATAAGTAGTAAAATTGTTTTAAAAAAAGTTATAAAGTCATTTCCCGACTTGCAACATCAACAGAAATATTTACAACTCTAAAATGCAGCCAACCATAGAATATTGTATTGTTGCAAAGTGCCAGCTAAACTACAAATATTCATACATATTCTTTCAATATGCAACTTAAACCGACAACAATACTGGCATATGACACCGCCAAAAAACTAAGAATAACTGACATGTAGTATGTAACGATTATTTCATGGGGATTTATGGTTTCATTTTGTACACACTTAAATAAAAAACGGAAATTCTATAATTGTTACCTTAAAAGATGGTCATATGACGAAAGTTATGGACAAATTGTATATATTCTGAAAAAATCTAGATCTAATAATAATCTAGACCTGTGGTATATTTATCAGAGATACCCTAAACTTACATTCACTGAACGTATCTAACTATAACTACTTATATGAATTACTTATACATTCTATGAATTACTTATATTATTAGTATCCAGTATTATGTATATCGGGTTATGTTTTCGCCAAAAACTGTTTCGCAATACATTATTTACTCATAGGTTTATCGGTACAGATAATGACCTTGATTAGTAGATTCAGTAGATTCCTTCGCACTATACTAAGAATCCCAATATTGAATATTATGAATGTTTAGTCGATCAAGGCTTGTTGGTTTACGCAAACTATTATTAGAATATGTATGATTTCGTTTTGAAAATACCATATTCGTAGTGCTAGATCAATACAAAAATACCCATTGATGTATATATCGCACACCCAGTTCAAAAGTGACACAACTCAAAATTTAAATTCAGAAATCTCAAAAAATTATATACCAATTGAAACAGTTAACACCAAAAGAATACACTGATATTTTTTATATAGATAAACAAGTGTATTGTGCATAGATGAAGGGTATAAACCCGAAAAATGTATTTTGAGTTGTGTCACTTTTGAACTGGGTGTGCGATATGTATAATACGACAACATAGCATATTTCCGTATACTTCAGATAGTTTGTCGAATATATTTTCGTCTATTAATGTAAGTTTTGTTACATAAAGAGGTAAAAATTCGCAGAGAAGATGAAATCTAATTCTGACTAGTTTTTCCGTCTGCTAATTACAATATAAATCTCTATATGTTGTAACCAAAATTGATGGACGATCTAGCCTGGACTGATCTTTCTTACACTGACTGACCAAATTAGACGAAGTAGTGTAAGATTCGAGTAATAGCCGTGCTGACTAACTGTCGACAGATACCTCACCAATGTCCTTGTCATGTAGAGTATAGCAACTTGAAAGAAGAGCACCACGCATTTCAATTATGGTTTTGATCTCAGACAAGCTTTTGCTGATAGACGGAATTATGATTTTGTTCCGATTTCCACATAAAAGATCCCAGAGGCAATGTTATTTTTTTAACTTCTGTGAGTATTGTGGAGAAATATACCTTTACCAAGTAATTTACTCCATTCCCTTCGATGCGCAATTCAAAGTTTGAACATCTCATCTAAGTTCTTTAGAGGTTTAGTTCAGGATGATTAAGATTTTTGCGCCTCCTTGCTTCGTTCAAGAATGGGGACAGAAAGTTCATAAGCCTTGTTTATCTATACGTCCGACATCTGTACCCAGATGCAGATATTCTTGTTTGTTTTGAGGAAAAAAACTGCAAACTTAAAATGTGTGCTTTCGTCCTAGATTTCCAGTTATTCTTGTTATACTGCAGCCATTAAATGAAAGTTTATAGAACAATATTGAGCTTCGAAATGTAATCAATATACAAGTAATTCTGTTACAGTATAGAGCTGTTGTATTAAAAAGTATTTCCTACATGTTGCAGTTCAGCATACTAGAGACTTGTATGTCAATTTGAATCGGATTATTGCAGTATACATCCAGATATTAAAGAAATTGCCGATGGGCTGGGTTTGAATGTCGCCCTCTCTCAACAAGATTACTGAGCAAATTTTGCGACCCAGGGATCTAAGACATAAAGGGAATGCCAGGGCTGACAAGCTATCAGGCATCAGATTCTAAAAATTTGGTTTACGGGATATACTCTCTTGTAGACTTAGACGATGAACTGAAATATTTAGAGGATATAGCGTCCACATATGAACAGAGTTCATTATTTTTGGTGACATGGAAGCACTGGTTTATGTACTTCTTTCCGTTATAATTGGAAATTGTCTCCCGTTTATGAGACCAGCGGATATACAAAGGATAAAGAATTGTTAATCAACTTATATTTGTAAATTTATGAGAGCTGCGGTGATATCAGAAGGAGAGTATTGATCACTTCTTGTGCTAGAAATTTATGATATTCATAAAATCGGATGTGTTTAACTGTCTGACTTATCGGACACAGAACTGTTTGGGCAGTGTAACGTGGTATGGTAATTCACAGCTGATGTTGTAATTCGTATGTTGTATGGAGTTCCCTTAAGCTTTTGTATACACTTGATAAACACTACGGTTTTCAGTAAACATAATTTAAACTCAAATTTCAAACAATATTTTACCGAATACTAATACTAATCCTATCAAATTACAATTTCGGGCGTCAATTTACCGAATATACATATCAGTCGTTTTGTATTTGTGCAAACTCAAAAACTCTGAACGTTTAAAATGTCTGACAGAGTTTACTTCCGAAGGACCATCTGAAAATTTAAGAATTATTCAATAAAAACGAATCCACCTGAGCATTAAAAGTATCTAGTCAGACATTCTGCAACTATATAATTAATAATTACTAATTGTATTTAAACTTTCACTTGTTCACGTTTTAGAGACACTTTCAATATTTTGAAAGTTTACGAAAAATATAGCAGCACTACACGCAGAGAAAAAATATAGTTGGGCATGGTTACTGTAACCATTTCAATATTGTTACAAGTTTTTTAACTATATTATAGTCACAGTAACCATTTACATGATTGTGGTAACCATAATATGGTTAATTTACGATTCACATGATTGTATCAACCATATATATGGTTACAGTAAACATATATATGTTTGTGGCAACCATATTTATGATGAATCATTTTATCATAATATGTTGTTCTCAGATTATGATAAGCCTTAAGCCGAGAGCACCATAATATGATAAGTCCTTCATCATATAAATGGTTGTCACAAACATATATATGTTTACTGTAACCATATATATGGTTGAGACAATCATGTGAATCGTAAGTTAACCATATTATGGATACCACAATCATGTAAATGGTTACTGTGACTATAATATAGTTAAAAAACTTGTAACAATATTGAAATGGTTACAGTAACCATGCCCAACTATATTTTTTCTCTGCGTGTACATACTAAGTATATTTAAATAAAGAATCCCCAGTAGCACTTAAATTACAACAAATACAATAAAAAAAAAGTTTTTCTACATCTACTTCATAATCTCTTACTACTTTAATTCTACAAATGCATATGTTGCGCCTGGTACTCTTGTTTTGTTCTTATTTTTACATATTTTTAGTTTTAAAACTACAAAAATTTGAATAATTTGCTAAAGAGAAAATACACTGTTCAAAAAGAACACTAAACGTATGATCTGTAGCAACAGCACAATACAAAGCAGCTCAACACCATAAAAAACATATTCGTACATGTTGTATTGTTTTTTGGTTGTTCAACAACAAGTAGCAACATCGTTTATTTGTACATTTAACTGACTCCCTAAAAACTCTTAGATAGCAGACATACATACATGAACACACCATATACAAACACCTATAAAAAAAAGTTATGTGGCAAGTTTGGTAGCAAACAATACAACAACTATTTTGTAGATTCTAGTCGAAGTTATAGCAGTAGTAAAAGTACCAGCAACAGAAGTCTGTTGTTTAATGCTGCAATTTGGCTGAATATTTTACTGCGTTTTATTGCTTTCCATATTTTCCTGCCACAAACGCGTGCACCTTATTGTTTGTTTTTGTTGTATGTAGTTTTATAAGGACATGGCTTTAAACTTTTCAACTTTATTATTGAATCGCATTTTAAGTTTGTTAAACAAAACTGAATAAAACGCCAAAGTCATATAAAAATATGTTTGCTACAAAAAAAAAATGTAAAGAAATATAGCAGAAGTTAAAATTACTAACACAAATACTGCACGTTATGGGAGTAGGGCTAAAGTTAAACTTTTTTATTTATATACTAGTTGACCGCCCGGTAGCAATTACTAATGTTAGTTCTTCAAGTTTCTCCAACCCACGCACACCAGCCTGTTCTTATTTATTTGCAAATAAAATATCTAAATTTGAACTGCATAATTTAGGGAGCTTTTTTATTACTGTTGACTGGACTCAAAAAAATTAATTCCGACTTTTACCCGGAATTTTTTAATTTTTATGCTTTACAATCCATCTCCTGAAAATTTCGAATCGAATAAAAAAAAATCAGCCAAATCGCTCCAGCCGTTCTCACGTGATGACATTACATACATGGACCATTTCATTTATATATATATAGATTTCTGTAGCATATTTGCAGCCGTTTTTATTTAAAATGCATTTACTTATCCTGTTAAAGTGTTTAAATGTTGTTTTATTTTTATCTTTTTGCTCTGGCATGGCATTTTGCCATGCCAAAACCATGTTTAGGTTTTGTTTAACTTGGTTAAGAACGCATAAAGTTAATTCTATTTTATTACAATTTTTGTTCTTGTTTCTAACCACATTTGTTTGAGGGGTCATCAAGTGGTTTACAACACAAGTTGGTTTTTTATTCGTATAAAAATCAGGCAGAATGTTATGTTAGCATGCAGAGAATTTTTTTTTTTTTATTTGCTACTATTGGCCAAGACCGACCTTAAATTGAGGTTATGTTAAAGTTTCTCCATTTAAACTGATATTGAAAGTAATTTCGTGTCAATTGCGTTGTTGTGTCTCCAAGTAATCTAAGGTGTAGGCACTTTAATGTCTATTGGAGACTCAATTGTCACTACGTTTCCTTTTCTAATGCGGAGTTTTCTCTTTGTAATTTCAGCATAAGACATGTAAATGGGTAAAGACTAACTAGAACTGCTTTAAATTGATATGTATGACATATTAATACATAGAAAACATTGTAGGTACTCACAGAGAATTTCTACAAATTTTTTAACAATATTATCCTGTAATCACTGTAATTATTTATATGATTATGTTAACCATAATATGGTAAAATTACGATTCACATGATTGAAGTAATCATATATATGATTGCAGTAGATAATTATATGTTTGTGGTAACCATTTTTATGATGAAGGATTTACCATATTATTTTGTTCGCGGTTTATGGATAAAATAAACTGAGAAAAACAGATTATGATATAATGATTCGTCATTTATGTTATTACTACAATCATATATGTATATGATTGCGACAATCATGTGAATCTTAGCTTTGCAATATTATTGTTAGAAGACCTGTAAAAATATTGAAATGGTTACAGTAAACATGTACAACTATGTTTTTACTCTGGGTGTATACAATTGAATCATGGTGATATACACTGCACATCGCAATCATTTATATGCTTTGATTTGGCTATTTTAGAAAATATATCTTTCTAGGAATATTATTTCATTATTGTTTGTTGCAAATTTTATAACAAAATTGATATTACAACCTTCACCGCTGTAGAGTGCATAAAATCATAACAGTGGGGTATCTAACAGACAAAAAATCTTGTTACTAATTCCAAAATATAATAACGGCTTTAACAGCAATTTTTTGCAGCAAAAATTTATTGATTTTTTTAATAAAATTATTTTATTTAATTCTTGTAGAAATATTGATTTCGATCAAGATTAATGGATTTTTTATTTATTAAATTGTCTTCTACTGATGGCGAAATATTTTAATTTCAATTTGATTTATTGATTGAAATAGTTTAAAATTTTTGAGTGGTAAAGTGAGTTTACTCTTGTTTAACAAAAAACAGTTTTAATAATTGGAAGATTGCAAAATATTTACTGCTATTTAAATAAAAATATAAATAGAAAAACATTCACAATGGTTAATTGTTTGTTTTTCGGCAATATAAGTCAATTACCTGCTTTACGCATCCCAAAAGATGTAGTATAGAGTTGATTACCACTTTTATTCCAGCAGGTAATCTATAGAGTAAACAGTTGAAACTTTGCAATTCACTATATTTAATATATCTCAACAGCCACAAAGGGCGCGTCGTGTTAAATATATATTTGTATAATTTTATCTATCATTTAGGATCATCGTGTTACAGAATTAGCAGCATGACTATTTATTAACCTTACAACGATTACAAAGAGACTGCCTAGTAGATGTTACAAAGTAGTGAAAATATGGGAATTTACGTACCAGTTACTTGGAGTCAGTTATACTATTAGCTACCTAACACACGCAGAGAAAAAAAAACAAATATAAAAGTTTGTATACCCTTCACCATGACCGGCAAGGGTATATATAAGTCATTCCGTTTGTAATAGCGGATACGATATAGCCATGTTCGTCTGTCTGTCTGTATGTTGAAATCAATTTTCCTTAGCTCCCAAATAACTTACATTTATATATCAATATATCCGCATTAGTCCCGGTTCGGTTGCTATTTAAAATCGAGAAAATCCATATTATCTATATTAAAGTCATTAATATAGACAATGTGGATATCTAATGATTGAAGACTTTTGCAATGACGTATATAACGACATAGTAGTATCCTACAATGGGTAAAAATCGGGAAAAATATTTTTCAACTCGAATTTTTTTTTCCCAAAAAAAAAAAAAATTGTTTGTCATAAATTTTTTTCACCAGTAAATTTAAAAAAAAACAAAATTGAAAAAAATTAAAAAAAAACAATTTTGAAAAAAAATTAAAAAAAAAAAATTTTTGGTTGCCTAAAAATATTTAAAATTTTTGTTTTAGAGTGTAATTTGGTGAAGGCTATATAAGATTCGGCACACTCGAATTTAAATATTTTAGTTACTGTAAACATTTTTATGCTCATTGCAATTATATAGCTATTTGAGTATGGTTCACTGAAACATAATTATTTGTAAAACAACTAAAGAATGATAAATTCGCAAACATATTATATTATTTACTAGCATTTGAACTTACAAATTACCATTAAATGCTAAGTTTACAATAACAAAACACATGTAAAATTTACACTCACTTAATTGTGAATAAATTCGTAAATAATCCATCGATTTTTATTTTAATAATTCTGAACAATTTCTGCCGTTTTCGATTTTTCATGATTTTTTTAAAACAAAAAAATTTGCTATTTTCACGTAAAAAATATATTTTTTCCTTCAATTTGTTATTATTATTCCGAAAATACTGAGCCGATTGAAACGCAATATATGTGAAAATTTGTACATAGCATGGGGAAAATATTTTCAAAAATCATTCAATCAAAGAAGAACATTAACTACTCAACTTTGTGTATATCAAGAAAAAAAGTAAAATTTTGTGAAAATTAGTGAATTCACTTAATTGTGAATAAATTCGAAAAGAATCAATCGCTTTTTATGACCGATATAGCATTTAATTGCCATTATATATGGATTTGCCATTTTCGATTTTTCATGAGTTTTTTAAAACACAAAAATTTGCTATATTCACGTAAAAATTATATTTTTTGCTTCAATTTGTTAATATAATTTCGAAACTACTGAGTCGATTAAAACGCAATATATAAACGGATTAAAGGTTATATAAATTTAAACTTTTTTAAGTTTATTTTAATAATGTCAGACTAACCCTTTTTGAGTTATCATAAATTATGTGGTGAAACGTCTAAAAAGATTCACAATTTTACAAAACAAAATTTTAAAAGAAAAACCTTCTCAATTATTTTTTAAAATTTGGAACATATTTGTACTACTGGAACCGCAATACATCAAAATTGTGTAGTGGTTTAAAAAGACTCTAAAATTTTTTCGATTTTGTTGTCCTGAGTTATTGGTGATTGTGTAAGCAATGATCTATCAATCAATCGCTCTATAGTTTTATTTGTATGATATCTTTAGCTTTCCTAAAGCGAATAACAATAAAATTCTGTGAATTTATCAATAACATTTTAATTGAGAAATTTGCATATTATTTTGTATTCCCAAAAATAACTTTTAGTGATATGATTACTTAGGATTATAATTTGGTTACTTTGGGTCATACTATGATTGCTTTGATCATAATATGATTACTTCAGAACATGCTATGATTATATATGACTATGATATTACGACTATATTTGGCCATAACATGATATTTTATGGTACCAACAATGATCATAATATGATCATTTATGAATCATAAATCTTATCATAATATGTTGCGCTTAGATTAGTTACTTAACTAGCTATATAACTTGTTGTACAAAGAAGTGGTGAATAAAGAAGCTAGTCCGTCCTATAAATATAATTAAACTCCCGAAATTACTACAGCTTTGTCTAGCAAGGGACTTTTAGCATTACAAAGAGCACATAACCTACAGTTTCTTCAAGATTGTGGGGTCTTAGATGAATATTTTTAAGTGCAACAGATAAGACTTAAGTGAAATTTTTTTAAAAATATCGAAAGATGCGTTAAACTCTTCACGATTCATCCAAAAGCTGAGAAATTGGGTACCATAAGAATTGAAGCTGAGAGACCTTGAAAGACGATTGATGCATGAACGCTATAAAAGGAAATAATTTTTGCACCTAATCCTTACTTGCGATGAAATATGGATTTATTAAGTGGTTTGGGAGTTTTGACTCACCCGCTTTATAGTCCAGACCTTGGCCCGTCGTATACTATTTGTTTAAATCGCTTTCTCTGGGATACGTTTCACTTTGGAACAGAGTATCCGATATTGGCTTGATAAGTTTTTGGCCTCAAAGGATGAGCAGGTCTTTTGGCTAGGAATTCATACACTGTCAGGATGAATGAAAAATTTATAATAATAATCAACGTTTTCTGACTCCATCACTTATATTCTCCATTTTTCTTTAAAACTTTTTGCCTGGAATGATTTAAATACATACTAGTATGTCATGCATATGATGTATACATATTAACTTTAAACAAATCTCTGCGTTTTAGCTTTTTGCAACCCAATTAAACGCTTTTTAACTTTCTAACAATTAAATATTAAAGAATGGTTTTTTACTTTTATTTGGGATATATATAAATCTAATTAAATCCTAGATATAATTCATATATTTATAAAAATAAAAAGAAAAACAAGAAATAAGTGCTGGTATAAAAACAATGTAAAGTACTCCGACTGTATTGTGCAGAGCACATAGTTGTGAGTAAAATAATAGCAAATTATTAAATAAACTAATATACAAAGTTTGTGGAAGATAATTTTTTCTTTAAATAGAAAAAGTTAATTCTATATAATACGTAATTGATTAGTTATTAGCTAGTTTTAATTTTATTTAAAATTTTTTTGAAATCTTGCTATAATTGTTAATGTCACTCCTGCTCTGTACATGGGTACTCGTATTTATTATGCTGCCATGCATAAGCTGCGAGTTTCAGCACTTATGTTACTTGTTAATGGGTGGTAATATGTGTGTTGCATGAATTTTATATAAAAATACATACAAGAACACATAAATATGAAAAATTTAGTACATAAAACATATATTTTTTTTAAATATTTTTTTTATTTATTGTTATATGTTGGAGCTGAAATATAACAATACAATACGGAGCACAATAAAACACCTGGTTTAGCTTAAAATATATAATAAAAAAATCCTCTAGCATCAGCCCAGACGAGTGTAAAATTTGAGGTAATTACTACAACAAGTACTTGCAAACAATGGTGAACAATTAGCAACGAATTTGAAATCCACTTCACCTAAAATTTAGTTGAAAGATTTAGGACAAGAAATGATAAATAATAATTATGAACATTTATTTAAAGAAAAATTAGATAAATCCATATAGACAAATACTGTGTTTATAAAACAGAATCTACAAATCCCTGATAAAGCAAGAAAATTATGCTAGATTTTTCAGTTATGTGGAACTGTTCCTTCGTATCAAGATTTTTTTAAAATATTATGACACTTTATTTAATGTTCTTTATTAGATGATTTTAGCAAATCATTGACAAAACTTAAGCTGCTGTTATAAAATAGGAAATTGGCAAAATGTCTGCTTAAAAAATATTAGCCTCATAATTTTTTATTGTTACCCAACATAAATCTACAATTTTTACGCTGTATTATTTTATTATTTTACAGAGGATTCATATTTTTTTTTATAATTTATTTGTTGTAAATTTAATTGTGTATGCTTTAAAAAATAAAGCATACACGTAGGGTTTACTGTTTATGAATTTTGGTGCATATCTTTAAGGGTTATTTCAGTTAGTATTCAAAAATATAATGATTTTGGAGAAATTTTAAAAATATTGATTTTATTTGATGTCCTAAAAATTCATACCAGACTTGAATTTGTTGCCATTTTTGCGGAAACTTTAGGGTTAGAGAACAATGAGTTTTCTTTTTTAAACAATATTTCAAAAATAATGATAATTTGACGGTCACAATCCTGATGTTCCTTGATATCTTTGTTAATAGTTAAAATTTCCACATTTGGGTTGCAGAGATCCCATATGTGATTGTCGAATAACAAATGCATTCAAAACGTGTCGGTTTTTTTGTGTGGATTTTTGTTTGCAAGCATCACCAGAACCTACTTTTTTGAAAATGAGGCTAGTCAAGCAGTGACTATTACTGGCGCTTGATAGCGTTACATGATAACATAGTTCTTTCCTTGTAGTGCAAAGAGGAGTCAATTGTTTACTTTATCTGTGAAGGTGGAAAAAATGGAAATTTCCCCAAAAAAACCGAAAAGTAAGGGAGCTATGCCGAATCTTATATACCCTTCACCAAATTATACTTTACTTTTAGGTAAACAAATTTTTGATTAATTTTTTTTTTAATTTTTTAGTGAAAAAAAATTTATGCCGAAAAATATTTTTTTCCAATATTTAAACAAATTTTGTTTTTTAAATTTATAAAACAAAACATTTTTTTTTTTTTGTAAAAACAAATTGGGGTTAAAAAATATTTTTCCCGATTTTGACCCATTGTATGTCGACTTACTATGGCTTATATAAGTCGTTGCAAAGCTCTTTGAAATATCTATCATGAGATATCCATATTGTCCATATTAATGACTTAGTAATTCAAAATAGGTAAAAAATCAAGGACGTCCTTATATTTCAGCCATTTATGAACCGGGTCAATAGCGGATATATTGATGTATGAATCATGTATGTAAGTTATTTTGGGGGCTACGGAAAGTTGATTTCAACACACAATCAGACGGGCATGGCTATATCGACTTCGCTATCTATAAAGATCCAGAATATACTTTATGGGGTCGCATACGAAAAAATTTACAAAATTACAAACGGAAAGACAAGCATATGTACTAGGGTATCCATTCGACTAATGATCATTCGCTTAATCGAATAATTTCTTACGAATAATTATTCGAACAATTTAAAAACGGCCATTTTCGAATAACGAATAATTCGAACAATTTTATGTAGAATAATCGAATAAAACGAATAAATGTTCATATACTTTTAAATTTATTAAATTGCTTAAAAGTTTTCATAATTTCAAATTTAAAAAAGTAATAATGACTCACAAAAATTGTATTGTTTCTGAAAATCGAGAAATAATTAAAGACAAAGGGACTTTCGATCACTGTAGATGAGTGTTCCGATAGCTCCTTCTATAAATATATAAATATTACTATAAGAAGTTACAATTCTAAAAACAAATCTTTCAAATTGTTTAACTTAGGACTTGAACCAGTGAAAATAAAAGGTACGGACTAAAATATTTGTTATTTAGCTGGCGAAATATTAGAAGAATCGCAATTAATAATCAAAATATAAACTTAGATTAAAGTGGAGTTGAATGTGATTTTGAAACGGTCGTCGAAAGTGATATTGAGGATGATATTTATAATGATTACATTGATATAGATGAAGACCATGATCTTAAAATATATGTATACAAATGATGTTATTAACCGCGTACGTAAGTGTTGCAAAATATTTAATAAATCGAATGATAAACACAAATATTGCAAACTAACGTTTTGTTGCAAGAAAAGCATGGAGTTCGTCTTATACATGATTTTGAACATCGTTGAACATCTTTGTCTACCATGGTAATAAACTTTTTACATATTTGTAAATGCGTCAATTATGCACTGCCTGACTTCAAATTAGCCACGTTCACTGACAATGATATCAAACTTTGGGCTGATTGCCTTTATTGTGTAATTCCCCATGACCACTTTATTAAGCAAAGATTCGGCAACGTTGATAGAGCTTGATGTATAATACAATTTGTTATAAATAATTTAGAAATAGTGAATAATTAATTTACTAAAGAATTAGTTACTCAATTTAAAACCCGAATTAATGAACGACATAACAAGTTCTTAATATTTCTTAAAATTTAATGATGGACTTTGTTTTTGAATGTTTTTTAACTTTATGAATACTTGAATTGTTAACTTTAACTTTATTTTTTTGTTTTTCTTTAACAATAAAATATTAAAAAACCGACATCAAAAATTAATTCTTTACTTTTTTAAAAAAATTTAAATTATTCGAATAATTCGATTAATTTTAAACGTGTGATCGATTTATTCGAACAAGTTAAAATCTCTTAGGCTAATTATTCGTTTTATTCAAACAAGAGAAAAATCGAATAATTCGAATAGCCTAATATATACCCTTGCCACTCATGTTGAATGGTATAAAACGGTAGAAAGAGAAATGTAAAATAAATTTTCTTTATTTTTCCACCGCAAAGGTTGACCTGGATCCGTGCCTTATCTAGTATGAAGTCAGTTGCCACTTTAGTATCTTTACACACCAAAAAAAACATGGTTGTTGTAAACATTATCTAGGCTCCCGCCAAGTAAGTACACGTTAAAACAACTACTAGTTAGGTTTGGACTCCAGGTAATCTTTGTGTGTATTCCCATGCATTGACTTCATTGGAACAAAAAAATCGCATGATATTTCGGGACCTTCAGCCAAAATTGCTGAGCAATAAGTGGCAGCAATAAGTATTTACATAAATGACAATCCGGTTACAATCCGAATAGAAGATAGTGAAATAAAATTGGCATAAACATTAATTTTGTCTTGAAATATCTGCAGTTTCGGTCAAACGATTTTATATGACTTTTAGCATCTTCTTTAGGCAGGGTGTAACTCAATTATTTTCATTATTGTTCATTCTAAAGTTACAGAAGTTTTACTTCAAATTTCACTAAAGATATAACACAATATTGAAGTAAGAAAAATCTTAATATACAAGAAACCAAATTTACTTTGTTCTAACTTTAACCCCCAAAAAAAATTAAACTTTCCCAGCTCATTTCAATGAAACGCCTATAACGACATTAACATGTATCAAGAAAGCTATCTCCGCTTACGTTCACTCTTAACGTTCCGCAACATTTTATTAGTACATTAATTAAATTCATTAGTTTTTAAAACAATTTTACAATGACACTAGAACAAGGCTGCTTGCTACTTTACGGCATTATTTCCACAGAAACTCAAGCCATAAATCTTTTAGTAGTAACTCTTTTAAAAATGCTAAATTACAATAAAGACCGCAAAATTTACTGTGTGTGTGTTTTAAGTAGTTAAAGGCACCACTTCCCCACCGATAACACAAAAAAAAACAAACAACAACAGCTGAAAGAAACAAAGAGAAGGCATTGTGTGCAAGATAGTGATAAAAGAAACCCTTTCTTTGGAAACTTCTAAGGCGAAGTTGTGTTGTAATTGCGTATGTTGGAAGTATGTAAAGTGTAGTTAAAGTGACGTCAAAATGTAATAAATCATAAGACTAAAATTACTAGTATATGGGAAACCTAACGGCTGTGGAGATATAAATGTAAAAGAGATCCTTAAAAACTGCTAAAGTAGCAACAGCAACAGCAAATGCAATAGCTGCAAATGTGATGTGATGGTGTGTCTGAGCAGTAGTTGCTGTTGATGATTTTAAAGATAAATATTGAAAGATATTAGTAAGGATATTCAGGGGATGCTTAATTTTGCTTCACTATATAATAACATTTTTGTTGATATACTTTAATTAACTAATTTTGTATATCTAAGGTACCGCTTTATATATTTTAAACTACTTAATTATAAATAAACTATTTGTTTTATCTCTCATTTCTATAAAAATTTACATAAACATGCATATATTGATCAAATTAAGATAATAAATTTACACAAAATCTAAATAAAACAAACAAACATAATTAAATTCCAAAAACACGGACAACACATATGGTCAACAATCTAATAAGACAACTTTTTACTTGTATTATTATTTGATATTTTGTTTAGCTTTTGCTTTTATTGACCTAATGTACATTTTGGTCACGTTCGAATACACATTCATTAGTTAATAAATAAATATTTATGTATTTATGTGTGTCTATATGTAGTTTTTATTGACAACTAAAAATACCAATATGTATTAATGTATCATGGCTCTATAGGAATGACCTTGTATTAAAATTACTATAACAAATGTGTCCAAAATATACTTAGCAAAAAATTCGGCTGTGCCGAATCTTATATACCCAACACCAATATAATATGGGCACTAATTGTTGTAAGTTTTATATATAAATGGCGAATGTCTTAAAATTTTTGTGAGCTGGTATCTGCGTATGTGTATTTTATGAGGGCTATGGAAAGTTATAGTCTAATCTTCACAAAATTCAATTATATTGTTACATTTTTACCTTTTAAAAACGGTGGTATATTTCCTTTAAATAAACCGGATACTTTTGGTTACAAATAAAAGTAGTTTAGTAGGTTAAAAATTGTAACAACTCTTTATTCAAATTTACGCAACAATTTAAACAGTTACTTCCTTTTAATGTACATACTTTTATTACACACTTTAAAACCACACTTTATAATGTACAAGTATACACTGGTAATACAGTTGATGTTACTTCTAATAGCGCTGCAACCGCTGCCACTATTTATACACAGCGTCATCTTCCTTCTAGTAGCATCCTGAAAGTTATACTTCTACCATGATTAACTAAAAGCTTTTATTCAATGTTGTATGTTCCACAGCTATGTTAATAATGTCCACAGTTATGTTAACTGCTGTTAATCGGCTGGTAAACAGCATTGTCCACAATTAGAAGCCTCCAGAAATAGAAAGGTTGAGAAACATGATGCAACTTTAAATCATGCATTAAAACCATTATATTTGAATTCAAATACTATTTCGTAAGAATCGGCTCAATTATGAAAAAATAATTCCCCAGGAATTTTTTCCCTTTTCTAATTTTTCCTATTCAAATTGTAAAATGTTAAAAAAACGAAAAGGGAAAAAGCTCCCGAGGGAATGTTTTTTCATAATTGGGCTGAATATGATTTTTGAATACAACTGATCTGTGTAGATTGTGGTTCGACATCGATATTTGTAAAATATTTATGTAGACGATGATGGAAGCGATGACCACCTATGGACCGATCTTTATTAACCTTCGCTTTACCAATACCCACCCGGGTGACCACATCGATTTTATTGGTTTAATATTTTTTTTAATTTTGTTTCGATTTAAATGAAATTTGTACTCACTGAACAAATTCTAGAGTTCTATAGAATTTAATAGAACCATTTTAAACTTTTTATAAGATTTTTTAAAGAGATTTAGTTTTTAAGTGATTTTAGGAAGTGCACTATATATGGGGGCTATAGTCAAATATGGATCGATCGAAACATATTGTCGTTTTGTGTTTTCTTTATATTGCTACTGCTATTTTATAGGCATTTTTGTACCATGGAGCCATATTTGGGGAAGACATTAGTATAGGGACTGGGTGAAATTATGAACCAGTTCTTGTCTTTTTGTTCTAAAAGAACAATATGTGCTAAAATTCATGATATTATCTGCAATATATTTAAAGAAAATGGCAAAAAAATTTTAAATTATCAACTTTTTGGAGGTTGTCTCACATTTTGGTTCAAAACTCCGGTTCTACTTCGCCGATTTTATCCATTTTCAAGTCCAAATATTTCAGATCAACCCCAAATATTTAACCCCATACGTCTTTTCCTCGATGCCATAATGTGTCAACAACAGACAGATGGGCGTCCGTTTAGATAGCTAGATAGTCTTAGAATTGTACTAGGAAACATCATATATGTATGTATATTAGGGTGGGTCGATTTTTTTCACGAAAAATCGTATAGCAGAATCGCATTCTATGGAAAATTCTCAGAAAATTTCCCCAAGAAACCATAGGTCTAAAATCAAATCCAATCTTGCGCATTTCGTCTTTTATCCAATGATATTTCAATATAATTTTTATATTTTTATATTTTATTGGAAAAAAGACGAAATGCGCAAGATAGGATTTGATTTTAGACCTATGGTTTCTTGAGGAAACTTTCTTAGAATTTTCCGTAGATTGCAGAAACTATACGATTTTTTACTTTTTGATCCTAATCGACAAATCGACCCGGCCTAATGTATATACTTTTTAGTTCTGCTACCAATATTTCGATATGTTACAAACGGAATTACAAACTCAATATACCTCCCATCTTTTTGGTACAAACACACAAAAACACGTCATCATGATTCTAATCTAAACACGATACAGACACCAAAATCATACTCCAAATATTAAACACAAAATCACACATTAAAATGAGATTGAACGAAATAGTATATTTAACTGCCTCAAAAATCTTTAATAAATATTCAATGAATGGAATGTGGTTTTAGCTTTATTATTAAGATCATAATTTAATTATTTTTTGAAAACGAATAAACAAACTGTTTGTTTGTTTATTTGTTTAATACAATAATTTTGTTAGTTTTAATTAAATTTATTTTAACACATTTTTAGCATGTGTTACTTTGTTTTGATAAATAATAAATAATTTATTAAAAAACATTTAATTTTATTATTATTATTGTTTTAGCAGTTTACTATCTGTTATTGTATTGTTTTTGCTATTTTCATTAATCATTAATTAATTTATAACATTTGCTATATTTTTATTGATCAATTAATGTTAACATTTTTGTAAATGCAAATATATGCATGCATATATTTGCTAGATTCTCCTCATTAAATATTTATAGCGAAAATGGGAGTGTTGCATATTTGAAGAGATAAATAAAATAAAAATAAGGTGACCATAGAATTTTTTAATAGAAATAATAGCAGATTTAAGTAATAATATTATTTACAAATGCATCATTTATAAGCAGAAGGAATAATGTAAAATGGAACTTGGCATAGTTAAAGGCACACTTTGTTGAAATTTTGTATGACGATTTTGCTGAATTTCATAGATTCGAGGGTGGTTATGTGCTTGTTGGCATAGACCTTTGCATTTAAATAATCTCATAAAAAGAAATCCAATTGTATTAAATCATACGATCTATAGGGCTAAATCTGATCACTGAAACGACAGATTATAATTCAATTCCTCCAGCACCCGATCCAGATTTAAAAGTGACTCGTTATGGATGTATTCTCAGAACGCCAAATTCAAAAATTTTGCGATTAACAAAGCCGTCAAGCCATCGATTAGGATGATTTTTCTCGAAAAATCTTCAACCACTTGTTGATGTTCAATAATCCATTCAACGTACTCTCTTTTCTGATCAAGGTCGTTAGCATAGGGTAGAACTAGCGGCGCAACTGAGAGTAAAATATATTCAAGATATGTACTCTCTCTCAAATTTTATAGCTGGCACAACAAAATTCATTTATTTACATGTATTTTGTTGCAAGACTGAGAGTAAAACTGACATTTTATTTGAGTTGGCATAGCAGTGCACAACACTATGTCTGAGTCTTTACAACATTGCATATCATAAAGTAGCATTATTGCTCAATATGCTATCTTATGCAGGCCTTTTATATCGACAATATCTTAACTTTGTTCTTATCACAAGATTGTTGCAACCAATAGTATTAAAAACTGGTCACCTTAACTTTTCTAAAATGCATATACACACACACACAAATTTGTCTTCCTTCATTTAAATTCCATTATGTTAACTTATTTATTTATTTAGTTTCTACATTTTATTTTCCGTTTTAATTCGTTTAAGCAATCTTTGCTTTCAATCTGCCGATTTAAGAGCTGTAAACAGTTGTAGTATAGTATTTAGCAATGCAAGTAGTTCAAGTACTTTTGTAAATAATTGCGTTAACTTGGCACGTAATTGCAATTTGTTTTCAATAAAATTTATCAATAACTGGCGCCAAAATTAATTTATTTTCTTAAAAATTTTGTGTTGTACTTGTATGTTATCTCTACACAGCTCCTTCTTTTTTTTAGTTTTTTTTTTTGTTTGTAAAGCGAAAAATGTCATCAAGGTGTTGCATTTGTTAGCAAATTTTATGAACGTGTTTTACGTGTTTGTAATTAATGGATAAATTCAATGAATTGTACGAGTAATTTTATTGAAATTTCTGTACTTCAAAGCACTTAAATGTAATTACGACGTTTTATTTTAGATAAATTAGCTAAAGATAAAATTTTGCAAAAAATATTTTAATATAACTTATGGAAATATAATGTCATGTGGAGCGGCAATTATTTCATTTATTTTTATTTTCACATAAATAAAAAACAATTTTAATACTACTACAATTTACGATGTCTAATCCATTTGTATGGAATAATATTTGAAATATAACAGCAACCAAATGAAATATTCCCCTCTAAAAGTTCACTTTAAGGTCTTGCTTATGCAAAACTACTTTCCCTCTAAACATTTTCCACATTTTTATTTAAAACTCTAATACAAAACCAAACATACGTACATTTATTTATCCCTAACACCACAAAATTGTATTGTATATCAAGTGTCATTGAAAGGTCAAATTTAAACAAAACCATTGTGTTTTGTTTAAAGTGTTGATATTTTTCAGCACATTTTTCATAAATACCCAAACAAATTTACTGATTTTCACTCTAAAGATAAAGAAAAGTTTATAAGCACCAACGACTTGAAATGAGCGTTCGTTCACAGCTGAAAATAAAAACCAAATGACTACAACAAATTTCAATTCATTTTCCACACCCAGCGCCATTAAAACTACACAAAAAAGAAGAATGAAATACTTTTGCAGTTTAGGAAGAAATTGAAATAAAACAAAATCACTAGCAATCAACCGACACCTACTTTCTTTTTTTAAATACAAAACCATCAACCATCATCAACAAATAATACAAATAGCAAATTTAAGTTTTTCTAAACAATAAAACTCAATGAAAGAAAGGTGGAAAATGTGAGTGAGAAATAGAAGAAAGAAATGAAACACGTCACGATTTTAAACCGCATACCATTTGGAAATTTGGAAAACATTTTACAAATGGCAACAGCAGCAGTCAGTGGTTTCAGCAACTGCAAACGACCTAAATGCAATTTAACATTTCAGTTTTGTTTTCTTCTACAGCAACACCACTCAACTACATTTTGCTAGTCCAAATGTTTGAGTTACTGTGTATCTTGACGTCTGCTGCTGTTTTATAAAAACCACTTCTTCATTTTGTTTTTTTATTTTTGGATTAAATATGTTTAAATTTCATTTAAAAAGCAAAATATACATTTCAACCAAACTAAACGAGTTTTGCAGAAAAACGAAAAAAAGTTCTTTTAACTATTTTGTATATTTTTATAACAACTACCAAAAATATGGGGGCTACATTGACTTTGTCTTGCCGTTTGAAATATTCATCGTAATCCCACGACGAATATATATTCGGGGTCTTTATAAAATCTAGCTACGTCTGTCCGCCTGTGTGTTGAAAGCACAATGGGGCCTACAGGAAAGACCTAAGGGGGATTAAATTTTTCTCAAATATTCTTTGTTGATCAAAAATGTTTGAATTGAGTTAAACAGAACAAGATTTATTGACCAAAAAGTTAGACAACCTGTTCTTTAAATATAGTGCAGATAATATTGTTACGTTTCTACCTTTTAAAAACAGTGGTTTCTTTAAAACAATGTTAATAACTGCGTGTTATAAACATTATTGATAAGCAGATGTTGCTACTGGTGGAAATGTACATAAACATAATGAATGTTGCTAGCAGCCGTTACATACTGTTAAATTCAAATCGCTAATGCAAATATATTGAATTTTTCATACGTTATTCCTATTATAAATGAAAAAAATCTGCTTAAAATATTAAGTATCGTTCCATGAATTCTCACAGCATCCATACAAATTTGTTACCGGGATATGGCTCTATGATACATAAATTTGTAGTCCATAGAAAATTTGGTATTTAAAATGGACTAAATCGATAAAAAATAAATGTTTTTTATATAAAACTAGTTGACCGCCCCGGCTTCGCCCGGTAGCATTTACTAATGTTAGCTCTTCAAGTTTCTCCAACCCGCATACCTACCTGTTTTTATATAAATTTCATATCTACATTTGTACTGCATACTTTAGGGAGCTTTTTTGTTACAGATGACTGGATTAAAAAAAAAAATACAAAATTTTTACCCGGAATTTTTGAATTTTTTTTCTTTACAAACCATCTGAAAATTTAGAATCGAATAAAAAAAAATCAGCCAAATCGATCCTGCCGTTCTCACGCGATGACATTACATACATGGACCATTTCATTTTTATATAGATGTTACAAAATTACTTGTTCAGTTTAAATTGTAGTTTTTTTTTCTAGCAAGGGGTCAATTGACTAATAATTACAAAAAGACTGTCTAATAGCTGGTCCGAAGTAGTCAACGCATAGGATTCACATACCGATTACATAGGTTAAGTTACCATACTGGTTACTTGCTCAGCTATATAACTATTTATTTTAACATGAACTAATGCTTGTTGACCTCAAAAAGTCAGTTAAAAATCAATCTCATAGACAGTCCAATAACCGATTCCTTCCTTTGACTACTCTCCAATAGATTACTTTTGGTGGGTAAAATAACTACTTGTGCTTTAGGTTGCTTGCAGACACGAAAGTGGCAATTGATTCCCTTCTAGGCTACTTGGGATGTTAGTATACTTAATGTGCTTGGTGTGCTTCCCTACCATTATCGTAATGAAATAAAAGGTTTAGAGTGAAAAAATATATGTAAAATTAGAAAGCTATTTGGACAAGGTTTAAATAATCTCGTAATTATTATTCTCAAGATATTAAGAAATAACTGTTTAGTTTGTATGGGAGATGACTCATCTCCTGTACCGATCACTCCCATTTTTTGGTTAAACTTCATGCACTGATACGAAATTGATTCATATAACGTTTGAAGACTTTCATAATTATAATTCTCGAGATAGTGGAAAATAAATATTTAATTTTTATGATAGGTGCCACGCCCACTAATACAATCCCGCCCATTTTCAGCAAAACTCCGTATAGTGATAAGAAATTAATTCATACAAAGTTTAAATACTTTTACGATTATAGTTCTTCAGATATTTGAAATACATTGTATAGGGAGTGCCACGCCCACTAATATAATACCGCCCATTTTCAGCGAATATATGTACAATAATAAGGGCAAAGTTTTAAGACTTCCACAACTATAGTTCTCCAGTTATTCTTTATATGTGAGGGTTCACAGCCCTTGTTCCGATCCGTCCCATTTTTGTTTAAACTTCATGATTGAAGACTGTCACAAGTATAGTTCTGCAGATATTCGAAAATGTGATGCCACTCCCATTTTCAATCAAGAAGCGCACAAGTTTTGAGGCATTCACAATTATAGTTCTTCAGATTCACCAGATATTCCATAATAACTATTTGTTTTTTAAGGGAAGTGCCACGCCCACTTTAAATTTCGAATTAAATGTATCCTGGGAATATCTAAAAATAAAAATTTCATGTCTAACATTTTCTACATATTTCTCAGTTAAACCTTCTAAGAAAAACTTTTAGTTTAGCTGTCAAAAAAAGAAAAAAGAAAAAGGAAATGCATTAAACTCCATTGATGCACAACTTCAACAACAGCCAAGGAAACCATGGTTGCTTGTATTGGTGTCAACCTAGCGTGACGACCTTTTTGTGGCAAGAACGAAAGAAAGTCACAGTAACAAAATTTAATCTTGTGTTGCATGGCTGATGAAGTTTTTGTGGTAAAGGGAAAAATGTCAACGTGTTAAGAACATGACAACGACCTTAAGAAATAGAAATAATTTGCATTAAGACATTTTCCCTAAGTTTGTTTTATAAATAACAGATTGGAATTAGAATTTCTATATTAAATTCTACAGAAATTTTAGTGTCACAAATTTATTATTCCATTATGGTTTAATTAAAGCACTAAAGAGTTTTTTGAGTTTCAATTCACCCAAAGCATCATAATTAATTATTCTTTTAACTACTTACCTGTCTGCCAATATATAAAATACAGACAGAGACTAGCCATTATACCTGCAGCTGTTTTCCAACTCTTTCTTTTTAGCTTAATAACTAATTGTCTTTTCATTTGTTCTCCGAGTTATATTCATTAATAAAATTAGATTTTTTTTTGTTTTTTTTTTTTAATTTTTCCACAGGTTCCTAATACGCCACTAACAATGCCAACAAACCAAAATAATAATGAATTTGATTCCTCAACATCAAACTCCTCGTTAACATCACAGTCTACGACATCGACAACGATGTCGTCGTCGTCATTACACGCCTCTTGTTCTCTGCAACAATCTCCGCTAACGACGTCTACAGCGCCATCTGGTGCATTTGTTGTACCACCCATGGATACATCATCATCATCCACGTCATCATCGTCGTCGTCAACGTCCTCATTATCCTCCACGTCATTATGTTCAGCAACAGCAACTACAATACCTTCAGCTACTTCACCGTCATCTTTAACATGTTTGCATCTAAAACGTTTTCACGATTGTCAACAATTACATGCACATCCCATGGAGTCGTTTAATAAAGGTAAGTTTCAGTTCATTTTCTATTTCTTTTTTTTTTGTTATTCATTAGCTCTTTGTTTTCTATTTTTGCAAGAACAAATATTAAATTTGGGGGTCCTTGTGTTAACTTCAACATTAATTATTGCATACTTTTAGGAGGAGAAAAATTTTCATAATTTTAACAAGGAATCTTAATCACGAATTCTCTAAACGTTTTGAAATTAATGCTTGGCATCTTTTTAAGTAATTAAAATGTTTGTGTCCTTTAGAGATTTCATATTAGTGGAAAAAATATAGTATACATTTAGGGCGCTTTAAAAATATCTATACAAATGCATACCTTAAGGGGGTGTTAAATTAAATTTTTATTAAAATATCATGTCACTCTTGCCAACTCACAGCAAATGCAAAAAAGTTAATCTTTTTCTAATGAATATTTTACGAAAGTCAATACCTTGACATGTGTCAATAACGCATAAATTATTGCAATAATTTATTCAACCAAAAATTTCACCACCACCAACAAACAAAGACTTTAACAACAACAAAAACCAAAACAAATTTTACTCAATTTCACTAAAAGCTTTTGGCACTAATGTTTACAAATGATACAACAACAACAGCTAAAATATACAAATATATAAAAACAAAATTCATACAAAGAGCAACAAATCAACTAATTTGATGGTTGAAATCTTAAATAAATAAAAAAATACATATTTTAGATATATGTATATAATATATATGATGGTAGAGTAAGTGTGGTTAAGGTTTTTTGTTTGTATTTGAATGTTTTGGAAAATAAAAATATTTGCCAGTGATTTTAGTATAAATACAATACAAAAAACAATATATGTTGCATACCTTAGGGATTTGATATTTTAATACTCATACAATACAAGTGTGTGTGTACTAGGGTGGCCATTATTTTGTACTTTGGCGATTTTCGATGCTCTAAAATTGTCAGAAAATTTTTATATTTCATATTTAAACATATAATGGTAAATTAAATACAAAAGCTAGTTTTAATTATTATTTTTTTTTTGCTTTTAATTTTTAATTATTTTTTGAACAGACCAAAAACACGCAACTACAAATAAAATATGAATCCGATTTTACTCAACGTGCAAAATAAGGACCATGCTAGTGTGCATTTACTTACAACCACAAACAATGTTGATGTATGTTGTCGTTTACTTCATATCGTTACATTTCATTTGCACTTGACTTTTTCCATTCTCCCGCCAGTTACTTACGTTGTTTTTAGTAAGAAACTCAAACAAAAAATACAAACAAAACCTTTTGTTTGCTTTAAAAGCATCGCGTTGCGTGGTTGTACTCTATAGTTGATGTTCACTTATTTGTCGCTTTCACTGTTTGTCGCTTGTGAACAAAAGAAGAAAAATTGATTTTCTTAAGAAATGACTAACATGAAATTGTGTTTTTTTTTTTCATTCGCTTTTTTCGAAAAAACCAGAAAAAAAATCCAAAGAAATGGAACACATTATTCATTGAAGTAGAAAAAAAAACTGGAAAACAAGAAAAACTGAAAAAAGTATCTTCAAATTGCATTTTTTTAAACTCCTTTTAACGCAGCATTCAAGCGATTACTTTGGCTAAAAAGGCATTGACATATTATCACTTCATACCACCACTTTTTTTTACCCTTACTACTCATTTGCCCATTTCTTCATTCCCCCAACCAACTACTTTTTAGTCTGTTGCCATTATCCTTTTTGTCTTGGTTTTTTTGTCGTTATTTTTTCCAACTCCTTTTCTCTTTCTTTAGCCTTTATTTTTACTCATTTCTCACTGCAATTTATAACAATAGATACATAATTTTTGTACAGTTAGCTGTGTTTTTCTTTATTCTTCATTTGCTCTTTCTTTATTTGCTCGGAACTGTCAATGGATGAATTTATTATTGTAATGTTTTATTTTTTGCTAAAAAAATGGTTGTAAAGAAATTAATATTGTTAAGTTATGATGAGCAGAAAATATTTATCACCCTTAAAATATGCTGCAAATTTTGATTTAATAAATAAGTATGCTTTTAATTTCTTAAAAATATCTACTGTTTAGAATTAAGTTATTTCTTAATAAAATTATTTTACTATTTTTAGAAATTTATTTAAGTTAAATAATAAGTGTTTCACATTTACTTAATACAGTGCACTCGCGATAATATGAACTAATTAAAACCAGGCCAGTTCACTTTTTCAAGATTGTTCATATTTGATGGGCATCTAATTCCCATCTACAGCTAGGGAAGTCCAAAAATTATTAAGCAGTTGATTTAGAATTTAGCCACTACCCTGTTGATTTAGATTTCAACTCTTTGTAGATAAATAAAATACGTTAAAAAAACAAAAATAAGCTGTTCATATTTTAGAGTACCCTATGGAAGTAAAAAGTGTTCAGATTTTGGGGTGTTTATAGTATATTGTGGAGTTCATATTATCGCGAGTGCACTGTACTTCCAAAAAAAATATTTTTGTTATATTATGTTTTTGACATGTCTTGGGCAATTTTGACTCCAGAAAAAGGATTTATATTGGGTGTATGACTTAAAAATGCGGAATTTTTTAAAATGTTTAGCTTTTATTTTGAAACATTTGGAAAATATAAATTTATTCAAAGTATTAGCCATTGTTAGCTATAATCTCTTCCCATCTTTCTGACATATGGATTCCGAACCAAAAGAACTGCTCATCTTTTGAGGACAAGAAAGAATAAATCCAATTTCAGATACTATGTTCTGTAGTGAAGCGTATCCCAGAGAGAGCGTTCTGCGCCGATAGAAACAAATAGTAGTCGGACTGACAAGATCTGGACTATAAAGCGGGTGAGCAAAATTTTCCCAACCACTTCATTCTAAATTATTTTTAACAGATATTGCAACATGTGGCCAAGCGTTGTCATGGAATATTACGGTTTCATGCCTGGGCATATATTCTGGGCATTTTTCTGTCAATGCTCGCTTCAAACGAATTAGATGCGTTCGGTACAAATTTCCTGTCTGGTCAGATTTCAGCAGCTCAAAATAGATGTTACCCTTTTGCTCCCACCAAATACAGAGAATTACCTTAGCGACATGGTTATTTGGCTTTGGTGTGCTATCGGCTGATGGTCGGGCTTTACATACGATCTCTTACGCTTTATGTTATCGGAATGGATCCATTTTTCATCGCAAGTAATGATGAAGCATCATTTCGGGCATGTAAAATCGTCTTTCAAGGTCTCTCGACTTCAATTCAGAAGGTACCCAATTTCCCAAAAGGTTTTGAAAGTAGATGTCAATGATTTAGCCAGATCTTGTTGAGTTTTACAATAATCATCAGGGTGAAATGCCTCCAATTATTGCTCTTCAAACTTTTTTGGCTAGTCTGGACGATCTTTGTCTTCCATGTCAAAATCACCATTCTTGAACCGCATGATTGAAGCCGATGGGTCACATTCACCATTAGCTTCGGTGAGCAATCTGTGTACTTCAGAGGCACTTTTTTCAACTTAAAGATGGTTCTTTGGTACAAAATTCAAAATTTTTGAAGCAGAAAAACTTTGTTGTTTACACTATAATGTTCAATAACTAAGTGAGAATAAATGACAGATAGGTACCCTTCAAAATGACACAAGTTATTAAAAATAGCGCACAAAAGATTCGGCATCTATTGTAAATCTCGCATTTTGAATTCTTACATAAAGTCATAATGCTACTTCGACCCAAAATTAGAAACTCCAATCAAATGTGCGACATCTAAAGATTATCCGATTTTGCTAAAACTTTCATCATCTGATTTTTAGATGTTGAAGAATAGAATTTTATATTGAGATATATATATTTTTGCCTTAAAAATATATCCAAAGGAATTCAATCGATATCTAGAATTTCAAATTAATATCAGAATATATGATTTGCTCGTCCCTGCTAAATTTTTTTACTGACGGCATTTTTTCAAGTTTGAAAACAAATAAAAGTGCCTGGAGTATGAAAATAATACAATTTTTTTTATTCAAAAACTGTATTTACTTCCTTTGTTTAGATCTTATTTATATTTTTAACTACTGAATGGATTTGTATAGAAATATCAAATTCTATTAATCAAGCACGTCAGGTTTTGTACTTGAAAAGTAAGAAGGAAGTAATCTACAAAACAATTACTTATTGGTAAGGACTATAACAACTCATGGATCGTACTGTAATGGCTGGTTTTTATTTCAAAAATATATATTTACTAAAGTTTAGGACGACTAGAAAAACGTAATCTTCTATACCGTCATTAAAAAGAAGAAGAAGAACATAAATGCTTATGTGCAACATTTTACATGAGAATTATTTACATCGAACGTCTACAATAACTCGCGGGTGCATTTAAGAATTCATTCTGTTGCCTAAATATGCACTTAAATACAGTCCATTTTGAAAATACGAATTGAAACTATGATATGACTGAATATTTTATACTGACGGCTCATCTAAATTAAACTTTAACTGGCGTTCCTTTACCCCTTTCCTTCATCAAAATATTTCAAGTAATTTCAGAAATTTATTATTACACTTTATTTGGCTGCGTCATTATTTCAGCGGCATAAATATTAATATTCTTTTTTCCCCCCATTACTGGCTAACAAATGTTGCATATTTTGAGTGGTTTTTCAAGTAAAATTTGTTAATAAAATAAAAGTCTTAATAGCATAAAATAACTTAAGCACTAGTCTGAGTAGAAACTTTAAAGTGCTTTTTATTAATTGTCTTCAACAACATTAAGGCAACAAAGTTTGTATTATTTTCACAAAATAAAGAAATATGTAAACGAAACTTAATCAAAATTATGCTATACCATTTTTGAAGAAACAAAATTTAAATAAGAAGTTTAATTAAAAGCCGTTATTAGTGGCTAAAAAGGTAAAGTTGATAAATAATTGAAGTAGTTAATTTGCCTAGCATAGCATAATTGTCATTAAAAATGCCCAAGTATCTTAAGTTATGCTTTAATTTCTATAAAATATTTATAATACACTTAAAAGTTACTTAAAATATGTTTAAATGGAAATACAATTAATGTTTACAGTTATCTTTTCTTTATAATACTTAAGAGCCCTTAAGTATGCAACAATTAATTTTAAATACATATTGAATTTCATTTAAAAGTATTTAGATTTTTAATTTAATTTATTTAAAATCTTTATTTAGGATTTTTTTTAATTCCTAAAATTATTTTACTTCTTTTTAAATAAAAAAAAATTGTTCAAATCTTCATGTGAATTCTTTTGTGTTTCTATTATTTTTTTTATCATTTTGCAGTTGTTTTTAGATTTTCCATTCCACTAAACACAGGGGATTTTGTTTTTATTTTTTGCGTGTGCATGAATCTTGCAGATAACTTACAACATCAAACAAAACAAAAGTCTAAAAAGAAATGAAAATCTGTTCCACAAAAAAATCTTTTAATACTGACACACACACTGTTGCATAAGCAAATCCCTAAAAGATAGACTTCCTTATTATAGCCAGCAACAATACAAAATAAAGCATATTGTTCTTTTTATTCTATGCTTCTAAAAATTTCTTTTTTATGCTTTCTATACATCATAAACATGTTTGAACATGTTCATGCATTTTATATAAAAAAGTAAAATATTTTAACACATGTATAAAACACACTAACATTTTACATACACATATTTTTTTGTGATATCTTTATAGATTTATATTTTTACTGCAGCATATTTTTAGGTTTCTATTTTATAGCATACTTTTAGGTACAAGTTTCCTTTAGTATTGCTGGTAAAAAAATATTGTTTATATGATTTATTTCTTTTAGTCTTTTAAGTATTTTTCTTATTTTTATACTTCCCTTATCATACTCTTCTCAATTTTAAGCGATTTATTTCTTTCATATTTTTGTTTTTCACTTGACTTGCATTTGCGCAGTATTCCAAGAAAATTCTGTAGAGTTGCATTATTGCAATTTTACCTTTATTGTTTTAGTTGTTGTACACGTTTCTTTTCCAGTGACTGTATACATACAGTTATTATTTTTTTTTTTAATTTCTTCCCTCTTCCCATTTTTACTCTATACCTTAGTTTATGTGTATTTGATTTATGTGTTGTTGGTTGTTGTAAATACTGGTGTATATGAATATATATTTTGTTTAAGTATATAATTGTTGAATTATATACTATACATAGCTGTAAGGTATACTATAATTTTGTTAAACTTTTATGCAATTTTATTTTTTAAATTGTGCCTAATGGTTTAGTTAATAGTTGTTTAACGGCCATTCTCACAATGTACGATTAAAAGTTAACGTGAACATTAACCGCAAGTTAGGCTAATTTGAATTTCACAATGTACGATTAATTCTAAAATTGACACTATTTAACAACAAAGTTGCTGTTAAATATAACCGAACAAATTTCGCCGGTTAGCATCTTAATTGTAAGAAATATAATAAAAGAACATGGAAAAACATTTATATTTTTGTAATATTTATAATTTTTAAAAGTGTAAAGCGAAGAAAAGTAAATTTTGCATGGGGTGATCCATATACCACCCGGATATTGCACAAACAACAAATATGCACTTTTGCTTGTTGGTTTTCAGTAATTGTTGTTAAGTTTGTTCTGTAAATTTTACAGTTAGGTACCTTAATATTTTTGAGTTTTATACGTTTTTTTTTATTATATCACTAAGAAAACACAAACTATTATTTTTTATGCCGTCTTTTAGACAATTTTTTATATTTCAATCTTTCATTACACTATTTTTCGTAAACAAATGTATGCATTATTGCCATACTTTCTACTGAATGCTTTGGTTAAGTAATCAAATGATGGTGAAACGTAAATCGGTAACCGTTGGTTAAATGGTCCCCGTTAAACAAACCGACAGTTAGTTAATTTCCCGGTTAAAATGAAATAATCGTACATTGTGAAAATGGCCGTAAGTTGTGTAAACTGAAAGGTATGCTGCATTTAGGTTTTATTTAATTCGCCTTAAAATATGCTATAGTTTACTAAACTTTTGTGTAATAAATTAATAACTAAAGTATAATCATTGTAAAGTAGTGTGTAAGATTGCTAGTCCTTAAATGGGAATATAACACAGTACAACACATGATTTTGGGACTCAATTCTGACAATTGCACATAATTAAGCCATAATTAGTCATAGCTCCCATATAAGACACGCTTCCGAAAATCACTTTAAAGCGAATAAATCTGTTAAAAATTATGGTATACATACAAAATTTATGATAAATAACTTTCATATAGACACAAATCACACGACCTAATTTCATGGTGATCGGTCCATAATTGGATTTGTAGTCCAGTTATTGAGCAAAAAAGGTGAAAAATTTATAAAAAATTTTAAAAAATGTAATTTTTGCGATTTTTAAGGCACTGGATGCACCTTTTTCGGGTAGGTATGTTCCGTACATTTTTTCTACTATTCAAAATCAACTTTGCTTCAGCCACAAAATAGATATTCCGTCGGTATACGAGATATTACCATGCTTAAATATAGAAAAAGTGATAAAAATCCACCTCGAGGAAAAAAATTCGTATGGCCATTAAATTATTACTTCAGCCAACTTGACAAAACTAATGATGCAGAAGTTCAATTGTCAGAATTGAGTCACAAAGCAATGAACTGAAAAATGTTGTACTGTGTAATTAAACTAGTGACAGTCAAATTATAGTTCTATATTGCTGGCTGAACTATAATATGATTGTCATTTTATAATAAGTAAAATTGTATATTACTAAAATAAAGTGAAAAAATTATAACATTTTAGACGATAAAGGGACACTTAGTGACAATTAACTCTCCAATAGCTTACTTCTGATGGGTTAAATAACTAGTTTGTGAAGTGCTAAACTGTAAAAGTTTAAAATAACTACACTCTATGTTGCATAGAGTCACTAAAGTGACTATTGACTTCTCACCAGATTACCTTGGATATATAAGTATAAAGTAACCTCTTGACTGACTTCTCTGCCTTATAGCACAAAATCACCAAAATATAATTTCATTCGAAAGCAATTCATTGTTTAATTTTGGACGAACAAAAAACATGTATTTTAGATTCTTTACCGAAATTGTCTGCAATATACATATGTCCATAATAACGCCAAAAATACGATTTAACTACGAGGAAGTGGTCTTGAACAATGTAAAAACAAACAACAGCAATCATAGCTATCTGTCATTTATTCTCACTTTGTTATTGAACACTATAGTGTAAACAACTAAGATTTTTTTGTTTCCAAAATGTACCAACAAAGCGTCATATGCAGGAAGTTTAGCTTTACTCCTTTAATGCAGATGAAACACACCGTTTGCTCACCATAGCTTATGGTCTGTTTCATCGGTTTCAACGTGCGAGAGATGGTTTGTGCGGTTCAGAAGTGGTGATTTTGACACGGAAGACAAAGATCGCCCAGACCAGCCAAACAATTTTGAAGACCAAGAATTGGAGGCATTACCCCATGAGAGTTGTTTTAAAATTCAACAGGAGCTTGTTAAATCTTTACGAGCTACTCAAGCATCAATTTGAAAATATTTGGGAGCAGCAGCAGGGAAATTGGGTACCATACCCATTGAAGCCGGGAGACCTTGAAAGATGATTTTTCAAAGCCAAATATTTATAGCGCTAAGTTAATGCTCCTCATTTGATGGGAGCTCCTCATTATATTATGAGCTGCTGAAATCTGGCCAGACCATCAGAGGGAAACTGCAAATGATTCGTTTGAGCATTTGCCAAAAAAAAAGCATTCGGCCAAACATGAAACAGTAATATTTCATCATGACGACGCTAGGCTACATGTTGCAATACCTTTTAAAAAGTATTTAGAGTAAAGTGGTTGGGAGGTTTAGCCTCACCCAATTTGTAGTCCGGTACGTGACCCGTCCGGTTACTATTTGTTTCGATCGATGCAGAACGCTCTCTCTGGGATACACTTTACTTCAGAATAGAGTATCATATTTTGACTTGATTCGTTCTTGGCCTCAAAAGATGAGCAGTTTTTTTGTCCGGAATCCATATGTTGCCAGAAAGTTGGGAAAAGTCCATCGCTAATGAATAAATTTATATTGTACAAATGGCTAAAATTTTGAAAAAAATCCCACATTTTTAAGCCATACAGGATTGGTGGTGATGGGTTAAGAAAGGCAACTAAACATTTGTTTTATACTAAAACTAAAATTGTCCCTGTATCATTGTTTTCTTTTCTACTTAAATTTATATAAAAGTAAATGTAGTTTTGTTTTTTTTTTCTGTCAAATTTAATTTACTTTCCATTGCCAGAAATAACTTTATTTAGACAATAAATTGAGCATAACAAAATTCTTGACAACAGAACAACAGCAAAATGTTTTTGTTGGACACCAATACCAAACAACTATATACAAACACTTACACTTACACATACTCCATTACCCATTCACACACAACTAAACAAATATAAAAACAAACACACAACACACAGACACTCACTCATACTAAGGCACAAAGGAAATGAAGAATAAAAACAAAACTTTTACAGAAAAACACTTGATTGTATTTTAAATGTATTTCCGTTTATATTTGGCCAACACTTCTAAATCTAAACTTGGCAGGCAGGCACAAGAAAAAATACCAAAAATACTAAACTTTAAACAAACATAATAAAACAAATGCGTTTATAAAACCAACAAAACATTTAAACAACTTTAAGGTTTTAGCTAAAAACATTATTTAATGAACTTTAATAAATTATTATTTTAGCTCACGTTTTTATCTAAATAAAAAATCCTTCAAACTTTTATTCAATTGTCTGTTTTAATAAAAATAAAAATATTTTTTTTTAAAAAACCACTCACTAAAGAATACATTCAGACAGTTATACTGCTAACAGAGTTTACCTTTGAATCCAAAAAATAAAAAAAAATTATATGGTTTTCAGTTTTTTTTTTAAAAAAAAGAGGAATTTCTCCCTCGTCCAAAAACTCATCACGTAACGTGCCAACTGCTATTTTTGTTTTTATATCTTCCACTTGAATGAATTTTCATGAAATTTCCGCTTTTTTATTTGTTATTTCTGTTGTTTTTGTCTTGTATCTCCTAAATACTTACATTTATTTCATACCTATTAGTTAAGCTTTACGCCATGCTATGATTTGCTTTTGTTTTTTGGTAGATATTATCATCTAGATGGAATAAAATAAAAATAATAGAATTAGATTTAACTAAGTGTTCATTAGTTTGTATGCAACATATATCCACTTCAGCGCTTTAAGTTGGGTAATATGGACAAAATAAAAGTTAAATTATTTAGCTGTACAGAATTTTAAATATTCTTTTAAGTTTTCCATTTCTGCTAGTAATTTTTGTAGTGCAAAGAGAAGTTATTCGGCTACTTTTTAAATTTGGCTTTATTTTACTGGTAATCTAGTCTGAAGTTAATTGCCACTTTAGTGTCTGGAGTCTTTAGTAATCCATGGCTTTAGTAATCTACAGTGTACCGCACTTTAAATCTATTACCTTTTCAAGTTTTTAGCTTTAATTTTCAAACACTGCTTATTGGTTGAGGCCAAAAACGTAGCACGCCAATATCGGATTCTCCCAGAGAGAGCATTCTGCATCGATCGAAACAAGTAGTGGTCGGATGGAGTGAATGATGAAATATTACGGTTTATCTGGCCGAATATTCTGGGCGTTTTTCGGCCAATGCTTGCTTCAAACCAATCAGTTACTTGCATTCTGTACAGTTTCCCTATGATGGTCAGGTCAGATTTCAGCAGCTCATGATAGAAAGGACCCTTTTGATCCCACTAAATACAGACAATTACCTTAGCGCCATGGATATTTGGCTTTGGTGTCGATTATGGTTTTCTGGGCTTCACATACGTTCTCTTACGCTTCGGGATATTGTAATGGATTCATTTTTTATCGCAAGTAATGGGTCGGACATGGGGAGAATTCCAAAACGTTTGTATGCAATGCAACCTTAAAAATTGGAGCGTTTCTTAATGCAACCGTGTAAACTTTGATAATGTTTCATATAGCAAAATGTATGAAAAAGTAAAAACAGGCAGTATGCTAAGTTTTTTTTTTAAATTTTAACTACGCGTTTGCTTGCTTTGTTTTGATAAAGATATGACTGCATTGCATACAGATGTTTTGGAATTCACCCATGCTAAATCATCTTTCAAGATCTCTGTCAATTCGTAGAGTATCAAATCTCCCTGCTTTTGGATGAATCCTGATCCCAATAATCTTGAAAGCTTTTGTTGTGCTTTACAACAATCTTCATGGAGTAATGCCTCCAATTCTTGGTCTTTAAACTTTTTTTGGCTGACCTGTGCGATCTTTGTCTTCCGTGTCAAAATCTCCACTTCTCCACCATAAGGTTTGGTGTGCTTCAGCGTCACTTTTTTTTAAATTAAAGAATTGAAGCAAAACTTCCCGCATATGAAGCATTATTAGTACAAAATTCGACATTTTCGAAGCACGGAAAAAATATGTTGTTTTAATTACTATAGATATATACATAAGTACTCGTTTAATAAAACATTTTATATTATTTTCAAGTGTCCTTTTATAACAAAATAAAGACAAAATAAATATGTAAATTTAAGACTTTCTTAGCAGTTATTTTTAAAAGACATTTTATTTTTAACTAGAATTCAACTCAAAATAACTGGCTTATTTCTTGTTTGTCATGTCATTTTATTGTTCATACATGTATGTTAAACTGTTGACAATTTGACATTTAAGACAGTTCTATAACAATGATAATAACAATATTATGTGAAAATGCATATAAAGAGGTTCATTATTATTGTTATTATTTCTCTTTGGAAAAGTAACATTGTTGATACCTTAAGATATGCCATGAAAAATATAAAAATTCAATGATATAAAGTGCGTGTATAAAAATGGTAACACACACACATTGATTAGTAATATATTTTGCCAATAAAGCTATCTATTTTTACTGCTGAAAATATATATGTAGATATAATGCTTCTAGGTGTTTTTGAAAGTGGTTGGGAATAGTAAAAGTAGTTCGTTATAAACAATATTCTAATCCAATTTCCAAAATCCAATTTTACTTCATTTTGGTTTTTCATCTATTTTCTGAAGTATTTAATCTTTACTTCATTCAACTATTTAAAAGGTACATTTTTTATTGAGGCACCCCTAACTTTAACCCTCTAATGCCCAAGCATACCCAAGACACTCATCGCAAAAATTCCAATAAATGCAAATATAACTGATTCCGCATTTCAAAAGCTCTACTATTACATAGTTGCTAAAAATGCACTTAAATTATTTTAAAAAGCTTTCAAATCTTTTGAAATTAAATATCAGTTATATTTGCATTTATTGGCATTTTGCGATGAGTGCCTTGAGGCATGCTTAAGCATTAGAGGGTTAACCTACCATTGCATAGGTATTTTTTATAGCCTATCTTTAGGTAAAAAATAAATTTAATCAGAAATGGTTGCAGTATTATTCATAGAAGTTCTACAATGAATTGAGGGATAGTGAATTATTAAGGTTTTAATTTCAATAAATGCAGTTTAGAGAATTTCTTATTTATATAAGACTATTTTTCATATTCATTTATCTTTGTTTTTCAAATCAAATCTTATTACATTCCTATTAAAATTGTATCTTTGCAATTTCTTTAATCTTTGTAATATATCTGATTTTATGCTTCACTAAATAGTTTTATTGTCATTCCCCAAAAGTATACTTTAAAAAATCAATCAAATTTATTTATTTTACAAAGCATCAACTTTCTTCAAAAGTTTTTCTTTTAACAAAACTATTTCTCATTGTAATTTTGTGTGTCTTTCAATTTTAATTTTTTTCTCGTATTTCCCTTTCAACTTGAATTAATCCCCCTTAAGTATGCTACATTTATTTTCACATCTTCTTTCATTTGAATTTTTTGCTTGAGCTCATCATCTTTTTATTTTTATTTTTTTTTTTTGTGTGAGAATGAGTGAATGTATTTGTTTGACTATCATCCTTTTTGAAGTTGTTAAACATCAACACCTCAATAAAGATTCTCATTTAAATAATAATATCAAAGTTCAAAAGAAAATTATCCTTAACAAGTTTAGTAGACTTTAAAATTAACGAACTCAATAACACAAGTTACAGAAGCCAAACAGCCAGTCATACAGAAAGACAACAAAACCAAACAAACTACCTTCCTTCCAAATCATCATGTAGATTGTGTCAGTCAATGTTTAGGTAGAAAAACCCACATTGCTGCGATACAAACAGGCCACTTGTTTTGCTAATCAAGCGGAAATTTATAATGAGGATCAAAATAGGAAAAAAGCGTGAAGTTGTTATAAGGAGATGATATTTTGCGAACAAAAAATAAAGCTGTAAATTAAATTGAAACCTTAATGTAGGAGTAAGGTGTATATTATTGAACATATTTTGTGCTGCATAATTTTAAGGGTAGCAAGGTATTAAATGTTATAGCATAATATTAAGGGGTACGGAAATATGATGTTTAATGTTTATGAATATATTTTAAAAGAGACAAATAAATCATCCTGTAAATAACATTTTGCTATAAGTTGGGCTCTGTAAGTGTATTCCAAATGAGATCAGTGGAAAATGAACGCGGACTATTAGTAGACCAAAAGGACTTGGTAAAATTAAATAAACTATTGTTTGAGTTTCTGAACTCATATTAAAAAGCTAAACGTTGAATTCACTATATGTTATAAACCTTTAATTTGATTAATAAATTCAGGCCCAGAATGTGCTGAATATTCTTAACTGCGTGGTTTTTCTTGGTCTCTCCTTAAGTGTAAGGAAACAACTTTTTCCCTAAGTATAATTCTTACCATGTTAAGCCCTTGATCTAACCATATCAATTACAATTTCCTTTTCCTTTAAAATCTTTCTACTCCAAAAAACTCTGTCATAAATTATAACAAAATATAAAGAAAAGAACTACAACTATAAAATAAATCACACTATTTACCCCTGCTTTAGCAATGAAATAAATAAGTATACAGTCAATATATCTTAGTTATTTACTGAAAATAACTTCTTTAGCAAATAATTTAAACTAGTCCTAAGAGACTGTAAAAGACCTTTTTCTATTGTTATCCTGACTGGAAAAACAACACGAGCATAATAAGATATACAACAGCAACAACAACAACAAAAAGAAGGACAAAACAAAAAGTCAACTACTTGCAAGAGAAGTATCAACAAATTAGAAACAGATACATACAAGTTACAGTTTCCTTAACTAAAAGTTATTGAAGCATACTTTTAGGTAAATAATAAAATGGTAAATAAGTATGAAGTCATCGTGCCTTTGCCGGCAAGATAAAATGTATCATATTTACAGCAAATACAGAACAAATTGACCAAAGCTTAAAAATAAATAAAGTCAAAGGAAGAAAAATTTAAGAAAAATATACTGTATGTATATAAGCAGGACATTCTTACAAAATGGAATTTAGCAACAAAATCATAACAAACACTCTTGTACTTTGCTACTTAGTTTCTTTATATTCTACGACAAAAAAGATAAAGTTTATACAAAATGAAAAGAAATACCAGGAAACTTTAGTTTCCTCTCCAAATCTTTTATAAAACACAACACAGTATTTTATTCACACACACAAAAAGCAGGCAAATGAAAACTGAAAAAAACCCAGCTAATTCTTTTATATGCAAATATAAAAGAAAATGGCAAGTGTAAATGTTTTTTAGAGTCCATTCACTAAAAAAAAATCCTTCCCTTTTTCCAGTTGCCCCCAAAATAAAAATAAAAGAAAACAAATAGAAACGTATATATTTATATAAAGGATGAAAAAGAAATGAAATGAACAACAACTATCTAAAATTGAAATCGTGTTGTTGTACAATTGCTCTATAAAAGCCAGATGAAAGTGGTGGCAAAAAAACCAGACTGCAGTGTTGGTATAGGGCGTAAAAAAAAAAACAAATTTAAAAGTGTAAATTTTTTTTCAGTTCCCAACAAAAGTCACGTTCAATTGCAGTAAAAGCTAGCAGGATATCAATTTAGAATATCCCCCCAAATATTGTACACCAAACTAAATGGAAATATATAATAATAGTTGTTTAAAAATCACAGGGGGAAGAAAAATACACAAATACTATGCAAATATCAAGTAATATAAATGATATTTAAATGTGTGCAAACACAAATGCAGGAAAAGTGAAAGAATTTTTGATACCATTTGATCCACCAATACACGTGATGAATGAGTGCTATATTCTGCTATGCCAAATCTATATATATCTTCATGGTGTACTTTAAGATAAAGATTAAAATATTATTTGAAAAAATATTTTTTTGTAAAAATTTTTAAATTTTATGTCTGAATTTTGGTAAACAAAATCGAGTTAGTCGTGAGTTTTAGCTTATATCTCAGCCATTTCTGGGCCCATTTTAAATACAAACTTCAACAGGACTATACCCGATATAATCATGTTTGTTGAATTCGGCTTTCACGTACTTCGCTACAATCCAGAATATTCATACTTTATGGGGTCGCATGTGATTGTCGAAAAACAAATGCCGCCACAACGTGTCACTTTTTTGGGCTCATTGAATCATTCATCTTCGACAATGATGTTGGTCAACTGTTAGTGGATGAAATTGGAGCGCACGACATGTGGTTTCAACAAGACGGTACCACACTTCTTAAAGCCGGAGAAACAATTCAATTACTACATGATACATTTCCTGTAATTGCACTCTCTCATTTGGCTGATCAGAATTGTTCATACTAGATTTTTATGGGATTATTTGAAGTAAAATTTTTATACCAGAACTCCAACCCATTCTTCCTCCATTGAAGTAGGAATTTAAACGCTATATCTACGTAATTCATATTTATGATTAATACGTCCATTACTTTTTGAATAAAATACAGGTTTTGGATAAAAACTTATTTTATTTTTCAACATAGTCTCCATTGAGCTCTATTCACTTTGACCAACATTTCTCCAATTTTTTTTTATCCCTTCCAAAAAATAAGATTTATCGAGGTCCTCAAAATAGGTATTTTTTAGAGATGATTTCATCCTTGAATTTAAGTCTCTTTCTGCCGAAACATTTCATCAGAATTGGAAACAAGAAATAGTCATTCCATTCTAAATTCGGAGAATATGGCGGATGAGGGAGTTTTTCGTGACCTAATTCATTTTTGCTGCGTATTTGTGTATTTTTTTGTGCACCCGATTGTGAGCAAATATGGCAGCCATCTTGCTGAAAGCTGTCTGATACCCAAGTGATCATTCAATATTGAAACCACTCAACCATGTGAGATGCCACAATCTCTCGCACTTTCAACTGAGCGTCCAGAACGTTTGGAATCTTCTGTGTTTGTACGGCTACAATGAAATTCAGTTATCCACTTTTTACCATTGAAATTAATTGTGCAGAGGTCCCATAGTATTTATCAAGATTAGCCTATATTTTAGTGATGGTTTTTTGCTGAGAAAAATAATGCTTAGGTAATGCAGGCGCGGATCCAGGTCAACCATTTGGGGGGGGTTTAATTCAAATTTGGTCTACATTTTTCTTTGTATTCCTTTTTTTATATGAAATCTTTTCGGTTTTGGGGGGGTCAAATTTCCTATTTCACCCCCTCTGGATCCGCACCTGGGTAATGAGTATTCGAAATTCACGTTTTTCCAATTTCTCTTCAAGTATCGAGGTAGTCTGATATCAGTGGCCGTCAAACACAGGTTGTTCAAATTTTAACAGAATTCAACTGACAGATGCCTATTGATAGGAACAGTGTTTCCTTTTCAGTTAAGAGCTGGCGAATTTATTGACCCACCCTCGTCAAGGAAAATTTTCACCAGCAAAGACTTGGATCCCATTTCACCGATGTGTACTTCTAAATAGTTGATAGTTTTTCAGTGGCTATGAATGCCGACCACTGTACAAAAGTATCCAAAAGAACAGTTTCTGAATTAAACGAAAATTTTTTATTTTTTTTTTAATTTTTCATTTGTAGAAATTATATTCTTTAATTTGCTGACCTTAGGACTTCAGGCAGCCGTCCAAAACCTTCGTCTTGCACAGCTCACTTGGGTCCATTGGTTGTTCCCTTTGTTGCTTGCAGGCCATATTATAACAAAATAACTTGTATAAATATAATTTCAAAACCTTAAAACTTCGAAGACACCTTAAAAGGAGAAAATATGTACAATTCGATCTCTAATTTTATGAATATTTGTCATTGTTTAAGTGTAAAAATTAGCATTGCATCATTAAATATATTTAGAAAATACATGTCGTTAGTTTAGTTTGCAAATATGATTAGTCACTTTTAACAAATTTTACACCTAAAAGATTTTTAAAGACTTTTGTTTTAAATATTTTAAAAATTTGTTAATGCAGTTTATTTACTTATTTGGTATGATAAATAACACAACAATATAACTCTTTTATCGGACTTTTCTTATTCCTATTTTGAATTCATAAGTGGCCTTTACGCATTTTCTTATAAAATTTATTTTTCAACTCTGTACTTTGATTTACAGTTTAAATTTTTGTCCTCAAAAGTCAATATAACAACGTTTTTAATTTCCATAGTCAAGAAGATAATAAATTTAAACATAATCCATTATTTCCTTATTAAATTGATGATTTAGGTTTTTTGGTTAAATTATTCATTGAAGAAACTCAAAATTAATACAAGTTTGGGACTTCTATACATTTGATAGCGTAATTATCAAATCAATTTGATTGAAATATCTGCAATTTTGAAAAAAATGGACTTAGCATTTTTGCAAACTACATTACAACAACGATAAAAATCAAATTAATTCAAAAGTTTCTTAAGTCAACATTGTATTTTTACTTATTTGAGCGTTTTGTATTTAAATCTTAATTTTCATAAAAAGTGGACTTAGCTCGTTTGCTCATTAAGCTAACTATTTACCATACATTTCTTTACTACCGGCTCAACTTAGAGAAATTTATATAGTAACCGTAAATTTTCAGATCCATTTTGATAAACGTCTTTACTTTAAATATGCCTGGTTACCTTTGCCAACAATTACTTCAAAATCAACCACATTATAACTCATCTCAGGCATACTAATGTGGTCAATACGGAAAAAACAAACACTTAGATAAATAAGCTGTGTATAAATAAATAAAAAAAAACCGACAACCGACAAAAACAATTTTCTACATAAACGCACTAATACCTGTAAAATGTCAACACATACATTAACTCATTCTTATACTTTTTTTTACGCAGCCTTTTAACAAAATCCTCCTACCATATGGCAAAAAAGCCCCTTAAAATCTTAAGCATTTAAAAAAACAAACTTAAATTGTCGATAAAATTGCAAAGAAACAAACGTTGGTTTACTGTTATCGAAGCAAACAGACTATAACAAGAGCAGAACAAAAATGGCAAAAAGATCCATACGGTTGGTCAAATAATTTATAAAAAAAAATCTCATACCTTGCCATTAGAACAACAGGATGAAACAACATTTTAAAATAAATATCGAAAAGTGTCAAAGGAAAACTTAACAACAAAAGCAATAACAATGAAAAAATAAAACTGAAAAGTGGAGATGAAAAACAAATACAACCATTCAATACTTTTACTTACTTATATTGAGTTGACAATTTGAAAAGCAATTTAAACAAACAAATAATAAAGAAAGAGAAAAAAAGGAAGAAATATTTTGCTCTAATGGCACAATGGGGATGGATTGGTTATAAGAACGACTGTTAGAAGAATATAAAATAAGAATGTTGACAGGGTCTTAAGAATAAGAGGAAAAATAGCAAGAGCAAAAAAAGTAAAAGGACCCTGTTATTTTTATATTGAACACTAAAGATAACTGACCACATGATTAAATGTTTGCCAAAGACACTTTAATCCTGCTGCATGGAGCAAGGAAAAGAGAAGATAGAAAAAATAAATAAACAAATGACAAAAACAACATTAGTTTAAATAAACAGAAGGATGTGAAAAGTAAAATTAAAAAAAGGAAGTTGATTCTGACAGACTCAAAGAAATCTCTACAAATATCATTCCATTAACGAAAAATTATTGAAAGGTATTGCTTTGTAGGTTTAGGTAAATTTATTTTTCACTTTTTTGACCGACTTGTATTATTATTTCCCCCGCAATCGTTTAAAAAATATCAAATTAACGCAATAATACAAAAATAATTATACACTAAACTGGTTTATTTATCCGAGAATGTCATCTTTGACAGATAACTGAATATTGTGAAAAGGTTGTTTGACCTAAATAGCTAATTAAAATTGTATTTGTTACCTACACTTTAATGAACTCATATTACAATTCCGCTCCGGTAGGGTCCCACCTAAAGAAAACATGAACAAAATGGAGATGACTTTTTAATAATAATGGAAAATAATTTTAATGGAATTTTCTATAACCCAAGATGATTGTAGACATAATAAAGAACAACCTCATATGGCAAAATAAATGAAATAATTATATATTTATAAAGCAAAAAAAAATATATTATTGCCACTTCTTTACTTCACTTTTTGTTTTAATAAATTATTAAAAATTCGATTTTCCTTTGGCAGTTTATTTGTATTTACTGCTGACATATACAACCCTTTTTTAATCAACCAGACCAATCACTGAAGTGTAAACAATCAAATTTAAATTAAATGCTAGTTGATTGTTTAGAGACTCTCAAGAACTTTCCATTTTTTTCAGTTTTCCATTTGCTCAATTTTATTATTTTAACTTTCCATTTTTTTCAGTTTTCCATTTGCTCAATTTTATTCTTTGTTTTTTTTCTTCTATTATTTCTGGGTTTCCTTTATGTATTGTGTGTCCATTATCTCAAGCAAATAAAGACCCAAAAATTCTAAGAAAGTTTTCTTAATTTTCCCTAAAAGAATTGTCTAAGACAAAAGCTATAACAACTGTAATAGAAGATTTCATCCGGAGACTAATTGTTTTTGTTTTGTTGCTTACAAAAACCCCAAATGTTTATCAAACTGTCTACAAATAAATAATTTTACATTTATTTGTTTTATAAAGACCCAAAATAATTGTGTGCTTCGAAAAGGGAATAATAAATATTCAATTAGACATAGTTTTTGAGTAAACAAATTTATAGTTTTCAACAGCAGTTGAACAAAATTAAGAAATTGTGAAAATTTATACCAGAAACGAAATACTGAAATAATATAGCACATATTTAAATCGTGTTCTATTTTATTTTGTGTTCTAAAACACACATTAAAATTTGTAGCAAAATAACGCAACTGGTTGCGTATGATTTATATTAATTTTACTTAAACTTCATAAAAACTACTCATTTAAACTAGTAAATAATAACTCAAGTTTACACGATTTTTGTTCATGATGTGAGACATATATGGGTTTCTTTTTTAGGACGTCCAGGACGGCCCTATACAAGGTCCCCTCAGGAAATTACTTGAACATTCTTAATTGGCTTATAATAATTAATATCCTGATGAAATTGGACTTAACAATTTGCAATTGACCCTACCCCGAATTTTGTGCCAATAAAGCGTTTGTGATACCCATAGAAATACTATTCCCTTATGCTGAAAATTCGTAAATAAAGTGAGAATAGTTTCCCTCCCTAATTTCGTTGATTTAGTGATTCCTGTGGTACCCGAGGGAACTAACCGGTACTTCTAATAAATCTGATCATATTTACTAGTGACACATCTCTGAGACAGTCCAGATCATGGAAAAGAGCTCTACCAAGATGTAGCAGTCTTGTAAGGCTGGGCATTGACATAGAAGGTGCTGTACCGATTCCTCCTCCTCTTCATCTAAACAATTTCTACAATAGCTATAACGTGGGTAGCCCATACGTTCCGACATATGTCCAATCATATAGTGCCCAGTAATTATACCCGTAAGAAGCCTAATCGAATTCCTGCTAAGAGACAAAAGAGTCCTAGTTCTATCCTCTGTCAGTTTGGGCCAGAGCATTCTGGATATTCTACAAGTGATGATATTTGACCACTTGAGTTTCATCTCGCTCAAAGCCCATTCATCTATCAATTTCTGTCATCAGGGGAGTGTGAATATCCCTTTGCGCTAGAGATACGTCCAGGGACGAACCGTTGGTTCAGATACTTCATTTCCCCGGATGCCCTCGTGTCCTAGAACCCAAATCAACTCGACGTGATGTTGTGTCAGTTGTGCCAGTGATTTGATACAATTGAGAAGACATTTCGACCTGATCACGTTGGAGTTAAGAGCCTTGATTGATGCAAGGCTGTCCAAGTAGATATGTATAGTTGAATTTTCGAGATTCAGTTCCCGGATTCTTCTTGCGGCTGTATCGATGGCATAAATCTGCAGGTATCGGGTAATCGAATAGACATCAAAAGGTCCAGCTCATCTGAGAAGATTCCCGAGCCCGTGCCTCTTTCTGTCTTTGAACCATCAGTGTAGGTAGATTGATATCACGTCATCCCTTAGGACACAGTTCGCGGCCCAATCATCCCTTGTCGGTATTCTGATCTTAAATGTTCTATCAAAATTCGGTGTAGGTATTATGTAGTCCGTTTCCCGCACTATGATTGGCCTGCCTATCTTTTTTAGGATGGTGCCATGACCAATACGATCATGCTTCAGTCCGCTCGACTGTTTAAGTCGTAGAGCAGACTTAGCAGAAATGCATTTGCTATATATATCAAGGCGAGTTATATTTAGCATCGTCTCTAGACTGGTCTGAGGGGTGGAATTCATATAGCCAGTAATTGCAAGACATGCTAATCTTTGCACCTTGTTTAGAATAGAAAGGTGAGTCTTAGTGTCTACCAATCTCCACCAAACAAGAGCCCCATAGGTCAAAATAGGTTTTATGACCGCGGTGTACATTCAGTGTACAATGTATGGTTTAAGACCCCATCTCTTCCCAAAGGTTTTCTTGCATATATAGAAGGCACTTAAAGCCTTCTTCATTCGACTCTCAGCATTACGTTTCCACGAGAGCTTAGAGTCCAAAATTACGCCAAGTTATTTGGCTTCGCTTGAAAACTTCAGAGAAGTACCATCCAGTCGTGGAGGTCTGAAATCTGGAGTTTTATATCTCCTGGTGAAAAGAACCAGCTTGGTCTTGGCAGGGTTAACACCTAGACCGTTTTCCTTGGCCCATGATAGCAGAATGCTGAGAGCTGATTCCATGAGTACACTTATTGTGGGAAGAAACTTCCCTTGAATAAGAAGCACAACTTCGTCAGCATATGCGACTACTTTGGTACCTAACCTGCTGAGCCTAAAAGGATTTTATTTACGACGAGATTCCACAGAAGTGGAGAGATGACACCACCTTGTGGTGTGCCTCTTGTCACAACTTTCCTTGTCCTATCGAAATTGGCTTGATTCGTTCTTGGCCTCAAAAGATGAGTAGTTATTTTGGCTCGGAATCCATATGTTGCCAGAAATATGTCATGTGTCAAAATAAAAGCTAAAAATATTTAAAAAAAATCCCGCATTTTTAAGTCATACTCCCATTATATTTCAATCAATGAACAAAAATAAAACAATAACTTTAAAGTAATAACTTTATAAATATTATTTATAAAGTAACAGTGATCTAAAAATATTGCCAAAATTTTCCTATTAATATTTCACAACAAATCAATTATTTTCTAAATATTAAATAAACGAAAATGTCAATTATAATTTTGAATGAAAAAAAAAACCAAATTTGTAAATATTTGCAAAAAAAAAGAAAACAATTTTAATCAAATTGAATTTATTTGTTAGCCTTGATTTTTGTTTTTCATAAACACAACAATTCGTATGCTACCACATGTTGCCACACGACCAACATGAGCAAAAAGAAACTCGTGTTATAAAAAATAATTTATTACAACATGTTTTCATAACAAACAAATGAATATTTATGTTAAACAAACCAAAAAAAAAAATAAATATTGTAATTTTCATTTCACATGAAATCATGAAGAGAAAAAAACAATCAAGTAGAACTCAAACCTACACACAAATTGTTTAATTTATTTATTACATTTTTTTACATACATATTTTCTACTTCCATTTGAAATACCTAAAAAACTTTATTATAACAACAACATCCTTAAAATGCATGTTTATGTCATACTAAAAACAAAATGCAATTATTTAAGCTTGAAATTCATTTGAGTTTTAGAACAAAAAAAGAGAAACTCAGTAACAACTGTCAAGCATCTAGAGTATGTGCTGTGTCGGCCGTTTGACGATCAGACTAAAGTAAATCCGATTTAGTTTTTAAGTTTTAGGCACACAAACTCACACTTTTTTCCATACATCTGTACATATTTGCTTCGTTCTACCTATGGGATGGAAATATGCTATAACTACAAAAACAACAACGAAAAACCAGTAGTTTAAGAACAACAAAACATCAACAACAATTGTATGTAAACAAAACAGAAATTGCTAGAATTGTTTTTGCAAACTAAAGGGTCAAGAGATTTTTACTCATACTGGCCGTAGTTGCTGTCTATGTTGTAATGTTTGAGTATAAACATGTAGGACGGTTGTATTAGTTTATTTTCTAGTTGCAACATTACAACAATAATTGTTACAACAACTACAACAATAATAATACAAAAATAAACAGGACACCGTAACTAAAGGTATGTGCATACATATTGTTGTTGTTTTACTTACTACCTACATTCACTAGTAAAATGTTTTCTATTTTGATAAACATTTATTTTCTTGTTGTATGTTAGTTACTGGACTAAGTAAGCAGGAATAGTGCGCGAGAAAAATATTCATATACTTGATATTTTTAGGGTGGTAATAATGTAGAAGCAATTTCAAAAGATTTTTACATATTTGTATTCTTAAGAAACATCATAATATACAACTTTTATTTATATTGAAGGTAACTTTAGCGAATTGCTGATTTGTCTTCGCTCAGCTCAGATTTTTGAAATAAATTTGGTTTGCAGTTGACCTAGAGGGACCAGACTCTTCAGCATGGCATTGTCATTGAAGACATTTGTAATTTTTGACACGTCTCAGATCTAACTGATCTTGTTCAGTGTTAATTACTACAATACTGGTGCTAGTTATTATAGCCACATTGTGCAAGAATATAAATAAATTTGTCACTGCGTTTGTAATTTCTATATTCTGGATCGTTATAGAAGAGTCGAAATAGACATTTCTGTCTGTCCGTCTATCCTCCTGTATATTGAAATCAACTTTCCAAAGCCGCCACATAATTTACATAAATTATTCATATATATCCGCTATAGTCCCGGTTTAGTTGCTATTTAAATTCGAGAAAATCGTTCAAAAAATGTGATATAAGCAAAAAACAACGACTACCTCGATTTTCGACATATTTTTTTCTATGTATATCTGGACTACTAGTTCATTAATATAGACAATACACAGAAAAAAATTACGACAAATCAATTGTCATAGTAATGACCAAATTCGTCAATACAATTAATTTTTTAATTAAAAATGCACCAACAATGGATTTTGTAAATATAAAAAAAATTTGTTACTTAAAGTTGTTAACACTCAACAATATTTTTTAACTACTATTTTATTGACCTTTCTATACTAAGAAAAACAATAAAGGGTTTACTTAAGTGGTTCTTTATTAATAATTACAAGTTTTTCTTGAAAATGACATTGAAAATGGAGTTTTTCTTGGTTCTACGCTAAGCCATTTCATCCCAATTTTATTGGCTAAGTTATATTATTTAAGTCGGGCAATCGTGGATATAATAGAACGTGGATCTAATGGTTGTAATTCAGGTATTGACTTTGGATTCGGTTATAGAGGAGAATGCATTGGAGCAACGACACATGTGATGGCTGTATAATTTTTTATTATGTTGGATGGAATCTTGCATTTTATACAGATTTATTCAAAGATGATCAATCGTATTTGCTATATTTCTTGTGAAGGACCATTGTACGCTCTTTCAGATTTGTACGTGAACCCTGTTGAAAAAATATCTCTTTAAACGATTTTTCGCTTAAAAGTTACAACAACTTATTTAATAAACATACCTTGTATATTTTTCTTTAACAATTCGCGAAAATTTCCAATTCAAACAATTAATATTTTATTTATAGATTTTTATTTTAAAGTTTACAATTTAATTTTTCTTTTTGACATTTTTAATTTATTAAAATTAATTATTTAACAAAAAAATACTTGATAAGAAAATAATAAAAATTGTTGATATAACATTTTACAAATAATTTAATTAAAAAAATTGTTACAAATGTTAACCAAGTGTTTACAATTTTTTTTTAATTATTTAAGAACTGTTGTCATTTTTTTCTGTGTATGATAGACTTTTCAAAGCAATTCTGACTTTTAATGAGAGTTAAAATCGAAAAATAGGTTTTAACCCGATTTGTTTTCATCAATACATCCGCTCGGTTCGGTTGCTATTTAAATTCGGGAAAATCGACCAACCATGAGTATAAGCAACTTAGCGACCTAGCTCTCTAATATAGACAATATGGGTACCTACTTAATAATAGAACTTTGCAAAGACTTATATAACGCCATAGTAGGTCGGACTTCTCTCTGCGTTACAAATGACCCAAATATATACAGCCCAATTATGAATAAAAAATTCCGCGTGAGTTTGTTCCCCGGTAGTTTTTTCCCATTGAATTCGAATAGGAAAAATGAGAAAAGGGAGAAAACTCCCTGGGAATTTTTATTCGTAATTGGGCTGATAAATTGAAGTCGTCCAAGTGATCAGACATTGGTGACAATTACTGTCTATAAGAGATACATTTACTACTTGCTTAACTCTTTGCGGTTTAGTGGTCACTTTACTAACCACCTTTTCTATAGTCTTTAAAACATTGTTTATTGGCATTTTGTTAACAATTATAAACAAGAACACACAAGTTCTTGAGAACACTTTGAAAATTAAAATACTATACATGATTTACCAAACAACATTTTGGAAGTAGAATTAGAATAGTTTAGCTATTTTGAAACTACATATTTATTAAAATTTGTCCAAATATGCCACGTTACCTTGCTTTACTATTGAGGAAAATTTAAATTTTATTTAATACCCAGCAAAAACTGCACATTAAATTTTAAATGCAACTAATTCCTTAATACATTATTTTGTAAGACATCATTATCAAGACAAATATAAATCAATATATGATTCCGCACCAAAATAACTGCTCATCTTTTGAGGCCGAGAACGAATCAAGCCAATTTCGGATATTCAGTTTTGAAGTGAAGCGTATCCCAGAGAGGGTGTTCTGCATCGATCGAAACAACCAGTAGTCGGACGGTGCAGTGCTTCCCAACCACTTTTTTCGAATCAGTTGCGTTCGGTACAGATTCCCTGTGATGGTCTGGACAGATTTTAGAACATTACCTAATGATTCGGTTCAGAAATGATTCAGACATACAAAAATGTCTTTCAAGGTCTCTCAGCTTCAATTCGTATGGTATCCAATTTCCCTTTTGGATGAATCCCGTTGCTCGCAAACGTTTTGAAATTCCTGCATGATAATTTTGCAAACTCATGTTGAGTTTAACAATAAGTTTCTTTGAGTAATACCTCCAATTGGCCTGGGCGATCTTTTGTATTCCGTGTCAAAATCACTACTTGTGAACCGTAGAAACTATCTATCGCACTTTGAAACCGATGAACACATTCACCATTAGCTTTAGTGATCAATCAGTATACCCTTCAAAATGACATATAAGTTATTAAAAATAAAAATAGCGTTCATTTTTAAGTTATACACACATTTTCTTGTGAAAGATTCTTTAAATTTTTAATGATTGGTAAATTTCATATACATTTCAGTACATTTTGTCACCGCTACCAAGTGCCCGATAATATTCAACGCCAACTGTAGGCACATGTATCTCGGTATTAATATGAAGTACGTTGGTAGCATTTTCTCTCAATGTTAATAGTATTATATGGGCATGTTGACATTTAAGAACAACTGACAGGCTTTATTTAGCCAGATGCAAAACAAAAATCCAAACATCATACACACTCAGACATTTAAGACTTAAAACACTGTCACAGTCCTGGTTAAATGAATACGTAAATGAAATGAATTGAATTTAAGTTTTGTCAGCCGAAATATAAGAAAATGTGTGCTCAAAAAGTTGTTATAGATAAGTTAAAAACCTTATTCAATTGATTTGTAACTAAATAGCTTTGTAGTAAGTCCATCTAAGACAGATATATAATACAAACAAATGTGTTTATTTTACGCATTGTGTGTAGCTGTGTAGTATAAATGAATGTATTTTGTCGGTATATTATTTTATCTCAAATTGTTTTTCTGACGTTGTTGCTGCTATTTTTTTGGGGGGCATTTCCTGTAGGCCTAGATTTAAATCAAAGTTTAAACTTTTCATACCATCTTCTTCTTGTTCATTTAACTTTTACAGCCAATTGCTATGACATTGTCTCTATTTTTGCAAGTGTGTTCAACTATTTGCTTATTTACGTAGTTACAACATACTATTTACACTGTTTGCCCCCTGTGTCTTGTATTTTCTACATTTTTTTTGAGTTGCTCAATTTCAAATGACAAGAATGCTTGTAGAGCATTTGCAAAATTTCAAAACCTAAACAGAGATGATGGTGGCACAAGTGGCAGGAGTTACACATGTCTTACATGTGTCATTTAAATAATTCCCCTTCTTGTTGGTATTTATAGATTTTAAACATTTTATTTGATTTGTATGCCTCAACTGAGGTAAAAATTAGGCTTTTTAGGCTAGAAACAGCAGTGGGCAGACAGATAATTTAGGTTCTTCTTGTCTTGTTTTTCTCTCAGTAACATTTAAAAGTAATTATGGTTTACCTTAACAAATATTTCTTTTGCGTACAGAATTAAGCCTTTTGGCCATGTAATTTAGTTAGATGAATTTTGTAGATTGATTTTACTGGAAGTAAATAATAATGGTTAATTGCGGCAGATAAATGTAATGGTGTGGAAGAAAGTAATTTATTTTCGAATAGAATTAAAGAGAAAATTGTTAAAAAAAAAAATTAAAATTCGATTACACTATGCTACATCAAAAAGACACAGAATTGCTCTGATTTATAGTAAAGGGTATGTTTTTAAGACCGATAGAACTTATTAAAGTGTTGAATATCACATTAACTGTCATATTGCGCTCAGTTTTTAACATTTATGATCAATATACTTTGGCAAATCATCATGAATAGATTAGCGCTTGAACAACGCTACCAAATTATACAAATTTACTTTTAAAATCAGTCATCAATTCGCGCATTTTATTTATCGCATAATTGCAGGGACCGTAACGATTATAAGTGATATCAAAAAAGTTATTTTGTAACAGTTATTTTGTGACTTTAAAAAAAAATAAATCCATCAACGTAAAAATGAAAGTTGGGAAGAAACTCTAAAAAAGAGTTTTAATTTTGGCGTCATGAAATAAACCTCATTTGAGGAGTTATATTTTTTCCCGTCCCGAAAATAAAACTCATTTGAGAAGTTTTATTTATTTTTCCCGTCAGAAAATAAAACTCATTTAAATCGACACTTAAAGCTTGCAGGTAGTTAGAGTTTTATTTTCGGGCGAGCAAAATAAATAAAACTCCACAAACGATTTTTTTATGACAGCTATTTAAAACTCTTGTTTTAACGAACTTTTATTTTTGAAAAATCACCATATATTCTGAAAGAGCACTTCAATACGAATCTATTGGTATTTGACAGTATAGATCTTCGTTGACTCCAACATGTAGAGTTTTTGAGTTCAAATTTTCTGGATAACGGGATTTACGGTCCCTCCATAATTGTGTTCAGCAATGTGGCTCCTTTTTGGCTTAACGAGTTTGTTAATAAACAAGACTCCGCATATGGAGTGAAACCAATCCACAACAGGCTCTACAGATTCATTTGCATCCAGAAAAATTCACCGTTTGGTGCAGTTGCCTTCAACGGACCTTATTTATTCAAAAATTGTCAATGGAGATCGTTACCATCATCATGATCAATGAATTTTTGAATGAAAACATTAATTAAATTGAACCGGGCGAGATATGGTTTCAAAGGGTTGGTGCTACGGTGACCGCAACCAACGATTTATTTCGGGAAATGGACCTGACAATTGGCCTCCAAGGTCGTGCAATTTGACACCATACCGGTTATTTCCTGTGGGGCCACGTGAACTTATTGGTCAATGCTGATAAACCAGCAACACTCGCCGTCTTAGAGGCCAACATTGTTTGTGTTATACGGCCAGCAATATTCGAAAAAGTCTTAATCCAATTGATCATTCGAATGAAAAAAAATAAAATTAAAATTAGCTTTTCATTCAAGTTCTATCGGGTTTAAAAAAACATTATTTACTTTTTTTATTAGCAAATGTATGGAAATAACGTTATTCTTTAAGTTACAACTTCAAATAATTATAAGAATATTGTTTTGAAATCGATTTTAAAATAGTTTATTTTGTACAAAACAAATTTGTTTCACCTTTAGATTTGAAATTCGGTTGAGAAATGACATATTTTCGTTGGTTTAAGTTTTAAAAAACTCAATTTTTTCAACAAATTTTAATTTTCTCCACACTCAAGTTGATTATGAGGCAGTAAAGTATTGTTTTTTTAATTTTACAGTCCGTTTGAAAATACATCTGACCCGATCAAGAAAAACTGAGTACACAGTGTTACTAATAATATATGGTCTACTATTTCCAAGTATATATCTATGAATTTTTCCATGTATATGGATAAAATATAAAAACTGTTATAGGGTATGATGAAATAAATACATTGCTTATTTGAAGTTTCAAAATGATTTTAATTTTCCCTCTTTAACTAATTTTTAAATTTAACCACCAAATCAGCAAATAAATATAAATCTGTCTATTTGAAAATTTTGGTTGTTTTGTCTGTGTAATCTATAATAATGATTTGTTTGAAATCATTAACATCATGTGTTTAAAATAAATGTAAATAGAAACACAAATTCTTTTGATGTTTGCCACAACAAAAAAAATAAACAATTTACTATAAAGTATATAAAATATGATACAAGTGTACAATTAACAAAATGTATTTCGTCTGGTGTTTAAAAAGTTACGACCAACAACCACAGCAAAAATATTGTTATCCCCACAAAAACCCTAAAAATGGTCAATAATATACACAGCCATACATAAGTATTATAAAAATACCAGTCAATGGCACCAGTTGAAATGTATAAATATACACACAATATTTACATACGAGTAAAATCCACATAGAATTTTGCAAATATTGTACAACATATAAACCAATTTTTTAGAAACCATGAACAAATTTACAGACACATTACAAATGAAGCTAAATATTGTTTTGTTGCAAGTATCTATCTACTCAACGTACGTAGATATCTGTTCATCCATCTATCTATCTATTTATCAGTCTGTCTATCTACTATCCACCTATTGTAAGTAAGTGAATGTTTGTTTGTTTGAATATGTTTCATATTTACTACATTTCAAAATGATTTTATGTAACCATCCATAACAATTGCATAGACATAGATACTGATATAAGCGGGGAGGGAATACACAGCAATACTTGCATGTAAGTTTGTATATATGGTCACTAAATACTCCAACTCTTTGGTCTCTTGTATAATGCTGTGGCCATAATTAAAGTCATGCCCAAATACGTGTATTAATGTTTTAGGTTTTTGTTTAGACCATCAAGCTTTTGTCGAATTGATTTTTGAGTAATTTATTGTTCGAGTTTGGTTTATATGGACATTATGCTTTTGTATTTAGTTTACCTCCCCTTAAAAATACTGTGGTAGATGTAACAGATTTACATGTGCGAAATAGACATTAATTCTATTTTTCTTTTTGTGCGAAAATAGCTTTAATGATGTCAAACAGATATGGTAGTGTAAATAGCATAGAAAACAAACTGGGTTTTGAAAATAAAAATAAATATTAAAACATTCACCAAGTTTGAAGCAAAATGTTTTGAAATGATAATTTTTAATTGATAGAGAAATGAAGAAGATTTAATGCCAGTTTCTCGATTGTCGAAAGAAGTTAGTCGATAACATTTAATGCTATTTCTATAACAAATTCGAAAAAAAAGTTTGTCCAGACAACATGTTTTCCATTGACGACAAAAAATTTAGTTTTTATTAAAAACTTGGATAATATGCATAAAAATATGCATTTTGAAGTTAAATATAACAAAATAATAAAATATGCTAAAATATGCTGTAACAAATCGATGCCATTTTATAACAAAATGTGTGATTCTGATAGATATTAAAATTAGCCTACATTGTATTTGGACGATCAAGAAAATACATACATTTGCATATAAATCCGCCTCCTAATAATCAGTATACTCTGGCAAATCATCATGAATACTACCAAACTATACAAATTTACTTTGAAAATCAGTCATCACGCAACTTATAAAACAGTGTTTTATCGCAAAATTGTGTTCAGCAATGAGGCTAATTTTTGGCGTATCGGAGTGAGACCGCATATAGAGTAGTGAATGGTATGAAAAGCTAGTAATCGATTTTCGATCAACCATTTTCATTTCGATTTTAACAGTCGATTAACCTTTATGTCAACAGCAGAACTGCTTTACGCACGTCAACAGCAACATACCTGGGTATGTTCATACGATTTGTATGGTGAATGGCATGTCGTTGGAATATCTGTATTATTTTTTTTATTTTCTTAGAAATAGAAAAAAGGTTCAAACATTTTATGATAACCAGTTTTACCCTTACATTTAGTCATTGTTTTTTGAAAAAAGTGGTTGTGTAGGTATGCAAAAAAAAAGCTTTTTATTGAGTTTTTGCAAAGATACAAATTTTTTAAATTAAAATAAATTTTTTATTAATTAATATTTTTAATGAAATTTTTTAGATATTAGATATAGAAAAATAAAAACAAATTCTTAAATTTATAATCAGGAATCCCTTAATTCCCAAAAAAGTTTTGAAAAATCCCAAAAATTGGATTTTTTAGTTTTTTTGCTATAATATCCACGTCAAAAGCGAGGTTATCGGAACCCTTTAAAAAATAATTAAGAACATATTTGGCCATCTAAAATAGGTTACTTTATTTTGATATCGACTACGCGATTTGAGAATTTTTGCCCTAAAGATGAATTTTACATAAAAAATATGCGGCATTTGAATCCCCTCTGTATCAATAATTTTTAAATTTATTTTCATTTAAAATCTTTAGTGTAAAGTTAGCTTTTCAAAAAGTATAAATTCCTAATACATTTTCTTTGAAATTTTTTAGATAACTTAAATATAAAAAAAGTTATTTTTTCCCAAAAACTAGCAAAAAATCGATTTTTTTTAAATTCAAATACATATAACTTTGGAGTCAGTCACGATTTTTAAATAAATCTTTTTTTGTTTGACATATACATTTGTTGTTAGTCCAATAAAAAAAAAATGGAGAAAATCGGGATATATTTGGTCCCGCTGTTATCAAAAATGTGGAGTAGGGTGGGTAAAAACGTCGAAAAAATACTATACTTTTCAATTTTATCATTATATTTGCATGCGTTTTACTATGGATACCCAGGTATGTATGCTGTTGACGTAAGGGTGCAACTTTGTAAATGGGCTTTATCTTCCAAAGGGGTGATCCTAACCAAACTTGGGACAATTGCGGAAAACAGTTTTGGCTAGGATATCAAGAAATTTCAATCTAATTCAGATATACAGCATTTGGAAAATGCAAAACATACCCAAGTATGTTGCCGTTGATATAAAGGTTAATCGAACCCAATAATCGATTTTTTAATAATCGACCTGCATTTTTTGGAACTATAGCAAATGACCCATATTACGGATTAAAATCATATTTTGGAAGAGTATTATAACTCCCTTATGTTGAGGTGCTCATTTTATAAACCGTAAACATTTGACAACAATTTTATGGAAACAATTTCGTAGCACTTTTTATAAAAATTTCTTATGTTTGAAAAATACTTCGCATTACAAAATGAGGTCCTCCGTGAATATTTTCCGATGTCACCTGAAGATTAATATATTGCAAATTCTAATGAAAGCTAAAAATGTAGACAGTACTAAAAATTCCGGAATTTTATTTCTATTTCGATTAATCGTTATCAATAATCGATTTCAGCATAAAAATCGGAGTATATAATCGATCATGAAATAATCGTTTTTAGACCCTAGATATTTCAAAGTCCATTGCAACAATGTAGATAAGGCTATAGTAAGTTGGACCTACAATGGGTCAAAATCGGAAAAAATATTTTTAACCCGAATTTTTTTTCATCATAAATTTTTTTGAAAAAAAAAAATTTTAAATCTTTTTTTTAAAAAAATTTGGAGAAAACTTTTTTTTAAAAAAAATTAAAAAACAATTTCGAAAAAAAAATTTGGAAAAACAATTAAAAAAAAAATTAAATTTTGTTTACCTAAAAATATTTAAAAAAAATTATTTTAAAGTATAATTTGGTGAAGGGTATATAAGATTCGGCACAGCCGAATATAGATCTCTTACAATTTCAAGTTCTATTGGACTGAAAAAAACACACTTTATATCAACCAAAGCTTTCTATTTCAACTAATTCAAAATCAAATTTATCAAATTCACGAACATGATTTACTACAATCATGTGAATATTAATTTTACCATATTATGGTTACCACAATCATATAAATAATTGCGGTGACTATAATATTGTTAAAAAGCTTGTAAAAATGTTGGAAGGGTTACAGTAAACATGTACAACTATATTTTTTTTCTGGATGTGTACTGTCAAATGTTAATGTAAAGAAGAAGATATCAAAAACCAATAAGGAAATAATTTTTTGTCGAATTAAATTTGGTGTTTCAGCTTAATGTTTTCCAGAGTTCTTCGCAGTCCCTTGGTAATATTTATTAGTATATTAATGTTATGATTTGCTTGCTATTTTCTTGCACTTCACTTTATATTATAATTCAATGTTGCATTTGTTTCTAGCTACCGTAATAAACATACTTGCTGACGATTTGCTGTTGCTCCCTCTATTGTTTTTGGTAACCATGTACAGTTAATGATTTCAAACAATCTATCTATGTATCTATATTGCAATTGCATTCAAAACATAATACAAACACTTTATTCTCATACTGAATGAATGAATGAACGTCTGTCTGGCTGCATGTTGTATAAAAGAATGAATGAATCTATGTATGAATGGCATATCAGACAAGGCAAAATGGTCAGTGTTACTGCTTCTAAATATCTTTTGGTTTTCCTATCACTTAACCAGTCTTGTGCTTTTTGTTGTTGAGGACAATTTTCACAATGTGTTTGGTTTGACTGGTCATTGCTATAAGTAGACATTCATCTCTTTTTGAATTGTTTTGGTTGACTATAGAGTTTACAATTGCAAATACATACTATGCTGATGCATCTTATGCACAACATATTGTTGAATGCGTATATTTAAATTAGATTTTAAAACCATATTAATGAAATTGTAAACTAAGTGAATATTTTAGTTTTGATTAGTAATTTGCGATACTATTTACTACTTATTAATTTATAAAAATTAGCATAAATCATATAATATTTCACTCCATCTGATTACCTTACTATTTACACCATCAATATCCTAACGTAAATGGTTTTTCGAAAGGCGAAGGTATTTTAGAGTTATAGTTTAATATTCTATCGATACGAATATGTAAAGTGTTCTGTTGAGATTAGGATTGTTCTCGATACCCTTTAGTTTTTTACAAATTCTTCAACAAGAGCTTAACTATTTGTGATCGGTTAAGCAGTGGATCGTGCAAAACTCCATAGGCAAAATTCGTTCTTTAGCCTTACCGTACATATGTATATGGAATAAACTTCAATGTGGGGGAATTCAAATCGAATGTCCACAAACACTTCTCCATCTATCATCCTTACCACAACCTATTTTCCTTGTGCCAACAAAATGTACTGCTTTAGTAGGAGTCATTTCCCGAGTGCTGGTTCAAATCTATAAGCAAGTAAGGGTTTATCTACAAGTTTATATGCAATTTCCATTGGTTTCTTAAGGACTTTTTTAATTAAAAGATCCATTCATTTTGTATTAAAAAATATTTCTTAAAAATTAAAAAATGCCTAGAATATTTATAAAATATTCAAGTGAAATATAAATACAAAAGCTACCACACAAAAAATCAAATACTTGAAAAGGTCATACATATATATTTTTTTTGTTCACAAAACCCTAACAAAACAAAAATTAATTGAATCTCTGTAACTTTGCAGACACCACATGCATGTAATTCCAAAAAAGCAAATCATATAAGTAAATTTATACTCTGCTTTTAAGCAAAAATAAAATATTAAGTCCAATTTTATATAAATAAATGCCAGGGCTTAAAACTCAAGGCCACAAATATAAATTCCATTAACTTGGGGAAAAAAATGTCTACAAACAACGAAGTGGAAAATCGAATAACCACCCTTTTGTAAAAGGATTCAGTTTTTTTTTTGTCCTAAAATGAACAAACAAATATGCATGTTTGTGGAAACCACCATAAAAGCCGTTAAGTAAATAGGAACAAAAAGGATAATAATATTAGCACACTTAATGGGGGGTGAAGGTAGAGCAGTTTAAATATAATAAAATGGTGGATATAAGTATTTCATTTTCTGGTTAGCACAAATTATGGATCATATAGCAGCACATTAACAATTAAGCATTTTTTGGAAAAGAAATGTGATAGTAAGTAATATTTAAGCAAATAAAATTAACATTATATTTTACAAATAAGTATTATTTTAATATTTAACATAAGTAGGTATATAAATGACCTTAAGGGAATGATTTAGATATTTTGAAACAGAAATGTATATAAGCATCATTTTAATAAAACATTCATATGCTAATTCATTCTAAATCTTTATAGCAATTAAATAATTTTTAATTGATACATAATGGATAAGCTGGTCATAGCCATAATGCTGCAAAATCCATACGCAGAGATAAAGTATTTAAAAATTAGTATACGTTTTGTTTTTTTATTTATATGATTGCGGAAACCTATAATATGTTTAAGTTAAGATTGACATGTTTGTAACAATCATATATATGATAACATCATATACATGATTGCGACACTCATATTATGGTTGCCGCAATCATATACATAATTACAGTGACCATAATTTTGAAACGCTTACGGTAATTATTTACAACTATATTTTTTCTCTGGGTGCAGGTTAAAATTACGATGTGATTCAGAATCAGAAAACAATTTTTAAAATTTTTACATGAAAATCATTTAGTTTCAAAATATTTTTGAAAAATATTAAAGAAGAATAAAGAAAATGAAATAATAAGTTACCCCTTTGTATTCTCATTCACTCAGAGTAATATATGTTCTATTATTTGTTTGACTAATGTTTAAAATTGTATCGAAATTGTCCTGATATTTTCGAATAAAATGTGTTTTCCAATTTTTAACTCTCTTTGGTACTTTATTGTCACAATTGAAATAATACAAATTTGCCCAATTCACAATTGATGTCGTAGTGTTGTAGCATTGTATGTCATAAATATTTTTCAAAACAAAAACAAAACATTAATAAAAAATTACGACATATAACGATACGACGCTACGACACCAATTGTGAATTGTGCAATTGTATTTAAATAAATTTAAGTATCGTAGTGGGAGGTATTATAAAATATTCATGTGTCTATGTCAATTTATAGAAAAACCAATTTTATGAAAAAAAAGTACCAAAAAAAAAAAATTGTTCGAATTTCAAAAAAAGTACCAAACATAAATTTGTTTTTTTTTAACAAATTTTTTAACGATTGGAAATGTATGTCTAAGTTTATTGGTTTAAAATATACATGGGGTAACAAAAAAGTACTGAAACACATTTTTTACCCTTTTCTCCCAAACACCTGTATTAGAATTAAATATTTTGAAATGTTGAAACGGTACCCGCTGAAAACTTTCGTAATGACCTAAAATACCACTTAAAATTTTTAGCTTATTCTAAGAAGGGCAACCTGTGCCGACTTTCGATTTAGTTTTGAGGTTTTTTCAGTTTTTTTAAAAATGTTGCTATTAAGTAATTACTTTTGCAATTTAATTTAAAGGAATCGTAATGTGTACCTAATTGTCGTTCTAATAAGATATAGAAGACAAAAATTGGTTAAAAAAAGTTAAAGTTATTAAAAAATCGCCAGGCCATTAACGTATCTCAGGCTACTAGAACAAGAAATGTAGGAACAAAATTAACATTAACATATTTTTTTAACTGCAGTTTCAAAACTCGAATTTCAAATTTTTAAAAATTTTGTTGAACAAATTTCAGAATTTTTTGACCATCACATGGGGATTTATTGACAACATAATATGGAATAAAAATGTGAAAAAAGTATGTCAATACCTCTTATAGGGAGAGGGGAACTTATAGTCCAAATTACATGTCTCTATAAATAAATGACTTTCACTAACTTTTGTAACAATCTTTTAAATATTATTATTTATTTGTTTCTCTTTACAGGTAAGTCTCTATTAAGCAAGCTTATTCTAACTAAGTGTAAGTATTAAATTCTTTAATAAATTAAGGACAAAAAAATAACACCAATTTCGTACCTTGACTTTCCCAACTCATACTTTGCTCACCTGAAACTTTATTAATAGCAACAAAAAAGAGAAAACTTTTGTTAATTAAAATTTGTTGTATTAAAATATTTTTTGTTGTGTTTATTTTCGTATTTGTTTTTTCTAATACCAAGTTTAACCACGACAATGGTCATCCAAAGACTTTGTATTATTTGAAAGTTAAAAAAACACAGTATTTTTTTCGTATACATTTTTATTTGTTTTTCAACTTTTACTTTTTAGTCCTTGAGTAAACAAAACAAATTACACCTGCTTGTTAAACATGTAGTCCTGGATGTTCTTGTACTCGCCAAATTAAAAGTTATAAAAAAGTAAAATTTATTTTTTTTTACAAATGAAGTTTGGAAAAACTTTAGCGAAAACGTCTGTTAATATTATTTGTTTTTTTTGTATTTTTTGCTGTGGCAAAACGTCAAAAGTTAAGCCGGAAATCTTATCAATCTGCGACACAGTGGACGTTGGTTTTATTTAATTTTCTTTTTTTAAATAAAATTTATTTTGCAGACTGTCACTTTATAAAATTAAATTTAATGGTTTTTTTTGTTTTGGTAAAGCTTCTAACAAAGTTAAGTTTTTTTATGCATTTACAGAAATAAATAATGAAAACAGGGCAGACATTCATTTGAATTTTATTTTAAATAATAGCTGTTAGATTATTAAATTAAAAATGTAATAAAATAAAAATTATTAGTTTAGTGATTTAATTGCCTAATAGGAAATTTTGCTCAACAGGGAAAACCATTTTAATATGGACTGAAACTAAATATTTTCAGATGAATGAGAGTACAGTGGAAACATTTTTGAAAACTATATTCCAAAATTTCCGTTTTTAAAAACAGAAAATGTGGAGATTTGACAAGACAAACTGAGTAAATTGTAGCCAATTCGACAGTTATAGCAATATAGCCGCTATAAACTGTTAAAGTTCAGCAGTTTCTATTGGAAGACCCTTTATATTACAAGAAACTCTTTTCAAATCAATAAGTAAAAAAATAGATTTTAATAAAAACAAATACTTTTTTCCAAAACAATGACACACGATCATGAGAGTGTAATTTCGACTCTACCATCAAAGGGTAGTAAAACCCTATACTCAGTTTGTACATTTTGGTGAAAAATTTTTTTTATGGGCCCCCAAAGATTCTTAAAATTAGGTGTCAGTTTTTGGCCAACAGCTAATTCAGTGATATATGGCAATCATATAGCTGAGAGTCCGCCAAACAAAATTTGTTAACATTTTTTACTATTTTAACAAAAAAATCTTTGTTTTAGCATCATAAAATAGTAAAAACGAAAATTTTTAAGGTTCAAATTTATCATTGTGAGCTATTTAGAGTGCCTAGACACGTTCAGAATGCATTGATATGTTCACAAGAGTTGTTCAACTTTACCGTAGCTACAACTTTGCTAAATATTGTTAGTGAAAAATTAGGAGTCTCTGAAAGTTATTCTAAAAAAGTAAATAAAAGTGTTCTTCCAAAATTTTTTCAATAAAAGGACACGAAAAAACTACTGTTTTGTCAAAAAATTTAAAAAAATCTGTTTAGTAGACTCTTAGCTATATGATTGCCATATATAGTTAAACGGTATCAGCAAGTCAAAATTAGCTGTTGGCTAACTGACAGTAACTGACACCTTTTGAGGGACCACTGATTTTCAGAATATTTGGAGGCCCATTAAATAAAATTGGTCCTCAAAATCGCCAAACTGAGTATAGGGTTTTATTACCCTTTGGTAGTAGAATCGAACTTATACTTCCTTGACCGTGTGTTTTTCCACTGTGTAATGAGCAAAAAAGTTTTTCAAATAGAAAATTGTTTGCCCAATTTTTGGTTGATCACAAATTAAGTTTTGCCCCTTTTTTTACCATAACTTACCTAATAAGAATTTTGACTGGAATTCAAGTTGAAAGCAAGTGTAATTCAAGCCTTGAATTATAGTAATGCAATTGAATTACAGTTATATTACAATTTATTTCAATAGCATTCTCCACACGCAGAGAAAAAATATAATTGGGCATGGTTACTGTAACCATTTACATAGTGTTACAAGATTTTTAACAATATTACAGTCACAGTAACCATTTACATGATTGTGGTTACCATAATATGGTTAATTTACGATTCACATGATTGTATCAACCATATATATGGTTACAGTAAACAAATATATGTTTGTGGCAACCATTTATATGATGAAGGACCACAATCATGTAAATGGTTACTGTGGCTATAATATTGTTAAAAATCTTGTAACACTATTTAAATGGTTACAGTAACCATGCCCAATTATATTTTTTCTCTGCGTGTACGAAAACTGAAACTAAGGAATTAGGAAATTACCTGTTTTCTAGAATGTTCTATGATGAACTTTGTCCTAATTAATCGGATGACGACATGGTAATAGACGAAATTGAAGACATTACTGAAACGAGTCTTTTATCAGAACATAACGAAACTATTAAAGTAATCAACATCTAAACATTCCAAAAAGACTCCAATGGTATAATGGAGGATTTTATATGCTTAGAAAAACAACTTAGAAATCGCATATTCTTTATCATGCCTTACTTTCGATTTCTCTAACATCTACAATCAGAGGTAGAGTTTTTTCAAGTCAAGTTTTATTAAAACTAAAAAAAATCGTTTAAAAGGAAAGCATTTAAATTATAATCTTTTTTTAAAAGATTATTTCAGAACATCTCCCCAATATCCTAAAAAACACATATCGTCTCCTTAAATGCAAACGGACGTAACGGACACTTTTATTTTTTTTTTACAGGAGAAGCAAAGAACGTTATACAATCAATAATAATAAAATCAAACATCCGTTTGAATTTCTTTAATAAAGTTGTCAGTTTTATCGCAGGGATATACAAATTTTGCGTGAGCAGGTAGTTTGATAAAAAGCAGCACAATCAATCAAAAACTCGATTTTAAATTTTTGTGTAGTTACGTCCGTTTTCATTTCATGTGACGATATATTTATTTATTGTTTTGTTGATTTGTTATTTTTTGTTAGTTTTTTATGTTTTTTCTTTTTATTACACAAAATTCGTGTTTTTCTTTTCAATTTAAAATTAAAATAGAAATTATTCGGTTAATCGAATAATTTAAAATTAACCGATTAAGTCTAAACCCCGATTAATTATTTGCTCGATTAACCGATTAATTGAATACCCTAAATTGTATTCAAGCCAAATTCCAACAAAATGTTCAAGTGCTTGAATTTCTGGAGCTTCAGAGCTTATTGGATATATTATTACATAAATGTAAAGTTGGTCACATTAATCTCTCCCACATACCTAAGAAAACCACAAAAAAACCTATAACAAATTTTATTTTCGCATATTTAAAAGCTGTTAAAAAATTCCTTTTGATAATGATAGTTAATTATAAAATCCTTAAATCATTCCATAATCGTATTTATTAAACCTAATTTACTTCTTGTGCGACATTAATTACTTTACACAACATTAACGCAACTACGGCAACAAAAAAAAAAATTAAATAAAATTCCAAATAGCGCTAACAACATCAAAAGGAGGACATTATTACAACAATATGTACGTATGTATTAGGTAAACATTAATGAAATTAAGTTAACAACCCAACAAAGTTCATGTTGTTGCTGGGTTGTTTAACTAATAAGGAAAACTGTCAAACCTTTTAGTCTTAAAAGGCATTATCATCACTATCAATTCTGTTTATTATTTTTTGGTTTTTCTTTTAACCCCTTTTAACAAACAACATCACTACCTTTAACAAATATTTAAAACTCTTTATATTCAGCAATAGAAGCTACATCATCATCATCATCATGAAAAACAAGCAATTTCTAGTATAAAATTATACAATGTCAGCTAATTTTTAACCATCAAAGCGGAAATATAAATTTCTACACACTTTTCCTTTTTGTGTTTTTGTTGCTAATGTTTCTTTATTTCTACATTGGGGATAAATTGTATTTCAATGCTGTTTGTTTGTTTGTTGCCAAAAACATAAAATAAAATGTTTAAAAGGATTTTTCTAATACATAAACAGCACAGCTTTACAAAACAAAAAAAGAGGCGGTTAGAATATCAAAAAAAAAAGGATTTAAATTAACCATTGTAGACATTGTTGGCAGGGGTTAAAAGCCTTTGTTTCAGTTTTTTTCCTATTAAATTTAAATATTAAATCTGAATACAAAAATCAAAGAAGCACAAATTTGTAGTAGAAATTTATTAAGTGTTCAAGTATGTAAAACAATAATGGCACGACTGATTTTTCGCCTGCTACAAATCAAAAATGAAAACAACATTAAATAAATAAAGGTCTATTTTTACATAATTTTATTATGTTGTTGTGCTTTACAAAGTCTTTGTCAGTGAGTGCTTTTTTTAGCATGTACGTGCAAGCTTTTTGTAAACGGATGTTTTTTTGTACAATTTTAGTGATTTTCTAAACAAAAATTAGAATATGGAATTTGAATATTAATTTATAGTGACATGACTGCATCATGAGTTAAAAGTAAAATATGTAAATTTATTTTTAACGTTATTCCGTCAGTGATCATCCAAAACCACTCAAATAATTTAGAGAATTATATGATGCTTTCGTGTAACTCCTGTTATTTAAAAAAAAAAATTGTCTATTATCTATAAACAAATGTCAGGACTATCTCCTTTTTATCCAAAATGTCAAATTGAAAAAAACATGTATATGGGGGATTTCATGTCAAGTGAACAACTTTTGATTTTGAAAGCGATGTCTTCCGATCGGGATGCATCAAGGTTAGTTCTATTGGATAGTAATTCAGACACAATTTTTCAACAAGATCGTTGGAGTACTCTCTGAGTTGACATTTTGGCTAATCAGGTTTTTTTTCTCATCGAACAAAGGTGATCTTATGAATGTGCAAGAAAACTTCACCAAACTAAATCTGAAAGCTCGAAATGTTGACCGAGTCATGTAGTTACTACCACAACTTCCTCCAAATAACATCGTCAAAACAATAATATTCCAGAAATTCAAGAACCTACAAAATCTTCTTTGATATATACCACCAATTTACCATGAATGGTTTAAAGCACTTCCTCACGATAGAATGGAATAAATTCCGGAAAGAATCGAAAATCAAAGTGAGGATGACCCCGATGATGTCATGGAATCTGATTATGACGACTAAAAAATGTAACAAAGAACCATAAAAGCTTTTCTTAATAAAATGTTAATAAAAAAAATTGAGTCTATGTGGTTTTCTTATCAGGTAATTCAGAACTTTGAAAAAAATTAAAGCACAAGGGGTATAAGTGCGACTTTCCTCACTTCAAAGGTAATTTTTGGGTATTTGTATATGTAAAATATGGTATTTTTTTATCGTGTTAGAATAAAATATATCTCAGGATCTCTATTAATTAAAAAGCAATATTCCAGTTAGCATCTAACATTTTTTATTGTAAATTAACTTTATTCTCATTTTTCTCATTATTAAACATAAGTCACTTGAATCCCTTGTGCTCTAAGCCCCTCAAATAATAAATGTTTATAAAATAAAGCTTTTTTCTACACAGAATTCTTCCAACATTCTTCTAACTATTATCGCCTTGATACATTTTATTTTTATTGCTAAACATTACAAAAGGCGCTTCAATAAATGTAGAAACTATATATTTTTTACAAGAAATGGTAAAAAGTTGAAAATAGTCGGAAAGTCGATTTAACTAAAAAGTCGAAAGTTCGAAAAGTCGACTTTTTAAAAAACGAAAAAAGTCGAAAGGTCGAAAAGTCGACTTTTTGTTTCAGCTATAGAACCCTAATCCATGTAACTTATTACCTATTGTTCTTACCAAAATGTGTCCCAAATAGTTTAGATAGATACTTACATAGAGAATAGATATAGAGCCGAAACTCTCCTGTCTAAGACCTATCTCACTTGTCAGAAACCTAAGTGGTGAGAATGTATTAGTAGAAAAAACTATGTGAAAACTAAAACAACACTCGTATGTGTGATTATTTTGAGTAATTATAATTCATCAATGTTCACAATTTCATAATTAAAAAGTTTAAAATAATCTGCTGATATCTTTAATAAAGTATTTATTTCCATATTTAATGCCTTAAAGAAATATAAATTTGTTTTGTTGTTTTTTATTTGTCAACTTAATAATTTTAGTGTCAACTTAATCATCTCAAATGTAATGTGAAAGGCTTTGATTAACTTAATCAAAATTTTGCTTAAACGCGTTTAAAAGCCCAAGTGTGAAATTTTTGAATATTTGTCAAATATGGTGTTTTATTAAGAAACAGCGTTTATTTTTTTTTAAATTGTTAAAATAAAGAAGCTTTAGAATAAAAATCTTTAAAAAATGTTTTAGAAAAAAATGAATTTGTCCCAAAAACACCTAGGGTTAAAGTGTTTTTAGGATTTGTTAAAAAAAACATATACAGTGGTTGACAAAACAATGGAAACTTTTCTAAATATTTCATTAGTGGCCTAAAATCTGAAATAATTTTTTAAAAAATTTTAAAATTTTTGTAGTATTTTATTTGTTATTAACTTAATTTAACATTTCTGTATCGACCAGTTTAAATGATCCCTGGCAAAATGTAGACGAGCAGAACGGTTCATTTTAGAAATGAGTGGTTTTTTCACAGGACGATAGCAACCAAGACCAGCCTCATTTGCCCTGCGACTAACTGTTCGGGTACTTTTTTCTAATTTTAGGCTATTAACAACCTCTCGAGGAGTTATTTTTGGGAATTACTTGAACTCTCTCGCTATTAAATTATCTTGTCTAGGAGTAGTCTTACGAGGTCTTCCACCTAAATGTTGAGTTTTTTACAGAACCGGTCTTACGAAATTTCTTTATAATTTTTGAAACTGCTGATTTATTTATTGAATATTTGTCACAGATACTTTTTTGTTTTAAACCAGCTTTAAAATCGTTAATTATTTTATTTTTTATGTCTCCACAAATCTTAACTTTAGCCATTTTCGTTAACTTTGAAAAAAAGCAATTATGCGAAAAACTTAGAAAAAGAAATTGTAAGAAATTACCAGAATTTAAAAATAAAATAAAATAACTGTAATCAGGATGCTTTTTACATCGTTCTTTTAAATATTATTAACGTTTTACACTTCTTTCTTGCTGAAGTTTAAAAGTTTCCATTATTTTGTCAGTAGCGAAATAGTGAATATTTGTTGTTTGTTTTCAATTAATTTATATAAATAACTCTATACAAGTAAAATACTAAAAAAAAAATTTTTATTTTAAAAAAATATTTTAAATTTTGGGCTACATATTTTTATTTCCCCAAAAATCTTTTAAATAAAAATATACCTTTTTTTTAAAAAAAAATAATTTTTTACCAAAAAAAAGTTTTTTATATGAAAAGCAAGAAAATTATTATTTTAAACAAATCTTAGCTTGTTTAATTAAGTTTATGTTTAAATTTTTATTTAATTTTTTGCATTTTTATACTCATTCTTCAAAAAGCTTATTATGCATTTATCAAAATTCCCTAACTACAAAAAATAATAAACCTAATTAAATTTTAATAATTTCAATACTTGATCTCAATTTTACTTGGTTTTTGTAAAAAAAAGGAAGAGAGAGAATTTCACAATTTAAACACTCATTAAACTCCTATGTCTTCATGCCGCTGTCACAGAAATTAAAGAAAATTTCAGTATGAAAAAATCGATATCATTTATACTTCCCTTCAGACATGCCGAAACAAAAAAAAAAAGGGGGGAATGAAAAAATCTAAAACAAGCTTTAGAAAACACCATCATCAATACTTTTGAAATAATAATGGAATTTTCAATTGTAAATTTAATTACACTTTTGACACATTTGGTCTTGGTTTAATAGCACACATACACACATCCACACCCACATAATAATAGGCATACACGGCCCTTCATACCCCTACATGTTTGTAAACATGTGTATTAATTCTCACACTCGATTGCATAAATTGCATTCATTTTGAAACACAAACAACAACTTTCAAACAAATCCTTGTTTGCAACACATGCATATATATGCAACGCAATACAACACATACTCATGCTTTTATACTTATACAAACGAATAATAATGCAATTGTTAAATTTCAACAGGACATGTACAATGTATTGGGGACACAGTGTAACAAATTAATGTTATACAAAATCTCATTTCATTTGTAGCCATATTGATATGAATTTGAACAGTTTCATTTTAAATATAAATCTTCTAAAAGTACACTTGTGTATAAATGTCTAAATATTAGGGTGGTCAATTATTCGAGTTTTATTTTAATCGAATAAAAGTTTATAATTTTTTTATTAAAAGACAATTTTTAATGTAACCAACTTGTAGTAAGAAGCTAGTCTAGTCCAATTTATTTTTTTTTTTTTTAATTTTAACATGAAAATAAATTTATTCGACTAATCGATAAGTCGATAATTATAGGTCAAACATTTTTATTCGAATAATAGCCATATTGCCATATTGATATGAATTTGAACAGTTTCATTTTAAATATAAATACTCTAAAAGTACACTCGGGTATAAATGTCTAAAGGGTGGTCAATTATTCGAGTTTTATTTCAATCGAATAAAAGTTTATAATTTTTTTATTAACAGACAATTTTTAATGTAACCAACTTGTAGTAAGAAGCTAGTCTAGTCCAATTTTTTTTTTTTTAATTTTAACTTGAAATAAAATTTATTCGACTAATCGATTAGTCGATAATTATTGGTCAAACATTTTTATTCGAATAATTTTTATTTGAATGTCACCCCTAATAAATATATCTTCACATAGTAATGGTGTTAATACTTGTACATAAATACATACATGCATACATTATTAGTATGTATGTTTACATATGTTTATCATTCATCCATATGTACAGTTCTACATAAATGAATTGTTTTTGTTGTTGTATTTTGTATGGATTTTAATGACTATTTAAATTGATACTGTTGTAGATTTATGAAAAAATAGTATGGAAAAAAAAACATTATCATAATAAAACCTATAATTTGAAAGAGAGATTATTTTAAATGCATAATTAAAACCTTATCTTTATTTAATTTGATTATTTATAGACTTTTAGGTATTAAAATTAAAATTTTAAAATGTGTTTTTTTTTTATTTGGACATTTATTCATGTGTAGGTGTTGTCTAAATATTTAATTATTTATATATTTTTTTGTGGTGCTGAAATATATTATTAAACAAATGATTGAGTTTTTAGAAATTGTGGAAATCTAAATATGTATGTGTGCATTATAAAGAAATTTTAATTAAATAAAAAAATATATAATTGTGTGGACGTATGAGTAATATTAATTACAAATTTAGTATTTAAAAAAACTGAAAATATTGCCAAAACTACTGCTCTAATTGCAAAATAATATATATAAAAATTATACAGCATGAGCTACGCTTTAATAAAATTAAACTTGTAACTAACTTAAGGGAACACAAAATGAACTACTGAGAGTAGAAGTTGACCATCATGGGACATAGTTTTAAATTTCTAAAAATTTCGGTTGAATTGTCAGAACTCTAACTAAAAATACCTACACACATTTTGTAAAATTAACAATGAAATAATGGGATTTCTTTGAAACTGAAACTTTATCTAAAAATCAAACTTAAGCGAATTATCGAATTCAGAAGAGTAAAGGTTCAACAAATTATCAGCCTAACTATAAAAGAAATTTTAAAGTTAATTTTTGTTAAAGTCGATATTATTTTAAAATAGAACTTTTGTTTTTTCGCATAAGAAATATCTTAGATTTATTTTATGGTACGAAATTTAAAATAATAGACAACTTTATACCCTCCCACCATGATGCAGATTTAAAGTATACCGATCGACTTAGAATCACTTTCTGACGGATGTCCGTCCGTCTGGCTTGCTGGCTGGTCGGCTGGCTGTCCATGTAAACCTTGTGTGCAGAGTACAGGTCGCAATTTTGAAGATATTTCGATCAAATTTTTTACATATTATTTTTTCGGCCCAAGGACCAAACCTATTGCAACTGGCTGAACCTAGTCCCCATGCAAATGTCTTTCCGAAATTGGACTTTATCGATCATAAATGTTTAATTTATATATGTATCTCCACAAATTCCGCTCCAAATAAGTTTTATATATACAATATTCATGTCACCAAATTTTGTAACGATCGGTCCACAATTAGTCATTGCTCCCATATAGACCCGCATCCGAAAATCACTTTAACGTGCATAAATCTCTTAAAAATGTTGGTATACACACAAAATTCAACATAGTTAACTTTAATATAGACATAAATCACACGACCAAATTTCATGGTGATCGGTCCATAATTGGTCATAGCTCCCATATAAGGCCCACCGAAAATCACTCAAAAATATAAATTATTGAAATTTTAAATGAAAAATTTGTTTGCTGTTTTACTTAGTGTAGGGTATTATATGGTCGGGCTTGACCGACCATACTTTCTTACTTGTTTTTATTAAAATTTTTCGTTTCGTCCCTAAAATGAAATTATTTTATTTTAATAGAATTCCTTAGTAAATTCTTATAAGTAGCTTAGAGACAATTGAAGAAGCGAATGAAATCTTTCACTTTAGAATTTACAAAATTTTAAAAACCTGAAATGACAGCCATCCTAATATACCTGATCGCTTTTATTGGCTATATTTTTTTTTGTCATTGTGAAAACAAATAAAGTCTTTTGTGACTTATAACTTTCAATATTTACACCCATCATACATTTATTTATGAATGTAGATTTATGTTTCCCTAGACAATAGACAATACAATGAACACCTTTTCCACATTTTTTCTATTATTTTTTATCATGTCAATAGAAACCGCAGACCTGAATGAATGGACTCAATATAGACAAACACCTTTTTCATGTTTTAAATATTCACTTAAATTGAAGTGGAAATTGAAATTGAAATTCAATGTACAATTGTTTAACCAAGATTATCGATAACAATTTTTACATGCTGTCCAATTAAAACAACAGTAGAAATTTGAATTAAAATAAGGTTTAAAGTTTTAGATTTCTTTTTTTGTAAGAAAATAAAAGAAAATTTTAAATAAAATTTAAACAAATACTATTCAAACAGCCATTTTTGGGGATATTTTCACAGAAATGATTTAAAAAAAAAACATTGTCTGGTGTTTTTGTGAGATTTTTTTTTTTTTCATCTGCAATTTAACACAACACAGACAATGCAAATGGATTTCAGCACAACTTTCAACACAGTTTAAAAAAAAAGAAAAACGCACAAAAAACCGAAATAAATAAATGAAGAGTGAAATGGCATTAAAACCACGATATTTAATTGGATAAAATTGCCAAACGACAGAAAGGCGATTAAATTTAATTATTAGTTATGAATGTAATATTGTGCATCGTATTTTATGTTGCAAATTTGGTGCGGCATTGTGTTGCAAAGGGTTTTATGCACAATACTCTGAATAAATGCTGACCATATCCATTATTTATACACATAAATACCTACATTTAGTACCTACATACATATGTGTGTACATAAGTCTATAAGTTTGTGAATATTTTTGAAATTATGTATCTTTTTTTATAACTCTCTGTTGTTTTCATTTATTTCAAAACAAAAATTGCTTTCATTTGTAATACACACAATTTACTATGGTTTTTGTGCGGCTGCAGACCGTATGTGCGTTTGCAGTGATTTTAATTTAATTAAATTGCACAAAACCCCAGCAATTCTGGGAGACTGTCCCGAACTAGTGATTTTACCCATCATTATGGGTGACAAATAGTGACATAACTACTTGACTAGTTATTTTAACACTTGCATGTCCTAAACAGGGACCTCCTTGGATTACAATGAGACTGTCTAATAGCTGGTTAACGCATTAGATTCACATACCGATTATATAAAGTTAGTTACCTTACTAGCTACTAGGGTATTCATTCGACTAATGATCGTTCGATTAATCGAATAATTTTTTACGAATAATTATTCGAACAATTTAAAAATAGCCATTTTCGAATAACGAATAATTCGAACAATTTTATGTAGAATAATCGAATAAAACAAATAAATGTTTATATATATTTAAATTTATTAAATTGCTTGAAATTTTTATAACTTCAAATATAAATAAGTAATAATGAATCACAAAAATTGTATTGTTTCTGAAATTCGACAATTAACTAAAGACAAAGGGACTTTCGATCACTGTAGATGAGTGTTCCGATAGCTCCTTCTATAAATATATAAATATTACTGCAAGAAGTTACTATTCTAAAAACAAATCTTTCAAAATTTTTAACTTAGGACTTGAACCAATGAAATTAAAAGGTACAGAATAAAATATTTGTTATTTAGCTGGCGAAATATTAGAAGAATCGCAATTAATAATCAACATTTTAACTTAGATTAAAGTGGAGTTGAATGTGATTTTGAAACGGTCGTCGAAAGTGATATTGAGGATGGCATTTATAATGATTAAATTGAAATATATGAAGGCCATTGATCTTAAAATATATGTATATAAGTGTTATTATTAACCGCGTACGTAAGTAAGTCTTGCAAAATATTTAACAAATCGAATGATAAACACAAATATTGCAAACTAACGTTTAGTTGCAAGAAAAGCATGGAGTTCGTTTTATGCATGTTTTTGAACATCGTTGAACATCTTGTCTAACATGGTAATAAACTTATTGCGTATTTGTAAATGAGTCAATCATACACTGCCTGACTTCAAATTAGCCAAGTTCATTGACAATGATATCAAACTTTGGACAGATTCCCTTTATTGTGCAATTCCCCAAGACCACTTTATTAAACAAAGATTCTGCAACGTTGATAGAGCTTAATGTATATTATAATTTGTTATTAAAGTTACTAAAGAATTAGTTACTTAATTTAAAACACGAATTAATGAACGACATAAAAAAGTTCTTATTACGTTTATATTGTATTTGAATTCAGATCATGTCGAACTAGCTGAAATTGTTTAAAGCATAGCTCCAAAACAGAAACTAAAGGGTTTGCTAGTCAATTGTTTTGTAGATTGTTCGGGAGTTAATCTGATCAGAATATTTCTGTTGAAAATTTAATGATGGACTTTGTTTTCGAATGTTTTTTAACATTATCAATACTTGAATTGTTAACTTTAACGTTATTTTTTGTTTTTCTTTAACAATAAAATATTAAAAAACAGACATCAAAACTTCATTCTTTACTTTTTTTAAAAAATTAAATTATTCGAATAATTCGATTAATTTTAAACGTGTGACCGAATTATTCGAACAAGTTAAAATCTCTTATTCGAATTATTCGTTTTATTCGAACAAGAGAAAAATCGAATAATTCGAATACCCTACTAGCTACCCAACTGCTTAATTCATCAGCTAAATAACTAGTTATCAGTTACAAAGATATCTCATAGAGAAACAAGTTTTGTAAACAAACCTTCCTCCAACAACTTTACAATATATTACTTCTGGTTGGTCAAATAACTACTTTCTAACATGTAACACAGCATAATATTTCAAAGTGACTACAATCTAGGTTACTTAGCGACACTAAAGTGACTATTGACTTTACTCTATTATTTCAGTATACTTAAGCAAAAATAAAATAAACTGTATGAGAATTATATCAATACAGTTTGTACGAATTACGAATTCTTAGACACACTAAGTGATGATTGACTTCACGGTAGATTACCTGGGATTTATAAAGTAACCACTATATAAAGTGGAATAAGCCAAGTGATTTAATTTAATTAGTGACAATAACTGCTGGGATATTGCAGCAACAAACATACAACTACATTCATTTGGTAGTCAATTGGACTTACACACATTAACAAACTTTTACATATGACCCATTACATGCTTATTAATGCGATTTTGCCAACAGTTTTGCGTTGGAAAAAATTCTAAATATTATAGTATAAATTAAGTGGCTTTTTGAAATGACATCTAACTATAATTGAATTAGTTTTAAGTAGATTCTCTTACCTGTCTATTTTTTTGAAATTTGTTGCGTATCTGCGAATTAGTGCGGTTTTTGTACCGAAATTGACAGGAAATTTATGTTTAATTAAATTTTTAGAAATTTGTAAGTGATAAGGAAATTTTATTTAATAATAATTATTTAGATAAATAACAATGTTGCTAAGTTAGAATAATATGTTTACTGTTGCCAAACCTAACTCATTTGTGGAAACATCGAACGTAAAAGGAGAATCAACACTATATTTCTTAAACTATCTGATAAACAGGTCTTCAACATTCAAGTAACGACAAGAAAATGGCGAGAGAAAAAATTATTAAAAAATAATAACTCTTTCACTCTTTCAAAAAAAGGTAAAAAATGGTTATAAGGCTTGCTGAGTACATAACAAATTGGGTCAAAAAATTTCAAAAACTCCCTCAAATTCAGAAGTTATTCTGAAAAAACCGTTTTCAGTGATGTTCGATAACTTATCGATCTGTAACTCAGTCAGTTTTTGTCCGACTTTAAATTTTTTAAGGGGTTTGGAAAGAAAACTGATTTTTTGATACATTTGTAAGTTACAAGTATTGTTTTTCTTAAGAATATCTACAAGAAAAACAAAATTTATCAACTTTTTTGATTTTAGTCGCTTTTCATTGCTTATTTTGATATGAAAGTTTATAAAACTTTATACCAACATAATTAGGAAATATAGTTCTTAATAAAACATGGTTTTAATTATTCAAATCGGTTTAAAATTGTAAAAGTTATTCAACTTTTAATTAACCCCCTTTTTTTGTATTTTCTCCCCCAGCGCATATGAATACAAAAAAACAAAAAACTGTAGAAAATAAATATTTGTAAAATTTTGAATTTACAAGGTAAATTTTTTCGAACTTTTGCAAATATAAACCGATTTTAACAAGTAATATCTCATTTAAAACACTGTACAAAAAAGAATAGGTTTTTATAGAAAAAAATTAAATTAACTATTGTTGAATTTGAAAAGTTATGAAAAAAAAATAGATCCAAACTTTTTATAAAAACTCACGGAATATTTTCGATATACATTTTATGAAAGCTGAATTCTTTGTCTATCCATAATTGTTTAACATTTTGAAATCGGTTTAAAAATGTGTGAATTACCCTAAAACATTTTTTTCAAAATATGAAATGGTTTTAGTATGTCCTCACCTAGGCCTACAACCTAGGCTTTTCAAGTTCTGACAAAAAGTGTCTTTTTGTAGCAGAGTGTAATTATTTAGATAAATAACAATGTTGCTGAGTTAGAATAATATTTTTACTGTTGCGAAACCTAACTGATTTGTGGAAACATCGAACGTAAAAGTAGAAACTACACTGTATTTCTTAAACTATCTTAACATTCAAGTAACGACAAGAAAATGCTCGTGATTCAAGCACACTCTGAAAAACTCGAATTAAGAAGTCCGCCGAGACCGAAATGGAAAGTCCTTCCTTTCCAGAGTTGAAGGTGAGAGAAAAAATTATTAAAAACAATAACTCTTTCACAAATCAAAAAAAGGTAAAAGAGAAAAATTTCAAAATTTGAACGTACATTAACTTTGAGAAATGAACAATATTTTCTTTAGTTTCCAATTTGCCTGATAACAAACCAGAGGTAACGTCTTTGACATCCTGTATCTCAACTTGCTTTCTAACAGAGTGATCTCACATTTAATTTTCTGACCGATTGTGTACTCCTCTACGATTCATTTGCACATTATTTTGTACTCGGATCAGTAGTTTAGAAGATATAGATTATTTTATTTACCACTTTTTTCCGATCGTCCCCACTGTGCAGAAGTGCCAATTTAGCGCTTTTATCAGTCAGTCCTTTTTTGGAAAACCGCGCTAGATAGGAATATTTTACTTTAATGAAATGGGCTGATTCACAATTGTGCGCGCTTAAGAGTATTTTTTTTCAAAATTCTGACAGATCAGAGAAAATCAATTTATTTTTGTTAATACATTTAAAGCGTCTTCTAATAAGGACTTCCGAACTTTGACAGTTGAAAGCTGCCATATTGTTGAAACTTTATCTGTCAAATTTGCTGTCATTTATTCAGTTTGTTGAAAAAATATCAATAATTTTTAGTGCTTTCCAGCATATTTTGGTCATAAATATTTGGCATCATTTCATACTCCGTTATGTTTTATTGTTTCGACTCAAACCAGGTATTATACATTGCTATGCTAACAACAATGTTATGATATTGCAATGCCAGCAAATTGTGGCCACAAGCTGCAGTTCCCGCTATTCTGCAATAGTTAGATTTAGTTTTAATGTGCTAAAATCCCAATTTAATTATTCATAAACTTATTCAAAGGCTTTTGGTGAGCTAAAACTATTTTACAAATAAATCTATAGAGCGAATGAGAATTGCAGACACTGAAGCTTTAAAAGGTAAACAGATTCCAAAGCAAGGGATTTCAGAATGCTTTTGTGATTCCTGTAAAATTTGTGAAAATTTACTTGGCTCGTTTACACACTAAACTAACAATATGCCGAAGCAAAAAGTAATTATTTGGCACAATATCATTAATCGATATTCTAATAAACGTGAAGAGAGTCTCTGTGAAGAATATCCAAAGCATTTTATCTTCACTTTTGGTAGGTATTCGATTCGACGCGTGGTAATCGTAGATAACGATTAACAAGTCCCTTCTTTTGAAAAACCCATTCAATTATCAAATTCGATAGGGTAAACAAGGGAATATGAATGTTCTTTTGCACTACAGTTAAGTCCAAGGACGACATGAAAGCGTCCTCATGGAAACCATATTAACTCGACAAGTTATGGTTTTGGTTGGGCCAGTGAATAAATGTAATCTAAAAGACATTTCGAACTTATTTCGTTGGAATTGAGAACTTTGATTAATGCAAAACTGACCACGTACATTCTTATTAATGGACGACGTTTTCTGATATAATTCCCATACTTTCTAGTGGCTGTGACGATGTTCTTCTGTACATATTTCACTTGTGTTAACTTTCGTATTATAAAATTATTGTATTATACACATTATACACAGGAAATTCCATGAATAAAAGTTCTTTATAAAATGCTTAATATTTTAATTAACTTCAATTCAACGGTGCGTATGAGTGATTTGTAGCAAACTTTTTATATCAAAGCTATGTCAATTAAACCTACGCCTAGCCAATTGTGGTCTACAAATATGATTGTTAATTATACAATAACGTCATTAAAATTAATAACAACCAAACTAAAACTCTAAACTCTACTTGAATTATTACACACAAGTTTTCAACAATCATTTTCATATTTCAAGTTCAAAGCTTTTTTTTTGTTTTCTAAATTTACATAAAACAACAACAAAAAGTTGTGTCTTTCTAAAAAAACAGAATATGAAAAAAAACATCATTAAAATTGTTTAAACAAAATTTTATAAAACAAAAAGTTTTTCCTGTTTTTATAAAAAAAAACAAAAGAAATAGGAAAAGGAAAAAAGTCAGTCATTTAGCAAAAGGTTGAGTCAACCACAAATAAATTGAACTCTCACTGTTGCCACACATACATATACTATTACCACAAGCCAAAACACTGTTGCAAATACACATGCATATACATAAATGTAACTTGCAGCTTGTGGTGTTTTAATAATGGCGATGGTGGTGGTATAAGTATTTTTCAACTTGAGTTTACAACACACAAACAAAAAAAGTCAACAACCATAATATATGTTGCAAGTTTAAAACAAAATAACAACAAAAAAGCAAATACCACAATATCCATACAACCATAAGGTTTTTACTTCCATTTTTTTACTCGTATTTGAAAACATTTCTAGTGGATAATGAAAAGAAAAATAAACATTTTTATATTGTATGTATTTAGTAGAGAAAATATTGCATTTACAGGAACAACAGAAAGAAAAAGGATAATTATAAAATTATACACTTTTTATAGCGATTTTTTATTTTTTTGTTTGTATTCAGAAGAGGAGTTACATTTAAATGTGTTTACAATGAGCACAGACACATATTTGTTTGTTTGTTTATGCAACAGACTAGGGGAATGGGATTTAATTGCTCTGGCTTCTTATGGACTCTTAAAAGTTGAAACAGTTCCAAGACATAAGTTTATGAAGTTTACGATTTAGCTTTTTAGGCAAAAAAAAGAAAATTATACAAAGGATTGAATAAAACCAAAATCATAGTAAACAATGGAATATTCCCTAAAGTCATCTTAAATATTTACTTATTGCCATATTGTTTCTTAACAAATTTCTAAATATTATATAAATTTATTAACTTTCTTACTAAAATCTCTCTAAATAATAGCCACCCCACAAGCAATACTTTCTATCACTTTATTAAAAATGACTACTTCCTTAATTACCTTTTTAAATTCATTAAGAACAAAATAAATAATTTCTCGTTGTCTTTGAAATAAAAACTTTTAACAAAAACATTTTTCCACTTGTACGTACACACGATGTAATAAATACCTTGTTTTAATATGCAAATATTGTTAAAACAACAAAATCAAGAGCACCAACAATAACAGTAACAGCAGCAACAACATCATCATTTAAATAAAATACAAAAAGAAAAACGGGGAAAAAAGTTAATGTTACATAATTCAATTACACGCATTTTACAACCATGAATGGTTTACTGTTCTAGCGGAACATGGCATTTCATAAGCATTCATTCATTCATTCCATCGTAATACTTCTTTCTACAGACCCAGACAATTTTAAATACACTCCTACGCTGCTACACACAGCTACCGAGATATTATTATGTAGCATTCATTTGTGTTTGAGTATAATGTTGCAAATAAATCTTTAAACATTTTATATCATTAACAGCATATAAATGTACAAATGGAATACCAAACCAGCAACATTAGGATGGACACAAAAAAAAAAAAGAAAACTTTTTACATCCTAATAATAAGCCTCCTTTATTACTGAACTTGTCGTATTTGTTTCAAAAATATTTTGAAAAGTATTTGAAAACTTAATGAAACAGTATTAACGAAATATGTATATCCAAAATATATGTTATATAACAACTAAGAGAGCCTGTGCCGAATCAATAAATGGGCCATATTATGTGCTCAATAGATAGACAGACAGACAGATAGACAAGATTTCAACAATTCAACATAACTTCAATGTCCAACCATACCCGAATTAAACGGACGTTCTTTACATACATTTGTTTATATAGTTTCATTTGTCTGATGTAACTTTTGATCAACTTATGAGATGAGTGTTTGAAAAGGGTTCTACGTAGGGTATTCGAATTATTCGATTTTTCTCTTGTTCGAATAAAACGAATAATTCGAGTAAGCGATTTTAACTTGTTCGAATAATTCTATCACACGTTTAAAATTAATCGAATTATTCGAATAATTTAAATTTTTTTAAAAAGTTAAAGAATGAATTTTTGATGTCGTTTTTTTAATATTTTATTGTTAAAGAAAAACGAAAAATAACGTTAAAGTTAACAATTCAAGTATTGATAGTGTTAAAAAAACATTCGAAAACAAAGTACATCATTAAAGAAATATTCTGATCAGAATAACTCCCGAACAATCTACAAAACAATTGAGTAGCAAATACTTTAGTTTCCTTTTTGGACCTATGCTTTAAAAAATTTGAGATAGTTGGACATGATCCTGAATTCAACTCAATATAAACGTATTAGGAACTTTTTTATGTCGTTCATTAATTCGTGTTTTAAATTCAGTAACTAATTCTTTAGTAAATTAATTATTCACTATTTCTAAATTATTTATAACAAATTGTATTATACATCAACGTTGCCGAATCTTTACTTAATAAAGTGGGCTTGGAGAATTACACAATAAAGGAAATTACACAATAAAGCGAATTACTCAATTAAGGGAAAAGGGTCCAAAGTTTGATATCATTTTCAGTGAACTGGCTAATTTGAAGTCAGGCAGTACATGATTGACGTATTTACAAATACGCAAAAAGTTTATTACCATGTTAGACAAAGATGTCCAACAATGTTTAACATCATGTATAAGACGAACTCCTTGCTTTTCTTGCAACAAAACGTAAGTTTGCAATATTTGTGTTTATCATTCGATTTATTAAATATTTTGCAACATTTACGTACGCGGTTAATAACATCAATTATATACATACATATATTTTAAGATCAGATAATGTAATCATTATAAATGTCATCCTCAATATCACTTTCGACGACCGATTCAAAATCACATTCAACTCCACTTTAATCTAGGTTAATATTTTGATTATTAATTGCGATTCTTCTAATATTTCACCAGCTAAATAACAAATATTTTATTCCGTACCTTTTATTTTCATTGGTCAAGTCCTAAGTTAAAAACTTTGAAAGATTTGTTTTTAGAATTGTAACTTCTTGCAGTAATATTTATATATTTATAGAAGGAGCTATCGGAACACTCATCTACAGTGATCGAAAGTCCCTTTGTTTAGTTATAGGTCAAAAAAAAATTGCATGTTTTGAGTTACAAAACATTTTTTTTGATAGATATCGAACTCGCATCCCACTAAGCGACCAAATAGGTCTTCAAGGAAAATATCTAACCTTTATTTTAAGAAAAAAAAGAGCCCATTTTGAAAAGAAAGTTAAAAAAGTTTTTGATTTCGGAAAAAAAATATTAAAAACTAGCTTCCCGGTTCGCTTCGCTACCCCTGTCGTAGTAAAATAACAAATATATAGCCTATTGACGCTTCCCAGTAAGGATCTATCTACGTTCCAAATTTCAATAAAATCGGTTCAGCCGTTTAGGCGTGATTCTCAAACAAATAAACAAACCAACAAACAAACTTACAAAGACATTTATATATTTATATAGATTTTTTATTTTTTTTTTAAATATTTTTTTTCGAAAGATTGAAGAAATAGCTATCTAAAATAAGTTACATGGATGAGAAAAATCACATGTTTGGCGAAAATGTCATGTGACCCCCCTCTAACTCAGAGAGTTCTGGACCGATCTTGTTGAAAAATTGTGTCTGAATTACTATCCAATAGGTCTAACCATGGTGTAAATTTCATCCCAATCGGAAGACATCGATTTTAAAATTTGGTTCACTTGACGTGAAATCCCCCATATATATAATAAAAAATATTTGAAATTTCGTCTAATTTACAAATAATATAAATATGAATTTTTATTGTTGATGACGCCCTTGGCGGTGTAGAAAATGCATTCCAATTTGCCAATTGTTTAAATTTTAGTATTCAGTGATATTCTTTGAATTATTACCAGGGAAACCAAAATATGCAAATGCATGTTTTTTCTGGTGAGTCGAATGAGCACATGGATAAGATATTTACACGTTTCAGAACTATTTAAAAATTTTGGCATCGATTTGTTAGTGCATATTTTTGCATATTTTACCCTTAAATTCATATTTTTGCATATATTTGTTTTAAGAGCATATTTATGTCATATTTTTGCGTTTTTAGAGCATATTTTACTGTTTAATAGCATATTTTGACTTTATCAAAAACAAGTTTGGTCTTACTTATTTTTCGCTGTTGTGTTACAGGTTTTTACCTCCTCTGTTTAAAATTCAAAATTGAAAAATAGATGGCTTTTCACCAAAAAAAATTTAAAAAACAAAATTTTTTTTTTTAAATTTTAAAAAAAATTAAAATTTAAAAAAACAATTCGAAATTTTTTTTTTCCAAAAATTGAAAAAACTGAAAACAAATTTTGTTCACCTAAAAATATTTAAATTTTTTATTTTGAAGTATAATTTGGTGAAGGGTATATAAGATTCGGCACAGCCGAATATAGCTCTCTTACTTGTTTTAATAAAAAATAAGCACTATTTTAATAATAGCGCCATCTAAATATCAAATTTTAATTCTAATTCAAACTTAACCGTTCTAAGTGTTAAAGAAATATTGTCTTTTAAATTTGCTCCTGTAACATTAGTTGATGTCGAAAGAACATTTTCTATGTATAAAAATGTTTTCAGATCCAATAGACAACGATTTTTATTTGAAAATTTAAGTAAATTTTTTTTGGTTAAAAATTATGTAAAAGTTTGTTTTTTTAAGAGCATATTTTTTAAATTTTAAGAGCATATTTTAAAGTTTTTACTGCATATTTAAAGCGCTTAAAACGCTTTTTTTAGAGCATATTTTCGGTTTCCCTGATTATTACAAATAAATTATAATAAAATGAACTTAAGCCTAATTAAAAATTTAATTTCAAATTATATATATATAAATTTCGAATAATTACCAAAAATCTATAAGCAATTTAATAACTTTAAATATATATGAAAATTTATTCGTTTTATTCGATTATTCTACATAAAATTGTTTGAATTATTTGTTATTCGAAAATTGCCATTTTTAAATTGTTTGAATAATTATTCGTAAGAAATTATTCTATTAATCGAACGATCATTAGTCGAATGAATACCCTAGTTCTACGCTTCTATGATTTAAAATTATTCCAGAAAAGATTTAAAGAAATTGTTTTTTTTTTAATTTATTTTTAATTTTTTTTGTAAAATATTACAGAAAATTAAAAAAAAATAGTTTTTTAAATTTATTTTTAATTTTTTTTGTAAAATATTGCTCATAATCTGTAAAAGAAACTAATGGGTTTTCACGATTATATGTCATAAATTGCCCAAAAATCCATGCAACACATTTTTGGAACCATGTCTTTTTTCAAAATTTTACTTCTAGCCAAAAATGGGGGAAGGACGGGGCTGGAAAATTTTGCATTAGTAATGAAATAATCAAAGAACTTATTTTAAAAATATGGCAAATATAGAAATTTATAGTTTTTTTTTTATTTTCCATCAAAGTTGAGAAATATTGAGGAAATTTATAGTTGGGAAATATCGATTTACCGGGACAAATACAAAGCAAACAGTACAATCTATCAACAGCATCAAATATAATGACGATCCATTACATAGTCTTTCAGATAATGTATCTGAAAACTGATCAAAATACCTAAAAATGGTCTGTTTATTTGAACTCTGAACAAAATCTGATTTAATAATAGTAGCAATTTGAAATCGTTGGATAATTTCCTGTAAAATTTGTTTATTCAGTATTTTTTCTGACAAATTTTACTAGGTTCATCAGTGACACATCTGACAGACCAGATCATGAGTGAGATCTAATGATAGCAGGGTAATCACATAGATCGTTTTCTAGTATCTAGTAGTATCTATTGTTCCTCTTCCTGTTCCAGACAATTTCTACAATACTTGTTACGTTGATAAAGAATCGTCAATCGTATCGTCTAATCAAATTTCTACAAAGAGTCAAAGAGCACGTAAATACAAGTGGTAAGCTCTTAAATGAAATTCATGATTCTTGAATAATACCTTTTATTGCTTCTATTAAGACTTTTTAGATTTTGCCATAAATGGAACTCAAAATATTAGAATATAACCGAATTTAAATAACATTTTACCAAACTTAAAAACATGTCATTAAATATAATTTATTCTTAAATTCAGCTTTATTCTTAGTTGGAAACATCTTTAAATATTTGTTTGGGGATCATCCTACTGTTTGTTATAAGTAGATACTTTTGTAATTGTAGCCATTATCCTCTTACTGATGCTATACTACGTTGGAAAACATTTTTTAAAGTTCTGCCATCTTTTGTAGGAAGTTCAGCTCTTTTTTTTCTTATATGTCAAAGAAAAACCTCAAATATTAAAACATTAGCCAGCCATAAGCGGCTCTAAAGTTAATAGCATTGGTTTATTTTTTTTGTAATTTTACTTTGAGAAACGCACTCTTATATACACATACTGATACGAATATATAGATACCTTTACAGACAGCCAGACATTTAGTTACGACTTCATAAAGCAGCAGCAAAAAAAGACAAAACAAAATAAAATAAATAAATAGAAAAACTTCTTTAGACTGTCTATTTAACAGAGAATTATGAAAAGCTACTTTGCCACCTGCAGCTTATATGAGTATGAAATACGTATGTTTTTCTTGTTATGACAACCTCTATTAGTATCTAAGCTATTTTAAGTTTGTTTGTAGTGTTTGTAACACATGGAAATATTTTTTTTTTTGTAGACAAGATTAGGGGGTTAATTTGTATGAAAATTCATATTTTTATACCCTACACCACCATAGTGGGGAGGGTATAATGCGTTTGTGCAGATGTTTGTAACGCCCAAAAATATTAGTGTAACACCCACCTTAAAGTAAACCGATCGACTTAGAATCACTCAAAAAACTCAGTTTTTGGAACACATTTTCCCCGTTTTAGGAATTTCGATGTTTGAGAACAAAGAATGGCAACATTAGTGATGCCATTGACTTAAGAACATTTAGATCTATATTACTTCCAAATTTTATTGTGATGTCTGTAACTGTTAAAATTTTACATTAATTCAAAGTTTTTATTTTTCTTGATGGAAAATCACCATTTTATAATATTGTTAGTTTTTAAGGTAAAATACGTCCGAAAAAACACAAAATTAATTCATTTCACTAAAATGTCAATCTCCAACTCATAGAAAGCTTATATTTACTCTTCAGAAGCTCCACAAACTTTGCCCACTTTCAAAAATTTTATTTTTTTTTTCATATCTTGCATCAAGCCGGTCTTGCGTGATTAAGATTGGATAAATTGATGCGCCCGGATCATACCGATAATGATTTGCCCATTCTTCGTTATTCCAGCACAATAGAGAAGTATACACTCGAACATACATTTTTAACAAAAATTGTTTGTTTTAGAGTCAAAAAATAGTAAAAAACTAAAACTTTTAAGTTACAAAGTGATTTTTGACAGCTATTTAGAATGCCTAGATATGTTCGGATTGCATTAATATGTTCACAAGAGTTATTCAGATTTACCGTAGCTACAACTTTGCAAAATATTATTATTGAAAAATTAGGAGTCCCTGGAAGTTATTCTAAAAAAAAGTAAAAAAAAAAATTTCTTCCTATATTTTTTTAACAAAAGTGCACGTTAAAGCTACTTTTTGGAAACAAATTTTAACAAAATTTATTTGGCGGACTCTTAGCATATTATTGCCATATAAAGTTAACCAAAAACTGATGACACCTTTTTTAGAGGCCCCACTGATTTTCAGAAACTTTGGGGGCCCATAAAAAAAATCGGTCACCAAAATGGACAAACTGAGTATAGGGTTTTACTACCCTTTGGTAGTAGAGTCGAACCTATACTGTCATGATCTTGTGTTTTTCCAAAAGTCTTCATTTGTTGCATAGTGTAATAAGAAAATACTCATAGAAACGTTATTCTATGATCCAATACATAACTAAAATATCTCTTCAAAAATCCCATAAAATCTTAATGATTTCAACGAACCAATGATTGTAAAAATTCAAATAAAATAAAGAAATCCACTCACTCACACTCACATAAGGCGCCCGTCAAATGGATAAGGTCACATACTTTTCTTTCTGTTTATCCAAAAATACAAATATATAGTATTCATTGGTACTCTTAGATTAACTATTTCTTGTTCAAACTTTGTTCAGATGATAATCTTTTCTTCTTATCGAAGAATCAAAAATGTGCAGTAATCCAATGAGCGCAGTTATGAGGATTCTTAACGTCAATACTATTCGTATTTGAATTTTTAAATAAACACAACTAAAAGTATGTAACCTTATCCACTAGACGGGCACCTTATACTTAAATACAGGCATGTATAACAAAATATATGTATATTTACAGCAAATGTTCAGCACATGTTTATAATAATGGCAGGAACTGAAATTGAAATAAGTACTAAAGTAATCATCGTCAATTTCCATTGTTAAAAGATTAATACATAAATACAAACATATATATATGTACTAAAACACACAAATACATTTATATTTAGACATGTACGTAATTGGGCATATACTCTCACATACACTGGCAAATTTATACAATAAAACGGAAACAGGAAATTTTCTTACTGAAAAACAACAACAATAATAGAAAAACTTAAGCTAATATTAAACAATGAAATTTGGCAAAATCATGCGATGAAATAATAAATAACAAGTCACAGTGATATTTATCAGAAGAAAACCACTTTTAGTTGATATACAGTAATGGTTTTGAATTATTCTGTAGATAGCTACATTTAGTTACCAACTGTAAGTTGACGAAGCAAAAGTGTTTAAGGAGGAAGGTATGAAGAAAAAATCGATGTAATTACATTTGGTTGTCACAATTAATTTGTTTACTTTAATATACATTCGTTATTTAGTACTATTTTTCCATATTGTTTTATGTTGGGTATGAGTAGGTGAAACAAATTATAGAAAAATACACATATAAAGTAAAAAATTATTATTGCCTTTTAACAATAATAGTTTTTTTTTATTAATGAATAATAAAATAATGATGATTTTTTTCCTTTTTTGTACACAAAATATTTGCAACTTTTTATAGACTTTTGCTTAACTAAAAATCTTTGTAAATTTTAACAAAATAGCTTATCTCATACAATTATACTTATGAAATATGGAAAACCGTTGGAAAATTTTAAATTTTTTAGAGAAAAAAAATACACCAAATACAAAAAATTCATCAAATGTTAATAGAAAAAAAACTAGTTTGTCATAACCAAAATTATAGTTAAAATTGTAAACAGAGACGGTACAGCAAACAGGATGAAAATCAGTGAATATATTTTTTGTTCATGAATTGTTTTATAAATCTTAAACCACAAATAGCAGAGAAACTGAGGCGATAATAATATTAATTATTATGTGGTGCTTATTAGATACAAGAATACCGAAAGAAAGTAGTTACCTCAAGAAAAGAGATAAAGTCCGACCTGAATGATGTCATAACACGCATGGAAAAAAAAGAAACCCCTGCATTTGAAACACAAACTGTAGCCGAATGAGTTACAACCTTCGCAAAAAAAAAACAATAAAAAAGCTTTTTAATAACGAAATGCCTCGAAAATCCCAGACTCCAAAATTAGTCAAAATATATGAATATGCAACCAATATGCTATTGTATTACCCTTAAAAGACTTAAAGATAAAACATCATTAAAACACAATCTTAAGTATTTTTCCAAAATTTGGAAAAGGAGATGTTTTAAAAACGGCTTCAATATTTAAAAATAAAATTTAACAAGTAAGAAGGTATATATGTGTAGATACCTATATAAATTAAACATTTATGAGTGATAAATTTCAATTTCGGGAGGATATTTGTATGGGTGCTAGGTGAAATAATAAACCGAATATAGCCACTTTCAATTGGCTCCGTCCTTAAGCCGAATTATTATAAGTACCAAATTTTATCGAAATAACTTCAAAATTGCGACATGTACTCTGCGCACAAGGTTTACATGGACGGCCATCCAGCCAGACGGACATCGTTTAATCGACTCAGAAAGTGATTCTGAGTCGATCAGTATACTTAAAGGTGGGTGCTAGACTAATATTTTTGGGCGTTACAATCATCTGCACGAACGCATTATACCCTCCCCACTATGCTGGTGCAGGGTATACAAAATGTTTTCTTTTATAACTACGAAAGTTATTGACAAAAATCAGAAATAATTCAAAATTATGTATATTTTGAACTAAATGAAGTAACTAATATTAATCTAAGTGTATTTTTTATTTATCTCAAACCAATGAATAAGAATGAGCCAAATCATATATTTGACAATTTTGTTAAACTTGTATTGTTAAGCCAACAACGTATGATTAATATTCAAGTCGTTTAACACGTATAAGCATGACTAAAAATGGCATTGTTCCCAATTAAAATCTATGTTCAATCTATTGTAGGATTTCATTTCTACAAGTGTGTATTCTGCATTAAGTAGGTGGATCGAACAGCCTTTAAAGTTTTTTCATTAGTTATAGTAACATATGTAGGATACGTAGAAGATTCAAATGAAAACCCATTTTTCTAATTACAGTAAACGTAATAGTTTGTGGAAATTTACGACTGTATGTTTTGGTAAAATGCTACATTTTCTTCATTCTTAATTACTGTTCTCTACATATTAACTAAAAGAACCATTAAAAATTCTTAACAATTGATTATAGATTAAATAACATATCTTGTATTCTTTTTCAAGAATGTCATAGTTATACATTATAAATGTAGTGTTACTTACATTTCCTTACAATACATTGTTAATTTGCACAACAAGTAAACAGCTACAAAAATCGTATACTCATATGACTTAATTTATTATTTATAAAATAAAATCTATATTTAATGGCCTACAGACATTTGTGAGGACTTTTAAATAAAAAATCATTAAATATTCAATACAAATCACGTAAGTACTTAAGCACACACATCTACATAAATGAAAAGTACAAGAGCACTAAACCCGACCTTAAAAAAATGATTTTCTTTGGATGGCTCATATTTTGCTCATTAGTAGTTAAAACTAACTGATACGACAGTTGAGGCCAATCAGATAATGAGAATCGGTACCGAAAATCTATTGAATGTTGTGAAATTGGGTAAATAATGGGAATTTATAAATTTATATAAAATTAAAACTTAAAACAGTTAGTTTTAACTACTAATGAACAAAATAATACCCATTTAGCAAATATATTTTTTAAGGGCAGGTCTAATAAGCAACACAGGCACACAATTTTAGTTACACATGTATAGTAAAGGGTCTTCCAATATTGACTTCAGTACTTTAACAGTTGATAGCGGTCATATTGTTTTATCAAAATGGATGTTCTGTTCGGGCAACGTTAAGCGCGTATCGCCCATTTCTGAATGAATAGGTACGTCAGCAAACAAAATTGTCGAATTTGGGACGATTATAATTCACATGAGATCCAACAGCATCCACTGTTTGGTGAGGATTTTGGGTAACTATGACAAAGACGTTGGCCTGGCCATCACTATCAAGGGCGAGCGCTATGTGTGAATTATTACCAACTTCTTTGGCCTGAATTGGTTGATTTATATACTAAGGACATGTGGTTTCAACAGTACTGCGCCACATTAGACATTCTGCACGAGCGATTTGAGGGCATGGTCATATCACGTGGAGGTTATGTGATCTGGACCATTTTTTCTTGTTGGATTTGCTTAAGTCGCAGGTCTAGGCCTTTCTAACAATAATATCTCACACAATCTTTATTTTATTTAAGCGCTCAATAAAAGACCCTTTATATTGTGCCAAGGACTTAACTACACACATTTTGTAAATTGACTCAAATGTAGACAAATTCGATTATGTATGTGTGTTGACACATACTTAAGTATGTGTGAGAATGTGAATAAGTGTGTGTGTTTGTTAGTTAGTTTTAATCCTCCCTACAAGTCTTCCCAAGTACATACATATGCGTGTATTTGATGTAGTCTGTACAAGTATTACAAGGTTAACATGACAAGACATGTTTTCATTTCGTTCGTTGTTATTTTCTTAGCCTAAAATGTCAATAAATTGTTTGCTGTAAACAAAAATAATAAAAAGAAGCAGACACGTATGTTTTCTGGCATAAATTTAATACCTACACGTTTATAAATTAGGAAAAACCTGAAATCAAAAGAGAATAACTTTTACTTACAACCAATTTATTAATAACGGTGGTTAACTCTGTAGAGAGTTCTTTTGATATGTACTTTTAGGTATTTATGAGTGTTTGGTAGTTGTGGATGAGAGTGGGGAAGTAGGTGGTTATAAACAAATTATGTTCATAAAAGCGGAAATGACAGTGTTCATACAAATAATGCTAAATATTCTGACAACATAAAACATAATAATGACATGTTTATAAATATATCTGTGTTTTATTCTGAATTATATTTTTCCAATTACCATAAAAAGTAGTTGTTAATGGTTTTAGCATGACACAGTAGTTTTGAAATAAACGAATGAAATTAAATGGATAATAGGTACGATTGGTCAAGAAAAAAGTAAAATCACGGGGGGAAATTAATAAAATTACTAATTAAAAACTTGTAGCACCACAGATAGCACCAGTTAACGGTTCAAAATTTCATAAGAAATAAAAAAATAAACTTTTTTTTACAAATAAAACCTTTATTCTAAATTAGGGATTTTTTTACACCAAAGTATGCTTTATTTTAATGAAAGTTTTTTCAGAAAAAGAAAATATTTCTATTTACCAAAAAAAAAAGATTTTTAAATATTTTTCAAATAGCTTTCAACAAAAAAAGCAAGTTTTGTTTTTGCAAAAAAGCCATTTAAAATTTTTCAAAAATGCTTTTTCACAAAGAATTACACTATGCAACAAATGGAGACTTTTGGAAAAACACAAGAACATGACAGTATAGGTTCGACTCTACTACCAAAGGGTAGTAAAACCCTATACTCAGTTTTCCCATTTTGGTGACCGATTTTTTTTTATGGGCCCCCAAAGTTTCTGAAAATCAGTGGGGCCTCTAAAAAAGGTGTCATCAGTTTTTGGTTAGCAGCTAATTCAGACTTTGTGATACGGCTTAACTTTATATGGCAATAATTTGTTAAAATTTGTTTCCAAAAAATAGCTTTTACGAGCACTTTTGTTGAAAAAATATAGGAAGAACATTTTTTTTTTTACTTTTTTTAGAATAACTTCCAGGGACTCCTAATTTTTCAATAACAATATCTTGCAAAGTTGTAGCTACGGTAAATTTGAATAACTCTTGTGAACATATCAATGCAATCCGAACATACCTAGACATTCTAAATAGCTGTCAGAAATCACTTTATAGCTTAAAATTTTTATTTTTTTACTATTTTTTGATTCTAAAACAATAATTTTTTGTTAAAAATGTATGTTAGAGTGTATACTTCTCTATTGTGCTGGAATAACGAAGAATGGGCAAATCATTATCGGTATGATCCGGGCGCATCACTTTATCCAATCTTGATCATGCAAGACCGGCTTGATGCAAGATATGAAAAAACTTTAAAATTTTTGAAAGTGGGCAAGGTTTGTGGAGCTTCTGAAGAGTAAATATAAGCTTTTTATATAAGTTTTTGATATCGGTGGAGACCTTATGACTTGGAGATTGACATTTTAGTGAAATGGATTAATTTTGTGTTTTTTCGGACGTATTTTACCATAAAAACTAACAATATTATAAAATGGTGATTTTCCATCAAGAAAAATAAAAACTTTGAATTAATGTAAAATTTGAACAGTTACAGACATCACAATAAAATTTGGAAATAATATAGATCTAAATGTTCTTAAGTCAATAGCATCACTAATGTTGCCATTCTTTGTTTTCAAACAGCAAAATTCCTAAAACGGGGAAAATGTGTTCCAAAAACTGAGTTTTTTTAGAAAACAGCCCACTTGACGTTATTTACAGTATGATAGTAAAAACGTTTCGTATGTGTATAAACAATATATAGGGCTATACAAATATGATGAGTTTTTGAGGATCGGTGCATTGCGTTTTTAGAATTTTTTACTCAAACCTAAAATTTTGTTTCAAAATTGGCCAAGTTTGGATTGGGCTGGGGGCTACAATGTCCGCTTAAGTTAGTCAAGTATTACTTTATACGTTTTTGCATTAAGTTATCTTTCCAAATCATAGAAAAGTGTATATAGCCACGAAGAAAATTAGTTTTTTATAAAAGTAAAAATATGGGCACTTTTTTGGGAAAAGACTTAAAAAACACATGCATACAAAGCTGAAATATATAAAAAGATGCTTCAACTTTGGATGCGTGTAACTTTTTACAGGGACGAAATAATTGTTATCAGATTTGTTTTATTTTCTTTAGAATTTTATCGCAAATATACGTCATATATAAAAAACAAATTTCGACCTTTCGTAGGCCCATCATATATAAAATACAAAATAAAGATCGATCAAAATTTAAAAAAAAAATTAATCCTAAATATCTCTTGAACTAAAAGAGATAACCTACAGATAAAAGCATATTTTTGTAGACCTTCTCAAGGAATATCTATTTTTTAAATTTCAGCTCATTCGGATCATAAATCGCTTTTTGGCGATTTTTTTTTAAATGTGTGACATTGAGGTTCCACTCACTGATCCCCATTCCGAACACATCAGCCGAGTAAATAATACAGCACAACATAGAAGTGTGGACTTGATCATACTATTTTAACAAAAAATCTTTGTTTTAGCGTCAAAAAATAGTAAAAACGAAAATTGTTAAGGTACAAAGTGATTTTTATGTGCTATTTAGAGTGACTAGATACGTTCAGAATGCATTGATATGTTCTCAAGAGTTGTTCAGCTTTACCGTAGCTACAACTTTACTAAATATTGTTAGTGAAAAATTAGGAGACCCTGGAAGTTATTCTAAAAAAAGTAAAAAAAAAAATTTTCTTACTATATTTTTTCAACAAAAGTGCACGAAAAAGCTATTTTTTGGAAACAAATTTTAACAAAATTTATTTGGCGGACTCTTAGGTATATTATTGCCATATAAAGTTAAGCCGTATCACAAAGTCTGAATTAGCTGTTAACCAAAAACTGATGACACCTTTTTTAGAGGCCCCACTGATTTTCAGAAACTTTGGGGGCCCATAAAAAAAAATCGGTCACCAAAATGGACAAACTGAGTATAGGGTTTTACTACCCTTTGGTAGTAGAGTCGAACCTATATAGTCATGATCGTGTGTTTTTTTCACTGTTGCACTGTGTTATTTACCAAATCTTTCAACCAAAAATTCTTTTGTTTTGAAAAGAGCCCATATCACACAACAAATATTGTATATTTTGTAAAAAAAAACTCTTTTGAAAAAAAGCTTTCAACCAAAAACAGATTTTATTTTTGTAAAAAACCCGTTTTAACTGTCCAAAAAAAAAATTAAGTAGGCTCATCGTACATAGATAAATTATTGATATATATTCAAAAGAAAACTTTTTGGGTGTATGACTTAAAAATTCGGGAAAGAATTTTCTTTTAAAGCGTTCAAACATCATTTCGAACATGCAAGATCGTCATTCAAGGTCTATCGGCTTCTTTTGGATGAATCCTGCTATTCGCAAACGTTTGGAAATTGCTGTTTGAGGTGCTCCCAATAATTTTGCAAGCTCTTGTTGAGTTTGAAAACGCCTTGTTGGCACAAAATTCGATATTTTCGAAGCAAAAAAAAATAATAGCTACAATGGTCAGTAGCTAAGTGACATATAAGTTATTAAAAACAAAAACCGCGTTCAAATGATACGCCATCTATTGTAAATCCTTCATTTTTAAGTCATACACCCAATAAATAAAGATTTTTCTTTAAAAAATTAGCAAAACCTAATTTTGAAAAATAGCTTTTTTATAACAGCTTTTAAACAAAACAAATTTAAAAATCAGTTCGTAATTCTTAAAAATAACTGATTTTTTAACTGCCCTTTTGCACAAAAAAGTTCAAAATGTATTCGATAAAACGCGAATATTTACAAAAATATTACTTTCTAATCCAAATATTTGATTTTTATTATCTCTTTTCAACAAAAACATATATGGGGTATTCACACGGTGTACTATTTAGTCATATTGTCATAATGTCCTAATATATTACGATAATTTAAATAAATTTTTGTTGTTTTTCAAACAAAAAAGTTCTAAACTAATAAAACATTTGAACTATGTTTATTGTTTTTCCATAAAATAATATTTTTTTTTGTTTAAAACTCAACAACAACTATTATAATATATTAGGACATTATGACAATATGACTAATAGCAGACCGTGTGAATACCCTCATAATATGTATTACAAAACTTTCTTGAATTATAAATTTTGCCATTCCAAGTGTAATATACAAACCACAGTTTGCTGATACAACTACAAATTTTTTTATATATGCCTAAACTTATGGTTAACTAAGCAAAATACCTTCTATTGTATAGTGTCATTATATTTATGTCATTATTATAATGAAGGGAAATTATTATTGACATTGTTAAGCGTTAAAATGTGTAACTAAATTAACTGGTCAGAAAATAAAGGAAGTAGTGCGTGCGTTGTGAATTTGGTTTTATGTAAAACTTATTTACGTCATAAATATTTAATGGAATTTTACACACAATTTAGCTAAGATAATTTCTAAACATTTTTCCTAAATATATATTTAATTAACTTAACATTTTATTATTTCCATTTTAGTTAGTTGATTTCCAAAAAAAATATTTTCAAATACCCCCTATACGTATGATTAATATTTGGAATTATTATAATCATACGCCTAGTGTTTCAACTTTTCTTAAATTTGTCTAAATTTTAAAGAAATTTAACTTTATTTATTATTTATGCTTGAGTTTGTTAATGATATTGTTTTCTTGAATATACAATAAACAAAATTAAATGAATTTTTTTTACTCATTTTTTTTTTCTTAAGCCAACTCCCTGTTTTATCCAGTTTTGTGCGTTTTTCTAAATGATTTCTTTTTTAAATTGTTTGTAATTTTTTTTATTTCGTAAATTTTTCATTTCATTGTTATTATTATTCTAGCTGGTATTTGTATTTAGTCACTTTTTTCTTTTTTTTTACTTTTCTAAGAAATTTATCCACTGTTATCTGTCTTTGTCAAGTACTTAACATCAAGTACTTGTTGTATTGTCTGCTCATTGTTTATTTGCAGTAGCAGTAGTTATTTTCATTGGGAAAATACCCTACATTAAGCCCTACTGTATATTAAAAGAATTTATAAATTTGAAAATATAATTCACATATATGAGGGGTTTATAAGCAAAGTCAGCCATCTCCATTTTTATCATAAAGTTGTATTATCTATTTACATTTAATGAATGCTTGTGATCATTCAATATGCCGATACCAATATAAATCAATGGTCAAAAACTACAGATTGAAGCAAAAACTGCAATTTACATTATAGACTGCAGCTTTTGCTATGCTCACGTTATGAGATTTAATTTGCTCATTCTGTCAACAATTTTTCAATATTTTTCCAAAAATTTATAACTGTTTGCTCTCGAATTTGAATTTATTGCAAACAATGTTTTGCTTATTGTTTTTTAAAGGTTCTAAAAACCGTTCTGCTTTAAATTTCAAATTGACAAAAGCCAAACTAAAATATTTTTAACTACTTATTCATGTTGAAATTTTAGAGCAAATCAAACTTTTCCAAACGTATAAATAACCAATGTCAAATTTTTTTTCATAATTGTCCTCAAACCTCTATGTGAATAGGTTTCAAACTTGATTCTTATCATCATATCATTCTGTTATACTGAGTAACAAAACAATATAATAAAAATTAATACATTTAGAGATATTGGCTTTTGTCGCTTATAACAGCAACTGAAAAAGATTGCCGAAGAGATTTCAGTATTTTCTCTTAGTTAGCTTTTGTTAAAGTCGTTAATGCCTAACAAAAATTTCTTTTTACCCATAATTTTATATTAAAATGAATTGTTGTCCTTCATTGTCATATGCTTCTCATGCCAGTTTAGTTAAAATTCAGCCAGCCAGCAATTCATTGCTTTAACTACTTCCCTTTCCTCCTCCCGTTTTGTTACTTGCCGGTTTGGTGCTGATGAGGACTATGATGATGAATTTTTTTTTTTGTTACCATGACCTTTGTTAATGCTTTGTGTTTTTTATAATTTCTTTTCTTTTTTTCTGTATTTATATTTATTTTCTGCCTTTTTCCCTCTTACTCTGGCTGTAACGCTTAAGGGTGAAGTGTTTTTTTTTATACGTTTTATATTATTTACAGCATTGTCTACCTATTATGTATAAATTCTGTTTATTTAACAGATACAGAATGGGCAAAAAAAATAAACACAATAACAATTGAAAAGAAAAATCCATTTCAAGTGTTTCAAATGCATTTCATAGTTAAATAAACAAAAGGAAAACAATCATCTAAATAATAGAAATTAAATAAAGTTTAATTAAAGTATACATTTTGAAATATTTTTGAAGGATAAAATCAATAAAAAAAGAATTATTTGTATGAATTGATAATATTTTTTATTGTTAACTTTATGCTTACATTTGACCAGTTATTATGATTTTAAAAATAAATCCAAAATAAAACATCCCGCCCAGCTGGATGTTTTATTATATAGTTGTATTTTTGTATCCTTCGCCATTAGTGCTAAGGACATTAGGCCGGGTCGATTTGTATGAAGGATCAAAAAGTAAAAAATTGTATAGCAGAAAAGCAATCTACGGAAAATTTTAAGAAAGTTTCCTCAAGAAACCATCAAATCCTATCTTGCGCATTTGGTCTTTTATCCAATAAAAAAACTATTAAAAAAAATTTATATTGAAATATCATTGGATAAAAGACGAAAGGGAAAATTTCTTAGAACCTTCCATAGAATGCGTTTCTGCAATACGATTTTTCGAGAAAAAATCAACCCACCCTAAAGGACATATATGTATAAGTTTGTCATTCCTTTTGCAATTTCCACATTTTTCATCTCATAAAGTATATATTCAGGGTCGTTATAGATAAAGGAGTCGATATAACCATGGCTATTCGTCAGTCCGTATGTTGAAAACAACTTTCCGAAGCCCCAAATTACTTAAATCAGAATATGAAATCGATAAAATCGAACCACAAACGGCTCAGATATGAGATAAAAACAGCGTCTAAATAAATTTGTCCACCAAAAATTTTTTTTCCCAATTTTTTTTAACTTTTTTTGTCACAAAAATATTCGGTATTTACAATAGCAGACGTATCTTTTGAACGCGGTTTTTTTATTTAAAGTTTTTTTGCTTCGAAATCGTCATATGCAGGAAGTTTTACTTTACTTCTTTAATTGGAAAAGAAGTACAGCTAAAGCACACCGATTGCAGGCCAAAACTTATGGTAAATGTGTTCCATCAATTTCAACGTGCGAGAGATGGTTTCTGCGGTTCAGAAGTGATTTTAGCACGAAAGACAAAGATCGTCAAAAATTTTGAAGACCATGAATTGGAGGCATTTCACCACGAAGATTGTTGTAAAACTATGAAAGACTCTGCAAAATCATTGGGAACTACTCAAGCAGCAATTTCTAAACTTTTGCAAGCGGCAGGATTCATCCAAAAGCAGGGTACTATGACAGACGATTTTGCTGAAATTCTGCTCGAACGCTAAATATAATCCATTACGATAACCTCAAGCATAAGATATCGTATGAAGCCCGGCCAACCAGCTGAATCGACACCAAAGTCAAGTATCCTCAAGTATAAGGCTCTGTATTTGGTGGTACCTAAAGTATCCTATGTATTATGAGCAGCTGAAATCTGTCCAGATCATCCCATGGTCAGACATTAAACCTTATTATTTCATCTTGACAACGCTCGTCCACATATTGCAATAGCTTTTATAATGATGTGGTTGGGAAGTTTTGGCTCACCCTCACCTATTAGTCCATACATTGCCCCTTCCGCCGGCTATTTGTTTAGATCAATGCAGAACGCTATCCCCGGTATACACTTCACTTCAGAACAGAATATCCGATATTGGCTTGATTCGTTCTTGGCCTCAAAAAATGAGCAAGTTTTTTAGCTCGGAATCCATATGTTGCTAAAAAGATGGGAACGGGCCATTACCTAACAATACCAATATTTAAGATATACACTCAATATTAAAATTTTAATAGTATACCTCATATTACTTGATGTAACTCATTGAAACTGTTGCATTATGTAAATTTCAAGATAGAACCAGAACTTTTTCTATTTTATCATAAAGACCTTTTGAACTATTTCTGCAAGAGAAACAAACTTTGGAAACATAATCAGAACTGTATTAGGATGTGCTAAATTAATGAGCAAAGCAGACCAATAATTTTTAATTTAAAAATCTTAATAATCCACTCTAGAGTTCATATTTTAAAATTTATTTAAAAAATTTCTTAAATCTAAAACACTTAAATATCTCCAACATTAGTTTATTTTTTGCTACTTATGCATCTACAAAAATACTAATTAAAATGAAATCTTTGTGTTATTAAATTACAAAACATCCTTTTCATTTAAATTAAAACCCGTTTGTCTTGCAGACATTGAAATACCTTCTCGTTTACGTTTGTTTAGTCATAATTCATGACCTTTTTTGTTATTAATATTTTTATGATTATAATATTTTTTTTAAAAAAAAAATTTAAAAACCGACATTAATGTATGCGAGCATAATGCCAAAACTCAGGCGAATAGTATTTAAAGCCACAAAATAAAACAGCAAATATAAAGATAAAGATAAACATCCCTTAAGTATTAACGTGTATTTATAATAAAATAAATTTGATTTACTAAACATATTACTGTATATGATGTGGTTAAACACATATATACATATCCTTGTAGGATTTTGAGTGTGTAAACAGCTTCTAAACAAAGACTAAAAAATCTTGATATGGGCTGCTTTAATGTCTGTATGTGATAGAACATATGGGTATTTGCATACTAAAATTAACATTTTATTTAAAACAAAATGTTTAATTTAATATTCCTTAGAAAACTGAATTTTTGTTGCTTAAACATTAATTTTAAAATTATATACAAAATCTTAGGAAAAAATTTTAATATTTTTTATTATATTGAATGTCCCATATGCGAGTAAAGGATATGATATAAGCAATTATATTTATTTATTTTATTTTTGTTCTTCATTCTTACCTTAGTGTTTATATCATTAATAAAACCTATACTAATGTCTGTTGAAAAAGCTAAAGAAAATTAAATGATATGAGTTGAATGTATTACTCCAGTGAGACCAGAGTTCTGCCACAACAAGACTAAAGTCTACAAATTATAATAAAAAAAGAAAGATTTAAAAAAAAATCAAATAAGTCTAACATGCCAGTAGTTATTCCCCAAGTTAGTTTTTATCTCTTATAAATGTTAATAATTAAATCTATACTTATAATTACAAAAAATAACCACATCTGTTTGTAGGATCCTTTGTTAATCATTTGACAAGGGACGAAATATAATTATGTAGTTCATTAAACTTATAAGCATATTTCTTTTTATATCCTTTACCATAAGTGTAAGTTTTTGAATATATTCAGTTGCTACACTACAATGTTAATCTACTTATAAACATACTGCTCATTTGCTACAAGAAAGTCGTAAATCAAAAAAAAAAATATTCGAGTAAAATGGATTTGGATAAGCGTTTAATCAAGAAAAGGAGCTCGATCAGTGATCACTCATATTTCTGACCAAAAATAGATTTTTTATATAAAAACTCAAAATATCTAAATTCGCTAATAACTTGGCCAATAAGCGTTTAATCAAGAAAAGGAACTCGATCAGTGATCACTCATATTTCTGACCAAAAATAGATTTTTTCTATAAAAACTCAAAATATTTAAATTCGCTAATAACTTGGCCAATAAGCGTTTAATCAAGAAATGGAGCTCGATCAGTGATCACTCATATTTCTGAAAAAAATCAATCTTTTTTTATAAAAACTCAAATTATCTAAATTCGTTAATAACTTGGCCAATAAGCGTTTAATCAAGAAAAGCAGCTAGATCAGTGATCACTCATATTTCAGAACAAAAATCGATTTTTTATATAAAAACTCAAAATATTTAAATTCGTTAATAACTTGGCCAATAAGCGTTTAATTAAGAAAAGGAGCTCGATCAGTGATCACTCATATTTCTGACCAAAAATAGATTTTTTATATAAAAACTCAAAATATCTAAATTCGCTAATAACTTGGCCAATAAGCGTTTAATCAAGAAAAGGAGCTCGATCAGTGATCACTCATATTTCAGAACAAAAATCGGTTTTTTATATAAAAACTCAAAATATTTAAATTCGCTAATAACTTGGCCAATAAGAGTTTAATCAAGAAAAGCAGCTAGATCAGTGATCACTCATATTTCAGAACAAAAATCGATTTTTTATATAAAAACTCAAAATATTTAAATTCGTTAATAACTTGGCCAATAAGCGTTTAATTAAGAAAAGGAGCTCGATCAGTGATCACTCATATTTCTGACCAAAAATAGATTTTTTATATAAAAACTCAAAATATCTAAATTCGCTAATAACTTGGCCAATAAGCGTTTAATCAAGAAACGGAGCTCGATCTGTGATCACTCATATTTCAGAACAAAAATCGATTTTTTATATAAAAACTAAAAAAAATATCTGAATTCGATAATAACTTGGCCAATAAGCGTTTAATCAAGAAAAGCAGCTCGATCAGTGATCACTAATATTTCAGAACAAAAATCGATTTTTTATATAAAAACTCAAAATATCTAAATTCGATAATAACTTGGCCAATAAGCGTTTAATCAAGAAAAGGAGCTCGATCAGTGATCACTAATATTTCAGAACAAAAATCGATTTTTTATATAAAAACTCAAAATATCTAAATTCGTTAATAACTTGGCCAATAAGCGTTTAATTAAGAAAAGGAGCTCGATCAGTGATCACTCATATTTCAGAACAAAAATCGATTTTTTATATAAAAACTCAAAATATCTAAATTCGTTAATAACTTGGCCAATAAGCGATTAATCAAGAAAAGGAGCTCGATCAGTGATCACTCATATTTCAGAACAAAAATCGATTTTTTATATAAAAACTCAAAATATCTAAATTCGTTAATAACTTGGCCAATAAGCGATTAATCAAGAAAAGGAGCTCGATCAGTGATCACTCATATTTCAGAACAAAAATCGATTTTTTATATAAAAATTCAAAATATCTAAATTCGTTAATAACTTGGCCAATAAGCGTTTAATTAAGAAAAGGAGCTCGATAAGTGATCACTCATATTTCTGAAAAAAATCGATCTTTTTATATAAAAACTCAAAATATCTAAATTCGTTAATAACTTGGCCAATAAGCGTTTAATCAAGAAAAGGAGCTCGATCAGTGATCACTCATATTTCAGAACAAAAATCGATTTTTTATATAAAAACTCAAAATATCTAAATTCGTTAATAACTTGGCCAATAAGCGTTTAATTAAGAAAAGGATCTCGATCAGTGATCACTCATATTTCAGAACAAAAATCGATTTTTTATATAAAAACTCAAAATATCTAAATTCGTTAATAACTTGGCCAATAAGCGTTTAATTAAGAAAAGGATCTCGATCAGTGATCACTCATATTTCAGAACAAAAATCGATTTTTTATATAAAAACTCAAAATATCTAAATTCGTTAATAACTTGGCCAATAAGCGATTAATCAAGAAAAGGAGCTCGATCAGTGATCACTCATATTTCAGAACAAAAATCGATTTTTTATATAAAAACTCAAAATATCTAAATTCGTTAATAACTTGGCCAATATGCGTTTAATTAAGAAAAGGAGCTCGATCAGTGATCACTCATATTTCAGAACAAAAATCGATTTTTTATATAAAAACTCAAAATATCTAAATTCGTTAATAACTTGGCCAATAAGCGATTAATCAAGAAAAGGAGCTCGATCAGTGATCACTCATATTTCAGAACAAAAATCGATTTTTTATATAAAAACTCAAAATATCTAAATTCGTTAATAACTTGGCCAATAAGCGATTAATCAAGAAAAGGAGCTCGATCAGTGATCACTCATATTTCAGAACAAAAATCGATTTTTTATATAAAAACTCAAAATATCTAAATTCGTTAATAACTTGGCCAATAAGCGTTTAATTAAGAAAAGGAGCTCGATCAGTGATCACTCATATTTCTGAAAAAAATCGATCTTTTTATATAAAAACTCAAAATATCTAAATTCGTTAATAACTTGGCCAATAAGCGTTTAATCAAGAAAAGGAGCTCGATCAGTGATCACTCATATTTCAGAAAAAAAATCGATTTTTTATATAAAAACTCAAAATATCTAAATTCGTTAATAACTTGGCCAATAAGCGTTTAATTAAGAAAAGGATCTCGATCAGTGATCACTCATATTTCAGAACAAAAATCGATTTTTTATATAAAAACTCAAAATATCTAAATTCGTTAATAACTTGGCCAATAAGCGATTAATCAAGAAAAGGAGCTCGATCAGTGATCACTCATATTTCAGAACAAAAATCGATTTTTTATATAAAAACTCAAAAGATCTAAATTCGTTAATAACTTGGCCAATAAGCGATTAATCAAGAAAAGGAGCTCGATCAGTGATCACTCATATTTCAGAACAAAAATCGATTTTTTATATAAAAACTCAAAATATCTAAATTCGTTAATAACTTGGCCAATAAGCGTTTAATTAAGAAAAGGATCTCGATCAGTGATCACTCATATTTCAGAACAAAAATCGATTTTTTATATAAAAACTCAAAATATCTAAATTCGTTAATAACTTGGCCAATAAGCGATTAATCAAGAAAAGGAGCTCGATCAGTGATCACTCATATTTCAGAACAAAAATCGATTTTTTATATAAAAACTCAAAATATCTAAATTCGTTAATAACTTGGCCAATAAGCGTTTAATTAAGAAAAGGAGCTCGATCAGTGATCACTCATATTTCAGAACAAAAATCGATTTTTTATATAAAAACTCAAAATATCTAAATTCGTTAATAACTTGGCCAATAAGCGTTTAATTAAGAAAAGGAGCTCGATCAGTGATCACTCATATTTCTGAAAAAAATCGATCTTTTTATATAAAAACTCAAAATATCTAAATTCGTTAATAACTTGGCCAATAAGCGTTTAATCAAGAAAAGGAGCTCGATCAGTGATCACTCATATTTCAGAACAAAAATCGATTTTTTATATAAAAACTCAAAATATCTAAATTCGTTAATAACTTGGCCAATAAGCGTTTAATTAAGAAAAGGATCTCGATCAGTGATCACTCATATTTCAGAACAAAAATCGATTTTTTATATAAAAACTCAAAATATCTAAATATCGATTTTTTATATAAAAACTCAAAATATCTAAATATCGATTTTTTATATAAAAACTCAAAATATCTAAATTCGTTAATAACTTGGCCAATAAGCGATTAATCAAGAAAAGGAGCTCGATCAGTGATCACTCATATTTCAGAACAAAAATCGATTTTTTATATAAAAACTCAAAATATCTAAATTCGTTAATAACTTGGCCAATAAGCGTTTAATTAAGAAAAGGAGCTCGATCAGTGATCACTCATATTTCTGAAAAAAATTGATCTTTTTATATAAAAACTCAAAATATCTAAATTCGTTAATAACTTGTCCAATAAGCGTTTAATCAAGAAAAGGAGCTCGATCAGTGATCACTCATATTTCAGAACAAAAATCGATTTTTTATATAAAAACTCAAAATATCTAAATTCGTTAATAACTTGGCCAATAAGCGTTTAATTAAGAAAAGGATCTCGATCAGTGATCACTCATATTTCAGAACAAAAATCGATTTTTTATATAAAAACTCAAAATATCTAAATTCGTTAATAACTTGGCCAATAAGCGATTAATCAAGAAAAGGAGCTCGATCAGTGATCACTCATATTTCAGAACAAAAATCGATTTTTTATATAAAAACTCAAAATATCTAAATTCGTTAATAACTTGGCCAATAAGCGTTTAATTAAGAAAAGGAGCTCGATCAGTGATCACTCATATTTCAGAACAAAAATCTATTTTTTATATAAAAACTCAAAATATCTAAATTCGTTAATAACTTTGCCAATAAGCGTTTAATTAAGAAAAGGAGCTCGATCAGTGATCACTCATATTTCTGAAAAAAATCGATCTTTTTATATAAAAACTCAAAATATCTAAATTCGTTAATAACTTGGCCAATAAGCGTTTAATCAAGAAAAGGAGCTCGATCAGTGATCACTCATATTTCAGAACAAAAATCGATTTTTTATATAAAAACTCAAAATATCTAAATTCGTTAATACTTGGCCAATAAGCGTTTAATTAAGAAAAGGATCTCGATCAGTGATCACTCATATTTCAGAACAAAAATCGATTTTTTATATAAAAACTCAAAATATCTAAATTCGTTAATAACTTGGCCAATAAGCGATTAATCAAGAAAAGGAGCTCGATCAGTGATCACTCATATTTCAGAACAAAAATCGATTTTTTATATAAAAACTCAAAATATCTAAATTCGTTAATAACTTGGCCAATAAGCGTTTAATTAAGAAAAGGAGCTCGATCAGTGATCACTCATATTTCTGAAAAAAATCTATCTTTTTTTATAAAAACTCCAATTATCTAAATGCGTTAATAACTTGGCCAATAAGCGTTTAATCAAGAAAAGGAGCTCGATCAGTGATCACTCATATTTCAGAACAAAAATCTATTTTTTATATAAAAACTAAAAAAAATATCTAAATTCGATAATAACTTGGCCAATAAGCGATTAATCAAGAAACGGAGCTCGATCTGTGATCACTCATATTTCTGACCAAAAATAGATTTTTTATATAAAAACTCAAAAGCAAGAATTGGTACTTTTTGCTTAATGCAGTTTGCGACTCGACTACGAATTTTAAAAAAAGACCAAACTTCTTAAGCAAATGGAAATAGATTATAACAGTTTGAGACATAGTAATGTGTCATTAACTCTCAACAAATTAATTTTTGAAAATTCAAGCAAACACGGGAATTGGTACTTTTTTCTATTAATAGTACTTTTTGATTTATATGAAATAATTATTTATGACTCGAACAGGGAAGTCATGGTACTTTTCAATTCGTCAATATTCATAAACATAGCTACGCTTAAGTTTGCACTTATATCCCTGAAAAAAAGTTAGCAAGGCGATTGGGATAATGGTAATTTTTTTTTTCTGCTAGTTGGTTATATTCCTGAGACAGAATCAAAATGGAATTGTACTTTAATTTATCTTATAATAGTAATTCTTGATTATTTAAAATATTAACACGTATGTTCCTGGTCGAGATATGAATCAACCGAACAGGAAGTTAATGGTACTTTTTCTTCTGATGGTACTTTTTTAAAGATGAAAGTAGACAAAAATATTCCACATAACGTATAATAAAAGTACAAATTTCCCCAAAAAAGAAATACACAGATGATGTCAGTTATGCATTCCGAATATGCCAAGTAGATACTTGGAATGTAATTTTTTACACATTTTTTTATTTTATATTGAATAAAATTTAAAGATATTTATATTATTATTTATTCGCAACTAAGGGAGATATATAATGTTCTAAAGACTATTACAAAATATTAAATGCACTTAAATCATGTTGGTATTATATTTCAAATGTATATGTATAATTATATGAAATTCCGGTCGCAGTATAATTTAACCCTGGAGCAGCTGCTGTGGTGCTGGAGCAGCAGCAGAAGAAGTCTCTTGCCAACCAAACTGATTGCGAATGAATGTATCAATGGCAGCAGTATCAATGCCCTTAGCTTGCAAAGTACTAATTAAACGTTGAGCTTCCGGCAATGCAATAACGCGATCATAAACTGGTTTTAAGGCTCTCACTCGTTGAACTAATTGAGCAAAAATTCCGTTTTGAGCAACTTTAGCTTGAATATGGGCACGAATCATATCTTCAGGATAATACAGCAGAAATTCATTGACAAAACCTTGCCAACCGTAAACTGTTTGAGACCAGAAAGGAGTGCGATTGATAATTCTCAAAGATTCATTAGATTCATCTGATAGATCGCCACCGGACAACATAATTTGGCTACGTACCCAGGTTATCAAACCTAACACTTCGGGTTGAGTACGGAAACGCATCTGTGTCATATAGCCATCATTGGAGTTGATAATACGTACAAAAGTCTGGAATTGGGCATCATTAAGTAGATAACGTATGGCCAATTGTTTTAAGGGTTTTGAGGGTATCAAACGTTCTATTTCCTCTAAATCCTGAGCCAATGTTGGCAGAGGCGGTGGGGAGGCTATAACAACAGGATTGTTGTGTGGTGTTACCAAGGCCTTACTGGCACTTAAGGCACAGATGCCAATTAAACCCAAGACCACAATAAATTTCATATTTCTTTTAGCGTTATTTTAAGCGAATTGAAGTTGTTCGTATTAAATTTACTTTAAAGAATGTTTATAATTTTACTGGCTGACTATTGTCTTATATACTCTATCAGCCTGATGTTGGAAATCTTATCTAACATATTATTATCTAAAAAAGTTCTTCATTATGATATCTTTCCATATGATTGTGTTCAACTCCTAAATCTTTAATGTGTCTCTCTCAATCCTTAAGTAAATTTGCTGTAAATCTTAAAAGTGAAGATCATATTTTATTGCACTCGTTTATTTACTTCTTTTGTATTCATCTCTTATGATTCATCATTAGATAATTTTATCTTGTTGCCTTTAAGTGAAATAGTTGGAATGCGTGATAAACACAGGTTTGACGCAGACTATATATATTTATGAAATTGTCAACTTGTGGCAGAATAACAGAAATAAAAACACTTCGATCATTTCATTATCTTGACAAGATAAAAATAAAAGAATCTTGGATAGACCAGAATGCGTTTGTGGTTTTTATTCACACATTGTTCATGTGAATTTATAGCAGTGCAGAAAAACTGTCAAAATAAGACTGTTAGCATAGTAATGACCTATACCAACATTTTATTTTTATATATGTAGCTGATATCTAGAATTTATTAAGACTTTATGGAATTGTCGCTTATTTTCCAGAATAATTGAAATATTTAGAACTCTAGAACTCTAGAACAACCTGCTACTGAGCTTGAAAGCCAATATTATTGTGTTTGAGTTGGCATAGCAGTGCACAGTACTTCGTTTGAGTCATCACATTATAACATATCATACAATATTTCAATACAGTATTGATATTTATATCAGGTTTTTAATTTCTCGTAGAATAAATTATTTTGTCTTCTTTTATATTTTAGACATATTTTTAATAAATTCATTTATTTATTTTTTATTAATTTTTTCTCTCTATTTCTTCTATTTGCAGGTAATTATTGTTTAAACAACTTCCTGTATGGTGCAAAAGTGCATTCAACAAAACAATTTAAAATATATTTATTACACAATTTTTTGTATTGTAACAAATTAGTAAATATTTAACAATAATGGTAAGTGAAACCTTAAAACAACTCAATTCTTTAGTTTTGCCAACCAAGTAGAGATTATAATTTTTGTATTTACTGAGTTAAATCATGATAATGATTTTAACAAGCACGCAAGATCTTGCAAATTTTGCAAAAAAAAAATATATAATAAATACACGGTTGAGACGAATTGTAAGTGCCCTTTACAAATTACATGACAAATAAATTAGTTTTTAAAAATATCGCTGGCTTAACATGCAAAGGCTGTAAGTCCACTTTTTTTAGAAATTGAGATTTTAATGCAATAATGTACAATAAGTAAAAATAAATTGATTACAAAGAAAAAAAAAATGGAGTTATCTCGCTTTTTGTTGCTGTTTTGTCAAGCCCAACCATTTAATACCCTACACTAAGTAAATGAGTAAAATTATTTTTCTTTTAAAACATAAAAAAGTTATTTTGGAGCTATGACTAATTATGGACTGATCGCCATCAAAGTTATTTGCGTTGAATTTTATGTGTATACCAACGTTTTTAAGAGATTTATGCTCGTTAAAGTGATTATTGGAAGCGGGCCCTACATGGGAGCTATGACTAATTATAGACCCATCGGAATGAAATTAGGTGACATGATTTCCATAGTATAAAGTATTTCGGGAGGACATTTGTATGGGAACTAGGGGAAATAATGGACCGATTTCAGCTAGTTTCAATAGGCTTCGTCCTTCGGGCCTAAAAAAGTGTATATACCACATTTTATCGAAATGTCTTCAAAATTAATCGACTCATAAAGTGATTCTGAGTCTATAAGGTGGGAGTTAGACTAATATTTTTGGGCGTTACAAACATCTACACAAACTTATTATAGCTATGTATATTCGGCTGCGCTGAATCTTATATATGTATATCCTTCACCAAATTGTACTTTAAACTACAAATTTTAAATATTTTTAGGTATACAAAATTTAAAAAAAAATTTTCAAAATTGTATTTTAAAAAAGAAATTTCCAAATTTTTTTTTTCTAAAATATTTTTTCCAAATTTTTAAAATTATTAGTGAAAAACAAGTAGGAGAGATATATTTGGATGTGCCAAATCTGAAAAAGTTTTTTCCAATTTTTTTTTTTTTAATTTTTTTTCCAATTTTTTTTTAATTTTTAAAAATTTTTTTTAAATTTTTTAATTTTTTTTTTAATTATTTAAAATTTTTTTTAAATTTTTAAAAACTAAAAAAAAATAATTTATGCGAAAAAAAATGTTTGATGAAAAAAAAATTCGTTTTAAAAATTTTTTTCCCGATTTTGACCCATTGTACGTTCAACTTACGATGGCCTAATATACATCGTTTCAATGGACTTTGAAATTTCTATCATTAGATACCCATATTGTCTATATAAAGGACTTAGTAATCCAGATATAAAAACTAGTAAATAAAAAATGAAAGACAAGTTCTAAGAAAAATACCTAAGTCTATAAAAAAAATACAAACTCAGTAATAGAAAAAGCTCTAAGTCCAAAAAACCTTTTATATCGGCAAATACTTATTTTATCATTTTGCTTTTACGCACATCGAAAACAAAGAAAAATACCAAGAAAATTGCGTTTACAGAATTCAAAAATATTTACGCAAAAAAAAAGTTTGAAAGTTTTTTGTTTCTCCTGTAAAATATTAAAATATGGACTTAGAGCCTTTGCATGTTAAGCCAGCGATATATATTTATGTCCATTATAGCCAAAACACAACATCACCACATTTAACGATTTATTTCCAAATCCTCCCCCTTGTTAGACAGTCGGTTAGTGAGACACACTCGTTCAACATAAAATAGATAAAGTCGGCTTTGTTTGTTGTAATTTTTATGACTCTGTATTGAAACAACATGCAGCAAAATCAACAGAAAAATATAAAAAGCATTCATACAACATGGAAAAAAAGAGCATCCGCTTGTAGTAATAAAACAAATTGAATTTAATTGACTGCAAAATGTTTGAAAACTATTGCACTATTTATTTGTAGCTTGTTGTTAGTTTATTTATGCATATTTGTTGTATAGTATGTAGAACATAAAAACATCAACAGCAAAAAAAATACTGGCAATAGCAAAACAAATTATTTTAACACATGCGAACAACAGCAATCGCAATAGCAACCTACAACTACAACTGCTGCCACGACGAGTACAGCAAAGTATTGTTGTTATAAGAAATTTAGTAAAAATAATTGTTTTAAATAAAGCTGGCTGGCTGATTGTATGTACGAGTATGTGCGTGTTTTTATGTTTAACAAAATGCATAAAAATGAAATATTTAGAGCAACAAATTTTTAAATTGTTTTATGTTCGAAATGTTCAAAACGCACACATATGAGCCGATGACTATGACTACATTGTTTTCAAATTCAGCAAAAAATAATAAAACAATACAAAAGAAAAGTATTATTAAATGCATTTGTAAATGCGATTTGTTGTCTTCATTAAACAATAGCGAATAACTTAAGTTTGATAGAATAGTTTCTCAATAGCAGGGGTATTTAAAAGATTATGTAAAATATGTTTTATTGAAACATTCAAGAATGTGCATAAAACGAGAAAGTGGAAATTGAATCTAATCTTCTTAAAGATAGTCTATCGCCAATAACATTTGAAATTTATGTTCCCATGTAATATCCATTTCTCTCGAATGGAAAATTGCTGTCGCGATGATGTTGTCGCGATGATGTTGTCGCGATGATGTTGTCGTTGATGATGTTGTTCGTAACAGCTGTTTACTGTTTACAAAATTCCATCTAAAAATTGTTCAGCATGGGTAATTTTTTCAGGTGAACAAAGTTGATGAACGAAAAATGGGAATGATGCGCGATAGGAATTTTTCGATTTTCGGAGATACAAATTTTATTTAGGTAAACATTTTAAATAAGTTTTTTAATTTTTTGGAAATTTTTTTTTTAAATTTAAAAAAAAATTTTTTTTTTTTGGTGAAAAAAAATTCGGGTTAAAAAATATTTTTTACGATTTTGACCCATTGTTGGTCCAACTTACTATGTGGTCTTATATCTATCATTAGATATCCATATTGTCTATATTAATGACTTAGTAATCCAGATAAAGGTCATAAAACGAGATTGTCCTGGTTTTTTTTCTCATATCTCAGCCATTTGTGAACATGTCTGACAGAATTATTAAAGATTTGGATCCCGAAGATATCAGGGGTCTTCAGAAAATTGATTTCAACAGACAGACAGACAGACGGACATGGCTTAATCGACTCCGCTATCTATAAGGATCCAGAATATATATACTAATAAAAAATGTAGAAATTACAAACGTAATTACAAACTTATACCCTTCTCAGGAAGGTGAAGGGTATAAAAATTGGGTACCATACGAACTGAAGCCGACATACCTTGAAGGTCGATTTTGCATGTCTGAAATGATATTTGAACGCTATAAAAGAAAATCATTTTTGTGCCGAATCATAACTTGCGATGAAAAATGGATCCATTACAATAACCCGAAGCGTCAGAGATCGTATGTGAAGCCCCGGCAACCAGACGAATCGAAACCAAAGCCAAATATTCCTGGTGCTGTATTTGGTGGGAGCACAAGGGTCCTATTATAACCTATAACGAGACGAAATGCTGAAGATAGGATTTGATTTTAGACCTCTGGTTTCTTGAGGGGAAATTTCTTAGAATTTTCCGTAGAATGCGTTTCTGCTATACGATTTTTCGTGAAAAAAATCGACCCACCCTAATATACATACATAACTCGTATGTCATGTCATGCGTGTTTGAAGAGCATGGCATGACGTGATAATGTGTAGTGTGACACATATGCAAATCAACATTTGTAGTCCTTGTGTTTATTGATAAATAAAAAATCATAACCAGATTATTAAATCGCCTTTTTTGAATACTTAAAATTTTGCTTTAGAATCATAATTAGCAAACCAAAAATTCTCTATGCGCTACAAATTTCTAACGTATACTTCGTTGCCAAATTACAAATTTATTTTCGATGTAACAAACCAATTTACCTCTAACCATGAAAACCCTTACTTTACATAAGAAGTTAAAGTTATATGTTGTCATTGTTGCTGCCAAACCATGCAAGTGTAACACATTTTTTTTTTGTTTTACTAAATGCGTAACTACTTGTTGTAACTCATATACATACTGTAGGCATATTAAAAGTGTGCGCAACAGCAGTAACTGTGCAACACTGAAAAATGTATCAGGTATTTTGAGAGCTTGTTATGTTTTTTGCACACATCAACACAATTACTTGTACATAGATGTACTCACACTATTTTACATAAGCTTTAAAGGCATTTGCATACATTTACCTTGTTTGTAGTTTCCAAAAGTACCTACTCGCACTACTTAAGGAGTGAGATCGAAAAATTCTTAACACACGTTTTTCATTACATTTTTTAACCCAAGTATTATTTGAATTTTTTTTTGATCAAGTTACCTTTGAAAAACATGTCAGTTATTATGTGTAATGTCAATTATATTAATTTTTTTGTTAATCTGATTAAAATGAGTGACCAGAAAAAAGTGCGTACTGAAATTATTAAATATTTTCAACAAAACCCAACTTGGTCTTACAAAAAGTTGGCCAAGCATACAAAGGTCTGCCGTCAAACTGTTTCCAATGTTATTAAACAGTACCGGGAGAACTTGTCAGTTGATAGAAAACCTGGTTCAGGTAGAAGGAATGGTCCACATGATGTTTCTAAAGCCAAAAAAATAGAACGCATTTTCAAAAGAGCTCCCAACACATCCGGTAGGAAAGCAGCCCGGTTAGCTCAGTGCTCGGACTATTTGGTACGAAAAGTTAAAGCTAATGCAGGTTTAAAAACATACAAGGCTCAAAAAGTTCCTGACAGGAACGCTACTAAAAATTTAGAGGCCAAAAACAGAGCACGGAAATTGAAGTCAAGTTTTATAAAAAAATATTCTTGCTGCATAATGGATGACGAAACGTATGTTCTGGCAGATTTTTCGCAACTTCCAGGTCAAAAATTTTATGTTGCTGATGCTCGAGGGAATGTTGAAGAAAAGTTTAGGACCCAAAAGCAGACAAAATTTCCCAGAAAGTTCTTGGTATGGCAAGCAATATGCAGTTGCGGCAAAAGAAGCCACTCATTTGTTACAACGGGCTCTATAAATACCGAAATTTACATCAAGGAATGTTTACAAAAAAGGCTGCTTCCATTCATAAGACTTCATAATGTGTCCACTTATTTTTGGCCTGACTTGGCATCCTGTCACTATGGCAAACAAGCCCTTGAGTGGTACAAGAACAATAATGTGGTATTTGTACCAAGAGAGGCAAATCCTCCAAAGGGGACTGGCTAAGGCCAGTGGAGAGATATTGGGCTCTTGTTAAAAGAGAATTGAAGAGTACAAAAAAGGTGTCCAAAAGTGTGGTAGATTTTAAACGGAGATGGACTACATGTTCGAGCAAAGTGACAGAAAGCACTATAAAAACGTTAATGGAAGGGTTTCCGAAAAAGGTTCAAAATTTCATCACTAGTGATTAAAACTATAAAAATAATTTTTTTTGTAAATTGTAATAATAATTTCAATCAAATAAAAAAAAAATTAAAGCTGTAAGTTTAGTGGTTTCTTTTTTATAAACATATATGTATGTTAAGAATTTTTCGATCTCACTCCTTAGTACTCGTACTAGCAACTACATAATGCAAAACATGAATACTCACTATGAGCTGACACAGAGCTTTAAAATAGAATAAACTACTATTTAGATAATACACAGTTCGAAGTGCTTTAATATAAATATAAAAACATATATATTTTATAAGAAACATTAGTTTTATAGTGAAAAACTTAAATTAATATTACTCATACCACTCGTAGTCCAATTAATGTCATTGCTCATACTTAAACATAATTAATTCTGAAAGAAGAAATTAAAATAAAATTATTTTTGGGTTTAAATAACTTATATCATGATTTCCCTTAATCAAACTATGATTTTATTGATAGTATTTTAAAACATTACAGCCTTTTCCACATCTGTTTAGTTAACTAGATGCCTGTATATATATTTCTATTTGTATTTAGTCGACATCTATATCATTTGAATCGCATTTATGCAAATTCGTTTTGTAGTCACATTTATACTTCTTTTTTTCATATTCGGTTTTTTTTTTGTTGCTGTTGTATGATTTTCTATGTGGATTTAAAATAATAATGTCTGCATTTAAACGATAAGCTTTGACGTTTTGCTATTTTATATGCCCACAAAAAGAAAAATCGTTGCACTAAATACCTTGAAGTTTTTTTTTGTTTGATTTTTTTCGTAGTTTCTATATTTAATGATTTTCTTGTCTACATTATAGCTATGTTGTTTTGTGTGCAGTTAAGGCCAATTATGGTCTAAAAATAAACAATATCAGAATATGTACGACAAAAACGAAAATGATTTATTTGGCATTTGCTGTTTAAACTCATACGTTGTAAATCATTTAAAAATCATTGACAATTTATACCTACAAATGCTAGTGCTTGTACTTACATAAAAACGAAAAAGATAGAGGAGATTTTCAAAAAAAAGCAATTATACCTATTTTGTATTTGAATAAGTATTTGTTGTTAATTTTTTATTAATATAGGAAAATATTATGGTTATAAGAATGTTATAACACTGTTTATATTTTTTTGTTTACCTAAATCAAATTGATATCTAAGGGTAAAAATTACCAAATATCTACTTAATTACTACAATCCATATATCCATATCCATCCATATTCCATATAAATATATAAATGTCTTTGTAAGTTTGTTGGTTTGTTTGATCATCACGCCTAAACGGCTGAACCGATTTTATTTAAATTTTGAACATAGATAGATCCTTATTTGGAAGCGTCAATAGGCTATATCTTTAATACTTGGACCAGAAAGATATTTAAAGGGGGAAAACCGGTAAAATTGATACCTTTAGTTCTTAAACAATCAAGAGTAAACGGCTACACAATAATAGACTATATAGTTTTTCTTAACTTGGACCACAAAGGGACAAAAGAGGGCAAAATTTGTACCACCCATACAAAGTACATAGTTATTTTCGAATATCTGCAGAACTAAAATTGTGACTATCTTCAAACTTTATACGAATCAATTTCGTATCACTGTTTGAAGTTTAACTAAAAATGAGACGGATCGGAAAAAGGGGTGTGACACCTCCCATACAAAGTAAATAGTTATTTTCAAATATATGGTGAACTATAATTGTGGAAGTCTTGAAATTTTGTCCGAATAGCACCCTTATCATTCTACATGGTTTGGCTGAAAATGGGCGGTATTAAATTAGTTGGCGTGGCACCTACCATACAAAGTAAATAGTTATTTTCGAATATCTGGAGAACTGTAAATGGGAAAGGCTTCAAACTTCATATGAGTTAATTTCTTATCAGTGCAAGAAGTTAGTAAAAAAAATGGGAAGGATTAGAACTCTGGATGAGTCACCTCCCATACAAAGTAATTAGTTATTTCTAAATATCTTGAGATCTATAATTACTAGATTCTTCCAACTTTGTCCGAATAGCTCTCTTATCATTTTACATATAATAGCTGAAAATGGGCGGGAGTGGATAAGTGGGCGTGGAACTTCCCATACAAAGTATATAGTATTTTCGAATATCTGCAGAACTATTATTGCGACAGCGTTCAAACTTTTTACGAATCAATTTTTTATCAGTACATTAAGTTTATCCAAAAAGTGGACGGATGGGAACAAGGGGTGTGGCACCCCTTCTTAATTTCTGGCATAACAGGACACTGGCATCAACGTAATTTACACAAAATTTAAAGACTCTTACAATTAGATTCACTTGATATAACTCATTTGAAGCATTACTTTAACTATTATAATAAATAGCTTTCATATCATTATAAGGAGTCTGACTAAAAATAGGCGAATGTCTTAAAAAAAGCTTCAAGATTTTATAAAATCACAGGATATTTTTTATACCTTCAACGGCATAGTATGCAATTAATCACAAACAAGAAATTCCGGTATTAATTATATTCATTTATTTGCTTATAAAATCTTTTCACATTTTTTTTATTTTACTTCGACAGGGGTAGCGAAGCGCACCGGGTCAAGCTAGTAATATATATTTGATTTCTATAATTATGTGAACGGTAACTTAAACATATTATGATTACCACAATCACATATCTAATTACAGTGATATTGAAATGGTTATGGTAAACATGTTCAAATATTTTTTTCGCTGGTTGTAGTTAGAAATTTGTAATAATTTCCAAAGGAATATTATTCGTAAACAGCACGTTGATACAAATTTAAATCCTGACTGGCGTTTTGACATTGACAAAAATATTGCGAATTTTTAAAACTTAATGCAATAAATATCACTCAAATGTAACAGGTTATTTTTAATTTTTACATTTAATGCATTGAATTGAATTATTTGTCCATATTAAAGTACTTTCGACTCATGTGTTCTATTTAGAAATAGTCAATAAATAACATGCTCTTCACAGAAAACCCTGGACATGTACTCTCCGATTAAAGGTTGAGTATATAAGCGAATGGTTTCATTTCCACTTCGTTTTCAAGTTCCTCAATTCTTGAGATAATTATTGCTATTTCACTTTGATTATTTCTTAAAGAACACATCTTGCAGAGAGGATTGAGAAATTATGAAGTAAATCATATCATTGTCCAAAGTTTAATATGTAGTACTTTTCCACTCATAAAATCAATTAATTTTAAGCGAATTATGTCCAATTTCTTGTGAATGCAAAGGAAATTTCCGTATTGAATGCAATTGATATTAATTTTTTGTTTGTTGTATTTGCTATACATGAACTCACGTGTGCAAGTTGTATATTCAATGACAAACTCCATTTTAAGTTGGAGGATATTCATCAAAGACACAATAAGCCAGTTAGCGAAGACACAATAAAGTGTGGCTTAAGAAAATGTTCGACATTATTTGGAAGAATAAAAAAAATAGTACGCAAACGTGCCAAGTCCCATTTTTTTAATTTTATAGGAGAGACAAAAAACGTTCTATCTTTTTTTGCTTTCAATATTATTTAGGTCTGTAAACGCAATTCTCTCCTATGATATGTTGGCTTTAAGTATCAGTTAAAAAAAGGAAATAATTGAAATGACTTTAGAAACTGAATTTTAATTTCTCGTTTTATTATTTTACAAATTGGTTTTATTATATTATATTATTTAAATACATAACAAAAAACAGTCTTATTTCATTGCTGTAAAGGAAAATAACTCAAAATCTTAAATAAATTAGTTTTTTATTATTATTTCTTCAAAATTTATTTTTTTTATTTTACAGTGAATTGTGTAACTTTGGACAATAGTGATTACATCGAAAAATGTTAATCTTCAAAGTAGTATAGCAAATACTTTGGACTTAGCATGTTTTCTTATTATTATTATTATTTTTTTATGGAGTTAGCACTTTTGCGTATCCCCGAAAAATCATCAGTTAGAAACAAAATAACGAAATTTTTTATTGCAAAATATGTATCTTATGTTTTACTATCTTTCTGCATCAAAATCTTAATTTCAATCAAAAGTGGACTTGTTACGTTTGCGTACTAAGCTAACGATATTTAGTTCAAATTATTCTGCTTTATTTTGAAATATTTGTACAATAAAAATTTATTTAAAGTTGATGCGCATCTTTTGAGGCTAAAAACGAATCAAGCCAATATCTGATACTCTGTTCCAAAGTGAAGCGTATACCAGAGATAGCGTTTTGCTTCGATCGAAACAAATAGTAGTCGGACGGGGCAATATTCACTTCATTATAAATAAATGATCGTTTCAAACGAATCAGTTTCGTTCGGTACAGATTCCTGTGATGGTCTGGTTAGAATTCAGCAGGTCATAATACATAATACCTTAGCGCCATGTGTCGATTCTTGGCTTCTTTTCGTATAGTAACCAATTTCCCAGCTAGTGGATGAAGCCTGCTGCTTTGTTGAGTTTTACAACAATTTTCATTGAGTAATGCCTCCAATTATTCGTCATCAAACTTTTTTGGCTGGCCATCTCTCGCAAGTTGAAACCGATGGAAAAGAAATACTGCGTTTAAAAGATGCGTCATCTGTTGCAAAACCCGCATTTTTAAGTCATACATCCAATAAAAAATATGAGTTGTGCTAGTGATATTACCTTGACAAACTCATTTTATGCTGGAAGACATTTGGCTAGACATTCAGACAATGTTGTATACACATACATATTTCGACATGATTTAGATGAAATCAAGAAGTTTTAAGAGTTTTGCTCATGTATAAAATTTATGGGAATACAAGTTATAAATCACTTGATTTAAGCAAATCAAGTATTTTGGCTTTTAAAACACGCATATGAAAACGCACTATTTATTAAGCTATATGAAAATAAATATGGTAGCGTTAGCACATTTTACTAAAGTCTTTCATAATATTTAATATATTTTCATCACGTAATGCCAAAACATGTTTATGTAAAATATTTCACACTTTAAATTCAAATAATTCCTTTTAAATTTTAAGCAAATAGTTCAATGAATTCTACTTAGTTGCAAATAATTACGTGTTAAATTATTTCACAAACTATTAACTATATTTATTAACAAAGTAATCAATAATTTTTTAATAGCTTAATATTATTTTTTATGAGAATTTTACGTTCTTTGTTCATAATTTACCTTGCAATTTGTTTAAGGTTTGTCTAGCTACTCGTAACATTTACATGCAACACTTACAAAGTCTTAATATTTCTAACACGTATAGAAACTGTCTTTTTTATGTGAATATAATTGCAGTTATTGATTTTGAAAACATGCAAATGCACTGCATGAAATGAGCCACAGGCAGTTGATGTGTTAATTATCACTATTTTTATTTCTTATTAAAAAAAATACGACATATTTCTTGGCATAAAAACGTGTTCAATGATTGCTTTGAGAGATAAAAACCCACCACATATAAATAAAACATTTAACAGAAACATACTTAGATACTACAATTTAATTATAAACTTCAAACGTAAATACTAAGATACACTAACAAGCTTAACTACAATTTAATAAATTTAATTTCAAATTAATAAAATAATTTTCTTTGAATTTGAACATGATCTGCCTGTGACTTATTTTCACATGATTTTCCATAACCCACTAAAACCAATCAAAACTTTCTAAAATTATTTATAAATAACAAACCTTTCTTTACAAATCTTTATTCCTAAACGAAACTTTCTAAACCTTTAACATTTACAGTCAAAAACTACATTGTGCTTATTTGCTAAGAAATAAATAAACAATTTGTTTTATTATGACTCAGACCAAAAAAAAATAAAAAATCTGCAAAACTTTCTAAATACAAACAAATAAAAACTTTTCAGTTGCAACATTTGCAATTGCCACATTAAATTTTAAAAAAAGTGGAGTTTTCTTTCACTTAAAGAAAAATGAAAAATAAATAAAATAGAGATAAACCGCAGTTATGTCTGCTTGAGCGGCATATGTTGTTTTGTCAGTTAAAGATTCGAATCTCAGCGCTGTAAGATCATAAAAAGTTTATTTATGCAATTAACGTCACTGCTATTGTTGATGTTGCTGTTACTATTATTTGTATGACTGAAATCTAGCAAATAAAACATGTCAAATATGAAAATTTAGTACCCAAAACTAATAAATTTTAAGTAAAAAATAAATACCTAGTGAAAATGGCCATAAAAATTATAAAGTATTTGTGTTAACTAACAACATATATGTAGTTACATTGAAAGAAACTGATCAATTGATAGAAATCTAGGCAAATTAACATGTTAATAGTTTTTCATCTTGATTGTGCAAATCAAATCCTCTATTTCCTAAGTGTCTAGTTAAATGGATTTTCGAAATCAATTTGGCGTCCTTAAAATAAATTAATTGCCAAAAGCAAAGCAACTGACATTTTATTTTCGATGATATTTAGCTAAGACACAATAAGTGAAGACACAATACAGCGGTGCCAAAACGATTTCAAATCATTAAGTAAAGTAGTTTCAAGTTTTGTTCTCCTCAAAATGATTTGGAAATCAATATGACGTACTTTAAATATGTATTGTCAAAAGCAAATTCATAGACATTTAGATTTGTACATCATTTTATTTTCGAAGATATTTAGCTAAGACATAAAAGCATGTAAGCGAAGACACAATGAAAATGAGAGCAGTTTACTTAATTTATTTGGGTTATCAATAATACTCTACGATTGATGATAATCTGGGACTTTATATAGACATTCGGATGAACCCGAAAAAAAATAGTTTTCAAAAAAACACTTCTCAATTTAAGAACTATAGAAGGAAGTGCATTTACAAGAGTACCAAAAAAATAATTTGTCTAATTTTGAACTAATTATCAAACATTTTCAAACAGGTTTAACATTTTAAACAACCATTATGAGCAAAACAGAAATAAAATTAGTTTTTGCAAAAGTACCAAAACCTAATTCTTTCATATATGGAGGATTTCATGTCAAGTGATCCAACTCTTCAAATTTGCACCAAAATTATTTCTATTGGATAATAATTCAGACACAATTGTTCAACTAGAGCGGTCAAGAACTGTCTGAGTTAGAGGGGGTCAAAATTTTACATTTTAGTCAAACAGGTATTTTTTCTCATCCATGTAACTTATTGCCTAATGTTCTTAGCAAAATGTGTCCCAAATAGATTTTAGATATCTATTTCTTCAATCTTTCGAAAAAATGTAAAAAACAATATTTGGAATTTTTTTTTCTTAGATCTTTTTTTTTGCTCAAAAGTACCAAACCATTACTTGTATATAAATGTATCTTGCGCTTTTTATAAATGTATCAAAAAAGTACTTTATCTAAGTGGTTGCTATTATGCAAAATGTTATAGAGAAATAAAAATGCTTCTTGGAAATGTATTTACCAAGAAAGTACTTTTTACAAATATGTATCTCTTTAATCAAATTTAAAGTTAATTTACTATTTTTGACACATATTTCAACATAAATTTAAAAAATAATTTTTCTTAAAAAAATACCTTTTTTGAAATTTTATCAAATTTCTGTTTGTTAACTCAAATTCTATTTACTTAGTATGGCATCCCTTGAAGTGAAAAAGTTCCAACAATTATATCCCACTTTCCTATTTTTACAAAAGTACCAAAAAATAACTTTCTCTTAATTCAAATCTCAAAATTTTGATCACATTACTTTTCACATATGTACCAAAAAAGTGCTTTTTATAAAATTAATTTATTTTTATTATTATAAATTGAAGTCTTCAGCACAATAACTAAAACTTTCACTTAGTACTTTAAACCCTTGAAAAGTACCAGGGAACTTATTTGCTAAAATTAATATTGATGTTTTCACTAATTATTATAAATCAATAAGTAGCATTAGTAGAAAGAAAAAGAACCATTCATTTTCCTTTGTGGTTTTTACTACACTGAAATTATAACTAAGTGAAATCAAAAAGTACCATTCTTACCTCGTATCAAAAAAAGTACAACAATTTCAAAATAATATTTCAGACAGTTTTAACAACTTCGTCAAAGTGACAATTAACTATTTGAATTACAGAAAATTCAAATTTATGCTGAAAGTGAGCAACACTGAACATAAACGGAAAACAGAAATCAATAACTGAATTACGAATTAATATCGAAAGGCAAAGCTATTTGGAGTCAATATTTTTTTTTTTAAATTAGCTTAATTCCGTTTATAATAAATAAATACAAATTTAGATGAAAAAGTTTTAAAAAAAAATGCAATCAGCCTCAGACAACTAGTTGCGATGGTAAACAACATCACCACATTACACCAAGTCTGCGATGTATACAGAATGTTGCAATGATTACGCCCTTACGCTTTCAACATTAATACAATATTGTAAATGTAAATTTACAACATTATATAAACAAATTTGCGTCCAAAATACCTTTTTAGTAACAAAATCTGTAAAATTCTGCTAAAATTCAAAAGTTTTCATATATGAAAATAACTTTTTAATGTTAGCACTGCACAAACATGTCCCACTAAAATTTCATACTTGTTGCTATTAAATATATGACTTTCCACACACCTCTAAATACAAATTACATATATTTACAGTGTATAGTCATCATATTAAGATACTTAATTGAATTGAGTTTAATATCCTAAAATATAAAAAAAACTACATAATAATGACAGTTTAACTTTAACAAAATTGGTTTCCTCAATTTCTGTCTAACGGGCTAAATGACTCACTGGCTGACTAACTAAATGAATGAGTGAGTGACTGAGTGGTTGGTTGGTTGGCTACCAAATATAACCAAATTTTCTATGTTGGCAATTATTAGTTAAATGTTTTTTTGTTGCTGCTGCTGTTTATATTACAACTGCCGGAGGATTTGGTCGGCTGGCTGGCTTTATTATGTAGCCTGGTTAAATGTTTGAGACTTCGGTTGGCCGTTAAATTGTACAGCTACTACCTAGCTAGCACTCAGGCAACTAGCACTACAACATATTTATTAGATTAGTTTTCTTTAGCAGTTTTAGTTTCAGATAAATTAGTCGTTGTTGCAGTTATGTAGAGCAAAGTGAATGTCAGCAAAATGTCATGTTTCATATGAACGAACGAACAAATGAATGTTTTTGTGTATTTTAGTTATATGTTCATATCTACCACTCTTGTATCCATAGCTCTGCAATGCAGGTTACAGTTACAAAACTATTTCATTCACATGTCTATATAGTAGATTTCAGTTGGCTACATATTAGTCTAACCATGTCTCTCATGTCCACAAAGGAGAAACAAGTTATTATTAAATTATTTTTATTGCCATAATATTGCAAAGGTAATTTTTCAATATAATTTTTGCAGTTACTTAATAGACATGAGTGAATGTCTATGATTTGTTAATATTTTTATTGCCAAATAATGTTTTTGTGTGCTGTGCGCGCTTTTTTTTAGTTTTTATTACAAGTCTCGTTTTTATGATTTTTGATTGATTTAAATTATCAGGCTGGGTTTATTTGGTTATAATGGTAACATGTTATTAATTGGCCAAACATTTGTTGGAAAATGTTATTTTTTAGAATTTTGTTTTGATATGTTGGGTTTTTTCTTTGGGGTGGAAGAATGAATAATGACTTAAAGATATTGATCTTGGAATTTGCAGTACATATTAGATAGTTGGCATAATTTTTTAATTCTTTTAATGGAATGTGCCCGATTGTCAGGTTCCTGATTTATATTTCTGATCCAGAATAATAAAAAAAATTAAGTCCAATCCGTTTCAGATTAACCCAAGAGTAGGGATTCGGGTAGTATTTTCACAACAAGTCTTTCAATTAAGTTTCGCAAACCAAAGATATTTATTTTTAATTTTTTATTAAAACTTGAGTTGGCACACATTTTCGAATTTCGATACTTTTGAATTAATTTAATTCATTTAAAATCCAAATATTGGAAATTTAGACAAAATCAGATAACGTTTAGAGTTTATACATTTTATTTTAATCATTTAATCGTTGGAATCGTTGGAATCGAAAAAAAAGATTTAATTTTTGGAAATTTCGTTTAAAAAATTTTTGAAAATTGAAAATTTTAAATTTTTTTCCGGTATCATGTTATAATAAATTAAATATGTCTGAAAATCTTTATATTTTACATTTAATAATCTATGGATAAATAAAAATATTTCTACTTTGGCACTTCCTCTAAACCATTGGTCTTCAGCAGTACACCCGCGGGCACCGTCTATGTGTGAGTTTCTTATACATGTGAAACCGAAATTAAAAAACGTACATGAGTTATTTTACAAGTGTTGCCAGTGAAGTATATTTTCATAAGAAATTTGGTTCAGTGTACACGAAGAAATCTATTGTTGTGAGAGTTTGGTTAACAATGCTCTAAACGTTATCCGATTTTGCTCAAATCTTAATTATGATTGATTTTAATTGATATAAGAGTCACATTAAACTTTATATATCAACAGGAATGCCTAAATTCTATTTAAAATTCAAAACTCAATTCTTTAATTTGTTTTTTAATTTAATCACATAATTCACATCAACCAATTTTCCTTGTCGATGTAAACAAATGTTTACACAACATTTTAGTTTTACACATTTCTCTACATTTACCACCATAATTTTTACTGTCTATTTTCTCTATAGTTAGTGTAAATTTTGTTAACTTGATAAGAACGGAAATTGTTTAAAAAGTTATTTAAACCACTAAATTACGTGTTCTTAATACGAGCAACAGCAACTTTATAACAAACACAAAAAATACTTAAAATCCAAAAAAAAATTTACACTCAAAAATCAATTTGCCTGCACTTGATTCCTTAAAAAGACTCACACAAAATCCACAACTAACTTGTAAAAAGGAAAATACTTATATATAAATGAACACACAAATAATGTTGTGTGTGTTGGCAAATTTAGGAATTTTAGCCAAGAATATTACGTGCCTTTTGAACATAATTTTTAGGTATTTTTTACCCACCCCCAAAACAGGAAGTTAAGTTAATTTTCAACAATTACCAGATTTTTGTAGTGTAAAAATAATACATGAGCTTTTGTAAATATACATATATTCGGAATATACTTAGACAGATACATTTGCTAAAAGCAAATAATAGAAGAAAATTAAAATAGATTATGATTGATGACTACTACAAAAGAATAGTAATTTTTGCAGAATACCAAATTGTGTTTTAAAAGCAGAACAGAAAAAATTTATGTTAGAAAAGTTTTTCTACGTTTTTCTAAATAAACACACAAAACAATCTCAAACAATAACAACAAAATATTTAATTCCTTAAAAATAAAACCAAGCGTTGTAAATAGAATAGAGGAATAAAATAGAAAAGAAAAAAAATAACAATTGGTTTCTAACAATAACCATAAGCCAAGTTTGTTACAAAATTTTTCCAGGCATTTTCTAAACACACATTTACACACTGTAACAGACATACACTTAAAAATTTTATAAAACATGATCGTCTAACAATGGCTGCCTTATGAATGAGGATTAGGATGGCCCTTGTTTTGCACTGTTGAGATTTTGGATGCTCCCAAGGTTTAAAATTCTAGCTAAATTTTCCTTAAAAAAATGTCAAAAATTAAATGTTCAAAATTAAAAATAGTTTTTGTATTTCATTTTCCGACATCGATAACCCATTATAATATTTGAAATCCTAAATTTAAAAATTTTGAATTCTCATTTTAAAATTTTTAGTTTATATTTAAAATCATTTGTACAATATAAATTTATTCAAAGTATTGTCCATTATTAGTTATGACCTTTTCTCATCTTTCTGGCAACATATGGATTCCGAGCCAAAAGAACTGCTCAATTTTTGAGGACAAGAAGGAATCAAGCTAATAAAGAGCGTTCTGCATCTATCGAAACAAATATTAGTTAGTTTTTGACAGGTATTGCAGCATGTGGCTGAGTGTTGTCATGGTGGAATATTACAGTTTCATGTATGTCAGCATACTTTGGGCGTTTCCAGCCAATGCTCAATTCAAACGAATCAGTTTCATTCAGTACAGGTTCCCTGTAATGGTCGGGTCAGATTTCAGCAGCTCATAATAGATAGGGCTGTTTTGCTCCCACCAAATACAGAGAATTACCTTAGCGCCATGGATATTTGGTGTCGTTTCGGCTAGTTTCCCGGGCTTCACATACGATTTCTTAAGCTTCTGGTTATTGTAATGGATCCATTTTTCAAGTAATGACATTCTTTTACAACGTTGAAGCATCACTTCGGACATGCAATTCTCTGCTTTTGGATGAATTCTGCAACTCTCAAACGTTTTGAAATTGCTACTTAAGTTTTACAACAATCTTCATGGAGTAATGCCACCAATTCTTGGTCTTCAAACATATTTCTCGCACTAGAGATGGTTTTTTTAAATTTAATTTAATAAAATTTCTTTTAAACAAGCCTGTAAAGCAAGCCTGCCTTTAGGCGGGTATGTTAAATGTATGTAATGCTGCTTTATTTGGTTATTTTTCCGGTTATAACGGTAAATATGTGTAAAGATACAAACAATTTACTTATTGTGATAAACAAGAACGTGCACTCGTCTTTTGTTTGTTTTTATTCCAACGTATTTCTTTTTTTTCAAACAATAACCTGGTTTATTATTTTAGCTCGAAATAAAATTGGCCGGTTAGAGGGTTAAGAATTTTGGATTAAATATGCATGAATTTTATGATTTCGTTTGGATTTCAGAAATTGTTTATATTTTCTATTTAAACATTTATGGATAAATCAAACACAAATAAAATTTTTGGAAAATTGTGTTAATTTGTCCCAAATCTCGAAACTTCAAATTTTCAGTATTTGGTTTACAAATGACGTAGAACCATTTTAAGCCTTGGGAGCAAAGAAAATCCAAACAAAATAAGCACCATCCTAATGAGTATGTATTATGAGAGTGTTAAAAAGTTTGTTTTATTTACAAAACCAACAACAACACAAACACGCAAAAAGTAACTCTGCAGTTAGAAAATTTCTCTGCGTGTTTTGTGTTAGAAGGCAAGAGAGTCAGCGAGTTAGTGTGAGTTAGATTGTATGAGGTTTTAAGACCATACGGTATTAAAACGGAAGCGGAAGTGTATTAAAGCCGGATATAGCACACAAAAAAGAAAGCAACAACATCTACTACACTTCTATGAACATCTCTACACGCTCTCTGACAAACGTACTAACTGAGTGCATATTTTTCGTTGTTAATGTATGAATAAGCAAAGCAACCAGCACACGCTCATTTCAACAGATTTTATTTGAATTTTATAGTATTTTCAGTATGACAGTGTAAAGCGCTTTTTTCTTGTTCTTATTTTTTGGTTGTATGTGTATATGTTTAAGCATAAAAGTTAAATAAACATTATTCAACAAAATAATAAAAAAAAAAAATTGTTGAAACTTTAGATAAATTTCTGGGTTGAATGACTAAATAAATGCATTTGCGTATTAACTTTGTAAGGGAATATAAAAGCATAAATTGTTGCTGGCGTTGTTTTAGAATAATAAAAGAGGTTTTGACTTTAAAATTAAATTTAACGCATATTTAAACTAAGCCCAACAAAATATGTTAAATGCAATTGAGTGTTAAATTTGTTTTGTTGTGGTGAAAAATTATAATTTATAGGGTTGTTGAGATTTTTAGAATGATTCTGTCTAATACTATTCATAACTCAGGCGTTTCCCTTGATATTTTCAATGTCCAATAATATAGTCACGCTATGTAAGAATGACGTTTTGGTTTGATTAAATGATTTCCAACAAGAAAGCTTTATTGCACTCGTAAAAATTAGATTAAAATCAATCCATCGCAAATTTTGCATTTTGAAAAAAAATTTTAATGAAATATTAAAATTATGAAAATATTGTTTTCGTTTCAAATAAAATTATTATTAAATTTGAATTTATCAGATTTTTGGTTTTTGGTCACAATTTTGTTAAAATTATATCTTAACAATACATTTCGTAGTCCATTTTCTAATATTTAATTTCAGATTGTTTGCTTGTATTACTAATTTATGATTTTGTAAAATTTCTAGGACATTAACTCTTTTATAACTGGGGTCAAAATTGTCAATTTGTTCAATATTACACGAATGTTTTTTTTAGAATTTAATCCTTTAAAGCACTTAATATACTATCTTTCACCCTCATATATATTAGCAAATAATTGAAAATATATTACATCATACTTTTAGGCTATTTTCAAAGCATTATATTATAAAGCCTATATTAAGGATTATATTTCATACAAACATTATTTCTCATTTCTTAAACTCCTCCGTTAAAATCAATAAATCAAAAAGACATTCAATCGAACACAAAAGTATAACAAACAAAAAACACAAAACGGCAACAACACTAATAAAGTTTTTATGTTTTTTTTTTTATTGCCTGGTAGTATTTTATGTCATAAAAACAATGTTGTTTAGTGTTTTTACATTAGATCCCCTGGGGCAATTTTTCGCATTTTTATTGGTGAGTGTGTTTCAGTGTGTTGGGTCTCGTACAAGTTATGTTATGGTCATGTAAGCAATTCCTACACCCCTTACCATCTCTTTAATGCTTGGAATTCCTACCAAATGATAAACCAACACCAATCTCTAAACATATATAGCAACACATGAGAGATAAAGTTGTACTCTGGCAAACAAAATAAAGAAGAATGAAAAAACAATATCCTTTAAAAGCCACACGCTATAAAATATTGTAAGAGTTGGATTGGCAATACAAAAAAAATATATAGAAAACAAAAGTAAAGTAAACAAAAGATACTAATAATGTGTATTCAATATATATATTTCCCTTATGTTTATCCTTGTTATGCTACGTTTTATTTTTATTTTATGTTGTCTACCTTTTGGCAATTTTATGATGATGATGTTGCAATTTAAGCAAAAATGGTAGAAGACATATAGTACTTACTATTAGAAACATTTTTTTAGTTTAAAAAATATTACAGTAAGGTCGAATATTGATTACTCTGTGCATTTACACATTACATAAATATATAATTTTTTAGAAATCTACAGAAAGATTATCAATAACTATAATTTTCGATAGAAGGGTACTCTATAAATATAATTGTCTATGAATACTTGATCGATAACAATAAATTTCCAAAGAAAAATAATCGATAACTATATCTTTCTATAGAAAATTTATCGATAACTGTAATTTTCTATGGAAAATTTATTGATAACTATAAATTCTTAAATAAAAGTTATCGATAACTGTACATTTTTATAACAAGTTTTTGGTAACAATAATTATCAAAATTTATCGATAATTATAAATTTCCAAAGAAATTTAAAAAAAAAAATTATTGATAACTTTTCATTTTAATAGAAAACTTATCGATAATTACATATTTCTATATAAAATGTATTGATTACCTTAAATTTCTATAGAAAATATATCGATAACTAAAATAATTTAATCGATAACTGTTTAAATGTTAAAAGAAAATGTATCGATAACTATAAATTTCTATAGCAAATTTATCGATTACTTTAAATTTTCAATGAAAATTTATCGATGAATATATATTTTTAAACAAAATTTAACAACAACTTCCAATAAAAAAATTCAACGCTATAAATTTCTAAAGAAATTGTATGGATAAAAATTTCTATAGATTTTTATAGAAAATTTAACGATAACTATACATTTCTATAGAAAATTAAATGATATCTTTAAGTTTATATAGAAAATTTATCGATAACCATACATTTTTAAGGAAAATATATCGATACATTTAAATTGTTAAGTTAGATTTATCGATAATTTTGAATTTTGCAAGAAAATTTATCGCTATTTCAACAGAAAATATCGGTTACTATAAATTTCTAAGAATTTATCGAAACCCTTTAGAGAAAATTTAATAATAACTAAAAATGTTTAAAGAAAATTTATCGCTAAATGTTTAAAGAAAACATATCGATAACTTTAAGTTTCTATAGTAAATTGGCCGATAACTATAAATTTCCACAGAAAATATATCAATAACTATAAATTTCTAAAGAAAAATGATCGATGACTATATATTTCGATAGAAAATGTATCGACAACTTATAGAAAATTTATCGATAACTAAACATTGTATTTTAACTTAGCAATAGTTATAATTTTTAGTAAAAAATTTGATCGGTAACTGTAAATATTTTTAAAATAAATATGTGACAAAACTGTGAGCACAGTGATAGAGCGGCAAAAATAAAGCAGAAGTAAATGCTGAGTTCAAGACGAATTTAACAAGGTGATAACAGTGGCGAATTCATGTAAATACTGGAAATTTGATAAAAATTCTATATATGGAGTTTGATATAACAGCATTCGGGCGAATATTGTTTTGTGTAGTTTGACATTTTTAGCGTACAAATTCTATAATATACTGTCGACACCTTATTAAATACACCTTGGCTGGGTTAATCTACTGTAACATACTGTTTGCTTTACGGAAGGGAAAAGCTGATCAATTTTGTTCTAGTCAAACTTGGCCTTAATTATGATCGCATTATGATCTTAAGCATACCACACTATCATTAGCGGATGTGGATTTATTTGTAATCTGGCTATTAGCTGAATGTTGAAAAATGTTTCCAATCCCACACATTATATGCCAGATTTATTCAAAAAGGAAAATATATTACGCCATTAAAGGTTAATATCAGCAATTGAATGCTAAAATTTTTAAATCCAAAATAAATTGAAAAAAATCAACAAACCTACACAACAGGATTATTTATGGGCTATTTTCAATCCACACATCTACTTATAATATTGATGATTGTATTTCTAAAAAAGGGTCTACATATTCCATTCTATTCATTTCTATTCCCAAAAAAAAAAATACAATTTGATATAATTCCTAAAAATAAATAGCAAAAATAAAGGTTTACAGCAAATGGTCACTTGTATACAATTTTATAATACTCTAAGGATTAAATTTTCCAACCCAAAAATAAAACAAATTGCATCAGGTTTTTTTCAACTTTTGTTTTATATTTTTTACTTAAATGTCAGTAAATTGAATTTAAATTGTTCGATATTTATATTGAAATTGTTTACATTTGCTTGTGTGGATGTGTGTGTGTTGGTTAAATACTGACATTTACTGGCTGCATACTTTAAGGAGTTGAGAGAATTGTTTTCCATTTTTTTCAATTTACTTGGTATTATATTTGTTTTTTACGATTTTTAAGAAACCACAATTTATTTTAATTTGTCTGTTTGTAAACTTATTCGTTATTTGCAATGTTTACTTTTATAGAGTTTTTTTTTCTGTGAATGCTTTTACAAAAGCATAATGTGTATGTTTTGTCTGGCAGCTTAATAGATTTTTATTGAAATAAAATCTACAACAAATAAAGACATTTCAAAAAAATAAGCAAAATTGAAATGAAAATTGATGGTTTAATGTCAAGAACATAAATAATTTGTTTGTTTCTTTTAAATGAAAGTCTAAACAATAAATTTAAAATTGGTTTTAATTTAGTAATACACATTTTTGCACTTAAAGTATGCCTTACTTAATTTAAGTAATGTTTTATTTTGGTTGGATCTACATAAAACGTAAAATCCTTGAAATGTCCTTAAACATAAAAATTTATATTTACTGAAGGCATTACGATTTTTTTATATTTTCCAAACCGCTATAAAAGTTTCAAATCTTTCGAAAATATTAAAATCCTGCCGGCCCCTATAAAATGTTACCTTTCGTGTTGTAAAATTTTACTTATTTTTATTACTCATTTATTTTTATGTTTCCCACACATAAATTACACTATGGAGTTTGAGTATGTTTTTAGTGATTTCGTTTTCTTTAATCACCTTCAAGAAACATTTTCACCTTTCACCTACCGGCAGGCGACAGTAAACCGTCATGTGCATGTGTGTCCAAAGATGTCTAGACGTCATTTATACTTTTAGCAGAAAACGAACACACAAAAAACTCCCCATACGTCACTACAGCCATATGTTTTAAAGTGTAATAATCCTTAAGGGTAACATACTATTAGTTACTAATAGGCTTAGATTTTTGTTGGTAGCAAAAATGAAAACTATGCAAATGGGTAAATTACATGTCAAATAATTAGACATACATAGCGAAAAAATTTAGTAATAATGTAGTTGTATGAAGGAATGGAATTTAATTGTGAAGCATGCTTGTTGGGAAAATATTAATTAAGAAGTATAGTTGTTACAACGCTGCACAGTGGGAATTAAAGTTTTTTTTGGTTCATGAAAAACACTTTTTGAACAATTTTTATTATACTGGAGCTTTATTTACTATATTCATTAAATAGTTAGCCTGTTTATTAGCATTGTTAGTGTTCACATTGTTTATATGTAAAAAGTATCTGACATCTGTGTGCATATCTGGCGATTTATAAGAACCAGAGCCCACAAAACCAGGTATTCGAAATTATCACCTATTTTTAGTTACAAACAATTTAAAATGCTATTTTCGGCTGTACCGAAACTTAAATATTAAAAATCCATTTAAATCGAAGAATTTACAAAAAATTCATATAAATAAGTTATGAGTATATCGAATGATTCTGTTGTACACTCTAAATTTTTCGGTTCTATCAACAGAAAATCAGTTGATAAAGAAGAATTTCGATTGAAGCAACTAAACTTTTGTTACCCCTTCTAAAATTTTGTAGCTCCAACTCGGTCACTAATGTTTTATCTGTGTAGTCCACATAAATAATTTTTATTTGAATAACAACTCTAGTTACTATGCATTGCTGTAAATTATGAACCAAGTTTATTCCTTCAGATTTCCACTAAATACATTAATATTATTTTAACTGACAATAGCATACAAAACATACAAAACTATTTAAATTTTTATTCACTCTTCACATCCGAAACAAACAATATGCTATTGTTAGTAAATACGAGTATCAGGATCATTCATTAAGCAAACATTTAGTTTTGAGCTTCTTAATAAAGCAGTCAAGCGTTAATTTTGTTTAATGTCGTTTCTAAAACTATAAAAACAAAACTAAACCTCATTCACATCCTGCAATTTGACTTCCTTGCTGAACATATGGAACCATATACTCTCAGCTTAATAATGAATAAAAGTACTTCTATCACACACACATCCACACGAAATACAAATAGGATTTGTAAAAACAATGGCGTCCCATGTGCATCGTATGTAAACACTCTTCAAATCAATCAATACTTACTTATTCCACGTATGATTTTCAACATCGATATGCAAACACACACGATATGCACACAGAACTAAACATACTGCCCAGAGGTTCTGGCTAAGTGTACCGAACTAGTGATTTTAAATAACATTGGAATCAGCACAGGTTAGAGAATTAGCTATGTGACTAGTGATGTAAGCATGTGCATGTCCTAGGCGGATGTCAATTGATGCTACATAAATTTCAAAGCGACACTTAGTGACATTTGACTCTCCAATATAATATTACTGGTGGATAAAATAACTACATTCTAAAGAGCAGTACAATAAATGTTTAAAATGACTACATCCCAGATTACTTAGAGCCACTAAGGTGGCGATTGACCTCACTCTAGATTACCTGGGTTATATAAAGTAAGAAATTGGTTTCTCTACATTACAAAAGTCCCAAAAATTTATAAATTGGAGTCAGAAATTAATGAACATTTTATTCTATAAAGGATTCATTGAGTTCTTAAAAAGTCAATGCAGAACTGCTGGGTTATGTACATATACATTTTACATATGTGTATATATTTGTGTCTACATAAGAGTTTTAAAAGGAATTGAAAATCACGTGTTTGGAAATAAAAATCACTATACGCTAAAAATTTATAATTGAAAAGGCCCAGAGAGAAAAATAAAAAAATAGGAGTTCACCAAGAGGTGGCACTCATCAAATCATAACGACAAGCAGCACATATTCGTTTCAACATATTACAGCAGAGCAGGGCGTATGTCATATATAAGAACAGTAGGTGGAAATTGATTTCATTTTGTTGTTGTACTCATTCGATTCGTTTAAGGCTTTTTTTTGTGTTTTAACGCATTGAGGCAGGCACAAACTTTCAATTTTAGTTTGTTTTTTTTTCTCATTTTTTTATTAAGAAAACTCTGTCTGCATAAAAATTGAACTCCATGGCAAAAACCTTTTGACAGCATATTTGATTAAACTTTCGTTTTTGTTACTTTTTTTTTGCTTAAAAGTTTAAAATTACATTTTCGTTTCTAGGCAAAGGACTACACGTTCATACATTTTTTTTCATCCATTAAATGCAATTTCATTTTTGGTATTTGCTCGTTTTGTTTTCTATAAAACAATAAAAATTAAAATATAACAAAATATTTGAGTTTATTAGCAGCACCGCGCTTTCCAAAACGATAAACTTCACATTGAAATTCAATTTTCAATTTGAATTTAATAGAGTTGGAAATCAAGTCAGCAATAAATTCAACATCACAAACGGCTACAGAAATGGAGTAAAAGAAACAAAAACAACAAATCATAAAATATATACTTATTCCTCCATTTTTTTGTTAGTGGGTTTATTAGTTCAAGGAAAAATTGAGTTCTGAAAGAAATTTTGCATTTGTGATACTTTTATAATAAATTGTATAATCAAAATCTTTAGATTTTTCATAAATATCAAGTAAAGGTTTTCAATACGCTTTCTAAAAGTTACTATTATTATGTGTCGGAAAATTATTTCATATTTCACCAAAGAACGAATGTAACTCGTCCACAATTACAAGGAAATGATAACTTATTTCCAGCATTTCGTTATTGGCTTCCGAGTCTTTACTTTATCTTGAATTTTGACTACACATAACCCCAAAGAAAAACAAGTGAGAAAGTATGATCGGTCAAGCCCGACCATATAATACCCTACAATAAGTAAAAGAGCAAAAACATTTTTCTTTTAAAATTTCAATAATTTATATTTTTGAGTGATTTTCGAAAGTGGGCCTTATATGGGAGCTGTTACCAATTATGGATCAATCACCATGAAATTGGGGAGTGTGATTTATGTCTATATGAAAGTTAACTATGTTGAATTTTGTGTGTATACCAACATTTTTAAGCGATTTATGCACGTTAAAGTGATTTTCGGAAGAGGGTCTATGTGGGAGCTATGACTAATTATGGACCGATCGTAACAAAATTAGGTGACATGAATTTTGTATATATAAAACTTATTTGGAGCGGAATTTGTGGATATATATATATATATATAAATTAAACATTTATAACCGATAAAGTCCATTTTCGGAAGGACATTTGTATGGGGGCTAGGTGAAATAATGGACCGATTTCAGCCAGTTTCAATAGGCTTGGTCATTGTACTTGTAATATGTACCAAATTTTATCGAAACATCTTCAAAATTGCGACCTGTACCGTGCGCACAAGGTTTACATGGACAGCCAGCCAGACGGACGGATGGACGGACATCGTTTAATCGACTCAGATCGGTATACTTTAAGGTGGGTGTTACAAACATCTGCACAAACGCATTATACCCTCCACACTATGGTGGTGCAGGGTATAAAAATGTAGCGACGTGATATCACACGATCTTTGGAGACGTTTGACTGGTCGGGAAATCGAAATTAGCAGTATAACACAAGTCTGAACATCATGAAAACCTTGAATTGAATTGAATCTGGAATTGGAGTAAAAATTGAACAACAATTGTACCTTAAATAGAGCAACATAACAACCTACGATTGGAGCTAAAATTGAACAACATAATCGAAGAAAAGAAGAAGATTAATATATATGAGATATTGGAATTAATATACATATATAAGATATCATAATCCTTAAGAAGTTTTATTTAGTCAAATTCTAAAAGCTTTGACCCAATATTTAAATTTCACAAATAATATTCCGAAGTCTAAACCCCTTCCCTTATTATTGTGTCAAGTTTTATTTGGAGAAATTCAAGAACTCATAACATTCATTAATATATTCTTAAATTTACTGAAAGTCCTCTCAAAACCAAAAAGACTCTACCTCACACACAATACTTACACATTTATAAACTTCGTAAATAACTGGTGTAGATAAATCCCTACCTTCTCACTTTTCAAACACAAATATTCAATAAAATATTTTATGTGTTTGGAAGTGATGTTAAAGGTAAATAAGGATGAAAGAAGGAAAGTTAATGGTGACTGGGATTTGATAATACACAATCACCCTTAAAATGAACCAAAATACTTACACGCACATACCGATAACACAAGCTTTAAAACGTGTAGGCACTTGAATTTTTGATTTTTATTTTATTATTTTGTTCAAGTACATACTTGACTGGCATTCAAATTCTCTTTTTTCCTATACAGGCAATGAGAGAAGGTCAGAAAAGTTTTGTCGGTTAATAAACTCTATTGGTTTGGAGCTGCTTCTGTAGATTAACATTTGGAAATTTGCTAACAATTCAAGTGAATATAGCTATATATTCCAACAATCAAAATCACACAATCTTTATTTAGCTAAAGTTTCAAAAGTTCTTGCTTAAATAGATAGATTTTCAAGCACACGTACACAATTTTGATTTATGAAAATTGATGATTAGTTAGTGGCCAACAAATAAAATCTACATCCTTTATGCCGTAAACTCTAAAGAAAAGGATCAAAGTAAATTATATTGAAAAGTTTTGCCTTGAAGGTTTTAAAATATATTATTTACAAGACATGATTTTAAGGTAAAATATTTATGATTTTAAGGGTAGAATATTCATGTAGCTATTAATTATGTTTGGAGTAAATAAGTATAATGTTTAGATTACATTTTTTGTAAGTAAATTTTGCATTTTTGATAGAGATATGCAAACTTTTTAATAAACAGCTATTTAGTTACATATTTCAATACATTAGTTAAAGTTATTTTAAATTTAGTATGTACATCATACATATTAGTAAAGTATACTTTAATTATTGTGTGGTTAAAAAATTAAAGCATAATTTAAGGTGTTTTTAAATTAAAAAGCACAGCGTTCGTTTTGTTTCTTTTTTTGGATTCGTGGCAAAGAGAAAGAATTATACTCGTAAAACAAACATTTTACTGTTACAAAATAAAACGTGTCAAAAGCAATTTATTTCTTTAGAATCAAACATAAACCGGAAACGGAAGTAAAGTGCACTCAACTTAACTGCACAAACACATTTGCTAGAAACTTTTGTTGAAACGAAATAACAATAACAACTACAAACAACATGCAACAGCAACAAATGCAAAAATAAGTGTTTGCGGTGCGGATAAAAACCAGAATAGAAACATGAAAATAAATACACAAGTCATTAGCACCAAGGACTTTGGCAGACAAATACAAAATACACGAAACACAAAACAGGATGAAAAAAGGACTTACATGGAGACACAGATAAAATGCAAGAGTGAGCGAAAGACTAAAAAAATGTTATGCGTCAAAGAAGGATTTAAATACATGCCAACATATTTAGATGAAAAAATGTGCGATATAATTTTCAAAACAATAAACCAGAAAATTACTGAATCGCGTGTTATTTTTAGAAGAATTACAAAAAAAACCCACACTACTCACTGTTTGCAGAAACAATAAAATTTATAATTTTTTGAAGCAAATGAAGTAGAAAGATATTTTTTTAAATGTTTAAATATTCCTATTTATTAAAAAATTTAACACCAAAACTTGTATATACTAATAATTTCTAAAAGCATTTAATGGAAAAAGTTGTTATTATACTGTGCATTACTATAAAATGATATATAATTGGACAATTCACAATGTCTCTTATCAGTCATAATGTCCTAATATATCACGACTTGTCGACTCGGCTTAACCGATTCTTAGGCATACGGCGCAGGTCTCTGCTGGTTGGTTACGATAACACAATAAACATAGCATACAGAGTAGTATAATATTAGGACATTTTTGGCTTGATAAGTAATAAAAACTATGGTGAAATATTAGGACATTATGACAATATGACATGATAAGAGACCTTGTGAATTGACCATATGATTTTTTGGTAATAAGTTTAAAACTCTTGTTCATTCTAAACCAGCAAATTGATATAATTTAAGAGCATTTACTCAATTCTAAATCCTTAAATCCTAAGCCGTAACAAAGTAATAAATACATATAAATATAAATGCATAAATATAGTCTAAACTCTCTAACACATTACCATAACTTGCCTTAAGCTACAATAATATTCTTCCCATTTTATTTATTTAACTTAAGGGTAAACATTTTACATTTAGGGACATTTTTTATTTTATTTTTCTTGCAACCAAAGATTGTAGCGATTGTTTATATAAATTTGTAAAACGAAAGCTTTTTACTTATTTGTTTTATTTTTGCCACACAGTTTTTGCATTTTAATTAAGCTTTATACACAAAGCAATTGCTAATTGAAATGTATAGAAAAAAAACCTCAAAGGTATTGAAAATATATAACAAATAAACCAACACACAAAAAATAAAAAAATAAACACAAATCCATGGAGGGGAATAATAAAATACAACAACAGTCAACACCTGAAAATATTTTGAACAACATTTTTTCTAACACCTAAAGGTATGCTTTGATTTATGTGAAAATATGTTAGCCGTAAAGTATGTTTAGGAAAAAAAATACAACTTAGTAAATAAAACAAAAGTAATTATTTATAAAAAAAATATTTGGCATTTGAGCTATGAAAAACAAGAAAAACATTTTGTAAATCGAAAACAATGAGAATAAAGGTTTTGGATAAACTTTGGAGTTATTGTAAATATTCAAATTTAACTGAAATTGACCCAACGATGGGGTAAAAATGCTAGGGGATGACTTCAAAAGCTAGCTCTCAGCCGAAAAAAGTCAAAGTGTGTCAACCAAGCCCAACGACCATTATGTCACGAACACCAATCCGATACATTTTCTAAGCACGAACCAATTGCTATTTTCTACTTTTAATGGCCCTATTGAGTCAGCAACAGCACTTGGAAAAATGTTGGTGGAATCAAATTTTGCTGAAAATGTTTGTATCGTTATAGATACCGGAGTTGATATATCCATGCCCAACCAACTTTATTCGGCTGTATAGATTCGTATATATCAAAATCAGAAAAATATTTTTAATCCAATTTTTTTCAGCAACAATTTGTTTCCTCCAACATAAGGAGTGAGATCGAAAAATCTTAACGTACATAAATGTTAATAAAAAAGAAACCACTAAACCTACAGTTTTGATTTTTTTTTTATTTGATTGAAATTATTACTACAACTTACAAATAATATTATTTTTATATTTCTAATCAATAGTGATGAATTTTCCTTAAACCCTTCCATTTAGGTTTTTGTAATACTTTCTGTCACTTTTTTCGTCCATCTCCGTTCTTAATCTACCACACTTTTGGACAGCTTTTTTGTGCTCTTTAATTCTCTTTTAATAAAATCCCAATATCTCTCCACTACAGTGCACTGGCCTTAGCTTCAGGCAGTTTGGAGGATTTGCCTCTCTTGGTACAAATACCACATTATTAGCATAGTGACAGGATGCCAAATCAGACAAAAAGCATCCTCTTTTCTAAACATTCCTTGATGTAAATTCGGATGTTTATAGAGCCCTTTGTAACAAATGTTTGGCTTCTTTTGACGCAACTGCATATTGCTTGCTATGTCTGTCTGTTGAAATCAATTTTCTGATGACCACAGATATCTTCGGGATCTAAAGATTCAATAATTCTATCAGGCATGCTTTTGAGAAGTTTCCTATTTAAAATCAGCAACATCGGTCTACAAATGGCTGAGATATGAGGAAAAAACCAGGACAAACCTATATCTGGATTACTAAGTCAATAATATAGACAATATGGATATCTAATGATAGATATTTCAAAGACCTTTTCAACGACATATATAAGATAGATATAACCTTGAGCCTTGTATGTTTTTAAACCTGCATTGGCTTTAACTTTTCGTACCAAAATGTCCGAGTACGGAGCTAACCGGAGCGCTTTCCTACCGGATGTGTTGGGAGCTCTTTTGAAAATGCTATCTATTTATTAGCTTTAGAAACATCATGTGGACCATTACTTCCACCTAATCCAGGTTTTCTATCAACGGACAAGATCCCCAATACTGTTTAATAACATTGGAATCAGTTTGACGGCAGACCTTTGATTGTTTGGCCAACTTTTTGTAGGACCAAGTTGGGTTTGGTTGAAAATATTTAATAATTTTAGTTCGCAATTTCTTCTCGTCACTCATTTTAATCAGATTAACAACCAATGAACATAATTGACATTAAACATAATAACTAACATATTTTCAAATGTAGCTTGATTAAAAAGAAACCAAATAATACTTGGGTTAAAAGTTTTAAGCAAAAACATGTGTTAAGATTTTTTCGACCTCATCGCTTATTTTTATTTTCACACAAAATTGTTCAATCCATATCTTAAAAATGTACATTGGTGAAGGGTATACAAGATTCTTCACAGCCGAATAAATTACTCTTAGTTGTTTTTAAAAAAATATATATTATAGACAATATTTATGTGCATACTCTATGTTAACATTTAATTTTCAAAATTCCTCTTTATTTAAATACACATATTTTTTCCATATTAATTTCCTGCTTAGCAAACAACGAAAAAAAGTTATAAATGAAATCTAATATATAAAATTTACTGTCTGCAATTGTTAATCCCCAAGGGATTTCATTAGCGAAAATTTATAACAAATTGATTTTCAAATCTAAATAACAAAAATAAAACAACAATATAAATTTTAACTTTGGCAAACCCACAAATTCCCACAAATCAAAAAAAAGAACTTTTTGTAAATCACATGAAAAGTATCATACACAATTTAAACTCTAAGGGATTTACATATTAAATTACTTCAAAAATTGTGTGCAAAAAAAATAACACAACACAGTTTTAATCTATGAAAATTGTATTTTTATTTTACACCACAAAATCCCATATATAAATAAATATTTGAATAAATTGCAAAAAAAAACAATGCACGTATATGAAAAATATGAAAAAAAAATAAAAGAATTAAAATATTTTACATAAATCAACTAAAAAGTGAAAATGTTTAATTAAATTGCCAAAGTAGATAGAAAATGTTAAATAAAATATACATACGATGATATTAAGCTAAATTTATTTATAATATTAGTGAGGGTAATTATAGTACATATCTTAACTAACAATATCGTTTTCATATAGCAACAACTATATGTATAGCTTAAGTGCAAACAACAACAAAAATGCTTTTGCTTTTATGCACTTAAGATTTTTGTCGCTGTTAGGACTCAATATTTTAAGCTGTGGCCAAAGAAAAATTATCAAAATTGTTTGCTTAATATTTTCCGTAACAAAATCTGGAAAATTAAAAAAATTAAAATTTAACTTGCTAAATAATCCGTTGAAATTTGTTTTGCAAAATTTTGAAAAGTACTTTTTCGAGTACTTTCGTAAAATATTAATAAATATGTTTGTACTCAGACTAGTTAGTAATCCTGTTCTCATATACATATTTAAATAACTATAGAAAACAAACATATTTTTTATTTTTACAAAAAAAAAAAATAAATACAACAACTATGTATATGTTTTCTACAATAAAAAAATATTGTTGAACAAATTAAATTTACAAATTTTATTCGTTTTTTTCCCTCTCTCTATCTCACTTTCCCACACAAACACACTTACATATACATATAAAAACAAAATTTATGGAGTGTGAATAAATGCCAAAGGGGAGTTCGACATAATTCTCGCCGTCTGGCTGAATGTTGTTAAAGTGTTAGAAAATTTATGTTAACCGATTTTACATTGTACAAATACACAGACAGTATGAGTACAAAAGGTAATATTTTTTCCATCCATATTTTGTTTTATTAAGCATGTTAAAATTGAATTTATGTTTTTTTTTCTGTTTCATTTACTTTTCATCCATTGCTGTATTTGTTTGTTTGTTTAATTGTTTTCAGCATAATTTCATTATTTTTCGAATTTTCCTTTTTTTTAATATTTTATCATGTTTATGTTTAAATACGCAATTTATAGGAGTTTTAATGAAATTACATTTTTAAATCAACAATAATTATAAATAAATTGAATTGTAGTCTGCAAAGTAGACTTTATTGTGTTTTTTTTTCGGTTTGTTTGTTTGCAATTGTAATTGCGTTTTAATGAAAATGCGGATGTACTAATTAACTGTTTTGTTGATTTTATTTTATTGTGATAATTCAATTTTATTAACTGTACATTAGCAGATATTATTTATCATGGTTTAAGAACTTGTTTTAAAGGGTATCCCAAAATTGACTCAAGGTTTGTGCAGTAAATTGTCAACCAAAATAACCACAGACAACAGTTTTGGGTTAGTAAAAATGGAGCATTACACGAGAGAACAACATGTTTTCATTCATGAACAATATTTAAAAAATAATGAAAGTTTGGGGGCCACTATTTCGAGTAAAAAAATTGTAATTGTAAAAATGCAATTTCATGTTGTCGGCTTAATTAACTGTCAAACATGCCGTATTTCGGATTTAGAGAACCTACACGTGATTTACAAATAACAAATACATCCACAACATGTCACTGTGTGAAGCACATTTTGGGCTGGCAGCGTCATTGGAACATATTTCTTCGAAAATGAGGCTGATGAATGTTACAAGTGCTCAATATCGCTACATGATAACAAAGTTCTTTCTGTATAAAATTAACGATATTGATGTGAACGACATGTGGTTTCAAGAAGCTTGCCTGTAGAACTACTTACTGCTTTTGAAATTTGGTAGTCTTCTCATTTCGCTGATCAGAACTGGTCCCTCATATCATGTTGTTAAACACTTTTGGATTTCTTTTAATGAGGTTATTTGGCTTATGCCAACAAGCCCACAAACACCGAGTGTTAAGAAAGGAAATGCAATGCTGCATCAACGAAATTCAAATATCGACAAAAATGTGCGTATGCCATTTGGCCGAATTTTTCAATCAAAACAAACTAAAGAAAAAAACCGAGTTTTCTATTTAATTTAAAATCTTGCGACAATTAAAAAATCAACAAATTAGCGAAAAATTGTGTAATTAAATATGTATTATTCAAACTTCGTTGATATCGTTGTAGATAAAAATTCATCACAGCCGAATATAGCACTCTTAGAGCTAGTTTCTGGGATAAAGATAATCTACATTCTTCGTTTAAACCTAAATTAAACTAAAAATTGTGTTTCTCACTTATTGTTTATATGCTATATAATCTAGGTTTAACTTAGGATCATTGGTGAGTTAAACCTAAGTATAAAATACCAAAGCACAAAAAGATGAAAAATAAAATAAACAATTCAGCACATCAGCTCTTTGTTTTGATTTGCTTTATTAACATCAGTATAATTTTTAATATACATTTTATATACTTTAATGTCACTTTTACATCTTTTACAAAGCTAAAATTTACAAAAAAGTTATGTACGCGGTTGCTTTTTCTTATAAAATTTAAAGTATTGCCATATTTATATGAAAAATTTTGAGGAATAAGCATGTGATTTGACTGAAAAGTATGGCAATGCTAACAAAATTAATTCAGTAGTGAGAAATACAATCATTGGTTAAATTCCGACAAAATATGTTTCTGGTTTAATATAACAGCGTGTTAAGCTATGTTTAACTTACAAGTAAGAAACTAGCTTTTACTTATTTAACTATTATCTCCACCTATATATATTTTTTTAGAAATGTTCGAATAATTATAATATATTTTTAAAGATTACATCAGTGTCATACCTGTATATATTCTATACTCTAGCATGCATCCTTTACAAATTTATACAGACCTTAAAATATACATATAATCAAGTTTAAATTTAAAAATTTTGTAAAAAATGTGTAAAAAAGACATGATTCATCAAAAATCAAACCACCGTATGATGTTAATGGATACGACAGTAAAAAAAAAAACACACACACAACATTCTAAAATAAGGACTTATTTAACAAACAATATACAAAATTAACATAAATTTGCATAAAAGCTAACAGTAGCAACAATAACAACAATATTAGACTCTTGTGGAAAATCAACAAAAATAATGAAAAAATCACGCAACATACAACAAACAATGAAATGAACACTGACAGAGGTGTATAAACGAACATAAGAGAGAGAGAAAGATACAGAACAAAAAAAATGTTAGTTGCATGTACAATAATTAACCCATGTCAGCAAGAATTTACTCTATATGTGCCCAAGTATGTGTGTTTATTGTTAAAGGATCTGTTGTGTATTGAGGTCGTTATTATTGTTAATGTCGTGTAAGCATTTGCTAAATAAGCACAAAAATTCTTAATATTTGTAGAGGTTTTCATAAGTCTATAATATGTATGAACAACAACAGCAATGGAAAAAAAATATGTTGTACATATAACAACAAATTGTGGTCGACCAACAACAAGACCAACATTACAATGTGGTACTTAAAATTCAACCACACACATTTTACACTCTCACTTAGACACGTAAGACTTTTACAGTTGGAAAAGCTTTTGGAACATTTTTGATACGAGTTCATATAAAAAATAATATTGTTCTTGTGTACGTGTGTAACTATTCACAGCGGGAAAACATGTTAGGTCTGCACTTTGTGGGCCTTCTAAAATACATATTAACATATTCTAAAATATGCGATACTCATTCCACTCTGCCTTCACACACAGAAAAAATTATATTTCAATTCAAACATTTATGACATATTGAACTGGTTTCAATTATTTCATAATTGAATCAAGTATTCATGTGCCCAAAAACAAAATTTTCTGATATTTTCTATTGAATTTTTAGTTTTGAATTTGATAATTTTGACAATTGAATATACAATTTTCATTATTGGTTGAACCATAGAGAAAACACATAGAGCGGAAACTCTCCTATCAAATACCTAACTCAGTTGTCAAAAACCTAAGTGGTGAGAATGTATTTGTAAAAAAAACTATGTGAAAACAAAAACAACACTCGTACTTTTTTGAGTAATTTTTTTGTTTGAGTTTTTTTCGAGTTTCCGATCTATATTCTCTATGGGTTGAACTTTAAATACAAAAATTATAGAATAGATAAGTTTCGTAATTGAAAACACAAAAACTAACAAAAATGTGTTTACGAAAATTATCTATTCAATAATTTTTGTATTTAAAGTTCAACCAATAACGAAAATTGTATATATAATTGTCAAAATTATCAATATCAAAACTCAAAATTCAATAGAAAATATCAGAAAATTTTGTTTTTGAGCACATGAATACTTGATTCAATTATAAAATAATTGAAACCAGTTCAATATGTGATATATATTTGAATTGAAACGGTTTAAGAAATAGTTTTTTCTGTGCACAGAAGATGTTCTAGAAGGACTTTGATTGTGCTTCTAAAAAACGTGACATACATAATTGCATTGCAAAATAGGTTTTATAATTCGAACATGATTGGTTTTCTAATAACTTCTATTTGTTGTCTCTCTATTATAAAATTTGTTTTGCTCTCTTTAAACATTTTTATATATAAAAATGCTCCCGTAATTCTTTAAAGTCCATTCTTCAGCTTCTATGCTGAATTCATTAAGAATATTTTCCCTAATAACCGTCTTTAAAGGCTTGCCTTTATATATAAAAATGCAAAATATAAACAAAATAAAGCTAAATGAGGAGCCGCAGAACAAAAAATACCTTTTCGAATTTTTTTTACAAATTGATTTTTTGCTAATTTTATAATATTTGGGTTGAAATCAATTTCCCAAAATTTTGAAATTTTTTAAAAAAAAAAGTACCTTTTGTTCTGCGGCTCCTCAAATAAGGCCTTTAAGAAGGCCACTTTACTGCATATTTTTCCCGCTGGGTATGTACATATGGATGTATGTGTTTAATAAATCGAATAGGTCAATACGTATGAACACCTTTTGAATACAACAGAAATCTTAAAGTTCATAAATGAAAATTTAAAAAAAAATGTTTTATAACGACTTAAGTTCCTACTATTCCATAATAATTGTATTGTTATTAAATTTCTACTTTACTCATTTCGACAACAAAATGCACATATTTAGTGTATTGACAGTTGTGAGCACTAAAATAGCATGCTGTATAATGTGCTAAATAAAATGAACAAAATTGTTATACTCCGATATTGGACCCACTTCATTATTACATAGTACATAGAAACCATTTTTTTATTCATACGATTGCTTTTTGAATGATGAAGTACACAGGGTAGGGTTCTGTATACAATAGCATTATGATCAAACGTCTTTGCTGGTACATACACACCTTTTTGTCGGAATTTTGCACAACGATTTTGCATTAATATGGCTGAATTTCGTTGAAACATCCTTTAATGCCCGGAGTTTGGATCCCTAACTTCAGATACCCCCATAAAATGAAATCCATTGATGTTAGATCTCACTATCTGTTAGACCAACTTTGATCTTCCAAAATGAAAGACTAAGATCTATTTGACATGCTGATAACACATGTCATCCTTATCAATATTATCCAATTTAAACAGATATAAGTATAGAAGAATTATGCCTCCAGCCCAAAATCCGCCACACTAATACATTGTAGATTCTATTTTTTCCGATAATCAAATTGCGTTATCTGAACCTCAAATGTGGCAAAGCCTTCAAGATGAGAGTACGTTTTTTCGCATAGCATGATTGTGCTCGAAACTAGCCGACAAACTTTCATTATATTAGACATATAGTTCAGCTATGAAAAAGAGTTGGTCTCTGGTGATCAATAAAAAAATGGTAAAAACCTTCTTTCTTAAAATATTGCATTAATTTTGGTCCACCCTTTAGTATTATTTCGATTCAAATGATAATAAAAAGAAATAGTTTCATATTTGCAACCAAATCCCATTCAAATCTCCTTCGAGATATCAAAATACGAGTGTGTATTGAACCCCTCAATTAGATTGCAAATTAAAATATTATTAATATATAATTTCTGTATTTGGCATTATAATACGTTAAATTTAAATTTTTTTCGATAATAATTTTGTTTAAGTGCAAACACTGAATTTCTTTTACAAATGGGATATTCTCTCTCTGCATATCACTGTTTTAAATCGTTGGAAGATAAAGATAGATCAATTATCTCCAATGAACATCGGAAATGTAGCACCATATCGGATGTTGGTATAACTCTGACAAAGGGCTGGCACTGTCAGTTATATTTTGATATTTGTAATGACATGGACCGATGATCGCGTAATGCTAGTAACTATTTTCGTTTCAAATTTATGGTTACTTATGGTCAGTGTTTAAAAAGCTACGATAACTAACAAATTTTTAACTGTTGCTACAACTACTGCTTCAAAAAAGTGTATGTAGCGGTAGCAGTAGCATTTGTCTTTTTTCGTTTTCTTGTTTTTTTAAAACTACTGCTACCTTCAAAATATAAAACTCTTAACAGAGCAGTAGTAATAAAACATGAATTGTAAATGGAGTAGTAGCATAAAAATACAAATCATTGCTACTGCTCTATATCGAGTTTTAATTTTTAAGGTAGCAGTAAAGTAGCAGTTGATGCAGCAGTTAAGGTAGCAATAAAAGTAGTCAAAAAAGAAAATCTTCAGTCATAACACCAAAATTGACAGAATTAAACACTGTGTGTTGTTTTTGTTTTGAGAGAGTTTGAAAGAATTATTCGTTTTTATTTGTCTCAGATGTTCGTGTTGCTAACAGAAAGATCGTGTTTTCTGTGTGTATAACAAAACTTTTGTTTACAACACGACCAACTTACACAAATATAAATTCACAACAACAACACATAATATACTTTTTTGGCTGAAGATTTTTATTTTTGACTTATTTTATTGCTACCTCAACTGTTACTTAGCTGCTACTTCATCTGCTACTTAACTGCTACTTCTTCTACTAAATCAACTGCTACTTCTATTACTACTAAATTTTAAAAGTAGCAGAATTAGTAAAAAACTAATGACTGCTACATCAAAACTTTTTCTTTTTTAAGGTAGCAATAGAAAATAAATTACTCTGCTACTTTTAATTTTTGCTTTTATTAGTACTACTACAACTACTGCTACCAAAATGTGAAGGTAGCAGTAGTAGTAGTAATTATTGACTCCGAGTTTTTATTAATTGTTTAACTAGACTACTTGTCTAGTTTAACTAGACTACTTGTTTAACTAGACTACTTGTCGTTGCTACTGCTACTTGTAGTCTAGTTTTTTAAACACTGCTTATGGTTAAACTTATCAAATTTGTATTTTTGGAACTCTGAGCATCCGGATCACTTGATGTTTTATTTTGGTGATTTGTGATCTTTCTGTGTATATATGAACAAGCTGGTCGCTCTTAAATACAATATAAGACTTATCGCCGAAGTTCTACCCAGAATGTTTGAAAATGCCATAAATAGTCACGGTTGATTTTTGATATAAAAGCCAACTAAAATTGCATGTTAATGTCTTTGATAAATTAAGAACCAATAAGCATAATTTGCAAATAAAAATACGGTAAATAAAAATTTCAAATGGGAATTTGTAAGTTGTCTCTACAAAAATGTATAAAATGTCAGTTGCTTGTTTGTTGATAAGTATATAAGTATATCTAAAATTCTGATCCTAACTGCACCTGCATGTTAATCAAAACAGTCATAATATACAACAAAAAAATGCATTGTTAGCAACATACTCGTACTTCAACTAAAATTGTCGTGGTGTTTCATTATTTTTTGGTAACAATCATATAATAACTGCTGATTACCGGAGGCAATTTAGGTTTAAATTGACCAAAACATATTTAGACACCCTCTATGAGCAGTTTTGTGGTTTTCATATATACGTTATAAATGAAAAAAGAAACAAAATAAGGAAGGTGTGTTTAACTCATATACTACAATACTCTTATTGTTCATAAATAAAATATAAAAATATGGTCTCATAACACAATAGAAAATTTCCCTCTTACTACTCCCTCTTTTTTATAATGGTTTAATATGAAATAATATGTGGCAATATTGGCACGTTTATTGTTCACTTCAGTTCCCTTATTTTGCTGATTTAGTTATAGTAAGGCCCAAACAATACTAAATGGTACGAGTTTTTACGTGCCACGCACATGTACGTATATAGGACCCTTTTTTCCTTTGTAACTATGAATGTATTGCAGTGGCAATTATTATTATTAAAAGGTGCCAAACTGCTTTTGTTGTGGCTTTTTCTCTTTCCCTGTTATTTATTTATTTCTGCTTTTTTGAAATAAGTTTATGTAGTTGTTACTTTTGTGGTTAATAAATAACTTTATATTTATTATAGTTTATGTATTTGTACGTGTTTTTATTTATTTCACTTAATTCTTTTTATTTTTTTTTGGTGTTTTTGTTTATGACCTTGTTGTAGTATTGTCATTTAGTGATTAATGGCTTGTTGGTGTTTAAAATGTCTGATGGCGTTATATTTTCTACTCACACTCTTAACTGGATTTGTTCAGAAATGTGTTTTTATTAACGGGACACGAAATATATTGGTATTTAACAGTTTACTTGTTAAATAAAATATTTAGTATTTTTGGAAAGTATTTTACGACATAAATGAATATCGCATGATTGAATATTATATAATCGACATTGTATGGTGAGATTTTCTACTTTTTCGTTATTTAAATATATTGCCTAAAAGCAGTCATTTTGGCACTATTTTATGGAATTTTTAAAAATTTTCAATTATTGTAATAATGTGAAGATTACATTTTACAATGTGAAAATTACATATAAAACTCTTATAAATCTTTTGCACCAAATAACCCAATTATGAATAAAAAACATGCATAAAAAGAATCCGGGTTTTCAGGCCAAAACCGAAATTTCCAATAGTACCATTTCCGAAAAAATATTTTATTTTAAGAGCATGTTTCAGCTCATTTTTAGGAGATCTGAATTGATTTTTCTCCTTAAACTTAAAAGTTTTTACAGGAAGCTTAGGCTGTGCCGAATCTTATATAAGCTTCACTTATACTTTAAGATAAGTATGAAAAAGAATTTTTGGTAAAATAAAATTCGGTGTAAAATAATGTGTCAAACTATTTTTTTTTTATTTATTTTATTTTCAACAGCCTTATTGGCCATAACCGGTTATAAATTTCAACTTAAAATTTTGTGAAAAAATTGGTGCTAAATTGGTGAAAACATCGAGGTAGTCGCCTTTTTCTCTTATATCTCATCCATTTATGCGCCGATTTTTTCTATTTTAAAAAGAAAGCTAAGTTTTAGTCCAACTTAGGTTGCTATTTCTATCAGGAATTTCTGTATACGCCATTGGAAAGGTCTTTGATATGTCTTTCATAGCGTATTCATATTATCTATATTAATGGCTTAGTAATCTAGAGGTATTAAGGTAAAAAATCGAGGTAGTAATGGTTTTCTGCTTATATCACAGGCGTTTGTAGGCCGATTTCCCCGATTTTAAATAGCAACCCAGCTATTTCCGAATTGATCATTTTTTTCTTTACATTATTATTTTTATTGAATCACAAAGTAAATAGGATATGGTTATGTATGGAAGAACACATCGGGCAAAAGTACTACTAGCAAATAAGAAATCTTTTGTCAAAATTTCATTGATGCAGGACTTTTGAGAACATTGACTTCAAAGAACCTCATAAAATGCAATGTTATGATGTTAAATCATTCGCTCTAGGGGCCCAATTCTGATCACAGAAACGAGTGTGAGTAGAAGACCAGAAAAAACAGATGCATCACATCTCAGAACCCCATATGTGTCAATTTTCATGTGCCCTAGGCGGATGTTAATTGATGACCCTACATAGATTATAAAGAGACTATCTGATAGATTCAGTTACATAGAATCAGTCACCATTTTTGCCATTTTTATTTCAAAAATGAATTACTCAACCAGGCCTACCACCTAAACTTTGTCACTTAGTGAGTAATTTTTTACTGTACAACTATCCCAACTTTTCGGAGATTATTTTTTTTAAATAAATTAAACAATTTTGGGAAAGTATACCTTAGTATAATTAGCCTAAACGTTTTTTCTCTAATCTTGAAAGATTATTGAGATTGATGGCTATTACCTTCTTATAATTATTTAAAAGTTAAATCACTTACTAACGCACGATTGAATATGAAAAATTAGTCTATTAATTTTTCATATTCAATACATTGGAATATATATTCTCCACTGACTTACCTTTACATCATTAAAACGGAAACACGAATTTTGAATTTCCTTTTACTCGAATTTAAAAATACCAAAAAAAAAAAAAAAAAAAAACTCTGTACGTTTTACAACAAATAATGATTTATTATTTACCACCAAACATTTCAAAGATGTTTTATGGACCATGATTTTTTTTCTACCACAATAATATTGACAAAATAAAATGCCAAACAGAGGAAAAAAGTACATACAAACACGATGTTTATGCTACCTGGCTATTAATCACATTTTTGCCAAATACAATAAAAAGCTGAAAGGACTGAGATCATTTAAAGTGAAACGCTATTTGGTACAAAGTTCAGTAGGTGTCGTTTAGAATTTGCATTTCCTCTCTTGATATTTCAAGTCTTGCAAAGATCAGAAGAGGCCAAGTTTGACCAGGCATGATCTAATTTGGTGCCAGAAGGATATATGCAAATAAATAATATATTGATTTGAAGTTGTGCATTTTATTTGGAAATGAATTAATACTTTAACTTTGTAAACATAATTAAAAACTCATAAAAATGTAATTCAAGTTCTACTAATCTCAGTCCTTGCATACATAATACTTATGTATATATGTACAAAAAGTTTTATGTTTAAATGAACATACTCGTACAACATTTCAGATGTCTGTTAACGCCAGTGGTGGTATGTGGATTTTGAATGGGGTAAGAGTTCAATATGTATTTACAATGCAGTCATGTGTAATGTACGAGTAAAAGGTAAAAGTTTGTTTGTTGTTTTGACTGAATACAAATAAAACATACAAACGAACAGTATGCATTGAATGGATACACATTCACACTCACTCACATTGGTATGTAGAAACCTAAGGATATGTTGATGTAAATTTACACGCAAAAAAATAATAATACGAATAAACCTACAGGTGTAATATTAAATAAGCGTCTTATGTTAATCATTTTCATCTCCGAACTTGACAGTAATTGTCAAAGTTTAACATAATTTAAAACTCTTTCTTTAAATATAAAGATTCAAAGGATATGCCAAACTGTATTTACATATTGATTTAGGGCAAAATTATATAATTATTTGATAAGTAAGAAACATAATTATAATAAATATTCCCCGAAGTATTATTAAATAAACGACTGATCGATCTTCGACACTTTTATTTTTAAGTATGTACCTTCATTTCATCTCTGGAATTCCGTTTTAATTTTTGCCCGTGTATACATGATATTTGAGTTTATCATCGTACGTTTTATGTGCAGTAAATTAATTCACAACTGCCTTTTCGCCTTTATACGTGCAAATAAAACATAAAATCGCAAAATTGTGAAAAGTTTCCATAAAAGCAATCAATTAAACTTTAGATCGATATAAAATCTACCAGCTACGACCACCTCCACCATCAACTACATTAAATGTAACAAAAAAACATCCATGAAAGATAGATGCAATATTGACAAAACGTGAACAAAAGGATGCAGTATCATGTTTATTGTTATTTTTTGCTCATCTATTTTTGGGTTTGATGGAAAAAGTAATTTTAAAGTTTTTTTTCGTAAATAATAAAATTTTTAAAATATAAATTTTGAGAAAATGTAATATTTTATGAAATTTTTCAATTGGAATATGACACAACAGAGAATGAGAATTCTTTATGATAACCGAATTTATATTCACCCTTATCATGGTTGGCGTAAACGTCATACGCCTACGACAGTTTCGTATTAGATTAAAGAAGCAGTTTGCATTTTATCTTTAATCTAGTACGAAACAGTCGTAGGCGTAAGACGTTTACGCCAACCACGATAAGGGTGATTATATATCGTCACCTAAAATGCTAAATAACATAACATCACTTTTCCTAAGTTTATATGAGTAGCAAAAAACGATATAAAATTAAAACTACGTGCAATAATGAAACATTCAAAACTGAATTACAATGAAACAAGAGATATATTTAATAAAAAATAAACAAATTTTTTCCAAAGTACATTTTGAGTTATATGTGTTATTTTGAATTGTTATTTTTTAAAACCATAACGTATCATCAATTTAAATTTGTAGGAAAAAAAAACTGAAATAAAAATATATTTTTTATTTTAAATTAAAGCAGTTTTTATTTTAATTACTAACAACTATTTATTTAAACCAAAAAAAAAATACATCATTAAATTTTAATGAAAACTGCAAAAAAAGTCAAAATATTTCAATTTATTAAAAAATATTATTAAACTACCTAAAATAAGGTAAAATTCTATTTATTAATTAATTACACACAACGTATACGTTATTTTGTTTAAGAAAATCTTGAACTTGATGATACGTTGTTTTAAATTTTGATAGTAACTTTTATATTAGAAGTTTAACATTTTTACACATATGGGCAATTCCACGAGAATCGCTACCATGAATGAAAACCCTTGAAACTTTTTTTCAATATGATTTGAATAGAAGAAAATAATAAAAATAGCTAAAATTGCGGCGAAAACTAGGCTCCCAATTAGCTTGTAGTAGGAAATGAATTTGACTGTGATTGTTTTTTTGCTATTATAAATTGTTTATTGAAACCGAATGCATATTTTCTATTAATTTTTTTAGTTTTTGTACATATATTTACAGAATATATGTATATTGTTTTATTATAAGAGAAAAATCTGTCACGTACGGTATGTCACGTACGATATTAAATTTTATTTATTATAAAATCATCCAAAGATAGTTTTTATTTAAATATGACGGATTGTAAAGGAAATATATTTCGTTTAGTGTAAGAAATTAAAAGTAAACATAACGCCTCTCACGATTCGAATATTTTCGCATATTTATTTCGCTCAATATTTTGGACAACAATTTTTCGAAAGAACTTTTTATTATTTTAAATTATAGTACCTTCTGAATGGAACATAAAGACCAAATTATTTTTCAAATACTCTTATTTTTGAAAAATCTATTCAACTCTATAGGCGTACAAATGTCACGTACGATGATATGGAATTGCCCATATGTAATATGATGTAATAAAATCAGTTTGGAATTTTTTGATAATACGTTGTTTTGAATTTTAGGTGAAGATTTGGAACCATATTTTTAGTGATATTAGTTTATTTTTAGTTTAAAAAAACTTTTGCAAATTTCATTGTTCTTAGCGTGATATAAGGAATCAAGCAAAACAAAATCTTTATACAAATTGACTACCAAATTTTATATAAAAAACTACACAAATTGCATTTATATTTTATTGTATTATAACGTGCCGCCAATGACAACACCAAACGACAGCAGCTGACATATTATGAATTTCTTGTCAAAGGTGGGTCTTTTTGTAAATACCTTCTTACACACGCGCTAGCGCCAATGAACTTAACAACTCATACTATGCAAACTTTTCCATGCAAATAAAAATCATTTTAAATTAAATAAATGTGAAAAGAACGTGAAAAAACATATAAATAAAAACGATTGTGATCAAAGGTAAAATTATGTATTTGCATTGTACAGTATGTTTGTATTGAAACAAACCTTATCAATTTAAAAAAATCTTTGTGTTGTAATTAAAATAAACATTTACATTTGTGCTTTACAACACACACTTCTTTCTTATGGTTGGTCACTTGTTTTTGCGCTCTAAAATTATTGAATAATATGAATAGTTTGTACTTGCCCAAGCACCATGTGCATGAATGAATTGCACTCGTTTTGGTATGAGTTACATGTAATTATTTAAGCCTAAATAAACACTAATAAATATTTCTGTTTATTTATATAGTTTTCATACCTAGAAAAGATAATTTTGCAAAAAAAAAATATATATTTTTTATGTAAAAACATGATGACAAAATATTAGCTGGGAGTTTTAGTAACTACTATGCAATCGTATAAAAATGCTACTTTATTTCAATAAGACAGTAGAAGTTCTTTATAATGAAACAGCAATATGCTAAAAAGATTAAAAAATATTTAGCTTTGTGGAAAAATAAACATTTTTTAAGTCAAGCAAAATTAAATGTTCTATTATCAAGTTAATTAAACTAAAATTCAAAAGTTGATATTTGAAAATCCGGAACCCCAGGTTCCGCAACTAATTCTAGAACGCATTCTTGGTTCGACAACTAGTTCTTTCACCACTGATTGTGATTTTAAATTGTCACGTTTGTTTCTTCCTTTCAATTATACAATTATCATCAGAGCAAGTTTTTCAAAAAAAAAGCTTGAAAGGTAATTTTTTCAAGTTTGTATACCCTTCACCTTCGTGAGAAAGTTGAAATCAACTTTCTGAAGCCCCCAAATAACTTACATGCACGATTCATACATCAATATCTCCTGATTTCTACCGGTTCGGATTTAAAATCGAGAAATTCGGTACACAAATGGCTGAGATATAAGAAAAAAACCAGGACAACCTCGATTTTTGACCTATATCTGGATTACTAAGTCATTAATATAGACAACTGCAACTGATGATAGATATTTCAAAGACCTTTGCAACGACGTATATAATATGACCTACAATTGGTCAATATCCGAAAAAATATTTTTTAATCCGATTTCTATTTTCGCTAAATATTAAAAAAACAATAAAAAAAATATTTTAAATTTAAAAAAAATAAAATTTAATTTAAAAAATTAAAAAAACAATTCGAAAATTTTTTTTTCAAAAAATGAAAAAAAACTGAAAAAAATAAAATTTTTTTACCCAAAAATATTTAAAATTTTTATTTTGAAGTATAATTTGGTGAAGGGTATATAAGATTCGACACTATATAGCTATCTTACTTTTTTTATTTTTCGCCTTCCCTGCAAAAAGGTCTATAACAACCATATAAATTTGTACAAGAACTTTGGAATCGGAAACGGATATATATGTAAAAAAAATAGACAATGAATAATAAGGCCCTCAAATTTATAAATAACAGAATTTTCTAAAAATTACATATCATCACCAAAACAACGTATCACCAAAAAATTCGAAATTGATTTTATTATTGATTACGATTCATTGCATCATATTACATACATACATATGTGTACGAAATTTAAAATTTTTATTATCGGTAAAAATGATTTTCGGAAGTAGGCATTATATGGGAGCTATGACTAATTATGGACCGATCGTTATAAAATTTACTGACATGACTTTTGTATATATATAAATTATTTGTGTTGAATTCATGGTTAAAGTGATTTTCGGAAGTGGGCCTATATGGTAGCTATGACTAATTGTGGACCGAACATCACAAAATATGATATTTACATTTTAGATGACGATATAGTCCTTTTTGCAGGCATGACAACGAAATTCAATATTAATTTCTCTTCTTTGGAAGTATTTTTTTTTGCAGAGTAGAATTGTGACCAACAGAAATTATTTTATATTTAAGTACAAGTCAAATGCATAAAGCTTTTACTGTTATTAAACCAAATGCATAGTAAGTGCTAGTAGTTATTGTAGAAATATGTAATGTACAATTTAAATATGACTAAAAACATTTATGATATGTTGCACTAAAACCGTGCAACTGATTGCATGTTTCAGCTTTTATAAATTGCACTCAGGCAAATGTTTTTCGTGTGAGGGGAATGGTATTTAGTAGTGAAGTGCGTGCTGTAACAACACACTTTAAATACCAGTGTGTAGTATGTTGTTACTAACGACATATTGAATCAACTATAACTATAATTTGTCTGCCTGCTAACATGCTTCGAAATAAAACATAAAAATCTATTAAACAGTAGATCCTACAGCAACCCTCCGGTAATATAGAACTCTACAGACTGTTCCAAGGATATAAGGGGAGTTCTGTATAAAACTCTATAAATATTAAGCAAAACAAAGGCATTTGCTGGATTGAAAGCAATTTATGTGAACTTGTTACATGTTGCGTGTTGATATTTCAAAATATACAAGTTTAATGATGTGTTTTTTCTACATAGTTTTTCAAAACAGCATTTTAAGTAAGTGAGTGCTCGTACCTGAAATGCAAGCCTCACAACATGTTACAGCTTATACAAAGATACATACAAACTTAAGCAAATAAATTTCAATTTAGTTTTAAAAACTATGCGTGTGAGTTGAAGTTTTTATCACAGGTTTTATTTGTATGTAAAATTGCAAAGAGAGGTGGTATTTTCATAATTGTCAGTGGGTAATTTTTCAATTCAAATCAACAAAGGTAATAATTTATTCAAACTGCTAAATATGTTTAGGTGTTACTAACTAACAAGTAAGGAAGGTGGCGATTTATTTGCCGATAATATAGGGGAAGTAATGTTTAGCAAAAAATATTTATTGAAAACATGTTAAAATTAAGCAGAAATTGTGGGTTTGGATGGACTACTAGCTTTTAAAATTGAAAGATTTTACCATCTGTTTAATGATAAGCTCTAAAATCATTATTTTAAACACTTCTTTTCTTTTTCATTACAGATGCTAAACGTCGAAAAATTGCCAACTCAGAGTCTATACTTGATAACAATAATACATCATTTTCCCCCGCCACAACAACAGAAGCATCGGCAACAGCAGAGTCAAAATCAATATTTACTTCGGATGGCAGTGGTACAGGTGGACAGCAACAAACTAGTCATAATTCAACATTTAAAATGCTGCCACCACCCCTACAGCAGCAACAACAACAACAGCAGTTGTCAAATCATCATCAGCAACAACAACAACAATATATGCTAACAAATCCCACTTACAATAACAATGGCATGATGGAAAGTGCTAATAAAACATGGCCCAAAGATGATAGAATGTTACCAACGGCACCATCAGCAGCATTAACACAACATGAATCAGCTTCATCGCACATGACGAATGCTGCAAGTGAAAATGTACAATGGTCATCGAATTTGTGTAATAAACCACAAGGTATATGTCAGACAAAGCAGCAGCATCAACAACAACAACAACTACAGCCACCAACAACGACAGCAGCAGCTGATACCAACAATAAAGAACACCAGCAACAACAGCATCAACGACAACAAATGGATCACACATCCTTGTATAAAGATGACCTCAATGGTTATTTACGGCAACAAACGTCATTGGTACACAATTCTATGTTGAATTTAGAAACTGGTCAAGAGCAATCAGTGGCAGAGGCTGACGAAGAAGGTGAAGCAGAAGAAGATGACGAAGAGGAAGGACAAGAAGAGGAAGAAGAAGGCGAGGAAGAAGTGGAGGGAGATGAAGAGGAAGACGAAGATAAAGTGGATTCAGATGAACAACTTGAAGAGGGTGAGATATTAAAATCTAACAACACTTTGGCTGATTGTATTTCCAACGAAGAGCTTGAGGATGAACTGGAGGAAGAAAATCCTGAAGAAGATTTTAATGAAGATGAGGCTGAAGAAGACGATGGCGAGGAACCTGAGGCGGAAGGCGATGAGGAGGACGATGAAGAGGAGGAAGAAGATAATGACTGTGAAACCCAAACTGTCTCTATAGACCAGACTGTGATTGATAAAACTTCTTTAGATGTTTCAAATAATAATAATAATAGTAACAGCCTCTTGAATACTAGCAATACCATTAATTATTATCAAATGCCAAATTCCCAAAATCAAGCTATAAAACAACATCATTTCACCAATATTCAAAATATTGTGTCACCTAGTCAAACCGCTATTTCAAATAAGTTTTCCTTTAATACCTTAAAGAATCCAACACAAGTTACCCTTACTCAGCAGCACCCTCAACAAAATCTCTTTAAACAGCAACAGCAGTCATCAGTTAGAACCCCTATTAAACTAATACCCACTGCTCAAGAATCACCTGTTTCCTCTAGTACAGTGGGAGGACCACGTTCCACACCCGATCTACAACGCAAGACACCAGATAATACCAAAAAACCCGAACAAGTAGGAGCTATATCCACCAGCAATGAAAGTCCAAAACCTTGTCCTCCCTCACCGGCAGGATCAATAGAGTCGACAAGCTCCAAAGCTTCGAACTCTAAGGCAGCACCTTCCCCCCTACCCACACAAATTACAACGCTTCATTTGAAACCCCAACAGCAGGGGTCTCTTCAGAAACCTCAGCCCCAGCAGTTGCGTATTCTGAGGCACATTAAAAATGCCGGTCAAATACAACAATTTTCACAGCAGCAGCCTCATAGAATAGTGGCAACTAATACTTCACGAGCTACTGTCACCACTATCGCTGGTAGTAGAGGAGCCACCACAACTACTACCACCTCCTCATCAGGCCAGCGCATTAATCCCACAGCACCAACCCTGGTAAATCAGAAAATACAGGCAACCGTGCAAAAAGTTACAGCCAATGGCACCACCAACATACCCATCAGTCAGCTGCAGCTACAACCGTTGCTAAGGTCTAACGATAATACAGGAAATTCTCAAATTATCATGACTTCCACTGGTCAACTTATAGTAATGCCGTCCTCGAATAATAAACCACACATACAACAACAACAGCAAGTGATAATTGCTAGTGGCAATGCGACAACAACGACACAATCACATGCAACAACAAATGTAATTATACAACAACAGGGCACTCAACAAATGGATGTCTTAAACAATACGGGACAATTGACGACAGCCACACTGCAGCAGCAGTCCAACGGCGGCTACATCGTCTCACAAGCTACAAACACGCAAGGTACTGCTACACAACTACAACCCACTACTGTCATATTGAATTCGGGACAAAATCTAATTACCAACAATGGTACCAAAGTCCTAACAAATACCGGCAACATCATACACACAGCTGGCACACAACCCATAATTACAACAGCAAATCAATTGCTTACCACACCATCAAATACAGGCAACACCACAAATGTGCTGGGCCAACAGACGATGGTCTTGAATGCTCTACCTAATGGCGGCTATGTTATACAACAACAACAACCGCAAGCAACACAAACAGCAGCTCATCAACCACATCAGCAGCAGCAGCAATTTACCACCTTGGACAGTCAAGTAGTACAACATTTGGTGCAACAACCGGATGGTCGTATTATTATAACACAGGGGGATCCTAAAAGAAGACCTAAAAAGCGCAAAACATCGCCCGGACCCACAGCCAATAATCCAACGAATATTACTGCACAAATATCACCAACAATACCAAATCAAACTGCATCTTTACTACAGCAGCATGTAGCAAATCTGCAAGCTGCATCAACGGCTACTCAAGCAACAAATCAGCCACAAGTGGTTCAATTGACCACAGCACCAGCTGTTAATACAGCTACAACAGCCACATATCCACAGCAATTCCAACTGGGCAATGGCATACAAGGTATAGTGGTGAATAAACCGGCCTCAACAGCCACAAATACACAACCTCAACAGATATTACTGCAAAATGGTCAAATAATACAGCCCATGAATTTAATCGGGCAACAATTGATTTTGCCATCCGGCTTAGTGATGGCTCCCGACACTACATTGTTGCAAATACAAAACGTTGGGTCATGTGGACCTACCACCAACATACTCACCACCACTCCGCAAGGTACCATGATGTTGAGAGCAACCTCACCACAAACCAATAAACAATTCATACAATCCACCACCACAGGTCAACAATTTATTGTCGGCAGTAATGGCCAGTTAAGTCCAATTGGTCAGATCTATTCTACACCCATGGGTTTGGTAATGCCCGCCAGTACACAGCATAATCCTACAGCTACGGCAACATTTGTACAACAAAATGCCACCATACAAGTGCAACAGCCGCATCATCAGCAAGTATCCACGCCACAGCATATAACACTGCAGGCTCTGCAGCAACATCAGCAAAATCAACTTAATCAGCAACAGCAACAACAACATCAACATCATCATCAGCAGCAACAACATCATGTGGTTAACAATCAAGTGGGTATTGTTTTGGAAACAGCTACCTCCTCCACCACATCGCCCAATACACAGTTGGCCAATTCACGCTCAGCAGCCGCTAGTCCTCCGGATACGACTACACATAGTCCCAGAAGTCCTGAGCGACCTCCCAGTCATCGCAGTGGTGGCAGTGATATGGTAAGTTATATTTTGTTAGCTTATTTCTAAACGTGATTCGTATTTGCTAAATTGTTAATTTTTTTAAGGTTCAGTGTGTTTCCAGTTCCGAACCTGATGGTGGCACTGTCTCACCCTTAAGCACCGACAGTCGCCAGTCACCCTCGACTACAGTTTGTGAGAAAGGTGAGTTTTTTTTTAAATGTATATAGTTATTTTTTTGTACTTTGTTGAATTAAGATTTATTTTTAAATTTACGTATAAACTAGTTATTAAAAAAGATTATAGTGTTGTCATAATGTTCAGAATACTGAGGTTATAATACTGTGCTAAGCAGAAAAGTGAATTTTTTTGGAAGGAAGTAAAACTATTATTGAGTTTTTCAAAAATAATTATATGACTCTCAATCAATCTTCTGTAAATTGAAAATTTTGCCTTTCTTGGAATTTTATTTGACAGTCAATTCTTATCAATATATTAAGAAAAAAAATAAACATCAAAGACTATAATTTTCTAAAAAAGAATAAATTTCTTCTTAACTGTTCGAGCATCCAACTGTCACGCACAGACGATTTGGGTGTTTTTCAACATCCTTCAAATTCCATGTATCCCAAAGTGCAAATGTGCCAATTAAATTAAACAAAATTAGGGGTTTTTGGACTTTTTCAAATAGAAGGGAGCTTTTAGATTATTTTGAATTCAAAAATCGAGAAAAATAAGGTTTTATATACCATTTCCTTTATATTTAGAAAAAAATAACATTTTATTGGTTGTAGACTGCGTTGTTTTTTCGGTTCGGCGTTCGGTACAGCTTCCCTGTGATGATGGTCTGGTCAAATTTCAGTAGCTCATAATAGATATAGATTACCTTCGCGCCATGAATATTTGGCTTTCATGTCGATTCGGCTGGTTGACGGGGCTTCTCATACTATCTCTTACGCCTCGGGTTATCGAAATGGATGCATTTTTCATCGCAAGTAATGACTCGTTGCAAAAATGATTTTCTTTTATAGCATTCAACAATAATTTTGGACATGCAAGGTCATTCAAAGTCTCTCGGCTTCAATTCGTATGATACCAAATGCCCCTGCTTTTGGATGAATCCTGCTGCTCGCAAACATTTTGAAATTGCTGCTTGAGTAGCTCCCAATGATTTTGCAAGCTTTTGTTAGTTTGACAACATTCTCCATAGAGTAATGCCTCCAATGCCTGGGGCCGAATTACCGCATTCGTGATCGAATGAACTATCGTATCGAAAAATAATTTCGATATCGTAATTATAACAAAATGTACTAAATTTCATGCTCGATATCGAATGCCGTAATCCCAAATAAGAAAATTACAATAGATTTTACTCGATATCGAACGGTAATTCGGCCCATGGTCTTCAAACTTTTTCAGCTGGCCTGGGCGATCTTTGTCTTCGGTGTCAAAATCTCCACTTCTGAACCGAACAAACCATTTCTCGCAAGTTGAAACCGATGGAACACATTCACTATAAGCGTTGGTGAGCTTCGGTATACTTCAGCTGGACTTTTTTTCAAATTAAAGAAATAAAGAAAAACTTCACGCATATGACACTTTGTTGGTACAAAATTCGACATTTTCAAAGCAAAAAAAGAAATTTCTTGTCGATGTCCAATAACTAAGTGAGAATAAATGACATATATGTACCCTTCAAAATGACATATAAGTTATTAAAAACAAAAACTGCATTCAAAAGATACGCCATCTATTGTAAATCCCGCATTTTTTTATATATGAACTCGAGTCTTTAAAATGCCATAAGTCGTAATAACCATACTCTACTTTAAGATTTTGTATACAACTAATTCTAATAAAATCTCATGAAAATCATCTATAACATCCATTAATATTCTATTACGAAAACAAAAACAAATAACTGTAACAAAATATGCCTTCTTAACAACATAAAATTTGCCAGTTTATGTTTTTCTAAAAATTTTACAACGATAAAAACCAAAAAGGAACAAATACTAAACCAAATCCTTAAGGTATGTGAGCTTAAACGTCTTTCATAAGAAGTAAAAGGCCACACAAAATCCACAACAATAAAATAAAGATAAAGTATAATAAAAGAAAGCAGAAGACCTTGTAATAAAAACCAAATAAATATAATAAGAAGCATCTAAGTAAATACTATATAAAGATTTAAAGGTTATGTTAGACTTGGGGAAACAGTATTGGGGAAATGTATTAAATCTAAAAGTGTCAGTTTTGCGAGACTCAATGTGGTTACTAAAAATCTTAAAACAAAAATCATTTCAGACCAGTAAGCTTTTTGAATGTCCTTAAGGATATAACTTTAAAATGTAGCGTGCAAATAATAAAAGTAGACATTAAAACGCAACATTAAATAAAGAAAATGATAGACATGATAAAATTAAATTGCTAAATTTTACAGTAATGAAAATAATATATAATGTTATTTTGTTACTGCTACAAATACCGTTTGCTACACGTTTCCTCCTTATATTTGAATAAAGAAATTTGTTTGCAGTGTATTTTGTTTGTATTTCTCTTTTCTGATTCTGAGTGGGTGTCATAAATTGCATGCACTATTAGTCAGGGAGGCAGGCTGGCCAGGCACACGCATAGTAACAATTTTTACAATTCATACACCATAAAACCAACAATGAAATAAGGAAACTGTCGATCCTGTGTATTTTTTTGTTTGTTTTGTTACACAAAATGAATAGACTTCAATGAAGCATAACATTAAATTATGCTACTCAATGACAGAGAATATTAAGGATATGTCTAGTAGATTATGTTTGTTTTTAATAACTATAAATGTAGCTTAAAATGTATTTTAAAACAGTTTGGATAAGGAGCAATGTGATTTTTAGATATATTCATTTATATACATATATTCCGATTTATCTTAAATGCTTATTTATAAAATCACTATAGCATGAAACATCTTAACTAAGGTGTAAATTTAATTTTCATTCCAAGTTTTAGCACTAATTTAACTTTACCAAACTAAATACATTTCAAAATTCATTTGCTGGACCATGTCTCTTCTATTGAATTTATGATTTTATATCAAAAACTGTTATTTTTTATTTACCACCAACTGTTTATTTTAGCACATATGTACATAAGTTTTTATTACTTAAGGAAGTCATCTTTTTAATACGATTTCATTTCATTCCTTAATAACATACTTACTCTGACTCAAACATATGAGCATCTTCTCGTCTTGTTAGTGTAACAACAAATCTAACCAAACCATATTTTTATATAAATAGACATCTATGAGTATCTACCAACAATCGATAACGCTTTTCCTAGTACCTTTTATTTGTTGCTAAGAATCGACTTATGAATATAGAAAAACTACTTACAAAAAAAAAAGAAGAATAAAATAATGTTGATGTCAGCTTTACTTAGTATATTTTTTGTAGCCTATAGCAGCAGCATCTACTTATAGAATATTAAGTATTTGTCATATAAGTGTTTGTTATTTTATTATATCGAGCAATATCGGCTTATATTTTTGCTTAACTTTGATTTAATCCTGCTGCTAAAATATGTTGCCTTTTCTAAATACATATTTTTGTTTTGTAGTCTTTGCTCTTATGCTAACTCTCCCTTTTGTTGTTCTTACATTTTGCAGGCATCGTTATGTCAACCGCATATCAAAACACAAATATTTATAAACCAACGGAAGCGAAAATACGTCGTGTACAAACACCACCTCAATATCAGGTTGTGGGTGGTGGAGGTTCAACAACTGCCACCCATATTACTGGCTTAACAAACTTGACTTTACAGCAGCAGCATCAGCAACAACACAATACAGCAAATAATCCACAGCATCATCATGCGGATAATGGTGGCAGCAACAAACCTGATACTCATGGTAAGTTTTGTTAATGCTCTACCATGAGTTACTGCCATATCTTACAACTACTTTACTAACTCTAATTCCTATAACTTGCAACATTCGACACATTTAGTCACACATACACACACATACTTATAAATAAAATATGTACCCAACAGTTCTGGGTGATTAAATGATTTTACATATCATTTAGGGTGACCACTAGTTATATAAATAGCTATGTGGGTATCCTAAGCTGGTGGTCAATTGACCCTACATAGATTACAAATGGACTATATTGTAGCTGGTCCGAAGTAGTCAACGCATTGGATTCACATACCGTTTATATAGATCCAGTTACCTTAATAGCTATATAGTTAGTTGTCTAAACATGTAGGGGTGCTAAGCGAAAGATAATTGACCTCAAATAGTTAGTTAAAAAGACAGTCCAATAATCGATTGCTTGTAAACAAACCTTCCGCTGTTTACTCTAGTGGGTAAAATAACTACTTTCTAAAATGCAGTACAAATACACGTATAAAGTAACTATACTCTAGCTTACTTAGAAACACTTAAGCTACAATTGACTTCACGCAAGACTACCTGGGATGTAAATATAATTGAGCAAAAATAAAATAAACTGTATGAGAATTATATTAACACAATATGTAAAAAAACAGTTTGTACGTAACACTTCCAAAATAAAGCAATACAAAATAAACGCCCAAAATGACTACACTCTAGATTACTAAGAGACACTTAAGTGACAATTGGCATCACGCTAGATTACCTTGGATGTATAATGAAACCAATTGACTTATATCTGCACTACAAAGAGCACATACGTGTTGAATTTCCAAAAATATATAAATTGGAGTCGGCCATTTAGCTACAATTACTGTCTCCAACCTTAATTTACAGGAAGTCTGGTTATATGTCAACGGATAGTTGGTTGTACTGTCGGATAAAATAATGTTTGTATGAAATCTGTCAGTATAACTTTAGGTTAAAACATAACTATACATTCCCAGCAGATAAGCAAGTAGTCAATGTATTCCTTAAAGACAGTAATTGTCACAAATGTCTTATCACTTGGCTGACTCCATTTTATATATTTTGGTCATTTGACACGTGTGTGCACTTTGTAGTGCAGAGAGAAGACAATTGGTTACTTTATGCATCCCAAGTAATCTAGCGTGAAGACAATTGTCACTTAAGTGTCTCTAAGTAATCGAGAGTGTAGTCACTTTAAACGTTTTGTGAGTAATTCGTACAAACTGGTTTTTTACAAATTGTGTTAATATAATTCTCATACAGTTTATTTTTATTTTTGCTTAAGTATACTGATATCGCATGTAACATAGCATGAAGTCAATAGTCACTTTAGTGTCTCTTAGTAACCTATGGTGAAGTCACTTCAAACTTTTTTTTGTACTGCAGTTTATTTTATCCACCAGAAGCGTTGACTACCTTCGATCAGCTATCCGATAGTCACATTGTAATCAAAAGGGTCAATTGACCCCCTGCTTAGGACATGCACGTGTTAAAATAACTAGTCAAGTAGCTGATCAAGTAACCAGATACAAAGCTAGCAAGGTAACTGACGCTATGTAACCAGTTTGTGAATCCAATGCGTTGCCTACTTTGGAACAGCTATTAGACAGTCCCATTGTAATCAAAAAGAGACAATTGACCCCCTGCCTAGGACATGCCCGTGTTAAAATGACTAATCACGTGGCTATTGAAGTAACTAGCTCCCACCCTAAATGATGGGTAAAATCACTAGTTCGGTACTGTCTCCTAGAACTGCTGGGTTGTGATAATGGGGGTAAGGGATACACTGACCACTTGTAAAACTGCTGGGTATTTTATATGACTATTTATGTGTATGTGTAGTTTTAAGGTTGAATGCATAGAATGTTAAGAATTACGAAGTTGAATTGAGTTGTGTTACATTTATATTTATAGTTGTATATAGATATATTTTTCTATTTTAATAACAAAACATATTTGTATCCTTGCCATATAATATAAATACTCATACACTACAAAAGTTTAAAATATTTAAAATAATACTAACATAATGTTACATTAGAAAATAAGTTGAAAGTTGAAGGCTCACACACGATTTCATTTACCTACATGTAACCACAAATTTCGAATCCTTTGGAATACTAGTATTAATAACTAATATACACTACTAATACACCAACACTACATACTTATATAAATATATTTATAAATGAAGAAAAAGTCCTTAGTAATATACATAAACATTTGTAAAATAATAATGATATTTAGACATTTTACGAAAAGCACAATATGAAAAACTTTTCGGATTTACTACTATACCTAGCTAAAAAAAGTACGTAAGTACCCTTCAGAAGACTCAAATGTCTTGTCATGACTCATGAGTTAAAATTGCCAAACTGTTTTTAATGCTTTAAAATTTGATTATTGTCCAAATCGGTCAAATATCTAGAAATATTCCAAAAAATATTTGGATTATAATAAATTTATTTGTATGAATCATTCCTAAACGTGTTACCACCTTTCGTGAGTGAAAAAACATAATCAGAAATAGAAACTGTAAAAGGCAAAATTGATCAGAATAAGTGTTAGGCTTGACGGGTGCTGTAATGAACACAACAACCTAATTTAAACTTCGTAAAATTCGTCAGCGAAATACGATCAATATTTTAAGTTGATCGGCCGTTGCTATGGAACTAATCCGCTTCCCAAAATCATATTCTAATGATCATAGCAGAGATGAACTTTTAAAGTGAAATGCCATACCTCGAAACAGAAGTAGTAAACCTCGTATTATAATTTATTTATGTATTATAGATACAACATGTAATTGAAAATTGAATTTTTTAATTCTTCAAGCTTTATCGAAAACACAGGCACTTATGTATATTACCTGAGAGACTTTCTTTGTTAGTGAGTAGTTTGCCTATACTCACATACATACTTTGAACACTTTGAACACAATTATTGATCCTTTATATAATCCTTCCACATGCATATTACTGTCTAATACATTTCTTAATAAAAACTTTAAAGTGTAAGTAAATATTTATAACCTAATTCCGTAAGCCGTTATAACTCCCTTCACTCTTTCCCTTATACTTGCTCTCTTTAATTTTATAACATTTGTTATTTCACATCCTTCAAATATGCTATTCTTTTGAATTATTTATTGTAACATTTCATTACTCTTTTATCATTTCTTTACATTTACACAACTTCTGACATACATGAGCCAAATATGAGCGTGTGTATGTTTCATTATCTTTGTATCCTTTGTGCAAGGATAAATGTCTGTTGGTGCCATATTTTTTTTTCTTTTGCTTATTAAGCTTTTGTATTTTGTGTTTTTTTTATTTTTTTGGTTACTGTTGCTTTTTATTCTTTCTTGATTGCCTCAATAATTTTATTATTACTTACATAGCAGAACTTTTTTGCATATTTTATTTTAACAATCAGCTACTCCTATACACACGTTAACTTAATATACATGCACATAAATTTATTTATTTATTTGGTATTTTATTTATTAATGTCCATTTTATCATCAACATATTTGTCCTCTTTGTCAATGTCATGTTTATTTTCCACATTTATTATTTACACTTGAGTGACTCGGTTTTTCCACTTTTGTTTGGTGTTATTATTATGTTTTTTTTTTGCGTTGTTGATTGATTTTTTATTCATCTACAATAAAATTTTCCTTTGGGTATATCTTTGAATTTATGGGTGGTTTTAATGATGTTCATTTGAGGTTTTAATGTTTACCTACTCTTGGGCAATAAAACAAAGTCAAGGATTACAAAATATTGCAAAAATGTTCAAAAGGTCAACTATATAGATAACGATGGAACTATTTAATATCTTTTTTTGTATCATTATATACTATGATTCCATATATCTTTGTGATTCTTTTAAAAAAATAAAGTGTGTCTTGAATTTGGAAATTTCAGAACTTATAGTTTTAAAATTGGTTTCTCAAGAACACAAAATGGAGATATCCTGTTCTTATGCTGAAATTCATACCGAATTTTTTAAAGCAAAAAAATATTTATTAAAATTTTACCAACTAAAAATTTCCTGAATGCCATTAAGTGTCGTTATTTAAAAAAAATGGCTTCTGGAATTTTCCAAAGAAATGTGTGTCTAACAATCATTAGTTACACATGAAATATAATTTGTTATTTACTGACTGTCGTGTTCATGAACCTCATCAAATTACGATACATATTTATACAAGCATATTAAAAAAGGCGAAACGCCTAAAAGGAGTCTAATAAATACATATGTGCATATACAATATATATGTATGTATTTTCCACATACATATGTATATTAGGGTGGTCCCGTTTGTTTGGAAGAAAAATAAGGTGTCGGTAAAATTGAGAGACCATTTCTCAAAATGTTTGCCCTGGTGTCAGCTCTTTTTAAATTTTTGGCAAAAATTTTTTTTTTTTATTTTGACATGGAGCTATTAAAAGTAATTAGTTTACGTTACAAGAATTTAAAAATCATAAAAATTTCGAAATTCAATCTACACCATTTCCAATTTCATTTCAGAGTTTTCAATTGTATTTCAGAAATTTCCATAATCTTTCTATTAGTTTATGACACTTTATAATTTTATTGGGTTATAAAACAAATTTAAGTTTAACTGAAATACTTTCCCCATTTCACGCCATTTTTTTTATTTATTTGTCATCCTTTAATATCAGGAAGAAAATAGGTTGCCAGAAATTCAGATCAAATTTCGCAAAAACAACGGAAAACTGAACTTCTGCGAAATTATATAAGGGTTATAACGTTTTAAACAATTTTTGCAGACTAAATTCAAAATTTTGAATATTTTTAGACCTACATAAACAATTCAGATAAAAATTACATATCGATGACTTAATATAGAAAGGTCGTATCTCGTTTTTTTCAAAATCGGGTTTTTTACATATTTTGGTAGACAAAACTCAAATAGAACTCCCTTAAAAAATTCAGTTTCCTATGTTGACGAATAACAGATTTACAGTAATTATAAAAAAGTCCTAACTCATTTAAAAAATCGTTTGAAAGAAAAACCTCTAACTCATTTAAAATGGAATGCATATTTTTTGGTTTATATTAAAGAATAAAATATTTTCTAAAAATATTTTTTGATATAAAACAAATTTTTAGTTGTTTTCTTTTCAATTTCACTTTCTGATATTATTGAGTCTTTTTTTCTTCTCCTGTAAAGTAATTAAAAGTTGAGATACGACCTTTCTATATTAAGCCATCGATAAAGATAGTAAAGAACAACCAAAAAATTATATTTTTATCCTTTCATACAGCTCAACAAACCGCAGGACAAATATTTTGATAAATTGTATCTTAGATCTTATTATTATATTCATGGCTATTCCTGTTCTCACTTTCACCATTCACCGTATTTTTGGAAGCATATTACAAATACGGTGAATGGTGAAAGTGAGAACAGGAATACCCATGATTATCATTTATTTTAGTTGGGAACATCCACATTTTTTTTTGCAAGGCCACCCTAATCTACTTAATATTTTTATCAAGTTTTTCTGTCAATAAATGTGTAAAAAGCTGTCAATGATTTACGATGTTCATATGCCTGCGGAAGCGATCAATTTCACTTTTGTTTTTTCCGTTTCAAATATTTATTTGAAATTACTATTGATTTATTGAATAGAAGATTATTTATTGACAATACACGTATGAATAAACCATAAAATAACATTTTACAAATATATTAACATTAAATTGGTAAAAAATTTTAAGCTAATTTTCACTTTCATTTATTAACTTCGTTTATTAACTAAGGGGTTAAAACTGATTTGGTAATGGCATTTTAACCCTTCTCCTCTTACCTCAAATTAAAAAAGCTTTCCCAACAGCTAACTGCATATAATACAATTTCTAGAGCAAACTACAAAAAAAACAAAACTTCTTTCCAAAATATTAGATTTTGTGATTTTTTATTCAAAAGTATTTCTACTATAGATTCACCACAAAATTCTCCCACTACAACGCTCATGATAACACCACCACCGCCTCGCACACCCACCCCACAGCAACAAATGCTACAAAATTCATCTATATCTCTGATGGAATATCAACAGCAGCAACTACAACTACAACAACAGCAGCAGCTGCAATTGCAAACACCTTCGAAAATTATTAACATAAGAAATCGTAATCGTTCTTATAAAACTTCACCACGTAGTTCTAATAAATCTTTAGACATGGTTGATAATACACCACTGTCGCCCTCATCATCTTCACCACCATTGGCGGCCAGTTTACAACGTACTTTCGCTGTGGGTGAATTAATATGGGGGCCAGCCCGTGGTTTTCCTGCCTGGCCGGGCAAAGTTGTAAAGATTCTCGATAATCAGCCAGAATCGGTTTGGGTTCAATGGTTTGGCGGTGGTGGACGTTCAAATACAGAAATTATGGCCATACATTTATTACAAAGTCTTTCCGAAGGTCTGGAGGCTCATCACAAGGCGCAAAAGGATACAAGAAAGTGAGCATTTGTTTTTGATACAATTAAGATTTGTTTTAGTGTAAGTTTACTAAGAGGTTGGGGGGAACATTACATTACACCACAAGTAATTTATTCAACAAGATCACAAGCAATTTCTTATTCAGATTTTGGAAAAATACATGTCTGTTCAAAATAAAGTGTTTTAATTGACGATGTGCGATTTAGCGAACCTCCTGATTAATCTATTAATCATTATATTGATTTTTTAACGTATGCGGAGAAAAATTGCATCAAAAATTTTCACGCTGGCCAAAGAAAAAATGAGCTACTTTTCAGGCCTCTTTTTGAACTACGCACAGTGGTATAGAAAAAAAAGAAAAATAATTCTGTAACTTCTAAACGGTTAGTCTGGTTTAAATGAAATTTCACATGCTGAAAGAGGAAGTATTGTCGAGTTTAAGTCTTGAATAAACATCAAAGATTAATTTTTAAATAAGAAAGTTTATCTTAACTGTTCAAGCACCCTTAATAAAGTGATAAAAAAAGTTTTTGTACTTTTTAAATAGAAGACAGTTCTTAAATGTCACTCCCAGACGATTTTTGTGTTTTTCAACACCCTTCAAATTTCATGTATTTCTAATGTGAAAAATGTCCCATTTTCGTTTTTGTTGCATTTTTTTTCGCATATGTTATTGGGTCAATCTAAATGGTTCTTATTAAATTATAATTAATAGGATATTATAACTCACATTCTTAGGAGTTTACAATATTTAAAGGGGTTTTCATAAATTTAATTATATTTTTAATTAATATCAATGAAGAATTTTGTGGTTTCAAAGTTAGATCTATTCAAAAAATCCAGTGATATTAAATGTTTATGTTGATTTAGAATTAGTCCAACTCAAATATTTAAATTCCATAAAGGAATTCAAGAAATCTGTAAAAATGTTGCGATTTAAAAGTAGATAGATAGCACTTAAAAAGTATTATTTTTACTTATTTCTTCTTGTTTAACATTTTTTTAGATATTTTATTTAGTAAATGTGTAATAATATGAGTTGTATAAGAATTTTGTTTAGTTAATGTTTTATTAAAGATTTTAGTTTTTCTAATTTGATCTTATTATAATTTTTCATATTTCAGTTAATTTTCTTATATGTGAGCATTTAATTTATTTAATTTGTTTTATTTCTTTTAATTTGTTTATTTTCTCACCTCCAACACCTACTTTCCTTTTCTCATGAATCTAACACCAAAACCCAAAAAAATTCAACACACTTTTAACACCCACAAATTAAAATCAAAACAAAAACCAATTCCAAAGGAGCCGAAAATTAAATTCTCAACTTGAAAAAGCTATACAAGAAGCAATGACCGAATTGGATCGTATTTCAGCTACATCAACAACAGCCACCACCACATCCGGTTCGGCCAAGCAAATTCAACAACCCACATCATCCACACAACATCAGAACAGTCCCAACCGCGCCAATAAACGCCCCATACCACGTACTGGTGGTTACGATTTGATTGCCGGCTTAAATAACAATACCTCATCGAATGTTATTTCAACAACAACAGGTTCATCACAGTCCAGACACAAACCCATTCGTATAGCACCGGCACCACCAGGCGGCGCTGGCAACTCACCCACAAAATCTTCATCATCTACAAGCGTTAGCCAAATGATCAACTCGTCGTCGCCGGCATCAGTGTCCAAATGACATACTGCTCCCAAGGATTTGAATAAACCAGTGGTAAGTTCAAGTTCTGTAACGAATACAACAACATCAACTACAACAACTGTTAATAATGGCAATCCACAGTTTTCGTGGTCCATGCAGGGCTATACTTTGGTAATACAAAGGAATTAAATTGTCTTATTTAAAACCATAAATGAAGTTGATGATGTTGTTATTAGAATTATTTTGTAGCTAATAGCAAGTAATTCGTAAATGTTTTGTATGTATAACTTTTTACAACTAAACTTTTAACAGGCTAATGCATAAATAAATTAATATGTCTTTATACAAAATATTTACAAGCTTATAAACTAACTAAGTAAATATATGTATATTGTAGATGATAACGATTTATTTTAGGAAATAGCATCTAAAATTAATCAATAAGTCAGTGGCAACATTGCATAACATCTTGAGTGGAATTAAGTTGATTTAAATGCGGCCTAATATAATTGTCTAATCAGAGCTTATAAATTTAATTTTTCAAATTAATGTTATATCATTTATATAATAAATTACTTAAGTCTACATTTAATTTAAGAAATATTTCAAGTTTAACTTAATTTACAAATTACGCTCTATAAAAAAATTGTTAAGTAACTCTAAACCTTGATTTTCTACTTATGTTGTTTTAAGATGTTGTCACAGAAATAATCCGTTGTCCTAAATTGTTGTCAATATTGTGTTTCGGCTTATTCATAATAAATATTTAAATTTACGAGTATCAAGGCTTATAACACAAGTTTTGTAGAGAAATTTCGGTTTCTAAATTTAAAAATTGATTATGAATATCAGTGTTAATATTTAATGCTGGATATTTTCATTTAACATTTTCTACAGAAATCATTTCTACAATTTGCAGAATTTACACACAGAATCAAGTACGAATTTTAAATTAACTTCAGAATTAAAACCCTTAAATAACATTAAGAAAACTCAATTTGCTTTGGAATATGTATAATCATGTACATATGTAATGAAAATCGATTAGATTTGAAACCGAAAAAGATTACGTTGGATGCATTATTTTCATTTTGTGTGATGTTAAAAATTCCAATTAATTACAATAATAGTAGTTCATAGTTCAAAACTGAACTAATTGAGCAAAAGATTTGTACTATTTAACTTAATTGAAACAATTGAATCGTTGCATTTAACAGTTCGTTCATGAACTACCCTAGACTCAAAAAGTGCAGGGAAAAAAATCATTTGATAGCTGACAGTTTGAAGTTAACCCAGATATGCCGACTGTACTACATGTAGTTCTTGTTTACAGGATACGTCACGTTTATCAAAATACCATTTTTTTTGTTCACATACTTAATACTCACCAATACCTCATGGGAGATTATGTGATCGCCTTCGGCATATCTGGGTTAAGGTAGGGTCACACGAGGCAAATATTTACACAAAAAAGCGTAACCACTTTTTAGCATAAATTTGTTTGAAGTGTTTACTCTTACAAATTTTTTGTAAGATCAAACAGCGTCAAAAAAAATAAAACTAAATGTTTCGTTTAGCATCATCCTAAGTAAAATACGTTTTTAGAAATAAATAAATGAATTCAAATATGTTTTATGTAGTGGTTACGTCTTTTTCGTTAAATATTTGCCATGTGTAACCTTACCTTTAGAAAAAACTAGTTGACCGCCCCGGTTTCGATCAGTAGCTATTTACCAACGTTAGTTCTTCAAGTTTCTCCAATCCACATACACCTGCCTGTTCTTATTTATTTCCAAATAAATTGTCTAAATTTGTACTGCATACTTTTGGGGGCATTTTTTATTACAGTTGACTGGACTAAAAAAAGAAGATGGAGCATTATCCCCGTCTAAACGAACCATCAATTTATCTTAGCGAACAATTTGTCTGGTGTGGACAACTCTTGTCGATGTTATGTTCTTTTTCTAATAGAACAATTGTTTACACAACAATGCCTACAATCAAATGTAATTTTCTCACAAAAAGTCCGCAAACATGATGGCTTGACAAAACATGGGGTTGCACGATTGAACAATGCGTTTTCATTCTTGAAAAATATTTAAAAAAATATAGACAGTTTAACTGTTACAATTTCCCATATCGAAATTAATGAGTTTGATTCCGTTAGTTTTTAAAACGTGATTATTATTAAAAGTCTAGCGAATAACAAGAAATCTTGTTTGTCATCAGGTATCTTCATATAGCTCTGGAAAGTAGCAAATATACATAAAAGTACTAAGAAATTTTGGTCTTTTCTGTAAGCGGTAAAAATTTAAATGAAAATGTTTAAAATTCTGTAAAAATTTACAGTAGAAGATAAAATAAATGTATTAATGACAACAATTAACATACTTGTAAATAAATCTGACACTATCGGAACTGTAAAATACAAATAATACGAAAGGTGATCAACAAATATAGTGCTCCCTTCAGAGAGAAAAATAAATAAGATATTTTTTATAAGAAACTAATTTCTTTGTTTGTAAAACGTTTGAGAAACTGGGAGATTTGATGCATTGTGACAACCGAATTTATTGTGAATTCACACTAGTGAGATAGTGATGTTTCAATTTATTAATAAAATTAAGACATACGACCACAAAGTATACATTGGCGTCAAATTTGACAGTTCAAAAACACTAAAATCAGCTTTTTTTGAAATTGTTTCGATAGAAAGAGAAAAGAAATTTGCGGTTTATACAAACAACTATATAAATAAGCACAAAACCAAACCAGTTGAAATTGTTTCAAGCGAAAGAGACAAATATATTTTTTTTGCCGTGTCGACTCTGTATACTTTGTGATACGACGCTAAATTCAGTTATCACAATGAAACATTTCTCTATAATAAAGGGAAAAAACTTTTTCGAAATGCAAATAATTTATTTAAATATTTAATTTGTTTAAATCATACCAAACTTAATTTTTACAAAATCAAGCTTGTTAACATTTATTTAAGATATTTTAAAACAATGTACCCAACCAAAATATGTATGAAATTTAAATATAAAATTTTGAACTCAAATCTTTTCGTTTTAAACACCCCCTGACCCCAAATACAACAACCGGAAATAGACAATAAAAAGATAAATAAAAATTATATTTTTTCAAATAGAAAGAAAATCTAAACAATGTATTTACACCAAATAGAACCACATACATAAATGGATGTTTAAAAAATATTTTCCATGTAAAACATAATTAAAATATATTTAAAAAATAAATTATAAATCGCTTAAAAATTTTGCTCAGCAAAATTTAAAAAAAAATCTTAATGTAAATATTGTTTTTTTTTTTGTTGCATATTTTGTTTATTTTAAGTTTAAAAACATTTTTCATAGACCTTAAGTAACATTTATTATTTAAATAAAAAAAACTTATTATAGATATTATCTAACCAAAAACAAAACAAAAATCTCTTTAAAACTAAGAATTAATATCTATATTATTGTTTCCTGTAAAAAAAAACAAAGAAAATCTTTAATTTAAGAATTTCACAAATATAAATATTCAATGTTAAAAACATTTGCCACATAAAGAACAAGAACAAAACAAAAATAATCAAAATTATTGAAAAACTGCGTTTAATCATTAAAACTTATTAGAATTTAAGTCAAAACAAAAATTGTTAAAAAAAAGATTTGTTTGACAAACAAAATCGTTTAAAAAACATTTGGAAAAATGTTTAAAAACAAATATTTAAATTTAAGTGAATTTTGTAGTTTTAAGGACAAAAATAATTGTTATCACTTTTTAACTTTTTAATTTTTTATAATATTTATTTTGTTTTCAATAATCAATTTGTTTACTTATGTTTTTTAATTTATTATTAATTAATTAATACTACTAATATTTTATCATTGGTTTTTATGTAGTAGTTTTTTTTAAAAAAATATTTGTTGTTATTATTTATTTATTAATTTTATTTTGTAAAAAATTTTGCTAGAAAAAAATATTTTCAATTTTCTGTAGTCTAGTTTTTCAATCAACACTAAAGGAATTGCTGTTGTTATAATTACTATGGCAATAGTGTTTCTATTCATACAAAATTATTTCTGTTTTGTAGGGAGCTTTTTTTGGAACTTTTTCAAGGTTATAAACAAATATTTTTGAGTTAATATTTTGGAGATGCTGTACATTTGTTCTAAAATTTGTATAGTGTTCTAGACAGCTGAGTTTTCCGAGTATTTGTTTCTTTTTACGGCATAATATCGTTCTAAAAATAACTCTTCCAGCTTATTCTCTATACAAAAAGTAATATCGTTTTCATACATTCATTAATTAAATTCGTTTGATTTTAAGATGGATTCCCTTTGCAAGAAAGCTACAGTATGAATCTAAGTACAATACTTCGAACAGTTTTTCTAGAACATAAAATCTTTCAGCAAAACATTTTATTTCAAGTACATTATTCCTTAAATATTATTTTACAAGAACCTTGTTTTTTCGTTATACAATTTACATTTGTTTTAGTTAGTTTTTTTTTTTAAATTTCTCAAATTTATAAACAACCTAAATACTTATGTAAAGTCTATATATATTTAAAGGAAAATATGAAATTATGTAAAGAAACACGAACATGAAAGTTAAATATTCATGATCAATTCAATAAATTTAAAAAAAAAATCAATATATAAACATAGAAACACTTGTTTTATTTAAAAGATCACTTAAAAAAAGGTAAGTTCTGTTATACTACCATTATTACATTATATTGATAAATTTCAAAAAACATCACATACCTTAAGGCGTTTTTAATAACATGAATTTAGCGCCATCTATTGATAGCATGTAGGCCAAAAATAAATGAACAAAAATCAGTCGCGGCAGTCTGGCAACTCTTCTGATAATTTTCTACCATATTACCAGTGCTGCCAGATCGTTTTTGTTAAACATGTACAAAATTTGCCCCTGGTGGTGCCAGACTGAAAAACCCGATTTTTCGTAATTTATTTTCAACTATGGGCAAACTGTAGATGGCGCTAAATTTAGGTCAATAAAAACGCCCTAAAGTATGTGAAGAAAATTGAAAATTAAGTTGAAACCACTAGAGATGGATTTTGATAAATAAAACGATTAGATCATTTACTTTCTTAAATATTCATATATAATTTTATTTTCATGTTTTTTTTTTGAATTAAAACTATTTTTATCAAGACAAAAAGTGAGTAGGTTAATTAATAATTAATGGTCTAATTGTTAAGTTTTAAAATATGTTTTTCTGGTATTTTGTTTACTGCAGCTTTTTTCTCCATCGGGCTGGTCATCTTTATGAATGGAAGCAATACATACATATGTTTATAACAAAATTGAGAGAAAATTCTATATGTATTTAAAATAATAATAGTTGTGGTAATAAACAAAGAATTTAAACTAATAATAGTACATATTTTACTATTTTTGAGCTTAAATGGTAGTTTTTTTTAATTTTTTGAAATTTCTATGATTTTTTTCTTTATAAATGAAGATAAATTAATGATAATTATATTACAAACTTATTTTGTGGTTTTTTATTTATTTTCTTTTTAATAAAACAAAAAAACTATATAATAAAATTAAAAGTACTCAAACTTAAACAATAAAGTTCAAAATTAAGGTGTTTTCTTTTGCTTTTGCAGTTCTCTTTTCATGATAAAAGTAACTTATGTATTTCAAAATTTGCATCAAAACATTATTCTTTCTTTTCAGGTTGCTTAATGAAATTGATGGTTTGTTTTTTACTATTTTAAATATATAAAAATGATTGTGTTAACTAATTGAAGTTATGACTTAATTTTATAATGTTTATAGATAAATAATCAAAATTTAATTTGAGTTTGTTTTTCTTTTTGTAAGTTTTTCAACTATTTAATTTACAGTTTTGTGTTTTAAAACAATTTACTAAACTTATACGTATATATATATTTTTTTGTTATATTTTCAATTTTAATATTTCTATATTAAGAATCATATAAACTCAAAATGCTGCTTTTTTTATTAAGATTTTTAAACAGACAATCAGTCCCAGCAGCTCTAATTTATATAAACTTTTTACAAAACTGTTTACATTTTACAGTAAAACTTGGTATATTTATTATTTTGAGGTTTTGTTTTATGCTTGATTGTATGATTGTATGAACATAAAATACATAAAGGACTATTAATAAGCAAAACCATAATTAATTTAATTTAACAAAAAGTATTTTAATTATGGTTCTGCATTTTTTGTTATTATACAATATAAAATCTTAGTTATTAACAATATGTCTAGAGAAATTGTGATTTTTTTTAAATAACTAGCTAAATATTGTCATGTTTTTAATTACTAAATGTTATTTTTGTTGCAATTATGTAGTTATAACTAAAATTTTATATTGTATATATAAATATAACTTAAAAATACATTTTACACATCAAAATATAATGTAATTGTTTTGTGTGTTTTGCAACATCTTCTTTACAAACGATTTGGTTATTTTTAATTAACATAATTAATATTACAATGTAAGACAAAAAAAAAAGTACTTAAAAAATGACTTTCAATATAGTATACGAGTACATATAAAAAAGAACACATACACACAGCACTAAAATAATGAAGAAATTTTCCTGAAATTTTTTGTAAAACTATAAATGATTTAAATATGTTTAACAAGGACATTTTATATTTTGAATTTGTATGGGAAAATGGTTTAAATGTTTAAAATTGTTACATTAAAATTTACAACATTTGGTTGTATTGTATTTTTTAAATATTATGTAGGAGCTCTTAAATTGTTACTATATATTCAACTTGTGGGGTAAAAATTTTATATTCACCCCTATCGGCAAAACATGTGAAATTTATGTTTCCATGAAATATCCATTTCTCTCGAAGGGAAAATTGCTATCGTGATATTCCCATGATTTTTTATGGTAACATATGTTTATTGTTTACAAAAGTCCATCTAAAAATTTCCCATGTTGAGGAATTTTTTCACGTGCAGAAAGTTGATGAACGAGAAATGGGAACATATTTCATGTGAAATATTGATTCGCGATAGGTGTGAGTATTTTAAAGTTATTTAAATTAGTTTTCAAGAAATTAGAAATGATTTTCAATAATTCAATAGTAAATTCTCGATTTCTCAAACCAATTTTTAATTTAATTAAAAAAAAAACGGATGACTGTCTAACCTGACTTAATTAAAATACTAGATTTAAAATTGTTGACAAACTGGTCCTTCGAACCATTATTTATTTCATACCCATACGTTAAAAGAATCATTTATTTGATTGTAAGAAACAATTTCCTTGAATACGATTGATAAGCTTTTAGAATATATATGAGAAATTAACTTTTCAAAACGGTTAACTTTCTATGAAATCAAAATGAAGTAAAATTTATATAAAAATGTTGGTAATTTTTTTGAATTGCAAACACCTTGATCTCTAAAAAAAATTCTGTTAATATAAAACAAAAATAGATGATGGTAAATAAAGTGTCGCCAACAACTTATATATTTTAAAAATAACATTTTTGAGATAAAGTTAAGTTTATGTCATAACAATATTTGACCATTTGTATCTGACACTCCTGATCTAGGACTATTCATATTTAAGCATTTTTTCTTTTTCGTAAATTTGTTACTTCTAAAACCAAGACGATAACTTGATAAACCTGAGGTTTAACTCCCATTAGATTTTATAGCGTTTTTATCTATTAAAATTTAAACGATATTCTTTTTTTTAAACTAAAATCCAAATAAAGTCAAACATGTATTTACAATATTTTATATTGTATGTTTTACTCTCAAATTTATTATAAAATTTTGAAAAAAAGTCTAAATAAATTGCTTAAAATGAAACTTCAATTAATTTCTGTATCTAATATTTCTAACATTCAACTCTTTTTTTATATCATTACTACATACAATATGTAAAATAAAAATATTTAAGACAAATAAAATAATTCTTAATTACCTTGCACAAGATACATTTAAATGAGGTAATTCTTAAAGGGGAAAAATTACAAAATATAAAAGTAATGAGAGAGAGAGAAATAATGATATTGTTAACAATATTAAACTACTTAATCCATCATTAAAGATATTAAAGCAATTTTACATACAAAAAAAAGTAGTTTAGAAAAAAAAGGAAACGTAAAATAAAACTTAATTTTCTAATTGTAGAATAGAAGATAAATGAAAAATAAAGGAATATAAAACTAAAATTAATAATGAATGATATTAAAAATTATAAATCAATGAAATGAATTTTGTAGGTGGGTGTAAATAAAATACACAAAAATAATAAAAATTATTTATTACATTTTTTTTAATAAAATAGATTCTATTTTTCCCGCATGGAAAAACTTAGAACATTTCTTTTGCCATACATAAAAAGAAATTTGTCTAAAAAACAAATTTTTAAGTAGCTAAAAAATTTATTTTCTTTTTTAAATTTTAAGTACAACAAAAGAAGTTTTGAAGTGAAAGAAAGGAAAATTAAAACCATACAAAAATAATTGTATTTTAAAAAAGGATAAGAAAATTAGTTTGAGATGGCTTATAAAAGAGCTCCTATTTCTTAATTATAAAGTATTATTATAATAAAATGAAATTTCTAACAATTGTAAATATGTTACAACAATTACAATGATTATTATTTTTTAATTTAACATAAAATTGTTATTATGTATTATTTGTAGTTTGTTTCTACTGTAAAAAGTTTGAAATCAATTTGCAAATTTTAAAACTATTATTATTAGTTTAAATAAGCAAAAAAAAACTTACAAAAATTAAGTTTTCAAATTTTCCTTATTTTTTTTTTGGTTAAAAAATTTGCTGCGCTTTTTGTTTTTGTATGACGTCTGCTTTGTATTTTGCTGTGTGTTGTTGTTGTAGTTTGTAGCAGTGTTGAGTTTTGTAGTAGTAGTTGTTGGTTTCTTTACTTTTGTTGTAAATTTTTAACATTATTGTATTTTTGTTTTGTGAAATTTGTTTAAAATTAAGAAAGAAAATTGGTTTTTGTATGTTATTGTTGTTGTTGTTATAATATAGAAAATAAAAAGTGTGTTTGTTATTAATTAATAATAACCAAATCGTGCCAATTCTCATCTCGATAAACTGTGTGAACGTTCACGGCTGCTGCTGCCAGATGAGGCGGGTTGCATTACTTTCGAGGCTGGATCACCTACACGCTGATGTGGTGGGAGTTTATCAAAGAATGGATGACGTAAAGCTTCACCTATAGTTGTTGTATGTGGAAAATATTGAAAGGAATAAAATTTATATTAATTAGAAATTTATGATTTTTTGTGAATAGACTTGGTGTACTGCTGGTGTTCTTCTCATACCTTAATTTTATTGTAAATGTAAATTTTCGAATTTTTGGTTTAACAAACTATGTTTTCAAATTTAAATGAAAACATTGAAGTAATAATGAAATATTTTTAATTTTTAATACCAACAATACAAAATCAGCAACTTAAATTTTGTAGCACGAATATGTAATAGATTTTTCATACTGACATTTGACATGTATGGGAAATTAAGAGGATACCAGTAGGTTTTTATACGTCCGTAGGTGTGGACCTTAAATTTCCAACTGTGCCGTTTTCTTTTAAACAAGACAGCGCAATCTTATTATATACCCTTATGAAAATATATCATTAGAAAGGAAATAATGAATTATTCTATATATATTTTCTATTTGTTTGTATTTTTGTTCGTAGTCTATAAAAACTAAATTTAAAAACCTTAACAAAATCGAACGATTTGAAAACATAAATTTTGTCAATTAATTGTATTTGATACAAATTAATTCTTATTTCATAAAAATATAACAAAAATAGAAACAATCCATACAAAATACAAACGTGACAATTCCTTCGAAAAAGCCAAAATTTATGAAATTGATCAAAGTCAGTTTCCTTGGAAATAATGACTTTGAGGAATCTATATTTGATTCACATCAAATTTTGAGCATCATCAAGATATTTATCATACACACTCTAGGACTGTAATTTGTTCCTTTGATATTTTTTTTTGCCCGGCGGACATCTCTCTCTCGAATGGACGTATATTTATCAAGCAATGCCTACCTAAATAAAAATTTAAATTGCATCTTTTAGCAAGTTATTTTCAACGATAATTTGCTATAGATTTCTTTTAAATGGTTCCACTTCTTATAAATCGGACGAAGGATTCTCTGATTTGTTTAAAAGCCGTATTTGCACAAATTTGTTACTCGAAAACTATTTCGATAATCAGCAACAATGTTTATTTAATCTTTCAAAAACAGTTTTTTTTCTTGTACCTATTTTAATTATACATTATAATATAATGTACAAAACTTATTTTAGTTTTATTATCATGAAACCAAAAATTCGAAAATTTTCAAAAGGTTTGTGACTGTAAAACATATATACAAAATTTGCCAAATATTCTCATTTTTTCTGATTACAGAAATACAAATAATAAAGAAAACTTACTCTTTTGAAAGATAGCGGAGCAAACCTACCTGTGTTTTTAAAACGAGAAATTTGGCAAATAGGATAACTCTACATATTAATATGACAAAATACACTCACACCTTATTATTGGACTTAATCACACATTTAGTTAACTATACAGACATTTTCCTCCCTGATCCTAATTTTTGGAAATTTATCCATTTACAACGTTTTAAGCAAATAGACTTTAAATGTTATTTGATTACAGTAAAAACTGAACTCTCAATGAAATGAAAGAGTAGAATTAGTATTTAGAAAATTGTTTAAAATATGAACTTGATGATAATGAATTTAACACTGGATACTCTATTTTTATATATTGAGGGTATTCATTTCAATAAATAGAAAATTACACTCTGATTTTTTTACATTTTAAGAAACAAACACAAGAAATGAAAAATTCCAAAAAAAAGTTGTATTTTTTTTTCATGTTTTTGTTGTGTAAAAGTGTAAAAAATCAGAGTGTAATTTTCACTTTTTTTGAAATGAATTTATTTATTTAATGCAAAGAATGAACAAAATTAATTTCAAGTTGTTTTATCCATATAATAAGCAGTTTTTATTGATAAAACTGTGGCGAGGAAAATTGTAAGCATTTTCCTTCAAAATTTATGATTATATAAATACTAAAATCCGGTGCAAATCTAGAGAAAAAACATTTTAAACCATATATGTGTCATTAATATTGGTGGACAATAACATACTCAAAAGTCTATTACAAAAAAAAAGTGTGGCCTATTTATATATAAGATCTTAATAATTTTACACATGAATGGAAAATATTGGAATCTACTTAATCTAAAAAACATTTCTTCCAGATTTACAAATCTCTAACAATCTTTGAAATTTCCTTCTGCGACACATTTGTCATGATTTTAAACCAAAATTGTTTCCATTAAACAATTACTTAAAACATGTTTGTGTTAATACTTTACAAAACACACAATTTACAATAAAACCAAAGATATTTGAAGAACAACAAACCATTTTTTTTAGTCATTAAAAGAAAAAACATAAAAAATATAACAAACAAAGACGCACTCACCTAACGTAACACGTTGTGATGGTTCATAATCCAACATTTTCTTAATTAAATCAAATAATTCACAATGATCTTCACTGTCACTCATTTGATATCTAAATAGTGGCTTACAATGATCACGCACATAACGACCGGCCGATGACTTTTCATCCCAATCCAACTTACCATGATAGAAATATTTTGTTTTAGTTTTGCTGTAAAGAACATGATTGCTATAGGTTAATCGAATTTCATGAAGTAAACTGCGCCTTTAAATAGTGAAAGCATGTTAAGTTTATACATTACCGTGCCATACGATATGGTATCTGTCCAAGTATGCGTTCCATCATGGCAAGATGTTCACGATTGTCATGGGTTTGGAATAGAGTAATGCCCAAATAAAGTTCAAAGAGAATACAGCTAAAAAAAAGAAGAAAAGAAATGGGTTAAAAATTTATAATTAAAAACAAAATTGTATATTTTGAGAAACATTTTGTCGAATTATCAAATATTTTATGGATTTTTCGAAGTTAGTTTTTATATTTTACTATAATTTTTAGACCACTTACCCTATAGACCAAACATCACATGGTTGGGACCAACCCAGTTCGAGTATAACTTCTGGTGCACGATAATGACGTGTCGATACTATGGTACTATGATGCTCATGATCGAAAGTGGCCGAACCAAAATCAATTAGACGAACATCGGTATTTTTAACACGTCTTACTTCACGATTCTACAATAAAATACGTTAAGATATTAATAAAATTAGGAATTATTAAACATTTTCTTAAGAAAAACTTACAATCTTATGATTATAATGTGTGTTGTATTCTGAATCAACAAAAAGTATATTTTCAGGCTTTAAATCTGTGTGCGTTAAACGATTGTCATGTAAAAATTTCACAGAATAGCACAGCTGATAGGCCATGTGTCTCACTTGTTCCAATGGATATGGTTCGTAGTTGTTCTCACGCTAAGGTAATAGAGTAAACAGATGTTTTAATTATTATACAAATATTAATTATTACACAAATATATATATAGACTGTTTCCGTGTTAGACATATTTGCAGGTTTTAAACTTGAAAATGTGCCATAATTGGGTTCAGTTATAAAATATGAATAGGTGATTGCAAATTGAAGATAATATTAGGAAATTTATTTAGATTTATTTGTAATAACTTACCAAGAAATCGAAAACACTCAAACCTAACATTTCAAAAGCAATGCACATGTGTCCGTGATAATCGAACCAATCTATCATTTTTACGCACAAACTGGAAACAAAAGTAAAGAATTAAATTAGAAATCATAAAAATATAATTACAATTTTAAAATATTTATTTATACAAATAATTCGAAGAAAATGTTTGTATTTGAAATGAAAATATATGTGAAATTTTGGGAATTCTTCATAAAATTAATTTTCCTTACTCAATTATTAAATGTTTCTTTAATTTAACTTTTTAATTCACAATTAAGATATTTCTGAATTAAGCACAAATTTAATGATTTGAAAGGATTGATTTATTATCGGTTATGGCTTTTTCAAAAAAAAATTCAATGTGTTGAAATAGAAAAAAATAAAGAATATTGCTCTCAGTGAAGTATTTCATAAACAAAATTCTCAGATTATATTAATATTTAATATTAATTCAGAGGAATAAGAAAAATTAAAGAATCGTAGAGCAGATCTGAGTTGAAAAACAGACCGCGCATTGTGGAAAGTGATGTCTATAATTTGAATACCGAAAGTTTTGTGTCGCACACTCGGAATAAAGATACCAGCGGATGACCTTTCAATATTAATTTTAGATAAACAGAACCATTTAAACTCAATTAAAGAAAAACTAGGAACAATTTAATTTTTAAATTCTCAACGAAATGAAAGCATACAATTTTAAAGGACATTTTTTTACAATTCTGTATTCCTTATCCACCGGAATGTTTTTTTACTGAAGCATTTTGTGTGATAGCAAACTATTCTGGGTACAAATTTATATCGGTTTCGTTTTTTGGACTAGAACGAGTTTTCCACAAACAATCCAACACAGCTAGATCGACTTAGAATTTCATAAGCTCTTAGAGTAAAAACATTAATTATTTATATCATTGAATTATATAAATTATTTCTTATAAAATCTAAATATTCTACTTACTGTTCACAATTTGGATCCTTTTGTGCTATCTTTTCTAAAGCATTAATTTCCAATTTGGCAGCTTCACGATATTTTTCCACATTCTTAATGATTTTCAAGGCCATACAAAAGTCCCTTTTTTGATAAAAAAAAGAAATAAAACATAAATATGATTATATATAAATATTCAAACTAAAATACTCGCAAACAAAGCCAACCAACCTTTCCATATCTTTGACCTTAACAACACGTCCAAATGTACCTTCACCCAAGGTGGCCATGATTTTATCTGAAAATTCATAGAAAAAAGCTTATTGAGTAAAGAAATGATCTTGAACCCTTAATAAAAGTTAATTAATATTATGTAATTTAAACATTAATAAAACCTGATTTATATATAGGACACTGGACTATAAAATATTGTGAGAAATAAGAAATCTACGGATATATATAATTTTTTAATACTTGAGATAATGTTTGGAAATAAAAGGAGGGAAAATAGTTTAAATAGTTTTTTTTTTTTTAAAAAAATAAACTAATTATGAAAACTAAGCGCGTTTTTTAAAGGGAAAATCATAAGAATTAAATTTATTCTTTAATATTTATTAAACATTTAAAAGATTTGGTTTTTGAAAAACTTGAAAGCCTCAATAAGTGAAACTTAAAAAGAAAATGATAAACATTTAAATGTTCATGGAAAATAAAACAAAATTATAAACAATATGAGTAAAACATATTCATTAAAATAATTATTAAATTTTAATAATTTAATAATTATCGTTAGATTTTTTATAAAAAAAATTGGAATTGATAAAAAATAGAATAAATGTTTCTGTTTGGGCAAAATTAATTGATAACAAAAACATTTTTCAAATTGAAATTTTTAAGAACTCTAAACGCGCTTTTTACCAAAAATAAAATATTTAAAATTTTAAGAAAAAATTAAAAAAAAGAGAAGCAAACAAATACTGAAATTAAATAATATTGTGTTGATTAGAACAAATATGTTCAAATTTTTGTTTATCTTCCTTTGTTTAGATTATGTAGGGATCATTATCCTAACAAGATGGTATACCCTCTCTTTTTTTGTCCTAAATATGTTTCAGTAAATGGAAATATAGTAAAAAATAGGAATAGGAAAAAAATTAAAAAAACAAAAAAATGTCACGAACATCTGTGATGAAGTATATCGCCAGAGTGATAAATCAAGTGGCCATCAGGATCATCTTGTATGACGGGCTTTGCTGTCTGTGATTTTTTCAAGATTTGACCAAAGGTATAAAGCGAAACGTTGGTGGTGTTTTTTGTTTGTATATTTGGTTTGATTTAAAAGTTTTTGGTACGATGCAGAAAGCAGCAACAGCAGGTTTGAGAAGAAGAAATCAGCAACAGGGAGACAATAGTTGATTTGCAGTTTTTGCACGACGTGGATTTTTCATGATTGAGAAGGGGTGTTGTGGATTAGAGAGTTTGTGTTATTGGGTCGATTTGGTAGGTTGATATTGGTTGAATTTGTCATCGTTCACAAAAAAACATATAAGAAAGAGAGAAAAAAAAGAAAAAAGAAAAAACAGAGAAAAAAAAGAAAAAAATATCCATGGAATCGATGGAATGGCATCAACAAACAACGTCAATATCAGCAACATCATCATTAGTAACGTCATCATTACAGCAACCGCAAAAGAAGTCCAAAATAAAACATCAGCATCAATTTTTCGTTGTCAACATCATTGAGAAACAGCAGCAAAGTCATTCAAATCATCATTGTCATCAAATCCCACGTTGACACCACATTTTTTTATAAATACCAATATTTTGAAATATTTCCCCAAAAGCAAAGCCATAATATTCCATCATCATCATCATCATCGTTCAAAATCAAAGTCATCATCATCATCATAAACATCATTGTGATAATCATCATCATCATACATAATCAAGAAAAACACGAAAAAAATACGTTCGTTTTTTCGATAAGAAAATTAGTTCGGACAAATTGTTGTTTTTGTATTTGTTATTACAAAAACTAGCAATTGTTTATTTTAAATATTTAATATAATATTATGTTTTTTTTTTTAAATTAATATTACAAATTACAATTAATTATATATACATAGTGTTAACATTTAAATAAGATTTATTAGTATTTAAAAAAAAAAACGAAAAAATATATAAAAGATTTAAAAATTAAAAAAGAAAATTTGTTTATTAGATTTAAATTTTAAAAAATTAACCAAAAAAAAAATTCAACTTGTTATAAAAATGCATAATTTTTGTTGTTAACATAGAGCTGTTTTAATAAAACTAAACAATTAATTTATTAAATCATTTGAGTATAATATCTTGTAAACAATAACATCTTATTTTAAATATGAGGACCACTTTTTGATATCTCGTAACTTAAAATTTTTATTGAACACGAAATAATGATGCTAAACTACATTTTTATGATTGGAAAATTGTTTGGCATTATTATTTTATGTTGAAAAAAATGTGATCGGTTACGGAACATAGTGCTATCTAAGATCCTTTATTTCATCTATTCAATTATATATTTATAATCATATAAGGATTAAATTAAAAAAAGATCAAGCAAGTTTTTAAAAATATGAATCTCAATTGCAAATGTCACGTTGTAACTGATTTTTTCACCTATGTCAATATAAAAAACCTGAAAACAAAAATCATCCGACATATCAGCAGGTGGCCAATAATATTGACAATATGCTAATAATATTCCAGATGATTTTTTTTCCAAATAAATTAGAAATCAGAAGGCGTTTTAGAAGATTTCAGTTCCTCTGAGAGAAAACTGAGTTTTAGTCTAAACACCTATAGTTCTCTTCAGATTTTGAAATTTTAAATTAAAATATCGAATAATAGATAATTTAAAGAAAATGTATTTATTATTTAAAATTTGTTTGATATCATCAAGTAAAAATTATAAGAGAGCTACATTCGGCTGTGCCGAATCTTATATACCCTTCATCAAAGTAAACTTTATGATAAATGTTTTTGGTAAAAAAAAAAATTTTTTTGGTAAAACAAAATCGAGGTAGTCGTTATTTATATCTCAGACATTTATGGACCGATTTTACCGAATTTAAATAGCAACGTAAGCGGAACTATGACGGATATATTGATGTATCGATCATGTATGTAAGTTATTTGGGGACTTAACAAAGTTGATTTCAACATACAGACGGATATGGCTATATTGACTCCGCTATATATAACGATCAATATGTACATGCATACTTTATGCAGAGAAATTACAAGGGTGAAGGGTATAAAAAATATATTTTCATTTTGTTAATAAACCTGTTAATTATTACATTTTAAACCTCATAAACATCATGCAACGCAAGAAAACTCTTGTATTAGACACAAAAAAATACATTCTATATTTGAAAACAAACAATCGATCATATAAACTGCGTGTAAAAAAGTGTAACAGCAAGATGTTTTTATTTGAAGTTAGAAAAGGATGTGGGGAACTAAAAGGGAATAAAGAGGTTTTTGAATGGGAATATAGTAAAACACTTGAAGTATAATTGACGTTTGCAATAATCATGTCAAAAGACAATAGACACTCTATACAGCACGGAAAATAAAGCTTCAACATAAAATGCATTTTATTTCAGTTATTTTCTCGAAGAAAATGACAAGACGAGCGTGCATTTAAAGCGTAAAGCATAAGAAAGCGATATTGTTTTTTTTTTGTATTATTATTATTAATTAAATTGAGTAAGTAGAAAATTTGAAAATAGTGATCTTACAAAAGACGAAAAAGTTTTTGGAATGCGTGACCTATGAAAGAGAGACGAAGATGTGGCACTTTTTGATAGTTGATGTTGCTGTTGTTGATAGTGTTGTTGTTGTTGCTGCTGATAAGCTTGCATTTGTTGTCGTTGATATGCGGTTAACGTTGAAGATGCACCCCCTGCACCAGTAGCCGTAGGACGTCTACTACTACTACTTGGTCCATAGGCAGATGTGTATGGATCATAGAGATATGGGGATTTATAAGAATCTAGATAATGTTCTCGTGTGGCGGGATAACGTGATGCTGGTCCAGAATTTTCAAACTCACTTAGAACCGCGGCAGTACGTGAAGTGGCAGCACCCGAGTAGGGTTTTTGCTGCCTAGAAGATGTCCCACTTAGACCTAAACGCTCACTAATGCCCCCAAATGCCAAAGCACCTGAACTAGATGAGTGCATAAGACCCGTAGAAGATGATGTGCTAGTGGTAGAGGGTTTGGTTAAGGGTGGTGGTCTATATTTAGAAAGATCATTGTTAAATCTGTCGTTATTTAGGAAACGACTAGTGTTTGATGTAGAGGAGGTAGTGGAGGAAGAGGGAAGATTTGTTGTTAATTTAGCAACAGTAAGATCTTTGTCTTTAGTGGCATCTAAAGTGGGTTTGGAGATGGAGGAGGTGTTAGTGGTGGCTGTGCTATTCTGTGTAGTTGTGGTGGTGTTGGTGGTAGTAGGTTTTGTTGCTTTAGTACTCGACTCAGCATTGTCATCAGAACTTGTTTCTGATTCTTCCTCATCCTCTTCTTCTGAAGAGGTGGAACTATCAGTAGTATCAGTTTCGTTAGTTACTTTTTTAGAGCGTATTTTCTTCTGCGGCTGCATATCCTCCTCCTTTAAGCCATTACATTCAGTGTTTGCATTAACGGTATCCTTAACCGCTTCCTTGTTGGCTATTTCGGCATTGTTGTTGTTGGCATCTTCCTTTTTAGCATTTTCCTTTTCACGCTCCTTTTCTTTTTCCTTCTCTAATTCCTTTTCCTTTTCTTCGAGAGCCTTTTGTATTTCCTTCTCTCTCTCAGCTTCTTGGGCATAACGGGTCATGCGTTCTCTGAGTTCTGTACGTTTGCGCATGCGTTCTTCAAACTTTTTCGCTTCTAGATATTGACCGTCATCACGTAAAGCTATAAGAATGGCAGCATTATCAGCAGATGAACGATCATCTTTTAATATTTCTAACTCTTCTTCTGTCATCTTATTACTTGTGGCTGGGCGATGGGTAGAAGATCCCACAGAAGTTACCTCCGCTCGCTTATGGGCAAAACGATTGCGAGAATTCAAGGCGTGACTGTTGCGGTCTACAAATTCATCCGGTGGCGGTTCATAGCGAGGTCGTCCGCCAGCTGAGGCCTCGCCGGCTGCTGACACAAGACTATCACAGGTCTTGTTACGGCCATAGGTTTTTTGTCTTCTATCCCCCACAGCAGTGGAGGTGCTGGCGGCTGTGGTGGAGGCAGATACATCATTTGTATCATAATTTGAGCTACTGGGACCTAGTCGTGAACCATCATAATAATTACTGTAATCCAAACCACTACGCGGTTTATAACTAGAAGCATATTCACCATCACGTCCATAGCGCGACGTATTCGGATTATACTCATCATGATATCGATGATCATAATGAGTACCATAATTTCGGGCTCCCGTTCTATATCTACTGCCGCCATAATCTAACGGGTACTTGTCATCTACCAGCGCTAAGTCTGCCCCAGCCGTCCGACCATTCGTTGAACTGGCTGTGGTCAAATAACCACTGTCATTTGAATCACCCAAATATCTTGACTTATTTTTATGCAATCTATATGGGGTGCGTTCTTTACGATCGGCGGCATTAAAGGATGAGGAGGAAAGTTTGGGTTTTGCAGCCAGCAAATGATGTGCAGTTGCTGAGCGCCCCAAAGGATTGAGATTTTCATCGGGTTCTAAGGTTTTATCACGATCATCGTGTTTGCGACGACCTAAAATATCAGAATATTTATTTTCTAACCGTGACACTGCACTGGTGGAGGTTGAAGCTACTGGTGTTTTGTCTTTATCATTGTCTTTGCGCTACAGTGTATTTGGTTTTGGAGCAAGCAAAAAAAGGTAAAAGAAATAAATTAGACTTGTAGAAATTTGGATGTTGAAAGACAGATTTTTGGGATTTTCTTGCTCCAGGTATTGGAAATTTGCTGGTTTTTTAATTATATTCCATAAGATTTTTTCGTTTTCGTTTTACTTGTATAATTAATATTATATTAAACTAAAAAAAGAACTCCTACAGATTTTTTGTCTTTTATACTTTAACGCAACGCAATTATGAAAATATAAACAAAATTGAAAAGATTCTCTTGTATTTTGTCGGTTTCTACACATTTTCAAAATTTTCAAATCATATTCGACCTTCAAAATGAAAGGAAAGAAAAATATACACATTTTCTTAGATTTACTAGAAAACGAAAACAAATGAAAATTGAAGAAACCAAAATGAGCTAAAGACAAAAATTAAAAAAATGTGCACTAATTTTTTTTGTTTTTGTAAACTACTTTTGGCCATTTGGGTGTATTATTGGCTGACTTTGTGTGCTGGGGTGTATTTGAATAAAAATAAAGATTAATTTCTTTTTTTTTTTTTTGAATTTCTCATATCTAACGGCAATGAATTTACACAGTTGCATTTCAATATTTTTGTTGGTTGTTTTCTAAAGTGAAAATCAAATTAATTAAATGCAATAATATAGGGATAGAATTTGTGAGATTGAGCTAAATATTCATGAATGAACTTGAGTTTTGAGTGTTAATATATAAAAACAAAATGTTTGCTTCAATTATTGTATGTATTTATTTTTAATAAATGACATAATTTGAATTAATATCAAAAATAATTATATTTAATTGGCAATTAAGAAATACGTAAACATTTTAATGGCTAAACAAATATTATACAAAAAAAAATATGATTTTGAAAACTTGATTTGTTTTACTGATTATTAAAAGTAAGATTTTGCAATGTTTAATGAAATTTGGTTGGAATATTCTTCAACAGATTATAACCAATATTTTTGGAATATTTTAAGGTTTATTCATGAAGGTCAAAGGTAATTTTTAAGAATTATTTTTCATAAAAATATAAAGAAATATTTTGTATTTTTGATAGATTTTATTTTGATTTTAGGAAAGTATATCGAAAACAGGGTCTAATTTGAATTTTATGTTTAATGAATAAATATTGCAGTAAAATTTTGTTTTAAATCGTTTTCAATAGTACTATTTGAGAATCCATGGCTAATGTGCAAAAATGCATTGAGAAAAGTTAAATTTAAAAATCACTTTAAAACACACTGTCTATAAAAGAAAAATAAACAACTGATTCAGCTTGTTTAACAATACAAAACATATGTATCATATATACACATCTATATCTATCTATATAAAAAGCAAAAAAAAAATCTAACTAATAAATAAATTTGAATGAAATATTTTGCCGAAAACAAAAATATATTAAAGAAAAAATATTTCATGAATCATGCCATGGAATCAAATAGGTATAATTTTGTTTAAATAAAACAAATTTTTATGCACCCTTCACTAACAATTTTTTAATTTAATTGTAAACTAAACCACCTTTTCTTTATTTTAAATAAATATATACCAGCAAAGCAAGAAAATTCCAATCGTTGTAACTCTCTGTAAATGAAATACTAACACCAAATGTACGCATTAAAGGTTTGTAATACGTTGAAACCGGACTTAGATTTGAGCGTAAACGATCTAAGGCCGATACATTGGCGGTGGTGGAACTCTTTTGATAACGACCCGTTGTAAGGGGATCGTAGGCCGCTGAGGTGCCAGCACCGCCATAATAACGGTGATAACGATAGCGATCACTCATCGGGTCGGTGGCTGAATTATTGTTGGTGGGTGTTTTCGAAGATCGTTGAAAATTTGTATCTCTATGATCGTCTTTATCCTTAGAAAATAGTTTAGAGTTGCGATGTTTTTTATTGGACGGAGTTTTGCTTTTACTGCGTTTTTCACGTAAAATAACAGATTTCAAATCACTGTGTTACGAAAATTAAATGAAATTTTATTTTTAGATTTTTCTTCTATCACATTAATTTTAATTTATATAAATAAATAAATATTGCTAAATAATACAATCACTTTAGATGCTTTGATTTTTCACTTTTATTTTAAAATAATTTCCTTTTTCTTTTTCAAAATAATATATTTTAATTTTTTTTATATTTTATATAAATATAAATTTAATTTTATTATCATTTCATTTTTTATTTTTAAACATTTTTTTACTTCTATATAAAATTGAATTTTTCTATTTTCGCAATCACTTAAAAAAATAAACTACAGCCGCGCACCGCTGATTAACATCATCGAACGAACGTATTGTCGAAAAATCAAAAATTAACTGAATCTCACGGCAATAATTTGTGTTTTTTTGCTCTCTGTCTTGTTTTCACAAAACCGAACAAATACGTATAAAAAGAAAAATATTGTGAAAATGTGTGAAAATTCTATATAATAAAATAAATAATAAAATGTTTATAAGAAAAACGTTTTTCATACAAAGAAATTAACTGAAAAAAAAAACACAGAGAGAATTTCACGAACATGGTGATTTCTTATCTTTATTTTATTTATTTTTTTTTTTAAAAACTGAGAAAATTGAAATTTAAGGGGGCGTTTAAAAAAAGTCATTAGTATATTAACAGCAAAATAATAAGTAAGACAATTTTCCAAAATAAAAAAAAAAAATTTCCTAGCCGAAAAGTGTGCACATACAGACACACCAACACATTTATAAAGGTGAATATTATTAAGGAAATGTCAAAAAATAAACAAAGCACGAGAATTGAAAACAAAGTCAAAATAATATTTCAATTCCTTTAAACACCTGGGAATTTGAATTCGCACATACTACATACATACATAAATATGTATAAAAAATAAAATTAACATTGAACTAGTTTTACTAAATTTTAATATTTGTCTAAGTATAAATAATGTAGTTTTAAAAAATTCACTATTATTTAGCGGCCTAAAATTTTGTTATCACATTTAATTTAATTTTCATAAATATTACATGAGAACATAAGAAAAAGAAAGAAACATAAGAAAAATGTCTTAATTAATTAAAAGAAAATTTTTTTAAAACTGAAACTAAAAATACCTAAGTGTGAATCTCAATATGACTCATTATATTTTAAGATGGAAATATGTACGTTTGTCTTCTTTTTAATGCATATTCTTTATACTTTTTGTTTATTTTTATATTTTTTTTTGGCAAAATTTTGAAACTAGTCATTTATAAATTTAGGCCTATTATAAATAACATTATGACAGCTACATATTTGTAAATTTAATAGTTTATAATCTGTTTTATTATGGCCATCATCTCTAGCTAAATCTTTAAAATGTTTAATAATTTAATAAATTAAAAAGTAATTCACATTTGTAGTTGTTTATACAACGTAAGAGGACAGCTATAAATTGTATTCTTGTTAATGTTTCACACGTTTCTTAAACATGTTGTTGAGAAAATGTTTAAAATATTAATAAACATGTTATATTTCCGGTTAGGACGAACGAGTACAAAATAAGATGTGAACGCTGTAGAAATACGTTTCTTTCCAAAAAAGCATGTCAAGATTTTTTAACATAGGTAATGGGGAGTCATTATTTTATGTATTACATTGTAATAAAAGCAATATTACGAATTTACTTTTAGGCACATATACTTTTTTCACAAAGAACAAAAATAAATAAAAATGATACATATAATTCATAACTCATTTGAAAAACATCCTGTAAAAGCTTTCTTTCATAGTTTTGGTAACTAATTATTTCATCTAGTACTTAGTAATGAGCGATACATTTTAGTTCAATACAATACAAATGGTGGAATACACTAGTATTGTGATCGCCTTAAATAGTACACGAATTTTTACACGAAAATTTGATAAAATTCTAAAATAAATATTTCTTGGATTATTGTGTTTTCAATATTGCAATTAATTTGTCAAAAAAAATGGAAAATTAGAAAACAAAACCAAGTTTCAAAGATGGTGAGTAATCGTTATCACCGCCATAATAACGGTGATAACGATATCGATCACTCATCGACTGGGTGGCAGAATTATTTTTGGTGGGTGTTGTCGAAGATCGTTGCAAATATTTATCATGAAGATTTGAGCAGAGTAAAAGAAAATTAATTTTAAAGTGGAATGAAATTCAGTTTCTCGGATTGCTTAAAAGTAATTTCATAGTATTAAAACCTTCAAGTGCCAGTATTGACCATCAAACAGATATTTCTGACCTAAAAATCAGATGTTTTTTTATCCGTTAATTTAAAGCAAAGTCTACAAAAAGAGCCAAATGAAAAAACTTACAAATGAAAAAACTCGTGGTGAATTCGTAATTCGATTTCATTCAAAGTTGTATGGTAGCTTTACACGTTGTATTTCGAAAATGTTGCCTTTCGAATCAAACTTCTTAATGACCCCAAGTCACGTAAGTTCAAAATGGTTTCGATTCTGTTAGATTTTGATTTTAACATATTCCTATTCCGTTGTAATTGAACGATTTTTAGAAAACTAATAAAGCTGCTTATTTATTTCATTCCGAAAAGGTTTTTTGCTGAATTAATTCGACTTTCAATCGGAATAGAATTCTGTACAATGAATAGCGAAACGTAAGTCCTTGCTGACTTTTTCCCAGCTTCCAGGAATGAAAACAAAATTCCCCAAAAAAAATTTTAATTTGGTAAACAATTCGAACATTGTCCAAGTCGTTCGTCGTACATTATTTGGCTCAATAAACACAACTTTTCCAACATTTTTATGCCAAGAGAAGTAAATCTGCATATTTGTCAGGAATTCCTAATAAAGTGGAAAATTTATATTTATAGAAAAAAATCAGAATTCCTTATTACTTATTTCATCAAAAGAAAATAACTTTTTTAAATTTCTCATAAAACGTATAATTACACTTAAATTTATTGACAAGTTAAAATTTATGTTTTAATCGTGCACTATTTATGAAGATCATACTTAGTCAAGAGCTTTTATCTCGAGGCTGATTGTCAGCACAATAAAATCGTGGTTTAGTCATGTTAAATATATGAAATTCATCCAGGATAAAAATTCCGCAGGAATGTCCAAAATGGAATTATGAGACAATTTGTAATTATAAATGGGTTTTAAAAAAGGAATGTTTTATTAATATAATATTTAGTCTTTGCTGGACCAAAAGCAGATGATAATGTTTTGTTTTGAAATTTTGTTTAGTAAAACTTGTATACTATTTAAGATACAAAAGAAACAATATACAATTTTCCAATTTTTAATATGTACAAATTTATAAAAATCTACCGACAAAGAATATGGTTTCAAAGAAAAAAAATTTAAACCACAAAAGACATCATAAAAAAAACAAAGAATACAATCAACTTATGTTTAATGAAGAAAGAAAAATATTTAATTAAATTAATATAATAGGTATAGACCAAAGTATTTACGAGCTTTTTTTTAAAAAAAAAAAAAAAGAAACAACCAAATGGTCAGAGTATAAAGGAATTAAGTATAGAAAGAAAATGTATTGAGAAAAAAAAATAAAGACAATTAAATGACACTTTCAATACGCAGCAGCAATTTCCGCATTTGTTAAATATTTAAAACAAAACGACAAACTGTCACAAAAATACTATAGCTAATTTTACTTAAAAAAAATAAAATAACGGAATTAAAGGTAAAATAACTTCCTAAATACATACAATTTGGCTATAATAAATAACCCACACGCAAAAAAGAAAATAAATTAATGTATTTGAAAAAAAAAAAATTATGTTAAATACATCTCTCTCTCACTCTAGACGTTTAGTGTTTTAAATCTGTACATTTTATTGCATTTAGTACAAGTAAAACATTTTAGAATAAATTTAATTCAACAATAATAAAACAATTCTGACACACAACAATAAAAAACGCCAACACAAAGTGTTGAAAGTTTGCTGGCAGAGTGTTGTCTATATACTATTTGCACTAGTTGATGCATATATATGTATGTATGGATCTAGTATTAACATACATATGTATATATCAGAATGGATGGCATCGAGCATTACAGTTGCATCTTATTAATTTAACTTGCAGTCGAGTGTAAAAGTAAATTACGACTACAAAAAATAAATATGTAATAAGAAAAAAGAATAATTTTCTGCATTAAAAAAAAGTAAAAAGAAGTAGACAAAAAAAGAAAAACATCAAGCATAAAATCACAGAACCTTGAACTCTACAGCTATTGTTGTGTATTTACATTACAGTATGATGAAAGCAGAAAAAATATAAATAATGAAAAGCTCTATTGAAGAAGTTAATTTCAGTACACAATATTTATACAAATAAGGAGTGAGATCGAAAAATTCTTAACACACGTTTTTCATTACATTTTTTAACCCAAGTATTATTTGAATTTTTTTTTGATCAAGTTACCTTTGAAAAACATGTCAGTTATTATGTGTAATGTCAATTATATTAATTTTTTTGTTAATCTGATTAAAATGAGTGACCAGAAAAAAGTGCGTACTGAAATTATTAAATATTTTCAACAAAACCCAACTTGGTCTTACAAAAAGTTGGCCAAGCATACAAAGGTCTGCCGTCAAACTGTTTCCAATGTTATTAAACAGTACCGGGAGAACTTGTCAGTTGATAGAAAACCTGGTTCAGGTAGAAGGAATGGTCCACATGATGTTTCTAAAGCCAAAAAAATAGAACGCATTTTCAAAAGAGCTCCCAACACATCCGGTAGGAAAGCAGCCCGGTTAGCTCAGTGCTCGGACTATTTGGTACGAAAAGTTAAAGCTAATGCAGGTTTAAAAACATACAAGGCTCAAAAAGTTCCTGACAGGAACGCTACTAAAAATTTAGAGGCCAAAAACAGAGCACGGAAATTGAAGTCAAGTTTTATAAAAAAATATTCTTGCTGCATAATGGATGACGAAACGTATGTTCTGGCAGATTTTTCGCAACTTCCAGGTCAAAAATTTTATGTTGCTGATGCTCGAGGGAATGTTGAAGAAAAGTTTAGGACCCAAAAGCAGACAAAATTTCCCAGAAAGTTCTTGGTATGGCAAGCAATATGCAGTTGCGGCAAAAGAAGCCACTCATTTGTTACAACGGGCTCTATAAATACCGAAATTTACATCAAGGAATGTTTACAAAAAAGGCTGCTTCCATTCATAAGACTTCATAATGTGTCCACTTATTTTTGGCCTGACTTGGCATCCTGTCACTATGGCAAACAAGCCCTTGAGTGGTACAAGAACAATAATGTGGTATTTGTACCAAGAGAGGCAAATCCTCCAAACTGCCCGGAGCTAAGGCCAGTGGAGAGATATTGGGCTCTTGTTAAAAGAGAATTGAAGAGTACAAAAAAGGTGTCCAAAAGTGTGGTAGATTTTAAACGGAGATGGACTACATGTTCGAGCAAAGTGACAGAAAGCACTATAAAAACGTTAATGGAAGGGTTTCCGAAAAAGGTTCAAAATTTCATCACTAGTGATTAAAACTATAAAAATAATTTTTTTTGTAAATTGTAATAATAATTTCAATCAAATAAAAAAAAAATTAAAGCTGTAAGTTTAGTGGTTTCTTTTTTATAAACATATATGTATGTTAAGAATTTTTCGATCTCACTCCTTAGTACATACGCAGCAGTAAAAGTTGTATTATTATTATTGTAATGCTTTTTGTTATTATGTATAATTTGTATACATTTGTATCAGTCTTTATTGAATGGGGAGAAATGTGAAATTATATTTTCCTAGTCATTATGTTGGAAATCAGAGAGATAGGAAAGCTTTTTGCCTTAGAGCTTTTGTATAAAGTGAGCTTTTCAAATTAAAATGCTCATAAAAAGCTACTGAGTTGCAAATAATAGAGATTTTTAAATATTTATCTCAAAGAGTGATCGAATATTCGATATATTTTGTTTATACAGTGAGTGAGAAAATTAAGCATGTATCTCTCTTCAAAAAAATTGAAAAAGTTACATTAATTACAAATACTAAACTCTGTATAACAAAAGAACACTTAGTAACAATTGACACTCCAATAAACAAATTCTGGTGGATAAAATAGCTACTTTCTAAAGTGACTACACTCTTGGTTACTTAGAGACACTAAAGTAACAATTAACTCCATGCTAGATTATTTGTGATTTGTAAAGTTCTCTATTGACTTCTCTCTATATAACACACACTTGTCAAATGAATGAAAAATATATAAATTTGAGTCAGCCAAGTAATCAATCTCTAGTAGTCAATGCTTGGTCCGTTCTGTAAGAGAGTAATGATTGACAATTTTTGTTGTTGAAAAATATTTTTTCCGATTTAGACCCATTGTAGGTCCGAATTACTATGGCGTTTATATCAATATTGTCTATATTAATGACTTAGTTATCCTGATATACAAAATAGATAAAAAAATCCTGACAGTCGTAGTTGTTTGCTTATATCTCAGCCAATTGTGAGCCAATTTACTCGATTTTAAATACCAATATACTTTATGGGCTCGCAAATGAAAGGAATGTCACTTATGGCTATACGATTGCTGCATAATGGAAGAAAAGCATCCATGGAAGAAAAGTAATATATAATCCACTAAATATAACAAAACATAAAATAAATATTTTAAATTTGGTCACTAGAATTCGCATTCAGCTAAATATGTACAGGTAAGCCTCCATTTACGCGGTACTTTATTTACGCGAATTCGATATAACGCGAACTCAAATTAGCAACCATTTTTTCAAATACGCGACTTTTTTTACACGATTTTATATGACGCGGCAACAAACAACAGGAAATGAAAAAAACACAAGCGAATAACCGATTTCTTTTTTGAAAACTTCGTTATTTTTTTATGAATTTTATGTTATGTTTTGATCTCTTTTATGTATTTTTTAATTGAAATTTTTTCCTTAATTTTCGATAAGAAATAATTTTTTTAGTTGAGTTTTTTTACTTTACTTTTATTTTATGTAAGTTTTTAGATGTACAAATAAAATAAGTTTACTTAAAGTATATATCGTCGCCTTAAATGCAAACGAACGTAACTACATTTTTATTGTTTTTACAGGATACGTCATAAAATCAATAATAATAGAGTATTCTTGGCAATTGTTCAATCAATCAAAAATTCGATTTAAAATTTTTGTGTAGTTACGTCCGCTTTCATTTAAGGTGACGATATGTATGTATGTACATTTGTGTTTTCTATTTAACGCGATTTTTAGGTCCCAATTTCTTTTTTGTTATGCGACTGATGTATTGTTTTACGCGAAATAAAAAATTATTACCCCCACAAAAGCATTTCGTTCTAAATTAGAACCTCGTTTTACGCGAATTTGATTTACACGCTATTTGTTTGGGCCCAACAAACCGCGTAAATGGAGGGCTACCTGTAATTTGGGCGTTACATGAAGTCAAATAAACACACATTTAAAATAATGATTGGAGAAGTGGCTTCTTACATTCATAAGACATGTAACTAATTTTGACTTAACTGTCCAGATGTAGACAGTTGAAAAATAATGGGCTGTATTGAAATGCGGAAACAAGTGGCTAATAAACTAAAAACTTTGAAAATAAACTAAATTGTCATTTATATTGATTGAATATTTTGCGATAAAAAATTACCTTCTACCGTGATTTTTTCTATATTAAAGATGTAAAATGTTGTTCTCATAAAACATAAATCTATATAAAATGTTATTAATAAAATAATTTTTCTTTAAATTGGTTAAAACTATATGTGCACTAATTAGTTCGTTATCAGTTCTTAATCGAATTACTGACAATATTAAATTGGAATGGCGCATTGCAAAAATCTCTTCGATGTACGCAAAATTTACTCAAGAATTTCACTAAAGTTCTCTAGCCAATTTGAAAATGTTACTGAGAGAGGGAGAAGATATTTTAAATATGATGCCACCTGTGTAAGTTACCAGATGTGTAGGAAACAAAATTCAATCAATCAATGAAACAAGGAAATACGGGATTGATATAGATTGTAGAATGTAAACAATTCGGTTTACAAACGAAAATATTTCATATCCGCATAATTTTAAAACAAATTAAGTGAAAAATCGTAATAATGCATTATATTGCTGAAATATATAGATTAAATGGATATCGATAGATTGATCTGAATTATGCAAACATGGCCAAATATGCGTATGTATTTGCAAAAAATTTAGCGGAATACCGAAAAAACTAATGGCGTTTTCTTTTCTGACACAAAATGTTGCCAACATAATTTGTACTCTCATAATGTTTTACATTTTTAACGATCACAATAGAATCATTTATGCAATTTTCTTTTCTGCACTTCTAAATGTTGTAAAACTATACATTTTGCTGTTTAAAACGTGTTGCATTTCTAAACCTTTGATAAAATTGAGGGTGAAACGTGTAGCATATCTTCGGGGTTTTAGGGCAACATTATTTGAAAAGAACACGTTATATCTTTACCAAACTACATTTTTTTAGAAAAGAATACAGAAAATGGTAAAAAGCAGAATAAATGCATCATTTATGACAGAAAAGAAAACGTCACCAGATTATGAAATTTTAAAGAAGAAGTAAGTTTGGAATATGAATGGATCGGAAATTGATAATTTCTTGAACAAATTTCCGATTTCGGTTTTAGCATGAAATATCTAGTCTAGGTCCGACTCTAATATTTTTTAATGCTATTGTTTACACGTAATCAACACGATGCCAATCAATAGCTGATCAGGCTATAACGTCATGCTAACCACAGATTTACGTACACACAACAAGAACTTGAATGAAATGGAAAAATTTCAAAAAGAAAATTCCTGTTTTTGAAAATAACAAAAATAATTTATAATGAGGCTTATTATATAGCATATCACTGATTTTATCAGACAATATTGGTTATGGAAACGTTCCGATATACTTTAAAATTATCTAATATTAAGGAATTGAAGCATAAAATGTTTTCTAAAATCTAAAGACTTGGCACCGAATTTGATTTATTTAATTTTACACACAATTTTCAATATTCTTTGCAAATTTAACACAAAAGGGAATTTTTGGGGATTTCACTTATTTTAATTAGGACACTTTCAAAGTAAAAAAAAAAAACACATTTGGTATTATTGGTAGGCCAAATATATGTAATTATGTTTCTGGTATTCATTTCTAGAGGGAAGAATAAAATTAAATGTTTGATTTAAAAATAGAAATTTTTGTTTTCCTTTTGTTGTTGTTGTTAAAGTATTGAAATTAGCGGCATTTACGCTACACACACAACAAACTGACCGATTTGTTTTTATATAATTTGTTTGAACTGTTTAAATTTTCTTTGTTTTTTTTTTCTTGAATTTTAAATTAGCGATGCAAAAATATAGTATAAAAACATACACCACATATGCTACATTTATTATTTATTAAATGTTTAATATAAAGAAACACCTTAACAAAAAAAAAATTCTTTAAAAATTTAATTATTTGTATAAAAATAAAACCAAAAGAACAGAATTATTTTTAGCTGAGACAATAACCACAATAACAATAATATCGTGTATACAATATATAAAACAATATAAACATCATAAATAAATTTTACGATGCAAAAACACATGTTTCGAAAGATGAATAGTTTTCAAACAGTTTTTCTTTTTTTTAATTTTATATAAATTTACTAGAATTTTCATTATTTTCTTTGAATATTTGTTGTTAAAATTTGTATATAAACTTTACATTTTAGATTGAGTTTTTTACATAATTAACCACAAATTACTTGCAACTAATGACGCACTTAATTTTTAATATTATAAGAAACACTTGATATTTTAATTCAATAATAGTGATTGTATTATTTAGGAATATTTTTATTTAATTTAGTTATTTTTTTCAATATTTTTTTTATAAATTGACCGAGTTTTTCTTTTATTATTAAATTGTGTTCAAATATAAATTTCCGTTTGATTTGTTTAAGCAACATTTACCGAATTGATTTCTGTTGTTGCTGTTTTTCGCGTTCACGTTCCCGTTCGCGTAGTTGTTGCTGTTGTTGTTGTGGCTGTATATGAGATTTTTGTTCAGGTCGTTCGCTCGGATTACGACGAAATCTTTGCAACAGATTATTACAACCATCCGACAACAACTGTGTTACACTAGCCGCCGTAGCACTACGCATATAACGTCTCTGTTGTCTAGGTTGTTGATTCTGTTGTGGCTGCTGCGTCGGCGACGTTTGCTCCGTTTGTTTGTTAGTTTCCTCCCCTGTTTCTGTTTTATCCTTCTTTATTTCTTTTTTCTGTAGATCATTTTCTTCATTTTGTTTTGCCTCATTATTTTTATTTTTATTATTACTACAGCTGCTGCTAGTGCCGCTACTGTTGGTGGGTGCTGCTGGGGCTGCAGCATCTTCATTATTTGCCAAAGCTATAACATCTTTGAGAGTGGCAAAAACATATGATCTGCGCCTTCTTTGTTTTGGATTTGTGTTGTTCTCTTCTTCGCCATTGCGATTCTCTTCATTTTGTTGGGCTTGTTGATTTCCGGTATCCGCTACTAAATCCGTGGTACGCTTTGGTTGTGGCTGTTGATCTTTATTTAAGAGAGGATGTTTTTCACTTTTATCCCGTTGAAAACGATTCAAAAATGTTGTAGCCATATTGTTATTTGTTTGATTTTGTTTATTTGTTTGTTTCTATATTTATAAACAGAAAACTCTCTTCTCTCTCTCCCGTTTCTGTCTTTTTTGTTTGTAATTGAAATTCAACTCAAAATTTGCATTTTATTCACATATTTATTATTTTTTTAAAATTATATTTAAAACTAAACTGCAGGTTCTTTTTAATGAAATGTGAAATAAATTGATATGACATATTTTTTAAACATTTTAAATAATTAGGTGTTTTTAGAAAATGTTAAAGGATTTTCAAAAATGTTTTAACTGTTTCATATTTTAATGTATTGTAGAATATAATAAAAACTAACAAAATCTAACAATTTACTAGTATTATTTCTATGAGTATATATTTGTGGTGAAAAGTTTCACTATATTTAGCTCTTACATACAAAATATTTCTTTTGATACTTAGTTCAGAAAAAATTTCTTGGCCTTTTTAGACATTTTTAACGTATACTAATTATATATCACTGATTTCAAAAATGTTTTTATTTTTTCAAATTCGATTCTTTTAATATGACTAAAACATTTAAATTCTTAACCATTTAACATCATAACATTTCTTTGACGTTTACTATATATCCGTCATAAAAAGCATCATTATATTTAGCTCTTAAGATGTATATAGACGTCATACAGCTGATTTCTTGTAAAACAATTTCCCCGAATTTTTAGACATTTAGAATGTCTTTATTCGTTTTATAGTAAATGTAAAGCGCAAGAGATGATTGAAATTTATATTCTCAAATATGTTTTGATTTTCCTTTAAATATTTAGAATAACTTTTCAAATCAAGTTTTATCGCTCAAAAAGCGACATATTTTTTTGGCCTCTAGTCTTTATATTTTAAACAATTTCCAAAATAGTCCATATAAAACTATTCCCAACACAAAGAGAAGTAATTTGGAACAATATTTTTTTTAAAAAAAAAACTTCGGAAAAATACAAAAATTTACTTTTGAGTTGACTTTTAAGTTGAGCTCAACTTTCTATTACAATATACCGGAATTAAATGAATATATTTCCGAATAGATTTTTTGCAATTTGATAAGATTTTAAGAGACATCTTGGATCTTGTTTTGATTCAATTATGAGTTTCTTTCCTTATTACCCATAACGTATATATATTCCAAAATTCACATAGTTTTTTCTACTAATACATTTTCACCACTTAGGTTTCTGACAACTGAGTTAGGTCACAGGAGTGTTTCCGCTCTATGGATTTAGCTATCTATATTTCTGTTTGTATAAAACTCTCTGCCTTTTGAAAATAATTATTTTTATCTTTGTTTGTTATTTCTCTAAGCAGTTTGGTATTAAAAATTAGCAAAATTGTTGCATTAGAAAAATAGTTATGCTGCATAAAGTGAGACAGCTTTGGAAAATTTATGTGTTTTAAGTAAGTAGTATTTTAAATATTATCATGGTAGCTTAGTTTGTTGTTATAATGTGTGCATAGTTAACCGATGTTGTAGCTATGTACAATTGTTATTGGTTTTGCAACATTTCTAAAGAAAAAAGCTTCAAATTGGAGACGATCTTAATTTGTGTAATTCTAGGTTTAGGTGGTGTATACCTAAAATTCGATACAACCAAATAAATAAATCATATCGCATTTGACAATATTTAGTAAAAATGTATGTTTTCAACGGGGAAGGAATATTTTCAATGTTTTTGAAAAATTTCACAAGCTCATGAAGTACTCAACAAGTTCTCGTTGTGCTGACCACTGTGCAAGTGCATAATTTTCAGTGATTAGGAAGCAAAAACTTTCACGACTTCAATAAATAAACTTAACTCTGATTCTTTATTCCGAACAAAGAATCAGGGCCTGATACAGTAGCACAGCTTGTACGAAAAGTTTGGCAATCAAATTTACATGAAAATCACTCAGTTTTAAAACAATAGTTGACTGTTTTCGTCTAAGCTATTGAATCAGGTATTTAGTCCATGAAAAGCATTTTATTATATTCTTTAATTACATAAAGATAACAACTTCTGATTGAATGAACAAGAATCGTAAAATATAAACAAGCATACATTGAGAAACTTATAATAATTGGTTTTATGATGCTACTTTTAGCCGATTCCTTATTGTTAATTCTACTTCCTTTTTCGCTTCTTTGGAAGTTATATTTTAGCTCGATTTTAATCAAGAGAGATTGTATTGAAAAAGTCCAGAATATTAATACATAATTTTTGAAAAGATTTATCTTTGCGGAAGAAATAAATCTTATGAAAAGCTATTAAAAAGTTGTTCATTTAACATTATTATTGTGTTTATGACAAGTAAACTCGTAATAAAAAATTTTATAAAAAAGGAAAAATTTTTTTGTTATAAAAATAACATATATTTTTTTATACGATTTGTTTATTTCTTATTATGATGAATCTATAATATTTGTTTATATTAACAATATAGCTTTATTATAATTTTTTGTTTAGTTTCATAAAGACGTGCAGCACTTGTACGTTAGTACTTTTTTTTATTATTTATTTATTTTTATTTTTTCTAAATATATAAATAAATTTTGCTTTAATTTTCTGTTAACAATTGCTTAATGATTATTATTATTGGTTTACTTATTATTTTCTGTGGGTATATGAATGAATTGAAAGATTTTTGAATATATTTTTTCATAAAAACAAAAATCTTTGGGTATTTTTTCATGATTTCATAAATTTGATTTTTAGATTTTTAGCCAAATTGTAATGAAGAGAAAACACAAATATCTTTAACAGATCTCTAATGTAAAGTGTAAATGTTTATTTTGTTATGCGGTCTTATTAGGAAGTTCCTAAACAATTTAACGAAAGATTTATTCGGTTGAAGGTCAGCTAGACTGGAGGAAAAATACAAACATATATTTAGGAAATTAACACTTCGAAAAGGGGAAACTATCAATAAATTAAATAATTAATATGACTAATGAAATCTAAGGAGAATATTTTACATGTGATACTTTTGAAATTTTCCAAAGTTTTTTAAATAAAATTTATTAATTTTTTAAAAAACCTGAAGTACTTATTTTTTGGCATTAATTTCAGTTTAATCTTTCTTAATCTATACCATTTATCTAACATATCATTAAAATTGATTATCATTTGTCATCATTAAGCAAGATGAAATGAAAATTAAACAAGACAGTTTTTAACGCTAAAATTTACTGAATTCGTAGCAAAAAGTGATTGATGACGAAATCTTTGGTTATTTGGTTTATAACGACAACCAATGTTGACATTGAAAATTATTGGGTTAAAATTTTAAATAAATAAATAAACAAAACTGTCTGCAATAAATAATATGTGAAAAATTAAATACCAATTAAATGGTGTGATGTCTACCCATATAAATATTATATACAGACATATAATTTTAGGAAGTAAAATTTTCTGTAAAACAAATAATTAAAACACAAAAAATTGTCAAATGAAAAAAATCACAAACATTTTCTTGTTTGCTTTTGTTTAATATATGAAATAATACATTAACTACACTGAAGGGAAATACAGTAAAGGGTCAGTGTTATTAGAATAGCAGCGAAAATAAATTCTTATTTTTCTGATTAATTCTCTGTTATTTATTTAATCGAATGCATTAAACATTTTTGATTTTAAACAAAAAATTTCATTTGTACGGCCTATGTATTTTCGAAATAATTTAATGATCTAAATTTTCGATCAGTATGACAAAATTTGTTTGATACCATCTTGTATCTTCATTTTGAACAGAAGTGTTTTTCTATATGGTTCCTCCCAGTAAAAAAAATTAGAAGGACAAAAAGCAAAAATACGCTTGGAAGCAGTAATGTAAGGGAATAAATGATCAAATCTGCTTCCAAGTGGGAAAATCACATCTTCTGTTAGGAAAGCATACTTTATTTTTTTTCATAGGTGCTAAAATAAATGTGTGAAATTGTTGCCCCAGGATTGAAATTTTGTTGATTAACCGTTTATTGAATTTACAAAGGTTTAGTACATCATCGAAGACCAGAAAAGACATTTAACATGCTAGATTTAAGTACAAGGGATTGACAAATATATACGTCATATAAAATTTCTGTGATTCAAGATTTAACTCTTTGAGGTTTAGTGGTCACTTTACTAACCACCTTTTCTATAGTCCTTAAAACATAGTTTATTGGCATTTTGCTAAACAATTATATTTTTTGAAGTTATCGTTTATGTTGTTTTGCAAAACTTTGCCGTCTGGTTAGATTAATTTGAAAATATTGTAAACCGCAGATTTTTTAAGCATTCAATATAAAAAAGCACAGACTGTTTATTGTTCATCGAATTCAGTGTTACTTTGCTATTTCGTTTGTTTGGTAAGAAAATTTTGTCAAAAATATTCGATGTCATAGTTATTTTTAATGCCAACCGCCACGTTGGTTAGTAAACTAACCACCCTACTCCATAAAAAACTTGGAATGGGGTGGTTTTTTATGTTTTGATGTATATTTTCTTACTTTTATAATAAACTAAGAAGCGTGGCTGGAAGAGTTAAGCAATTAATTAACTTTTTTCAGGTATTCTGTACTTTTAAATGTCAGATTTTCGCAAGCCAACGCATTTCAACGAGATTATTCATGCAAAGTTTTGACGAATACATTCGCCTTAAACTATTTATGTGGTCGTATAATTTCGTATGAAAAGAATTCTAGTTCTAGTAGATATTCTTTTGAATCTATATATCGTTTTACCGGGCATTTTAAGCTTTTAAAGGGTTATTGTGTGTAATAAAGTGATTTTTCACACGATTTCAATTTCCAATTGTCCAATGAATGCCATCCTCAACTGTATTCTTTTTTCTATACATTTGAGAAAATATTTCCTTAATTTTTTTGGCTTCAAATTCAAATAATTTGTAGTACGAAATTTTTATATTTTTTTAATATTTTAATATTTTGTGTTTTTATTCAAACAGATATCTTGAGAAGAAACATAAATAAATATTACGAAATGAAGGCAGCAACAGAAAAAAAATTAAAATAAATTTGTCATTTGAAATATTAAAACAAAAAAAAAAATATATAAAAACCAAACAAATCGAAACAAAAAGATGTCTTAAATGAAAAATTTTTATAATTCTTATGATTTTATTTCAATTTAGAGGGTATTTCTTAATGACAAAAATAGCTGCTTCGTATTATTTTTTTTTTGTATTTCATGTTTTGTTAAATGTATTTATTTTTGTTGGTTTCTATTTTGATTTTTGTTGTTGTTGTTGTTGCTGTAGTTGGCTAATCTTTTGCGTCAATTGTTTTCAAATAAACTAAAATACTTTATTAACTTTTAACAATCAAAAATGTTTAATAATAAATAATATTGGAAAAACAATATAGATTAAGATATTTTAATAAAGAAAATCTTTAGCAATTTGTTTAAAAATTTGATAATTGATATGAAACAGTTAAAGAAAACATTTTTGAAACCCAGAATTTTTGTTTGTTTTGTTGTTATTACAATTCTTTATATAAAAAAGCTATGATTCACTATTTCAACAATTTAAATTGCATTTTTTCACATTGTTTTTTTCAACTTTTTGGTATTATGGTTGTCAAAATATTTTATATTTGCATTTGATTACACACAAAACTGACACGACATAATTTCCGCCTTGCATATAATAATATAAATTTTAGAATTTTTTTAATATTTTTTTGTTACTCAAGTATTTCGTATAATAATATTTGGAATAATAATTCTCTTTTCTAGATTTTATTTAATATCAAATTTTGCTAGTTTTTTTGTAAAAATTATTTTTTTTTTTTTTAAATTTTAATAAAACCGCAAAAATTTATATCGTTTACGAAGTTAGACACGTTTTACACAATACTAAAATAAAACCAAAAATATTTGTTTCTGTTTTCAAAATTTATAAATTGGCAAAATACAGCAGCAAGAACCAAAATTTACACTCTCAGCCAAGAAAATACATTGTTTTTATTTTTCTTTAATTCGAGCAAAATTGTTTTCATTTTCAAAAAAAGAAAATTCAAAAGCACAATGAGTGAGCTCTTCGAAAATTATCGAAAATAAACTCTTTAAAATCTCATGAGCTTCATTTATTTCATCACAGTAACATTTTAAAACAAATTGATTTGGGGAAAAATCTCTTTATAGGCAATATTTTCTTAAGAGCCTTGTTATTTATTTATTCTTTTGATTTATTAAGAGTTTGTTCATTTTAGATTTTCGATAACAAGGTCATGTTAGCTTGTTCAAAAACTGTGAGTATTTATTTTCATTTAAGAGTTTCAGCAGCAAAAGTTAAAGGTGAAAATTAATTTTAGAAACAAGAGCAAATAAATTTAAACATTCTTTAAAAAATGTTTTCTGTTAAAGTTCAACAAATTGTAAGTTTGTAAACAAATATTTAAGGGTTCCTTATTTTATATTATGTTATAATGTATTTGTTTAATCTTATTAAAAAAAAGTATGTACTGGGCTAAAATATTGTTGGTATCATGATTTCTTTATACTATTTGTAACACATCAAAATATGGATCACAGATCTAATAAAACGTATTCATAAACTCAACACACTTTTAAACTCCAATATAATCTACAATTTCGCTTTATTCTCTCCTTGGAACTAAACTATTTCAATGGTAGCAGATCAAGCTCTTATACATTTGAAGGATTCTTGAATGATACCAGATTTTTCGATTAATATATAAAGGTTTTCATCCTTTTTATTTAAACATAAAAAATATAAAATTTAGTCTCAGGAAAATTATTAGGCATTTCAAATTATTTGAAAATCTTTCACTTGCAGTAATCATTCGTTTTCGTAAATAAAAACTCTCTCATTTAATTGTTAACGTTTTTAAATTCACTACAAAACAATGACCTCTCAACCTCCCAGGAACTTCTCTCCAAAAGAAAATAAAATTCTAAAGCCATTATTACGTGCTGATTAATTGTAACATTAAGAAAATATTTGCCACAAGTTGTGTGCCTTTTTTGTTGTTATTTACTAAAATATAATTGCAAATTACAATCAAAACCAAACAAGTTCCCAACACACAAAGCATACAACGTAAACAAGTGCACGTGTTGCTGCAACAAAATCTATTTTCAGTTAATGGAGCAAAAAATACATTGTATTTGAATGAAACTTACATCCGGTTTATTGAACAAAAGAACTGCCTTGACCTGTTGCCTGGCCAATAAATTGAGAAATATGAATGCTCACACTTATAATTGGTTTTGAATGAAAAATGTGTGGCTTTTAAAAGAATTTGACGTTGATAATGGGTTAATATACAATATTTATTTAAAATACACTATATATCTATGTGTGTGTTGAAAAAAATCTGTTCAATGTATACAAGAAAATCTTTTGGCATAAAACACTTAATATCCCCGAATAAAACAGACGATTGTTTAGAAATGTTTTTTTAAATAATTTTCACAACTAAACAAATAAATTAGAAATTAGAAGCAGAGGCGTATTCAAAATTATAAAATTCTTTTTTTTTAAAAAAACCGAGACATTTAACATTCACAGGTTTGTGCAAATGAAACCGTTACTAATAATTGTATTGCGGATGATTTTGAAAAGAGAAGGTGGAGTTCTTATTAGTCATATGTATGTAGTATATCCAAAAATCTTTTCGAAGTACATATCTCTAATCCAGCTCAATTTTACCAAAGAAGAGATGGATTGGTACATCGTATCTAGTAGGATATTAAAGTTTTGAATACAATACGCAAAGTTTTTAAAAATATTTAATTCAAAACATTTTGGAACATTGTTGGTCTCCCCAGTACAAAATATGGACTTAGCTAGTTTGTACAATAAGCAAACGTTTAACAAAACAAATTTCTAACCGGAAAATCTCATCAAATTTAACATTATTATTGTTTTTCGCTGTCATAAGTACGTGTTTTCCAGGAATTTAAAAATAAAATTTTACTTTTTTATTGACATGGAAATTGAAAAAAGAAAATCAAATTTTTAACACATGTTGGTGATAAAAATTCCCCCCAAAAAAACAGAAAAAGAAACATTAACATTTTCTTAGAAATTCGTTAAGAAACAAGAACTGCAATCATCATTTGGACATGATTGATGAGTTTGTGTTGCGAGGCAAAAGTGCAACTTTTATGTATTTCAAAATTTATGATGAATTATAATGACACTTTTAATACCAACAATGCCGAACATCAACAAACAAAAAATGGTTACAATAATTTTGTTTTGAATAAATGCAAAACAACAATAAAATACATGCAATCGTTTAAGACAAAACGTAATTAACCTCAATTGGTTTTTTTTCAATTTTGTTTGAACACAAACATAATTGAGAATTTACAATGTAGGTAATAATTGAATGAATGAAATATAAATAATCTTAAGTATTTCCTATTTATATGAGTAAACATTTACTCAATTAATTTGTTTATACATGTAGAAATGTTTATTATTATATTAATCTTTCTCTTTTAATTTAATTTAAATATATTTTATTGCCGCCTAAAAGTAGACTTTAATTTTTGTTTCAATTTCTATTTGTTTGTAGAGATTTGCGTGTAAAGGTTAGTTATTGTTGGTTGGTGTAAATTTAAATAATATAAATAAATGTTTTATTATAAATTAAATATAAAGATGTTATATGAACAAAACTAATTTCATGTTCTCAGTGGAGTCTAACAAACAAGATGTTTTCTTCTTCTTAAAACTTTCTTTTATAAAATGATAAATCTGATTTTGAAAATAATGTTATTGGCCTGCGATGAGTATTTCGCCGTAAAATATGATGAGTTTAAATGAATATAAAGCCAATGTTTTGAAGAATATTGACAAATATAAAGAAATCGAATTGGAACATTGGAATAATATGTTTTTATCTACATCATTTGGTCTAACTAAATTTATTTTAAAATTCATTTCACTATTTAATTTAGCACCTATTTGAATAGCACTTTTAAGTGTCAATCACCAACCTTTGAAAATATAAAAAAATCTCTTAATATTCTATTTAAATTTTGAAAACATCATCAACTCAATTTTGTTTTTACTACCAGCATCAACGATGAAACAAACTTTTAGCACTATGTGTAAAACAAATATAAAATTTTTAGCCAAATAACAAAATCATCATAATTTTTCTCCTAAACGAAAATTATCATTTACAAAAACTATAAAATTAAAGAAAATATAACCACAATTATAGTTTTTCTAAATGACTAATCTCATGATTTTCACACAAAAACACACTCACATATACAAAAGAAAGATGAAAACAACTACATATATGTATATTGAAATAATATAATTTTGTAAAAACAGCAAATGATTGGGGATTTATAAATTGAATCCAAAAATGAACTTCGCTTTTTGCGTCTTTTAGTTTCAATTATTTACATTATTTTCAATTTTCTTTTAGGAAAAACAAAATGTAAAAAATTAAGCAAATAAAAGAAGGAAAAAAATCAAGTGTTTTGAAAATAAGCTGAAGCCAGAAATAAAAATTTAAAAGAAAAAAATAAAATGTTTACATTAACATTGCCTGCCGCCAGTGTGTTTTTCTTCAGTACAATTTTACAAAATTGGTCATAATAGTGGCTAAATTAGACACATGTGTCTAATTTAATGTACAAGGAATACTATTTTGGTTATTTTTGTAAAAATCATGTATGTTGCAGCTTTGTTGCAGAAATTGTGTTGTTGTGCTGTTGATGCGAAAATTAAAGCAAGTGGTTGGTTATTATGACTCAAAATGAGGAAAACCACACACAAAAAAAAATTAAAGAAAATTGAGGTAAATATAGAAATAAAAAACAATATTTTGTAAAAGAAATTTATTTTTATAATTAATTAAAATGAACCTAAATTATACGTCATGTTGTTCATTTTTTTTTGTACATGGTTGTTGTAAATTCAATATTAATCATACGGTTTGTTTAAGTGTTTCAACAGATAAAATTTTACTAAAATTTATGGTAAATTTCAATATTAATTTTGAAATTTTTATAAATTTTAAGACATGTGAGACATTTTCTTTCGTTTATTTTGAAATATTTTAAGTAATGTGAACCGAGGCGTATGTTTAATATTCATTTTGTAATTATAACAATCATACGTGGGGGTGGATAATTAAAATTATTATTAATCATGCGCCACGGTGGTGAACTTGTAAAAAATTTCAGCAGAAGCTTATTTTGTAAATTATTTTTGATGTATCAGAATGTAAAGTAATGTTAGTTATTATATTAATTAAAGTCATTGGCCCATAATCATAACATAACAAAATTATTGAAATATACATCTAATTTATCTCTGATATGTGCTGACTAGCTATGTGTAATTTTTAGTTAATTTAAGAGAGGAATAATATTTTAATTGATATTTATAGAAGTACTATTTAATTTGCGAAACAAAATTAAACTCTTTACAAAGGTGAGGGGTATATTGATTTTGTCATTCCGTTTGGAACACATCACAAATTGGTATATCTGGCTAGCTACATATGTCCGTCCGTTTGTCTGTTGAAAACACGGCGAAAGAAAGGAGCAAACTGCCTGAAATTGTTAATAAGATTTGTTTGGCATTGAAAATGGGCAATATCGGTTTATGATTTCACCTAATTCCAATACAAATGTGCCCAGGAATACTATTTAAGCAGTCATAAATATTGAATATTTGGCAATCTGATACAATTTTGCACAAATTAGTTCTAAGTACTCTGAAATTATACTGTAAAGTCTCCATACAATGAAATTGGACATAAACAAGCTTTTTATGAACCTAACTCTTTCTACCAACTTTTGTGAGGATCGGTCCTAACACCCATATAACCACTATATCAGAAAAATATTTTATTGTCAATAATTAATTTATATACAATTTAAATTAATCACTCTATGAAATTCTTTACAGTTTGGACCCATATAAGGCGAAAACTACATATTGATGGTGGATATACAATACTCGGCACAGCCAAATAGAACTTGTTAAATATTCACTGCAATACCATAACAGAACAGTTTTTTCCCCAACAAATTTAAATGAAATAATTGCAACGCAATTTGTTTTTATATTTTTCCACAAAAAAAAACCTATTTCCACAAATAGACATTAAAAGAATTAAAATTTATGTATTTCAAATACATTTTGGAATTTCACTCAGTAAATCCTAAAGTGCCGCAAATATAACGAAACAAAAACAATATTCAATCAGTTCAATGAACATTAAAATATTTGCATTTAACGCAGCTAGAAAAACCCTGGCAAAAATTAAGAAGAAAACATAATTAATAATTCAAAAAACGTTTATTAAAAAAAACTGATTTACTAAAATGGTGTTAATAATTATTATGATTTGCTATTAAACAAATAAATTGAATCATAACAATTATAAAATTAATATGAAAACATGACACAAATTGAAATAAATCACTCAAATCAAACTCCCCCAAAATACTCATCACACATAATTAAATATGCCAAGACGGTAGCCAAGAAGTTGTTAAACAAAAATAATAATAATAATAAAATTAAATTGAAATATAATTTCAACACCATCAGGTGTCGAGCACTAAAAGGTAAAGCTGAATAAATAAATTTTGCACAAAAGGTTCAAAAACCTTTTAATTAACTTCAGAATGCATTTCAAAATAATTGTTAATAGAAATGTTTTTAGTAAATTGTTTAAATTTATATACAAAAATTGTTAGAAAAAAACATGCATGCACCTTAATAGTTTGTTTAGTAGTAAAACAAGTTGCAAGTTGTTGCAGCCACAGCTAAGAAACAGGCACGCACACACACATACACAAAGAGCACAAGTTCAATCTAACGAATACAACAGAGAAAAAGCATTTGACACACAAGATGAACAATTTTGTATTTGAAAAATTTTCAAGAATCTACCTCAACAAAGTGGAGTCCTAGGGCGGATTTGGACATTTGATTGGTGGTCTTTGTATGATTCAAAATCATAGAATTGCTTTGTTGCAAAGGATGTTGTGTTTGTTGTGGTTGTTGCTGGTGTACTTGTGGCTGATGCGACACATGTTGCTGATACATTAAGGGTTGATGAAATACTTGCGTGGTGTTGCTGTTTATTTGTTGCTGAGATTGTTGTTGCTGAGATTGGTAGAAATTTAGAGCCGAAGCTGAAGCCGATTGCATTAATGGATTGTGTTTGGCTTGTTGTTGTTGTTGATGTTGCAATATAGGTATAAATTGTTGCTGATAACGATTAAACCCTGCACCACCAGCAGCAGCTGCAACATTTTGCTGTGTATTCTGTTGACTGGGTTTGTGTGGATAGAATTTTTGCTCCATTGATTTGTTGGTGTAGAAGGGATCAAATGTTTGCAAAATTTTACGTTCCTGTTGATGTTGTCTGACATGATGTTGCGGCATCATGTTGCCAAAGTTATTAACCATGTATTGGGGTTTGTTTTGTTGCTCCATTGTTGCAGGTGGTTGGCCCAAATGCATTTGCAAGGCAATGGGTTTTTGTACGGCCGAAAATGAGGCCGAATGGGTTAAAGAATTTTTCGTACGTGGCTGATAAACAAAAGCTGAAGGCTGCTGCTGTTGTTGTTGTCCCACCAAACACTGTTGCTGATTATTAAACAATTGTTGTTGTTGTTGCAGCTGCATTTGAAATTTATTCTCTTTATTGGGATTCTTTTGCAAAAAGTCCGGTTTAAATGTAGACAAATTGCTTTGTTGCTGCAAAGGTTGAAAATGTTGCATTTTCCTGGCCACATTGTTGACAGATCCCGATTGCTGCAATCTGGGTGGTTGCTGATAGTTGGGATCATTGGTATTACAAGCAAACGAGGTCCAATTTAAAAACGTTTTCTTTTGCTGTGGATAATTTGGCTGTACATTGGCCGCATTATTAGTTTCGGCAACATGTTGCTGAGGTATTGTTTGCATGACCTGTGGCCTTTGAAAACTCGCCATGGGTATTTGAGATGTCGAATTCGATTTGCCGATAGGATAACTTTTCTTTGTGGGAATTTGTGTTAAATTCGTAGTGGCCACCGGGATTTGCGATGAGTTCTTGTTAATGTTGCCGGATGTTGTTGCTGTTGTTGTTGATGTTAACGGTTGAGAGGTTAAAATATCACTAACCTTGTGGTTTGTTGTTGCTGTGCTTTGAAGATTCGACAACGAAGAGGTGATGTTATCATTATTTATTGGCTCTGGTTTAGTATTCACTTTTTCGCCATTTAAATTATGTGCTATTGTTGGTGATGACATCGCTGCAGATGTGCTGCTTGTTGTATTTGTCGTTGTTGTTAATGCTGACGTTGTGGCTGAGGCCGTTGTTGTTGTTGACAACGGTTTCTGTTGAGATTTTTTCATAATATCATTGAAACATTTTTCTATTTTGTTATCGGCGTCTTTTTGACGCTTTGACAATTCTAAATTGGCAGCACTTTGAGTTTTTGAGATCTTGTAATGTTGACCCACTCTTGGTAAATGTTCTCCTTGACCATCACCACCAATACAACTTACACCCTGTGCATTATGGGCATTTACAGCATGGGTTTTCTCTTGAGTGGCTGGTATATGAAAAGATGAGGTCAGTTTGGTTAATTGCGGCAAGTGGGTGGTGCAACAGTTTGTAACTGTAACACTACTCGTACTTATAGTACTATTACTTTTTTCCGATTTACGTTCTAACGATGGCGAGTCTATTATATTTGTCTTGGCCACATTGTTGTTGGCAACATTTATGTTTAGAGACTGCTTAAGTTTTTGTTTGTGTTTCTGTTCTTGCTGTTGATATTGTTGTTGTTGCTGTCTCAGCATCATGATTTCATCATTTAAAGCTGTGGTACCCTTCATTTCATTGGCATTTGATGTTGCTGCAACATTTGCCACCAAAGAAGTTGTCATTTGTACTGGTTGCTTTATGGGCTGTGATGATTCACTGGCGTGTGCTGCTAATTGCGTTGCCGTCTGCTGCTGCTGTTTACTGGCATAAAATGGACTATATTTAGGAGTTCCATAGACATTTGAACTTGAGAGACTTTTTAATAGACCTCTCAGTGGATTGACTGAAGATGTCTCATTCGTTTTCGGTGACGACGACGACGATGTCGTTGTGTCATAACATGACGCAGACATTGTCAATGAGTTGTTTATTAGAGGCTGATTAATTGGTTTTAATGAAGATCTATTAATAACATGATTGCCTTCATTCGAAGGTTTGGGATCGGGTGGCAATAGTATGGCACTATTTGAGGTACTGCGACTGAGAGAAGGCAAATGTTTCATATAACAAGGTATATGCGTTTTACTGGTAGATCTACGCAGATTACTGTTAAAGGGTGCATTTGTAGAGGAGTTGTTAAAGGGAGTTTGAGCCACTGCCTGAGGCACATGGGTCATTGAAACACTTTTATTTAGAGGTGTTAATGGGACGGCTGCCACTTTGAGAGGTACTTTACTAACAAAATTAGCAGAGTTTGTGGTTTCTGTAGCTTTAGGTGAGGATGGTTCATTACATATTAGTTTATAGAGATCTTCTTTGGTTACTGCCTGCCGTACTTTCATATCCAGATGAGAAAGTGAAGCATTTTTCTGCAACTTATTGGGTTGTTTGTGTAATTCTTTTTGAGCCGCTTCTGCCACAGTGGGATCAAATATGGCCAATTTTTTGGCCGTTTGAGCATCAACTTTTAAGGGAGCTCCCACCGTGGGATTACAAATTTTGTCAAAATTCCATAAGGTGCGTTTGGGTGTTTGTCGCTTTTGATTTTGTGCCAGATTGTCCGTCCAAAATTCATTTAGCATTTGCTTGTTTAAAGACATATTCGAGCCATTGAGTGAGGAATTCTTTTCCTCTGTCAAGGGCTGATGATTATCGTAATAGAGACTTCGCTGCAAAGCCGGTGAGGTCTGCTGCATTGATGAGCCTGTATATGGCATATTGGAACTTGAAATGCTCCTTTGCAATTTGGGTTTCTGTTGGAATATGGAGGGATATTGTATGCGATTTTGATTGGCCACATTGGAAGAAAGTTGAAAGTTAGTAGAAGATGACTTGCTCAGACCATTATTATTCGCCATAAGTTCCTGAGGTTGTAATATGTTTTTGGTTTGTCCCTCACCTAAGACACTTTGCTGAGAGTTCGATTTACTTAGAGGAGCCTGCCTCTTTTTGAGTTTATCATATAAATCCTCACACTCTTGAAATTCCTGGTGCAATTTCCGATCCAATTCACTGTAGTCGGGTAAACTTTTTAAGTATTTATTCATCATTTCAATTTCGGCATCATAAAACGAGGCATCCATCTTTGAGGAGGCCTGGACAGCAGCTGTTTTCTCCTCCAATTTCTTTTGCTGGGCTAATAACTTATCCAAATCGATTTTATTTATTTGATGACTTGGGTTCTCCGGCTGAGCTGTTTTGGGAGAGGAAGATATTTGAGCTTTTTGTGGTTTTGTGGCAGAGACTTCATTTAATAATCTATGGATATTGCTGCTCGATGATAGTTTCGGTGCCCTGGAAGGTAAGGGAGGTGGTGGCGGCGATGAAGAGGGTGATGATGTTGAGGAAGACAATGATAAGCTGGAGGCTGGACTTGAGGCTGCTGCAGCTGCCATCATTCTAGGTGGCACCGCCGGTATCGTTATAGGCGTAGTTGTATTGTTGCCCGCGGAGGTGGCATTGTAGGCCAAGGGATAATGTTTTCTGGGCAAAGGTGGTGTAGATTTTGGACTTACCGGTGGTAAACCTCTATTCTTGCGCAAAGCCAAGGGTGAGGAGATGGGTGATCTTAAGCCTGCTTTGGTTTCAGCTTTGCTGGAAGACATTACCGTGGCCATTTGGGGGTATACCATTTGATAGGGTTGCTGTTGATGCTGTTGATTGGCATCCCGCATTTGTTGCTGCTGTTGGGCCTGTGACTTTTGCATGTTTTGCATTAACGGTTGTTGTTGGTTCCTATATGTGACAAGATCTTCTACAGTTTCAGCATCTTTTTGCTGTAATTCACTTTGATTGTGGTTGATTTCTGTTTCAGTGGCAGCTTCTTCTGCCTCTATTGTTTGTGTTTTATTGTTATGGTCTTTTTGGTTGCCGCTGCTACTGCTGTTGGTGGTGGTTGTGTTGGAGTTTGTTTCGTTATCTGTGGCACTAGTATCATGTTTATTCATTGGCGTTTTAATATGTGATAATTATTTGAGTTTATAGTTTTGGTACACTTTTTCTTTAAGATTTATATGTTTTTAGGTTTGACCTTTTGGTTTTATATTATAGATTTCAGTCTGAGCTGTGGTGTTTTCAATAATTAAAATCTAAAATTTATAATACGCGATTGGTTATGGTACTAAACCGAGTTTTGTCCGGCTATGGTTATTTTAAAAATAATGTATCTCAAGCATTCGAATTGTGGAGATTCATTGAATGATTTGCAAACTAAAATTCTAACGTGTGTGGTTTTCATCTGGGAAAAAACATGACCCATAGTTACGCTCCACATTTAAATTGTTTGTTCTATCTCTTAACTTTGTCAGTTTCTTCAAAATTGTTTCTCCTACTGATATGCAACATTTTTCTTTAACATAGACAACAACAAAAACAACAATATTGATTGAACGTACAAAAAAATTATGATACACAATATAAATTTTCTTTTAACTTTAACAATAATGATGGCGACAATGACAAATGAAACACTTTCAGTGACACCAATTGACAAGGAAACCACATTGACATTTGAGACAGACGACTACCACGAAGAAGACATAGAATACGAACCCCAATTTTCATAAGATGCTCCGGTAGTTTGCTATTTTTGGGCACAATATACTTTTTGATTATAATAATTTTATCGCCTTCAATTTTCTGTATTGTGATGGGTACTCCAGGCATGGGACGTTGCGGCTTAGCGGGCACTTGAGGAACAGGATGTGGTACCCTGGGGGTTTGGGGACCTGTTAAAATGCCACCTGGATTTGGTTTAGCCGCTATGGTGGCAGACTTTTGAAGTGGTACGGGTTTGGGTTTAGGTTTTGAGGTCGTATTATGTTCAGACGGTTTGTAGTCTTTGCCGTCACTGCGTACAATTGAGAGATGATACAAGGGTTTATCATCATCCAGTATACTCTTTTGGGGCACTTGTTTTTTCTCCACCTTACGCAGTACTACGCCCAGCATGGGACCCTCGTTCTTCTTTACAGTTATATGGGTTCTGGGCGGTTCAACCTTTTTCAAATTTACCCCCAAATTCACACCTACCGCCGGTGGAGTCTTAGTGCGATGAACTTGCTTGCCCGTAGGTATCTCCCTATTTATAGTGTTGTCTTGAAGAATCTCTCTGTTCATTGTGTCTTTAACAATTTCTTGAATTTCTTCCTTAGTGTACACTTCATCTACTTTGGGATCGGTATGTAGAACTGGTTCAGGGGCCACCAATGGTGAGGGACCGGGAAATAGTGATGACAAACTGCTTTTACGTCTTTGCATATTAGGTGCCGAACTTGTTTTTGTCAATGGATATAAGGGTGGTGGTGTGGGAGGCAATACCACAGTGGCTGATGTGGAAACTTCACTAATAACACTAGAATTACTATTACGACGACTGGTATTTTTACTGGGATTTAGAGACACCGATACCGAAGAAACACCACCAGCTGCTGAGCTCACACTACTAATGCTGGATGAATGCAAACGATCGGGTGCAGCACTTCTCTCATGAAAAATACGCCGCTCATCTAGTAAAGAGTCCGAACGTCTTTCTCTTGTACTTTCACGATCTTTGCGTTGTTTTCTCATCAACTCAATTGAGTCCATAATAATATGACGCCTTTCACTTAATTCATTTATTGAGGTGTTTGAAGAAGAAGGCTGCAAGTAGTTTGTGGTGTCTTTGGGCGACATTGAATCATCTGAATGTTGCTGCAAAACAGAATTTGCCGAGGCTGTTAATTGATTATTCGAACGTCTGCTTTCATTAGAAATGTTGGAGTTTTTGGTAGCAGCACTATTAAGGGAGAGGAAATGGTCATCCATGCCTTCGTCTAGTATAGAGGGTAAAGATGTTATGCGGTCCCTGGGCGCTGGTGAAGAGGGCAATAGTTTCACCTTGGCATCTAGTTGGGCCTCACCAATACTGGGAGAACGAGAGGGTTGATAGGATTGCGTGGCACTTGAAGAATTGCTATCAGCATACTCCATTACAATTTCAGGAGCCTTTGGCATTATTTTACTATTTGTTGCTGAAGTTATTAATGGTGTTACTGGTGCTGAGGCTGTATAGTTTGCAGGTGTTTCATTATTGAAACTGAAACTGCTGCCGCTAGTTTTAGGCAAAGGTGTGGCCGGTGCACTGGCAACTTGGCCTGGTTCGCTGACTTTTGTTAGGGCGTTTTTAATTTCTAAAGCGGCTGCAGCACGTACAGCTGCCAACTCTGTAGCCGTCATTTGTTTAACACTCAAACGACGTTTTTCGTCGTAAATGTGTATTTGAGTGGTGCTGCCACTAGCGCTGCCGCCGTTACTGTTAGGCGTCGACCCAAGGTCAGGACAACCCATAGCGATCATTTCGCTTAATTCGTTGGTGGACATTTTTATTTTTTTTTTTTTTTTGTTAACTAATAAAACTTTATGTTTTCTGTGTTTTTCTTTCTTGCAAATAGTTGAAAAGAAAAATCTTATATTGGTTTTAAATTTTTTTGTACGTTCAAGGTTTTCTTTTTGAAATTATCAATAAAGTTGATTTATATTTGTTAGAAAATTTAAGAATTTTAAATGTTGTAGGTTGTTTGTTGGCTGTTTATTATTGAAGTTAAATCATGTAGTATTGTTTTCATTTATTAATAATTATTTTAAACTTATATTTAATTTTTTTTTCTTCAAAATCAATTGATTATTCAATCACTTGGCAATTTTTTGTTCATGATATTTGTTAATTTATTTATTTTCTTTTTTCCTTGCAATGCGTTTGCTTTTCTTTACAGTTTTTGATAAACTAAAGGTGTTTCTTAATGAGTTTTCTTAAAAATAATTTTTGTTGATTAAGTTTTTTTTTCGCAAAAAAGATTTATCTAAAAATTATCTACGCATGACAGACGTTTGCTAAGTTTTTTCTTTAGATTTTTTTTTTGCTTGTCAAGTAATTCAATGTCAATGTTTTTTAAAAATTTTCGCTGTTACTTTTTTTTTAGCTTTGAACATTTCTTTTTCGATTTTTTTTTTCTTGGCAAAAGATCATTTCGATCGGTTTAGTTTTCGTTGTTGTCGTTAATGTTATTAATTTGTTATATGTAAATACTAGATTTATATCTTTTGAATACATATTTCTAAGCGATTTGTTGAAATCTTTTTGGCTTTACTAAATAGGGCGCCATTATTAATTAGAGTCTATGCTAGTATGTAAATAAAATCGATTCAAAAAATCTCTAAAGATAAAGGCCGCAAGTCAAAAAGAAATTAATGACAACAATGTAGTTTGATTTATAAAGAAATTGGGGTAAACAACTTGTTTACTTGCAATATGTTGCTGAAACAAATGTTGCAAATGGAATGTATACATAGATAATACTGTGTTGCTAAGATTAAGAATTTATTAAACTTGAATTTAGCCTGCAACGTTTAAATATATTAAAAATGTGGCCTTATTTAACTAAAAATAACTGAAAAATCACTTAAACATTCTTCAAAAAAAATTGGCTTCTAATTTCCTTTTAAACAATGTTGCAAATTAAGTGGGCTAAAATCTAACAATTTATTGAAATTTGTGTAGTTTCTTTTAAAATAAACTTTTTTCTAAAGAAAAACAAATGCAATTGCTTTCATATTAAATCAAATCTGTACAGCTGTTTCTTTGAACAAGAAAAATACAGCTGGAATTTAATTTTTTTGCCAAGATGCAGAACAAAAATATCAATAATTTTATGAAGATCATAAACATTTTTTCCTCAAAATATATATAAATGAAAACAGCACATAAAAATAAATAATAAATAAAAAAAATAATAAACACACGATGGGAAAAAACTTTTTGTTTTGAACGTCACTCTTTTAAAACACAAAAAAAAATAAAATGTTTCTATTTTTTCGCTTTTCTTGAATTCAAAAAAATGTTTGTTGAAAAATACACGAACAAAAAAATCAACAGGCGGTGATAGATTTTGCGAAATTTTGTGTTATTTTTAAAATTTAAAATATGCGGTATTTTAATGCACATCTTTTTTCTATAAATTTAGTAAATTTGTTTTAACATTTTCAAATTATTTCATTTAGGCACAAGAAAAATCATATTTTTATAAACTTTTTAATTGGAGCAAATATTACTATTTTAATATATTTGAATAAATGCAATTGGAAATAAAATTTTAGCAATTTTTTGGTAAGAAACTCAAGCAAAATTTTGTTAATGATATGATTTTACTGATTATGAATACTTTGTAATGACTACTAGTTCCACAACTAGTTTGGAATTGTATGCATGCATTCTTAATTTTATCGAAAATATTTTGTAAGCTGTTATAAAAGCTTAATAAAAAACACAATTTGAAAGCAGTTAGTGTGTGGTTTAAATAAAAAACAGGACATTGTTATCCATAAAAACGAACCACATTCAATTTACTAGCACGTTCTGAACGAAGTTACCTAAGCATACAAAAATAAAGTAGGAAAACCCTTATTTTGTAAGAGGGTTACTAAGGTAACAAGTATCACTTCACAAAATTCGATCCATTATTAATCTATGTACCTAAAATGATAACATCTTCATCTTTAAGAAAATTTAATGAAACGTTTACATCTGAGAAATTCTTTGAGTACAAATCATTTTCAATTTGGAATCAAAATTCTGCGATTGCAAGGACGCAGGATGGTAAAAAAAAGCTAACATATTTTTTTATATTTCTGTCAAAACTTGTGATATACAGATATGTGATCGAATTCGATCGCTCAAATTGTTCATTTACACTAATACGATAGATTAGTCAACAAATGTGATAAAAATTAATGAATTCAGATTCGATTTATTTTGTTTCTTTTAAAAATTTAATTCCGAAAAAACCGAAACTGAACAATTTTCGAATTTCAGTTTTATATCTTTCTTGTACCTTTACATTGACCAGAATAATGTTTTTTGAGGAAACTGCTTTTGCGAATGGCAATTATCTAGAAAATTTACCTGGGAATTGTGTAATTTCAAAATTAAATAGTCTATGGTTTCTTTCTTTGATATTCCGCAAAATTTTGTCCGATTAATGGCGAAACCCTTAATCAAATATTGGGTCGGTCTCTAACTGCAATGTTTTATTCTTTAAACGTTAGCTTTTTTCGAGCTTGATGACGATTTTTGATGTCGACCTAGCCATAATTCCAGGATCTTATTTTAGGAGCAAAACTTTTTTAAAAGATATTTTGTCTGCAATACAACAATACTCTGGCTTATTAAAGTGCTTTTATTTGTGACAAATATTTAAGCCATTTGACCATACAAGGTAAGATTGTATGGGTGAACTGTGAAAATCAGCTACAACCTTCTCGATTTAAAGTAATTTTAAATATTTTTAATGTCAAAAATGAACTATTAACTTAAAGAGAAATTTAAACAATTTAATCTGACAGCTATGTAAATAAGTTCCTTCGCTTTCGTATAAAATGCGATCATATGTAAGTGTGAGCACACGAATAACGAAAGATCCTTTGACTAGGTTTTGTCGGGCACTGGTTTTAAGACATTTAAATCATTGTATCAATTTCATAATTTTGCGTTTAAAACAATTTTAATAGTTATTTGCTTTAGAATTTGGATAACATACGCAGAGAAAAAATATAGTTTTACATGTAACAATTTCTTAATTTTTACTAGATTCTTAACAATATTAACCATTTCAACATTTTTAAAAGTTTCTTAACAATATTATGGTCACTGTAATTATGTAAATGATTGCGGTATAATATGTTTAGTTACCATTCACATCAGTTTAAAATGATTCATCATGAACATGATTGCCATAAACATATATTTATTTACTACAATCATATATATGATTGCTAAATTGCTGTGAATGGTGGTTACCGCAATCCTATACATAATTACAGTGATCATAATATTTTTATGAAACTTGGAAAAATGTGAACTTGTTATGGTTACCGCAATCATATACATAATTGCAGTCACCATAATCTAGTTAATATTGAAATGTTTATGGTAAACATGTACAACTATATTTTCTCTCTGGTTGTAGTTGCAGTCTCAAGAACTAGTTGTGGAACTGTTTATTTAGTTTATTACTGCTATAATTTCAAATTAGTTTTAACTGACACCGATTTTCCTTCACTTGAAAATATTTTTAAAATTTTCTTTATTTACGAATTAAGTAAGTTTATAATTTGAATTTATATTATGTATTTGATTTTTTCTTGTAATAATTTGAATGATTTATTGAAAATTTTTCAAATGACCTTTTGTTTTGTATGTTCGAAAGCGCATGTATGTTTTTTTTAATTGCTTGGATTTTATTTAAATAGTTTTTCTAATATTTAAAATTTTGTAATAAAAATTAATTCCAAAATTTATTCAAATATTGTTATTTTTCGATTTTATTATTTTCGAAATTACTTGTTTTGGTCGTAATACAATTGTTTTTTTTTATAAAATTCACTTGTTTATTTTGCTCAAGTTTTGTTGTTGTTGTCGTTGTTGTGGGTTTAAAAATAGTTTTGTATATAAATTAAAAATAACTTTGGATCATGATCACCATGATGATTTTTATGCGAAGAGCAACTTCATTATCACTGAGATGATTATTAAGCACTACAAACATTATTATTTGAGTTTCCCAATGCTCAGGAAGATGTTTATGTTATTATTTTTTATTTTCTTTTTTGCTCTCCAACCAAGTTTAGTTGTAGTTTTTTCTTTTTATATACAATTTATATAAATATATTCCAGAAATCACACACAATAATACATTATCTTCATAATAATTTGATTGGGAAATTTGTTGATTTTTTTGAACTCTTCTTTAGTTAATAAAACAAAAATAATTTGCTTTCATATGAGAATTTTATTTAGTTTAGACAATTTTGTTTGGTTTATTTAGGTTTTTTTTATATAAATTATTTATTTTTTTTATAGTACGGTAGGGGGCGACTATTTGGCAACACTTTTTTCTTTTAGTTTTATTTTTTTTAACGAAAACGAAACAAAATAAATACGTAGATCTTGAGATCTAGTACAAGAAAAAATATGTTTTTTATTCTAATTTCTTTTTTTTCTTTTCTTTTCATTAAGTTATTTCTTAAGACACTTTAGTACAATATTATTTTTTATTTCACTCTGGGGTTGGCAAAAAACTAATATAACGTAAAAAAAGATTGAAATTGTTTGAAAATTTACTTTGTCGTTTCGTTTTTTATTTATTTCAAAATCCCAACAACAAAAATAGTTGTTTTGTTTTTGTGTGTTGTTGTTGTTTTTGTTGTATTTAAAATAAATTTTCTGGGTTATATCACCACTTATTTAAGTAACCAAAGAATGAATATACGAAATTTGTATATAGCTACGACACGAACGAACGGAACGGAAAAAATTTAAAAATCATATAAAACAAGAAAATAAAACTCAAATAAATTTTTCCATAACATGAACAAAATTTAACATAAAAATCTGTTTTATACAAAACATGTTTCCACTTATTATTTTGTTTTTTTTTTAATTTTCAAATACACCTGCACAAGATTTATGTCTTAAAATTTTCTTTATGTTGTTTAAATTAAGAACACACAATTTCGCAACATCTGCCGCCCAATTTTGAAATACAAATAGTCCAAAATTGTTATTTAGTACTCGAGTATCACTTTATTTCAACAAACATTTAATTAGAAAAACCGGACATTATTTTTATAAACTTGTAAATTATTAAATAATTCGTCTGAAAAAAGAAACTATAAACATTATGCCATTATTTCAACACCGAATGCTTGAGTTTATTTTTAAAATAAACCATATTAAAAAAACTGTTTTTTTCATTATATTTTTTTTTCCAAATTTCACACGTCGGAAGCAGATATAGAAGGAACCAAAAGTAAAATAAAACTAAATATTGAAATTTGTAAAAACACACACCACTTGAGTTTAAAGGCCACCGCGCTCGACAGACACAACCGTCTAATGAAGATTTTAATCTTCGTCTGATTTAAGATTTTCGAAAATGAAAATTTTTATAAAGGTGTAAATAAACTACACACAGAACACAGGCAAAACTGAAAACAACCTCATCAACTAAAATACTCAACTTTCTTTTCGTTTCTGCTCTTCGAAAAAATCGTGGAAAAATCGAAAACGAACATGAAGAAAATTGCAAGAAAAATACAAAATTATTTCGAATAGAATTTTTGTATTTTTTTATAAACAAAACATTGAAAACTAACTATATACACGACAAGAGATTTTGTACAAAAACACACAGAGTAGAGTGAGTGGTGGTGCCACCAACATCATCACAGACAGCATTTTCAAAATATTTAATTTTAAAAAGAAATAATAAAAATTAAAAACATGCGCGCGCATCTAAATTCATTCACATATAGCACATTTACAAGTTCAATTTGACACATGACAGTTTGTTTGTGTGGCTGGCTGGCTGGCTTTATAACCATTTTCAAAACTCTGACGTCACAATAAGAGTTCTCTGTTCTTCCTGCTATTCTCTCTGTCACTCGAAGGGAACAAATTGTGTATTGTTTGTTTTGAAATTTTGCATATTTTTTTTTTTTGATTTTCAAAATAGTTCATAAATAAAAATAGTGATGCTAAGTTAGTGATTTCTTGTATAGCTTTTAAACACTATATATTCTTAAATCATAAGATTCTAATTTTAAGCTAATGTCAAAGTTAAATCCCTTTATATTGTATAATTTCTAAATAAACTAAACATTTTTAATAACGCTTTGGCTAACTTATGCAGGTTTCTGGAAAGAAATCTCCATAGAATCCAAATTGTCACTTTGAAATATTTCAAAAATAAAAATGTTCCAATTGATATTCTTAAAATACATTAAAATTCAATGTGTTTTCCTTAGAATCGAAGAATCGCCAGCATCCAGAGATAATAATTAAGTTTCAATGGAGACTTCATCTCTCATCATCAACCTCCTGCTAAACTTCTGACTAAATGCATTTTAAATTAAATTCGGCTTTTCAAATGATTCAACTGCATAATAATTTTAAAAATGTAATGTAATTTCATAAACATTAGCATTTTTACAGAAACTTTTGACATCACTGAAAAAAGCGGAGCATGAATTTATTAAGGAAAAAGAGTAGAAATAGAAACTCTTTGCATAAAGAAATTGTTAAATATTTAAGAGAATGAAAATTTTGAGAAATAATATAAATGTTAAATGCTAAAGTCTGCTATAAAAGCTTTTGCTTTGTAAACTTTTTAGTTTTTTTAGAACTTTTTAGATTTGGAAGATTTAAAAAATATTAAACACCCTGTGTCTGGGATAGAAAAACTTTGGTATAGTGTTCTTTTGTTGAAAGAAAAATAAATCTTACAAATGCACTCACAAAAAAAAATAAAAAAAAATCTGAAATAAAATCAATCAGATCTCCAAACACTAGGTTAGGTTGTGAACAATGGGGTACAAAGTAAACCTCAAGGAGGAGAACATTAGCATCCACTTTGATTCATCCTTCAGAAAATTACGAAAATAAAAGGAATAGGCCAATAGGTCTGAAAATTGTATGAAATTATAAAACTTCTGATATTATGAGTCACACATGGCAAATATTTGACAAAAAATAAGAAGCCTCAAAATAAATATTTGAATTATTTTATTTATTTCAAAAACTTATGATTATTCAAAACAAATATTTAGTTTTATTTTATTTGATGCTGTTTGATCTTACAAAACACTAGTAAGAGTAAACAACGCCAAACAAATTTGTGCTAAAAAAATGGTTACGTTTTTACGTTAACTATTCTACATCCTAAACAAGTAGGAAAGTATAATCGGTCAAGCCCGACCATATGATACCCTACACCAATCGCTATAAAATTAAGTGACATGACTTCTGTATATATAAAACCTATTTGTGTTGAATTTTATTTGAATACCAATTTTTTTAAGAAATCTATACTCATTAAAATGATTTTCGGAAGTGGGCTTTATATGGGAGAAATGACGAATTATGGACCAATCGTTATAAAATTTAGTGACATGACTTTTGTATATAAATAAATTATTTGTATTGAATTTTATTTGAATACCCACATTTTTAAGAGATTTATGCTAGTTAAAGTGATTTTCGGAAGTGGACCCATATGGTAGCTATGAATAATTGTGGACCGATCATCACAAAATTTGGTGAGGCGAGTTCGGCTTATATAAAACTTATTTCTGCTAAATTTGGTTTGGATATCTATATAAGATAGAGATTTATGAGAGCTTAACTATTTTAAGATAGGGCAATCGTATGGGGGCTAGGAGAAATAATGGACCGATTGTAGCCAAATTCAATAGGCTTCGTCCTTGGGGGAATGGAAGAGCTTGAACCATATATTGTTCAATTATCTTTGAAATTTCGACTCAGAAAGTGATCCTGAGCAGATTGGTATACTTTAAGGTGGGTATTTGGACAATATTTTTGCACGTTACAAACATCAGTACTAACCCAATATACCCTCACCACTATGATGGTGTCGAGTGACGATTAGTTGGTTATAGATTTTATCAAATAGTAACCGTTAAACACCTCACTTCCAAATCCAGTTTCGAACATTGTTTTTGAAAGTTTGTCGCCGACGTTAACCCACTAAGAGGGAATGGTCAAGTCTGACCGACCGACTATACTTTTTACATGTTTTTTTATTTTTAATTTAAATCTGAAATATTCAAAAATTTTACCTTTATGCTGTAAGAGTTGAAGATCCCCGTTTTCAACCGATTAACCTTTTTTTGGAAAATACTTTCTGCAAAAAGATCTCTACAACCACCAAGTTTTTCTAATACAAAATTGAGTAAAATTTAATTTAACATAAAATTAAAATTTTATGAAATTTATATAAATAAATAAAGATATTTTTCTAATTTTGTCGAAATTATTAATCATTACCCTTGGTTTAGAAACAAAATAGTTACACTTTGAACTTTGAGTTTTTTAATCGTGCCGCAGAAATTGTGTTTATACTGTGATGATAAAACCACAACAATTGACTCATAGTGATAATCGAGTACTCAGTACCTCTTAAATGATGAACAAAGAATAATGTCAGAAAATGGTGATGCCATAGTTTTCAAAACACTTTCGATGATACATACATATTTATTTTGTTAATTCCGTTTTGTTCTTATTTAATAAAAAGTTTTATGTAAATTGTTATTTTAGTAAAAATAAAAACAAACGAAAATTACAAAGAAATATAATTACTAATTAAATTTTAGTAAAACTTAAATGTTTAACAATTCTAATAAAAAAAATCCAGTTAGTTAATCACATAAACAGCATTAAAATTTCTGTAAAAAATACATTCGAGTTTATAATAACACTTATTTCATTCAACTCACTAAATAGGCATTATCGAGTTTAACAAAATACTCATCCTGCAGCCAATTGCCCACATAACGTTCAAATTGCAATTCACATGCTAAAACTAAATCCAACAGATTGCGTTGTCTACGGGAGGGGTATCTGTGCCAGGGCTTAACCGAATATTCTTCTTCCTCATCGTCATCATCTACTTCTTTAACAATTGATAAATTAGGCGTTTCAATGACCATAGAATGCGGCTGAGGTGGCGGTAGTTTTGTTAGAGCTATTTTTTGCACGTGTATAATCGGCACATTTGAAGTGGTGGCATATTGTATAGCTCTATGCTGGGCGGCAATAATGCCTTCTAATTCATGAAAGAAATCTATTTTGTACAATAAAACTAAGAACGCGCACACAAAAAAAAAAAAACAACACAAAGTGGTAAAAAACTAAATTGAACTAAAGAGGAACAATACAATTAAATTGATATGTTTAATAGATAAAGATATTTAAATAAATGAGTAAAACAGATAAAGACACATATTCTCAGTGTTTGACAACAGTAACTGCAATTAACAGTAAACAAAATTGTTGCCATTAAATAATAAAATGATAAAACAATTAGTCAAGACTCAAACCCAAACAAATGATCATGCTCTCTCTCTCTTTAATTAAATTTCAAATTTAAATTATAACGTCTGTTCTATTTCAACTCACTAAATAATCAGCATCATGATCATGAAAATACTCTTCTAATAGCCAATCTTCATCAATATATTGTTTGTACAGCACCGAGGTCTGATACACTAAATCATCCATATAATCCAGTTTCTTGGGAGGCGGCAACTCACGCATTTTAAAGTAACACGGCACTTTGTTATTTTCGAAATTATCGAAAGTCAATTGAGATTTTTCCAAATAACGTTTAAATAATAACATTTTAGGGAATTAAATTTTACAAATTTCTATGCGATGAGAATGCGTTGTCTGTCACTCTTTGCTATAAATCAACTAAATTGTAGTAAAATTTTGTTTGAAATTTTTGGGGGAAATAATGCTAGACAACTAATGATTTTATCATTTGTTTATTTTATTACGATTTTTTACAAAAATTTTAAACAACAAAACAGCAGCAAATTTTATAATCACATGCATAGTTTTTGTTTATACTGCAGCTGAGATGAGTAATTTTATTTAGTGTAATTGTTAAGGGTGATTGAGGAGCGGAGGTGTTTGTGTAGCAAGGAGGAGGAATGAGAATTCGTATCCATCAAATAGTCAAGTTCAATGTTGCTTAATTGAAGGTGTTGAGGTTAAAAATAGTTCAATTAAATACTAAATTTAAAATAGATTTATTGTGAGGACGATAATTTATTAGATAAATAAAAAAAAGTATCTTAAAATAAGTGAATTCTTTTTAAATAAGATGTCAATTTAATGCACACAAAATATGCCTAAAGAATACCAATAGAAAATTTCACATAAAAAAATAATCATATGTCATTCTCCTGTCATGTCATATAAATGTCAGCAGTACAAATGAAATGTCAATTTACAGAAATGTTTCATGATTGCGGACATTTGAACAAATCTATGAGAAAATAGTTTGTTTCAGTGAGGACTTCTTTATTTCCGATTATAACTAACTATGATTTAGCTAAGAATCATAATTCGTATGCTGAACTTATTTCAAATTTAAAAACCAAACATTTTTAAAAAAGCTTTTCCCTATTTGGATTTAGTTCTCAATAAATTAAAAAACAAATTGCAGAAATCATAGCTGTAAATTGTGAATATTTTTATTCAAAATATTTCCAAAAACTTAATTATTTTTGAATTTTAGTTATATTTGAAAAAATAAATTTATATTGAAATCATTCTATATTATTCAAAATAGGATACTAATTAATATATATCTATTTAGAATATAAAGCAATAAATATTATTTGATTTAAATAGAATACGATATTAAATATATTATACTGAAAAGTTTTGAATAAACATTCATAAAATTATACTAATATTATTTGTATTTTAGTAACAATAAGTTGTATTTTATTCAATATATAATGAATAGATTTTAAAATATTTTAATCAATATCAAAACATGTAATTATTTTCAAATTATATTTTTATAGTAAAAATAAAATATTAATTTAGTTTATTCAACTAGTTATAAATGAAATATTATTTTATTTATTCGAAAATTTGTTGATCGATTTTATTCAAAGCAATTTTCTTTGAATAATTTTATTTCTCCAAAAAAAAAGAAAAATATTTAAATATTCAACAAAAAAATTTAGAATACTTTTATTCATAGAAATTTTCTTTGAATAATTTTATTTGTGAAAATAAAGTCAAATATTTTAACAACTAATTTTTGAACAGTTTTATAAAAAAAAATTTTTGTGTGTGAAAATGAACTCGGACGATGAAGATTTTTCATCCGATGATTATGAAAAAGATCCTTCGTTTTCTATGAAAAACCAAAAACAATGCTCAAAAATAATTCAACGATAAATAGCCCTAGGAGGAATGCCATGTCAGACGATCATTTTGAACAACTAGTTCCTTTAAAAACAGTTTTCAAAAATAATTCATGAATTTTGTTCTTCACAATTTAAATTAATAATAAACCTCCAATTGAAACCATAAATCTGTGTTCATATTCTAGTGATAATCAATGATTAAGTAGTAGTTTTTAAAAATAGAATATTAGATATCATAGAATTAGGGTCTGAAAAAATGTGTAATTCGTTTTGAAAATAACTTTTTCAACTCAGAATGCAATCAGAAGACATTTTACATCAACATTATTGTGAAATAAAAATATTCTTTAACATTTATTAGAATTATTTCTATTCAGTAATTTTTGGAAAAATAAATTTATTTGTTTCAAATTTGTGAGAAATAAAAATATTTCTAAAGTTTTATTAGAATTATTTCTATTCAATCATTTTTTGTTTGAATAATTTAAGTTTTTTGTGTTTTGTTTGAATAAATATTCCAAAGAAATTAGTTGATTTTTTTGTATCTAAATGAAATAAATTTAAATTTTATTCAACTTTGTTTTATTTGAATATATAAAATTTTACTATTTTCTAAAAAAAATTCAATATAATTTAATTAAACTAATATAAAATGATTATATTTATAATTTATTTGGTTTTAAAAGATATAAATATGGATAAATTTAACTGTAAATATTATTAATAAATTAGACAAATACTTTATTTAACTAATAAATAATTTGGAAAATAAATATTTATAATTGGAAACAAAAACTAAAATAATATAAAAAATATTTATATTTAGTATTTTATTCACAAGTTACAGCTATGGCAGAAATGTATAAGTAGTTTTAAGCTGTTGTTGGTTTTAAAGTCAAGATTTCTTTCAAAATTTTAAAAAAAGCTTTAAACTTTTGATACATCTTAATTAATGACCAGACGTAATTGTCTAAACTTAAGTAATGAGAATGTATTTTGATATTGTAACTCCCGTAAAAAAAACTTTATGCTTTTAGTCATCTTAGAATGAGAATTCAAGCTTTACTTGTTTTACAAAAAAAGCTTAAAAGCTTATATATCAACCTTAATAAAGGGCAATTCATTATATAAAGAGCTTTTATTAAACTATTTTAAATTTTGTAAAAACAACAATTTATAGTTGCACAGACAAGTTGAAAAGCTCGTGTTAACTTTTGGCTAAAGCTCTTAGTAAAATTTTAAAACTGCTTAAGTAATTTTATAAAACCAGAATCTCAAATATATAACGTGTTGCAGAATTATCATGAAAGCTTTAAGCTTTTTTTGAATGTAAAAAAATATCTCGTAAACTAAATATTAAAAGTTTTGCACAAATCACTCAAAAGCATTAAGCTTTTTTGGACCTAAATAAAAACGGGGGTACTTTAAAACAAATAGGAATTTAAAAAATATATAAGCAGCTTTTAGCCATCAAAGAATAAACTTTCCAGTATTAATTTTTTTAACAAAATAATAAAAGCTTTAAGCTCTTTAAATGAGCTTTAATCTTTTGTAAACGTACAAAACGAAATTGACCTTAAATAATAATTTATTATGGGTTTTTAAAACAGCTCTATGTTATTTTTTATATAAAAAAAAAATAAAATATTTATAAAATTATGCATTTTCTCTTTAAAGAATATTAAATTAACTACAAAGTTTTTTCTTTATGTTAAAATTAGATTGAAACTGATTCAAGAAAAATAATTGTTACTAATAAATTACGTTAAATTTTTTGTTATTTTAGTTTTTCAAAAATTCAAAAGAATTTCAAAGAAAAGAGAAACCTAACACAAGAACCTGTATATAAAATGAAAAGTTTTTACCTTAGAATGTGATCTCCTGTTATTACGTCCACTATCACGTTCATCCTTGGGACGGTCACGATGACGGCGACGAGAACTTGAATGGGAGGCATCATCTCTGTAACGATATTTATGGGCACGACGGCCCGATGTAGGAGACTTACGGTGTGAACGTTTTGAACGCTCTTTGCGGCGTCGTGATGAACTGTCAAAGCTGAAAATAGAGGGAATTTTAAAGGTTAGTGACTGCATATAATAAAAATTATATTTTATATTTATTTTGAGTAAATGGCTCAATATACAGAGACCTAAATGTAGCCGGCCCACCACTTTGATAAGATAACACAACTTGGTTTGTTTTGATTTTATATGTTTTTTTTTTTTTGGTTTTGCTGGTTTCTCTTCTTTTCTCTTTCTTTAATAAGATTTCTCTCAAATATTTGTTTAAATTGTTTATTTATTTATATTTTTTTAGACAAATTATTCACCGTAAAATGTATTTGTTTTGAAAACAATTTAAAATATTTATTTTTGAATAAATTGACGTTAGATTTTTGAAAACAAATTCAAAAAGCTTTCTTGGATTAAATAAATACGAAGTAAAAAAACACTTGGAGAAAAAACTCCTTTAAATTAATTTATAAAATAAACATACTTTAATAGTCTAATTTTCAAAGCCAAATCACTAAAATTTTTGCCCAGCATTAAAGAATATTTAAAACACATTTTATTTTCCTTGCAGCCTAAATTCCACTTGAATATTAGATATTTTGAAAATTTTTATTATTTTTTTTTTTTAATTTTCTCAAATATTTTAATTTTTGCCTTCAATTGTTTTTAAAAGCTTAAATACTACTAAGAATAAAATTATGTTCTTTTGATGGCTTATGCCACCCAACCAACCAACCAATCTATCTATCTGTCCATTCAAATATTCATCCTTCTCTCTCTTCCTCTTCAGCAATCTGTCCCAGATTGTGTTGTTTGTATTTTTGTTTTTAATTTTTCAATTGCAATTATTATTTTAGCTAAAAAGCAAAACAAAAACATAAAGAAAATTTTAAATTTATTTAATAAATTCTGCAATTAAATTATCTATCTTTGGTTGAATGTGTCTCAGTGACGTTTTCATTCAATAGGTCAGCACCAGCCAGTTGTTAGAGATATACAGACACAAAATATGTTTTTTTGTATATAAATTGCATTGATAAATACACAAATTTATGATGGGAATAAAAATGACGGGGATAAAGAAGAACAAATAATGTTGATTCAATAATTTTTTTTAATTTTCTTACATGATACAGAGAATAAAGAAACGTAGCCTAACTATTGCTTGACTAGTTTCGCAACATGTTGCTAAAATATAAAGAAATACACAATCCCCGAAATATATTTTCATTCAAATAGGAATTATACTATGCAGAGACCAAATAAAAAAAACATGAAAAGGTTAAGGAAATTGTTGTTCAACATTACGAACACTTTTTGGTAGTTAAAAAAAAATGTTGCTGAACCAAAAATAAGTATCAAAATCTTTCAAAATTAGATAATAAAAGTTGAAGAAAATATATGAAATTGTCAAAATTTTTCTATAAAAACTAGTAAGAAATTGTTAACTAATCATTGAGATAACTGTTGTTACATTGGCAACATATTACTTAGAGTCATATGTTGCAGAATCTATTTCATCAACCAACATCTTTCAAAGACAACATAGGTTTAAAAACTTTGGCAATTTATCTCTTAGTTTAGCAACATGTTGCTGAAACAAAAAAGTTGCGAAATCTTTCAAAACTACACAGAAAAAGTTTTGTTAGTCTAGCAACATGTTTCTTTAATAAAGAAATGTACAGAAAACTTTCGAAATTAGACAGCAAAACTATGTAAGCAGAATGTTTTAATTAGCAAATATCATTTTTTAGTTTAGCAACTGTACTAGAAATGTAATGCAAATAAAATGTTGCTTAACATTAGCAACATTTTAGGACAATTGCAACATGTTGCTGAAAGAAAACTAACTATTGGAATGCTTACAAAAGAAATTGGCAAGTTTTAAATAAAATTTGTGTGAAATTAGTTTAGCAACATGTTGCTAAATATATTTTTAATGTTACTTAAATGACTATTAAACTCAGTCAATGATTTTAAATTGATCATTATAAATAAGGAGCTATTTTGAACAATCTAAACCATATATCATTAATGGTTTTTTACAACACTTAAACTTCAGGCGAAATAAAATAATTAAGCCTTTAGCTAATATTTGAAATTTGATATCTAAAAATAATAGTTTGTTAAAACATGTTATAAAAAAACAAATTAAAACCTAAAAGACCTTAGGTGTTAAATAGCTTTAAAAATAAAAAAAAATAAAATATTAAAAACAGGTGGCGTCTAGTTAAAAAAAAAGTAATTTATCAAATTACAAACGAAGGTTTCCAATTGTAAATGCAGCTGATTTATACGAAATAGAAATCAATTTTAAATATAAATCTCATTGAACACTTATTAACTGCAACCAAATAACCTTACGGGCTAAAAAGCCAAAGATAGCAAAGCAAATAGACGACTTCAGTATTAAAGTTAAACCACGCATAAATAAACTTAATTAATTTGTCTCTATAAACATTTAATGCAAATAAACAAACAAAATAAAAAATAAAAAAAATTTATTTAAACCAAATAGGCGTATCAGACAAGGCAATCTTCCAAAACCAAATACACACAAAATATTAAAAAGACAACAACAAAAATTATATATAAAATAAAAAAGACTAAAATTAATTCTAAACCAATGCATAGAATAGAAATTAAAATTAAACGCCGGCGCCAAAAAAAAGTAAAAAAAAAATATATATTTTCAATAAACTCGTAAATCATAAAAAATGTTTTATTTGTTTAATAAATAATAAATAAATATTATGATTCACCGTTATATCTAAACAAATAACGGACAGCTTCTTTTTTTATTTTCTGTTTTGTTAGAAAGTACCTATAAGTACTTAGCTGATTTTGTTAATCAATTTTTAGTATTTTTTTTATGATTTTTTCACTTTTTTATTGTTTTTAGCTAAAGAAAACCAAAATAAAATTGTCTGCTTTTGATTTGTTTTTTGTTTTGTTTTTTAATGTTTTTCTTTAAACATTTATGGTCATTATTGTGTTTTTGAAACGTTTTTAAAAATAGTCTTTTTGTTAAAATCATTTTTATTGTGTTATGACACAGAGTCATAAATTTGTGTCTATATTTGGTTATATTTATATAGCGGGTGTTAATTTAGCAAACAGGTTTTGTTTTATGGTATTTTGTGATTTAAATTTTATAAGTTCAGCAACATGTTGCAAAGGAAAATATTTTCTTAATGCAAAATACTCTGTTCAAGAGTGGTAAGCAAAAGTTCATCAACTTTAATAATAAAAAAAAAACTTAGTAGTTCTCTCTCTCTGTTCTAAATGTTTTGTTTCTTTTCACATAAATTGGCGGAAACAGACGTAACCATTATTTAGACATGTAAATTTCTTTAAGCAACATGTTGCTGAATCAAATATTTATATATAAATTTAACATTTTATTTTGTATTTTCTCATCTAATTTAACATTAAATTATTAACAAATTTTCAAAATTATATTTGACATTTCATATTCATACACCTGTCAGCTACTGTTTTCAAAACTATTCGTTGGTGTGAACATGAAATTTACAAAATTGTATGCCTAATCAAAATTATTTAATATAAATATAATTTTTGCTTTCCTAAACACATCTCAGCACAATTTTTATATCAAATGAAATGTAGTCAGTATTTGAAATAGTTTTTGTCCCAGAAATATAAATATTTATTTGTATTTTTAATTAGAACACAAATCACATTAAATATTTATTATGTTTTGCTGATGGGAGTCTATACATATTTTAATATATTAGAATTAGAAATGATGATGACGGTGACGTCAGAGTGTTTAGCGGCATTTTATACCGCCATAAATGAACATTTTATGGCGGCTACTTTTTTTATTAAGTCTTTGAAAGAGAAATATATATAAAAAAAAAATTTGTATTTAATATGCACTTGAGATTTGTTTGGGTCTTAATGTTTGTTTAGAAAAGTGAACGGCATTAAGTAGTTGCTGTTTGTAAAGACGCTAGTGAGGATATAGTCAATTCCTATAGATAAAAATGTCAAATATAAAAATGTTTCCATTTTTCCAGGAAATATAAAAGATCTTTCATTAAGCGCTTCTTATCTTTAAATTTAAATAAAACGAAGTTTTGTGTCAGAGGCCTATCGATGGCATTTTGTGTGGAATATAACAGCGATTGAAATGTTTAATTTTCAGTGACTCATTTGCATATGGACAATTCCATATCATCGTACGTGACATTTGTACAACTATAGAGTGGAATAGATTTTGCAAAAATAAGAGTATCTGAAAAATGATTTGGTCTTTATGTTCCATACTATATTTTAATTTATTAAAAAATCCATAGAAATATTGTTGTCCAAAATATTCAGCGAAATAAGGGTATATCGTACGTGACATAAAACGGAATTCATTTTGATGTACATGTAGAAATATGCAAAAATATTCGAATCGTGAGAGGCGTTATGTTTTCCTTTAATTTCTTACACTAAACGAAATATTATTCCTTTACAATCCGTCATATTTAAATAAAAACAATCTTTGGATGATTTTATAATAAATAAAATTTAATATCGTACGTGACATACCGTACGTGACAGATTTTTCCCTTATAATAAAACAATATATATTCTGTAAATATATGTATACAAAAACTAAAAAAATTAATAGAAAATATACATTCGGTTTCAATAAACAATTTGACAATAGCAAAAAAACAATCAGAGTCAATTTTATCCGCAATTTTAGCGTAACATTAAAAAATTAAATATAATAATTTTAAACTATTATGTTTGTCTTTAAAATGCTGTAATATGATCTAAATACTTTCACATAGTAATATTTTATTATTTTCTTCTATTCAAATCATATTGAAAAAAAGCTTCAAGGGTTTTTGTTTTTTTAGTCGTGGTAGCGATTCTCGTGGAATTGCCGATATGTTGTTAAACGCTATATCCGCCCATGGTGATTTCTGAATAAACGACAACCAATTCGACATAAGTAGCTTCAAGAATATGGCTACTATTCTTCGGAAATTCCTATTAGAAGATCCTTTACATAAATATTCCAAATTATTGGTCTGTACAAAACTTGAAATAGCAATAGCGAAAGAGTTTATATTAACGATTAGTTATTGATTATTTAAAGGATCCCTTTAAAATGGTTTTATAAATACGTCTTTGTTACCCACTTTCATTTAAATATTTTGAAAAAAAAAAAAACCAAGACAAACCAACGCCCTGTCATATCTATGTTAAACAACTTCAACTTTAAGACTTAGAAAAATAAAGCCGATATAAAATTTTACAACAAAACCCCCTTTAAAACCCATTTGATACAACAATAAAAAAAAAATAATTTATTTAAAACAAATACAACTTTATGCAAGTATTATAAATATTAAATAAACATAAAAACTAGAAACACCTTTTTTTTAGATATTTTTTTTTTGTTTTGCTACAAAATGTTGACAAATCAAAGTCACAAATGTGGCAGCAATACAAAAAAACCTACACACTATTTTAATAAAAAAGGAGGCAAGCAAACGATGTTATTACACGGACAGACAAACGGCTATAACTGCAGACAGACAGTCATGGTTTATTAAATAAATATAGTTTTTTTATATGTTTTGTTTGTCTTAATTAATTACCTTAACAAATAATTATAGTTAATAAACGAACAAAAAAAAAAACACATCATTTATACATAAATTATTTATTTATTTTTAATCATAAATAATTCATAAATAAATTATGTGCGACAATAATTGCTAGTCAGTGTATAAAAACAAAATACTCAGTGTTCACACTGCTACAGAAGTTCCATTTACTACTTGATATTATGAGTCTGAAATTGAAGTACATATGCAGTTGTTATTAGGTTTATTTAACAACTTTTTGTTAATTGTTTAGTTGTTTTTTTTTCAATTCAAATTTGTTTAACATTGACACAATTTATTGAAATAAAGATACCTTATAATAAAGATTATAATTAACAACAAGAAAAACTAAGATAAATGAGTAGAAAAACAATTAATTAAAATTGAAAAAAAAAATTCAAACTCATGCCACCAGCAAATAATTAAAGATTTTATAAGACACCTTTAAAATATTTATTTGAAACAATGAAAATTTTAATGAGTAATATTGAAAAAAAATGTTAAGCTTTCAAATAAAAAAGGCAATATACTCACAAATAAGTATCTTATGATCTTTGATTTTCTAATAAACCCAACATAAAATTAAAATTCCCTTGTTAAACATCAAACATCATACATACACATCCAATAAATCACTGTATATATGTATATGTGAAAAGTATTTATAATTTGAAAGAAAGTCAGTCAGATCGTTAACATTACTACTTTGTATGCGCCTGAGCAACTGATCGATATTTTACACAAAACAAAGCAAAACACAATTGTATCCAAATTCCGGACATTGTTAAAAATCACATTATTACAAAATATGTGCATAAAATATTTTAAAAGTTTTGTTAAAAACAAAAAAATCATTTAATTGATTTTGAGCTAAATTTTTAAACAATAAACGAAAAAAAATTTATTTTGATTTGCAAAAGTGACATTAACCTTAAAATGAGCAAAAGAGACACGCATGGAAAATCACATAAATAAAATAAAAAAAAATTAACGTTATAGATTGATAGCATTACACGTGAGAACAACGCGATATCATTGTTAAACAATATTATAAAAATATTGAAAATTTGGCAGCCCCAATTCGAACAAAATTTTTTTAAGCAGAATCTCACTTGGTGGGTTTGTTAATCGTTAAACTTGATGTATTTGAGGTTCAAAGTGACATGGTAACCAAGATATTGCAGCCTAAATAGGATGACATTGATGTGATCGCCATATGGCTTTAATAAGATGGTTCAGCATTCCTTACAACCCGTGACAAAATTAAATTAATGCATGAATCCTTTCTAGATCGTGTTCTCTTTCGTTTCGATGATCCGAATTGGCCGCCATGATCGTGTGATTTTTAACACCAATGGATTTATTTTTTCGGGGTTATTTGAAGCCATCACGCCCACAATCAAAAGTGCATTGAAGGAAGAAATTATACGCTACATCATCGAAATTTAACCTCATTAATCTAAAATGGTCATGGAAAATTTAGACAAAAGAGTGCGTATGTACCAGCAAAGTGATTTGCCCAATATACTTGTACTTTGCGATAAACTAATTGGTTCTTCATCGCTGTAACTATTTTTAATTTATTTGGGAGATCTTAGAGTAATTTCCAGCAAAGCCACCATAGAATCCTTCCAGAATGATCTTGCAATTCTTTTCAAACAGGTTTAAGATTCATGGAATATTGAAACCAGCCGTTAAAATCCCTTAAATTTAAACTGATATATGCAATTTCGTAACACAGCAACGTATTAGAATTGATCATTCTCGGCTTCGATTTATGCGAACCAAAACCAAAATGAAACTAAACAAAAGTGCGCTTTGTAAAACTGGTGCTGCAGGAAAATGTCAAATTTTTAACCAACGAATCGTCATATGCGGGACTCAACAAGAGCTTGCAAAATCATTGGGAGCTACTCAAGCAACAATTTCAAAACGTTAGCAAGCAGCTGGATTCATCCAAAAGCAAGAAAACTGGGTACCATACGAATTGAAGCCTATAGACCTTGAAAGACGATTTTGAATGTCTGTAAGCTGCTTGAACGCTACATCATTCCACCGAATCATTACTTGCGATGAAAAACGGATACATTACGATAACCCGAAGCGTAAGAGATCGGCCAACCAGCCGAATCGACACAACTAATTCGGCCGGACATGAAACCGTAATATTTCATCATGACAACGCTCGGCCACATGTTACAATACCTGTTAAAATGTATTAAGAATGAAGCGGTTATGAAGTTTTGCCTCTCCCGCTTTATAGTCCAGACTATGCCCCGATAAGATAAATTAAAAGAACAAACTAGTCTGTTTCTAAAGAAATAGCTTAACAATTTATTAAATTTAATTACTTTTTGCCTTTTAAGGGTTAACATCTGTGATTTCTGCCAGACTCTTTGACGCTTGAATTGTGCGAATGTTTTTTTTTTATTTTTATAATATCAAGCATTAGTAAAAACATAGTAACAAATCCCCCAACCCAAAACTCATTATTACAGTATATTATGATCTTTAAAACAATACAAAAAAAAACAGTTTTTTCACATTTGCCATTTCTGTACGATTTTTTTGTTGTTTTTATGAACAATGTCAGATCATAAAATAAACCAGAGAAAAAAAGAACTAAAGCAACAAGACAATCATGTTTCTGTAGAATTTTCTATATGTTCCTTAAACGAAAAAGATTTATTATCTCTAACAACAGCAATAATAATAATAACGAGGGTTTTTCTAGTCTTTTTTTTTTGCTAACGTAAAGTACATGTCAATCAATGATCAATATGACAGATCTATTCAATCAAACAAAAAAAAATTTTTTGAATTTAAAATAAAACTGTAATACAATCAAGTAAATGGAGGCTGTAATAAACTTAATCGAGAGTCAGTTACAAACAGCAGTAGCTGCAGCTAGAAAACACTAACAATAACAACAATTGTTAAAATAAGTAACAACAATTGCAACATAATCGGTGTTTTCTGTATATTTTCTATGAAAACAAGTGGACAAGTCAAGTCTATTCTGGTAAAATGCACTTTACAATAATAATAATGAAAAAAAAAATAAATAAAATATTTCAAATGTTGTCGTCAATACTCACTCCACTCACACACAATTTAGTTGATTTTGTTGGCAACTTAACCTATTGTTGAGTTTATGGCTTTAACAAGAAAAAAAACTAGTTTCTGTTAGTCATGCCAAAATTGGCAAAAAGCGTGTAAAACTAATAAATATTTAGTAATAATATTAAGCAGATATTGTTGTTAGCAGTTGCTGCAGTGCTTTGCAGTTGTTATTGTAACTGTTATTTAATAAATTCTTTATTATATTTTAATCCATCTAGACAATCAATCTTCTGTTAAACAATAGAATCACGAAAAAAATTAAAATTAAAAACAAATAATGATTAAGTGACCAGTAGACAAAAGTAGGATGTAATTGAAAAATTACTACTGTTTTAACAAATTAAATGAGCTTTTTAAAAATTAACAGTCATTTATTATAAATTTGTATATACTTTTTTAATGTTAAAAAATGCAATTACTAAATACATACTTTTTAATGAACTACTTAGAAGTAGTTGAATAATGACTTTTTTATAATCTATTGTAAATTGTGAATCACCCTATAATTCATTTAGATGTTATTCTAATTTTAAATAAAACACTAAAAATATAATTGAATGTAGGAATTTATTATGACCTGAAAGAAGAATCCCAGACATTTACATTTTAAAGACAATTTTCGATCACCCTTTCTAGCATTGATATTGGTATCTCGAGAATTACTCACAAAAATAATTTTATTGTTATTATAAAGGATGTCCAAAAACTCTCGCAATATCTAATTTAAGTTTGTCAGCTGACAGTTTAGGGTTGATAAAAATGGATCATTACACGAGAGAACGACGCGTTTTCATTCTTGAACAATATTTCAAAAATTATGAAATTTTGGTGGCCACAGTTTCCAGCAAAATTATCTTAAGCCATGAAGCACATTCTCACCATGATGGTTTTGTTAATATTCAAAATCATTGTATTTGGGGTTCAGAGAACCCACATGTGATTGTAGAATATCAAATGCATTATCAACGTGTCATTTTTTGGTGTGTACTTTGGGCCTGGTCAAGCAATGACTGTAACTGGTGCTTGATATTGCAACATGACAACAGAGTTCTTTGGGCCTAAATTGAATGATATTGATGGGGATTTCAACAAGACCGTGCCACATGCCATGCAGGTCGCGAAGCAATTCATTTACTGCATAGACATTTCCTGGTCGTGTGTAGAATTGGTATGCGCCAAAAAAATCATGGTTGTGGTGGACCATATTATGATTGTGTACAACCATATTATGATTCCAATTCAACCATGAAATTATCATATTATGAGTGTAGCACAATCGAAACAAATAGTAGTCGGACGGGACTAGGCCTGGACTATAAGGCGGATGAGGTAAAACTTCCCAACCACTTCCTTCTAAATAGTTTTTAACAGGAATTGCAACATGTGGCCGAGCGGTTGTCATAATGGAATATTACGATTTCATGTCTGGCCGCATATTCTGGGCGTTTTTCGGCAAATGTTCGCTTCAAACGAATATGTTGCGTTCAGTTCATGGTCAGATTTCAGCAGCTCATAATAGATAAGACCCAAACGAATAAACTCCCACCAAATACAGAGCATTACCTTAGCGCCATGGATATTTGGCTATGGTGTCGATTCGGCTGGATGGCCGGGCTTCACATACGATCTGTTACGCTTCGGGCTATCGTAATGGATCAATTTTTCAAGTAATGATTCGGTGCAAAAATGATTTTCTTTTATAGCGTTCAAACACTATTTCGGACATGCAAAATCGCTTTTCAAGGTCTCTCGGTTTCAATTCGCATGGTACACAATTTCCCTGTTTTTGTATGAATCCTGCTGCTGAATCTCGCATTTTTAAATCATACACCCAATAAATTATAGATTTTTGTTGCAAACATTTTATGTTGGTTGGAAATTATGTGAAAAACCAAAAAAAAAACCTTATGATGATCGATTTATTTATTTCTTGTTAAAAAAATAATCGCCTAACCCATAGCTTACATAAAAAAGTGCACAATAAGTATTTGTTGGCTTTAACTGCAGTAACAAATAAAACATTTTGGCTTAGCAACCCAGTGACAGCAGCAACAAAAAGTTGTTGCCAACACGTGTTTGTGACACTTGAATACAAACAAAATTTTAAACATGTTTGGGTGTAACTTCTGCCTGGGAGTAAATAAAACAATTGCTTATCGCTCCAATTGTAGCCTAAAAACTTTTTCCCAATGCAAGTTAAAGCACTTAAAATTCGCCTTTATTTTCTCAAAACACAAATTTCCTAATCTTAACAATAGTGTCTAAACACACACCCAGAAAAAAAGTTTGATTTGTTAAAACAAATGAAATAAAACGATAAAAAACATTAAAACTCAAGAAATTACCAAATACTTCCGAAACAATAAATCTTGGGTTTAAACACCACACCAGAGCAAGCACCAGCAGCAGCCACAAAACTAAGGCGAAAATGTCATGTTGAATTTTAAGCAAAAGCGTCGAGACAGCAGCACTGATTTGGAAAATAAAAACGAGGTGTTTCCGTCATCTAATGTTTGTTGTTATTTTTAGTGGTGATCACAACAGCAGAAACATATGGAGCTTTCAAGCAAATGCTCTTTTCACTGACTGCTGAATTAGGCCTACACAAATTGCAATTAAACTGCAGTTTAAAAAAACAACCAGGCAAAACTTTAATGCAGAGAGCTGCTCTGCTCTCTCATGATGATTTTAAAAAACAGAATAAATTAATATTAAAGATAAAAAACATGGGAAAATTGAAATAAAAACGAAAAAGTTTAAAAACAATTGAAATTTTAAATCAACGAATTTGAAGAAATAAACAACTGAGGAAGAAATTCAGGTCAAGCCGAGCATATAATACCCTAAACTAACCAACGTTTGGTATACAATTTGTCAGATCACCGATAAAGCTTCTTAAGAGGAGTTTCATTTAAATCTAAATTAAAAATCAGCTGTCTATCGCACCAACTCAATATGCCAGACTTAGGCCTGGGTCGGCAAATCATTTTTGATTTGCTTGTTTTTTTTTTAACTGGACCACATTTTTTGATCATACATTTCTTGGATCGATATTTTATTAATACACAATATTTTTGGTGCCAACATTTGATGCTGTAGGGTATAACCACAAACGAATAAACTCAACTGTGAATCAAACATTAAGCAGACGACATCATGATCAAATTTATTGGTGTTACTGGTGGTGATGATGCTGCTGCTGGCTGCTAGAGGCTCAACTACAAGGTGGGGGTTCGTTCGATGCTGTTTGTAAACAAATAATAAATGATGTTAATTTTTCTATGAGTTGTTGCAATAATGATGGCGATGACGGTCTCTGCTGCAGCTGATGATGGTTGTGGTTGATCATTGTCATACACATGTGATGTGATTGCAGTTTTTAATGTTTTTTTATTTATTATTTTAATATCTATATTACACCATTTTATGTATTTGAAATAATAATACAATTTATTATATAGCATGTTGCTGCTTTAAAAAAAAAGAGATCAAACGTTTGTAACAATTTTACATTATTTTTTTTGTACCAAGAAAAACACGTTTGACAAACATGGTAATTTTGATTTTATTTGCTTTAATAGTTTCAATTGCATAAATTTAAATGCTTTTTTTCCTCTATTGCTTTTGTACAAAACATTAAAATTGAAAGAGAGTGAAAAAAAGTTGTTACAAAATTAATTTGTTGTAATGCAATTTGATTTCAAAATTTTAAATGTGGGCTTGAGTCTGTAGATTTGTTTTCTTCTGTTTTGATTTTTAAGTAAGGCAAGTGCACTTAAAGAAACTTGTGTGTAAACAATTAATTAAAGAAAAAGAGTAGCAAAATTTCTAAAAATTTCTATAAGTTTACAAACAGAAAATCAAAAATATATCATATAAGGAGTGAGATCGAAAAATTCTTAACATACATATATGTTTATAAAAAAGAAACCACTAAACTTACAGCTTTAATTTTTTTTTTATTTGATTGAAATTATTATTACAATTTACAAAAAAAATTATTTTTATAGTTTTAATCACTAGTGATGAAATTTTGAACCTTTTTCGGAAACCCTTCCATTAACGTTTTTATAGTGCTTTCTGTCACTTTGCTCGAACATGTAGTCCATCTCCGTTTAAAATCTACCACACTTTTGGACACCTTTTTTGTACTCTTCAATTCTCTTTTAACAAGAGCCCAATATCTCTCCACTGGCCTTAGCTCCGGGCAGTTTGGAGGATTTGCCTCTCTTGGTACAAATACCACATTATTGTTCTTGTACCACTCAAGGGCTTGTTTGCCATAGTGACAGGATGCCAAGTCAGGCCAAAAATAAGTGGACACATTATGAAGTCTTATGAATGGAAGCAGCCTTTTTTGTAAACATTCCTTGATGTAAATTTCGGTATTTATAGAGCCCGTTGTAACAAATGAGTGGCTTCTTTTGCCGCAACTGCATATTGCTTGCCATACCAAGAACTTTCTGGGAAATTTTGTCTGCTTTTGGGTCCTAAACTTTTCTTCAACATTCCCTCGAGCATCAGCAACATAAAATTTTTGACCTGGAAGTTGCGAAAAATCTGCCAGAACATACGTTTCGTCATCCATTATGCAGCAAGAATATTTTTTTATAAAACTTGACTTCAATTTCCGTGCTCTGTTTTTGGCCTCTAAATTTTTAGTAGCGTTCCTGTCAGGAACTTTTTGAGCCTTGTATGTTTTTAAACCTGCATTAGCTTTAACTTTTCGTACCAAATAGTCCGAGCACTGAGCTAACCGGGCTGCTTTCCTACCGGATGTGTTGGGAGCTCTTTTGAAAATGCGTTCTATTTTTTTGGCTTTAGAAACATCATGTGGACCATTCCTTCTACCTGAACCAGGTTTTCTATCAACTGACAAGTTCTCCCGGTACTGTTTAATAACATTGGAAACAGTTTGACGGCAGACCTTTGTATGCTTGGCCAACTTTTTGTAAGACCAAGTTGGGTTTTGTTGAAAATATTTAATAATTTCAGTACGCACTTTTTTCTGGTCACTCATTTTAATCAGATTAACAAAAAAATTAATATAATTGACATTACACATAATAACTGACATGTTTTTCAAAGGTAACTTGATCAAAAAAAAATTCAAATAATACTTGGGTTAAAAAATGTAATGAAAAACGTGTGTTAAGAATTTTTCGATCTCACTCCTTAGTAACCGAAAAAACCAAAGCATACAAAATATAATGTAGAAAAACACGTAGAAGTATAGTGATGCAATAAAATGTATTCGATTTCAAACTACTTAATGTAGAAAATGTAATTATCCAATACATTCCGAAAGAAATAATCAAAGCATACAACTTTTAAATAGGATTATATTAAGATATACCTGACCAAATTCAATAAATATTTTATTCTAGCAGACTTGTACAGCAATATTGATTTACAATATTTTTTAAGGAACCTGTTTTAGTGGGCCTCTGATTTTATATCAATTCTAGGCAGTCCAGTTTTTTAGTATCCAAGATGATGGCTAACTTATTTGAAAATTTAAAACAATGCCCACTATCTCTCTCCCTCTTTTATTGTGGACTTTATTTTAAGTGAGATATGAACAATTTCTCATGATTAAAAAAACCGATGTTTTTGACACCCCGTTTTCGTTACATCGCGGACATTTGTGCAGCGATTTGAATGATTATTTCAACACAGACAATTTCTGGCAGATTTTAGTGTTTTCAGTTCTATATAATAAATGGGAGATATCCATGGTTAATTTTTGTGCACAAATTTTGGGTAAAAAATCTAGGTAGTCGTAGGTATGTTATATCTCAGCCATCTATTGACTGATTTAGCTGATTTACAACATGGAAATTCTTATTAATATATCTGATTATATGGGTACCTCGGAAAACCTTTTTCAGCTAACGGACATCCTTCAATCGACTCGGATATCTATAAGGATCCGTGACATACAAATATACTTCATAGAACAGGCGCGGATCCACGTCAACCATTTGGGGAGGAAAAATTAAAATTTGTTCTACATTATTCTTTTTATTCCTTTTTTATATAGAAAAATGGGGGGAATTTTCCTATTTCACCCCCTCTGGATCCGCGCCTGTCAGAGAATCACATTGAAGCGTGACATAGATTTGTTAAAAAAATATTTGCGAAAAGTATTTTCTGGGTTAGTGTATGCGAGGTATTGCCACAGGGGCTTAAAAACTATCTGGAATTGATCCTCATAGCATTTGCACTCTCTATTTATCAGGCCTGTCACACATTTTGTTCGGAATGGTTTCAATTCAGTTCTTCAGATTCCGTGTAATTTATTAATTCCAAAAATATTTCATAATTCTGTATTTCTGATTTTAATTTGACAGCGTTTTTCATATTATATCAAATGTGAAGGTTTTGGTACAGAAATTGATTAAAAATTTTAGAAAATCAAACAATTAAAATCAAATATCAATTCCACTTTGAAAACTGAAATTGGTTTCATTTCGAAAGAAATTTTCGTTTTCCTTTTCTGAAGAAGCAAAATACGGAATTAATTCCACTTTCGATCGGAATGGAATTCTGTGACAGGCCTGTATAGCAGCTATTTTTCGCCTTTGTATAGCATATTTTCCCTAGATTGAAGATGAAGAATGAGGTCGGTCCAGCCCTTATAATCTACACTAAGTAAATGAGTAAAAACATTTTTCTTTTAAAATTTCAATAAATTAATTTTGTGAATGATTTTCGGAAGAGGGCCTTATAGGGGAGCTATGACTAAATATGGACCGATCATCATGAAACTAGGTAGTGTGATTTATGTGTATATGAAAATTGTATGTGTATACCAAAATTTTTAAGAGATTACTGCCCGTTAAAGAGATTTCCGGAAGCGAGCCTTATATTCAGAAAGTGATTCTGAGTCGATACCTAATGGTGGGTGTTAGACTAATATTTTTGGACGTTACAAACATCAGCACAAACCCACCCCACCATGGTGGTGTAGGGTATAACAAGAAGGAGATCATTTAAATTTTCTTATACTGCAAGCATTTCCAATTTTTCATAAGAGTGTGTTTTTTCCAAACTTTTCAATGACTGTGACTGAACATGTGTATAAATCTTAAATGCCTATAAACTATATTCTAAAAATTTAGCCAATCTTCAATTTATATTCCAAATTTAGTACCGATCGTTCGGTTAGAGATCGATAGCTTCAGAGTAAGGTGAAAAATTTAACATTGGAGCTACAGGACACCTGAAAAATTATCAGAATATTAAAACATTTGGGATTCGGTCAAGAAAAAAATCCCGTTTCAAGCGGTCAAAAGATTTTTGTTCATTTTGCAGCTGTTTTAAAATTCAATTCAATGCAATTAGTGTAATTTTAATTATTTTGAATCCCGTTACAAATTGTACCAGTTTCGTACATATGTGAAAAAAAAATGTGAAACAAAAATTTGACAGCCAAATTCATTCATTAAAGAAATTCTAATGCAACTATTTTTATTGAACTGAAATTAACAAATGTTTAATTTGAAATACATTTCCTTCATACTTCAAATCGCTATTCAAAAAAAAAAAAACAAAAGAAAATTATAACTGTCAATCAAAAAATATTTCTGCGAGTGTACAAGTACATTTTCAGTATTTTTGAAATGCCAACAAAAATAATTTGTTTATTACAAAAATGTTTAAGAAAAATTAATTTCAATTAAAATATGAGACAAACAAGGTTTCAATTTCAAGAGTCAAATGTAATTTACAAAGAATTTGATATGTTTTTCAATTCCGTTTTTTTGTTGTTGCTAAAGTTTTAATAATTTCAAATAATTGCTCGCATTACAATTTCAATATTCAATGAGTTGTCATTAAAATTGTGAAATATATACAAACAATTTAATAAGAAATTATAAATCAAAATGCATTAAAATTTTACTAAAAATCAAGGTTAATATAAAAATAATATTTTAATATTAAACAATTATAAAAACCTAGTAAAATTTTAAAAATAGACAATAACTAAAAATCTTCTAAATAAATCTAGAAAATTAAAACAACTTTAACTTATTAAGCATTGCAAAACATAAAAAACTTATCACTAGACAGCAATCACAATTTATAGCGACAAATTGTTGGACTGTCTGCTGCCAAACGTACGTACTTCAGTTAGTCTCAGCTTTTAAATGTCCTTGTCTTAACACCCAAAATACTTAAAAGTTTATACACTTTTTTTTTTGTTTTTATAACTTGTACTCCACACAACTACCACATCTTTCCAGCTACCGCCTTTATGATTTTCTTGTTGCTAACTTTGTTGTATATTTTTTGGTGTTATTGGTCAAAATTGTGTCTTAAACAAGAAAAAACTATAAATTTGATGTTTTGATAGCCAAACATAGGAAAAAAACAAGACACCAGAACAAACAGAACAAGTGTGGTCAAACAAAAAGTAAAACTCCACTCATTCATTCATTTATACACTTCACTTCTTTTTCATACACAACATACGATCATACAACAATCGGTTCATTTAAAACAGTGCTGGGCAGCCATAGATCACGGGGTAAGAACTTTATCGAATACAAACAATAACAATGTAAACAAAGATCCTACAATGTTAAAAAAAGAAACAACAGAGAAAGAAAATGCTCAACATGTTAACCATAATCCATGAGCTCTTTAAGCCGACCACTGATTTAAAATGTTCAATTGAGTTTAAAAGAAAAAAAAGTACTGAAGCAAAAAAACTGGTTGCGATTTGAAATCTTCAACAAACCAAAATAGTTTTCATAGTATAATTGTATGTGGCTAGAGTGATGCGAGTACCAACAGTTGTGGCGATATAAGCAATTGAATTGAATTTTTCACACTTTGTATTAATTGTACAAAAAACGTGGAGTTGATTTTTTTACTTTATGACTGGCTACCAAAAACTGCCAACCAACATGTGTTTAGTTTTTGTAGTTGTCATGTAACCAACTCAGCTCACGCGACAAAATTTGCATAATATGGCTTAAAACCAAGAAAAAAAAAGAATAGACATCCATAAAAAAATACATAAAATAATGTAGAGTCTATGAAAAAAAAAAAAAAAAAGTTTAACAAAAAATGGGTGGTTGTTATGTGTTTAAGCAAAACCATCTAAAATAATGATTTCCGTTGAATAAAATGGAAAAAAATAAGTACTAAAACCTTAAACATTAAGTTTTAGCAACATGTTACCAAAGTATTTGGTTGATTTTAAGTTTAAGCTTAAGTATTTTGTGATGTGAAGGGAAAAGAGGTCTAGCAACATTAATTTTGTTTTCTAAGACACAAGAAAAAATTCGAATTCAACATCAAAAATAAAACATCAGTTTCAATGAAATTTATGTAGCTGGCAACATGTTTAAGGTACTATTAACAACATGTTGCTAGCTAAGGTTGTAAATTATTTCAGTTTTATTTTAAACTAATAAAAGTTTATAGTTTTTTATTAATCGAATGATAAATTAATTTTTAAAATTTTCTATATTATTCGAACGAACAATGAGTAGAAAATTAAATAAAACATATTGAAAAACCAGAGGGAAAATATTGATTTTGTCATTCCGTTAGTAACACAACAAAATATTTTCGATAACCCACATTCGTATGTATATTCTGGGTTCTCATAAGATTCTATGACGATCTAGTTATGTCCCTCTGTCTGTTGAAAAAACTATAGGACTCAAATGAATGGATCTAGCTGATTGAAACAAATACTCATTGTTGATAAGGTTTGTTTAGTAATGAAAACGGGCAATATCGGTGCATGATTTCACTTAGCCATCATAAAAATGTCCCCCCCCCCGGGATACTGTTTGAGCAGTCATAAACACGTTGATTTTGCGGCAATCCTGATAAATTTTTGCACAAATTAGTTCTAAGTACCTTGAAATTAAATCGGGCAACGTTTGTACCTAGTCCCAATACTAGGCCCCCCTCAGAAAATATCTTGAACATTTATAATTGTCTTATAATAATTAATATCGTGATGAAATTGGACATAAACAAGTTTTGAATCTAAATCTTTCTACAAACTATTGTGAGGATCGGTCCATAACTGACTCCATGTAACACTTTTCAGAAAAATATTTTATTGTCTCATACTGATGGTGGGTATACAACATTCAGCACAGCGAACTTTCTCAATAAATCAAACAGAACATTAAATAAAGGTTTCAGCAACATGTTGCTAATGTATAACGATATTTTTAACATTCACTCTGTGCTAGTGTCCAAAAAACCGGAAAACTTAAAAAACCGGTTTCCGGTTTAACCGAAAAAGTGTGTTTTTCAAAAACCCGATTTTGATTAGTCTTTTAAAAAACCGGTTAAATGGTTTCGGGTTTTGTCTTCAAAAAAAACCGGTTAACCGTTTTTTTTTAATATGAAAAATGTCTCCTTAAAATTATTTTAATTTTTGAACGTTAATAGCGAATGTGTTATGAATTGTGTACTAAATCTTTGGAAATTTAGCATTTTTGAATTCAAAATGCTCTTTATGTAATTTTTTATATCTTTTACGAAATATTGTCAAATTCGAAAATTTTCTATAAAATAAATCAATATTTCTAAAAATGGTATGAAAGTTTTTCATAAATATGTTTGAATGAGCTTTAGAAAACCTGGTTCATTAATACCGGTTAACCGTCTTACAAAACCCGGTTTGTCAAAAAACCGAAAAGTTAAAAAAAACCGAAACCGGATGAGTTTACAAACATGAAAAAACTGGTTGACCGGTATTTTAGCAACATGTTGCTGAAGATTGATTTTTGTCTCCTTTAAGCAAAGAACTCTGTTTTTTGTGGGGACCACATGTTTATAAACATTATTTAAAACGTTTTAAGATACAACTATAAGTTTGACAAGACACAAAATTTTAAATCAAAACTTGGTGGTTTGCGACATCAAGTTTATGGCATTAAACTATAAAAATAGGATTCCAAAATTATAGATTTTTAATATGAATTTAACATAAAATAAAGATTTCAGCAACATGTTGCTAATGTATAGTAATCCCTCTTTAACAATGACTATAAGTTTGATAAAATAGTAATTGTTTTGATATTAATGTTTTATACGAATTTTCTCTAGAGTTGCTTTCAGCAACAGCTGCTCTTTTTTGATGAAATATTCGAACAAAGTACTTTTCTTTAACATCAAATGAGGTATACAATTCCTTTTTCTAACAGTGACTCTATGAATTAATAAAAATTTTAAATAAGTTGCAAAATATAGGCAGGAAATATCTTCAATTCTCAATTCATAAATCCAACTTTATAAGCTGACTTATCAGACTTACTTTTCAAAAGTTTTTAAATTATTACTTCTTCCCCAAGTATTAAACCAAAAAAATCACTGTCATTCAATAAAGTTGTTCAACTTTAGTTACGGCTTTTTTTTTAGTTTACGCAAAGTTCACTAAACTTTTGAGACGTTATTTTTTTCAAAACTTATTTTAAACACTAGTTTAAGTTGGTATCTGACAAAGTCAATATTGATTTAATAAACATGAAGCTTCAAATTGAAAAATATCGTTAATGGCTTTAAGAGGAATCAACTTTAATGATTTAATATTTATTTAGTGGGGGAGGGAGGTGGGTTTCATACACTTTATTTACTATTTATTGTATTTTTTTTGTTTTATTTCAATTTGCTTTTGTTTATTTTAACACCTTTATTTCCTTGAACTTATTTAATAAAGTTTGCTTTTTGTTTTATTGTATTTTATTTTAAATTACGAAAAATCGTTAATGGTGGCAAGAGGAAACAGGCGTCGTCGACACACACTTTTTTATCGCCTTTTTATTTATTTTGTACTGCAATTTTGTAAGCAAAATCACGCATTTATTCCAAAGCAAAATACTGAAATTATAGTTAGTATTTTTTATTATTATTACAAAATATTTGTGGCCACGTTAAAATATTTTTTATACAATGAAATGAAAGTTTAATGTAGTTTGTTTGTTTTATTTATTAGCTGGGTGTTAGAAAAGTGTTGGGCAGGGGCAATGCCAAAAGCAATTTTTCCGAACAGTTTTCATAATAACATTTACCATAAGAACTTGCAACAAGTCTTTATCAAGAAGACTTTATCCTAATAGTTGTCTATTTTGCTAATAATTTTAAGTGTTTTTAAAACTCTATGTAAAGCAACAAGTTAATGATATTTTTGTGAAATTAATTTATTTAGATTATCAGCAACAATATGTTGCCGAAGACTTTCTGTTAAGCAACGTTTTGCAGACCTTATTTTTTCTTCTTAATATAAGTTAGATTTGATAATAGTTTAATTGGAATTCAACAGCACTAGCTAAAACAACAAGTTGCCGAAGAAAGTCCATTATATTTAGATTGAATCTGTTGTGTTTGTTATCAGCAACATGTTGCCAGCAACATAACTATGCCAAATCTCGCAAAAAACATAATGATTTACGATTTTTTTATGTACGATTTCGGACTCGTATTCATTTGGTTTATTTTAGGTTTATAAGAAATTACTTTTGCTCTTATCCCCATTTATCTTTTAGACATAATGCTAAGTTTTTGCTAAGTAGTGCAATGGAAAGTGAAGGTAAGAAGGAGGAACACTTATTATTATACATTAAAGTTGTTTATAAAAATTTTCTTAATATATTTCTGTTTAATTTCTTGCTTGCCAACTGCTAAAGTATGAGGTTTGATTATAAAAGAAGGAGGTGGTGGCGTGGCGTTAGACTCATATGTATATATAAATGTTTCATTGTGATTGTTCACCAAAGCATTAAAGTGTAAATTTAAATCGATTAATTGAACTTTCTTTTTCTACGCCATAAACTCTATTAAAGAAGTGAGAAGAAAAAATTAAATAAAAATAAATGCATACAACATACTAAGCATATGTAATCAGTTTATAACTAAGAAAAGTGAACAAAACTTTTCAAGATAACATTTTTTTTTAAATATAACGACTATTTGAAGGCGTGAACATTTTAAAGGTTTTATATTATTTCTTTTAATTTTTTTTACTTAATGCAACTAATTTGCTATTTTGAGTTTTTGTTTATTCTGCATTTATGTTTATAATTTCCTTTTTCTTATACAAATATTTTGTTAATTATTAAAGTTATTTTGTTAAGCTCTTTTTCAGTATTTTTTACAGATTTCTCTTGCTTTGTCTTAGGATTTTTGTAAGCATTTTTTTATTTATTTAATAAGTTTTTTTTGCTTATATCTCTTTCAAGTGACCATTCAACCAACTGTGTATATTTTTTTTGCCACTTTTTTGCTTTTAATTTTTTAAAATTTGATTGACAGTCTGACACAATGTGTCTTGGGTGTTTTTTTTTTCTTCTTACTTTTGTCAACATTTATGTAAATACGGTTGTTTTCTTAAGTAATTGATCGTTATTTGTCATAAATTGCATTGTATTTTTTTTGCTCTTTTACATTTACTGCTTAAATTAAATGCCAAGAAAAATAGAAATGAACTCAGCTTGAATGAATTTCATTTTTTAAACGAGTAATTTAAAGTGCAGGCGGAAGAAATAGAATTTAACACCTAAGTCTAAGTAATTGTATAAAAATTGCTGATATTTATTTTAATTTAAAGAAATTTTAATCTAAACAAATTGTTTGAAATTAATATTGTGCTGCTATTATTGTTACAAAAATATTTTATACATAGAATTTGTTTGAGAAAAAAAAAATGGGAACATATAACTGCACTATAAGAAAAACACATGGTTGTAATGACCATTATCGTACAGCTACATATTATGCTTAGATTTTATGAATCAAATTAGAATATGGTTCGTAAATTACCACAATATTACTAATCTGTAGCATCATCAAATATCATAATACGATTGTACTCAACCAAAATTTAATGTCTCGTGCACGCAAATAAAAAACATAATCGATCATAATCGAACCACGTCATATTATGATTGGATGTTTAGGTTGATTAGTATATCATAATATGATCCAATTGAATTATTCTATTATACCCATCGATTTTTTCGGTTCTAGCAACACATAGTTTGGGAAATTAGGAACCCTAATATAGTCACATAAAAACATGATAGTTGATATAATCACATTATGGTTGAGCCCAAACATATTTTGATTCCAACTCAACCATAATATGGTTGTGTAAAAACATGATGGTTGATGGTATTAAACGACATTATGGTTGTAGCCACATGACCATATTATTTAAAATATCTATTGGGTGTATGACTTACAAATGCGGGATTTACAAGTGATGGCGTATCTTTTGAACGCAGTTTTTCTTTTTAATAACTTATATGTCATTTATTCTCACTTATTGAACATTTTGGTGTAAACAACAAAGTTTTTATTTGCTTCGAAAATGTCGAATTTTGTGTCAATAAAGCGTCATATGCGGAAAGTTTTGCTTTACTTCTTTAATTTGAAAAAAAAAAGTGCCGCAGAAGCACACAGAATACTCACCGAAGCTTATGGTGAATGTGTTCCATCGTTTTCAACGTGCGAAAGATGGGTTGTGCGGTTCAGATGTGGTGATTTTGACATGAAAGACAAAGATCGCACAGACCAGCCAAACAAGTTTGAATACCAAGAATTGGAGGCATTATTCCATGAAGATTGTTGTCAAACTCATCAATTGTTTGCAAAATCATTGGGAGCTACTCAAGCAGCAATTTCAAAATTTTTGCGAGCATCAGGATTCATTCAAAAGCAGTGAAATTCGGTACAATACGAGAGACCTTGAAAGACGATTTGAATGTCTGAAATAATGATTGAACGCTAAAAAAAATAATTTTTGCATACTTGCGATGAAAAATGAATCCATTACGATAATCCGAAGAGTAAGAGATCGTATGTGAAGCCATACCAACCAGCCGAATCGACACCAAAGCCAAATATCTATGGCACTAAGTTAATTCTCTGTATATGGTCAGAGCAAAAGTGTCCTATCTATTATGAGCTGCAGATATCTGACCAGACCATCACAGGGAACCTCTGATTCGTTTGGCTAAATATCAGCAGTTTATGAATTAACTCTGAATTGTTTTCAAAGTTTACAGTACAACACTGCACGAAAAAATCTAAGCATACACATGCAATACATATTAAAAATGTATACATATGTATTTAAATGAATTCAATTATTTGTAGTGTTATCTCTTCAAGAAAAACCAAAATATCGTCATCATTTCAGTAATTGTTAAACTAGAACTTAAGGCATGAAAATCTTGAGATAACAAATTATAAATTATTTGAAAGACAAAACAAAATTAACTTGAAAAAAGTTAAAAAAAACTCTTTGTTGGACAAAACATTAAAAACTTAAAACTCTTTAAGCTTATTTCTTACAAACTGAAACAAAAAAACCCTATAAATTGAAATTCAAAACAACAAAACTGTGTCAATATCAAATGAATTAAAATTGTTATGTATGTATGTAGTTGGAAAGGAATATAATAGAACAATGATTTGAAACGCCTTGACAGAACAATTGAAATTATAAAATGCGAACCAAAAATAACAACACAACTAAAATGAAAATGTAGCAGTAAAAATGCCGAAAAAAATACATGCAACATTTGAAAAATATAAAATCATTACTAGATAAATATAAACGAAACGTTTCAAAATATCAACAACAGATGCACATTTAAAAAAAAATCATTTTGAAAACAAAAGCAACGACATTTGGTTTATTTTCAAATAAAATGATTTGAAAAATAAATAAATAAAAAAAAAAATAAATAGAAAAATTGCTCAATATGTAGAGTATGGCTGGTGTGTAAATTGTGATGATGGTGCAATCATTGATTGAAAGTCTATATGAATCAATGGCTGTTGCGTTGCGAGTATGTAGAAGTAGTGGGTGTTAAATTTATATTTTTATAGATAAAACACTTGGTGTCTAAAGTTACAGTAAAATAAACAGTTTTGGTGATGGCTCTACAAAACAGAAAATAAAACATAAAGCTAAATAAACTAACTCAGTTTTCATAAAGAAATTGGTGTACTATTACAATTTTTATTTATCTAAACCATGAAATAGAAACTTATGATAGATTGGATATAAAATATAAACAAAGAGATTGAGCATTTTATAAAAAAAAAATAATTTTGCTAAACATGTTAATAGTATGGCTTTGGGAGTGGGGAATAATTAATTAATCACTTTTGTGTCTAAAAGATCAGATAACAACTCATTACATTGACGAGCTTGTTAAAACCAGTGTTTGCTCAAGTTTTGAAATATAGGTGACCATAACAAATTGTAAAAATTTCAAAAATTTAATTAATATTCTCATAGATGCAGTTGTTTTGAAAACTTGTTACTACTCAAATAAGAGATCGTTTATATACACTTGCTCAGAATACTTTATCACGCAAATGCCATTTGTGTTTTTAACAACGGTGGTCGGCAATCATAGCCACCAAAGTCCGGTATATGATCGTTTAATTATCGGTAAATAATACGAATGTTCACGAAGTTCATAGAAATCTTCAATCACAATCAATATAAATCTTCAATCACAATCTTCATGCCGACCACTGTTTTACAGAAACCTGAAAAGTGGCAGCAAATAGCTAAAATCGTTATTATTTTCTACAAACATTTTGATATAATTTAAATAGGCTGTCCAATTAAGAACAAAACTTCCCCGGGAGTTTTTTCCCTTTTCTTTTTTTTAACATTGAATTTGAATAGGAAAAGGGAAAAAACTCCCGGGGAATTTTTATTCATAATTGGGCAGCCTATTAAATTATATCAAAACGGTTGTAGGAAATAATAACGATTTTAGCTATTTGCTCCCACTTTTCAGGTTTCTGTAAAACAGTGGTCGGCATGAAGATATATCGACTATAATAACATCTTATGCATTTTTGCTTTGAAGACCAAGAATTGGAGGCATTACTCCATGAAGATTGTTGCCAAACTCAACAAGAGCTTGCAAAATCATTGGAAGCTACTGAATCAGCAATTTGCAAGCAGCAGAGAAATTGGGTACCATTCGAAATGAAACTGAGAGACCTTGAAAAGACGATTTTGAATGTCTGAAACTGCTTGAACGCTATAAAAGAAAATCATTCATGAACGCTATAACAGAAAATCATTACTTACGATGAAAAATGGATCCATTACGATAATACGGAGCGTAAGAGTATTCGGCCAGATATGAAACCGTAATATTCCAACATGACAACACTAGGCCACATGTGCAATACCTGTTAAAAACTATTTAGAAAGAAGTGGTTGGGAAGTTTTACCTCATCCGTCTTATAGTCCAGACCTTGACCCGTTCGAGTATTATTTGTTTCGATCGATGCAGAACGCTTTATCTGGGATACGCTTCACTACAGAACAGAGTATCCGAAATTTGCTTGATTCGTTCTTGGTCTCAAAAGATGATCAGTTCTTTTGGCGCGGAATTACATACATATGTTGCCAGAAATATGTGAAAAGGTCATAGCTAACAATGGCAAAAATCGTTTATATGGCACAAATGTAAGCAAAATAAAAGCTAAAAATTTTAAAAGAAAACCCTTATTTTTAAATCATACACCCACAATATATAACGTATGTGGGAGAAAATATTTATTCTGAAATCATAAACCGATTTTATTTGGTTTATACGTCAAAAAAATAGTATTTAGAGTAGAATGTATATTTTACAAATATTAAATAGATTCGTGTAGCTCTTACTTTTCTCTTAAAAAAGTGGTGTTTTTTTATATTTACTCGTACTAGTTTTGTATTTTAATTATGCATTATTTAAGTTTAATTATTAATTTAAAATAATTATAACACCTTTATGAATAATATTGCAATGTTTAAAGCCCTTTTTAATGAGTGTCTAAAATGATATGAAATCTAAATTATTGCACGGCAATAAATAAATTAATACAGGTATGGAAAATTGAGGTTTTGAAATACTATCTCTGTTCTTTGACTGAAGTTATATCTTTAGCTTAGTGCACAAATGGGGTAAGTCCGCTTATTATGAAGTTTGATTTAAAAACAAAACCATAGAAAACTTTTGTTTTTAAATTCATTAGAATTTCTATGTATAACCTTTTGAAAGCAACTTTTGTATCAATTGAAAATTTAAATTGATTCATAGAATTAAAACGCTACAAATTATTTATGAAAAATTCTAAATCAACTATAAAATACAAACAAAGAGTTATTATAGGTTTCAAATCCACTTCTTTTAAACTTTCCTTATCAAATATTTCATTAAAAAATTATTGAAATCAAAATATTTTTCAAAATTTTTTCCCCTCCTCTTAGCACGTTTAAACACTGGAGTGCTGCAGGTTGTTCTGTTCATATGAAGAGAAATATTAAATTTTAATCACTTTACATAAGAATTCTTTGTTGCTATAATTTCGGACAGTATTTTTAAAAGTATTAAATGAAGAATTGATATTCTTATGTAGCCAAAAATACAGATTTTTTTTACAAAATGTTCCATACCTGATTTAAAATAAAACAAAAAACGTTAATTTCTAATTCTAGCAAAGTAGAAAATCTCATTAAAATGATTCATTAAAAAAATAATATAACTTTAAGCCAATATTAAAATAAGTAATTTAAGCATGTATGTATTTAAAAGGCAGTTGATGAGAGGTGGGGATTAAATTTGATTGATTTCAGTTAGATTTTTTTTGCCAACAAAAAACAAGGTGTGAAAAACGCAATGACATTTAATGTATATTTCAGTTATTTACAGTTATTTCCGTTTTATTTTTGATTATCTGAGATTTGAAATTTCCGTTAGTTATTAACATGTAATATTAAACTAAAATTATATTTTAAGATTGGCATGAGACACGATTTAAAATAAAATGTATCAAGGTTTGTTTTGCGTCGCATGTTATCAGTTTTTGGCAGCAACATACATAAATCAATATTAAATACATATACAGTTATAAAATAAAATTAAAAATATCCTAAGGCTTAATAAAACATAGTTTTTTTAAATAAACTGAATTTCTTTTTGATTTTATATTAAAGATGTTTTCTAATGTTGTACCCAGCAACAAATTCAGAGTTAAACAAGTAAGAGAGCTATATTCGGCTATAATGTAAAAACAAAACATTTTTACAAAAAATTAAAAAAAAAAAAAAATTAATTCTTCCGAATTGCTTTGGCTTAAATACGTCGTTGGAAATGTCCCTGAAATCATAATATTAATAGGCAGGCAAGTCGATTTCGGAAATCGGTTCAGTTTTTTAGGAGTTATAAGCGTTTAAAGATATAACACATATGCAAAAACGTGTACATACATGTGAACATTAAGCTAAAAAGTAAACAAAGCAGTGCATGTTTGTCCAATTTGTTGTTGTAAATAAGAGAAACAATTAAACAGTATTGATTTCGTTCTGTTTTAAGTGAGAGTTGTTTTAAAAAACATAGAAGAAGACTTTAGTAATTTAAAGTCACAAAAATATATTTTGAAGGTGTTTTTTTATTTTCTAATTGTACATAAGTAAATAGTTATTTTATAATTCGTGCAGAACTATAATTGTGACGGTTTTCAAACTTCATACGAATCAATTACTTATAAGTTATCACTGCATGAAGTTTAATCAAAAGTGGGACGGGTCGGAAAATATGGTAAGTCGCCACCCATACAAAGTAAATAGTTATTTCTCAATATTTTGTGAACTATAATTGCAAGATTCTTCAAACTTAGTCTAAATGCCTCTTTTATAATTTTGCATAGTTTCGCTGAAATTGTTCGGGATTGGAATAGTGGGCGTGGCACAACCTATACAAAGTATATAAATAATTGCGAATATCTGTAGAACTATAATTGTAAAAGTGTTTAAACTTTTAGCGAATTAATTTCTTATTACTGTGCGGAGTTTAGCTGAATATATACGGAATTAGATTAGAGGGCATAGCACCCAAAATGGGAGATGTCGGAAAAGGATGTGAGTCACCTCCCATACAAAGTAGTAATTGCAAGGTTCTTCAAACTTTGTCCGCATAGCTCTCTTACCATTTTACCACATTGGCTGAAAATTATAGGGATTACATTAGTGGTTGTGGCACAAAGTAAATGATTAATTTTGAATATCTGGAGAACTATAATTCTTAAAGAATTTAAATTCTGTATCAATCAATTTATTACCATTCTACGGAGGTTAGCTAAAAACAAAGTTTAGCTAAGCATGATAGGCTTCGTAGCAATGACCCTTCCCTTATTAAGGAAAGTTAAAGTAAAGCTTGATATTTACATAAAAGGTTTAAAAAAAATGGGTGGGATCAGAGCAGTGGAGTTGTATCTCCGATACAAAATTAGTTATTTTCGAATATCAAGTGAACTGTAATTGAGAGATTCTCAAATTTTAATTTTACTAGGGTAGGGGTAGCGAAGTGCACCGTGTTATGCTAGTATCTATTATTATATATCCATATTGTCATTAATATGACTTAGTAATCCAGACATAGATCAAAAATTGGGGTAGTCGCGGTTTTTTGCTTATAACTCAGCCAAGTGTGGGCCGGATATATTGATGAATGAATTATGTATGTTAGTTATTTGCCTTCACCAAAGTATACATTAAAATAAGGATTGATATTTTTGGGTAAATTTTTTAAATTTTTTTTTAGATTTTTTACTTGAAATATTTTATTAGTGAAAACAAATTTGATGGTAAAAATTTGTTTTTTTGTGAAAAATTATATTTCCCGATTTTGACCTATTGTAGGTCCGAATTACTATGGCGTTATATAAGGTTATCGGAAAGGTTTTTGAAAAAGCTATCATTAGATATCTTTGTCTATAATCAGATATATGGGAGATTTCATGTCAAGTGAACCAACAAGATCGGTGGAAAACCCTTTTAGAGGGGGTCAAAATTTTACATTTTGGCCAAGAAGGTGTTTTTTCTCATCCATGTACCTTATTACCTATAGTTCTTAACAAAATGTGTTCCAAATAGTTTAAATAGCTATTTCTTTAATCTTTCTAAAAAAAAAATTTAAAATTATAAAAAAAACAAAAAAATGTTTGTCGAAATCAAAAACTTATTGACTTTTTTTTCAAAAGAAAGCTTTGACATTTTCTTTGAAGACATATTTGGTTGCTTAGTGGGATGCGAGTTGGCAGTAATGTTGCTAGTGTTAACTCGAGTTTAATAAAATATTTAAATCCTTCTTAGTAAAAATTAAAAATTTCTAAAAATTTTGCTGGGCTATAACAATTTAATATAAAATCTATAAAATATTATTTAATAAATTTATAATTTATTAACTTTTTTGGCACAAAGTGCTTCTAACATATTCTATATTTACCCAAACATTGTGCCCCTAATTAATCATTATTAAATTATTTATGAATTTAGAAGAATTTAGGAGTGTTAAACTTGGAATTTTAAATTAAAAATTCTGAAATTTTATGTAAAATATTTATAGCCAAATAAATTCTTAATGAATTTTTTTTCTCCAAAATGACCTTAGAAATAAATCTTGAAAAACAATTTTACCTGAACGAAGGAAACAAAAAAACATTAATTTATAAACAAATATTGTGTTAATAACTTACGGACATTTGTTGTGTTGTGATTTTTTATTTTTTTTTATTTTATTTTTTTTTTTTGTAAATATTGAGCCATTAAAAATTATTAACAGATGGGCTTTGAATGCGAAAAACAACTCCAAGTGTTGAATAAATATAAAAAATGTTGAGGAGAGGTTACTTACCTAAAAATAAAGAAAAAATATTATTTATTAGTCAGTTGAAAAAATGCTATGTATGTAATTAAAATTTATAGAGAGGGAAAAATACACAATTTATATAATAATTAAATTAATAAACATTAAAAATAATTTTATTGCAAGATAAATGTTTTTTTTTACATAGAAAAAAAAACAAATAACATGCTACTATGTACAGGTAAATAGGAATTTCCGGAGTTAAAATATTTTCCTAGTATATGTTTAAATACATGACACAGCTGCTGCTGTGCAAAGTGAATTCTATATAGGATTTCTGCTTACTAAAGTGCTATAAGATTGTATGACCGAGAAAAAGGTAAACATCCCACCAAAAATATATATTTCGCTATCTTTTCATAAGAAATTCCAAATATCCAAGCAATTTTCGTAGGGCATACGGACTATTCACATTTTAAATTTCAGCTTATTCGGACAATAAATGGATTTTTGGTGATTTTTATAAAAAATGTGAGACCCAAGGTAGCGTGCAATTTTGCAAATTAAACGTAAAGAGCATTATTTACATCTTTGGTATCTTGAATGGCCCTCACTGAAATTTTCCGCCAAAAATTTTCGTAGAATATTTTAATCCTTAAATGTCCTTTTTGAAAGGACTTTTTTTGATTTTCTCGAAAAAGGGGTCAAATTGACCCCTAAAAAGAGGAGCTAGAGGATTAAGATCTTCCACAAAAATGATCCCCATGAAATTCCACAATATAACTCTGACAATAAAAATTCTCTCTAACAACATTTTTTTCATTTAGTATAATGCTGCCTTCGAGCAAACTAATAGTTATAACGACAGTTTTCATCCAAAAATAATTATAACCAACTATTAGTTAACACATAACCAGACTTCGTGTTAATGAGGGTAAGTCTGAAAGAAATTATTCAATTTATCAAATAAAAAGTTCTAAAACTTTGCCAATTGCTATAAAATGTTCTAAAATTGTATTTTGTCCACTATGAAATTTATTCCCAATTACTATTTTTATTCAATTAACTTCAAAAGCGGCATTTTTGTCAATTTACAGAGCACCAAGCCCCCTCTCTCCTCTCCTTCCTAGGTGGCTGACTTTTGGAGGTTATTATAAATAACTATTTGAATTTTGAATACGAGTTTGATTTTTGTTTGTTGCTTTTTTGTATGTTTGCCTAAGTTTGTCTTAAATTCATGTTCAATTTATTATTTATGAGTAGAACATAAATCTATTAAACTTTTTTTTGAAATCTATAAACGAATGCAATTTTTGATTTTGGAAAAAAAAATCATAGAAACAGTAGCAAAGCGGCGGCTGTTTTTGAGTGCAAATGTCATCGATATTTTGTAGTTTTGCAGTAAATAAAAAATATAAATAAATTTGAATACAATAAACAGCTTGTCTGTTTAAATTAAAATGAAAGAAAGAAAATTGAAACCAGTTTGAGAATAATATAAAAAAAATAAAGTAAATATCGTATCTAGACTAATTACGTTCTTTGGCAAACAAAAAATTAAACATGATATTTAAAGGAATTAATACTTAAACAAAAATTAATTCTAGTTTCTCTATCAGCCCAATTATGAATAAAAAAATTTCGCGGGAGTTTGTTCCCATTAAATTTGAATAGAAAAAATGAGAATAGGGAAAAAATTTCCGAGGAATTTTTATTCATAATTGGGCTGTATAATTTTTTATGCACAGAGAAAAAAGAATCGTGATAGCAACCGAATTTGTTGTCAGTCGAATGATTCTATCAACAGAATGTCAGTTGACAAAGAAGAATTAAGGTTAAAGCAACCAAACTTTTGTTAACCCTTTTAAATCATTCGATTGGCAACAAATTCGAATCCGTTTTCTCTGTGTGGAAATAATTGAAAATTATTTGCAAAACTGACTTTTCTATACAAGTTTTATTGGTCTAGCTTTTTATTCGAGAATCGCTATATTCCCGCTGAGGTCTCTGATCCGTTTTTATTTCAACTAGTTTAAAGTCACAATTAATTAAATATTGAGATCAAAGAACAATGTGTGTTCAGTTTAGATCCTATAGATAAACGAGTCCAGTATCTACCGTCTTTAATTACAAAAGTATGGGCATGGTTTCAATTTTTATCACATCAGGTGATTTAGAAATATTTTAATTTATAAAGAATTCTCTAGGTAAATAATTTCACAAAAATCTGATAGTAAAATAATTTTGGGTAAACTTGTCCATGTAAATAAAAAATCAACTCCGAAAAAGCTCAGCTCTGAATGTGTTAAATTTCATTAATTAATCTGCAATCAATGACGAGCTACCGAATTATCCCCTATGTGAAAGAATAACTTATTTGAAATTACTGATTCGAACAACCATTAACTCGAGAGTTCATGTTTTCATACCCATATTTGATGTTTTTGTTATTTCACCTAAATGTATTTATTTATTTAATTATTACTATAAGTTTAGTCATTCATTACTAGTCACTCATTCAAAACAACTAATAATCGCCGTAATTTACAACTAATTGTTGCAATTGTTTTAAAATCTATTTGAGTTTTACATGCAAGCAAAGCTGAAAAGCAGAATGTTGCCAACTCTGAGGCCACTTTAAAATTATCATATTTTTTTTTTCTCAATTCGAATTTAACACACACAAACGCAAACACATGAAAATTTACATATTTAATGGTGTTTGAAATCATGGCCTGACAAAGTCTTCGACATCGTGTTGTAAAACCAGAAGTAAAATAGCAAAAACAACAACAAAATAGTTGTAATAATTATAATCAAAAATCATTAAAGTGAAAAAAAGGCGTCAATTTAAGAGAGAGAAAAATATTAAAAATAAAAAACAAAGACGTTTTTGTCTCGTCTGGAATGAAAAGTCAATGTCTTGGATGGGAGAGATATTTGCATATTAATTATTTATATTTATTTTTTTTCTTACATCTTTTCAATTTACTATTATAGTAGTGTGACATTGGGAAAAAATTACAATATAAATTACAACAATTTTATTGTAACTTAGTGACAATAACAACATGTGTGTGATGTGTGAAAACTATTGACAATTAATATAAATTTAAAATGTTGTACATTGTTAAGGAAGGCAGGCAGTTTGAATAAATATTTATGGCAAGAAATCAAAAGTTATAGAGAAATCATTCATTTTTATTTAAATATAAATAAAAACAAAAAATATTTAAAATCTTAGAACATTTATAATTTGTGAAACATTTAGCAATTGATTCAAGTCATCTTCAGGACATGTCAGCACTTTGTCAGCATTTTAAACAGTTAGCGCAGAGTGAAGACTAAGCAGTAGTCTTGTACATAGAGAAAACGAAAAAATTCAAGATATGGTGTTGGCCGATTGGAGATTGAAAGTTCGAGAGAATGTGGAAGCCGTAGGCATGTCACAGTTTTGAATGATCACTTGAGTATGAAAAAGCTCACAATCGACCACAAACCCAATTGTGTGACAACGTAGACGAAACGTTGATCTACCACAACACACCAGAGACCAAGCAACAGTGGGTTTCTCGTGGTCAGTTTCCAAAATGGTATTACAAATGGCAGCTATCATTTTCTGTTGCCAAATTGGCAACCAGAAATTTGATAAAATTTTTTTTTCGAATTGTTATTTTAAAAATTTTAGTTTTTAAATTGTTTAAATTTTAGTTTTTAAATTGTTTAAATTTTAGTTTTTAAATTGTTTAAATTTTAAAATTTATTTTTTTATTAATTTTAAAATTTTTTTTTTTTTAATTTTAAAATTTATTTTTTTAAATTTAAAAAATAAATTTTAAAAATAAAAAAAAATAAATTTAAAAAAATTTTTTTTGGTGAAAAAAAAATCGGGTTAAAAAATATTTTTTCCGATTTTAACCCATCTTTGAAACATCTATCATTAGATATCCATATTGTCTATATTAATGACTTAGTAATCCAGATATAGGTCAAAAATTGAGGTTGTCCTGGTTTTTTCCTCATATCTCAGCCATTTGTGGACCGATTTGGCTGATTTTAAACAGGAAACTTCTCGAAAGCATGACCGAATTATAGAAGATTTGGATCCCGAAGATATGTGGGGTCTTCAGAAAATTGATTTCAATAGGACAAAGTATATTAATTTCAAAGGAGGCAATGCTGAAAAATAAAACTATTTTTTTATCCAAAAACCGTGTGCAGTTTCCATGAGAAAAATCAACTACTCTTTCATCTGCCCTATTCTCCGGATTTAGCCCCGAGTGACTATTTCTTGTTTCCAAAACTTAAAAAATGGCTCAACGGAAAGAGATTTGACTACAACGATGAAATTATCTCTCAAATAAATACCTACATTGATGACCTCGACAAATGATTAATTTCAAAGGAGGCTATGCTGAAAACTAAAACTATTTTTTTATCCAAAACCCTGTGTTTCGGAAGTCACGGACGTAGTATTTACGAATATCGGTAACGGTATTTACGATTAAAGCGGTAGCCTTACCGTTAATGGCAGCCAACCTTACTTTTATGGCTGATAAAGTCCATTGAGTTCTGAACTCTTGTATAATTCAGACTGTCATCTCTGTCTTCTTTAAAGTTCATTTTATGACATTCAGCTATGCTTTGTTTGCAATTTCTTAATTTTAGTAGCAACTGCGAAATATGAACTTTTGAAATTAACAAAGACTGTAAATAAAAGTGGTTGAATTTTGAACTTGTTGAAACTAGGAATTTTCAGCATGGGATTGTATTTATGTATTTACATTATTATAATAGTATTTAATCTTGTATTTACAATAATATATTTATTTATTATTTGCAGAATTGTAAGCATTTTCTAAGTTGCTGCATTATTTATTTTAAAAAAAATATTAAAAAAAAATTCTTTGTTTACTTTAGATTTCAACATTATAACAAAGTTTCAAACTAAACAACTCATAAATCAAATTACTTGCTATTTAAAAATAATAATCATAACCATTCATTATTTAAATTTCTCAACTTATTGTTGACCATAATAAACAATGTATGTATTGAACATGAATGATTCTGCATTAATTTAATTCTTAAATTCTAGTTTGTTTAAAGTTGTTAATTGAAATTAAATTCAACATTTTGCTACTAATTAAGCTCAACTTGAAAATAAATCAAATTGAGTTTCAATTTATGCAAACAAATTGAAATAAAAAAAACTAATAATACTCAAAAATAAATCGTATCAACTTTAAATGTTATTAACTGGTTTTTGTGTTGTTGCTGTCATTTAAATTTGATTCCCCTCGCTTGAAAGGGTGGAGGGGTAGACAAAAGGCAATATATTGTCATTATTAAGTTACCTTCTAAGAACACCTTTTATGTAGTGTTTTTTTTCACTTCTCCACTTTGCATTTTATAGACTATTTTTTAATTGAAAGTACCCTACATGAAGTAGTAAAGTTATAAATACAAGATTAAAATTAATTGTTCAGTTAACTTGACATAACTTGTGTAGACACAAATAAATATAACCATTTTGGTTATCACAATAATTTTTTTAAATTAGTTTAATTTTAAGATTAACAAGGCATATAAAAAACATAGGATTTCGATTTATTCATCTGAATATATGATGATTTAGTTGTTAATTTAAATGACAGACATTTTAACATGGACTTTATATATCATTAATGCAAAATATTAGAACTCCCTACCACCAAGCACCAGTCACTTGACTAGTTTTCTTTCCCACAAACATATAAAAATTCACCTAGAAAATTTAAATAAACTGTAGGTCACTTTCAAGCCTCTTTATATTTTTATTTCTTATGCTCTAACTAACCAGTTTCTTGTTAGATTTCTCAGTAGTATTTTAGTTTTTATTTTGAAATGTTGCAATCTTTTTTAACATGAACCCCTACTCAATATTTTATTTGTGTGTTTTTTTTTGTTGATTTGGTTTTTTGAACTTTTTTTTTCTATTCGATTTGTTTTTTTGCTGCGTTTAAATTAACTTTATTTGTTTAAGCAGTTGTGTTGTTGTGGTAAATTAATTGTAGTGTAGGTGCTTAATTATTTATTGTTGTTGGTATATGTATATTTTTGTTTAAAATAATTTGTTTGTTATTTTTGTGATTTAAAAAAAAAAATCACTTTCCGTTTCATTTAAAATACAGTTTGACGTCAAAATTTTTAGATTCTATTTTAATTTCGAACCATTTATGGTTAAGCAACTGTTTTTTAATTGAGATGATCATCGTTTTTATAGCAAAAAAAAGAATGTAGTTTAGTTTGTATTAGATTAGAAACCTATTATGAAGATTTCTTAAAAAACGAAACAACCTAAGCATACAAAATTCAATTATTAAATTAAGTAAAGAATTTAAAACGTGTTGATATACAAAAACATTTAAAGGGAAATAGAGAACATTGTTGTCTTAAAATAGAAACAAAATATAATTAATTATTGCATTTAAAACGAAATAACCTAAGCGTACAAGTTTCAACAATCAACGTCAAAATTATGCTATATAATAGGTTGATAATTAAAGTTTGCCATAACCATCAAATATCAAAGCACCTTGTTATAAAAGTAATAGCAAATCAAGTATAGTCCAGGAATGTCGGGCATCCTTAAATGCTATGGCGAGACATTCAACAGTTGTACTTACTTGGGTTCGTGGACACAGGGATAATAATGGCCAGAAGAGGATCAAGGCTCGATTGATGAGATAGACTTCCTATGTGACATTCCATTGTCCACGTGTAAACAACGGATAAATAATGCATTTTATGAACCTGGCTCAGATAAGGTGGGGTGATGATTCCACTTGTGCTATTACGAGAATTATATGGCCTGCGTTGGACTGTAAACGCTGTAAATTAGGCTGCGAATTGATCTTTCATCCGCCCCGAGTGACTATTTCTTATTTCCAAATCTTAAAAAATGTCACAACGGAAAGAGATTTGACTCCAACGATGAAACCATCTCTCAAACAAATACCTATTTTGATGACCTCGACAAATCTAAATTTTTGGAAAGGAAATTGATAGGCGACTATGTTTTTATCCAAAAACCTGTGTTTCATTCAAAAAGTCACAACGGTATTTACGATTATATCGGTAACGGCAAATCCGGTAGTTGAGCTGAATACGTAGCTTAGCGTTAAAGGTAGCCAACCTGGCTTTTATGTCCGATAAATTCTCTTCTATAATTTAGAATGTCAGCTCTGTTCATTAAAGTTAATTTTATAATAAACCCATGACATTCAGCTATTTGTGGGTATTATGGATAATCAGGTGTATTGTTTTCTTAGCAATTTCTTGATTTTAGTAGCAACTACGAAAGTTGAAGTTTTGTAGTTAACAAATATTGATGATTAAAAATGGTTGGATTTTTTATTTGTTGAAACTCGGAATTTTCAACATGGCATTGTATTTTTGTACTCGTATTAACAGTATTGTAAACACACGTCGTATTTACTTGGTATACAACGAATACGACTTAGCAATATGGTGGCGATGATCACCGGGCATTGCACTTTTGGTATCCATGCTGCAAGAATTGGGCTGCCTCACTATGATTTCTGTAGGAGTTGTCAAAATGAGAAAGAGGAAGGACAATTTTACACATCTTTTGCAATTGTCCGGCACTGGCTGATCTGCATGAAACGTTTTTAGGTAAACGCTCCTTTAGCAAACTCTCCGAATTATCTGGGAAATAATTAAAGATACATGGATGTCTTTATTAGGAAAAGCAGGTGGTTAGTAAGACCAGATATACAAATAGCACCTTAAGAGTAGCCCGTATCCGACGCGTGATGGTTTTAGCTTTTTGAATTCTACTCTCTTCTAACTTTTACCCATAATATCTTTTATAAATACGTATTTAACTTATCGCCCTCCCTCTTCTTTTACTTTTCACTCTCTTCGCTTCTTTATTTTCTTATTTTTCAGGTAACAAAAAATGGAATTCTTTGAACGTCTACCTGTTAACATAACCTATAGCACATCAGATAAATGACCTCCTCGGCTTGACTATTTCACATAAATGAAGCTGACTTTCGTAGTGTTAAATTTCCTTCTTCAATGTACGGACGGTTGTGGTCCTGTTGGGATAGACCTTTGACCGCATAAAACGAAAACCAATAATGTTAAATCACACGATGATCAATTTTGATCACCGAAGCGACAGAGTACAGAACCGATAATGCCTCATGTAGTGATGTAATTGGTTCGCATGCTGCGAAGTTATAAATAAGTAGTTATAGCATCGACACAAGGTAATGTTGGGAGTATTGATTATGACTACAAAGTAATGTACAGGAAGCTGTAGAGTAAGTAGAGTTTCCGCTAGGTAAGCAGTATTTAACATTAGTTTAAACATGTATTGCTTTCTATAAATAATTTATGATTAATTTAAATTCAAGTATTTAGATTTATTTAATGTCGGCATAGCAAACAGGGCTTAAAACATACAAACTCATTTCATATTAAGCAATAACATGATTCGGCGGTTTTGTTTTCTTAATAACGAGAGCAATATGAACAAATATAAAAAAACTTAAATAAATTGTAACGCCTACAAATGATTAGAATATATTTTTTTGTTAAATTTAACAAGATTTTATTTGAATTGTATTTAGTTAAATAAATAGCAAGCAGTCAGCAATAATTATGAGTTTGTAAATTTTTGGCCTTACATAGTTAACAATTACAAATATGTAATTATTTTTGAAGTTTTTGTTGGTTAATAAATGTTTAAAATATGGCACAAAATTGAAGCTTAACAAAACAGTTTTAAACAAGTTTTTACTGAAATGAATAAAAAGGTTAATTATAGCCCCCGACAGACAGACAAGACAACTGGTTGTTATTATCACTACATAATTATAAAATTATTTTATTATGGCTTAAATTCTATGTCATCCCAAATAAAACTTGTTCTCAATTTTCATTTCATTACGCCGCCAAAACATGTACAAAAACAGATCATCAGAAATGTAGGTTAATTATGAGTTATAAACCTCAATATTTATGAAAATGGGTTGACGTTATGGACATAAAATGAATCATATTTTAAGCTGGGTGCTGGAAAGTAATTTTTTTTTACAGTTTAAGTTTACTCCTCCTGTTTCTTTAAAAAAAAACTACAAACAAATCATGAAAAATTACCATTTCATAAAGAAAAGTAAAAAATATTGAAAATAACAGTCTGCCATATCATGGAAGACCATGTGTTGTTAATAAAAAGTGAAATTTTATGAAAATGTATGGGCAAACTTCTCAGCTGTGATGACTCTGCTGTTAGCCTGGTATCTCCATGTATGTAAATTTTGTTTTACATTCAAAAAGAAAATAAAATAAAAACTATGTCAAAAATACACAAATTTCGTGCCTGGTTGCGTTGTTCATTTCAACAAAATTTAACTTTAGTTTTTTCCATTTAATTTTATTTATTTTCATTTTTCATGGTGCTAATTGTTTAAATCTTGTAGCTGTGTGTATGTTTGACTAACTGACCTAAAACGTTACATTTGCGTAAAAGTTTTAATGTTTTTTTTTCAAGATTTATTTATGTTTTTTATTTCTGTTGTCTGTCTGCTGTTCACATGTCCATAGGAAAAGCTTTAACAAAAAATTCCATTAAAAAAATCTGCTATTAATTGCATAAAAACGTAGTTTATTATATATTTTTATATGATACTCTTGATGTGCTGGTAAAATTTATATATAACTTGGTATTTTTAAAGGTTTTACTTTCTTCATGAAAGTGAAAAATTTTAATAAGTAATAAATTATGGTAAAGAGATTATGTAGAGGAAAATAGGTCACATGTTTCAGCCAACTTGAGGTGCTTATAATTTATGTTTGGAGGTGGGAATTTTTCTATTCGATTAAATTAAAGCATTTGGTTAGGCATTAGGCAGCAGTATTGGCATGTTTTCGCGACCCTAGAGGGAAGTTTGTTAGAAAGACTAGTAGTCAAGTGACTAGTTCCTGGATGATAGAAACTCGTACTAGTTCTAGAGTATTAAAAAGCCTATTTTTTCAGATAACCGTTATTCGGGTTATTCAAAAATTTAATTAAAAAAAAAAACAATTTCGACGGTTTTAACTCTTCATTCATAAATAAAATTAATCGACTTTGTCAAAATTAATGGGAATCAATCTTGGAACCGAAAACTTTTATATTTTTTTTAAACAAGCTCAAGAATAAGAAAATATTGTTAAAAAGTTGTATAACAATCAAGTACAAACATTTAAAAAAATTTTTAATTTTTTACCAAAATTTAAAAATAAATTCTCTATTATAACAAATAAGAGAGCTATATTCGGCTGTGCCGAATTTTATATACCCTTCACCAAATAATACTTCAAAATACAAATTTTAAATATTTTTAGGTAAACAAAGTTTATTTTTTTTCCCAAGTTGTTTTTTTAACTTTTTGAAAAAAAAATTTTTTCCAATTGTTATTTTAAATTTAAAACAAATTTTTTGGTAAAAAAAAATTCTGGTTAAAAAATATTTTTTCCGATTTTGACCCATTGTATGTCCAACTTACTATGGTCTTATATACGTCGTCGCAAAGGTCTTTGAAATATCTATCATTAGATATCCATATTGTCTATATAAAGCATCTGAGAATTATTGAAGATTTGGATCCCGATGATATCTGGGGTCTGTCTGTCTGGTCAGATCGACAGACAGACAGATGTACATGGCTTAATCGACTCCGCTATCTATAGTGATCCAGAATATATGTATATACTTTATAGGGTCGGAAAATTATATTGTGGAAATTACAAACGGAAAGACTTATATGTATGTATATACCCTTCTCACGAAGGTGAAGGGTATAAAAACCAGTTAAACATTAAATATTCGAAACCGGTCGGTATTTCAAACAGAAAGCCACCGGTTAACTGTTTTCGGTTTTTGAATACTCTAGTTCTAACATTTGGTCAATTCACAAGGTCTCCTATCATGTCATATTGTCATAATGTCCTAATATTTCACGACTCAGCGGCACGGCTTAACCGACTCAACCGACTCTTAAGGTTCGGCACAGGTCTCTGCTGGTTGCTTAGTAAACATAGCATACAGAGTAGTATTATTTTAGGACTTTTTAAAATATTAGGACATTAAGACAATACGACATGATAGGAGACCCTGTGAATTGACCAATTAAATGAAGTGACCTTTCGTTTTCATAATGCTAGCGGCACGATAAAAACTAAGTCAATCTTGTACCCGAAGAAAACAATCCAACTATGACTTCATGTCTGACCGCATATTGTGGGTGTCTTTCGGCAAATGCTCGCTACATACGAATCAATTGCGTTCGGTAAAGGTTCCCTGTGATGGTCTGTTGAGATTTCACCTGCTCATAACAGATAAGAAGCCTTTTGGAACCACCAGATACCTTAGCGACATGGATATTTGGCTTTGGTGTCGATTCAGCTGGTCTCCAATTCTTGATCTTCAAACTTTTCAAAATCACCACTTCCGAATCGCACAAACCACCTCTCGCTCGTTAAAACCGATGAAACACATTCACCATAAACTATTGTGAGCAATCGTTGAGCTTCAGCGGCACTTTTTTTCAAATTAAAGAAGTAAAGCAAAACTCCCGCATATGCAGATAAATTTAAAACAATTTCATTAACTTACTTCCGATTTGCTGGTTATCAAAACAAAACAAAATGATTCAGATTCAATGGCAATCTCATCATGACTGTCAATATTAAATAAGGTCAAACATGTGAGTGATTGCACCGCAAAATCACAGTACAAGTCATTCATTCATTCATTAATTAATTTTAAGGGCAATAAATTTCACTTTATTTCACTGGAATACCCGCTGCTACAAATCAAACATTACTCATACACATTTATTTAGACGTAAACAAAATTATTATTAAAAAATTGTATTTTATTATTTATTTATTTCCGTTTTATTCAAAATATTTGCATATTTCTAAAAACACTTATTAACATTTTACTAAATGAAACGTATGATAAAAAAACGCTCTCTAAACACAAATTAAATTGCTAGCTGGCGCTGTTCGCTCATTTACTCACTCATAAATGTCATTTAAAAAAAAATTATGAAGAAAACAACAAAAATTAGTGTCTAGGTCAGGTATCTTTTTTTCATCTTCTGCTGTTTAGTAGTTGTCGGAGCTATACTCTTTTCTTTTTTAAAAACAAATAATTTAAATTGTTTTTATACGCAAGAGAAGAGCACAATAATAATTTACTCAAATTAAAAATTCAAATATTTATTTAAATTATCGTATGAAAAAAAAGCAGAAAAACAGTACACTTTTGCAAAGCTGTCAAAATGTTTAAAAGCCGCTACAAAAAAAAACATTTTAAGATAAACATCACAAGTTTATTTACCTTTTCACTATGTTGAAATTATTAACGTTGGAAATAAAAAGTTTCATTGAATATCGATAAATACGAAAAGAAAATAATACTTTATCAATTAATTTAAGTAATTCACATAAGCTTTCTTTACAGGGTTTGTTGTTTTTTCATTTATTTTCAATCAATCGCAGACATTTTTTACGCTTCATTTTAGTCAGACACTTTTGGTTAGGCAGATAAGTTTACTAAGTTACACCATTTCCAATAAGATGAAATAAATTGAAAATTGAAATTTTGAGTTCTTAAAGGAATTATTAAGATATTTAGTGAAAATAATGACAATAATCACCCCTATCGGCAATAACATGTGAAATTTATGTTCCCATGAAATATCCATTTCCCTCGAAGGGAAAATTGCTATCGTGATATTCCCATGCACTTTTTCATTCACAATAGTTAATTTTGTTCGTAACAGCTGTTTATTGTTTACAAAATTCCATCTAAAAATTTAACAACAAGGGGAATTTTTTCACGTGAACTAAGTTGATGAAAGAAAAAAGGAAAAGCGAAAATATTTCATATGAAATATTGATTCGCGATAGGGGTGAATAATGGTTTCAAATTGTTTATATAAATTCAGTTTTTTCCAATATTTCCCTGACATGGACATAGTCGGAGAAATTAGGAACTCGAGTTGTAACTGAATTTGATGGCAATCGAATTATTTGGGCAAGAAAAAATCAAAGCATACAAAGTTTTTCAAGGACCCACAACAAAGTCTAGGGTTTAAACGAAATAACCCAAGCATACAAATATGAATAAGGCTTCAATTACTTAAAATTATACATGCGACATGTGTTATGTTATAAGCATAACACGGATTCAAATAAGAACCTGCGTCCATCGAGGCCAATAAGGCTTATTAGGATTATGCGACATGTGTTACAGCATACTTTACGTGGCATGTAATTTTTCAGTGCGGAAACAAATTATTTGTCAACTATTGGTACAATGAATGTGGAATGCTTAATGAAAATACTATTCAGAAACAAATGAATATTAAAGAAATCGAAACCCAAATCCCAAACTTATCACTCATAGTGAAGTTTATAAAAAGGTTTGTTAAAATAGCCTCATAAATGGTGTAAATTTATATATCAAAGATAAATGACATGATGTACGACTAGAGGTTGTTGTTGGTCAACAAAAATAACAACAAATTGATTACATTTTAAAGAAAAAAAAAACAAAGTTATTTACAATATCTTGTGTGTTTTTTAACACTTTTTTCCAATGAAAGTGAAAACAATTTCTCTGCGATTATTCAATTGCTGAGTGGCTAGCTGCTGTTGGCTTTTAAACTTCATTATCGTCAGTAATTTTCATAATAAACTTCTACACCTTTTAAAGAGTCGTTAGTCTTTTTTAGTGGTCAGTGGTGGTCAATCATGTTGAGTTGTTTTTTGATTTTTTTTTCAAAATTTTCAATATTGTTTACTTCCACCAGATTTAATGATACAAACAAATGACGCATTAAGTGGTTTGTAAAAAAAAACAATAATTACACAGAAATTGTAATTTAAAAAAAAAAACAAAAACCAAAATATACCCAAACCATTTGATAAGACTCATAATTTATTAGGCTTAAATATTTAACTAACAATAAAATATGTATTATACAATTTAGCTAATTATTAATGGAGTGTTAATTAGTCATTGAAATTTATTTATTATATGGCTAATGGAAATTTGTCTATAATGTAGTTCAAAATATCGTTTACATTTCATTTCATTTTGCCATACATGAGATTTCAAGAGAAACTTTGCAGGAAAATGATCTACAATATGGATATTTTTTAGCATCATAAATAGTTCTGGGAAATACACAATTTTTCCTGAATAACAAGTAAATTATAAAGAAAATTTAGTGTTACTTAATTCAGTGTGAATTCCACTAAAATTCAAATGAGCCAAGTATAGAAAATTTTAAATTATTCAAGGTTTGGAATAAATGAACATATGACGCAGTTGATAGCAAATCAGATAGTTTGATATTGATGAAATCTGACAGCATTTGAATTTTGATTTTTTACTTAATTGCATGCGTTTACTAACAAATCGATTAGAAAGTATAATATTAAATTAGAAACTAGTTAAATTAAAATACCGGACATTATTTTTCCTAATAAATAAAAAACATATTTAAAACTTATCTATAGAACGAAATTATCTAAGCATACATATAAAAATATTAAAAATTAACAAATTAAAATCACTATAAAAAATTCTAGTAGCCTTGGCACCAATAAAAACAAGAAATGAAAGAGTAATTCATGAATATTTGTCGAATCTCATGTGCTGGACTAATTAAGACCAATATTATGCTAATTACAGCACATAGTGGTTTAGATATATTTTATTTTGGAAATAGTTATGTAGCTCGTAAACGATTGGATATATTTAAATGAAATTTTATACTGTCAGAGCTGACAGACCGCCTAAAGCTGATCACCTCGGTCTTACAAATTTTATTTATTATTCAAATATCAATAAATTAAATACTTCGATAGTAATTGAAATTATTATTACGTTTTTACCTTTTAAAAACGGTGGTTTATTTCCTTTAAATAAATCGTACTATCTTTTAATTGCAAATTAAAGCGATCAGTAGTTTAAAATTTGTAACAAATCTTTATGTATTTTAATTTACTCAACAATTTAGTCACTCTCTTTTAATATACACACTTTAAAAACACACTGGTAATACAGTTGAAGTTAAGTCTGCAACTCGCAGTTACTATTTATATACACAGTGCCATCTTCTAGTAGTTTCATGAATTATCTAATGGACAAAACTAGAATATTCTATTTCTAGAGCTTTTAACTGTTTTAATGTTAATGTTAGCCGCTTTACAAGTTAATATTGTCATACTTATAAACAATGTTAATAATAGCGTGTTATCAACATTGTTGATAAGTAGAAGTTTATACTGTTGGAAATGTTACAAAATGTTAAATTAAAATTGATAGTGCAAGATAGACAAATTTTTAAATTTTGAACGAATTTTCGGTTGGTTTTTTTTTTGATGTTTCGGACCTACGAAGGTTTGGAATTTTGTTTCAAAATATAAAATGTATATTTCTGATAAAATTTTGAATAAAAGCTACATATAATTATCTGGTCCCTAAGAAAAATATAAATTCGAAACATGTTTTTTCAAGAGACATAACTGTTATAAGAAATATTTAAAAAAAAATATCCATAATTGTTATATTGTAGAAATAAAATTTTGTTTCTTTAACTAATAGTTATTTTCAATCAAAATAAATTTTGATTTTCTATAAGAGTTATTCAAAATATTTATTTTTTTTTTCGTTGCTCATAACTTTTATTTTCAATTTATATTTTTTTACGTTGCCAATAGAGTTATTCATAAAATATATTTTTTTTCGTTGCTCATAATTTTTATTTTCGATTTATATGTTTTTACGTTGCTTAATATGAGTTATTCTAAAGAATATTTTTTTTCGTTACTGCTAGCATTTATTTTCGATTTATATGTTTTTCAAAGGACCAAAGCAGCAAAGTGCAAAGTAAACAAACTTTGTTAACTTTCAAATTTCTTTTTCAGTTGAAAAATATGTCGGTAACTTCTCCTGAAGTATCTCCCCTTCAACCAATATCCGATTTTCTGGTTGGCGAATCTACATACGTCATCGTTGCTCAGAACATCAATTAGAGAACTTGAAGTGGATTTATCTTCAGAAGATGACGAAGATAATACATCTCGAGAGTTATTAGCAGATATAGCTGAAATAGACAACTTTAAGCCTGTGAGACTGGACGTAGAAGCCGATTTGTTACAATATTGGGAATAGAAAAAGTATACTTTTCCGTTTTTACGTAAATTGGTTCATAATGTCCATGCAGTGCTGGCTACTCAGGATTCTGTGGAAAGATCATTTTCTGTTTTGCGTCTTTTGTTGACTGATAAAAGGTGCAACCAATCGTCTTTTTTGTGACTTTAAAGGTAAAATACAATGTTTGTACTAATAAAATGCAAGCGAGGCGACAAAAAACAAAACTTCTTTTGTGTTATGAGCAACGAATAAAAGAATATTGTTGAGAATAACTCTTATTAGTCAACTTAAAAACATATAAATCGAAAATAAAAGTTATGAGCAATGAAAAAATATATATATTATGAATAACTCTTATTAGGCAACGTAAAAAAATATAAATTGAAAATAAAAGTTATGAGCAACGAAAAAAAATAAATATTTTGAATAACTCTTATTTGAAAACGTAAAAATTATTCATTGATTTATGCCTAACTTTTTCAGTCTCAAAAAATTTAATAACAGTTATTTTTGGTCTCTGGTTTTTTCCTAAAAAGGTATTCATACGAGTATTTCTCTTACAGAAAAACAATTTCTTCGGGATCTTATACATTTTGTATATGTTTCTGAAAGAAAACTTAACGTAAATGCGTAAAATATGAGGCTATCAGTACAAAGGTGGTGTAACTCAAAACTATTTATTTAGTGGTATATTCAACTTACACCACATTTGCTACTTTACTTGCTCTGCTCTGTGCAAAAACGATTTGTTCAGCTCCATTGCGGGTTACACCACTTTTGCGCTGATGTCCCCATATATAAAAGAATTTAATCATTTAAGAGAACAGCCCTCAGCCCTATTTTGAAGTAACATTTCATATTTATCTAAACATTTCTAAAAATACAAAGCCCTCTCTATAAACCAAAAGATATCACACGGTACACAACGACAGAGCGAAGTCTTTTAAGAAAAAAAAAAAAAAAAAATTGGAACATATTTTCCCCTTTTCTAAAATTTCAGTATTTAAATAAAGGCAATTAAAAAATTTCTCAACACATTGATTAAAAGATATTTCGATCTAATCAAATCGATGGTTTTATTTTTTCTTTATAATTTCAATTCTCTAGTTTAACAGTTGTTAATAATTCTAAATACTTGACTCACAAACCTTTCAACTCTAGAAATTTTTAAGGTTGAACCTGTGGTCTTCAATGAACAATTCATTAGTTTTCCTACTGACTAATTTCGTGACTAGGGTTTTTATCCCGGGAATTCCCGGTACAAATTTCCCGGGAATTTTGTCAATTTTTCTCTACCCGATTCCCGGGATTTTTAGTAAATAGAAAACAAGTTAGAACAGAAAAAAGTTTTTTACAGTTTTTAGCTTATATCTCGGCAATAATAGACCGCTTTATTATTATTTATTTGGAGTTTTTCGTATGAAAATTTAAAAAATTTATTTATATAATTTATTTCTTATTGAATCATTCTAATTTCTTTAAATTTCTTCTTCATATCCATAACAAAATAGCTTCAAAAGTTTATTAAATGATTAAATTTTTCTTCAATTCAAATCTAGTACAAAAAGACTTAAACAATTTTTTCAATTAAATTTGTAAATGATTTGATTTAACAAAAATTTAATCATTCAAAGTTTGAATAAATTTAAAATATCGTGAAAAACATGTTACATTTTTGTTCCCATTAAATATCCATTTCCCTCGAAGGGAAAATAGCTATCGTGATATTCCCCTAAACTTTTCATTCACAATAGTTGATTTTGTTCGTAACAGCGGTTTATTGTTTACAAAATTCCATCTAAAAATTTCACAATATGGGGAATTTTTTCACGTGAACAAAGTTTATGAACGAAAAATGGGAAAAGGGAACATATTTCATGTGAAATATTGATTCGCGATAGGGGTGATTAATTCAGTTTAAAATAAAAAAAGGCTTTGGAATGAATATAAAAAATTAAATATTAGGAATGGATTTATGGAATGAAAGGCTGACATTCTTTAATTACGGATTAAGATTTTAGTGAATTAAGCTCAAATTTTATTAATTAATTCGAAGCTCTGATATTTAATAATTATAACACAAAATTTTTATATGAAATTTGGCTATAATATTCCTAATTTACAGTATCATTATATATAACCGGGTACCCGGGAATGTAGACAAAAAATTCCCGATTCCCGGGAATAAAAAAAGGTCCGGAAATTAAAAAACCTATTCGTGACACACAAGGTATTTGCTACTAAATTTGTTTGCACAATAAATGTTTGGAATGTTCCTCCCATAAATGTGAAGTAGAATTGTTCATCTGGGAATGTGCTAAATTCAGCTTTTGCATATGTTTCAATTTTTATAATTTTTGGCAATTGTATGCTTACATTATTTCGTTTACACCTTAGATTTTGTTGTGGATCACTAAAACAACTTTGTATGCTTAGATTTGTTCATGCATAGTATTTGAAAACTACATTAAGGGACTATTTTTTCTGTGATCTATTAAATGAAAAAAAATACTATGTAATTTCAATATTTTTGTTACACTTTAACTTCAAGTTGAATTTAAAAGCTAAATCTAAGTCAAACAAATATTAATTTTTCACTCTTCCAACAATAACTTAAACATTTTCATTATAATTTATGTACTTAAATAAACTCAGGCTTCCCTGTGGTTTCAAAAGTTAAGAAAAAAAAAAGTGCTAAATAAACCAAATACCATATTTGTAATAAAATAAAACAAGTCATATAAAAATAACAATAGACACCAAAAATAGCAATTGCAGGGACCAAAAAAAGACCCCTGCTTTGAAACTGAATAGCTAGATAAATAGATTAAAATTAATCACAATTTCGAGACAAAATAAAAACTCCAAACAAAAAGCAAATAATAACAAAATATAAATATGTACAATAAACTTTAAAGATGTATTTGTAAAACAAACGAAAAGTGGTGAAAAAAAACCAAGAGACACAGCAAAACGTGATTGAAATTTTTAATAGAAACGATAAAATGGTGGTAAATAATAAAAAATAATAAAAATATATCAGGAAATCCATAAATTATAAAAAATAAAATTGTATTATTTACTTTTATAAGCAACATGTTGGTTTGATTGGGTTGGCTGGTATGGGATAGGATAGGATGTATAAATAATAATAAAAAATATTAAACAAACAAGAATTTACAAAAAAATATTGATTTTATTAGGAAGCCAAAAAATAATCATATGAAATTTGTTAAAAAAATACGTTACATTTAAATTTCTTTGAAATGCCTTTTCAAAGCATGCAAATTAATGCTGCCTTTTTTATGACTGTATTTTTTTCAACACAAATACCTTAAATATTTACAAATTGATAAGAATTTCAAAATGCATTTTTATGCAAATTTTCGTTTTTTTTTATAATTTTATATTAATTAAACAAATTATTGCTTAATTAATTGATAAACGATTAAATATTTATTTTCATTTAATTACTTTATTGTAAAATGTGTTGATAATGAATAAAATTAACACATTATACAATCAATAACTTTTAAATTCACCTGAGTTTATAAAAATATAAACAAAAAGTTTCATGAACCGAAGTTAATTTTTCTTTATTATTTAAAAAAAGCTAAATATTATTTAATGTTTTAAAAGACAGCAATATGATCTTCAAAATTAATGAAGAAGACTTTTTAAATATGCAGCACGAAAAAAAACCTAAGCATACAAATTAGAAAACAACTGAAGTTTCTTTAATAACAGTTCGTATATTTAAAGTACATAGCACGAAAAAACCAAAGCATACAAAGTAAAAAATAACAAGTTATTAATCCAAAGAAAACTAAATTGTGAAGAATCTTATAACAAAATCCTTTTTTTTTTTGATTTGGCAGACAGTTTGATATTGAAAGGTAGGGGTCATAAATTATGTTTGTACATGTTGTATGCTTAGATTTTTTCTATTTATGGACAACATTGTTCATTGTTTATTCCTTTAACATTTTGATAAAGCATCTAAGAATAGAACCAACATTTATTTTTAAACACTTTGTTAAAATTTTGATCCCAATTGTGTCCAGAAAATCTCTGAACTATGTAAGAACTTGGTCTATTCATTAAGAACTTGTTAAATTTCTACTTAAGATTTCTGAGAGTACTTTGTTCCGGAACACTTGTATATATAGTTCTGTAGGCATTAATTTTTTAAAAAATCCCCCTTATGGGCGGACCACTAAAAAAAGGGGCGTCAACCGCCCATTTTTACTACAATTGAATATTTTGACACCAAATTTGGTGAGGCTAGTTTATCGGGAAATAGTTTTTGCCGCTACTTGGTGTCTTTCGGCCATAGTGCAATGTTTAAACAACATAAAGATTTGTATGCTTAGCTTCTTTCCTATTACGATGCAGTATTTCCACGAAATTTGCTAACTTTGAATGAATTTTTTTTCAGAAAAGCAATATCGAAATTTTACATAAAATATGTGCATAATCGTGATATTTTATTTGTTTGAAATTTCTCATATTTTTAATAAACCTTACTTCATACTTGTCATACTTTGCAAGCAAATACAAATGCAGTTTTTTCCTTCCTTACATACTTCCATATTTTAACAAGAGTTCAAAATAATTAAATATTGGAAAATACAATTTCAATAACCAACTTTTTTTATGTAAATTTTTTAATACGATCAGAGTACAATAAAAGATCATGAACTGCTCTACAATTTTTGCAAGTGGTTTTATTATAAGTTTTCAGCAGCATAATTATAATTGTTGAGCAAAAATAAAACAAAAGCACCGACTGACTGACTGCCTTCTCATCATCATCATTTGTTAAATTGAGTGAGAAATCAAAATTGTTTATGAAAATTAAATAATTATTATTTTCAAGTATTTGTTTTGTAATTATTGCAGTGCACTTTAGTTTACAACATACACACATAATTGCATATAACTTCCTATATTTGATAAAAAAAAATTTAAAAAAAAAAATACAAAATATGTGCAACAAAAATAAATGTATACAAAATTTTTACTAAGCAAGTGTTTGTATATTCAATTTCAATACTTTGTATCGACATAAATAAAGAAAAAAAAACTTATCATCTTGCAAAGAGGATAAGAAGCTCATTTCCTGTTTGTTTGAAGTTTTATTTATATTTATTGAAAATTGGTGTCACAATTGCTGTTTATAAAGTTGGCTTTGTTTCCATTGGTCTTTAGATTGTAGGTTTTAAAAAATATTTGAAATTTCATTTCCAATAAATTTCATGTTGGTTCGAAGGACCAACTTGGCGGAACTCTGCAAAAGGATCAAACTAAATTGTAAAGGATCTTATAACAAAATGCTTTTTTGATTTGGCAGAGAGTTTGACACTGAAAGTTTGGGGTCTTAAAACACAATTATTAATCCTCAAACATACATAATGTTAGTAAATCATGTAGTATGCTTAGATTTTTTCTATTTATGGACAACATTGTCCTTTGTTTTTTCCTTTAACATTTTTAAAAGCATCTATGAATAGAATCAATATTTATTTTTAATCGCTTTGTCAATATTTTGATTCCAATTATGTCCAGAAAATGTCTGAACTATGTAAGAACTTTATCTATTCCATAAGGATTTAAGTTCCAAATAAGATTTCCGACAGTACTTTAATGTACTGATGTTCTTGAACTAGTGTTTCCATTTTCTGATAAATTTTGTTTTGTTGTGGTCGAAGGCTTCACTTTTTCGCAGGATTTTATACCACCTGGTAGCGTCCTAAAGTTTGTTTTTACATTATTCTTAGGTATAATTTTTAGTAATTGATGCCTTCTTAATATTTTTAGGCTTTGGTATACTAAATGATGGTTTATATAACATTTTCTGGAACGCATTTTTCAAACATATTTTTTTTATCTAACGTATCTACGTATTTGGTGCAGTGTTAAACGTCGTCTTTTCTTATTGACTCCTTAACTATGGTTCGAAGGACCATGTTTATATCTCACAGTTATTTAAAATATTGCCCAGCTTTTTCTAAAATCTAGAGTGAGGCAAATCTGCAACGGTTTAACACAGCTTTTATTTATTAAACCAAGTATTAAATATTTAATTATTTAAAATGTAAATGATACATATTTAATTGAAACTGTATACGACTTGATTGGCTTGAGGAAAATAAAGTATGATTCATTAATTATGAAAAAAAAAAAAAATATTTAACCATAAACAACCTTAATTTAAATATAAATAAAATGTATAAAAGTAATAAAACAACAAAGATTACAAGAAATTGAAATTGATTCTATTCAAGTGTGTAAACTAAAGCAAATGTAACCAATCCATTTGCACTTGAATTTAAAATAGTGTTTAATAACACCCTACAGGCTAAACTAAAGACAATGGGTATTCTTTGTTCATTCCTAGAACTGATCATCTCATCCTACAACTATGGTTCGAAGGACCATCTACTTTTTCAAATATATCTCATGAAAACTGATTACAACTTCCGACTATATAACACTTTTTCATAAATCTACGCATAATAATGTCGTAGCTATTACAGTACTACTATTATGCCTGGAGCCTCTTATGGTCCTCCATAATTATGGTTCGAAGGACCAACATCAACTTCCTACTGTCTTACATTTTTGCCTAAATCTCTGTATAACAATTTGTATGACACTACAGATAGCCTGCTGTTATTGTTCTAACATCAGAGATTTTATGGTTTAATGGAAACATGTTTGTAGGGACATAGATCTCTACATGATTAAAGTATTTTTCTTTTTCCCTTTAAATTTCACATTATTACTATAAATTTAATTTAAGGGCAGCCAAAAGTCGTTCATTATCTCTCAAACATTATTCATTCATTTTATATTTGGTAAATAATTTTAAGCTTAAAAACTAAACTACCAAATCCAATCATTATAATACCAACTAATAATGCAAACCAACCAACACACAGAGAGTTTATGAATAAAATCTAAAAAACCTAAAGATTTCTCACAATTTTCAGGGTCAAAAATGTATTATTATCTATGAATTTTTGTTGTTATTGTTTTATTTTAATAAAGTGTTAAATGTAACCTATTGTAGGTTTATTTCAAATTATTTAAATCGTTTTTGTTTAAACTACAAAAAGAAACTGGTTTTCTACTAAGAAAATATAAAATAGTTTTAATTTAATATTTATAGAAGAAGTATGTTTTACGATTTTCAACATTTTTAAATTATTACGAAATACAACTGTAAATATTGTTTTAGTTTTTTGCATTTGGTGGCAGCAGTTATTTTTTATTTTTTTTGCATAAATTGTTCTCAAGAATTTTATTAGTAAATATTATTATAATTTAATTTAAATATTTATGAATATTTATTATGCCATATAAAAAAATTTGTTTTACAAAATGTTTTCAGTGTTTAACAACAATTTTATTCAGTTCTAATGATAAAATATGGGGCCATGGGCGACTGGGAGGGATTTTTAAACAGCTAGAGTCGAAGAGAACAAAGAGGTGTGTGGTTTTATTTTAAAAATGAGCTTGGTTACAATTCTAAGAGGGTTGTAAAAAAAGTTTTAAAATGTTTTTATATCGATACCGTTTAATTTAAGCAGCATGTTGGTGTAATACAAGTAGAATATATATAAACAGTTAAATTTTGTTAAAAAAAAAAGTGGAAAATTTATGAATTTTTAATAAATTTGGCAGTAAATTATATTAAAAATTAATTTTTTTAACACAAGTGTGTTATAGTCGGTAATGCCGAATGTGCCCTTTATCATACCATAATTTAAAGGACAAAACGATTTATTTCTCAAAGTTTCAGTTTTTTGTGTGCAAAGACAATAGCAAAAGAAAGGCCTTTGAAATACCTTTTATTTGATATACATATTTGGCAAATTCACAAGCTCTCTTATCATGTTGTATTGTCATAATGTCCTAATATTTCACGACTCGGAGGCTCGGCTTAACCGACTCTTAGGCGTTCGGCGCAGGTTTCTGCTGGTTTTTTACGTTAACACAATAAAGAGTAGTATTATTTTAAGACAAATAACAACATTTTCAAACCATTTTGAATGGAAATGACATGATCGGAGACCTTGTGAGTTGACCAATTGTGTATGTAAAAATCTTAGTATCCGAAATATAAAAAAAATATATTTGCATAACTGTAAATTATCTGTAAAATAACGGTAGCGGTATTCTGAGGTTACGTTATTTTAGAGATAACGGTAGTCGATTTGAAAGAGTATTTTAGGGGTAACTGTCAACCTTGTCTACTATCGTGACAGCTGAACTATCGTCACAGAAATAACTGCAATTTTATTCTAAAAATAAGTGTAAATTATGAAAACATTAAGATTTATTTTCCATAATTGAGTTTATTGTAAACCTTTGTCAACTAATTTTAAAATTTTATTATTAATTTAAGAAAAACCGAAATTAACGTTATTGTTAAAATACCATTAACGATATATGCTTAAATACCGTTACCGTTAAGAACTTAAATTAGAAACGAATCGAATATATTATTTAAATATTACTGCAAAAAAAAACTCTCAAAAAAAAGATTTATTTTTATCACTTTCAATTATTTTAAATTCAAACAACGTTTCTTTCTGTCTTTTCCTATTTCAAACTATTCAAGTTTGTATTTTATTTAATTTTATTTCAAAGAAACCAAACACAAAACAAAAAACTAAACATTTAACACATAAAATGTAAAAATGTAAAGTGTAAAAATAAACTTTAAAATTGTTGAAGTGTTGTATTGTATTTTGAAAAATGGGTTTGAGGCATGTAAAATGTTTTATGGGCCAAGTAAGCAATGAAACAAAAATAAAAACATGCACAATACATAGTGAGAAAGATAAACATAATTTGCATAAACAGTAAAATGTTTCAATAAAGGACAATTGTATTTACAACAATAAATATTTGTCATTTTAAATTTTTTCAAAAATGTGCAAATGGTAGTCAAAAATTTTGAATTTCCTGTAAAGCAAATTTGCCCTTTATTACTACATTTCACTGTAAAACAATTTGCCAAATCCTACAAATACATTTACACTAAATTCAAATTAGACTCATCTGGCTAATTTTAATTTAAAGAGACAATTTTTATTTTTACATTTAAAACAAATTTATAAGGAAATTGTTATTTGAACAGCATAAACACCAAATAAATAACGATCACTGACGATTTATTATTATTATTAAACTAGTTTTGTGTATTTTAAAAAAATATTTAATTAAAAATTAAATGAAAATGCAAATTAAAACAAGTTGTTGCTTTTTGAATTTTTTTGCCCAAACGCACATCCGAAAAAATGTTATTGAGACACATTCAAATATGTACTTCCTATAATCGTACGAAAAGTTGGGCGAAAAGTGAACGAAATTAAAATAAATTTGTAATCAAAACAATATATAGGTTCAGGAGAATATAGCAGAAGGTTCAAAATTTATTTTAAGAAGAAAGTATTGAAATTATTTGATTCATATTAAGCCTATTTTAAAGATACACAGAGAAAACAGATTCGTGATAGCAACCGAATTTGTTGCCAATCGAATGATTCTATCTTAGTGATCGAATTTTACAGTTGTGGCTACAATATTTTGGAAGTGGTAACTAAAGTTTGGTTGCCTTAACTGAAATTCTTCTTTATCAACTGACTTTCTGTTGTTAGAACTGAAAAATTCTATGTGTGCAACCGAATCATTCGATTGGCAACAAATTCGGTTTTCTCTGTGTATCTAATATTAAGATCAAAGTACGTCTAAAAATATTTTATATAGAAAACAGTTTCGTTGTGACAACAAAATTGATTGAAAATTGTAAGGTTTAGTTGTTTTAAATAAATTGCCTCAATTGAACATGATTTGTAACCTCCAAAAAACTTAGTGAAATAAACTGTATCATTCAATTCAACACAAATTTGGTTGCCACAAAGAAAACTTTTCCTTTTCAAAAAAAAAATTGACCTTTGACCTTCACGATTTAAAGGTTAAAGTTTTCCGATTTTAGTAAAGCTTTCAGGCCATATTTTAAATTACCAGGACTATAATATTATGAATAGATTTTAGTTTAAATTTATAACAGTAAGGAATTGGGCTCATTTGCCAAAATATGGCCAAAAAATTAGTTTTTCTTGAAAATCGCAAAATTTAATTCGCAGTCACTAAAAAACTGTAAAAGGTATTGACATCATTTTTTCATACTTTTAGTCCCTATTATAATCTCAATATATCATAAATGTGATGATCAACAAATTCAGAAATTTGTTTAACAAAATTTTTAAATGGAGATTTGAAACTGCGGTTAAAAAAATAACATTTTTTTGGTCTTACCTGCGAATAGGTTAGCGGTTCACAATAAATTCACAAATAAATACGGATAAAAATTACCTTTTATTTTAATATTTCTCAAAATATGTTAATTCTTTTCCTAAATTTATTGTTCAAGTGGACTGAGACACGTTAATGGTCTGGGGAATTTGTAATAACTTTAACATAAACCAAACACAAAACAAAAAACTAAACATTTAACACATAAAATGTAAAAATGTAAAGTGTAAAAATAAACTTTAAAATTGTTGAAGTGTTGTATTGTATTTTGAAAAATGGGTTTGAGGCATGTAAAATGTTTTATGGGCCAAGTAAGCAATGAAACAAAAATAAAAACATGCACAATACATAGTGAGAAAGATAAACATAATTTGCATAAACAGTAAAATGTTTCAATAAAGGACAATTGTATTTACAACAATAAATATTTGTCATTTTAAATTTTTTCAAAAATGTGCAAATGGTAGTCAAAAATTTTGAATTTCCTGTAAAGCAAATTTGCCCTTTATTACTACATTTCACTGTAAAACAATTTGCCAAATCCTACAAATACATTTACACTAAATTCAAATTAGACTCATCTGGCTAATTTTAATTTAAAGAGACAATTTTTATTTTTACATTTAAAACAAATTTATAAGGAAATTGTTATTTGAACAGCATAAACACCAAATAAATAACGATCACTGACGATTTATTATTATTATTAAACTAGTTTTGTGTATTTTAAAAAAATATTTAATTAAAAATTAAATGAAAATGCAAATTAAAACAAGTTGTTGCTTTTTGAATTTTTTTGCCCAAACGCACATCCGAAAAAATGTTATTGAGACACATTCAAATATGTACTTCCTATAATCGTACGAAAAGTTGGGCGAAAAGTGAACGAAATTAAAATAAATTTGTAATCAAAACAATATATAGGTTCAGGAGAATATAGCAGAAGGTTCAAAATTTATTTTAAGAAGAAAGTATTGAAATTATTTGATTCATATTAAGCCTATTTTAAAGATACACAGAGAAAACAGATTCGTGATAGCAACCGAATTTGTTGCCAATCGAATGATTCTATCTTAGTGATCGAATTTTACAGTTGTGGCTACAATATTTTGGAAGTGGTAACTAAAGTTTGGTTGCCTTAACTGAAATTCTTCTTTATCAACTGACTTTCTGTTGTTAGAACTGAAAAATTCTATGTGTGCAACCGAATCATTCGATTGGCAACAAATTCGGTTTTCTCTGTGTATCTAATATTAAGATCAAAGTACGTCTAAAAATATTTTATATAGAAAACAGTTTCGTTGTGACAACAAAATTGATTGAAAATTGTAAGGTTTAGTTGTTTTAAATAAATTGCCTCAATTGAACATGATTTGTAACCTCCAAAAAACTTAGTGAAATAAACTGTATCATTCAATTCAACACAAATTTGGTTGCCACAAAGAAAACTTTTCCTTTTCAAAAAAAAATTGACCTTTGACCTTCACGATTTAAAGGTTAAAGTTTTCCGATTTTAGTAAAGCTTTCAGGCCATATTTTAAATTACCAGGACTATAATATTATGAATAGATTTTAGTTTAAATTTATAACAGTAAGGAATTGGGCTCATTTGCCAAAATATGGCCAAAAAATTAGTTTTTCTTGAAAATCGCAAAATTTAATTCGCAGTCACTAAAAAACTGTAAAAGGTATTGACATCATTTTTTCATACTTTTAGTCCCTATTATAATCTCAATATATCATAAATGTGATGATCAACAAATTCAGAAATTTGTTTAACAAAATTTTTAAATGGAGATTTGAAACTGCGGTTAAAAAAATAACATTTTTTTGGTCTTACCTGCGAATAGGTTAGCGGTTCACAATAAATTCACAAATAAATACGGATAAAAATTACCTTTTATTTTAATATTTCTCAAAATATGTTAATTCTTTTCCTAAATTTATTGTTCAAGTGGACTGAGACACGTTAATGGTCTGGGGAATTTGTAATAACTTTAACATTTTTTTTTACCAATTTTTTGTCATTTATATCTCATTTCAACGTCAATTACGTACACATTTTGATTCAATTGCAAGAGTATTTAATAGAAAAATTTTTACAAAAACTGAAAAATTTGCGTTTTTCCAAATTTTAACGATAATATAAAGGAGATACAGGGTTAATCTGCAAAAGATTTTTTTTAATGTAATTTTCATTAGTATAAATAAATCTACATACTTCTGGAAAACAATGCAGAAAGTTAACGAGTTTCACTTATTTATTTCATATAAATAGTAAATCTGAACTTTGTCCTCCATGCGCGTCCTGAAATCGTTGTACAACTGATTGTCACTTATTTTTTTATTTATTTATTTATTTAATAATTCAATAGATTACAAGCCTTTAAGGCCAATACATCTAGGAGATAAATATGACTATATATTAAACAAATTCATAATAACAAATTTAAATATAATTTTAGTATCCTTATAAATAAGATAAATCTAATTTTAATTAAATTTTATATATAAAAAAATTTATGAAAAAATTATAAAAAAACCCACTTAATGTGAAGTTTCCATGGCAAAAATCCATGACGAAAATTCAGGTAAGTTAAAAGACTTATTTTGAAATATTAGAAACTATTGAAAATTAGTACAGAATTTCTCTTTAAAGAAATTTTCAAATGTAGGAAAGAAAATCTTCAATGGGTAATTTTGGACCCATAAAGCCGTGAGTATTATTGTTTTCAATATTTCTCTTATTTAAACTCATATTACATACTTTTCCACCCAGGGTAGAGTGTCAAATATAAAAGGGGTTCGTTTTAAAAATACCAACCAAAACAACTTGTTTGTAAGTGATAAATATTACACAAATTTAAAAAGATTTTTTTTAAATTTATGGTCATTGACTTTGATTTGTGAACTTTTTTTTTTGTGTTCAGTTTTCGTATCGTTTCACACAATAATTACAAAATAACGTTTGTAAATGATTTATTTTAAAAGGAAGAATATTCTTAATTTAAACTTATTGCTGTTGTTGATGCTGTTGTTGTTATCTTTCAAAACAATGATAAATTCTTAAAATAAAAACATATAATAATTGTTTAAATACCAAAAAATTAAAACAAGCAGTGTTAGCGTCAGTAAATGAGTCTGGCTAATTACATTTAATTACGACAAAATGACGACACATTGACCGATGATAATCATTTCTGTGATGAACGTGTTTGTGGTTGGATTGGTTGGATGGATGGTTTTGAAAAGATGTGTTTTTTTTCTGGAGGTCAATAAATGTGTTCCAACGAGAGAGACAAAAGCCAAAAACCACAACAACAAAAATAAAAATCAACAAACGTGGGAATTTAATAAATAAGGTTTTTTTGTTTATATTTTTTGGAATTTTTTTTTGAAGAAAGAGAAAGCAATGAACTTTTAAACAAAAAAAAAGGAAATATATACACATCATTTAGAAGTTCACTAAAGGTGAGAGAATGATCATCTTACGAAACTCATCTTAATGTTATAATTTAAATTATGACTAAACAATTGTTTTGAATTTGAGAAATGTACCTAATTTTCGAAATAAAAACCGTTTACAGTTTTTTTTAACAAAATCACAATTTCAATTACACAATTAATGTAATTACAATGGGCACGTACGTATTTGTTTATATTGTTCTTCAATTTCATAACTGTTAATATTTGTTAACAATTTGACCAGTCACACTACGTACTAAGCCGGCCCATAATAATGTATTAACACAGCACAACACCAACTAATAATATTTCTATAAAGAACCCCAGAAAACTAAATATATTACATATGTATATGTTTGTGGTAGTTTGTGTCTTTATAGTTGTAGTGATCATTGTGGTCGGGAAACGTTCGTTCATTGAACCGTTTTTGTCATGCTGTTTCGCACACATTTTTAAATACGACTTTAATACGGGTTCACAAATTACAAATAATCAACAACAAAAAAACATGAATGAAAGAGTTTTACAAATGAGACAGACAGAGAGAGAGGTTAAGAAATTAACAATAATAACAAAATATTCAAAACAAATAAGACAATAATCATTTTACAAAACCTTGCCAATATCGTACGCCTACAAAAACACACTCCCCCCTACATCCCCCATTTCACACTCTTCCATTGAGTCACACTGGGTCTCGAAAGAACTTAAGTGAGTCAGTGTTGAAATAAAAACAAACACATAGAAATATTACTAACTCAACTACTTGCCACTAATAACAACAATAAAACCTGTGCTTTATAACACAAACAAAAGAATGTAGAGAAGAAAGTTTAAAGTACTTTAGGCCAAACACAAGAATGTCAGTTATATTCAGGGTTGGATATTTGATGTTTTTGTAAAAAGTACTGAGATTTAATGAAATTTGAATGTATACAATAAGTATTAATTTTTTGGAAAAATTTACAATAACTTATCACAAGGGGGACCTATTCCAACTGTTTCAAGCATGAAAAAAAATAGAGCGGAAACTCACCTGTCAAAGACCTAACTCAGTCAAAAACTAAGTGATATGTGAAAACAATAACAACACTTGTATGTGTAACCTTTTAATTTTTATATAAGTTTGTCATTCCATTTGTAATTTCCGCAATATAATTTTCCGACCCTATAAAGTATATATATTCTGGATCCTTATAGATAGCGGAGTCGATTAAGCCATGTCCGTCTGTCTGTCTGTCCGTCTATACTGGATTACTAAGTCATTAATATAGACAATATGGATATCTAATGATAGATATCTCAAAGACGTATATAAGACCATAGTACGTTGGACCTACAATGGGTCAAAATCGGAAAAAATATTTTTTAACCCCAATTTTTTTTTTCACCAAAAGTTTTTCTTTTGCTAAATATTAAAAAAAAAATTAAAAAACAAAATAAAAATTTTTAAATTAAAAAAAAAAAACAATTCGATTTTTTTTTTTAAAAATTAAAAAAAAACCTAAAAATATTAAAAAATTTTATTTTGAAGTATAATTTGGTGCCGAATATAGCACTCTTACTTGTTTTATTTCAGTTCTTTCTAGCTTCCGCTCTATGTATATTTCCTCTGCAAGCATAGATCCAAATTTGACGATTTATTGTCATTTTGATGATTTTAGGATTAAATAGCAAACTAGCGATTTGACGATTTCTTTCTCGAAAGTAACGATTTTCTGCATTATGAAAATATGCTACTATTTTATGAAATAGTTAGAGAATTTTCTCATTTTGTTGATGAATATGAAAAGCAATATTTAGATCTTGAATTTTTATATTTTAAATTTATTTATGTAAATAAATTACTGAAATAAAACGGGAAAATTCTACAGCATTCGTTTTCTATTTTGACTAAATTTATAGAGAATATAATGACATTACCCAAGCTTTAATTTCAGGAATATTTACCTTCCGAATGGATGACATTTTAAAATGGTGCTACGTTTTAATGAAATTGGCCCATAATCATAGTCAAACACTAAAGTCGGTTCTTTTTAGAAACAACTTTAAAATAAAAACCTGCTTTTAATTATTTTGCAACTATAGGCAAAATTAAAGTATGTTTTAAATTGAACCGACTTTAACTGGGTGCCAACGCAAATGTAGAAAATGTTTTCATACAATATACAACAAAATACAGACAAGTGGCAACAAAAAAGGTAAACAATAAAAGTAACCGGGACAACTAAAGAAAAAAGTTGTTTGTTGTGGAAAAATGAAATATATAAGATGAATATAATAATTAGAATATTTTGGTACTAATTTTATTGATAACTGTTCAATAATTGCAAAATCTCTACCAATATCTTGTAACTTAAACATTTTTTACTTTCTGGCGAACTTTTTTACTTAGTGAAGAACAGCTGATGCTGTTGTTAAACGAGTTAATAACAGCTTCAGCTAGTTTTATATTTAAAGTCGACTTCAACGTCAGAAGTATACTTTAACTTGTCTATGATAGACCTAAAGCCCACTCTTGAGTAAAGTCGAGTTTAATTCTCTTAAAGTATTCTTTATTTCTGACTATGATTATGGACCATTATCTTTAAAAAGTAATGTCAGAGTTTAAGCTTTCGGATCATAATAAATATTCAGACATTCAATTCTATTTTAGTGTTTTATTTAAAATTAAAAAAATATATATTATAAATAAAATGAGCTTTACTTTGTTATTTTATTGATCAGTTATTTATAAACTTCAATTTTAAGAAATGTTTTTTGATATTTGTTATGTTTTCGTTCACTTTTTAAATACTAATTTAAAATTCCTGATAGAAATCTTGACCTTTTTAATTTTCCGATTTTTTTTACGATATTTAAAATTCCAAATGACGATTTTTTTTATTTTATCTGGCTGCCCTGGTTCCAAGTGCATTTTATTTTAGAAATAATTTGGTAGCTGGTTAATGATTGGAGATATCTTTGCAACATTTTGTTTTTGAGCTGAATTTTATTCACATGGCTTCAAATTCGAATGGTGGTTACTGAGTGGCCCTCAAAACATGGTCATCTCGGGCCAAAAAACCAACTTTAAAAAAAAATCACAAAAAAAATTAATTTATTATCTGAATTTCAAATTTTTTATTTTGATCGTATTTAGTATAACAAATAAGAGGACCGGTCAGTAAACCCGTGACTTTTTGACTGAAACACAAGTTTTTGGATAAAAAAATAATTTTATTATTAAACAACATCTGCATTGAGCTCTATCCACTTTGTCCAACGTTTCTCCAATTTTTCTATCCCTTCCAAAAAAAAATACGATTTTTCGAGGTTATCAAAATAGGTATTTGTTTGTGAGATGATTTCGTAGTAATTCGTATCATAATTCATGAATTTGTCCATGTAAACTACACGACTGCGTTTGTGGTCGATTGTGAACAAACGGGGCACCAAGTGATGAATTCATTCAATTGTTTCGGGTGTAGAGCTCAACTGGGTGTCCCGAACGTTCCGCATCTTCCGTGCTTGTACGGTCACAACGAAATTCAGTACACCACTTTTTTACCATTGCAAGTAATGGTGCAGAGTTCCGACAGTATTTATCATTTTTTTTCGCAAAAATAATGCTTAATGAGGACAGAAAATTCTCTTGAAACCACTCTGTCAATCATGCAGCTAGTACAAATTTTGGCAGGAGTCAACTGACAGATGCCTGTTGACAGGTGCAGTGTTGCCCTTTTAGTTAAGAGGCGGGAAATTTACTACATCATGAAATACCAAGTTTTTATGCTCAATATTATTCTGAATTTTGGCATAATGCGAATTTAATTTTATGGATTTATGTCAGTCTGTTATTTTAATGTTTACCAGTTTATAATTTTCAGTTTTCCATCTGTGGTGAAAAAAAAATATTAAACAAAAGCTTGAACTTAAGTGACTGGCTTGCTTATAAGTATTAGATTCCAAATGAATGGATTTAGCGTAGAAGCCAAACAATAACTTAACTCCAGCTTAAATTACCCTTGAAGTTTTAATGTTATATGGCCTGTCAGCCAGTCAGTCGTTGGATATGCCTTGAACAAACATCATTTTGCCAATTTCACAAGCAACAAAAATTAGTTGGAGTATGATGGAGTAGAAAATACACTTAGAGAAATATATTAAGCGGCATTTAACTGAAATAAATTAAACGATGAAACATACTCTAAATTATTTTCGAGATATATCCCTCATGAAAGCAGCGATTTAGCTGATTTTCAATAGCAATATAATTTATATATAACCTGGTGAGGCCAACAAAAGTTATAATTATTAAATAATGGCTTAAAAAAAATATTTAAACATACAAACTTAATTTCAGAGATTTGTGGACCGATTTTGCTGATTTTATAATAGCAAACTTCTCGAAAGCATGTCTGACAGAATTATTGAAGATTTGGATCCCGAAGATATCTGGGGTCTTCAGAAAATTTATTTCAACAGACAGACAGACGGACATGGCTTAATCGACTCCGCTATCTATAAGGATCCAGAATATATATACTTTATAGGGTCGGAAATGAAAAATGTAGAAATTACAAACGGAATGACAAAGTTATAATACCCTTCTCACGAAGGTGAAGGGTATAAAAAAAGCAGAGAAACCAATTTAGGTAGAGGACTATTTTGGCTATACATTTTTATCTAAATAATCCATACCAAAAAAGGTATATTTAACTTCAGAAAAGTTTATGAATCATCTAATAGTTTCATATTATGCTACATAAACATTTTTCAAGTGTACTGCCTAAAAAAATGTCTGCTAAAAATTATTCTTGTTTCGCCATTTATCTATGAGTAATGTAAATTATATTCCAAATTATATGCTTTGAAACAAAGATCATCAACATCATAATCATCATCATCGCAACATTGAGCGTCATATTATCGTCATTGGCTTCAAAATTGTAACTTAGAAGAATTATGTGAAAAGTAAGGAGAGGTTAAAATTAATTCTGAAATTATAATTTCAGCTTCTTGTTTATTTTGTAAACAAAATAATGTTCTTAAGCAAAAGTATCAGCCATCAGCAACAAAACATGGCAACTGTTAAAATTTCGCAATAACTTTATTTATTTTTTTTTTTCATTTCGTTTTCAATGCATTTTCTTCTTTATTTATTTTTGATTTTGTTGTGGTAACTTTAAATTAGAGACAGATCATGCTTCAAGAATTTTTAATTAATTTATGCCAAATATTTTTTTTTTTGTATTTTTCGATTTTAATTCTTACGAAATTTGTAAGAAAGAACTTTATTGTTCTTTGAATGAACATGAACCATTTGAAATGAGATGTATTTGAGTGTTTTAAAATTTATTTGAATTCTTTTGTTTTACAGGAAAAAAAATAATTAATAATAAATATTAACATTTTGGTTTTACTTTTAAGCAGCCATTTACATACAAAATTGACTTCCAAATGGCATGAAATAAAGTTATAAAATTCGTGATAAAGTTATTTATTGTTTGAGACAAAGACTTACTTAAAATTATAGCTGAGATTTAGTTTGTTTAAAAATTCAAGACACTTACCTAGAAAGAAAAAGAAAAATAAATAAAATATTAATTCAAATTGTAATTTCAAGAATAAATATAATAAAACAAAATTATTTTGTATTACTACGCGAAATATCCAAAGCATACAAAAATAAAAGGCGAAAAAAGTAGTTTGTTTTTTCTAAATAGAAAATATTATAAATTTTTGTTTAGAACGAAAAAATCAAAGCATACACATTATAAATAGGCCTTAAGGTAGGGTCAGACTACGCAAATTATTTGACACAAGATGTTTCATGTGTTTGATCAAAACTACATCAAATAATTCATGGGTTGATTTTGTGTTCACACTGTACACATTTATTTGCCATATTTGTTTAATCAAACTACACCGAAATACTATCAAACACACAAAGGGGAAAATATATTTGACTTGTGGTCACATTTATGGTAATATTTGTTCTAAATAATTATCAAATAAAGCTGCAAAACAACTTTAATTTCTTTCATCAATAAAAAAGACATTTCTAGAAAGTAAAATATTACCAGATTTTGCTTTACATTTGAAAGAATTATGAAATTTCAGTACTTTTATTTAAGCGTCAAATATTTTATGTTTCTAGTTTGAACACAATATATTTTTGCACTGCAAACAAGAAAACAGCTGAATTTGGTCAAACAAATTTATTTGCCAATATGAAAACATTCTTGTAATGTGACCAATGTGTGACCACTAAACAGCAAATATTTTCCTGCATTTTGGGTATTTTTTTATTTGATCTTGCAATTCATTTGCAATTCAAACAGTGTCAAATAACAGCTGTTGCATCATGTGTTATCGCAAAAGTAGTGTTGCTATATCTTAAATTAAAAATCGCTAAATAATGAAAACAAATTGCGAAAAGAACACAAGCTTGAACAATTTAATAATATAATTATTAAATGTTTATTTATTAAATTATATTCTATCACAATTCATAATTGAAATTGAATGGAAATGTAATCATGTTTTATACTTGAAAAATATTTGAAATATTAAATATTTTTCAAACAAAAAACATATGGCTTGAATTTATGTTTCCTTTTTACTGGAGAATGCTATTGAAATAAAGTGTAATACAACTGTAATTCAATTGCTTGACTATAACTCAAGGCTTGAATTACACTTGCTATCAACTTGAATTCCAGTAAAAATGCTTATTGGTTTTTTAATACATATTATTAATCGAACACGACTTTTTCCAAACTTTTTTCATTCAGAATAAGAACATGTTCACAAATATTGTTAAATTTTATGGAAATGTTTACCTTTTTTACATAAATTTTTAATTAATTCCAATTCAATCGCATTATCTAAAAATTTATAATAAAAATTTTTGTATGATACTAAAATCATAAAATTGAAAAATGCTATTAGACATATTCTTCTTCTGTAGTAAAAAAAATAATTAAACAGATCATACTGTTTAAGAATTATTTTTTAATTACAATCAATTCATACTATTTATGTAAAATTTTCTTTGATTTTAAATTCAATCTGTATAAAATTTCAGTTAATATTCCATATGTACATATGAGCAATTTTAAATTTTGAAAATAGACAATCTCCATGTATAAATAAAAAATTATCAAACATCAGACTATGTTAAACGTATAAAAATATAAATCGCATAAAATTGCAAAAATCGCAACATAGACTTCATGTCTTCAATTAGTTTTTCTCCCAGTATGTCATCCTAGGCTGAATGACTTTTATGTGAAGAAGAAGACTTCATTTATTGATGCAATTATTTAGTGAAAATAATTTAAATAACAAATATTCAAGAAATATTGAATATGTATTTATGTTAAAAAAAAAAATAGTGAATTTGTGTCTTTAATTTAATACGAAAAATATTTAAATAATCTCCTCTTATTTTTCCGCCATGCTGAGCAAATAATTTTCTGTTTTTTTCTATTTGATCAAACAATTATTTTATGAAAGTGTTTGATATAGTGTGACCACACGGCAAATATATTTACTGATTCTTTTTCGCAGCAGTTTGGTCAAACAAAAAGTGAAAAATTAAATTCAATATATGATAACAAAATTCAATAAATCTCTAATAAAATGATTACTTTACAATTCGAAATAAGTGCTTTAACCTTAAAAATATTTGCAAGATCAAATTATATATTTTTTAGGTATTTATGTAGCTAGTGGTCACACTTTGTTCACATTAAGAAAATATTTTGTTTGCCGACAAATAATTTTGTTTGACTAAAATCATCTGTTTTGTTGTTTGATCTAAATTTTATTTGTGGTCAGATTCAGGCAATGAAATATTTGACGATAAACGTCAAATATTAGCTGTGTGTGAACGTACCTTTAGATGTCAAAACACAACTCGAGAAAAAACTTTTAAACGATTAAAAAGCAATTAATGATGGATATAGGGCCAAGATCTGGATATTTCACCAGTATATGGGAAACGGAGAATTCGGATTCCAGACATGTCCCGCCAGGCCTTAACATTATCGACGACATGTGGGAGATTGAATTTCAAGATGTTTATGATGTAGGCAGAAACTTGGACATTGAAAAATAACTGAAAACATAATCTGCATAATTTTTAATATTGAGAATTTAAATTAAAATTTGTATGCTTAGGATATTTCGTTCCGAACTTATAAATCAGATATTGACCGTTTTTTAACCATACATATTTGTCCAAATATGGCAAAATAACTTCAAAATTCATGGATTTGTTTTTCTGAAACATTTGCTGCGATATCAATAGATCTAATTTTAATAATCTCATAAAAAATCCTCTAAAATATAAAAAATAATTTTTAAAAAAGAAATTTTAGTTTTTTTTAATACTTTAGCACTTAAAACTTTAGCTACTGAAAATTTTAAAATTTTTCCAAATTTAGATCCCTTCTCGACGTTCAACAATTAAATGCCAGATCAATTCCGCTGAAACACACCGATTGCTCGCTGAATCTTATGGTGAATGTGTTCCAGCAGTTCCAACATTTCAACGTGCGAGAGATGGTTTGAGAGATTCAGAAGTGGTGACTTTGAGATGGAATACAAAGATCGCCTACGACAACAAAAAAGTGTGAAGACCATGAATTGTAGGCATTACACCATGCAGATTGTTGTCAAACTCAACAAGAGCTTGCAAAATCATTGGGAGCTATTCAATCAGCAATTTTAAAACGTTTGCGATTAGCTGGATTCCTCCAAAAGCAGGAAAATTGGGTTACCATACGAATTGAAGACCAGAGACCTTGAAAGATTTTATATGTACGAAATGATGCTTGAACGCTATAAATTAAGATAATTTTTATACCAAATCATTATTTGCGATGAAAAATGGATCCGAAGATTAAGAGATCGTACTAGGGTTCCTAATTTCCCGGACTTTTTTCTTTCCCGGGAGGAAATTAATTTATTTGGTTGTTGGTCCAGCCTTTATAAGGGTTTCTAATTTAATAGTGGCAATTGATTGTCACAGTCGTAGTTTTAAGCAGTATAAAATCAATAAATTCTTTGTTTAATTAAAAAACTTAAGAATTTCGACCATGTTAAATCAATAAAACATGCGTAATTAGAGAATTTTTTCAAAAAAATTCGGTTATTTCAATAGTAATACTTCTTTTCTAACTGAGCTATCTATTCAATTAGCAACAAATATGGCCATCTAAACGTATCTGAATATTGTAACTTTTATAAGAAAACTTATGAAGAAATTCCCGAAAATTAACAAAAAAAATATTCCCGGGAATTCCCGGGAAATTTTTGCCGCGTAGGAACCCTAGATCGTACGTGAAGCAAAAACGTCCAGAATATGTGGCAAGACATGAAACCTCGTCGACAACTATTTGTTTCGATCGATGCAAAACGCTCTCTCTGGAATACGCTTCACATCAGAGCAGAGTATCCAAAATTTACTTGATTCGTTATTGGTTCGGAATCCATATGAAAACGTATTTCACATGTTGCAATATCTGTTAAAAAGTATTTAGACCATACCACGACCGACTACTATTTGTTTCGTTCGATGCAGAACGCTCTCTCTGGGATACGCTTCACTTCAGACCAGAGTATCCAAAATTGTCTTGGTTCGTTCTTGGCCTCAAAAGATGAGCAATTCTTTTGGCGCGGTATCCTTTTGTTGACAATGGTATTGTCCATCATTTGACTAAATTTAATATGTTTCAAAGATACCACTAGTTAAACTAAAAGGGTATTTTAGGGTTAACGGTAGACAACTTTGGTCTAGGGTCATATTTTTGATTTTTGTGTGCTGATGTGCAGTATTGATTACAGTATTGTATTGATGTAGAACATGGAAAATAATCATAATTTTTTTACCGGACTGTAAAACAACCCAATATTTTCTATACACATGCTGCTCTAACCGGATTTTGCCGTTAAAATTTAAAAAACATTCTCACATTTACATAAAATTATGATTGCTCATCATAATAAGAGAACAATTTCTATAAACAAATAATAATTCTAAAAATATGCAAAATTTAATAATAATAAAAAAGATGTCTACCATATGTTTAGTTATTAGTTGTTTAATAATGATTATAAAAAAACGCAAAAACACACAAGAACAAATTAATAATTTTATTACACACCCTCAATGAGCAGCAAAAAGCGCGTTTATAAATTAAAATGTTCACACTAAAAAATACAGGCAGACACACAAACTAAAGACAATCAAGTTTATTTTACTACATTTTTTTGTTCCTTAAACATTTCGTTTCTTATTTTATTTATTTGTTTGAGTGATGTATTTATTAATTTGTTTATAAATTCAACACAAGGCACAGCAAAACTCACACCAAAGAAAAAAAATTGGCATGAAACCAAGCCAAACAATAAAAAATATTATTTAATAATAGTATTACTTTTTTTCTAAATGCAAAAAATAAACAAAAAAAAAAAAAAACCAGCAGACAATCTACCAAGATGATGTTGATAATGAATCATAAAAGTTCGCTTTGAAAATATATAAAACTCTAGAGATTTGAAAACAAGAAACACACAAAAGTTGTGGAGAGGGTTTAAAAACGAAACAAAAAGTTTTACAACTAAATTTGGCAAAAACAGTGGCTAATAAACCAAAACAACCAAAGCTCAACAATGAAAAACACCTACAAAAAGAACTTCTTAAAAAAAATAAGATTAATTTTATAAAAAAAATTATTTATGGTTTTAGAAATACTTCAAAAAAATAAAAATTAACTACAATTCAAGCACATGCATGAATTACTGCATGAATTTATGGTCTTCTAGAAATAGTTTTAATTCTTTAACTGGTATTTTATGTTCTATTAAGTAACACCTTCTATATAAGTACATAAATAGATCTTTTTTATCGATAACTGTTGGGAAAGAAAAATTTAAACTTTTTATAGGAAGAACCACTTTGGCTACTTAAAACAATTGATATCAAGCAAAACCTTCATTGAATAGTTTCTTGTCAAGCAACAAAGACTGAGCGGATTAAGATTTAAAGCCTCTTAAGCTATTTACAGAACAAAAAAAAAAGAAAAACAAATGCTGTATAAATAAATTCAATTACAATTAAAGCACGTTTTCAAAGAAGGTGACTTTGTTGTTGTGTCTTTTTGCTTTGATAGGAATTAAACAAACCGGAAATGTATTTTTCTAATCATACACCCTGAAAGTCGTTAACACACCCCTTCAAAAAACAATGTTAGTTGTTGCAAAATTACTTGTATACAATGTTTTTACAGTATTGCAAATAAGTAGTAGGAAAAAAAGGACCATAAATTAAAACAGTCCCATTAGTATAAACAATTTAACTCATAAGTTTAAAACGAAATAAGCTAAGCATACAAATCTAAACCAGACATTAATTAGCAAACTGCATCACACGTTTCTTGTTTATAGTTTAAAGGATTTATAGTCAACTGGAAATTATCGAATGTTTCAAAAGGGTTAACGATAAAGCAATCTATAGATAATGTGAACCTTAATAAGAAAACTACAATAACATTTAAAGTTCGACTACGTTAATATTGTTTAAATATTTGACCAAACAAGTAACCACTAATTTCAGAAAATGTTTATTTGATCTTAAAAGACTGTCGGAAACGCATAGCTAGAAAAAAAACAATTTTTGTACGAAATCTTTTTCCTGTCAAGACATGCCCCACAATTACTAAAGACCTTAATTATATACGATATGATAACTTACCGCATTTTAATGTAACGGCAATTTTGGCCCACAGTCCATAAACAAATTAAAACAATTTGAAGAAAAACAAGTAAGAGTGCTATATTCGGCTGTGCCGAATCTTATATACCCTTCACCAAATTATACTTCAAAATTTTAAATATTTTTTAGGTAAACAAAATATAATTTTTTTTTCCAGTTGTTTTTTTTAATTTTTTGGAAAAAAAAATTTTTCGATTGTTATTTTCAATTTTTCTTTCTTTTTTTTAAATTTAAAAAAAAATTTTTTTTTAAATTTTAGATTTTTTTTTTTGTGTTTTCATTTTTTTTTGTGAAAAAAAAAATTCGGGTTAAAAATTTTTTTTCCGATTTTGACCCATTGTAGGTCCATCTTACTATGGTCTTATATACGTCGTTGCAAATGTCTTTGAAATATCTATCATTAGATATCCATATTGTCTATATTAATGTCTTAGTAATCCAGATAGAGGTCAAAAATAGGTCAAAAATCGAGGTTGTCTTGGTTTTTTCCTCATATCTCAGCCATTTGTGGATCGATTTTGCTGATTTTAAATAGCAAAATTTTCGAAAGCATGTCTGACAGAATTATTGAAGATTTGGATCCCGAAGATATCTGGGGTCTTCAGAAAATTGATTTCAACAGACAGACGGACAGACAGACAGACAGATGGACATGGCTTAATCGACTCCGCTATCTATAAGGATCCAGAATATATATACTTTATAGGGTCGGAAATGAAAAATGTAGAAATTACAAACGGAATGACAAACTTATATATACCCTTCTCACGAAGGTGAAGAGTATAATAATCTCATAACTCAAAAAATATTTTAAAAAAATCTCAAAAATAAGTATTTTAGAATTTTCGCCAATTGTAAATATGCTACATCCGAAATATGAACACATACGGCATATATGTATATAGTTTGAAAGGACCTGTGAAGGAACCCCATTAAAAATTGGACACAGTTTTTATGTTGGAATATTCACAAGAAGCTACCGTTATCTCTAAAATACCCTTCCAGCTCAACTACAGTTACCGAAATAACAGCCGTTATATTTTAATATTGACATTTTTCAATTAATAAGCTATTTTTCAGATTTTATTCATTGAACCATGTTACCAATTTTAACGACCTAGCAATGAACCGAAGTTGTAGAATTTTACTTTTCCAATTTGCATTTAATTTTACTGATGCATCGAGCATATCGAAGTTAATAATTTCAAATTATTTTAACACCAGAAATGCACCTAGTCAAACTACAATTAATCGTTAACAGTTGGGATCAGGGTAATAGAGCCTGAAACGTTGCGAGCAGTTATGTAAAACGCCTGTTTAAAAGGGTAATAAATTTAGTCAAAATTATTAGCTTTCAAACTAATTTATATGTTACGAAAATTTTTATCATATTTATTTTTAATGACAACCGCCATGGTGGTTAATAAACTAACCACCTATAACCATTATATAAAAACCTTGGAATTGGGTGTATTTTTTATTTTTTGATTTATTTTATTCTTATTATACCCTTCACCTTCGTGAGAAGGGTATATATAAGTTTATCATTCCGTTTGTAATTTCCACAATATAATTTTCCGACCCTATAAAGTATATATATTCTGGATCCTTATAGATAGCGGAGTCGATTAAGCCATGCCCGTCTGTCTGTTGAAATCAATTTTCTGAAGACCCCAGATATCTTCGGGATCCAAATCTTCAATAATTCTGTCAGACATGCTTTCGAGAAGTTTTCTATTTAAAATCAGCAAAATCGGTCCACAAATGGCTGAGATATGAGGAAAAAACCATGAGAATCTCGATTTTTGACCTATATCTGGATTAATAAGTCATTAATATAGACAATGGATATCTAATGATAGATATTTCAAAGACCTTTGCAACGACGTATATAAGACCATAGTAAGTTGGAAATACAATGGGTCAAAATCGGAAAATATTTTTTTTAACCCGAATTTTTTTTTCATCAAAAAAAAATTTAAAAAACTTTTTTTTTAAATTAAAAAAAAAAAATTAAATAACAATTCGAAAAAAAAAAAATTTCCAAAAAATGGAAAAAACATCTTTGCAAAAAAAAAATAAATTTTGTTTACTTAAAATATATAAAATTTGTATTTTGAAGTATAATTTGGTGAATGATATATAAAATTGCTTTCTTACTTTTTTTTCAAATTGAATGCTTTTGGACTCGTAAAAGACATTGATTTGAAATATTGTTCATTGGATTTTTGTATTTGTATACTAATGGGAACAATTTTAATAATATTGAGAGAAACCAGGCGAAACACAAGCATGCTTTTATCGAGGACTTTAAGAATTTATTAAAATCTTCGATTTTTGAACCACAAAAGCGTTTAAATTTGTTTAAGCAAAAATTACTAATCAATAATTCTAAATGATTATTTAATTAAAGCAAAGTACCCGCTAAACTAAGTGCATTAAAAAAACTCTCACGAAAATGTTAAATTAATTTATTAATGTCAGTAACGAAATAATGATTAATGATTTCAGTTATTAAGTTATTACAATATGATGACAGGTTTGAAAAAAAGAGGATTTAAAAATGTAACAAAACAACCGAAACAACTTAAAAAAATAAAACTGTCATCATTATTACTACCAAACAACTATTCAAACAACAATTGACAGAGCAGTAGTCAACATCTACGACTTCCATACACACCTTCCAAAATAGACTTCTAAGCGGCTTTTAGGTCAAACTACAAGGGCTTTAAATAAAGCTTAAATTATTTCTACACATTAAATGAAACTTTAAAGTTTAAAAGAAAAGAACAACAAAGCCTCCAGTAAGTATACTTAGTAAATAAATTGTGTTTTTTTATTATAGCAAAAAAATCAGTTTTTATTTAAATTTATTTTTTAAAACCAAACACACTTATGCTAAAAATAATATAAATTTAAACAAAACGTAATAGCAGATACATATTAATAAATCTATTAGATGGCATAATTTGTTTTGTCGCTACCACTGGTTTAACCATATTTGGACGCTTTTCTATTAACCATATTTGGAGCGGTAAAATGTAAAAAAATAACTGATTTACAGCCTAAAAATACATACTGAACTCATGAATAAAGTCTAGTCTAAAACTTAATATCAAACGAACAAAATTTTAATTGAGCGCCATCTGCAGTTAGTTATATGTAGTTGTTTTTCTATAATAATTATTTTAAATAAATTTCCATAAATAATATCGATTATAACAAATTTACAATAGATTTAAATTTTGACATTCATAAAAACATATTTTTTTTAGTTGTATGTATTTGTTTAAATATGACAAACTAACTGCTGCATATGACAACTGTTTATAACAACAAATATTGAATATTATTTGTATACTCGTCGTCTGTTTAAACAACAGTGTAACAGTCAGTTGGCTAAACGTTTGTATACTACTCACTACTTACTTATTTAGCCTTGTTTGGCTAATTGCTTTTTGTTTCTAATTTGAAACAGGAACCGGCTTTGGAGCCAAAAAACGTGTCTGACCGAGAGAGGAAAATACAAACATAAAATAAAAGTAGAATTTACCATATTTTGTTAGAAATCAGAAAAACACAACAAATACAATTTAATTAATTTATTAATGAAAAATTTCATACAATAATATTTGTAATTTTATGTTCTCGTGTTTGTGTTTGAGATTTTAAAGTTGGAAAAACTTTATTAATGAGTTATAGAAAGTTTTCCGGAAAGTTTTAAATGAAAATAACATTTTATTTTTAAAGATAATTTAGAAATGTACCAACCAATTTCAAATAATTTCAATGACAAGGAGCTTGTCGGGAAAACCGTGTTTAAGTTTTGTTTTCAAATGTTTGTGGTTTATTTATTTTATTGGAAGGAAAATGTTTGAAAACTATATTATGATAATAAGGACTGAGATCGAAAAAAACTTCTTAACACAAGTTTTTCATTAAAATTTTTAACCCAAGTATTATTTGATTTTTTTTTTATCAAGTTACTTTTGTAAATCATATCAGTTATTATGTTTAATGTCAATTATGTTTATCTGTTGTTAATCTGATTAAAATGAGTGACGAGAAAAAAGTGCGTACTAAAATTATTACATATTTTTTTCACAAAACCCAACTTGGTCCTACAAAAAGTTGAACAAACAATCAAAGCGGTCAAACTGATTTCAATGTTATTAAACAGTATCGGGAGAACTTGTTCGTTGATAGAAAACCTGGTTCATTTAGAAAGAATGGTCCACATGATTTTTCTAAAGCAAATAAATAGAAAGCATTTTCAAAAGAGCTCCCAACACGTCCAGTGGGAAAGCAGTACGATTACCTCAGTACTCGGACTAATTGGTACGAAAAGTTAAAGCCAATGCTGTTTTAAAAACATACAAGGCTCAAAAAGTTCCTGACAGTAAAAACAAAAATTTTTTTTCCAATGTTTTTTTTTCACTTTTTTGGAAAAAAATATTTTTCGAATTGTTATTTTTAAAATTTTTTTTTTAAAAAATTTTTTTTGTTTTTTTTTTGGTGAAAAAAAAATTCGGGTTAAAAAATATTTTTTCCGATTTTGACATTGTAGGTCCAACATACTATGGTCTTATATACGTCGTTGCAAACGTCTTTGAAATATCTATCATTAGATATCCATATTGTCTATATTAATGACTTAGTAATCCAGATATAGGTAAAAAATCGAGGTTGTCCTGTTTTTTTCCTCATATCTCAGCCATTTGTGGACCGATTTTACTGATTTTAAATAGGAAACTTCTCGAAAGCATGTCTGACAGAATTATTGAAGATTTGGATCCCGAAGGTATCTGGGATCTTTAGAAAATTGATTTCAACAGACAGACAGACGGACATGGCTTAATTGACTCCGCTATATATAAGGATCCAGAATATATATACTTTGTAGGGTCGGAAAATTATATTGTGCAAATTACAAACGGAATGACAAACTAATATATACCCTTCTCACGAAGGTGAAGGGTATAAAAATATACCTGCTGTATAATGAATGACGAAACGTATGTTCTGGCAAATTTTTCGCAGCTTCCGGGTCAATATTTTTATGTTGCTGATGCTGGAGGGAATGTTGTAGAAAAGTTTAGGGCCCGAAAGCAGAAAATTTTCTCAAAAAGTTTTTGGTATGGCAAACAATATGCAGTTGCGGCATAAGAAGCCAAACATTTGTTACAAAGGGCTCTAAAAATATCTAAATTTACAGCAAGGAATGTTTACAAAAGAGGATGCTTCCACTCATAAGACTTCTTAATGTGTCCACTTAATTTTGGCCTAATTTGGCATCATGTCGCTATGGTAAGCAAGATCTTGACCCAAGAGAGACGAATTCTTCAAACTGTCTGGAGCTAAGGCCAGTGGAGAGATATTGGGATCTTGTTAAAAGAGAATAGAAGAGCACAAAAAAGATGTCCAAAAGTGTGGTAGATTTTAAACGGAGATGGTCAACCTGTTCCAACAAAGTAACAGAAAGCACTATAAAAACCTTAATAGAAGGGTTTCCGGAAAAGGTTCATAAATTCATCACTATTGATTAGACTAAAAAAATAATTGCCCAATTCACAATTGGTGTCGTAGCGTTGTATCGTTGTATGTCGTAATTTTTTTTATTAATGTTTTGTTTTTGTTTCGAAAATTTTTTTTGAAAAATATTTATGACATACAATGCTACAACACTACTACGTCAATTGTGAATTGGGCAAATATTTTTTGTAAGTTGTAATAATAATTTCAATCAAATACAAAAATCAAAACTGTAGGTCTAGGGTTTCTTTTTTATTGACATTTATATATGTTAAGATTTTTTTAATCTCACTCCTTATTCTATTGGAAGGAAAATATTTGAAAACTATTATGATAATATCGTTTTCAAAATCACAATTGCCACCATAAGCTAATATCGGTTTTGTTATCATATCGTTTTCTGGTTTATTGGAAACATATGGATTCATTACTTCAAATCTATGCAATCGATAAAGTATTAAAAATATTTTTAAATGTAATTGGACTGCTAGAGATATTAAAAATATGTTGGAAAATTCCAACTGGTAACCCATTACAAACTTGAAATACATGTTTATCTAGCTAACACTTACCTATACTCACTGTTCGCAGGCTCCAAAACATCATCCGACTTATCGGCAACAACTGATACTTTCGAACCACTATTGTAACGCTTGAATTTCTCATAATAATCCTCTTTCTGGCAAAACTGTTGTTGATGACGATGATAATCCCTGTTGTTATTCGCATCACAATTACTGGCCTTTGTAGAGGCTGAGGCGTTCATGCAGGTGGTGGATGAGGAGGAGGCGGGTATTAGAACTTTAGTCGGATGTGAACATTTTGGAGCCCACGATGATGAAACAGCCATATACGAATCCGTCTGTTTGGACGAAGACACTGTGTTGGTGGTGGTGGTGGTTGTGGTGTTGTTGATCGATGGTGGCGAGGATTCGGGTGAAGCATGTGTGTAGTAGCCATTATCGGCATTTTGTAAAGGATCCAAGTATGAAGATAATTTAGTATTTGTATATAATAGAGATTTTCTACTATCACTAGTGTTTTGAGGGGAACCGTTCATGCACAGTTTCCCACCATTACTAGTGTAGAGATAATCGTTTATAGATTGAGAATATTTCGCTCTAGAACGTATGGATGCGTTAGTTTCCACGCGGGCAGTAGGCGGAGTGGGAGGTAAATATTGAGGGTGATGATAGTTGCGTCGTGGCGAATGAGGTGAATCGTGACTAGCATCATAATTCGATGTTTTGTTGTGGTTGTGGTGGCTGGTGCGTGAGGGAGAGTCCCTTCGCAGCCACGTAGAATGTGTGGTGGTGGTCGTTTGATAGTGTGTGTTAGTGGTGGTATTATTAGATGATTTATAATCATGCCTATGCATGACTTTCGAAAAGTCCACATATAAAGCATCATCTGTTGAGGGTTTTCTTTGGAATTCATCATCTTCTTCGCGATCATAGTCGTGGGGAGTATGAGGCGCGGTGGTATGAGCACCAGTGGAGGAATAAAATGAGTAATTACTGGAGGATGATTGTGAATAGGAACGATGTCGTCGATAAAACTCATCTTCAAATGGCAAACCTTGAGGAAATTTGGTAGAGAAGGCTTTTTTCGACTTTGGAGAACCCTGAGAAGCACTAGACTGGGCCGAACTAGAATTACTGCAATTACTGCCCGTTTTGCCTGGTATATTGGCCACACCATTTGCTGGGGGCTGATTCGAGCTGTTATGCGAATTACTGACATAGGTTTTTCTTTTGTAAAGCGGTGTGGCCTTGGGATTACAGGAGGCATTAAACGAATTTATGCCTACACTGGAGATAAATCTACGATTATTGAGGTTGGGCGAGGCCGATACTGAATTAAGTCTAGACTCTTCTTTGCATTTGCGTCGCGGCAAGGCTTTCGGTGTGCCTTGCGGTGGCAGAGGAGCTGGATATGATTTTGTGGACTTTATAGGTCCATTTGTATGAGATCCATTTTTTTCAGCTGTTTTCGGCTGATTTTCCTTGGTTACTTTACTGACTGTGTTAATGTACGATCGTTTTTGGGTGGCTAACGGGGCATTAGTGCGTTGCTGATATTTTTCCTGCGAGTCATTACTGGAACTGATAAACGATGAACGCTGATTGCTGATGAGCGATGAAGCATTATTAGTTTTTTGTCTAATACTTAAATTGGCCTGATGGAAACGATCAAAATTTGATGATTTTCTTAAGGGGGGCGTGGGTGGCTGCTGTTGATTTCTAGTTCTCAAATACTGTTTGGGGGCAGTGGGCGGTGTTGGACACACACCATTCGCTACAGGCGGTGCTGGGGCTTTAGCTTTTGTATGATGTGTACAAGTCGTTTCAATGCGCCGGACTAATTTGGGAGTCAAAGGTTTCACCGTTACGGCGTTAGCAGTATTATTTGCTGATGCAGATCCTCCGGAGGAATTCATTTTACTGGCCATGGACGTATTGCTGTCGGCCGTTTTAAAATTATAACGAGTGCCATAATAACTGCTGCGAAATGGCTGCTGCCTTTGAAAGTTTGTGTTAACGCCCGGGCAATTGTTGTTACTATTATTAATGCTAGATCTAACAGCTATCGAGGAGGAGGAGGCTGAAGTCTGTAAACTATGACCAGCTGTTGGTTGATGATTGTTGTTGCTGCTGCTGCTGCTGGTATTTAATGAAGTTTTACTGCAATTGTTTGCAACAGTGTTTTGCTGTTGATAATTTGCTGTACAGCTTGTTGTATGTTGTTGTTGTACATTACAAGTAGCCCTGGTAGCCCTAAAGGAGCTATAGGGTCTTGTATTGTATTGAAAACCACTAACAGGCATTTTGTTTAGTTTTGTATTTATTTATTTTTTAGTCAAATTCAATTTGAAACATTAAAATTAGTTGGGGGGGTTTCTTTTGTTGTTTTATTTAAATATCACACTTTAACATTTTGCTTATATAATTTTTATGTGTGAATTTCAAGGATATAAATCTTTAAGGCACTTGTTTAATAAAAATAAAATGTTTCCTTAGATTCTGCGGTGATTTAACTAATAAATTCGTTGTTTGTTTTAAGACTTTTTAGTTTTTTTTTTTGTTTTTATTAAAAGATGAAATTGAATGTTTTAAATAATGAAATATATTCGTTGTTTTGAGTTAAAATTAATTAAAAAAGAGATTTTCTTTCTTTTCATTCACATTTTCACATTTTCTTAAAATATTTCTAAAAAAAATAAAGGAAATTTAATAAACAAATATAACAAAATTTTCAAACACTTTCATAATTTAAAGAATTTTTAACACTCCTTTTTTTAAATAATAAAATTAATTAATTACTTTCACATTCACAAAATTTTCAAAACCAAAATTCATTTGAAACAACTTTGTTCTTTAAGCTTCCAAGTATTATTTTCATATGAGCATTGTGTTTGATCGAAAGCATTAGTTTCCTAAACTACATGATGCAGAAACAAGGAATAATAGCAGAAAACAAACAAACCAAATAATGGTGGCCAGTAGTAGGCAGTTGTCAGTCTTCAGTTTGTCCGCATTTTGAAAAGTGTCGAAAGACCATAAAGAAAAACTGTTGTTAATCTTGGTACTACAGCCAAGAAACATACATAAACTGCCCGCATTATTTTTTAAACAGACAACAAAAATTGTGACTTTTTGTTTTTAAACATCATGTTAAAAGAGAGAAAATTACAATTGGCAAAAAATAAATCAATACTAATCATCATGTAGTTTTTTTTCTCTCAAATACTTAAGAGTTCTTGAAAAAAAAAGAATGAAAGAAATAATAAAAGACCTTTCCTTAACACAGAAATAACATAAAAATGTCATAAAACAAATTTAACAGTGAACTAGATAAATTGTATAAAGAAAATTCAGTCAAATAAATCAAAACTAGAGAAAAATTTTCAAAGAAAACCGCTGAGGTTAGTGACTAAGTTTTTATTCAAACATAAGTGACTAATGTTTTTATTCAAACATAAAATCACACTTAATCCATTAATAAATAAGGGTTTGAAAACATTAAGAAACCATTTCCTATCGGCAAGAAGAGATTTTAACGATTTAACTTTGTAATGCAAATGGTACCAAAATGACCCCAAACCAACACAAATATTGGTTAATTTTATGACAACAGGCTTTCTACTTCGGAAAAATATAGCAAAGTTTAAGACTAAAATCAAAATTTGACACACATAACTAAATAACTGAGCCGAACTAGAATTACTGTTCGTTTTTCCTGGCATATGAACGGTAGTGGACTTAATTCGTTAATAAAAACAGTTTAAACATTTTAAGAAACCATGAGGCGGTTTCTTAAAATGCAAGAACTTTAGAAAAATACTTTTAAAAGCAATTCAACTCATTAATTTAATTTTTTGTACTCTATGGTACCAAAATGACCCCATCACATATTTTGGTTAATTTTGACATCAATAAATACTTAGCAATACTGCACAACAGAGGGATCTCATTTCTTTCACGCGTTTCGTTTTACATGAAAATTCACGTAGATGTATTGAGTTTGAGTTTCTTAAAGCAATCGATAAGTCCTATAAATGGCCTGGCCAACGTCGTTCTTAAATAAATATGGACCGATGACCACGCAAGCCCAAAAACCACTGGACGCTCATGGATCTCAAATTCGAAAATTTAGTTTGTTGACTTGAATTGGGCGAAGCGCGGGGAACGTTACCCGAACAAATAAAAAATCATTTGCAAGAGTTGTTGACCGCTATATCCGTCCATGATGATTTGGCAAAACAAACTGAAAAAATTGCAGCCAATTCGACAGATGTAGCCTAAACAATATGGCCGCTACCAACTGTCAAAGTTCCGAAGTCCATTTATTTATTCATTCATTGTATAAGCCAATCATTACTAAACTACTTATAAGTAATGCATGTAGATGTCATTACAGAACATGTAATGCTGAACCCAAATTGGATTAAAAGCTTTTGAAAATAAAAATTTTGTTCAATTATAAATTAATTTATATTATCCCTTTTAAATAATTAACAAAATGTTCTCAAAAGAGGCTTAATTATTTTTTTTTTACTAAGTAATTTTTTCTTAATGATTACTTAATAAAAAAATATAATAATTCTAACACGAGCCGTCCATTCCCAAAAAAGCTACAAAAATTAGGAAGAAACAACAATTTTAAAGAGATACTTATGTGTATGAGATCATAATTATTTAAGGAAAGTGTAATAAAAATGTATATAAAATATTTATAATTCAATAAGATAAATTTCTTAAATTACAAACATCTGTACAGACAGACAGACAACATAATGATGAAATCAAGTGAACTGAAACCAAGCGAATAAGTAGCAAATTTTAAGCTGGCTTGTAGTGGTATCGACAGAGAGACAGACAGACGGACTGACGGATGAATGGACTAGCCATGGACAGACTTAGAACAAAAGTATATGTGATAATTGAGGATGAGGAGAATGCAATAGCAACAAAAAAAAAAACAAAAAATAATGTTGAAAATAGCAACAATAACAAGAAATAGCAAACAATTTTAATTCCTGATTAAAGCGCAAACATATGGACACTGTGTTTGAATGAATGGTTTAATAAGATACAGTGGATAATAAAAGTAATGCAACACATTAGTAATTTTTAAGTTGATATTTTACCCTACATTAACCCTTCGCTAAACTGGGCGCCAAAATGACCCCTAATTTTTGAAACAGTAAAACTTTTCATTATAGATTTTTTAAATATAATATATGGGAAACTAAAATTTTTATGAATTTGGTATCATAAGTATGCAAAGTTTATGATGGACACTTTATCTCAAATATATTAAGAGTTAAATTTCGATGTATCGTTACCACAAAGAGTCTATTAACTATTAAACTATATTGCATTTAGAATATTAACTGTATAGATTTTTACAGCCAAATTCAATCATAATTTTGTGAATTACTGTATTCATTTAAACATTTAATAAAATATGAAGTAATGTACAAAAACTCTAAGCATTCATGTTTCTTAACAAAAAAAAAAATAACAATAATTGACAGAACAATATAAATAAAATAATAAAAAATTTACTTTTTAATGTATAAATAAATTTTTAAAGCCATAATTAAACAAAAAAACACAACTAGTAACCAACTACCGACAAGACAAACTAAATGGAGGTATTACTGGGCAAATAGATTAACTCACAAAATTATAATGAAAAGAAAATTAAATTTAATTAAAAATTGTTAGTTTAATCCTTTAATCAAAATTGTGATTTAGTACCAACTAAGTTTATTATTTAAGGAGAACACAGATTTAATATTAACGTTTAAGACAAGTAAGAGGTCTATAATCGTCTATATCAAATCTGGATTAACAGGCCGAATGCTGCTGCTTTGATAATTGTCCTGCTGATTGACTAGCTAACTATGATGGCAGGGATTAGATAGCCCAAATCGAGATAGTAGTGGATTTTTGATCATGTCTCTGCCATACACATCTGCTCAAAATAATAGATACACCTAATTGGAAAAAATTTAAATGGCGGTAACATTGAAAATTTCCTCGCAAGCGTTAAGAATACATCATATTATTAAAATTTCTATCTGGCAATGTCATGTCAGTCAAAAATCTGGCAACTATTTGCTTTCATGTTGATTTTTAAAAACGAATTTATTTGAATTACAAAAAATTATTTGCTCATAAAAATAGATACACATCAGTAATTTGTAATTTGTTTATATACAATTTTTTTTTTGTGCAATTTTTTGTTCCTATTTACGTGAAACAGTAAGTATAATTTAAATTTTAGCAACAATTTTATAAAAAATAGGACTCTTTTGAAGAAAATGGGACGAAATCATCATTGTACCGAAGATGAGAAAAAAATTGTTCAAACGATGAGAAATCAAGGAAAATCATTACGGGAAATAGCAAAGAGCATAGGAAGATATTTACATTTTGTCCAAAATGCTTTATCTAAAAAACAAAAAAGAGAAACTCGCGGTAGACCAAAGAAAACCAGTCCAGAAACAGATAGGCGGATCGTCCTTATGGTTAAAAAAGACCCTTTCATATCATCGAAAGCTATTTCTGCGGAGCTATGTAACGAAATCAGTCCACAAACAGTTCGTCGTCGTTTGGGAAGAATTGCCAGAAAAGTGCCACTAATGCGCCAAAAAAATATCAAGACAAGATTAGAATTTGCTAAAGAGCACTTACAATGGTCCGGGTGTGAAGGCGAAAAAAAATGGAGAAATATTTTATGGAGCGACGAAACAAAAATAAATTTGTTTGGAAACGACTGCCAAAGAAATGTACGCCGACCAAAAGGAAAAGAATTCCACGTTAAATTTACAAAAAAGACGGTAAAACATGGCGGGGGAAACATAATGGTTTGGGGTTGCTTTTCATGGAATGGTGTTGGTCCGATATTCCGAATAGAAGATACCATGAATGCTAGTGGGTATAGAGACATATTGGAAAACGTAATGCTTCCATATGCATCGGAAAATATGCCATTAATATGGACATTCCAGCAGGACAACGACCCAAAACATAGTTCAAGATTAGTTAAAAACTGGTTCTTGGAGAATAACGTACCTGTTTTAAGCTGGCCCAGCCAATCCCCTGATTTAAACTCAATAGAAAACTTGTGGAGTGAATTAAAGATAAGGCTTTCGAAGGAAGTTTTCAATAATAAAGACGATTTATGGGAGAAAACGCAAAAAATATGGTACGAGATTCCATTGGAGAAGTGTCAGAACTTGATATCCAGTATGCCCAGAAGAGTGGAGAAAGTTTTACAAAACAAAGGTGGATATACTGGATACTAGTTTTACTTTAATAATAAACTAATTTTTTTAAGATAAAATTTATTAGCTTTTGTTTAATAAGAATTTTTAAAAATGTATCTATTATTATGAGCACCAAATTTTTCGAAATTTAAGAAATTTAATTTACTTTATAATATTTATTATTAATTATGAAATATTTTGTTTTTGTTTTTTACTCTCCTTTTAACTATAAATAAAAATCGACTGAATTTTTTTTATAATTTTACAATATACCATTATTTTTTTCGTTTTTAAAAAATTAATTTTGGTGTATCTATTATTTTGAGCAGATGTGTATATGGACCGATTTTACTAATTATCAATACCAATATTCTCCAACTTGTATCTGTTACATTGATCAGGTCGCGGGGTTCGTCTCATAACCGGGGCTTTTAGAAATTTGATTTAAACTGACATGCGGACACCGCTATATCAACTTCCCTAACTATAAGGATCCAGATTGAGGTCAGTAATAAAAATTGTAGAAATTTCTAACTGATCGATTAATCACTCAAGTTAGGGTCATAATCGGGAAAATTTCGGGGAATATTTATTTTAGAAATTTCAGGAAATTTCTTTTTAAAGTTACAGTATTATTTCTCCATATATAAAACAGATTCGTTGTGATTTTGTTGCCAATCGAATGATTCGATTATTAAGGCTGAATCATTCGAATAGCAATAAATTCACAACCTAAACAGTTTTCTCTGTGTTGCAAAAATTTTAAGAAGAATTACATTTTTGGTTTATTCCGCAAAATCCACAATCTACAAAAATTTAGTTATTTAAAAGTTTTAATACAAATTGTTATTAGTGGACCTAGTGCTTTGACTTTAATGTTTAAACAAAATGCAGTTAATCATTTTTGCTACTAAGCCTTCTAAATAAATATTTCTTAGCTTTACTAACCAACATAATTTTCAAACAGAGAAACATTATTATATTAAATTAAAAACCAATAGATGCTTAATACGAAAAACAATTGTAAGAGGAAAAAATTACACAAAGAAAACCTTGAGAACAAAAAAAAAATCAATAGGAAAAAAACAACAAAATTTAAAAAATTAAATAACAAAATATTGATTATGTAATAAAACTGATTACCAGCAATAAAGGAATTAATAAAAAAAATCAAATATTTCATAAAAATTTTAATAAAAAAAAAATACATTTGAGGTTAAGAATAAATGCAGTATGTGTGATAATAAGGTTGTTGCTTTTATTAAATATTAATAAATATTTGAAACTAATTAACTTTAAGTATTATTATGTTCATGTTAATGTGTTTTCTGGGTTAAGTGTAGGTTTTGTTTTTTGCTTTTTACGATTTAGGCTTAGACATTTGTCTAACAGACTTGGAGAGACTTCGAGTCACAATTTATAGTTTATTATGGAGCAGATTGATTCATTTTACTTTAAGCTACTGCTGTTGAATTGCTCTGAAATCTCAAAAATGTATTTCGATACTTGTACACTTGACAGTCTCAATAGTTTGCCCTTGAAATTAAGAAATCAAGTGTATAAATACAAAAAAATAAAAATTATTCAAAAAATCGTATTAAATAATATTAAATTGAAAAGAAAAAAACGTTAAATTTGAGTAGTTAATGTAAAGTCAAAAAAACATGCGGTTGTGTGAAATGAGGGTGTGAAATTTTTTAATTTGTTTTATAAATAAATTAATAAACTGAAATTTAATACATTTTAAATATTGCAATGAATTTTACATTCAAAATTCTTCAAATAAAAATTCTGAAGTTTAAATTTGTAGATTTTTTAAGAAATTTGTAACTGTAACTCTAAAATTTTTGTTCTAATAAGCTACAAATAAATTTCAAGCACGTGCTGTTTAATTTAAAAACCCAAAAAAAACAAATCCAACTAAAAGTGAGACAAAATAAAAGTATTAAATTGAATTTAGAAGATAAGCTTAAAAGCATGAATAAAATATTAACAAAAAAGCAAATAAAACACACCTTAAATAAACTTTAATAACTGATTTTGCATTTAAAATAATTTAGAAAAATTTCTATTTATTTTTATTTCATATATTTTTTACATAAAAAATCTGTTACTTTTTTCCACCAACAAAAAATTACTTAAAAAATATATTTTTTTTTAACAACAAAACTAGTTTCTTTAAGATAAATATTATATAATAGACATTATTTAAAAAATGTGTTAATAAATCTAAAAAATTAAATAAATAAATTTAAGAAAAACTAAAAACTCCGCTAACATGAATGAACAGCTGCTGCTGCTGTTGGCTGCTAAAAACAACTTGAAACTTTAAGTAGATTAAAAAAACAATAAATACACAGCAAACTGAAAAAAGATAACAATAAAAAATAATAATAATAACGAATAAACAACCACAAAGAGAAGCTGTAATGTATGGCTTGGCCTAGCCTGGCCTACTACCACTGCTATTGCTGGTCAGAGCTGTAAATGAATCATTCTTTTTTGATTTTAATTCATTATGAATTAGCTAAATTTTGAATTAATTCATTGAATTGAAAAAATGAATTGAATGAAATTTGAATCAATTCGAACGAATTAGGCAGAAATGAATTTCAATTCATTTCCAATTCAAATGAATTTGTAAAAATGAGTGGCAATTCATTTACAATTCATTTGAATTGAATTGATTTTGAATTAATTCAAATGAATTAGAAAAAAGAATAGCAATTCAAAAGAATGATTCAAAAATGAGTTGCAATCAATCAAATTCAAGAGCAGATTCTCCTACCAAAATGAAAATATCCAGTACAACAATTGAAAAGCCTTGTCCTGTATACGCACCTGATCAATGAAAACTGAAGAAGAACTGATTTTTATTTTGAAATACGCTGAACGACAAAAAATATTTAATATTCAAGAAGCAATTAATAATTTTTGAAATTTTGTGACCCACGACCACCCAACAACAAACTTTTTGCTAATATTTATATTATATTTATTTCAAAAAAATAAAACTATCTTCCAAAAATAATCAAAAATCAGGAAAAATAACAATGTATGTAGTTCAAAACACAATTGAGTTTCATAAATAAGGCTAATTCGATTTAATTAGAATGCATCATTCACCTTAAACAACAATAGCTTTTCAAAATTATCATCTGAAAGAAATCCACGTGACGATGGTAACGGCGCATTATATTTAAAGGAAGACTTTTTAACCGTCGATTAATTATACTGCATACTTAATGACATTGAAGAATCTGCTAAATATGCTGCGAATTTCGCGTCGGAGTTGGAAATGAATTGCTAATTTTTTTTTTAATTCGTTTGAATTAATTCAAAATCAATTCAATTCAAATGAATTGAATTAATTCAAAATCAATTCAATTCATTTGAATTCTAAACGAATTGCAATTCATTTTTACAAAATTCATTTGAATTAATTCAAAATCAATTCAATTCATTTGAATTGGAAACGAATTGCAATTCATTTTTACCAAATTCATTTGAATTGACTCAAATTTCATTCAATTCATTTTTTTGTGTGAATGATTCGCGAATTAATTCAAAAATGAGTGATTCATTTACAGCTCTGTTGCTGGTAATTTAAGCTGTGCTACTCGCGTAATGTATGTCTTTATCTTTTTACAGAATTATCATCATTCAATAGACAAATCTTTCATGTTTACACCCAGTAGGAATGTTTTTAAAACAGTAATACACATACATTTATGTTTAAAAAATACAATAACTCGAAAAACCTTTCAGGTTCTTAAACGTCTGTTTAAATCAGGGATCGTCACAAAGTCTATTAACTCATGTTATGTTTGCACTGAAATAATATTTCATTTTATGTATGTAGAGCTAACAACCTAGCAAAAACTTGATAATGACATACCATTACATACATTGTTATGACTACTACATACCGCCTGTATTACCTAGAAGTAGTCTAGTAATGGTCGCCATAAATTATTTTCGATTTAGCTAAAAACACACCCAAAACAGCCTCAAAAGTGAGTAAACACTAGTGAATTGTTTGATTTTTTAAGCTATAATCATAAAATCTAGCAACCGATTAAAATTTTATGTCAGTCAATGCACTGTCGGGAATCGTATACAGGACATAAGACAAAAAGCTTCTAGTGACATCTGTGGCTTACTATAATGATGAGATTCAAAATATTGCCGAATATTAGAATGGTTTTAACTGTGAAGTTAAAGTATTGAAATAATCTTTACTTTGTCGTATAGACTCAATTTCCAATTGGGCTATTTAAGAGGCCAAAGCAGATCACATCACGATCACATCGTCTCATGTTTTTAATGTAAAATAAATTGAAGTTTTTTTTTTCTTATTACTATCATCGCCAATAAAATGAAGAAATTACTTATAATAAAAACATCATTATTTATTAAAATAATAACAATTTATTGTCTTTTAATTAAAAAAAAGAAAATAAACATGAGTTAGAGTTTGAACACAATTCAGAAGATGATGAAAAGATAAGGGATTTATTTAAAACATGGCAAAAATACTAATAAAACTATATCTGCATAAAGTTGGACTAAAGTCTTATATATTTTTTAAAGACAGGGCCAAAAGTGTAACGAAAAAATTCATTAAAATATGATACTGACTTTCAATTGTTCTTTAAAGCCACAAATGTAACCCTTTAATTGATTTGTGCAGAAAATTACATCAATTTACACTTGTTGTAAATTTTAAAATATTTTAGGTTATATTCAAATTTATTCGATTATTATATTCGGTTATTCGAATTTTTGTTTATCATTAGAGAAAATTTTTTTATTATTATTCTGTTCAATGAAATTAATCGAATATTTTATTCGATTCGGTTCATAGTCGATTATTATATTCGGTTAATGTAATCGGTTTTTATTCGGAATTTTTTTTTATCATTAGTGAAAAAAACTTGTTATTATTCCGTTCAGTAAAATTAATCGAATATTTTATTCGATTCGGTTCATAGTCGATTGTTATATTCGGTTAATGTAATCGGTTTTTATTCGGATTTTTTTTTATCATTAGTGAACGAAACATGTTATTATTACGTTCAGTAAAATTAATCGAATATTTTATTCGGTTCATAGTCGATTTTTTTTAAAAAATTAAATATTTTTATTTATAATTAATTGAGCTTGAGGTCACTTTTTTATTGACCGCACCGGCTTCGCCCGGTAGCATTTACTAATGTTAGTTCTTCAAGTTTCTCCAACCCACATAAACCTGCCTGTTCTTATTGATTTGCAAATAAAATATCTAAATTTGTACTGCATACTTTAGGGAGCTTTTTTATTACAGTTGGCTGGACTCAAAAAAATTAAAAAAAAACCGAGTTTTACCCGGAATTTTTGAATATTTTTTCTTTACAAACCATCTCCTGAAAATTTCGAATCGAATAAAAATAAAATCAGCAAAATAGCTCCAGCCGTTCACACGTGATGCCATTACATACATGGACCATTTCATTTTTATATACACATCTGCTCAAAATAATAGATACACCAAAATTTATTTTTTAAAAACGAAAAAAAATAATGGTATATTGTAAAATTATAAAAAAAATTCAGTCGATTTTTATTTATAGTTAAAAGGAGAGTAAAAAACAAAAACAAAATATTTCATAATTAATAATAAATATTATAAAGTAAATTAAATTTCTTAAATTTCGAAAAATTTGGTGCTCATAATAATAGATACATTTTTAAAAATTCTTATTAAACAAAAGCTAATAAATTTTATCTTAAAAAAATTAGTTTATTATTAAAGTAAAGCTAGTATCCAGTATATCCACCTTTGTTTTGTAAAACTTTCTCCACTCTTCTGGGCATACTGGATATCAAGTTCTGACACTTCTCCAATGGAATCTCGTACCATATTTTTTGCGTTTTCTCCCATAAATCGTCTTTATTTTTGAAAACTTCCTTCGAAAGCCTTATCTTTAATTCACTCCACAAGTTTTCTATTGGGTTTAAATCAGGGGATTGGCTGGGCCAGCTTAAAACAGGTACGTTATTCTCCAAGAACCAGTTTTTAACTAATCTTGAACTATGTTTTGGGTCGTTGTCCTGCTGGAATGTCCATATTAATGGCATATTTTCTGATGCATATGGAAGCATTACGTTTTCCAATATGTCTCTATACCCACTAGCATTCATGGTATCTTCTATTCGGAATATCGGACCAACACCATTCCATGAAAAGCAACCCCAAACCATTATGTTTCCCCCGTCATGTTTTACCGTATTTTTTGGGTATTGATCACTAGTTTAGGGCTATTTAACTATTATTGCAAAGTACAACGTACACGAACTATAAAGGTTTTTTTAAGTATTTTCTTAAAAAGTTTTAATTTCTCACAATAATCAAATTGTGAAGAAAAAAGAAATATGTTTGTAACAATTTCATATTAATTGCGGTAATACAATATGGCTTGCTACAAAGAATTACAAACTTGATTGATGGGTTAATCAAAGAATTTTCCTAGAGAAATGAAAACAAAAAAAGTCTGTCTAACATGTGGCCATATAAAGTTTAACACAACAACTAGAAAACGTAATTAAAACCAAAAAGAAAGCAAAACAACACAAAATGAAATGGAATGGAATAAAAAGTATTAAAGTTCGGCATAAAAAAATTTTACTACAAAACTCCACTCTCAAACGCACTCTCTTCCACAAAATACATGGAGAAACAAAACACAATAATTCCTCTACGATTGAATGCACATATTGACCTAAAAAAAAACATACGTTTACCAACATACCATATTTGACAGTTTACAACAATTTGGCTTCAGAAAGCAGAAAATCCAACGACAATAACAGACTTTATGGAAAACAATATTGAATTTATAGTTTTTTTTTTTTTTTTCTTTTTCAGTTTTGTACACTGTAATGATGATTCAACACGTACTCAGTCAGTCAGTCATTCAGTTATCAAACATCATTGCAGTCGTCGTCATGTACTCAACGAACCCATATAACAAATAAGGAAAACACAGAACGTAAAATACTTTCAAGTGAACACACATAATATTTACCAACAAAAACAAACGAGAAATAAAAAAAAAGAACTGGATATGTATATATTTGTTTAAATATATAAAACTGGGAAATTATTGGGAATACGAGCCAAAACTTCTACAAAAAAACTTAAGAAGAAGACAAACTGCAGCAACATTCAAGTAGAAAACAGGTCATTTAGTTGTCAGAATATAAAAATTACAAAAATAAATACAAGTAGCACCACTGCACTGCTCTATTCTGATCTACACTCACTCTCTATTTTTGATATTTATTCGAAGTATGTTGTGTGTGATAAAATGTACTTTAATATATTGACTATAAATAAGACAGAGAGAGATATAGCAGCCAATGACTTAAGAAAATATTTGTTGAGGCTGCCAGCCAGCCTACTACTGTATTTATATTTTACTGCGAGCTAAACAGGCAGCCGTAATTAGATCTCAACCAACAAAATTTTATAAAAGGAATGAATCCAGTAGCCAGCCCGTCATTATTTTTATTGCATTTTATTTTCTAAACTACTTATAATGATGATTAAGTTTGAAGTTATTTTTTTTTTAAATTGGTTTGAGGAAAAAATATTTAACTCAATTTAGACTGATTAAGGGAACAAATTAGAGTCCGTTCGAAATCGGATTTTAAGGCTGAAACCGGCCTAATCCAAAAAGTAACCGTTACTTTTTTCGATTTACTACAAATTTCTGAAATGTTAGAGCATATTTTGGCAAAGTATCGTTATCGGTATTCAATCTGAATAACCACGAAAAACTAATTTTTGAACCAAAACGAAAAAAATCATCTCATAACCGATTACTTGTAAACATACCTTCCTCCAACAACTCGACAATATATTCACCCCTATCGCGAAATAATATTTCACATGAAATATATTGCCTTTTCCCATTTTTCGTTCATTAACTTTGTTCACGTGAAAAAATTTCCCAACATGGGCAATTTTTAATTGGAATTTTGGAAACAATAAACATATGTTACGAACAAAATCAACTATTGTGAATGAAAAGTTAATGGGAATATCACGATAGCAATTTTCACTTCGAGGGAAATGGATTGCCGATAGGGGTTTAATAACTACTTTCCTAAGTGCATTACAAGTAACTACACTCTAGGTTACTTGGATACACTAAAGAGACAATTGACTTCACATTAGGTTACATGGGATGTCAGTATACTTAAGAAAATAGAAAATAAACTCTATGAGAATTATATCAACACAATTTGTACTTACTGCTTTACGGCCCTATGCTCCTTATAGGAACAACAGGAATTAATATAACTGCTGGGAAGTCGTGTGTTTATAGAAGAAACACACGACAAACTCAAGACTTCCAAGTAAACTTGACGTGGGTGAACCAGCACTAAAGGGTGTCCCAAAATTTATACAAGTTTTGAATTTGCCGTCATTGGTGCAGTAAAGTATTCTTAACCAAAAAAATTTAATGATGACAGTTTAAGGTTAGTAAAAATTGAGCCATTCACATTATTGAACAATATTTCAAAAAGTATGAGCAAAATTATCCTAAGCGATGAAGCAGCTTATCACCTTGATAGTTTGTTAATCGTCAGAATCAAGGCGAATTTATGTACAAGGTGGTTTCGGTGGCGAATTCAGGAAAATTCGAGCGAATTCATTAATTTTTTATATATGGAGTTTGATATTCAAAATCAATCTCTCTTTGTTTGGAATGTCAAACTCCATATATAAAAAATGCATGAATTCGCTCGTATTGTCGATTGCCGACAAACAAATACATCCACAACGTGTCACTGTCCAATACTATAATTTTTCGAAAATGAGGCTGACCTTGCAGTAACTGCTACTGGTGCTTGATATCGCGACAATGCAACAGAATAGTTTCTGCCTAAACTGGATGATATTGTGGACGACATGGGGTTTCAAAAATATGGTGCCTCATGCCATACAACAATTCAATTACTTTATGAGACAGTTTCAGTTCTGGATTCGGTGATCTGAATTGGGCGAATATTCAGAATGAGATTATTTGAAGTCAAAGTCTACAGCTACCCGCGCTTTAACTGAGGAAATTCAACGCTGCATTAATGAAATTCAGACTTAGTAATGCTAATTGGTCATGGAAAATGTTGACATAAGAGTACGTATCAATGCCGTGAAGGCCATTCACCCGATAAGTTACGTGTAGTTTAGATCCTGTGTAGTTTATTATTCGAAAAAAGATCTAAAGAAAAACATTGTGTTTTCTATTTAGCCGCAATAGACTAGACCCATGGTAGGCGTTCATATTGTTCAGGTTACGATGATTTTCGTCAAACAAGCCGAATGTGAACAAAACAGCGTAATAGAGCGTAAAAATACACACAATTCATTCAGTTTCTTGATGTTGTTGTGGATATTTTATTTTTTACCCAAAAGAGCACACAAATTAAATGCCTCTTTTTGCCTACTAGACTGTAATGTGTTGCAAAAGACTCTGGGTGTATCTGAAGACAAGCTAAATGCTTCGCAGTTAGTCTTCGCTAAAAAAATATATTGCATTAATTTTGGGACACCCTTTATAAAGCAAATACTTCTTAAATGAAGAACACTAAACCAGAAAAGTCGAAATGATGCTAAACCTTGTCAAAACTCGATTTTGACAATTAGTTCCTAATCAATTTGTATGTGTTATTTCGTTCTCACGAGAATTATAGCATAGATTTTAAACTACGATTAAAATGTTTGCTTTTGAAAATTAGTTCCAAAATAATGTTGATTTTATCGTTGTTATTATATCAAATAAAAAATTTTATTAATGACGAAATTTCAGCACATTTATTTGAACAATTAGTTCCTAATTAATTTGTATGCTTAGGACTTCAATGTCTGATGAGCATTATAGCATACATTTTAAAGTACGTTTAATATTGTTTGCAAACACGAGCTGAAAAAATAGTTCAACATTTATTTGTATGCTTAGGTTATTTCATTGTGAATGTATCAAATGAAATTTGTAACTTATGACGAAAAATCAATTTTAAAGTACATTTAATTGGTTTGTAAAAGCGGGCGGGCTGGCTATTAACAATTAACCCCAAATTCATTTGTATGCTTAGGTTATTTCCTTCTGCACGTATCATCGGAAAATTTTAGCATCACAAGAATTTTGTATTTAAATTGTTTGCAAACGCAAGCCGGCTTTTGACAATTAACCCCAAATTAATTTGTATGTTTAGGTTATTTCGTTCTGAATGCATTACAGAAAACCAAATTAAAGCATAGATTTTAAAACCTCTTCGCTATTACATTTTCCCTTTACCAACAAATACTGCATTGCCTGTTTCTACTCCCAGATTATTGTAAACGATAGTCAAAAGCTTGCTATATATACAACAAAAAATTAAATCAAAAACCAAAAACCACATTTTAGCTTAAAAAAAACAACTTGTAAAACGTGTCTTCTTGTAAAATTTTAAATAAACTAAAAATAAAAACAAACTAAAATCAATGCACTTTTTTACTGCAGTTTTATTTGTGGCTGAAAAATTGTTTTGGCTTGATGATGGTAGGAGCTGCTTTTTACCTCCAGTAATCAACAACAACAACAAAACCAAACAACCAACCACTTTACCACAAAATATTGCAAGTATTGTATTATTTTTCATAAACTTGCACTCATTTTAAGCGTAAAACAAAATCAAACGAGTACGCGACGAGACGTGGAGTTGTTATATTTCTTTGTAAAGTTACTTCTGCGCAGCTGTTACAAGCTTTAAAAGGGGGAGAGAGAGAAAGAGAGTTAGTTGTAAAGTTAAAAAAAAAAGTAAAATTACCAACTACGCATTTTAATGTTTGGACTTTAAGAGGAGTTGTTTTTTTAGTCATCATAATTTTGCTGTTATCATCATCAGCCTCTAAATGATCATCATAATATGTACAATTAAAGAAAAAATTGCGTAGATGTGTGGTTTTGATTACTGTGGCTGGCTGGTTGTCCGTCCGTCCGTCTGTCTATCTTGTCTTGGTTTTTATGGGGAAAAACCTTTAAATTGTGCATTTTTGCCATAAATGTTAAAGAAAACAGGATTTTTAATTTTATTGCCATCATGATGATGATTCGTTGTGTAAAAATAAGGAAAAATAAAACCATTTTAATTGTTGCTAAATTGTTTGTTTGCAGGTAAAAGTTAATGAACTTTTCACAAAACAAAAACTAGATGATGCTATTTGTTGTTGTTGATCAAAATGTAATAAAATAAAGTGGTGTCATAAAACTTGTACAATTTTCTTTTTTTTTAATTTGTATTAATATTTTTTGTTTTGTTTTGATTTTATTTCATTTTCTTATTTCCTTTAAAAGGAAGTTGGGTGTGCTTGAACTGAGTGACTTGTTCAAATATGGTTGAGGAATTTTTGAGTGATTTATACATGGAAAAAAAATAATAAAAGTTGCAGATAGGTATTTATTATTTTAAAAATTTAAATCTTTTGTTTATAACTTAATCAATTATGAACATGTTTAAGTGATTGTAAATCGGTATTTATGCAAAACTATAAAGTATTTAGATTTACACTGCATGAAATAAACTAAGCATACAAATAATAATTCCATTTGTAGATAGTAAACATATTTAGAACGAAGCATACAAATTAGAATTAGGCGACCTAAGCATACAATATAACTAGGATTGTCATTCACATATAGATAATTCCAATAAACGATGGAATGAATACAATTTTTCTATTTAGAATAAACAGTTATTCGATTAGTAATTGTCGAATAATCGAATAAATTTTTGTTCAAGCTAAAATTTTAAAAATAATTTATATTGAACGAAATATTGAAATAAATATCAAATAACATCAAAAATTCAACAATTTGTAAACAAAGATCATTGGAACATTTAGTAAAAATTAATTTCTACTTTTTTCGAAACAAGACCTCAAAACCGTACGATTTGCGGAACATCAATATGTTACATTCTCGTTTTTGAAAATCTCTCGTTTTTGAAATGTCCGGATTTACTAAACAGGGGAGATTATTTTATTGTATTAATTTTTGTATTTTTCTTCATTGTTAACCAACAAATCATTGGTTTTAAACATATTTTAGTAAAATTATTCGAATAATATTTTTTATTCGTACGAATAATCCAGAAAATTTCAAAAATGTATCGATCACTTGAATAATAATATAAATGTAAACCTGTTTTTGATTAAATTTAAACTCGAATAATTGACCTCCCTAAATATAACCCGTAGAAAGTTAGTGGTCCGAAAGATACTTTATTTAAAGCCAGTCAAAACATTTAGAACGAGCATACAGATTTTAATCAAGTAGATAGTAGGGTATTCAATTAATCGGGTTTCTGGTTTAATCGGTTAATCGAGCAAATAATTAATCGGGGTTTAGATTTAATCGGTTAATAATCGGTTAATTTTAAATTATTCAATTAACCGAATAATTTCTATTCAAATGTTAAACTGAAACTAAATCACGAATTTTGTGTACTTATTGAAGTATTTTATTAATAAAAAGAACAAAAACATAAAAAATAAACAAAACATAACAAATCAACCAAAAAAAATAATTTTCTTTAGTTTTAATAAAACACGACTTGGAAAAAACTCTCTCGCTGATTGTAGATGTTGGAGAAATCGAAAGTAAGACGTGAAAGAATATTCAATTTGTCAGTTATTTTTGTAGTTTTTTCTAAGCATATAAAATCCTCCATTATACCATTGGAGTCCTTTAGATTTTAAATACTTTTAATAATTTCGATAAGTTCTGATAAAAACTCGTTTCAGTAGTGTCTCCAGTTTCGTCTATTATCATATTCTCATCCGACAATATGAAAAAATATGTAATTTTACTTTGACATTTGTATTTGAATTACAATGGAAAATTAAAAACAAAAAAATATGTTAAAGGCAAAAAAAAAAAGAAATTTCGGTTAGTCGGTTAACCGACACAAATTAATCGGTTTATTCGTTATTTGAAAATCGGCAATTTTGAATTATTCGAACAGTTAACCGACCAAAATTAATCGGTTAACCGATTGAATACCCTAGTAGATAGGCATTAATGATCACTGCTACTTCAGAATTTCCATTTGAAGCCAGTTGATATGTTCAAAACGAAATAACTTAAGCATACAAACTTTCATAAGACTACAGTTACCATAATCCATTCCCGAAATTTTCAATACGATTATCTAATTATGTGGCGTTTAACTGATTACAATATTAAGACCTCTGTGAATATAAGCTTTGTGGAACTCAAGACCAGCGCTTGCTTTCATACCTACGCTAAGGTGTTTAGCAAAACCATTGAATTTTGCTTAAATTTGTATCGAACGAAATGATTAAAGAAGAATTGGAATACGTTTATTTGCTTGTTTATTGTAAAAAATTCTGTTGTATGTGTGAGTCTTGTCCTGATCTAGACAAAGAGTCAAGATCAGACCAAGAAGAATATCAGGCATGACACAGTGACGGACAATACAATAGAATCACTACATATGAATTCGATTAAAGCGGTAAAACTACAAAATTTGATTTCAAAATTTAAAATTTGTTCATTATATATTAATGCTCATAACGTAAACAATAAATAGAAAAAAATAACACATTATTATGTTAAAAACGATGTCAAATCTAAAAGACTAAATAAAATATGCGACATTCAAATAGAATCAATCAGTCTTAAAATGATTAAAAATAAAGAATCATCATAAGAATTCGTTGTTTTCTTAATATTTTGTTGCATATCAATTATTTCTAATAACAGCATCAAATCTTTTGGGGATTGAATTTAACAAACTTACGCATGTAGATCGGGAAATTGCATACCATATTTCCTGAATTTTCTGCCAAAGTTCTTCCTTGTTTTTCAATTTTTCAGGTCCGAGTTTGTCTTTTACTATTTTCCATAGGATTTAAGTCTGGTTATTGAGACGGCCATTCCATAAAAATGTTGTTATATAAAAACCATTTTTTGGCAAGACCTGACGTGTGCTTTGGGTCATTATCTTGCTGGAAGAGCCATTTTAAGGGCATATTCCATTCTGCATGTGGCTTTATAACATTCTCCAAATATTTACATACAAGTGCTTATCCATATTTTCTTTAATCCAATAAATTGGACCAACGCAATACCAAGAAAAGCATCCCCATATAATAATATTTCCCCAACCATGTTTAAACGTTTTTGGTTTTTGCCATTTTTTGGACGTCTAATCCATGTCTTATCATCATTACCAATTAAATTAATGGTCGTTTCGTCCGTCCACTACACATTTTGCCATTTTTTATATTTTCTGGCCCACACCAATCCTTATGATTGCTCCTGGTTTTAAATGAAATATTGGTAGTGATTCTATTGTAATGTCCGTCAGTGTATATTTCATGATAATGTTGAGACTCATAAGGAAAAATAGGAAACAAGTTTTAATTATTGAAAAATGCTTTAAATTATGACATGGTCCCTTTATTCAGACTACAATCCTACTAAGGACATGTGAAACATTATTTGATGTTAGTCAGAGACCTGCGTCGTATATTTTCAGCTTACATCGGCTTGAAAATAGCCAACGTTTTCGATATGAGTTATTTGAAAAAAATTCTTTAATGTTAGGTAGTCAGTTAGACAGACAAAAGTACATTCATAATGAGTGAACCATTGAGCGGCTTACTAATGCCGCTATAAATAGAAAATAGGTAGCTTCAGCATAATTTTTAATGACGAGTATTTTAATATAAAGTCTACTATCTCAATCGGTTCTTGTTCAGATCTCAAGAGGTTAACTTTTCTATGTGTATGCTTGGGTTATTTCGTGCACTGTATGCCTTCCAAATTATATAAGCAGATGACAAATCTGTCAGCAAATTGGACAGCATGATTGATCCTTACTGAAAAGCACAATTTCATATAAATTTTAAAGATCATCCAGCAACAATTTGTCAATGAGATGCCATTACTGATTATAAGCCAGCCATTGCAGTTTTGTAATGGCTGGCTTATAATCTTAGCTATCTTCGTGACTATGTTCGATTTTTAATGGCAAATAATTCTCATTTAGTTAAGAATATTTAACGAATAAATTGTTGTCTGTCGTCCTGTGCTTCGCAATTGCTTTCCCGAAGTATGAAACCAGCTTGTCAACTGTTTCGTATCACAATAACAACCTGACTCAGTTGCTTCATATAATGACTTATATAAGTCCTTACGATCAATGTGTTTAATAGTCCTTACATGTAACGAGTTATTTGAATGTTATCTCTCTATTTGACATCATCTGGTTAACGTAATTATTTCAATATTATTTCATAAATATTTCTTTGTAACGAAAGTTATATAAAAATGTCCAGCCAAATTAACATTTTTCCATAATTCTTTGAAAAGTCATTGATTTTTGTTACCGATTAAAACAAACAAAATTCACCACTTAAAGCTCTAATCTATCTATGCGGTATTGAAACAATCGCAAACAATTTATAAGCAATATTTTGTCTTATCTTTTAAAAACCAATAAATGAAATATTTAAAGTAATACAAAGGTAAGTGTAGACACCACTAGATTAGAATTGAAAAAAAAAAGAAAAGCTAAACTAAAGCACTTGAAAATAAAACAATAAACTACAAATACCACATGTCATTTGGAACGATATTAGAAATTAAAATAAAAAATAAAAGTAATTGATATAAAAATATTTGAAAGAAAAACAAAGTACAAACAAAAAAAAACTAAAATAAAATACAAAATCTATAGATAACATAAACTCAAAATTAGCTGTGTGTGGGGAAACAAAGTCAAACAATTGTTATGTCAAAAAATGCACTTTTTTCGTAGGTTTGTAAAACAACAAAAAATATTCAAGATAAGAATATGTTTTTTCATTCAAATCTTATCTAAAAATAAAAGCAGTCTAAAAACTAAATATGATTTTGTTGATAAAATCATGAAACTAACACAATACGTTCTTTGACAACAGTTCGTTTCATATTAAATGAGAATTTCTAAGTTTTAAAGAAAATATGTAAGTTGTTCGTTTTACTTCAATCAAATCATTAGGGAGTTTTATATACATATTTAAATAAATTATGAAAGTGTTGAAGATTTTTATATAAAAAAAATTGTTCTTAATTATTTTAGGTTTGATAAAAGCTTAATAAAACTGGGTCATTTTAATTAAACACATTGTTTAGCTTGAATACAAAAACACTTTAAACAAGCACAGTGGTGAACAAAAACTTCCACATATCACAATTTTTAAACACATAATTTTTAAAAAAGCATTTTTATTGTTTTTTTTTCTTAATTTTTATATTTTTTTTAGTTATTTTTTTATTTTAAAAACTAATTTTATTTTTTTTTAAATTTTATTTCATTTTAATTTATTTTTATCACTTTTTTATTAATTTTTGTTTTTTTTTATAGTTTTTTGTTTTATTCTTTTATTTTACTTATTCAATTATAAGGAAATTATTTATAATTCTTTGTTTTATTTTTTCATTCGATTTTTCGAAATCAGTTTGCTTATCACGTACACAACATAATTTAAGTTAAGATCTATTCAACGATAAATTTTATTTAAACAGTTTAAACTCAATAAAAATAAATTCTACAAAACTTTGCTAATTTCAACACAAATTTGCGAATTTTGAAACATAATGAGTTTTTATTAGAAAAAAAAGAGGAAAAACTCATCATACAGTGTGACAATTATTAAATAATACCAGTTTAAGGTTAATATTCCTTAGAAAAAAGAAACATGATTTTATGTTCAAAGCTAAAAAAAAAAATTTAACTTTTCTGCTAAAATTTAGTACTGACAACCAATTATCATACATTGTAATGACTTATAAAAGCCTTATTCTTCATACATAATTGATAAAAACACAATTTCATGGCCAAACTAGACATGCCATTACTTACATTACATGATTTGTAATGACTACTACATACCATCTGCATTACTTGGGAATAATTTAGTAATGATTGGTTTATATATCGGTAATGCAAAACCACATACGAAAAATTATTATGTGCCTTCATAAGCAATCAATACATTTCTCTTTTAGTTAAGAAAATTATATTCATAAGGTGGAGGAGCAGTTTAGGAGTTACCCAGTACTTTACTATAATGTTTCTAAAGTATGAGACCAGACCACTTATGAAACCATAATCTATCGAATTCTATAAGTTTATACGATCAATGAGTTAACTAATGACTTAAGTCTCTAAGTGGTAAGTAGTTGCCTCCAATGACATCTTCACTACTACTATTATGTATAAATAATAAAGAGTCGTTTTAGCATTTTTATCCACTAATTGTTAATGAAAGTTGTTGCTGGTCTACTATGGAAAAGCTGATAACTATATTTGATGCCGATTCTTTTAACATAATGTCGATAAAATGTTTCTCACATTTTTATCTGATCTCTAGAGAGTTAGAGGGACTTAATTCATTATTAATTTCGTATGTTTTTAGGGTCACTAAAGAAAAGGAATATCTTGCTTTTGAAAAATCAACATCGTAAACATTGACGAATTATCAAGCAAATACTTTCTGAAAAATTTATCTCGTTTTGAGATTATCAACGATTAGCTCAAATGATGGGATTAACTCGCTTCGTAGATTAAATTTCAACAAGTATGAAAGAGAGAGTTTTGACAAGTCTGACTGATTTTTTGATTTGTCCGATCTTGCTTTTGTGTCTGATCTCGTTTGTGTGGGAGAGAATTCGGTTGAATTCCAAGCCGCTAGTTTTTGCTAGATTTCAGTCATGATTTATTTCGTAAATGTCCATAATGGGGGGGGGGTTATTTTGTTTATTCGTTGCGAAAATAAAATCGTTCACATTTAAATTGTATTTTTAAAAATGAATCGCCCAGTTATTGCAGAATCGTCATGTGACTGATTTATCGTGTAATTAAGACATGTCTGCTCATTAGTTTCATTTGCAGACAGTTAATTTGGATCTCAGAAAGATCATATCACGTTTTCCAAAGAAATATTAAAAATATTTTACTGAAGAGAGTAACGCTACTGTCGGGAAAACATGAATTTCTTTGGTCGCCTATATGCGACCAAAACCAGAGAGTTTTGACAAGTCTGACTGATTTTCTCATTTGTACGATCTTGCTTTTGTGTCTGATCTCGTTTAAGTTGGAGAGAATTCGGTTATTACATGTGTGGCCTTTAGTTTCATTTGCAGACAGTTAAGGTTGTATGAACATTTGGATCTCAGAAAGATCATTTCACGTTTTCCAAAGAAATATTGAAAATATTTTACTGTGGTACCTGAAGAGAGTAACACTACAGTCGGGGAATCATGAATTTATTCTGTCGCCTGTATGCGTCCTTCAAAACTTATTCGCACAGAACTATTCCCCATCAGTTTCTTCGGAAAAGCCGAACATGTCTCCCAGCACTGTTAAATCGATGAAGAACCGCAAGATCAGAGTAAAACCACCATCTGTTTATGCAGAAGTCTTTGAAGAAAAGAAGGCAATGTGTGCTCCGAAATCTATTGATCTTCATTGGAAGATTTTTACATATTTTTTTTTGGGATTTTTCTCGGAATTTGGTTCTGTTCAACTAAAATTTTTAATAACCTCTTTTTTAAAACCACCTCACTCATTTTGAAAAACTTTTTGTGCATTTTTTTTTAATATTGTCTAAATATATTTTCATACAAAATAACAAAAACAAATTAAGAATTTTGTTGAATATGAAAACATTAGTTTTATATCGATAGATAAAAATATTAACAATACAGATACTTATATATTTCAAGAATCCCGAAATAAAATGTTTCACAAATGTGATTGAATGCAATAACTTTGATTATTCATGTTTGAGGTCTTATTGCAGAGGTTCAATTTTATTTTAAAATGTTAATACTTTAAACTGTCTCTTCTTAACTTTTAGACAATTCAGCTAAATATCATTATGAAGCTCATAATGACAAATCCGTTGCAAGTCAAGAAAGAATATACAGACTTTTAAAATTTCGACCAAATCAAAGATTTTGTTTGTTCGAAATGTAATAGATTTTATACATTTTTTTAAGTTTTAGCAAACATTTGTATACTTGAATAATTGTCACATTGTATATTATAATTAGTGTAAAAATTACTATAGATCGTTTACAAAAACTAAATTTCATATAAAAATAGTTTGATGGCCACAAAATTTAAAATGTTTATTAAAATCTATTCAGATATTTTATTAATTATGTTATAAATTGTTTAAAAATATTGATATATTTCGCACTGGTTTCAGGTTTTTCTTTTAAATTATGTTAAAAAGGTTTATGTTTTTCAAATCATTTGTATATGTTGCTTTTAACCCGGCAATTCCCAGTGTCACCTACAGGTGACAAAGATTAAAGGTAGTTTTAAACATAGAAACAGATATCGCCGATAAATATTGGTATTATTAATATACAGACAAGATCCTGTTTTATATCTGATTTTATTTTGGCAACGCTAGAATTTTATTAACTAGGGGATTTTTAAAAATCTTTAAGCAGTGGTTTTGATTTTAACATACTGGTGTGTGTCTTATGATAAATAAGTTCTTATAAAAATGCCAAACGGGTAAGTATCACAATAATTTTTTTTAATAAATACTGCTAGATATTCCGGCTAACAATGTGAGCAAGTATTTTTAGAAAATTATTTTTTTTCTGCCCAGTGTCACCTATAGGTGACCCAGCTATAAAATCGAAACTAGCTATATTTTTTTATACCCTTCAGCTTCGTGAGAAGGGTATATATAAGTTTGTCATTCCGTTTGTAATTTCTACATTTTTCATTTCCGACCCTATAAAGTATATATATTCTGGATCCTTATAGATAGCGGAGTCGATTAAGCCATGTCCGTCTGTCTGTCTGTCTGTCCGTCTGTCTGTCTGTTGAAATCAATTTTCTGAAGGCCCCAGATATCTCCGGGATCCAAATCTTCAACAATTCTGTCAGACATACTTTCGAGAATTTTGCTATTTAAAATCAGCAAAATCCGTCCATAAATAACGGAGATATGAGCAAAAATCCGAGACAACCTCTGAAAATTTCATCAAAAAACACAATGTATTGCATGCTTTGACAAAAAAACAACAAAACGTATGTTTGGATGTGCAAGTTTTGTGTATTTTGTTTTGTTTTTGTGTTTTGTTTCTTTTGGCATTGTTGTTGTTTTTTATACAACTAAACGTTTGTTTGGTTGTGTGTTGGTTTTTTTTACAAAAAAGCAACAAAACGTATGCTTGGTTGTGCATGCTTTGCGTATTTTGTTTTTTTGTGTGTTTTGTTTCTTTTGGCGTTGTTGTTGTTTTTTATACAACTAAACGTTTGTTTGGTTGTGTGTTGGTTTTTTTGACAAAAAAGCAACAAATCGTATGTTTGGACAAAAAAGCAACAAATCGTATGTGTGTTTTGTTTCTTTTGGCGTTGTTGTTTTTTATACAATTAAACGTATGTTTGGACGTGTGTTGGTTTCATTGACTTGCGTATTTTGTTTTTTCTTTTGGTGTTTTGTTTCGTTTGGCGTTGTTGTTGTTTTTTGTGTTCTTGATAAATTTAGGATGCTGTACGCTGAAAGTGGGCAATGTACATACATATATACTAATTATAAAAAATAATAATGCATCCACAACAAAGGTGAAGGGTATATAAGATTCGGCATAGCCGAATATAGCACTCTTACTTGTTTTATTTTAAACTTATTTATAGTGTAAACTAGACGTATTTTTACTATTTTTAATAAAAACAAATTATTTCTCCCTTTGGCGAGGGTATGGGAATTGCCGGGTTAAAATTAATATTTTGTTGTTGCTTGGAAATTTCCTTTGTAGTTTTGTTTTAAATTTGTTTATATTTTAATTATTATTAAACATATGTTTTTAATTCTTAATTTTTTTTAACAACTTTATAATTTTTTTAATAATTATATTTTATATTTTTTGATTCATAATAATCATAATAAATAAATACTTTATTTTATATTAAAGAAAAACTTTATTTGTTTATTAAATATTTCACACACGTTTTTTGTATTTTTTCTCCGCAATATTAAACGAAAACACCTCCATTCGCTTTAAAGTAATCGCATCGACTGACTTTAGAAATGTTTTAAAAGTTGCAAACAAGTGTCGGCGGACTGGTGGCAACGCCATTAGATCGATTGATCAGTTGGTTGGTTGTTTGGTTGGTCTGTCTGTCTGTGTTGTCTTCCAGAGAGCCCCCAGACAAAACAACATTTGTGATTAAACCAAACAATAACAACAACAACAAAAATAAGTTGACTAAACTCACAATGTACTTATGTACTTACTTAATTACGTACCACACAAATAACAACTACACAAAAATATATAGAGCGAATTGGAATTAAAAATACACAAACAAAATTTTAACTACACATGGGGGTTTTCTGGTATCCACAAAGAGAAAGAGAGCGAAAAAAGAGCACACAATATGATCCAATGTTTTAAAGAAATTCGCCGTAAAAACTTAGTGAGAATACCCATATTCTTTTGACGTTTTTGGTCTCCAACATTCAAAACATGTGGGGAGCTTTATATGAATTATTGTGCGTTTTGTTTTTATTTTATAATTCTTTCAAGAGTTGAATTTTCATATGCAGAGAATCAGTCATGCAATTGGTTTTTCTATCTCTCTCTTCCTCTTTGTTTATATTAAATATTTGGTGTGTATGAATAATTCATATTAAATTTATAACGATTAATCATTCAAAATTGTCTTTGTTTTTTGTTAAAACAAAAAAAAAATAAACTATACGCGAATTTGTTAAAACGGTTTTTATTTATTTCGTTTTCATTCTCGATTGTTTCTAAGCCACCAAGAAAGAGCAAGAGCACAACTCAAGAAGAGAACAAAACAAAACAAACACATTGTTCAATTTCGATCAATTTGATTTTATAAGATTTAATATTTATGTTGACTTGATTGGTTTTTAATTTCTTAATTAAATGTAACGTTTGCATTTAGCTGTTACTGTGTTATTTATTAGCTTGGGGGAGCCGGGGCAACACATTTTTTTTCTTTGTTTGAATGCGCAAATTTGGTCAAAACAACAAGTGTTTAGATCGTATTATGAACGCAATTAAATTGATCATGATCATGCCCATAATCAATGACATGCACCCGCATAAAATTATAGAATAGAAAATGTATATTTGTATTTATATGAAAGAAATAATTGTTGATTAATATCTGGATCACGAACACAACAATTATAATAAAATTAAGGCGAATAAGGAAAAATTTAACAAAAAGAACACTTTCACCTAATTTAAAAAAAAAACTTTCTATATCTGTTACAAATCACTACGTTTTAAAGATGCCAAAATAATTGCAGACAATTAAACAAAAATTCAATTTATGTTGAAAGTTGTTGGAATGCAATGGAGGCTACAGGCGATAAACTAGTAAAGTAAAGATTCCAAAACTCTTTGGGCACTGCTACACGATCCATTAATACAGCATGCTACACGTTCAATAAATATCTCGATACTGGATCTCGGTCAATTTATATTGAACGTGTAGCAGCAGCAGTTCCCTTAAATAATGTTAATAGAAGTTTTGACAGTGTAAATTGATTTAACATAAACAAAACAAAGCCGCATGAAATCGGTTGGTGAATGTGTTCCATCGGTTTCAACTTGCGAGTAATGGTTTGTGTGGTTCAGAAGTGGTAAGTAAGTTTGTCACGGAAGACAAAGATAGCCCAGGCCAGCCAAAAAATATTAAGTATTGGAGGCATTACTCCATGAAGATTGTTGGAAAACTCAACAAGAGCTTGCAAAATCATTGCAAACAGCAATTTCAAAACATTTGCGAGGAGCAGAATTCATCAAAAAGCAGGGAAATTGGGTACCATACGAATTGAAGCCTAGAGACCTTGAAAGACGATTTTGCATGTCCGAAATGATGCTTGAAAGAAAATCATTTTTGCACCGAATCATTACTTGCGATGAAAAATGAATCCATTACATAACCCGAAGCATAATAGTTCTTATGTGGAACCTGACCAACCAGTCGAATCGACAAAAGCCAAATATTAATGGCGTTAAGGTAATGCTCTGTATTTAGTGGGAGCAAAAGGGTCATATTTATTATGTACCGAACGCAACTGATTCGTTTGAAAAATTTTTAAGAATGAAGTGGTTGTCAAGTTTTGCCTCACCCGCTTTATAGTCTAGACTGTGCTCCGCCAATTTGCATATTTGTTTCGATCGATGTAGAACGCTCTCTCTGGGATACACTTCACTTCAAAGTTTCGGTTTTAATAAAATGTAGGGAAACTTTTCCTGTTAGCTTGCTATTAATGAAGATTTTATTAATTTTGTTTAAATATGGAAGATCATATCCACAAAGGTAGAAGGAAGAAGATAGAACAGGTGACCGCAAGAGCATTACTTGACAAGGTATGTCGCCTCATCTGTGTCTCCATTACTGGGTCCATGAGGACCTGTTCCACTCATGCTCTGGGTGCAATCCTACATATCCCATCCTAACACTCATTGGTAATGGAGGAGGCCTATAGGAGTGCATCCAGACTACCGGGAATATCCCGTGTAATGCCGGGAGATCTGGTTGGGCACATGCGCATTCTAGGAATCTTTGAAAATGATCCTAGTATTGCAATATCGGACTATATGCCACCAAATCTGGTGTTAAATAGGAATTTTAGGGTCCTTATACCTGAAAGGGACGACTCGTTAAATCAGACATGGTGGCAAAATAACGCCGATCAAGTACAGTTTACTGATGGCTCCAAACAGGCTAATGGTGACACTGGGGCTGGTATCTATGGTCCCAATTTTCAAAGGGGTATTCCAATGGGTACATGCCCATCAATATTTCAGTCGGAGATTTACGCCATCCTTGTATGCTCCAATGAATGCTTAAGAAGGAGATTAAGGAATAATAGATTATTTGTCATGTCTGATAGTCAGGCTGCTCTTAGAGCATTATCATCATATGAAGTGAGGTCTGGTGTTGTTATGGACTGCTGGACATCCTTGAATGAACTCGGCGCACACAATGAACTTACATTGTGCTGGGTACCTGGCCATGAAGGTCACGCTGGCAATGAACGCGCTGATTGTCTTGCCAATAGGGGCGCTCGACGCTCGTTCTCGGTCCTGAACTGTTCTTTGGCCTCCCATACACTATGGAACGTATTCGTTCTTGGGTTGAATCGGAATTTGCCCAATTTTGGTATAATTTACCAGGACTAAGACAGTCCAAACGATTCATAACCCTATCCAGACGTAGATCCCAGTCGTTGCTTTCGCTAGGAAAGGGTGACTTGAGGATACTTACTGGATTATTCACCGGACACTGTGGTTTAAAATATCACCAATAGAGCCTCACTAATAATAAAAATATAAAATCCACAAAGTAAAGTAGGTGCTGCAGATCACCTAAACATTAGCTAAAACATGCTACATTTGAAAAGTTTTTGTTTGTTTCTGATTAGGTCGAATATTAAGTTTAGTTCGGTTTCGGACTAGAAAGACTTGTTTCGGACGGATTCTAGAAATAGTGAATAAAATTATACTCCTGTTTATATATTTCTATTATGGACTATTTATTTTCTGTTGCTTGTATTTTGATTTTATTTCCCAACTTTTCATTTTATATGCCTAGATTTTTTCGTTCGGTGTATTTCCAAAAATATCTATCTACATATATTTCGTTCGCATTAGTCATTCTAATTTATTATAAACTCAGGTATTATAGCAGCAACAGCACCACGCTCTTCATATCATAAATATGCTTTATTGATGTTTATTTCTAATAATTTATTTTTAAACTCATTATTAAATAAATAAATGGAAAAATAAAAAATTTAAACAAATTTTTCACTTACAGAGGTTACCACCTCTCATCTATTTATTTCGCCATTCTGTGGTTTTGTGACCATCGAAAAACCGATCATTCAAAATGTCTGCAAAAATGCTTAATAAGTTTTGAAGTGAAGTGCATTAAAGTGTTTCCATTTGACATTTAAAATGCTACATGCAAGAGGATTTTTCTTTATTTATTTGTGTACATAAATTAAAATAAACAATATTTTTTATTTTGGCTGACTATATAAAAGATGATGGAATAAATAATATTAATTATGCGTTTAACCATAACAAATTATAATGGAAATTTTCAAGTATTTTTGTTGCTGCTGTTTGTAAACAATTTTCAATATTTTACAGGGTTAGCATAAACTTGACATAATTATTGAATTACAAGTTTCCAAAAATAAAATTATTTCAAAAATTTATTTGAAATCGAAAAGAAAACAAATTGAATTTCAAAATTGTTATATCGAATTGCAAAAAGTGAAAAAATTTATAAATGAGGAAGTCAAATTAAAAATTTCAGATCAAAAAATAATGAAGATAAGTTTCTAATTGCCAGATAGAACTTAATTAATGTTAATGTTGAAATATCACAACAAAAAATTTCACCGATTTTCAGGCAGTAAGAATTGGTACTATGCTTCCTTACAGCCTCCAATATAGCGTTTCATAATATTTAACTTACCTAAATGCAGTATAGTTTGGCGAACTGCAAAAGTTGTATTCCATGAACTATAAAACTGTCGCGTTTGCGGACCATGTGTCAGTTTCATATCGAATTCACTGCACTCAGAATACTAACCGCCTGTTTCACGATGTCGAAAGAAAAATGAGTAACAAATTTGTATGACAACTATTCGAAAGAATTTTAAAAACAGAGTGGTTTTCATAAAAATTTGTTCGACTAATTTTTTCTTTCGACATCTTGAAACATGCAGTAAGTGGATGAAGAATCGATAGTGGACTAAATGTGAATAAGACTGAACTTATTTTCAACGAAATGCAAGATTCCAATCGTTACGCAAACTCGATTGAACGGTATTAAACATCACTTTCGAACAGTGCAAAATATTTGGGTATCATTCAAGGCAGGAAACTGTCTTGGAAACCCAACGCTCTTGCAAGAACATCATTCGCTATGCCAGCTATGTATGTCTGCAGGAAGGCAAGAGGCACGAGATGGTGTATGAGACACAGTGTCTGTCTGGTGGGGGCAATTGAAGGTCTCAAACTACATACTCTTTGAGAGGGTATTAAGGAGAACACCACTGATAACAGGAGCTCTGCGTACGACTTCAACTCAACGCTGCTCACCTGAATACCGGTAGATCTAATGACCAGAAATCTGGCATTGTACATGACCTTTAGGCTTAAAGCGTTTGACGCATGGAGACTTACATCGCATCATACACCAGCATTATTGAAAGTATACAGAACCTTCTTGATCACATTGACTACTGCACTCCAAGATCCTTCTTCTCGAGGCACTTCGGGTTTTAGATTCCAGACAACACGGGATTAAATAATGATATCTCCACAAACACGTCCAACAAATGGTTACTGAGACCAAATATGAAAATCGAATGTCATGGTGTCTTTGAATCCGTTAAAGTACTGGTATTTCTAAATCTTCTCTTCGATTTGTTCTGCAACCATTCAAACACTACTTCTATCAATTTACCCGCATCTCTCTTTGTCTTTACCTCTCACTTTATTCCTTCCCTTTTCGTGTAACGCAAAGAGAGCAACCTAATGGACCCCAAGTGAGATTTGCAAATTGGACGACTACCGACATGGTATTTCCAAATCTCGATTATTTCTGCAATCTTTTAAACACTACTTCTATGCTGGACTATCAATTTTCGTTACCTTTCTATTTATTCCTTTTCTTTTCGGGTAATACAATGGGAGTAACCAAATGCACCCTAGTAAGCTGTGCTAAAACTAAAAAGGCGAATAACTTAGAAACTAAGGCAAAGTCTCTAAGCGAGGAATCTTGAAGTTTATTAGACATTTCGTTAAGCTTAATTCCATTTATTTTTGAAACTGAAACTTTTTTCTTAAGAAAATTTACGTACATATTTGTAAGTTTCTTCTAAAATCTAAATTATTAAAATGTTTCTTTGTTTGTACTTGTTTGGTCAATTTGACTCCTACTTCTAATACGAAAAATCAATATTTACTTTTAAATAATATTAATTATTAAAATGAAATTGGAGCATTTCAACAAATAAACAGCAATTGTTTCAATTTAAATATTTACTTTATCAAACACTCTAAAAGTACTCGAATTTTGTTTGTAAATCTTGATGGCAATTAAATAAACAAAGAAAATTTGAAATGTTTAAGAAAATGTAATATGAGTGCAATACCATAAACTACATCTTAGAGCTCAATAAGGTTAAAAAACCTTATAAGAATTAAAAACAAATAATTCTCCAAACACAAATGCTGTGAAAACGTGCAGTCAATGCACTTGAGAAGATTTTTTTTTTAACAAAAAAAAAAAAACAAAAATAAATATATAAAAACATATTTCTTACTGTGAGCACCAAACACTTAAAAAGATAAAAAGGTGTAAATTTATAGATCTGGTACAGTATAAAATTAAAGAGCTATAACTCTAAGTATGTGTGCACTTTTGTTGAAAACTGATAATGTATAATTCTGGCAGCTTTGCTTTGAATAAAGTGTTAATTGAGAGAGGAAACATGTTCCAGAATTAATTGATTTGAATTCAACACAATTGATTAGAAAAGTCTGAAAAAGTCATTGAAGGCTACACAAAAATAAACTTATATTGTATTCGTTGAAATTTTGGTTAATTTAGCGCGTGTCTACTAATGATTTACCTGTATTAGGTCTTAAAATTAGTATAGATTAAGGCTACAATTGTTTAGCTAAAAGACCAATCTAATATTAACAAAGACACTCTATTGTTATTTAACTCTCCTTATAGAAACAGCCAAACATTTCCTTATTACCTAGTAAGACTATCAAAAAATCGCAAACAAAAAAACTTTAAAATACAAAATCAATTCAATTTATAGGTAATTGAACCATCATCATCGTCGCACCCCCTGCACAGCATCATTAGACAACCCAAAGATTCAACCAACTTTGCCTTTTGCCACACCAAACCGCAAAGACAAATACACCAAAACACTTTAGTGGCAAGTGATCTATTGCCTGAATGAAAAGAGGTGGAGACAATAATAGAGGAGAGTAAGAAATTTAAAGGCAAAACTTTATTTATTGCAGCGAAAATTAACTATCAGCTTGACAGTCATTTAGGCTGCATGAACCAACCAACCAAAATAATAGTGGTCTTTAGGTATTTTTGAGGAAATGGTGCATTAAACAGTCAATAATGGAAAAATAAATTTGTTAATAAAAAAAATAAATAATAATCATTATCGTCATACTAAAACTAAAAGGAATATAGGAATTATATAAAAAAAAAATGTCCAACAAAAAAAAATAATACACAGATGCCCACACCTTGTATTATTTTAATAAATTTAATATAAATTAACCCATTAGAGATCGTTAAGGAATTGAATTCAAAAATTGTTTTTTTTTTCATGCCAAAACCAAACAGATGCTAATAAGCGCACAAAAAATTCGAAACTAACCCAAACATTTTTAATAAACAAGTTCATTTCATGTGATTATTCACAATAGTCCATGGATCAATACACTGGTTTGGTGGTAGAGAGCCATCCTGAATATCTATGTTTCTCGGAATTCAATCAAGTCATACAAGGTTGGCTACCGATTCGAAACGGTTAAAAGGTAACGGTAACGCTAATTTAGATTATTTCGGTAACGAAAGCTTAACAGTTTAGGTATTTTAATGATATCGATAATTGCGATCTGACTTAAGTTATTAATAAAGTGAACGAACATTAAAAGCAAGCTGCTATAAGTGGTATTATTTTGCATTTTAAATTCTGTAAATTTTAAAATTTAAATTATTTACAAAATGGCGGTAACGGTAATTACGATTATATCGGTAACGGTGATTGCAGTTACTTCGGTAACGGTAGCTTAACAGTAAAAGTAGTCGAGTTGATAGGGTATTTTAGGGGTATCTTAGCGGCCCCTACGGTTGCCAACCTTGATGTCATGTTTCCATTTACAACGAATTTCGTGAAGTTCATCTAAAGTCGGTGATGTGCGGAAGCTAGAGTCTGACCAAAACTGTTTTTTTCCAGACCTAACCGTACCTAAAAAAAATCAATACTCGGTCTTATCCAAAACTAACTGAAAACTGTTAAATATACTACAATTTTCATTTCAATATTATAGTGTAATGATTCACAATAGTATCTGAAAAGGTGGTAGATCAGCACCCTGGATCACATTATTTCACTTACTTTTTCATTATTATTATTATAGTATTTTATTCGTATTTGGAAATTTTTTCCTGGAAATCAAGTGAGGCTAGAGGGAGTAGGGTTTGTGGACGTCTTCCGCCGGGAAGACATATTCTGAAAGTCCGTTCCACATACGAATGGAAATAAGTTCGTCTAAAAATGTCTTAAGAAACCCAAGCTCTTAAATGTTTTCTTCTCAAAATCGAAAATATGGCGTTTCCAAAGTAGCATTCTATTTTCGTAACAATAATCGAATGGATATCTGAACTTCCAAGATCCACATCACCCACACAAAGACATGGTTTGAAGTCCATCCAATCCAGTTAAATTCATTTGGATATCGCTGTGAGAAAACGATAATTCTCGGCTTCCATACGCAATCTCCAGAGTCTAATCTCAGAAGAATATAGTCAAATGAAAACTATTGACGAATGTTACTGGCTTCCGCAAAAGATATGGAAGTTTGGATTGGAAGATCATGTCGTTTACTATTCCTTCAGGATAAATAAAAAACAAAGCTGAATGAACTGAGCCTTAGGGAACTCGTGAAGGAAATAAAACTTGGAAACCGACTTATCAATCTGAGGATTGTTGGTTCGATTCCCGCCAAACACTCTGGATGTGTCTGCAGACAGAAATAAAAACGATATCAGATTTGAAAACCGTCCATCGCATCATTCTCGGCCAATTGCCATAGAAATGTCCAATGAGACTATATCGCTCTCCGACAAGAAATGTATTTCCTGTCAATTGAATGCAATACATAATTGACAAGTCATGAACTTTGTTCAGAGAGTGCAGCATAAATTAAACCTTCTAACAATGAGAAATATATGCCAGCACGACATGAAAGTTTATGCGAAACATTTTCAAACTTAAGGAACCTAAAACAATTGTGGGAACAACATCCTGACCTGAGGATTTCTGAAAGTAAGAAGCATAAGGGTATGGGTATTTCAAACTAGGCAAAATCAATAACAGTTGTTTCCGGACGAACAATCTCCCATCTCTTCGGAAAAGCCATTCATGTTTTCATTGTGCTGTATTACAGCAACGTATAATGAACAATTTTGTAGGTACATCATCATTTCCTTGCCAAAAGGTTTTGGAGAAATGAAAGCGGAAGTCGTGGAAGACGATTCATTCTCCAACAGCAAAATGTTTGCTCAAACAGGTCAGATCAAGAATGAGACTTATTGCTTAGCAATACATATAATATAATTAATGGGTCATCCATTTGGCAGTACATGGATTTTTTAATTTCATTAAGACTGTTTCTGTTAACATTTTTCGATGACTCAAGTAGTGTGTATTGTATAAACATAGTTTTTGTCGGTAAAAGTACTTTGAATATTGGTTCCTGGACAAGTGTATCTCTATGGAAATATGTTTGGAAACAATTTCAATACAAACATTCGATTTTACTTGTTATTATTTCTCCATTTTCTTGGATCGTTTTTATACCAAGTCTTAATAATCCCAACTATACTGTATTCCGTAAGTATAGATGTTTGTTAAATATATAATGGGTTAAAACTATTGATTATTATGCAAATTCTATTTACCTCTAAGGTTTAATAACTAATTTAAAGTTTGATTGTAACAGGAAATGAAAATGAAAATGAAAAATATCTAAAAATGTCACACTTTTGAAATTGTTTACAAATTTATATAAAAAATATTACTTACAACTGAAATCCTTAAAATATCAGATAAAAAGTTTAAGACACTTACCTAAAACGAGAAATAAATAGAAAATAAAAATAGTTAATAAATAAAATTGAATCAAAAGATAACAAACATACATATAAAATAAATGTAGGATGTAAATTTCAACAGCTAAAACACTCATAATTTTCTTATTTAGCTACCAAATAAAGTTGTTACATTTCAAAGCAAATTTGAAATAATTATTTGACATAAGGAAATTGTCTAAATGTTTGACAAGTACCATTCATTCATTCAATCTTTCATTTATGGACTCTTGTGTGTTGTACATTTGGTTGTTTTGGACATACGATATCTTAATTATTTATGGCAATTTTGTTTGTTTCTCCCATTCATTCATTCCAAATTAATATAAATATGTAGTATCGTTTTACAAACATCTATTGAATATAAAATATCAAACATCGCTTTATTATGTGTCACCAACATTTATCGTAGCATTAAAGACAAAAAAAAATAAAATAAAAAAAATCATCCATCTAACCGACCGACCAACCAGCCAATTATTATTTTAAACTTGATCTCTGAGCTCTTGTCTGCGGGACTTATGTAAAACTTCCGTTGATGCCATTAATTAATGCCACATATAAATAATGAAACAAACGTATGAAACATCAGAAATTCATAACAGGCACTAGTAGTGGCTGCTGCTGCATTTTTTTTTGTTCAGCTGTAAAATGTGATGAGATCTTCCTTATTTTATTTAAACATTAAACTAATTTGTTTCATAGTGTTTTCTTTGTGTGTAAAATTAAAAATACACAAAAAATAATAATAATAATAATAACAACAACAATAGTGACAGCAATAACAACTGCAACAATAACGGCTACATTAACCACAATGTCAATTTAATTTGCACACAAGTTGGGGATAAATGTGTTGCAAAGTGTTAAAAGAATGAATTGATGAAAATATTCATAAACAATTTTTATAATTATAAAAGGTTTATAACACAAAATTTCCAGACAAAATTATATACCCTTCACCAAATTATACTTTAAATTTTAAGGTACAAAAACTTTTTTGGTTACATTTTTCTGTTTAAAAAATATTTTTCCTGATTTTGATCCATTGTAGGTCCGAAATACTATGGCGTTATATACATCGTTAGAAAGGTCTTTGAAATATCTATCATTGGATATCCATATTGTCTATAATGACTTAGAGGCTAGTGACTTAGAGGCGCATCTGAGAGTAGAATATACTAAAAATATTTACTCTCTACATTTTATGACTGACATAACAACAAAATACATTGATTTACATCAGAGATATCCAAAGCTAAAACTGTATTTTTTAGGCTTTATTTTTAAGGCTTTATTTGTTAATAATAATCAAGTCATCAATCTTAATCAAATTGTCGGCGACATATTATCATAGATCATTAATGGAGAGTTCGATATTAATCATTTTCGACAAATTTATACATTTTTAAAATATTATATTTTATTACTTTGTTTTGATTAAAATCATTTTAAATCTGAAAGAAATGTTCACAGAAGTAAATTGAGGTAAAACAAGTAAGAGAGCTATATTCGACTGTGCCGAATCGGACATTGCTATATCGATTCCGCTATCTATAACGATCCAGAATATATATACTTTATGGGGTCGCAAATGAAAAATGTGGAAATATTTACTCAAAAAAGCGTAACTACTTTTCTTAACAGAAATTTGTTTAACGTTATTTACTCTTACAAGGGTTTTGTATGATCAAACATCATCAACATTAACATATATTTTATATAGCGGTTACATCTTCTTCGTGAAATATTTGCCATGTCTAATATTGAGGTTTTTGACAACAGACTTAGGAGGATTTTAGTCTCTCAGTAACGCTTCTATGTATATTTTATTCTATGGCCTTTAGTCTTTTAATGATGATTTCAATTTCAACCATGAATAATTCTGTCGAATATTCAACTATTTACATCTATTTATGACGGACCATTCTGGATTTTCTGAAGCATTTTTACACGAGAGAATACGAATATTCGAACGTTTGAGTTTTCCTTTTATTTTTGGGGATTCAATATCGAATAAGAAAAAGACATTTATTTCAATAACGAATGCGAGTATTATACCCCTGGTTGTCGTTCGCTCTTTGTTCTAAGGTCTAGAAGAAAACCTCAAAATCTGTTGTAATGCCAGAAAATATGATGTTTATGCTAGAACTGAAATATCAAGATCTTCAAATGATCGTCATATACAATTAATTTGGCCACTGTGGATATCGCTCTAAAAGAATGATATTGGAGGATTGGAGAATGAAGGCCGATCAGAGACTGAAGTGTATGAGGCAGTAGGCATCAAAACTTAGCAGGTAATGCGATTACACACATTTGACCATAAGAGCAACCGTATAACCAATTCAAAGAAGTGCTTAGCAATGTTTGGCGAAATCCAAAGAAATCTGGATACATGACAACTAGAGGCCAAGATCCCTCAAATCAATCGACATTTTGTTTTCTTTTTTTTTTGTAATAAATATTTTATTTATTTATCTTCAATTTATATAACCAAGCCTTAGGGCCATTAATGGCTAATAAAAGCTACTAAATTAAATATATTAACATTTAACAAAAATAGTATACAGACTTTTCTAGACGAAGAAATTTGTTGGATAGATTCTATATTTATTTAAAGCAAAACCCACCGCATTCGGCAAAGAATAAAGTGGTTATCCAGCACGGCAACACATCGGTGCATAAGTGTCATGGCAAAATACCATAAATTGGTCTATATTCGGCTCATTTCGCCCCCACCTAATTCCAAACCTGAAGAAGTGGTTCGTCGATAAGAGATTTGGGTAAAATGCACAAAATAAACGTCTATTTTGAGGACTATGGGAAAACCTAACATTTGGAAGGGAAAAACAAACTATAGAAAAGCTAAAATGAGATTTGTTGAGAAATAAAACACTTATGCCGAAAATTATTTGTTATTGCTTAACTAACGCAATATTTCCATAGCTTTTTTTTTCAAATTTAATTTTAGATTTGATATCAAATTGAGAAAATACCATTTTTTCCTTTTGCAAATCAAATCTTTGCGTATCGTGTATTTTTGAAAAGTTTGAGCTTTGAAAATAATAGCTTTTTCTAATTCTCTAAAAACAGATGAGTTTGACTTTATGTTTAAAAGTTGATTCATTTTTAAATAGTTACTAAATATAATTCTTAAAAGTCATGCTTGACTTTAGAATTTATTTATTTTTAAACGTTTCTTGAATTCACATTTCATTTTAGATTTCAGAATCAAAAAAATTAATGATCAATATTTATTCTCAAACATTAACCTTGAAATGAATTAAAATGTGGCATTATAAACTCTCGTTTCGGTTAGAAAAACCTCTTAGTTTAGATTTACTGAAGAATTCTGATGGGTAGTTGTTGTAACAGCTGAAACTATAATTTTTAAACTGGATTCCTTACATGAAATCTAAGAAATTGTGATAATTCAAAGGGATGATTACATGGCACTGGACATATTAGTATGTTGGGCATTAAGCCCAACTGAACGCAATCTTCCGGACAAGTACGATATTCATATGGTACCATAAAGAGAATACAAGCTAAATGTTCTCAAACTAAAATTAGTTCCTTTAGTCGACATATCGAGCCCTTAGCGCCAAATTATCGTAAGCGACAAAACGCAAATTTTACAGGAGAAGGTTTTTTCGATTATTTTGAAATTTATACATAGAATTAAAAATGTTATGATGCGATATAATATAATTTCGTTCAAGCTATTTGTCTATTTTTCAAAAATATTTATAACCTTTGACAATTAAAAATTCATGGAATACTTTATTGAAAAATATGACAAAAAATGTTTTTTATTGAATTTTTGCATAGATACAAATTTTTCGAATTGAAATGAAATTGTTATTTATGAATAGTTTTTAATGAAATTTCACAGTTATGTAAAATTTTCTATTCAAAATGGAAAAATAAAAACGAATTTTGAAATTTATTATCAGCAATCCCGCAATTCTCAAAAAAGTGTTGAATAATCCCAAAAATGGAAATTATTTGTTTTTTGGCTATAATATCCATACCAGCGTCGGAGTTATCGGAACCCTTTACAAATAATTAAAAATCGGTTATTATATTTTGATATCGAATATGCAATTTGAGAATTTAATTTTACATAAAAAATAGATGTTTTTTTAATGGACCTGGTCCCTTTTTTTTCATTTAAAATATTTTATGAAAACTTTCAGAAAGTGTAAATTCCTTATACATCCTCTTAGAAATTTTTTGTGATAACTTAAAAAGAAAAACAGTTCTTTTTTCCCGAAAAACTAGCGAAAAATCGGCTTTTTAAAATTTTTTAAATTCAAATGCATATAACGTTGGACTTAGTCATTATTTTTAAACAGTTCTTTTTCTGTTTGACACATACATATGTTGTTAGTCCAATGAAGAAAATCGGAAAATATTTGGATACGCTGTTATCAAAAAACTGGAGTAGGTTGGGTAGTATATTGAACATTTAATTTTCAAATGCGAATATCTCCTAAGCTATAAGAGATAATTGATAGCTACGACTAGGTCTTTTGTAGCTCTCGCAACACAAATGAAATCGGAACACAAACGAAGAAATAGGATTGTTTTAAAAATGTAACATATCCGAGGTCCTGCTTTGAAGACCCTTGGTCGCGCCCCTGGTGGGCCCATGAGGTACACAATCAGAACTTAAACTCGACAGCACTTCTTCTTTTTTGCGCATGTGAAATTTCATTCAAACCAATTTAACCATTTAGAAGCTACAGATTTATTTCCTTCTTTTTTTCTATACCACTATGTGTCGCTTACGATAAAATTCGTTTACTGTAAAATGTAAACATTGACTTACGATAAAATCTTACCCCCTATAATTTTGAAGTTATTAACAAATTTGATATTCTGAGAACGCTAAAACATCAGTCGGTTCATAAAATATTAATTTTTGCAATAAAAAAAATTTAGAAAATGTCGCTTACGATAATTTGGCGCTAAGGGCTCGATATAATCTGTTAATTTAATAATTTATATTAACTTTAATGGTAGTCGTGTTGTTTATGTGTTGGCTATAAGTGCCGACCACTGTTTTAATCATATCAATCAATACTTTTAGATCTCTCTACAAGTCCAAACAGTGCCACATATAGTTGCTGCAGTAGTTTTTAAAATAAAAAAACACTTGTGATTATTTCTGCATGGGACATCGAGTGTAATAATGATGATGTTGATATTGTCGACAACGACAATGGATTGGTCGCTCTCAATCCAGTCCACTCTAGTCCGCAATACATTTCGATAGTTTTAATATTCAAGATATAAATTTATTAAAACAACAACAACAACAATAATGATATTTAATTTTCCATATCTGTCTGTTACGTACTAGAGTAGATGTAAGGAGTGAGATCGAAAAATTCTTAACACACGTTTTTCATTACATTTTTTAACCCAAGTATTATTTGAATTTTTTTTTGATCAAGTTACCTTTGAAAAACATGTCAGTTATTATGTGTAATGTCAATTATATTAATTTTTTTGTTAATCTGATTAAAATGAGTGACCAGAAAAAAGTGCGTACTGAAATTATTAAATATTTTCAACAAAACCCAACTTGGTCTTACAAAAAGTTGGCCAAGCATACAAAGGTCTGCCGTCAAACTGTTTCCAATGTTATTAAACAGTACCGGGAGAACTTGTCAGTTGATAGAAAACCTGGTTCAGGTAGAAGGAATGGTCCACATGATGTTTCTAAAGCCAAAAAAATAGAACGCATTTTCAAAAGAGCTCCCAACACATCCGGTAGGAAAGCAGCCCGGATGTAGTCCGAGCTCAGTGCTCGGACTATTTGGTACGAAAAGTTAAAGCTAATGCAGGTTTAAAAACATACAAGGCTCAAAAAGTTCCTGACAGGAACGCTACTAAAAATTTAGAGGCCAAAAACAGAGCACGGAAATTGAAGTCAAGTTTTATAAAAAAATATTCTTGCTGCATAATGGATGACGAAACGTATGTTCTGGCAGATTTTTCGCAACTTCCAGGTCAAAAATTTTATGTTGCTGATGCTCGAGGGAATGTTGAAGAAAAGTTTAGGACCCAAAAGCAGACAAAATTTCCCAGAAAGTTCTTGGTATGGCAAGCAATATGCAGTTGCGGCAAAAGAAGCCACTCATTTGTTACAACGGGCTCTATAAATACCGAAATTTACATCAAGGAATGTTTACAAAAAAGGCTGCTTCCATTCATAAGACTTCATAATGTGTCCACTTATTTTTGGCCTGACTTGGCATCCTGTCACTATGGCAAACAAGCCCTTGAGTGGTACAAGAACAATAATGTGGTATTTGTACCAAGAGAGGCAAATCCTCCAAACTGCCCGGAGCTAAGGCCAGTGGAGAGATATTGGGCTCTTGTTAAAAGAGAATTGAAGAGTACAAAAAAGGTGTCCAAAAGTGTGGTAGATTTTAAACGGAGATGGACTACATGTTCGAGCAAAGTGACAGAAAGCACTATAAAAACGTTAATGGAAGGGTTTCCGAAAAAGGTTCAAAATTTCATCACTAGTGATTAAAACTAAAAAAATAATTTTTTTTGTAAATTGTAATAATAATTTCAATCAAATAAAAAAAAAATTAAAGCTGTAAGTTTAGTGGTTTCTTTTTTATAAACATATATGTATGTTAAGAATTTTTCGATCTCACTCCTTATTCGTTTAATCAACACACTTTTTACACATGAACTGACAGACAGACAGACGGACGGACGGACATGTAAACGGATAAAAACACACACTTTCATTTATATAAAATACAAATGTCAATACTTATTTATAAGTGAACAATATTTTAAAAGATACGAAACAAAAATGTTTCTTTAATAAAATCAACATTTCAATTTTATTTATTAACAATTCATGCCACTAAATTGCAGTTTATTTACTGCAACTGACAAACTTTGTACTTTTTTTCCCCACTTTATTATTATTTAATTTTGCATCTAAATGCATCCATCTCCTGTTTCTTCGTATCCAGTCCGAAAAGGCACACACAGGTTTATATTCAAATTGTAAATAAAATGTCACTGTATGTTTCCATGTCGTACATAGATACTGCTCCGTCCGTTCGCCTGTCTGTCTGTATGTATGGCTTTGTTGTATTTTGTTTATTTGCCTGTTGCGAGTTGTTTGTTGTTGTTAGTTGTTGGTGTTTTTGTCTATTATGGCGGTACTAGTTGATTAATGACGTCTTCTCGATAGCTGTCACAGTGACAGCTATTACGCTTTTGTGCATTTTAATTTAAATCGTAAGCAGTTTATACATTTTATTTTATTCACAAAATCTTTTCAGTTTTCATTACGAACTTTATAATCGCACATACATATACATACATACGTTGGACGTCGGGTAATGTAACATGTTTAAAAAAAAAAACGCAAAATGACTACTTCTCTTTGCACTCACTACGAATCAAGTTGTGGATGTGTTTTTCCTCTTTATTAGACATTTGAATACACCATTTCTAAGCTTGTTTACACCTGAAAATATTTTGGAATGTGTTCCAGGTGCTTAAGTTCTGGAACTAGTGTAATCAGGGGAGTCACTTTAAATTCCGTAATAGAATTCTAGTGGTTCAGTTGCTACGCGCTTCAAGCTGGGAAAGTCTATAAGATAGATCACATGTAGGGTTCCCAATCAGAAAACTCTTTTTTTTATAAAAAAAAATCTCTGTCTATTCTTGAAAGTTAAAAATATTTGTTTTAAAGTTGATTGCAAAAAGTGAGAAAATAGCCCTAAAACCGTTGTAAAGAAGGCAACCAATACCGATTTAATATTGGGTGTATGACTTTAAAATGCGGGATTTACAATAGATGGCGTTTCTTCTGAATGCGGTTTTTGTTTTTAATAATTTATATGCCACTTCGAAGTTTACATATCTGTCATTTATTCTGAGTAAGTTATTGAACATTATAACTTATAACTTAAAGAAGTAAAGATAGTTTGGCTTTACTTCTTTAATTTGAAAAAAAGTGCAGCTGAAGTACACCAATTGCTCACCGAAGCTTCTGGCGAATGTGTTTCATCGGTTTCAACGTGCGAGAGATGGTTTTTGCGGTTTAGAAGTAAGTGGTGATTTTGAAACGGAAGACAAAGATCGCTCAAGGCAGACAAAAAAGTTTGAAAACCAATAATTGGAGGCATTACTCCATGAAGATTATTGTCAAACTCAACAAGAGCTTGCAAAAGCATTGGAAGCTACTCATGCAGCAGGATTCATCCAAAAGCAAGGAAATTGGGTACCATACGTACTCCGAAATGATCCATCACGATAAACCGAAGCGTAAGAGATCGTATGTTAAGCCGGGCCAACCAGCCGAATCGATACCGAAGCGAAATATCCATGAAGCTAAGGTAATACTCAGAATTTGGTGATAGCAAAAGGGTCCTATCTATTATGAGCTGCTGAAATCTGATCAGATCAACACAGGGAACCTGTACCGATCACAACTGATTCTTTTGAAGCGATCATTGGCCGAAATATTAATATTTCATCATGAAAACGCTCGGTCACATGTTGCAATACCTGTTAAAAACTAATTAGAATGAAGTAGTTGGGAAATTTTTCCTCAATTCCAAATTGGAAATGGTGTTTAGATTCATAACTCTTTGCTTTAGTTTTTTTTTTTTATTTTTTCTAATAAAATTTGCATAATCTTCATCACATCATCAAAAATGCATAATGAAAACTTTTCCTGATTTAATAAAATTTTCTTATATGGTGACAATTTGTTGGCCGGTTAAGGCGTGATTTGTGACTAGTAATTTGGTATACAAATACAAAACGAAAACAATAATAATCAATAAAATTTATGAGTTGGAAATAAAAGCACATATTAAGAATTTAAATCATTAACAATAAATCACTGCAAGTTCAAGACCCTAATAAACAAAGTTATAATTGCTGATATCAAAGAAATAGAAATAAAAAGTCTGAAACAAAATTATGACACAATTTATGACATACTTGCACAACAAATCGTAACTATATCAATTACATTATTTTTAAGAAAAATCATAAAAATAATATAAAAACAGAGATATATATGAAGTAAAATGAAAGTTTAACACATTTACTGTGTAGCTGATTGCAACAGAAATTAAAGTGAAATTCATAAATTGAAAAATAAAGAGAGATGTAAAATAAAATAAAGTAAAATGTGTTTATTTTCACACTGAATATTAACAACAAACAAACAAACCAACAATGCAATATGAAAAATAGTTGTCACAGGTCAATACATGCCCGGCCGGCCATAAATGAAACGAAGCCGATGAAGAAAAACTTTATTTACAAATGCTCTTGACTAAACTGGACTTTCGACTGGCAGAGTGTTTGCATACACTTGGTCTTAATGGAAAATGATAAAGAAATAAAAAAAATCCATAAACAGCTTAAGGTTAGTTACACTTTCTCGCTGTCTGCCTGCGGACTCACTCACTGATTCAGCTCTTAATGGAATGACAAGAATGACATGACCACATACAATTAAATTAAGAAGACAAAGATGATCAAAAGAATAATGACACAAAATGAATTGGAATGACCTCCATTTGGTTAATGAATACGGCACAAAAACTGCTTATGCGTTTTTAAACTCCTTAAGAATATTCAATTTTCTTAATGTCATAACAAATAATGTTGGAAAAAACCTAATCATACAAAAAACACACTAATTAAAAGTATTGAAAAACAAGAACATTATATTCATACATTAGAACGAAATAATCTAAGCATACATATTTCAAAAAGAGTTTGGAAATACCTTATCTTTGGAATTTAATATTCTGGATAAATATATGGAGAGAAAGGGGAATCATGAATATGGAAGAATACACGAAAGGTAATCTGAGGTTATCTGCCAATATATTTTTTCTTAGTTTTAACAAATTATGTAAGTTTAGCTTTACTTCTTTAATTTAAAACAAGTAAGAGAGCTATATTCGGCTGTGCCGAATCTTATATACCCTTCACCAAATTATACTTAAAAATATTTATTTAAACAAAATCAAAATTTTTTTAAAAATATTTTTTTTTCCAAATTGTTTTTTAATTTTTTTTAAAAAAAAGTTTTTTTTAAATTTCTTTAATTAATTTTTTTGGAAAAAGAATTTATGACAAAAAAAATTTTTGATGAAAAAAAAATTCGAGTTAAAAAATATTTTTTTCCGATTTTGACCCATTGTATGTCCAACTTACTATGGTCTTATATACGTCGTTGCAAAGGTCTTTGAAATATCTATCATAAGATATCCATATTGTCTATATTAATTAGTTAGTAATCCAGATATAGGTCAAAAATAGGTGAAAAATCGAGGTTGCCCTAGTTTTTTCCTTATATCTCAGCCATTTGTGGACCGATTTTCTCGATTTTAAATAGCGACCGAGCCGGAAGAATTTCGGAGATATTGATGTATGAATCGTGTGTGTAAGTTATTTGGGGGCTTCGGAAAGTTGATTTCAACACACAGACAGACGGACATGGCTATATCGATTCCGCTATCTATAACGATCCAGAATATATATACACCCCTATCGCGAATCAATATTTCACATGAAATATGTTCCCTTTTCCTTTTTTCGTTCATCAACTTCACGTGAAAAAATTCCACATTTTTGTTGTCAAACTCAACAAAAGCTTGTATAATCATTCGAAGCTGCTCAAGCAGTAATTTCAAAACTTTTCGAGAAGCAGGATTCATTCAGGGAAATTGGGTATCATTGAAGCAGAGATACCTTCAAAGACGATTTTGCATGTCCGAAATTATGTTTGAACGCTATAAAAGAAAATAATTCTTGCACCGAATCATTACTTTCGACGAAAAATGGATCTGTCTTCAATTCTCAGTGATTGAATATTATTTTATGCTTCGAAAATGTCGAATTTTATACCAAAGAATAATCATATGCGGGAAGGTTTGCTTTACTTCTGTAATTTGAAAAAAAGTTCCACTGAAGCACACCGATTGTTCACCAACGCTTATGGTGAATGTGTTTCATCGGTTTCAACGTGCGAGAGATGGTTTGTTCGGTTCAGAAGGAGTGATTTTGACACGGACGAAGATCGCCCAGGCCGGTCAATAAAGTTTGAAGGCCAATAATTGGAGACATTACACCATAAAGATTGTGGTCAAAATCAACAAGAATTTGCAAAATATTTGAAAGTTGCAATTTCAAAACGTTTGCGAGCAGCAGGAATCATTCAAAAGCAGAGAAATTGGGTACCATTCGAATTGAAATACGATTTTGCACAGAATAATTACTTGCGATGAAAAATGGATAACCCGAAGCGTAAGGCCGAGACCACACAATGAGTGGCTGGCTAAGCGTCAGAACGGTGAGCGTCAAAAAACTAAACCATATGAAATACTACCGAAGTGGTCACGCAATGAGCGGAATTTCGGAGCGGCTAAACGGCATCGCTTAGTAGTATTTCATTTGCCGCTCATTTCGTGGCTTCAGCCTAAGAGATCGAATGTGAAGCCCGGCCAACCAGCCGAAACGACACCAAAGCAAAATACACATGGCGCTAAGGTAATTCTCTGTATTTGGTGGGAGCGAAATGGTCCTATTTATTATGAGCTGCTGAAATCAGACCAGATCATCACAGGGAACCTGTAACGAACGCAACTGATTCATTTGAAGCGTGTATTGGCCAAATAAGGTCCATAATATGCGACCAGACATGAAACCGTAATATTTCATCATGACAACACTCGGACACATGTTGCAATACCTGTTAAAAACAATTTAGAATGTGGTTGGGAGGTTTTGCTTCTCCTGCCTTATAGTTATGACCGTGTCCTGTCCGACTACTATTTGTTTCGATAGATGCCTAAATCTCTATCTGGGATAAACTTCACTTTGAAACAGAGTCTCCGATATTGGCTTGATTCGTTGTTGGCCTCAAAAAATGATCTTTTCTATGTTAAATTCGGAAGGACCCGAATTTAGTATATTTTAGGGTATGTTGAAAACTATACAAAAATATAAGGTCCTTATAATTTTATAGTTGAAAAAAAAATGTTGCATGTTTTTAGATGCCCCTTTTTGGGATCACATAGTAACGCTCCTGTATCGGCCGTCGTCAAAAATGAAACTGGAATACTGGTCTGCCAAGCCTAAGTCAAATTTTATGTCAATCTGATCAGCTGATTCCAAATATTTTGATTCTAGCCCACAGACGTTTATCGAAATATTTTAAATCTACTCCACTGTGCTTTGCTTCAAAGTTGAGTTGAGTTCGGCATTGCCGACATTGTTCAAAGGATACAGCAGGACATTTTAACGTTTGTTGTGACACCTAAAAATTTCAATATTTCCAATAATGTGTAAATAATTTTGTGAGACTTATGTGCTGTTTTTCTATAGCGAACGAGTGCTTTGAGTGGACGTTTTACATGTATTTTGTTTTTGTTACAATAACAAAATACATGTTAAATTTCTACTCAAAGTACTCCTTCGCTATAGAAAAACAGCACATAAAACACATTCTCAAGTCAAAATTCTTAGCTAATTTCAATTTCACTCTTCATCATACCCAGATTTTCAAATTTGTACAACTTATATTCAAACAATAATTCAAAAAACCACCAAAAATCTATACATTGCTAATCACCATCACAGGTTAGTTACCCCCGATGTCAAACTTAATAGCGCAAAATTATTCATTTCGCAACCATAAATATGCAAACATTAATTTAATATTAAGACATGGCTTTGACCATTTTGCTCTCAAAGATTCTTGACAAGCATTAACAAATGCACCAAGCCAGTCAGCCAGCCAGCAAATTACATTACGAAAAGTTTATAAAAGTTCACACAGCATATTATGTGTAATTGCAACAACTATATATAAATAAATAGATAATTTAAATATTGCAAAAAGTGACCCCAACACACAAAGATGTGAGAAACAAACAAATAAGCCGGAAAATATAAATTGTTGAAATTAATATTGTTGATAGAAATTAATCAAAAAGAATGCGACTCATACAAAACCTCAGCCATGTGACACAGATCAAACGAAATAGTCTCAAATGAAGCCAACAATCCAACTATAAAAACAAATTTGTGTATGTACAATATATATGTATATAGTAGTAATACATACAACAAATAATCTGTCATCTGTCATTCGCTGAGTACAACTAATAAAAATATACATTTTACAAAAAGTTAAAGAAATAAATAAACATTTCTCGTTAAATTGTTAAAATATCGTATAACAACAAAACTGTAAACTAAAAGCACTTAAAATGACATACATTTTCATATAATTTGTGTGTTTGCAAATAGCAAGCGATCGCTAGAGAAGATCAACTTCAATCACACAGCCTTTATTACTAAGTTACTATCTGCAATACACTTAGATACAGTATATTATGAGTGCGTCGTTTGATTATGAGCTGGCTAATTGTCTATTGAAAGATACTTGTGGCGTCGAGTTGAAACCAAAACAAAAACAATAACGAAAATGAGTCAATGAGCCCCTCTTGTGATAAAGAAAAATGTGCTTCTGCTACATTTAACCCTGAAGGGAGTTCAAATTTGAAATTATTTTAACACACTTTAAAGTACTTACTTAGTTTTATTTAAATGTTTTTTTAACTGTTAATAAATTGTTTTAACTAACAAAAAAACTATTTAAAGTTGAAGAAATTTTATTATTAAGGCTATTCGCAGTCTGTGGTTATAGTAAAATAAAAAATAAGACGTAAACTAACTAAACTACACTGTCAATGATTTATTTTCCTGAATGATTTTCGGAATTGGGCTATTTATGGGAGCTATGAGCTCGTTAACCTGCCAATGGTAATCTATCACCCCTATCGCGAATCCATATTTCACAGGAAATATGTTCCCTTTTCCCATTTTTCGTTCATAAACATTGTTCACGTGAAAAAATTCCCCATGTTGTGAAATTTTTAGATGGAATTTTATAAACAATAAACAGCTGTTACGAACAAAATCAACTATTGTGAATGAAAAGTTCAGGAGAATATCACGATAGCAATTTTCCCTTCGAGGGAAATGGATATTTCATGGGAACATAAATTTCACATGTTGTTCACGATAGGGGTGTATATGTCTGTGAGACCAGGTGTGTTAAAAAAAATCTAATAAATTTATTCTCCGTTATTGTTTTTAAAAAATTTTATGAATTTTAAAATTGAAGGAAAAGATCTAAAATTGATTTAATATCTTTGTTTTATTTTCAAATTTAAAAGAAAAGTTAACTATTAGTGCATTAGACCGGGGTCACCATTTATGAAAGTAAAATTTGCGTCCCCATTGGCGGGTTAAAGTGATTTTCGGAAGTGGGCTATATCATCATAAAATTAGGTGACATGACTTCCGTGTATATATTGGATGTAAGACTTAAAAATGCGGGATTTACAATAGATAGGGTATCTTTTGAACGCGGTTTTTTTGTTTTTAATAACATATATCTCATTTTGAAGGGTACATATCTGTCATTTATTCTCACTTAGTTATTGAACATTATTTTGCCTCGAAAATGTCAAATTTTGTACCAACGAATCGTCATATGCGGGAAGTTTAGCTTTACTTCTTTAATTTGAAAAAAGTGCCTCTGAAGTACACCGATTGCTCACCAAAGCTTATCTTTAATGAGTTCCATCGGTTTCAACTCGCATGGAGAGATGGTTTGTGCGTTTCAAAAGTGGTGATTTTAACACGGAAGACAAAGATCACCCATGCCAGCCAAAAAAGTTTGAAGACCAAGAATTGGAGGCATTACTTCATCAGGATTGTTGTAAAACTCAACAAGAGCTTGCAAAATCATTAGGAGATATTCAAGCAGCAATTTGAAAACGTTTGTGAACAACAGGATTAATCCTAAAGCAGGGAAAGTACGTATCATGCGAACTGAAGGCGAGAGACTTTGAAATACGATTTTGTATGTCCGAAATGATACTTGAACGCTATAAAAGAAAATCATTTTTGCACCGAATCATTACTTGGCATGAATATTCCATCATGACAGCGATTGGCCACACGTTGCAATACCTGTTAAAATCTATTTAGAAAGTCGTGGTTGAGAAGTTTTGCTCTGTCCGACTACTATTTTTTTCGATCGATACAGAACAGAGTATCCGAAATTTTCTTGATTCGTTCTTGGCTTCAAAAGATGAGCAGTTCTTATGGCTCGGAATCCATATGTTGTCAGAAAGATGGGAATAGCTCATAGTTTACAATGGCCAATACTTTGAATAAATTTATATTGTACAAATGTTTCAAAATAAAAGCTAAAAATGTAAAACATCCTGCATTTTTAAGTCATATACCCAATACTTATTTGTAAAGAAATTTGTGTAGATACCTAAATAAATTAAACATTTATGACCGATGACGTCCTATTTCGGGAGGACATAGGGTCTAAGTAAAATAATAGACCGATTTCAGCCAGTTTCGTCCTGTGGCTTTAACAAAATTCATGTGCCTAATTTGATCGAAATATCATCAAAATTTCGACCTTTAATTTGCGCACAAGGTTTACGTGGACAGTCAGCCACGCCAGACGGACGGACTAACATCGTTTAAAGAAATTCGATCATAATACTTTAATATTACTGCGAATATTTGTAGTCGTTAAAAATATCAGCACAAACTCATAATACCCTGCGCACTATGGTAGTTTAGCGTATAAAAAAGGTTTTGTTTATATTTTGTTTAAAATACATATAGATATGCTTCAGTATTTTCAATTCACAAGGTCTCCTAACATGTCATATTGTCATAATGTCCTCATATTTCACGACTCGGCGGCTCGGCTTAACCGACTCATAGGCATTCGGCACAGGTCTCTGCTGGTTGGTTACGATAACACAGTAAACATAGCATACAGAGTAGTATTATTTTAGGACATTTTTTGCTTGAAAAGCAATCAAAACCATTGCGAAATATTAGGACATTATGACAATATGACATGATAAGAGACCTTTTGAATTGATCAAATATATAATATGTCTTTGATTATAAACATAAAGATATATCTTTATGCAGAGTAGTTACAAGTGAATACCCCTATTTTTACACATTTTGACACATTAACAGTTATATGTTTTTATAATTGACATTAGTAGTAAATAAGTAAGTAAGTAGTTCATATACATAATATTTACCTATGCTCTGAGGTTTCTTTAATTGTTTGCTCTTGCTTAGTAATTTTGCTAAAAGAAAATAAAAATAATGTTATAATTAAGAAAGAATTAAAAAAACACAAAATAAAAAAAAAACAAAAAAATTTACGTAACGAAACAAAGACAAGTGACAACACTAAAGTAAAACACAGCACGTAATAAACGTTAGTAATGCAGTAGATAAGAACCACTCATTAGCCAAGTAATGCAAGTGGTAACGAGTCACTTTTAAATACACATTGTTTACTAAGTGTATTTCTTAATGACACTACAAGAACAGTAATTACAAATTCCACACACACAGACTACAATTATTTAAATTAGAACAAAAGTAGTGGAAAGTGATAACATGATAAGTAAAGTAAGAAAACAAATATTTAGAATTTTGGGTAAAACTTTTGAACTGCACGAAAAGTAAATGTTTCCATAAAGACTTTACCGTAATATGTTCGTGAAATTCAAATTTGGTTACGAACCTCTCATGGTTTTAAAAACCATACCAGATCAATGAAATGTTAAGACAAAATCGACAAGCATTTTTTATAAGATCGTCGAACATATCTGAAACAAAAGTCTAGACCAGTGATCAGCACTCATGGTCACCGGAGGCCGAACATGATTCATTTTTACCTTTCAACGAAGTTCAAAAATTATCAAATAAGAAACAAAATAACAATAAATAGCTGGTGAATTCATAATGGAGAAAGAATTTATCAAGTTTTTGTAACCCATGTTTCAAGTTCTCTTTATGACGACCAGTGGTCCACATTAAAGCACTGCGACCCGAAGAATATTTTGTGTTGCCCTCTAGTTCACCATAACAGTTTGAGTTCAGGAATGAAGCTGTAAATCTTAGAAATCGCAAAATGCATGCTTGGAGGTTTCGACCTCCAACCCACAAAATCTATTCAGTCTATCCATTCCCGGGAAATATTAAAACTAATCGCGTATCAATATTTCACATGAAATATGTTCACTTTTCCCATTTTTCGTTCATAAACTCTGTTCACGTGAAAAAATTCCCCATGTTGTGAAATTTTTAGTTGGAATTTTGTAAACAATAAGCAGCTGTTACTAGGGTATTCAATCGATTAACCGTTAATCGGTTAACCGATTAATTTTTGTCGGTTAACTGTTCGAATAATTTAAAATTTCCAAATAACAAATAAACCGATTAATTTGTGTCGATTAACCGATTAACCGAAATTTCTTTTTTCCACTTTATATAGAAATATAGTTTTAAACACTCAAATTTTATGTCTTAACTCATGAACATTCCCTTCTAACAATAGTTTTTTGAAGTATAGCTCCAAAACTAAAACTAAGAAATTTGGAAATTACCTTTTTTCTAGAATTTTCTATGAATAACTTTTTCCAAATGAGTCGGATGACATTACAGAAATGAGTCTTTTATCAGAACTTAAAGAACCTATTAAGTGTATTGAAAATCTAAAACAAATTAAAAAAAACTAAAAAAAGAACTGAGAAATTGGATATTCTTTATCATGTCTTACTTTTGATTTCTCCAACATCGACAATCAGTGATAGAGTTTTTTCCAAGTCAACTTTTATTAAAACTAAAGAAAAAAATCATTTAAAAGGAAAACATTTAAATTATTTTCTTTTGTTTAAAGATTTTTTCAGAAGATCTCACTAAAATCCTAAAAAATAACTCACATTTGTATATAAAAAGGATTGTTGAACTGTTATGTTTTGTTTGTTTTTCAGTTTAAAATTAAAATAGAAATTATTCGGTTAATCGAATAATTAAAAAATAACCGATTATTAACCGATTAAACCAAAACCCCGATTAATTATTTGCTCGATTAACCGATTAAACCAGAAACCCGATTACTTGAATACCCTAGCTGTTGCGAACAAAATCAACTATTGTGAATGAAAAATTCATGGGAATATCACGATAGCAATTTTCCCTTCGAGGGAAATATCACATGTTTATCACGATAGGGGTGATTATGACAATATGACATGATAGGATACCCTGTGAATCAACCAATTGAGTTTTTTCCCATTTTAAATGTTGTATGCTTAGGCTATTTCATGCACCGTATTTATATAATGTCCCTTCAACAATCACCCAATTTAATTAACTGGCTCTTTAGACTATACCAACTCTAACCTCTCGAATGAGTATAAAATGTTGGTATTTCACAGCCAAACAGTCTGTGTTAAATCAATTTAACTCTATGCGATCAACTTTTTATAATTTTGTGAAGTGTGAGGTGATTTTTAAATATTTTAATCAAAATAAATTTATTTTATGACTTGTATTTATATTGTATATATAGCGAGTCTAAAAAGTCTATGAACGAGTGTAATGAATGTGTGTGGTGTAAAATTATATTTAAACCACAAAAACAATGCAAATTGACAAAAGTGAATGTCTGTGAGAAGAAACCTCAGAAATTTATTTATTATTGTTCAACAGAAAAAAAATATAAAATAAATATTTTGTTAAAACTATTTTAGTGGAAATAAAATGAGTGGCTGTTCGGCTAAAGCGAAAACACTAAATATTATTAACAGTTAATTAAACTGTTAAACTGAATGTAAAAATAAGATGACAACTTGGAAAAATTATATGACGAAAACAAATGGCAAATACAAATAAAATATCTCATATTTATAATAAAAAAAAAATATTAATTGAATAATAAAATCAATTCATACATAAATCAATTGAAAATTGAGAGAGTTAAATGTGAAATATGCGCAATTTGTGGACAACCGCAAAATAATCTTAAGAGGAACGGGCTAAAAAAATAAAACATTGAAAATAAATCAATAATAATATTTTTATAAAATTTACTTAACAATAAAAACAGATCAAATGTTGTTCTTGTCTATATTAAGAAAAATTATTTAAAAAAAATAAAAACTAATAAAATAATTTACATGGAACGAACATGCATATAATAATAATTCTTGAGACATTATTGCCCACATTCAAATGAGACTTAATTATTTATTTATGATTTTCTTCTTTTATTGCTTTTAACTGCTACTTTTTTAATTATAATCCAATCAACTTGATAAAAACTTTAAGATGTTTGGTTGATGGTTGCTTTAAATTGTATATTAATTAAAGAAAATGCGTAAAGCATGTAAATTACTTTATTATAGAATAAATACAAATTTTATTATTCATTTTATTTATTCATTTTTTTTGTTTTTGTTTTTGTTTCTTCGATTCTAATTTATATTCCCGGGTGTTGAGATTGAAGTGAGGCTTGGCATGTACACAGTGTTGTCTGGTATGTTTGCTATTATTGTAATGTTTTGTTTGTAAATCAATATTGAAACAAGCAACAATAAAATTGTAAGATTAAAGCGTTTCAATGGCATACTACATTTCAGTTGGAATTTTTACATCCCAAAAAAAATCGGATAATAACCCCAGTGTGCAGCACACATTTGGTCCGATGTCAGCAATAGAAAATAGTCAGGCCTTTCTCACCTTTTCATTTCAAATTATATAATATCTAAAATAATTCATTGTATATGTATGCCCTACAAATGCTACTATGTAAACAAACCCAGTATTTTATACCGCCACTGTAGGGCATATTCCCGTACAAGTGTCATTTAACAATGCATTTAAAAATAACAACAAATTGTTCAATCAATTGTGATGTTAATTAAATATTTAATTAAATAACACTTGCTCGGGCTATTGCTCCATGTTTTTAGTTGCTGTTGTCGTTGTTGCTGATTTTATTGCTGTTACAAACAAGACGATCAGCGACGACGAGCCAGTAGAATTTGAATTGAATAAATAATTCATGATTAAGAGGATTAAATACAAATAAACTATTTTAAAATTGTACACAGATTTAATTAAATAATAGTGCGATACGTTGCATGAAAATCAAATGCACAAAATTTAAATAAATAGTTAATTATTTCAACACTTAAATATGTGTACAACAAGCAAATAGTTAAAAATTAAACAGGTCACACTCAATTGTCATGCTATCTTAAGGGTAAAGGGTAGAAAATTTTTCAAATAATTAGTTACATATCGATGGCTTAATATAAAAAAGGTGTAACTTGATTTTTTTGTTACTTTACAGGAGAAGGAAAAAACTTAATAAAATCCATGAAATTTTAGACAAAAAAAGTTGTAATGCTATTTTTAATAAGAAGAGACATCACATTTTATTACTCATTTACAATTTATTTTCTTTTATTTTAATGAAGTTATTTAATATACTCTTTTTACATTGAAATAATTGAAATAAAAAAAATAGGTAAGCTTTGTTTATATTAAGCCATCGATATTGTCATTTTATAATATTTTGTCATAATACTTGGAAAATATAACAAAAATAAACAGGCCCTTTCCGACAGTGGTTCTATAAACCGAATCCGTATTTTGTTGTTCTGTAAATCGTACCCACACGATTTACTAACGTGTAAATAAACCTGTTTCAATTTTTAATTTCCGGAAACTAATAGACTTAGCAGTTTTCTGAAAATACCGCTCGATATCCCATCTTAATTGTTTTTAACCTTCCAAATTGCAATATTCTACCTTTGCTGAAACAATAAATAGAAAAAAATAACACATTCTTATGTTAAAAACGATGTCAAATATAAAAGACTAAATAAAATATGCGACAGTCAAGTATAATCAATCAGTCTTAAAATGATTAAAAACAAGTAAGAGTGCTATATTCGGCTGTGCCGAAACTTATATACCCTTCACCAAATTATACCTTAAAATTTTAAATATTTTTAGGTAAACAAAATTTAATTTTTGAATTTATTGGAAAAAAATTTTTTTCAATTGTTATTTTAAATTTTTTTTTAAATTTTAAATTTTTTTTTTTTTTAAATTTTAAAAAAATTTTTTTTTGTCTTTTAAATTTTTTTTTTTGAAAAAAAAAAATTCGGGTTAAAAATTTTTTTGTTTCCAATTTTGACCCATTGTAGGTCCAACTTACTATGGTCTTATATACGTTACAAATGTCTTTGAAATATCTATCATTAGATATCCATATTGTCTATATTAATGCCATAGTAATCCAGATATAGGTCAAAAATCGAGGTTGTCTTGGTTTTTTTCTCATATCTCAGCCATTTGTGGACCGATTTTGCTAAATAGCAAAATTCTCGAAAGCATGTCTGACAGAATTATTGAAGATTTGTATCCCGAAGATATCTGGGGTCTTCAGAAAATTGATTTCAACAGACAGACAGACAGACAGACGGACATGGCTTAATCGACTCCGCTATCTATAAGGATCCAGAATATATATACTTTATAGGGTCGGAAATGAAAAATGTAGAAATTACAAACGGAATGACAAACTTATATATACCCTTCTCACGAAGGTGAAGGGTATAATAAAAAATCATCATAAGAATTCGTTGTTTTCTTAATATTTTGTTTCATATCAATTATTTCTAATAACAGCATCAAATCTTTTGGGGATTGAATTTAACAAACTTTCGCATGTAGATCGGGAAATTGCATACCATATTTACTGAATTTTCTGCCAAATTTTTCAGGTCCGAGTTTGTCTTTTACTATTTTCCATAGCATTTAAGTCTGGTTATTGAGACGGCCATTCCATAACATGAATTTTGTTATATAAAAACCATTTTTTGGCAAGACCTGACGTGTGCTTTGGGTCATTATCTTGCTGGAAGAGCCATTTTAAGGGCATATTCCATTCTGCATGTGACTTTATAACATTCTCCAAAATATTTACATACAAGTGCTTATCCATATTTTCTTTAATCCAATAAATTGGACCAACGCAATACCAAGAAAAGCATCCCCATATAATAATATTTCCCCAACCATGTTTAAACGTTTTTGGTTTTTGCCATTTTTTGGACGTCTAACCCATGTCTTATCATCACTACCAATTAAATTAATGGTCGTTTCGTCCGTCCACAACACATTTTGCCACTTTTTTGTATTTTCTGGCCCACACCAATCCTTATGATTGCTCCTAGTTTTAAATGAAATATTGGTAGTGATTCTATTGTAATGTCCGTCACTGTATATTTGAAAAATATACAAAATATTAACAAAAAGTAGGATTCCTGCTATTATTTTCAACTCTTAATATCTCAAAAACTATAATGATCTGAAAGTTGCACCATAGTGCAACAATATCGACTTTACTTTTACCACCCACTTCAAGTATTTGAGGAATTTGTCGAAAGCACCTTTCGTTTTGGGAACATAAATTTTTCAATAATTCAATTGATTTCACTTGATTTAAATAACAAGGGAGATTAATTGCAAAATAGTTGCATAAAGGGGCAACATTTCCATGTCGCAATAGGAGGGCAAACATATTAACAGTAATTACCATTTTGTGAGACAATTTTAGAAAAGATAAAATAAAATGTTCCCATGAAATATCCATTTCCCTCGAAAGGAAAATTGCTATCGTGATATTCCCATGAACTTTTTCATTCACAATAGTTGATTTTGTTCGTAACAGCTGCTTATTGTTTTTAAAATTCCATCTAAAATATTCACAACATGGAGAATTTTTTCACCTGAACAAAGTTGATGAACGAGAAATGGGAAAAGGGAACATATTTCATGTGAAATATTGATTCGCGGTAGGGGTGAATGTTTCTAGATCTTGGTTTTGAATTTTTCATAAAATAACACATAAAAGGAAAAAAAAAATTTACCAGAAAAGAAAACGCAGTAATAATTTTTAGTCTTTTGTTCGCAAGGCATAGACTGAAATCACATAAAGTGCAGAAAGTGCAAATTAAATTGTATTCCTTTTTTATATATTTAATAAAAATTTGATAAACGATGTTCATGGAATTTATAGCACAGAAAACGCATTAATTTATTCAAAAATATTTTTTGATGTAGAGATGTGACATTGTTTACCTCTTGTGTGGTTTTCCACACATATGTAATTTCTATGTATATTGCGGATTTTGAGTGGGTAAATTTGTTATTTCTGCCAAAAAGGTGTATTATGCAAGAGTAGAGATAAACTAATTCGATATAAAGTAAATATGTTATTAATGTAAAATGTATAGGCATAACTTATGTGTGAAAAACAACACACGAGGCTAAACAACTTAAGTTTTTTTTCTGGGTCAGAAGAGGGTTAAGGCATTTTAACCCAGATAACACAGATCCTACTGTTTGCTTTTAAAAGTTCACAGCTTAAAGAGACATTATTTTTCTAAATGACTGGCAGCCTTAAGGGTATTTAGATTTTAATTACTAACGACATTAAACTATTTGCAATAATTATTTAGTAAACATTTTTAAAATGGTTTATAAACATTTAAACAAATATTTGTAAATCAAGACACTATTTAGAGAGTAGTGGGCGGTTGTTTTGCACTGATTATTTTTATTCATTTTAAATGTTTCTTTGTCTGTAATGTGAATTAAAATTTATACACTCAGTAAGTAAGTATGTACTTGTGTTAATTTTTTACATTACATTTTTTAAATATTTCATTTTTTTATTTAATAATATTGAGTAATTAAAGTTGTTTAAACTCGTACGTTGTTGTCGTCTTGTGTCAATAATTTAACGCTTAATGATTTTTCTATAAAGCAGCAATATTGCTAGAGCAGCGCTACTAAAATTAATGAATGATTGAGTGATGGTGGTTGTGTTTGGAAAAGATTGTGACATGATAGAAATCAGTAACAACAAGTCGCAAGTAGCAAATAACAAGTAACAACAACCGCAATAACACCAACTGAATTGAATTGAATGAATGCCTGCCTGCATTATTGCCAATAGCTGGTTTTGTTATTGTTCCCGCCAAGATGTGGTGTAATTAAAAATGTTAAATTTTCTTTGGTGTAATAATTTTACTTTTACAATGTCATTTTACCACACTCTTACATGAATGTAGAAAAGAAATCATTAACAAATTACAAGATGTAAAAAAGAACGATGCAATCATTAGTAAAAATGTAAATATTATAATGTATTTAGCAGTATTGACTCATTTTTTTTTATTCAATATTAAATAATTCATATCATGGCCTAAACATTCACAATAATTCTTTAAACCACCAAGCCCCTTTTGTCCAGTGAAACTACCAAAGAACCGCTAAAACAAACAATCGCTTTAATAATCATCTGAAGTTTTCAACAGGCACGTATTTATTATAAAAAAAACAAGCTTTTCTTGCAAGTCAGGAATAGTCAAGCCATAAAAGGAAGCTCGTGTTATAAAAAATAAGCAACAAAATGACAAGACAAAACACTGAAATGATTTAAGAATCATTGTGTTCTGAATAAATATTTATGTATAAACGTGTACTTGTTTCCTTAAGATACATTATGAGATACAGCAGAGTAAATGTACAAATTGAAGATTGCGCTCAGGATGCTTACAAGTGTTTGCAAGTAGCTAAAGTCAACAGAACAATAAGGAATCATTTAAAAAGGGCAACATTGAAAACAAGTAACAGTGCGTGGTAGTGGAATAAAACGGAATTTTACACACAGCTTTTGTTATACATACAATTAAAAACAGTGGTTGAATCCAATTTTTAACCCTAAATTGGCGACTGGAAATTTAAAAATGAGAATTTACAAATTCTGAATCTTAAATCGTAAGAATTTATTAAATAACCAATTCAAAATGGATTTTTATATGAAAAATTATAAAAAAGATCGTAATTGTTGATAATTTGAAAATAAGCATTTATTCGAAAAAAGGAGCTCGATCTGTGATCACTAATATTTCTTCACAAAAATCGATTTTTTTATGAAAAATTAAAAATATCTTAAAACGTTAATAACTTTGTAAACAATTTATAAATATACATACGTTTAATTAAGAAAAGGAGCTCGATCTGTGATCTCATATTTTATATAAAAATTCAATTTCTTGTATAAAAAACTCTTAACATCTTAGCCCGAATTGTGATCACTCATATTTCATGCCGAAAATTTATCTCTGGTATGAAAAAATCTTAAATCGTCGTAAGTTCGATCTGTGATCACTGATGTTTCTTGTCAAAATTTGATCGAAAAATTTAAAAATTCTTAAATCGTCTATAACTTAGTAAAAATGCGTTAATTCAATGCATTTAATCGTAAATAACTTTTAAAATAAGCGTTTTATTAAGAAAAGCACCTCGATCTTGTCAAAATTGTATTGTATAAAAAACTTAAACTATCTTATATCCTCGATAACTTCATAATAGAAGATCAATCTGTGATCATTAAAATGAAAAAAAAAATTAAATCGTAAAATAATAGTTTTATTAAGAAAAGGACCTCGAACTGTGATCACTCATATTTCATATCAGTGAAGATCACTAATATTTCTACAAAAAAATCGATTTTTACATGAAAAAAATATGTATCTTAAATCGTCAATAATTTTGTAAACCGCTTATTAAAAAAAAGAAGATCGATCCTTAAAGAGCAATACTTCTTCGCCAAATTCAAAATATCTTAAATCACCAAAAAAAAGGAACTCGATCTGTGATCTCAAATTTCATGTAAAAATTATATTTCACAAAATATCTTAAATCGTCAATAACTTTTAAACTGCTTATTAAAAAAACGAAGATCGATCCTTGATCTGTATACTTCTTCACAAAATTCAGAATATCTTAAGCCAATAACTTTGTAAATAATCAAAGAGACAAGATCTGTGATCACTAGCATTTCTTATTTAAATCGTGGATAACTTCTTAAATAATCTTTTAATTAAAAACAGGATCTCATATTTATTGTCAAAATTCAATCGTCAATAACTTTGTTAATAAGCCTTTAATTAGAAAAAGAGAGGCTCGATCTGTGATCAGTCATATTTCTTGCCAAAAATAGATCGCTTGTATGAAAAACTCAATAAATCTTAAATCATCAATAACTTTGTAAATAGGCCTTTAATTAGAAAAATGAATCCAATATGTTAAATAAAATTTATTTGCATAGAAAGCATTAATTCGTCAGTAAATTTGTATATAATTCTTTAATTGAGAAAAGGACCTTATTACCGATTAATCAGTCCTATTTCTAACCAGAAATTAAATTGTTTATACAAAGAAATCTCTAATCGTCATTAACGTTTTATATAACAGTTCAATAGAGTCCGACGGAATATTTGATTTCTGTTTCGGATTAGGCCAAAAAAAAAACGGTTTAATACCAGTATTCGGATTAAAATTGATTAACCGAAATTATTATATATATGTGATCATTTATATTTCTGATCAAAAATAAATTTTTCATTAAAAATATCTCAAACTAATTAAATCGGCAACAACTGTGTTAAAATATTAATTAATAAAAGGCCTTCAAATTGTGATTTTCAGACCAAAAATCGATATTTTTAAAAATTGTCTGATTAAAAATCGATATTTGAACTATATTGTATGCTTAGGTTTTTTCATGACTCCCAACTCCTTTAAGATTTAAAATCCCAAACAATGGTAATTCTTATGACATTTACAAACAATTGTTTATTTTTGTAAAAACTATAAAAGGAATAAACTAAATACAAAATACAATAAAGAAACGAAATTCCCTAAAATAAATTTTAAATATAAATAAAAAGATAAAGATGTTATGTAGGAGTCGTTGTCCTTTCATGTTTTGCTAAAGGAATCACAATGTTTATAGTCATGTAAAATAATCATACAATTCAAAATTTTACAAACAACCGTTAAAATCATCGTGAATTTAAGAATTATAAACCATTATTAATGATTCATAAATACACATTAAAATGCAATTAAAACTGAAAAGCTGTTTAAAAAATTATGAAGACAGAGATCAGGTTTTAATCTCTAACTCAGGATAATTTAAAATTTAAAAACTGAATTAATTTAAAAAGCAGCTCCAACACATCATAAATCTTTAAGATAAAATAAATTATTTTTATTTAATTTTCGTTTCTTTTGGCATAAAACTCTAAAAAAGGTAAACGGCATAAAAAAGTAAAGTTAAAATTAAGATCCTAAGATGTGATTAAAATGACGATGATGACGATGACAATGAGTGGTAAAAGAAAAAGGCTGGTTGCTAGATGGTGGGTTTACTGTTTGTTTATTGGTTGAAGTCACAAAAGGATGAGGATGATGATGGTAGTTGGTGTATTGTCGTAAAAGCTATTTTTAACTTTTACATTATTTCTGTTCGATAAGATGAAATTAGAATTTCATGATTTGTTTTTTCATGTGAATTGTAGTGGAAATTTACTCAAGGCTACTAGTTGTCTTGACGGACTTGTTTGTATAAATAACCAAGGACAAATTGCCAAATATGGTGGCGTAATCTAGAATTTTTGTTATGTGACATGTCGGAAACTAAACTTGAAATTGTTTGCAACTAGACAAGTAGGAATATAGTATATGCCCTCACCATATCTCATAATGGATAATGTTATATGTGCATAAATATGTTGTTCAGAGCGTAACACCTAGAAATATTCATCTGATTTCCAATAAAGTAAACATATTCCGTCAAAATCATATAAAACAAGTAAGAGTGCTATATTCGCCTGTGCCGAATCTTATATACCCTTCACCAAATTGTACTTTAAAATACAAATTTTAAATAATTTTAGGAAAACAAAATTAAAAAAAAAAATTTCTTCGAAATTGTTTTTATTTTTTCAAATTTTTTTTTCATTTTTTTTTTAAATTTATTAGTGAAAAAAAATTATGACAAATAAATTCGAGTTAAAAAATATTTTTACCGATTTTGACCCATTGTAGTTCCAAATTAAGCTTATTATATACAGTGGTGGCCACCAATTTAAGACAAATACTTCAATTTTTTTCATCGACTGAATTTTAAGTGCGATAGAGCCAAAATAAAAGGACCTCTAAGGGTATGAAATTTATTATTAATGTTTCTAGTTTCTGAAAAATGTTTGGAAAAATCGGTAAAACATACACATCTGCTCAAAATAATAGATACACCAAAATTTATTTTTTAAAAACGAAAAAAAATAATGGTATATTGTAAAATTATAAAAAAAATTCAGTCGATTTTTATTTATAGTTAAAAGGAGAGTAAAAAACAAAAACAAAAACAAAATATTTCATAATTAATAATAAATATTATAAAGTAAATTAAATTTCTTAAATTTCGAAAAATTTGGTGCTCATAATAATAGATACATTTTTAAAAATTCTTATTAAACAAAAGCTAATAAATTTTATCTTAAAAAAATTAGTTTATTATTAAAGTAAAGCTAGTATCCAGTATCTTCTGGGCATACTGGATATCAAGTTCTGACACTTCTCCAATGGAATCTCGTACCATATTTTTTGCGTTTTCTCCCATAAATCGTCTTTATTTTTGAAAACTTCCTTCGAAAGCCTTATCTTTAATTCACTCCACAAGTTTTCTATTGGGTTTAAATCAGGGTTTCGATATTCAGCTCTAGCAACATATTTCTTACATTTGACTATGCAATAAATATGAAATTATCTCATTTCATCACAATCAGCTAATATAAATATTCATACTGTTCGTTCGTATTACTATTAAAATTGCAATGCTAGTCTGCAATTTTTAGTAGCAAACACAATCCATTGCATATCCACCAAAATATATGTTCGTGCTTTAGTACCGTGCTTTTCTAGCAAAAATACACACTTCTGTAGTTGTGCTATAGCACAATTGACATTTCTGCAATTGATGCTATCAGTTGCTGTTCTTGATAAGTGCATAACAACATATCAGTAAACACACCCAATGTACAGTTGGGCAGAATCAAAATTTTTTTGAAATATATCTGGCATTTCTAAACGGCTGATCTGATCAGGATAAAATTTGACGCGGGCATAGCCAAGGAGTATTCGAGTTTAAATTATTGAAATGGGACCTACAAATGCCTCAGGGGCGGCGCTATGGGGGCTCAGAATAGGGTACCTTCGTCATGCAAAATTTTTAAACACGTGCCATTTTTTTGTTTCCCATTCGATTTCAAAGAGTTTTATATGTTTAGAAAGCGCTCGCCTATGTCTTGAAAAAATATGCTTGTGTGTGCTATTTATCTCTTATACTTTTCGAGTTATAGGCATTTCAAAATTGAAATTTTAAAATTTTGCCATACCTTGGTCCGCTTTTTTAAAATATAGGTCGTACTTTTGTACCGAACGGGCTCGATTTTTTTTTGTTAGTTAGACAACTAAATTATCAGTAATATACAAAATATTTCAGAGTAATATCGATTATAGATCCAAAAATAAACGATTTTCAATTTAAGAATTCAAAAAATAGTAGATTTTTGCTGTTTTTTGGATGAAAAGGTGACTTAAATCTTTTTTATTAAAAAAAAACTTTCTTTAAGAACATGTAACAATTTTATGTTTTTCTGTAAGGTAGCTTTACAGAGAACATTTTGATATAAAAAACATGTCCTATTTTTTGAACATGTTGCCCTTTCGTCCTTCGGAATTTGACCTATTTTTTGATAAAATTTTCAACTTTGGGCCACATGTTCTAAAATCCCAAAGTTGGGATCAAAAAACGGAAAGCAGCTTTAGAAACCTTGATTTGTTCCCTGTTTATCCCCAAAGTATTTTCCCAGCCCCGAAGGAAATGTAGACCATATGGTTAAAATTGTAAAAAATACCATTTTCGGGATTTTCGCTTAAATTTTTAGGAATTGTGGGATTCCTTTTAACCTTTTGAAAAGTTTTTTTACACTTTGTAATTTGGAATGACAAATTTAAAAAACGTTGAAAATTTCATTGAGTTTTGCTAATAAATAAAGATTTTATTACAGATTACATATTTATTGAGTTTCTAAAACTAAAATTTTTATCAAAATTTTAATAGGATTGCAAATACATATTAGGAACAATTTGATCCACATTTATTCCGAACATTTTTTTTCTTGTTTAGATATTTTAATTTTTGGTCTTACAAAAAAAATGCAAGTCAATATCTCAGTTAGATTCAAAAATATTTACACTAATGAATAATCGTTATTTCGTATTACATACTTGACAATAAAATAACTAGCAGCATCCAAATAGCCAAAAAACAAGAAATATCAATGCAACCATAGCAAAGCAACCAAAGAAATGTAAATTGCTGCCAGAGAAAATTGATAGCACAACAAAACAAAAACGAATGCTGACGCGCAATATTAGTTCGGCAAAAAAGTGTGTATGCTGCTATAGCACGAACATATATTTTGGTTGTTGTGCTACAATAACGAGTTGACAACTGGTTGTATCTGCTACTAGAAATTGCAAACTAACTTTGCAATTTGTATAGTAATATATGAATAGTAACAGCAATTTATATTAGCAGAGTTATACAAAATTATAATAGTAACTATATTTTTAGTATGCAGATTGATAAAAATGTATATTTACTGCAATTGACGGCTAATATAGTAGCAATTGTAAACCCTGGTTTAAATCAGGGGATTGGCTGGGCCAGCTTAAAACAGGTACGTTATTCTCCAAGAACCAGTTTTTAACTAATCTTGAACTATGTTTTGGGTCGTTGTCCTGCTGGAATGTCCATATTAATGGCATATTTTCCGATGCATATGGAAGCATTACGTTTTCCAATATGTCTCTATACCCACTAGCATTCATGGTATCTTCTATTCGGAATATCGGACCAACACCATTCCATGAAAAGCAACACCAAACCATTATGTTTCCCCCGCCATGTTTTACCGTCTTTTTTGTAAATTTAACGTGGAATTCTTTTCCTTTTGGTCGGCGTACATTTCTTTGGCAGTCGTTTCCAAACAAATTTATTTTTGTTTCGTCGCTCCATAAAATATTTCTCCATTTTTTTTCGCCTTCACACCCGGACCATTGTAAGTGCTCTTTAGCAAATTCTAATCTTGTCTTGATATTTTTTTGGCGCATTAGTGGCACTTTTCTGGCAATTCTTCCCGGCAATTTAGCTTGTAAAAGACGACGACGAACTGTTTGTGGACTGATTTCGTTACATAGCTCCGCAGAAATAGCTTTCGATGATATGAAAGGGTCTTTTTTAACCATAAGGACGATCCGCCTATCTGTTTCTGGACTGGTTTTCTTTGGTCTACCGCGAGTTTCTCTTTTTTGTTTTTTAGATAAAGCATTTTGGACAAAATGTAAAGATCTTCCTATGCTCTTTGCTATTTCCCGTAATGATTTTCCTTGATTTCTCATCGTTTGAACAATTTTTTTCTCATCTTCGGTACAATGATGATTTCGTCCCATTTTCTTCAAAAGAGTCCTATTTTTTATAAAATTGTTGCTAAAATTTAAATTATACTTACTGTTTCACGTAAATAGGAACAAAAAATTGCACAAAAAAAAAATTGTATATAAACAAATTACAAATTACTGATGTGTATCTATTTTTATGAGCAAATAATTTTTTGTAATTCAAATAAATTCGTTTTTAAAAATCAACATGAAAGCAAATAGTTGCCAGATTTTTGACTGACATGACATTGCCAGATAGAAATTTTAATAATATGATGTATTCTTAACGCTTGCGAGGAAATTTTCAATGTTACCGCCATTTAAATTTTTTCCAATTAGGTGTATCTATTATTTTGAGCAGATGTGTATATGGACAAAGATATGTGGAAATACGTTGACCCACCTCAGCGAACATCCGCTGTTAATAACATGATATGACCGAAACTAATGGAACTAAAAATACGAAATTTGGTCCGAATATTTTATAATAATAAAATTATAATGATATAAATGTGAGAAAATATGTTTATTTAAAAACAAATTTTTTTGGTCAAGTTGTAGAAAAATTTTATGTGTTCATGGTGAATATGTATGAATTGACACAGTCGAATAAAACACACTTGTGTGTTAAAACAGTCCTCATGCATACATATTTGTGGAAATATTTGAAAAAATAATTGACAATCACATGGAATTTAGCAAACAATTTTTGTCTTAAATTCCTGGCCACCACTGTACATCGTTGCAATGGACTTTGAAATATCTATCATTAGATATCCATATTGTCTATATTAATGACTTAGTAATCCAGATATAGATCAAAAATAGGCCAAAAAACAGACGGACATTTTTATACAAAATAAATGAAATCGTCAATTACTTTGTAAACAAGCATTTTATTTAAAAAAAATCTGAAGCTGTTATCGACAAAAATCTTAAATCGTCAAAAATTTGTAAAAATGTTCACTTATATTTATTACAAAAAATATCCTTTTTAAAGAAATAACTTAAAAAAAAATTAAATCGACATTAATTTGGTAAATAAACGATTAATTTAGAAAACCCTCAATATATTATTGCTGAATGTTTAAGTCAACAGCTTTGTAAAAAAAACATTGAATTATTAAAGCATTTGTTTTAAAAAAGAGGCTCGATATGTAATAATTAATATTTCTTACCAAAAATTGTTTTTTTATGAAAAATTAATAAAATCTTAAATCGTCAATAACTTTGTAAATAAGGGATTAATTAGGAAAAGTGATCACACATTTTTCTTATCAAAATTTTATATGAAAAACTCAAAAAAGTTCACTAATTTCTTCACTAAAAGCCAATATAAAAATATCTTAAAACGCCAATAACTTTATAAATAAGCGTTTAATTAAGCAAATTCAATTAATCTGTGATCACCAATATTTCTGATCAATAATCCATTTTGTATAAAAACATCTTATAACGCCAATAACTTTGTAAATGTGCGTTTAAGGCACCAATCTATAATCACTCATATTTCTCAACAAAAATCGAAATCCAAAAACTTCAACCATCAATAACTATGTGATGAAGCGTTTAACTAAGAAAGGGCCCTCAATCTGACCAAAAGCTCATATTTCTGACCAAAAACCGAATTTTGAAAAAATAATTTTTTATATAAGTGAAAAACTTAAGAAAAAAAGTTTGGTATTGAAAATCAGTTATGTAGATAAAAAAGAACTGGATCAATCAATCTTCAGACTAAAGAAATATTTTTTGTCCGAAACTCGATTTTATTTTATACAAAAATCTTAGAGCGTAAATAACTTTGTATATAAGCGTTTAATCTAGCAACATGTTGCTAAACATCAGTGACATGTTGCTAAACTCCAACATCATGTTGCTATCCTCCAGCAACATTTTGCTCAACCCCATCAGCATGTTGCTAATCTCCAGCAACATGTTGCTAATCTCCAGCAACATGCTGCTAACCCCGCAACATGTTTCTTATCTCCAGCAACATGTTGCTAATCTCCAGCAACATGTTGCTAATCCCCAGCAACATGTTGCTAATCCCCAGCAACATGTTGCTAATCCCCAGCAACATGTTGCTAATCCCCAGCAACATGTCGCTAATACCCAGCAACATGTTGCTAATCCCCAGCAACATGTTGCTAATCCCCAGCAACATGTTTCTAATCCCCAGCAACATGTTGATAATCCCCAGCAACATGTTTCTAATCCCCAGCAACATGTTGCTAATCCCCAGCAACATGTTACTAATCCCCAGCAACATGTTGCTAATCCCCGGCAACATGTTGCTAATCCCCAGCAACATGTTGCTAATCCCCAGCAACATATTGCTAATCCCCAGCAACATATTGCTTTACTCTAGTAACACGTTCAATTGATGTAGCTTATCAAAAAACAGACGGACATTTTTATACAAAATAAATGAAATCGTCAATTACTTTGTAAACAAGCATTTTATTTAAAAAAAATCTGAAGCTGTTATCGACAAAAATCTTAAATCGTCAAAAATTTGTAAAAATGTTCACTTATATTTATTACAAAAAATATCCTTTTTAAAGAAATAACTTAAAAAAAAATTAAATCGACATTAATTTGGTAAATAAACGATTAATTTAGAAAACCCTCAATATATTATTGCTGAATGTTTAAGTCAACAGCTTTGTAAAAAAAACATTGAATTATTAAAGCATTTGTTTTTAAAAAGAGGCTCGATATGTAATAATTAATATTTCTTACCAAAAATTGTTTTTTTATGAAAAATTAATAAAATCTTAAATCGTCAATAACTTTGTAAATAAGGGATTAATTAGGAAAAGTGATCACACATTTTTCTTATCAAAATTTTATATGAAAAACTCAAAAAAGTTCACTAATTTCTTCACTAAAAGCCAATATAAAAATATCTTAAAACGCCAATAACTTTATAAATAAGCGTTTAATTAAGCAAATTCAATTAATCTGTGATCACCAATATTTCTGATCAATAATCCATTTTGTATAAAAACATCTTATAACGCCAATAACTTTGTAAATGTGCGTTTAAGGCACCAATCTATAATCACTCATATTTCTCAACAAAAATCGAAATCCAAAAACTTCAACCATCAATAACTATGTGATGAAGCGTTTAACTAAGAAAGGGCCCTCAATCTGACCAAAAGCTCATATTTCTGACCAAAAACCGAATTTTGAAAAAATAATTTTTTATATAAGTGAAAAACTTAAGAAAAAAAGTTTGGTATTGAAAATCAGTTATGTAGATAAAAAAGAACTGGATCAATCAATCTTCAGACTAAAGAAATATTTTTTGTCCGAAACTCGATTTTATTTTATACAAAAATCTTAGAGCGTAAATAACTTTGTATATAAGCGTTTAATCTAGCAACATGTTGCTAAACATCAGTGACATGTTGCTAAACTCCAACATCATGTTGCTATCCTCCAGCAACATTTTGCTCAACCCCATCAGCATGTTGCTAATCTCCAGCAACATGTTGCTAATCTCCAGCAACATGCTGCTAACCCCCAGCAACATGTTGCTAATCCCCAGCAACATGTCGCTAATCCCCAGCAACATGTTGCTAATCCCCAGCGACATGTTGCTAATCCCCAGCAACATGTTGCTAATCCCCAGCAACATGTTGATAATCCCCAGCAACATGTTGATAATCCCCAGCAACATGTTTCTAATCCCCAGCAACATGTTGCTAATCCCCAGCAACATGTTACTAATCCCCAGCAACATGTTGCTAATCCCCGGCAACATGTTGCTAATCCCCAGCAACATGTTGCTAATCCCCAGCAACATATTGCTTTACTCTAGTAACACGTTCAATTGATGTAGCTTATCTCTACTATTAGCAACATGTTGCTAAAATCCAGCAAGATGTTGCCAAACTCCAGCAACATGTTAAACTAAAGAAACATGTTGCAAATCTCCAGCAACATGTTGATACACTCCAGCAACATGTTGCAAACTCCAGCAGCATATTGCTAAACTCAGCAGCATGTTTCTTTACTCTAGTAACACGTTCTATTGATGTAGCAACTTGTGCTATACTGTCGCATTAAGTTGCTTTAATCTAGCAACGTGTTGATTTACTCTAGCAACATGCTGCTGTTCTCTGACAACAAGTTGTTTTACTTTAACATGTTAACATGTTGTTTAACTCTAGACAAACTTATAAAAGTTAATTTTACATAAATTTCCTTTTTTCACCACGAAATAAAACAAATAAATTATTATTTATATACAAATTATTTATATAACAAAAATCACAAAATTCAAAACTACATTAATCTGCATAATGTCTCTACACAGTTTTAATGATGCATACATAAATTTTAAAGCTTGAAAATGAAATTGTTGCATTCAAATTCCTGGTTTTTGATTTATTTTTTATATTTTTTTTTTTGCATTTTTTCATTGTAAGTCGTGAAACATTTTATCTCCTTACATGGATGGATAAGCCATAAATAATTGTCAGATTAATTTCAATAAAAACAAAACATTTATTAAATTTCTTGTTATCTTTAAATAAAGACAGCTACACAGTGATATTTAAAACATATTAATGTATAATTATATATATAATTATTTATTTATTTTATATTTGAATGTTAACGTTATTTAAAACATATTAATGTAGTTTTCACAGAAGGCAATACAAAAAATTAATTTCAATTTAAAACAATTCCATTCCTTAGTTTACAAATATGGTTAATAAAGGTATTAATAAAAACTTCACACATTTTCCAGGAAAATTAATCAATATGAAAATTATAAAAAGAACACCCACTCACAACTTTGTTTCAATTACTTGACAATCGAAAATTTACTTGTCATATACTTACATACATTTATAATGGACAATATGAAACTTCCGCAGAAATATGTAAGTAATTTGTAAAAATTTAAACAAATTGAAATAACAAAAATCAAAGCATGTACTACATTTTTTTAAAATAAACTATTCCAACATAAAGATTTGACAAGGTTAATGTCACGCCTTGTCTCACACTCGTGTTTTTTTAAGTTTTTTGCTGTTATTTTAATTTTTTTATTTGTATAAAATAAAAAGAAACTAATAAAAACTTTAAATACCTAAATGCATTATTATAACTTTTTTTATAATGTCTGGTGTTTTTTATTTTATTTCTTTTTAAGGTACCTTAAATTTATGTAGGCTTTAGTTTTGTTTTATTCCAAAATACGCATAAACATTTTTTAATTGCACTCAAGGTCATGTTTAAGTTCAAAGTTGTAAGATTTCATTATTTTTTGTTCCTCTCTACTTATTGTATTCAACATTTTGTGATGGCTTTATTTAAACAATTGTATGATCACCCACTCATTTATGGTGGAATTTTGTATATCAAAAAAGCATTAAATCATTAGACGTAACGAATTTCTTTCTACTCCTCTTAATGACTTGCAAAATTTTGTTTGCATTTGTTAATTTTATGTTGTAAATATTTTGAAATACATATGAAATAGTTTATAGTTTGTGAGCGCCTAATTCCATTCCATGTTTTCTTCCCACTACTAATTTGAATTACCAGCAACTACTGTACTTTAAAAAAAAACTTTATAGGGAGGAATCAATCATTTTCGCTCGGCATTAGCCCTTCCAAATTTGTTAAAACATAGGTTCTTTATTGTCATATAAAATTTGAACTTGCACTTGTCTAGTGATGCTTATGTTTCAATAGAATATATATTATCCTAAAAATCTTTTTTTTTAACTCTACATATTGTTTCAAAAAATTGTACTGGAACAAAGGATATCTCAAAAAGATTTTCACCCAAAAATCCGAAGAAATAAGATAAATATATCAAATTTGAATTTGAATTTGAAGTTGCAACTTCAAAGTTAATATAAAATTCATACCTTTAACTGTCATTTCACTCAAGCGAATTTTTAACTTAAAATTAAAAGCAGTTTTCTCTCTTTTTGAATCAATTTAAAAAAAAAAACCTTTTTCATATTTTGTAATAAATTTAAAAAATTTCGGAACTATTTCTAGGCCCTTATGTCCCGCATAAAATATAAAGGAATTTTCTCTTATTAAAGACATTCAAAACATTTACTTATGTTAGCATTATCAGCAATTAGTATATTTTTATTTTTTGTACACAGCTTGCATTTACTTTTAATAAAGTTATTTTAATTTCTTTACAGCCCACATTTATTTAGTTAAATTTAACGAAATAATTATCCTTATCAATTTTAACGATTTGTTTATGCCAAAATAAACAATATTTTTAAAAAGTACTTTTGATAAGAGAAACTTTTTTTACATTTAAAATAACAACACCCACGCGACAGCAAAACCACAATGCAGTGAAACTTTCCTGAATATCATCATTTCAACTGAAACGTCCTACTCTGTGCAAATCACAAGTGAAAAAATACAGTCAAATACCGTTAATATATTGCTTTTAAAAAAAGCCTTCTTACTTTTTCTCGTTCCGTTTTTTTGTTGGGCCAAATATGGAAAACAAGGAAGTTTATTATTAAAATTTAAATCATTTTCTCCCAAAAAGGCATACAAATAATAATGATTTCTTATGATGTGAAAAAATTAAAAAAAAAAGAGTTCAACTTTTTATTTTCACCAGATGTGTGTCAAGCCCATGTTCAATTGAGTTTGTAAGATTGTTGTTAACTGCAGGCTGTGCAAATATATATAATTATTTATTTGTTTTATATTTGAATGTTAACGTGTTTTTTTTAACAAAGGTTTTTAATATTGTATATTCGTTTAGCAAATAATTTTATAAATGTAGATGTTTTTTTATATTTTTAATTTATATTTGTTTATTGCATTATGGTAATTATTATTTACATGTTCACAGCCAATTAATTATTGCTTTAGTTTAAGTGAACATGATTGTATATGAAAATGATTTTTTTTAAGTTATTGATTAAAAGTAAAGCCTAAAAGTATGTGACAGAATTTAGAATGTAAACAATTTTTCAAGATTTGAATGAAGTTTATTTAAAATAACCTTCTGGATAGTGAAAGTTATTTGTTACATCCCAACAAAAAATAATGGAAGTGCATCTTTACATATGACATTTTAATCACATCTAAAGTTGCAAATGAATCTTTTCTACCTCTGAAGATGTGATTTTAAATATGGGTATTTGACACTGAATTATAAATATTTCGTTGATGTAATTGTTTCCTACATTTTTTGAATTTTATAAAATTTATTAAAACCTGTAAAAATTGGTATACAAATAATTTTTACATTTTTTAATCATTAAAATTAATCAACCATTGTCTCATAAATTTTATAACTACATTAAAATCAATTCATAAATGCTCAATTACATCACTTTTTCATCTATTATTTATATTTCCATCCAAGATGCCAAAAATATAGGTATCCACTACCTACATTAAAATAACACCTTAAAATCGAAATTTAATCGCATCGAAAGCATCGAATTTATTAAGTAAAAAGTTGTCAAAAATGAACAACATCCCTCCAATGACAAGCTAATGTAAAATTCATAGCTTTTTCACCAAAATTGGAAGTACATCAAGCATGCTATTTGTTGTGAAAATTCTGCATCTTCTTCCTCACTTTTTTTGCTGGGATAATATTTTCATCGATAGTGATTGATATGTTATGCTTAAAAAATCAAAATATGATTTAAAAATAATAAAAAAAAATTTGCACTTATATTTTTGTGCGTTTTATGCGGATTCAAATTTATGCGATTTTTTTTTTAGAATTTTAACAGATTTAAAAATTTTAGATGTTTTTTTAAATTATAGTGATGAAAAGTATATTTTACAATATGATTATATCATCTAGTGATGAAAGTGAAGTGAAAGTTGTACCAATTCCAAAACGATGCATAATACAGTTATTCAGTGATTCAGATTAATCATACATACAGTGAGTGTCACTCAAAATCGTACAACATATTTTTTTTTTTTAAATATTATGAAATTATACAGGCAATAATAGGTGATTATATAAAAAATTAAAAGTAATTTTATTAATTGGAACAAAAAATATGTATTTCAACAAAAAAGTTAACAAAACCTCAATTCGTTAAAAAAATATTAATGAAAATTAAAGAACATCACAAAATTCATATTTCACTTAAATTCGTACAATTATATTAAATTATAATTAAAACTTTAAAAATTAAAAAAAATGTTAATATTAAATAATCCTAATACTTTGTAGGGTATCATTTGCTATTTTTTAGTGCCTTTACGATTTTAAATGAAGCGTTGATATTCTGGGCACTGACAGTCTTACCCAATTTTTTTATTTGTGGATAAGGCAATTAAAATTATACCCAATTTTCTAATAGGTAATAGCACACACAATATAAAAATAGCATTTTAAAATATTTCCAAAACATCAACTTTCTAAAACTAATGAATAAAATTTGACTACGATGGTGTACGATTTTAAGTGACATTCACTGTATTACAGAATTTCCTTAAAAAATGTTTTAGCTTATTTTTTGGATCATTTTCAGTTTTTTCTGTAATTAATGAATTAATATTATATTTTTGTTTATTTTTTTAAACGGGTTTTGTTTTTACTGTTTAAATAAATGAAATAAATAAATTTTGGTGGATTTTTTTATGCGATTTTGTTTTGGTTTTTTTAACCCTGCTGTTAGACCCCTTTCACACTTACCAATTTAGTTGCGCAAGTCTCTTGCCCAACAACAAAACAGCATGTAAAATTTTCTTCTCCTTAACCCGACATTACCTCGGGCATCTACAAACATAAGAGACTTGCGCAACTAAATTGCCTAGTGTGAAAGGGGTCTTAGGTTAAGCCAATTTGGTCCAATTTTTTAATTGCTTCCATTGTAATTTTTGAACGGTGATATATACTGACTTAGTTTTTTAGCTCAAGTGGCCTTTTTATAAACCAATGCTATATACAAAAATTCAAGGATCTGACTTAAGACAGGACTAAGAAAAATAAAAAAAATACGAATCTTAGCTTAAGGGAACATAGTATATTTTCGTCGATTTTCTTTGATTTTTTTACATTTATTTAAAAAGAAATAAGTATTTATTAGTTTGTTTCATATGTTTTCTGAAATATAATTAACTTCCGAATCTGAAATATCGGAGTCACTTTCTGCATTGAGCAGTTCTTGCACTTCATCTTTTTTTATTAAAAAAACTGCACACAAAGTGTACCAAGCATTTGCAAATATTTGTGCTTCTTTACAACAAAAATCAAAAACGGGGAATCCCACAATTATCTATTACACATTTAATCTATGTTGATTAAAAAAAATAAAAAAGTGGAATCCTATACTTGTTTTTTACATTAGCAGTTTATATGGACCAAATGGTCCATTAACCTAACATTCGTAAGTTTTTTCTAAAATTTGAATTTATGCGGCTGTTCAGAATTTTGGAACGAAATTAGTTTTTATATGAAGCTAGAATATCGTTTTATGCGAATTCTATTTATGCGTTTTTTTTTTTGGAACGCATCTATCACATAAAACGAGACCTGAGTGTAATTAAATATGACTCGATCAATGATTAAAAATTACACAACAGCTTCGAACCTTAATTTTCATCTCGTATTAAATGACTATGAAAATCTTTAACTGTGTAAATGATCTTACAAAACCTTTCGTTACCGAAATCTTTTTTAAATCAAAATTTCAATACAAAATGTTATGAATATTTTTGATACTTTAAAATAAATATCGAATATTTATTAAAGCAAAATGTTTTGAAATGATAATATTTAATTGATATAGAAATGAAGAGATTTATTGTCAGTTTCACGATGTCGAAAGAAGTTAGTCGACAACATTTGATACTATTTACAACAACAAATTCTACAAAAAAAACTTTTTGTCGAACCAATATACATATGTATTGCCCATTGACGACAAAAAATAATATTTTTATTAAAAAATATGTATATAAAAAATTATGCAAAAAAATTTAGCAACAATTTTACAGCAAAATGTGTGATTCGGATAGATAATTAGTAGATATAGTTATTAGACAAGCATTTGCATATAAATTCGTCCAATGGTTTATTTGTATCTTAGTATCATATGGTATTCCTATAGCATAGGAAATGTTATAAATTATTTAGTGCATATTTTTACAATTCATTAATTTGTACTGTTTTAATAAATTATTTTTTAATAGTTGAAATATATTTAAATATTAATTAAGGATAATTGCATTAATTTTAATTTTGTTATTATTTTAATTTGTTTATATCACATTTTTCCTCGATAGTATAGTGATAAGTATCCCCTAGTATATTTCTTCATTAAATTAGGTAATTTATATTAATTTCATTAGGGTAGTCCCAAAATAGTTGTGGATATTCTGAATTAAAATAAATGTTTAATTCATGCTAAGATACCGTATCTCATAATTTTTGTTTCAGGTTTACTATTTGGTGAGCAGGAATTTTCGAATATGTTTGAATTTATACGAAAATTTATGGCACGGAATTAAAATTGGGTTTTTAAGACCTTTCACATGACACCAATATTTCATGTTTTCTTTGCGAGAAATATGAAACAAATCATAAAAACCTTAAATCCGGCTAAATACTGAAGAAACCAGGGAAACAATTTGAGAAATAGTATCTTAGAAAGACTTAAATTTTTGTTTTAGTCAGGAACATCCACAATATTTTCTTTGGGACACCTAATGTACATGTATAACCTCTTCTATTGCAATTGAAATTTTACAAAAGAAAAGTTATAACCTATTTAACGTATTATTTTATGTGTAAGATTGTTATTTAATATTTTAAACATTATTCCTCGACAATAAAGCGATTAGCATGACATTATATAACACCTTTTTTATTTGTAAAGAGTAGGCATATTTGAGGTTATGAAGTAAATTGGCTGTCAAATAATGAAATGTCAAGAATTGAGCTGTCATCCTTTGACATGTATTTGGTTTCAGCAAGAAGTCCCTGCGAGCCGGCCAAATAATTCAGTTGTTGCTTAAGAAATAAGCCATACAAGCGAAGCGTTTTCATAAAATTTTCAAAATTTCTAAAGAACGAACGTCTGCTGGACATCATATTCCATTAATTAATTCCCATATTTATACTTTACATTAGTATAAATTTAGAAATCTGTGTTTTCAAGCCAAGTTACTTCATATCTTCAGATTAAACATTTTTTTAAACCGTGATAACCTTACCATAGTAATTTACTCCAACGGATTTTTAGCGTTGAAGTACTTATTTTTGTTCATACAAAACTCTAACTACACTACATCTTTTATATACAACGACTAATATCTCATATTTCTAAACATTTCAACATAAGTTTCCTCGATAGTTAGTGATAAGTATCCTAATTTCCAAAACTCCAATCAACACCCTCCCTCCCATAAATAGGTTTGAAAATTTAAAGAAATTCGCGCATTTAACTCTAAATATGTACATAGGTATATGTGGGAATTGCGAGAATTCTATACTGCCATAATTACTAGCGCATTTAAGTTATTTTTTAATTTTTTAAGTTCGCTATTCTTGGTGAGAAAATATTAACATTATAAGCAAAAAAAAGCACGTTTTCATATTAAATTATTTAATAATAAAAGCATTTAAAAAAGGTATGGAACTTTTTTCTCGCATATATGCAAAACTAAATTATTAGAGTAAATTTATTATTCTGGCTCGATTTCTTTTTAATGCTTTATTTTTCAAATAAATTGGCAAAATTATACCTATTATGTGGTCCACTTATTTATATCATGAGGTAAAAAAGTTCAAAATTTTCCACAACCATCTAATTTCCAAAACTTAGTGAAAAGCCAATAAATTTTAAGTTAACGTGACATTGCACATATGTTTCTTAATACTGTAAAATTTCGATATTTTGATGTTATTTTTAGGTAAAGAAAAGACCTCTATAATTTTTGTATTTTTGTCCCAAAATCAATTAAGGTGACGTTTGTAAAATATGAACTCCATTATTTTTTTGCTGGGTAACCATCATTTTGTTATTTAAACTTAATTTTTGCAGTAAATCAATCAATTTTTAAAAACAAATTTTTGAAGGTTAGGTATTCAAGATTTAGCCAACTTGCTTAAAAGTAATTATTTCAAAAAAAAAGTTTTGTCGATATCTTGATATACTTTCCACCCTAACATATAGATAGACACATACATAAAACATAAGAACTACAAATACAACTACTTAAAGCTAAATATGATATTTAACTTCTTTTTTACTCACGTTGATTCCTTCGAAACTCTGGAACTGGCATCCGATTCATGACGACGACGTTTGGCAACCGAACGAGTATTTTTATAACGTGGCCTAAAAGTAAAAAAGCCAATATCAGCATTAATAAAATTATATAAAACTAATAACAAAGATCTTAGGGTAAGGTCACACAATGCAAATTTATGATGAAAAAAACGTAACCAATAATGAATTATAAAAGCTATTTTACTTAGAATAGTCGGGTATGTAATTTTGTTTTAAAGGGGTTACGCTTTTTTTGCTGGGGAAATATTTGAAAGATGCATGACCGTACTTTTAGATCTCGAAACTTACGGTGAAGTTACTTCAGTAGCTACGGGAGAATTTTCCTCTGAATCCACACGCCTACGTTTATCACGCACTCCACCAGATGAGCGGTCCCTAGAATGATGACGTCTTCTTGTGCGGGGCATCTAAAATCATACCATAAACATGTTGCATATAAATATTTATTTATGTATTGTATGTGGCATGTACAAAACATTAATCACTTAATTTTTGGGGCTACAACTAAATTTGAACCTCATGATCAGGTATTATGAACAATCATAATTACATGATTAATTAATTAATAAAAATAAAAGAATAATACAAATATAAAGGTAAATAGAAATAAAATATGTTAAATATTTTAATTAATAATCGCATGTGGCATGTGTGTAAGAAATAAATACAACTACACAAAAGAGTTCACCACTCCTGTACCCTCCTCTAGTTCCATTAACAATTCCTCTTCTTCTTCTTCACATGCAGTGATATTGAACTAAACAACTAAATTTAATATATAAATTTAATACGCATTAATTACCTTTTTTAGTTTAAAACAATTTGTGCAATTTATGTGTTTGGAATGAAAAAGGTCAACACCAACAAAACAAACAATAACCAGCAATAGAAACTAATATTCAGTTTTTTTTTTGTATTGAAAATTTAAAAGCAAAAATCAAAACTCGTTTTTGCAAAAACACTTTTTTAGCAGACGGACGACGACAACGACAAGCCAAAAATGAAATAGTGTGAGCAAAAAAAATTGATTTTTATTTTATTCTACACTTGGTGTTTTTCTCGATTTTGCAAAATGTTTCAGGCAAAATTAAACAAATTTTACTTTTAGGTTTTTAACTTTTTATTTTAATGGTAGCATTTAGTTTTGGCTTGCCAATAGTTTTGTTAAATTTTAATAAAGCTGTTTAGAAAAACGTCTTTCTGTAAATTTTCTTCACACAAATTTTCCTTGTTGGAATTAGTGCTGTAAAAGTATTCACTATTTGAGTAGTCAGTACTCAACAAGGTGTCGTGCTTGTCAAAATACACTTTGCAACCACTGTTGCCAGATATTTTTGGTATAAAATCGTCAAAATAATCAAATTTTTTTTAAATCGTCAAAAAATCGGGAAAAACAAAAATAGCTAATTTTTAGTAGACATTTTGCCAGACAGCAATTCGGTAAAGAACTTTGAAGCAAAAAAGTAAAAGTACACCTGTTGTGTACTTCCAGGTCAATATGAAAAAAGGCCGTTGAGTGGAATTCAAACCATAATGTCAATTTTGTACAACACCCAATCCAATGGGAAGATTTCCCGAAAAAGTGGATAAATATATAAATACTAGGGTATTCAATCGATTAACCGTTAATCGGTTAACCGATTAATTTTTGTCGATTAACTGTTCGAATAATTTAAAATTGCCGATTTTCAAATAACAAATAAACCGATTAATTTGTTTCGATTAACCGATTAACCGAAATTCCTTTTTTTTGCACTTTAACATATTTTTTTTGTAATTATTTTTCCATTTCAATTCAATTAGAAATTTCAAATTAAAATTATATATTTTTTCGAACATCCAAGACAAATGTGTAGTGAGAATAACAACTGACATATTTATACCTTACACCACCATAGTGGGGAGGGTATAAAGCGTTTGTGCAGATGTTTGTAACGCCCACTGCGTAGATTAAACGATGTCCATCCGTCTGGCTGGCTGGTCGGCCCGCTGTCCATGTAAACCTTGTGCGCAGAGATATTTCGATCAAATTTGGTACATATTATTTTTTCGGCCCAAGGACGAAGCCTATTGAAACTGGCTGAAATCGGTCCATTATTTCACCTAGCCCCCATACAAATGTCCTTCCGAAATTGGACTTTATCTGTCATAAATGTTTAATTTATGTATGTATCTCCACAAATTCCGCTCCAAATAAGTTTATATATACAAAATTCATGTAACCAAATTTTGTTACGATCGGTCCATAATTAGTCATAGCTCCCATATAGACCCGCTTCCGAAAATCACTTTAACGTGCATAAATCGCTTAAAAATGTTGGTATACCCACAAAATTCAACATAGTTAACTTTAATATAGACGTAAATCACACGACCTAATTTCATGGTGATCGGTCCATAATTGGTTATAGCTCCCATATAAGGCTTACTTCCGAAAATCATTCAAAAATATATATTATTGAAATTTTAAAAGAAAAATGTTTTTGCTCTTTTACTTAGTGTAGAGTATTATATGGTCGGGCTTGATCTACAATCAGCAAAAAGTTTTTTCCAAGTCAAGTTTTATTAAATCTAAAGAAAAAAATTTTTTAAAAGTAAAAATTATATTCTTATATTCAGAAGATCTCACTAAAATCCTAAAATAACTAAAATGTGTATACAAAAAGGATCTCAAATACCATATTTGCTATTATTTTTTGGTTGAATTGTTATGTTTTGTTTGTTTTTTTGCTTTTGTACACAAAATTTGTGGTTATATTTTCAATTTAAAATAGATATTATTCGGTTAATCGAATAATTTTAAATTAACCGATTATTAACCGAATAAATCTAAACCCCGATTAATTATATGCTCGGTTAACCGATTAAACCAGAAACCCGATTAATTGAATACCCTAATAAATACCGAATAATAATATGCCAATATTTTAATGTTGGATTATTTTTATGTTGAACGATTTATGTTTTATTTAACACAATACAACTATCTGTTTTTTTACGAATAAGGTATGTACATTAGGGAGATAACTATTGACATTTTTGCAAATATGCAAATTGGCATAGCATAGTTGAATAGAGCATTAAAAAATATGAAAAACCACGGTATTATTTTTTCGCAGTATTTTCGCCAAAATTAGTTATCCCCCTAATGTACATAGACAATATGGATGGATATCATATGAAAGGCATTTATTTCAAAGACTGAAAATGGGTCGTTAGTAAAGGTACATAGAAATCCTTTATTCTTTAATATACAAAATATTTTAATATAAAAAAATCAATTTAAAAATTATTTGTCGATTTATCAGTATTTTGAAAATTGTTCAAAATTTTAGGTCAACGAAATTTTTATCAATTTCTTACCAACTTTTTTAATAGAGCTCACAGATATACAAAACGATAGTTATAAGCAGGGCAACCAAAAATATGCTCTAAAAAAGTGTTTTATGCGCATAAAATATGCACTTATGCTCTTAAAATATAAAAAATATGCACTTTAAAATTTGGTTGGTTGGTTTTTGTTGAATTTCAAAGTTTTATTAAACAAATAAATAGAAAGTAAAAAAAAAATATTGAGCTCATAAATTAAATTTGGTTATTATACATGAAAATAGTCTGATTCAATTCATTTTATTATTGCAATAAATTACTTAAGTTTTCAAATTTTCAAATTAAATCTTTGTTTTAGATTTCCGTAGAGTTTCTTAGACAATCTTAATCAATTGATTAATTCAATTTTAAACTGTCTAATACTTAAATTTTTTTAGTAATTATTAGGATAATATTTGACTTTCAGAATTCATGTGCCGCAATTTGTATAGGATCAGTAGGGAGAGGATATTATGCATAAATAGTAAAATATAGAAATGAAAAATTTCAATGCAAACACTACAATTATATTAAGAAAACCAAATAATTAAAAAAAAAAGAAAATATGCAACAAAAATATGCATTTATTAGCTAAATATACCAAAATATGCTATAAAAAGCAAAATATGATAAGATATGCTGTAAAGAGAAAAATATGCAAAAATATGCACAAACAAATCTATGGCAAAAATCGTAAAATTGTCCGAAAGGAATAAATAACTAACTCATATGTTTATACGACGCACAGCAAAAAATATGATATTGCATACTTTTGATTGCCCTGTTTACAAGTATTCAATAAATGTTTCTTGAATCGTTTTTGCTTTAATCCAAGTTAATTCATATTAAAGCCAAATTCTTACCAACTCACAGTTTTATAACAATTTTATTGTCCATTTCAGTTGTATAATTTTTTATTAATTTACAATGGAATGGCATACAATTGTTTTAATATATAGTCCTTTGAGAAAAAAGCTTGATATTTACAGAGTTGTTCAATAAGAAGTTTTAGACAAATTTACTAGATTGTGGTAAAATATGGCTAAACTCTAGTTTATGGGTGCCACTCCGGACCGATACCAAATTTTTACCAGTGGTATGTTTCATGAATATGACAGTATAGTTTTTTTGGTCGCCGGTCCATAGTTCGACAGATATGGGACTCCAAAGTTCAAATATTATTTATGTTGTATTTTTTTTTCATCGCAAGTAATGATTCGTTGGAAATATGACATGCAAAATCGTCTTTCAAGGTCTCTTGGCTTCAGTTCGTATGGCACATAATTTATCTGCTTTTGGATGAATTGTGATGCTCGCAAACATTTTAAATTGCTGTTTGAGTAGCTCCCAATGTTTTTGTTGAGTTTTACAACAATTTCCAATTTTTGGTCTTCTTTTCAAATTAAAGAAGTCAAGCTAAACTTCACGCATATGACGATTGGTTGGTACAAAATTCAAATACATATAAGTTATTAAAAACAAAAATTGTGTACAATATCCCTAATTTTTAAGTCATACACCTAATAAAATACAATTCGGATCAAAATTCGAAAATCCTGAATTTGGTCCAAATATGTCATTAAATTGTGATGCTTAATATCTGATTTTATAAGTATTTCAAATAAAATCCAATAACAAATATCAAATATTGAACAGTCAGTCGAAAATTTAGGAAATAGGGTTTGAGAATATGAGCCTAAGTAGCATTCCAGTGATTTCACTGAAATAATTAAGAATTAGCTCAGATATTGTGTGCAAAAACGAAAAAAAAAGTTTGCATTTCGATAAAAATAAACCACTGAATTTAAATGTAGAAAAAAAAAATAACTTTTATGTTAAAAAGTGGAGAATTTTAAGCGTAACCTACAAAATGACCCAAAAGTTTGTCATAAAATAGGTATTACAATCTTATAGACTTCAAAATTTCGCATCTGGCAATATCAATTCGGAACTTTAAATAAAGCTTTTCTTAAAAGCTTTAAGAAAATAAAGAATTTTTTAATTAATAAGCTAATATTTTGCAAAGTAGCATAAACAAAATCAAGAAAGCAATATAATGTATACCTACAAATTATTAAACGTTTTTATCAGTAGTTCACATGTATGTACTTCAAAAGCAGTTATAATTTCCCAAAATGTTCCACTCGAGTAATTTGCAATTCTATTTTAAAACTCTGTGTTGCTTTTGTCTATTGATCACTTTTTCTTTTACGCACATGATAAGTTATTCATTCAAGAAAAAAGCGCGAAAATGCAAATACAAAAACAAGCGTCCATAAATAAATATGTATCAATCTGAACAACAATTAAAGTAAGAAAATAATTAACAAAAAAAACTAATAGTATTTCGTCACAAAGCAAAACAAATCATAAACAAAACAATGACCCGAAAAAAGAATACAAACAAATACAATCGATACAAGAATAACAAATAATAAAATATACTGGGTCAAGCCCGACCTTCTGATACGCTACACCGAGTTCATCATTAAAAACACTTAAAATTTTCATGGGAGCTATTTGCTTTGTGATTATGGACCGATCGTGACATGACTTTTGTAGATATATAACTTATTTGTATTGAATTTCATTCTTAAGATATTTATGCTCGTTAGAGTGATTTTCGGAAGTGGCCCTTATATGGTAGCTAGGGCTAATTATGGACCGATCGTCACAAAATTGAGTAGCATTATTTTCTTATATATGAAATTTATTTGTATTGTATTTGTATTGGTGACGTGATTTATAAAATTAGGGCCTAAGATATTTCAAGATTTATGCTCATAAATAAAGTTTCGAGAGTGGGTCTTATAATGGATCATTGGTAAATTATGGACCGATCGGAGGTACTAAATTTGGTAGTGCGAGTTCAGTTTATATAAAACTTTTTTGTGTTAATTTTCGTTTGGATTTGGTTTTATCAGAGCTTAACTATTTTCAGATAGGGCAGTTATATGAGAGTTAGGAAAAATAATGGACTGATTCTAAACAAATTCCATAAGCTTTGTCCGTGAGATAATAGAACAATCAGGTTGGTTTTGGAACAATATTTTTGCACGTTGCAAACAGCAGCACTAACCCAATATACCCCATAAAAACAAATCATGCATGCACCTGACTGAGCACACAAAAACAGACGTCAGTGGAAATTATAATAAACACTAATAGCTGATAATGAAAATGTTGTAGATAATAGAAATATAATGAGAAGCTTAAATACGACAGTTGAGTTTTCCTGGTACATACCTTTTGAGGTTTCTCGACTGGTCTAGTAAAATTGGCCTTCGAGGTTGCAGGAGTTGATGCAGTGGCAGTGTTGTTACTTGAAGCAGTTGTTAAAGAACTTGGTGAATAGGTAAGAGCCAATAATGAGGGTGATGTTACAGCTGGAAAATATAATCTATTCCAAAGCAAATTCACCAAATTCGATACACGTTTCCAAGTGGTTGAGGCAGGTTTTTGCAGGCTTATGTACATGGAGATAATCCACAATGATAAATAATCCTTTTTGAAATGTATTTATAAGTTTGTATTGCTAGTAAACACTTTTTTTATTTTATTCAAATCATACAAGCTTTTGCTTACATTTGATTTTTTTCTTTTCTCACTGGCACAAACACAATTTTTTAACACTTCTTTTTAATTTGATTTTACGTTATGTTGTTTTTATGTTTTGCTTGCAAAACGTCAAATCGGCAAAACCAGAATACACAACAACAAAATTAATGAGTACGATAAAATAAAAAGCTGAATATGTCAAAATTCACATTTCACATTGGCTAGACAGAGTCAACTATATTAAACACTTGCTGTAGGAAAACAAAAAACAACACAAGCCGCAAGTGAAATTAAGCAAAGAAATTAAAGAAAATTCGCTGCTATTCATTAGTTATACAAATTTCAATCGATATGTTTTATTACAGAGGAGATGACTTTGTTGACACACAAAATTCTTTGAAAATTTATTTAATTCAACACCAATTTTCTTAATTTCAGCACACAGCGTTTGTTGCAACCTTTTTCGTTTTGCGCGGTTTTGCCAAGTATTTTTTCTGATTTGTATACAAAATTCTTGTTGTTTTAATTCAAAAAAAATAATAGCGAGTAAAGAAACAAACTGCAACTAACTTCATTGTGTTAAAAGTGATGCCCTAAAAGTTGTCAAGGGGGAGACAGTACTACTTTTACTTTATTCGAAAGGTACTTTTGGTATTCTTTTCACCAATGAATATAAAAACTTGAAATAAAGCTTATCTGGACCTGATCGAGTAGGAATCCACAAGTGGGAGTTTATGGTACTTATTCTTTATTTTAATGGTTTTTGTATAATAAACGACCTATAAAATTAAATAGGAATCTAGAAGTGGGGACTTTATGGTGTCTTTTCTTTAATGGTAGTTTTTAAAGTTTCTATAATATTGGTGGAGACTTTAAGGTACTCTTTCTTTATTATTATGGTACTTTCTGTATTTTTTTACAAATTAACATAAGAACTTGAATTAATCGACAAGTTGGTGCTTTATGATACTTTTTATTTTTTCTAATAGTACTTTTATAATACATTTATAGTAATGGAACAATTAAGCAATTGAGGTTAAACAAATATAGTCCTGAATAAATAAGAAACCTTTTTCCTCCTTCTAATGGTAATTTTTTTAACGATGAACCTAGAAACATAATATTAATCAATAATATTATTGAGTGAGAATTCCAAAAGAGAGGCACAATATAACTTTTTCTTTATTCTAACAGTAGTATATTAATTTTCTTTAATAATGAACATAGAAACATTAAATCAGATTCACTTTAAAAGTGATGCCCTAAAAGTAATGTTATAAATAGGGGGTTTCTGATGGCATTGCCATAACGATATAACGGCACATATTTATGTATGTATTTAGTAATTTGTTCTGTTCGACCGAAGGAACTTATTAAGATCAAAGGAATTTGGCAAAACTGAAGCTTAATTCTTATCAAATTATTTACAAAGATCGGATAGCAAACCAGCTATTGAGAGACAAATTATTAAAGCGTTGCCTCTTTTCGTGGAGGTAAAAACAATTCTGCCCGGAAGAAGAGCTGCTATTCAGGAAACAATAAACGTACCTTTCTGATGTACTGCCATACATACATTTTAAAAGGGTTTTTTATAAACAACATTTAATAAACATATAAAATTAATCCATCTATGTTCACAATTCAATCATTAATAAGTTTAAACTAATCTGCTGATAACTTAAAGCATTTCATTCAATTTGTAATGTAAAGAAATATACATTTGTTTGTTGTTTTTTATTTGTTAACTGAATCATCTCAAATGTAATCTGAACGGCTTTGATTAACTTTTAACTTAATCAACATTTTGCATAAACGCGTTTAAAATCTCAAGTCTGAACATAGCAATACTTAACCATAAATTTCTGTCATGATAAACCTCAAAATAGTAGTCAATATAAAAAATTATAGAGATAAAACAAGTAAGAAAGTATGGTCGGTCAAGACCGAGCAATATATAAAAATGTATTAATTGACATTCAGAATAATGCTTAAATAAATATGAATTATTGCTTCAAAAATATATATTTGTTTTAATTTATCAAAATTCACAAATTAAAACTAGGTACTGAGTGCATCAGTTTTTATTTACAGTATCCCCATCTCTTCTCATTTAAAAATAACGGTAAAAAATAAAATCACACCGCTGCGTCATTGCCATACTAAATCTATAAAAGAATGCTGCCAAGTTTCTCTTATATACACAAACCCAATGTTGCCAGTTGTTTCTATTTCTTTCTTAGCACAAATTTAACAGTTTTATTTTTGTCAGCCAAACAGTCTACAGTTTGTTTTTATTATTGCGTCTACGTTTCAATGCATTTTACTTTAATTGTTTTGAATTTAGTAAATTCAAAATAAAGTTTTTAACATAAAAGTTTTAGTTGTAAAGAGTTTTATAAAAAACCATATACTTGTTTATAATGAATTTCTAAAAACAACAAACAAATTTCGTTTCTGCTTGTGTAATTGTTAGTTTTTGTTCTTTTTTTTAAGGTAATATAAATAGTATTTAATGCAATTTCGTGTTTTTCTTTAGCGTGTGTGTGTTGTTTTGTTGGTGTAATATTAATAAATATAACAACAAATGTTTTTTGGCAATAAACAATAAGTAATGACGTCACATTGCATGTCTGCTTATTAATAATATTATCTAATTATAATAAGCCAACAACAGAAAGAGGAAGAAGAAATGCAAGAACAAACAAATTAAATCAAATTTATGTTTGATTTAAATGGCAAAGTGTTTTTGTTATAAATTTAGAATAAAACTACGTAATCAAATTAAAATTATGAATGTAGATATGTGTATAGAAAATATTAATTGAGTGCATAAATAGACATAATAAATTAGAAAATAAATGAACTATGTATTGTATGATTGATGGAAGTCCTTGAGGTATGAAATATGATTTTGAAAACAATTGGAACTTAGCTTCAAATATATTTTTGTATCGGTTATGGATATTTGTATATGATTTATATTTGTAAAAAAATTGTCTACTATATTGTTAAACCGGAGAAAGTTAATTATAGTCAAAAAATTTCTGAAACCTGAATCATTTTGAAATTATTGGCATCTTAAAAAAAAAACAATTCTGCAAGTTTTCGGTAAAATTTCTTGTACATTTATATTTAATTTGTTTGTGGATTTGAACACCGATTCGGTTTTTTGTAGCTTGCTTATCACGATTTATGCGATATCTTGAAATTGGTTGTAATTCAGTACAGTTTGGATCGTTGAACTATTTTTAAATTATTTATTTTCCATTCTACTGTGCTATTTCAATACTTTTATTGCATAATTCCGAATATAACTAGCAAAGTTCTCATACATTGTACTGACTTAAAAAAAAAAAAATATATTTTTCAAGTCAATATGTAGTGTAAAAATGTGAGTTTATTGAGTTCTATACAATTGACCCCATTTGCCGCAGCAAATACAGCTTACGTGACAAGGATATTTAGGGTTGGCTTCAGTCTTTAAAAGCTTATCATGCTCTTTGGCTTTGAATTTATTAGGTCATTATCATTATTAGTACTAACAATTTAATAAATTACACGTGCTTCATCCGAAAACCATGTTGATGGTACATGTACTTGTTAAGCTATTCTCAAATATAAAAGAGATTAATGTGCATTTCTTCTAATTAAAAATAAACTGAATTCTTGCTCTCCTAAAAAGTCGGACTTCGGACTTCTCATTTGCGCAACGACAATACGTATTTTTATGAATACTCATGCTGCTTTAAAATCCTCCCTGAAGTGTTTCGCAGAATATCCATCGCTTTTAAATCCAGCCAGGCAGCCGGCTAGTCCAACCGAGAAATATTGTACAATATACATTTATTTAAAGACCATTGGTCATAGCTAAGACCTTCATCTTTTGAGGCCAAAGTGAAGCGTATCGCAGAGAACGCTGTGGCCGAGCGTTGTCATGAAGAAATTCAAACAAAATCGTCTTTCAAGGTATTCCAATTTACCTGCTTTTGGATGAATCCTACTGCTCGCAAACATTGCTGTTGAGTAGCTTCCAATGATTTTGCAAGCTCTTGTTGAGTTTGACAACAATCTTCATGGAGTAATGCCTCCAATTCTTGGTCTTCATACTTTTTTGGCTAGCCTAAGCGATCTTTGTCTTCCGTATCAAAATTACCAATTCTAAACCGCACAATCCATCTCTCTATAAGCATCGCTGTGAACATTAAAGAAGTAAAGTAAAACTTCCGGCACAAAATTAGACATTTTCGAAGCAAAGAAAACTTTGTTGTTTACACAATAAGTGAGAATAAATAACAGATAAATACCCTTTAAAATTACATATGTATAAGTTATTAAAAACAAAAAACCGCGTTCAAAAGATACGTCATCTATTGTAAATTCCGCATTTTTAAGTCATACACCCAATATAATTTGTCGAAATAAAAATAAGTTGGCAAACATTTGAAATTTAAGTAGTAGATTTGAATAAATTTTATTATGAGAAACGAACAATTTTATTTTCATAATTTACAATTGCTTATAGAATAATGGTAATTGCAGTTAATTCGGTGATGTATGTAGCCAATTTTTTTTGGCCAAATTTTCCCCGAATACTGATGTAAACCCGATGTAGAAATATAATATTTAAACTATCTAAATTAGTGTTTTATTTAGGAACATCAACCACATGTTCAACTTCATATACATATGTAAATTGGGCCACCCTAATAATTTGTATTTGCTTACTTCAATAGTTTATTTATACCACTTTAAAAATTCAACACTTATTTCACCTCTTTTCAAAACCAGAATGGCAAACCCTAACTTCTTAATATCCACCCATACCGACCGCATCCTGATGACCTAATTTTCTGTTGAAAAACAATAAAACCTAAACATGTACACCCTGTATAATTTTGTTTCATACATTGCTTTTTATTTCATAAACAACCGTAAAAAAATAAACCAAATAAGAAAAAAAAGTAACGTTTACTTATCACATGTAATCGACACATGCGCCCTAAAGCCAAACATACCATGTGCACACTTTGTCCAAGTGAGAGTCAGCATTTTTACCGCAAATTTTTATGTTTATACAAATAATGATACACAGCACCAAACAGTCCTCCTCCACTGAAATGAGAAACTTATGGTGCTTTTAGCCAAACGTTGATTTGGGGAAAAACTCAGTCGGATTTTAATACTCAACGTAGATGTTACACACCAACGGAAAATCTAAAAACAAAAACGGTATTTGGCAACTTGGCATGAATTTGAACAGTGTTAATGAATAATATGTAGGCAATAGAAAAAAATCCAAGAAGGAAATAAAATCAGGCTGGAAAAAAGTGCAAAAAATTCAATAAAATCCTTAAAACGAGCGAAAAATACAAAATAAATCAACTAAAATTTTATGGTTTAAAGTGTAAAAAATAAATACAAAATTTATGAGTTTGTTTTAAAATAAAAAATAAAATTAAATACACATAATACTCAAATATATTATTTAAGCAAAAAATATTGATTTAAAAGTTAAGAAAAAAAGTTAAGTTTTTGGTATAAATAATCATTAAACCAAATTAAATTCTAAACGCAAAAAAAATATTAACAAAATTATATGTAAGTATTTAGAATTTTCTTACTTTTTGTAATAACTTTTTTTTTGGTAAAATTTTGCTTACGTTATCCTTTTTTATTATTACTTATACTATTAAGTAAGTAAAAAATCGCGTGATTCATCTTGATTCATATACGAAAATATAACAACCAAACAGCAGCTTTCAACGTTCATATACGGAAAAAAAATCCATTAAATTGTTCTTTTTATACCCTTCAGCAAGGCGGTACATAAAACAGCCTAGCTTAATGAAACGTTTGTAACATTGTCGTAGATAGTACTACAAATGAGGAGAAAAAAACATTAAGGATTACCTACTAAACCCTTTTAAATAAACAAGTCACTCTCTAATGTAACCTTCAAAACTGTTATACTACATAAATAGTTATGTTTACCTCTAATATTTGTTTATATTTTATAATTCACAGCATATTTTAGGGGGCACTAAAAAAACTCAAATGTTATTTGTTAAGGGTATTTTAAAATTCGTCTAAGCCGTGTGTCGTTGCAAAGATTTTCTCATTTCTGTTACGTATTTTGCCCCTTATTTATATACATCCATTCTTTCATTCTACAGCATTCGTTGTTATTTTCTGTGTTATCTTTTTTTTTTTTTTTGCATACATACACATACGACATTGCCCTCAATACATTTTATACACAAACACAGATTTGTCGTCGTCGTTGTTTTATTTGTTGTAGTACATACATGTTAGCGCCAACGTACAACAAAATGTGGCACGAAATATACTTAATAGCAGGGTTTCGATATTCAGCTCTAGCAACTATTTCTTACATTTGACTATGCAATAAATATGAAATTATCTCATTTCATCACAATCAGCTAATATAAATATTCATACTGTTCGTTCGTATTACTATTAAAATTGCAATGCTAGTCTGCAATTTTTAGTAGCAAACACAATCCATTGCATATCCACCAAAATATATGTTCGTGCTTTAATACCACACACAGTTTTTCTGTCGTGCTAATATTGCACTCCATTCGTTTTATTTTGTTGTGCTGGCAAACTTTTCTAGCAAAAATACACACTTCTGTAGTTGTGCTATAGCACAATTGACATTTCTGCAATTGATGCTATCAGTTGCTGTTCTTGATAAGTGCATAACAACATATCAGTAAACACACCCAATGTACAGTTGGGCAGAATCAAAATTTTTTTGAAATATATCTGGCATTTCTAAACGGCTGATCTGATCAGGATAAAATTTGACGCGGGCATAGCCAAGGAGTATTCGAGTTTAAATTATTGAAATGGGACCTACAAATGCCTCAGGGGCGGCGCTATGGGGGCTCAGAATAGGGTACCTTCGTCATGCAAAATTTTTAAACACGTGCCATTTTTTTGTTTCCCATTCGATTTCAAAGAATTTTATATGTTTAGAAAGCGCTCGCCTATGTCTTGAAAAAATATGCTTGTGTGTGCTATTTATCTCTTATACTTTTCGAGTTATAGGCATTTCAAAATTGAAATTTTAAAATTTTGCCATACCTTGGTCCGCTTTTTTAAAAATATAGGTCGTACTTTTGTACCGAACGGGCTCGATTTTTTTTTGTTAGTTAGACAACTAAATTATCAGTAATATACAAAATATTTCAGAGTAATATCGATTATAGATCCAAAAATAAACGATTTTCAATTTAAGAATTCAAAAAATAGTAGATTTTTGCTGTTTTTTGGATGAAAAGGTGACTTAAATTTTTTTATTAAAAAAAAACTTTCTTTAAGAACATATAACAATTTTATGTTTTTCTGTAAGGTAGCTTTACAGAGAACATTTTGATATAAAAAACATGTCCTATTTTTTGAACATGTTGCCCTTTCGTCCTTCGGAATTTGACCTATTTTTTGATAAAAATTTCAACTTTGGGCCACATGTTCTAAAATCCCAAAGTTGGGATCAAAAAACGGAAAGCAGCTTTAGAAACCTTGATTTGTTCCCTATTTATCCCCAAAGTATTTTCCCAGCCCCGAAGGAAATGTAGACCATATGGTTAAAATTGTAAAAAATACCATTTTCGGGATTTTCGCTTAAATTTTTAGGAATTGTGGGATTCCTTTTAACCTTTTGAAAAGTTTTTTTACACTTTGTAATTTGGAATGACAAATTTAAAAAACGTTGAAAATTTCATTGAGTTTTGCTAATAAATAAAGATTTTATTACAGATTACATATTTATTGAGTTTCTAAAACTAAAATTTTTATCAAAATTTTAATAGGATTGCAAATACATATTAGGAACAATTTGATCCACATTTATTCCGAACATTTTTTTTTCTTGTTTAGATATTTTAATTTTTGGTCTTACAAAAAAAATGCAAGTCAATATCTCAGTTAGATTCAAAAATATTTACACTAATGAATAATCGTTATTTCGTATTACATACTTGACAATAAAATAACTAGCAGCATCCAAATAGCCAAAAAACAAGAAATATCAATGCAACCATAGCAAAGCAACCAAAGAAATGTAAATTGCTGCCAGAGAAAATTGATAGCACAACAAAACAAAAACGAATGCTGACGCGCAATATTAGTTCGGCAAAAAAGTGTGTATGCTGCTATAGCACGAACATATATTTTGGTTGTTGTGCTACAATAACGAGTTGACAACTGGTTGTATCTGCTACTAGAAATTGCAAACTAACTTTGCAATTTGTATAGTAATATATGAATAGTAACAGCAATTTATATTAGCAGAGTTATACAAAATTATAATAGTAACTATATTTTTAGTATGCAGATTGATAAAAATGTATATTTACTGCAATTGACGGCTAATATAGTAGCAATTGTAAACCCTGCTTAATAGTAACATTTTATATTTGGTTTTCGTTTCTGCTATACAGCAGCAAGAGCAAGCACGTGCTACTTTACAACACATTTGTTACATAAACACAGTCGATTTTTGAAGAAGACGAACATGAAACACAAACTCTCGTACAAATAGTTTAGCTTCGTTCACCACTTACTCACTCTTACAACTCAAGAGAAGAGATTGTCCTGTAAGTACCGAAATGTATGTATGTGAACAAAACACGCGTGTAATGGCAAACAAAAAAAAAACGTTTAGCGAAAGTCTGCACAGTGGGTTAGATCAGGAAAAAGTAGTAATAAATCTGAATCTTCTAAACTATTGCTGCTATTGCAAAATTATGTATGAATTATGTAGAGGAGGACATACAGCTGCGGTCAAAATAATAGCACCACGACATTCATATTGTTATATTAAAATATTACGTAAAAACTGTTAAATTAATTTTTGTTGTTTTTGTATTAATTTATGCTTAATTCAATAAACTTTCAAACATTAAAAATAATTTTGAAAATTAGAAGCAAATTTTAAAGAAAAACAACATAATATATAACTACCTACGAAATTCATCAGTCAAAAAAATAGCACCAAGATAGAAATCGATTAAAATAAACACAAATTAACCAGGACAAAATTTAATTTAGTAACAAGTATTATGGTTTGTAACGTTCTTAACACGTTATTATTAAAAGTAAAATATTGCTGCCTTTTGTTTTCGTATTTTTTTGGCAAAAAAGAGACCGACCACCCATAAAGATTCTAAAATTTTGTATCCAATTAATTCTTAAATATTTTTGGTTTCCTTTTACCCTTTTTGTGACTCTTGGCCATCTAGTTTTAATAAAACTATGTTTGGGGATATCGCATCCTGTGCCACGACATTGACTTTTAGCTTGAAACCCAAATTTATATCAATTTATCATTCCATAGATCATTCCTAGGGTCATAATTTCTTTGATTTATATCTGAGTATGATTTTATCAAGCATTTGATCATATAATATTGAATTATTTATTCCATATATTCTTCGAATGTTATAGTAGAAAAACCAGGATTAAATTATAATTTTAAAATCTGTGTGTTTTTAAGAAAATATGAATATATTATCTTAAACTTTAATTGAAATTGGATTCGGAGGACATTCTATAGAAGTCTGATATCAAACAATATAATTTGTTTAATTATTTGACCAAGAAGTTTTTTGGTACTTGAATGTTGAAAAATGGTAATGTGACTTTGGAAATTTTACCTTTAATAGAGGATGTTATATTGTTATTGATAAAACTTTTCTAGGATTTAAATAATTTAAATTTTGTTCTTGTAATGGTCAGCGAATAACTGCAACACTAGTAGCCACTTTTGACCACCGTGCAGAACATAAATGACTGATTTTCGAAACGGTGGGCCAAGAGTGTTATGATTAAAAGCGATAAGCGGTTTCGCAACCTGAAATTTATATCTTGATTTCAACGCAATGTTTTTTAAAACCATTTCTAAATATCTATAAATAGTTTTTTTTCTGAATTAAGTTAATTGTATGTTCAGAAATCATAATTTTTGAAACTAGAGCTCCCATACACCACTTTTTTTGTTACTAAAAAAATTTGAAAAGTAAAATTAATTTTTTTGTTTTAAATTTGATTCATTTCGATATAAATTAATTCAAATTATAATATTATGGCGATTTTTTAAATCGAAAACATAAATATTCTATATTTTTTCGACAATTTCTTACGATGGTGCTGTTATTTTGACTGCACAAAATCTGGGAATTTTTCAAAAATACCATATAATTGATTGAAAGGTTAATTTTTCTTAAAGAAAACTTTACTCATAGAAGAAATAGCGATTAATTAACGATATACTATAAATATTTAATTAAAATTACTATGAAAATAAAAATATTTTCCATGTTGATGGCTTTAAGGTTCTGTGGTGCTATTATTTTGACCGGCACTGTAGGCTTTACCCTTAAATGCATGATTTTTACTTTTATTTTTCTATAAAGTATCAAATAATATTTGATTTGATTTTTTATTTATTATATTTCCTTTAGCTTTAGTTTGATTTAGAATTTCTATAGCTGAAACTTTTCGTAGTCCATTTGATTTTTCTGAATTAGTATTAAGCTTATATTCGTCTAAAATGAAGTGGAACTGGAATGTAGACAAATGGCAACAATATGCATTAAAGGGTTAAGAAATTGAAATTTGTAACCAACCCGTTGGGATATAAGGTGAGATGATACAGGGTGTAAAAGTCGACCACTTCTGCTTAGGAAAACTTTGTACAGTTTGTAACTTTTAAAAGTATGGATTAATTTCAATGAATGAAAAATTGTTATAAAGCATAGTCAAGAAATCCTGTTTATTTCACTAAGTTAGCTCTTACCGTTTTCGTTTTTTTTTTGCATATATTCCCCTCTGTTTTTATTAAATTCCAAAATAACACGCAAAAAGATTTTTGACCTAGTCGTAAAAAATAATCAAATTCAAAATTTTTAAATGAGTTTGAAAAATGTCTAAATTTAGATAAACATAATATTTATACATAAAAGCATAGAGAATAGACATAGAGCGGAAACTTTCCTGTCAAAGACCTAACTCAGTTGTCAAAAACCTAAGAGGTGAGAATGTATTAGTAGAAAAAACTATGTGAGAACAAAAACAACACTCGTATGTGTGATTATTTTGAGTAATTTTTTTGTTTGAGTTTTTTTCTAGTTTCTGCTCTATGTTTCTCTATGCATAAAATATTGTTTTCAAAAATTTTTAATATTTTTACATATTTGATAAGAACTGACTGCAAAAATGTCTCATAAGATATTTTTAAAACGATTATGATATGCTCCATATTTCAATTGTCGAAAATTATTGAACTAAACAAATTTCACATCAGTTTTTCATTTTTTAAATTATAATAAACAAATTTATTTGAATTAATCTTTAATTTAAAAACGTCGACGTTGTTGTCAAATAGTAAAAATTTTCAATAGCATTTTATTCAACTGTATAACAATTAGACTAAAATTAAATTTTTAAAAATTAATAATCTATTCAAATTTATTAACAAAGTATACCAAGTAGTCCAACTCTCATTTTTTTCAAATTACTCTCTCAGATATACGGGTACCGTGTGAGCTCAGAGAAATGTAAACAAATGAAATGTCTTGAAATTTTAACTTTTAATTTTTGATAAAATAACGTTCTATTACACATTATTACTTTAACACATATAATTTTATATTTTTTTTAAACACTTTTAGCACACATTCATTGATAAAAAGTTTCTATTTTGCACAAATCAAGAAAAAAATATTTTTGGAAATTCTGACATGTAATTTTTTGTTATTGTAGAATTTAAACACAATTTTTGGTATTAAAAATTCATACAAATTCAAATTTAGAACATATTTATAAAACTCTGTTGCCTGTAGAAAATTTAAAAGTTACCAACACATGTGTAATTTTGTTACTCACACATGTTTAGAGTTAGGTACTTTTTTACTAACACATGTATAGAGTTAGGTACTGTTGTCAAAGAGTTGGACTACTTGATATACTTTGTTTATTAACATGTCTTACCCCCAGTAACACGAAGTCTGGTTATGTTTTAACTAATAGTTAAACTGACAGTTTTCATACAAAACAATTTTAACCGACTGTATAACTATTAGTTAAGGCATAACCAGACTTCGTGTTAATGGGGGTTAAACGGATTTTTTTTTTTAAACAAGTAAGAAAGTATGGTCGGTCAAACCCAACCATATAATACCCTACACTAAGTAAAAGAGCAAAAACATTTTTCTTTTAAAATTTCAATAATTTATATTTTTGAGTGATTTTCGGAAGTGGGACTTATATGGGGGCTATGACCAATTATGGACCGATCACCATGAAATTAGGTCGTGTGATTTATGTCTATATGAAAGTTTACTATATTGAATTTTGTGAGTATATCAACATTTTTAAGCGATTTATGCACGTTAAAGTGATTTTCGGAAGCGGGTCTATATGGGAGCTATGACTAATTATGGACCGATCGTAACAAAATTTGGTGACATGAATTTTGTATATATAAAACTTATTTGGAGCGCAATTAGTGGAGATACATTTATAAATTAAACATTTATGACCGATAAAGTCCAATTTCGGAAGAACATTTGTATGTGGGCTAGGTGAAATAATGGACCGATTTCAGCCAGTTTCAATAGGCTTGGTCATTGGGCCGAAAAAATAATATGTACCAAATTTGATCGAAATATCTTCAAAATTGCGACCTGTACTCTGCGCTCAAGGTTTACATGGACAGTCAGTCAGCCAGCCAGCCAATTTTTTGATTTTGCAAAAAAACAAAAATTGTATGTTTTGAGTTACAAAACATTTATTTTGATAGATATCCAACTCGCATCCCACTAAGCGACCAAATAGGTCCTCAAGGAAAATATCAAAGCTTTATTTTTTTTTAAAGAAAAGGGTCCATTTTGAAAAACGTCAAAAAAGTTTTTGATTTCGGAAAAAAAAATGTATAAATTTTTTTATTTTTTTTTTAAATTTCTTTTTTCGTTAGAAATGGGGGCCAAAATGTAAAATTTTTACCCCCTATAACTCAGAGAGTTCTGCACCAGTAGAACTAACTTTGGTGCAAATTTCACTTGACATGAAATCCCCCAATCCAAGATCGGTCTAGAACTCTCTGAGTTAGAGAGGGTCAAAATTTGACATTTTGGTCAAACATGTGTTTTTTCTCATCCATGTAACTTATTACCTATTGTTCTTAGCAAAATGTGTAGTTTAGATATCTATTTCCGTTTAAGGTATCGTAATGATTTTTGAAACTCAAACTGATTGTTATGTGTTAGTAAAAATATTCAAAACAAATAAAATTTAGTTTAATTTTATGCAATTGAATAAAATACTTTAAAAATTTTACTAGTTTTGAAAAATCTGCTCCCCTGTCGAAGTTTTTTAGCGGACTTTTAATATTTAAAACTCATATTAATTCTAATAAATACATAATATGTAAAAAAAAAAAAAACTTGATGTGAAATTTTTTGATGTTAATGATAAACCTAGAATTTAAAAAATAACTTTTTTCGACCATCGCCTGAAGTAGGGTGTTTGTCAATATCGATTTAGATTAGCTTATTAGTCATTTCTGAAGCCAGTTCTTGCCTTGGGTTGTAACTAAGTGGTTACAATCCAATAAGGTACGTGTTTTTATGTGGTCTGCCCAATTTCCAGACATCAATACTGACTCAAAATTATATCACGAAGGAAGCCTTTATCAGATGCGGTTATAAGGGAATAGCAAAATATTTTAAAAATTAAACCTAAGTTTCAGTTTGTTTTCTATTTTCTCAATAAAATTATGTTAAAATTATAAATTAAGTATAAACTTTATTACGGCAACTGAAGCTATAAACAAATAGTTTTTAAAGTTTCATATAAAAATTTAAATATGTATTGCGGTATTCACACGGTCTGCTATTAGTCATATTGTCATAATGTCCTATTACATTTTAATAGTCGTTGTTGAGTTTTAAACAAAAAAAGAATTATTTTATGATAAAAGAATAAACATAGTTCAAAAAGTCTTATTAGTTTAGAACTTTTTTGTTGGAAACACAACAAAAATTTTATTAAACGTCATAATATATTAGGACATTATTACAATATGACTAAATAGTAGACCGTGTGAATACCCCAATTGATTTGTTGTGAGTATTTTTAGACATAACCTTCATATAATAATAATTTTACGATGCCAACTTTTGTGTCTAATTCAAAACAATAAAAAGTTAAAACTTCAGCTCAATCTATAATTAAATGTTTGTTATATCGATGATCAATATGCTATAAGTTCGCCAAAAAAAAATCTAATAAATATTACCATAGAAACTAGCTAAATAAATGCTTCATATTTAGAAAAAAAAATAACTAACAAATGTTCACCTGCACGTATAAGTACTTCATTCGTATGAATACTGTAATGGAGCCAATCATTAACCAACACTGTCATAACAATACACTCTATAAATTCTTTAAGTGTATGTGCATGTGTATGAGTGGTTACCATATTTTGTTTGCTTCCGTTATTTTCTTAAAAATCTTGGCAAACAAAGCATTACAGCCACATAAAGCAAGAAAGTAAGAGAGATAGAGAGAGAAAAAGAGAAACCAGGAAGGTTTACCAAAAGAGTATTGAGGTTTTCGTTTAATACTTAGTGTAAATGAATGGATGGCAGCAGAGCTTTTATAACATTATATTTGTTTGGTTTTGGATTGCAAAAAAAAAAATATATATACATAGATACGAGTAATAAAAGTAAGAAAAATCTTGGCATAAATGTGCATTTAAACTTAATTTAGATGAACTTGCAAAATGGATGTATGAAAGAATAAGAAGAATGAAATAATGAACGTCTATAACAAGGACACATTTAATTATATCCGTATTAAAAATTGCCAATTATTATTTTGTTTTTAAATTTATTATGCATATGAATGTAAGAGTAAGACTAGCTGAAATTTAAATGAAACTAGATGGAATTTAATTGTTATGTGCATTAAAAAGGTTAAATGTAAAAAAGTGGTATTTTAAAATGTAAATAGCACTAATCATAACATGCGGTATTCTTGATATTCACATCGCGAGGAAATAAAACATTTACTAATTTTTAGAATATGTGTGAAAAAAATATATTATTTAAGTATTAAAAACACACGTTCAAACTAAAGTTACATAAATGTGAAATTATTTAACACTGTAACAAGTACCAGGAACAGCCATTAGTGTTCTTCATGTCAGAGCAGAATAATTTATTTACGTTGCAATGACATACAATTACAATAACAAAATTTGCAATGTTGCAATACCATTCGCATTTAATACTGAATTCCGCTAATGTTTTTGAGTTCACAGCATATCAGACCATGAAATAATAAAGTAGCGTTTTAATTCAGATAATTCCTAATTGCAAAATATGTTACTTACAAATTTGCATATACTGATCTCGAATCTGACCAAATGTTTTAAATTGACTAATGCGTTTTCGAGATATTGCTCATTCAATTTGTTATATGTATATGGGGATTTCATGTCAATTGAACCAACTTTTGAAATCGATGTCTTCCGATCGGCATGAAATTTGCTCCAAGGTTAGTTCTATTAGATACAGTTAGAGGGGTTCAAAATTTAACATTTTGGCCAAGCATGTGTTTTTTCTCATCTATGTAACTTATTACCTATTGTTCTTAGCAAAATGTGTCCAAAATAGTTAGGTTAGGTTTCCAGGCAGCCACGAAATTAAGAAAAAGAAGAGCAGCTCACATGGGTCCAAGCAATGGTCCCTTTGTGTTAGTTTAGATAGCTATTTCTTCAATCTTTCGGAAAAAAATTTAAAAAAAAACAAAAACTTTTTTGATTTTTCAAAATGGGCGCTTTTGTTTCTCAAAAGAAAGCTTAGATATTTTCCTTGAAGACCTATTTGGTCGCTTAGTGGGAGGCGAGTTGCATATCTATCAAAATAAATGTTTTGTAACTCAAATTTTTTTTACTTTTTTTGCAAAATCAAAAACTTTGTTGACTTTTTTTCAAAATGGACCATTTTTTAATTTTGTTTTTTGCTCAAAAGAAAGCTTAGATATTTTCCTTCAAGACCCTTTTGGTCGCTTAGTGGGATGTGAGTGGGATATCTATCAAAATAAATATTTTGTAACTCAAGACATACAATTTTGGCTATTTTTTGCAAAATCGAACTTTTTTCCAAAATGGGGCCTTTTTTAATTTTTTTTTTGCTCAAAAGAAAGCTTAGTTGTTTTCCTTTAACACCTATTTGGTCGCTTAGTGGGATGCGAGTGTGATATATATCAAAATAAATGTTTTGTAATTCAACACATACAATTTTTGACTATTTTGTGGGTTGTGGGCTTGATAGCATAGACAGCTGACTTAGATAAATCCATAATATCATCCAATGTATACAGAAATAACTCTGCAATCATGTGAATATATTGAGCACCAGTAACAATCAGCATAATTTTCGAATAAATATGGTCCAATAATTATTACCAAACAGTGACACATTGTGGTTGCATTTGCATTTCGACAATCACATGTTCTCTGAATTACACGGAAAAAATTATTTCTTAAACCGTTTCAATTCAAATATATATTACATATTGAACTGGTTTCAATTATCTTATAATTGAATCAAGTATTCATGTGCTTAAAAACAAAATTTTCTGATATTTGCTATTGAATTTTGAGTTTTGAATTTGATAATTTTGTCAATTGAATACACAATTTTCGTTATTGGTTGAAATTTAAATACAAAAATTATTAAATACATAGATAATTTTTGTATTTAAAGTTCAACCAATAACGAAAATTGTATATTCAATTGTTAAAATTATCAAATTCAAAACTCAAAATTCAATAGCAAATATCAGAAAATTTTGTTTTTAAGCACATGAATACTTGATTCAATTATAAGATAATTGAAACCAGTTCAATATGTAATATATATTTGAATTGAAACGGTTTAAGAAATAATTTTTTCCGTGTAATTCAGAGAACATGTGATTGTCGAAATACAAATGCAACCACAATGTGTCACTGTTTCAAAACTCAAAATTCAATAGAAAATATCAGAAAATTTAGTTTTTGAGCAAATGAATACTTGATTCAATTATGAAATAATTGAAACCAGTTCAATATGTGATAGATGTTTGAATTGAAATATAATTTTTTCTGTGTAAGAAAGCCCGCAAGCTGAAAATGTGCTGCGTTGCTTAGGAACAATGAAATCGCGTTTTTCTCTCGTATAATAAACTATGAGTTTTAATAAACTATGAGCTGTCAAACTGTGTTTATACCCTACAACACCATTGTGAGGATTAGTGCTGATATTTGTAACGAGCAAAAATATTGTCCCAACATCCAACTTAAAGTATACCAATCTGCTCATGATCACTTTCTGAGTCGATTAAGCGATGTCCGCTGGTAGCAATTTCAAAGATAATTCAACAAAATTTGTTATAATTTTTTCTATTGACAAAGCCTATTGAATTTGGTTAGAATCGGTCTATGATTTCTCCTAGCCCCCATACGATTGGTCTATCTGAAAACTCTCATAAATATCTTAGTTACATAGATATCCGAACCAAATTCAGCACAAATAAGTTTTATATAAGCTGAACTCGCACCACCAAATTTTGTGACGATCGCTTCAAAATCACTTTAATTAGCAAAAATCTCTTAAAAATGTTGGTATTCAAATAAATAATAATATTTTTTTAATTTTCACATGTTTTATTATATTTTAATCCAAGGAGAGATTTACTGAAAATACTCAAATTTTTATTAGATCAATTTCAATAGGAATACCATTTCTGAATCCCTTTTATATTGATATCTGTAGTTGATACGAAAATATATGAAGTGAAGTTTAAAAGATAATGATTCGAATGATAATTTTTTCTATTTACTACATACATATATAATTTAAAATATTTGAATGTTTGAATGAAAATTTCCTAAATTTGATATGAAATATGTATGTTTATTATTTCTTTTCCATGTGTCAAAATAAATGGAAGCAAGTTTTAAAATTACTGTTTTTTTTTGAGTTTATGCAAATAATGACCTTTAAACTTTGGCAAATACATTAAATTAATTTAATATTGATATTAATAAGAAATTCAGACAACATTTTATTTTACTACAAATCTGTTTCCAAAAATTAATTTAAAAAATCAGCAGCTGCAAAATTTATAGTTTACCTTATTAATTTTTTATTCTTGTATATATTACTTAATAAATTATATACAATTTTACCAATTACCAATAATATTTTCAATTTAAACTCTGACATTTTATCGCCAACCAACCATCTTTAATTACCCTCTTAATCCTATAAATATGCTTTGGTAAATTTTTGCACATTTCCCGCCATAAAGTCAACTATAAATACTGATATAACTAAAAGCCTTAAGCTATACTACCTACACACACACACATACAGCTAGAGAGAGAGGAGAGAATCTAATTTAAATTAATATTTACACAACACTGTGGAAAATGTTTAAAATTTGTGTGTGAAAAGTGGAGTAGGTATTTTATAATGAGCGTATTTTTATTTAAATATGTAGTTATACCCTTTCATAAATAAATATTTAACATTTAATCGTTTGTTTATTAAATATAACTTAAGTAGAAATAGAAACCCTTTTTGGTCTTTTGGTTAGTGCCATTACAATTTGCTAGAAATTAAATTTCCTAATAATCTATTGAGTTTATTACCAGCCTACTTTAAGTGTTTCAATATTCAAAATACACACTTTTCAATTGCCAACCTTTTTGTTGTTGGTTTTGTTGAACGTGGCTGTTGTAATTTTTATATTATTTGAAATGTTAGCGTTTTTGTTGATTTTCCTTTTTAAATTGTTCATCCTTTTTCTGGTTGCTTATAGTTTGAGTTCCTTTTTTTGTTGGTATCAACTGATTTTAATCGTTATTCGTAGCAAATATTTTGAATCTCAATGGCCATATCAGTGAGAAAGAACTCAGTAGGACTCTTGGATATCGTTACCGTTTTCCAAGTGGATACTTAACATCATTTCTGTATTTGTACGTTTTCTTATATTTTATTGTTGTGTTTTTTTTATATTTTTGCTGGCAGTGGTAAAAGTGGGTGGTGGTTGGTTTATTGGTAGCATATAGATGGAAGGATACATTTGGCAATTTGATTTCAGTATCAATTTTATTGTTTTTCAGTGTTTTTAAGATGGGATTGCATTATTTAAATCTTTACTGTTGGTTTTGTTTGAAGGCAATTTTAGGAGAAATGTGTACAAATATGTCAATTTGGTACAAAATGCTCCAGATGTACAATAGGATGGCTAGCAAAATAAAAAATGAGGTCAACGTTATTAAGTAGTTACTTAGAATGAAAGTTTAGTTTGCTTTAAGCTAGGTTTAAATTCGGTTAAATTCAAATGGTTGATAATTGAAAATCAGAAATATATTTCGTTCAGATATTTAATTTATGGCATTAAATATGCTTAAAATAAACTGAATTTAAATTTACTTCCATACAAATAGAGCCCTCCTAACGTACGTGCGAACTCGTTATATAATTACGTAGTGCTAAAATTTAAAGAATTTTTCTGGGTATTTGAATTTCAATAAGTAATTAGTATAAATGAACTTAAAAAATTCTTATGAAGGTAAGAACATAATTGACAGATTATGCATTTAAACAAAAGATTTAATTTAATTTTTAAGACATAATATAGTGGTAGAAATGATTTTGTTTGTTGTTCTAGAAATATTATTTAAATGGTCTGAATACAAACTAAACTGAATATATTTAAATAGATTTTATTTGGAAGCTTTAGATGAAAGTATTTGTATAAAAATAAAACATTGGAATCCGTAAGCGAAAGCAAATATGTAAGGATTCATAACAGATTTTAAAAATAAATAATTTAGATGGTAGGATATGTACAACTTATCTTTAACTTTCCTACATTTAAAATTATTTTGAAATCCTTAAATAATTGCTTTAGCATAATATTCAAATATTACTTTTTCCTCGCTAATATTTCTGCAAATTTTAAATAATCATTTTAATGAGTCACATATTTTCTTAATTGAATTGTTTATTTCAAAAACCAGCCAAGCAACAAATTATTGATTTTGAGTAAATCAAAGAAAACTTCCTAGCAACCTAAAAATTTCTTTTAAAAAATTTATATTTTTTAAAAGAATTGTATAAAAAACAACAACAACGCCAAAAGAAACAAAACACAAAAGAAAAACAAAATACGCAAAGCATGCACATTCAAACATACGATTTGCTGATTTTTTGTCAAAAAAACCAACACACAACCAAACAAAAGTTTAGTTGTATAAAAAACAACAACAACGCCAAAAGAAACAAAACACAAAAAAAAAACAAAATACGCAAAGCTTGCACATCCAACCATACCACGATGGGGCCAATGACAGGTTTTGAGGCAAAAAGTCCTTTTTTCAAGTCAACCATTTAAAAAAAATAATAACGGAATTTTATATTTAACACTTTGAAACACTCAAATATTAAAAAATTAAAGTCAGGTGGCAACTCATGGCGACATGCCGAGCTGCCAAAGTTGCCAAGTTTTGCTTTGCTACATTTTCCGACATTCAATCATAATGAAACAACAAAGGAATTTTAGTCGTCAAACAAAAACTTTTAAGATTATAAAAATTTTGTAAAATGGAAAACACTTGTAAAGGTGTGTAAATTAAAATGTTATTAAAAATTTCCAAAAAAAAGTTAGATGTAGTAAATAATTTTTTGTGTCAACTTGTGTTGTCTTTTTTGTGAAGTTTTTGCTGTCGTCCATATATTCTTTGGAATAGAACTTTGTTTATCCGAGCGTATCCGTGAAAAAATATATGTGTAGGGAAAGGTAATAATGTGTACTTTAATTTTTTGGAAAAACCATCTGCCGCCATTTGCCGCTGTTTATAAAAATTTATTTCCAGATAGCGTATAACTTAAAAATTTGGATATTTATACTTAAAGCTCCATAGTGGGGAGGGTATATTGGGTTAGTGCTGATGTTTATAACGCGCAAAAATATTGTTCCAACACCCACCTTATGGTGTACCAATCTGTTCAGGATCACTTTCTGAGTCGATTAAGCGATGTCCGTCCGTCCGTCTGTTCTTCTGTCAATGTAAACCTTTTAATCAAACTACAGGTTCCAATTTTAAAGAAAATTCGACAAAATTTGGTACAAGCTTTTCTCTTGTCCCAGGGACAAAGCCTGTTGAATTTGGTTAGAATCGGTCCATTATTTCTCCTAGCCCCCATATGATTGCCCTATCTGAAAATAGTTAAGCTCTCATAAAAATCTTATTTATATAGATATCCAAACCAAATTCAGCACAAATAAGTTTTATATTAGCCGAAATCGCACCACCAAATGTTTGTCGATCGGTCTTTAATTAGACATAGCTCCCATATAAGGCCCACTTCCAAAAATCACTTTTATAACGATCCACGATGGGGCCAATGACAGGTTTTTGAGGCAAAAAGTACTTTTTTAAAGTCAACCATTTAAAAAAAAATAAAATAAGTAATTTTCTTAAATGTATTAATATGAATTATTTTGTTTATTTAAAGTAAGTTTCTAAATAAATGTATCTTGAACAGACTGATGAAATTATCGCTTAATTTCAAGATCCGCCTATAGACATGCATATATTTCCTGACACTAGAGGTGGGTGTGGCAGTAGGCAGATTGACTTGAAATGATTACTAAAGTCTTAGGTGAGCATTTAAGTGACCTATTTGAAACTCAGAAACTTTTTATTTCCCGGTGATCATCAACCGCAGTAGTACTTTAATCCACCTACTGGAAATGGGCGTGGCACTGCCCGATTGACTTAATTTTTTTACAGACAGACAGACAGACAGACAGACAGACAGACAGACAGACAGACAGACAGACAGACAGACAGACAGACAGACAGACAGACAGACAGACAGACAGACAGACAGACAGACAGACAGACAGACAGACAGACAGACAGACAGACAGACAGACAGACAGACAGACAGACAGACAGACAGACAGACAGACAGACAGACAGACAGACAGACAGACGGACATACTTTATAGGGTCGGAAATGAAAAATGTAGAAATTACAAACGGAATGACAAACTTATATATGTATACCCTTCTCACGAAGCTGAAGGGTATAATAAGAAGTTCTTTCGAATCATTGTTGTCAAAATATCGAGCGACTTAAAACGGAAGTAATTTTTACTTTACAAACCGTCATATTTAAATAAAAACAATCTTTGGATGATTTTATAATAAATAAAATTTAATATCGTACGTGACATACCGTACGTGACAGATTTTTCTCTTATATTTAGTAAAAAAATAAGTAGAAAATATATATTCGGTTTCAATAAACAATTTGATAATAACAAAAAAACAATCAGAGTCAAATTCATTTCATACTACATGCTAATTGGGAGCTTAGTTTTCGCCGCAATTTTTTGATTTTGTTTTTTGCAGTCGTGGTTGTCATTCTCGTGGAATTGCCCATATGTATTTGTTCTGAAATAACTATTCGTCATCATACTCTCGTTCTAAAGTGCATTCTGCTTCAATTGTAGACCATTGAAAAATATTCCCATAGGACTCTTCATATCCAACCAAGTACAGTTTTAGAGTTTGTAAATCTTTAAAAAAACAAACAGAAATAGTATAAACTATACATAGTATAAAATAAATCACTTGACTTCTTCCTGCAATAAACACGGATTTTTCGGCTTTTAGGGAGGCGGTATTTATTTTTTTTTGCATTAAACGATGCATTTACCTTTACAAAACAGTAATCGCCCAATAACTCAATTTTGGATTTTTTGTTGCTTGGTTGGTTTTTGAAATAAACGATTCAATTGTACAATGATACCAAAGTGAACAAACAAATTATCAAGCAGTTCTCATGATATATAGTGCTACAAATGTAAATGCAATAAGAAAAAATCTTTTCAGATTTCTTTATTTTTGCTCACTTCAAAGGCGCACGAATATCGCGTTCAGAACCGTGGAAATGCCCATATCCATTACATTAAATTTAAATTACTCTTTGGTACCTAAATCTTAGTTTATTAGCCAAAAAAAGTAATCACAACTTAATTTGCTGAAAATTATTTAATTGTACATAATTACCGACAAATTATTTTTAATTGTGCAAGCAAATTTCATTAACATTTATGACAATAGCCACAAATAATCGCAAATAAAAAAAAATGAAGAAAAGACCTTAACAATTAGCCAAAGAAATAACAACAACAACAATAACTATTACAGCAACAATAGAAACTAAAACACATGTACTGCCACTTACAACATGTAGAGTAAGTAATTACATTTGAACGAAATTACAAAAACCAAGTAATTTTCTTAAACGTTGCACAATTTCTTCAATTTTTTTCTTTTTGGATTTTATGTGTGTTCCAGCCCCTGTATGTTATCGTTTAGTTTATGAAGACTACTTACGTCATTAAGTTTGTAACACAATTAAATATTAATTAAAGGCAAATAGTTACAGTTTTGTGTGTAAAGTCTGGAAATCTAGACAACCTTGATTTTTTTTCTAGACAAGAATGTTTTTTTTAGGCCAGAATACTAATGATTTGTGAAATTACAATATATTTTTATGTCAATAAAAAGTTGAATTGAATTCTTTGAAATGAAATGAAATGAAATACATACCACATATTTTTTAAGTTGGAAATTTTAGTTTTATACATTTTCCTCTTGTGGTAAGATTTTTATAAAGAATTTTTATTAAAAAGTAAGAATGTATAGTCGGTCAAGCACGACCATACATAAATAAATCAACAAATAAATATTAAACTTTAATTTGCTTTTCGCAAATATTGTTAAAAATTCTTTATTTCTAATAAACTCCAAAATACTCGTAAAATGTAAAAAAGTAGTTTAGCAATAACTCAATATGTGACAATAAAATATTTTTCTGATAGTGGAGTTATATGCGGGGTATGGTCAATTATGGACCGATCCTCACACAAGTTGGTAGAAAGATTTAGATTTATATAAATCTTGTTTTTGTCAGAACAGAGTAACGACCCAATAATTCTAAAAGGGCATGTTGAGTAGATCATTTTTGTAGAATAAACTTATAGTCCAGCTGGTCTGAATTTTTTTACAGTGGGTCAAAGTTTTAATTTTTTGATCGAAGGAAGATTTATACTAAATGAAAAAAATGTTATGTCTGGGGAGAATTCTTATTGTGGAATTTTATGGGGATCATTTTTGTGGAAGATCTTAACCCTCTAGCTCTTCTCTTTATGGATCAATTTGCATCGTTTTTATAAAATCAGGATAAATAATGTGTTCCAAAAACTGAGTTTTTTTTAGAAAAGTTCTTACTGTGACGTTATTTACCATGTGATAGTAAAAATTTTTTTTATATAGTCCCAAAGAAAATATTTTGTCCAAAATATCGAGCGAAATAAGGATATATCGTACGTGACATAAATCGGAAGTCATTTTGAGGTACATGTAGAAATATGCGAACATTTTCGAATCGTCAGAGTCTTCATGTTTTCTTTTAATTTCTTACCCTAAACGAAATAAAACTAAACTTTGGATGATTTTATAATAAATAAAATTTAATATCGTACGTGCCAGATTTTTCTCTTATAATAAATATATGTATGTATACAAAAACTAAAAAAATTAATAGAAAATATACATTCGGTTTCAATAAACAATTTTATAATAGCAAATAAACAATCAGAGTCAGATTCATTTCTCACTATATGCTAATTGGGAGCTTAGTCATAAATAATCCCCATATATGTATACCAAAATCGCTATACCTAATTCTATGATGATCGGCCTATAATTGGTTATAGCTGCCATATATATCAACCTAAAAAATATGTATGCAGGAGGAGGGTATTTAAGATTCGGCAAAGCCGAATATACCGTTCTAACTTGTTTTTATATCTGGATTACTAAGTCATTAATATAGACAATATGGGTATCTAATGATAGAAATTTCAAAGTCCATTGCAACGATGTATATAAGGCTATGTACCCGTTTCCCAAAATCACTTGAACGAGCATAAATCTCTTAAAAATGTTGGTATACATAACAAATAACTTTGATGGCGATCGGTCCATAATTAGTCATAGCTCCCAAATAAGACCCTCTTCCGAAAATAACTTTTTTAAATTTTAAAAGAAAAATTATTTTGCTCATTTACTTAGTGTAGGGTATTAAATGGTTGGGCTTGACCGACCGACAACATAATTAAAAAAATACGTATTTCTTATTATTTTATCAAAATAAATTAATTTTCTTTTTCCTTTTCATTTTATTCTTTATTTTCTTTGTATAAAATAAACAAACCGCTGATTCCGTACGGAATGTGCGACCGGCGTCGCTCCTGACGAAACTTTCTTAAGAATGTTATAGTTTGTCACATACGTTTTATATGTATTCGCACAGTTGGTTAAGCTGACGTAAGCTAGTGTATGCACATTATAGTTGGGTCTTTAGTTTTGTAACATTTAGGATCATATTTCATTATTGTAATGTGGTAATGTAACAACTAGAAAAATAGCACTAGAATTTGTTTGCTGCTCTCAGCAGAATTCTGAAAATATTCATATATACACAGAAACAGATTCGTAATAGCAACCGAACATTTGGAGGATTTGCCTCTCTTGGTACAAATATCATATTATTGTCAGGCCAAAAATAAGTGGACACTTAAGAATGAAAACATCTTCTTTTATAAATATTCCTTGATGTAAATTTCGGTATTTGTGGAGCCCTTTGTAATGTTTGGCTTCTTTTGTCGCAACTGCATATTGCTTGCCATACCAAGAACTTTTTGGGAAAATTGTCTGCTTTTGGGTCCTAAACTTTCCTACAACATTCCCTCGAGCATCAGCAATTGTCCAGAACATACGTTTCGTCATCCATTATGCAGAAGGTATATATTTGTTTATAAAATCTACTTCAATTTCCGTGCTCTGTCAGGAACTTTTTGAGCCTTGTATGTTTTTAAACCTGGGGCCGAATTATCACATTCGATATCGAGTAAACTCAATCGTAATTTTCTGATTTGAGATTACGGCATTCGATATCGAGCATGAAATTTAGTACATTTTGTTATAATTACGATATCGAAATCATTTTTCGATACGATAGTTCATTCGATCACGAGTACGGTAATTCGGCCCCTTTAAATTTAAATTTTCGTACCAAATAGTCCAAGTACTGAGTCCTGTACTGCTTTAGAGACATTATGTGGACCATTCCTTCTAACTGAATCAGTTACTGTTTAATAACATTGGAATCGGTTTGACGGCAGACCTTTGATTGTGTGGCCAACTTTTTGTAGGAGCAAGTTGGTTTTTGTTGAAAATATTAAATAATTTTAATATGCACTTTTTTCTCGTCACTCATTTTAATCAGATTAACAACAAATGAACATAATTGACATAAAACATAATAACTGACATACTTTTCAAAGGTAACTTGATAAAAAAAAATCAAAAATCAAAAGCTTTAAGGAAAAACGTGTGTTAAGTTTTTTCGAACTCACTCCTTACAACAGGAAAATTCCTTCACTTAGGCAAAATCATTCGATTGGCAACAAATTCGGTTGCTACTACATCTGTTTTCTCTGTGTACTAAAATTAACTTTAAGATTTAAGAAACCCACATTTAATTCCATTAACATCGGATCACGTTTATTTCTATAGTAATATAACTACTAACAACATGTCGCAGCCTTAGCCTGTTGTGATTGCTTATTATCAAATTCAATACAATTTTTCCTTTGTAGGATTTCTCTCTTTAGTTATCTTCTCTTAAGGAGAATATTTAATTTGAAATGAAAATCTCTTTTTATATAAACAACTGTGACAGCTAAATTCTATTTGTATAATGTGGTACATGTTCATGAACTTGACTTATTTACTAAGAATTTAAAGAAAGAATAGAAATGTCAGGATTTGGTTTTCTTGTTGTGAACTAGAAACAGATTTTGTGTGCGTGCATACTAAACATTTATTATTTATTTATCTATCTATAGTTTCAAGAAAAGGGGATGCAGGATTCGGCTTAGCTGTATATGATTACAAAATATTTACTGCTAGCTATTTATTACTTGTTTATCATTGACCTTGTTGTAGACATGTTCGCATAATATTTATCTGCAACTTTATTAGCTAGGAGTATGTATAACAAATATCGTCTGAGCCATTTAATTTTACTGGTATATTTTGTTGCTTTTTGGCTAGCTAATTTCATATTATTTGCCATTATTGGCAAAACAAAAACCCAAAACTATAAGTAGCATGTATATTGTAAGCTATTCGATAACATTTTATATACTAGATGGTATATGACGCAAGAACAAAATATTTATTTAAGTAAAACAAAAAGTAGGGAATTTTATGAAAAGCAAGCAAAAACAATAATTTTATGCTAGAGTAACATGCGTGACTACAAAAATCGTCTTGGGTAATTGATTATTAATTTAATTTGTAAAGGTATTAAGATGGATGGATGGATGGATGTAAGATTGAACGAGAGACAGGGTGGTGAAAATTGCAAGTAATGAAAAACTATAACTTACGAATATGATATTTCGTAACGTATCACTTGATATTCCATTTTAACATACAAAACTATTAATAGATTTACCCTAAGGAATGTTTTACGCAAGTAAACTTTATGGCTGAATGGATCATAAAAACTACTTTTAAATGTTATTTTGGTTTTGGATTACTAAAAGTGTATATAAATTAAAGTTTATGGCTGTTATAGTGATTTTATAACAATTAATGTTGTGCTCGTAACTAATTAAAGCGAAATTTAGAAAAAGGGAAACATTTTGCAAGTTTCTTTGCATTACGAGAGGAGTATAGAGAATAAGCAAGAAGTTGATATGGAAATTTCCAAGGTTTAATTGCTATTTTAACAACTTTAGCTACTTAATCATATGTAAACAATGGTTAAGATTTGCGATATGTGGAAATATATCGTTACCTAAAACGCAAAACGCCCTAACTAACAAAACTTCCAATTATTATAAAATTTTGTATTAATTCAACAAAATTTTGAATGTTGAAACTGTTAAAATTCGGTCCATTATTTCAGCCATCCCCCATACAAATGTCCTTCCGATATAGGACTTTATCCGAAATAAATGCTTGATTTATATAGATATTAGGGTATTCATTCGACTAATGATCGTTCGATTAATCGAATAATTTCTTACGAATAATTATTCGAACAATTTAAAAATGACCATTTTCGAATAACGAATAATTCGAACAATTTCATGTAGAATAATCGAATAAAACGAATAAATGTTCATAGACATACATTTAAATTTATTAAATTGCTTAAAATTTTTCATAATTACAAATTTAAATAAGTAATAATGACTCACAAAAATTGTATTGTTTCTGAAATTCGACAAATAACTAAAGACAAAGGGACTTTCGACCACTGTAGATGAGTGTTCCGATAGCTTCTTCTATAAATATATAAATATTACTGCAAGAAGTTACAATTCTAAAAACAAATCTTTAAAAATTTTTAACTTAGGACTTGAACCAATGAAAATAAAAGGTACGGAATAAAATATATGTTATTTAGCTGGCGTAATATTAGAAGAATCGCAATTAATAATCAAAATATTAACTTAGATTAATGTGGAGTTGAATGTGATGGAGAATGTAATTTTAAACGGTCGTCGAAAGTGATATTGAGGATGACAAAGGCCATGATCTTAAAATATATTTAAGTGATGTTATTAACCGCGTACGTTAGTGTTGCAAAATATTTAATAAATCGAATGTTAAACACAAATATTCGTGGGTTCGTCTTATACATGATTTTGAACATCGTTGAACTTCTTTGTCTAACATGGTAATAAACTTTTTGCGTATTTGTAAATGCGTCAATCATGCACTGCCTGACTTCAAATTAGCCACGTTCACTGACAATGATATCAAACTTTGGACAGATTTGTGTAATTCCCTAAGACAACTTTATTAAGCAAATATTCGGAACCCTGATAGAACTTGAGGATATAATACAATTTGTTATAAATAATTTGATAAAGTGAATAATTCATTTACTAAAGAATTAGTTACTCATTTTAAAATCCGAATTAATGAACGACATAAAATATTCTTAATACGTTTATATTGTACTTGAATTCAGGTTCATGTCCAACTAGCTCAACATGTTTAAGCTCCAAAACGGAAACTATAGGGTTTGCTAGTCAATTGTTTTGTATATTGTTCGGGAGTTAATCTGATCAGAATATTTCTGATGAAAATTTAATGATGGACTTTGTTTTCGAATGTTTTTTAACATTATCAATACTTGAATTGTTAACTTTAACGTTATTTTTTATTTTTCTTTAACAATAAAATATTAAAAACCGACATCAAAACTTTATTCTTTACTTTTTTTTAAAAAAAAAATTAAATTATTCGAATAATTCGATTAATTATAAACGTGTGATCGAATTATTCGAACAAGTTAAAATCTCTTATTCGAATTATTCGTTTTATTCGAACAAGAGAGAAATCGAATAATTCGAATACCCTAATAGATATCCACAACATTTTTTTCATAAATAAGTTTCATCACACAACCTACTTTGATGACGATCGGTACATAATTGGTCCCATATAAGATCCAATTCCATAAATCACTCACGAAAATAAATTATTGAAATTTTAAAAGATGTTTTTAACATGGTTTTATTGATTTCAAATACTCTCCATAACAATCTGTTAACTCATTTTAACTCATTGTTAATTTTTTATTCAGATCAAATAAATGATCGTGTACAAAAGGAACAGGTGACAGCTGTTTTAGGAAACAAATTTGTCTGGATTTTTAATAATGCAGAAAACTAAATTATTAAAATTCAAAAAACTTAAATGCCATTTAAATATCGTCACCTTAAATGCAAACGGACGTAACTACACAAAAATTCAAAATCGAGTTATTGATTGATTATGGTTCAATCAAAATGACAAAGAAGTTCAAACGGTTGTTTGACTTTATTATTATTGATTGTATAACGTTTTTTGTATAGACAACAACTAGATAGTTAACTGAGAGCCAAAAACCTAAGTAATTTTAATTTTTTTCAGAGTAATTTTATACTCTCCTTCCGTTATGCGTTTATTCTATGGTTTTTTGCTTCTTGTGAAAAAAAATTAAAAGTATAGTTACGTCCGTTTGCACTTAAGGTGACGATATGTATGTTTCTTAAATATATGTTTCAAACATATACAGTAATATTCGTTTGATATATAGAATAAAGTCAATAAAACATAACTGTTCAGAGTAATTTTATACTCTCTCCTTCCGTTATGCGTTTATTCTATGGTTTTTTGCTTCTTGTGAAAAAAAATTAAAAGTATAGTTACGTCAGTTTGCACTTAAGTTGACGATATGTATGTTTCTTAAATATATGTTTCAAACATATACAGTAATATTCGTTTGATATATAGAATAAAGTCAATAAAAAATAACTCTTCACTTGACTGAATTGTTCAATTGAACTTGCTCGTTCATGAACAACCCAGCTCTACAGTTTACTCTATCACAGAAGAAGTAACTGATTTTCAAAGACACGAAGTTAAAGCAAAAGCACGCAATTGGTAAGTCAAAAAATTACTGAAGGGCATACAAATGTTGTATAACACTGCAACAATTGTGACGCCAAACATTGTCAAGTCATGTCGTTTTATTCAAACATGCTCGTCATAACATTTAGAGGTAAAATGCCAAAACAGAACTCAAATAAATTTAAGCTTTTTTGTACAATGACATTAACAATAACAAAACACTTACGTTTCATAGTTCTTAATAATCTAGCTAATTGACACGTGTGACACATGTACTCTATGAAGATTTCATGTTATTTGTATTGTCTATGAGATGCCAGCACAAACATAATAAAGATCATTCAGTTGAATATTGTCTTTACAGCATTAATGCATTTTAATACAGAGGTCTCAGATTTGTATGCCGGTTTTTGACTAAGAATCTATGAAATTCAAAATTTCTGCAATATTCAACTTTCACTTACATATTTTTGGATTCATAGAAAATATTCATTCAATTTTTGTTAAGTTTGACTTTATTTTAAAATAGAACTTTTGTTTTTATTTCAAAAAAGCTTCAAAACTTTTTCCAACATACAAAGGGGGCATTTACATTATGACTTTAAGCCATGACTAAAAATCATGTTTTATTTTTTGTACTAACAAATTGTGACGTCTAAACATAAGGCAAGTTTTCTGTTTTTCAAGACTTTTTTTGATATTCTGCTTTGAGCTCTTTTCTGATTGGTTGTTGATACGATTATATGCCAAAAAAGGCAAACGTGGTTGACAAAAAAAGGCATCGTATAAATGCAAGGGGATTTTCGTAGGGGTTTTAAAAGAAAACCAAAAAAAACGGCATGATTTTAAATCAAAGTGTAATAAATGCCACCAAATTCAAATAATTGAAAATATTTTTCAATGAATGTAAATAAGAAAAAGAAATTTCAAAAAATTAAAAAAAAAATTTACACAAAAGTTCAAAACAAAAAGCTTTTTTTTAATAAAAAAACAACATTTTAAATTATATTTGAAATTTTGCTCATAAATTCCATATACAGTGGTCGACATAAGTCTACGTACGACCACAATTTTAGCCACTTTATTAGAGAAAACCCAGTAAATAAAAAAATAATGCAGTTTTGTTTGAAATCTATTGTTACGTTTTAACCTTTTCAAAACGTTTGGTTTATTTCCTTTAAATAAACCGGATACTTTTGATTGCAAATAAAAGCCGTTTATTAGTTTGAAAATTGTAACAACTCTTTATTTCTTTAAAATGTACAACAACAGAATTAAATAGCCACTCAATGTTTTTTATACACGTTTATAAATTCTCAGAAATACAGACACAATTTATAATGTACACGAATTTACTTGAAAAACACAACACACTTTAAGGCACTTAGTTGATGTTTATTCGAAAAGCGTCTCTGATAAACTCACTCACGACTGCAACCTCTGCCACTATTTATAACACTGCCATCTGCACTCTAGATTGCTCTTTAACTGTCAAAGTTCGAATATTCTAGATCATACGCCATCTGTGGTGTACTTTCTACAATGTTCTTTAACTGAATATTCGAATTCAAACAGCGTTGCCAACATACGATCAATGGTCAACTGAAAGCTTTTATTTAATAATGCCCACAGATATGTTACAGTTTGCAATTACAGCACTGTTATTTGAAAGCATTATGCTACTTTTAAATCAGCCCTTAAAATCGTTATATTTGAATTCAAGTACAATTTCGTAACAATATTTTTATTGCTATGCACCAAAAAAAAATGTTGTTGCAATGTAAACTTGCAAAATTATTCATAAAAAACAATAAAAAAAACATTGACAAAAGTCTACATACGACCACAGCATGTCCTGTTTTTTTTTTTGAATACTAACAGATAAACAATGCAATTTATTAAGTCTACAGATCAATAAATATTCAGTTACTTTGAAAACACTGGTACAGTTAAAAACAAGCCGCGAAGTGGTCGCCCAAAGAAACTACATCGTAGAGATGTAATCTTCATTTTAAAAGAAGTCAACAAAAACCCAAAAGTAAATACCACAAAATTGGCCGAAGAACTCGCAACAAGATCAAAAGATATTGTTTATTCACGAACAATTCAAAGAACCTTAAATAATAATGGTAATTAAAGCAGAAATCCTCGTAAATTAGCGAACGGATCGCAAACTTCGTTTGGAATTCGCCCAAAAGCACTTTGAAAAGGACATGGAATTCTGGAAGCGAGTTTTGTTCACTGACGAGTTGAAGTATAACATATTTGGAAGTGTTGGAGAGAGAAAGTATGGCGCGAAACAAATACAGCAATGGATCCGAAAAACTTACTTGCTACAGTTAAGCATGGTGGTGGCAGTGTGATGGTTTGGGGTACTGTCGCTGCTTCTGGAGTATGAAAGTTAGTGATTATTGAGGGTAATATGGATCGTTATCAGTACATATCCATTTTGGAACAAAATTTGAGAGCACAAGTTGATATTTTAACTCTTGGTTAAAGTTGGATTTTTCAGCAAGATAACGATCAGAAAAATTGGTCTCAAATTGTCAAAGATTTGCTACTCTACCATGCCCCATGACAATTGTACACACCACCTCAAAGCCCGGACTTAAATGTTATTGAGCACGTGTGGGAAATTCTACAACGGAGGATCCAAAAACATCTTATTACTTGTGCACCAATGTTAAAGGAGAACCTTCCAGAAGAATGGCGAAATATAACGTCCGCAGAACTGGAAAATTTAGTTACTTCGATGCCCAGACGCTTGTATATACCCGTGGTGGCCCAACGAAATATTGAATTTAATGAAAATTTGTATTCGCTGAAAAAATTTTATTTAGTGTACATATCGTATGTAGACTTTTGTCAACATATTTTTTTTAATTTTTTGTGAATAAAAGTTAAATTAATTATAAATTTAGCGATATTTTTTTGTTATATTAATAAAAATGGATTTGAAATAAAACTGCATCATTACTTTTACTTATTATGCTTTAGAAGTCTGCGAGTTACGAAAATAATGGTCGTATATAGACTTTTGTCGGTCACTGTATATGTATGTGTTTTTATTTATTGTTAACTAACAGGAATTTGAATGCAATCTGTCACGAATTGTGTCCGATATTTTGAATGCAATTTGAAAATTGAATTTTCAAATGAATTTTCTTTGGTAAATAGCACACGTAGCAAGCATGTTTTTATATGACTTATTGAGGACTTTAAGAGTTAAAATATATAAAATTAGAAGAACTACAAAAAATGTACAAGTGTTTTCCAATATTTTAGAACCCACAGTGCCGCTTCTGAGGGAACGGTGTGGACATTCGTCAAAAAAAAAAAAAAAACTCTCATATCAATTGAATACGCCAGTTAGAAATGGCAGATTTATTTCCAAAATATTTATTCCGGTACTTGTGCGGCCCTTGAAACAATTCAATTACTGCATGACAGATTTCCTAGTCGAGTATTTACTCTGTTATTTTTAGTCAAAGATCTAAAGGAGGAAATTCAACCCATTTATGCAAAAATGTTATGTGCCAGCAAAGCAATTGATTCTATTTCCCCGATGTGTATCCCGTGCTATTAAGGGTTAATTTTAATTTTTGTGCTGTTATTATAAATACTAGACTTCATGTTATACTTTTCTTGAGTTTCATCAAAATCGGACCAAAAAGATATAACATTTCGCTATTTTTCCATGAGAAATTCCAAATATTGAAAAATTTGACCTTTGACATTCTCGATTTAAGGGTTGACGTTTTCCGATTTTAGTAAAACTTTCAGACTATATTTAAAATTACATGACCTATAATATTCTGAATAGCTTTTACTTTAAAATCATAACAGTAAGGAAATTCGGCTCATTCGCCAAAATATGGCCAAAAAATTAGTTTTTCTCGAAAATCGCTAAATTTAAATCGCAGGTACGGAAAAACTATAGGAGGTATTGACATAATTTTTTCACATTTTTATGTTGACAATAAATCCCCAAGTGATGATCAACAAATTCTGAATCTTAAAAATTTGAAATTGGAGTTTTGAAACTGCCGTTAAAAAAAAATATTTTTTTTTGGTCATACCTGCGAATAGGTTAAGGGTATCCTACGAAGACAAAAACTCATATACAAGTAAATATGTATATATTTTAAGTAAAAATAAGCTCTTATTTTAATATTTCTCAAAATATATTACTTTTGTTCCTACGTTTCTTGTTCTAGTGGCCTGAGACACGTTAATGGCCTGGCGATTTTTTAATAACTTTAACATTTTTTAACCAATTTTTGTGTTTTATGTCTTATTAGAACGACAATTACGTACGCATATCGATTCTTTTAAATTAAATTGCAAAAATAATTATTTAATGCCAAAATTTTTACAAAAAAAAATAGCATTTTTTCCCCTTGTAAATACATCACAAAACTAAATCGCAAGTCGGCACGGGTTACAATCATGATAGAAAGACAAAATTTCATATTTAACTATAGTTTTTTTTTGGGACACATCCATTCCTTTAAAACAAATACGGTGCCTGAAATTGTATTTATTCTTCCTGTCTTAAACCCACAGCAAAGCTAAAGATTAACAAAATCATATATTTTTTCATTACAATTATTATTAAATAATGAAATACATATGTATGTCTGCAATAAAAAAATTATATATTATATAATATGTAATTTTTATATACAATTATTTATAATATTTTATGCCACAAAATCATTTTTATAATAATCATAAGCAAAAATGGACAAAATTCTCCTCAAATTTTATAACATTTCAATCCACAAAATCATTTTTATAATGTTATTGAGTAAAAATTAAACAAAAATTCCTTCCATGTTTAATATTTGTATTATGGGATGTGTGTATGACAAAAATTCGCTTAAGACATCAAGGTTATTTAAGCATATTTATTTTTTTTCGTTTCGTACTGCCTTTTTATGTCAAAAAGACATTAATCAACTGGTCAACCGAGACGCATGATTGATTTTTATTTGTGATAAAGAAACCAATAAGTTTGGTCAGTATTATTTAACACAATAAAGTGCAGGAAATAAATATAAAGGCACTTGATTTTTATTTGACAAACATTTTCTTTTCTTTCCTTAAACTATTCGTAATTTCTAAGTGCCTCCAAGTAAATTTCCTTCACTTTTTGTTGCATAACAAAAAAAAATAGAACAAATCAAACCCAGGCGTATACTTTATTTCGTTGAGCGTAATACTAGCACTAAGGCGTATGAGTATTATTAATTAATAAAATGATGTTTAATGATTTTTTTTTTCTTTTTCTTGCTTACAACTTCTGTTTGTGAAATGCTATTGAATGAAAAACGATTAATTCGCAATGGCTATAAACGAAAAATTCCAAAATATGAGTATTATAAATTATATGAAATTAAAATAACGAAACTATATGAGAAAAATCAAAAATGTTGCGAGAATTTGTATAAAAATATTAAACAAAATTTCTTGTTGAATACGCTGATACTTTAGCATGATTAAACTTGGTTTAATGTTGAAAAATTAACATAAATTCTTAATAACTTATACATATGTCATTTTGAAGGGTACATATCTGTCATTTATTCGCGCTTAGTGAAAACAACAAAGTTTTTTTTGTTTTGATTGGAAAATGTCGAATTTTATGTGAACAAAAAAAAATGCGGCTGAAGCACACCGAAAATCCGTTTGTGCGGATTTTGACAACGAAGACAAAGATCGCCTAGGCCAGCCAAAATAGTTTGAAGGCATTACGCCATTAAGATTCTTGTCAAACTAACAAGAGCTTTCAAAATCATTGGGAGCTGTTCAATCAGCAATTTCAAAACGCTTGCAAGCAGCAGGATTCATCCAAAAGCAGGGTACCATACGAATTGAAGCTGAGATACCTTGATAGTCCATTTTGTATGTCTGAAATACAGCTGCAGTTTTTGCACCGAATCATTACTTGCGATAAAAAATGAATCCATTACAATATCCTTAGGGGCACTGCTACACGTTCAATATATAGACCGCAATCCAATATCGCGATATTTATTGAACGTGTAGCATGCAGTATTGATGGATCGCGATCCAAATCGCAGAATAACCTAATTTTGCGTGATCCATTACAATGGATCGCGATCCAAATATCACAATATATATTGAACGTGTAGCAGTGCCCTAAGCGTAAGAGATCGTACGTGAAGCCCATCCAACCAGCCAAAGCCAAATATTCATGGCGCTAAGGCAATGCTCTGTATTTGGTGGGACCAAAAGGGTCCTACATCTATTATGAGCTGCTGAAATCTGGTAAAGGGAAACTGTACCGAAAACATCTGATTAGTTTGAAGCGAACATTGGACGAAAAACGCCCAGAGTATGCGGCCAGACATGAAACTGTAATACTCCATCATGACAACGCTCGGCCACATGTTTAAAAGTATTTAGAATGAAGTGATTCTGAAGTTTTGTCCAATAGTCTAGACCGTGCACCGTAAGACTACTATTTGTTTCTATCGATGCAGCATGCTCTCTCTGCCTTGTTTCGTTCATGGCCTCAAAAGATGAGCTGTTCTTTTGGCTCAGCATCCATATGTTGCCAGAAAGATGGGAAAAATTCATAGCTAACAATGGCCAATACTTTGAATAAATTAATATTGTACAAATGCTTCAAAACAAAGGCTACAATTTTGGAAAAATTAAGTCTTTTTTTACAGACAGTTATTAAAAAAAGTGGGAAAACCTTTTTAAAATTTTCATTAAATTTTCAAAAACTGCTTAAAATGTTAAACATTTTCAGATATATATTAATAAATGATCAAACATTGCCGATTAAAACTAAGATAGCAACGTTCAATGAAGATAGATACTATTGTTTTGCTCTCATTATAAGATGGTCATTCGATAGGGTCAGAAAGATTTAGGTTCATATAAAACTTGTTTATGTCCAATTTTATCACTATATTTATTATAAGACAATTATGAATATTCAAGTCATATTCTCAGGGGGGCCTTGTATGGGGACTAGGGACAAATGTTGCCCGATTTTCGCTATACTTTACAGTATAATTTCAGAGTACTTAGAACTAATTTGTGCAAAATTTTATCAGGATTACCGCATAATCAATACATTTATGACTGCTCAAACAGTATTCCGGGAGGACATTTGTAAGGGGACTAGATGAAATCATGGACCAATATTGCCCATTTTCTGTACCAAACAAACATCAGCAGAGAGTATTTTCAATTTCAAATTGTAACCAATCGTATTTGCCTGAACCTGAACCAAATTCAATGTTAAAAATAAGAAAAGGGAAAAAAAACTCTCAGACATTTTTTTTAATAATTGAGGTTATGATCAGTTTTAACTGATCATACCTTTAAGAGGTGAAATATTAGTATGCCAAGATTTTCTATTTTCCATGCCGTCTGATTTCAGTTTCAATGATTGTCCAAAATTTTTGATTTTATTCATATATAAATACATACATATATGTATATGTATGGATATTTATGCTGGCCTTATGGGATCCGTTCTTCTTTGCTCTCAGCTGAAAACTCGTGTGATAACAATATGTAAGTTTTTTTTGGTATTTTGTAGCTTGAAGACAAATGTCAATAAATTTGTTATTTTGTTAAGAACAACCAACCATTCTTGTAGAAAAATTCAATTTTCTTTTTGTGTTTTTTTTTCTTGTTATTTTTTTTGTTGCCATTTATATACAGCCCTTTCTTTTCGTTACTTCTTTTAGTTTGTTTAGTTTTTATGTGAGTTGTAAATGTAATAAAAATGGAAGATAAAAAAGTATATGTAAATATACATACAACGATTTGTTTAAACAAAAAAGAAAATTTACATAAAGCACGCTTTACATACCTACAATAAATGCGAACAAGTTTTCAAAATTCAAATATATTCATATCCTTAATATCAATTTTCATGTTGAAGTCATTTTCTGTTTGGTTTTTTTTATTCGTTGATGTCAAGAAATTCCCAACTTGTATATTTTATTAAAGCGAAAATTTTGTTATCATAAATTAATCCGGGAATATTCAAAAAAAGACACATTGAATTTGTCAAATTTATGACTCTAGTGGTCATATGTTGACAATAACTCGTAACTGGCTAATTAATTACAACTTAAAATAAGACTTTTACATTTCTTTAATACTGAACATAAAGTTCTATACCACAATTAAACAAATTTTTAAATTTCAATACATTTTTGCAAACAAATTTTGGAATGCAGAAACCGAAACGGTATTTTGTTTATATTTGAGCTTGTTATCCAAAATTCGACTAAATGTCTTCACAAATTGCTATACACAAATAGTTCGTGCTCTGCTATGTTGAGACATCTCAAACATGATGTTGGAACCAGATACTTGGTATATAAAACTCTAATCCGTTGGGTATTCCCTGCTTTGGGATTTTGAAAATTTCTAAATTTTTTTTATGTTGGAATAATCTTTGTAAAAATATTAACACTTTGTAAACATTTCTTTCCAGTGGTTAAGATTTGCAATCGAGTTTTTGAACTTTAAAGTCTTATATTTTTGGACTTGTGCAAAAAATGGATTTTTTTTCGTGTAATCAGAAATAACATTTTCTAAACAAAATAGTTAACTTAAGTGGAAGTAAAATTGTCTCTGATATTTAAAAATATACTGCATATTTAGGTAAAAATTTTTAAATTGGAGATTGCATAAATATATTACACCCTAACCATAAAATAAATTTTAAAGTTAATTTTTGTTAATGTCAACTTTATTTTTCAAATGAATGTAAATAAAAGCAAATAAAAGATAAAGCTTATTTTAAAATAATAAAACAACATTTTTAATTATATTTGAAATTTGTTTTATCGTACGAAATTTAAATAATCAACTTTATGCACTTAAAATCGACTTTAAGGCTTTTGTGGTTATGCTGATACAATTTAGAAAAAACATATAAACGGGGGCAGGTAAAATAATGATATGATTAATTTGGCATACATCATTGTATCAAAAACTTATACCCGTTTCGAAAACCCAGCTTTGAAATTTTAAAACACGTAGACCATAACTTTGTAAATCACGTCACCAAAGTTATATTTATGTTGAAAACAAAATTTCAAAAATTTGTTTTAGTCTGCTTTTACACACAGCAAGTTTACTTGAAGCAAGTTTCTTCGATTCCCTTTTAAACTTGCTCGACCGTTTACACACAGCAAGTCTGTGTTAAATTTTGTATGTCAAAACCTAATAGACGCCATAATGAAAATGAGAAAACAAAAGAGAATTGAAGAGACTTGCCAGTACAAGCAACTGTGTACCCCTCTTCTTGCCTCTCTCTCCTATAAACTCTAGACTTGCGCAAGAAAACTTGCCCAAGTTTACTTGAAGCAAGTCTCTTCGATTCCCTTTTAAACTTGCTCGACTGTTTACACACAGCAAGTCTTTGTTAAATTTTGTATGTCAAAACCTAATAGACGCCATAATGAAAATGAGAAAACAAAAGACAATTGAAGAGACTTGCCAGTACAAGCAAGTGTATACTTGAAAACTTGCCCTGTGTAAAAGCAGACTTATATAAAAATTTTTTGGAGCTTTTGTTCTGTTCAGAATTTGTATATAAAACAAAAACAACTTTTTAACATTTTTTAAATTTTGTTTTTGCTTTTCACATAAATATCACTTTGGTGACGTGATTTAAAAAATGGGCCTTAGTCTAAATTCAAAATTTCGATATAAAAAAATGTTTAATTTGGAAGGGCCTAAGGAAACATTTGTTGGTATATTTTAGGTGTTTTTTACTTTAAAGATATCCCTGTTGAGATTCCTTTAAAAAAACACAAACATTATAAATAAGTTTCTTAAGAAACTTTTTTTCTAAGAAGAATTTTTTAAAATTTTCAGACACAATTAAGGTTTTTATCCCGGGAATTCCCGGGACAAATTTCCCGGGAATTTTGCCAATTTTTCACTACCCGATTCCCGGGATTTTTAGTCGGGATTCCCGGGAATTAAAAACTACAAAGAAAACAAGTTAGAAAGTGAAAAGTTTTTCGTTTATATCTCGGCAATAATAGACTGCTTATTAATATTATTTATTTGGGTTTTTCGAATGAACATTTAAACATTTAAAAAGACATATGGAAAACTGCACGATCTAGAAATAAAGGTGAATAATCGTCAATGCCAAGATGGACCGGTGCGAATTATTCCACAAAATTCTAATAGAACAAAGGCCCCTACTTTTGATGACTGCACACCATTTGGTACATATAGAATTGATTTTGGCCTTGAAATTAAACACAGCAATAGCTCTTGGTAACAATGACAGCTTTGTAATGAGCGTGTTTTGCAAATGTTCGTCTTGATTTTGTGAATGAAAACCTTTGAATCCAATAATTTGGAAATTTTCATCTCTAAGCTTTCCGTCATTTTATTTTTTAAAAAATTTATTTTTATAAACTTTTATATTTTGTAAATAACAAAGCATTAAATGAAGACTTTACATTAGGCATATAACTAATTTTGGCGAAATTTTTGGCATACCACCACATGATGGCCAATGTTGTATAAGTATGAAAATCATTTTTTTAGATCATTTGGAATCAAAAACATCACGCAATTTTTCTCTGAAAAATTTTATAAATTATTTCATATTTTTTTTGCAAGTGTGAGGGATACATCCCTTATTTAAAAATTATATTTTAAAGTATGTCCGCAGTTACTATTAAAATAAAATATATTGTGTTTCAAAATAATTGAAAATATTTCAATTTGCATATTTGCAAAAATTGTTAATAGTTATATCCCTAATGTATATATAAAATATATAACAAAGGATCGAAGGAATTTATTCTTAATTCCATTCTTGAGATCAAAATAAGTTTTAATCTTAACGATTCAGTTAAATGTATTGTATTCATTCCTTTTACTAAAAGACTTAAGAAAATTTTTTTCAATTCATTTTTTAAATAATTAAAAGCTAAATAATACTGAATGAAGAAAACAAATTTTAACTCAATTTGTAGTCAACAAGAATTTAATCATGCAAAGTTTGAATAAATTCTGTTATTAATTAACTTCAAAATTAATTCAATTTAAATGAAGCTTTTGAAGGAAGCTAAAGAATTAGATATTGGGAATGGATTTATGAAATGAAAGGCTTGCATTTTTTAATTACGGATTAAGATTTTAGTGAATTAAGCTCAAATGGAATTAACTAATAGGAAGCTCTATATATAATGATTATAACATTAAGTTTTTATATGAAATTTTGCTATAATATTCATAATTTAGAGTATTATTATATATTTCGGGAATTGCCGGGTACCCGGGAATGTAGAGAAAAATTTTCCCGATTCCCGGGAATCAAAAAAGGTCGGGAAATTAAAAAACTCTAGACACAATTTATACCAGAGTTATTTAAAAACAAGTAAGAAAGTATGGTCGGTCAAGCACGACCATATAATACCCTACACTAAGTAAAAGAGCAAAAAAAATGTTTCTTTTAAAATTTCAATATTTTATATTTTTGAGTGATTTTCGGAAGTGGGGTTATATGGGGGCTACGACCAATTATGGACCGATCACCATGAAATTAGGTCGTGTGATTTATGTCTATATTAAAGTTAACTATGTTGAATTTTGTGTGTTTACCAACATTTTTAAGCGATTTATGCACGTTAAAGTGATTTTCGGTAGCGGGTCTATATGGGAGCTATGACTAATTATGGACCGATCGTAACAAAATTTGGTGACATGAATTGTGTGTATATAAAACTTATTTGGAGCGGAATTTGTGGAGATACATATATATATTAAACATTTATGACCGATAAAGTCCAATTATGGGGGCTAGGTGAAATAGTGGACCGATTTCAGCCAGTTTCAATAGGCTTGGTCCTTGAGCCGAAAAAATAATATGCACCAAATTTGATCGAAATATCTTCAAAATTGCGACCTGTACTCTGCGCACAAGGTTTACATGGACAGCCAGCCAGCCAACCAGACGGACGGACATCGCTTAATCGACTCAGAAAGTGATTCTAAGTCGATCGGTATACTTTAAGGTGGGTGTTAGACTAATATTTTTGGGCGTTACAAACATCTGCACAAACGCATAATACCCTCCCACTATGGTGGTGTAGGGTATAAAAATACATACAAAAATCATATACATAAAAAATTATCAAATCAATTTTGTGTGCTGTTTTTCTATACATCTTTACTGTAACTATTTCAAAATGTTTTTAAGTTTTTTAACAATATTATGGTCACTGAAATTATCTATATGATTAAAGTAATCATAATATGTTAAATTTACGATTCATATATATGATTGTAGTAAATAAGTATATGTTTGTGACAATAATTTTGATGAAAATGTCAAAATAATTCACAATCCCACTGTGCACTGCTATCACTATTTGAATACGTTTAATATTTAAAGAAATTACACAACATGATAAAGGATTAACACAACAATGTGTGTTAAGTATTTAAAGCTCGAGTAAAGGTCAAAAGTATGCAGTATTTAAAAGCTTGTTTTTCTTTCGTATTAAACGTTCATATTATTATTAAAGATTGAGATTTAATAACGTCAAGAAATGTAGGCCAGGCCAGCGACCACATTTAAAACAACGTACAGAGAGACAGTATTATTTAAGGAAAAAAACATTGTGCATATTTAATACTCGTACTTTTAAGTACTTTTAAAGCTGTTGTATAATCACAACCAACATAAGATTTTTAAAAATAATATTGTTGTTGAAAAGAAAAATGTTGATGTTGGAATGAAATTAAAAATAACACACAGAAAAGAATGTAAAATTACGTTTTGAAAATAAAAATAGAAATAAAGCCAAGACAAGACGCACAAAGCAGTGACTTAAGTTTCACACATAAATGCCGACATTTGCAAGACAAAAGAAACCATATCGAGGAGAGATATAAAAAAAGCACTCGTAACAATTAATATACTAAATCAAACACAAAAAATTAATCAATGTGCAATATTTAATTACTATTGTTAATGTTACGTTAGAAAATGCCGAATAAACACAATTAAAGGTAGTTTTTCATTTGCAATAATTGCTTGTCTTTTACAGCCATATGGTCAATTGTTAAAAGATCTTGGCTTTATGCCAATGTTTGTTTGGAAATCTTTTGGAAAATTCAAAAATTTCAGTAAATATAATAAACTATTCTCTTAAATGTCAACAACATTCATTTATTTATTTTTTTGGTGTTTTGTACAGAATATTTTAAATGTATTTTTACATACATATGTTGTTTCGTATTTTATCTAAATGTTTTATTTCATTTTAATTCGAAAACTTTGTTTGTTGCAAATTTAAAAATCATGTTTCATTTAGAAAACATGAATGCATGCATTTGTCTGTTAAACATGTTAGACTGAAGGAGAGTTAGACAGAGTTGCCAGTAAGGAAGGAAGTGGTAGTAATTCTGGGATGAAACGGACCTGCTCTGCAAAGACTTAGCAGAATTCTAGACAAGGGATAATCCAATCCTACTTATATTAAAATGAAGGATGACTCCTGGTCCGAAACAGCAGCAGAGTCACTTGACAACCTACTGAATACTCACTTCCCAGACTGCAAGGATGTTGCTACGGATAATGAGAGTGAAGGTAGGATTCTATCCAATATCGGCAGTAACATCATCTCTCGTGCAAAAAGGCATATCTTTCCCTGTCTTTATATAATATTAACGACCTGTCTCTCCCTCAACCATGTTCCTCTTAACTGGAGGAGTATTAAGGTAGTTTTTGTTCCCAAGACTGACAAAGGTTGCCCCGATAAACTACACGATAGTGTGCTGGACTATTAATCTGGGGGTTGCGGGTTCGATTCCCGCCAGAAATTCGGGGTGTATCTGCAGACAAGCAAAACGCTTCGCAGTTTGTGTTTGTTTTTAGTCATTCATCTTTCCAGCTTAAAACGTTGGAAATACTCATTGACGCTCACATAAGGCATCAACTAGAGTACACAACACGGCTCTCTATTAGTCAGCACGCCTACATTAAAGGTCGCTATACAGAGACAGCTCTGCATGAGGTAAGAGTAAGAGTTATAGAGAGTTCTCTCGAATTTAAACAATATACAATGGCAGCCTTCCTGGATATAGAGGTTACTCTTGTAACTGCTCTATCAACGACTGGTTAGTAACAATGCTGAAATCAAGAATAATTACAGCAAATCTTGGTAATAGTGTTAAGTCCAAGCAAGTTGGAAGGGGCACACCTCAGGGCGAGGTAATCTCTTTACTACTATGGCTTATCGTTATTAACTCGATTCTCATTGATCTAGACAAAAAAGGGATAAAAGTTGTCGCTTATGCGGACGATGTGGTATTTATTATTAGTGAGGCTCTACGCACTGCGACCCAAAGGATCTTTTGTGCAGCAAACGATGTGGTGATACTCGTATCGGGATTATTTCCGGATGTGATCAGTGAGATTATGTCCACTGCTTTAGGATTGCTCGACAACTGAACCACGGTAAGTGGTCTTAGGGTGAATCTAAGCAAAATAAAACATGTACTTTTCACGACAAAGACCAAGATTTCGCGGTTGAAAATCTGCGAAATCCTACTTTCAAATAATGAAAAATATCTAGATATTATACTGGACTCTAAATTATCATGGAAACTGAATACTCAATCAAATATCTGTCATTTATATACAAAATACGTTAAGTGGTATCAAACAAATAGTGCTAAAGGAAGCTCATTAAAATAGCCTTGTTTTATTTAATTCTATTCCAAACTTTCCAAGCGCTTCAACGTTGCTTATAGTTGTAACAATGGCAACTCTAGACCTTTTCAACATCTTTGGAATGTGTTACATATTGTATTCTCACTCCCTTGGTTTCTGTGTTTTGTTTGTTTTAAGCACCTCGCCCCACATCCTCTGACTATGACATATTCAAAATTCATTGAGTGCTTTTTAAAATCACAATAAGTATGGATGTTTGCACGTATTGTCAGATGTGTGGGTGTGTTTCTGAATATGAATATGCAAATTTTAAATAAAACACTGTGCATTAGGTGGATCCATAAAACTTTTAGATAACCAAGTAAATATTTCTGATTATTTCAAAGGAACTACATATATATAATTTTGGGGTTTGAAAGGAGCATGCAATCGGATGAATGAACCATACCACAAATAACCAAATTTTTCAGAAATCTTGCTTAACATTTAATAAATTGCAATTCCCGGGAAAAACTGATTTAGTTTGGGGTTTGAAAGGAGCATGCAATCGGATGAATGAACCATACCACAAATAACCAAATTTTTCAGAAATCTTGCTTAACATTTAATAAATTGCAATTCCCGGGAAAAACTGATTTAGTTCCAGAACTAGTTCTAGAACGCATGCATATGGCCAGTACTCATTCTAGTTTAACGTTGAGACCAATGATCTAGTTCTATGGAATCGTTACGAACCCAGTACCTCTCCCTTGGAACGGTTCCAGAACCAGTTCTCTAATCAGTGATTTTTGTTTGAAATTGTCAGCCTCGGAACTAGTTCTAATAAAGCGATAGAACTAGTTCTTCGACCACTGTTTGTCAAACTGGAAATTAGTTAAGGAAATTTTTCTTTCATTACATTTGCAGCTATTTAACGTTTGTTGCATTCATTTTTATAATTTTTTTTTTTAAAACAAACACAAACTGCGAAGCATTTTGCCTGTCTGCAGAAACACCCAGAGTCTCTGGCAGGAATCGAACCGGCAACCCTTGCATTGATAGTCCAGCACAATATAGTGTAGTTTATCGGGGCAACCGCGATAATCCTTTTAAAAAAATATTTTGAAAAACAATCGATGTCAATTTTATTCAACGTACATAATTCAATTAGATTAATAGATCTGTCCGAATCCATCATATCGAGTGTCTATATTCAAAACCATAGGGTAACATAGAGACGAGACGGAATTGTCAAAAACCTAAGTCTGTTGTCAAAAACCTATCTCTTGCAACAACAAAATACATGCTAGTCAATGTATTTTGTTGTTGTATCAGAAATATTATTTGTTGTATTTTTGTTTGACAAATCAGAGTGTCTCGTCTCTATGTATAATTCTCTATGTTCAAAACCCTCTATCTTTGATTTTCACGAAAATGACTTTTTGATGGTAAAATGTTCATATATGGTGAAAAATTTTATAACAAACAAGTTTTTTTTTTTGCTGTTCTATTTGCATTTTTGTTATTTCACTATCTTACACAAATAATTTTTCTGAATTCAAAAAAAAATATTTTCATATATTTTTTTTAAATAATTTCTTGAATCAAACTTCAAAAATTTACAAAAGCAAACTAAAAACATTTTTTCTATCTTAAATAAACAAAGTTACAGATGGCATAAATGAAATCTAAATAATTAATTTTTATTATAGTGGAAAACCCTCTATCTGATCATTTCATACATACACATTGAATATTTTTGAAAAGCCAAACCCTCTATCTATCATAAAGTCCACAATAATGCAAAATTTTAAAAAACCAATTATATGTGAAATTCAGTAGTTGCTTTAAAAAAATACTGTAGAATACCGAATTTTAATAAATGAAGTAAAACAGTTTTTTCGCTCTCCTGAAAAGTTGGGTTTTTCAAGATAGACGGTTTTGAATATAGGCCCTCGATATGTTTCATTTCTATTGATCGTTATTAAAAAATTACATTTTATATTTAATTTTTCTTCAATAATTTTTTCCAAAACTAAATTCAAAGTTATATTTAATGGTTCCATAAAGTTCTTTTGGGAACTAGTTTGACTTCCATTACTATTAAACATTATAGAACTTCTTAAGAATCACCACATTGTTATTCAGAACGGGTTCAAGAAATTGTTGCGATATCACTAGTTCCATGGTTGTTATCAAAGAATTTGAAGTGGTTTTGGTTATAATAGTTCTAGAACTTCTAAAAAAAGTTCTTTGATATTTTATACGACTAATATGGAATCAATTTGGATTTTTGGCCTGAAATTTTGTACAAACTAGTTGACCGCCCGGCTTCGCTTGATAGCTATCTAGACTTTAGTTGCGCAAGTCTCTTGTGTTTGTAGATGCCAGAGGTAATTTCGGGTTAAGGAGAGGAACATTTTGCAAATTGCCTAGTGTGAAAGGGGTCTTACTAATGTTAGTTCTTCAAGTTTCTCCAACCCACATACACCTGCCTGTTCTTATTTATTTGCAAATAAAATATCTAAATTTGTACTGCATATTTTAGGGGGCTTTTTTATTACAGTTGACTGGACTCAAAAAAGCCGGTTTTAGCCGAAATCGCTCCAGCCGTTCTCACGTGATGACATTACATTTATTTTTTATTTATATAGATAGATATCGTTAACTTTATTTTGCTCATTGAAAATAGGACCACCCTACTATAAAGTCACTTACATCCATCCATCCATCTATTCATACAAATCTTGCTTCATTCATACAACACAATGCGAATATAAATCTAGGAAAAGCAACAACTAGAAACATGAAATATTCTGTAAATATTTTCTATATTTTTGTATGTGTGTATTTTGCATGTTTTTTTTTATTTCATTTTATTATTATTTTTCTTTCCATTTTTGTTGTTGCTCTGAATATTTCCCATAAATACTGATAAAGTCAAAAAATACAGTTACATTTTGATGTTTTCCGCCGGAAACATAGCTTGCAATAAAAAATGGTGACTTTTTTTTTTGCTGTTTGTTTTATTTATGTATATTCCTCTCAGTCTATTACAAATAGTTACATATACAAGAGTGGGGAAAGTAAGTATTTCATGTGTCATTTGATTTTCTCTTAACTAAATGTATGTCAATATAAAAGTATTTACTATTTTAAATGAAATGCCAAGTTGTAGCGACGAGAAATAGTCATAATTGCTATTGGAGGCATAATTCCAAGAAATGTTTGTTTAAGAGGGAAATCTATAGTTGGAAAACAAATTTGTTTAAAATTTACCTAAAGGAAATAGGAGTTGTTAGTTCAACACTTTGGAAATTTGTGCAGTGACCTTTGATTATGGATTAACACTTAAGGAAATAGAAATTTTATTTTATTGAAATATTAAATAAAAAATTTATAAATGTTAAAAATCAGGGAAATATTACATTGTATTGTAACAATTTTAATAAATCAGAAACTCAATTGTATACTTTACACTTCCCAATAATCTAATGTAAAGACTCTAGAGTAATTTGAAGTAATTTAAATATTTTGCATTGACTTGCAATTACTGTACAACCTGATTTTTAAAGACCATCCGCATTAGTTAGCAATTTGTTTGGTAATGACTTACATATAATCTGTTATATAACTACTGCATTTGTTTCTATGAGAACTGGCCTCACTTGTACTCTAAAGGAGACCTACAAGAATGCTTTTATAATAACGAGTATAGCCGGCATGAAATATGGCGATCAGATTGGGCACACGCGAATTCATTGAATTTTTGATAACGACAGGGATTTTAAAAACCTCATACCATATGAGGAGATTGCAAATTTTGTGTGATGTCAGACAGTCTGGCTGTACTTAATACGTTATTCTCACATGAGATAACGTCGGATGTCATGGACCGAATTGGAATGCCTTTGCCAAAGAGGTAAGTAATGTAATACAGGTTCAGAAATTTGTATCGCTCGAGCTATCTTATAGTATCTATGGGACTCTGTACCGGTGACCCTAGATACCACCAATATGTTTTGGCAAATGTTGCTCAATTGCAGGAAGAAACGGCTCAGCTGTGTTTTAATAGCTCCGAGGTTAACAGTAAATGCATTATCACACATTGACTACCTTGCACCAGCCAACAGACTAGTTCTGCTTAAAAATATATTTTTTGTCAAAATGTTTTTCCTTCATCTCATTTTATAAGTATTTTAAATTGATAAAAGCAACAAGCTTCGAAATATATTTCATTGCCGAAGTAGTGTTTATAATTAATGCTTAACTTCTTGTCTATTGAGGTCTCAGTCAGAACCATACAGATCAAACTATTAGCTTAAACGTTTCATATTTATTAAGTTGTTTAAAGTTACAAAAGTTTATACAAACTAAAATTGCTTTAAGGACATTAGCAAATAATCTTCTTAACAATCAAAAAGCAGCCTTACTTAAATTTCCAAATCATAATTATATTTAGAAGATGTATATAAATCCCAAATTAACATTCAATCTTCTGCAAAAGTGTATTCAAATATTAATTTCTTATTTCATAGTAAACATTTGTAAATAATTTTCCAACAAAATATTTTCTATTACCATTCAATGGAAATTGTAAGTCATCCATTGCTTTAGTATTAAATTACGTCAAAATTTCTAATGAGCAGTAGTCAGTATGTTTTCTAATTGCAATTATATTTATGATGAAGACATTAGACATACAACGAAACTCGTTATTGAACATAAATCAACAAAATCAAACTAGAATGGAGGGAATAAATGAGTAAGCGGATCTTAGATAGTTTATATTAATGTATGTATATTATAGGATGTATAAATATTACAGGATATTTTAATGAGTTAAAAAGTTGATGTTAAGATTAAACAGCTCCTTTCTTATGGCACTCAAATCATAAATTTAACCAAAGCAAATAAATATACAAACACTCACATTGCGTAGAGATTGTGTTCCAACATTGTATCGAGAAGTGTATCATCATCATCCAGCGGGAAAAAATGTTAGGGCTTCATTTTGTAGGCCTTATAAAAGTCATATAGAGAGCCTCAAAAGTGAGTAAACCCCACAAATTATTTGATTTTTTTAAGGTAATGAAAATCCTAAAATCTTTCTGAATAATAGATTCGGTTCTCAAAAAAATTTACTATTGTTTACACACTTTTTAGGCACACACAGTGCCTTCTCATAGAAGATGTTCTAGAAGAACTGCATCTCCTTCATACACATTCAAAATTGCATTGCTAAATAAGGTCCAATACCCCATTATTCAAAATTCAAACAAGATTAGTTTAGCAATAATTCCTATATATTTATTTTAAACCGTTGAATGAAACCAAAAGATGGTAAAACATCTTTTAAAAACTGTAGTCTTGTGAAGTTCCCGTGAAGTAGTTTTTTTATATACGAGGGATTTCACGTCAAGTGAACCAACTTTTAAAATCGATGTCTTCCGATCGGGATCGCATCCCACTAAGCGACTAAATAGGTCTTCAAGGAAAATATCTGAGCTTTCTGTTCAGCAAAAAGAAAAAAATAAAAAGAGGGCCCATTTTGAAAAAAAAAGTCAGCAAAGTTTTTGATTTTGCAAAAAAAAGTCAAAAATTTTATGTTTTGAGTTACAAAACATTTTTTTTATAGATATCGAACTCGCATCCCACTAAGCGACCAAATAGGTCCTCAAGGAAAATATCTAAGCTTTATTTTAATAAAAAAAGTGCCCATTTTGAAAAAAAAAATCAAAAAAGTTTTTGATTTCTTAAAAAAAATATTAAAAATTTTATATTTTTTTTTAAATATTTTTTTTCGAAAGATTGAAGAAATATGTAGCTATGTAAACTATTTGGCACACATTTTGCTAAGAACAATAGGTAATAAGTTACATGGATGAGAAAAATCACATGTTTGGCCAAAATGTCTAACTCCGAGAGTTCTTGACCGATCGGAAGACATCGATTTTAAAAGTTGGTTCACTTGACGTGAAATCCCCCATATATAAAACTACACACTTGATTATTTAAAGTCGATTCTTTAGGTTTTATACTGAAATCATTAAGAGTCGTTCCATGACTCCCGGTCTGACAGCGAGACTATCTGATGTCACAAACAATTCTAAATCTCCCACTCACCTACTCAAAATTCCTGTCGCTATCAAATATTCCATGATTAACATGTGGTCAACCGGATTGCCAGATTTCATGCCGGCTATTCCTGGTAGTTTAAACTCATTCATGTAGGCCTCAAAGAAAATAAAAATTATTGATAGACCCTGCCAAACAAAGTCATATGTTTCAATTTCAACGCTTGCTTCAGCAGTCCTTCTATTAGGCTTTCATTTTCGGGCCTTTTAATAAAAGGACCTATGTTGACATTCTATGACGACGCATATAAAATTGTATCTGCACAATAAGGCCTTTCGGAAGGCCTCTTCACTGGCCTCCGCAATTCTGGTTACCATTTTAACAACTAATTTATTTTACAAAATTTTAACTACAACCGTTGTGTTAGTCTTAATGAAGGATTCTATGAAATATAATAGCGAATTTACTAAATCAATTTTTGTAGGTGTAAGTTATTTTTGCTTTAGTTCGTTAATTAAAAAGGAATTTCTGTTAAAGTTTTTTCTTTTTTTGTTTATTGAAAATTTACATAATTTTAACAATCACTTTCGTGTTAACAGGTTTCGGTTTTTTTCTCGAAAACTTTTGCATAATTATTAATTTATGCCATAGTTAAGCACAGGCTTAATGTATTTTTATTTTATTGCGTAGATAACATAAAGTTGTAACACTTACCTTATCTTTTATTCGATTAATTTATTTGTTATTAAGACTTGAAATATAAACGGGTATATTTTAGACACTATTTTTCAGTAATGTTACACCATTTTTCATTGAAATTGAGAAAATTTCAAATGAAATTGAGAATTTCCATTTTAAATTGAGAAAATTCCAAATGAAATTGAGAATTTCCATTTCAGATTGAGAAAATTCCAAATGAAATTGAGAATTTCCATTTGAAATTGAGAAAATTCCAAATGAAATTGAGAAATTCAAATTGAAATTTAGAAAATTAGAAAATTCCAAATGAAATTGAGAAACATTATATAAATTATTTTAAACTAAAAGAACAAAATTAAAGATGTGGTGGTCTGGGTAGAGCGACCAATTTCACCTTATATTGTCGTAGAAAACATGGTTGGTCTTGTGTGGGATCCCGAACAGTTCTTTTGATACCACTTCCCGTGGCCCCGACATCCACCTGATAGGTGCAATTGGTACCGCAGGCATTATTCAAATGGATAGTGGCAGAGGTTCGTTCACTGCCGAAAGCGCAAACGAATGTGTCAAAAGTGTTGATAGCAAGAGTTGGGTAATCAGTTATCTGAACTCGTTTTGGTATGTGACAATGCCCCTTGCCACAGCCGTTTATATGAAATTTTCGACAACACTCCAGCAACACTTTTGCCATTGAGTCCCTATTCACCAATGCTTAACCCTATTGAAATAATTAAAAATATTGTGAAGCTTAAACGATTCATGTTTATTAAGTTGTTTAAAGTTGCAAAAGTTTATACAAACTAAAATTGCCTTAAGGACATTAGCAAATAATCTTCTTAACAATCAAAAAGCAGCCTTACTTAAATTTCCAAAACATAATTCTATTTAGAAGATGTATGTATATTAGGGTGGCCCCGTTTGTATGGAGAAAAAATAAGGTATCGATGTTCCCGCCTAAAATGAAAATTTGATTCATTCTAAGACTACGTTTTGAAATTTGTTCGTCCTGGGGTCAATATTTGGCGAGCTGGATCAAAGGATAAAAAGGTCCTTTTTTGAGGTTTTTTAAATTTTTTCCATATTTCTTCCAAAGGAAGTATATGTAAATTTGGTATCATATGAAAGGTCTTTGAGAGACGCATTCAATTGGTTAAAAGAAATTTAAAAAAAAAAAATTTTAATTAAAAAATTTTAAAAATTTTCGACAAAATTTTAGTTTTTTTTTTAATTTTTTCATAGAATTTATTCAAATACATAGATGAAATTTCTTGATCATAAACATCATGTAATTTCACCGAAATGGTTTTTCGCGTTTTTTAAAATTCAATCCAGTTCAATGTTTATTCAAATTTGTTTAAATCTAATTTCATCCCTATCTGACAATCTCTGTACTCAATTCATAGTATATGTAATGGGCATCAAAATAACTCAAATTTTATTAGCTTTCCATCGATGTATAAATTCGTATACTTTTCTTTTGTTACACTACGAATATTTAAATTTAAGCTAAAACATTATTCCATAATAATAATAATAATAATAATAATAATTTGCTTTTGAATGTTGTTGTTTTTTGTCGTTTATTTTTAAAGTAATGAAGAATTTGTATAAAATCATTGACAACTAGTAAAATTTTAAGAGAAAATTTTTTCTCTTTTTTTTTAATTTTTACAAAAAATCTTATATATGGTCACCTTAAAATCAAAAGGGCATAACAACCAAAAAAATAAAATTTTACATTTTGATTGGAAATAATACATTGCAACATAACACATTTTAGAACACTGTTGTCAACAATACCAATTTTATTTATTTTAATTTTATTAAAGAAAAATTCAAAGGGCATATCAGGCTATTATGTATAAAATCGGGATATTTTAATAATATATTACTAATTTCAGATTTTCTATATCATTCACAAAATACAGAACGATTTGTACATTTTGTCAGTCAATCCATGCTATCAGTAATCGAAAAAAATCGACCTTCTTATATTGCTAATAGAATATTTTCTATGAATTTATATTTTTAAGTTTTAACTGTTTATTAATTTCTCATTTAGCAAACAATATACTAAACAATGTAAAAATATATGTAGTAAGCAGTTTTTCACATGTTACTTAAAATTAACAACAACATTCCAAAGGAATAACATTAAAATAATCATTATAGCGCGATGTATATATAGTAAATGTTTTAGCTTAAATTTAAATATTCGTAGTGTAACAAAAAAAAAGTATACGAAATTATACATCGATGGAAAGCTTATAAAATTTGAGTTATTTTGATGCCCATTACATATACTATGAATTGAGTATACAGAGATTGTCAGATAGGGATGAAATTGGGTTTAAACAAATTTGAATAAACATTGAACTGGACTTAATTTTAAAAAACGAGAAAAACCATTTCGGTGAAATTACATGATGTTTATGATCAAGAAATTTCATCTATGTATTTGAATAAATTCTATGAAAAAATTTAAAAAAAACTAAAATTTTGTCGAACATTTTTAAAATTTTTTAATTAAAATTTTTTTTTTTTAAATTTCTTTTAACCAATTGAATGCGTCTCTCAAAGACCTTTCATATGATACCAAATTTACATATACTTCCTTTGGAAGAAAGGTCAAAAAAGGACCTTTTTATCCTCGCCAAATATTGACCGCAGGACGAAAAAAATTCAAAACGTAGTCTTAGAATGAATCAAATTTTCATTTTAGGTGGGAACATCCGCAACTTTAATTTTGGGGCCACCCTAATGTATATAAATCGTAAATTAACATTCAATCTTCTGCAAAAGTGTATTCAAATATTAATTTCTTATTTCATAGTAAAAATTTGTAAATAATTTTCCAACAAAATATTGTATACGGTGTAAATCCTCCAAATGTAGGAGAGCAGAGGATTTTATATCTTCAAGAATTAATTAACGATTCCAAGTCCTATATAACTATGTACTGGAGATTGAAGTAAAGCTATACAACATACAAAATTTTTCCACTAAAGCGCTTTGGAATTGCAAGATATGCCTGTTGGTCAATAAGACTGTGTACATAAGTTTTTTGTTTAATTTATTTTAAATTATATATTTATGTAGAGTAAAATAAAATTTTCTCAATTTCATTTGGAATTTTCTTAATTTCAATTAGAATTTTCCCAATTTCATTTGGAATTTTCTCAATTTGAAATGGAATTTCTCAATTTCATTTGGTATTTTCTCAATTTCAAATGGAAATTCTCAATTTCATTTGGAATATTCTCAATATCATGTATAATGTTCTCAATTTCAATAAAAAATGGTTTAGTTACTTAGCTGAATTTAATGTATTTTTTTACACATCCCAGGTAATCTGTAGTGGTGGCAATTGTCACTTTAATGTCTCTTAGTAATCTAAATAGTAAATAGTATAAACTTATTTTACTTTAGGAAGTAGTTATTTTACTCCTCACGTGCTAGGAGTTCGACAGTATTTTTGAGAAGTTTTATCTCACGAACATTGAATTTAATTGAATATGTTAAAAACTGTTTACGGTGGTTGGGCTGCTAATTAAAGACGATTTTTTAATTTAATATTTAGGGATGTTTGCGGGATTATACAATTAATTCTCAGTAGTTTTTATCACAGAAGCCCACCCAATCAGCCGAATCGACAGCAAAGCCAAATATCTAAGGTAATGCTATGTATTTGGTGGGACCAAAAGAGACCTATGACGTGCTGAAAACTGGTCAGACGATCACAACGAACCTGTACCTAACATAACTGATTCGTTTGAAATGAGCATTGGTCGAAAAACGCCCAGAATATGCCTGTTAAAAAATATTTAACAGGAATATTACGGTTTAATGTCTGGTCTATTATTGGTTTCGATCGATGCAGAACTCTATCTCAGGTTCCTTCGGCAAACCTTCTTAGAATTCGTTGTAGATCACGTTTTTGACAGTATTTCTGAACAATTTAATATTGTTAAATACTGAGTGAAATAATAAAAAATAATCAAATTAAATGTTGCCAATTAAGTAAACACAGCAAATAAGGAGTGAGATCGAAAAATTCTTAACACACGTTTTTCATTACATTTTTTAACCCAAGTATTATTTGAATTTTTTTTTGATCAAGTTACCTTTGAAAAACATGTCAGTTATTATGTGTAATGTCAATTATATTAATTTTTTTGTTAATCTGATTAAAATGAGTGACCAGAAAAAAGTGCGTACTGAAATTATTAAATATTTTCAACAAAACCCAACTTGGTCTTACAAAAAGTTGGCCAAGCATACAAAGGTCTGCCGTCAAACTGTTTCCAATGTTATTAAACAGTACCGGGAGAACTTGTCAGTTGATAGAAAACCTGGTTCAGGTAGAAGGAATGGTCCACATGATGTTTCTAAAGCCAAAAAAATAGAACGCATTTTCAAAAGAGCTCCCAACACATCCGGTAGGAAAGCAGCCCGGTTAGCTCAGTGCTCGGACTATTTGGTACGAAAAGTTAAAGCTAATGCAGGTTTAAAAACATACAAGGCTCAAAAAGTTCCTGACAGGAACGCTACTAAAAATTTAGAGGCCAAAACCAGAGCACGGAAATTGAAGTCAAGTTTTATAAAAAAATATTCTTGCTGCATAATGGATGACGAAACGTATGTTCTGGCAGATTTTTCGCAACTTCCAGGTCAAAAATTTTATGTTGCTGATGCTCGAGGGAATGTTGAAGAAAAGTTTAGGACCCAAAAGCAGACAAAATTTCCCAGAAAGTTCTTGGTATGGCAAGCAATATGCAGTTGCGGCAAAAGAAGCCACTCATTTGTTACAACGGGCTCTATAAATACCGAAATTTACATCAAGGAATGTTTACAAAAAAGGCTGCTTCCATTCATAAGACTTCATAATGTGTCCACTTATTTTTGGCCTGACTTGGCATCCTGTCACTATGGCAAACAAGCCCTTGAGTGGTACAAGAACAATAATGTGGTATTTGTACCAAGAGAGGCAAATCCTCCAAACTGCCCGGAGCTAAGGCCAGTGGAGAGATATTGGGCTCTTGTTAAAAGAGAATTGAAGAGTACAAAAAAGGTGTCCAAAAGTGTGGTAGATTTTAAACGGAGATGGACTACATGTTCGAGCAAAGTGACAGAAAGCACTATAAAAACGTTAATGGAAGGGTTTCCGAAAAAGGTTCAAAATTTCATCACTAGTGATTAAAACTATAAAAATAATTTTTTTTGTAAATTGTAATAATAATTTCAATCAAATAAAAAAAAAATTAAAGCTGTAAGTTTAGTGGTTTCTTTTTTATAAACATATATGTATGTTAAGAATTTTTCGATCTCACTCCTTATTTACAATCAAACACATTAAATAAATACAGCAAATAGGTAATTAGATGTTTAAATATTTAAAACGTGACATTGCTAAAACCTCAGCATAGACACATTATATAACAACTAAAACATTTAAATATATATATATATTGGCAAATAAAAAATACGGATATCGAAATCAAACACATTTATTTGTGTACCTATGTATATTTTTAAAATATTATCTAACTAACAACAACATAAATTTAATTTCATTTTATTTCAGCTATAAACTGACGAAGCTTCCGTTATCTATAAACAAATTTAAAAATTAATCCCAATTGTTGCCTTGTTTTGCACTACGAATATTTAGAGTGAAAAAGAACACAAAGAAACGTGATAAAACATGCAAACTGCTGTCGATTGCAATGGCAGCAGCAGCAATACAACAACAATCAGCACCACCATCACTACCACAACAACCGAACATGATAATAACCCAAATGGTACGATGACACAACACCACCAACAGCAGCCGCAGCAGCAACACCACCCTCACCACCAACCGCACTCTCTAATGCATCCAACACCGGAAACGGAAAACACAAATATTTTAAGACACCGTGTTAATACAACAAACACCAATAATGGCACTCCAAGCAGTGCCATCACTGCTACCAAAAATGGTTTATCACATCTTATAGATGCAGCCGAATACACGGGCAGTAATGTGGAATGTATGTCCGTAACGCCATCATCCTCAACCCATGCATCGCCCTCCAAGGGCAGAAAACTTAAAGGCGAACCATTAAAATTGGTAGCTACTGCTGACGGCAGTATTATGCCCACGATCTTCATTCCCACGCCCCTTCAGGATACGTACAAAACAAATACCTCATCGGAATCATCGTCATCAAAAACTGCATCGAATTCTACATCAACGACATCGTCTGTGATCGCTACGCCAGTACTCAAGCGTAATGGCAATATCTTCAAAGGCCAGGAACCTGAGGATCGAGCCGGAGATGAAGACACACATGAAGACAATATACCAAATCGAAAGCATGTTATTCAGGCAGCCACAATTGCAACTGAAGATAGTGGGGGCAGAGAGGAAAATGCTAAGAAACCTGTAGCTAAAATTGATGTTGCAGCTGCCGAAGAGTGCAAACAATTTAGGGAATGTAATAATAAGCAATTATTAACAAATCAAATGCTTCCATTCGAAAACACTTCCTCAACAATAACAACAATAATTAAAAAGGAATTGTCTTCTAGTTCATTACCAATGTCTTCATCCACTACCTCGTTGTCAATTACTACACCCGCTGCTGCGGCATCTTCATCCACAACCACACCATCACCATCGTCGTCATCCTCCAACTCTTCATCTTCCGCATCTACAACATCTGCTACACCTGCATCTGCTACAACAACACCTGCCTTATTATCTACACCATCTTCGTCATCATCCTCATCGTCGCCGCCATCCTCATCGGCATCGTGCTCCTCTTCGTCCGCATCGCCTTCACCAACGTCACCGGAGTCAAAAATTAAAGATATGTCAATTTCCGGTTTAGTCGAAGCCGAACTGTTGCAGTGGCAAGATATGCCACAATATTTGCAATTCAATCCATATGTTCTTAAGGGTTACCGTCCATTGCAAACATTCAAGGGCTGCCTGTTAAGTTTGTTTTATTGGCACAACGAAACTATTAACATTTTAACACATGGTAAGTGAAGAATATACATATATTTTAGCTAACCTGTATTGCATATAAATCTCTAGGATTTATATTCGATTTCGGATTAGGCCAAAAATCGGATTAATAACAATATTTTTGACCGAATACCGAAACTTGTATAAAGGAAAAACATGGGAGGATCCAAGCGGACAGCAGTCGGATTACCATGTCTTAAATTATATGACTTTTGTGCAGGTGATATTGAAGAATTGATGATAAGTAAAGAATTAGATGTTGAAGATAATGACCGAAATAAATTACAACAATTTCGACGCAGGAGTAACGCACTGACTACAAAAATTACACTGTTCTCGAAATTGACACTTTTTTTCTGTCAAGAAGGACACCCAATGGGTTAAACTAATTCCGGTACGCTGAATTCAATGGTGCTAACCGTTTTTTTAGGTTAGCTCGTATTTTCGAGATAAACCGTTATTTCGAAAATGGATGAGGTTGCACAACATATATTCGCGTAATTCAAAAACCGTTTACTTTCTTGAATAGACTGAAAAACCTGAAATTCCGCAATAAAATGAACTTTAAGTAACGTTAACACCTTTTTAATCTTCGCAGTCGTTTTAGAAATATAATTTTTTTTTGGCAAAAAAAAATCTTTTTTTAGAAAAATTTCACACATATAGAAAACGAAGTTCCAAATAAAACAAGCAATAAATGATTAAAATCTGTCCACAACTTTTAATTTTATTCACAAAAGATAAGATACACTGTTTTCTATGTTTAATACTGCATTAGTTTGCAATGCAGTGCCTTTTTTACAAAACGGCAAGATCAAGGCGAATTTATACAAGGTGGAGTCAGTCAAACAGCTGATAATTTTTTGTTTCGCTTTTTGGTTCTAACAACTGTCATAGCTTGTTTTTATATTTAAATATCTAAATATCTATATTTATTGTTTACATAAATAAGTAAAGCCCTCACTATTGAATTATCTACAATATATTAAGTTTTTGTAGAATTGACACCACCTTGTATGAATTCGCCTTGGGCAAGATTCTGTAAATTTTCTGTTTGTTGTTGATTTTGAATCCATAAATTTGACTAGTGGAAAAGATAAGATACATATATATGTTATATATCACCGTATAAGAAATTGTGTCTTCGTTCAGTGTTTAAAAAACTAGACTACAAGTAGCAGTAGCAACGAAAAAACACAAGTAGTCTAGTTAAAAAATTAATAAAAACTCGGAGTCAATAATTACTACTACTACTGCTACCTTTGGTAGCAGTAGTTGTAGTAGTACTAATAAAAGAAAAATTTAAAAGTAGCAGAGTAATTTATTTTCTATTGCTACCTTAAAAAAGAAAAAGTTTTGATGTAGCAGTCATTAGTTTTTTATTAATTCTGCTACTTTTAAAATTTAGTAGTAATAGAAGTAGTAGTTGAGGTAGTAGAAGAAGTAGCAGTTAAGTAGCAGTTGAAGTAGCAGCTAAGTAGCAGATGAGGTAGCAATAAAATAAGTCAAAAATAAAAATCTTCAGCGAAAAAATTATATGTGTTGTTGTTGTGAATGTATATTTGTGTATGTTGGTCGTGTTGTAAACAAAAGTTCGGCTTTTTTGTTATACACACAGAAAACACGATCTTTCTGTTAGCAACACGAACATCTGAGACGAATTCTTTCAAACTCTCTCAAAACAAAAACAACACACAGTGTTTAATTCTGTCAATTTTGGTGTTATGACTGAAGATTTTCATTATTGACTACTTTTATTGCTACCTTAACTGCTGCATCAACTGCTACTTTACTGCTACCTTAAAAATTAAAACTCGATATAGAGCAGTAGCAATGATTTGTATTTTTATGCTACTACTCCATTTACAATTCATGTTTTATTGCTACTGCTCTGTTAAGAGTTTTATATTCTGAAGGTAGCAGTAGTTTTAAAAAAACAAGATAACGAAAAAAGACAAATGCTACTGCTACCGCTACCGCTACATACACTTTTTTGAAGCAGTAGTTGTAGCAACAGTTAAATATTTGTTAGATATCGTAGCTTTTTAAACACTGTCTTCGTTTCAAAAATGTATATAATTTTTAAGAATTAAAAAATTTATAGAAGACGTTTTGTAAAAATGTGGGAAAAAATTTTAAAATTTTATTAGGCGATATTTGCTTGATCTTTTGTATATAAAATTGTAAAGTTGTAAACAGATTTTAATCATTTAGAGCTTGTTTTGTTTGGAACTTCGTTTTCTATATGTGTGAAAAAAATTACGAGCATATGTATGTATGTATATGAATTTTCCCATTTTTAACGACGTTTTGAAAACCAAAAATTTCGAAATTTTTCTAAAAAATTATTTTTTTTGACAAAAAAAAAATTATATTTCTAAAACACCTGCGATGGTTAAAAACATGTTAAACGGAATTTCGTTTTTTAAATTTTTTACAATAAACTAAACCGTTTCTGAGTTACGCGAATATATGTAATGCAACCTCCTCCATTTTCGAAATAAAGGTATATCTCGAAAATACGAGCAAACCTAAAAAAAAGGTTAGCACCACCCGCTTGACAGTTTTTTCTACTAGCACAGTGTTATTAGTGAAGGGCTCGTATTAGGCTGAAAATTGAGAAATCATATTTTTAAATTATCCAATTATTAAAAAGTCTTCGAATTCCAGAAATATATTTCACAGGGCTATTTATAAGAACTTTAAGGAGGTTTGTAAGGCCTTAAACAAAAAATAAACACAAATTTTAATTACAAATTATATTTCCAATTTATCTACGAACTCCAATTTATGAACTATCGAACAAGAAACATATGAAAAATTATCTAGTTACGAAAGTGATATGTCGACTTCCAAAATACTCCTCGATTAGTTCAGGAGTTATAAGGAAAAACGTTATTAAAAGTACGTTTTTTTCATATAAAAATTTAAGCATCTGTGTTTTACTATATAAATTTAAATTGGTTCGAATGTGTTCTGTTTTCTATTTGCTTAAATTTTTATATGAAAAAGCGCACTTGTAATAACGTTTTTCCTTATGACTCCTGAACTAATCGAGTCTCTACCGAATTTTTTTTTTGTACGAATATAGTAGAGAGTTTAGGTGTCCTCATACCGTGTTCTTTATTCATTTTTAACACCGAAGTCTTCTACTGATAAAATTTTGCACACTTTAGTTCTAAGTACTCTGAAAGTACAAGGAAAATTGTGGTACAAAAAAAATATTTTTTCAAAAACTTGGCGAATGACCTAGTGCAGGTTGTAGGTCTAGCTGAGTGTATTACAAAACCGGTTTCAAAAGTTCCAATACACCCTCAAATTTCCGAGATATATGCAAAGACTATTGTTGTTTACAAAGAAGAAGGTTAAATAATGACTGAGTTAAGAATGTTTAAATTTGAGGGTCCAAAAAATATATGTTTGCATTGAGTGTATAACAGTTTAATTAATATCGTGATGAAATTGGACATAAATAAGTTTTATCAGAAAAATATTTTATTGATGGTGGATATACAATATTCGGCAGAACCTAATAATACTCTTATTTTTTGTTGTTTTTTTTTAAACGCAAAACATGTTATCACAAAAATTAGCGTAATTCATTAATTGATTTTTATACCCACCATCAAAGAGATGGGGATCATGTCATTCTGTTTGTAACACATCGAAATATTCATCACATACCCACAAAAGTATATATCGCACTTGATCAACAAGAGGGTATTAACTCAAAATTTTTTAAATTTCACTTTTTTCAAGAAATCAACTAACAACATCGATATCTATCTACTGTAAAAATTTCAACGTATTCCGATTACTCTTTCATCTCGAAAACAACACTTGAGACCATTTTCATGATAATATAGTGACTACTTTTATACAACAAAAGGGTATTATTTCAAGTTAATACAAAAGTTGAAATAGAAATGCATCATATATTTTCATAAAAAAGATATTATTTTGAGTTGAGGGTTTATTCAAGTTAAAAATAATCAAAGTTTTTTATTTATATTTGGTTGTATTTTCAGTTGATACTGTTTTGTTGATAAAATTGGTTTTATTTTATGATTTTAATTCGAAATGTGACCCTTTTAATAATAAATTTTTTTACATTTTGTCAGAAAAATGGTATTAACTCAAAAATAGATTTCTTTTGCAATAATTGGAAGAATTTAAAAGAAAAACAAAGTAATTATTTTTTTAAATGGAATTTATATACAATGATGTATTCAGATTATCAAATTCTCTTAAAATATAACCACAAACAGTTTTTATCCCCTACTGAAAATTTTAAAATTTTGATTTAATACCCTCTTGTTGATCATGTCCGATATGTATATTCTGGGTCCTCATAATATTCTGAGATGATCTAGCTATGTCCGTCCGTCTGTTGAAAACACGATACACTCAAAACTCTTTGTTGGTAAGGTTTGTTTGATATTGAAAATGGGCAATTTCAGTTCATGATTTCACTTAGCCCCCATACAAATGTCCTCACGGAATACTGTTTGAGCGGCCATAAATATGTTGGTTATGCGGCAATCCTGATAAAATATTGCACAAATTAGTTCTAAGTACTCTGAAATTTTACTGTACTCTCAAAGTACAGTGCACTTGCGATAATATGAACGCCCCAAAATATGAACACTTTATACTTCCATAGGGTACTCTAAAATATGAACTTAGTGAACTAATTTAAAGCCTTTTAAAATATGAACAGCTTATTTTTGTTTTTTTAACATATTTTATCTATCTACACAGAGTTTAAATCTAAATCAATGGGGTAGTGGCTATATTCTAATTCTGCTTAATCATTTTAGGAATTAGATGCCATTCACAAATATGAACAATCTTGCAAAAGTGAACTGACCTGGTTTTAATTAGTTTATATTATCGCGAGTGCACTGTATGTCGAAAATTGGGCAACATTTGTCCCTAGTCCTTATATAAGGTCCCCATCAGAAACTTACTTGAACATTCATAATTGTTTCGTAATAATTAATATTGTGATGAAATTGGACATAAACAGGTTTTATATGAACACAAATCTTTCTACAAACTTTTGTGAGGGTTGGTCCATAATTGACCCTATTACACATATAACCCTATATCAGAAAAATATATTAATGGTGGGTATACAAAATTCGGCACAGCCGAATATAACATTCTTATTTGTTTTTTTTTAAAGAAAAGAACACGCAATTATTTGTATAAAAAAACCGAAAAAGTCGCAAAACATGTTATAACAAAAATTAACGTAGTTCAATAATTTTTTAATTGATTTTTTATTTACTTACGTGCTTTGAGAATTAAAGCACAAAGAATTTATTTTTTTTTTGGAAAAAAGAAGAATATGAACATTATTTTTTAAAAAAATGTGTGTTTTTTTTAACTAAACTCATAACACAGCCATTTTCCAACCGATTTTGAAAAAGTCTCTTCTGTTTGAAAGTTAAAACTTGTACATACATATATTATAAATAATAGAAACAATTTAGAAATCAATTTCAAAACATCATACTTATGATTTTTTGAAGTTGTAACTTTAAGAATATGGTTACAACTTAATAAAAAACAAAATATTACGAAATATACTAATAAAAAAGTACTAAAAGAAGCGATCAAGAACAACTATAAGTATTTCCGAACTCTATGGACTCCAATAAAACATAATTGCTATATGAGAACCCCCGAATATTTTTGGTGCAGCATAGCATAAATAAAAATTTAAAAAATTTAAATATTAAAAAAAGACTGGCAATATTTTTAAATAAATTTATTTATAAAAAATTAATTATAAAAATAAATCAATTAACACTTTTAAAATCGATCAACAATACAAATATACATTAATAATTTTTCCTAATATATAAAACATTTATCAACGGGATTCATGCCACTGCCACTTGGACAATTGAATTCTTTTGAGAATTCTTTGAAATTCGATAACGGTCCTATAACTCTAAATTTACCAGGTACATGGGAATCGATGGCTGTCTGTAGACTGCGGACAGCGGGATGAGCATCACTGCACCAAAGCTGAGCGTAACTAATGAAAAATAATTGTTTGCTGGTGTAATTGAGGCGTGGCAGAGTTTCGTACAACATGGGTTGATTGTTGCGCACGGCATGTTCGTGCCAATACAAATAGGCTTCGTAGGCCAAGTGCAAACCACCATTGTCGGCAATATTTTCCGATTGTGAGGCCATTTCGGGCAAAGGTTTACCACCGTAGATGTATTGTTTATATTGATTGACAAAACATTTGCTGCGCTCATTAAAGGCTTCCGTTGATTTGTCATCCCACCATTCAATGTTGTTGCCTGCCTTATCGAATGTTCGACCGGTGTCATCGAAACCATGGATTAGTTCATGTGATATCAGGGTGCCCAAGGTGCCGAATTTCAGAGCATGTGGATAGAATGTAGACCATAGATAATAGGGTTGCAGCAGTGACACGGGAACTTTAATGCGATTTTCGACTATAATATTGGCCGGGGTATAGGACAGTAATTCACCTGCTTCCAAAGGTTTAGGAGGTTCATATAAGGCTTTTCGTCCATTTTTAGCATTTAACATTAAAATATTCTTAAGATTTTCTATATAGTCATGTTTATTCATTACCAATTCACCAAATTCTTCGGTGAAATTCTCATTTGCATAAGAATTGATTTCCAGTTTCATGGCCTCCAATTTTTCTTCGGCATATTTACGTGTCTTCTCACTAATCCAGTCCAGTTGTTGGGACTGCAGTAAATTTTTAAAGTTAAACTTTATCTCATCCCACATAAGTTTGACATCCTGTTCAGTTTGATTTGTATTGTATTTGCGATAGACCATGTTATCGAGATTTTTGGCAAAATATTTCTTGGTGGTTGAAATACATTTTGACTCCAATTCGTCCTTCCTTTTGGGCATGCGCAACATGAACTCTTTGAGCAGGGTGTAGTAAATATAATTGGCCAGATGTTCTTTGGGGGTGTCTTCTATTATTTGTATGAGATTCAACTGATACTCGGAGAACATTTCGTATAGAGGATCTGTTAGAGATGGTAGGGTTCCCAGGGAGATATTTAATAATTTAACAAAATCCAATTGGGATTTATATTTCGTTTGTAGCTCAGATAAAGTGGTTAAGCTGGTCAATTCGTCCAGTTGTAGACCCATTTTTTCATCTGCTATGCCACTGGCTAAAGCAACTTCTACTTCTAAAATTTGCTTGGCCACCACATCAGACTTTTCCTTGTTCAAGCCCCAAAATAGCTGCAAATCACCCGATATATGATTCTGATAGCTACGGCGATAAACAGCATTCTCATCATTAACATACATGGACTTTGATTCCAAAGGAAAATCGGGATGACCCACATATATTCTATTCACTGAATTGTTACGAAAATCGCCCATAATGTCATAGCCCAATATGATGGAACTGCCGTATTTGTAGGCTATTTTACCTATAACCTCTATCCAATCAAATTCATCTTCTTGCCACTGATCTCCAGTCAAAGCGGGCACTTGACCAAATTCTGATGCAATTTCTTCAATTTTCGATTTGTACATATTTTTTAATACTCCCAGGCGAGTGCATGACTCATAAAAATTCTTCACTTTCTTATCAATGTCATTGTCCCACTCCTCTGCTTTTCTAAGCATTATCGCGATTTTACGATCCAACGCCTTTATCATGGTTTCAAAGAAACCCGTCGTTATGTGCTCTTGAGAGTTGGCTGGATTAATTTTTTGCCAATTGCCACAGGCGAAATCATAGAAATTCTCACATGGATCTGCAGACGTATTTATATAATTGTGCATTTCTGCTACCTTGGCGTAGCGAATTTGCTCAATATGCATTGGATTAGTCTGGTTAATAGGGACGGGCGTTCCATTTATCAATGACGCGCCAACAAAAGATAAGATTATTATTTGAAATATTTTGAAAATTGTCATTTTCACTTTAGCTTAATTCACTGTTAATTAAACTTAATTTATTTAAGAAAACAAAACGCAACTGTTCTATTTGAGATTTAATTACAAACTGTTTTGTATAAATGTTGGAAATTTTGCATTGTTAGCTATTGTTTATAAATTGTTTTGTTTGTTTTTTTCTTATTATTTTATATTGTATATTATTTTCTTTTTTTTTTGTATTGTTGTTGCTGTTGTTCATAAACCTCCAAAACTGGGTTATAGAGGTTATCGCAAAAACTCTCAAAGATTTCAAATTTAACTGAAAGAGTCGTTAAATACTGTGGAAGAGAAATTCAAAAAAATTACTTAGACTTTAAGTGCTCAACAGTATTTAGTAATCGATGAATAAATAGCATTTGGTTGTTGTTGCTAATTAATGTAGCTGTAAAGTTGGCAATGCTGGTTACAATTTTGTAATGTTGAATAGTGAAAGTGGTATTTACTCTCCAAATACACAATACTTTTATTATTGTACTTGTTTTGAAAGAAATTTTGAAGAAAATTGTTTAGTTACTTGAGAGAGTTGTAGCCGTAGGTGTTGACCATTGAATGTTTCATTTAGTCATTTGTAGCTGAGATTTGAAGAGCACTGAGCGTGTTGTGATTGAAGATATTTAGCCATTGACAAAATTAACGATTTCAATTTGTATGGGAACTAATTTAGGAACTCCGGTTGATTCACATATGGGTCAAATTTGTACATAACTTCACAATAGTGCAATGACTGCAGCTCAAGTTTAAGTTTATTCCTAAATCGGAACAGTTGTGTTAAAGTGTTTTTTCGGTATATTGTTAGTTTTGTTAATACAGTTTATGTTTCCGTCCATGCTCTTCAAAGACTAGCAGTTTTCTTCAAACTTGTTGAAGCTATTGGCAGAACCGAATGACTAGACTCGAATCGATCCCACGACATAAATACTGCGGTTATCCCAGTCTTTCAATTTATACTTGGCTCTATACCATAGTGGGGATTTGAGCAGATGTTTGTAACGTGCAAAAATATTGTCCCAACACTCACCTTAATCCCACCGATCGACTCAGAATTACGATGTTCGTCCTTGTGCGCAAAATACAGGTAGCAATTTTGAAGATATTTCGATAAATTTTGGTACATACATTTGATTCAGCCCATGGACGTTTTTCTCACCTAGCCCCCATGCAAATGTCCTCACGAAATTGGACTTTATCGATCATAAATGTTAAATTTATATAGGTAGCTACACAAATTTCACTCCAAATAAGTTCTATATACATACAGGGAATTCATGTCACCTAATTTTATGATGATCGGTCCACAATTAGTCATAGCTCTCTAAATTTCTTAAAAATGTTTGTATACACATGAAATCCAACACAAATAACTTTCATATAGACATAAATCACACCACCCAAATTCATGGCGATTTGTCCATAATTAGTCAGAGCTACCATATAAGGCCCTCCTCCGAAAATCATTCACGAAAATAAATTATTGAAATTTTAAAAGAAAAATATTTTTGCTCATTTTTTAGTGTAGGGTATTACATGTTCGGGCTTGACCGACCCTACTTTCATACTTGTTTAAATTATAAAAATACTAATTTTTGATTTCAATAATTGAGTTCATAGAGAATAGACATAGAGCGGAAACTCTCCTGTCAAAGACCTAACTCAGTTGTCAGAAACCTAGGTGGTGAGAATGTATTAGTGGAAAAAACTATGTTATAACAAAAACAAGTAATTTTTGAGTAATTTTTTTGTTTGAGTTTTTTTCAAGTTCCGCTCTATGTTTCTCTATGATTGAGTTTATTGAAATATACAAAATTTCCAATAGGGATTTCCGAACTTTGACAGTTCATTGATACCAGTCATATTGTTGATGCTACATCTGTTGAATTGGCTGTCATTTTTCAAATGAAAAAAATTATTTTATCAAAATGGATGTACTGGTCGGACTAAGTTCCTTTTGGATGAATACTGCTGCTTGCAAACGTTTTGAAATTGCAGCTTGACTAGCTCTCAATTATTTTACAAGCTCTTGTTGAGTTTTACAATATTCTTCAGGGAGTAATGCCTCCAGTTCATGGTCTTCAAACTTTTTTGGCTGGCCTGGGCAATCTTTGTCTTCCGTGTCAAAATCACCACTTCTGAACCGCACAAACCTCTTGCACGTTGAAACCGATTCACCATAAGCTTTGTAGAGCAATCGGTGTGCTTCAGTGACACTTTTTTCAAATTAAAGAAATAAAGCAAAACTTCCCGCATATGACGCTTTGTTGGTACAAAATTCAACATTTTCGAAACACTATAAAAAACATCGTAGTTATCAATTATCTCTCATAGCTTAGGATATATTCACATTTTTTATTGTTTAAATCATTTATATCCCTAAGGAATTTCTAGAGATATAGTCATTTAAAGTTACATTGTTTGGTTTTTTTTAGAGTTTTCAAAAGCGAAATAAAATCTCAAGTTTTTGTAATTTTGTGGAATTGAAAACTGAAATCAACAGAAAGCTCCATAGAGTGTGCGAGGAAAAAATATTATGAAAATTCAAAGACTACAAGTAAAAATATATATTTTAATGTTATATTCAGTTGGTAACTGAATTAGCAAACATTTTCACATTTAAAATATTTTTTTTTTTAGTTTTTAATTATAGTTACATACGTTTAAATTACTGTAAAATTACTTGTAAATTTTCGTTTAAATTCACACACACATTTAATTTAAAATTAAGTGAATATTTATGCATTTAATATGCAACTATTGTTCAAACTTTTACACACAAACGACAACAAGCAGCAGCAACAAACAAAAAACTTTAAGCACGTGCGAATTCATAAACCAAAAGTTTTTATGGGATAAAAATAAATATGTACAATAAAGAAAAGAGAAAAATACAATGGAAAATGATTGTAATTTTTTTTACATTATAACAACAAAAAAAAAACAAAATGTATGATGACTAAGTACACAACAATTGTACACAAATACATATAATAAAGTAGTAAATAGTTCTTGCTAAAAAAAAATCTTTTTTTTTAAATCTCTTTCTACTTAAATAGTTTATGATTAATAGGATTTAAGCAAAAGCTTATGAAATTCTCACAAAAACTTTCTTAGTTGCAATTTAAATCAATGCCGAGAAATTATTAAAACTAAATATTTGAATAACACTTTAAATGTTTGCATGCTAAGAGTCTAATAATAATTGCAAACAAATTGAGCGACAGATAGATAAACGAACACAAATTAACTTGTTAAACCTAAGACAAGATCATCATCATACACTATAGATCACTAATAAAGCATACATACATAGATAAAGCAAACATGTTCCAAAAATAAACCTGCTAATGAACAATAAAAACAAATAAATAATCGGTCGGTCGACCGACCGACAAATCATACAAATAAGTTCTTTCATTCATAAGTCTGTCTCTATGTACTCATACAGAGCAGTTAGATACTTAGTTGTCAATTACTCGTTTGTATGTACTTATTAATACTTGTACTCTTTACTTCAATTGCTCTCCTCCATGTAGATAGAAGCATATTTCATATACAGTGAGCTTAAAAAGTTTTTCAACACTTGTTACATTTTGTCATTAGTTGGAAGCAAAGGTACGAATTTATTTATTAATTCAGAAATAAATCGTGTCAGTAATTGATTCTATAAAACTATTTCCCACAACAAAAAAATGCTTTAGCTTCACTCAAAAGCTTTTCTTTGAATAGAATCCATTCATTGTTGAAATTAATTAAAAACCTTTGAATTGTTAGAAATCTAATCCATATTGAATACAAATCTGTATTTTTAATAACACTGTGCTCGAATTTGACACTTTTTTTTTTTGTCAATCGTGGCACCCGGTGCGTGAAACTAATTTGAGTACGCTGAATCCACTGGTGCAATATAATTTAAAAGAATAGAAATGTGTACGTAATTGTCATTCTAATGAGACATAAAAAAACATAAATTGGTCAAAAAATGTTAAAGTTATTAAAAAATTCGCCAGGCCATTACCGTGTCTCAGCAACTAGAACAAGAAATGTAGGAACAAAATTAACATATTTTGATAAATATTAAAATAAAAGCTCATTTTTATTTAAAATATATCCATATTTAGTTGTATATGAGTTTTTGTCTTCGTAGGATACCGTTAACCTATTCGCAGATATGACCAAAAAAATAAAATTTTTTAACGGCAGTTCCAAAACTCCAATTTCAAATTTTTAAAAATTTTGTTAAACAAATTTCAGAAATTTTTTATCATAACATTGGGATTTATTGAGAATATAATAGGGAATAAAAATATGAAAATAGTATGACAAAACCTCCTATAGTTGTTCCATACCTTCGATTTAAATTTTGCGATTTTCGAGAAAAACTAATTTTTTGGCCATATTTTGGCGAATGAGTCGAATTTTCTTACTGTTATGATTTTTTAGTAAAAGCAATTCAGATTATTATAGTCCAGGTAATTCTAAATATGGTCTGAAATTTTTACTAAAATCTGAAAACTAAATATCTGGAATAGGGAATCGTTTTGTGGGTCCAGACGAACAAGATTCCGAAATTTGTTTCCCCCATATGAGATCTGGTCACCCTAGTAGTCAGTGTAACCTTTTTAGACAGGCATTTTCAGTAATGTCTTATTTAGGATTCCTATAAGGAAAAACTTTATGGGGAATTCTCGGGAATATTTTTTTTAAAGAATTTCCCTTGAATTTTTTGTCGAAAAATTTCGAGAATTTCTTTTAATTTTTTTTTAAGTTGCTGTATTATTTCATCACAAATAAAAAGGATTCAATGTTAATTGTTGCCAATCGATTGATTCGAAAATTGTTCGGATATTACAACCTAAACAGTAGACTCTGTCTGACAGAAGTTTAAAACAAGTAAGAAAGTATGGTCGGTCAAGCCCGACCATATAATAACCTACACTAAGTAAAAGAGCAAAAAAAATTTCTTTTAAAATTTAAATAATTTATATTTTTGAGTGATTTTCGGAAGTGGGCCTTATATGGGGGCTATGACCAATTATGGAACGATCACCATGAAATTAGGTCGTGTGATTTATGTGTATATTAAAGTTAACTATGTTGAATTTTGTGTGTTTACCAACATTTTTAAGCGATTTATGCACGTTAAAGTGATTTTCGGAAGCGGGTCTATATGGGAGCTATGACTAATTATGGACCGATCGTAACAAAATTTGGTGACATGAATTTTGTGTATATAAAACTTATTTGGAGCGGAATTTGTGAAGATACATATATAAATTAAACATTTATGACCAATAAAGTCCAATTTCGGGAGGACATTTGTATGGGGGCTAGGTGAAATAATGGACCGATTTCAGCCAGTTTCAATAGGCTTGGTCCTTGAGCCGAAAAAATAATATGTATCAAATTTCATCGAAATATCCGGACGGACGGACGGACATCGCTTAATCGACTCAGAAAGTGATTCTAAGTCGATCGGTATACTTTAAGGTGGGTGTTAGACTAATATTTTTGGGCGTTACAAACATCTGCACAAACGCATAATACCCTCCCCACTATGGTGGTGTAGGTTATAAAAAAATCTGGTTGGTTTTTCGCTACAAAATTTTTTTATTTCTCTACATAGTCTCCTTTGAGTGCTATGCACTTTGTCAAAAGTTTCTCCATTTTATGTATCCCTTCCAAACAATCAAGATTTGTCGAGGTCACCCGATTGTGAGCAAACGCGGATGCCATATTGCGGAAAGCTTTCTCATACCCAAGTGATCTTTCAAAATTGAAACCACTGAGCCACAACGAAATTCAGTAAACCATTTATTTACCATTGAAATTGATGGTGCATAGTCTTTATCAAGCTTAGCCTTTATTTGAGTGATAGTTTTTTTTCCATTCAATGAGCAGACGAAATTCACTTTTTTCCAATTTCTCCACAAGTCACGAGGTAGTCTGATTAAAAATGACTGTCAAACAGAAACGAAATGAAGCTGCTTGTTAAAATTTTGACAGGTGTCAACTGACAGATACCTATTGACAGGAACAGTGTTGCCCTTTCAGATAAGAACCGGAAAATTCAAAAAGTAGCAGACTTATTGATATACAAAAAACCACGCGATAACCTCGATTTTTTCACCCAAATTTATTCGGCACAGCCAAATGAAGCACTCTTAAGGTAGGGTGGTATTTATTGCTGGGTGTCAGTTTAGTGTCCAGCAATCCAGCTATCAGACAGTCACTTTGTAAACTATGTAGGGTCAATTTACTTACGCCTGGACATAACTATGTGACTAGTTAATTCTAAAGCTAATTCTGTAACCAGTGATGAACTTAAATAAAAACTTTATTCAAATTATAGAATTCGATCATCCACTTTTTTACAGCACAGTACTGGCGAACTAAAACAATACAAACAATTGAACACTAGATGGAATATTTAAAACTATGTATTTACAACTCAAATTCATATAGAAAAAAAAACAGTTGATAACATTTTGAACTCGCATACACAATCTACAGCTGTTTACAATTACAATTATTTAGTATTTAGCAGTGATCACATTTCATAAGAGAGCGAGATTCTAAAAATTTAAGACACATTACACTAAACCAAACCAAGCACTATGATACAATACTATAATAATGATCATTTCAATTTAAATTGAGTGTAAGCAGACAGTTCTAGTTTAAACTTTGTGCGTACAACAAGTGGACAAGTAAAGTAAATTAGCGGCTGAATTGAATGGAACGAAACAAAACCGAATAAAACAAAATTTAAAAAAAAAAACTCAAAACAAATTAAATTGAAACACAACAACAACAAAATTAATTTTGCAAAAATGCGTTGGCGCTTAAGTGAAGAGAAGAGAACAATCGTAATGAATTTAATTAGTTTGCAGTTGTTGATTCATGCTCTACAATTTGTTTACACTTCACCGGCTGGCGTGCAAGTGAACGTCTTTGAGAATCGCATATCATCGCACAATGATTCGAAATATGTGGCACAGATAATGCGCTTAGCTAAGTCAGCGGAAATGCGCAACTATATGAACCCGGAGGCAAATGCGTGTGATAATTTCTATGAATATGCCTGTGGCAGCTGGCCAAAATTGCATCCAGCTGAGGGCTCTAGCAAAAGGAAAACTTCTATTTTTACTTTACTAGATAATTCCTATAAACAAAAGCAATTGCGTTTATTAAAAGAGGAAATGCTGAATGAGAACGAGGATGATGCCATAAGTGAGGAAGAGTTGTTGAATGATCCTAAATTGGGAGCGGTTAAAAAGGTCAAAGATTTCTTTAAATCCTGCCGCAATATGGGTTTGAAAAAGCGCTCCTATGTGGTGAAAGAATTAAGGGAAATCATTAAAGAATTTGGAAAAATGCCAGCACTTGTGCAAGCCAATGAGGACTGGTTAGAAGAGGAGCAAACATTCGATTGGCTTAAAACTATTGGTTTAATACAGAGTAAATATGGTTTTGATATTATACTACAATTAGGTGTGCGAGCTGATTTTGAAAATACCACGGTTAATACTTTGTTCGTGGGCCAGCCTAGTTTAAAACTAAAAAACAAAAGCATGTATTTGGGTGAGGCTACCGAGAATCATCGTCAGGATTATCGAAGACATATACAAGAAAATCTAGAAGATTTTCTGGGCCTACAAGAGGAAAAAGCCAAACTTGTAGCCAATGATATTTTGAATTTCGAAATTGAATTAGCCAAAGGTTTGCTGGACTTTAAATCAGATAAGACTTTGAAATCAAAGTCCATAAAAAGAAATCCAGAAGATTTTGTAGAAGTCTATGGCGAAGACATGGATTTAGCTAAATTTGTCAATACGGCCCTAGGTTTCGAATGGAATTCCACTTACTATGAATACACGCCCGAATATCAGGAAAACTTAATGGAAGTTATAAATACCACCAATAAACATCAATTGGCCAATTATATATACTACCAATTGGTGGAGCCTTTCTTTATAGGCTATGATGTAGCCTTGGGAAAAATGGATGACATGTGTTTGGAACATACCAAGAAATTCTTTAGCCATATACTGGATAATATGATTTATAGAACCTTTAATACACAAGCCATGCAAAATGATATTATAGTAATCTGGCAGGAAATTAAGAATACCTTTAAATTACAAATGGAATCACCCAAAATGGAGTGGTTAACACCCATGACCCGGAAATTGGCTTTGGAGAAATTGGAACGCATACAATTACAAATCAATTCCTATGATAATCGCAACTTTACACAAGAGTATCAGGATTTGACAATCATTAGCTTTGATTATATAGAAAATCTCAAGAAAATCAATCATCGCAGAGTGGTGAAATTTTTGGAAATTCTTCTTAGTCCCGGTAAATTGGAACTGCCTGCTCATATGCTGTCCTATTCACCAGCCTTTATAAACTCGGAAAATCTTATCTTGATACCCGTATCACTATTACAACCCAATTATTTATGGTCCGACTACTATCCGGAAGCTTTGAAATTTGGTACTCTAGGTTTCCTATTAGCTCACGAACTCATACACGGTTTCGATGATTTGGGCAAACAATACGATTCGCATGGCACTGAATTGGAGAGCTGGTGGGATGAACAATCCACTAAAGCTTTTAAGCATAAAAAATCATGCTTCAAATCACAATACTCACACTATCGCTATAATAGTAAATATTTACCAGCCACTGATTTGCAAAGCGAAAATATAGCTGACAATGGTGCCGTACAATTGGCCTTTAAATCCTACATACACTGGTTAAATCTGCAGGCTTTGGAAAATCTAGAAGAACTATTGCCTCACATTAAGCTCAACAATAAAAAACTGTTTTTCCTGGGCTATGCTCAATTCTTCTGTGTGGACATGGATAGCATGCTGAAGGATAAAGTGTCGTTGTTGGATGTTCATGCACCCGCCATGTATAGAGTGATAGGTCCTTTGGCAAATTATCCGGAATTTTCGAAAATTTTCAAATGCCCTGCGGGTTCTGCATTGAATCCCAGAAAGAAGTGTGAAATTTATTAATTTTTATAATAGATTTTATTAGTTGTATGTACTCGTAAATGGTTAATTGTTAGTTTTATGCATAATAATATTAACTAAATATAAAATTAAATATATCAAAATTTTTACAATGAAATATTTATGTGTTTGTGAAATTTATTAATGCGAGGTTTTATATTCAAAAACTTGATAAAATATGTGTTAGAAATCTTTTGGGATATTACCGAAATAAGAAGAATCAAGAAAAAATTAACAGATATTGAACAGTTATCGTCTATAAACATTAAGAATATGGGTGATCAGACATTGTGGAAAAAATACTATTGGAAATATTAATCTAACCATGTTTAATCTTAGTTAACTTTAAAACTATTGTACTTCAATAATTAAAAAAATATATATGATTTGTATAGGCTTCTTATATCTCTACATCTAATGACAATAAAATATATTTACTTAATAAAGTTTTGTGGACAATTTCTTCAGAGTTCCTTCAAACTAACAAATGCTTATAGTTATAAAAGAGGACAAGATTTGTGAGTCTCGTGAAGTATAGATATAAGCATTTTGTACAAGCATTTGGTATTATTGAAAATTGTAGAAGTCGATGATTAACATTTCTAAAAAAATGTTTTTAGTAAATTATCACAATAACTTTAAAAAAAAATCTTTAAATTTAACTTTCATGATGTAGTGATTTTTTGTGAAGAATAACTGAAGATGTCTTAATAAAATTTGGAACTTGTATGGATAGTTCTTTTAATAAATTTGTTGATAATATTTGCTATTGTCTTTATTTAAATACCGAAATTCCTAAAATGGGGAAAATCAGTTTAAAAGATTTAAATTTTTCTAAAAAAATACCATTTTTTAGTTATTTACAATGTGATATTTTATTAACTTTTGGTTAATATCCTTTAAAATCGGAGATTTGCCTTTTCAGAAATTTTTAGATAAATCTAAAATTATTCTTGAAAATTTTTCAAGTTTGAATAGGGCGAATGTCCAACGTTTCTCCAAATTGTTTATCCCTTCCAAAAAATGAGATTTGTCGAGGTCAACAAAATAAGTATTTTTTTTGATTTGGAAAAAATAAATAGTCACTCGAAAAGGGAGCATTTCGTAGTATAATTCATTGATTTTTGCAAAAATTTTGCCATGGAATATTTGGCAAAAATCAATGAATTATACTACGAAATGCTCCCTCTTACTCCCTATTCTCCGGATTTAGCACCGAGTGACTATTAATTATGCTCTCTCTTCCCCCTTTTCTACGGAATTAGCACCGAGTGACTATTTATTTATTCCAAATCTGAAGAAATGTCTCCGTGGAAGGAGATTTGACGCAAATAGATCCATGATAAGATACCTATGGCTTCCACAATCTCAGATAGGCCAACACCATATCGTGATATCGGGTGTAGAGACTTCAACTGAGCGTCCAGAACGTTTGTTTCCTCAAAAACTAATGCATAATGAGCATACGAAATTCACTTTTTAAACCATTGTCTCCTCTAGTCACTCGGTACTCAGCTAGCAATGGATGCCAAACACAAACTAAATGACGTAGCTTGTTCAAATTTTGACAGAAGTCAACTGACAGATGCCTGTTGGCAGGAGCAGTGTTGATCTTTCAGTTAAGACCACCCTCGTACAAACTATGATAACGATATGAAGACCCTTTTTATTTAAAACCTTATCAAAAACATAACTAATATTTGTAAAAATTTTCCCTAGAAATGTCTGTCAAATAAAAAAAAAAAAAAAATCAGATAAAAAAATAATTTTCAACTAAATATCTCTTGAACTAAGAGAGATTTGGAAAAATATTTTCAAGCTCTAGTTAAACATAAAATAACTTAATAAATAAATAATAATTTCTTTAAAATTTTGTAGACCAGAGTAGACTAACTTTAGCGGACCACACAATACTTCATATTCCAAATACGAACCCACGTAAATACTTGGAAACATCTCACTTGACATCTCATTATACCCTACACCACCATAGTGGGGAGGGTATTATGCGTTTGTGCAGATGTTTGTAACGCCTAAAAATATTGGTCTAACACTCATCTTAAAGTATACCGATCGACTTAGAATCACTTTCTGAGTCGATTAAACGATGTCCGTCCGTCCGTCCGTCTGGCTGTCCATGTAAACCTTGTGTGCAGAGTACAGGTCGCAATTTTGAAGATATTTCGATCACATTTGGTACATGTTATTTTTTCGGCCCAAGGACCAAGCCTATTGAAACTGGCTGAAATCGGTCTATTATTTCACCTAGCCCCCATACAAATGTCCTTCCTAAACTTGACTTTATCGGTCAAAAATGTTTAATTTATAAATGTATCTCCACAAATTCCGCTCCAAATAAGTTTTATATATAAAAAATTCATGTCACCAAATTTTGTTACGATCGGTCCATAATTAGTCATAGCTCCCATATAGACCCGCTTCCGAAAATCACTTTAACGTACACAAATCGCTTAAAAATGTTTGTATACTCACAAAATTCAACATAGTAAACTTTCATAGAGACATAAATCACACGACCTAATTTCATTGTGATCGGTACATAATTGGTCATAGCCCCCATATAAGGCCCACTTCCGAAAATCACTCAAAAATATAAATTATTGAAATGTTAAAAAGAAAGAAAAATGTTTTTGCTCTTTTACTTAGTGTAGGATATTATATGACCGACCATACTTTCTTACTTGTTTTGACTGTGTAAAATTTCATGAAGATATCCACATATTTGAGTTTACAAAAAAAATGGAATTCGACTTTTTGTTCGGAAAAAAGTCGAACAATCTACTAAAGTCAAAATTAATTCTTATTTTTGATTTTTGAACATTTTATTAATAATTTAAATTCGTCTTTATAATTAAAATTCCATGACTGCAATAAGTCGAAGTGCCGTTATGGAAATAATCCAAACTAACGTTTTATCGTTACCTTTTAAAAATTTTGAATCGGTTGCCAAATTTATGATAATCTTATTAAACTGCTATTACAGTAGTAATTTTATAATGACAAAATTTCCTTTCAGTTAATTCTTTTAACCCTTAATTCTCTTTATAAGAAAATCACTTGCTATATTGAAAATGAGAGAAAAAAACTCCTTTGTGTTTTAATTAATTTTCAGCCTTTTTAAATTCCATCAAAAAATTCTTAATTTTTAATTATAATAAATATGAAATAATATATGTATGTACGGTTTTTTTTTTAATAAATGTCAATCAATGTCATTGCCTTTTGCTGTTTGGTATTTATTTTGCAACATTTTGCGCTTAATGATGAAAGAAAGAAAGATTTTTGTCATCTCTTTGGTTGGCAACAAATATAAAATGCGGTTAAAACCCAGCAAAAAAAATGTTATTTCCAAAGAAGCGAAAAAAGCTGTATTTGTAATTTGAAAGTGATGAAAAATAGCGTAAACATTAGTGAATCCATGCTGAATTCAATGTTGTTCTTTTTATACCCTTCACCTTCGTGAGAAGGGTATATGTATATAAGTTTGTCATTCCGTTTGTAATTTCTACATTTTTCATTTCCGACCCTATAAAGTATATATATTCTGGATCCTTATAGATAGCGGAGGCGATTACGCCATGTCCGTCTGTTGAAATCAACTTTCCGAAGCTCCCAAATAACTTACATATACGATTCATACAGCCACAAATGGCTGAGATATAAGGAAAAAACCAGGACAACCTGGATTTTTGACCTACATATATCTGGATTAATAAGTCATTAATATAGACAATCGATATCTAATGATAGATATTTCAAAGACCTTTGCAATGTCGTTTATAAAACTATAGTAAGTTGGAACTTCAATGGGTCAAAATCGGAAAAAATATATTTTAACAATATTTTTCTTAACAAAAAGTTTTTTCCGCAAAATATTAAAAAAAAAATTGAAAAAACAAAAAAACAAAATTTTAAATTTAAAAAAACAATTCGAAAAATTTTTTTCCAAAAAATTAAAAAACAACTTTGAAAAAAAAATAAATTTTGTTTACCTAAAAATATTTAAAAATTTTATTTTGAAGTATAATTTGGTGAAGGGTATATAAGATTCGGCACAGCCGAATATAGCTCTCTTACTTGTTTTGCTTACTTTTCATTACATCAGAATTAGTTGTGCATATAAATAATGCAAGTGAAGAATGACTTACTTAGAAGTAGTTTAGTAAGGCTTGGTTTAATAAACAAAAAACTCATTTAATTTAGAATATTTTGCGCATTTGCGATTTTGTCGTTCGCAAATAACGTTATCATCATTCCTTATATGTAACTAGTTATTTAAGTGACTTCAAAGTAATGAGTCTTTGTATGCAGGAGTGAAGGACTTCATCATTTTGTTTTTGACATTTTTCAAATATTCCTAAAACTTTTAGATTTAAGCAAAAAAAAAAAAAAAAGAATTCTGTTTGGCTTATGCATTTGTAAGTTATGTTTACAATTACCACTATTTGAATAAATATTTTAAAAGCCTTAATTCGGAAGGAACTAGATATCATTCATTGAAATCGATTGAAAATTACCAAAGTTGTGGTACATTCTTTGAGTAGGGAAATGAAAATTTTGCTGATAATTATGGATGGGCTGAATTTTGTTTTAAATTGTATAACTTTTTTACAAACTATGCAAATCTCAGCCTGTGATCAATATGAAAAAAGGCTTATAACCTCAAATAAGATATTTTTAATTTTAGCCACGCCCACTGTGGCAAATTTTGAAAGTAGGGCGCGGTAAAAATTTTATAATCCTAATAATTTTATCAAAATTAATTTATTCAGCATTTTAACTCATTACTTAGTAATGAAAACTTTTGATAAAGTACTTTCATTTGTTTTTGCTGGGATATAAAGTAAAACTGTTACCACGTATTATAATTAATTATAAAGAGGGAATTTTTAATTTACATGTTTTTTGTTGGGAAAAGGATATTTAAAAGGAAAATGAAATTAATAATTAAAAGTGTTCATGAAAATTCACTTTACGATACATCGCTGTGGAACGAAAAGTGAGTCAAATAATTTTCAATAAAAATCATGCGACAGAATTTGTAAAAGTGAAAGTCTTTCACACAAATTGGTTTGTTTTGCTTTTCTTTAAATATTGTGGTGGGAACTTACAAGTAATTTACAAAAATATGGATATAGATGTTAGTCTAAAATTGAAATCTAAACTAAAATGTTTACAAAAAAAAATCATGCCTATGATGAAGTGTGCGTCATTTAATTTTTGAAATAAGAGTAGATATACAATCTACCCATTCTTGCAAATGTATAATTTTCAATACTTGAGTTGTCTCTTCTTTATCAATCATTATCTTTTTTTCCTTTTTTAGTTCTTTCTACCAATATTATACAAGTGGTTAACCAAAGCACATATACACACAAACGTGCAAAAAGTATGAGAAAATTGAACTGTCAATTTATGTTTTGAAAAAATTTATCATGAAAATAATACAAATGATTTGTTACATGAACATCAAACCCCAGATCATGTGGTTGGTTATAAATCAAACAGGATGATAATTACAATAAATAAATATTTTCTATTTGTCCTTGAAAAGTTCAAAAGATGTATACAACTTTATGCTAAAATGAGATGTATTTTTGTATATTATTTATTTGTTTTAACGAAACCTAAGCTTTTATTTGTTTTAGGAACTACATATTGAAACAAATATATAAATCATTTATTAATTATTAGTTAGTAGAAGGTACAAAAACCAATAAATTATCTATTAAAATACGTATAAAACATTTGGTTTTATATTTTTACTTAATGTAGGAAAATAATATGTATTGCATTGTGTTTCTTTTTAAAACACAATGAAGCTATATACCACAAATTAGCCAAAAATTAGGATTCTTATAGAAATAATTTAAATCATAATCGGTTCTTATAGAAAATATTGAAAAATTAACAGGTATTATAGAAATTATTGAGAAACAAAATATTGCAAAAATTTATTTTTACAAAAAATATTGAAATAAGAACGGTTCTTGTAGAAAATATTGAAATTAGAATCGGTTCTATAGACAAAAATAATATATCAACCGTTAAAAATAAATTATAATATTGAAATAAGAATCGGTTCTTATAAAAAATTTTGAAAATAGAATCGCTTATTTTATAATAAAATAATTGGTTAAAAAATATAAATAAATAACGGCTCTTATAGAAAATAGAATCGGTTCTTATAAACAATATTGAAATAAGAATCGGTTATTTTATAAAAAAATTAAATAACTGGCTAAAAAATTTAAATAAAAAACGGCTCATATAGAACATATAATCGGTTCTTATTGAAAATGTTACAATAAGAACCGGTTATTATAGAAAATATTGAAACTACAATCGGTTATTATATAAGAAATTTAACCGTTTAAAAAAATAAAATATTGCAAATATTATCGGTTCTTATAGAAAATATTGAAATAAGGATTGGTTCTTATAGAAAATATTAAAATAAGATAAGTTTGAAATTTGATAAGTTTCATCAAAATCGGCCCAAAAATATACAACATTTCGAACATTTCGAAATCTTTCCAAGAGAAATTCCAAATATTGAAAAATTTGACCTTTGACCTTCACGATTTTAGGGTCAACGTTTTCCGATTTTAGTAAAAGTTTCAGAGTATATTTAGAATTATCTGGACTATAATATTCTCAATAGGATTTACTTAAAATTCATAAGAGTAAGGAAATAGAGCTCATTGGCCTAAAAATTGCCAAATAATTAGTTTTTCTCGAAAATTTCAAAATTTAAATCGCAGGAACGGAAAAACTATAAGAGATATTTTCATAATTTTTTCACATTTTTATTTCCTATTATATTCTTAATAAATCCCAAAAAATTCTGAAATTTGTTTAACAAAATTTTTAAAAATTTGAAAATGGAGTTTTGAATAGGTTAACGGTATCCTACGAAGACAAAAACTCATATACAAGTAAATATGGACATATTTTAAGTAAAAATGAGCTTTTATTTTAATATTTCTCAAAATATGTTATTTTTGTTCCTACATTTCTTGTTGTAGTGGTCTGAGACACGTTAATGGCCTGGCGAATTTTTAATAACATTAACATTTTTTGACCAATTTCTGTTTTTTATGTCTCATTAGAACGACAATTACGTACACATTTCGATTCTTTTAAATTAAATTACAAAAGCAATTTTTTAATGGCAACATTTTTACAAAAACTGAAAAAAATTAATTTTTTCCCCTTGTAAATGCATCTCAAAACTTCAGAAGGCTTGCGGCACGTCTTAACCCCAACCGATTTACCTAAAATTTTTTTAGGATGATTTTTATACTAATGTTCACCAAACTGGGGGTGTTTTGAATATGTGATATGTTTTAATAGAAACAAGTAAGAGAGCTCTATATTCGGCTGTGCCGAATCTTATATACCCTTCACCAAATTATACTTTAAAATAAAAATTTTAAATATTTTTAGGTAAACAAAATTTAAATTTTTTTTCCAGTTGTTTTTTTTTAATTTTAAAAATTTTCTTTTGTTAGTTTTTAAATTTTTTTTTTAATATTTAGTGAAAAAAAATTTTGGTGAAAAAAAAAATTTGGGTTAAAAATTTTTTTTCCGATTTTGGCCCATTGTAGGTCCAACTTACTATGGTCTTATATACATCTTTGCAGAGGTCTTTGAAATATCTATCATTAGATATCCATATTGTTTATAATAATGATTTAGTAATTCAGATATGGGTCAAAAATAGGTCAAAAATCGTGATTGCCCTGGTTTTTTCCTTATATCTCAGCAACCGAGCCGGAAGAATTTCGGAGATATTGATGTATCATTCGTGTATGTAAGTTATTTGGGGGCTTCAGAAAGTTGATTTCAACACACAGACGGACATGGCTATATCGAGTCCGCTATCTATAACGATTCAGAATATATATACTTTGTGGGGTCGCAAATGAAAAAGGTAGAAATTACAAACGGAATGACAAACTTATATATACCCTTGCCACTCATGGTGAAGGGTATAAAAATTAAAATAAGATTTTTATAGAAAATATTTAAATAACTGGTTAAAAAATATAAATAAAAAACGGCTCTTATAGCTAATATAATCGGTTCTTATAGAAAATGTTAAAATAAGAACCAGTTATTATAGAAAATATTGAAATAAGAACCGGTTTATATGAAATATAAAAAAAAAATCGGTTACTTTATAAAATATTGCTATTTTCTTACAGAAAATATTATGAACCGGTTCTTGTTGGAAAAGAAGGAAAGAGTTAATTTTGTAATAAGAACGATTTCTTAAAGCTTCTTATAGAAAATGTTGAAATAAGAAACGATTCTTATCGAAAACAATGCAGTGTGTATGACTTAAAAATGCAAAATTGTTTTTAAATTTTTAGCTTTTATTTTGGAACATTTGTACAATATAAATTTATTATAAATGGACATTGATAGCTATGACCTTTTCCCATCTTTCTGGCAACATATTGCTTCGGAGCCAAAAGAACTGCTTATCTTTTGAGGCCAAGAACGAATCAAGCCAACATCGGATACTCAGTTCCAAAGTGAAGAGTATCCCAGAGAGGGATCGTTCTGCATCGATCGAAATAAATAGTGGTCGGACGCGGCACGGTCTGGACTATAAAGTGGGTGAGGCAAAACTTCTCAACCACTTCATTCTAAATACTTTTTAATAGGTATTGCAACATGTGGCCGATTAATGTCACGATGGAATATTACGGTTTCATATCTGGCCGTTTTTCGGCCAATGCACCCTTCAAACGAATTAGTTGCGTTCTATCACAGGTTCCCTATGATAGTCTGGTCAGATTTCAGCAGCTCATATTAGATAGATCCCTTTTGCTACCACCAAATGCAGATAATTGCCTTAGCGTCATGGATATTTAGCTTTGGTGTCGATTCGGCTGGTTGGCCGGTCTTCACATACGATTTCTTACGCTTCGGGTTATTGTAATGGATCCATTTTTCATCGCAAGTAATGATTCGCTGCAAAAATGATTTTCTTTTATAGCGTTCTAGCATCATTTCGGACATTCAAAATCGTCTTTCAAGGTCTCTCGGCTTCAATTCATATGGTAGCCAATTTCCCTGCTGCTCGCAAACGTTTTGAAATTGCTGTTTGTGTAGCTTCCAATGATTGTGCAAGCTCTTGTTGAGTTTTACAACAATCTTTATGGAGTATTGTGTAATAAAATATTGAAATAAGAATCAATTTTATAGAAAATATTTTTATATATCAACCGTTTAAAAACAATAAAATTAACTAACTGGTTTTCATAGGAAATGTTAAAGTAACAACCAGTATTGGCCCAACGTGACGTCTATTTAAAATAATGTCAAAAAAGTATCCGGAAATAAAGCTGCTTTTGCAATACGAAGAAAAAGTTAGTATAGGAAACATGTATTGAAATCGTTATGGCCAGTAGCTAAAGTTGTTTTTGTCCTTACAATTTTGGAGTAGTAGTCTGGTCAGTATAATAAATATTAACAACATTTTTTTTGTTTGTTTTTTATTTAATATGTTATTTATTGCTTTACTTTTTTTCAATTTTCCTTCTAACATTTGGCACAGTTTCAAATTTCTTTTTGCCAATTTTCTAATCAGATTAGCTACACAAATATGTTTTGCCACTGTCATACATAATATAATTCCTTCAAGGACTTGAACTAAAATTTATTGTTGACTCCTTTACTGAAATGAAATGTGTGTTGAGTTTTCCTTTTTCATATTTTGGGCCACCTTTTTTCTTTATTAAACGTTTGTTTTTTTTACAATTCTGATTGTTATTACAATTTATGTTAGAAAAGTATTTACAAAATATGACAAGAACAAAAACAAATAAACAAATTATTTATTTGTTTAACAAAGTAGACAAAATACAAACATACATACATACATACATACATACATCCATATTTGCATTTATTATAATTTGCATACTTAAATATTATGAGTGTTTTTTTTATTTTTCATACTTTAAGAAATTTCGGAAGAAATTGTCAAAAAGTTTTGTTTTTTTTCTGCGCAAATATTTCTTCAAGCATGTGCATCTGTTATTTTCAAGAATTGTTTGAAAAGTTTTTTTTTTTGGTTCGTTTTGAGATAAAAATTGTTTTCATAATTTGTGTGCTGTTTTTATATGTTTGCCACGTTTGAAAATTAACCCATGGGGGGGGGGTAAAAATTAGGTTTGATTTGATTTGTGGAAATATATATATTTGACTTACCTTTGTGTAATTTAAAAGAAATTGGCGTAATCTTGTGAAGACATCTAAAAGAAAAACAAAAAATTATAATATAATAAATAATAAAAAAGTAATAAACATTACACAACTATATAGCGAACGACTTGTAAATGCAGCAGTTGTAAATAATACATTATTCGACTACTTCTAAGTAATGTGGTCGGTATATAGTAGTCATGGAAAATTATGTTATACAGTAATTGCTACTATTTACTATGTAGATGCTAAGCACCACCCCTAAAGTGTTAATTTCATAATTTACATCTCTATTTCAACAACTTTGAAGAGAAAATAAAAGAACAAATAGAAAACTTTTATGCTAGAAAAAACAAAACTTTTAAAAATAAGAATCCTCATAAAGGAAACCAACCAGAAACTAATAATAAATTTGTAAGTAAAATACAGCTCGTTCATATAATAACAAAATATTTCTGCATTCTGAGGCAGAATTGTTATTGCGGTTATTATTACCGGATTCATTAAACCAAAAAACATACAACAATGTTTTTTTTATTATTATTTTATAATTTTTAAAAAAGTATCAACCAAATAAGAGTTTGTATGTAGCTGGTTTTATGTGGGAATTTCCAAAATAAGCTTTAAGTAGCTCATTTATGATTCATTTTGCGATACAAACAAAAAAAAATTACGTCTCGATTATTAATGTTTGATACATTTGTGTTTATTGTAGCAGTTTTGAATTTTGTATAGAATATTTAATTAAAAATATTTTATGGTGGATTTTATAGCTTTTAATATGCTACTTTATCAGCGGCATAGTTAAAATATCTACGTAACTGTCAATATTTAAAATAATTTTTCCTAAAGCACGATTTTAGCAATTTTCTAGTAGTACTATGAAGATGATATTCATCCATCATGTCTCAAGATTCATATTTAAAAAAAAAAAATTAAAGGATTCCACAATAAAAACACCAAAAAGTCCCCTTTTGTCGTTTTGTGTATCTAGATTTGTTAAACGAATTGTTTGTGGCTTATCAAAAAGTACCATTCGAATAAAGAAAAAGTACCATCGAATTCCCATTTGAGGATTTTCACGCATTCAGCATCACATGTAGATACTTTCATATTTACAGGTTCTTATTTAAAAAAAAAATAAGTAAATAAATGTACCATTAAAAACTAAAAAAAACATTAATTCCCCTTTTGTAATTCATTATTCATTCAAGAGCATATATGTTTTTTGTTTCATTATAGATAATTCTAAAAGTATCATTAAAAGAGAGTAAAAGTACTAATACGTCTTAGCATCCCTATTTGTGTGTTCCCACTTGATTCAGGATCATATGAGTCTTATTTTTTCTCATAACAAATATTGAAACAAGTAGTAAATCTTATAGGAAATATTGAAATTAGCAACATTTCATTCCATTTTATTGAAAATATTGAAATAATAACCAATTCTTACAGAAAATATCGAAATAAAAACCGGTTGTTAAAAAAATATTGAAATTAGTACTAATTATTTCCGATAATATGGATATAAGAATTGTTTATAGCAAATATTGAAATATTTTTTTCTCTAAGAACCTGTTATTCTTATAGAACACAATGAAATACCAACAGGTTCATATATAAAACATTAAAATATAGAAAATACTGAAATAAGAACCGGTTCTTTAAAAAAATATTAAAACAAGATCCGATTCTAATAGAAAATATTTAAACAAGAATAGGTTTTTATAAGAAGAAAAAGTACCGGTAAATTATCCGGTTCTTATAAAAAATATTTAAACAAGAACCGATTCTTACAGAAAATATTGAAATAAGCACCGGTTCTTATAAAAATATTGAAACAAGAATCGATTCTAATAGAAAATATTGAAACAAGAACTGGTTCTTATAGAAAATATTTAAAAAAGAACCGGTTCTTACAGAGAATATTTAAACAAGAACCGGTTCTAGCAGAAAATATTTTAACAAGTATCTCTTCTTATAGAAAATATTGAAATAAGAACCGTTTCTTATAAAAATATTGAATTAAAAACTGGTTCTTATAAAAATATTGAAACAAGAACCGGTTCTAATAGAAAATATTTAAATAAGGACCGGTTCTTACAGCAAATATTTAAACAAGAAATAAGAACCGGTTCTAATAGAAAATATTTAAACAGGAACCGGTTATAATAGAAAATATTGAAATAAGAACCGGTTTGATAGAAAATATTTAAATAAGAACCGATTCTTATAGAAAATATTGAAATAATAACCGGTTTGATAGAAAATATTGAAATAAGAACCGGTTCTTATAGAAAATATTAAAATAATAATCGGTTCTTATAAAAATATTGAAATAAGAACCGGTTCTTATAAAAATATTGAAATAAGAACTGGTTCTTATAGAAAATATTGAAATAAGAACTGGTTCTTATAGAAAATATTGAAATAATAACCGGTTCTTATGAAAATGTTGAAATAAGAACTGGTTCTTATAGAAAATATTTAAACAAGAATCGGTTCTTATAGAAAATATTGAAATAAGAACCGGTTCTTATATAAATATTGAAATAAGAACCGGTTATAATAGAAAATATTTAAACAAGAACTGGTTCTTATAGCAAATATTTAAACAAGAATGGGTTATTATAGAAAATATTTAAACAAGAACCGGTTCTTATAAAAAATATTTTATTTTTTTTGTTGAACAAATATTATGTCCACAAATGGCTTATATCTCTTTAAATAGCAAACGTACAAGGACCACGTCTGATATACTAATGTTTCAGTCATGTTTGTAAGTTATTTATTTCATTCTATATCGTAAGTTATTTATATTCTATATCGACTCAACTATCTAGATATAACGATTCGGAATACTTTATGGCGACGCTAATGAAAAATGTAGAAATTACAAACGGAATGAAAAACAAGTAAGAAAGTATGGTGGGTCAAGCCCGACCATATAAAACCCTACACTAAGTAAAAGAGCAAAAACATTTTTCTTTTAAAATTTCAATAATTTATATTTTTGAGTGATTTTCGGAAGTGGGCCTTATATGGGGGCTATGACCAATTATGGACCGAGTACCATGAAATTACGTCGCTTGATTTATGTCTATATGTTTACTATGTTGAATTTTGTGAGTATACCAACATTTTTAAGCGATTTATGCACGTTAAAGTGATTTTCGGAAGCGGGTTTATATGGGAGCTATGACTAATTATGGACCGATCGTAACAAAATTTGGTGACATGAATTTTGTATATGTAAAACTTATTTAGAGCGCAACTTGTGGAGATACATTTATAAATTAAACATTTATGACCGATAAAGTCCAATTTCGGAAGGACATTTGTATGGGGGCTAGGTGAAATAATGGACCAATTTCAGCCAGTTTCAATGGGCTTGGTCCTTGGGCCAAAAAAATAATATGTACCAAATTTGATCGAAATATCTTCAAAATTGTATCTGTAATTTGCGCACAAGGTTTACATGGACAGCCATCCAACCAGACGGACGGACGGACGGACATCGTTTAGTCGACTCAGGAAGTGATTCTAAGTCGATCGGTATAGTTTAAAGTGGGTATTAGACTAATATTTTTGTGCGTTACAAACATCTGCACAAACGCATAATACCCTCCCCACTATGGTGGTGTAGGGTATAAGGCTATTAGAGCAATAACTGCTAATTTTTGTAAATTCAGTTTTTAAAGAATTAGAAAACCGCAACTTCCCCCCCTTGAATATCCTTCAACATTGAATTCATTTGCTAAAGAAAGTTTAGTTTAAAAAAGTACCAAACTGTTTACACATGTGCTATTGAGTTTCAAATTACATCCTGTTAGTTGTTAATTTATTGTATGACTAGAGAAAACAATGTTTAAAATGTAATCAAAATTGGATCAATGGTTTTAAATACCGATAGTACCATTTAAAGTATTGTCATATTTATTTATATGAAAATGTTTGAGGAATGCAATGCTTGGTTAAATATGGCTCATGTTTAATTTCACAGCGTGTTAAGCTACGTCTAACTAACAAATAAAAAACAAATCGCTTAACACGTATTTTTTTCGCTGCAGCTTATAGATATTTATCAAAATATTAGTTCACCTACAGTTTTACAATTCAAACATTTATTCTAATATTTCTATTGCAACATG